>NC_133568.1:15110000-17510000 GCF_048773025.1 Camelus bactrianus | reverse complement strand
AACAAAATTTTCCCATTGTTCGTGTATGATTCAACAATTCAAAAATATATTTATAGTTGTGCAACCATTACCACAATCCAGTTTTAGAGCATTTCATCATCCCCAAAAGTTCCCTCATGACTATTTGCAGCTAATCCTCCCTCCCACCCACAGCCCCAGGGAGCCACTGATGTCTTTTCTGTCTCTATAAATTTGCTTTTCTGTGGACATTTCATATAAATGGCAGAATTCAATATGTCGTCTTTTGCATCTAGCTTCTTTTACTTAGCAGAATGTTTTTGAGTTTCTTCTAAGTTATAGCATGTATCTGTTGTCCTTTCTTTTTTATTGTTGAATAGTACTCGATTGTATGGATGCACGTGCCATCATTTGTTTTATCCATTCACTGGTTGACGGCCACTTGAATTGTTTCCAGTTTTTGGCATACAGTCTTTTGTTTAGACGTGTGTTTTCATTTCTTAGAGGTAGATTTATAGGAGTGGAATTACTGAGTCATATGGTAAGGCTATGTTTAATGTTTTAAGAAATTGCCAAACTGTTTTCCAAAGTGGCTGTGCCATTTTACATTCCCACCAGCAATGTATGAGGGTTCTAGTTTCTTCACATCCTCGTGGACATTTGGTATTGTCTGTCTTTTTTATTATAGCTGTGACTGGGTGTGTAATGGTATCTCACTGTAGTTTTAATTTGTATTTCCTTAATAATTGATGTTGTTAAGCATCCTTTCAAGACATTTCAAGAATGTCTCTATCTAAGAGGCAATAAATGATTTCCAAGTAATAGGAAAAAAAAAGAATATCTTTATCTATCTATCTATCTATTGAGAATATATATATATAATGATTTGCAAGTATTTTCTCCCTGTTTGTGGTGTATAATGATGTTTTTCGAAGCAAAACAGTTTTGGTTTTGCTTTTTTTTTTTTACTAAAGTATAGTTGATTTATAATGTTCTGTTAGTTTCTGGTATACAGCATAGTGATTCATGTATATATATATATTCCTTTTAATATTCTTTTTCATTATAGGTTATTATAAGATATTAAATATAGTTCCCTGTGCTATACAGTAGGACCTTGTTGTTTTTTAATTTTGGATATAATAGTTTGTATCTGCTAATCACAAACTCTTAATTTATCCCTCCCCCCCGTTCCCCTTTGGTAACCATGAGTTTGTTTTCTATGTCTGTGAATCTCTGTTCTGTAAATAAATTCATTTGTATCATTTTTTAAGATTCCACATATAAGTAATATCATATGATATTTGTCTTTCTCTGTCTGACTTACTTCACTTAGTATGATAATCTCTAGGTCCATCCATGTTGCTGCAAATGGCATTATTTCATTCTTTTTTTATGACTAAGTAGTATTCCATTGTGTGTGTGTGTGTGTGTGTGTGTGTGTGTGTGTGTACCACAACTTCTTTACCCAGCCATCTGTTGATGGACATTTAGGTTGCTTCCATGTCTTTGTTATTGTAAATAGTGCTGCTATGGACATTGGAATGCGTGTATCTTTTTGAATTAGAGTTTCCTCCAGACATATGCCCAGGAGTAAGATTGCTAGATCATATGGTATCTCTATTTTAGTTTTTTAAGGAATCTCCATACTGTTTTCCATCGTAGCAGCACCAAATTACATTCCCACCAGCAGTGTAGGAGGGTTGCCTTTTCTCTACGCTCTCTCCAGCATTTATCGTTTGTGGACTTTTTAATGATGGCCATTCTGACTGGTGTGAGGTGATATCTCATTGTAGTTTTGATTTGCATTTCTCTGATGATTAGCATATTGAGCAACTTTTCCTGTGTCTATTGGCCATCTGTGTATCTTCTTGGAGAAATGTCTGTTTAGGTATTCTGCCCATGTTTTGTTGTTTGGTATTTTGGTTATTGAGTTGTATGAGCTGTTTGTACCTTCTGTAAGTTAAGACCTTGTCAGTCGCATCCCAGTCTGTAGGTTGTCTTTTCATTTTATTTATGGTTTCCTTTGCTGGCAAAAGCTTATAAATTTGATTAGATCCCATTGGTTTGTTTTTGCTTTTATTTCTATTGCCTTGGGAGACTGACCTAAGAAAACATTGGTACCATTTATGTCAGAGAATGTTTTACCTATGCTCTCTTCCAGGAGTTTTATGATGTCATGTCTTATATGTAAGTCTTTAAGCCATTTTAAGTTTATTTTTGTGTATGGTGTGAGGATGTGTTCTAACTTCATTGATTTACATGTGGCTGTTCAGCTTTCCCAACACTGCTTGCTGAAGAGACTGTCTTTTCTCCATTGTATATTCTTGCTTCTTTTGTTGGAGATTAATTGACCTTAAATGTGTGGGTTTATTTCTAGTGTCTCTATTCTGTTCCATTAATCCATGTGTCTGTTTTTGTGCCAATACCATGCTGTTTTAATTACTGTAGCTTTGTGATATTGTTTGAAGTCTGGGAGGGTTATCCCTCTAATTGAAGCAAAAGAGTTTTTAATTTTGATAAAACTCAGTTTCCTAGTTTTTATTTTTATGGATCATGATTTTGATGTCATATATAAAAATCCTCTGCATAACCCAAATCACAATTTTCTTCTATGTTTACCTCTAGAAGTTTATCATTGTAGCACTTACATTTAGGTCTGTGATCCATTTTGAATTAATTTTTATGTATGGTATGAGGTAAGTTTCAAAGTTAGGGGGTTTTTTTGCATATAGATATCCAGTTGTCTCAGCACCATTTATCGAAAAGACAATCCTTTCTTTTGTTGAATTACCTTGGTACCTTTGTCAAAATCAATTGAAATAAGTGTGAAGGCTTATTTCTGGATTCTCAATTCTGAAACATCTATATAGACTGTCCATCTGTATAATAGTGTACCAGTATTGCACTGTCTTGATTACCATGGCTTTTTAAATATGTTTTAAAATCAGGTAGTATAAATCCTCTAACTTTATTGTCCTTTTTCAAAAATTTTCTAGCTATTCTAATTCCATTGCATTTCCATACAAATTTTAGGATTAGCTTATCAGTTTCTACAAGAACACTGCTGGGATTTTGGTAGGGATTATATTGAATATATAGATCAATTTGGGGACCATTGCAATCTTGGTAATACTGAGTCTTCCAATCCATAAATGTAGAATGTCTATTTATTTCATCTTTATTTTCTCTTTTCAATGTTATGTAATTTTCAGTATACCTGTCTTTTAAATTTATGTCTAAGTATTTGATTCTTATTGGTACTATTGTGAAAGGAATTGCTTTCTTAATTTCATTTTTAAATTGTTAGTATATAGATATACAATTGATTATTCAATATTGATTCATATCTTGTGACTTTGTTAAACCTTGCTTTTTAGTTGTAGTGGTTTTTCAGTTGAATCCTTGGGATTTACTACATACAGAATCTTGTCATCTGTGACTGAAAACGGTTCTACTTTTACCTTTCCAATGTGGACGCTTTAATGTTTTTTCTTTATTGCCCTGACTAGAACTACCTGTATGCTGTTGACTAGATTAGCAAGAGTCACATCCTTGCTTTTTCCTGATATTAGGGGGATAATAATTCAGTCTTTCACCATTAAGTGGAATATTCTCATTGTGGGTTTTGGTTGTTTGTTTTTTAGATACTCTTTGCCAGGTTGAGGAAATTACCTTCCAGTCATAGTTTGTGAGAGTTTTTATCATGCATGGGTGTTGTATTTTATCAAATGCTTCTATTGTGATGATTATGTGGTTTTGTCTTTTATTCTGTTAACAGTGTATTACACTGATTGGCTTTCAGATGTTAAACCATCCTAACATTGCCTGTATAAATCCCAGTTGGTCATGGAGTATAGTCCTTTTCATATGTTGCTCATTTCAGTTTGGTAATAGTTTGTTAAGGATTTTTACATTTATGTTTTTGAAATATATTGGTCTTTGGTTTTATTTCTTGCAATGTCTTCATTGGCCTTTGGTATCAGGGTAATAATGGGAACACTCAGAGAGTTTCTTTTTGATGGCTTTTTTCCTATGTAAGAGTACACTGTCCTGTTTCTTTGACGTCTCTCTTTCTTTCTGTCTCTCTCTGTCTGTTTTTTTTTCTAAAAACTTGAAATTTTAGATAATACATTGCAGTAACTCTGAGTTCCAACCATCACTCCTCGCCCCCAAGGTTGTTGTTGCTATTTGGTTTATTTTTTAGTTTAGTAACTTGCCTGAGATTAAACCTATGAAATCTGCCTCCTCCAAAGTATGTGGACACAGATATTTCTGCTCAATTTTCTTAAAAACATTTTTAAACTTTGTTTCCTAGGAGTCACTCCTGTGTCTGCATGGCCTCATGGGTGGCTAATGATTGGACAGAAGTTATGCTCAAATACCTTGAGCCAGTAAAACTTCCATCCTCTGCCAGTGTGTTGGTGTGTGGGTAGGGGAATGCACTCAAGTTTCAGACATTTTTGAGTATGCCCTAATATTTACTTTTTGCTGGACCCTTTCACATCTCCTCTGTGCATGCTGGGAATGTGTGGATGGATAGCTGGGTCTCCCTGGTCTCCACTGCACATAAAATCCACCTCAGCCAGATAGATGCTTGCCTCAACCACAATGCCATCCTCAGGCTGGTAGAGCTATTGGCCTTCGCCACTCATCTGCTGCAAGAATTACTTCCATTGATAACACTGCTGGGCACAGGTGTTGTCCATTGCTCCAAATCCAGTGAGCCCCCTTTAACTGCGGCAGTAAAAATGTCAGTGCTCACAGCCTGCCCTGGCAGAACTCCTGTGACATTGGAGCTGGGCTGGGGATGGGAGCAGCTCCAGGCAAGATGTCATAGAGATTCACTGATAGTACCCAAAGTTGAGATATTTCTCAACCATAAATGGATCCCATATTACTGCATGCTTTTGGTTGATTTCCAGAGCACTAAAATGGCTGTCTACATTGTCTATATTTATAGTTGCTTTTGGGGAAGAAGATTTTCTAACCTCCTCATTTTGTCCCAGCTGAAAGTTCTAATTCCCATTTCCTTCTATTCTTTTTTTTTTTTTTTTACTGAGTAATAGTTATTTTACAATGTTGTGTCAAGTTCTAGTATAGAGCACAATTTTTCAGTCATACATGAACATGTATATATTCATTGTCACATTTTTTTTCATTATGAGCTACCACAAGATCTTGTATATTTTTCCCTGTGCTATACAGTATAATCTTGTTTATCTATTCTGCATTTTAAAATCCTAGTCTGTCCCTTCCCACGCCCCACCCCCTTGGCAACCACAAGTTTGTAGTCTATGTCTATGAGTCTGTTTCTGTTATTTATTTATTTATTTATTTATTTATTTATTTATTTATTTATTTATTTATTTATTTATTATTTTTAGATTCCTCATATAAGCGATCTCATATGGTATTTTTCTTTCTCTTTCTGGCTTACTTCACTTAGAATGACATTCTCCAGGAACATCCATGTTGCTGCAAATGGCATTATGTTGTTGGTTTTTGTGGCTGAATAGTATTCCGTTGTATAAATATACCACATCTTCTTTATTCAGTCATCTGTTGATGGACATGTAGGCTGCTTCCATGTCTTGGCTATTGTAAATAGTGCTGCTATAAACATTGGGGTGCAGGTGTCATTTTGAAGTAGGGTTCCTTCTGGATATATGCCCAGGAGTGGGATTCCTGGGTCCTATAGTAAGTCTATTCCTAGTCTTTTGAGGAATCTCCATACTGTTTTCCATAGTGGCTTTCCTTGCTTCCCTCTCCCACTCTTAATGATTTAGATGTCTTCTTTTACAATTTTGTGTTTATTCTTTTTGTAATTCATGGCAGTTATCTCTTTTCCAGTTATGAGTTTTTCATTTTTGTAGCATCCTGCTTCTTTTCTATTTAGAGTAGACCTGTCAATATTTCTTTTAGCATAGGTTTAGTGTTGCTAAACTCTTTTAGTTTTTGCTTGTCTGTGAAGTTCTTTATCTCTCCTTCTATTCTAAAGGATAGCCTTTCTAGATAAGAGTATCCTAGGCTGCATCTTTTTTTCATTCAGGATTTTGAATATATCTTGCCACTCCTTTCTGGACTGTAGTGTCTGTATAGAGACACAGACCTTATGGGGGTTCCCTTGTAACTCACTCTTTGTTTTTCTCTTGCTGCCTTTAGGATCATTTCTTTATCCTTGACTCTGGCCATCTTGATGATGATTATGTCTTGGTGTGGGTCTGTTTGGGTTCTTCCTGTTTGAGACCCTCTGAGCCTCCTGTACTTGGATATCTGATTCCTTTAAGTTTGGGAAGTTTTCAGTCATGATTTCTTCAAATACCTTTTCAATCCCCTTTTTTTCTTTCTTCCCCTTCTGGAACCCCTGTTATGCGTAGATTGGCAAGCTTTATATTATTTCATAGGTCCCTTATATTGTTTTCATTGTTTTTTATTTGTTTATCTTGTAGCTGTTCTGATTGGGTGCTTTCTGTTGTCCTGTCTTCTAGGTCACTTATTTGTTCCTCTGCATTATCTAGCCTGCT
This sequence comes from Camelus bactrianus, assembly GCF_048773025.1. NCBI lineage: Eukaryota > Metazoa > Chordata > Mammalia > Artiodactyla > Camelidae > Camelus > Camelus bactrianus. The sequence goes on along the minus strand of NC_133568.1, from coordinate 17,503,515 downwards.
CTGTACAGCCTTTAGGTCAGCTCTCATCTCAGCAAATGAGTTTACTAATTCTACTTGGTTCTTCTTTATAGCTTCTATTTCAGTTTTGACATATTTTATATCTCTAAACACTATTTCTTTTAGTTCCTTCAGTACTTTGATCACTCCTTTTTTGAAATCTTGATCTAGTAGGCCATCAATGTCTATTTCCTTGATCGTGCTTTCAGGGGATTTCTCTTGATCTTTTAATTGGGAGTGGTTCCTATGCTTCTTCATCTTGCTCATTTCTCTCTGGCACTGTGGCTTAAGGAGCATCAGTTATCTAGTTCTGCTGGAGATGGTGTGCTCTTAATGATTTTATCGAGAGGTCTTTGTGTCTTCGCCCTGTTTCACGACCTCAGCTTGCTGTTTCCAGAGGCCCTCTGTTGGCGCCCTTGTCTGTGCTGCTCCCGGTGGCTGTCCGCTAGCAGATAGCACCCACTCCTAACACTGGGTCAGGAGCTGAGCTCTTACCCGGTGGGCAGGTTGGTCACTCCCCCTCCCAATGCCGCAGTCAGATGCTGCGCTCGGGCGAGGCAGGTGGGCGGATCGCGCCCCCCTCCCAGCACCGAGGTCAGGTGCTGCATTCTGCCAGGAAGGGGGGGTGGCCGCCCGCCCTCTCATGGCACCGGTCGCTCCCCTGCTCTGTGCAGCTGCCGGCTCTGCCTTGGGTCAAAGCTCCGAAGGCGGGCTCGGGGAAGACTGCGGAACGGCCCCGCCCCTGCTGCGTGCCAAATCTCAGCTCCTTGTTTGTCTTGGTGGCGGAAGTTCTCTGAGGTGCCAGGGCAGAAAGATCCTATTTGCCTCGGGCTGTAAACAAGTCTCAGTACTGCCTAGGAGGTTGCGGAGCCCACGGGTGTGGATTCAGGGCTCGGCCCGCCCCCGCCTGGGCGCTGCGCACAGGAGGAGATGGCGGCTGTGGCTGCGCCCTGCCTCTCTTCTTGCAAGAAGTGCCAGTAATGGCGGCGCAGGTCTGAGGAGACAAAGGTTATGGCGCCCCTCCCCACAGGGCACACCAGCCGTGTTGCTTCACTTTTTTCACAATTTATGGGGGACTGAGGTCATTCTGCTCCGTATCCCCTCTCAGCCACGGTGCGCAGCCCCCTGCAGTCCCCTGGGGCTGTCTCAGTGCAGCCGCCCCCGTCCTCCGCCCGGCCTGGGCGGCCTGTCCCGGCCCCAGCTGCCAGCTCGCATCTCGGGCTGGGTGTTGTGGGGACCCTTTGTGCCCGTTTAACTCAGTTCTGTCGGTCAAGGGGTGGTCGGGGCAGATATGAGCCTCGGAGGCTCCCCTTCCGTCCCGCTGGCCTCTCCGTTGGAGAGGGGAGACCCAGCGAACGAGTGCCAGTCCTCCTTTGCTGCTCCCTCCCTGCGGGATCGGTCCCGCACTGTTTTGCTTCTTCTTCTTTCTTTTTTCCTTTTCTCCTACCAGATTTTTGGTGTCTTTGTCTTTCAAAGAGGGCGATGTTCTGTCAGAGTTTGGCAGGTGCTCTGGTTGGCTGAGTAGGTCCGTAGATGTGAGTTTTGATGTATTTGTGGGAGAGGGTGAGCTACGAGTGTCCTTCTACTCCGCCATCTTGCTTCTCTCTCCTTCTATTCTTAATAGGGGCAAAAGTCTAGAGCCTTCAGCCAAAACCCTAACCATTATACCTGTATCACTCTCTAAGGTGCAAAGGGTGGAAGCCCTAAAGCAGCAAGGAAATTGAAAATCCTAAATGTCCAGGTTAAAGAACAAGACACAAGTTGATCCAGTACATTAGCACAGACCAAGTAACATGAAAAAGAGGAAGAAAGCCTTGATTTGAACTCAGCTTTACTCTCTCCTCTGCCTTGGAGCAGTATGGTACAGTGGATAAGTACATGGAGTGAATGGGGCTTTATAAGCGAAGGAAGAAACCCCAAGAAAAAGATAATTAAAAAAAATTGTTAAAAAAACCATAAAGTTTCCATGTTAATGGCTTTTAAATGTGCATCTTAGTAGTGTTAAGTATATTCACAATGTTGTGAAATAGATCTCCAGAACTTTTTCATCTTGCAAAACTGAAACTCTGCACCCATTAAAAAAAAAACTCTCTTTTCCTCCTCCCTGCATGGTTTTTATTAAAAATTCAAAACTTCTATATATCAAAACCTTACAAACTTATAACTTCTATATATCAAAACTACAAAGATAGAAGAAGATAGAGCCTATAGGCAGAAATTATATATGAAGTGCATTTATATGTGCAAAAGGAAAATACTCAAAATACCAAAGTTGACCCCCCCAAATTGAAAAGACAATTCATAAAAGAAAAAGGTCCAAAGAACTTATAAAAACACTATTTAACCTCATTAGCAATCAAAGAAATTTTGCTTCTAAGAGTGGCAAAAACATTTTCAGTGATAGTGTTCAGTGCCAAGAGTTATCTCTCAGTAAGATGGGTGGGCTTTTGTCTGCTGGTGAAAACATAGTGCAGTATGACTGGTAAGAGTTTTGTTTGGCAATATATTTCAAAACCTTAAAGTACTTGTAACTTTTGACCTCCCAATGCCACTTTTAATATCCTGTCCTTAGATAAGAGTGATATGCCCAAAGATTTATTTACAAGAATGTGTATCACATCATTATTTATAAAAGCAAAAATATATAAGCAATATTAATATCTACCAGTAGAACACTGCCTACATAAAGTATAACACATTCATTTGATAGAATAGTATATAGGTTTTCCTGAAGAATTCTTAATGAGAGGTTCATGTTAAGTGGGGGAAAAAAAAAAAAAGAAAAAGAAAATTATATGTATAAGCATGCACAAAGGGAAAATAAAAAGAGTAGGAGGAAATATACCAAAATGGTGGTTATCTTGGGCGGGGTGGGAGATTTGAAATTTTCAAAACCAAAATATTAAAAATTTTTAGTACTGGGTATATGATTTTCAGTAATGAGTATATATTGCTCTTATAATCCAAAGAAAAGCCTTAAAAGGAAACTTTTATAAAATATATACTATACGTAACATACACAAATATTTCTTTAAAATTTAAATTTCCATACACTGTTTAAGTAATTCATTTGACTTAGTATTCGTGAAATTGGGCCTAGGACTCAATATACAAATTTGTGAAAATTGGAATTTTTCTCCTGTTCTCAGAGTTGTAACACTTTTGTGTGTGTATGTGTGTGTGTGTTTGTGTGTGTGTGTGGCTATTTTAAAAATAAAACTGAAGCATGGGAATAAACTCTGCCAAAATTTTATCATGGAAGTTGGGATTTTTTTTTTCAGGTACTTAGACCTTCATATGCAGTTAAATTGAATTTTAACCTGTTTTTGATACTTGTGGTTTTAGGTAGCTGAAATTGGGTACTTTAGAAACATGACGGATTAAACACCTCTGTAAGGTGTCCTGGGAACACAACTGCTGTTTGTGATTTTGATACTTAAGGAAAAATGAATTGCAAATTCCAAGCAACATTCAGATGTTTGGAAAAGTTCCTCTCGGATATAGGAATTCTGAAAAAAATTTCATTAAAATTTTTTTTTGCAAATATTTTTTAACTTCATATTCTCAGAAGGAATTTTGTAGAACTCTGTTCCCTGTGATGAAAAACACTGAGAGAACAGAGTTTTATTTACATTACTAATTCTTTCAACACTGTTCTTTAGGGAAGAGTACCAGTTGAGTTGACCTACCTGAGTGACTAGCAGCCGTTTAAAATATAGAGGGCTGAATGAAGGTTGTAGAGGCCTGATTCAGATCACGTCCACTGAGCAGGGAACTGCATATAGTGCAAAAACTCTGAGAATCCCTGGACCCTGCATAGGGGTTCTCCGTGGTGGGGGGTGGGGGCTTTCCCCAAATGTTGACTGCTCCCAGCAGCCGGACTGACTTGCTCAGTTCCAACTTGGCCCCAGGACCTTGGCAGAAAACCTGATCTTCCCTGACATGTGGTTGGTACCAAGCCTCAGCCAAGAATGTGCTCTGCTGGGAAAGGCATTCATCACTTGTACTGTTCAACACTAAATTCGAAGACCTTCTGTGCCAGGAGGAAGAAGATGAGAGATAAACCCCTCATATGTGCCAATCTAAGCCCAAGTTATGAGAGTGAAGAGCAGCTTAAGAACTGAATGAATTTGCTTGAAACAGTCAGATGAGTTGAAAATTGACAAGATCCCAGTCCCCAACAAGGCTACAGTGGCCGGTGAATTGCAGGGCACCCATTCATTCAAGATGCCAAGGAAAATAACGAAGCCCCAGAGGCCTTTCAGAGAAGCAATTAAATGACATCTGATGCAAAAATACATTTCCAGCCCTGCTCCTTAGGTGAGAAATCGCTCATGTGAAGGGTTTTTCCCCCCTTCTCCTATAGCTTCAGAAAGAGAGATTACTTACACATATTTTGTATATTCCATACTGCTTTACTTGGAATGATGCCAAACATTTTATTTTTCATCACAAATACATATTTTTTGATGTTATTAGAGGGCCACAAATATATGCCCTCCTTTTTTTCTTCAACCTCCCCCCCTTTTTCTGTCTCCTTCTATCCCTTCCTTTGAATAATCGTAGAAAATTCAAAACAGTGACCTGACCTGAGTTTACTCCCTAGGTCTCTGTTTCTGATTTTCTTCCATTCCTGCTCCCCCATATGTAAGAATTACAACAGAAATTCTATGCCTGCAGGCTAATGGGATGACCGATAAATACGGGCAAATTGGTTATGTAAATACATATATATTTAAATCCTCTGCTTCTTTGTTTTACTAGGAGATGAATGACAGGAGTTTAGGGAGTCTGTCTTTCAAGTTGTTTGTGAAGAACAAAAATAAGTTTCATAAGAAATGTCAACGTTTCCATTTAAGCACTTCCAGGCAACTCTTTCAAGAGCACATCATATTTATCTACTGTGTTTAGAGACTGGTTCCCTTTTGGCTTTATCCTCTTATTGTGTATAATTTTATATATATATATATATTATATATATATATTATATATATAATATATATATATATAATAATTGGAGGTACTAGAGATTGAACCCAGGACCTCGTGCCTGCTAAGCATGAACTCTACCACTAAGCTGAACCCTCCCCTCTTGTTTAGTTTTTATCAGCACAGCTTCTTTCTCTCTTCAGTCTCACCTCACAGTTATCTATCTCCTCTTATCCACCTTCCTCTGTGAAGAGAATCTGGCTTTTGATAAAATCAACTGATATCCACAATCACAAAGATTTGCTAATTTCTGCATCCCATTGCAGTTCGTAGAGACCGGTTCCCAAAGAGAATGTCATTATTTTAGAGTCTCTCAGCTTTCTTTCTTTTTTTTTTAAATTGAGTTATAGTCATTTTACAATGTTGTGTCAAACTCCAGTGTAGAGCACAATTTTTCAGTTATACATGAACATACATATATTCATTGTCACATTTTTTTTCGCTGTGAGCTACCATAATAGAGTCTCTCAGCTTTCAATAGTTTTCTTCTCAAATGAAGATAAAACTGAAAAAAACAGAACATATCAACCATATACTTCTTGATATTTCTTAATTTTAGGTGATTTTTCATCTTATGAAAAATTTCATTCCCTCAAGGTATAGTGATGCCTGCACGGTGTCACATAAACACAGTTTGCTTTTGAGGATTATCATGCCCAGCACAGGGTGAATATTTACAGCTATGTCCCTTTCAAAGTCACCCATTCGAAGCTGGTAGCTAATTTTAGCCTTGAGTCTCCTAAGAGGTTTCTTTCGAAGCTGTCAGTTTACAGGTATGGGACATTAAAATACTTTTGCAAAGAGAGGCGAAGTGGTTATAGAGGCATACTTCTGGATTTTCTATGTTCTTTCTTGGATTTGGACAAAATCCAATTTAAAAAAAAATGCCCACGTTACAAAGTGTGCTTTGCCAACATGAATGATTCTTGACAATCTGAAAAAACAGAGTTCATGGTATGTATTTTTTCTGCGGATTTTTAATGGTCTTCCCCTATTTTCTTTTTACTACCGCAGTCAAAATACAAAGAGAGAAAATTGTGTGTGTGTGTGTGAGAGAAAGAGAGAGAGAGAAAGGTGGGGTGACGAGGAGGGGAGGGCACCCCTGGGGGAAGAGGGTGGATCCTGCCTTGCTGTGGCTTCTGCTTTTCTCAGAGAACTTCAGAGAACGACGACTATAATATACCAGCTCTAAATGAACAACATATGACTCTTATTTTTGCCTCCCATCCCCTCCCCCCTCCAACGGGTTTCCTATGTGTATTTCAAGTGTCTGATAGACCCTTGCTAGGAGAACTGCCTTAATCACTTTAACAAGCAGTGAGATTTTGCTTTTCTAAGAGGCGAGCACCTGAACCTGAGGTCCTGCATGGGCTCTGCCAAATGCTGCTGTCTCCGAGCCATCGTGACAGCTCGTCTGGGTTTCATCAGCTCCCTGGGGCTGCATTTCACCAGGCCCCTTTGCCAAGGCCTCCCCGGCAGCGTCAACAAGTGTTGTACCTCCTGCAGAAACAGCCCTCAAGTTTCATCACGGTGATGCTAAAAAATATTCTCCAGCTTCAGCAATGACCTAGTTCATTCATGGGCAGGGGAAAAAAAAATGCCCGTCTTCCAGAACTTCCCCAGGCACGGAATTTTCCCTCTTAGGAAGATAGGAACTTTGCTGGAAACAGACCCAGCTGTGCTTTGAAAAACTTTGGAAAAGACCCTGAACCCTGTAACTCCTCTGAATCCCCAGTTCCGGGACCAGGGACGCCCCACCAATGCCTCACACACTGCCTGGGGAGCCCACAGCCGAGCCAGCCCTCCTATCACGTTCCTTGGACAAAAAGTATTGAAAAGTAAGTATCGAGACTTTGGTTTTTACATATGGAATGGCTGTGCTTTAAAGATGTAGTGGTTTACATTTTCTGCAATAGGGAACAAAGCAGATTGTTTCCTTGTGAACTAGAAGAAAGAAGAAACAAGTTGGGTCTCTAGAGTGCATTTGTGTAGAAAGGGTTTTAAAGTGTCCAAATTCTCCTTTTTTAATTTAGGTCCATTCTGAGCCCTTTAGAGAAACTATTATTGTTGGTTTTTTTTTTTAATGTCAGTTTGTTTATTTTGGCTTGACAATAATTTTAAAAGAGTCCCTCAAATCATGGCTATCTCAATAATTAGGAAAAAACTAAACATACAGGATGACTCAGAGTGGATTTCTGAGGGCTTTGCAAAGTAAAGTCACAAGAAAACCTAAGGTAACGACCCAGGTAACTCAGGCCCAGGTGCTTTTGCTTGAAATATTTGAGTATTTTAGTCAAAAGTTATTCCTTTTACTTGGATTATCTGGATGATCGAAAATCTCCACTTTCCGAGCGGACACAGCAGGATCTTGTCTGACAACAGGAATGAAAGTTGCTAAAAAGCTATCTGGCATTTCAAGATGGCTGATGCATTCACTGAGTCGTTAAAAGGGATTTTCTTTCCTTTTTTAAAACTGTGGTCAGAACACTTAACCTGAGCTCTACTGTGTTAATACATTTTTAAGCGTACAGTACAGTATTGCTAACTATAGGTATGACATTGTACTTGAGTAGTTAGATTTTAAAAAAAAATTTAAGGCAAAAAGTCAACCCCCAAGAGATTGATCAAATAGCACCACCCTCACGTTACATTTTGATGGACGCATCCAGACTTTGAAACCACTGATTAAGGGTGTCAGTTACAGACATCTGGCAATCATTTAAAAATAGATGAAAGCAAGAGGAGCATTTAGAGCTGCTTCTCTCTGATTATTTCCCTTCCACAATCGTTCCTTAAGTAAAGGTAGCCTTCATTTTTGAAGATGAGTTAACTGTGAATGGTAAGAGATGTTTTATAGCAGCATGCCAACTAAGAGTAAATCGAACGAGCTTCTGTGCTGTGAGGCTTCTGAACTGAAACCCACGATGTTGTGAGCTACCGTCTGAATGGACAAATTGACAGATCTTGTATTCAAAGGCATTGATGGTCAAGAAGCATGATCAGTTCTTGTAAATCCTGATGTAAAACAAACCAAATGTATTTTACCTCCCAAACTGCATCGTCCCTTGAAGTTTTTGCAAAACGTTCAATCACAGTTTGGGGAAGATTTTTAGGTAGGGTAGAATTCCTGTTTTCGTCACCTGCAAAGACATCCCCCTGCCCAGTTTAATTCATTTTTAATCACCCCCTGCACACTTACGTGTCGACATCAGTCTCTGCAAGGAGGATGCAGTCAGGTGTCCTAATCCGGGCAGAGGTGGCGGGAGCAGGGTGGAGCCCAGGAGTAAGGACCAGGCTCTGGAGGCAGATTTGGACCCAGGTCCTGACTCTAGCACAGTTTCCAGCCTGTCTGAACTCCAGTGTCCTCACCTGCAAAATGAAGATCAGAACATCCACTTTGACAGGATTGATGGGGGAATTAGATGAGTAAACATACCTAAAAGTATCAGTCACATCGTAGTTTCTCTACAAAAGCCAGTTCCTCCTCTTGGTTAATTAAAAAGCTTCTCTCTCGCTCTCTCTCTTTTGTTTTCCTCTAAAATTTCAGACGCTTTCATAACAAACTACTAAAGTAAAGGGGAGGGTAATAGCCCAATGGTAGAAAGCGTGCTTTGCATGCACAAGGTCCTAGGTTCTATCCCCAGTACCCCCATTAAAAAAAGAGAAAGTAATACAGACTACACATTTTTGACACAGTGCAATGATTAAACAAAAATAACAGAAAATCAGATATTTTGAAGCAAATTCTATGTTTGAAAATGTTTGAGAGCCAAAGAAAAAAGATTATTATATTTTAGAATGCATCTGCAGTAAATAAGAAAAACTGTTTTTGCCTGAAGATGGCTGATGGTGAATTTATTATCTAAAAAGCAAAGTAAAGATCTATCAACATCATCTAAGGATGCTTTTTAGTACATATCAGTACCATATTTAAATAGTTTTTGTGAATCTATAGGAATGGAAGGTAAAGGTTAATCTATGCATACAAGATGATATCTGTGATTGTTATGAAAATTTAGGCACAGACTCCTCTTTCCTTAAAGACTATAGTTGAGTCTTGCATTAATTCCCTTTGTGCTTAGACAACAGGCATTGTAAGTTGAGGGGGCTGGGAGTGGGGGCGAGAATGCTCAAAAATGAGCTCGCCATAGGGGTGGCTGAGCAGAGATGATAGCTGGGTGGGTTATTTTAGGAGCCACGGCTGGAATTTCAAAATCATTGATGAAGGTTCATAACAAACAGGGTACTCGCCTGTTTTGAGGTGAGGATGCCACAGGCACAGAGGGATAGGGCGGACAAGATTCACAAGCAGGGCTCATGGGAGAGCTCCAAAGACCTGTATCAACATCTTTATTATTGCCCCTAACGTCTTTATTGAGATACCCTACAACTTCTGTCCAGGGACCTCAGAGTATCTGGATAAAGTCTCTGAGTTACTGACAGGTTTGCAAGGAGCCTTGTTATTCTGGGCTTAATTCTGCCAAAAAGGACATCTGGAAATTCAGAAATGTAAAGAAACTTGGGAGAAAGTGATCATGTCATCTTAGAGTTGGCAAAAATGAAAGAACAAACGCCAACGCTACATGAGAGAAAATATGTAAAAAGGTTTGGAGCCCTCACTGAGGTTTCTGCCAATGCGCACCCACCTGGCACACCCTCCTGTCCACAAGGAGACTCTGGACATCTGGTCAAAGAGTTGGACACAGGTTGAAGAGATGTCAGTTAGTTCACTTCTGAATACATAGCACCAACCCCTCCCAGGGCCATCTCCTCCATGGCGGCTCCCAGCACACTTGGGGCTCCCCAGCTCACCTTGATCTTCACTTGGTCTTCAGTCTTGCTCTTAGAAAGCCAAGCCTATTCGCTCTTCAGTAGTTTAAGACCTTCCCCTAGTCCAGTGGTTCTCAGACTTCAAAGTGCAACAGAACCTAGAGAGCTTATTAAAACACAGGTTCCTGGGTCCCACCCTCAGAGTTTCTGATTCTGAAGGTCCCAAGAATTTGCATTTCTGACAAGTTCCCAGGTGATGCTGATGGTGTGGTCCAGGGACCAGCACGCTGAGAACCAATGCTTTAGCCATTTCTTTAGCCTGTAATTTCCGAAGAAAACCTATTTGCACTTGTTCCTTTCAAAACAAAACTTGCCTACATCTCAAGAGATGCAGAAGGCCCAGCCACAATATGCAACGGCTGTGGAGAACACAAATGATAAAGCCGTCAAGAGTCTTAGCCTGCAGTGGAGTCTGCTTGGGATACTGAGTGTGGGGAGGACATACTGAGGTGAGTGGTCCGTTATTTGGGAGGGGGCTGCCTTTCTAGCTGAGGCTATCAGGGGAGGCTTTAAGGACAAGTTAGCACTGGAACTGGGGTTTGAAACTGGTGGGATTTGAACATAGAGAGATGGAAGGTGGCCTTTCCCTGTAAAGGAAACAGCAACAAAAACAAAACATGGAAGGCAGAAAGAGACAGGATGACAATGGAAATCAGACATTCGTTTGGCTAGGTTAGGTTTGCTACAGTTGTCTCCAGAACTTTCTCGGAGAAGCATTCTTTGATTAAGCCATCTAATCTTCAAGCCTTTACTTCTGTCTGTAACTTGTTGAAGGCACGTCCGACATAGAGATGCGGAACGGAGGACTAATGGGAGGAAGTTCAGACACCATGGAGGGGAAGGTATGCTTCCTAGAAGTAACAATCAAAAATCAACTCAAAGTAGCTTAAACAATAGCGGAGACTTCTTGCTCCCGCAACTAAAAAAGTGCGTCCCAAAGTTTGATCAGGACCCCAACTCTGGTCTCTGCATTTCTGGAGACCCTGCTTCTTTTGTGTGCTTTGGTTTCAACTTCACGCAGGCTTTCTCAGTCTCAAATGGTATCAGCCTCTCCCAGGGTCCGCGCTTTCTTTTTCCAGGTTAGAGGACTGGGTGAAAGAATTAAGCTTTGCACTGATTGGATCACCACTGAACTACTTTCTGCAGAAAGCCATGTGCTGATTGGCTTAGACCTTGGTGAATGAACCAATCACCGAACAAGAATACTTAATCAGTTTAGACCAATCAGAGCCTACAGAGCAGGAAGGGCGCGGTCCAGCCCTCCCATCACCAGATTTGAGTGATAGCAGAGGCATGGGATGGAGTTAAGAAGATAAGTGAAATGGCCACTTCGGAAGGTTTTGGATATTTTGGAGAAAGACATGATATATCTCTTCCCTCAGTCATAAGTTGAGCAATGGACAGTATTCATACTCAGGTATTTAGGATGCGCTTGCTTTAAACTTCAGTCCAGACAAGTTAAAATATTCTCCCACAGAATAGTCCTGCCTTTGAATGGAATGAACCATGGGGTATGTTGCTTCTTAACTCTAAGGCACGCCTTATTTAAAAAAAAAATAGATAAAGAAATAGATTTTAAAAAGTTTTTCAGAAAACAAAGCAAGTGGAGGCAAAAATTAAGTTTTCTCCTAAGACTCTCTGACTGACTGGGTTGAAGGATGTTGGTAGGAGGTGGATGAGGTGAGAACAACACGCCACAGCGCCATGTGCCCCGTCCCCACACGGCTGGCTTTCTTTGAGAGGTTCACTGAGAGGTGGTTGGTTTGTAATAAATCCAGGCTCAGTTCATTACACCAGGGGCAGTGTTATTCTCGCCTATTACAGGGCAGAGAGTGGGACAGAAGAGAAACTAATATTTCCCGGGTCCTCCCCTACCCTGGCGGATGCCTGAAGTTCCACAGGGTGTCACCTCTGGGTCAATTAAAAGTAAACAGTCTCCAAAGAGAGATAACTCCGAGTTGCTCTGGGGTTTCTGTTGCAGGGAAGGTGAGCCTGAGGACACAGCAGGGAGCCTGAGAGGATGTGGAGGATGAACCAGAGAGAGGGTTTCTTCACCATGTGTGTTCTTGGTGATGACCTTGATGATAATATACCTAGACTGGCCACAACAGTCAGTTCACCCATTCAACTTCAAACCAAAGTGATTTTAACCAATTAATGCACCGAGGTTGGTCTCATCACAACATTGTCATGCTCTATGTGTTTACAGCATCATAATCTTCCCTCTCTTCCCTGTCTTGACTGTGAGGGAGGAGGACAAGGAGAAGAAAGGCAGAGGAGTGTATCCATTCACCATAATAAGTTGAAAATCAGAATCAAGAAACCTGGTAGGCAACATATATAAATTTTAAATATCTAAAAGGCTATGCAGAGATAATCAGTGTTCTCAAATAACATCCCCTCCAGATTACCAGTGTTTTGGGTATTTCTAGAATTATTGTGTATGTAAATAAGCATACTACAATACATAATCTTTCTTTTTTGTTTATGTAACTGATAGCATACTCTACACTGTCTTCTATACTTAATATTATTCAACAGTCTATCTTAGATTATTCTATATCAGTGCATATAGAACTGCCTTATTCTTTTATAACATTCATTGCTGTTAAAAATTAAAAATTCCATTGTGTAGATATACTGTAACCATGTACTATTAATAGACATTTAGGTTGCTTTCAATCTTTTGCTCTCACAAGCAACGTTGCAATGAATACTAGGTGCTTTTTCGTTTGTTTCCTTCTTCTATGTTAAAAATTAAGTGTATTGAGGCATATTTTGCATATTGTATAATGGTCAATGATGTTTTTAGTTGAATTTATCAAGTTGCACAACCATTGCCATAGATCAGTTTTAAAACATTTTTCTCCTCTGCCAAAGATCCCTCATGTACATTTATCGTGTTCTCCCCACTGCCTGCAACTCAGCAACCACAAACTAACTTTTGGTCTCTATAGCTTCCTTTGGGCATTTTATATAAATAGAATCATACATGGTCTCTTGTTTATGATCCATAGTATTCTATCATATGACTATACCTCATTTTGTCTATATTCACTAGTTGTATGTTTAGGTTGTTTCCAATGGACACTTAGGTTATTTCCAATTTTTGATTATTATGAGTAATCCTGCTAAGAATATGTGCAAGTCTTTGTGTGGACATATGTTTTCGTTTCTCTTAAGCAGATACCTAGGAATGGAATTTCTGGGTCTTTAGGTAAATTTATGTTTAACTTTTTAAGAAACTGCCAAGCTGTTTCCAAAGCATCTGTACCATTTCACATTCCCATCAGCCACGTTTGAGGGTTGTTTTTTTCCATATCCTCGCCCACATTTGACTCTCTGTTTTATAATAGCCATCCTAGTGGGTGTGAAATGCTATCTCATTGTGGTTTTAATTTGCATTTCCCTAATGACTAGTGATGCTGAGCATCTTTTCATGGGCTTTTTTTTTTTTTTTTGCCTCGATTTCTCACATACAACCCTAAAATCATCCCCAAGAAAGAGCACAACCCTTAAGCTCCAAAAAATCTGGACTCAAATCCCACCCCTGCCACTTGCAGGCAGTGAGGAATTAGGTTTGTTACACCAACTCTTTAAAGTCACCTTAAGCTTCCAAGTCATTATCTTCCAAGTGGTAGTTTGACTGTGAGGATTACATAAGATGATGTTTTTGAAGTGCCCAGCCTGGGGACTGACACGTAGCAGGCACCCCAAACATGTTCATTGTTTCTCCCTGCTCCCCCACCCCAATTTCCAGAACCTATCTTGGAGAAAGGAGTTTTTCCCTAACATGGGACTGGGTATTAAGTGACAGTGTGTGTGGCACCCAAATCTGGAGTGACTGATGGCAAATTCAGGAACCCAACTGCCATTGGATCAGGCTGGGTAATCAGGACTAATTCCTCCTGTCCCCGGTGAGAAGGCACTGACAGCTGGCTTCCCTGCCAGCTCCAGGGAGCGCCAGTTACCCGTTATCTGTCTGTGGGCTCAGAGCTCTTCCCTGACCCCTTCAGCTGACAGCAGCTTTCCTGCCGACAGCAGCCATGCCACCGGCTTATCTGTGTGGCGCAGATTAGCCAAAGTCAAACTTGGCATCAGTCGAGGGCTTTAAATCTTCAAAGAATTCTCCCATTACCTCTTACTTATTCTCCACTAATTTGAGAGGAAGGTATTTTTGTAATTTTGCTGATGTTAAACCAAAAGCTCTCGATAGCGGCTCACACTTGTAGAGTGCTTGCTATGCTATTCCGGAGAGCTTTGTCTGTACTTAGTTTTCCTAGCAACCAAATGAAGTACATATGGCTCTTCTCCCTGTTTTACAGATAAAAAAATACTGAGGCAGAGAGAAGTTAAGCTAGAACTTGGCAGAGCTGAGATTCTGAACGCAGGAATCCAGGTCTTTCATCACTGCATCCTTCTCCTAGTCTGTTAAGGGTCCTGCCAATCTTGGAGTATCTATCAAAATGCAATATGTAAATATTCTTATCCAACAATTCCATTTTTTGGTATTCAGCCTAGAGAACCACTTACGTGCCCAAGGAAGAATGTACTAGTATGTTTTTTGAGGAACATTTGTAAGTCTGAAAAATTCCAGCCATGCAATTCATCATCAATACAGGAATAGCCAGATTAAACACGGTATTGCCATTTTATGGGATCCTGATATCATCAAGCATTAAAAAAAAATGATATGGCCCATTATGGGTTGGATTGACATAGTAAGACTGCCAAAACTTGATAAGTAAGGAAAGCCAACTGCATGGCAAGTATGTACAATTTCGTGACTTACATACAACAAAATTATATATATCTATTTAGATGACTATATGCATAAAATGCCAGGAAGGATAGCAAACCCTTCCTCTTGGGAAAGTACTGAGATGGAGGGATAGTGTGTGTGGGAGACTTCATCTTTCTGTATATTTTAAAGAATACCAATGTATGCATTTGAGACTCTGTATGATTAAAGGTAAACAAAATTTTTAAAAAGAAAGCAACTTGGTCTGGACCACACAGCTAAAAAAGAAAACAGAAACGAAAACATACAAAACTTGTGTTCATTCCAGTTGACAGGTCGTTGCTCCAAAGTTGTCCATGAACCCCACTGTGGCCCCTCTGCTAATTTCAGTAATTCACTGGTTATCCATCTCTAGCAGAGAGTGATAAATCTGTCTTCAAGGGTTCTCACCTTCGGAGAAGCGATGAAACATGAACCACAGCCTGACTTAACTGTCCTTTCCCTTATAGTCAGTGCCCTGTGGCTGGGATATGTGATGACTGAACAGACTGCATGAGTCAAATAGTGTGTTTGTCAGTGTTGTAACCTGTGGGACTTTGCTGTCAGGGAGCTGTCACCTGGGGAGGAGTCAGAGATGGCACATAAGTTCTTGATATCACTCCCAACTCTTGACAGCTTGATTTGTCCCTTCTTCCTTCTCCATCCACAGCAGTGGCCCCTGGGAACAGGAATGGGAGGAGTCATGTCTTGTAAAATACAGGGAGAAATTTTTAGACATTAATTGGTGTATCACTTAAAAAAAAATCATTGTGGTAACCCACAGCAGAAAAGGAAATTGATGACACAAACAAAGTCTTTCCTTAAAGTCTACCGATTACCATCTTGAAAACCAATTTTGTCACAGATCTTTGTGAGGCCATTTACATAACATTATTCTCATTCTTAGAACATTATCATTCTCTCCCTTTACTGATGAGGAAACAGGCTCAATGCCTCAACCAGGTAAATGGCAGGACGTAGATTTGTCCCTGGCAGGTAACAAGTCCTGGATTTAGTCTTCAGTCAGGGTTGCCTTCTGGTGAGGAGAGTTTTCCAGCCATGAGATCCTCTCCCTTGCCCTCTTGTACCTCCCACCTCCTCACTGCCTTATTCTGGGTATGTCTCCTAGGAATGTGGACAGCTAAGGTAGTACCCCTCTGCACCAACAGGTGCTCCTAAGAAGGGTTGCAGATGGACCATAAAAAGGACTAAAGTACACATGTTACTATATGGATGAACCTTGCAAAATTATCTAAGTGAAAGAAGCCAGTCCCAAAGGACCACAGATCATTTGACTGTATTTATAAGAAATGTCCAGAATAGGCAAATCCATAGAGACAGAAAGTAGATTAGTGGTTGACAAGGGTTATGCGTGTGTGTGTGTGTGTGTGTGTGCGCTGTGTTGGGGGCTGGGGGATGGGAAGATGAGGAGGTAAAAGATAAGGGGTGTGGGATTCTTGGTGGGTAATGAAAATGTTCTAAAATTCATTGTAGTAATGGCTGCCTAACTCGGAGTATGTTGAAAGCCATCAAGTGATAGACCTTAAATAGATGAATTGTGTGCTCTGTGAGTTAGATCTCATTAAAGCTGTTGAATCAGAAGTGCATCCCTGGTGGTGAATGAGTCAGCTGAGCTAGTGTTTCCAACTTGAAGCTATACTTGAGAAAAAATTAGTGCTAACATTTATTGAACACTTAACTTGTGTTCTGAGGATTGTACTAAGTGGTTTACAGGCAATAACTCATTTAATCTGTGTACACAACCATTATGCCTCCATTTTACAGATAAGGAAACAGGCACAGAGAGGTTGTGACCTACTTGTTGAGCTAGTGAGGGTTAGAGCCAGAATTTGAACGCAGAGTACCTGGCTCTAGAGCTGTCAGCCACTGATACTATGTTGCCTCTCAAAAGTGACAAAGGGAAAGGTTAGGATGAGAACTTCTGACTCCCAGTCCACTGCTTTTCGTGGATGACTCTAGCTACATGCCACGTCCAAATCAATATAATAATTGGAGATACAAAATATGTTAAGTTGCACAGTCCTCATCTTTGGGAAATTTACCACACCAGAAATAAATACACAAAATATATTTCCGTGGAGGATGATTCTAAATGGAAGAATTTAGATCTCTCTCTAAATTTCTACTGCTTGGACAGAGTGAAATGTTATTTCCAAGCTTGGAGCTTCTCCAGGGAGAGGTTTGGCAGCATGGTGCTGGTGCTTGTATGCCATGGACAGAGTGGAGAGGGTCCTCTGGGCTCAGACAGACCTGTGGTCTTAGGGCTGCCACAAGGTGTGCGTGGAGAGGCTCTGGGGCTGCCTTGCACACTAAAGGTGTCAGCCTGTGCGGTGACAGTGGGGACCCCAGGGCAGTGACCGCTGGAGCTGTGTGATCTTGAACGTGGCTGGACCTCTCTGAGTCTCAGCTGCCTTGTCTGTAAGATGTAGATGGTCTTAAACTGACGTTTTCGGTCATTTAAGGAGATGAAGTGAAATAACATACCTGGTGACTCACCAAGTGTTCGTGCCTACTTGTACGCATGAATATGTGCTTGCTCAAAGATGCCAGCTCACTCACTGCCCTCCCGGGGCACCTGCCTGGTGCTCGGAAGGAGTGTCATTTTCCAGTTTCACCTGGAGAAATACCTCCCACCTGGTGATTCCTTTGTGTTTAATTAACTCCTTTTTGGGGAGGCACATGTGCACATGCTTTTTGAGTCCAATCGGAAAAGACTGAAGAGAGAAGAAAGAGAAAGGAGGTGGCACTCGCATCCTGCAGTTTTCCCTTTCAGCCTGGGCTCTGGCTGCCCTGCCGTCCACTAGGACTAGTGGTTCAAACTGGGGCTGCCCTCCCTTGGGGCCCTGGCATCATCTGCAGAGTTTAGATTAACACCCCTTGAGGGAGGGGGGCTATTGACATCTAGTGAGTCGAAGCCAGGGGTGCTGATAAACACCCTTCAACGCCCAGGACAGCACTCCCCCCACCCCCACCCCCGCCAACACAACAGACTTTCCTGCCCGAACGTCATCCGCGGCCAGAGGACTTCCAACCCGCCCGCCAGCCCGAGTGCCCACACCCAGCCTTCTGCAGGCCTGGGGAGCAGCACCAGCTCCTTCTCTCCCTAAGGGCCACTCATGGGGTGGTGGGGTTTCTCGAATTCCTCAGAGAAGTCCCAGGAGCAAATGGTGATGTCAGGGATTTTTATTTTTCAGGTTCCTGTGGCATGAAAGGATGACAGACTCAGGAGGGCCCCGGGGGCGCACACTTTGCTTTTTATCTACGCTGCTTTCCCAGAAAGTTCCCGAGAAGTCAGATGCCGTGCTTCGCTGCATGATATCGGGTAACCATCACTAGCTCATCCCTCTCTGAAATTCCCCTGCAGACCAGGTGTTTTGGCTCACAAAGGCATTGTTAAAACATCATCTGGGAAAATTACCTGGGAAGTTAGTTCTGAGTAACGGACTGAGCAACAAAATCCTCTATGACTTTATTCCCGGAAGAGTCTTTGAGTAACTTTCTGGACACGTTTTTTAGTGATCCTCTTCACTCCACGTTGTGATTCTTGGTTAGGAAACTCCAACACTGGTTCTTTTCCCAGATAATTCACTTTTAGTTTCCTGTGGCGCATGGGAATGGCGCAAATAACTTCACTTCAGGCCGTTTGCTGAACTCCTCTTCATCCCTGTGGACTGCCATCTCCAGCCTGGCTCAGTTCGCCTCCCCACGGCTTCCCTTCCTCAGCTATGCTAGTCAGCAGTGAAACGGTTAAAACCAAGACAAACATGTCCAGTGGAGGGAAAGCAGGAGTCTGGAATTTCCCCTGGCTGGAGAATAAGTTAACCCAGAGCTCATCCAGAGCTGGTACCCAGTGTGACAAAAAAGATTTATTATTAAAAGGAAATAGAAGCAAAGGAATTGGGTAGGGAAATGGTATCTTGTACCTTGTGGGTTATTTCTTTTCTTTCTTGAATTATGCCTATCCTTGGAAACAGGGAGGCACTGGTGGTCTTTCCTGAGGGCAGACAGAAAACTCCTTCCTCCCAGGTCCCTTTTTCTAAGTCTAGAGAGGAGAAGAGTCAGCATCTGAAACGGCTGCATTTCCTCAGCAGGAGTCGCAGTAAAATCTCGGCTTCGGTCTGGATGCTGGTCAGGTAGGACTGTGCACCCAGTCTCTCCAAGCCCAGAGCAGAGCACCCCCTCTTTCTCAGTGTTTGTCCAGAGCTCTCTAGATAGAGGGACAGGCTCAAGTCTACTCCTGAGACTTCCCAGAGTAGCCCCATGTCTCCCTAGGAGGCCCCAATGTAAACGTGGGCACGGGTCCCCACACACATTAGCCAGATACTTGTGAAACGTTCTGGAGGTGGCTGTCAACGTGCGACCTGCAGGTAGGCTTGAAAAACAAGGCTGGGATTTTCAGGTCAGGTTTCCAGCAAGTAGAGGGAGAAAAGAGAGCCACCCACAAGGTGCAAGATACCACTTCCCTGTGCAAGCCTCGTTTGGGGCTGATTATTCAGCTCTATACCGCACTAAGGGAAAAAACCAGTCAGCCATTAAGAAACCAGCGGATTCAATCAGCCCTGATCAGTCTGAAATGAAGAAATTGGAGCCCGAGATCAGAATGAGTTCCCCAGGCTCAGCCCATGCGCACTTGCTGTGATCGCTTCAATGAAAATCAAGAACACACCAAAAAGGAGCAGTTAAATGCTTCCTGAGAGGGAATCTGATAAAATTGACCGAAAGGGGAACACGAGTCTGCTAAGAACAGACAAATGAAATGTGATCAGCAGCTTCCTTGGTTTTTCAGGGAAGCTCATTTTTGGTGGTTTAGTCATTTGTCTAAAAGAGACTCAGCCAAGCGGCTGCCGCCAGAGATGGGTCCCTGCACGCAGGTCTGTCTGCTTCTGGCGCCAGGGACTGACCCCGCGGGTGCCTACCTGGAGGAGGAAAGAGGTAGCCCAGCTGGGAGACCCAAAATTAGACGAGACATAGGGAGGAAGGGAGAGGGGCTCTAAGCATCCTCGGGTCCTGTCTGTGGTACAGGTCTCACTGACTTTTTCTTGTTACCTCCCCGACTTTTTTTTTTTTAGCTTTCCTCCTTCTAACCAGCCTTAGAAGAACCTGGAATTTTTCCTCTGAGTGTCTCTGGGGTTGCTCAACAAAAACCTTACGATAAGACAGAAACATAAGAATGTTCCTGAGATGGATTCAGGATTATGTATTGCTTCCAAATACTGGATTTTCCTCCTGTATAGATGGCAAATTTTGATAAATTGTCAATGACATGGAAGCCAGGGAGAAAGCTCACTGGCACACACTGAAAACTGCCCTGCCTTGTCTGTCCCTAGGGGAAAAAGTCCCAAGGAGCCAGTGGAATTCCTGGGGGTTTTACCAGATTAGCCCATTGACATTACATCCGGTTAACCATCAATCACCAGGGTAGGGTGAACCCCTTCTGAGGGAGAAAGCGAAGGTCAGTTTCTGTGATGACATCAGTCACATGTGCACAGTACCAGCCTGGGAAAGCTCCATTCTAGACTCTTTGATCCTCAGGAAGATGATGGCTTTTAGCTCATCTATTTCATTCCTCCCTCTTTTGTATCATAACATACACTCAACTCTGAGCACCGTTAAAGTGTAATTCTCAAAAACGTGAAGTGACTCCCATGCAAATATGAAAATGAACATTTCAAAGATTGTATTCAATTCTTTGAGTAAAGAGAGAGCCAGAAAGTATTAAGACATGGTCAAAGAACATTTGAGGAACTGGGTATTTATAGGCAACTGAATAAAAGAATGTTAGGATAATATTGCTGAGTTAGGTAGAACATTGGTTAATGTCCTCTAGGGCAATAAACTATAATTTATGGCGTTACCTTGTCTGCTAGACAGAGATGATTTGTATCTCTAGTGAATAAAAATCTCCAAGTTTACATGTAACTTCACTAAGTCTGGGAATTTTAATCAGTAGTGATCACTGATGAAACAAAGTCCATTCCCTTAGAAAACTCTTAGGTGGACCTTTGCCCCCATGTGACACTGGAAGAAGACACCATCCACATTTTTGCCCTATTTATAACTTCCAGATTATTTTTCTTAACAGCTTCTTGAGATGAGGAACAGCATTTTTCATTTTGTGTGCCCCCACCACCACATCACAGCAGCATCTTAGGCACATAATAGGCTTGTTGAGTGATGCATTTTTATCAATGAGAGTAAGTTTTTTCAGTTCTCCAGCTGACATATCCATGATGTTTATCCCTATTGTTTATCACCCATTCCTATTCATAGCTTTATGGTTTTCTTTTCTAAAAGTACTTCACGTAACACAAACATTCGTATTTATTTGTCATCAGGTCAGCCCGAGCCAGAGGTAACTTGGTATAAGAATGGTCAAACCATAGATGAGTGTGGCATTGCTTCCAGTCATGAATTCTCCAAGAATCAATACACTCATGTATTACATCTCTCTCGGTAAGTGGATGTGCCTCTGTGGACTGTTTCCTGAGACCCCTATGTTCTGTCCTGTGCTGGTTCCCATGAGGTCAGGCCACAAGACTGGCTCACGTTTGCTTTTGGAGTCTTAACATTAGGTGCTGTTGGCAGTCGTCAGCCCGGGCATCCAGCAGTGACTCTGCTGAGCTCTGCCTGGTAACTTACCAGACTCCTCATTTGCTGCCATGGATGGAATTACAACTCTATCTAGAATTTTACTCAAGGTGGCCCAGCCACTCTCATTCATTAAGTGAGCTTTTTATTTAATCACGTTCTCTCTGGCAAGTTAAGAAGGATGATAGGATTTCACCATCTGTCGGGTTCCCACATTCCTTGTGTAGGAACGGAGGCCAGAAGTGATTGACCCTGATCCACAGCAAACGTGATGGAGTTAATGCCGGAAACCATACCTTCTGGCTTTATTTGAGGAAGCGGACGGTCCAGGACAACGCTTTCTCATTCTTTTCCGTTCCCCCAAGAACTGTGTGTTTGTATGGAATCAGGATGCTTCGTACGTGAAGTAGAGGAAATGAGAACTACTGTGGTTGAAGCGGGGTGGTGGGGTGGCGAGTCTGTGCTCTTGGTCCCCAACGCTGCTGAATTGGTCTGCATGTCCCTTACAGTGGCTCTGAGGAGACTGGAGTCTGCAGAGCATGATGTGAAAATGACTGGTGGGCATGGGTGCCTGTCGATAGCCTTGGATCCGAGAATAAATAAAGTTAAGATTTCTATTTGAATTTTAGCTCTGCCATTTTCTGACTCTGTGACCTTGGCTGGTTATTTTACCTCTCCAAACTCGATTTCTTCGTCTGTAAAAGGGAGGCTGAGTGAATTAAATGATTTAATGCTTGTAGAAGGCTTGTTACATATAGTAGTTGCTCAATAAAAGCTTTCGTATCTCCTCCTCTGTGCTTTTGTTTCAATGTAAGGCCAGAGGTCATGGTACCATGATGAAATGCTTAACCCAACTGGCTTACAGCGAGTCTAACCTGATATTCAAGACATCTGTTTATTCATTCATTGGTTAATTTTTAAATGATACTTATCAAGCAGCTACTATATGGAAGGCATGTTGCTTAATGCCAGGGGCAGAGTGAACAACACAAACATTGTCTACACCCTCATAAAACCTCAAGTCCAACAAGGAAGATAGGTGGTGAAGAAATCACTCCATTCCTCCCCTCACACTCCAGTATACTGGGAGGCAACCCAACTGCCATGGCTGCCTCTCAGCCAAGGGTTGGACTTCCTGCCTCTTCAATCTAGTTTTGCTCAGGCCTGCCCCACTCTCCTCTTTACCCCATTCAGCTTCGAAACTACCTGGACGGCTCACAGGCAATGCCCATGGATCTGTCCAGCCTCAAACATTCTCATCTCCTTTGCATAGGCCTGCCTTTGGGTGCTTATTTACTGCTCAGGATTGATGACTGTTCAGTAGACTATGGGCCTCCTAGAGGCAGGAACCCTCTCTGTTTCACACTAATCCATGTATCTACTTATGTATGTGTGTGTGTGTGTGTGTGTGTGTGTATGTATGTATGTATGTATCTGTCTTTCTATACCATATGTATATTTCTTGTTGTGGTTCTTAGTTTGCTCAGATCAGCATTGGTAAACTTTTTCTATAAAGGGCCAGATAGTAAATGTTTTAGGCTTTAAAGTCCTCGGTCACAACTACTCAACTCTGCCATCATAGTGCAAAAGCACCTATAGACCCTGTCCCCCTCCAAAAAAGGATAGTTGTGCCCCAATAAAACAAACTTTATTTATAGAAACAGTTGGGGGCCAGATATGGCCTGTGGACTGTAGTTTGCCAACCCCTGGTCTAGATGGTAAGATCCTTGAGGATCTACACACTCTATTTCTTTGTATGTTTTCCACTCTTACCTTTGTCCCTCTAAGCACTCCATACATATTTCTGTTTAAAATTTTTTATTGAAGTATAGTTGATTTACAATGTTGTGATAGTTTGAGGTGTACAGCATAGTGATTCAGTTGTACATATACGTAGATATATGAATTCTTTTTCACTACAGGTTATTAAAAGATATTGAATATAGTTCCCTGTGCTATACAGTAGGACTTTGTTGTTTATCTGTTTTATGTATAGTAGTTTGTATCTGTTAATCCCAAACTCCTAATTTATTCCCTTCCCCTTTCCCCTTTGGTAACCATGTTTGCTTTCTATGTCTGTGAGTATGTTTCTGTTTTGTAAATAAGTTTACTTGTATCATTTTTTTAGATTCCACATATAAATAATATCATATGATAATTGTCTTTTTCTGACATACTTCAAGGAGTATGATAATCTCTAGTTCCACCCATGTTGCTGCAAATGGTATTATTTTATTCTTCTTTTCATAACTGAGTAATATTCCATTGTATACATACACCACATCTTTTTTGTCCAGTCATCTATCAGTGGACACTTAGGTTGCTTCGTGTCTTGGCTATTGTAAATAGTGCTGCAGTAAACACTGGGGTGCACGTATCTTTTCAAATTAGAGTTGTCTCTGGATATATACCCAGGAGTGGGATTGGTGGATCCTCTGGTAACTCTTTTGTTAGTTTTAAAGGAATCTCCTTACTGTTTTCCATAGTGGCTGCACCACATTACATTCCCACCAACAGTCAATATACATATTTCTTGATTGATGAATTTGGGTCTCACACTAAGTTAAAATATTATACTCACTTTTAAGCCAGAAGAGAAGCTTAATGTGTATTCTTTTACTTTTGGAATACCATTTAAGAATTGAATTTGCTAGTGTTACTTGTTGTGTATACAGGGCCAGGAATATAGGCAACACTGACATTTGTAGGGAGTTAAGGGAAGGCCATGATGAAGCCCCAGGGGCAGGCGGGCAGGTTAGAACAGGCGAGGCACAACACAGGGAACAGAAATTTAGGAAGGGACCTGTGAAAGGAGCAGAGGGTCCTCCTTCTCTGCTCTGAAGTCCAGCTGGGCAGTGGTTTACCGTAAAAATGAAAGATTTAATGTGACAGAATGCACTCTTTCCAAGTTCCTGGCCTGTCATTTTGAAAAGTAGCCCACCTACTGGGAAAAGCATTCAGTCCTAACTCAAGGAGTAGTGGTAGGGCAATATAATAGTAGACGTGGCTGCGTTCTTCCCTGCTACATCGGGTATTAATAGTCCTTAAAAGTTCTGACTTTCTACACTGGTGGTTCTGAGCTGCCGCGGCCCATTAGCATTACCTGCGGAGCTTTTAGAACCCATTCACACTTGTCCTTCCGCTGTGACAAATTCAGTCTGAAGCCCAGGTGATTCCCACGTGTTGTCCAAGATGAAAGATGCTTTATGTTCTAGATCATTCATCTGCAAAGTAGTTTGACTTCTGCCTGTATATTAAGTGCTAGTTAGGAACGTGAATGGTATTTTGTGCAAATGTCTTTCTAAGATTAAATGTTAGATTAAACTAAACAATATTTAGTTGTTAGCTAAATATCAGTCTTGAATTTTCTGGCCATCATCAATGCACCAAAAACCACCCAATTAGCTCATAGTTCCCCAAAGGAAATTATTTTACTTTACCTGCCTGAATTGAGTCTTTCAGCCATTAAATCTGAGTTCTTAGATATTTGAAAGCTCCTGTTTCTGTGTTTCCCAAGGGTTTTCCCTGGCTCAGGAAATCTGATCTGCAATTGTGCCTTGAGGCCAAGAGCCCTGCCGCCATGTTTATCGACCTCCTGATCCTCCCTCTTTCCTCCACCTGGGAGCCCCTCTTCCCCCATCCTTCCTGCCTTCTCCTCCTCATACCACTCTCATCTTGTGAAACTCTGCCTTTTGGGCAGACGAGGCTGCTTGGAGAGATTGATGGGTGCTCTTGTGACCTTTACCTTACCACAGGTCAGGCGTGCTTGGCAGACAGAAGACACGGGGAAAGCCAAGAACGCACTCTGACGGAGGGAGACAGCAGTAATAACAGTCTGGTTTGCACTGTAGCGTGAGAACAATTTTTTTTTCCCCCAAAAGACGTAGGGGTTAGGGGGTGGGGAATGCAAATCGATGTTTTCTACCTCATAGTGAAAACAAGTTTCCAGGATGTGTATACAAACAGGGACCTGTGGTCTCTTTTGAACAGAATTTAAAGACAGGCAGCAAAGTAACAGATAAAAATCTGTCCGGAAACCCACCCCTAGAGAGAGACACTCCTCTCCACAGCAAGGAGGCCTCTTTTGAAGGTCACAGTCATGTCCAGTGGTACTGAGAGTGAGCCCCAGATTACAAGTGAGGCAGGAGTGGGGGGAGGGTGGACAGGGCAGGAGCACCTGGGTGAGAGGGAGGGGAAGCCGCCCCGCCTGCTCTCTGGTCTGCTCACCCAGGTGTGGGCTGGGCTGGAAGCCGACCCTGCAGAGGGCCTGATGGGGACCATGGCCAGGGAGCTCCACAGTCACTACAAGCCACGTGTGTACAAGTTGAGGAGGGCTCCCCAAATTCCTGTTCACCTGGCACCTCAGAATATGACCTTCTTTGGAAATAGTGTCTTTTCAGGTGTAATTATTTAAGATGAGATCAAACTAGACTAACAGGGGCCCTGAGTGGTGTCCTGATACATAGAGAAAACACAGACGCAGACACCACTCCCCCCACATTCTCTGGGTCAAAGCAAGTCCCAGGGCCAGACCAGATTCAAGAGGCAGGAAGACAGATGCCACCTCTTGAAGAGTGGACTAGGAATGTCACTCTGCAACAGGGTGGATGTAACTGGATGAGAGGAGTTAGTGGCTACGTTCTGTAGTCCACTGCCCCCTTCAGCATTTCAAATAAGCGTTGCTTCTTGTTAGCTGTGTGGCCTTGAGCAAGGCAATTGACTTCACTGAGCTTCAGTTTCTTTATACAAATGTTGGGGATGATGTGGTGAGATGATTCACACAAAATGAGCAGCAAAGTGTGCAGGGAAGTGCCCAGATATTACCAGTCCCTGAAAGCATTGTGTTCCCAGAATTACTCTGAATGAATTACTCCATCCTAGCTTATAATACCAGGGGTATTTAGAGCCCGGGAAATTTTATATGAAGGATTTTGAAAAGTGTTAGTGGAGAATTTTCAAAGACAAGAAGGAAATGGATATTTAACAGGAGAGCTATACTCAGACACAGCGTTGAAGCCATTTTTGTCATATTTGCTTATACTCAAAACCCGATTTGAGAAAGAGACTCACAGACACAGAAAACAAATTTATGGTTACCAAGGGGCGGTGGGGGAAGAGGGGAGGGAAGAACAAATTGGGAGTTTGGAATTGACTGACACAAACTACCATGTACAGGATAGATAGACCACAGGGTCCTCCTGTATAGCACAAGGAATTACATTCAATGGCTTCTAGTAACCTGTAATGAAAAAGAATATGTGTATGTAGATGTACAACTGAATCACTGTGCCGTACACCAGAAACAAATACAACATTGTAAATGAAGTATACTTCAACTTTAAAAAATGGGGAGAAAAAGAAACCTTGTTTGCATGGTTTGTAGAAGGTGGGATCTGTGACTTTAGCAAAGTCTCACACTTCTCAATTATTCCTCCCATCTAGATGGACAGACAGACCCCAGGAGCCGTGAGACACTGTTATATTCCCGAAGCCACTCTGCTTTGTAGTGGGCAGGGTGTTGTTCATAAGTGCTTGTTGTCTGAGCCAAAGACTTTGGTCCCTGGAGGGACCCTCAGCCTTTGTCCATACCCAGGGGAATCCAAATTCTTTCCCAAATATCTAAAGAAAACATGAGTTCTTGGTCATGAATGAGGCTGGGCAAATGAGTATAAGTGAATCACTTAAAAATATATATACCTCAAGGCACACATCCTGCTAAAGGTGGAAGTGTCACCACCAACTTCACTTACGAAGGACAAGAGATTATAACCACCATTGAAAGCAAGGATTTGAAGCCAGGTTGTCTGGATTTAAATCCCAGATCTACCTCGTACAAGCTGTATCGTCTTGGGCAAGTTACTTAACCTCTCTGGGCCTTAGTTTCCTCATCTGCAAAATGAGGATAAAGACAGTACCTGCTTTATAGGGTTGATGGAGGGACTAAATCAACAAGTGCAAAGAATTTAGAAGACTCTATAAATAACAGTCACTTCGTGCAGTTTGCACATGTTCCCTGTGCTGAACTATAATTTTGAAACTGATTAAAAAGAGGACAGTTTAGAGGTAAGAATGGTAGCTTCGTTTGGCAGCATTTTTCTTCTCTGCTATTTCCTTCTTGGAGGATAAAATATAATTAACGTGTTTAATCAAGGAATCATGGGGTAGAAATAAAGATGACTGAGTCTTGTCTTGGCTGAGAGAGAAAAGTCACTTCATCCAAGGGTGGAAAGCATTTTGTGAGCTTCACGTTCCCATGAGCTTAAGTAGGTGTCACAAGTCTTCAGGATGACTGGTAGACCTTCCCGGCACCAGACAGGCCTCTGCGTTCCCAGCATGGAGCTGGGCGGGCCCCTGCGGCATTATTCTTGAATGAATTCAGCAGGTGCGCATCGCGGCCATTCCTTAGACCACACCTGGAACATTTCTTGAATGAGTCCCAAGGGTCTGATGAGAGACACCCATTTGGTCCCTGGGGTGATGCCCTGTGCACGCCAATAATTTTCTGTCCGTCGTCACTTTCCAGTTTTGACTTTGGTAGGTGAGTGTCTCAGTGGAGTGAGTGGTGACGGGCGGGGCATGGGATGCTCAGCTTTTCCTGTGGGCTCACTCATCCTTTCCTGGGAGTCGGACTTGGGCTGTTGTGCCCACCACAGTGCTGAGTCTCAGCGCAAATCCATGCTAGTCTGGGGGCAGGTGACAGGTCAGTCCTAGAGCCCTGCCCCCCACCCCAGTGGTGGGACAGCCAGAGAAAGGTGCACTGGCCACTGGAAATTGGACAGGTGCTGAATGTCCCTGGAAAGGCCATTCTTACAGTGGACCAGTGACAGGGAAGTTCTTGGGCCACCTGGGGTTCAGTCTTACTTTGTCATCACAGAATCACAGAAATGGGCTGATGCTTCTGAGGATTGAAAAATGGTGACTCTGGCTGATGCAGAAATCCCAGCCTCCGCGCAAGTGATCACCTGACTGACTCCCTCATTAGAGGCAAACATCATAGAGAAGTCACTTGACAAAGGCGGGCGCCTAGTTAGGGAGCTGGAACTGAATCAGGCCTTGTGAGGCCTGTGAGGGGTTTTCCTCCAGCCCCGAGGGGAGGTGCTGGGGGGACAGGACTGAGAACAAGGTTCGGTTGGGAACGTGTGTCTGTCCTAACAAGCCCTGTTTTCCCCCAACCGAAGGCCTCCAGTGAAATTTACCTCCACCTTTGCCCCATCAGGCCTGGAAACCTCCCTGCCCACCTCCCTCTACCCCTACTCTGTCTGAGAGTCAGAGAGCTGGAAGCCACTCCAAGACCATGTCACTGAAAATGGATTTTGGACTAGGGGCGGCCCCCGCGGCCCCGGGGAGCTTGTCAGAGTGTGGGAATCCCGGCCCCAACCCTGGCTTGGCAATCAGATTCTGCATTTTAACGCGATCTCTGTGATCCGTGTGCACGTTAACGCAGGAGGAGCCCTGCTCTAAGAATTATCCTGCTCTGGGCTCTGTGTTACCCCTGGCGAACTCTTGAAAAATACGGATGCTCAGGTCCCCCTCCCAAGAAATGCTGATTTAATTGGTCCAGTGCCGTTGATCTAATCCAATTCCTTTACTTAAGAGATCACCCAAGACCCAGAATGATCATGGGACCCATCCAAGTGTCTAACAGCCGGTTAGGCGCAAAGCTAGGATCACCCAAGATCGTACCCCCAGGGCCCCCGGGTCCCCTTATGTCACTCACCGCAGCTCCTTTTGCTGGGGCCATCCTCCAAAACCAAGTCACGAACATGCATGCTGTAGTATAACTCAAAGAGGTGAGCGTGAGGGCTTCCTTGAAAAATCAGGATTCACGGAGGGCCTCCTCTATGCCAGGGACTGTTCAAGACCCTGTTGTTTGTTTTGGGTTGTTTTTTCATTTTCCAAAAGGACTAGTTTTATTTAAACAGAGTCATAATCGCTTCAGTGGCAGGAGGAGTAAGAGAGGTTCCTTTTTCAGTCCAAGGGCCTCCATAATGCTGGTCTGTTGTTACCAGACACACTGGCAAGTAGCATCCTTTGGTAAGTTCACGGCAGTGGTTAGTCTCTCCCTGCTAGAGTTAACAAGGTTTAGCTTCAATCTCTGCTTTTCTAAGAATCTTGAATTTAGGATTTCCAACTGTAACTACTCCAACTTCTATTTCTGAAGGTTTGAAATCAACTGATAGCGCAGTAGAGAGGCATGTAATCGCAGTTTCCACTGTCTGTTCAAATGTCCCATCAAATTGCTTCTTCGTGTTTTTTTTTCCTAGGAAGCCAGTTGACTCTGTTTAACTCCTGCTGCAGTGGCTTTAAACCCAAAGTAGCAGCAGCCCAGTCAAGTCCTCGATCTTGTGGACGAGGGGTGAGAGGAGGAGTCACACGTTAGACCCACAAACCAGTACAGTGTCTGGTGACAAAGAGGGGAAGGAGGGCAGGGCTCTCTGATGCGGTGCTGGGAGCAGGGGTGAGATGGGAAGGAGTGGGAGAGGGACGGGATTGGCACCTAGGGAAGAGCTTTCTCATCAGACGGAGTAGCCAGGGCAGAAGGGAGCCCTGAGGTGGGAGCATGCGAGGACCCTGGGGCTGGAGAGGGTCGAGGGAGGGCACTGTCGTGGAAGATGAATCCCACAGACAAGGCTGTTGGGTCTTGGAGGCCACAAGCCATGAGTCCTTTGGATCCTACTTTGAAGGAGATGCAGACATGCAGGAGGGTTTCTAAACAGAGCGATGATTTTTTTCTGGCGTGGTTTTAAAAGGATGCTGCTGGCTGTTGGGTTGTGAATGTTATGTCTGTAGAGGAGACAGGGCACAGTGGAGGAGACCCACAGGCAGCAACTCGGTAATTCAGACAAGAGATGAAGGGTCCCAGTCCGCGGTTCTTCTGGAAGGTGGCAGGAAGCCGTCAGGTTCTGGATCCATCTGACAGTCCTGGGTATATTGCTCTTGGACTGGATGCTGGAGGGGCATGGAGGATGGACTCCAAGGTGTGTGGCCTGAGCGGTTGGTAGAATGGATTTGCAGTTTGTTTTGAGACGAGAAGCAGGTTTGGATGGGAAAATCAAGGTTTTTTGGAGCATGCTGGGTGTTTAAATAAATGAGCAGTATTAGTCCTTCAGGATTCTAAGCTAACTTGTTTCTATGAAAGAGCTCAGGGTCCCCTAAGCCAGCATCCAGCAGTGCCTTGTTCTCCGTCTGCTCTCAAGATGCCATGTCTTTCATACATGGATTTACAGTTTAATCTACATCACAATGTCCCTTGAGGTTTCTGGAGTCATTCTGGGACACTTGGTGGCCTCTTGGGTGGGGCAGGTAAGATTACTTCCAGCCACCCTTGAGTTTTCCTTTGATAAGCCAGGGGGTCAGGCGTCTGTAAACTAAGCCTGTTGGCAGTAAGGCAGTAAGGCCATGGGATGTTTTCCTTTCTGAAATCAATTTGCTCATTTCTTGTGCAGAGAACGTCTGGTTGGTCTGCATTCGGTCCCAGAGGCTCAAAATGCTGTCAAAAGCAGCACTTTTCTGCCAAACAAGAGCCAGGAAATCACTCCGGGTACGTGCCCAGGTGCCCAGGCCGAGAGCCCTCCTCCGCCATCCACTCGATACAGGAGCTGATGCTCTTTTATCTCAGCACTTTCTGAGCGCTGACTTCCCATTACAATCACCTGGGAGCCTTAAAAAACACCAGTGGCGAAGCCCTTTGCCCTGAGACGCGGTTTAACTGTTCTGTTTGGTTTTGGTTTTGGTTTTGATGGGGCCCTGGTACTGATAGTTTCCCCCTCTTTTAAAGAGACTTTATTTTTTAGAGCAGTGTTAAGTTCACAGCGAAATGGAGCAGAAAGCAGTTTCTATATATAACCGCCTCCTGGCCCTAACACAGACGCTCCCACTACCTACATACCCCGCCAGAAATGGTTGGGACATTTGTTACAACCAATGAGCCTCCACTGACATGTCATTACCCCTCGAAGTCCATGGTTTACATCAGGGCTCACTCTCAGCGTTGTATGTCCTGTGGGTTTGGAAAAACATATAATGAGATCTATCCATCAATACGGTATTATACCGAATTGTTTCACTGCCCTAAAAATCTTCTGGCACTGATTTACCACAGCACGGATGGACCTAGAGATTGTCATACTAAGTGAAGTAAGTCAGAGACAAATACCATATGTCACTTGTATGTAGAACCTTAAAAAAATGACATAAATGAACTTATTTACAAAACAGAAACAGATTCACAGACATAGAAAACAAACTTATGGTTACTGGACGGGGGGAAATGTCGGGCAGGAGGGGTAAATTAGGAGTTTGGGATTTGTAGATACTAACTCCTATACATAAAATAGATCAACAGCAAGGTCCTGCTTACAGCATAGGGAACTATACACAATACCTTGTAATAACCTATAATGATAAAGAACATGAAAAAGAATATGTATAACTGAATCACAATGCTGTACACCAGAGACAAACACAACATTGTAAATCAACTGTACTTTAATAAAAAATAAATCTTCTGGCAATGTGATATTTTTAAAAAGTACTCCAAGCGATTCTACAGTCCAGCTGAGGCTGAGAACTCTGAGTGCTCAGTGTGTGTCAGGTGCTGCTTTAAGCACTTGATGGAATTGACTCCCAGAGTCCTCCTGTCACGCTCTGGTGTAGGTACAGGTGTTGTCCTGAGCCATTCACTGGCCTGTCCGATATCACACAGTGGATGGACGGGCAGTGGGTGAACCCAGGCAGGCTCGCCGCCAAGTCTGTCCCTTGACCACTGCATGCTGTGCTGACTTTGTAATCTGCCTCTCTGATCTGCTCAGAAGTGGAAAAGGATTGAAGAAGAAAAGTCAGATTTCCCGGGCAGTTCACCCCCATGCCGTGCTCCTGAGCAGAAGTCTGTGCTCATTTCCTTGCTGTCCCTTACATACAACCTGCTCATTCCAGCTCTGAGACATCTGCCCGGAATGCCCTCCCCTGCTCCCTATCCAGCCAAAGTAATCCTTCCCTCTAGTCTCCGGTTCCGTGCTCCTGGCTCCGTTCCCTGAAGATCCAGGCCACCTTGACCTCTCCTCTCCTATCTCCATCCACCAGACGTGCTCACTGCCTCAAGGGTGCCTTTTGGAATACGATGACAGTAGAGTTTGAAGATTGCACACCGCTCCCTATTTAATCCCTGAAAGTCTTATCTCTTGGTCGCTCCCGCAGGGAAGGAAATAAATCTTATACCGTCAATTTTTGGGGTCTCCCTTTTCAAGTCCCATGCAGTGTGCAGGCATGTATACTTGTAGGTCCAACAGGACGTGTGGGAGAATGGGGTGCTTCTACTTAACCAGAGGCCTCAGGAGAGCGGGAACCCTGCGTCTCACCCTAGTGCTCTGTGCAGATGTGGTGAGGAGCTTCCAGAATGATTTCTGCTCCTCCCTCAATGACTGCTCTGATCTGCTTCCATGAATTGGAGCCTGAGGTCCAAACTCTTCAGTCCGGGATGGAAAATCTTTCTCGATCTGGGCCCTGCCTGCCTCCTGGTGGGTGACTGTTCCTCGCCCCCACCCCGTGGCCTGGGTCAGCCTCACTTTCTGCCTGTGGTTTGATGAAATAGTAATCGCATCCCTCCCCACTCTCTCAAGCGTCCTGTTTCAACAGTGAGTCGTGCTGTTGCCTCACCTCTCAGCCCACCACTCCCCCAGGTTCCAAAGAAACCTGGTTTACTGTTTTCTGTGAGGGCCTGAGCTTTCCTGCCTCCTCTACCCACCGGCTTTTCCTTCTGTGGGAGTGTCCAGCCCCTTCCCCAACCTCAGGCATGTACCGTCTTTCCTGCCTAAATCCTACCATGTATTTCCCAGGCCTGCTTCAGGTTTTAAGTTCCCAGGAAACCTGCCCTCATTATCTTGCACCCCTCACCCCGCCTGCCCCTCAATCTGTATAATTGGTTGGACTTTTAATGGCGCTTAGCCTGTCCTGTCCTGCATTGGAGCTGCTTGTATGGACACCTCGTTTCCCTCACTGGATGGGGAGCTCCCGAGGGAGGGACTGGGAATTTAACATCTTTATCTTCTACACAGCAGCTCACACACTGCCGTACGTTTATCATTTTTTTTAAGCTGTCTAACTTAAGACAGTCGTACCTTATTTGGACTTCAGTTCCAATGTCTGTGAAATAAACCATCTCTGTACCAGTCAGGGTCTAACTGGGAAGACAGAAACCATTTACAAGCTTTCAGTGCAGGGTTGCACAGGTGACTGAGCCAAATGGGGGACACTGAGGTCACCCAGAGATTAGCATCCGCAGGAAGCCACCATCTCCCATGCTGCAGAGACCAAGGCAGGGAGCAGGACCACTAGTCCCGGGTAGATCTGACCTGTGGGACCTGGAGCCACAGGGGAGGTGGAGGCTGCTGGAAATGCCACCTGAGGCTGGCTTCTTCTGTCTTCCCAGCCCTTGTTTGGTCAAATGCAGCAGGAAGCCGGTGGTCCTGGGAGTCAGGGAGACTCAGCCTCCAGCGGCCAGCCCTGGGATAGAGGGCAGACCAGGGGGAGGGGGCAGAGTAAGGGAGGGCAGTCGGGCCCCCCGAGCAGCACAGCCCGAAGGCCCCTTTCAGCTTTCCAGACGTGTGGTTCAATGTCTCTGTTGGATAAATAACTGAATGAACTGGTACATGTAAGGAATCTCTTCTTCAGTTTTGAAATGTGTCTAGCTGCTTGTGGAAAATATCAAGAAAGTCTGTACTTCTCTAGTATTAGAATTCTTCCATCTCTAAAACAAACATAGCTTTGGGGCATGAGAAAGCCCCAGCCTTATGCCTTTGGTTATTCTGAATAATTCAATGAACAAAATTGACAGCAGCAGCAGCTAGGCAAGTCATAAAATACAGACACTTAGTGTCAGGACATAGTATGACCTTCACCTGGTGCTAGGACTGCGGAAGGGACAGGCATGTCATCACGCAAGTATTTACTGAACGGAGTCTCTCCCCCCATCTGCTGCACGGGCAGGCGAGGCTCAGGGAGGGAGAGGGAGACACTGCAGTGTGTTTCCAGGTCTTGTTCTCTTCTCACGAACGTGGAATACATATTAGAGAAATGTTGGGAATCCAGAGAGGATTCCAGATCTTACCTGTAGCCAATAATTTCAGCTTCTTCTCCTTTAAAAGTATATCCGTTTTGATAGGTCTATTGCACTGGTGGCTAAGGAAAAAAAATGATTCCATGTCTTCTTTTTGTACTTGTTACATTCTGTTCCCCAACCCTTTATCCTCATATTCTTATTTTATAGGGTTACTAGTCCCGTGGATACTTGCCCTGTGCTCTTAATTCTCATTCATATTTATAACACTTGTCCCCAAGGCACAAAACCATCCTAAATTGGTGGGATCCCGAGGACCTTCTAGAATCAACACCACTCTCTGCCCCCACTCCCCTGGCCCCTCAACATTGATGGAAACCAGCCTCCTCCTTCCTAAAGTGAAATCACATAGACTCATGCATTGAGCATCAGATCAGCATCTTTAGCGGGTGGAACCCAGGCATACGTCTTCTTTCTCTTTGTGTATCAGGAAATTGAGGCCCTAAGAGACTGAGTCATCTGCCTAAGAGACCATATAAATGACTGTACTGAGCAAAACAGTCAGCCTTCCATGCTCCTGCCCCTCTTCCAGAGTCCAGCAGCACTTCTTTGCCAGGTGTTGTGCTGTGAGAGGATGCTGAGAGTGTTTTAAAGCTTCCCTAGATGAAGAGCTTTAATCAGCAGTTCTCAAAGTTGGTCATCCATGGACCCTCGGGGGCCCCTAAAACTCTTTCAGAGGGTCTGCAAGGTCAAAACTATTATCACAAAGATGCTGAAACATTATTTGCCTCTTCAGTGTCTTGACATGTGCACTGATGGTAAAAACCAATGGGTGGGAAAACTGAGGATGGTCTTAGTGTGAATCAAGACAAGTGGTCCCAAACTCTGCTAGTTGTCATAGAATTCTTCACTGCCATACAGTCACAATTAAAAACTAACCAAAACCCCACAATCTTACTGCATAATGTCTTTGATGCATCAGTAAAAATTGTTAATTTTAGTAAGTCCTGATGACTCAGAACTTTTACTACCCTCTGTAATAAAGTGGGAAATGTGCCTAGCGCACCTCAGGTGGATTTCCTTGAGATGATGGGTCATCTTGAGGAAAAGCACCTGTCTGACTGCTGAAGCTGCAAGCTGAGCTAGTCACGTTCTTTCATGGAGTACAGTCTTTATTTGAAAGAACAATGGGCAAATGACGGGTATTTGGCAAATATTTTCCAATATAAATGAACAAATTTCCAAATATAAATGAACAAATTTTCCTGCCACTTCAAGGAAAAGTAAAAGTATCTGTTGCCAGTGATAAAAATCCAAGCTTTTTCAAAAGGTACAAACTTCCATTTATAAAACAAATAAGTCCTGGATGTGCAATGTACAGCATGGTAACTATAGTTAACAATACTGTGTTTTTTGTTTGTAAGTTACTGAGAGAGTAGATCTTAAACGTTTTCATCACAAGGGGAAAAAAACTGAATTATGTATGGTGATGGATGTTAACTAGACTTATTGTGGTGATCACTTTGCAACATACACAAATACCGAATTATTACTTTATATATCTGAGACTAATATAATTTTATATGTCAATTATACCAGTAAAGAAAAAAATCCAAGCTTTATTGCAGTCCCTTCTCTGAACTAGGGACTTCCAGTTTCTTCAAATGTTCTTCCTGCCTCTTTCTCTCCTCTCCTTCTAGGACTCTCACTGTGCAAATGTAGTAAGCTTGGTGGTGTCCCATGGGACTCTATTCACTTTTACTCATTCTTTTGTCTTTCTGTTCCTAAGACTGGATATTCTCAGTCTCAACTGACCATCTTCTGGTTCACTGGTTCTTTCCTCTATCTGCTCCCATCTGTTGTTGAGCCCCTCTAGTGAGTTTTTCACTTCAGTTATTGTACTTTTCAACTTCAGAATTTTTATTTGGTTCTAGTTTATAGTTTCTATGCCTTTATTGAGAACTTGTTCTCTTACTTTCCTTTAGTTCTTTAAATGATCTTAAAATAGCTAATTTAAAGTCTTCATCTAGCAAGTGTAGGGACAGTTTCTATTGACTGCTTTTTTTCCCCCTGTACGTGGGCCACCTTTTATTCTTTCTTTGTATGTCTCATAGTTTTGGTTTCTTTGTGTGTGAAAATGGAACATTTTAAACACTATAATGTGGCAACTATGGAAACCAGATTCTCCCCCATGCCCTGGGGTTGTTGTTGCTTGCTTGTTTAGTGACTTTTCTGAACTTATTCTTTAAAATCTGTATTCTTGTTGTTTGTGGCCACTGAAGTCTCTGCTCAGTTACCTTGGTTGGTAACTAATGATCATACAGAGATTTCCTTAGATGCCGATACCTAATAAGTCTCCCATTTTCTTTGATGGGCTCTGTGCACATATGGGGGGTGGGGTGCCTTCAGCACTCAGCAGACAGTTGGCAAATCTGCTTTAGCCTTCACTTCCTGCTGGTGCAGAGTTTTAATTAAGTTCAGTTAGAGGTGAGAACTTAGTGTCTTCTCAGGTCTTTCCTGAGCACGTGGACTGCCCTGGACACACTCTCAGTCTTACACACGAGCATGGCTTCCTAGATCCCCAGAAATAGGTTGCAACTTTTCGGTGCCTTCTGTGGACATGTCATTCCTCAGCTTTCCCTTTTAATATTTTTGGCTAGCCTATTGTTTGCTTCAGTTGTTTGCTGCTGCCTCTGACTATTGCCTCTGAATTTTTTTATTTTATGAATGCTGTCAGGGAAAACATTGTTCACATTGGGTGAGTTCTGAATCAGGTCACCTAAAGGCAGTCTTGTGAGTAGGGCCTTCCAGGAAACCACTGGACAGGTCAGATAATGATGGTTCCTTGGGAATGGGGCTTTGAAGTTGCTCCAACCCTATTCTGCCCTCTCCAGTGGCTGCCAGGCTACTGATTTTCACTATGACTGTGGGCTCTTGGTTCACAAGATGACCGTGGAGTTGGGGTGGGGAGAGGACTAGGGCAAATTAAAATCCAAAAAAACCCCTCGCTCTTCTTATTGAGATTCAGCCGTTTTTCTTGAATAAATGCTACCTAGATTGCCTTTGACTAATTTTCGAGTTCTGAAAAAGTTGATTCAGACCAGTTTTGCCAGTGTTCTTGTTGCGTTTGTAAAGACAACTTCCAGAGGTCCTTATTTTTCCATTTTTGCTGATTCCCTCCATCTTCTACTTCTACCATGAATTTAGCACAGAATTGACTTACATTGTCATGATAAATTAATATTTACATTATTTCCTTAATTCAAAATTTAGAGAACTTGTATCCTCCATTATAAGCTTGATAGTTTCCCAATACTTCAAAATTGTTTTGATAAGATCAGTAGTAATATTAATGAATGTCATTTTTTAAAAATATTGTATATTGAACCATATTGATATTTGGAAGATCTCATGAAAGAAGTTTTTCCAAATGCCCAATACATGATGTTACAAAACCATACATGGGCAAAAGATACAAGTAAAATGCAACATTGACCAATGGATTTTATGGAACAAGTATGAAAACTTCATTGATATGGTTTCAGATTCCACATTGAAGCTAATCTCTGAGTAGTATCAAAGAGATCACATGTGATCATATAAAAAGACCTTTAAAATACTCCTTCCTTTCCCAACTACATACCTGTGTGAGGCCATATTTTCTCCACATACTTCAACCCAAGCAATATATTACATCACATTGTATACAGAAGCAGATACAAAAATCCAGCTGTCTTCCATTAAGCCACAAGCTGTATGAAAAAGAAAAAGTAAAGTAATCCCACTCTTCCAATTTTACTTTGTTCTGGAAAAATATAGGTATTTTTCATAAAAATATTTTATTTATGCCAGTATGTAATGAGTTAAATTTTATTTTTGGAGGAATAAATGAATGTTTTATATTTTTCTCAGCTTTAATTTAAATATGATAAACACTCATGTATATAACCCCCATAAACAAAAGTTCTTTGAGTCCTCAGTTATTTTTGAGGCTTTAAAGGGGTCCTGCCCCCAAAGTGTTTGTGAACCTCTTTTAGACCAATCCAGGGTGTTCAAGCACAGAAGAAGCCCCATGTACTTAGTGTCATAACATCCCTTTTTCTCTGATACAGAAATGATTAACTTAGAAGGAGCCTAGGGTATTCAGGCAAGATTTTCACAGTAAAGTGGAGGAATGCTGATGCTCCTTCAGCCTAAAGGAGAGGTGTGCAAGGAGAGAATGCAATTAGTTGTTCAGGGAATTTCTGCTGGGATGGTTTTGCATTCCTGTCAAATCACTGTGGGGCACTCAGGTCAATCTGCCAGCATCTTGCAAAGATTCTACACCCCAAACTTATATTCATATCATTTCCGTGGTTCCCAAGAAAGTCCCTTTTTGAACTTCCTTTGCCCTTCTGGACTGCATTATACAACTTGGCAGAGAACTGACATACAAGATTGAGAAATTTATAATATCTCCCCCTGGAGATTTTTAGTCCTTTTAGGGCTGGACATGGTGCCTCCCCCATCTCCTTGAGTCACCATCAGCTCTTCCCATCGTATTAGTACAACTCTTGTCAGTTGACCCATCAGGATGAAAACTTAGGACAGAAATGCTTTATTTGCCAATATGATCTCTTCCTACACCCTGTCACTTCCGTTCTCAAAAGTTTACTTCCTAACAGGGTACCCCGAGCCAGACAGCAGTCAGAGGCTCTGGTTTCCTATCCTAGCTCCACCACTTGTTGACCTCGTCAGTTTGGGGAAAGGACTCGTTTGAGCCCCAGTTTTGCACACAGGGAGCAGCTGGCATGCTGTTTAATAGAGGAGGTGTTCAACAAAGGCTGAGTTCCTTGCTCGATTTTCTCCACCTCCTTGTGAGGACGCTTAGAGATAATTATCTGCGACCTGCCAACCGCAAACCATAAATCTCTCAAAGGCATTCATTAGCCAATGAGAAGTTAATTATACTTAATCCAGCTCCCTTTCCTCCCTAGTGTCCTCGGGAGGACTTGTAAATCTTATATCAGCTAAAACACATGTTCCCCCAAATCCCATATTACTAAACACATTCCCCTATCTGCTAATTTAGTCATTCAGAAGTTAAATATACTTAGTCCATTATTTACTCCATAGTTTTCTAAAATTTGTTTTGTTTTCCCTCCTCAGTTCTTGAGAATCCTCTCTGTTCCCTCCTTTGTCTCTTTATTACCTCGTCCTTTGTGCCTCTTGGGTTTGTTTTCTTCTCTTCCTTTCTCTTCTTGCACACAAGTCATAGTGACTTCAGGGTAGCTGGTTTGTCCAGCAGAGGGACCATAACCTGGATAATTCAGAAAATCAGAGTTACGTGGGATTTTTCAGTAGCCCATGGTGCTGTTTTATGCCCCTTGTAAGCTGTTAACTGAGGCCAAATCTCCAAGATCTAATCAGAAAGAGACATGAAGGGAGTGACATGAGCAATGAGAAACTCAAGCAAAGGTCACTTCCTCTCCACACCTCCCTCAGCTTTAACTAAAGAGACCTAAGCTAATTCATGACGATGAGGGTGAGGATGTCTCTAAGGGAGGGCCAAGGACGATTTGTAGCAGACTGTGTTTGGGAACTTTAAAAGCAAATTCTTAGGCCCTCTAACCACAGATTCTGATTCGAGAATTTTGAATGGAGTTTCCTGATGATTCTTCTCCATAATTCTTGGGAAACAGAGGCAACCTGGTCTTAGCACTGCTTCATTTTTTTTAATTGAGTTGTATTTGACATACTACATTGTGTAAGTTGAAGGTGTACAGTATATTGATTTGACACATGTATATTACAGTAAGACTGTCCTATCAGCATTAGCTAATACCTTGATCACATCACGTAATTATAATTTTAGCACTTCCACATCCTTATAGAGAACAAGTGGCATAAAGTTTCTGCTTTGCAAAGCCCCTTCACATTGATTTTGTCATTTGAACCTTGTGAAACAGACAGGAGCAGGTACTGTTTCCCCCAGAAAGTTGCCCTAAATGTTAGTCTCCCTGTGCTGTTGGCCAAGGCAAATCCACATATCAGCTGTGGGTCTGGCTTGGCCAGCCTCCACCACCCCTACCAATTACCAACAAAACAAGGTATTAATGAAATTGGAATTAGTCTATGATTTCTGAAAATGAGGTCTATATGAGCGGGCACCCAACGATTGAGGGCTTATGAGCACATGATGAGCTCAGCAAGCAAAGAGGTCCATGCGGAAAGGAAGAGAGAGGATCAGGAAGACTGTGTCCCGTTGCTGTGAGCATCTAATGCTGACCCTCCTGGGTTAGATATTTGTGTACCTTTTACACACATCAGTCAGTAAAGATCTGAGCATCATCTTTAAGTCTGAGTTAGACCCTCAGCTCCTGCCTTCTGTGAGATCCTTTTTTTTTCCTTGATGGAGGTACTGGGGATTGAACCCAGGACCTTGTGCATGCTAAGCATGAGTGCTACCACTGAGCTATTACCCTTCCCTGCAACTGCTGCCTTCTGAAAATGGTTGACTTCTGAGCTGAATGATACACAGAGTGAGATCAGCAGTGCTACATCCACAGTGGGGTCAAATGAGATAAGTAAGAGTGCAAATCATGAAGCAAGGATAACAAGATTTTATTGGGACTGCAGACCCTGGAGCAGGGTCCAAGTGGGAAAGGTCAGCAAAGCAGGTCAGGCTCCAGGCGCTGTGTGGCTCCAGTCAATAAAGAGAGGGGCGGCAGAGCACTGTCTCTCCTGGAGCAGGGAGAGCAGGCTTGGCGTGATCCAGGATTCAGTTTCTTCCCTGCTGGGCCAAAGCCGAACACCTGGCTTGGTCTTGGTTAGGCTGGCATGTGGGTGTGGGCTTCCAGCCAGAGGGATTCAAGGCTGTGGTTTAAACTTTATAGTCATGTTAAATTACAGAGGAAACTGCACCGTTCTTCATACACATAATCCTGGTATGGTATCTTTACAGCCTCCTGGCAGGAACCATGCCTTCTTAGCATGGTCTAAAAAATGTCAGTCATTGATCATGCTTTTCCTCTATAGGACTTGGAATACTTCAGTTATTTGTGTACAATGCCTCACTCCAGAAAATAATGCTTTTTCAAATTCCCATAACATAAAAAGTGACTTAAAATAAAAGGAGAGAAGAAGAAGCTAGAATATAAAACGTTTTCCCATTCATCTAAGTAACTCTCAGCATTTTCAGTTTGGGGTAAGATTGTGGAAAGTCTGAAGGGAGAATGCTGAGCATCCTGGCCAGTTGCCTCTGACCACAAACCCCTTCCCAGGGAGATCATAGGTTTCCCTGAGCACAGTAAAAGCATAGACATTTTCTGTATGTGTCACGATGTAAGAAAACACAGGCATGCCCATCCAAATGCGGCAAACTTACCTGTGTCTGCTCTTCATCCTAGCTGTACCCAGAATGACGCTGCTGTTTATCAAATATCTGCTAAAAACTGTTTTGGGATGATCTGCTGTTCTGCTTCCATTGAAGTTGAGTGCTCGTCGGAGAATCTGCAACTCCCTCCTAACCCGAAAGGTGAAGGAGACACAGGTTGGACACATGAAACAGAGACATATGAGCAGGAGAGCACAAATCAAACTGATGAGAAAGAGCATCCTTATAAGGAAGAAGAAAGTATTGCCTCGGGCACTCCCATGCCCGCTGACTCCCCCTCCTCCTCGTTCAATGGTTTGTGCTCATTGCAGTCATTGGCCAATGATGACATTGGTGCATCCAGTTCTGAAAATCCCTTGGATGTTAAAGACGTGAGGCAAACTGAAGAGGCTTGTGATCCAAATAAAACAGAGGAAACTGCAGATGGGTGGCTTTTTCCTAAGTCAAGTCATATTCCCGATAAACAAGCTGTGTTTTGCCACAGGACAGTGCATTCCAAAGTATCAAGGTTAATGGATGGTGCCTTAGACAATGATGGCCCTAAGGATGAAGCCTTAAACTCTAGTCACCAAAATCCCAAAACCCAGAAGTACATCAGCTTCAGCGTCCCACTGACGGAGGCCACGCCCTCCACTTCCCCAGGTGACAGGGCCACCATCCGCAAGCCAGTCAGCCCACCGGTTTCCAGCACCGACTCTGACAGTGATTATGAACTTTGCCCAGAGATAACCCTAACCTACACCGAGGCATTTTCAGATGATGACCTGGAGTATCTGGAATGTTCCGATGTTATGA
The DNA here is from genome assembly GCF_048773025.1 of Camelus bactrianus. NCBI lineage: Eukaryota > Metazoa > Chordata > Mammalia > Artiodactyla > Camelidae > Camelus > Camelus bactrianus. Next base: position 17,461,086 of record NC_133568.1, on the reverse strand, counting down.
CAGATTACTCTAATGCCGTTTGGCAAAGGAACCTACAGGGGACTGGGCATGTTTTTTTATTAGAAAGCGATGACGAAGATGTGGAATTCAGTGAGCGTGGCCTGGGTGGGTGTGAGCATCTCCTCAGTGAAATGGGTTGTGGGCCTCGGGTGTCGGGTAACACCCGGCCTATGGATGCCACTGCTGGCCTCTGCGGTTATCACTCACCACCCCAAGAAGTGGGGGTGAGGAGCAGCCGAGCCTGCACACACAGTGCCTCACCCCTGCAAACAGGGATGACTCTGACTCTGGGACCTCACCAGGATGGAGTGGCGACGGTGACCGACCAGGGCAGATATAAACCTCCCTCTGCTCCGGAGGCTGCTGAAAATGGTTATCCAGGAATTCAGGGAGAATCCAGAGACAGCTGCCACGCAGGAGAGGAATTCGCCGGTGACAATCTGCTAAACGTGGACAAAGCAGTGACAGGGAGAGAGAGGAAGCGCTCATCGGGTGAGTTAGGAAAATCAGGGATGAACCAGTGTTTGGAGACCGTGGCCGAGAGAAGAGCAGAGGGGAAAGACTTACTGAGCAGGAGGGGCTCAGAGAAACCTGCCAGGGTGAGGCGACCAGGGATCAAGGGGAAACCCAGGAAGCTGAGCCCCAGCCTGGGAGAGAGTTCAACAGAAGCCCCTCCTCATTGCCTCTATCCCAAAGGACTTGTTAAGCACACACTAACCCCGAGTGATAAAAGAGAGAGCTCCTGTGCCAGAGCAGAGGGTGCTGCCTTGAATCCCCAGATCCATGCAGAAGGATGTGTTCTTCCAACCCAAGCAGAGCAAGAAGCAAAACCCCTGCAGACTCCACCAGGCTCACTCTCCAAACGAGGGAAGCTGGACTTCCAGGCAGAAGGGGTGTGGGTTAAAAATGTGTTTGAAACAAGCCAGGTTCCAGACTGCAGTGATCATCCTCAGGTAAGGCTTCTCTTTTTAAAAATTACAAGCTAAAGTGTGTGTGTGTGTGTGTGTGTGTGTGTGTGTGTGTGTGTGTGTGTGTGTGTATTTCCCTTTACTTCACACTCACAATTGCTGTACCACAATGTACATCAAAATAATTCTCCCAAAACCATCAGGGTACTTGTGAATGACAGGGGCTGCTGCTGGGAAGGAAATCTGGATTTGAAAAAAGACCCAGATAAACCCTAAGCCATCCTAATTATAGCAAAAGACAGATAGAAGTAAGAGGCACTAATGGGATACTGGACAGCTGGAAAAAGAAATCCGATATTTTGTCTACTGCATGTGTTTTACCAGGCAATGTCACTATTCAGAAAGTTTTTCAAGCAAATGTTTTGGGTGTAGCCTTCAAAAAAATATCAAAACATGCTTTTTAGTAATTTGGGGGGCACTTTGAAAACTGATAAATGCTGTCTTTAATCGGAATTGATAGTACAAATGGAAGATCTCAGTGTCTACAAGATTTGCAGAATTCACTTAATGATGCTAAGCAAAATAGACGAAGTAGATTTTGCTGTGCTCAAAAATCACAGTAGATTGTTGAATGAATTTCTGTTTTATTTTCTTTTTCTTAGACGACAAAGTATAAAAAAACACTGCAGGAAGTAAAACAAAAACTTTTACTCTATTTCTGATTTGGGGATATATTTGAAAGAGATGGAATTAAATTAGTGGGACTAATTAATATATAAAAGACATTACGCTCGGTATATGAATTTATTGTATTTTTAATTTTAAAGGGTTCCAAATGGGCTTAGAGCTGATGCTGTACTGTGGCCAAGATTTGACTTTTATAATGCCTAAGGACAGTTATTTATCAAGTATTTTTACTATGCCTCTGTTCTCCCTTGTTTTTGTAGAAGACTAGATATACTCCAAAGAAAGTAAAATATTCCCCAGTGCATTCAAAGGTACTGAACTCCCTCTGTGAAAAAGTGAAAACTTAATACATTGCTTTCTAAAGATCCAGTCATAAAACAGCCAATCTAAAAAGCTCCAGATCTGAGGTAGCTTTTTCCTGACCAAACTGGAAAAATTCCACTGGCCAAATTAGCCACATCAAGGCCACGTTTCTACTTTACTTTTTACGCAGGAGAGCCAGCTTCATCCTATTTGGTTGCTTCACACACCAGTGAGTGACCACAGATTCACGCCCAGGGTAAGTTTATGGAGGTGGTTTGGCCAAATAGTAGTAGACAATTAAGTTACAGTGTTAAATTTTCCATGTCAGTAAACATAGCATTTCTTTTTCTACTCATAAAATGTTCTCCCTGGCTTAGCCAAGTGCCTTTTTACAGTTGTTTATCCATGTTGAGCATTTCATGGGGCAAATTACTTTAATTATTAAAGGTTGTGGGTTAGGTGGGGAGTGGGGTGCAAAGTGGCCTAAAAAAAGTTAGTGGAGGGGAGGGGGCTATTGACAATGTTAGTTTCAGACCCACCACTGTGGGAGGCAATTTCTAGCTCCCTCAACTGCCCAAAACTGAGAGGTGCTAAAGGAAGGAGCCCCCTTTGTCATCCTCAGCTGCACCTTAAACTGAAGTCTGAGATGAAGGGCCCTGGGGCCCAACAAGCTCACTTGTTTCCCGGCAATGCAGCGAAGTAAAACGGGCCACCTCTGGGACCAAGCTTGTCTGTCTTGCACCCACTCTTTCTCTATCAAAGTCCTTAAGGGACCTCCTGCTTACACACTCACACCTTCATGAGTGCACACCCACCTCGCCAGCTGTCAGCTCAAGGCTCGATCTGTGTTTAGACAGAGGCAGTTATCTCAGGACCATGAACGTGACTTTTTAAAAAGCTCGCATTCTGCAGATAGAGTGGGGACCATTTCTCACTTTGCTATTCTCAGTAGCAGAACTGACCTCTCACTCAAGGGACATCAGTAGAAGCTGTATATTCAAGAACAGTTCTGTGCAGCCCACAGATGGAAATAGGATCTCTGTATCTGTGGCATTTATTGACCCTTGACTAAAGCAGGAACATTTTGCCACAGGGTTAGTGGCATAGTGTGTGCACATTCTTAAACCCATGCAAAAAGTTACTCTCTAATGTAGGTGCCTGTGTTTCTTACACACGTACACAACATAGCCAAATTTACAGCAGATGGGTAAATATCATTGCAAATGTGACTCAAAAGCATTAGGGGGTCATTGGAACCATATCAAATTTTTAATAAAACTGCTGAAAAAAAAAACCAAGATTGGTGAATCTTTCCATAATGAAGTCAAAGTCAAAAGACATTTAAAATATTTATTCTCAGACATCTGAGGCTTGGGAACTTAAAATTGGAAATGGTTAAAAAAATCCTTGGTTGGGGGTTAATATTGATAAATTTGCCCACTCTTGCCTCTTGCCTGATTCACTTACCTTTAAGGTGACCAGCAGGAGAAGCAGTGACCAGCATCTTATCTTTTACTGTTTGATCTTCATCTGTGTATTGCTTTTAGCTTTCTGAGAAAAGCTCCATTACCTCTAACCCTGCGTTGTAAGAACAAGGCTAACATGTAGCCTGAACTATCTCCAGGAGTCCTTGCTTCCTGTCTTCCTTTCCCAGTTCTCTAAGGCCATCTTGTTCTGCTTTGTCTTGAAATAGTGCTTACCCAGGCTAGGATTGGAAAGCCCCCAATTTCTCTACATTTATGGAGGATTCCCAAATTAATCCCAGGTTGGGAGTGGAAAACAGAGAGGGTACCCCAGGCTAACTTGAATCATCTTCAAGGGTCACATCGCCAATCCTTCTCCTTGGTTCTCATCTCGCTTTCTTGATCCAACTCAGAGGTGAAGCCTGCCAGTCTGCCCATCTTAAGTTTCCCTGAAGCCACGCTGGCGTAAGATCATCCTCACTCTTAAATCAGAAGTTCTGTGTCTGTCCCTCTGCACAGCTGCCCCGCTTCGCCCCAGAGAGATTTGCGTTTCTCTTTGGGATCCTGAGCTCTCAAGTGTACAGTGTGGAAATATATTCTTAGATTCTGATAGTTAAGAATCGTCCTGACTGCGAATCAGCACTAGGCAGAGAAGGTGAGCTCCATGGTGACAGGGGGTTTGGTTACTGTGTTTTATTCACTGATATGTCCCAAGTCCTTGGAAGAGCACTGGCCACATAAGAGGCACTCAGTAATTGAACGAGTAAGTAGCCACTCGGCACTGAATTCCAAGTATAGGCAGGTATGAGTCTAGTAGTCACTGGTCTCAACTGCTTTATGGCCTCATTGTCATAAGTCCTTTCCTTGGTCTCCTTCATACCAACTTTCCACTAGGAAATTGCCCCCCATTGCTCTTCTGGCCCTGGGAATGGATTGGTTTGTGCTGAGCCATCCACACCTTGCACTTGGCTTCCCTTGTGAATGCTGGTGATTCACATACAACCTTGACCTTATCAGCGCCTTATCAGCTCTCATAAATTGCTAACTATATCCAGAAACATCTAACCACTTCCCCCCTAACATTCAGGACCTGTTTTCTTATTGCTTCTGTCTACCCCTGGGAGGCAAAGCAGACATACTCATGGATTTCCGTATCTGGAAAATGAAGCATTTTCTCAGACAGGGTGTGTTTCTCCCATCCTCTTCTCTGGAATGCCTTCACTTGGCTTGTTGCTACTCAGCTCACCTGAGCCTTTAAGGCCAAAGTGCAGGGTCCTTCAAATTGTACTCCCCCTGAAGTGCTTTCCTCATCCCTAACCATGATTTCTCCTTCTGGAGAAACAGCATTTGTGTCTGCATTCTTTGTATAACATGGTGGGCTCTGGACCGGAGTTTGGTTCCTGCCCTATTGCTTTCTGAGGCTGCGCCCTGGGAAAAACTACTTACGTTCTCCCAGCCCCAGTTTCCTCTTCTACAACAGAAATAATAATAATAACCACCACCACCACCTCACAGAGTGTTGTGTGGATTAAAGTCTTCCATGTAAAGAGCTCAGCACAGTACCTGTTATGCAGTTAACATTTAATAAGTATTATCATTTTTTGGTTTATTATTTACCTTCTTAATACATATGTCTCTTCTCATATTAAAGACTGGCTACAAGAGGTTTTAGACTATTTTTAATTGAAAATGTTGATGAGATAATTGTACATGTGCATATAGTTGTAAGAAATAAGACAGAGAGATCATTGTACACTTTGCCTAGTTTCCCCCAATGCTCACGTTTGGCAAAACTATAGTATAATCTTCACAACCAAGACATTGACATTGATACATGTACTGATCTTATGCAGATTCTCCCAATTTCACTTGTACTTGTATGTGTGTGTGTATATTAAGAAATGTGTCGCCTGTGTAGGCTTGTGTGATAAATGTGGTAGGAAACTTTATGTCAATCTAAGTTCAGCCTAGTAGCTAGGCAGGCGGTGTCATAACACGGTCTATGGCAGCTTGAAATGCGTATGGCCACCCAGTGACAGGCAGGGCACATTGTAGGTCTCCAGTAAATTTCTTTTAAAGCATAGGCAAATGCAAGCAGAAAATCTAAACTTTCTTGCAATATAGTTTTTGTGTATGGGACATAACCTGAGATTTGAATTTATTTGCATAATAAAATGCTAACACTGACGCAGGAAGGTGGATAAGCCAGCTCTCTGCCAATGATGGGAAGGACAGAAATTTATAATCACTCATCTCTCAGCACGTGTAGGTCGCACCTCTTGTCAGCACCATTCCATGGCTGACCCAGGGAGTAACACAAACATTTGTTTTGTTTTTAATCACAAAGCCCACTGAGCTGCTTCTGCCAAAAGCCATTACCATCCTGGACCTGCAAGACCATTGACTGCTCGGGCTCAGGGCAGTCGTTGTGCTCAGTCGGTGTTGAAAAATCAGTGGAAGTTCATCAGTACCTCCAGCCTTGCTCCTCGCAGTGTGGTCTGCAGACCAGCTTGTCAAAATGCAGAAGCTCAAGCCCCGCCCCAGTCTTGCTGAATCAGAATCTGCAATTTTAACCCAATTCCTCGGAGATAGGTATGCACGCTGACGTTCCCAAAGTCCTGGTCTGCAAGAGGAGCTCTTTCCCAGTTAGAAATACCCTAGGGCAGTCATCTCAATCTAGCTACACCTGGGATCCCCTGGGACCTTAAACCATTCTGATGCCTGAGTATCCCCCTTCTCCACATTCTGATGTAACTTGGTTTGCCGTGTGGCTTGGGCATTGAGGGTTTTAAAAGCTCCCAGATCTGCAGTACCTCCAAGGTTGAGAATCTTAGCTTTGCTTTAGAACCATCCCTGGTATTTTCTAAATATACAGGTGACTAACCCCCCTCCCTTTTCTGAGGTCCACATTTTGGTGGGTCTAAGGCTTCTGGGGAGTGGAATGCAGATGTTGACCTGCGGACTCCAGGTCCCAGCCTGGCAGAGCAGGGTTGCACAGAGCTAAAGCTTGTACCCCTCATGGAATTCTGGAGTACCCTCGCCCCTGATTTCCTGCAATCTTAGCTGAGGAAAAAAGTGCCAGATGATTCAAAACTACTTTTTAAATAGAGGCCACACGTAAGTTGTTTCTGCTTTGGAGCAGTGTCTGTACTACCTCACTTTCTGCAAAATCACACGCTTAAAAATGTCACATCTGCTGGGGAAAATAGTATTCCCCACAGGTTACTTCATAAACAAGCCATTTAAAAACTGGACAAAAGCAGAAAATGTACCAGGAAGCTCCTCGGGCCATGCAGGGAGGTGGCTCAGGTGTGCCCGTGGCCGCCGTGGCAGAGATGAAACACAAGATCACTGACTGGGGCTGCTGGCAGCCCTTCTGCTAGAGCAGCTGGAGGGGCTTGACATGAAGACTGACCTGCATCTCTGTGGGGCTGTGTGTGAAGCTGGGCCTGGGAGGCGCATCCTGCCTTCAGACAGATACCCTTGCCTGGGGTGCGCCTCTTAGGAGGGAGGAATGCGGCGTTTTAAATTTTATCAAAGTAAAACCAGAGAGGGTCCCTGCTGCCCAGGCAAAAGCTGAGTTAAGTGCTATTCCCTTTCCTGCTCGAGATGCTATGAATCAGCCAGCTATTCAGGGCCCCTTCGCCTCGGAAAAGTCTCCCGTGAACCAACACAGCATCTACGTTATCCTGACGTCACCCCTGTTGACTGATCTAATGGGGCTACCTCATAGCACAGACTCCCCTCCCCCAGGAGGCAGGAAGACCCCCCAACTTCTGCTCAGGTGTTTTGGGTCCTCAGGGCACCTCATCAGAGTGAGGGCCCGGATTCCTTACACTGGAGTCACCTGCTAAGATGTGTGTGTAAAAATACAGATCTCTTACACACTACTACATATAAAATAAACAACAAGGACTTACTGAATAGCACAGGGAACTATATTCAGTTTCTTGTAATAACATATAATGGAAAGGCATCGGAAAAAAAATAGATGTATATGTATAACTGAATTACTGTGCTGTACACCTGAAACTAACGTCGACTTCAATAAGAAACAAAATTTTAAAAGATAAAAATACAGATCTCTGACCCGTAAAAGTCTTTTACCCCAGACTTGTATCTGCACCTTCAATGAGCTCTCTCGGTGATTCTCATGAGCAGTAGAATTTAAGTCAGGTCTTAATTAGACCAAGACCTAGAGTGAATGCAACTGGAGGTGTTCCTGTAAAGAGCCACAGGATTTTGGGAACAATAGGAAGTTGAGAGCTTGTCAAGTGTTACCCTTTCACCCTAAGAGGAAGAAAACCTTGTGATTTCTATTTTTCTCTGCTTTCTAGTTGGCTTGCTCTAAATGCAGCTTGTACTTCACCTGTCCGACCACTGAAATAAATACAGATCCTGATTTATTGTAACTAATCCAAAACAGGTGCGCCATCTACAGCTGAGTTTTATTTTCAGGAGTAATTCGGTGACAAGAATTTGGGTGTCAGCAGTAGAGGCTGGTGAGGGTCCTTTGCCTGCGAGGGTCAGTTTTAGTCCCTGCAGCAAATCTCTCATCACTGCTGTGGGTAGGAGCTGAGTGCCAGAGACGTGCCTTACTGGTCTTTTTTTTCACTGTGACTGAAAATGGACTTGCTTCGCTGAAATGGGATGGAAAAAATATTGCGCTAACCAACCTTATAGCAATACAAATGATAAAGCTGTGGTAGTCAAAACAGTATGGTGACAGCCCCAGATAGATAAATAGATAAACCAGACCGAGTAGAGAGTACAGAATCAGACCCAGGAGTATATTAGAATTTGATTTATGATAGAAATAGCCTGTCAAATTTCAGGGAAGAAACAAAATCTTCAATGTGGACACATTTCCCCATCCATATAGGGGACAAAAAATAAGACCAGTATCTTACAGTGGACCTCAAACTCCAGCTGGATCTCTAAGTGTAATATAAAAAACCCAAATTATAAACTACTGGAAAAAATATTGGAAACTATGACCTTGAAAGACTCAAGATCTTCTTGGGATGCAAAGCAACAACAACAAAAATCTTAAGAGTTTTGATTACATCCAATCAAATTTTTATGTCGCAAAAAATACCATGAATAAAATTAAATGAAATTGACATGCTGGGAAAATATGTAGAACATATGTAATAGACAAAGGTTAATTTCTAAAGCATATGAAGAACAAACAGATAAGAAAACTACCCTTAACAGCTGAATGAAAAAGGTAAAGGTAAATAATTATGAAGTTCATAGAAGAGGGATATAAATGGTTACTAAACCTATGAGAAGATGTAAAACCTTGTAATTAGGAAAAATATAAATTTAAAAAATATAACATTTTCACTAAGAAAGAAGGCCAAGATCAAGGGGTCAGCAGAGCTGGTTTTTCCTCGGGTGTCTCTCCTTGAATTTTGGTGGCCACCTTGTCACTGGGCATTTGTGTGGCCATCTCTCTGTAGGTGCATGTGTCTGAGGTCTTTGTCCTAATCTCCTCTTATAATGACACCAGTCATGCTTGATTCAGGGCCTCCCTAATGACCTTATTTTACCTTGTTCACCTCTTAAAAGTCCCTGTCTCCAAATACAGTCACGCTGTGGGGTACTGGGCTTAGGGATGGGGGTGGGGGGCATCATTCAGCCCTTAACAAATAGTTTATAAATCTCTCACTGACCATCTTTGGGGCATAGGTCACTGAGAATTGGGATCTGGAAAGTCAGCATTTAACTACCTCAAAACTCAGGATGGGGAAATCTCACAATTCTGGAAAAGCCAACATGCCCCCATTTCTTCTCCCTATGGAATGAGGGTGTCAGGATGCTGGCTGAGGGGCCACCGCAGCAGATCGCCCAGGTCCAGAGAGTGCTGGGCAGAAAAATGGCCCCCAAAGATTAAGCCCATGCCCTAGTCCCCAGTACCTGTGACTATGTTACCTGACATGGCAAAAGGGACTTCGAAGGTGTAACTTAAAGGTTTTGAGATAGGAAACTACGCTGGATTTGCCAGGGGTCTAAATGTAATCGTAAAGGTTGTTCTAAGTGAAAGAGGGAGGAAGGAGAGTCAGAGGGAGATTGGAAGATGCTGTGCTGCTGGCTTTGAAGATGGAGGAAGGGGCCATGAGTGGAGGAATGCTGACAGCCTCTGGAAGCTGGAAAAGGCAAGGGGTTTCTCCTCTGGAGCTTCCAGAAGGAATGCAGCCCTGCTGATACCTTGATTTGAGTCCAGTGAGATCTACGATGGACTTCTGGCTTCCAGAACTGTCAGATAATAAATTTGTATCATTTTCAGTGACTATGTTTGCAGTTAATTCATTAGAGCAGCCACAAGAAACTAATAGAGACAGAAAGGATAATTTTAAAACAAATTTAAAGCAAGTCAGGATAGCCTTCTTCAGGCTTTTACTTTAGACACCAGAGAAGGAGCCCATTCGTGACACAGACTTTGTAAATTCCAGTTGTCATTGGCTTAGGAAATCTGACATGGAAGAGAAAACAAGAAAAGTGGCAATTCTGCCTAGAATGGGGCCAGCTTTATCTAAAGTAAGGATATTTTGAAGCTCAGGAAGCCTCCAAGAGAAAGGGCAGAGTCATGACTCCACAGCTACTCCTCTCTAGAGCCCTGGGTCCCTTTCAGGACTCTGCCTGGAATGTCTCCATGTCTACACTGGTGTCCTGAGGCACTGCTGGCCTGAGAATGCCTGTGAAATGGCTGGACTACAGGAGGAAGCGTTCTGGGAAGGTCATGCCCAGCTCTAGCCTTCTGACCTCAGGGCAGTCAAAGGGGCTGGGACAGTGCAGAGGAGGCTGGGGCCCACGGAGAAGCCTCCAGTGCAGGGTTTCTCAAACTCCATGCTGCTGACATTCGGGCTGGATGATTCTTTGTTACGGGCAGCCGTCTTGTGTGTTGTACGGTGTTCAGCAGCATCTCTGGCCAGTAGCCACCTCTCCCCCTCATCCCTACCCCAGTTGGCACCAAGAATGTAACCAGACATTGGCAAATGTCCCCTGGGGTGGGGGTTGCAGCAAAAATCATCCCGTGTTGATTACCTCTGGCTAAATTCTGTACCCTCACTAGTGACAGCTGGGGAAAAAGTTATTTCATCTAAACCAGCACTGTCCAATGGAAATTTCATGTGCAAGCCACATATGGAACTTTGTGTAAGTATGTTCATAAGCTGTGCCACCATGGCCACTATTTAATTCCAGAGTATTTCCATCACCCCCCAAAGATGACTGTTAATCATATACATCAACAGCCGCTCCCTATTCTCTCTGCACTCTCCCTTGGCAAACCCTAATTTCTGTCTCTGTAGATTTGCCTGTTCTGGACATTTCATATACAGGCATATCTCGTTTTATTACTTTTCACTTTATTGTGCTTTGCAGCTACTGCTTTTTTTTTTTTTTTTGCTGATTGAAGGTTTGTGGCAACCCCACGTTGAGCAAGTCTATTAGCACAATTTTTCCAACAGCATTTGCTCACTTCGTGTCTCTGTATCACATATTAGTAATTCTTGCCATATTTCAAACTTTTTCATTATTTTTATATATGTTATGGTGATCTATGATACGGACCTTTCTTGTTACTACTACAACTCACTGATGACTCAGATGATGGTTAGCATTTTTTAGCATTACATTATTTTTTTAACAGAGATACATGCATTTTTAGATGTAATGTTATTGCACACTTAATAGACTACAGTATAATGTAAACATAGCTTTTATGTACACCAAGAAGCCAAAAAATCCGTGTCACTCACTTTATTGTTATTTTTGCTTTATTGCGGTGGTCTGGAACCAAACCTGTGACATCTCTGAAGTCTGCGTGTAATTGGAGTCATATAATTTATGGGGTTTTTGTCTGCCTTTTTACTTAGCATAATATTCTCAAGAGTCATCCATGTACAAGCATCTGTCAATACTTCATTCCTTTTCAAGGCTGAAGGATATTACATTGTATGGATATACCACACTTATTTTTGTCCATTTGTCAGTTAATAGGCATTTTGGCTGTGTCCACTTTGTAGCTATTTTGGATAATGCCACTATGAACATTTATGTACAAGTTTTTGTGGGGACATATGTTTTCAGTTCTCCTGGGTAAACACCTCGGAGTGGAATTGCCCAGTGACTCTATGTCTAACCTTGAGGAAGCCGCCATGCTGTTTTTCAAAGCAGCTGCATCACTTTACATTCCCGCCAGCAGTGTATGAGGGCAAGCCAGGTATATAATTTTAATATTTTTTGGAAGCCACATTTTTTTAAGTGGCAATTTATTTTTATTTATTTTATTTAATTTGGGGGTGGTGGTGGTGGTGGTAATTCAGCTTATTTATTTATTTATTTTTTAATGGCAGTCCTGGGGATTGAACCCAGGACCTCGTGCATGCTAAGCACACACTCTACCACTGAGCTAGACCCTCCCGCTTTGAAAGCCACATTTTTTTTTAAAGTTCAAAAGTTCAGATGAAATAAACCTTAATATTGTATTTTATTACCTCAATTTAACCAAATATTATTTCAACATGCAATCTATATAAGCTACTGATGAGATATTATACTTCTTTTTTTGCTATTGAGTCTTCAAAATCTGGTTTGTAATTTTACACTTAGAGCATTATCTCAATTTGGACACTAACTAGTCATTGAAAATACTTGGTCTGTGTTGAGATTTCATGAAATTAGCAGTTGAAAGAGTAGATTCACATACTCAAATTGTTCTGAACCTACTTAAATTTTTTCCTAACTGAATCACTCGTGTCATGTAAAAATTTTACATGTAAATTAATTAAAATTAAACAAAAATGTAAATTCAGTTCCTTAGTTGCACCACACACATTTCAAGCACTCACTAGCCATATATGGCTAAAGCTTTCTGGATTGGGCAGCCCAGCTCTAAGTTATTTCTTGTTGTGATGGTGATTTTTAAAAAGCATACTGCTCCAGGCCTCAAGCTTGGTTTTGTTTTCTCTTCTACAGCTGATCCAGTGACAGGCTATGATTTTCTCTCCCTTTTTAAAAAAATAGACTTTCTCTTTTAGAGCAGCTTTACATTCACAGCAAAACTGGGCAGAAGGTACAGAGATTTTCCATTTACCGCCCCCCTGCCCCTCTCCAACTATTAACATTCTCCACCAGAGTGATACATTTGTTAAAATCAGTGAACCAACACTGAACATCATTAATACCCAAAGTCCATGATTCACATTACGGCTCACTCTTGGTGTACATTCAGTGGGTTGGTTTTTTTTTAAACTTTATTTATTTATTTTACAATACCATATTTTTAAAATTGCAGTTATAACTGATGTACAGTGTTACATGATATAGGTATAGAATACAGTGATTCACAATTTTCAAAGGTTACACTCCACTTATAGTTATTATAAAATATTGGCCCTGTTCCCCATGTTGCACAGTACCTCCTTGTATCTTCTTTTATATCTGATCGTTTGTACCTCTTAATCCACCACCTCCATCTTGCCCCTCCCCTTCCCTCTCCCCACTGCTAATCACTAGTTCCTTCTCTACATCTGTGAGTCCATTTCTTTTCTGTTGTAGTAACTAGTTTGTAGTATTTTTTTAGATTCCTCATGTGATACAGGATTTGTCTTTCTCTGTCTGACTTATTTCACTTAGCATTACGTAATGTACAACGACACGTACTCACCATCGCAGTACGTAATGCTATTTGAAAGGAAAGGGCTGCTTCCTGTATGTTACGCGCTCCTAGCTGAGGTCTACCGGTTTGGAACACGTGGCAAGCAGCAGCAGCTGTCCCCCTGCGAGCCCCTCCAGCCTCCCACCCGCACCCTGTGCAGACCTTATTTCTCATGACAAGCTCTAACGGAGGCAGCCCCCCCCCCCCACTGCCAGGGCCTCCGTGTCCCAGTTGGCATCCTGGCAGCCCTGCGGCTTGTTGGGCTGGCTCCACAGTGTCTCTTGTATCATTTTAAAAAACAACATGCCACCCTGCCCCCAATCCATCTATCGGGTTGCTGTCAAGCTACAGGACAAAAGAGGACACATTCCGGCCACACTGGAGGTCACAGGTTCTTGGGCTGGGGAAATCCAATGTGGAATAGAAAGCTGGGGAGTGGGAGGGGAGTGGCTTTTCCCTTAGAAGTGTTTTTGTCCTGAGTTTTTATCGTGAGACATCTAAGGGGTTCCTGTCTGAAGATGGAGAAACAGCATCGCTGTCTCCCCAGAGGCAGGGAGTCTACCTCCCAGTCCTCCTGCATGTCACCTATCGAGCTGGTCTGTCTGACAGCAGCTTCTCTGGCCACAGGTCTGGGGAGGGCCCTGGGATCCTGCATATCTAACAAACCCCGAGGGATTTCCAGCGACCACAGTAACTGCAGGCTTTTCCCAGGGGAGCGCTCAATGTGCCTTCCACCATTCCCATCCACGGCCCTCCTCCACACTCCGCCAGCCCACAGCCTGAAATAGCCGACGTTTATTGAGTGAAAGTATGTGCCCCAGGCTGTGCTAAGGCTTCAGTGCTTTGCTCATTTAATTATCTCAACAATCCAAGGAGATAAATCCCGCTGGTGTCTGGGCTCTGGGTCAGAATGAGGTGCAGCCTGGCTTTGAACAGAGCCTGCCTGACTCCAGCCCCTTGGCCCTAATAACGACATTACACGGCTTCCTATTTCCATTTTAGGTCTGAGTTCCTTAACTCCCTTTAGAACTAAAATAAGCTCTGATAACGGTGGTTGCCTCTGGGGACGGGGGATCGAGTGTCTGGGTGGCAATGGTAGGAGGGACACTTTTTTGTTGCTCTAGACCCTTTCACTATACACCTTGTGAATTTGGTACCATGCATGTGTTAACTATTCAAATAAATTAATGAATAGTTAAAAAAAAAGTTTAAAAGCCCATGGTTTTCCTAGTTAGAACCATATACCAGTAGCTGGGCCAGTATCAGACCAGTTCTTAAGGCAATGAGATGTTTTCCTCCGAATTGGGCATTTGGCATCATGGCTGAGACAGTGAGGGTTCTTTAGAATCTGGCCATATCTTTCCCATCCTCCAGTAATGTTCAGAACAAGGCTGGCTTCCACTCCCTTCAGTTGATAACTCACAGAACACGTACCACCTGGCTGGTGAGGGCTTTTCCAGAGCTGGTAGACTCTATAGGAAGAATTCAGCAAGTAGATAATATTGGTAAAAATGGTGCTTTTCTAAGTAAAAAATATGTAAGGATTCCTTCCCTTCAGACAACTTGGCGTGGGTCTGAATCACACAGTGCTTATCTCTTTGCTTTTGTGACATCACCCGTTAACGGAGAGGAGAAAAGAAATGATGTTAACCAGACACGGGTTGGACTCAGCTGGCGTGGGTACCACATGTGATGCAAACCTCAGTGCTAGCCCGCTAACCTAAGCTGGCTGCCCTGCTCCTGAAAATGTGAATTTTAACATATACTTTTAAGAAATTCAGGTTAATTACTTTTGAATCCACAGAGTAAATCTAATTGCTAAAAAGAGGCTCTGACCTAACCAGTTTTGGCTGAATGGATAAACTTTCCAGGGTAATTACCCATAATTGGAGTGCTGATAGCAGGGCGCTGATTTGGCTCAGTGGGACATATTAGGGGAAGGAAAGGTCCATTTGGGCTGGAACCTGGTATATATCGATGAGAATGTTAGGAAGGTTGGTGTTGGAGCCTGTGGGGGCGCTTATCCTTGGCCTAAGGAGTGGGAAGAAACCCAGCTAAGTGAGCTAAGTGCTGGGCAAACAACAGAATGTTCCAGCTGTGCTCAGAGTATCTTTGGACCCCTCCACCTGCCCCGTCCCCATCCCCAAAGTGCCACACAAGTCTAAAATGTGCTTGCTTCACACGTATATACAACAGCCACATGGTCCTCACCCTGTCCCTCCATCTCTCTTCCTGTCACTAACAGAACGGATAGAGGTGTGTGTGCACAACAAAACCCAGGGTCCTCACAAAAGAGGGCTGCTGGAATAAAGCCCAGCTAGACCCTTGAGTGGAAGGAAGCTAACTCTACCATTTGAGCTGCACATTTGCAGGCTGCAGAAATCAAGGTGTAAGCAAGGCTGATTCCTCCTGGAGGCTCTCTGTGAGGGAGAAGCCATTCCATGCCTCTCTTCTGGCTTTCAGTGGATGCTGGCCACTCTTGTAGCTGCATCCCTCCAGTCTCTGCCTACATGGTCACATGGTGTTTTCCCAGTGTCTCTGTGTCCAAATTTCCCTCTTATAAAGACACCAGTCATTGGGTTAGGGCCCATTTTAACACAGTGTGATTTCATTTTACCTGCAAAGACTTTGTTTTCAAATAAGGTCACACACATAGGTGCCAGGGGTTAGGACTTGAATATATCTTTCTGGGGGACACAATTTCACCCACAACCCACTCCATCCTTCAGCTTCCATTGTTGCCCAGGCTTCATCATTTTATCTGGACCATTGTAATAGGTCTCTTTCTAGACTCCTTGGGCCAGTGTCTTTCTCTTCTAAGACAGTCACCACATGTTACTACAACAATCTGTTGAAACCTAATCTGGTAATATTCTCTTGTTTAAACAATGACAACATCACTGTCCTGGCTCCTGTCAAACTTGGATGGACCCCCCTGCTGTAGGAGTAAATCTGTGCCATATGCAGGGGTCTCTAGAACCAGGCTGTGGCTCTTTCCAGTGTCTCCCTGCTCTCACTCTTCACTTTCTGTATATCTCACATCCTAGTCATTTCCAGATAGCTGGGTGCCTGTCTGCCCCAGTGCCTTTGTACCTGCCATTTTCTCCACCTTCTCTCCTTGTAGAACATCTGCTGACCTCCTTAACCTTGTCTACATCCTTACACAGAATGCAAGTTCTAGGAGGACAGAATCTTAGGCTGGTGATGTTCTTTCCCAGGCAGCTAGGATGAGACCTGGCACACAGAGAGATTTCAATGACTATATTTGAATAACGGAATGAAAGAATGAATAAATGTAAATAAATGCATTGGCAGCAGATTCTGGATATTTCCCTGCTACACTTACCCCTTCCCCTTTCCCTGATGGAAAATTAATTTCTCCCATATTTTATTCCTAATCTCTCTTCTAGCATTTACTGTATATGTTAGCTGTTTGCCCAACTGGGCTGTTAGTCTCTGAGCTGTGTGGAGACAGACACCGGGTCTAATTCATCTGTGGATGCCCAGAAAAAACAGTGACTGTCAATATTATTCATTGAACTGAATTAAATCTAGTTAGGCAAGACAGAAACATGAAAAATCATATTCCCCCACCCCCTCCAATTTACTGTCTCCACTGTATTTGCAGAGCTGAGGGTGGGGGCGGGGCAGGAGGTAAAATTGCAAATTCTGTAAGTTTCCCTTTCTGCTGATGCTTGAAAAATTATCTTTCTGAGTCAGCACAGGTATTTTGATACTGCCTTGAGATTTTGGGCAATTTTTTTTTAAGTGATGGTTTAAAAACAAGTGCTTTCACATTTACCATCAAACTGATGACATTGGGTAGGAAAATAACCATCATGAAAACCGTTTACCCCTTCATCTTTTAAATTTCTGATTCAGGGTCTAAATCGGACAACAAACATAGAGGACTCCCTGGTCACTGCCTCTCTATCACAGAGGAGAGAGCACGCAGCTCGGGCACGGGCAGGTCCCGCCAAGAACATTCTGATGCGGATTATGGGGTCTGGAGGCTGGACTCTAGGACGCCAGCCTTCGGGAGAGTGAAATGGTGGGTAATCATCAGTCAAGTCCGTTTCACCTGCCTTCACTAATCAAGGTCGATCTAATTGTTGCCACAAAAGACTTGCACGTCCTCGCCTGCAGCCTGGTTACGCCTGCGCAGAACGATTCCCTCACCTTTTTCTCGTTTCCCATCACCGTCACCACTCCCCCCACGCTCCCCGTGCCCCGGACCGCCCTGCTCTGAAACGATAAATAGCCCTCGCCTCCGGGAAGAGGCTCTGAAGCTTGTTCTGTGGTCTCCCCGCTGGGCTGTCCCTCGGAGAGCCCCTCTCTTTGCTGCTAAGTCTCGGGGTCGGGCGCTTTGGGCACGAGCGGAGCAGGGACGAGGGACAGACTCTCTGTGACACTGAGTTTCACCTTCCGGACGGGCTTTGCTTGCACCTCGGAAGCAAGCCTCTCCCTAGCTGTTCTGTGGCTCGAACTTCACCCTGAAGCTCTCTCTTCTACTGTCCACACCACCCAGTCCAGGGGCAGAGCTCCGCTACTGGGAGTCGTTGGCAAACTGGAGGCTGTCGGGGGGCAGGGCTGGGAAAAGTGGGTGGTTGTGGGGGGTTGACAGGCTTCCCCTCAGGCTTCTACCTCTGGAGCCTCAGAATGCGAGGCAGGAGGGTCTGTGCAGATGTCAGCAGCTGAGGTCAAAGGACAAGGAAAGTTTCTTCCTAGAGCCTCAGGGGGAGCGCAGGGGCGCCCTGGTTCCACACTTCTGCCTCTAGAGCTAGGAACGTGCTCTCAAGTCACCCAACTTGTGATAATTTTCTGAAGTTCTAGGAAAAAGCCCTAATTTCTAATAGTGTGTAGAAGGAATTACCAGAAAAAAACTTTCCCCCTATTTCTGTCTACCACACTTCTGGCCTCTAAAACTAAGAATGTGCTCTCAAGTCACCCAGCTCATGATCATTTGTTCCTGAAGTCCTAGGGAAAAGCCCTAATTTCTAATGCTGTGTAAAGGGAATTACCAGGAAAAACAAAAACTTCTATTTCTGTCTCTTCCAAAGCAGCTCGGGACTCACGGGTGGCCTGGGGAAGAGGGGGAGATGGTGGTCAGGTTGTAATGAGGACAGCAAACAGGAAAAGAAGCAGGTGTTTTCATTTAAGCAGGAGCATAATCTTCAAAGTGGGGCTTGGAGGAGGAGTTGTCTGAGTTCCTTACTAGATTGGAGCCTTATCTCTGCAAAGGTGTGAGGGGCGGACAAGGGCACCCAGCCCTCAGATGCTGGGACAGACATGCTGACAGTCAGGCACTAGCGGGGCTCGTGACCCCGACATCACTTCTCCTGACTTCGGGGCTGTGTTAGAACAAGTTAAGGGAAACCGTGAGGACGGGAGCTGTTTTCCCTGCTTCCCACCTGGGGCCTGGCCAGCCACGGGTGACTCAGACACCGGCTTGCGGGGGAGCAGAACTAAGGGCCTGCGTGCTCCCCCAAAGGACTGTCCCAGTTACTGGTCAGGGGTTGCGTAGTGAGAGGGAACGCTTCCCCACTCACCCTCCCACACCCTACACGTGGTCGGGGAGATGGATCAGTGCCAGAGGGAGAAAAGTAAAGGGACTGGCTTTCCTCACACGTACAAGTAGTTAGAAGTGTGAATCCACAAGCCGCCTTAAGTACAAATACCAGCTCAGTACTTCTTGCCTTCTTAGCTCAAATCACTGCATTGAATTCCAGACACTTCCTTTTCATAAGTCTTTCCCCCAACAACCTTAGCTTTGCAAAAGCTTCTCTGTGAACCATCCATTTTCTTTCCATCTTCAAGGGAAAGTTGATTTTTGGCTCCAACAGAAAAGGTGCCTGAATTTCTAATCTTGCCCCTCCCACCTCCCCTGCCTTTGATTCCCTTCCTCTTGAAAGTACGGCTGTTTAAACTTTTCAGTTGCAAGTAGTAACTTTACAACTGCCTCCTGATGAACTGGACACCCCCACCTTCGATACCTAGTGCCCTCTGTCTTCTAGATAGCTGCTGATGTCTTCTGGGGGATATATATTTGGAACCTCATTTGCTCATGGTTAAAACAAGAGGTGCTTCTTTCTATTCAAAACAGATGGTTTCCATTTAAATCTAAAGATTGAGGCCAGCACAGCACATCACTATTAGCGGTGAAGAGTCAGTTTAGTAGAATTTCCCATTAGCCAAAACGCAGGACCCGCGGGGAATTTATCAGGTAGAAGATCTAGTACCTCGACAGAGTGAGAGCCAGGTTCTGAAGGGACAGACCCTTCCTGCCTCTATCAGCAAAGGGACGAGGATCCAAGAACAGACTGGTTGGATGTTTTACTCATTTGACCTCTTCTGAGTGCCCACTGTGTGCCTTGTACCCTGCTGAATAAGACAATCCCCTCCCTCGTGAATCCTACTGTCTCATGAAAGGAAACATCCTCCTGCTAAGCAAAGCTGTCTGAGGAACTGTACTGTCTTGGGAGATAATTCCTGTTTAACCAGAAGCCAACCCTGAGGACATAAAGCTGTCCTGCTACTGACTTGAAGAAACATAGCACGTCAGGGACTTTCAAGCCCCAAGCCTGCATTTTCTCCTCCTTTTTTGTAATGACCACCTGAGACAGGCAACCTTACCTATATTTATGTTCAGATTTTCCAGGTGCCAAATACTGTCACCCTGTATGCTTTGAAGCCTCGCTGAATAGGCAGGTAGTAGTGTAGTAACCATGACAAGTATTTCCTGTTTCTAAAGTTCGCAAGAACTTGCTCTGTCCCACGTATCGTCAGTGAAGTAGGGTAGTCGCTACTACCTTGGTTTTGATTTTGCTCACAAATTCTAGAAACTGTAAAAAGATTGATTTGAAAACACTCTCCTAGAACCTGACTAAGGTTTAATCTGCCCCCCACCTCCGCCCTTGTTATCCAGTCGGAAATCTGCCGAGAAGCTTCCGTCTGTGGGAGGAAAAGAGTACCACGCCCCTCACCCCACAGCTCAGGACCCACAGCTGGGATTCATCCCGTGGCCTCGGGGACCTTGAGGAGAGAAATCAAAGGGCTCAGGAGGGTCTGGAAGCCCTGGAAATTACATGCAAAATTGGCGGAGGTGGGGAACAAGACTTTCCGGGTAGAAGCCATAACTTTCCTCAACCCCAAAAAGGATGAGCAAAACTTTGAGGCTGACAGCTACTGTTCCTCCCTTGTGTGGCCGTGATGGTTTTCATTGGTGTGGGCTGTGAGCTTCCAGAACTCGGGGCACATATGCTGACACAGGGCAGCACAGCCTACAGAAAAGATGGGGCACTGACCACATAGAGGAGCTAGACAGGAGCTGGGAATCAGAGCACGAGACCCACGGTGACCCGTTCTCCAGCCCACTCTTCCCTGGTCCTCTCTGGGCCCCCACTGGCTCATCCTGAGTCAGTCTACCTCTGTGTCCTTTCCCCTAACAAGTCTCATAGTTCAAAGAGGCAGATCTTAGAAGCCTTAGGAGTCAAAGGAAAACCCAGTTCCAAATGAAAGGTGAGGTTTAAGCCCTACTTCAATGTTTGTGGTGTTTCCACAGCAGCAGGTCCCAGAACACTGACGCTAACAAGGCTGGGGGTGGGGGTGGGAGGGAAATCCTCTCCAACCCTCTCACTTTACTGTGGTAGAAACAGCCTCAGATCTGACTCTTCTAGAGCCGTTTCCCAGGTCGCAGCAGATCCAGGACCAACACCTGGGTCTCAGTCCGTCCCTCTGCTCTTCCCCGTCACCTCCTCTTCCAAGCGCCAGTCTGTTCAGGACGCAGCAAAAAACCTGAAGGGTATTCAGAAATGCTTGGCGGCATTCAAGAAAAATCCCTGATCTCCCCAATTCCACTTTTCTGATGTTTTGCATGTATGGAAATCAAAGCTCCCTCTCCTCTCCCAGCAAACTCACTCTCGGATGCAGGGAAACAAAGCTACACGCAGGAAAGGAAGACCGCTTCCTTTCCGGGCCATCATACTTGGGAGTTTGCCACGAAATGGTCTTCTCAGGTGTTAGAATAGCTGGTATTTCTCCCTAACATTACACAACCCAAAGTCCCAAAGGCATACACTTCAATGCCATTTTGCAAACATTAACTGTATTAATGCATGTAAAGCACTTAGAGCAGCACCTGCCGGGGGTTAAGGGCTACACAGGGCTTAGTGATTATCCGTAGCAGTGCTGGTACTTACCTCACCTGAGACACACACACACACACAAGCTCCTGGCTTGTGCTCCAGGACTCTGGCTCGTGCTATGCTACCAGGCGAAGATTGCACTGAATGCAGAGAGAGCCCCTTAGCCCTAGGAAAGGGCATTCGTCATGGAAACCCAATCTTCTCCCAAGAAATCAAATTTGGTTTTTACAAACCCCATGACTTTCCCATGAAATCAGGACAGTATTGTAATGCCAGCTGGCTGAAGATTGTCTCCCAGGAGGGCCTGGAATGAGGAAGGGACTGGTCACATGACAGAGGTGTTCCGGACTGGGGATTTTAGATAAGTGTCCTCTTTATTCTGTGTTCTTTGGACATTCAGAGCCTTAAGTGAAGCTCCTTTCTGGGCATCCCAGCAACTCCTAAAAATAAACTCAAGTTCTTGAAATATTCCAGTTTGCCTTTAAGCTTTCTTTGGCTGGAGACCGGGCTATTTTCAGTTTTGCCACCCCAGGTGGTATGGATTTGATCTATCTAGTGACAAATGACCAAATGACTCTGTGCCCCAGAGTGAGGGCTCAGCAGATATTTAGGAAAGGTTAGCCATGGGTGAGGCTGCAGCCAGCCCAGGACGGTCGGCGTCCCGTTTAGAGATTCCTGGAACCACAGGGGGAAACTGATGAGGTGCAGACAACCGTTGAAGGACATGGTACTATCTGAACCTAATCCAGATAAGGGAGAAAGAATATTCAAAGAACACTGAAAAAAGGAACAGGAGTTAAAGCTGTCCCATGAGAGGACAGGGCGGGCACGTGGCAGTAACGCCCGGCTGAACTCTGCTGGCCCTTGGGTGGTCGAATGTGGCCTCCTCTTCGATCCATCTTCTCACATTTCCCCATCCTCCCAACCCCCGTCTACTTCAAGTTCACCTTGCCCTAGGCCCTATTGATCCCTTGGCATTTTGACCAGCTCCTGAGCACCCTGTCCGGGAGCCACACACCGTGCCCTTTGTGACACTGTCCTTCAAGCTAATCCCTGCCTGAAGCTGCCCGGTGCCTCCCAAAGGGCTCCAGGCAAACCACCCATGCCTGTTCTTCACCCCCAGCCATATTCTCTCCTCTTGTCTCCATTAGGAAAGCTTTTAGCTGCCGTTAACAGAACAACCAAGCACTATCAGCCTCAAACATAAGGACCTCTGTTATTCACGTCCCAAGAAGTCTGGGGTAGGAGGTCTCAGTGTTGTTCCGATGGCTTGAGGATGCTTGCCAGCTCCCACGTCTGTCCTTTCTGCTCCACCAGCCGTAGTGTGTTGGCTTCTCATTCTCAGGCTGGTTGCCTCATGCCTGGAAGGTGATGGTTGCAGGCATCACATCTTCACAGGAAGAAGGAAGTGGGTAGGCAAGGCACCCACCACGTCTGTACTTTGTAAAGAAAGCAGAGCTTCCCCGGAAGTTCCGTAGTGAAATTCCCCTTACATCTTATTAGCCAGAAACAGACCCCTTGGCCCCTTCTGTGCAGGAGGCTGGGAGGGAATGCGGTTTTTACGCCTCTTTAGTTGGAGGTGGCAAAGGAGAAGGGGGTTTGAGGATGACATTGAGTTAGTCAACCAGCAGCTCTACCACGTCTGCCTTCATCAGTAGGGAAAGTTCCTGAGACTGCACTGAAGTGTCCAAGAATTATCTAAAGAATTGATACGAATAACCTCTGGGTTTTGCACTGCAGGGGTCTCATCCATTGAGTGGAGGAGGAGGACTTGGTGTTGACCTCCCTTCCACTCCTGGAGCAGCCCTGTTTGTTCGATTCCATCCACTTGGCTGTTAGCACAGTGTGTCAAGAACTGCTGTTTCTTTTCCACGTACATCTTGTCTCTTCTGCTGGATTATAAGCTACCTGAGAAGAGGGATCTTCTCTCATACCACTTTCTATTGTTAGATACTCAGACTGGTGTCATGCACTTGGTGGCATCCAGGACACTCCCACTAATGATTTGGATTACCCTGAAGATCGTAGGGTGGGTGAAGAGGCCACGCACCTTCCATGGATCCATGGAAGACACACTTAAGAGGCAGAATTTGTGGAAAAGCCAACAAATAGAAACAATGTTGTAGAATCAGGGGTGTGTTGGATAGGGATGGGGTTTGGAGACCACTATGTAAGCAGACTGTAAATTTTCAAGCCTAATGCTGCTTTTGAAAACAGGCTTGCAAGTGTTACCAAGTCTGGTCCACCCTCCCCCTTGTTGGATTCATTCATATGTTGTTTATTCACTCAGCGCTATTACTTGAGTCCCTACTATATGCTAAGCTTCTGAAAATTCAAAGAATAACACAGCCCTGCCCTTAGAGCTTGGGAGGAAGCTGATAAATGGTCATGTTAAGGAGTAAGGGCCATTTAGTCTTATCCCCAAAGTGGCTTGGGAGCTCAGAAGTTCTGGGTTTAAAGTAGGGGGCATTCCCAGCCCTTGGGTGGGGTTCAGCTTTAACTTTTATTAGAAAACCTGAATTAAAGGGCTTTAAAGTCAGACAGACTTAGCTTTAAGCCCTGGTTCTGCCATTGACTGTGGGACCCTGGGGAGATTCTAGCCTGGGGCACGAGGGATCCCACACTGCCAGTTCTCGGTTTACTGCCTCTCAGTTCCAATGCGCCTTCAGAGCATGCTTAGTGATCACAAAATTTCAGTCACCACTTTTCCCTTAAAGCAAGTGCGATGTGAAGGCTTCTCAGTGTTGGGGGGTGCAGGAGCGAAGAGGACTCCTGTCACTTCCAGTGCTGGTTGAGGGGACATGGGGGTGTGGTCCTCCTGTGGCCTTGCAGCCTTGGCCTAGTGACCGCCTAGTAGAGTGACCTCTACTCAGACCACAGCTCCGCGCAGCCAGCCCGCTCTGAAGGCCTCCTGCCTGCGCCCACATCCAACCCCTCCACACGCCTCCGTGTGGCCCGTGGGTTTCTGTCTGGTTGGACCCAGGCTACTGACCTCATCAGTAAAGCGGCGATGATGGTATCAGGAGTCCAGATCTTTACCAATTAAACGAGAAAGTGACATAAAGCCCTAAGTGAATGGCTCTGCTCATCACAGTTGCCCCGTCTTCCTTAGCCACTGCTTTCTTTTCATAGAGAACAAGGGCAACGAATGTCAAGCGAGGGCATTTGACAGGATAGCGTTGACATGCGTGTAGTTAGCCTTAGAGGAGGAGACAGAGGGTCAGAGAGGCCCAAGAGTTTACTCGGGGTCATGCATGCAATCTGGGACTGAACTAAGCCAGGTGGCCGGTCTGAGTCCATACAGCACACTGAGTTTCTTGCTAGAGCCCTCAAGGCCCCTCCTCACCTGGATGAGAACAACTTTCCTGCGTAACAAAACCACCTGGGTCTCACCACTCACTCCACGATGAGAAGAGCTCACAGCAGGAGAATCGCTGGCTGGAGTGCTTTCACAATGACTGCAGAGATCGCCCCCTAAAGACAGGTCTGACTCACTTGAAAGGTGTGAGCCTGTGGTTTCCCTTTGAGTTTGGCCTCCGAGGAGCCTGCCCTTGGAACCCGTGCCATGAGCTTCAAGTATGTCCTGGATGGTTACAGGCTCCACTCTGAAGATCCCATTGCTTAAGTCTCGTTTTATGGAATTTTACATCAGCAGTGGACCAGCTTGTATGGCTTGTTGCTTGAACCTAAATTCCGAAAGGCCAGCAGTCTGTCACCGTCCCTGGTGCCTCCGCAGTCCTTAGAACAGAGCACGGTCTCTAGAACTTGCTCAGTAAATACTTGACAAGTGGATGAATTTCACATGGTCAAGGCTTCTCCATATTTACATGTGGGGCTTCACTAGGCTATTTAAAGTGGGATTTTACTTCAGAAGCAAGAGAGGGGAGGAGTTGCGTATATATATGACTGTCTTGTAAATCAAGGCATGATACCATGGCTGTATCTTCTAATGACCAAACCACCGTAATAATCAAAGCTTATTTGTCTTGTCTCATCCTCTCCAAGTGTTAGTCTTTTAGCTAACAGCCTCTGATACGCTAGTAAGGGATGGGTAACATCCCAGTAACTAACAGTGACTTTAACTAAGGCCCTTGGGAAAAACTGCAGTGCCTGGCAGAGAATTCTACACATAGCAGCTACCCCATAAATGTCTGTTGGCACCGATTGATGTTGTGATGGCAAGATCTTAAAATAAAGGGCTGACATAGGTAGTGGAAATTCAGGCAGGGGAGGAAGGCTCAGGAGAGGGTCGTGGTGGTTTTGATCTGACAATCTCCCCGCACACCTCAAATCATGACCAGGAAACTACCCACACTTTCTAGGCTCAATAGTTCAGCACGTTTGTGCTATGTAGCTCATTATACAAAATCTGAACCGAGCTAGCAAATGAACATTCTCTACATGTGATGGATATTTGGGTATAGAGGTGAAACCAGGGACACACTAAACACCTGGACACTTTAAAAACCTTATTTCTCAAATCTTTGTTTTCCCTTTTAATATGGTGGGGTAAAAGAGTCCTTTTTGGAAACACTGAGATGTGAACATGGCTCTTAAGATCGAGTTGTC
Organism: Camelus bactrianus; assembly: GCF_048773025.1. Lineage (NCBI taxonomy): Eukaryota > Metazoa > Chordata > Mammalia > Artiodactyla > Camelidae > Camelus > Camelus bactrianus. Next base: position 17,435,345 of record NC_133568.1, on the reverse strand, counting down.
CCAAAGGCCAGGAGCAGATGAAGACCCAAACCCTTTCAAACTTAGAGGTTTGATGGGTGAAGCCGGGTAGATATGACTCGTTTCCTGGTTCTTTGAGCATGTGCTAGGCTAGTGCTAACCACTCTAACGGGCCTTGAGGACAGCACAGAACGGGAGTTCCCTGCAGGTGGCATCTGCCTGTATCGTGTCCATCACCTGGGCTGCTCCCTAGCACACTGGAGGGTATTCAGCCAATATTTGACTTGAAGTACGGTCCCAGCACTCATGGAGTGCATAGCACAGGATATTATACTAAACTTCTTGTTCAGTTAGCACTCATGCCAATAAAATCTGAGTTAAATGAACACCCGGGGAGATTTAAGGAGAAAATGGGAGGTGAATCACTGGCAGCAAGCAGCTTTGAGGCACAACGCAGAGAGGTGTGGTTGCACAGCTGTCCTGTGTGCTGCTGGCGGTGTGTAAGGAGCTGACCGATCTCACACAGGATTGATGGGAGTAAGCGTTAGGGCTCTGGGGCTGCACTGGGCCCAGGAACCTTCCGGCTCCACGTCGTGCCCTCGGGGAGAGAGACTGTCCTTCCCTCTTCAGACCCAGTCATCGATTCCCACTCATTTGAATGGGCTGCTTCAAGGCAGGAGTCCTGGGGGGCAAAGGTGGACTTGCTTGCCAAAAACTGGCAGCAGTTCTTTTCTCCTTGGCTGGGCATAATCTTGGTATTTTTGAAATAATTGAGCTAACAGTTTTAAGACGCAAGAATTTAATCAAGGAGTTCGCTTCCTTGAACGATATCCAACACCACAAAACAGTGAGATAGCACCATGATGGGCTCAGTCCTCACAGTGTGAGACTTATTCCTCCTTCCCTCACTTTGTCTCTCTCCCTGTCTCTTTCTCTCTTCCCCAAACCTTGAACCATCCTGAACCCTCGACTTCTTGTGGGCGTGGTTTGCCTGCCACAGGGCATCTGGGGGGAGGCGGTCCAAGATTTTCACCTTCCTGGGCAGAAGTGATTGGCAGCGTTGACGGCCAGTCATAACCCTGTTACTTCGAGGCACACTCAAAGGTCCTGCCTCTCTGTTCTTCAGTGACATAATGAACCAGCAAGCTGGCCTCCTTGGGGGACAAAGACTGGGCTACTTTACAAGCACTGTGTATTTCATTTGTTTATGATCATGTGAGGTTTCCTTCTGGAAAGATTCACACAAGTTCTTGCGACTTTGATCAAAAAAGTTAACAAGCAATTTATTTCCATCTTTTTTCCTGAGAGAAAAATCATTAAATGTCAGGATGCTTTTTGCTTATAATGGGGAATTTGATCAAGGATCCCCCTGGAACATACAGTTACTTAAATTTGCATTTATTTAGGCAGTCTCTTAATAGCTAGAGGATTTGGGGATTAATGGTTAGATTTTGATCATTCCTGCTACACTTGTTGTTTGATATTAATAGTCATCAAGGATTAACACCCTTGGGATTGCAGTTACGCCCTATTGTGGGCTCTCCCAGGAACAATTCTATTAATATGACTCTTCGTCTTCTAGGTGCGAGGTCAGGAAATGGTCAGGGAGCAAGTCTTCCTCAGCCGGATGCCAGCTTTCTCAGAGTCTGCACTTACTGGGACCACAACAGACTCCTCCTGCATCTTAGGAATCAATAAGGAAAACACATCACTGGCCCAATGCCTGGCGGTAGAAAGAGTTGCCCAAGGCCCACAGCACAGAGAAAGTCAACATAGAGAAGACAAGACACCTAGACGTTCCTGGGGAGACCGAGGACGTGATCTGAGCATCCCAGAAGCCAGGACCGAAAACACGCCCCTCTGTGCGCTGTCAAAGCACCTCCCCCCAGAGAACAGGGCTGACCCCGGGGAGCCCCAGGCTTTCTCAGTTGCCACCCCTGAGCTCGCACATACCGTCCCTACGCTGGAAACTGTGTCTGATGGGCCAAGGGACAGAGCAACAACGTGTGTGCTAGAGCGTCTTGAAGCAGGTGACCATGAAACATGTGATACCTTGGGTTCTCCTGTTGGAGCCCCAGTTGGTAAATATTTGCCTCAAGAAATTTGCTCCATGGACTTAGAGCTGGCAGGTCAAAGCCAAGGATCTGATTTATGTTCTCCTGACGACAAGACACTGGATGTTCTTTTTCAAACACGAGGTTCTGAGCCGCCGCTGTCCACATGTGAAGGCAGCGATGACAGACACTCGGCCCCATCCCCTCTTTTTATCAGTACTTTCACCTGGGACATTTCACAAAAAGCCAGTAAACGTGCCACCGGGGAAAATCTAGTCAAGGGGGAGAATTCCACCTCCACATTGACCTCCACAGTAGGGGCTGGCCAGGGGAGGCTGAGCCCCAGGAACTCAGAGGGGCTTGAGGAAAGCCAGACTCGATCTTCTGAGAATGACTCTCATGTATGGTTTAAAGAAGGCAGTGACGAGAGCTCCAGTACCAGTGCCCCAGACACCGCAGACGCACCTGCCAGTCATAACTCAATAGCGAAGCTTCCGCAGGAGAAGCCAACAACACTAACTGCTAATCTTGACCATTTGGAGGTGACCAGGGAGAGAGGGGACACCTCAGCTGTTCCCACTGCCACTAGAGTCCACTGCACCAAACACATCCCTGTTTCAATTGCCGGGAACAGCCATGCAGATGGCTCTGAGGAGAGTTCACCTTGGGCACCGGTTGAAAGTATTTCCCAGCTTCCCTCCAGTGTACAATTGGGTCATGTTTTAAACAGTTCCACACTCGAATCGTCAAAAGAGCTGCCTTGTGTGGCTCCCAGTGGGCCAGGGGTCCGTGTCCACGTCCCTCAGCTCCCAGAGGGAGAGAGTTTCTGTAGTTCCCTGCTGCAGGTGGATAACCAGTCTGGAAGGAGGAGCCAGACCTTGGACAGAGCAGACCCTAGGAGTCTTGGGGAGAATTTACAAGAAAAAGGAAGTGAAACAACACAGAGGCTCCAGCAGGAGAGCCAGCCCCACCAGGGTTCTGCTAAAGATAGTTTCCAAGAAAGCTTGCCCGTGACATCTGTGCAAGGGGAAATAAACCTGGTCCCCTTGCACCACTCATCAGACAATTTCAGGGAGGAAAGAGGGCAGAGCTTGGGTTTGGAGACCAGTGTGTCTGTGGTGGCTGAATCCACCGTGAAAGATGACAGCCTAGCTCTGAGCAGTGTTCCACCTCTCTCTGATAGCCTTCTGGAGGCATCTGAAAAGAGTGTCCCAGGATACTGGGAAGCAGGTAAAAAGCTGAAGATTATAACTCTGGAGGCATCGATTTCAGAGACGTGGCCACCAAGACAACTGACAGATGCTAAGTGCAAGGAATCGGAAGGTGGTCTCATGATTTCTGACGGGGCCTGGGCTGTATCTGACGTTGTGAAGGCAGATGCTGCTGTGCCGAAACTGGATTCCTCTGAAACAGCATCGGCCTGCAGTCCCCGGGCTGAGTCTGTCCCGGCCCTTGCTAATAACAGAGGAATCCATGAAAGCAGAGACCGAACAAGCAGTGCATGGTGGAGTAGTCTGTCTTCCCAGTATCTGAGCCAACCCAGACTTCTGGAGTCGTCTGTGGATCCGGTAGATGAAAAGGAATTATGTGTCACAGACTTGTTCTCAGGGACTTCTAAAACTGGAAGGAAGGAAAGTGTTAATATGAGTCAAAACCAACACAAGATGGATGGCCCTGCCTTCCTTAAACAGTCCCTGACCTGCCCTAAAATCTTAGAGTCATCTGTAGATCCCGTCAATGAAACAGGGATGATGGAGTGGACGAGGGCAGAAACACCAGGGCCTTCCAAATCCACACTGAGGGTCATGAGAGTGGAGAGTCAACTGAATGATGGAAACTTGGGCCAGAGGGTGGAAGTCCAACCTGCCACCTTGCAAGTTCCGTGCCCCCAGCAAGGTGGGGAAACCATTCCAAGTGAAAACAGCGTCAACCAAAGCCCAGAGGACTGTGGAAGAGGGGAGGCAGACCAAAGTCGACATGACAAAGCACGGGTGGGCATGCAGTCTGCCATCTTGCAAGTCCCGGGTCCTGGCAAAGGTCGGGCAACAATTCCAAGTGGATGCGGCAGGAGCCAAAAACAAGTCAGTGAGGAGCACTTAGGGGAGGCTGAACAAAATGCAAACAACAAAGCAGAGTTCCTTTCCCCCACATTACCTCTTTCTAGCCATCTTGCAGTAATGACTCCCGCATCCGTTGGAGTTGCTACTCACAGCTCCACAGGTCAAAGTCATGACACCCCTGAGAATGATGTAGTGGAGCCCAGAAACCATCAACACACATTTTCTGGCTCGAAGGAAAGGGGAGCTATTGAGACTGAGCGTGGGAAATATTTGCCCCCCGTTGGCGGTCTTCCTCAGGGATCTTTTACTCCATCCCCTGAAGGAAGCATCACAGACTCTTCCAGAAGCCACAAAACTGAGAGACAAAAAGTAGAGGCGCCCCCAGCTGGGGAAACCAAGCCCACAAGCACACCTGACTCCCCGGCAGTGATGTTGGCGTTCACTTCTGGAGAATGTGTATCAGAGAAGGTTCCTGAGATGCTGCAGGACCCCAGTCAACAGGGCTCCACCCTGGGCCGCGGGAAGAAGTCGAGGGAGGAGACTGGCCACAGGGCGTCCCAGACTGGCAGCTTCCCCAGGGCAACCCCAGCAGTGACCAGGTCAGAGGAGGCGGAGAAGAAGTGGGAAACCCCAGGAAGTGGACATCTGGCTGAGGGAGTGAGGAAGAAAATTCTCTCCAGGGTTGCCGCCCTGAGGCTGAGGTTGGAAGAGAAGGAAAACATCAGAAAGAACTCTGTCCTTAAAGGGAGTCCTAAACCTGAGACATCAGTATCTCACACCAGTGAGCAAAAGGACCCCCAAAGGCCACCTTGCAAAAGTGAAGGAAGAGGTGAGGCCCTGTTGCTTTCTATCATTGTTGATGTTTGGGTTTATTGACCTGACGTCCAGTTCCTGTGTCCTCCGAGTCCTTTGCAATGAAGGTGAATGTCCACTGTGGGCGTCAATGCTGTGACCGTGATGACACAGCCAGGCATGTGGGCCCGTGGATCTCAAACTTGAGCAGCCTCAGGACCACCCGGGGGACTTGTTAAAACACTGGTTGCTGGGCCCCACCCCAGAGTTTCTGATGCAGGAGAAAGTACATTTCTAACAAGTTCCCAGGTGATCTGCTAGGAGGACCACTGATCCAGGCTGCTTGTGGTCTGGTCTCACTGAGGGGGCACGATGACGATGCCTTTCTGTTTAGTTATCCTTCAAAAAATATTTTACAAAAGAAACAAGCATTAATCAGTGTAGCTAATTAGTATAACAGCTACTTAACACATGCTAAGCAGGACTTATGGAAAGTTAGGTACAACTTGGGAGTCTCCTCTTAATCCTTTTTTCATTAAACATGGCTTGATTGAGTATTGGGGCTTCTTCCAAAGTTGAGTATAAAATCTCTTTCCAACTCACCCTCCTCTCTATTTGAGTCCAATAGTCCCCCGAGCTCTCTGCTCTGGGTTTCAGAGCCCCGGTTAACCGCAGTCACTTCTGCTTTGCCTGGGGAGTCGCATCAACTCCAAACTCCATCCCATAACCCGGATTTTAGCCTCTTATTTCCAAGCTCTTTCCCTCCCCACAAAATCTGGTAGCATCCAGAAAGGACCGCAGTGAAGTCACACACGTGCCTGTGCTGGGGCTGAGCGCTGCACCCTCCCTGACCTGGGGGGAGAATTTCTCCTCCTACCTGGGTCCTCAGACTTGGAGACCCAGGCTCCTTATCCCCCATCAGCAGGAAATCAGCCCCAGTCCCGGCGGCAGGGAGGATGAAACACAAACCTGCCTTCTGCAGAGGTTGGAGGTCTTCCCTCCGGGTTTCTAATATGTTTTAAAACGCTTAGAGAATGAAGCAGTGTTTTAAAAGATCTCTAAAGTGGGTTCGGCCCAGAGGGAAACAGTCTATCTGGGATTCTTGTCTGTTACGATGGGATAAAGACCATGCGGGTGACCACGTGCTGTCGGAGGGTTTGGTCTCCAGAGATGCTCGGCCCCTCCAGACAGTGGGGGGCTGCAGCCACAGAAGCACAGCCTTCAGGAGCGGAGGTGGGGTGGGCAGGGGTGATGGTCTGGCACCAGAAACCTGATGGGCAGGAATTAGTGTATGTGTTTGGGGTCGGGGGTGGGGAGTGCAGTGTTAGGGGGTGACTTGGATGATTCAGAGAGAAATACAACAAGTCAAGGGAGGAACCTTTGTTTTTTGGCTCTGATATTCAATGCTTAGTACAACCAAAGCTTTACATCCACCAGAGGACGTCTTTCCCCTTGGCCAGAAAGTACACAGAAGAGAAACCTAGCTTCACTCCCGCCTCATTTCCCTCTTTCACCTGCGTTTCTCCCTCCATCCCACACTAACAAGGGGCCTTCCAAAAGCCCCGAGGCCCCTTGTCTGAGCCAGCTTACCATCTCTCCAAGAGCCTCATTTAGTTCTGCCTATTTTATGCTGTTCCCTAAATCTTCCCTCGCTGCCCCCCCCCCCCGCCCTGATTTTCTGTCTTCAGAACTTACAATGGGTTGTGGATGGGGCTGGTAGCCTTAGGGACATTAGGTACCTGCAAATTACCCATGAAGGGCCCTCAAAGAAATGTGTCCCAGGTGGGAAGGTGGGCTTGGTCAAGACTGTAGGCTGGAACCCCAAGCACGTAGCCGAGCAGGGAAAAGTGACATTGATGGCAAAACCCATAAGTGCTTGGTGTACTTTGATTTCTCCCGTAATATTGTTAGGACCCTCGGCTACGCTGTAGTTGTATTTATTACCCAAGTGGCCCGTTACTATTTCCTGGGAAGAAAACAAGCTTTTAAATATGCATTCTCTTACCTAAGTGTGTGCTGTCGCTGTGAAGATTTCAGTAGTGGAATTTGAGACAACAAAGCTTCGGTATTGATGACTTTCAGCTTGGCTGTGGATTATGTAGCGTCTTGTTACCAAAGCTGTGTGACTATGGAACTTGGTCTGGAACAGACCCAGGCCACGTTTCCAGTAACCTCATCGCTTGAATTATTCTGCCCACTTGGCCGGGTCAGCCATCCTCCTCTAGTCTATGCTGCCACCCAGTGGCTTCCCTGGGTAATTATTTGTCTGGTATGCCAAGCTGTCATCCTTGATTTTTAAAAAGCGATATTCAAAGAGCTCAGCCTGGCCCCTGGGAATTGTTCCTTTATTGCTCCTATTCCATTCAAGCAGACAGTTCTTACTTGCTAATGAAACTGTCAGGCCTCACTGAGATCCATTAGGATATCTCCAGCAAAGACAGGTGTGATGGGGGGAAAGATGGATGAATATTCTTCAAAGTAACTTTCTGTTGAGTTGCCATTTACACTTAGGGCTTAACCACGCTATTTGGCTAGTCCAGATTTCATTCCACTCCCTAATACCCAACACTGATTTATTTTTTTTTTTTGACCTGGGTCAAAAGCATCTTTTTTGTCCCAGGTCCTGCAGACTAGGTAACTACATCCCCGTCCCTCCCATAAAAGTCAAGTTGTTTTGCTTTGTGCATTACAGACCTCAAAGAATTTAATAAAAAGTGGGGGTTTTCTATTAGAACTTGTTCACTTTCTAACTGAGCAAATGACATCTCCCCTCAGACTCAACTTCCTCATCCATAAATGGAGGGTAGGATCACCCCTGTCTCTTAGGATTGCTGTGAGAATTCAGTGTGATAAAATGAGTCTTTTGCCCACTGTAAAGCTCTTTGCAACCATGACAAGAACACTGACCTACGCATTTCTCGATTCCAGCTCCAGTATTACTGAGAAAGATCCAAGCCGAGATGTTCCCTGACCACTCTGGAAATGTAAAATTAAGCTGCCAATTTGCAGAGATTCATGAAGATTCTACTATCTGGTGGACAAAAGATTCAAAGTCGATAGCCCAAGTACAGAGAAGGTGCGCTCTCCGCCCCGGTTACTTGTCACCGGGTTTCAACCTGGTTGTTCCTTATTTCATAACATAGTTCTAAAAGAAAATTAAATTATATAGGAAGTAAAAGGAAAATCGAAGCAGAAACTGCACACCCAAAGTATCCAAGAGTAAGAAATGGAAGGACAGATGTCTGGACAGGGAAGACAGCGGAGGGTTTTTGCCCTGCCTCTGCCACCAAGTTTGGTGGCCTTAGGAAGTCATGAACCTTTCATTACATTTAAAATCGGGGGAACCTATCCAATCTCATGTCAGGTTCTATGGTCCCAAGATTAAAGAGCCCTGCTCTGGATGCCTGTGAATTTTGCTGAATTTTCTGTTTCATAAATTCTCATTAACTTGATAAAAACACAAAGTTGAGAAGGTAAATCAAAGCGAAAGAACAATCCGTGAGGTTACAGACGAGTAGCATCCATCCGGGGTGGCAAGCCGCCGTCTCTTAAGATGGGCAAACCACTGGCTGGCAGTAGGAAGGACCTCTCCACCCAGACCGGAGGGTGCTCCCTGGGGCTGGTGGACAATGGGATCTTTGGAGAAGTCCCCAGATTAGATGCTCTTTCCCTCCAGCCAATGATCTCGGCGGCGTTAACTCTGATCACGCTTGTGGCACTAACTTCTGCTCTTGTCTCTCCAGCTAAGCTCCTCTCCGGTTCAGCCCTTTCTTCATTTGGCTGTTCCTTCCCCTAAAAGCAAAAAGATGCGTCCCTTGCAGGGTCACAGGATGTGAAACTGAGCTTTTTCTTTGATTCAAAAAGGTGCGAGATCACTTCTTTTCACTTCCCACAGTTTACATTGGTATTTTCTGTTTGTCCATCTCCTCCCAGACTGGAAGACCCTCAAAGGCAGAAACTGCCTCTTTTCCATCACCAAATCCCCTAGTACTGGGCATGCACCAGCTGCCCCACAGCGATGGCTCGTGACCGCTCCCCAGACTAGTCCCTTGTGTCAGGCTTCACGTGCCTGGGGGCAGTTCCTCCTCACCACACGTCTAGGAGGCAACATAGCTGTTTCCTCCTGCCCAGACAAGGAAACTGAGGGTGAGAGAGCAGGGAACGTGCCCGAGCTCAGCTCAGGATCTGAATCCAGGTCTTTCTGACTCCTTAGCAATCCCTCCTGGAAGGCCGTGGGTGGAGTTAATAGGCCAAGACAGAAAAAAGGCCTCCAAGGTTGTGTGCCAAGCATCAGGGTTTCTGGGCTGGAGGGAACTTGTCTTGGGACAATTCTAGGTCAGCTGCCAGCCTTTCTGGCTAATCTCAACTGCCCCTTTCAGGGACAGAATTACTGTGTTGACCAGCAGGCACTAGGAAAGGACATTACATCAGCCCCTCTTGTGACCCACTCCGTATTTGACAGCCCATCCAGGAAATCATCCCCTTATAACTGGGCTAGTACACGTCCACTTTCAACCATACACTCAGGATATGCTCAGAGGCCCTGTCAACAGAGAAAGTATTGTGATTTAGTGAGTTTTGTTTTAAGCCACTGGTACATTCCAGAAGAGGCATGTGTAAGTTAGAGACTGGAAGTCTATTGAAAAGCCAACCAGTAATGAACACTTCTGTTGAATATGCAATGAGATGAACATGCCACATGGATTTTTTTGGTTGAATTGAGGAATGAACCAAACCTGAAACATACGCTGAGCACACACAACCTTGGAGAACATTTAACAACTCATTACTTAGAGCAAAACTAGAATGATATTTGAGTATTGGCTGTAAAGTAAATCTTCTGTTTGAGAATTTGGAGTAAAGATTGTGGCTTTAACTCTTAATTCCAATTATCTCAGATGTGAGGGCAGGAGGCACGAATCACTTGGGGAGGCAGCTTAACGGGGTCAGGATGAGGGTTCCAGAGTCAGGTGATCTTGGTCTAAGACCTGAGTCTCCCCTAATCAGCTGTGTCCCCTTAGGCCATTTGCTTAATCTCGCAAGGTCTGTTTCCTCTTCTGTGAACTGGGAATGGTAATAGTGCTTCTCATTAGAATGCTCCGAGAATAACATGGGAGAGAACTTTTAAGTGATTAACACGATGCCTGCCACATACCAAGTGCTCAATACATACACACATCAGTTTTCATCATCTTCATTATTGTCATCACCACCGCCAATTGTTCTACTTTATAGCACAGTGCTTGGAACTTAATGTTGGGTGGGCAGATGGATGGATGGATGGTTGGTAACTGCTAGGGCAACATGCTGTTGGAAAGAGCTGTCAGCTGTGAGCCCTTGTATACAGCCAGGACCCCCTTTCTCTTGTCTCTTACTGTGTCTGTATTTAGATTTGGGTTTGGAATTCTCTGGTTTCCTTCAAGCACAGAACACCTGGCTTGGTAACATAATTGAGGTGAATTCTGAGCAGAAATGTTAACGATGGCCCCCAGAATTCACACTTCCAGTTCTTTGCTCTACAAATGGCAGTCAAACCTCCCAAATGGTCCGTGGATCAGTACTGTATATTGGAGACAGGATGTTAAGCCAAACCTGTGCTGATCCACCCCCTGCAGATAAGTTACTGGAACAGCTGATCGCAGCCGTGTCCTCTAGCCCACCCACGGGCCGACATCACCAGGGTGGGAAGTGTTAGTTTCTAAGAAAAATGGCAACTTCGGAATGATGATGCCCATGCTCATGTCCCCCACTGCAGCGCGGGAGACAACTCCGCTGTGTCCTTGGCCATCCTTCAAGCGGGTCAGAAGGACCAGGGCCTCTATTATTGCTGCATTAAGAACAGTTACGGGAAAGTGACTGCTGAATTTAACCTCACCGCGGAAGGTAAAGCAGTGATAGCCCCCAGCCCCGGCCGGTCAGAACGTTCGCTTGTACTGAAGGCCTTCTCTTCTTTCATCTTCTAGTTCTCCAACAACTTTCAAGTCACTCGGATATTGAAGGTATGCTAACCTGAGCTGCATGTCAGCGGAAACGGGTGCTTCTTAAAGCTTGAAAGAGCTTCTGGAGACAATGGGGGTGGAAGCTATGTTCCCAGTGATGCTTCCAGCCGAGTTGGAGAGATCTCAGGAATCACTGGGAAATGAAGGACAACTCATGAGCTACTTCAACCTGAGTGCAAGGCCTATTAAGTGCATTAGTGTTCACACATTCAGAAGTGAATTACTATGAAAGAGATCAGACTATAACAGTGCATTTGTTGGGACCATGCAGAGGGGGAGGTTGGGGTTAGGCTGAATGCAAGTCTGATGCTTAATGGAAAAACCCTGTCTGCTTGGGTTCTTCAGCCTCTGGTTCTCACACAGTGTGCTTTGTGTCTTCAAGTTACTTTTCAGCTGGACTAGCTGAGCAGATTCCTAAAGAGTCAGGTGTCCAGGAGAATAAGTCCATTCATTTATATCTTGAATGAGAGCTGGATTTCTGTGCTTTCCATTGGCACTTGTGCTCTCCTGGTGTAGCAACAATCTAACAGCTGCTCTAGAATGGTCAGCTGCCCCGTCCGTGCTTGTCATGTGTTTCCTCTTAGGGAAACTTACCCGTCCCCACACACGTGCCCACCTCCACCCAGTGGTCTGCCGGCAAATTTTTAACAACCTGCCTGGAGGGTGGGGAGGCCCCGATTTGTACAGTTTTCCAATTTCTGTCGTGCAAATACTCACACCATGGCCAATTTTAAACTACCTGTGCTGATTTTTAAGGCAAACAAGCCAGAAATCGTTGGTTGTCTGTACTCTTACTTTGAAGACGCAGTAACATCCAGTAATGAAAGTTGAGGAGCTGGGATCTTGACTTAAAGTGATCTAGCAAATACTGTGGTATTTATCCAAACCAACAAACTTAGAAACTCCTTGCAAACCATTCAAATGCTACATGCCTGTCTTGAATGTGTCGTGTACTGTGAAGTAATCTTAAACCCTTCCCCATTTCCCTGTTCCCTCTAAAGTCTAAATTTGCAAAAGAATGTCCTTCCTTAAGTCAGAAAAAAGGACCTTCAGAAGTCTGTCCCATCTTAGCACTGATCGGGCTTCACATCCCGGATACTTGCTATAACCTCGTTAATTTCAGTGTGCTTCCCCCCCTAGATTCTATAAATCAACCTTGTCATTGTCCATATGTGTGAATGTTTGTTAGCCAAGGAGTGGGGTTGGGGGATGTTCTGTCCAACTAAAGTTGTGGTGTTTTAGGCTATGAAGAGATTGAATTCAGCCAGCTCATCTTCAGAGAAGACTTCCTCAATGACAGCTACTTTGGGGGTCGCCTGCATGGTCAGATCGCCACAGAGGAGCTGCACTTTGGAGAAGGGGTCCACCGAAAAGCCTTCCGCAGCAAAGTGATGCAGGGCCTCATGCCGGTCTTCCAGCCCGGCCACGCCTGTGTGCTCAAGGTGCACAATGCTGTCGCCTACGGGACCAGAAACAACGATGAGCTCATCCAGAGGAACTACAAGCTCGCCGCCCAGGTGGGTCCACCTGCCCTAAAGGTGTTGCCTGGGGTGTGAGATGGACCCATGAAAACCTGACTCAGAACTGGGAGTGTCTCCAAGAGGGTGTTTTTCTTCCTTTCGGGTGTGTTGTGAGAGAGCCTAGTTAAGGCTGAGTGCTGGAAATCTCATCTCCCTTCTGAGTGGTTTATTGGCCTCATGCCTGCCAGTTGGGCTTGGCCTTTGTTTGGAATCCTACCTAGGCTGGGGTCACTTCTGTTCCTAGGGTGCCTTAGCAGATCCCCAGGGGTCTGAATCTACTTTGACACAGGATGAAATTAGAGTGGGGTTGCTAAGCTGCACTGGATGCCAGGGTTCCCAACAATCCCCAAGGACAGCTAAAATCAGAAGTCGCTCCTGGAATTTGGTTTATTTAGGGAAGAGCAAGGAGTGGAGGTACACTCAAAAGAGTCAGCATTTGTCCTGTTTCCTGCCTCTGAATTAGGTTCAATGTCCGCCCATAAGCTATGAGGGAAGTCCCCAGCTAAGTTCCCTCTTTTCTGTGTTACTGAACCTGAGTTACCCTTGTGGCAAGAAGGATGGGGAGGGGCGCATGAGCTTCTCCTGTTGCCTCCCTGTCCCCCTGGTCCGTGAATTTCACTCTCGATGCCAGTGCTGGCCAAGCTTTCAGGAGGGCTGGCCGTGCTCTTTGACAAGCTGGGTATCATGAAATGAGCAGGCTAGACTGAGAGGGGGCTGTGGGGGGCTCTCAGGCACTACCTAGCCATGCTTATCTCAGAGGTGGCAGTGTCCTACGGGACTCAGTGCTCATGAAGACAGCCCCTCTTCCCCGAGCATAGGATTTTTGCAAGTTGCACACTGCTTTCTCTTTCAAATCCATTCCTCTTTTTTTTCCTTCACTGAGTGTTTCTTCCATCTCAAATACCACCTGGCCCAGTTGTGGAAAAGTCCCCCATCATCCAGACTCCCACTGGGAAAGGCCCTACAGAGTGGAAAGCAGAATCCAGTTTGCTTTCCCTAAGCCGGCGGTCTTGGCGAGGTGTTCACTACTTACAACTCAAGTTTTACACCTTTGAGAAGAGCTTCAGATGGGAGAGCTCACGGGGAAGCCCAGCAGCCCCCACACTTTATCTGACATCCTGCCCAGGAGACAGTCCTCTTAGCTCAGGGGTGAGCTTCAGCCATGGGGGTTCTAGAAATTTTATAATTCAGGGAAACTTGGCCCCAGAGACCACTGGGCCTTTGGATGGTTTCTTCAGGTCGCAGAGCCCCTCTGTGAGTGGCTAGCACTAGGTTACATTCACTGTTGCTTCCGTGCCCCCTAACCAAGAGATGGGTTTGGGAATCCATTGGCTCGACCTATATTGGGCGATCTGATAAGTTTTGCAGGGCAGCGCTCTTTGAATCTCCTCTAATCTCTGGCCTTTCCGTGTGTTTGGGTGGTGCAGGAATGCTATGTGCAGAACACCGCCAGACACTATGCTGAGATCTATGCTGCTGAAGCACGGCCTCTGGAGGGCTTTGGAGAAGTGCCAGAGTAAGTGCAGTGCCCTCTTGTGTGCCCACCTCTGACTTGATGGGGACTTGGGGGCCCTGGGGGGGTGAGAGGGACCAGTAGGACACAACCTTTCAACTGGTCTGTCTGTAAGCTCCAGGAGAGCACACATGGCTATTCCATTCTTTACTGAGTCACCAGAGGCTTACAGAAAAATACTTGATAAATATTCTTTAAATGTATGTGTGTATGGGTGGATTAGTTCAAAATCTATATACCATGTTAAACAGAAAAGGATGTATCTACTCTTATGGATGTTACATTGTCTAAATTATATACAAATATAAGCAAACAGGAGAATATCACAAAGCGATCAGTCCTATGATGACAATAAATATGGTGCTGCCTCAGGGAAGAGTGAACAGGGGGTGATCAGGAATACAGGAACCTTGTACCCGCTTCCTAGAACCCTATGGAGGTAAACTACACTGATCACTTTTACCCACTCATTGACTCTGTTGGCCCAAGCAAACTTGGGGATGTCTGGAGCTCATGTTTGCTGATCTGTTTATCTAGTTGATCATAAGTGGGGAGAGCAACGACTGCACCAGGGCATGGAGGAAATTTCAGGCAGAGCAGACACTTATCAGTAGAAACTGGGAAAGAGAAGAAATTCTTTGTCTTCACTGCCTGTTAACTCGCAAAATGGGAAGAACATCCCCCCCCCCCAGAGGTATTGTGTTGGGCAGACCACATGTAAAGTCTGGTGCCTGCTGCTTAACATGTTTAGTACACAAACATTTCTCAGCAGCTTTGAGAAAAGCAACTATCATGCAAAAAAAAAAAAAAAAAACCACAACCAAAAAAACCCCACTTCCAACTACTTTTCTGTAAAATACACTGAGGCTGCCATTTGGACTGAGCTGTCATGAGCTTCCCCCCGCGACCCCCCGCTCACGTGCTTCCCCAGCCCCCCTTCCCGGCCTCTGTCCTCTTTAGTTCCTGGTGGAGGGGGAAGAGTAGGGTCAACCTGGGCATCAGTCTGCTGGGCGTGGAACCACAGCGCCTCAGGCAGGCACACCCAGGCTTTGTGTGCGGTTGACTCGTGCACAACGTGGGGGCCTTTCTGAGGAAAAGCACACAGAATTATGAAGGATGTGTCCAGGGACGTGGAAAGGGTCTGTGCAGGTGAGGGACACAGGAGCTTCATCAATGTCCCGGCAAATCTGCCACCGCCCTGGAGGTAGACAAGGACGTCCTGATATCCAGACACCGTCCCCTTCCTTCCCGTGGGAGAACTTGTGACTCACGAATGAGAGGAGGAGACAGAGGGGTGAGGATCGTCCAAAGGGCACCTGTGCCAGATTTCCATGTTCCTTGAACCAAAGTCAGGACTCTGCACTGGAAACAGTTCTGAAAGGCCTGTACACTTGAAACCACGTTAGAAAAGACGAAAGGAAGCTGGGTTTTAGAACAGCGGGTGTGAACGTGTCTGTAGGGGTGGGGACAATTGAGATCCTCTGTCAGCCTCTAGATGCTGGGATGCAGGGAGGCCCAGCGGGGACCACGGGCCACAGAGATGTGAAAGGAGGGAGGCGGAACAATGGAGTGGGTGTCAGCGTTTTCCCCCAGAAGGAAGAGGCCAGTGAAGGGAAAGGGCTCCCCGCGGATCCCTGCACATCCAGAGGGTGGGCTGTGGTCTGTGCACCCACCCCATCTTCATTTCCAGACCATGAAGTAAGCCCCAAAGTTTCCTTTCATGGAGAATGTGGGGTCTGGAAGAGACGACGCTTCACGCTCTTGCAGCTTCTGGCTTTGAATTCGTGACTGTCAATGGCGTTAGCGTTGTATGTGTGAAGGACATACATAGTTAACGTGAATAATGGCCCACCCTTGTTTCTGCTGTTTGAGGGCTCCGGAATGAATGAGAACCCAGGTGAACTGAACTCTTTGGCTCTGCTGCAGGGTCAGTGGCCAGCTGTCCTCAGGGCATCCTCAGGAGGCAACCTTGACAATGACAAAGCATGTCAGCGGGAGGCTGGGCGACCCTGGCTGATCTCTGGGGGTCCTGGGCAGGGCCCACCACCCCAAATGAGCCCGTCAGCTATCTGGCTGATGTTTGAGATTTCTTTAAAACAAGACACAAACTTCCATCCTAAAAGTAGAAAGCAGACTTAAAAAGACTCCCAGCATGATTTGCGGTCAGAGATGTGGGTGTTGGAAGACATCGAGTGGTCTAGCCTACTAGGACATTATTCTGGTCCAGGTTTCTACTCCTGAGAGGTTATCCTTCTGCATCTGAAATGGGATGGAGGAGGGAGTTGTGCCGTTCACACTTTTTTCACGGAAGTGAATGGTAGAGAAGGGTAAACATGCATCCTTCACCGGCTCTGGGGGCTTAGTCCAAAGTAACCTGCCTGCAGAGTTGCTTCTTTAAAAATACATTTTTTATCTTAAAAATTCACTTGAATTTTGCATTCTTCTCTCCCTGCGTGCACTGGGGAAACATTTTTATATTACAGTCTTTGACTCAAGGTGACCTGCGTGCGTAGCCTCTGGCAGAACTCCCAGGAGAAGGCAGGACGTGGGTGGAGAAGCTGCATGTTCTCAGATGCTCGGGGAGAACCGCCCAGCTCGGTGGCTCTGCCCGGTGTGTGAGCGCAGACCCGCCCGGGGGCCCCCAGCTCTAGCCCCTCTTCCACAGAAGGAGACGAGCCTTAAGTCTCGACCCACTGGGAGAGGGGACCTACCAACCCAAGTCCCCCGGGAGAGAGACGTGCTGGTAGCACCTTTGATAGTATTATTGAAGGGAGGCTGAGGCCACTGGCCCTCCTGCCCTCATGCCTTCCTAAGCTTGGATTTAGTCGAGTTTCACAGGCTTGTTCTACACGTTTACTTTGAGATCCTGCCTCAAAATCTGTGCCGCTCTGAGGCCTTCTCACTGCAGGGCTCTCTGCGACATCTTACTAGGAACTGCCACCAGCCACTCCTCCCTACCAGTGACCACTGGATGCAGGTGACCACCACACCATCACCTTTTTTGCCTTAGACCCTTCCAGAAGCCTACTTTTTGATCCTTTTAAATATATTGCCAGTGCTCAGGGGCCTGCACTAGGGACTCATACCCATTAGTTTATCCATCTGACAAACATTTCGTATTAAAAGTATGTCTTAAATGAACAAACATCAAAAATTAGCATCTCACCTTTCCTCAGGCCTGCCATCATTGTTTCTACTTTAAGCCCTTGAAGGTGATCAGAATTTAACTAGGTGACCTCCTCTTGAGCTGTTTATAAGCTTGTAAGAGCAGATCCCCTGTCTCCTCTCCCCTGCTTTATTTCATACAGCACAGAGCACGATACGTTTCCTTGTCTCTTTCACTTAAATGTAAGACCCCTGAGAGCAGATCTCCTTTGTTCTCTGGAACAGTGTCTAGAAGAGCTTCTGACACGTGGAAGCCACTGAATGAATATTTGGCTGAGTGGAAGGATGGATGGATGGAAGAGTGGATGGATAGATGGATTGTGGTCACCTGACCAGTTGGTCATTGAGATATAACTATAATGAAGACATTCATTTCTACATGAGCAAGTAAATTCCAGCTCAAGGAGGAGTTTCTGACCAAACCTAGGAACAAATAAACACATCCTTTCATCCACTGAGTAATCACTGGGGAGGATTTTTAGTCTAAGTCTAATGGAACCCAGGGATTTATTCTGCTATTCTGGGTGAAGATGGACTGTCCCCAAAGCCTTTATCTCCATCTGAGACCACGATGCGTGTCCATGTTCTCTTCCTTTCCAGGATCATTCCCATTTTTCTTATCCATCGACCTAAGAACAATATCCCATACGCAACAGTGGAGGAAGAGCTGATTGGAGAGTTTGTGAAGTATTCCATCAGGGATGGGAAGGAAATAAACTTCTTGAGAAGGGAATCAGAGGCTGGTCAGAAATGCTGCACCTTCCAGCACTGGGTCTACCAGAAAACAAGCGGGTGTCTCCTGGTCACAGACATGCAGGGTGAGGAGAGCAGCTTGCCTTGGGCTCCAGGGATGCTCTGCGCCTGGGATGTTTGTGGGGATGGGGAGGGGAGGGGAGATGGGAGGGAGAGGTCTGCTGGGCTGTATACACCTTCACCAGCAGAAAGTGTTACTGACATCTCGGAAACAAGGCGTGACAAGGGAGCCCAGAGTGACCAACTGCTAGAGTGACAGTACATTTCAATAACAGCAGGTGATCAAAAACTGGCTTTTTATATCCATTTCAGGTACAAATTCAGAAGTCTGTATGAAAACTCAGATGTACCAAAAGAGAAATTAAGAATTCATTCTTAGGTGGAAGGGTCTTTCAGTCACTCTACATTCCAAGCTCTCCGGGTGAATTTACAGCATGTTTTCAATTTATCGACACATTGTGGAGGAGTACATTTGTATGAAGTGGGGATGTCATAATTGGGTTTCCCACAGAGACAGCCCTGAGACAAGCTGCAGCCTGGGGCTTCCCCATGATCACCCTCCAGCTCATTAATTTCCTGGGAGGACTCACAGAACTCCAAAAAAGCCATTATGTTCATGGTTATGGTTTGCTACAGTGAAAGGATATAGACTCAAATCAGCAAAGGGAGGAGGCACATGGGGAGGGGACCAGGTGGGGACGTCCAGCTGTCCTCTCCTGCTGGAGCCATGGGGACAGTGCTTCCCCGCTCACCAATGTGGGGCCATATGCATGTGGGACTGCCAACCACAGAGCTCACCCCAGCCTTGGTGTTCAGCAACTTTACTAGGGACCCATCACGTAGGCATGACTGATTCCCTGTGGGATTGACTTCAGTGTCTAGCCTCTTTGGAGGTCAGGCTGACATCCCATGGCCCAGGCATCAGGTAGACAAGCGCACTTTTATCAGAGCTTAACAGTTACCCCCAAAAGTTGGGCAAAAGCAATCCTCTGTTTAGGCAAAGTTAATCTTCATTGCATGTGAATATTCAAGTGCAAATATTTGGGAAGGGATCCCAGGAAATGCTGGTAGGAGAGTGAGGAAGTGTGACAGGGAAGGGAAAGTAAGTCGATAGGGTACCATTATAATATACCCAGCTACCACTGTGTATTTCTGGAGCTCACTGCCTGCTGGGGAAACTCTGGGAGGCTGGGCAGAACACACGTCTCAGAATTATGCCACAGAGTGAAGGAGCAAGTGTGTTTACACACCAGCTCCCTTTAGTTTCCAGCAGAGGCTGCTCCTGATGGGGGTGTCAGCTCCCCTGCCCTTCGCACCTGCGCGCGGGCAAGCCATGCTGAGCAAAGCAGGCTCCTGTGATCAGAGAAAGTTCTCAGGCAGAGATGCAGTTGTTGGCAGCTGGAGGTAAAGCATCTGCCACTGAGGTTTTCCTATTCCTTCTCAAATAATAATGCTGTTAAGAAAAGCCTGAACTATAATTGTGAACCTGCCGGTGTCAGACATTGTCACGTACAAGGACCCCAAGCTCTATCTATAGCATGGTGGTGAGGAGCCAGACTGCCTGTGGGTTCTCTTCCCTGCACCTCTGCTTCCTAGCTGTTAGCCTCAGGCAAATCACTGACCTCTGTGGGCCTCAGTACTTCCCACGGGGGTTGCTGTCAGGATTAAATGAGATAGTCAAACATTTAGTGCAGCATTGACGTAAGTGTTCCCTATCTTTAAAACTTTTCATTTTGAAATAACCGTAAACACAAGAAGTTGCAAAAATGGACAGAGGTTCCATTTACCCTTCACCCAGCTTCACCTAACGATAACCTCTTACCTCCTCACAGCACGTTATCAAAACCAGGAGGGTCACCCCGGCAGAATTGAATGAACGAGACCCTACCTGGATTTCACGTTTTTGTGTGCACTCATTTCTTCCTATTTCTGTGTAATCTTCATAATAACCCTGCAAAATAGATGTTTTGATCCCCATTTTACAGATGAGAAAACAGAGGCTTGGAGACAATGATAAAATAGTCTCCTGTCACTCGGCCAATAAGAAGAGGCCTCCAAGACTCCAGCACACTATTTCTGACTCTGAACCCCAAGGTCTTCCTGCTAAACCTCAAACTTACACGCATCTCTAGATGTCAAAGGCTCCTGGGAGGAGCTCCTTTAAGGTCAGCTGGGAAGTGCAATGTTACAGTCCTGCACCTGGGACTGGGCTGGAGGAAGCTTTATCCACTCACTTTCTGAAGAGGCTTTGCTAACACACACACATAAATATGGTCTTAACAGACAGCTCTCTATTCTAATTGGACTGTCTCTACAACTGTTGAGGTTTTCCCATTCTCCTTCGGAGTTAATTTTGCATTAGATGTAGTTCTCCTGCTGAAAAGCAACACCCTGGGGCTTCATGCAAAGCTAGCATTGCTCCCAGGCACTAGTGAACAGCGGTAGAGGAACGTTCTATCTCCCCGTAAGTGACTTGCGGGGTTTCAGATGTTGGCAACGTGTTTCATGATGGCGTTTATTCTCTGCTGTGCCTGGGGAAAATCTTCTGATAGCATCACTGTAGCACAAGACAACGCAGCCACTCTCTAAACAATCCCCACGGTTTATAATTTTACTGAGGCCCTGGAAGTAGGATTTTCAAATCCCAGACAAACCCCAAGCTCAACCATCCCTGTCTCAGACTCTTAAGTTCTTCTCTCCCTGGTTGCCTTCGTTTGTTGATGGGACCGTGGCGAGTCCTAAGACAAAAGCCTAAGTCCTAGGTTTGTGGGGTGAAAGCTGGGCCTGTGATCTGGCCCTGAGGTCTGCACACTGGTGAGACCACCAAGGTTCCTAAGAAGCAGCCCCGCAAATTACCCAAAAACTCGAATTCCAGAGAACAAACTTGTTGCCTTCTTCTGGCCTTCCATCAGAAACAACCTGTAGACTGCTACCCCCAACCCAGTTTAATAGCTGCACGCTATGCTTTAAATGATTATCCTCTAGAGACCCTTAATAACCTCAGTTGAATTGCTGGCAAATTATTAAGCTGAGAGAGAAAATCATATTCTACTTTTCCACACATCGGTGACAACTGGTCATTGTGAGACTCGAGGAAAAAAACTCTCAAGCTCAAGGACATTTTGCCAAATGACTTCTTATAATTGGACTTCCGTGCAGCTTAGAGCTGTAACTTTTAAATACAACTTTCCATGAAACAGTATGTCCAAAGAGGACTTTTGCAATTTGGGTTTTTTTTTGTTTTCGTGAAAGCAGTTCCTACCATAAAAACTACATGAAGTATTTCCACGTACATTCTAGTTGTTAGCAGCTTTGAAAGAATGAGATGAAGTGGTTGCCAGCTGTGAAAGGGGCTTTTAAAATGCTTGCTGGCTCACCCAGAGGGCCGTGTGGAGTGTGGCTCACAGGTGCCTGGCAGAGAAGCGGGCTCCCTCTTCTGTCCGATGAGCCAGCCTCCACAGCAGCACGGCCTGTGTTTTTGCCACATTCTGGGTGGACGTGGCTGAATCAGAGCGTTAACCCTTTGGCTTTTCTGAGCCTCAAAGAACAAGGCTCAGGGGTGGAGACCCATGGGACTAGGTTGCCATCAGACCTGACCCATAGAGTTGGCATTTGCCAGGAATGCCGGTTCCTTTGTCCCCAGCCCATACTGGCTTCTGGGCTGCGGGTCCCTCAGCGAGCAGGTCACTTGCTGGCCATGGGGATACAGTGACCATGGCCTGGCCTGGGTGGTGCAAGAGAAGAGGAGGGAAGACCTAGGTGGCCCAGCACCGTGGACCCTGTGCCCTTGTGAAAGGCCTGTCACTCAACTGCGTGGGTGAGATTAGGCGGAGGGCCACGGGGTTGGCGCCAGTGGCTCCAGCCAGCACCCCGGAGAGGCAGGAAGAGAATGGGTCTGGCAAGGAGACTCTGGAAAGGCCAGAGGCCATCCACCCCTGGGGCATCAGAGGATTGCCTTCCAGACCCAGGTGAGAGCAGGTAGACTCTACCGCAGGTGGTGGTGGCGGCAGTCTTGCCCCTCCCATTCTTGCAAGACTATAGTGCTTTCCATTTTCTTTGAATCCCTGGTTCCCCAGCCACTCTCCCAAGAGCTCCTGCAGGGAGGGCAGAAGCAAAAAGACACCCCCTGCCCCGCCGTGCGCTTGGGATCCTACCAGGGACGCCTGTGCTCTTTAACTGAACCTGGCTGGGAGGCTCAGGCAGCTGTTTTGCAGATGCCGCTCCCCACCCCCGTCCCACCCAACCCTTCCCAACTTCCAGTGGTTTAATGAAGAAGGGTTCAGGGTAAATATCAAAGGATTAGACCGTGGGAGACACAAATCAGCACCTCCAGGCCAACGTTAAAGTCTGCGTATGACTCAGGAGTGTTTCCCTGGGTCTAAAGCCAACCCAGAAAATCTTCAATTCTGAATCAGAAAGCTCTGTCTAAGGAAATGGGAAACCCTGTGTCTGGAGTCTGCTCTTGAACTAAACACGTGCCATCCTGAACTCTCTCGCTGTTGAGCTTGGCCATCCCAGCCCACACCCACTCCACCTTCTGTTGTGCAGGGGTTTTGACTTCCAGTGAAGAACAGGGAACAGACCTAAGCCCCAACCAGGGCATCACTGGGGAGAGAGCTCATGGGACAAGTGACAGGCCTCTGAGTCATTCATGGAGAACAGGCCTCCTGCCTCCACCAGCAGGGGTGGGCCAGGCAGGCAAAGGACATCACTTCCCTTCCCAGAGGGCCCCCCAAGTTCCCTGAAGAGCTGGGTCAGAGCCGTGCCTTCCCCATCATAGTCCCATAAAGCTGGATGCACGTCTGGAAGCCTGTCAGTGTCTGCTGATGGGAACAAGGAGGGAAGCGGGTGCTCACGCAGGAAGGGAGGTTGTGCTGGGGCTGTCACTCTCTCCCGTGAACAGATGGCCTGCCCTTTTTGAGGAGCCCAGTGTAACACAGATCCCGTCTTTGCTCTCTTCTTATAGGTGTAGGAATGAAGTTAACTGACGTTGGCATAGCAACACTGGCTAAAGGGTGAGTAGAATAAAAGAGTGTATCATTCAACTCTGGGTTTCCAAACACCTCCCGGGCAGATGCTGTCAAGCTGGTGCTGGCAGAGGAGACCTCTTGTCCTAACTGTGGATGACAGATGTTCTTGGGAGGAATTCAGTTCACGTCTCTCTTACCTAAAATATTTATGGACTTTGTTCTCCCTGGTGAAACACGTTTGTTTCCTAACTTTGAAACAAGTCAGAACTATGTAAACACATTTCAAGATTAATTACTAACAGGAGTGCCATGGTGGGGGAAATGCCAGCATAAAGATCCTATTTTTCTGCATTTAATATCTTCACTACTAGAAGCATCTTTAAAATATACTTGCAACTGAGGGCAGTGAATTCAGTCTGCACACTTTGATGTATTTTCCCCGTACTTTTCAACAAAAAGTACTTTGGGCAGCTCCCAAACTTCCATGGTGATGATTACAGGAGCAAATAGCTACCGGAGAGCTGTGATTTAGTGATATTTTTGGGTGCTGTCAATGGTTTTGTTTTCCTAATTTAGCATAGGGTGTTGCTTTGCTCACTGTGGGGTGTGCCTAGGGGGCACTAAGATAACATTGTACAGGGGAATCTCGGTAACAACCTGTCCCTTCCGGCTGCTCTGCTTGACCACCAGTGAGGAGAAAGCAGGCTGTTTGTGATTCTTGGTGAAAATAAAGTTCTGGTTGGAGCTACCATGCCTTCGCCCCCTTCTCCTGTTCCCATGTGCAGGGACCATTTGTAAGGAAGAAGAGATGAGGGGGCAAGTGACTTTTAGAAGGAATGGCTTGTGTTTTGAAATGTAGATTTGAGTATGGAGGTTTCTCAAAGAACTAAAAATAGAACCACCATATGACCCAGCAATTCCACTCCTGAGTATATATCTGGAAAAAATGGGAATTCAAAGAGATACCTGCACCCTAGTGTTCACAGCAGTATTATTTACAATTGCCAAGATATGGAAAGCAACCTAAGTGTCCAATGGATGAATGGACAAAGGTGTGTGTGTGTGTATACACACACAACACAATAGAATACTACTTAGCCATAAAAGAATGAAATTTTGCCATTTGCAGCAACAGGGATGGACTTGGAGGGCATTATGCTAAGTGAAGTAAATCAGACAAAGACAAACATTGTATGATACAGATTATGTGAAATCTGAAAAATACAACACACTAGTGAATATAACAAAGAAGCAGGCTCATAGATATAGAGAAAAAACCAGCGGGGAAGGGGGAGGGCGACGAAGAGGCACAAACCCATAGGTATGGAATGAGCTACAATAGGGATGTATGGCACAACACAAGGAATCTAGCCAGTGTGGTAACTGCACATAGAGTATCACCTTTAAAACCTGTGAATCACTACACTATTCACCTGTAACTTATTGTACATCAACTATATGTCAATTAAAAAAGAAGTAGGTTTTATTACTGTCCAGGTTTGAAAGCAACAGATCAGGAGACAACTGTGCTAAGGGGACAGCTGTCATTCAGTTCTCAAGAGGAGGGGGCAGGCTAGGCCCTGGGGGGCTCCATGGGGGAAGCACCAGGGTCAGTCAGGAGGCAGAAGGAGAGAGGAGAAAACACAGACAAGAGGTTTTTTCATGGATTTCAAGGGAAGGAATGGGTGGGGCAGGGGGGTAAACAGGCTTGGAATTGACTAACTTGAACTATCCCAGCAGGTTCTCGGGTGTAAGGGCCGTCTGGAGTCATCTGGCACCTGCCCTGGGGTGACTAGGGAGGTGGGTGGTGGCCCAGAGTGCGAGACCCCAGTAGAGGAGGCAGTGGGCACGGGCTGTGGATTGGTTGGTTGCCCTAGGAGAGGCACTCGAGAAGGCCAACCACTGTTTCTCTTAACTTTCATGTTAATCAGTCTGATTCGTGAAGTTCTCACCAACTACACAAATGCTTCTAATTCGGTTTCAGAAGTAAGATGCGGTTTGAATATTCCTCTTCTCAAAATCTGCTCAGGATAGCACAGCTTTTTGTCGGCACTGTCTCTGTACTCCATCCCCGCTGCTGAGCTGAGCCCTAAATGTTGAATGGGTCACGGCATTAGGACCTGGCCTTGGGCTAGTGAAGAGAACAGGTCAGGAGAGGAGAACAGGGGTTTCAGAGGCTTGGGTTCAGATCCTGGTCCTGCCGCTTGCTTCTGATTCTCCTGGTAGTAGCCTTGCTTCTTGTCATAGGAATGTGTCTGGCCCACATGATGGGAAGGCGATGGTACATCTTGGTTTGCCCAGGACAGCACCATTTCATGCCTGCCATCCCAGCATCCTGCCTAGCTAGTCATTTGTCCTGGAAAAGTTTCCCCATTTCAAAAATAAATTAGGCAGTGCCTCTCTTTGCAAAGGGATTTTCCTAGACCCCAGAATTGCCCAAGTTAAAGCTTTCCTTTACAGGCTCCTTATTCCTTGCAGGACACTGCAGATTTGGGCATCATCCAGACCTGGTCTGAATGCTGGGTTCTTATCTTACCAGCTCTGAGGACATGAGACTTAGTTCTCGAAGCCCCTGATCTACAGTACGAGGACGGGGGGTTGTCTTGAGGATTCTCCTGGTTTGTCTACCTCCAGTCCCTGAAGCTCAGTCTGTGCTTAAGAAATCTTGGTTTCCTTTGCCCCTGTTGCCTCAACCCGACAGCAGAGTAGGCAAATTCCATACCATTATTTGAAACCACTTTCTACCAAAACAAAGCAGAAACCTGCCCAAGAAGTTTCAAACACTAAGATGAGCTAAAGAGTGTGATTATTGAAGACATGTTTCAAAAGCATCCTAACAGCTTCCAGGAAACCTAGACTATATTTTTTTTCCTCCTAATTTAAAAAGAAATCCAATCCCTTTGGTTTTGTTCTCAGCTTTAATGTGACTTATCTGGCCTGGGACAGCTGCCCAGCACCCATTAGAGCTGATAGCTGGAGCCCACAGCAAAATGTTGTCTGTAAAGGGTTGCTAACTGCCTCCCCTCCCGAGGATTGGTCAGGGAGGAGCAGGGAGGAGAGAAGGGAATTCCGAAGCATCTGCGAGCTATTACGGATACTGGATCATCTTGTCCATTTTTAAAACTTTTACTTAAACTTCTTAAGCCACAATTTCTTTCTCTAAAGAAATGTTTCTTAGCACAGTTTGAAAAGCTGAAAGAGGAAACTTTCCTGAACGGACAAGGGGGAACTTGGAGGCCCCTAGGACGTGTGTCCATCCGACCTTACTTCCCAGTGGAGGAGGAGGTTCAGGGAAAGGAGGCAGCCTGCTCACAGGCTGCATGGAGTAAGGCGCCCTGAGGAACAGGGGGCAAAGTTCTCCATCGACAGCCAAAGCTGCAGAATGGAGCCCAGTCAATGGGAGAGACTTGGAAAGGGTTCAGACTGCAAAGGCAGCTTGCAGACAGGCAGAGAAGTCCAGTGGGAAGCCATCGTGAGCAGGGGAAGGAAAGGCTGTGGAGCCTGGCACATGCAAGAGGGCTTTCCGAGAGCAGGAGAGGAGCTTGGTGGCTAAGCACTGATCGGGCGCACTCTTGATTCTCAGCAAGCGCCCTGCATGGGCTTCATTCATCCACACTGGAAAGGGAGAGTCGCTTGCTCTCCAGTGGCCTGCAGAACGGGTGCTCCTGTCCCAGGAAGCAGGGCTCTGTGTGGGCGGCGTTACACGTGTTCTTTTAACGGCACTAGAAAGAACGCCAGGTGTAGGGGGAGAAACAGGAGGCAAATCTGACTTTAATAATTATCAAGAATGACAACAATGCAGTTAAAACAGAAAGAAAAAAAATCTCCCAAATTTAAGGTCCACTCTTTCTTGGCCAGCAGTGGTCAGGACCTTTTGCAGGAAGAGGAGGCGTTGGGTCATTTAAAGAAAATACTCCCTTATCTCAACCTCAACCATATGTTTGGCTGCAGACACCCCAGTAAATGGCTTGTTCTCTTGTTTAGTGAAGTTAGAAGGTATGATACTATTTTAAGGGTAAATCATTTCTGATCTTAGAAAATAGGGGACTGTCACGACTTACTCATTTTAATGCAACTTTACCTAGGAGTATGATCTTAAAATTTAAGGTAAACAAACCAAAATCAGTCTAAGCCAACACCTGGGTGGGGAGCAGAGCTGCACATGTCACAGCGGGTCCGGCAAACACACCCCTGTCCCCAGCCAGCAGTTGAGTTTCTGGGGAGATGACGAGACTGCAGTTTAGCCACCAGAGGGCGCCAGAGCCACCACTCTCGTCCACTCTACTCTCCGAAAAAGCCCATTTTGTGTTGGTGGATTGAAGAAAAACCAAAGTACTCTGAGCAGTAAGCATTGGACCTAAATAGGACAGATAGGAATAGCCACAGAGGTCCCCCCTCCCTGTGGCCGCCAGCCTTGCAGCTCTACCTTTGGAAGAAAAAAGGACGGGGGTGTAGGGTGCATGGCATGTGTCAGGCACCCCTGACCTGGAACCCAAATTCAGGAGACCCCGGACAGAATCACAAACGGCTTATTCCCCACTAAGAGGGGCAGATGTGAGGGGATAAGAGCCCATATCAATGCAGGCTTGGGGAAGGACAACTGCCTTAAGAAAGTAGTCCTGTGAGCCATGAGACAAGGAACATGAACACAGATGCCCATGTGCAGTCAGCTGAGTTCCAGAAGAAGGCCCCCCACCCTGCCAAGGGCAGCTCACTGGGGAGGCCTGTGTGCTGGGGGCAGAGGAGCGACAGCCGCCTGGGGGCTTAACCCAGTCACAACTCCGAGACGCCACCGCACCTGGAGAGGAGGGACTGAAGCACATGTGGGATCGAATCAAGAAACGCACCCATAGGCTTGTGTGTGCACGTTAGCGTGTACAGGGTGTGTGGTGACTCCAGGCAGACTATTCAACGCAATGCATGAATCTGCCAGGAGGGGAGGAAGCAAGGGGATTTGGCACAGAACTTCCTGACACCCTAAGTGCTTTGTGCATCAGGCCCGTGTCGCTTAGACCCCACCCCAGACTTCCTGAATCCAAACCAGCACTTTAACAAGGCCCCTGGGTCATCTGTGTGCACCACTCCCAACCAAGGTCAGGATTGGGCTTTCCATCATATCCGACAATCGCTGGTCCAGATGACCTCGCATCCCACCAGGGAGAGCTTAGGCACGAAGGAAACGCAGGCAGACAGGCAATTTCAGCTGTTTTCGTGGTCTCCTACGGGAGAGGATAGAGATGTAAAGATGACATGGTTGGCAGTGGAATTTTTTTTCCCACCCTGCTAGATTCAACATCTGTCTTAGGCTGACTTTTTCTTCAGTGAGGGATCTTGGTTTTTAAAACGGAGTCATTCTTCACAAGACTGTGGACTGTGGGCTCCCGGGTGGAGGGGTGGGGCAGGCTGGATTCGTAACAAATGTGTCAGGATGGAGCTGCTCCCTGAGGCTTTGGCTTTAGAGATGAAAGTAACCTTTCATGCCCTTAACAGCTTAAAACCCAGCTTGCATTTCCTAGGGGCAAGTCCACAAATCTCAACTCATTCATTTCAAGTTGTTGACCTTTATGATTTCTGCCAGCAAAAGGAGGTGGCAAATTTCTTGAATCATATTAGCTACAGATTCAGTGTGATACCAGTATTACAGACTTTGGGTTTTTTTTTTTTTTTTTTTTTTTTTTGCCAGTTGGATGTTTGGCCCTCCTAAACACAGAACTCGCTCACGCCCAGCAGGACTGGCTTCCTAGATGGACAGCCTGTGCAGCCGAACAAGGACCCACACTCAGATGGGCCCTGGGCTTCGTTTACTGCGTGTTCTGCTAAAAGTCTTAATTATCACCCACGGAACCCAGGTTTTTGATTTGGCACAGGGTCCTGCAAATTATATCGATGGTCTCGTGTGCCATGCACACCCCTGCCTCTCCTCTGTGCCTGGCTAATCCCATACCCTTCAGTCTCAGCTTCAACATCTGGTCCACAGGAAGCCCCATCAGCTGCACCACGCCGGGCCGACGTGAATTGAATGTCATCCACTGTGTGTCATGCACTGATCTAGGTTGTTTCTGTGGATTTTCTCATTTCATCATCTGTTTTTTTTTTTTTTTTTGAGTTATAGTCAGTTTACAATGTTGTGTCAATTTCCAGCGTGGAGCACAATTTTTCAGTTACACATGAACATACATACATTCATTGTCACATTCTTTTTTGCTGTGAGCTACCACAAGATTGTGTATAAATTTCCCTGTGCTATGCAGTATAATCTTGTTTATCTATTCTACATATGTCTGTCAGTATCTACAAATTTCGAACTCCCAGTCTGTCCCTTCCTACCCCCCTGCCCCTTGGCAACCACAAGTTTGTATTCTATGTCTGTCTCATTTCATCATCTTGACAATGCCTTCCACCAGCTCTCTTGTTGGATCTTGAGGGGATTTGGGGTCCTGGGGACTTGTCCATTCAAGGAGGACAGTAACCTACCATGATTGAGATGTGAAAACACAGTCATTTACAATTTTAATATGAAATGTCCCAACCAAAAGGAACAGCCCCTGAGGCCACTCCTGGGCAGGTCAGCATGGTTCCTTCTGGAGCCTGCCAGAGACAGAGGCCAGATGCTTCTCCTCGGGGGAGAGAAGGTGCAGTGGCACAGGAGAGAGCCCTCCGGTAGGAGGAAGGCGGGGGCAGGTTGCTAGTCTTGTCTCTCACACCCACTTGCCTTATTGTCCTAGGCTGGCCCGTGACCTCTCAGCCTAAATTCCTTTAGTAAGTGGAAGGGTCTAAACTTGATCACTTTTTCCAGCCCCAAAGTTCTAAACTTCTTTATTCAGAACCTTTGGGTGGGATGCAGTGGCTTTCAGATCACCAAGAGATCTCATTTTATCACGAAGGTCCAGCACTAGACACTAACTAAGAGGGGGAAAAAAAAGCTATAAAATGCTGACATAGCAGAACCGCCAGCACCTAGAACCCCGGTCTGACCTTAGTCTCTCATCTTTGCTGCGCACACTGGCTGGACTTTGCCGTTCCTTAATTGCACAGGTTTTGTCTTTTCTATCCATAGTCTTGTCAACCATTTGGCGACCCTTGCCTGAAGCAGGAATAAATATATTTTCCATGTGCTGTTAGTTTCCCCTTTGATTTGTTTCTTTTAACATCGGTGAAGAGTCCTGTTTTTAAAGATTGTTTCCCTCCACCCAAACTCACAGGTACAGAGGATTTAAAGGCAACTGTTCCATGACCTTCATTGATCAGTTTAAAGCACTACACCAGTGTAACAAGTATTGTAAAATGCTGGGGCTGAAGTCGCTTCAAAACAACCAGAAACAAAAGAAGCCGAGCATCGGGAAGAGCAAAATTCAGCCCAGCTCCACAACCGTGAAGAAGACGGCACCCGGGACCCCAGCCGACAAGAAAACCTAACGACTCCTATTAACTAACAGTCAGCGGCTGGCGGCATGTGGTCTTGTGGGTAGAAATCTGGGAACACCCCAGAGGGAACACAGCCTGCAGAGCGACCCAGAGCTGCCTCCCAGCTGCCTCCCAAGCTGCCACCTGCTGGCTTCCCGGAGATGATTTTAGAGCAGGATTTGCAACCCGACCCACGGAGAGACTGAATCAATTGTCCATCTCAAGGATGTCTTTGTACCGTTAGCATTTGTACCGACCTCAGATTAGGTGTCTGTATTTGCACATGGCTGTCTTGTCAAGGACCGCGGGCTAAGCAGGGTCTGTCCACAGCCCACGTCCTCCCCGCCCCCATTCCTGACCTCGGGATTTCTAGGCACATCCGGCTGCTCTACCAACAGAAGGGGTGAATTCCTTTCCTGGGTCAGGCGCGCTCGAGTGGATTATGCTGTTGTGGCTGGAGGGGGCTCCCAAAACGTCAGGCAGTTTCCCATCACTCTTCACACATCCCGCTGTAACGTTCTGTTTAATTAAATTCATGTTTAGACAGAAGCTGTAAGATGCACATACTAGTGCAGACATTTGGACTTTGCCGTATTTCACATTCCCCCAGGAGGGATAATAGTTCCTGATACATTTACCAGAGCACAAAATAGTTGCTTCTGTGTTTTCCGCCCATTCTTACAGCACAGCTTGGGTTTGGTCCACTTCTCTTTCTAAATCCGAGCTCCCTAAACCCAGGGCTGCCCCCTCGAGGGATCGCTCTGGAAGGTGCGTGCAAATCCTGGCGGGAGCACCGGCGCTCACAGCGTCCCGGCCCCTCCCTCTCATTCACGGGGGTCTCCTCCCCACCAGTCTGGGTCCTGCCCAGCTGTGCAGCAGAGTGGCCACAGCAGTTTGCACTGGGCAAGAGGAAGCGGTGCAAAGACAGTTCAGGGACCGTCTCCCTCACCCCAAACTCAGAATGTCTCAAGCCCCACCAGTGTTGTTATTGTCTAATTAAGACTCTTTAGAGCAGTTTTAGGGGTACAGAAAAACGAGTGGAAAGTACAGAGGTCCCATATGGCCCCTCACCCCGACTCTGTTATTTCCCCCTCGTCATTAGCATCTTACCCATGTGATATGATGCCTTTGTTACAGCTGAGGAGCACCCCAGGACATCGGGATTCACGGACGTCCACAGCTTGCACCAGGGCTCACTCTGTGCTACTCTACAAGGACATGTATCCACCACGACAGTATCTCACAGAGTCGTTTCACTGCCCCCGAGAAATCCCCTGTGCTCCACCGATTCCTCCGTCCTTCCCCTGAGATCCAACTCTTAGTAGCCGCTGGCTGTCTCCCTAGTTTTGCTTTTTCCAGAATGTCACAGAGTAGGAGCCCTATTGGAGGTAGCCTTCTCAGAGAGCTGGTGGTTTCAGATGATGCAGGTGCACTCCCTGACCGCAGCTGGGAGGAGGCGTCTCACTGGAAGTGCGCACAACCCCCCTGGGATCTTGTTAAAAAGAAAACAAAACGCAGGCTCCAATTCGGTCGGTGTGGGGTGGGGCCTGAGACTCTGCATTTCCAACATGCTCCCAGGGGATCTGCGTGGTGGCCCGGGGACCACACTTAGGAGGGGCATGTAGACCACAGGCAGGAGGGTCCTGAAGTGTTGAGGAAGTGAGGAGGACTAGAGTTCAAGCAGCGGTCGGCCGGGGAAGCACCCAGCTCCTTGGATCCTGACCTGGGAGGCGGAAGGGGGACACGCCGTAGTGCCGGCGGTGCCAGGTGATGGCTGTGCCCAGCTCTGCAGGGCAGCAGGCTTCCACGGGAGATCCCGGCTGCTTCTCCTTCAAAATACACCCTCCTCAGGCATGAGGTTTAGACAGAAAGGAGAGCATAGATGGGATTTTTGTTTTAAAAAGGGATTTGAAAGAGAAACCTTCAGCTAGTCACAGAGCATCTTTTCGGAAGATCTACCATCTCCATTTTTCTTCTAAAGGGATCCCTCCGGCTGCAGCTTACAAAATGCTCAGTTTCCGGCGAGGCAGCCTGTAGCCTGCTTCCCCGGCACAGGCCCTGCAGCTGCATTTGGCAGTGGCGCTCTCTGAAGTTCCATGATAACAAAAAGGCACGGGCACACTTTGATTGAAATCAGTGTACATCCATCAGCGTGGGTGTGACCAAAGCCCCTTTCAACAGATCAGGGAACGTTCTCTGGTAATTGTTTGTAATTATAAAAACAATATCAACACAGGTGTTCAAAAATTTTAAAAATTACAGAAAAGTGCAAAATGAAAAGTCAAAGTCACCCTGTAACCCTAGCTCTAGCTGGCTTTGAATTTGGGCTTGGAGAGACAGTGGAAGGGAAAGGAGTTTCTCCTAGATTTGGCATTTTGCAGTCAGCCCGGGGGTGGCGTGGCTGGAGCTCTCCCCTCCTCCTTTCAAGGCTGTTTAGATGTCTCTTCGAGGGGCCCTTACTGTTTCCCATAATCTGATTTCATCTGTTTAGAAATACTTGGAGGACCGGAGACAGCAGGTGTGCCCACGGGGGACTTGCCTCCACCAATGCAGCCAGGGATGGCCTTGGTGGGGCTGAGTGGCCATCTATCTGGCCACCCACACCCTGACCGTCTGTTCTGAGATGAATTGCAGGCTTCCTCGCATCGTCAAATACCTGGGTGGGTGTGCTGTGAGCTCTTATACTGAGGAGTTGTTCTCAAAAATGCCCACACCCATTGCCACTGTTTTCTTTCTTTCTCTTTTTTAAGTGGAGGTACTGGGGACTGGACCCAGGACCTCGTTCTTGCTAAGCACGTGCTCTACTGCTGAGCTGCACCCTCCTCCTCTTCCGGCCCCCCTTGCCATTGTTTTTGCTTAGTTTCCACCACGTCCAGTTTCTTTGGTTTTTCCCATTTGTCTACGTGAGGTGTTAGGTCTATAAACACAACAAACGCTCAACCCAGGGGTGAGCTGGGATGGCCTGGTGGGTCCAGCTGGGGACTTTGTGCCCGGTGCCTACAGGATGGTCATCTGTGTGTGAGCATCTGTTTCTTAAAGGGCTCGGCAGTGGGGCTCTGTGACAGGCAGCTGACAAAAATAAACGAACACCTCATTAAAATGGGCTTGTTTTCAACAGCAGGTTCATCGCTAATGAGGTTGGCAAAGAGATGATGCCTTCCTGCCAGGGGCATCGTGTTCTGGAGAGGTCTGGACTTGGATGCGTGGCTGGCTGGCCTGTGTGAATATTTCATGTTCTCTTTTGTACCAGCGCCTCCCCAACCATGCTTCGGATAAGCCCCATAGTGGCAAAGGGTTTCAAAAGATTCTTATTAAAAAGGACACCAAAAGGAGTAGCAATTACTTTCTAATCATAAAGTGCTCTCTTTTCTAAATATACACCATTCTGTGTGTGTGTTAGGCATGTTTTCAACGGCACGCAGATAGGAGGAGCCGGCTCAGCCTGGGCCTGGCTCGCTTCCTTCGTACACGCTTTGCTCCGCTGGCCCATGTGTGCAAAAGTGAACAGACTGGCGTTTCTCCCCCATTTAGATCTGCAGATGCCACTTGCGCTTAAGTAGCTCTAAAAAATCAAAGAGACACACAAACCTCTTCTGCCTTCCAGCAAAGGGTATGTTTTCCAGATCTTTGCTGTAGCAGCTCTGAAGTCCTCGAGAGCCGGCTCGTTCTGAAGCTTGTTCTGTAAAAGCCGAAAGGCAAGTTGGGCACCAGGTTCCTCTGTGTGGTCATGTGAGCACAGACGTCAACTTCATGATGCAATGAACAAATATTTAAAGTACTAATTGTACCACTAGACCAAGAATGTTTTAAATTCTAATTTTCATGAGGCCCACGTGGACCCAGGTAGAAATCATCTCAGAGGCTTTTTTCAAGTCACATGTTCTTGATCGGATATGGCAGTCAGTACCGGAAGCAGTTCTGATGGAAATCTCACCTCCAGCTCATGGTTTCCTCTTTCTCCATCTACCTCTACAGCGATACATTGCCCACGGTGCTTTCCTTGGTGCCCGTGCTCGTTTCCTGGGGCGCCAGAACAAAGAACCACAAGCCATGGGGCTTAAACAACAGAAATCGTCTTGCAGTCCTGGAGGCTGGAAATCCTAGATCGAGGGGTTGTCAGCTCCCTCTGGGCTCTGGGGAAGTCTCTGTGCTGCCTGCTCCCTGCCTCTGCCCTACCGCGGCATGACCCCACGTCCTAAATGAGCAAATGGTCCCCAGTGCTCTCTGACCACAGATTTAAAATCCCGCCACCACCCTGTGGGCCTCGTCACTGTCCCTCCTGGATCCCCTGCTGCTTGCTTACTGGCTTCTAATACGCTACGTGGTGGACTGACTGATTCTGTTAAGTGTTTCTCTCCCCAATTAGAGTGTAAGCTCGTGACAGAGCTTTATCTCTGTCAGAGATAAAGACAGAGATCTTTTGTTTACTGATGTATCCCTAACACCTAGAAGTGCCTGGAACCTGGCAGATACTAAAAATAATCTACAACTGTAAATTTTATCAATGGCAATGAAAAATACAGTTTAAGAGGAAAATAAGAAATCATGTCATATGGTGGATTTGTGTGGAATACATTTTTTTTTCAGGGTTCCGTTTTTAAGTCATTTCAAAATGTTTTATTGGTCCCGTGCTGTACAGCCTCTCTATGAAGGGGGCTAGGCAAAGCTTTAATAATTTTGCCACACGTCTCTTAAAAAAAAAAAAACTTCATTTTTTGAGCATCAAGGAGATGTTGCTGCCTTAAAAAAAGAAAAAAAAAGAAAAAAAATCCAGGAATTGCTGACAAGCCATCTGCACATCTCTCTGCTGTTTTTAGATAAGCACGGCTTTGATCAATAGCCCTTCCAACCTCCAGTTCCTCTTTCATCCTCCTGCTTTCTGAAAGAGGTGAATTTTGAGCAGGGCATAAAAGGAAGCGATAGATGAACGGTGAAGAAAGGAAGGTAGCCCCGTGGGGAGACTCTCAAGAGCCAGTGTTCAGAGGCAGGTGGAGGAAGGACCATCCCCGGGCGACAACCAGTGAGCCAGCCTGGGAACACAGGAGCTTTCCGCTGACTAGGGAGGAGAGAGGAGCAGGCTGGGATGTGATGGAGGCAAGGTCTCTGCTGGTTGGTCAGAGATCAGCTTGTTTTTGTGGCTTCATAAGGCGCTAGAGGCTTAGCACGGATACAGCTCGAGCAGCTAGATTATGGAGAGTGTGGTGCTGCCCGGGAAGGAGGCAGGCTGGAGGAGCAGAGAGCAGGGCGCCTTACCATGTGAGGCATCTCTGGGATGGCACACGGGGGGAAGGCACCAAGACCAGAAAGGCACTGTGTCTAAAGGGCTCGGAAGCAAGTCATGGGCAGCCCAGAGTGACCCAGAGATGGAAGGGAGACGCAAGAGCAAGGCAGAAGCCAAGCGAGGTTCACTCCAGCATCTGGAAACGTCCTTCTCGAGGCAGCTCTCCCCCGGGGGTCTGCCAGGCAGGTGCCAACCCTGCACACAGGTCACCTCCGCCCAGAAGGAGAGCAGGAAGGGTAGCAACTGGCTGAGGTGGGAAAATCTCGGCCGTCTCTGTCGGGCAGAGGAATTTCAGAAGAGGCAGCCGCTGTTTGCAGAGAGCCCAGCTGTTTCTCAGAATCAACAGACCACAGAAAAGTTCGCCCCTGATAATTGATTCACTCAGCACGGCTGCGGCTTCCCAGGAGGGCGTCCTGATTTGTCATCATTTATGTCTGTATCCACACATCTCACTAATGGTGCCTCGTGACATGGTCTTGAGGGTCGATGTGGTCTTTACTATTGTTTCCACATCTGCGTTACCGGAAACCAATAAATCAACCCCTCACCGCAGCGACTGGAGATTTAAATTAGATGCGGTCCTGCGCCCATGAATCATCTTCCCTGCCCTCCCTCCCAGGGATGAGCTTGAGATAAGGACCAAAAAAGGGCTTTTACCCCAGAGGATGTAGTGAGCTGAATGGAATGGCCCTCTACCGTCATCATTTCACCTCCAGGGTGCCAATCCCCTGGGCAGCCACTTTACAGAGCACGCGGAGTCCTGAAACCCCCAATCAAGCAAAATTCCCTTCCATCAAGCCCTACTTTAGCACCCCACCCCCTGCCCACTTTGCTGGGGTCTTGCTGTCACTACCCTCAAGCTGGCCTCCCGTGTCTCAGGCCTCAGTGCCTCGGGCATGTTTACTGAGACACCCGCTGGATGGGTCTCTCCATGAGTCAACATGGAATTTCTCAGGGTGCTTATGACACGTTTGATCCAATAAGTTCAGTCTGTTCTATTTTCATCCTTTTATCTTTATTGCATAACAGCTCAAGAGAGTTGCCACAGTGTATATAAATATATGTGTATATGTATACCGCTAATCCTAAATGCATAGCATGTGAGTGGGCGATTCAAAGGTTACTCTGCTTTGTCCCGAAGTAGTGAGTTAATCAATTCTCTCATTTGATATAGAGCTAGCCGGGTGCTGCCCTGACTACGGGACACTCCTCATACTTAGCCTGTGTTGGGGTCGGGATGCTGGGGGCTCCACCACTCTCCAGAGCCCAGACTTCACCTTCCATACCCCCACTGCTGCTCTGGGGGCCCTCCCCTCTCTCTCTGAGAAAGGAGTTATTGTCAGAGCCGTTGAAAGGGAGGGGTGGGTGCATTTGCAGCACTTGGGAATGGGCGCAGCCAGTCTCAGGTTGGGATAGGCGTCTGGACACTCCAGGGGCCTGAGCAGGCAGCTGTCCTGGAACAGTCACTCTGCAGTGACTAGTAAACAGCTCATGGGAAGCCTAAAATTGTAGCAAACTCAATATTGTTGGCTGAGCCTCCAGGTGGCGCCCTCCCCAGGCCCAGTTCACCCAGCAACCCCAGGCCGACAGGCTCCGGCGTCCTATTCCTTTCCCCCATGCCCCGCGCTGCTCCCGGTCCCCCTCCTCCCTGGGTGGGAAGAGAAAACGATGTCTTGCTTTACCCTTGGATTCTGAAAAGCCTGTTTGGGGGAAAAAGAATTAAAAACTGTGTTGTACTTTATTTCCCCCCTTTCCCCCCCATTCTTACAGGAAAAAACAATCCACTTTTCCTGAAGGCTACATCATATCTCTGCCTCCCCACCACTAGAACAGCCCCTATAAGGGAAGAGAGAAAAAAAGAAAACCTTCCTCCTTCCATTCTTTCTGCCCAATATTCAGTCCCCCTTCTTCTTTAGAAACAGAACCCAACTTTGTTCAAGTGGTAAAGTGCTTAGTTAAAACATTGCATTTCCCAGATGCCCTTCCCATGGAGGGACAACCCTCGGTCACAGTTCTGCCCACTAA
Organism: Camelus bactrianus; assembly: GCF_048773025.1. Classification (NCBI taxonomy): domain Eukaryota; kingdom Metazoa; phylum Chordata; class Mammalia; order Artiodactyla; family Camelidae; genus Camelus; species Camelus bactrianus. The sequence continues at coordinate 17,397,851 of NC_133568.1, read as the reverse complement.
TATCCAAGCAGAAGTCTCCGGGTGGGGCTTCCAGGAATGCTCTTTAAAGAGGATTGAGTTAGAAAGCAACTGCCCTTTTTGCTCTTTGTCCTTTAAATTTTTCCTTCCTGGAACATGAACTTGATGGCTGGAGCTCTAGTAATCATGTTGAAACCATGAGGGCAGAATAGAGTGATCGATCACCAGAAGGTCCAGAAGGACCTCAATGGCTAAAAACACCTTGAAGGTGCTACCCCAGCCCCAGGCTCTTTACCTCCTCATTTTTTTATCAAAAGAGAGAGGAAAATAAAGCTTAATTTTTGTCTAAAGCTCGGCTTCAACTTGATACATTTATTGTTGTTCCTGATTAAAAATAAAGTTCTCAAAGTCATTCAAAATAGAGCATCACGCTAAAACCTTCTTTTGCTGCCGTGGGGCTCAATTTTGGCTGTGCATTCTTGTCACCTAGTGTGCTTTGAAAATGTGCCTGGGTGCCCCTCAGAGATCTTTAAGTAATTGGTCTGGGCCACAGCCTTAGGCAATGGGGCTTTTAAAGCTCTCAGGGTGATTCTAATGTGCAGCCAAGGCTGAGAAAACTCTGCTCTGCTCGTTTCCACAGCGAGAGTAATTGGTTGATTATCTCAGCTGTTGTCTCATTAAACACTAACGCGCAGCCCGGTGGACCAGGTCTGCGGCGTGGTGGTCCATCAGCAGCATCTGGAAGTGGTGGTTAAACACAGGGTGCTGGCTCTACCCCTAGAGTTTCTGCTCTAACGGGTCTGGGCTGGGCCACAGGTTCTGGATTTCTAACAAGTTCCCAGGGCTGTTGATGCTGCAGTGAGGGACCACAGCCATAAATGGGGTGTGTCTCATGTCCCCAGCCCCTTCCTTTTGTGTCCTTTTCTCTACCACCCCTTTGGGCCCCAGGTGCGTTGGTTTGCTCTCCTCTTCATGGTCTACTGAAAAATCAGAACAAAAGAATTCCCTCTTAAGGACTTTTAGGCAGTAGCACCCTGGAAGCTTGTGCTAGAACTCTTCCCTCCTCTGTCTAAAGAACCTCTACTTGTCTTTCAAGTTTCCACTCAGAGGTCACCTCCTCCAGGAAGTCTTCCATCAAGCCCCCAGATCTGTGCCCTCAGAGCCCCTGGTAGAGTCCACTTGGGTGCAGTTGCTTCACTGAATCTCTATACTCCTAAGACAGAAATACGCTCTCTTTCTGCTTGGGACCCAGTACATGGCGGGTCCTCAGTGAGTATCTTCCTGCAGGAAGGAAGGAGGTGGCTTCAGGCAGGTTGGTTCTCTGCTCAAGGAGAGGATGAGCTGGGGCTGGTCCCAGTTGAAGCCAATGCAGGCAGAAGCCCATATGTCTCTTGTGACCGGAAGACTTCCCTCCCACGCTCACCCCTGCCCTCTCTTGACCCCCAGAGAGCCCTCCCTCCACAAGCTTAGGTCCTGTCCCTCCTCACATTCTCCAACTTTATGCCTAACTCTTTCCTCACCCTCCAAACACACTTTGCTCTGTGGGATGTTTGGTGTTATTTGGCTTAGCAAGACTTGTCTGGCCAGGACCCCAAGCCTCCTGTCATTTCTACCTCTTGTTCTGAAGTTCCCAGTCAAGAAGTCATTCCTTAGAAGAGTGCTCAACTGGGGTGCAGTTTTGCCCCCCAGGGGATATTTGGCAACACCTGGAGATGGTTTTGGTTGTCACAACCAGGAGGAAGCTGCTGACATCCAGTGGGTAGAGGCCAGGATGCTGCTGAACACCCTACGTACTCAGGAGGGCTGCAGCCACAAAGAATCCTCTGGCCCAGAATGTCAGTAGCACTGAGGCTGCAAGACCCTGAGGGCAGCCTTCCCTTCCAAGGCCTCACTGAGAGTGGAGAGGACACTCTGCCCTTTGCCCAGCACTGCTTGGGGAGGGGGGGGAGTTACTGTTAGACCCACCCCATGGACCTTTGTGTTACAGACTAAGGTTTCTCCAGGGCCCCAAAGTCTGATAATCCTCAAGACGGTGGTGGTGGTGGTGATGATAGTCAGTCTGAGCTGAGGCCTGAGGTGCACGGGGAGCTGAGCGGAGCTGGCACCTGCCTCTCTGCCTCAGAAAGAGGGGGCCAGCAGCTGTCTGCAGAAGAGCTTCTTGGAAGGATTCTCCTCCTGGAAAGGAAAATCCTCTCAAAGTGAAGTAATGGCAGAGACCAAGGGTCCCTCTGCAAGTTCCTCTTAGAAAGGACTGTGCCTGGGGGCCCTCGGAGCACCCCCCATCAGGAAGCCCTCACAGCTGGGCGGTTACTCTGGGAAGGGCGCAGGGGACCTGGGCAGGAGACGAACCCCGCAGCCCAGATACTGGGAGGTGTCCGCCAGGCCTCCGGCTCACAGAGCAGCGCACTGAAGCCATTCCCCTGGAACCTGGCCAGCAGCTCTTCCCAGAAGAGTTTCTCTGATCCACAAGGAGATGTGTGGGGCTCAGCTGAGCAGGTCTCACTGCCTGGAAGAAAGTAGCCTTTGTGGAGTAGCCACTGGGGGGCCCACAAGCCTCAGAGGAGCCTGCTGGTTTGTTTACAAGGTTTTAGAATGTGGCAGAAGGCAGGAGCCTTCCAGAGATGCAAAGAGAACATCCCAGTGCAACCAGCTGAGTACTAGGAACTGAAGCATCAATCACAAGATATTAGAGAGTGGAAGGCATCCCGCAGACTAGAGAGCTTGGTATATGTTTAGGCAAATGGACTGTTGTCACTTAAAATCAGAGCTCCTCAGGCTTCTGACAGTTGGATGACAGCTCTGGACCCTCACCCTACAAAAGTGCATTTGTATGTAAAATGTCATTGTCAGTTTCAGGAGGTTGATGGATCACCCTGATTCCACCCCAGACTCAGGATTTACTGCATCCATCCTTAGGACAAGAGAAATGGCAGCATCTCAGGCTGGCATCTGGCGTGAGCTGTCCACAGAGCAGATGTTCAGATGATTAAAGACAAGGTGTTTGGCAGGAAAAGAGGCCAATGGATGACAGAAACGGGCAGCCACATAATTGTAACAGGACAGATATTGGCCAAAATGAAATACTGATTAGCAATTATATGGTCCAGTGAGTAGGGACATGTCCCTGGAGACATACATACAATTCTTGGCTTTACCAACCCTTTATGCATCTAACAGTTACCACAAACCCACCATGTGATTGGCACTGTTTTGTGAGCCAGGGATAAAGCAAGGTCTCCGTCCTCACGTGCCTGACCTTCTAGTGTGGACGTGCAAGATAAGAAAATAAATGGTCAGGAGGTGAAGAATGCTACAGTGGACGGGGGGGAAGGCTTCATTGAAAAGACAACTTTGAATACATGTAAGAATGAGGTGAAGGGGCAAGGTATGCATATATCTGGGAGAAAGGGTCTGGATAGAGGGAAGGACAAGTGCAAAGGTCCTGAGGCAGGAGCCTACTTGGCATGTTTGAAGATCAGCAAGCTGGTGGGCATGGTGTGGAGTGAGCAGGGGGAGGAGCAGGAGGAGACGAGGTCTGTCTGAGAGGGATGTAGGGGATCCTTGGGTTTTGTCCCCTGTAAGATGGGAAGCCATTGAAGGACCTTGAACAGGATCTTGAACAGTGATCTACTTCAGGTTTTAAAAATGATTTGGCTTCCAGCAGAGAAAGTGAATAGGCGTTGTCAACACTCTCATGATAGTAACAGTCGTTCTCTTGCTTATCTACACTTCCTTGGTCTTGATTGTAGGGTCAGCAAACTTTTCCAATAAATGGCCAGATAGTAAATATTTTAGGCTTTGCAGGCCCAGAGGAGTTATGACCTCTGTCATAACTTCTCCACTCTGCCTTTGGAGCTTGAAAAGAGCCATCAACAATATGGAAGTGAATGAACCTGTTCTGTTCCAGGTGATCAGCCATCCCAACGTGCCTGGGACACAGAGGGGTTTTCCAGGATCCAAGACTTTCAGTGCTCAACTGAGCAAATGGGGATGGTTGGTGAATTCCAATAAAACTTTGTGGACACAGAAATTTGAACATATATATTTCACATGTCATGAAATAAATTTCTTTTGATTTTTTTCCCCCAATAATTTAAACATGCAAAAACCATGCTGAGTTCACCCCAAAACAGGTGGCAGCCTAGATTCGACCCACAGGCTGTAGGGGATCATGATTTGTAGCCACTTTCTTTGGGACAAATATAGGGCCCTTTCTGTGTTTCATGCAGCCTGGCCACTCACTGTAATTGCAAAGAGTTGGATCCGAGACAGCCTGAGCTTGTGCAGAGACATAGGAGAGACCAGAAAAATCTCAGGCACAGGTGGTTAGGGCTCACGGGAGAGGAATGTTAAATTCAGTAGCTGCACATCCCAACGGTGGGCGAGAATCTCACTTCTTTGTATCCAGCTGCAATTGGAAACTAAATGGGAAACAGGACAGGCTGTACTGCACCGAGGACAGGCAGCCTTCAGAAATAAGGACTTTAATTAGCCCTTGACTGGGCTAAATGTGCCAGAAAAGTGAAAAGAAAGACACTTGTTCTCTGGGTAGAACCAGATTAGTTCTTCTCAGCTGTATTTAATGGGTCAACAGACACCCAATAGAATGATCTCTTCCACTCCTCTCCCTCCCCCCCCATCAAGCCTTTGAAAACTTACTTTATCAAAATTAAGGCTAGATTCTGCTGCCAGGGGAAGTGCTTAATGAATCAATTTGGAACACTCAGATAACAAACCCGAAATCCTTTTGAACCACCGAGGTTACGATGTGCAGGGGCACAACCTACCTGTAGGGGGCAGTATCCCAAGAAGAGAGTGGCCCCAGGCTCAGTGGGCTAGGAATGGGGAGGATGCTCCCTGCAGCCCAAGCTGGAGATCAAAGCACTGGCTTTTCCGGTTTCAGAACGGGACAGGGTCGGGGGCGGGGGAGGGGGTGGGAGTCCCAGCTGAACAATATGTGAAAGGCATTTTACCTGGCTCCTTGGAGAAATTAAAATTCTTCACATGTGCACTACAAACACACATACACAAGCCCACATGCACACCTGCCCCTGCCCCGGCCACCTGCCCAGTAGCACAACGTGCTTCTTTTATTTAAAACGTGATCTTTTTTTGTGTGTGGATGTTTGGCTGTATTTTTGAGAGGGGAGCGCCCACGAGATAAATCCCAGGCTCATAGCTCCACTGCTCTCTGGAGGGAATGGCTGGGGAATGCTCTGGAAACTTGAAGGAACCTCCACCTCCGTCAAGGTGAAACCTTCTACACGTCACTTGCCGAGGTCAGGATGTCTGCCTACCTCCTAGTCTCACACATTCCTTTCTCTCTCTCACCCCAGATGGCGTTTCTTCCTTTCCGCCCCCACGGTATCCCGCATCTACTTCAAAGAATCTACAGCTCAGCTCTGCTCTTACTCATCCGCCTGCGTCCTCCCTGGACTCCCTGGGGAGAGTGTCTACTTTCTGCATTCTCAGTGACTAGCCTAATGCCTGACACACAGTAGGGACGCATGTTTGAATGTTGGCTGAGTGAATGAGTCTGACTCATCTTTGCAACCCAGGCCCAGAGTTTAAATATTCTAAGTCCGTGATCAATTTGCATCACATAAATCTTTTTCAGAACACATATGGTGACCTCCTTTCTAAATTAGAACAGACCCTCTGGAATGAACCTTCAGTCACCATCTACATTTTTGTGAACTTGTCTGTGGTTTGAAACCCTTCCTTTTCCTTCAGCAAGCTTGGATATTAAATAGAAATGTATTTAAATTAATTAGTTTAAATATCAAAGAGAAGAATGAAGGTGCCCCCATCCTACCTCCTCACAGGCCCTGGGGGCTCCTGCCATGGTGCGCACCCACCTGCCATGCGTGCATCCAACAGCTTCCCTGAGCCTGTCCCAGGGGAGGGGAGACGCAGGGGCAGCGAGGCGCTCACCGGGCAGACTTTCTACGATCAGGAAAGAGGCAGCAGTGGAGGAAAGAGCCTAATGCTGGGGTGCTGTGACGTGAACCCAGCCTGCATCATACAGGAACCAGCCCACATCCTACCCAGCCCTCGTGAGAAGCAAAACCTCTTCACACACAAAACTGAAATGTGTTCTAACCCATCCCCTGACTCCTCCCAGGCCCCTCGACAGATCTCATGGTGGCAAGCGGCTGAGCAAAAGCGGCCGGGTCTTCGCACCGCAGCACTCCCGCCCCACTCAACGAAACACCCTTTATCCATAAGCTGGTAGCAACTGAATCATCAGAATAAACAAAAGTGATTATTTTCCCAACAGTAACGAAAAAGTTGATAATGTCAAAGATTCAGTGTTTCTTCTGACCAGAAATGAAGGGCGTGATTAAAGTCTTTGGGCGCCTGCCCTGTGTATGGCTCTGTGGTGCCATCTGGTACCCTGGGGCCTAAATGTCTTCGTTCAGGGGATCATCCAGCTCCTGGATTGAGAGCAGCTTGGGGAAGGGACCTGGCCTCCTCCTTTGGGTCCCCAGAGCCCAGCACAGTACCAGGCACCGTTACCACACGTCCCGGGTCTGTCCAGCAAACGTGGACGATGCAGGGAAGGGGGACCACACACACGGACCCACCCACCAAAGTCTAGATTACTCAACTAGGGCGTGTCCCTGCGAAACCTGAAGGAGAGCGCTCTCAGACAAATAAAAGGGAAGGGGACTTTATAGGGCACCTAGTCACTCTCTCAGCAAGTGTTGTTAACTTCTTTTTGTGTCTACTCCTGGCGGGTGAGACTCACAGGACACCCCTGGGATGAAGTGGCGAGCCCTCGGTCCACCTCGGCCACAGGCTAACTGGACGGCCTTGGGCATGTTCCTTAACCTTTCTGGGCATCAATTTCCTCATCGAACCAAAGAGGAAACTGGTTTTTCAGTTCTAATAATCAATTGCTTTCTGATTGAAGGAAGTCTGCCAAGCAGAAAATACACATTTAGAGGCATTCAGAAAAGCTGTGTAGAATAGTCATTGACATGTGGTAACTGCTCTGCCAGGTCACAGCACCTCTTCTGCGGCTGGATGGAGCCCTGGACAGGCCCTGAGTGGCAACTGTCACATTCAAAGTACACATTGTTCTAAGATGAAAGGGTTCGTAGGTCCTCACTGGCACAGGTCACAGAGCAGAGTAAAGCCTGTCTCTCAGGGAAGAAAACAACTTAATGTGGCCACCTGGGTTCTCTGCTGCCTCCCAGCTTGAGTGTGATTTTAACAGTCCTTCCAGTGGACCCTTTCATCTTGCAAACTACTTTCAGAGTCAGTAAGTGTCCCCAGGAATGCTTATTGCAGACAACCAGCAGTAATCATCCCAGAGGGAGTTGGAGAGATGAAAGATGGGCTGGCGAAGGATGCCGTGATTAGAGACCAGAGTGGCAGGACTGGATTAGCTGTGGCTTTGCCATGTGTGCACTTTTGAGATCAGCAGAAGGAACGGGTCCTCAAGCTTGAATGCACAATGGACCCAGGCAGGGCTCATAATAAGCTCTTCTGTGAGCCAGCCTAGTAGAAAAGATGCAGAATGCCCTTTTTTTAGGCTCTGTTTAATTCCATCTGAGCAAAATCTCAGGGCAAGTGGGAATGAGGAGGAGGAATGGGTGAGAACATCCTCGAATTCTCCCTGAGCCTGGGGATGGTTTGGAGCCTGAAGGCTCTGGGTCAACCTGGGCCTGGGCACTAAGTTGGCTGGTCCGCGTCTGGATAGCTCGGCCACCCCCTTTCAAATCCCCAGACTACTGCTGAGATGTTCCTCCCCTTCCCGTTCACTTCACGATGACAGCGTTTTGCAGTATTTGGTCTTCTCTGCACTGTGAACACTCACAGGGAAGGATTATCCTATGACCCATCTCTCTCCCACTCTCCGGGCTTGCCCTCCGAATCCCTTGGCAAAGTTATGGTGTGCTGAGGATGTTGACCCAATCGTGGTATGATTAACCCAACTTCTAACAGCCTCAGTCGTGAAGCATGAGGCTTTGTGGAATAACCTGCCAAGGAAGGGTACAGGGAAAGGCTAGAATCTCAGAGTTAGGAGACCCATATTCAGCTGTGGATGCATGACCAGATGATTCAGAACCACTCTTGGTGTCAGCTTGCTGCCTGTGGGAGGAGCCCCAGTTCTGGCCTCTTTGCCCTGTGGTGTCCAGATCAAATGAAATATTGTGCCTGGTGGGGGGTAATTTGTATAACAGCAGAGCACCCCCACCCACTCTCCTTCAGTTCACACACGCTCTCTAGAACAACACAAAAAAGGAATATCGGTGTCTTGATTATTTCAGGGGGTCTGGTTCTCCTCTTGAGAGTGGGTGATGTCAGAAGGGAGGAGATGGGAGTGGAAGAGGATGCAGGGCAGGCAGTGGTGGGTCTCCTCTTCTCTGGACAGAACCTTTCAGGACTTTTGCCGTGTGTCATAGAGGTGTGGTCTGCATGCACGTGGCACTTTCCAGCAAGGGGCTTGGAATTCTTTTGCAAAGTTTTGCTCATTTGGTTCCCCAATAAATGTAACTGGAACAATTTAAATGGACCCAGACAGAATGCGAACCTGTGGACGCCCATTTCTGGAAATGTCAGACACATTTAATGCAAAGGTGTCCCCAGTGCCTAGGGTAGTGCTTGGCACAGGGCAGCCACTCAGTACGTATTTATTTGATAAATGAGTGGTTGAGTGAGTTGGTCTCTGGTGGCTGCTCCAACCCTATCAGTCTGATTAAACATATGCTAGTTCATTTAGCCAAGTCACAGGAGAGAAGTTTTAGCCCTGCATAAACAGAACCTGTCTCTTACTTGAAAAACCTCTCAGAGAAGGATGTGTCTCAAGCCAAACCACCCAGCTGGTCCTAGTGTCCCAGAAGCTGCACAGATTTTAAATGTTCAGATTTGCTAAGGCAGCTCGCACGTAGTTCAGGTGTCATTTCCTGATGGAAGTTCGTTGAAACATAAGCACCTAACATAAAAATTCAGCCATCAGCCTGGTAATTGATTAAAATCAGTAGAAATCAAACATGTTCTAGAATTTCTGAAAGGTCAGTTAGGCCACGTACAAGTTTATTAGAGATTTGTCTTTTTATGATGAAAAGGGGAAGACCCACATACCTTACTGATTTTGACCTATAAGCATATGGTTTACAAAAACCTAGATTTAAGCCGGTTTTAGTTTTCCACATCTAGCACTTTCCTAACTATTCATTTCAACTCAATAAGCGTGGGTTGAACAAGTACCACGTGCCCAGCCTTGTGCCGGGTGCTCTAGGGGGCGCTGCAATCTTTTTATTGACTCAGGAAAATAAGAAAATCCATCATCAGCTAGATCATTTAACATCAGCATGTGAGAGGCAAAGTTCAGATGACAGACTGGTTACAAGCACAAAAGGACCAGAATGTCCTCGGTGATTACACGTGACTGGGAGCCCTGCTGTAAGAGGAACCCCCTTGCCCATACCAAACAGATGCCAAGGCATGCAGTGAGCAGAAGGATTGCCTAACAGTAGCTATTTAGTGTGATAATGGCGTTTGATAGTTTGGCCACAAACACCATTGTCACACTCCACAGCTCTGCTAAGGAAACTCTGTAGCCGTGACAGTGTTAATTTCACCTGCACGTTGCATCAGAGCCACTGACCATCATCAGAGAACCTCGTCAGCTCCATACAGAGACCTGAGCAAAGAAAAGAGGGGTAACGAGTCGGGCGCATCTTAAGAAACAGAAAGAAATAAAGATGTCAGGTTTCTGTGTTCTGGAACGACCGAGCTAATAAAGGGACCCGTTGCCTTGTGTTCTGCCACCACCCACAAAGGCCTCCCCGCAAGAGGAAGGAAGACTTCCTTTGGAAATGGAAGGGAAACCTGATTGCATCAATTTTCCAAAAGGGCTAAGAGAGAAAGAATCCCTAGAGGGAACTAGTTTTAGGAAACAAATACTGAGTGGAAGACCACATCATCAGCCGTAATGGCATGACTGGACTAATGGATCCCCCGCAACGCTCCTCATCCTATAGCCCAATCCATCATCAGAAATATGGTCAATTCTGCAGTCTAAGAAAAATTACTTTGCATGGGGACTTAGCATTTAGATGTGCTGTGATCTGCTCTCAGCAACAGCTATTGGATACAGAGGCATCCAACGGTGCTCACATGTTAAATCTTATTCACCACGGAGGTTTTCTACCATAGTAGTGGGTGGGAGAGGATTGGAAGGAAGGAGAAGAGGAAAATGGAAAGAGAGAGGAACTATTCCATCTTTTTTTGGTTGTTGTTAATAATACTCCTTTCCTAGCCAAAGGGAGCCTCCTATGAATAAATTCCTTCTGGTTTACTTGATTGCCTGTTAACGATGGTTTCTGACTGATACATGAACTCCTGCCCACAACGGAGCATGAGAGGAAATAAAGCATTTTATCTAATCCTTTCTTTCCCCTTAAATGCTAGAAATGGAGAGGGATGGAGGCCAGTTTACTCTTTCCCCAGGATAACAAAGTTAACATTTGACCAGAGCCTTGCTTTGGCCATAAGATTGGCGCATTCTTAACAACTTGAAAATGAACCCTTCTGCAGGTTTGTTTTTTTTTTTTTCATTGAAAATGCTCCTTATTCACATGCAGGCCATGAAGCGACCCTCTTCATCCTGGACAGTGCTGCTGTTAGCTTACCACGAAAGCCACTCAGCTCCCATGGGGTTGGAGTGTTGATCGCTGCTTTTTTTTCCTTTCCATTTTTATCAAGATATATAAATTCATTTTAGGTGTATAACATCAGCTTTTCTTTTCTTTTCTTTTCTTTTCTTTTTTTTCACTGTGCTGATTTGCTGGCCTTCCTACAAAGTGACTGACCTCCTTTGGTTCCCATCCGTGACCCCAGCTTGCATTGACAGCGTGCAAGGCTGCAGAAAAGTGCCTCTTGGCCCCGTTAGACGTGCTGTCTTCAGGGGGAACTCTTCCCTGGGCTTTTGCCATGACTCACACTGTCGCACACCAACTCCAGAGCCCCAGCTGGCCCCCCTCACTCCAGCAAACCCTGGGCACTCTGGGTGCAGCAGCGGGGAACATACTCGTGTGATGAGCTGTCTCTGGGTCCTCCTTCCCTACAGCTCCTCCCAGCGACTTAGCCAGGCTCCTCGGCTTGTCTTTGCCTGAGGGATGTAGAGCAGGAAGCCCTACTTCCTGGTCACCCAAGGGATGTTGAGAGGCTCTGGAAATCTCTTAGCTCAGTTGGAAAGAAATCAATGGGAAATGAACAATTCACTAGTGACAAAGGTCCTGGCAGGACAGGCTTGGAGAGGAGAGCTCGCTATCGGGCAAGCCCTTGAGCCCAATTCACTCCTCAGAACCTCCTACAGTATCTGAGCCCCCTCCGTTCTCCAGGTGGGCCCTGCAAACTTCAGGCTTTCAATAATCTGCAAAAGACAGAGGAGGGAAGGAAGAGTAAACAGGCAAAAGCAGAAAAAGAAAGGAAGATGTGAGTGTGTTAATGGTAAATCTTACCAAACTCCTCCCCCAAATAAACCTCTATTTGTTTGGTCCCAGAAATTCATGGCAAGGAAAAGAAGTCCTTGAATTTGGAGAAAAGATTTTCTTTTGAACCCATCTGTAGAAAGGTTTATCTGTAAGGTTGTCCACAGAGGCATTGTTGGTAATAGTGAAAACTGCAAACAACTTAAATGTCCAATGATTGGACAAGTGTGATACACATCCTAGTCATTTAAGGTGATGTTGTAGAAAAATGGTGGCTGACTCGGAAAGAGATTTAACAGATGTTACCACGTGAAGAAGGAGTTTACAAAACAAGACACACTATACGAGCCCCTTCTGTGAAAAATGGCATATATGCCTGGGGCAAAACAGCAACGCTTAACCACTGAGTAGAGGAATTACGGTTTTGCTTTTCTTCTCATTTTGATTCTCTGCATTTATTAATTTCTACAACTAATGTAGTATTTTTGTAATGAGAAAAGTAATTAGAATGTAAACATTTTTAAGCAGCCTTTTTTGGGTGTGGATTTCCTAATAAAAATGCCTTCTTGCAAAACACACTTCTGCAATTGGGAGGTTAGAATTCACTCTAATCCTACTCTGCTTGTCAGCAAGCTTGACAAGTCTGCGCTGTGCTGAGAGATGGGCTGCAGGCCACTTCCCTAGCTGATTATTAGCAAAATACTTTATTATGCAGTACAATTATTTTATGGTATTATTGCATCAATCAAGAAACACATTTGAGTGCCTATTATGTTCTTGGCCTCGTGAACAATTAAAAAATATAGCAGCCATCATCTTTTATTACTTCTTTGATTATTTCTGCAGGTGTGATTAAAACTCTGTCAACCTGCAAAGCAGTTAAAACAGGCAGGCAGAATGTTTTCATTTTTTTTTTTCAAATGCCATCCAATAATATGTCACTAACAACAAGAAAAAATTAGAAGTGGTCATTGCCGGGACCATCTTGGATATATTTTTTTCAATTTACATAATCACTTCTCTTTCCAGAAGTTTAAAAAACCTTTAATATTTTCAAGTTTAACAACTGAACTTAAATGGCACCAGTTAATAAGAAACAAAAGTTTATAAGCTGGCTGGGAAATAATTATACCTGTTATGTCCTGTGGGGGGAAGAAAATTCATGTTGATCAACTCTACTTCAATTAAAAACAAAAATTTTAAAAATCATGCTTAAGGCAAAGAGGTTAGCTATTAATCTAGGGTGAGGGGTCCAAACGCCAGGAGTTCTGTACAGCTAGAAAAGGTCTTGGAGGACTCCTGTTTAATTTCTCTCCTCTGATCTCATGCAAAGAAGTCTCCCACCATTTCAGTGCCTTACTTCCTGAGATTCCTAAATGCCTGTTGATTTAAAATGAAATTTCTGTGCAGTATCCCAGGCTCCCTCCTCTCCCCTTCCCAACTGGGACAGAATCTCTAAACACTTCTAGCTGCTGTGGTCCACTCTGAACGCAGTTTTCCCACTGAGCACGTGGGTATGAAAAACAGGGGAGGCTGGATTTGCCCCCTTTTTTTTTTTAAAAAAGTCAAGGATTTCTGTTCATAAATGCGGGGTAGGCAGGAAGGGGGAGTTCATTAAGGAGGAAGCCTTTACAAAGCCTAACCCTCCAGCGAATTCACCAACTTGTAAGTATCCGTGTGCATCACAGCTCCTTGGGAGAGGTCTTACATTCACAAGTACCAAGAATTTCACAAAACGCCCTATGCTTTCCCAGGTCCGGTCTGGGTTCCAGTAGCTTGTCTTTGCTTTCACTTTTGTTTCCCAGGGTCTGAGAACATTCTAGGGCCAACTGCAGAGGACTGAGAAGAGAGTGCTTTAGGGATCATGAGGCGTCGCTTTGCTGCAAACCTAACCCTTCAGCACTTCAAAGATTCTTAAAAAGCAAATGAGAAATGGAGGTGCTTTTTCTTAATTCCAAATCCACATTTCCTGTCATTTCAAATAGATGTGTTAAAGCATCAATTTGATTCTTGTAGGCTATTACAGTCTAGAAGACAAAGGAAGTCAGTAGCATATGCTTGAGTCTTGTCATTTTGAAAGCACATGGAAATTTTAAAATAGAATGTTCTCAATAGGGAGCAAGGAAGCATTTCTTTTCTCATTGAAATCCACCTAGAAGGGGACATCTGGAAAACTTACTTATGCATCTATTATACACAATGACACCAGCCAGAGGGGAACAGGGGCTCATTGGGCAAATTCTCAGCCAAGATGGGGTCTCAGCAGACTCTTTTCCAAGAGAATTCCTGAGGCTTGGGGATTCCTAGGAACCAGGTTCATTTCTGTGCAGGTGTCCTGCTATTTTCAGTGCTGTCAAGGGAACAATAAAAGTTGGACAGAGGAACAATCTGACGGTGGCATTTTCGAAGTAGAATAGGATAGACTGAGCCTTGTGGGTGTGCCTGCCCTGAAATGTGGGGAAGGGAAGGATTCCTGGTGGGATAAACCTAATGCCAGTTGCCCTACTGGTGGAGTCTTGTTAGAAGGCCTCGGTGTTATTGTTATATCGGACCATTGTAAAACAAGAAATGGCGTTAAACGCTGTCACTCCAAGGCCAGAAATAAAAGTCCATGCCACCGCTGGGCCCTAACTCCTCCAAGCCTTAGCCTTTCCCTCCACTGGGGAGAGAAGAACCTTTAGGAAAGTCTCCACATTTCTCAGGCTTTCTGAGAAACAGAAGAGTCATGGGAAAGCCAAATGTGTGTATAAGTAACACTTCACATTTGCTCAGGTGCTGTGTGGGGTCTTTTTATACGCCTGGATTGCAGCTCACCCCCACTTCTCAAAGTCAGTGGCTCCCCCCAACAGAACAGCCTGATTGACCCCTGGGAGTTGGAAGGTGCTAGAATGGGGTGGGGGGCACTTACCTTCCAGTCTGCTGGTGACTTCTCTCAGCCCAGGGCCCCTGCTCTGCCAGTGGGATGGTGCCTTCCACTCTACTTCTGCTGGTGGTGTGGGGGTGGCCGTGGGCGCCAGCCCTGCGCTTCTGTGGGTTTTAGGCCTTTCCCCTCTCCCTTTATGGGATCCAGGGTTTTAAAGTAAACAGTTCTTTCTCTTTCTGATAAGTCACATTAAAGTATCGATTTGGTGGGAGGGAGGGCACGACCCGAACCCTTAGTCATCACCACCTTTGGCCAAGCACACTAAGCAAGACCGGAAGGCCTGTGTCCCCACAACGGACACAGCATTCCCCTCAGAGACCCAGGTTTAACGGCGTTTAACTCTTTCCTTTCAGGAAGACTGCAGGTTATTCCATTGCCACCTCCTCAGATTTCTAGTCCCAGAAAAGTCACCTGGTCATAAGAACCTATTACATATATCTTTGGTCCATCCTACTCAGAGGCCTTGATCAATATCTGGAAGCCAGTTTCACTCTTGAACTCATCGTTTCTGACGTAGTTACGATCTGCTTATTTGTTCACACCAACAATTACTTATTAAGCTCCTCCTTATCTGCTCAGCTCTGGTGAGCAAGATGAACCGAATTTATATTCTGGTTTAAAGAGAAAAAAGACACACACAAAAGCAATGACATCAACCATTGGAGGCTGCCCCTGGCCCTAACCGGAGTCTGTCAGCTGCTGTTATTTTTAACGTTTCTGATCGTTTCTTTTCCTCCTCTATCCTTTCGCTTTCTTACGCTTTGAGTGGAAGCTGTTTTTTAGCTTCTCTAGTAATAGATGCCATCTGAAGTGAGGTCTGGTTATCCTGGGCAAAGCTCATGATCCTCTGAGGAGACGAGGCAGCCTCTGCTGGTGGGTGTACTGTCATTTTGCCCTCACCTGACTGACTGTTAGTTCGCATATGACTTTTCAGGTGAAAGTCGAAGGGAAAGCACAATATGCTGTGGTTTTTCTTCCTCTTTCCTAAGAACTGATCTCAAGAAACGAGCCCCAAGGGTTGCTTCTTTCGGGTCCAGCTTCTCCTCCCTTCCCTCCAACCACCTGAGGTCACACTGTGAATTCACCCCCAGAAAAGACCAGGGTGTTCCTGAAGGGGCTGGGGGATCGGCCTCGGCCTTCTGAAGGCAGGCGTATTTGTGTGGTAAAAGCCCCAAAGTTCATCCCGAAATGCGAAGAACGCTGGCGTGGGCCCCAGGCTCCGGGCCGCCCGGGCAAGTCAATGACTGTGTCAACGTGACGCCTCGCTGGCACCGCCGGGGGTAGCTTGTTCTGTACTCTTAAAGCTGCTCCTCCTGGTGGCAGCAACCATATTTCTTTTCAGAATTACTGTTGGTTTTTCACCTTTAGAGTAAAACAGAATCCGGAGCCCCCTGTGTAGATATTTTTTCGCACAGCAGGGCAAGCCCCTCCCACTCCCAGGCCTCACCGGGTGAACACCGGGTCCCTCTCATCCGCTTTCCCTGGTTTCTGAAAGTTGATGCTTCTTTGCCGAGATGGCTTTCCTTTCTTTGAAAAACCATGATGGAGATAAATGTTCAACTTTCAGATGATTTCCGTTAAATTCCCAGCCATAGTACTTGTAAGGATTTTGAATTTCAGAGAAAGGCTAAATCTTGCCCTATTTGTAACTCTTAACAAAATTCTCCCAGCAAATCACATAACCCGTACCTCAGCTGCTTTAAAATGACCTTTTTCTTTTTTTTTTTTTTAAGTCATAGGTGATACATTCTTTTAAGATAAGATAGATTTGAATCCTGCAAGGTTGAAGTTCAGCTTGGAATGTCTGAAATCCCTAATGTTTGTACTCAGATACAGGCTTCAAAATGGGGCTTTGCAAACAGTGAAAAACATAGTCAGGTAACTTTCCACTGGTTGCTGCTGGAAGCAGGTCCCGCCCACTGTGGGTGACTGACTTTGTGGTTTTCTCCTCTTCCTGGCATGAGCTGCAGGTTTTCTGAAATGGGGGGCGGGAGGGTGGGAGTTGTCAGTTCTAATGAAGAATGCCAAACTTTTGCCAGGAGGGAGGCTGAAGTATGGGGACTGAGAATCCTGGTCTCATTCAAGATCCTTTGCCATTCGAATTTTTGCCTTTGAGAAAGACCCTCAGTGTTTCCAAGCCTTTAGTTTTTTCTCTGTGTAGCAAAGCTGAGGACACTAGCTTGTCATTTGCTCTGAAACCTTAGGTGAAACAGGAGATGAATTCGTTTTTATTAATGAATAGAGAGAAACAGATGGATATAGAGAAATAATCAAGGTCGTGAGCTGTGTGGACTAATCAGGTACTGGACTAGAAAAGAACAGAGACCAAAGGAGTGGAAGTCACCATGTGAGGGGAAGGGCTGCGCACAGAGGGCCTGGCGGGATGCGGAATTGCCACTGCCTCAGCTTGGCCGTCGAGAGACTCAAAACCACTCTGAAACCAAAGTCCCAATCAGGACGCAAGTGAACACACAGAACGTTGACAGTGAGTCCTGGTATCATCATTGTGGTTGCACACAGGACACCTTCTCCCACTGAAGGTTCTGCTCTTATGGGTGGAAACGGGCTCAGAACACCGGGGAGGGTCATCACAAGAAGGAATGGTACCCACTCCTGGAGGCAGTTGCATACCAGTTGCAGACATTAGAGTTCTTCTCCCCTGAACACTTCAGCTCATAGCCCCATGGAATAAGAGCATTCTGCTTAACCTGAGTACCATTATCAGAGCTAAATTAACAGTAATTCCCTAAGAGCATCTAATATTTAGCTCATTTTCAAATTTCCTAACTCTCTCCAAAATCTTTCAGAGCCATTTTTCTTTTTTTTTTTTTTTCTTCCTCTTTTTTAAAACTATGATCCAGTCAAGATTAGCTTTGATTAACCTTGGCCTTGCCTTTGGTTCTTTTCCTAAGTTTTTAAATGACAAAATTAATCTAGGTGCTCTCTAGCACTCTGTCAAAATGCCGTTTCCATCCTAGTTCTTCCAAAGCTTGGCCCCTCCTCTGGGACTTCTGATGACAGAAGGTCTAGAATGCAAGCCCTTTAAACCTTCCGCCTGGCTTCCCCTCTCCCCATGGCCTTCCGCTCTGAAGATAAGCAAATACGCCCCGAGTAACTCTTCCTTTACCATCCAACAAGAATCTCCAACGTGTCCTCATTCAGTCATTCACTCAAGAAATGTTTGTCGAAAGCCACAGTGTCCTTGGCACTATTCTAGACACTGGGTGTGCAGCAGCAAAACCCATCCAACCAACCAACCAAATCAGACTGAAATGCCTTCCGCCGCGGAGGGACATCCAGAAGGAGGCGAGCCATAGACAAAACAAAAAAGAAGTGTGAGATTTGGAGAAGGACTCAGGTTAAAACAGTGAGAGGCAGGGCTCCACTGTCGGAGCAGAGAGCAGAAGGGGTTGAAGAGTGAGCCATGAGGAAGAGCATTGCCAGGCAGAGGGAACTACATGCTCAAGTGTGTCTCAAAACAGGAAGAAGGCCAGTGTAGACGGAGTCGGGGTAGGGCTGAGGGGGGAGTTAGATGAGGTTGTGTGGCCTGGTACCCAGGCTCATTTGGCATTTAGAGACCCAGTGTGTGCATGGCTGAGCACTGCCCGCAGTAGGCGGAAAATAAATGCCTCATTTAAATTACGTTTATTACAGTAAAGAGGAGATGAGTTGAAATTGGAATAATTATTCAGGGATCAGTTCCACCTCAAGTTCATTTCATAATTAATTAAATGTAAGAATTTTTCAAACATAATACGTTCAGATTTTCGAGCTGTTGAAATGTAGGGGGAAATTGGGTGTTTTAAAAATCAGTGAAATACCAGTCATTTGAATATCTTTAACTCTCTGCCTGCCCCCTTTATATTCGACAGTGTTCTCACACAGTGTAGTTATTGACCCCGGAGCTAGACTGCCTGGATTCAGACCCCAGCCCTCCCACTTACGAGCTGTGTGATCTTGAGAGAGATACTTACCCTCTCTGTGCCTCAGTTGTCTTATTTATGAATTTGTGTTAATGTAGCCCCAGTGTCATCAGGTCGCTGCAGGGACTAAGTAAGTAATACACATTAAGTACTGAGAACAGTGCCTGGCACACGATAAACCCTCCTAAATGGTGTTGTTATTAAATCCTTACAACATCTTTGATTATTCTTGTTTCAGTTTTAAAATAAAGAAATAGCTCAAAGACACAGGTCAAGGCTGGGCCTTGAAGGTCACTTTTCCAGGGTCATTCTGCTGCTCACTGCAGCTCCCCTACCTGAGAAGCTGGGTTCCAACCCCCATGAATTTTTCCAAAAGTATCTCCAAACTCTGGGCACTGTGGACAAACTCTTTAGAGTCACACTGATTCTGACCTGGTCCATGATCTTTGTCCAGATGTTCTGTCGTGTTTGACAAACCACTAACTGGTTACCTTGAGTATTTCTGCTCCAGAGAGCATGAGGGTGTGGAGGGACAGAGCAGGCCTCACACAGGGTCCCTGAGGTGGATCTCAGCAGCCGAAAAGCCCTGAGCCCCCTTTCCTGAGAAGGAGAAGGCAGGGGTGCCTCGTGACTAGGGAGTCCTTCCTACAAGGAGACCCAACACCCAGGCCAAATGTGGAGTCCCAGACCACAGGTCATCAGTGAGTCACAGAGATGGGAGTCAAGGGTCAAAGCAGGTGTCTCAGGCTGAACCCCAGCCAGCCTTCCATGGGAGGGAGCTTCACAAGCCTGGTTCTGGGCTTGGGCCACGCCCTGTGATCCAGGAGCACAGGTCCAGGCTGAGGACCCACTGTGGCCCGGGGGACAATGATAGTAATGTGGGATAACTCTTTGATAGCTACTTGGTATCTGGGTAGGAAGGGGAAAGGATGCAGGCCCAAGGAGCATCAGTCCTAAAGGCATCCTAATTTCAGAGATGCTAAAACATGAGGGGGAAAGGTGTGTCTTAAGAGACAAAATATTTTTGCAAATCAACTGCATAATACATTAGCAATGTGTATTTTTTCATTCGATATTCTGTTCTCAACCTGCTTCAAGGAATATCTGTATCAGCACTTAAAAATAACTTTGGATTCCATTTTATTTCGTTGTGGTCCACTGACTGAATTTATTATTCACCAAAACTCTATTTTGAAGTAAGCTGGGTGCTTTTTTTTTTCAGAATTATTAATAATGATGCAAAGACCACCTTTAAAGATAATTGCTCACATGTTTTGTAGTTTTTAAAAGGCTTTGATACATATTGCATCATTAACTTTTTAGTTTGCTACCAAGAAAACTGGGCACAAGTATTCCTTGCCTATGAGACCTGAAGGGTTACAAGGCGACCTTCCTCGTTTCTACATCGGGAAGTCACTGCTGCAACTCAGCCAATATCCTCAGACCGAGAATATCACCAATCGTCTTGTAGGTATCAATGAACTGTCTCTTCTCGATTAGAACTGCCAGATTTATCAAATAACAACACAGGACAGCCAGTTAAATTTTAACTTCAAATAAACACAATTTTTGGTTAAGTATGTCCCATGCAATATTTTGGGGCATACTTAAACTAAAAATTACTCATTGTTTATCTGAATTGCTCCTGTAACTAGGGATGCTGTTTTTTATGTGGCAACCCTATGCGAATGGATCCCAGGAGTCTGCAGGAGCCTGTGATGACACGCTGACCCAGCTCAGCTCTCTTTGGAGGTTGCAGCTTCCTTAGAGTTACTTCATTCCTTGAGCACATGATTATTTTAATGAGGGATGCGTTTAAGCTTAGCTCTTCCATTATGTGAAAGGTGATGCTGACCAGGTAGGGCAGGGAGAACTGGGGAAGGACCAGTAGACTCAGCGTCCTAAGACAAGAGATTTGCAACCCAGCTTAGCCTTCCTAGCTGGGTTACCTTCTTCTCCCAGAGCGTCCATTTTTCTACTTAAAAATATCAGGAAACAATATCATGAGTCTCCTCGGTGTTGCTGCATGAAACAGCAATGGACTGGTTCACATTAAAGGTTCCCAAATTCTGAACATTATAAGCTAAAAATCATGGAGGCAAGTCCCACAAAGCCAGAGTTTTAGAAATACAGAATTTTCCCAGGTTTGTGCTGCTGCGATCTCCTCCGACAGTCAGCTAGCTGTGTATCTCACCCCATCCATCCCCTCCCCACCCTCCACAGACAGCTCCACCGCCAGCCATCAGAAAAATCCCAACTATCTTAGGAATGGTTTAGCTGAAGGTGCTGCACGTAGAAGACCAGAGACAAGTGCGGAAGTCATTTTCTCCAAAAGCTTTAGGAAAAACATTCAAATAGATTCTTGTGTTTTAAGAGCAGGATTTTAATTAGACTGGGGTTTAAGGGATGTCTTCTTCAATCCAGGCTGTGTAAAGGGCATTCGAAAGTAATCAATAACCCAGATAATAGTTTGGAACTAGGGGGGGAAATCAATTGATTGAACCTCAAGTATACTGGCAATTTTGGCTGAATTTGTGAGTAGGGGAAAATCTCAGCTAGGACTGTCAGAAGGAAGATCAGCCATCAGTACTTTGTTAAACTGTGATGTCTGAAGGGGTTGAGGGGCAATGGACACTAGGGCGACTCTTTAGGACACATGGTAGCGATTGTCAAGCTCTTTAAAAATGTATATAATTTTGGGCCAGGCAATGCATTCTTAAGCAGCACACAAAGCCTAAAGTCAAGAATTCCTAACATTAGATGATTAAAATAATGAAATCAAAACAAAGAAAAAAACCCAGGGGAAAAAATCTTAGCAATCCAGACCACAGTCACATTTCTTTAGCTTACAGACCATTCATAGAAATCAGGATTGAATAATTCAAGATGGAAATCAGGAAAAGAAAGGATCTGAACATGAAATGTATAGAAAAATAACACAAACATAGAATTTACAGAAAAATGAACACAAAAATAACCATGAAAACATGGTTAACTTCACTCATCACTATAGAAATCTAGATGAGAGATGAATTCTCAGGGAGTACATGGGTTAAAATTAAAAAGCTGGTCAATTTCCAGTATTGGTCATGCTGAGGGCAATCTGTCATTCTCAACTGCTGTTGCCAGAAGTGTTAATGGTCTACTTTTTAAAGGTCTACAATTAAAATTTGAAGCACATCCCTCTTGGTGCAGTAATTCTATTACTGGGAATTTATTGTATCGGTATATTTGCAAAAGAACATTAAGACACATATGTAAAAATATTCATTGCAGCATTGTTTATAAGATCAAAAACTGAAAAACAAATATCTGGTAGACTAGTTAAGTAAACAATACAGCCATATAATGTAATGTTGTGCAGGCATTTAAGCAGAAAAAGAAAAAGGCCAGGAATTGGGGTAAGGATGATGATTTATCCCATGCCTCCCAAATCCAAAATATATCAGAATATATTTGGTTTAAGTAAAAGTATAGAAATAAATAACTTCAGTACATTTGTGTAGGTATGGATTTGGTGGTCATAGCATAATTTCTCTTCCTTGAAGGGACATAAAGAACACAATAGATGGTGGTTCCTCCGGGGAGTGGGGTAGAGGGCTTCTACATTTTGGGTTTTACCTTGCTTGGAGGTGTGATCAGAAGCAGAGCTCCAAGGCCGCTGGAACTGGTAGCAGATGCAGGAATACAGGGCCTCTCGTCCAGAAGCTGAGAACAGGTGCGGCGAGACATCAAAGGACTGGGATTTCCGTATAGACACTGGCCAGCTGGCTTGACATGAGTGGTCCTGGTGAAGCTGCAAGCACCAGCAGAAGTGACCTCCAACTGGAAGCGGAGGGCTTTGACCCTCGGCAGCCTGAGGACCAGTCAGGGTTGAAGTTAGGGGAGCTTTAACTTGATCCTGAAAGGGAGTCATTCAGCTCCGAGTGCTTGCAGTGTAGGTGTCTGGGGCTGGTATAATGAGGGGGCTCCATCTTGTAGGGGGTCTTGAAGAGTTTCCTCCAGGAAGCCATGTTTGGACTGAGCTCTGAAGGAGGGAGAGAAATTGTCTAGGCAAAGAGGTGGGGATGGAAAGGAACCAGGTAGAGGGAACAGCATGTGTGAAGGTGAGAGATGGGAAAGGAAGGTGAGCCCATGTGGCTGGAGCAGATACAGAGTGGGAGAAGGCATGCGATGAGACCTCGAGGTAGGCAGGGTGCTGGCCTACCGAACTTGGGGGCAGAAGTTGAGGTTTCATCTTTAACCCAAGAGTGCTGGGAACGTATTGAAGAGTGTTGCTTGTATCTGGGCAGGACCACGTATTCAGCAATGAGAAGAGGGGGATGAAGAAGGGTAAGAGAGTAAGTTAAGAGGCTTTGAAGTCCACATGAGGGATGATCGTGGCCGGAGACCACAGAGCTGGTGCTAACGTTGGGTGGAAGCTTATGGGTGCCTCTTGTGATCTCTGCTTCCAAAGGACCACACCAGCTGGCACAACTTCCATTCTGAACTGCCTCACAATGTGGGGATGGGGATCAAAGTGAAAAAAAAAAAAAAAGGAAAAGATCCACAGACCTGAACATGGGTCATGAGTGCTCCCGACTCTGTAAGACATGGGTCTGCTGCCCACATTCCCACTTGTGCACTGGGCCTCCCTCCACTCCCCAGAATCGAGTCCACAAAGATGTTGGTTTTCGTGCATCTGCTGTAGACTTTTAGTCTTGACCTGCCACTAGAATGAGAACTTCAGTGTTCTGGGGGAATTGATTTACTTTCCAGATCCTGACTACATTGTTAGCCCCTCTTTTCAGCATCATTCTGACTTTTCATTAATCCTTAGGGAAAGGACCGTCTCTTGGCAAAAATTGTGAATTAGGAGAACTCGAGGCCCTAGTCCTTTTCAAGGTTCTCTCCTCCTGCAATACTTCAGCCCCTCCTGTAGGCTGCAGACATGAGAGGCCTGAGAGGCCCACATGTCCACCAAGCCTTTGAATATATGTGGGCACCTTTGTGATGAATGAAATAAACATCGACTTCAGAGTTCTACTGAATTCAGTATGACTTCTGGTCATTCTGCAGCTTCTTAACCAATAGATCTTAAAAGTATAACCTATTATTGGGGGTGGATTCTATGGATTTTTTTAAAGGGGTCATTATACTTAACTGCTAGTCTGGGGCAAAGGATCTCACACAGCAGGCTGATGTGTGTTATTCATTCAAGAACTAGTTATGTGCCCATTCTAAGCCCTGGAGATACTCATGAATGAAATAAAAATCCTCAAAAAAATGTAGAGTCTTGTGGGAGACAGATACTAGTAAACAGATATTGACTGGAATCATGCAGAAAAGCTGATTTTCAGTAGAAGATAAACAGTTTGGTTGGAGATCAGTTGAGTTTTAGGACTTGGGGACATAATGCTACTTCTTCCTCAGGATTACACCTTTTGAAAGAGGAGCCTCTGGAGGGGTAACCATTAACACGAAGGACTGAATTTCTACTGGTGGGATTTCAGGAAATCATTTGGCAGAAAGCCATTTAAATAGCTTGACTGGAAGACATCATAACCGTTGCTAAAATAATAAAATGCTATTCAAACTAAATGTGCTAATAGCCAAGATTACCAATCTGTTAACCACTTAAGGTCTGATATTGACTATAGGCTGTGCCTGTGTAGAGGACTTAGTTTTCATATATTTAAAAATGTATGTCTGAAAGTTGCATCTTGAATGCTACAAGAATGTCAAAATATTGCTGACCAGTTCTGGAAAGATGCTACTGTTCGCTGGCTATTAGCCAGTAGTTGGAATTCGAGCCTGATGTGCACAGCATGACATGGGAATGTCCAAAGATAATATTACCAATCATAGAAATAGAAGCCAAAATGTTTTTTTAAATGAAAGGAATTTGGGACCCAGCTAGCTGGTAAGAGATGGCATCTGGAGATGAACCATTGCCCAGAGCTGCTAGAGTAACTAACACGTGGAATGGGCAGACCAGGCTGGTTGGCGGTTTAGAGGCGCCAATGACTGGAGTTATTGGCCAATGGTTAAGGATAGGAGAAGAGGAGAAGTGGAGAAAATTGCAGCAACATGGGTGGACCTTGAAGGTCTTATGGGAAGGGGAATAAATCAGATGGAGAAAGACAAATTCCATGTGACGTCAGTCGCATGTGGAATATAAGAAACAAACAAACAAAATCCCAAACAAATGAACAAACCAAACAAAAACACACGGGACAGGTTAGTGATTTCCAGAGGGGAAGGAGCAGGGTGGGGAGGACAAAATGGGTAAAGGGTCCTACTGGATGGTGATGGATGGAAACTAAATTTTTGGTGGTGAGCATGCAGCAGTGTTTACAGAAGGAGAAATAACACTGTTTACATAAAACTTACATGATGTTAAAAACCAATCTACCTCAATTTTAAAAGACCTGTGCCCCATATTCTAGATACAGTCGTTTCTCCACCTCTCCACTTTTCCATTGGCTCTGGTCCTTTTCTTCTGTTTTTAAGGGTATTTAATCACTAGCATCTTTTATTGGAAGCTGCCTCTCATCCTCTTTAGAATTTGGTGATGCATGACTAGCAGATGTACTTTTATAGAAGTGACATGTGGTTTTTCCTTTGCTGGCATCAACGCCCCCTTTCTCTATGGGAGGTACCACTCACTGGTGATGTCCACCTCCTCGCTATTTTTTTTTGTTTTGTTTTGTTACTTACTTTTGCTAATGGATGGAAAGGCCTGTTTAGTTGGGCCTTCTCTCTGCCTTCTCAGCCTAGGGGCAGGGGTTACCTCTGTCGGGTGCCTGCTGTGATCCATTCACAGAGGCCTTCAGTGGAAAGTAGGACCCCAGGGCCCATCCCCAAAGCAACCGTTGTTACGTTTCTTGTATAGACTACGAACACAGACACATAGGTGTATGTTAGAACCACCTTTAAAATACAAAATTGGGGCCTTAATATTTAGGGTTCTGAACCTTGCTTTTTCATTTCATAACACATCTTGGAGATCGCTTAGTGTCAGGACACAGAGCTTCTTTGCTGTCTTCTTGGCTGAGTCATAGATGTGCAGGACTTTTCCCATGTTCTGGAATTGCAGCCAAGGGCCAAAGCTGTAAACCAGGTGTCCAGGCATTCCAAGGGGAACTCCCAACAGCCTCCCGGCACTTCCTCAGAGGGACCTCCTGTCCCTCCACACCTGCCCTGGTCTATGGGGGTGAACCCTGGGGCTGGGAGGAGGCAAGGGGTCAGCTTGTGGGGTGTGCACTGCTTGTGGTGAGAAGTTATTTCCTTTCCCCGCAGTGTGTCCCACCCATCGCCCATTCCAGACCAAGTAGGTGGCTTCCCCAAGGGACACTCATGGCAGCGACCGGAAGGGGAGACTAGCCTGATGCTTGCCCAGCCCCAGAACCACCAGCCCACGTGAGGACCTGCCACAGGAGTACACAGAGAGCCGGATGGCTCAACGTGCCCTCTGGCAGCTTGTGTGAACACGGAAGCTGGGTGCCCCTGGATGTAGGGTGCTATATCTGGGAAGAAGGGGAGGGCCCATCAGCTCAGTTCCTCAGACCTCAGCAGGTACCAAGAGGACC
Source organism: Camelus bactrianus (assembly GCF_048773025.1). Taxonomy (NCBI): domain Eukaryota; kingdom Metazoa; phylum Chordata; class Mammalia; order Artiodactyla; family Camelidae; genus Camelus; species Camelus bactrianus. The sequence goes on along the minus strand of NC_133568.1, from coordinate 17,372,029 downwards.
CACCTGAGTTTTTCCTGGACTTAAGGATCAGGCAGAGAGAAGGTGAAAGAGGGCAGGGCTCTGCAGTGCCCAGAAACGGGCTTGGGGGCAGGAACCCCCAATCTGGACCAACAGGAGAGAGGGCACCCTTCCCTGGGAGGTCTCCAGTGACAGGGGACTTGGGGTGAGGCTGAACCCCATTCCTGAAAGCCACACCCGGCATGCACTCAGAGACCACCAGGATCCCCACGGAACCCCTTCTCATTGTAGTGGAGATCAGGAACCCCTGCCGCAGACTCGGGCCACCAGCAAATGAGAGGACTCAATCTGCCGCTGCTTCTCCTCCTGCCCCCAGATCAGAAGAGGGAGGAGGAGGAGAGACGTTAGGACTAGGCCTCCAGCCCCTGGGGGTGGAAGGTGGGGGGTGTGAGTCATTAAAGAGGTTGTAGTTTTACAAAGAACTTCGCGCATTTCAAAAATGGGAAGTTGCAAAGTCTGCCCAAGTTGGCATCCAGGGACAGTAAAGGGAGACTATACACAGGCCAAGTGAAAGCAGGGATTTGGGGGCAGGGTGGGGTGGGGGAGAAATGTTATGTTTACACTCGATGGGCTGAGGCATCTCAGTTCCTTCCAGCTCTGTGCATCCATCATCAGTATGCACCATACCTTGTTTAAAGAGTTCCCCAGATTCATTCATCTTTTGGGAGTTCCGACCATCCTGAGCCACACACGTCTGTGGTTTGAGTTAGTTTGTGGGTAAATTCTTCAGAGCGCATCTCCGGAATTTTCATGGTCTGAACACAGCCTCTGCCTCTTGAGGACCACTGTCCTGACTTAGCAAGCCCTTTTGGTTGCCAGAAGCCCCAGAGCCAGGCTGCTCCCTGGCAGGTGATCTGATCTTGGCTCAGCCTGGGACGTGGTGGGTGTTGCTTCCACCGTGTTCAGGATGGCTGGGGAGGGCGGAGTCCTCCACACGGGGCATGTCTTCCAACAGCCTTGCTCTTGTGCTTTTAGGGCCTTCATCCTCCCTCCACATCTTTGAGGGCAGAAATCCTTCTGCTGGTTCCCTTTGAGGTGGTCCTGGCTCCTCTGTCCCCTGCTGCTTAGCGACTTTACTGCTAAAGTATGATGGTTGGGGGTGGCCTGGCCTTTGCTTGTGATATGGACCAGGGTTTGATTTAGAGAACAGGGGAGCTCTGAATTCACTGATTGTCCTGGGTGACACTATCTGAGAAGCCCCAGCAAAACCTGAATCGTCTTGAGCACCTTAAAAAAAAATCTGATGGCCATTTAGGAGAAGCAAATACAAGTCAGTTGCTTTCCAGAGCTTGGCTTACAGCGGCCCTGCCTGCGGCTGGGACAGCAGGTCACTGGGGCAGGCTAGGCAGTGGGCTCCACCACCAGACACTCTTCCCTCTTTTGTTAGATCCTTGAATGTTTTTATGGCTGAGTAGTATTCCATTGTATGTATAGTCCACATCTTTTTTATCCAGTCATCTTCGGATGGACATTTAGGTTGCTTCTGTCTTGGCTATTGTAAACAGTGCTGCTATGAACATTGGGGTGCACATATCTTTTCAAATTAGAGGCATTTCCTCCAGATGTATGCCCAGGAATGGGATTGCTGGATCATATGGTAATGCTACTTTTAGTTTTTAAAAGAATCTCCATACTGGTTTTTCCATAGTGGCTGCTCCAAACTACGTTCCCACCAGCAGTGTAGGACTGAGTCACTGTGCTGCACACCAGAAACTAACACAACTCTGTAAATCAACTATACTTCACTTTAAAAAAATACATACAAATCCTTGAATCGTGCTGCTGTTGCTAATAAACGAATGACCTGACCTGGTCCTGAGGCCCACCGAGCCCATCCGAGCACCCCCCGCACTGAAGTTCATTCTGAAGCCTGCAGATATCCAGCAGCAGAGGCAGACAATTCCCAGTAACCTTTAGAAAACCCAGTTTCTAACCATGTGCGACAAAATGACGATTTAATAGATGCAAAAGTCGTGCTTGAATATTTTTAGTCTTTCTTGTCTGTGTGTGAGTCATTTGGAATGACAGATTGCATTCAGGGGGAGGGCAAGGATCTTACCAGAACCCTATTCCTTTGCTAATTTATTTCATACCTTTGACTCCCGTGAACCCTCTCAGTGATTTTGCGGGAAGCTGCCTGCTGCTTTCTGACAGCACAGCACACACTTACCGGATCAATTAAACAGAACTGCAGCCGGGCCCACTGTGAGCTGTTGACTCAGATCCCTTTTTAGGGAAAAGCAGTTCCCACGAGCCGGTCCCGCCATATTTGCAGTGTGCAAAATTCCAGTTGCTGTTCCAGCCCTTTGGTTTCTTTTCCTTCAAAGCTGCCTGTGGTGGGAAGTCATTCTTTTTATGATAGTGGCCTTAGGCCCCGGAGGCTTTGGCTGGGAGGCTGCACTGGCCTCCTTTTTGAGCAGGTGACAGGTGAGGGAGGTGACAGTGATGACAATGCTCAGACACTTCCACTGTCTTCCCTCTGCAGGCAGGAGAAAGGCTCTGAGGAGTCAAATCAGGTAGAATTGGGGCCTGTGACTTCTAGCGCTGTGCTCTTAAGTTGTGCTTCTCAGCCTTGGCTGCATAATTTGATTCATGGGGGAGATTTTTATGCTCCCAATGTCTGGCGCTCAGCCCTAGAGATTCTGTTTTACATGGTGAGGGGTGACGCCACCCCCGATGCCATTTCTGAAGGGAAGAGGGAGAGGAAGGAGAAAGCAAAGGGAGCTTATGGGAGCCCCTCGTTATCGATTTATCCCCAGGGTCTAGATACACTAGATAGTAAATAAAAGGCTGAATGGGTGACTGAGAATGTGAACTGGGGAGTTTTGCAGAAGAACGATGAGAGGCCAAATAGTGTGGTGGGAAAATCCAGCCAGCCCGGGGGGCTGGGTGAGTGGGCCCTGATTTATCCCCTCTGTTTGCCACCTGAGTGCTTTGGGCAAGAAACCTCCCTCTTTGAGCCTTTGTTTCCTCATCCATAAAGCAAGGGCGCTTGGAGCAAATGCTGTCTAATGCTCCTTATTTAAAAAAAATCCTCCGAGTAGTTGGTTGCTATGCCTACCCTGGGCTTTTGGCCACTTTTCTCGCTTCATGTTCAATTCCAGTGATTTCTGAATTGGCTTAAGCTAGAGAGCAGGTGTCCTTGAACGAGAACTCTGGGGCTATCAAAAAGAGGTTGCTTGGTGACAGTCTGTGCAGCAATGACAGACACCCAGTGCAAGAGGAAAGGCAGAATGTTCCAGAACATTCTCTGAGGCCCACGGAAGTTCCATGGTGGGTGGATGGGGAACAGGCACACACAAACCTGCAGCATTATCTTTTTGATGTGAGCCTGTAGGCGTGTGATAGAGACACGGAAACCGAACCTGGCTTTCAGAGACTTAAATGTCAAAATTGACCTTTCCCCTGACCCAGCTCAGCCCAGCATTGCCCAACTCTCTCCAAATACTGCACAACGGCTGTTTGTGTGGAGGTGAACCAAAGCTCTCTGTTGACTTTATTTCCAAACCCTGCCTTTTGGAATTGACACAAGAAGAGGGCAAACTGCTCACCAGGCTTGACCATCCGGTCAGCCTACTCCAACCCCCTGTCCCAGCTCTCTGGCTCCATCTCCTCAAACAGAAGCTATTGAAACAGATATCAGTAACACAGATAAACAGTAGAGCCACATGGGCTTTGAACCCCAGGTCCACAAGGCTTATTGCAAACTGGTCAACTTCTCTCTGCAGCTTCCAGACCCCAGGGGCGAAAGACCAAAGCTCCCCTCCTTCCCTGAGACTGCCCGGTGCGTGGTCCGGCCCCCATGCGTGGGGGCACAGGGAATGGTCTGCACCTTCAGGGATGACTCATCAGCGCTTCAAGTTGCCAGAGCCCCAGGTTTTTTTGTGGCTGAAGATGGAAGGAGGCTCTTGCTGGGGATGGATGCCCAAGTCAGTGTGAAGACAGCATGAGGTTAAAAGCACTGGCTCCAAAACCAGACCACCGGGTCTATATCCCTTAGAAGCTCTGTGACCTTGGATGAGTTGGATTTTTAAAAAAATTTTTACTGAAGTGTAGTTGATTTACAGTGTTAGTTTCAAGTGTACAGCAAAATGATTCAGTTACACATACACATACATACATATATATTTTCTTAGATTCTTTTCCATTATATGTTATTTATAAGAAATTGACTATAGTTCCCTGTGATACACAGTAGGTCTAATTTACATATAGTAGTGTGTGTCTGTTAATCCCCGGCCCCTAATTTATCCCTCCCCCTCTTTCCCCTTTGGTCATCATAGTTTGTTTTCTACGTTAGATGAGTTTTTAAAAAGCCTCTCTGTACCTTGATTTCCCTACCTGCAAAATGAGAATAATAATATATTTACCTAGTTATTAGGAGGTTCATATGTGTTCATAATTCTAAAGCAGCTTAAAACACTGCCTGGCACTGTTTTAAGTGTTTAAAATAGATCAGTGGTTCTCACACTCCAGCATGAATAAGAATCTCCAGAACTTACTTACATGGAATTTGCAGGGCTCCATTTTCCAAGAGGCTTTGGGTAAGAGCCCAGGGTCCTTGATTTTTATCGTGTGTCCGCAGGTGAGTCTGAGGCAGGTGGTCAGCACTGCCTTGTCCCCTCTGTGCTTGCATCTCCTACCCAGGCAGCAGGACACTGCCTCCCTTGGGACTGGCTCTAGTTGCCCTGTGGGCTGCTTGAGTCTTTGCAGGTGGCTTGTCAACATCTGTATACATTACATACTGGTCAGTCTCAAGTCTAGTTACCATCCACCACCATACAGTTAATCCCCTTCACTCTTTTCATCCACCCCCTGGCACCTTCCCTTCTGGTAAACACCAGTCTGATCTCTGTATCTATAAGGGTCTTTTTTGTTCATGTTTTAGATTTCACATATGAGTGGAAATCATAGGGTATTTCATTTAGCATAATATCCTCAAGGTCCATCTGTCATGTTGTTACAAATAGTGAGATTTCATTTTTTATGGCTGAATAATATTCCATTGTATGTATACACCACATCTTTATCCAGTCATCTGTGGATGGGCACTTAGGTTGCTTCCATATTTTGGCTATTGTAAATAATGCTGTAATGAACATCGAGGTGCAAATATTTTTTTTCAAATTAGTGTTTGCAAATTCTCCAGATAAATACCCAGAGGTGGATAGGTGGATGATATGGTTGTTCTATTACTTTTTTGAAGAATCTCCATACTGTTTTCCATAGTGGCTGCTCCAATTTATAATCCCACAAACAGTGTATGAAGGTTCCCTTTTCTCCACATCCTCTCAACACCTTCTGTTTCTTGTCTTTTTGGTAATAGCTATTCTAACAGATGTGATGTGCCTGTTGGCCATCTCTGTCTTCTTTGGAAAAATGCCTATTCAGATCCTCTGTCCATTTTTTAATTAAGTTGTTTTTTGTTGAGTTGTATGAGTTCTTTATATATTTTGGATATTAACTCTTTGTCAGATATATGATTTGCAAATATCTTCTCCCATTTACTAGGTTGCCTTTTTTGTTTTGGTGATGGTTTTCTTTGCTGTACAGAAGTTATTTATTTTGATGTAGTCCATTTATTTATTTTTGCTTTTGTTTCTCTTGCCTGAGGAGACATATTGCTAAGGTCAATGTCAAAGAATATACTGCCTATGCTTTCTTCTAGAAGTTTTATGGTTTCAGGTCTTACATTCAAGTCTGTAATCCATTTTGAGTTAATTTTTGTATATGGTTTAAAATAGACATCAAGTTTTATTCTTTTGCATGTGGTTGTGTAGTTTTCCCAACACCATTTACTGAAGAGAGTGGTCTTCAATGTATGTTCTTGCCTTCTTTGTTACGGGTTAATTGCCCATATAAGTGTGGGTTCCACTGCTTTTGCGCTGGTACCATACTGTGTTGATTCTTGTAGCTTTGCATTTTGAAATCAGGGAGTGAGTGTGATGCTTTTAGCTTTGTTGTTCTTTCTCAAGATTCCTTGGCTATTTGGGATCTAAATTTTATGTGCTTCCATACAAATTTTAGAATTATTTGTTCTAGTTCTGTGAATTATGCCATTGGAATTTTGATGGGGCTTTCTCTGAATCTGTAGATCTTTACCTGACTTTTTGACAGACCCTGACCTCTGGGCAGAGGCACAAGCCCTGATCTGCCACTTCAAATTCATTTTTTATAAATATGGAGCAATCTCATTTGGGGCAAAAACCTCACCTGATGGCAAAAATCTGACCTGAACCAACACGGGGCTGTGTATAGTCTTTAGTTTTTTCACTTGGTGTGAGTGTTCACATGCTGGGCTGTAGAAATATTAATGGGTTTGATGACAGCATGCTGCCCTAGCCTCTCCTGGCAGTGTTACATAATGTATGATATTTATAACATTGTACTTTCATAAAATGCAAAAAAAATTTCTGCATTCTGAAATACATCTGGCCCCAAGAGCCTTGGCTTGTGGCTCTGCAGCACATTTTGCTCCGATTATTGGCTTTCTCCTCTGTCATGCCACAAATGAAAATCCTAAGGGCAAAGATCACGAGTTTCATTTTGCACACTCAGTACCTAGCACATTGCTTGGTGCAGATAATGATTAATCGGTGTTTCTTGAATGAACAAATGCTTTCTTGTAGAGGGAACTAGACCTGTCTTTCCTATTCTCTGTGACATGCATTGTAGGGTTTGTAAAAGTAACTTCACATGGCTCTTTGGTTCCTCCTCCTTGGGACCAGACCTGCATTTGGGTCAGCTGCCTCTACACTGGGGTGAGCGGGACTTCAGATTATGTTTCAAACAGGTAGATTTTTCCACTCTCTGAGCAGCATTTTGAAAAAGAAGGAATATTTCTGGGGCACTGGAATGTCTTAAACCCAGAAATTTTCCAAGATTGGGGAGTAAGTGGAAGACTTCACATCTGAGACCCTCTTTTCCCTCTCTTTCCCCAGGACAAAGCTCTACCCGTGCAATATCCACAGGGGAGAGCGCACTGCAGGACCCACCCCTCCCAGGCTTGATAAAGGCCAAAACTCCAGGGCAGGGACCTGGGAGAGACACCTCCAGACCCAACTGAGCTATTAGAAAAGGTGGGGGCGGGGGGCAGATGAAGAGATTCAGAAACAGAGATATGAGACAGTGAGCTCCCAGCAAGTTCCAGTCGCCAGGCCCTTGGGATGTTTCATGCCACTGTGAGGACAATCACATTCTAGGTAAAGAGAAATGGGATGATTATTAGATAATTCAAGTCCGAATCTTACATTGGTCCAAACTGCCTATGAACACGTGCCAAAGCTGCAAACTCAAACGTCTACACAGCCAGGCAGGTGGTAGGTGAATTGAGCCAATGTGACACAATAGGGAGTGGTAGGGAGTGTGGCAAACTGGGAGGTGGGGGCCTCATCCAAAGAGGGCAGCCCCTATTCAGCTCCTGCTGATTAATGCCAGGGCTTCTTATTTTTCAAGTGCCATTGGAAAACTTGATTTTTTTAGATGAAATGTTCCTGTCTTAAAAATCCCAGGAAGGTCAAATAAATGTCATTGGCATTCAAGTTATGGCTCACCCATCTCCACTTTGCAACTTTTGTTTCCAGCCATCCTGGGTGCCGTCCCCTCTTGAGACCTTAGGGTGGTCAGTTTGTGAGTTCCTGAAATTTTCTGGAATCATCCTGAGTGGTGACAATGCTGAGTGGGGGCTGTTATCCTCATCTGCAGCTTCTCACCCCAACACTGAGAGGCAGAGCAGAGACTCGCCTCCTCTGGGATCACCCCCTTTTCCAGACCCAGAGGCCCCTCACCATGCCCTTGGCTGAGTAGCCCCTGGGAGTCATTTGCTCAGAGCCTCTGCTTAGATGGCCAAGTGCGGCTCAGATGCCGGCGGGCCTCCAGGGAAACTGCCATCTCTTGAGAACTACACTGTTGCTGATGCTCTGAGGCTTGAAACTCCTGTCTGAAAGGATGAGAAGCAGAGTGAAAGGGGCACTGTGTTCATTTGCTATGTTTTGGGCGACAGGCAGAGTTGGCAGGCACCAAAGCACTCGGGTCAGGGCGGCCTCACATCTCTTAGCAGATCATTTTCTGTGTCCTTTGCTGACTGTCCCCTCATTTCCTCTCTTGATCTCTCGCCAGAGGCCTTAAATGATTTTCTTACAGACAATCAACTGGGTCTTAGGTCCCTTGTCAGGGTCATGAGGTTGAGGAGGCCAGTGTTTGATTGTTCTTCAGGAATGAACTGAGGCAGCAAACAGTGAGGGTCCCCCAAACTGAAGCCCACAGACGACATCCGAGCTCACTGGAACCAACAGGCCACCCCATTCCCCAGGGGCCCAGCCTGTTCCCTTTAATCCAGCTTTACTGAGCTTCCAGGTTACAAAGAGCATGGACGTAACCTATGCTTTCATTGCTTGTGGTGACGCGGAGGAAGAAGACAGTTACACAAACGAGCATAGAAAGAGGCAAAGTGCTGTAAGTTCAGCGGAGGGGTGGAACTTCTTTGCGTGGGAAGGGGCCAGGAAAGGCTCCATGGACGAGGTGACAGCTGAGGTGGACTCTGAATTTTAGGTGGATTTGGCCATGTGGGGGGTCACTCCTAGGAGAGAGAGCAGCGTGAGCAAAGGCAAGGTGGGAGGAACTTAAGGGGTGCCTGAGGGGAAGGCTCTGAGGAAATACGGGGCAGGGAGGGAAACTGAGTCAGGGAACTGCCCCCCCCCCCCCATGGCCTGGAGTGCCTGGCTCAGGAATTTTGATTTTCATGGGTTGATGCTGGCAGCCTTTGGAGGATTTCCGCAGGAGAAGGCAGTGACTCATGTGCGCTCTACTCATAGCTGTGTGCAAACTGGATTGGGAACTGGGAGAGGCTAGAGTGGGTGGGCAGTCGGGAGGTTATCATGACTTGGGCAGAAGTTACTGAGGCAAGTGAGGTTGGGGGCTGGGGGACTGGAGGTCGCATACGGATGCTGAGTGCTAAGAATGCGCCTGCTGTCCCCGGTCTCTCCCCCGCTTCTCCCTGAGACCTCTCTGGTCTGGCATTTGCCCCTGCGATTCCACCAAAGCATCCCGCTTTGAGATCACCAGGGACGTCCCCATTGCCAATTCCAGGGGTCACTTCTCAGTCCTCAAATTGCAGAGCCGCCAGAAGTGTCTGACACGCGGTCTTCCTGCCTTCATGAACAAGCTGTTGTCTCCTGGTTCTCCCACCTCTCCCGCCGTTCCTCCTTTCCTCCTGGTCTCACCTTCCAGTTGGCAATCCTCTCCTTCTCGGTCGCATAGCTTTAAATTCCATCGACCTGCTGATGGCGCTTAAGTTGGTATCTCCAGCCTGGACCCCTCCCTGAACTTCTGGGTTCAGCTTTGTACTTGACCTCTTCACTTGGATGTCGAGCAGATGACTCAGTGATAGTATCTTCTAACAGGGCCTTGACCTTGAACCCCAATCCTTTTTAGGGCCTTTGTATTTACTGTTCCTCTGTCCCCACATGCTGTTCCCCAAGTAGCCATGAGACTCACTCCTTCACCACCTTGAGATTTTTATCCTGACCCATCCTGTCTAGATTTGCACCCTCCCATGCTATCTCCTTCCTCTGCTTGCTTGCTTTCCTTGGATCCATCAACATTTAATGTAACATACATTTTACTTAGGTTTGTCTGCCTTCTCTAGAATATATATTTCCTGATGGAAAGGATTTTCATTTTGTTTTTAATTGCTATATTCCTGGCCCCTAAAAGGGTGTGGTAGATGGTGGCCACTCTGCATGCTTGTTGAATGAATGAGTGAATAGAAAACTGAACTCTGTCCCTCTTTGGACTTGGGGATCAAGGCCACGTGAAAGGTCAAAGATACACTTTCCTGGAAGACACCAGGGCACAACTCTCAGAAGTTTAGAAACAAGAGGTCTGAGAGCAGTGTGGGTTTAGATTGGGATGCTTTGAGTTCGAGTGACTTGAGGAACAGCCTATGACAAAGTCCGGCAGGATCTTGGATATGAGGGTCGAGGGCTCTGGGAGAGGCTGGAAGCAGTGGTAGGTTTGGTAATTGCCCACATGAAGGTGTAATGACTTTAAGCCACAAGGGGAGTAGGGATGGAGGAGGGAGAGAGGGATGGAGGAGAGACGGAGAGAAAAACCAGGAGAGTGAGAATGTCATGGAAACCAAGATAGTTTCAAGAAAGAAGGAATGGATACACAGTGCTATATGTAAAACAGATGAACAATGAGGGCCTACTATGTAGCCTGGGGAAATATATTCAGTATCTTGTAATAACCTACAATGGAAAAGAATCTGAAACATATAGCATATAACTGAATCACTCTGTGCAGCTGAAACTAACATAATCAACTATACTTCGATTAAAAAAAAGAAATGGTGGATAACCCTGAACACTGCACAACTGCGAGGTGGATGAAGACTGTTAGGTGTGACCTCCAGGAGGGCAGCTCCCCTGTTGCCCAAATGCCCCAAATGGCCGTGAGCACCAGGCGGGAGCACAAGGGGAAGTCGTGGGCACAGTGACCAGCCCGAGCTTTGCTGGTGGCCGGCTAACCGGAGCGCAGGACAGCTGAGAAAGGGAGGGAAGGAAAGTGGACATACCCTTTAGGAGGAGACTGCAGCCTCCAGACCAACACGGAGTTGTCTGGAAGCGGGCTTAAGGACTGGTGGCTTCAACGCTCAACTTGTGGAGCACAAAAATGACTGCCCATGGTCACTGGGGTCCTTAGGGTTCCCGGACCCCCAAGACAGGTATGACCGTTGCTCCCTCCGTGACACTGGCCGTGGGTATTTCCCAATGCCGTGGCTCTCTGGCTTCCACAGCTAATATTTGTCTCCTATCGACCTGGCCCCCAGGCTGTTACTTTTTAACTGGAGCCTGGGGGGGTCAAAGGCCTGACTTTTGTTTAAACGCTCACTAGGATGGGGAGGGCATGTCCTCCGATAACCTAGACTGATAAACAAGCAAGGATCTTCTAAGTAAACATAGACCGCAGAGAAGGCAAGAGGGGGTGGGCCGGTGGGGGGTGAGGTGGGGAGTTGGAGAGGGTGTGAGAAGACCCCAGCGGCAGAGGAGCTCTTAGAATTTGTAAGAAAGCTGAATAACCAAAATTCAAATGACAGAGCCCAAAACCAAACCTTCCACCGCAAATAATTTCAAACTTAAGTAAATATCTAAATCCTTTATCAAATAGAAACTTTTAAAAAGAATGTACATCCTTAGCGCCCCATCAAGTAGCTCCTGAAGGTAGAGAACCCAGCCCTCGGCCTCTAGGGCGTTTCGTCTCTGTTGAACTAGGGGATGTTTGTGTCACCCTGGGATCTGGAAAATACGAGGCCCTTGCTTTTGTGGGTGGAGAGTGTTCTGTCCTGGGGTGGAGGTAGTGTGGCTCCGTGAGGGGGGTGGGGCTGACCCTGAGAATAGGCTGTCTTTTCAGGTGGGTGTCCCTCATGCACACTGGATTTTGTGGCTTGAAGTGGGGCCTGTGCCCTCAAAAGCCCTCCTCCACCCAGTTTGTTGATACCTGAACACCATAACCTCCATCTTGATTTCCTGTTGGTTTAAGCCAAGCTTTACCTTCGGCGTTTGTTAAAATAAGAACCTTTCTAAATAGGGTCCTGCATTTAGTCTCATCAGTCGTGTCCGTCTTAGTGTAAACCAGAGTCCTGGTCCATCTCTCCGAGAGGAGGTTTGGTGGAGGAGGTGGAGAGTGGCTGAGTGGGCGCTTTGGGCTGGACAGTGGGGTCTAATCCCTTCTCCCAGTCTGTTTCCTTGGGTGTAACTGAGGGTGGTAATATCTACCTCATCAGACTGGTGTGGGGATTTATAATAAGTAGTAGGAGGGGGTACTATCCTAAAAGGGTAAATTGAGGACTCCAGAAGCTTAGCAAATGGCAGCAAGCCACTATCCAAGGGGAAACTCATGCTGCAAAGAGATGCCAAAGGCTGCTCGTTCTTAAACTCCTTGCCCTTTCCTCTGGGCACCGCTAGGTAATTCCCAGCCTCTCTGCAGCGAGGTGTGGCCATGTGACCAGCCAGGGCAAGGTGGGCAGAGGGGATGCTGACTGGCCCCAGTCCTGGCCCTCCTGCACAGTCTTGTAAGGGCTCTCTCCCCCTCTGTCTGGGGGCTGCAGGGGATCCTGTCCCAGGGGATAGATTGAGTCAGCATTCAGGACCAGCTGCTCCACCTCTAAATCCTGGCGTTTTTCTGTCCAGATGAAGGCGCATGTGCTGGGTGGGAGGAGCGGGGATGGGGTGACCCCCAATCCTCAGTTTCTGTGGTCAGCGTTTCAGGGCCCTCACTCTGGTTCAAGGGCTTCTCCTGCATTTTGAGGACTTGGGGAAACCCAGATGGAGTGGTGGGCTCTGGTCCCCGACGAGTAGAAAACAAAATTTCCCTCGGATGTTTGCCAAGATTTATTCCGAGCTGGGATGTGTTACTTGAGGTCAATTTAAGCTCTTGAAATCATCCTCTTGTCAAGGCCCCACCCGGAGATAAGAGGCTGCCCAGTGTGCACCTAGCACCCCTCTGTGCTCTGGCCCTTCCCTCCCACTGAGCCCCCTGCACTCTGCCCCACCCTGAGGGGTTTAGGGAACGAGACCAGCTTGATGTGCTTGCAGAATTCCCTTGAAAACCCAGGTTTTCTGCCCCCGAGTGGGACGCTGAAGGGTCTGACCCTGCTCCCGGGTCCAGCTCTGGCAGGGGGTGACAAGTTGGAGGGTGGCTGGCTGCTCGAAGCTGGGCCATTAGTGCCCGTCCTGCCCTCGTTTCTCTCCTGGGCTCAGTGAGGAGCAGCCTCTCTGCTGCAGGCAAGCCGCCGGGGGTGTGTGTGTGGGGGATGGGGTGAGAGGTCACTCAGTCCCCATGGACCAGTCGGTGTCCCCCAGGTCGAGACAGGGTCCTACAGTCCGCTCACGAAGGAGTCCATATTGTGTCTTAAAACTCACCATCAATTTGTTTTCCAGTCAGATTCAAGTCCTGTACAAATTTAGAGATTCCACACCCCGAGTTCTCTGGAAACTCATTTTTGAGAAGTGCTGTCTCCCAGATGAGGGGCCACCAACCAAAGGGAATGGAAAGTGGCTTCTGCCCTCTTACATCCAGGGACCTCTGTGAGTGTGCTTCCCCAGAGCCAACAAGGACCACAGGGATGCGAATTCCTGGGGACCCACACTCACCACCACTTTTACTGGGGGCTTTAGAATTTCTCAAGTGCCTAGATCACTCTTGGACTTCAGAGCAGGTTACGAGTTTACAAACTGAACAACCGTGTAACTGATACATGATGATTTACTCTGTGTATCTCATCATTCATGTTTTTCTCTAAGAACATATTAAAGGTCAGAGCGGCTCTATCCACTGGTACCTCCCTTCTATGCTCCTAGAAGGCTGGAGGAGGCCGCAGGAACTCAGAAGGCTGTCTATTGCTAACCGAAGGAGACAAGTTGTAAGAAACTAGGACTGAATGTCTGGCTTGGATGTTACCTCCTGGAAGTCCCTGAAGGGGCAAGTTAAGGCCAGCAAGAGGAGGCTTAATACTAAAGAAAATGAAAAAATTTGAGGAGTCTATGCGTTTTATCAGGGAATTGACACAAGATCTGGGTTTTGGAAGCATCTTTCTCCTGAGAACCACCTTGGGCTTCATTACTGAGTCTCATTAACTCATATAAATCGAGGGTTGGCTGGATAAAAATTAGAGGTGAAATGTGCCTTCCAGGAATGGACTTTATGGATCACCCACATGTTACATAAAGTCGTTAATTCAAGTTTAATGAAGAGACAGAAGGATAAGAAAAGAGGTGCATCCCATCAAGTCATGTGTTCTGGGCAGCCTTTAATAATGTTTTTAAAGGTGTGGAACTTCTAGGGAGATTAAAGAAATGAACACATTATATATAAATCTGCAGGCATTCAAACCCCTAAAACAATTAAGACCATGCATTCATGAAGAAGCTTTAAATTAGACAACCTGTAATACTTGATGTAGAAAAGTTCTAGCTTCCATAATTCTTTATTAAATATTTGACAAGTTGCATCACTTCTTTACAACGAGTTCATTTTTGTCACATAACTCTTTTGCTATCAGGAAAACAATCTACAATTTCTCTTTAGATGGCTCAAGAAAAACAAAAAGCAAAAAGGACTTATTCTTCAACAAAATGTTTCCTGTGTGTATCAAATTCAACCGTATTTTAAAGCTATTCTGATTGTGAAAATGAGCATTTATCCATACGTTGTCTTTAAAAAAATTTCTAAGTAGTTTGGTTTTTAATTACTGTAACAAATAGTACTTGGCTTTATATTAGGAGGTGGGTTTATAATAAAAAGTTATGAAACATTGAGAATTCATTTGGAATGCTTGAAACTCTCTTTCACCTTAAAAGTCACTATTTTTTCATGTTTCATTTGATAACAGATCCTGAATTAAGAGATGACAGCATATTATATCATTGTCCTGGGGTTCTCTTGGGCTCCGAGGGTCAGAATTCTCAGGACACAGCTTGGAGAAAACTGTAAAAGGGATTCAACTCTCCCTCCCTTTTGAAACCAGATTCCTCGAGAAAGGTGTAAAAATGCTATGCAAATATATATAGATATATTTGGATAGCATATGTACGTATATATATATATATATATATATATTTTACATACATAGCAGTAAAGGAAGAACAAAGTTATGCAAAGTTAACATGAAGGAAACCGTGACAATCGAGGTGAAATTAGTCTGAGGAAGAGGGGCAAACTGGCTTATACAGGAGCACAGATGTCTGTGGACACAGGGTCATGGTCACAAGAAGGCTTTCAATGCACTGATACAGGTTGAGAACGTAGTACACAGAGGTCTGTTGCCAGTGTCGTTAGATTTCATCATTACTCCACACAAACACAAAACCAACCAACAAAAAGACATGCGCCTTAAACATGCAAGGCTCTGCACGTAACATCTTTAATGAAGGGCAGATGTCTAATGAGAGGTCTTCTTGGAAAACTCCATACCAACAGAAAGCTCTCCTTTTCTATGAGACACTATACAAGCTCCCATCTTAATGCTACAGCTTTGTCTCCGATGCACTGAAAACACTCGGGTGGGGGTGTGCGTATGCAAATATATATACACTGTTCATTAAGGCTTTGATAAATTAAAAAAAGTGGTCCAAAGTACATCACATTTTCTTCCCAGTTTTAAAATCTAAAGTACAAAGTGGAGATTATCAGGATTAAAAAAAAAAAATCTCAGACCTAAAACTGGCAGTTTTGACATGACATGTCAGGATGTACCCCAAAGTCTGAAAGAGACAGAGGTAGTGCAGGGTCTCCTGGGGGTCAGGAAGGGAGTGGGCCAGGCAGTTACCCTGCACGGCAGCACCCCCTACTGGCAAGGCAGAAGATGCCACCCGAGTCAGTACAGGGGTGCAGTCAGGGTGAGGAGGAAAGAGGCGAACAAAGAGGATGTGGGTAGGGGCTTGAGAACTGATTAACCCAGGCTCTTTTGATAGATTCTGAAATTTCAGGGGTGAGATAACGAGACTTAGGAAAATCTCACAGTCAAGTTTGAAACAGTAACTGTTAGAACAGTTAGTGACTTGCTGCATGTGAACTTGCCTTGCAAGAGAGCCAGCATGGACCTGGCAAGATTAAGCAGCAACTGTACGTGCTGTCCATTTCACAACGAGAGAAAGTGGCTCAGGGATTGTGCAAACCGTTTCTCAGAATCTCTCTCTGCCTCCTTATGTGGGAGGGATCATCCGTGTCTGGTTACAGCATCTGTCACCTGCCCTTAGGGAATATCTGATGTTAGCGGCCCAAGGGCCTTGGTAAATAATGGGATGTTCTGGGAAAAAGGAAAATCGCACTGAAGCGGAATACAGCTTTAAAACAGCTCCCTGCACCAGAGGCAGCAGGTAGAAAAGCAGCCTAGTATCTGAAGTCAATCCCCCTGGGCAGACTTCTCCAAATTCACCTTTAGGCTGATAAGAGGCGGGAACAGAGATACCCAGGACCTTTATAGGTGGATATGATAACTGATGTTTAAAAGACTTTCAACGTGCAGTTATGTCAACTCTGGGACTTACCCTCAAGGCAAAATGGCCCATAGCAACTCTTTTTCAAGGAACTAATGACGCTACTAGATTCAGGTAATTTCTAAGAAAACAGAGGCGACAGAGACCCTGGACTGCAAAGTAGCGTCACTGCTAAGGACAACTAGATTAGGCGACCCGCCCTCCTCCCCCAGGCCTGCTGAGTGGGCAGAGGAGTAGACAGAGGTCCAAGGGATGACCGGGCAGTCTGCTCCTTCACACGCTGCATTTTCCTTACTGCCTCTGTGATCACGTTGTGAAGGTGATGGAGGGTGGAGAGAAACCAAGATCTGACCATTTTAGACAAAGGGTGAAACACTGAGAATCACCGAGAACTAGGGAACCTTATTCAGACTAAAAAACAAAAAACCCCCACCCAAAACAAACTCTGAACCCAGCACTTCTGAGCTGTCATTGGAATCAGATATTAAGGGACAGATGAACTGAACTGTCATTCACAATCACTGCCTTTCAAGTATTCACAAGGATGTATTTTGATAATTCTTATCTGTTCCTGGCACAGAAATTATCCTAGAATGGGGTTTTCTTCCGTATTTCCAATACTTTGCCTAATTTGCATGCAGTTACTTCTGATTTTTTCAAATATACAGTTTACAAAATGACAGAAGAATCCCACTCCTTGGACAAGAATCGTTGGCTTTCTCCCCCTATAATTACATAATCACTTTCAGAACCCATCCAAGCATCCTGCGCTCTCAGGCTTTGGCACGAATCGTGTAAAGAAAGGCAAGTCTGCACTTGGTGGGCCACAAGGTGGGGGCTGACACAAACTTGTCATATTGACTGAAGGGAAAAAAATCCTATCAACAGGTAAAACTAATGAGCAATACTGTTTTTTTCTTAACCTACTCAACACCAAAGTTTTCTGATCACTACTGGTATTTTTTCATCAACATGAAAAAGGAACAATCCTCAGCTCTCTAGAAATCCACCTTCTTTCAGACAACACTGAGGCCCCTGCACCCTGTTCAGACGACTCACTTCCAGCCACCCATATTCCTGGCTTCCCACGAGCCACCCAGAGCTGGGTAAAATGAATTTGTAACAACAAAAGATCCTTCTTAAATAACAAATGGAGGCCCCGAAACCATGATTTTTTTGTCTTATCTACGACTGGCAAGAGATGAAGTCTCAAGTGTCCCCCGACTGCCATGGCGGTGTAGAGGACAACAAAGGTGAGAAAGGACCGCAGGGTGGCAGCACCCCCACGCTGCCTCAGGCAGTCTCTCCAAACACAACAGAGTTCTGCACCCAGGACTTACAAGTGGCTAAGAAACCAGTCTCACAGACCCCCTCAATCCCCGCTAGGACCCTCAGAAGAGCTGGACATCAGGGGGGTCACACCCAGTCTTCTCTGGCACTTTTCACCTAGCACACAACAGACACAACTCGGGCAGTCCACGGTTCTGAAGCATGCAACAAGGAACAAACTCGGTTAGATTAAGTGTATATTAAATTAATCTCTGCAGGGGAGGAGAAATCACAAAACAGCTGGTGAGGACAGGTCTGTAGGCTCAGCTTTACGTCCAGGCATTGTACCCAGCAGCCAGACTCACAATGGGTAGATATTGCACCGGAAAGGTGTGTGCAGGGGAGGAAATCATTATCACATTTAATGTTTGTGATTAAAAAAAAAAAAAAACCCAACAAAACAGAATCAAGACCAGATATGACCTCCATGTAGTACATAAAGTGCCTTCGGAATTGGTGCAGTTAGAACAAAAATTGGTTATTTCACTACCGTTAGCAAACATGTACAAACAGGAGACTACACAGATCTGGTTTCCACAGTTTCAAATCACGCAGTGCCAAGTTTCATTCAAATGTCTCTACTACGAACAGCAAAGAGGAAAATATAATAATAAGAACGACTGTACAGCATTGGGAAGGGTTAAGTAATTTCTCTGACGAGAAATGCTAGTCGAACCCTGTCTCAAATGCGTTAAAGCACACGTAATTACTTCTAAGGAATAATGGTGTGATTCCTTCAAGTCAACACAAAATTTGTCATGCTATGTTACAATTCTCTCAGCCTGTAGCTATTATGCTAAATTTGTACAAAAAAAAAGTAATATCCAGTTTATTTTCATTCTGAGTATGGAAAAAAAAACTCATGGTGCCTAATGTATTTTAAATTTTCTCAAAGTACTTGTCTGTAGAAGGTTTTTGGATGAAAATCAGTCTTCCAATTCTGATCGAATTAGGGGGTAGGGGGTGTCAAAGTACTTTAAAAATAAAAATGTCACCGACATCAAACCTGGTATGAAATTCAAATACAAAAAAAAAAAAAGCTCACTTTTCCAAGTACATGAGACATCTTTAATTGTCATGAAATGAAGTCTGAAAATCGGTCTAAATCATCTTAAAAAGTAAACATGAGTTGTAATACTATACCTGTAGAGTGATTAATTCCATTCATTGTCATTATAAAATATTTATTAAGGGCTTCGCCTACAGAGGCATAACATAAATAGAATAAGTCCTCCTGAAATGTAATTAGTATACACATCAACCAGTTGGTAATTGGTGGAAAACGCAGGAACGGACCCGGGGCTGGGTTCCCAGGTTGAAACTGGGGCAAGTCCCGGGCGAGGGCAACGCTCCAGGAGCCCAGGCCGCGCGCCGCCCTCTGCCAGCGGCTCAGCAAAGTCTGTTAGGCAAATGCAAAAGTGCAAGCAGGACCTGCTCGAAGAACCACCACCCGGAGGCACGGGACGCTTAATCCACCCCCTCGAAGCCTTGGGCATTTTCCACGGCCATGAGAAGCTTCTCTCGTAAGTCTTCAAAGGTTTCATATGGAGGTAAGTCAAGGCGATTAAAGCTGCAAAAGGAACAAAAAAGTGCAGGCAGAAAGCCATCATCACTACCCTTTAGTTACAACAGCATTTCCTAGATTTGGCAAAGGGGGCACTTTGGTGTTGGAGCAAGAGGTTACAGAAGTCTCAACCAGCAATTCTGATTATCCGAAAATCAATTCCAGCGATGACACTGCCCACACCAAAGAGGCTACATAATCTACAGGGGAAGAGAAAAGAATTTTCTAATAGCCCATGGAACCTCTCTCCTATGACTGGGTGTGGATCCTGGAAAACACTGCTGGGAAGGGACACAGGAGGGAAAGGTAACTGATGTATAGGCAAAGATTTCCAAACCCTTGAGACACAGAATTTCCGCAGCAGGAGTTACAGCAGGGTGAATTGAGGCTGTGCCTGTTTCTAACGTTCGCCCTTATTTTACATTATTTTGCCAAGCCTGGTGCCTTTCTACGTAGTGCCTCACTGGAGTTTCAGCACAGCCCTGTGAGGCAGGTGACGCTTTCTCTGTTTTGCAGATGTGGGGCCCAGAGCCCAGCAGTGGCCAGTATGCCCAGGTCTCACCCCAAAGAAGCACTGTAGACGCGAGACCAGAAACCAGGCTGCCCACGGCTCTGGGGTCCAGATGCTGGGCCTCCAACCAAAGTCAGGTGAGCCATCGACATGCGGAGTGAAAGCCCCTACATACCTGGAGGCTTCAGCAGGGATGGCACAAATCACCTTGGTCACAGCAAGGCCTCCAGGCAAATGTGGCCTCTGTGAGCAAGACTGTACTTGTCCACAGGATCAAGTTCAAATTCTGTCGCCCCCTGCCAGCCCTGTGACCTCGGGCACGTCACCGCACTCTCTGAATCAGTCTGCTCTTCTGTGAAATGGGGAGACTGCTCATAACAGGGCTGGGAGGGTCAAACCAAAACAGAGAAAGGGGGCCTGGCACATGGCAAGTGCCCAAAGGCAGTGACTACTGCCATCACTCACTTACCATCCGCTGTGGGCCGCAAGGCACACATAGAGCTAGAGCACCAGTCACGGAACAGGTGCCCAGGCAGGTGGGCACCTGTCATGACGATGGCCACATGCATGTGCCTTACTTAGGTCATGACGCTTTAATAAGCGCTTATGTTCATGGAACATTTACTGTTAAGCACTTTTCATCTGTCACCTCAGTGAATCCAAGGAACCAACTTGTAAGATAGGTCATGCCTCATCCCTATTTACAGAGGAGGAATCTGAGGCACAGAGAGGTTAGGTAATTTGCCCAAGGTCACACAGTAAGTGGCAGAGCTAGGATTCGGCCCCAGGCTGGCTCTAAAGCCCATTTAAAACTGCTCCCTCTTGGCACTGATGTAGGTGTCTTAAGCACAAGGAGGACAACGCCCTCCATTTTAAAAATTAACATTTATCAGCAGCGGTAAGATAGGCCACATCCATGATGAGCCTTTTCACAACCCCTAAAATGTTTAATAAGATACACTGAGCTCTGAGATTTTTTTAAACAGTCACCAAACATCAAAAGACGTGGCACAGGATAACACTGTGCTTCACAAATCAGAAGTCTGAGAAACCCAGGAATCCTGAAATAATAAGTCTAAAAGAAGTTTTCCATGTTTGGTTTTCATTGTGATGAAGATCTCAAAGATCATGGTTTCACCGGTTACAGGGAAAGAATGCCACTTCTGCGGGCTACGCGTGACAAAGCCTCTCCCACCAGGCGGCTGGCAGCTTGATTTTAAGTTGGTATTTCAACCCAGGGCCTGTGATCCCCATGGGGTTTCAAGCATCAGTGGCCACTTTTTCCCTTTAAAAAAGGTCCATTCATTATTCAAGTTGGAGGAACACTGGAATAATGGAGAGAGAGGGGCGCAAAGGGGAGTGTTAAAAGCTGAGGTTTGGAATTATGTTAGCCTTCTGTGCCTCGGCTTCTCCACCGGTAAGAAGTGGGTGATAAGATGACCCACCTCTTAGAACTGCTGTGATGATTACCGGAGTTAATAAACACGGAGTGCGGGGGACAATGCCCAGAACACAGTAAGCGCTTAGTAAGTGTTACTGTTACCTCTGAGGCAGAATTAGGGGGGATCTGGCTGTGGCCTGTCACCAACTAGCTGTGTGACCTCATTACCCTCAGTGGCTTCAGCCTCATCTGGTAGAAGACGCGGGGGCTGAAGGAGGTAATTTTTAGGTGGGTCTATGACTCTTAGTAAAGCAGAATTGTAACTATCCAAGCAGTGACCTTTGATGGAACAAAGGAATGCAGCCCTTTAATGGGAGAGGATCAACAACTGCATTTGAGGGCTTCATGGAAAGTCCCCTCTGGAAGATCCAGCTCCACCAGCCCGCACTCTCCTCGTAAATCAGGTTTTAATTCTGAAGCTTAATTGTGTAGTTTTGTAGTTTCGTAAAACATGGAAGAAATTAAACAGACATAGGGCTACGTTCTATTTAGCCACGTATACGGCTGCTGCTGTGAAGGAGCGAGCGAAGCTCCTGTTTCCTATGTTGCGGGAGGATCAGGGCTGGAGGGAAGGACGGTCACCCAGCAGAGGAGACAGAGTGAGTACCCGCTGCCAGCGGGGCTGCCTGGGGGGGTGGGGGGGCCCGCTCTCCTCTTTGTCTGGGCAAAGCATCATCTTTGGATGCTTTAATTCTGTGACTCACAGAGGAGAGAGGCTGCAGTAAGAGCAGATGGGGCTGCTCTCCTCCTGTGTGCAGACGTTCGTCCTTCCTAAGGAAGAACAGTGATTTTAAATCCGAGCTGTCCTCACCAACCACCAAGGAGCCCTGAGAAATCCCATGGCCCAGGTCACACACCAGACCGACCAGGTCAAAGTCTCTGGAAGTGGGACCCTGGCACTGGTATTTATTTATTTTTTGGAACTCTTTCTAGGTGGTTCTAACGTGTAGCCAAGGCCGAGAACCACTGAGTTCAGGGATCTTAGACAAGCAGGACCGTAGTTTAGTGGTGGCTCAGCATGTGGATTCTGAAATAGAGGAGTTCAATAGCAAGACAGCTGTCTCTGGGGTTACAGAGGGACGAGGGCTGAACACTCACTCACTCGGTTCTAAGAGTCTAGAAGGGACGTGAACCGTATCACTAAGGGAGCAGCTGGAGCGTAGTGGTCAGGGTGCAGATTCTAATCCTAGCAAATCCGAGTTCAAATCCTGTGATTTGGAACTATGTGGCCACGAGTGAGCTCCCTGAGAGCCCACAGGAACACTAACGGTACGCGTGAGGCTGAGTCAGGGTGAGGGAGGCCGCACGCAGCAGCCAGGCCCAGGGATGCAGCTCTTACTCATCATGGGACCCTGAGAAGCACCCCTGCACCCGCCCTGACAGCCTGGGGCTCGGCTCAGTGCTGCTGCCTTTCAGCTGAAGGCTACAGAACCCAGAAAGCTACATTTGACTCCGATATTGTTTGGAAAAAACTCCAAATGGCCAAAACATTCTCCCCCGAGAATAAAGGCAGAGCATCATGGACACCGATTGCTCTGGCTGTCGGCCAGTTTCAGCGAGAGTCAGGCTGCTCTCATGACGCCGACGGGCAGGGACCACATCTATTCCATTCAGAGTCACGAATGGTATAAATGTAGAAAAACATGCTTTCTGGTGAGGCAAGGGGATCAAAGAGAAGCAAAAAACCTTTCACAGACCATTTTCCACAAACGCATTTTGATGGGAACTCTCTCCCAGCCAGCAGGGCAAGTGCTCAGTGCTCAGTGGCACTGGGATGTGCGGGATGGCCACGCCGGCTCCGCAGCCCTGGCTTCTCGTGGGAGAGGAGGCTGGGTGGCCGACCTCGGACCGCGGGCCCCCCCCCACCTACTTCCCAAAGGCGAGAAATAAAAGCCTGTGGGGAAACGAACCTGAGGGACATGGGAGCCAGCTAGGAGGAGCTCCCTGAGAGCTACCGAGGTCAACTCTCTGCTGGGTTTCACAGAACTCTTAGAGACCCCGAGACCCTCCTCCCCGCCCTGCATCCCGGAGGCCTTCTGAGTGCAGCCACGCCCCCACGTGCCTCCCTGGACAGGGGCCCTGGTTGGATCTCTGACACTCCACTGGCCACCATCACGTTAGTAAATCCCAGACTTACAGGTTCTTCACAGCCATGGAAGGGGCTTTAACGCTTCACATATCAAACATACTGGGGGCATTCAAATCTTAGTTTGATCTCATTAGCATTACGGTACGATCTGCATTTTCATCGGCATCGCTGGTATTTCACACTCTACACGCTGGATGGGCAGGGAACACAGAGTTCTAGCTTCTCGCCCGGCACCAGACATAGCTAAGTGTTCAAAATGCTGTTTGCTGACAACTGTGTGGTTTTTCGTCACTCACCATGTGTGAGCTCTGGGCAGTTTCTCAGGACTTCCCCATTGCTCTATTGTAAACAGCTGAGGACCATTAGAACCTAGAGAAAGAAAAAAAGAAATGCTGAGAGTGCTCAAGGCAGTAGAACAAGGTGAAGGAGGGACTGAATGAAAGGGGGGGGGCCCAAGACACCCTCTGTGGCTGCAATGTCACATTCAGATTTTAACTGGGGGAAACAAGGGGTCCGCACGACCTCACAACATAGACTCCGAGACACCTTCATGATGGAATCACACCACATTTAACAGATCAGACATAACAACCCATAGAAGTGCAGACAGCTACAGCCTTTCAGCCTAACCCTGGAAGTTTCAATTTAAAACGAATTCGGGGAGGGGGGAGATGCAAAAACTGAAACGTGACCTTTTAACATGTAGAACAAAAAGAGTGATTTTTCTAGTCTACCGTAAGCACTGAAGAATTCTGCCTTGTGGAGGTGAGGAGTGCTTTAAACAATCAGTTTATAACCACATGGATAATTGTGCAAAATCTAATTGTTTCTGAAGGTACAGCCAAGAAAAAGGAAGAGTAACCTCATGACTCTCTGAACAAAAACAAAAACCAAAGCCAACCCTCCCTTCATATAAAGGTAATAATGTCCTTCATATAAAGGTATATAAAGGTAACTACACCAACGGCCAAGGTGACAGCTCTCTTCACGAGATGCATGTCTACTGGGTCCATGCAAAGCCCACTTGTCTAGGGGCCTGGGAGGCAGAGTCTTCTCGGGCCACAGTTGATGCCTGGCTAGAAATTCACTGGGGGAGAACGAAATCTAATGGCATCCTGCTCACCATAAAGTTCGGCAAATCCATTCATAGGTACCCGGGACGTCCCCGTGACAAACTGTAGTAACCGGATACGCTTCTCAGCATCCATCAGCAGCACAGCCTGTGAACGGAGGCAAAAGGTCACTGCATCCCACGTGATACGTGGTACCTGCAGCCATGATGCAGGCAGGCAGGACTGAATCTTATTTTCAATGCAGTGGAAGACCTAGACAGTTGACTCTGGAAAGTCTTTTTTAATTTTTTTAAGGCCATAATACAGGCCTTTGTGATCTCAGAGAGCAACAGATCACAATGTCTCTTTCTTCTTCTGCCAACTGGGCAAAATAAGTGGTATAAAAAGCAAATTCACTGATGGCAATGAGCTCATGTTTCTGTACGTGAAGTTTGCCAGCCCCCCACCAAGCCAATTTTAAACACACACAGTTTGGGAAGTGTCGACGCCAGGGGAACTCAGGGTATGAGGCAGGATTTCTGACTGTAGACAGATTCTCTAAAGATAACATTTTATAAAAAGCAAGAAAAACAGAAGTCAGGATAGGCCTCTGAAATAATCTGTGTATCTTATGTATCTGAATTATTCTAAGAATCAAGTTGGCTTCACTGGTAAAGTTACTTAAACTGATGTTAAAAAAAAAAAATCCAAAATCAAAGCTGAGCAAGATGTGGACTAGGATTTGAAGATTTGAAGATTTAGCTTTTTTCTTTTCTTTCTATATTTGCTGGCACTTGAAATATTATTAATAATAATGTTTAGAAATTAAGACGGGTTGAATGATTTCATTTCTGTAAGTAAATAATCAGCTTTTCCCCTGTAATCGTTCTTTCAAAGTCAGCTTACCGCCTTTCTTTTGGACCCACTCATCTCTATTTCTCTTCTCTCCTAAGCTAAACAGAACACAAGCACTGGCCTTCAGAGTTTCGCATCTTTGATGGAAGGATGTAAAGATCAAAATGTTTGTTGGAATCAAAAAAAAAAAGGTTGGGAAAATGGTTTTTTAAATCAAAATGGCATCTTGGAAAAGTCAGCCCCAAAGCACGTTCTGGCCCTGAGATGCCTCCCATTCTTACTTACACTCTGGAGGACTAGTTCCAATTCCTGAATCCAACTACGTGCTTTTCAGAATCGTCCTACTCAGAGGCGTTTCCTCAAACAGAAGCGCCTTCATCAGTTGGTCAAGGAAGACAGTGGGAGGGGGATCAACCGTATTCAAGACAGCTGTCTGCCCTGCAGTTACCGAAAAGCAACACAGGAAGGGCTGCTTTGGGCTCAGCTGGCCCCTCCTCCCAGCCCCCAGCAGGCCAGGTACCCACAGAGCCCCAGGTTCCAGCAGCAGCAGGACCGCAGGAGGGCAGCACAGGGCCCGCAGGCCTGACCCAGGTGGAGAGCAGGGCCCGGCCCTGGCCTTACCTTCCAGAACCACTGAATCACAGGGTGGTTGGGGCAGTAGCCGTTCTTGTAAATAGAATGTTGTCTCCAGTCGTTCACGTCCACATCGCCAAGGCCGCACATCAGCAACTAGGAGGGAGACGGACCAGAGGTAAACGGGGCGCGACGTGGCGGCCGAAGAGACACATGGAGGAAAGGCTGGCACTGTGCCGTGCAGAGCAGGACAGGCCAGCGACGTGAAAACAAAGGAAGGGGAATACACGTTCCAAATTCCACCTGCTGCTGCAGATCAGAGACAGCAGAGCTAACAAGGGGGGCCCGATTCTAACGCTCGTACAGGCCACCACACCTCACAGTGGAAATGAAACGCCCAGATCAATCGCCTTCCCTGCCCCGCTGATCTCAGCACAGCACTCACAGACTCTCTTATGCTCCATTTCTATCGGCTCATTAGCTTGGCTGTTCCCCTTCTGAGAGGTTATTTGTCTCAGTATTTGAAAATGCCTCTCCACCCACAAAAGAATTAGTGCTTTATGACAGCAGGAACCCTACCAGCTGAGGGCCAACCACTTCACCTCTCCTGAGACCTGAGACCTGAGGCTGCATCTGGACCAGCACTGACACAGCAGCTGCCCTCCTGGCCCATCAGTCTTAGGTCTCCTTCTCTCGTCACCTAAGTGTCCGTAGGGCAGGTTTCCCGTGGACAAATGCGTGATATTCCCACAGAGGCACCACGGTAAAATGGAATGAGAACTAAACCAGAGGCCTGAAAACCGATCACAGGCCTGACTGTGCCAAACCCTTGTTGGGTAAACGTGGGGGGGGGGGGGTGGTCACCGACTGCTCCCTGCCTCAGTGTCCCCACATGTCAAACGAACCCCTTCCACGACATCATTTCTACAACATCATCTATCTTGACGTTTCCATTTTAAAGTGAAAGAATAGAAAGCCAGTCGAGGGGAGACACTTCATTGGACGTGACTTGGACAATTGGCAAGTGAGGTCTACCAGCAGCCTCTCAGCAGACACAGCCTTCTTTCTTCTGTTTCTCTCAACATAAAGGTAGAGAGATTTCTCTACTTTTTAGTTTTGAATTTTTAAATATTTTAGCAAAGTAGAGTTGACATACAGCATTATATAAGTTACAGCGGTACAACACGGAGACTCGCAATTTTTACAGGTTAAACTCCATTTATAGTCATTACAAAATTCTGCCTACATTCCCTGGGCTGTACAGTACATTCTTGCAGCTAACAGTCTGTACCTCATAATCCCCTTAATCTCGGCTTTTTAAACTGCGAGTTCTCATCCATGTCAACACAAAGCAGCCTGAACAACCTCCCGCTACGACTTGACTTTCTGATGCGCTGCCTTCCTCAACACAGCACACCTCACGTTCACGGACACCTCTGCTCTACACCCTTCGTGGGTGCTCATACTCCCCTCCTGGCAAGTCCCCGCTGGGCTGCCGCAGTGGGTGTGCAGAGGGGTGGGACCCTCGGCCCCGCCGGGGGAGGAGGACGCCACCACCCTACTCTACTAGAAGCAGCCGGGTTCCCCGCCTGGTGCGCCAGGCCGTGAGCCCAGCCCAGCTCGGGGGGCCTCTCCCCGCCTGCTGGGTCTCAGAACAGCTCTCTCCTGGGCAAGGACTCTACACGTGACTATTTCCACCGGTCCTCCCTCCCAGGCCCGCAAACAAGCAAGCCCCTGAGACCTGTAGTAAAATTCGTCCACCTTTACACTGCCAAGGACATCATGGGTCAGAGAATATTACTTAAAAATCTACTTTACACAAAACATTTACAATACAAACCTCCAGCTCGTTTTCGTCAAAAATTTTAATCAAATCAATAGGAAGCAGTTCTGTGAATCCCTGAAAGAAAAAAAAAATCATTCTAAACACCTTTGTCCTTAAAAGAGACAAATTTTACAGGAAAAACCTATGACTGGAGGCGCAGGTGAGATTCTCGCACCGTGAGCACAACTTACCTCCAAGAAGGCGTTCATCTGCTTCTGGACCCTGTTCACAAACCTCCATTGGATGACCAAGCTGCGGGAGGAAAACGCAAGAGCATTTTAATCATCCTCTTCAATGTTCACTTCTTTCTTCCCAGCTGCAATTGCTTCTCATCAGGCAGGGGAAGGAGAGAAAGCCCTACGGTGGCCACGGAGAGGGGTACTTGCGGCTTATTCATGGAATGACTCGAACAGACATGAAGAACTAAAGTCTCACTGAGGATTTCACCAAGACAGACTGGGCTTTTCCCCCCAGATCAAGCCTGAGTTATCAAAGTTGCTTTATAAATGTAACTGTGTGGAGAAAAGGGGAAATGAGGTTTGAATACATACATACATGTGCATAATGCACACACATATGAACTCACGTATGTGCACACCCACATATATGTACAAACACGTACACATTTTTAAGGGGAGTAGCCAGTGCAACATATTTTGTTGTATATTTCATTCTAGCATCTAATGTACTGCTTTCCAATGATGACACATAATTTATCAGCAGAATGACTTACCACTAATACTTTAATACCAACATTTGGAAGACTAATGGTAAAACCTCTTTCAGTAACAGAAATCCACCGAAGCCATTTTCCCTAACAATATTTAGCGTTCAGCAGAATTTACTACCAGGCAAATCTACTCTCGCTCCCACCTAAGGCGTTTTTGTCGTGCAACAGCACAAGGACCTTCTCATAGGAGGCGGCACCATGGCAACGGCCCTCAAGGACCAGTCTGCTGCCCACCCGCTGCTCAGCATATCAGGTTTTATTGGCTGTGCTGCAATCATCAGCCCAATAGCCTACTTGTACAGGGGGATACGGTGGTGGGGAGCAGCTGGAGATTTCAATCATCCTTTTCACAGTGAAGCTAGCTAAGACTCTGCCTGACCCCACTCCCTACCAAATCTGAAACCTAGAAGAATTAACTGCAAAGGATGATGCACAACACATATCACAAAGTCCACATCCTCAGCCTTTTGACCCTAGTCACCCTGGGGTGGAGCATTTAAAAAAATCTATTCAAGCCTGCACTTTCCGAATAAAGACAATGGTGTCAGCTAGGACATCATCTGCTTGCTGAGACTGTCCACGTTCAGAACAAGAGCCAATCAATGTGAACAGGCAAGAACTGTAGTATCTGACTTCTAGTTTTTAACCGAGTATAGCAAGCTTTCAACTTGCAGGTGGAGGAGAAGTCCATGCTTTGTCGGGGTCTCTAAGTAGAGATGCCAATGCTCTCCAATTCTTCCTAATTAGAAAGGCCAGTCAGTCCTTTCTTTGCAGATCACACGAAGGATGCTAAGACCCTTCAGCCAATTCTGAACTCAAGTCCTCTGACCAGTTATGATGAGGACGAGGGAACCTGGCCTGCTGCAACGGGAGTTCTGAATGCAAACAAGGAGTTCAGGCCACAGCTGTAACTCAAAAGATGAGCCAAAACTAGGACCTGGGAACCAAACACTGCTTCACTGACCTCTTGCCTGCACCAGGACTAGCGAGGGCAACCTAGAAATCCTCGGAAGACATCAGAACTGTGTGCTCGAAGCGTACATCAATGTCAGAGGAAAATGTAAGCCGCCCAACAGAGAAAGACCTACCCGCTACAGACTGCTAGGATTACCTAACAGATTGCCACAGGACTCGACATTTTGTTCCACCAACAGAGGCCGAGACTGACTTAAAATTACGAACAACAGAAACAATTCTTTATGTTTGCATGTGTTGCTTTCTCCCTATCCATTTGAACTCGTTCCCTGCATTTTCATTATGGAAGAGAGGTCAGGAGAGAGACGAAACATTTTCTCTTTGGTTGTTCCCAATTTTATCCCAACTAGCTGTGGACACTGTGCTCTGTCCCTGCCATTCTCAGTTTTAGACCAGACACCCGCAGACTCCCTGGAGTATCTGCCACACCACTCAACAGCATGCGCCCTCTCCTCCTCCCACTGCTCCTTCGAACGGCAGCTCCACGAGGTCATGACACAAGCCAAATTTGCCACCCCATGATTCAGCTTCCTCTTAGCCCAAGCCGGAAAGGAACTTGCACTGTTGAACATACATCCGTAATATGCATGAGTTATCTCAGCAAAGGACATCAACCACACATGCTGTTCCATTTAACAGAAAAGAAGGCTGTAAGTATGTATATACGTACTCAATATATTCCCTTTTGTTTTCATTTGTTACCATTATTTCTGACCCATTGGGCTTCAGATCCACTTGATACGTCTGTAATTACAAAGATAAAACAACGATCACCATTGTGAAGTTATTTTGCATATTATTACTGAGTAATAACATCTTATTATAAAAGGAAGATAAGTAAAATTTATTCAGAACTATTCTCCAGCAAATGGCTCTGTGTCCACGGGAAAGTCTAACGAGGCTTTTAAACTGTTAAGATGTTACACGTTTAATGGACGTGTCATTGACGGCAAGTTATTTTATGGTTATTGATGAGTTTTAATTATTCTTTATACACTGGCAATGATGGAGAACATCTTTTTTATATCTGCTATTCACTTATCAAGAAATTTAATTATGTTTCACAGGAAAGACAGGATACATCCATCAAGACTGCAGAGATCCAAATTTGTTGCTAAGAATTAGATTTTATAATCGTAAAAAAAAAAGGTGTGGAATTTCTTTCAAAGGGGCAAAACACAGGGACTTAAAATAAGAAAGGTGCTGGGGATGCCAGGCTGGGTGTGGGGTTCACTTGCCACCCCGCCCCCCCGAACCCCAGCCTCTTACACGCATCCAGACAATGCCTCCCTGCTCATCCCAGGAAGCTCCCTCCCCCAGAGCCGCCCAGAACGGTAAAGAGCAAAGCAGCTGAAATCAAGGCATGGCCTTCTCCACGCTGAGCCAGCCCTGGCTTCACGTCAGAGCGTATAAAGCAGTAACCAGCAGAAGGGCAGGGAGGAAGGGACCTACTGATCCAACAAGGAAAAAGTTAACTCTCATGGAAATTTGGGGGGGGAGGCGGGGAGGAAAAAAGTACCACCCACAAGTTAACCTTGCAAAGATGAACTACATTCCTATCTGGTGGGACTCTTTGTGGTCTTTATTCCCACAGTGACTCGCCTACAAACCGGGCCTAAGCCAAGCCCAGGAAGAGGCTTCTCAGCCCAGGGCACACCCGTCGCGAGGGATGCAGATTCCGGTCTGCAACAGCTCAACTGCTGTGGCAGAGGCTCACTTCCAGGGACCCCTCCCCGCTCCTGCCACACATGCCCGGGAACAGACTGGGCCTGTCTGGCCTGAGTACCGGACCCTGTTCCTCTGCAAACACCTTCTCTGATGATGCTCCTGATCGTTGCTCCTTTTCACGTGGAGACAGCTTTTTCAATCAAAGGCCACTGATCATCCATCTCGGCCCTTCAGCTTCTTCTTTGTCCTCTTCTTCAAGATTCGGGAAGGGATCTATTCCCCTCCCACCCCCCCTCCCCACGACTGAACTCCACTTTCTACGATGTCAATTCAACGTTTTACTGCTGCCAGATTTTAATTTTTCCTCAACTCCTCCTTCTCGCTGCTGTCTTCCCTCTGCGTCCGGTCTGCCTGCTGCTGGTCGGACCCTGTCCTAGGCAGGCCACGGCACTGCTTGCGGATATTAAACAGTTTCGCCCGGGGAGGGGGGCGGGACGGGACGTGTCTCACAGGAAAACATCTCTAGTTCTTTGACAGTCATTCAGAGGTCTGTAGACAGTACTCATTTACATTTTTGTAGTATTTTTCAATAAGCCTGTGATGGGTTTTCTTTCTTCCCATTTATTCCTCCTCCAAGACCTGTCTTGCTGTTCCCATCAGTAATGGGATTTTTCTATCAGATCCACACCAGACGACAAGTTAATAATCCAAGCCCAGTACTCGGTACTGGGAGGCTTCCAGGACAGTTCACCAGTGCTGGGATAGAATGTTTTGCAGGAGTTGCAATTTCCAGGGAGCTGCTGACTAAATGGGTCAACCACAGACGAGATGGGGAGGGGAGGGGTAAGGAGGAAGGAAGACACTCCAGAGGCAGCCCCGGGAGATGAAAAAGGGCAGAACCAGCCAGGCTGCTGAGCAGAGAGTGGCGGTTCTCGTCTTTGCTGGTGGCGGGAGTCTAGCTGGTTTCATCTTTTTGGAGGACACTTTGGGACAGCAAGATTCCAACACGCATATACCTTTTCATAGTAATTTCCCTTTTCGGATTTACACCAAAGGAAAAAAACTGGCCAAGTACACAAAATGTATATTCTAGGATTTTTATCATCTTTGTACTGTTTATACAGTGAAATACTGACATGGTGAAAAAAAGGTCTGCTCTGTGAAATGGAATTCTGGGTAGCCATTAAAATGCTATTTACTGACATGGACATGTTAAATTAAAACTGTACACACCGTACAATTCCATTTCTGGAAAAAAACAGAACAAACCTATGCATGTGTCTACAAAGAATAATTCCAGAATATAAATCAAAATTTTAGTCATGATTTTTTCTAGTTGGTAGGAACTATGGGTGATTTTTATGTTTTTACTGTATTTACTTTTATTACAGAGCTTAATATTTTGTTATCAAATTTTGTTAACTAACAAAATTACTTTTGAAAGAAAAAAAAGATTGCTGTGTTAAGGAAGGAAGCATAAGCTGGGGTCATATAGTTGACTGGGGACCACAGTTTCTTTGGGAGGTGAGGCTGGGGGTTCGGGGCAGGCCGAGAGGGGGTCTCCAGGCCCACTCCCTGTGCTGCTCCCTTAGGGTCGGTCCACCGAGAGCCCTGGGTGCCTCCCAGGTCAGGCTTTTGCTGGTGTGCCAGTGTCAAGCTCAAGTTCGTCTGAGCCCAGCAGAGCCAGGCTCTCTCACTGGATGAGCTGACTCCATGCATGTAAGTTTCTCCGGCCGACCTCCGCCTGTAACCACAGCCCCGCTGCATTTGTTTTCCCTCGCACATCCCAATTCCTGACTTCACACATAGTGGCCACAGGGGAAGGACTAAATGCGCTCACGATGGCTGTGAGACTCAGGAGAGAGAAGCGGGGCTCGTACAACACAGAGTGCAAGTCAGAGGGCTTCCCCCAACCCCTCTCCTCCCACCAACGATGTTCAGAGCCACAACGCTCCGGCATTAATTAATCCTGCCAGAGAGGCAGCAGCAAGATCCAGGGAGGTGGGTCACTTTGACATGACACACAGGGAATTTGGTGATGGAGCCGGGCCAGAGCCCAGGTGGGCTGCCCCGGCAGCACATCCTTCATCTCCTCCTCTTTGGGGCGGCTTCCTGCCACCCCACCCATTTCCCCACAACACCTGATACCCAGTTCTGTCCTACCACTGGCTTCCCGGACCAGCATCCTGTCATCTTGTGTCTGAGCTCCTAAGAACCCAGCATGAAGGACATGAACACAGTGCCTGGCACACAGGAGGTGCTTGGTAAGTGCTTGTGGGAACACTGCTATTTCTTGAAGTCTCCCGGCGCGAGTATGAACTCATCTTTCTTCTTTATAACGACCACAAAGATCAGAGGAAACTCAGGGATGCAGCTCTCACAGCACTGGAAACCCTCTTCCTTGGCAAGTGACAACTTCGGATTCACACACGTCTCCCCGAACTTTGACAGCTGCTTTACATCCAATGACTGAGGAGTCCGTGGATCAAATCAGGTACACTGGACTGGGCAGAGTAAGGTCTGGCTGCTTTCCGTCCCATTTCTGGGTGCCACCCTCGTCCTCCTCAGCCTCTCCCGGCGATTGGCCCACGTTTCCACCTCCACGTTTTCTGACATTGCCTTCTGTCCATCTCCTTGACCTGGCCTTGAGGAGCCAGGGTCCCTGTCCTTCTGGGAGCCACCTCTTCACTGGGCTCTTGGTCTGGTTCTCCCCCACCTCGCTCTGCCTCTCCCCTTTCTCTCCCTCCTCCTTTTCCCAGTTTCTTCCCTTTCCCTCGTTCCCCTTCCCCAACCCAGTGCTACTTAGCCCTTCTTTTTTCATTAACTGCCCCGCAAGGAGCCTTTTTAGATCCCCTCCAACCAACAGGGGCCCTTTTCCTCCCATGCAATCTTAACCAAGACACCTTTGGTGTGTCTGGGGCCCTTTGGAGGACCACAAGCCACTGTAATGGCAGAGACTCTGTACCCTCCAAGAACTAGTCTTTGCCCCCTGGGGGCACTGTCACCCAGTGGAGAGTGTGTGCCTTCACCCAACTCAGGCAGGTCCTAACACGTCTCTCCTGTAGTTGCTGCCCATTCTCTTTCCCTCCCTGCAGCGAAGCTTCTTCAAAGTCCACACCGTGAGGGCCTCTTCAAGATGAACGGATCAGGGCCTGCTCTGCCGAACCTGCGGTAAAGACCTTCTCCTTGTCATAGCTCTAAAGGGCTGTCTCCTCCTGGAGGCTGACTCCTCCTTGTGTGGGTATACACGAGTGCAGGGTTTAGTCTTTCTGGCTAGCATATGACAACTGTTCAAATACTGAAATTTGTTCATTTGAAACGTTTTTAGTAGGCCCCAGAAACCAGCATCTCCAGATTCTCACCAACCAGAAAGAAAACAAGTTGGGAAAAAAGAATGGTAGCAGCTGTAGTTTCATCACATGAAGTGACAGCGATCACCAGACTTTGTGGTCTGATTTTCCAAGTGTGGGATGAGAAAAAGGCAGCTCGAAGCACTGAGGAAGGCGGAGTACATGCACAGTGCATTCCTATGGTGACTTCAGTCCACTGAAGAAATGACTAACTTTTGGCCCAAGGAGGCATGGGCTTCCTCTTGGGTCAGAAACTGCAGTGCAGTCAGCAGCTCTGCAGAGGGCGGAGGAGGGAGAGGCTCGCGTCGGTCTCTTGTTGACGCCCACATTTTTGATTCAACAATTCTATTTCGAGCGCCTACCCTGCACCAGGCACTGCCAGGTGGTGAGGGCACAATGGTGAGCAAAAGGCAGACCCAGGGCAGCCATCACCAAGACTGAGCCTGACGGGAGAGACACATGCTAAACACATAACCACACAAAGAAATGCAAAGTCACTCATGGTACCTGCCACAGGGAGACATGAACGACACTCTGAAGTACTATGGTCTAGGAGCGGGGTGGCTTCCATGAAGAAGGGACATCTGAACTAAGGGTAGGAGGAAGTGTGTTCCCAACAGCAGGAATAGCGTGTGCAAAGGTCCTGAGGCAAGAAGGAGCTTGGTATGTGCAAGAAGCCTAGTGGGAGCAGACCCAGAAAGCATGTGGGCAGCTCTGATGCAAAACACATCTGGAGATGAAGCAGGCAGGGCCAGGCCACGCAGGACTTCATGGGGGCAACTTAAGGATTTAGGTCTTTATCTCAACAGTGATAAAGTGGGAAATGTCTGAATGTTTTCAGCAGAAGAATGACAAGATCATTTTCATGTTCTGAAAAGACCACTCTACTGCTGTAGGAGGCAGAGGTGGATACAAAAGCCCAGCAGGAGTCTACCAGAGAAGACAGTAGCTTAGACTTGGGAGCTGGTGGTGGAACAGACAGGGAGAACAGAGAGGGGAGTAAAAATGAACAGGGCTTGGTGATGGATTGGATGGGAAATGAGATCAGTATGCATCTGCTTAATTCACTCCAAATTTCTTCCCAGAATGCAAAATAGATACACTAGTTCCCTGCTGATCAGGTTTAGCTGTCTAAAAGGAAAGGCAGTAATTTCACAGATAGGGCACCTAATTGTTATCCTGCTCATCTCATGAGTCTGTTTTGATTATTGCATTATTCTACCTGATTCAGTCCAAAAGTCAGAAAAGTCCACATGAAATAAGCTTTGAGAACTGATTTAAGGAGTAATCAACATGAACTATAATGACTGTCAGAATCTTTATTAGTCCACTAACAATGCAAACATCTTGTGCTTGGTTTTATTTATTAGGTGGAAACAGTTAC
Source organism: Camelus bactrianus (assembly GCF_048773025.1). Taxonomy (NCBI): domain Eukaryota; kingdom Metazoa; phylum Chordata; class Mammalia; order Artiodactyla; family Camelidae; genus Camelus; species Camelus bactrianus. Next base: position 17,336,667 of record NC_133568.1, on the reverse strand, counting down.
ATTTAACTGGAACTAAGGCATGTTTCCCAGATCGTCTGCTTCTAACTGTGGTGGTGCTAATGTGTTCTGAACCATGTTATTTGAGCTGGTCCTATGGTTTTCTATAAGCAGATACATAAAGAGACTTTTTCTTTTTTGCATTTGATACACAAGATTGATTTTAAATCTTCCTTGGTTCTTTACTCCTCCCTCCATGCATTAAAAATGCAAAGAAGACATAGTTCCAGGATGATTATCCATGTGTTACCCTTTGAAAATTGGCAGTTGAGACCCTTAAATAGGTCCAGCTTAAAAAAAAAAGTCATTGCAATTCAAATTATGTTGTTTTCTCACACTTGGAGCTTCTATTACTTATAACATTATCAACATTTTCAAAATCTAGGTCAGCACTATTCATTCCTTTGCTCAATAAGCATTTAGTAGCCACAGGCTGCATGCTGGGCACTGGAAAACCCAAGACAACCTCAAGGGGCTCCCAGGAGACAGGCAGTCAGTGAGATCAGAGGGCAGTGTGAGCAGGGTTATGGGAGAGAGAAATCGAAACCGTGTTGGTACAGAGAGGGCGCTGCACGGCCAGTGACGTGGCACCGAACGCCCTTGGGGACACCGTTACAGGCACCCCAAGGGGAGAGAAAAGAGGTATCAGAAGGGAAGAGGTGGGCAGTGGCAGCTCCTAAGCTGTGCTGGAAAGGTTTTCATTTGTAAACGCAGGGCACAGGATGGTCAGTGAAGAATTTTTGTTTGGCAAAAGAGTTACATGTCTGGGTTTGCTTTCCGGAACTATTACATCTGGAAGGTTGATGTGGGGCAACAGGGAACAGAGTGGAGCAGGCTGGGGGCCAATGCAGGAACCAGGAAGGCTGTAAATGACATGGCCAAGAAACCAGAGGAGCCTGAACAAGGGAAGGGCGCAGATGAGGAAAGGGATGTAGTTGGAGCCATGGGGTGGATGAGGCTACTCAGCTAGCGTGGGTGGGACGAGGAGAGAAGTGGGCGGGGAGCACGTGCCCGGCGGGGCCAGCAGAAGCAGCGATCCTTCAAGGGGATGCAGGGGGAACGGAGGAAGAAGGGGCAAAGGGGGAGAGGCACTGGGCCCTGCAAGTACTGCAAGGGGATGGTGAGCCGCCGGGATCCAGAGTGACGAGGAAGGAAGCAGACAAGGGCTGGAAGCCATGTGGTGCATCTGGTCCTGGGGAGGCCGCTGCTAAGCCGGAGGGGACAGCTTCTCTGGGGGGAGGCACTTCAGAGAAGACCTTCCTCCCCACAACCCATGGGGGACCATCAACCCAGGACAGCAGTGCCCATTTGTCTCAAGTGAGGATTTTTAGGCAAGAAGCACAATATGGAGCAAAATAAAAACAAAAAACCCCAACAGGTAGGGCAAAATGAGATTTTTTAATGGACTCACTGATCACTTACAATAATTGCAAGGTGTCTCTCATCCCTGGTGCCTGAAGTTCTATGAGCCTCAACCCAGCCAACCAGGAAGGAAAGAAACCGCGGATTCCTCAAGTCGCACCCACTCCCAGGTCTCAACACCAGTGACTGTTCCTGGCTCGAGCATACCTAACAAGTACTTTTGGTACCTATGTGATCACTTTCTTGTTAACCAGTTTTTGTCCCCCTCACCAGTTGTCATTAATTCCCTTATATCCAGCCGCATACGCTTCTTTTTTCTAAAGCTGAGAACCCAAGAGGGCAGAAACCTGACATAAAACCGAGTACACCATCGTGAAGTGACAGAGTATCTAAGTACAGAGTTTTTGGACAGTGGAGTACACTTTCAATGACCTCTGCAGACATAAGGAACAAATCAATGTCACTTTCCACAGGAAACCCTTAAAATGCGCTCCACGAGCCCATGAATGTCAAGGCCATGTGGATCTTGTCTGGGGGACGGGAACTCTTTCTGGGCTTCTGTAAAAGGACAGGTACCAGGGTTGGACAATATCCTGAGAAGTCCTTCCCCAAAGCATCGTTATCACCAGGGAACAAATGAATCCAAAGTTTCGGGTTTAGGACAAACACATCCTACAGGACTTTAGCATGCTGACGAGAATTCCAAGAAGGCAACTTTATCTTCTACATTGACCTCTATGATCAATCCCTAATGACAGTATGGGCGCAAAGCAAGAAGGAATGTTAGAAAACCCGGAGTCTGCTGAGCCCCAAGAAGACAAACTTCATTGTGACAAGAGGATCATTAAAGCAGCAGGAAAAAAGCAAGGCCCCCCAGACATCACCTACTCTTGGTCCCATATTTGTGTCACTAAGTAGACACTTATACTATGTTTTGAAGTACCTAAATTTTAAGACCAAGGTACAAACATTCATGGTCAGATTGGCTTTAGATTAGAAGGAGGTGTTACTCTTGATCCCAGAGGTGTTAGAATTTCTGTAACTTTGCTGGAAGAGAGGGGAGTTGTAACTGGGCTTAGCTTCCTGTCGTGACAATAAGGTACTGATACAGTGAGGTGATAACAATGTCTAAAGCTCCGGGTGGTGGCTTTTAACTGTCCAGCAAAGTTGTAGTGCAGCCTGTGAGGAAGCAAAGACTTTCTGAAAGTCAAGGAGGAGCTCGTGGGGCTCCCCACACATACCTGCCCGAAGTTTTCTTCGTCGATGCAGAACATTAGGTCCAGTTCAGTCGGATCATTTTCTAAGATCCATTTCAAAGAGTTGTAATATTCACTATCCTACAGAAATGACAAGAAAATTAAAATTAAGCATCATTTAAAAAAAAATAAAGACGTCAGGTGAGTTTAATACCTTTATTGTGGTATGAGTCCTGTACAATAAACTACACATATTTCAGATGTACAATTTGATGAATTTTGATAGATGAACACACCAATGGAACCACCACAATCAAGCTAGTTAACATTTCCATGACTCCCCAAGAGGTGCAAATTTCAAACTCCTGATTTATCCCTTCCCATCCCCTTTACTCGCTGGTAACCATAAGTTTGTTCTCTACATCATTTGATTTCTTTAAATAATTATGTCCTTCCAACACAATTCCATTCAGAGTCTCAGGAAATGCATTAGTCACTAATATTTTCTACCCTAAACCTACTCTTCCTGTTTAATTTAAAAATATAAACTACAAATCTCTCTTGGTAGTGACACAGGTTTGTAGTTGGATCCTATCCTCTGGGAAGAGGAAGCAGCCTGCTCCGGAGGGCGGGCATACAGTTATACAACTGCACATGGAGAGATTAACAGACTTCCCACCTTTTAAGAGTGAAAATATTAGAGGAAAATAGGAAGGAGAGAGAATGTTCTAATTATAAACACCAAGGGTTTCAAGGTCCATCCCTTCCTGTGCTTTCACTGCTCTCTACAAGTTCCTGTAAGCAAACAGGACGGCTGCTCTCAAAACCCAGGACAGGCCTGGAGGGTCTGGGCTGCTCTGTCTCCAGGCAGCCCTGGGGGCTCCAAGGCTGGGGACCCGACAGGCTCTAAGAGGACAAGACAGAAAGTGTGCACCAACTCTCTACATGGGGTAAAAAACTAACTTAGACTTTAAGAGTAATTTCCATATTCTTGGCTTCCTCACTATACAGTAATAAAGGCATAAAGCACAAGTTAAAGGTGAAAGTTGAAAAGAAACTGGAGACAGGTACTGTGCAGGAAGCCACCCACGGGAGAGCCAGCGGAGGGGATTCACGTGCACGGCTGGCGTCCTACTCTCCTCTCACACGAAGAGGATGAGCAGAAATAGCAGTGATGCTGTGAGGAATGAGGATATGGCCCAGAGACCCAGCTACACGAGAGACACACAGTCAGCACCACGGCACGGCTGCAGTAGGAAGATGCTTTCTGACTCCAGTGACAGCCTGTGAGAGCAGAGCTGCAAAGACCCCAAATGGACAAAGACAACCCCTGGCGCCTGGGGTGTGACAGTGCTGGCACTTGGGCAAACACCCCTGTGCCTGGAGGTGAGTGATGGGGGGGTTGATACATGAAAAAACAAAACAAAACAAAACAGAAGCAAAGTTTATTAGGAAAAGAGCATCAACTTTTGTTTTTGTAGAAAATCCTTTCAGCTCTGAAATGGTCAGCCTAGATAAAATAAATACAACAAGAAAGCCCAAATCAAGAGCCAGCAATTCCTTTCCACCTTGTCATTCCCCTCCCACACTGCAGTGGTCACTTTCCCTTCTTCCACATGTCGGATGACTGTAAACGTTCTGCCCTTTATCTACTCTTTTAGCCTGTGCCCCTGCCGTTTTTTGAGGCCGGAAAACAGAGGGAGAGCAGACAGATGTCTAAGTGTTCGGTATCTGCAGTTTTCGATGGAAAACAAGGGCTGCAATGAGGTCTCCAGGTGACCTGGGGATTAATTTGGGCAAACCAGTCCTGGGTAAGCGGAAGGAACTGAGATATGGGTGTATCCACCCCAAATCCCATTAACTCGAGAAAATGTGAACAGTGATTTGCTTATTTAAAAAATGAGGGAGAGCAATTCACTTCTTCAACAGTGACATGTTCCCGGTCGTTCGAACTGAATGACGACACCCGTACAAATTGCTGTGACTACAACATGGTCTCAGCCACCTTTCCGTAAGGGGCCCGACGCCCACGGGAGCGACCTGTATTTACTCACCACGGATTCCATGTCGTTCAGAGTTATCTGCTTTCCCAGCATCATTTTGTAAAACGGTCTAATGAAGAAACCTGAAACATGGAGAAAACTGGGTGAGTTTCACGTCTTTGGTGATGCTGTGCATCAGCACACGAAGAACAGATTAACCTGCCCTCAATCTGCACGAGAGACCAGGATGGAACGGTCAGACCTCCGACACAGTTAGGAGGGCGGTTATACTAGCAGAGATGGTAGAGCAGAAAGGGGTCAGAAAGGCTGCTGAGGTGACAAATGAGCTCTCCGTCCTGCAACCCGGGAGTGCCCTGTTCAGCCTCCAGATCCCCCATCTCTTCCTGCTTCTCCTTGTTACTCCCTCCAGGGAGCCTTGACTCTTGGCCAGTCCTTGCTCTTCTGCCCTGATCCCAGCTTCTAAATGCGCCAACCCCACCTGGCCTGGTGAGACTAACCCCAGAGAAGCGCTCCCCGGCCCTCCAACCAAGCCACTTCCTCCCCAGAGCGCTCCCCGTGTTCCCTTCTGCTTGGACTCTGGCCTCCAGCACTGCAATGCTGGTTTCCCACCCCCACCACAATATGCTCACGGAGGTTAGGCTCTCATTTTAAACTTCTCTGTATTTCCCCTGCAGACGCAAAGGATGTCTCCTTACTCGGCAGAAGGTAAGTTACTTGACTTTCTAAGAAGTCTGAATGTGAACAAGGTGGAATGATCCTTGGCACGACCCCAATGTGGCAAATTCAAATACACTCACACTATAAACGTATACGGAGTGAATATACTTCCCTTCTAATCAGAAAAAGCGCTTACTTCCCCAACCCCCCCCCTTAAAATAACACGTTGAACTCAGAGGATCAAAAATCAGTTAGCAATTACCAGTAAAAATTTACTAAGGGAAGAAGTACACAGGGCACATCAATTATTTATTAGAATAGGTAAGGTTCCATAAATGCAATTCACACGATTCTCCTGGAAGTCCCTCTCTGCAGTAACTGCAGTGTCCATCTTAAATCTTACTCTGTCTTCCACCCTCAACCATTTCACCCCTAAATTCTTCAAAAACAAAACACTTCTGATTCTCTTTCCTCACTGATGATTTCTATACTGTTCTTGTAAGGGTACCATTTTTTCAATGACCAAATTCATGAGAAGTCTCTATGATACTGATACAGTCAGGGAGGGGATTTTATGTCTAACTTTCAAGGTACCCTGAAATTCTTCCATGACTTACATTCTCTAAATAATAATGAGATTTTGGGCCATCTGTTCCAGCAATGATCCCAAGGTCAAGGTCTTAGCTGAGTTATAACATTGCTTTCAAATTATTTACAGTCTCTTCACGTTCCAAAAAATAGTACTTTGGGGATAAATAGGGCATTGGCAGCATACTGGATAGATTAGATCATTTTAATTAACTTTTCAATTAGCTTTTTCCATCTGTCAACAAATCTAGTGTTCACTCAAGAAAAGTTATTCCAGAAAACATAGAAAATGCACAAATATGGAATGTTCTGTGCTTAACACTTAAGTTTTTTTATATAGAATTTTTTCAAACTGTATGTAGACACTATGTCTTTAGTGCTCAGATCAAGATGACACAAGGAAAAAGCACTTCCATTATGGGCAAAACATTAAAAAAAACCCGACAACAAAACAAAACTATTGATTTACAGAAAACCAGCAAAATGCTTTTGCTTAAAATCTATGATGTGGAAGAGAAGACACCAAACAAGAGAACACAGACAGCACTGTCCTACATTTATTACTTCAACGCTTTTTAATAACTTACCATCTAAAAGTTTCCCATGAAATACTGCCAGACCAGCAACTCTTCCAATAAAAGTGAAGTAGGACAAATGATCTTCATTACAGAGGCCTGAATTGGGATTGATCTGAAGTGTGTAGTTGTCCCTTTTGGGAAGGAAGAGAGAGAAAAAGAAAGGCAATAGAGAAATGCAATAAGTAAGAAAGCAAGAATTTGAATTTTCTGTTGCCGCCTGTCACTAACCTTTTACAGCGTACCTGCTAACACCCTGCACCTGATAGACAAGGTGTAAAAGCTAGAGGATGGGGCTTCTTTAGTTGGCCCCTTTCCATGACCAATGACTGACGTCTCCTAGAGCAGGTGCATATGCCTTGTTAAGTTACACTGTACGAAAGTGTTGACATCTGACTACTGTTGATGTACAAAAACGTCAATTTCACACGGTTTAGTCAAGTATCTTGGGAAGACAAGAAACCCCACGTACCAAACAGCCTGGACGTGGATTCCCAGCCATGTGAGTGCTGTAGGCTGTCTCTGTGAGGTAGAGGGTTAAATTCCTCTGAGAGGCTTTTGGTTTAGGGGTTGAGATGTTTCCAGGGGCCCAACCCCTGGTCATCTGACCAGCACGCGGCCCTGAAAGGCCCCCAGACCACTGGGAGCTGTTCCAACAGCGTGAACGTCAAAATGCTGCCATGCACGTAACTGTTCTCCTTCAGTCTCATAATCGCGGGGATCAGTGCTTTTCAAAATGGGCTCCGTGCACAGATTCCTCCGGGGGAAGCTTTGGGAATGTGGGTGAGAGGTGAGGATCTCCCCATGGGACTCTCCCTTCCATTTCAATGGCTTTATCAGTTTTAAGAATGGGAAATTCTTGGCTAGAGCATCCGGGAAGAGCACTGAGGCTGCCTTCCAAGAGCCCTCAGGAGAATGACACCAAGGGGAAGACATGGGAGAACCCTTGTCCCCGCAGAGCACAGGCTGCCTTTCAAGGTCACAACTATTCTACTGGCTGCTCGGGTCCAGCTTAAGCCTTTGGAGAAGCCATAGCCTAGAGGAGGAATGATGGTCTTGTAAGCAGCCAGTGCTTGATTCCTGAGAAAGTAATGGTCTCTGCCTCAGTCTGCGTGCCTGGCTATGCTGGAATCCTGGTGCGAGGGGGAGTCCGGGGCCTCCCCCACAGGCCCAGGGCACGGTCCTCTGGATCCGGAAGGACGGGTCCTCCATTTGCCTTTATGTAACGTAACTTCAGAAATTACTCTTGTTCGTAAGACCGTGACCTTCTGAATTCTGACAGCGACAAATTCTCCCAAATTAACATAACATTGCAGGTGAAAATTACCTTGTTCCTCACCAAAAGTACCTAACATATTTTCAATTTCAATTACATGAACCCAACAGACAAGAGAAGAATTATTTTTAGGTGTTCACAAAGTACATTATTTCACCATGTGGAGTCAGAACCAATTCTAGACTTATACTGGGCGGGGAGGGGCTGAAATTATCAGTGTTAATTCATCTCAAATAAGCGAGCTGCTTATCCGTTCGTTAAGTTTAAACCTGTGAAGCATACAGCTGCTTCAGTGGGGACACCGTGAACGCACCCCGGACACTTACGTTGCAGAGTACTCGAAGAGACCATAGTAGGGGTTGAACATCTCTTTGGACAGTAAGAAGAACCATTCTCTGGCCACACCCCCATAGTCCAGACCTTTCTCTGATTCAAATTCAATCCACAGCCTAGCTTTCAGGACATCTGGCCTTTTCACAGACATGATTCTCCGATAGGACTCTTCAAATATGTTATTTCTGTGAAGCTTCATTTCAAACCTATTTGGAATATCAGCCTATACAAAAGAAAAAAAAAACACACACACACAATCAGACAGTAAATAAATATACATCTTACTTCCTAAAAGAAAAAACAAAGAGTAGAAATGATGGCAGTCTTCAAATAAACAAGCAGTGAGGCATGGTTCCAAATGAGATGAGATTCTCCCCTTCCTGGATTTTTCTTCGCAGACAGAAAGCCTCAGTCTGTCAAGAGGAGACACACAGCATCCAACAGCGGCTGTGGGACTGAGCCGGCAACGTGTGCTGCAGGAGAAACTGTGCTGGGTCAAGACAGTCACCCTTTCTCCCTTTTATAAACAATTGTGGGGCACTTATCCACCCCTGGCAACTGAAATATGGTCAACTCTGTATATTGTTTCAGTCAAAGAAAGGGACTTCAAGTCTAGGGAATTAAAGCCCATAGACAAGCTCCCCCCCCCCCCCCCCCCCGCCGGCTGGGACCATTCTCGGGACTCCAGCTGGTAGACACGACCTATGATGCCCACAAGCTAAATAACTCTGTTGCCATGGGGAGTGGGACCCTGGTTATTGTGTCAAGTTGTGGGAAAGCATCCCAAAGGCTCCAGTTAATAAACGTGAAAATAAAAAAGCACGACTGAAGTTATGAATAACTGCCTCCTAGAAAAAATTGGTCCAGGGTCAGTTTTGCTATGATGATTAATGTGCACAGCCAGTTTCCAGGCAGAAGGTACCACAGTGAAAGTGCCAGAGTGAGACAGGATGATAGCCACAAAGTCATCACTTATCACTGGGGGAGATGCAGGTGACTCACAAGGAAACACTGGATGCTATGTGTTAAAAAACTGGATTCTATGTGTTCAAATTTGAGTCATTTCTTTAAAAGGAGTCACCCAAGAGCTACATGAGTCAGCAATGTTGGAAGAGAGAACAGAAGCCCTAAGTGGGAGATGCCCGAAGCAGAGGCAGAGATGTCTCAAGCTTTTCTGCATCCCTGGTGCCTCATCTACAGCAGATGCCCAGAAAGTGAGGCATCAGTTGAGGGAGTGGAGTGGGGAGGGATGGCGACAGAGCACAGGCAAGCAGGGGTGATCTGAGCTGTGCAGACACTCCCTTCCTCAATGAGAAGCCACCAAGAAACTGGTGCAGAAGCACCAAAAAAAAAAAAAAAAAAAAAAAAAAAAAGGTGAAGACACAAATTGAGGAGAAAACTGGTAAAATCTATGCCACAGAGGTGAAATCAGAAAGCAAAACTGAAGACATAATGTTAAAGTATTTGGGGAGATACTTTAGTAAAAAATACATTGTAATTTAAAACACTCTCTTAAAAAAAAAAACCTTAAAGGGTTTCTCAGTTGTCAAAATCTTATTGAGTTTCCCAGTGAGAATTAATCCAAAAGTTGTATTTGGTCTGAATATGCCCAATATTATAACTAAATACTATAAATTATACTTATGTTGTACATATTATAATCAAAACCATGCTTCTGAATTTAAAGAGACAGACTCAAACATTTTTCTAATTAGAATCTAGGTTTTATTAAATATGATAACTATAAGCCATTGCACAGGCTTCTCCAAATTTTCTGACTAGGTCCTGAATTATTTTATATCCTGTAAAAATCATTTCTATCTTTTCACGTATTACATAAGAAATTACCTTCGGGTGATTTGATATGTAATACTAAGTTAATCCTCACTTACCATTTCTGTTAAAAAGAAAATTCAGATTGAAGATCCAGGTGGATCAAAGTGCAGTGAAAAAGGAAGGTAATATTTTTAGTACACACATAAAAATAACAAACAAGTTGTTCTCAATGAAGTAATTCTGGTAACTTACAAATGACTAACGTGGCATTTGGAAGACATGTACTCACAGGTTTCTTTAATTTCTTCCTAAAGTAGTCATATTTCTGCTTAAATTCCCTGGAGTAAGGAACAGCCTGGAAGACAAATTTATAATTATAGAGAATATGAACAAGATGCTTGAAATTTTATGTTTACTAAGCTGACATTCAGAAAATCTCATGAATCGTAAACCTTGAAACTTATCACTCTCCATATTATCACTGGCACTTACATTGTCAAACGGACCGATAATTCAAAATATAATTTGAATTGAATCAATTTAAAGCCACGAAAGTAGCATTTTAAATACATGTATTGGTCTCTTAGCTCAGCATGTGATGTTACAAACTTTACTTCCTTCAGCTCCTCCAGTTTTTAAGAGATTCTCAAACCTGCAATCTTCTGCTGACCCCAGTAGAGTCCCTGCAATTCCAAAGCCTCCCCTTGCACTCATGTGACCACTGACGAAAGGCTGGCGCACTCCCTGTGATTGGGGCAGCCCATTCCACAGACTCTTCCCCAGGGTTCCACACCAGGCGTCCTCACTGCCAAGCAATGGGCTGTCACTCTTCTTTATGAACACGGTGTGTGTGTGGCACTAATTTAAGAGGGCGCAACATCTAAGAGGAACTGATTCTTTCCCCACTGGCATAGATGAGGGCACTATCAGAAAGTCAGCAGGTCCGCGAACGTGAAGATTCTTAACTCTGCCAGCTCCAGGGGTCAGCGCCAATCTCACCCAAACTTTTGCAGATTTTTAGAGCCAGAAGAGATTTAGAATACAATTTAAATTTGTTAGCCTGCATACACTATCCTTGGCCTAAAGAAATGTCAAAACTCTATGAATACAGGATCTAGTTTTGCTTCATATACAAAGAGCACATTTTGATTTTAATACTTTTAATCTACCCTTTTATAAAAGACAAAAGAAAATATTTAGTTTTGTAACCAGTTGCAAGTCATTTTTTCCCCTTTCCTTTGAAAGCCCTGTGAAAAGGCCAACGTAGGTGTCCCTCATTTGGAAATTCTGGTAAGGGGAAGATGAGAGTTATGCTGAACTTCTCAATTATACCAGCCAGTCCCTTGGCATCAAGGCAGGCAGCAGTACAGTGTATATAGATGCAACTAAATTATTATACGGAAGAGTCAGAACTTGGGAATACTGACCGGACCAGTAATCGCTGGGTTCTGCAGTCTTGGGTCTTCCCACTGAGTAATTTTGCTATCTGAAAATTAATATTGAAAAAAAAATCAGCTTATTAGTTCAAATCTATTTCATGTCAAGAACGTTTTAGAAAGAATTATTTCTGGATTTTCCAAAAGCTGTCCAGTTCCCCATCCTGACCCCCAAAGGTAAATAACTTAGTATTTCAGGGTTAGAAGAGAACTATTTGCTATATGTTCCCCAACATACTGTTTAGTTAAAGCAATCAGTAACGCACAACTAAAGTAAACCCATCTATTCACACTGCTTTTGGCAAGCAATCTGCTGAAATTTCAATTATAAACCCCTGATCTTTCAAGGATTTATAACTTGACTTTCCTTTAATTGAAAAAAGGCATGAAAAATCTTAGTCCCCCAAAAGTTAACATACACACAATTTTTTCTCATTTCAAATACTTTTTCCTTTGCTTATGGTGTTGCAAAACTGCTCTCAACTAAGAATCCTACGTTGAACAAACGAATTATCCATTCCATGTGTCACTCATACACACACAAATACCAGAACAGCTAAGGCAGTCCAAAAAATGAGTATTAGATACAGCAGAGGAGGATTCCAGAGAAAAGGTTCCCTTTTGGACAAGATGGCAAGAAGCAGTTTTCTTTCTTCCAAATGAGTCAATGTCAACAAGATTGGTAAATGGCACCTGTACTGCTACCTAACGGTGTAGGTGGAAACACACAATGGCTACCTGGATCACACGGGGTTTGTGACTGTGCATTAATTAAAAAGGCTTTATGGATTACTGTGTGTGAAGGGGGGTGCAGAAATCAACTCACAAGAAAGATAAGGGCAGGGGAGTGGGAAAAGATTCTCTCCAGAGTTTTAGGAAATATAAGCTGGTTTTGAAAAAAATTTTTTTTTGTTTGACAAAAATATTCTGTTTATTCCTTTTATACTCAGTAAGTAGACTGAAGAGAATAACTAATACATTTGGTTTTAATGACTATCTCAGGAATTTTTCAGTTTGATAGGATAATTATTTTAATAAAAGCAGAGGTTAAGTTTAAAAATAAAGCTACCAAAGCACAAGATGATTCTAGAGTCAGGCTGGCAGAAAATTTACATGAAATGTTTCAACTGTTTTATAGAACACTGAAGGAAGCAAAAGGTATTTTGGGGGTCCCTTACTTTGAAAACAGAACTTTTTGGAAAGTAAGAGCTGCTATTGCGATGAAGAAAAAGAAGAGAAAACTAAATAAAAGAAAAAGAATACAGCTGAGCAAAACTGCCTTAGACTATATAACCTTCTCACCTGGGCATCATTATCAAAGCAGAAAACAAATTAAACACTTCCTACATATGTCAACTTCCAAATCTCCAGTCCAGACGGCAACTTCAAGCTCCTCCCGACACCCGGACTTCCCATGGGTACCTCAGACCCAACTCTGCCAAAATCGAACCCATCATCTTCCAATACCGAAATGGTTCATATAACCCTGTATGTATTCCTCATTAAAAGCATCACGATGCATTTAACTATTCAAATCTGGAACCTGGCCACATCCTCCATCCTCCCTCACCTTTCATTCCAAGGGTTACCCAATGATAAGGCTTCTTTCTGGAGCGCTCATCTTTTCTCTGCACTACTCTCCTTGGCCTCAGGTTTCCTTGAGCTTCAGGATCACTCACTCCTGTTACAAACTTCCTTTAAAGCCCTGCCATCTAAAGAACAAATCTGATCATTGTCAGTCCCCTCTGGAAAATCCCCCAGGCATGTCCTTTTGGTGGCGGACGGGACCGGAGCTCCCACACTGGGAGACTCGACGTGTGTGTGTGTGTGTGTGTGTGTGTGTGTGTGTGTGTGTGTGTGTGTCCGTCCCCGTGTCCGGCCTCCTCTGCACACAGGACATTTGCAACCCTGTGAACCTGGTGCCATCTGCGCTGCATATACCTGCACGTGCTCTCTCTCTCCTAGAATCGCTCTTCACTGGGCGTGCCTGGCTCAATCTCCCTCATTATTTGGGATCCATCTGAAAGTAACCCATTCCATAAGGCCCTCTTGCAGCCTCTTCCCACTCTGGGAGCCCACCCACTTAAGTAAGTACTTCTACATAACAACTGGTTCATTCCCCCAGTACAACACTGACACCATCTCCTGGCACTCCCAACTAGAGTATCAGCCCACTGAGGACAGGGACTGTGTGCTGTTCATCTCTGGAGCCCCTCTGCACCACTTAACACATTTCCCAGCATGTAACAGGAGCCTGATATGTAATTTTTCAAATGACCAAATGAAGCTGATGGTGAAAACACATTCCTTTGAAAACAGTCAATGCTTTCAGAACCACATCTGTTTCTGTATAGTTACAATAAAGATCAATTTTGTAGTTAAGAACTATCAATATACGAACGTCAATGGCCAGTTTCCCATTTTGTCCTAAAACTTTTGAATCTAAACCTGCGTTTTGTCTTTGAGACATTATATTTCAAGTAAAGGGGCAAGAATGAAGCAGAAGAACAAGAAACTCAGGCCATTTAACAACTATCAACAGATCTGGTGAGACTGATGGCAGGAAAGACTAACACCGCATCTTACAGCATCCCTGGAATTTTTTCCTCTGTCTTGGTATATATAAGCTGTCCTTGGCCAGCTACTCAGAGGCTGCGCAGAAGAAGAATTACATGACTCCTAAGAGAAGTAGAGATTCAGTTCAAGACCTTCCCTTAATCTTTTACACCAGGCTTGAGACACAGAAGCTATTTGATAAATGTCAACCAAATTAATCTCGGAGTCTAAAGAGGAGAATAGTATTAGGCATTTATGTTCTCCTGAAAATGTCTTACTTCTCAAGAATTTATGAAGCAGAAAATGAAAAACGTAATGAATTAGAAGCCAAGCACTGCTGTCTCTGTCGGTCAGTGCGCAGCCACAGGTCCTGCACATGGCAGGACAGCAAAATGAGATGCTGGATTTTCCTAGAAGTTAGATCTGGGGAAAATATGCAGAAGGAGAGGCTCATTTGGAAGGTAAGGAATTCCTAAACGTCAGCTACCAGGTAATTAAACCCATTTCGGAGTGGTTTGGAGTAACCGTCAGTCTGATAAAGCATCTTTAAAAAGACAGGTAGTTCACATTTCTCAAAGACTGGAATCTGGCAAAAAAAAAAAAAAAATAGCATACGATTTTGAATGCTGTTTCATTGATACACACCTCTTCATTGCTTTCCATTGAATAAATGTTGATGAATTAGGGAGAAATGGCGGAAATGCTCCACTACCAGCTAGTGAGTTTCTCCTAAACAGAGCTTTTACTCACATGGTCCCTGGTTATCTAATTGACACCATATTTGGTTAAGAGGACTTTTCAGTGTAGTTGAGCAAAGGGAAATTTTAATCTGCAGGTAAAAGCATCACAAGTTTCACCCTGGCATAGCTCAGAGCACCCAGGCTCTGCACCTGGTCTACCCTCCATCCTCTGGCTCCCAAGAGCGAAGAAGGGGAGCCTCTCATGTGCTGTCTGGTCTGGAAAGAGGAGGGGGGAACATCTGAGTGGAACTTGGACCAATTAGGAATAAGAAACTGCCCAGGCACTTAGCAAGTAACTGCCCTCTCCCACCTCCAGGCAGACAGGAGCTGAGCAGGCCAGAGGCTGGAGAGACGGCTACGGTTACTTCTCAAGGCAAGTTCTCTCCACTTTCTAATCAAGGACATCAGCTTCTTAAGATAACACACCTTCATCCCTGGCCCTCTGTGAACGGACTTCGAATCATCACTTAACAAGCATTTGCTACATGCTATACTAGGTCTATGAACGCCTCTAGAAAAACAGTCTATGATTTTATTATTTCCAATGTAAACTAGGATGGCCCTTTGCAGTAGTGTTTTTCTTGTTTCTGGGTCCTTGCAGCACCCCAAGAACATTTCATAAAGTCCTTTTCAGGCTGACCTGACGTCAGATCCCCAGCCAGAACACGGCCACAGTGTTGTGTGAAGTGCTCTGTGCAGCAGACCAAGCCTGTGCCAACGGTCAAGACCTGGTTTTAATAAAATGTCATTATTATTGATACCTCCCTTTGAAAACTGAAATTGTAGTGCGTAAGGAAACCTGAAAATTGCCTTTTTAGTGGGAAAAGGGGGTGTCACTCCTCTTGTATTTTAGCAAATTATGCTAAGAAATAGTAGAATTACAAATAATATGTCAAGAAAAAAGAGGGGGTACATGCATATTTTAAAACATTTATGGCAGCAATTCTACGTTCACTGTAAAATTCTGGAAAACAGGCAAAAATCGGTATTTCTACTGGTCAAAGACAAAAACTAGGCCTATGTACCTTGAAGTATCTAATTTTAACCAAGGGTACTTTTGGTTTAATTCTGTATTGTTGGGCTTCTTGCTTAATCAGATTTATAAAAACCCCTCAAGCTCCTGTGCCTAAAAAGGAAGGTCTGTCTTCGAGGCACTGGCCATTTAGGAAGCCTCAAAGAGGCCCTAAAACTACCAGATAGTGACCAGCCCCATCCACAGGAGGAGTCCTTGTGGCCAGACTTCCCAATCAGCTCAGCAACGTGCTTAACTAACCAACATGATGATTAGTTACAAAAATGTGAGGCTGGCAAACCTGGAGCAGACTTCCTGAACGGAAGGAAAACAAAGCTCAAGCTACTACCCGATCACACATGGATCTGAACTTTAAATCTGTCTGAGGACTTCTTTTTAAAATACACTTTCAGAAGTTTTAAGGAATAGGCAAATATGGAGAACATGTCACTTCAACAAGGGGTAAAAAACAAAACACTGGCTAAAAGCAAACCTTTATTAGTTTAACTTTTAGTTGGCATGAGAAACCACACATTTATTCACAGGGGCTGGAGCAAATGGCTACAGCAAATATACGGCAATTTCAAGAAGAGAGCTGCATGTATATTAGTGTGTTGGGTGCAGAGAAACATGCCATGAATAGAAAATAAGTCAGAACGGGCATCTTGCCCGGAGACCTCTGAAGGCAGTGTTTAAAAACCGTAGCCGCTGCTTCAAGCACTGCTCAGACATAGAGTTTGGACTCAATCATCACTTCTAATCTTATTTTCTATTACCAGAGTGCATTTATTAAAAGCGCAACAGTCAAGGGGTCATCAACCAAAAAAATTTTTTTAATAAAAAAAAGTTAATAGGTCATAAGATCAATTGGGAAGGGCTACTTGAAAGCAAACTTGGGATGAATGCACAGTACCGTACGAGGGCACTGAGTCTCTGGGATCATTCTCGCCACATAACACCTGGCTGCCTAGACAAAGAGTAAACACAGCTTTCACTGTAGTATGAGTTACCCTTGTGCACCCCTCCCCAGCCTGCAACACCTGTGTGTCCAAAACAGCGCCTACTTACTATGATCGATGTAAAACGTTCGGCCATCCAAGTGAATTCTTTCTTCCCAACCAGGCTGGTATTAGGGGAAAGAGAGCGAGAGAGAAGACAAACATTAGCTAGCAGTTCCAAATCAAAGGCAAAAGCAAAAGACTCTAGGACACCTTCTTACCCTAGGGTCTGTTTTTACATAAAGAAGAAACTAAATACAAACATCTCAAATGAACTCTTGACAACACCCAGCCAACACACGTTAGCACGTGTGCTACAGTCTCAGATGCGTGCACTGTACGGTGAACAGGAAGTGGAGTATTATTTCAAAAGCTTCAAAGGGAGACGTCAGCATACTGTGGAACAGTTGAGCCTAGGGTTTCTGAATAGCTCACGTAATTAAATGAATATTTACTGAGCACTGAAGGGAGGAGGAAGGTTGATATAAGAATATTAGAGATGAATGCTTTATTCATGTCACCAGGTGGTTGAACAACCTACTACCCATATTCTCTGCTGCGAACTCTCACTACTCAGACTCAGGAACCAAACAGATTTGGATAATTTTTCCAAGAAAAGGCTGGTATGCTTTCATTACCTGAGCTGTGCTTGAGTCCTATCTGAAACTCAAGAATCCAACAACCTGCAACCTTTCACTTTTTAAACTCTCCAGTCTCTCCCCTGGGCTCTTTCCATCTAAGCTCCAGAACCACGTATTTGGAGAGTGTGAGATATTTGGATAACCTGATGGATAAAGACTGAAACCTAATCTTCTAGCTTCAAATTTTGCCATAATATCCTACACACCAGGCAACAGAAAGGTTCTCAGAAAACAATAACCAAAAAAATTCCTAGCACCTTTCCATTTTAAAGCAGTCTTAGAGTCTCTCCACCTTCCTACCCCTATAAGGCTTTTAAAAATTGGGGGTGGGTCAAGGAGGATGCATGGTGAAGGTTTCATTCAAAAATCTAATTTTGAGTAAATAGCTCGAAGATTTCCACTCAGGCCCCAAAAGAGAACAAACTAATAAAAAAAATTAGATTTATAAACGGTCATCCACAAGGGAGAAAAACTTAAACTATCTGCAGGATAAATGACATGTAGAAACCTTCTGTGATTACTTATGCCTTTTTCTCCCATTTTTTTTTTAATATTTTTGTTCCTACGACTAAATCAGCAATATCGGCAGAAATTAGTGGTTGCTAAGTTACAAAATAAATGTGTGCTGCTTAAACTGTCACCTGTAGAGAATGCCTCGCCCAACCCAGTTGCAAGTTCTACCTTCCACTAGCAGCGAGCATCTCAGAAAGCTCACTGAGAAGACTAGGTGCCCTGTGAACTGGGTGTGCTATGAGAGTTCAGTCATACACTCAATTCTATTAAGAAATTACAGAACAGTGGGACTCAAAAAGCCCAGAGAAAGAGAAGATGACAGGGCTTCCCTATCAACCAGTGGGCAGATGAATGAATAAACATTTTCAGACTGGTCCATGGGTCGGCAGTGTACTCACAGGAAGAGGGCCAAGGTCATTGGGGTTTAAAGATGCCTTTGACCGCATGTGTACTGGAAATTTCAGGCGTGGATCTTCCTGCAGGAGAAATGTAAAAGGCAGAAGATGTTAGGAGTGACTGTCTGTGGGCGATTACTGGCTCCTCCCCTTCCAGAGTTGTGTGTTCCAAGGCAACCACAACCAGGCTGTGTGTGCATGGGGCTGCACTCCCGCTGCATGGGGGGCGGGAGGGTCCCATCTGTGTATAAGAAGCCTGACTGACCTTCTCTCAAAAAAGATCTATTCTTTATCCTTGTGCTTGATGAAAGGAGAGTGAAAATATTTAAGTACAAGGTTAACCATTTTCCCAAGACCTTGAGCAGGTGAAGATGAAGAGGGTCCCAGCAGTGATGTCACCATGGAAACCAGATGCAGGATGCCAGTGAGGATGAGGCTTTCTTTACTCCACAGAAAGGGAGGCGGGACACTGGTTTGTATAGCTCCCTAAGGATCCTGAGCTCTGGGGTGAGGGCTCAGGAACACCCTCTCCATCAGCACTTGAGTTTGCTTGCTGCTCCTTTCGACCTGTTCTTGAACTAAAGCAGAAAATCTGAATCTGGCCGGTCAAGTCCTATACTGCCCCAGAGTTAGCTGGCAACATCACTCAAAGTCACATCATGATGACAGAACCTTACTGAGACCCTTGATCATGTTCTACAAATCAGATCCTAAAAGTTTATAAAATATTTTTCTTAAGGGATATGCTTCATAAGATACCACACAGAACCTTTAACAGAAGAGAAATATGTACTCTGACATCTTGAGTCATGCTGGGTAATCTGCAAAGAATGGTCAAACCTATGACCTTGCAGCTACTCCGGTAGGAGGCTGGGCACATAATCTCTGTTCCTTTAGATGAGGAAGCTGAGTTTTACAGAGAACAAGAACTTACCAAGAGGTTCTGGTCTAGAGTCTGGGAGCTGCCCCTCACTTACACAGGCCCAATTAAAACGCAATGTAACTTAGAGAATTCCTACTTTAAACTCAAAAGATCAGAAAACAAATGATAAAACCCAGAATAACACAGTTAACCTAATAAGCTTAAGATTTTAAAAAAAATTCACAAACAAATCTAAAACCTTAAAAAAAAAACCCTTTATTTCAATTACATTAAAGCATCTGTTGCTGTCATATTACTAAAAGGTTTTCTGCCTCAACATTTTCCCAAGTTAACAAGAAAATGAAATATGTTATAAACCTGGGAAAATAATGAAACTCACTTTTTTTGGAGATAGGAAATTACATATGATTATAAATGATTATACACCAAGGCTGCACTCAAAATCTACTAGATTATGGAGAGTGACTGGGTACGGGGGTTTCTTTGTGGCTGATAAAACTGTTCTAAAACTGATGATGCTGATGGTTTTACAGCTTTGCTTGATGGTCTAAAAATCATTCAATTGTACATTTTAAATGAGTGAATTGTATGGCATGTGAGTTATACCTCAATAAAGCTGTTACAAATTTCTTCCCCCCGCAAGCTAACAGTATAAACCATTGCTATCCCTGGGTACTACCAAAGTCATAGATTTTTGGAAGTGACAAGAATAACAACAAAAAGTCATATACAAGCAAATCACCCTTTGCTCTCGGTTAGCTATAAGCAAATCTGTAATTGAAGTAATAAATCATGCTGGAAATTTCTTATGGAAATGGATCCTAAACCTTGTTAAAGGATAATCTGAGGCATAAAATAATTCAGCACTCTGAAGCATACTGGAATACCTATATGGAAACAGATACATGAAGTAGATTTAGGATTTGGAAGATCCAAAAAGCTCATAATCTGGCAAGAATCTGTGGCAGCCTCATCATGGACAGAGGAAAAACCGAGAGCACTGAACAAAGCTACTGATGCTAACCCCGAGCCGGACCAGAGAAAGCCACCAACTCAGGGGAACCCCACGTGGCCACTGACCACGCTCAGTTTAGAGAAAGTCCAGGGCTGCCATGACACGAATGAGGGCGGGGCTTATGGATGCTACAAGGAAGGCCAGCTATGCCTTGGAATCACACACAGGCTACTGTGCAAGAAATCAGCCCTGTTGGTCAAGAGCTGGTGATTTAAAGGCAAACAAAAAACAAAAACAAAAACAAAACTGAAATTAAAGAAAAGTGACAGAGGGTGGAGGAAGGAGCATGAAGTATAAAATAAACTCAATTTCACAGGTCAGCTAAAAGGCTTTGCAAGGAAACAGGGAATTCACAAAATGTGAGGGCTGGAGGCCC
Organism: Camelus bactrianus; assembly: GCF_048773025.1. NCBI lineage: Eukaryota > Metazoa > Chordata > Mammalia > Artiodactyla > Camelidae > Camelus > Camelus bactrianus. Next base: position 17,316,339 of record NC_133568.1, on the reverse strand, counting down.
GCAGCAGGTCACGTGGTTTCATTATACCAACAAAAATTAAAGTAATGACAGCAGCTGTTCTCCGCTCAAGCTCTGTGGGCTGAGTCTAGGGGGCACTGCAGAGCCCACCCTCCCACTGAGACCTCATAACGACCGAGGAGGCAGCTGGTGGAGCCAGAGACAGCTTTAGGGATGACAGTGAGCTGGAATACTAATGAGATCTCAAATGACATGAATATGAATGAATAAAACACACAAAACACACTTGGCTGTGTCTCCCTTTCCTCAGCACAGTCAGCGCACTCTTTCACAATTATATCAATATTCCACAACTGCTTCCCTCAAATACGGTTGCAAGGGCTTCTAACCGGAAGGCAAAGATCAACATTAAAAAAAAAAAAAAAAAAAAAGGTTTTTCAGCAAAATCATTTAAAAATATATAAAATATTGGGAATGCCGGCTGGTTCAAAAGACAACTGTGCTTTTTCCATCCTGGAAGAGAGGAACCACCAAGCTTGGGCTACAGTTGAGTTTTATTAGTTTGGACCTGCGTAGCAAACAAGCCTGAAACTTAATTAAGGTATAATCTTTCTTGCTACGAATGTAAGCCAACGCTTTGTCCTGTAAAAGGCATAAATATACTCTGGCATGCGTGCTTTGAGCTGTTTCTTTAGCAGAAGGAATGGACAGGAATGGACAGGCCTCCTGCAGTTTCTCCTCAGCTCCCCGGTGCCCCCAGCATGCATCCACCGCCCGCCTGACCCAGGTGGGGACAGTGATGCTCATCTGATGTGTCGGACTTTATTCCCAATAGACTGCTGGCACACTGCCTCCATTATCTGCGTGCGCAAGAGGCTGTGTTTTATAAATAGACTTCAAAGGGAATTTTCCTCTATCAATGTGTACAGGGGAAATGCTGGCCTGAATCTCTTCAATGTTCTGTTTAGTGCAGGAATCAAAGAGCACCCAGGGTGCTGGCGGACGGAGTACGATTTTCATTATTCTCAACCTGTCCTACCAGTTTCTCTTCCTTTTTCTATGATTAACGCTCAAGTCTAAGGATAGCTGCGCTCACTGGTTTCTTCTCTCTGTGATAAAACAAACAAAGTGAACCCCAAACCAACTCAACACAGATTTTAAGCTGGAAATGATCTTTACAGTTCTCTGCAGCCCTTCGCCTTTTGTCAAAATCAACAAGCAACTGCGAGGGTCAGCTCCACAGTGAGACTGCTGCCCGGGCCTTTGTTTGGAAGGGATCACGCAGCTGCGTCAGCACACCGCGCTGTGGGGAGGAGGGAGTGGCCTGTGGAATTCCCAGTTGCTACCTTCAGGATTTTCACAGCAGTGGCGGCAACAAAACGTCACTTTAGCAAATTAAACCTTTAAATCAGTGCATCAGGGAATCACAAGTATCTGGGAGAGAAGGGGCAACTGGAAATTCAACCTGGGTTTCATTCAGCAGCGATGCCAGCAATAAACAAAGCCGGTGCTATTTAAAATTCAATCTGCCCAGCTGCAATTACACTGCAGTTGTGGCGTGAAAGGCTGTGAAAAGGTTAGTGGATTTGATTACTAAGCTAGTTCAAATTACTAAAATCATAGCTTATGTTGGCAAGCCACCATGTCTCCATACACTAATCCATCTACTTTTACAATATTTACCCCCTGTTTCTGGAGCTCCCATTTCTGGCTGAGGGGCTAAAATCACAGCAGTGCTGTAGTAAGTAGAAATGGGTACCCTGGTAGGGCTGTTACAGGTTCTTCGTCCATGAGGGAAAAAAAGACTTTAAAACCCAATCTCTCTGACTATGTCTTCCTGCCTCTGTTTCCCTCTCATCCTGCCACAAACCTGTAATCTTATCTTCAGACTACAAGGTGAGTCAAACAAAGCTACATTATTATTATACCCCTGAGAAGTAGTTATGAGTTTACCAAATGAATGTCACCAGATCCGAATGATAAGGTCTCTTGGCAGGATACTTTACTGCAAAATTGGAACAACTTCTGGAGTGGTTCTCATGAAGGGGTGCTGGGGAGCGCATGGGGGCACTTTGGGTTGTCACTGTGATGGGTGGGGAACGGGGTGCTGGACAGTGGCTATTAGGATTCAGTGACAGGCGCCAAGGATGTTAAATGTCTTGCAATAAAAGGCAAAGTCCTGTCCCAAATGCTGAGAATGTTCTAGTGAAGACACACTATGCCATGATTCATGGGGTTTTAGAGAGAGTGCCCTCTGGGCCAGCTAGTCCCATCCTCGAGGGTCTGAATTACCATCACACCCCGGGCAAAGTGTCAACGACAGTCCAGGTCACTTGGGTCCACGATACTGCTGGACCTATCAACCGGACATACTTGGCGTCTTCACTAAAAATGGGAATTTAAAGCGTGTGTTTACTCTTGGTTCAAGACCAAAGAGCTAGGGCCAGTGACAATCACAAAACTCAACCAGCTTTCCCATAACATCAGTCCTAAGCAAGCAGCAAGGACGACAGAAAGACTGAGATAAATAAACTCTATACCCAGACAATCAGATGGGGATATAAGGGGCAGGAAGGAAAATAAATCTCTTGTAGCATCAGAAATAGAAACATAAGGACCAATTTCAGTTTAATCATAGGGCTAAAGATCATACAGTAGAAAAATACCACTGACTTTTAAAAGAATTTACGCTACATTAAATAAGCTGAAGAAATGAGGAACCGACAGAGGACTATGAAGATATGCACACATACTTTTCATTAACCTCATTTTTCTCATTTCAACACCACACACAGATTCTTTCTCATGCATGATTAAGAAGCACATGGAAGAGCACTGGATAAGAAAAACCAATTCTGACAAGATGCTCACAAAAAAGAGCCATCGAATTCACAATCAAAGTCCCTAGCACATCTCCTACCTTACAGTTAAAAGAATGTGAAGTAGCACAGACATGTAAAACACTCATCCGGTGTGAACAGGAAGAACGAAAAAGACACAGCAAATAAAAAGAAAGATGGGTGATGGCAACAAAAATGCACAAAAAAACTGACAAAGAAAAATTACTTTAAAAAAGATCAGAATTCCTAGCATCCTGAGATGGGAAGCAGTAACATCAAATTCCCAGCAGCACGGAGCGCTATCTTTTCACCACGGATGTTCAACTGTCAAAACTGGCGTTTCGCAGGAGTGCTATGAGGAAAAGGCATCGGTACCAAAGATGGTCATGAGCCTGTGCCCGCAAGCCACCCACTCCCCGCAGTCCACGCGTGTGGAGTCTAGCGGGAGGGACCCACTTGACTGCCAGGGAGATTTCTCTGTAAGAAGCATGGATACTGAGTCAGGAAACGAAGGAACGAATGCCAGACCTCGGGTTGAAAATGGAGCCAAATAAAAGCAGCGACCTTACCCACGTCGTAGTCTTTGTGTTATGGTCAATGAAGAAGGGCCGGCCGTTGGGCGCTATCCTCATCTCCCAGCCGGGCGGCAGGAAGCTCTGTGTGACTTTGTGTTGTGGTTTGGGGGAGTTGTAAGGTGATGGCTGTGGGGACTGTGGATTGGAAAGGGTATCTTTCACAGCCCGACGTATGGGTGAATCCTTGGCTCCCTAAGGAATAATAATGAGCATTAGAACTCTGATCAGGTGCTATTCCGGACGTGTCAACACGTACCTGGGGGTTATGGAAAGTTCCTCTTTGAAGAGGGACAAGGGGGACGCTCCTAAAAAACCTGTTTCTATCATTCATTTACTTAAAAAAAAAATCAATCTAACTAAAGTTTTTTCTATTGGTTAAACACACAACAATATTAAGTACTTATAACCACCATCCTTTGAGAGCTTCTCGGTACAGACCCAGACTACGGTTCTACAGTGAGCATTACGGATGGAGATTTTACAGAAGGTGGAGGAAAACGTGCCCCTGCTCTTCATGAGCTCACAGTCTAATGAAGATGGACTGGTCATTTTTAGAGCAGAAAAACCGCTGTCAATGAGACAACCACTGGAATTGCACAGATGTTACCCACGACATTTACATCACAGTTTGGAGGAGGTACCACCCACTCCCACTTATCGGCATCTTAACCCCAGGCACCGAGAAACCCGCAGCCATCTCTAAGACGCGGTCAAGTTTAGAACTTCAAAGATTTAGTCTCTGGCCTCTGGGACATTTGTGATATTAAAGGATGGCGCTAAAACCACACAAACAGGAGAGCGCACAAGCAGATGCCCAGCGATGACTCAGAGATGCGAATACCCATCAGAAACACGGATGCCCATACAATGGAAGACCCTACAGTCGAAAGGAAACAAAATGATCAAAGCAACGGCTATGTTTTAAAACTCAATGTAAGCACTGGTGTTTGAAAGAGTTATTATGCAAGTCTAATGAGGTAACAAGCAATAAGGAGCGAAACACAACGCGAATGGAGAAAGTTCTGAGAAGAGGTGCCCACGTCCAACACAGGTCACCACGGCCTCAGCCCAATGAGAATGAGAATCAGGTGAGAGTCCAGGGACGGGGACTGGGCGGGACAGAGAAGCATGGAGTAAAAAGGCTGCACAAGAACACCCCTCAGCACGAACACAGCGACCCATCAGCGAGAGGAAGGCGGCTGCAGAACGCAAGTCCAAGTTCAGAGAGAAGAGAGAATGAGGAGAAGTCACAGGAGAGACGTGACCCCAGTAAGACGAGGTAGCCTTCTCACCTCCAGTGGGGCAGATAAAGTTACTGTTGGCGAACTGAGGCTACGAGGCCGGCGGATCTGAGGCTCGATTAGGTGGTTGTTACTGTTTGTGGCGGATCCAGACGCACCGTCTTCTGCAAGCTATGTTGGAGGCAAAAACAAGTTAGCTTCATGTGAGGATCCCCCTGCGCGTGCGACGGGGAGTGTGGACCCAAACAACAACACAGCCAGTGTTAATGAGAGGTCTGGCCTATTGAAAGCGTGGAGGAAATGATTACACATAATAATGGGGGGGAAGGATGGGGAAACACATTCCAAGGAAATATAAATGAATCACTAGCTGGCACAAAATACCAGCCTCAGGAGGAAAAAAAAGGGTTGTGAGGATTGCTACCTATTATAATAAACAAGTTCTTTTTTTTTTTTTTAAATGGACCATCTAGGGAGAGACTGATTTGGGGGCCAAACTCTTCCTTAGGCAAGTATCATGTTTAAAGTAATGCACTTTCTTGGCAAGAAAAATTTTCTTAAACCTGGGTTCCGCAGAACAATACAGAAACAGCAGGAACACAGAGTTCACGGACATTTGGCTTCACTGCCTGTGACTGTAAGGTGCACGCGATCCGCATACCTGCATGATAGGCCGAGTCCAAGTGGTGGTTCGATTGTTATGATTGACATAGTATGTGCGTCCCTTAGCATCTTTTCTCTCTTCCCAGCCTGAAGGTAGGCCCGGCGTGGTGTGTACATAGGCCACTGATGGCTGTTTGTGTGAGAAATCATTATTATTTAATAGCTTGCATTTGTTTTCTGAGCAGTTTAGCAATGTAACGTATACCCAGAGAATTATCTGTGCTCGACAAAGTAAGTTAGTTCTATTGGTACCGAAAACAGGAGCGTCTGGAGGACAGCGACAGATGTCCCATGGCTTTGCTGCTTCTGTGAAACGAGCCCCCCACACAAGCTGCAGGGTCAGAAACCTTGCAGAACTCAGTTCTAGGCCCTGCAGTCTTCAACATGAAGGGTTGCTGCTAAAGTAATCAAAAGGAAGGAAAACTATGACAATTCGTTTCAGATACTAAGTTTTACTGTCAAACCATGTAGAGCTTAAAAGGTATTTCAAATTGCCAGGTGTTACTATCTGTAAGAGGGATGTTCTGAACACTTTCTCCCCAGTCTGGCTGTCACAGGGACGCTCTCCTGGCTTATCCCTAAACTCTTCATCAGCTTGGGGCCCTGACACTATGTAGCTTTCGGGGGGTGGGGGTGGGGGAACCAGGGAGGCTCTTCCCTACGAGGCCTGCTTTCCCCCCAGTGATGGACCAGGACCCCTCAGCTGCCCCAGCTCAGGAAGTCACCTGGCAATTCCGAAGAAGCCTGATACCTGAGGCTCTGTTTACCCCCGTCCTCCCATGCGGAGTTTCTCTCTTTAAACCCAAGTAGTTTCTGGGTTTGGAGACACGTCCAGTTCAGAGTGACTATAGTCACGCTGCCCACATTAGATCGCAAAAGGGATTCCTGCGACACTTTTGCTTGTAGGAAGCAGTCTGGGTGGAGAAATACTGGACTAGCAAGATGTTTCCATGACTCATGGAGGCAACAAATGGATGTCTGAGGTCAGTGCTGCCCAGCAAGTCCCGGATGGATGGAAGCTGCGAAGAAGAGCTGTAACTGGGAAAGGATGCTGCTCTAAAGGGGGGTAGGGGGTTAAAGACAAGAAGCCAGCAGTGACTACCAGGGCTCCTGGGAGAGCATAAAAGAAACAATGGGCCAAAATCAGGCATAATCCCTTTCGTGAGGTTACAGAAGGAAGCCGCTTCTTTTTGGGGACCATCCTCCCTAACTAGGACCTTCTGACCCTCCAGCCATACTACCAGGCATAGTTTCCCTGCTATTAGGCTGAAGATGTTCATCTCTGGGCCTAACTTCTCCCTGTGCTCATCCCATTTTTTTGTGTTCACTACCAACAATGTGCCTTGCCTAAGAGGGTCCCCCAGGTCCACTGAGGGACCCTGAACTGAAAAGCAAGATCAGGGATGCCACCATGTAACTTGGGGACTTCAGTTAACGAGGCTCAAAATCTTACTTCATGAGCTCAACAGCACATTCCAGAAAGAACCTGAGGCCTTGAAGCAGCTGCCTTATTGGTTATTTCTAAAACACGTTTACCCAGCAGGGCAAGATTACTTGCAAGACAACTTTATGCTAAAACTGCAACTATTTCCTTGATGTTACTCCAGACAAAGTCCCCAAGGTCCCATAACGGTAATTTCAAGATTTCTGCCCACACAGCGTCCTGGGTTGAGTTGTGGGGGTCCCCCGAGAGGGGAAGAAATGTCAACATGCAGGCTTGATCCTTCTGTGAGTATTAAAGACAGACGCATCTGCCTACAGCTCTTCCTGCCTGCCTTCTCTAGCTGTGGCACCAATACAAAAGCGCTATTTCCAGGCTCCTTCTGCTCTGGGCACTAGAGCACCAGACTGCTGACCTAAGTCAGAACCCAAGTTGTAACCTAAGTGGGCGGTCAATCAGTACTTCTGGCGAAGTACATGCTGTCAAGTCTTGGCCTACTGTTGTTTATATGATGACCAAAAATGTTTTGGCTGAATGGAATCTGAATGGAATTTGCCACTTTTCCTCCTCCCTGTTATTTTTGGGAGAGGCAATTAGATGTGCCCCCAAAAGACTACCTTCTGGAAACCTTAAGGATAGTATCCCTGGAAAGGATATTTATGAGGAGATTAATAAACTAAAATAACTGGGATGTGTCATGGATAATCTCAGAACTGAATTCTAAAGCTGTGTGCCTTCCAGCACAGCACTACAGCGACCGGGTTACTTTCCCAGACCCACGGTTAAATAGGTCCAATCAGTTTATGGAAAACCAGGAGCGTCACAGAGAACACCAAAAGTGATTAAAACATCCATTCTACCTTCTGTTGAGAACTGAACTGGCAACCTATAATCTAGTTGCATTTATGTGAGATGGTGTTATTAAAACATTTCTCTGTAGGTTTCTTTCCAAATGACCGTGGAGAGCAACCTGTGCTGCTGACTCCCCTGGTGACTCAAAGCCCGGCCTCCCGCCTCCCGCAGCTGGGAGGAGGCGGGATCAGCTTGTGTGGACAGACCCGCGGCCACCCAGCCCCAGGGCCGCCAGCAGCCTGCACCTCGGGTGCCCGTGGACGTGTCCCTGCACACGTGCGCCCCACGCCACCTCCAGAAACAAGCTGGTTCATCAGGAGTCAAGTGAAAAACTGCGGGTCGGCTTACTCAGACATTTCACAGCTTTTTGCCTGAATCTACCATCGTGTTTCACGATGCCAAGTAGCCACTTTGCTCCAGCTTCACACAAGCTCGTTAAAATGAAGAACTTAACTATGTTGAAGCTGTAAAAGTTGCAAAATGCTTTTAAAGATGATAAACAGCTTGGCACTATCACAGATTCTGCAAGATTCACTCAGACCCTGCCACACCGTTACCCCAGTGTATTATTAGGGGGTACACAGAAAAACCCCCAAACCGTGTTAATCCCACTCATTTTCTCTCACAGAGAGGGCTCCTGCGTAGCCAGCTGGAAACAGACACCAGCGTGTATTTATCCGTCCTAAGTCAAAGGGTTGTGGCTCTGCAGGTGAGAATCAGGGCTTGTTCATTATGCAACAGAAATAAAAGCCCCACCATGGAGAGAGAAATACCAGGATGGTTAATGCAACATGGTGAGCACTGCCAAAGGGGTGGGGGCTGAATGTTCATCCCTGTGGGAAAATCGCATACACTGTGGTGCATTCCCATCACTGAGTATTATGCAGTGATTAACATGTCCCAGAGCAATGACCACAAGGGAGTAATATCTAGCTGACAAGTAATATGTATATGAGATCCCATTTCTCTGTGTGTGTGTGTGAGTGTGTGTGTGTGTGTGTGCCCACGCGCGTGTGCATGAATCCACACGTACGTCCATGAGAGCACAAAGGAAGGACAGGGATGATGTGTCCCAGGGAAGCCCCAGGACACAGTGTGGGGTTGACAGGGAGAAGGTGTAAAAGAGGGGAAAAACACATATTGGAAAAGCAAAATAAGGGTATTTGTGACAAGGGACGGTGAGGGTGCAAAAGAGATAGATGTGATCATTTCTAATGTAGCCGTAAAACAAGCTGGCTTATTCCAGCCGAACAATCACTAGGTACATAGGAAGCATGAGAGCTCGCAAAACATTTAGCTACTGCTCCCCAGTCTTTAAAAATAGAGGACAAAATCCAATTCATCTTCTTAATTCACTGCTGGGGGAGGGGAGAGAACAGGCAAGAAGAAAAAGTCTGGCAGGACTACAGGGAGCTCATCCGGACGGTCACTTTGCCCTGCCAGGTAACTCTGACCACGGAGCCCAGGGCGATCGTAATTCAGTTTATCCTGTCATTTAATCTCTTCAGCTATCATGACACCCCAATATCGATGGCAGGTGCCAAGACCCATAAAATGCAAAAATGGATGATAGTGGATGCTCATCAGCACTGTATTCTATTAAAATTATTTCATGAAGTGACCTTGTCTACCTCGCGGATCCACTCCCGTGGAAATTACTAGCACATAGTAGGAAATATGCCAGCTCGTTTGAAATTTCTTGAATTCTACTGGAGGCTGAACCTGACCCATCCAGCATGTACCTTCTACATCAATCACTGCAGCTCAAATACCTTAAACGGGGCTGAGTTTTGCTGACAGCCACTTTGATTCTCCAGTATACTATGCTGAGCAGTAAATTCCAACAATATAACTAAATTCTTCCTTTAAATAAACATCCTACAGAAAATCAGCAATCACATATGTATTGAAAGGTGTTCTCGAGTAATAAGCAGTTATAACAAACATAACAAAGGTGAAACAATAAGGAAAGTTCTTCATAGCTACAGCAGCTCAAAGCATAGACTTTAAGCTAATAAGTCTTTAGGGATTAGGGAGAAAACAAGCAATTAAAATATACAGGCAAATCCACATTACCTACAAGCCTGAATACTAGAAATTATTTAAAATAATGAGTAATAAGAATAAAACACCATTTTTTCCTGCATCTTTTCGATTTCTTCATTATACGCCCTCCTTGTTCCAATTATATGAACACTTGTTCATACCTATGAACCTGTGACTACAGCCCCTGGTAGCAGAGAAAAGTCACTGGTTCATGCCTGTGATACAGAAAATCTAAGCCAGCATCTGAAACGTGGTACAGGAAATGCACAACCGGAAATCCACATGTGCAACTGCACACAATTCCTGTGGCTTCCTTGACTCTCCTCCAACCAAAGTATTTCACCCGAGCACTCTACCCCATGGGAAAAGCTTATCAGCAGGTACAAACACTAACAGGCAGAAATAGATTCTACAGTGTTCAGGTTAAATGCACGACCAAAGCTTGACAGTATTCCTCATAAAACTACATTAAGACTAAAATTTGCCGTTTTACCCAGTACCTCTGACCAATGTGAAATAAAAAACATGTGCACCTCTGTGGCACAAAGAAGCAGGTCTTATGAAAACAAAACGGAACGAAAACAAAAACACCAAAAAAGGAGTATATTCACCATTACACAAAATCTTAAAACCAACCCACAGTTTTGCCATTAATTCTGATCAAGGGGCATCATTACCGTTGGCTCCTCACCACCCGTGACAGTTGATGAACGTGCTCTCCTAGTTGGGGCACTGGGCTGTTAAACAATAACTGACATCAGTGAAATGCACTCAGGAAGACCACCCACAGCTCACGGCACGAGGAATCAGTGCTGCTGCAGCCAGTGAGGCAGGTGACGTGAATCTGAATCTCTGAGACTACCCGGTCCAAAGAAAGTTGAACAACCACTGATGACCAGAAGCACAAGAAGAGCACGACCACCCTCCGGCCCAGAGGAGGCTCAGACTGCAGGCCCGATGTGGGTAAACAAGGAACTGACAACCTCAACAATGTGAGATGTCGTCTTAAAAAAACAAAACAAAACAAAAACCCAAACCAGAAAACACTACAGTTGTGCTCCACTGTTAAATAATCAGCGGATTTTCAAATCTGCCAAACTCAAAATTCAAGTAAGGCCACTGGTGATCAGTGGGTTCACAGCTTCATGAAGTGCAAGGAAAGAGGGAGGAATCATCAGTTTTGGGGAAGTGAGCTCTTTTGGCAAATAAAATTGACATTGATTTTGAAAGGGAGAGGAAGTGCCATTAATTCATCAAGGAAAATCACAGAATCATCAGTTTGGAGCGGATCCCACTGGTCCATCATAGCTGATTGCTCTGTTGTGCGGGGAGGCCTGTACTGCAACCATCCCAGAAAGGATGCTCCCGTCAAGCTTCTGACCAACCAGCCCTTTCGATGTACGCCACAACTGAATCTATTACGCTGATTACTCAGTTGACTAATGTACTCATTAATTCATTCTGTAAACATGAAAGACTAAAACCTAGGGGGGAAAAAATCCTCTGAAGTTAGGCTAAAATGTACATGAAAGGGAAGACACTGCGACTGCAAAAACTCAAAGTGCAATCTTTTTTCCCTTCAATTTCATATACAGCAATAGTATCAGCGCTAAAAATGCTTGAGGATTTGTCATAATAATAATAATAAAAAACTAGTCAAGGTCAAATGTCAAGTTCAATACGCTCAAACCATGTAATATTTTCTCCTCCAAAAAACAAGAAATAAATTTACGTAAAATTTATTTTCAATGTGCCCACCAAACATCTCCCATGGCAGTTCTGGTTTGCCTTCCAATCTGAATATTCATTTTTATTTATGTCCTGTGTTATCAAACATCCTTTACATGTTCGTATTTGCAGCTAGTTATGAAAACTGTGGGAGACTGGGAACAAATTAGAGCCAACTCTTGAGTCAACAGAGCTGCCTTTGAGGAGAAGGTACAGAGGCTTTGTGGGTTAAGAGCCTAGGCCGTCAGCAGTGGAAAGGAGTTCTTGCTGCCCGCCCGGAAGAGTTCTTCCTATGTTCCTGAGATGCAGTCACTCAAGCACAGCCTGAGAGACTAAATGACTTTTTAAATAAGGAATTATTAATGTAGGCTTTGGTTTAGGTCAAGTAAGCACATCAGAATTGGTATGAATTTGGATGGAAAAAGTGAGGCAATAAAGTTTTGAGCATTTCAGAGACTTTGGTGGCAATAGGAAGTCTTTGTATTGGAAATCCACTCTCCTTGGGCAATTTGCTAGGAAACTTTAATGCCGCATGTATATGGTAAATGGATTTGGCACAGGAAAAACTCTTCCTCAGTAGCCCGGATGATTTTATGTAAAAGCCCGAGGAGCCCACTGATGACTGGAAATGAGCGTGGGTTACCGGTGGTAGATGAGCTTGCTCTGTGACCGCGTCGGTGACACTGCAGGACCTCAACCGCGAGGAGGGCTCCCTTTGCTGAAGGGGAGGAAAGGACACAGAGCATCAAGAACGTGTACTCTGAACATGACAATGAATATATGTATGTACATGCGTGACTGGGACGTTGTGCTGTACACCAGACTGACACATTGTAACTGACTGTACTGCAATACAAAAAGAAAGAAAAAAAGAAAGAAAAGAAAAGAAAGGGAAAATAAACACACTCTGAGAAACGAGTTTCACTGGTTTAAAAACTACATCACTCAAGCCTATTCACTGCTGTTTGATATCAGAAGGTAATTAAATGAAACACCATCTTTTCCGAATAATGGGAGTAATCCTTTAAGGAGTCAAAGTATCTTTCATTGTCATTCTAAAGTGTTTTAAGCAGACAAGGATAGAACTAACAGAAAAATAAGAGAGGGAGGCCAAAACAGGCACAGGGACTCAACATAAGGTAATTCTCGAGAGTGCTGCTCTAAGAATGAAAATAAGAAGCTAGAAGTCCTGTGTTCTGCTTTGAGAAGCAACCTCTGGGTAAATTTTAGTGAAATGTGAATAGAGGAAGAGATAACTGACATGGTTATGAAACATTTTTGTTTTTTTAGCAACAGGTTTGTACATGGGACAAGTTGGTAGCATCTTCTCATTTTTAAAATTTTACAATGGTAAGTAAAATGGGGTAAAGTCAAAGACAGACTGTGTGGTCCTGGTTGGGGGGCTTTTTAAGTCTTTCCACAATGGTGAGCATGAAGGACTCATTCTTTAGTTAAAGTTCATGCTGCTCTCCTTGAATATAGTGACCCTGACAAGCAACACTGGAGAAGATTCTCTTCTCTTTCCTAGGCACTATTATTTAATAGTTGCATCAGACTCAATACGACCTTAAAGTAATTCTGACGCTTGCACTTGGATCTTAAAGGTATTCTATGAGCCTGGAATAATTAAACGCAGAAGCTTCCTATACAAATAACTAGAGATGCTGAAGTCGTATCAATAGTGCATAAAATCACAGTTTTTCACTTTGTGGACTAAAGGTAGACCATTGCAATGGGTTTTGCAGTATTTACTTCATTTTATAGGTTTTAAATATATGGCTTCATTGCTTATGTTGTTTCCATAGCAAGTTTTTTTTAAATCAATTCAAATATCCCATATATGCAAACTTTTTTCCCCTGACCCTTTAATACTAAATTTTCATCTCAGTGGTATTTCTCTTTCTGAAAAACATTCACAATTTTTAATATAAAAGCACGTTAACTGAGTAATCACTGCAACGTGTGATATAGGCCAGTGGTGTCTTTTAAAATAAAAACACATAACTGAAGGGGTAACAATTTCATGAGTACTTACTTGCTCTTACATTTTATGCAGTCCTCCTATCCATTTACATCCGATATGGCTGCACTCAGACTATTTTTCTAGGATGCCATTTTCAGTGGCGTGACTACCATCATTTACTATGGTACATCTGTAAGTTAGGTTTCTCAAGACACACTGAGACTGCCTTGCTTCTCAATGTTATGCACAAATAGCAATTTTCTAAGGATTTTTTTCTGCACGGTTTTGTATTGTCAAACACAGGTCTCCATGGCTGATGCTGCTGCTTCTCTTTGGGTCTTAGCCACCCCCCGACTGAAGCATCTAGAACAAATTTCCCTGATGGTTGAGAACCCAAGTTCAAATGCTACTCTGATGTCAGCGCCGGAATTTCACAGCCTTTCTTTAGGATCCATCCCGGGGCTTAGGAGATGTCTTCTATGGCGCATTCTAACCCTGTCTTGAATAGGCCACTTAAAGAGCACGCCTTCATCTGTGAGACGAGAATGATACAGCATGCAGAGCGTGACTTACAGGAGGCCCAACGTCTCCTAGGTCCCAGTGTGAAACACCACCTCTGTGAGGAAGGTACTATTTATGAGCCCTTGATTGAGAAAAGAAGTCCTACAAGGTTAAAGCTGATAATACAGAAGTCATAGACTTGAGTTCCTTACGAATCAAAGATTTTCACCTGCTTGAGCTAATTTTGGTATAATCCTGCTTCTCCTAGGGAAGGAGGAACTCTGGGAAATGTCAGAGTTATCTGAAAGCTGGAAGACCTTGTCATTATCTGCAAACAAGGTTCTCTTAAAGCAACAACAAAAAAAGACAAAATACTTGCTCAATTTCTCATTCAAACAAGACTGTTACTTACAATCAAAGAACCAAACTGCTCCCCATTGGAGTCGGGAGTGATCTGAAGTCTCCTGCTCAGCTCCTCAGACAGCTCCTGAGGGCTGGTCCGAGACACGGGCGAGGCTGGTGGTGGGGGCAGCGCCAGACTGAGGGAGTCCCCACTGACATTCGCTTCTTCTGAGATGGTCTCCCAGGGCTATCAAGGAATGAGACACTGTGGTAAATGCTAGAACAAGGGACCCTCTCATCCCGCCCCAATAATAACCACTATAACTCTAACCCACATTTTCTCACCCCCTCTGTAAAAGCACCTCTCTGGGCAGTGGCTTGCTTCTAGCACTTGTAACTATATACATGGCTTCAAAGATACCCTCAGGAATTCACTTATGATTTTCACGGATTTTCTTTTACTCTGCTGAGAACTCAACAAAAACAGCAGAGATGCTATAAGCTATAACTAAACACACATATAAAGTAACTCAGTCAATTTATTATGGAATCGTTCATTTTGCTTTTCCACTTCTGATCACTGGAACATCTTGTGAATGATCTTCCTAATGCAATGTCTAAAAAGAACGGATTCTAGGAGGTAAATAGAGTTGTTCTGGTAGCATGGAAGTTATGATAATTGCTAATTTGTTGTTCAGTTTATATATATATTTTTTTCTCCAGTAATTTACCATAAATATTTAAAGGGAAAATCGCAGACATTTCTATTCACCCCAATTTGTATTTTCTTGGTAATAAATCTCTTTCATGATGTCAAAACTACTCAGTAAAAGCTTGTATTTGATACCAAGACAGGTGACAGGGCCCCTTCAATTGCTCACAGATGATAACCACATTGCCACTTAAGATATGGTTAGACTGGGGGGGGGGGGAATAAAGCATAAAGTGAACATACCTTAAGATTGCTATACTAAAAATAACTGTTCCCTTTTGTAATGATACAGATATGCGGTCATCACATACAGCTTTTATAAGCACTTTCTCAATTAATTTCTAAATACCCTGATGGTTATCAATTAGCTATGAGACCATGATCTTTTCTTTTCAGTCAGCATTTACGGAGATGAGAAATAAGGACACAGGATCAACCAGGAGAAAACGGACAGGCGGAGAGCTTCAGGGAGTTGGAGGCAGCGCGGGGCCCGGGTACCTACCTCGGGGCCGTCTCCGCCCTCGCCGGCCTCCGGCTCCAGGTCCTCGCTGATGTGCCGGCGGGAGCGGAAGCGCCGGTGTGCCGCCTCCTGGTTGATCTGCCGGATGTTGCTGTCGGACTCGGAGGACACGTCCCTGGGGGCGCGGGGTGAGGAGGGGGGGACAGGAGAACCAGAATTGATAACTGGTCCTTCGACACCAGTCCATGACTCCCCAGGGGACCGACACCTACTAAAACGTCCAGGCTCTTAGGTTAAACACTGACAAGTAGCTGGCCAGTAAACAGCAGAATCTTCTACCATCTCTTGGACAGAGTATACTTCCAGGTTCGTTTCATTGAAATAAATACAGCTTTTCAATGAATGCATCAGTCAACAATTAACCAATACGTTACAAATAGTACAAACTCAAAGCTGGGGTCTACAAACATTGTAAAATGATTATAAATCAATAAAAAGTGTTTAAAAAAAAAAAAAAAAAAAAAGCTGGGGTCTAGAGGGAAGTGCTCCCGACCCAGCAAGACCTCTTCCGGCTGCCGGGGCTCTAATTCTGACAAAAATCTCAGACTCAGACACTGATTTCTCCCCGTTAAACTCCTTTCTAAAGTTCACACAATATAAACATCAGGCAATAACCTCCCAAATCAACGGGGACTTGAAGAACACTGCAATTTTGTACTTTCTTTTTTTGTCACGTAAACTCTCTTAATTCAGGATCTGAAAGCGTTGATTCATCTTGAAAACTTTTGCAGTAAATTACAGGCAATTCTCCTTTGGGAGAAATACTACTTGGAGGCTTATTAGAGCAGAAGTTTAAATGTCAAAATGTTTTTCAGAGAAAAAGCTTACCAGCTCTTTCAGTAAGATATCATATTCAGTTAACAAAAATGATGTTGCAAGTTGCTATTTCCAAATATTTGAAAACATTATTTCAGACTAATTGAAATCCAGTATTAATCAAGGGACCTTATTATAGATTCTTCCTAAAACATAGGTCTTAGAACATCCTAAAGCAGTATCATACTAACTTATAATATGTCCCAGAAAAAGAGCCATAATAGTGGGGCCCTGTAACAGTGAACAGTCTACAACAAGCAACACTGTCTGCAAATAAACAGATGACAAACTTTAAGGCCAGTTTTCATGAAAGTTAAAATATTTCCACCAAAATCTTCCCTTTTTTTTAACTTTATTGGTAAAGGAGTAGTATGAAGGCTAACTTCTATTTAATCTACATTAAAATGATAGTTCTTACTATTAAAATCTGAATTAATGTTTTACTGTACCTACACACCCAATATACAAACTTTTGAACTCTTAAAGAAATATATATTCTGCATATTTTATAGTTAAATTAAACTATAACTAACTAAAAATAGTACATTAAACAGAGGGACCGTCAGAAAAAAAAAGACATAATTAAGGCCATAGAGAAAATAATTAAAATCAAGGGACACACAAGTATACTACCATAATTTCTGAAACCACCAAAACAGAATGATAAAAAAATAATACTCTCCTGGATATGTTAGAAAATGTAATATTATCATTGTGATTTTACACTGCTGCAGTGATTTTTAGATAATATTCAATTCAATTTTACTTCATAATGTCTGGCCTTACTTTAAAATATAGTATAAATAAGTTTCAAAAAATTTCAAATCTTCACTTGAAATGACATTTACTCAGTCAACATCGAGTGACTAATGTTTGCATGCTATGTTTCAGGTCGTAACACATACTTGACTGTTATGGGTACTTCAGGGAGATTGAAAAGAATAAGGTTTTAATATTACTATGTCTGCATCCACTATCTCTTAGAAGCATAGAAAATTCCATTATTCTGGAGGAATTTATTTTTTTTAAAAGGGGCATTTAAAAATCAATTATGCTAATCTTCCTTAACCGGCATGCTCAAATAACTAGTAATCAGTGTGAACCAGAAACAACTAAACAGCATACAGAAGAAAGATATCTCTGATTTTGAAATTCCAACCCTGGGATTTTATGGTCTTTATTGATAAAATGAAAATGTTCACACAATGTTTAATTAAGCAACTGAATGAGAGGGATGCTGAAATTGACAGGACGTTTAAATGTCACTACTGGGAAGATGAACATTTAAAAATATGTCTGAGCAAATAAAAACAGAAAAACATTTCATTGGGGGCAGGGAAAAAATTTAAGAAATGGCTATTTCAATTTTCCTCAGTCATTAATTTCACACATATATTCATTTGACTTTCATGGGTAATACACAAATTAATAAAGACAAGAAAAACCATAAATTTATCAAATTTAGTGCCAATTAAGATCAGTGTAGCCGATCACCTACACTCACATAACCTTAGTGACTAAGGATGACCTGAGTTACGTAGGTATGATTAAATTACTGCCAAGACAGGAGAAGATGTACCAAGTGTTTTACAGAAGGACTAAAAAGAGTGAAATTAAGTGCCTGAGTTTAACAAGGTCATCTTCATTTATATTCTTAATGCAATCCCTTCACCATGTTTTAAACATGTGCTTTTTACAATAAAAAGTTTAGTTTACATTTAAATGGGTAAGGACAAATCTAAAATTAGAGGCATTTTAAAAGCCACCATCCAACATCAGAGGGCTCGGGAGTCTTCAAAGGTCACTTTCTGTTCTAAAGTTCTACATCCAGGCCTGGGCAGTTCCCTAAACTGTGTGCCTATAACCACTTTTGGAAGTGATTCTTTTGTTGTTACTTATTCCATTAAAAGGTATTTTGCTGAGCGCCTACCTTGTGCCAGGTGCGAGGGGCTGATCTGTGAATAAGGAAACGCAGTCCCTGCTCATACAGGTAGTAAGTGTATCATGTGCTCTGGGGTCATGACAGGAAGGCACAGGGCTTCCAGAGAGACCTGAACAGAAGTCCGGTTCTCCCAGAGGAAGCGATATTAGGCTGACATCTGAACGTTGCCAGGGGAAGGGGCACCTTCCAGTTTTGTTTTGGGGGGGAAAAGGGATTAGCAGATCCAGAGGGTCAAGAAGAAGAAAAAGTCATCAGAAAGCAGCTATGCTCGATCAAGGGGACTGTGGGTGGCAAGAGGCAGGGTGAGGGGACCTTGTAAGAGCAGTCTAAGGCCAATGGGATATCAATGAGGGTTTTTCCAGGGTTGAAGTTCGGGGCACAAGTCTGCAGCAAACTGTAGGAAATGACAGTCTCCAGGAGAGTCTTAAGTCTCTGCTTAGCAGGTGATAATTGATTCACTAACTGATTTCCTCAGATATCGCCTTTTAATAAAGATACTTCTTAATTATCAGTTTCCCTCCCCCAAAGAGTGCTTGCAGTATTCTGGGAAAACTGAAATACGAAAAAAAATTTTTTTTGAATTAAAACAGTACTTTAAAATAATCCGGAAGGCTTGAAGGCTTCTGGTCAAGCCAAATAAAGTTAAGGAGAAAAAAACCCCAATTCTCAAAACAGTTCAGAAAGAATGAATGGGTTACTGTGGAAACTGACCCCCTTTCCCTCATCTAACTTTTTCTTTCTAGAAGTCATACCTGGTGGAAAGAGGGCTCCCTGCAAATTCCACCCAGAGCTCTGCTGATGTCCTTCCTGCCTCAGCCCTCTCACTGATGGGGACAGTCATGCCGCCACTGACTTCTCCCTAAACTATGTGAACCTGAACTTGGATTAAGAACCACATTTTCCCCACGCTGCTTCTGCATGACTGCTGAGCCAGTATTTTATAGACAAGTTATATCTTTTCTTTTGGTTTAGTTCTTCAGGACACTGAAGGTCGTATGTTTAGGAAACACGTGAAGTACTCTCTCAGGAATTCCCTCGGTCGCGCTTCACAGCCCTGTGAGGACAGGAAGTGGCAGCTGTCTTCACGCATTCCCCACACAGACTTCAGTCTGCAGAATTACTTATGAAGGTGAACATTCTCCATATACATGTGGGCCCTAAGTCTTTCTTTGTGAGCTCTATTGGTCACTTTTTTTAAAAAACAGAGGTCACATGACACTGTGGTCCTCATAGAGTGCTATTCTCAGGCACTCCTTTCCTATGACTTTAAGCAAAGGTAGATAATGGTACTTTGCTTAGGGTACTGCTACCAGGATTCCTCTGATCGCTACATATAACCAAGCCCAAGGTGGTTATTATTAATTTTTTTAACTACAAATAGTTAGCATAGTCAAATGGCTTATAATGGTTTTAATAGCTATGGTCATTAATTCAAAGGGAAATAAAGAAATTAAAAGAATCAATTAAACCATTCCCATTTACATTTCTATGGAAAAAAATGACAGCAAAGAAGAGTTCAACACCATCTGGATGTTGGGATATTCATGCTGTCCCGGAACAACGAACTGCTGAGAAGGCTGGGCGGTCCGAAGCTGACGAAGGACGGCTCATATTCACGGGAAGCCACTGAAGGGCTTAGGAAGGACTGTCCAGGCATTGTTGCAGATTCTGCAAGCTTCTTCTCTAAATCAAACAGGATCTGCACTAGACTTCTTAGCCACCTTGTCCACCTCACAGTTCCATGCAGACTATCTTTGTAATTTCTAAAAATAAAACGGTTACTGACGAACACCATCTATCACATTGTTAATAACACTTGTTTAAAAACCATTATTAGCAAATTTCCTTCAGAGTCTGGGTTAAAGAAAAAAATTATCTCACCTAATAATATACTTGCTTTCATTACATATTGAAAATTAGACAATTTATTGATAAATTAGCTCCTTGTCTTGGCTGCTAGGGAGCCCATGATTGCTAGGATAATTTTTCCTTTTTTATCTTTAATATTTTGTTTTTGCCTTTTATTGCATACTAATAGTTTTAGGTCTTGCCTGTATAGTATCATTTAAAAATAGGCTGCTTCAAATCCTTTTTTTACAAAGTTGAGGTTTAACTAGTATTTATTTGCTATCATCAAACCAAAAATTGCCAAGTGAAGAAAACAATCAATTCACTGTATCCCTGAGGCTGGTGAGGGATCAGAATAAACAGTAATTACTAATTGTGAGTTCGTAACCCTTGTATGCATTTCTAATTATATCAAGGGGATGATATAAAAATTTCCCAAAAAGGAAAAAAAAAGTTTTTGTGAGAGTTTCCAAATCAAATAATTAAAGGGAATAAAAATTCAGAAAGCTACCACGCTGGCCCCTGACTGCAGAGCTGGAGGCCGGGTTCTGCCCCTCAGTGGTACTCACATCAGGCTGGGTCGGTGCCACTGAGTGGTCCGGTTGTTGTGGTTGACGTAGTAAGTACGACCCAAGTTGTCCACTTTCTCCTCCCAGCCAGGGGGCAGAGGAGGGGGCGGCAGTTCCTCTTGGTGCTGAGAAGCCGAGTCATTTGAGTCCACAACTTCCCAGCCAGGCTGTGGGACAGAATCAGAGGGAATGGAGGTCAGGAGGCTGGCTCCCCAGACGTGAGAAGATGCTCACCGCGCATCCTGTGGCCTCCGGCTCTGGCAGCGGCTTCGTGTGCCACATTTAAAGAAATTCTCCAAAGAGGGCCAAAACAGTCAATTCTAGGAGAGTCTCAAAAATATTCTGAGCAATTGGCCAATGAGCCGCACTGCCTCCTAGGATGACTGCACTGCAGGGCGCGATGCGGACCGGGAGCTGTACGGCCTGTCACGTTACCTAAGTCACATTAGACTCTTGCCATATTTCATGTTTGTTATTCTGACCTGAAGGCCTCCGGGGCTGCACAAAGCCATGCCAACGATATGGGTCAGGCTACAGCTGTCGGCTTTTCAGCACCTCCAGAAGGTAAAAGGGAGCAGGGAAGATGAGCCGCCCGCATGTGTGTCCTAAGAGAACCCACGGCCGGAGCGATCCGAGGCCCACGGCTCTGCAAGGAGGCCGGCAAGCTGCCCCTGCGTGGAGAACAATCTCGGAGCCAGAAGAGGCCCGGAGGCTGCTTCGCCATCCCCATTGCCACATCAACCGGCTTCGTGGTACCAGTGTTAGAGGCACTTTTTTGCAACACATATTTTCAGCATTAAGTATTCCTTCCTAACATCCCCTAGTAAAGTCACTGGAAAATTAAGCAATTCACTGGTGACTGCAGTTGGAAGGCTGGAAGAATGTAAAAACAACAACAAAAAAATCCTTGGATTGGAGATGAAAATCCGTGGATGCGCTTATGAAATTTTAACATTCGCAACTGCCGATCCCCCACTTCAGTCCTCTCACGGAGAGATGAAAGCTCACACGTGAAGTACTGCCTGCAAATATGACCTCGTGGTCTGAGGGGGTTCGGTTCACTTGCCCACAACGCATTATCCACACATCATGTATACGCAACAGCTGCAAACAGATGTGCAAATAAGCCAGAGAGAGGTCCTGTAAGCGGAGACTTGTAAATGGAACACTGCGAGAATGAGTCTAAAACAGCACTATCCGAAGCATCGGCTGCAGGTACAACGTGACCCATGGTTCAGGTATGTGGCCAGAAAGTTAAAAGGTGGCCCAGCCAGGAGGGAACGAAAGAAAATTCCTCTGGACAGCTAATTCCAAAATGGCATTTCTAGGGGAGAGCTCTTCTCATGCACGCCATCACCTGTGGGCCAAATGAGTAAGGAACTTGGAAAAGATTCTCTAGATCATTTTCTCCACTTTGAAGCAATTCCAAGGGCTAAAAGGAATTTTCAAAAGAGCTGTAAGTCCAAAGATGTAATAGAATTAAATATGTGGGGAGAATTTCACATGGCGGCGGGGCTGCTAATAAAACAGAGGCATAGCATTCCAAACAGAGAAAACTCTTCAGTTGTGAGCATTGTAACATAAAATAAAAACTTCTTTGCTGAAAACACACACATCAGTAGGTCTATCAACAATGCAGATTCACGGACACAAATAAGTCTCTTTATATTTAGGCTTTATCAACTTTTATTTCCTTAAATTATAAAGCATTGAAGTAAAGTATCAACATGCCCTCAGGCAAGGAAAACAGACGGCGGCCTGCAACCCAGGAGCTTACCTCCATTTCATCCCTCTGCTCGCTGCTTTCTTCGTCTTGACCTCCGTTTTTGGGCATGTAGGCCATTTTCAATCGCAAAAATCCCTTAACTCGAGATTTATGACTGCATGATGGAAGAAAACCGGTTACAGAGAATGTGACTTGGTTATGTCTTGATGATGGTTCACATTTATGGCTTTTTATAAAGATGAAAATAGGACAAGAAAAGTTGAAATCTTCCTCAGAGAAAACCAACAGCCAAAGCACAAAGGACGCCTGCCTCCCAAAGGCTCACCTTCTTGGTCTGAGGAGAAAATCCTTAAATGTGTAGGGTCGCTCCATCGTTGGGTCTTCTGTCTAAAGGAAGGAAAAGCAAGTTTCAATGCTCCTGATGGTTTCGTGTTTCAGATACACCCACCCGGATCTGGATCACAGAGAACTACGTTTTCATGTTTCAGGACGTGGGCCTGGTGAAAATGGGCGTTGGTTTCTCAACCAGGACTTGTCAATTAATTACACATTTTAAAGGTCACCGAACTTGATCTACTCAAGATCCACTAGATGTCACTATCAACATCTGCTTCTAGGAGCCGACCTCAGCCTTAGACAAATGTCAAAATTATAGTCAACACTGCCAAGTGTAATTTCTAACTGCTGGGTGCAGGCTTCAATCTCACACTGCTGATTAACTTCGGAGAACCAGTGGTCACTGGTGCCTGCTTGTCCCTGTGATTCAAGAAACCTAAAGATGCAGTTAATAGGAAAGTATGCAAGATTAATCTGAGAAGGCAATTTTACTTTACTTTTAACATTAAAATAACATGTCATCAGCCTGAGATCACTGAAAGCTTGTCTCCACCACAGAGACTCTTCTAGTGCCATCATCAATCAGCCTTTTTCTGGTGTTTATCCCATAAAGCTATGAATGTAATTGTGATATTTACTCATTTTAAAAGCAGTCAGTATTCATCTCATTGTGCAAAATCAGTTGGTCAAAGCAAGCAGAAAATTGGAAAAATAAATGCTACTATTTCATCAATTTTAAAATACTATATACATAGTAAAACTTCAACTACCTCGACTCTTTAATTAAACACAATTTAAAATATTTACTTTTGTAGCAAGAGACAAACCACAGCAAAACGATTTACTATATATCAGAGGGGTACATGTGTGTGCATTTATATTTGAAACATTATCTGTTTTTATCATCCCCTGCTTTAAACTCTTTTTTTGGCGGGGGGGGTAAAGTTTGTTTGTTTGTTTGTTTATTTTAAATAATATACATGGAAGTACTGGGGACTGAACTCAGGACCTCGTGCATACTAAGCACGCACTCTACCACTGAGCAATATATATCCTCCCCTCTTCTTTAAAATCTTGATAGCTTCCTGCTCTGCTTTTAATATGCTGAAAATTCTTTCCTATGGACCTACAAGGTTAAATCATGATCTGGTTCTTAATTACCCACAGCCTCACTGTGAACCAGCCTCTCCATCCACCCCTTACTCCAGCCGTCCTGACCTCATCTGTCCTGTGTGAACATCACATCGAGCCCTGCCCTCGCAGGCCGTTCTGCTGGACAGCTCTGGCTCCAGACGGCCACGGCGGGCTCCACTTTGCCGTCCAGATCTGAGATCCCTGAGATCCCAGGTGGCACCCTCAGACGCTGCACCCTAAATCGCCACCATCAGCCTCCCTTTATCTGCCTCTATCACAATATCCTGATTTACCTTCTCCCCTTTCACTATCTGAAATTATCTTGTTCATTTACTTATTTACTGGTTTATCATCCATCACATCTAGAATATTAACCTCATGACATCCGAGACTTGGATTTGCTCACCGCTCATTGTATTCTTGGTGCCAAGAGCACTGCCTGTCACAACGTAAGCACCTGTACAAGTAGCTGATTAATCCATGTGATCTACGGTAAACTACCGAGCCACAAAAAGTCACTATCACTCAAGAAAGTCAAATATGGTCTCTAGACTGTTCTCCCTAAGGCAGCAAAGTTCGAAAGAAAAATCACAGAGCTCGCAGGGACTCTGAAAATGGAATTGTCCATACGCTGCACAGCTTAAGTGACAAACACCATGCAGATCAAGAGGCAGACGTCCTAGGTCTGGGTCCTGGCTTTGTTACTTACAGGGCCACATGGCCAAGGACAAGTTCCTTACCTCTCTGTGCCTCAGTGTCCTCATCTACCCAGTGGGGCAGTAACACAATCTTATTCACAGAGTTGTTTTGACGATTAAACCAGATCCACTGGGTTGGTGCATATCCAATCCTCACGAGGGTTCCTGGCACGCTTAATGAATGTTGGCCCCTATTATCATCGGCCAATTCTACATTTTCATTTCACTTGTGAGTACTGCCCACTTAATGCTCCGCAATAAAGGCAGGGCATTAAAAAATAAAAATTCACCTCTGGAAATTCTCCAGCGTGAACAAGATGGTGATCTTGTAGGTAACAACAGGATTCTTTGTGGCACCAGTCAGGTCCTGCGTGATCCCAGTCCCTGGAGAAGAGCCCAGGGGAGGCTCCCAGGACAGCACTGAGAGTGCTCCTGGTGGAAAGCCATCCCAAAGAGATTAATCCTAACAGTATTGTTGGCCAAAACAGATGTTGCTGCCTCCCGTCCCTGGCCATGAGCATTCAAGAGAAAATCTTTTGCTTACACAGCGATTTCATCCCAAAAAGATCAGTTGCTTTCAATAGAACTGCAGCCACTCTAACATACACATAGTGAGATAAATGACTCTGTGGGCAAGTGGAAGGGAATGGCCTCATCAGGACCCTAGACTCAAAACAGGGCTGCAGCCACTGAAAGGACCCAAGCCTTAGGCTGAGATCCTCCACTCCGTGGCCCTTGACTATGCTGCAGATCAGTGCTGGCCACCCAAGGTCTGGTCAGCCTGCTGGTCACTAGGCAAGTTACCTCCCTCTCTGGGCCCGGTGCCCTCACCTGGAAAATACAGGGGGTGGATGCATGGTCTCTAAAGTCCCTCTAAGCTCTGATCCTGAACTCTGTACATGTGAGAGGGAACCAGTCCCCTGGTATCACCCGGAATTACAACAAGGGTGTTCGTCACTGAGTTACATTCAAGTACAATTAAGGCACCAAATAATCTCACCACTACCCTGAAAATGCCGCACTGTAGGAAAACTGAGATTCAAGTTAACTCTGGTTGCCTCGAGTGGCACTTGACTGAAATAGAAGAAATTAATGTTTTAAAAATAACTCTCTACCCCAGTGTGTTTCCCACAGATACAGAGATTTGGCATCTGGGTAGGGGTGAGTGTGCTGAGGGCTCAAAGGGCAGGGGAGACAGAACTAATGGAAGAAGCCAGAAAAATTTCAGAGGCATAAACGGCAAACACCTGCCAGAAACGGCATTCTATTGTTAATACAAGTCTTGGAGTTATTTTTTGTCTCTAAGTAATTATTAAAGACAAGTCAAAATATTATATGAACTTCTGGGCAATGATACACATAATTTAACAAATAGATGTAAAAATGATAGTTTTTTTTTTTTTTTTTTTTGAAGTCAGTAAGAATAGGACAGCCACGGCTAAGTTTACTTCTGGTGCCGCCTTGTAAAAGAATGAAATAGAAGAGCTCTGTTTCAGCTGCAGAACAGACATCAGGCAGGTAGCGCTACCTTCCTAAAATACAGTCTCCCATCTCCTCCACCAGCCTCCAGTGTGTCACGCTGCCCCAGTCTCCCAGGTAACACCTGTGTTGTCATGGTCGCCACGCCTCTGCTGAGCGAACACTGCGAGGCAGCTAAGACGCCAGTTCACAGAGCTAGATGGAAGCTCGGTATCGTCTATGCCCTCATTTTATAGGTAAGAAAACAGATGCCTAGAGAAGATTACTAACTTATTAAGGTTACCAAGGCAACCTGGCCATCTCCAAGTTCAGAGACAATTACTCTTGAGAGATCTTTTAAAGCCTGACATTTGGAAACTTCTGTGAATATGAATCTATGTTTTCTTAATTCTCAGATCTGCACGGAAGGTCAGACCGCTAACTTTATTTACACTTCCCCACTCCTCTCTCTTCATTTACTCACCCCTATGCTCAAAAATAAATAAAACGGAAAAAATATTAAAGATGAGTGGCACATTTGGCATAGAAGCAAAGGAAATAGAGGTCCCTACCATTCTAAACTCCTTGGGTCCTATTTCCTGTCCTTTTTTTTCTTCCACAAAGAAAATTGGTCCAAGAGCCAAGAATGAAAGTGAATGACAATTCTAAAACTATTTCCTTTCATCTGGAAGCACCTGATAAAGCACTGAGGAATCCATGATCAAAGAGGGGAAAGGACGTTTGTTTTCTTTCTCCTTATCACTCTTTACTCCTTCCTGTTTAAGGGACAACAACAGAGCTGACACTGCCCTGGGGCCACTGTGGCTGACAATGGAGGCAGGGATTCTGGACCACGTGGAGTGCACCCCAGCGCCACACAATCCTCCCTGACCCTTCTCTCTCTTTCAAGTGGCCTCCTTCCCTCGTCTCCCTGGCAAAACCCCAACCTGGGCTGACACAATGGCCCACAGGGCCCAGCAGGGCACCTAATTAATTATCCAGGAACCCAACACTGGGCAGTGAGCTGAGGAGGACCCCCCCACCCCTCTTCCCCATGTGCAGCGGTCGGAGATGCCAAAGCACTGGTAACTCTGCACGTGCATCCATGAAGGGTCTGCTCCCAAACCAGAGGGAGGTTCATCCTGATCCTCTAGACTTCCTGGTAGGTTTCTCAGGGTCAGGGAATGCACAGCTTAGGAGACCAGTTCCCAAGAATTTAAAAGCACGGTGTTACACTGCAAATGCCAATATCCACTAGCACCTGCACCATAAGAAAGGCTTTGAGAATTTCAGCAAGGGAATATGGTTCTTGAGCGAACCCCAATTACCAAGTCTCAACTATTTTTTCCAAAAGTGCACACACAACCCCCCCCCACAAAATAGAGTATTTAAATTATTAAAAATAACTTCCTAACAATCATGAGAGATTACATTAACTTTACTTTTGTGGTCTTGAATCTTCTCCATCAAGCTCCTGATTTAGAAAAGAGCTTCATTCAAATGCTGGCAACTTCTTAGGCCAGAAGCAAGGCACAGATGATTCTTTTCTAACAGACTCAAGGCTCATGCTCTCTTGGGGCAACAAGATAAGCTTAAAATGCCTTGTAAGTGTGTTTACATGTCAACATGGAGGTGAAAACAATTAGGCATTTTCCTAAGTAATTTTAAAAATAGTAACAGAAGATTACTTCTCCTTTATCTTAAATTTCTATGATTCCAAATTTCTGAGCCTTTTCTTATTATTTAAATTAAATATTCCTGGTATATGAAACATGTAGAACTACAGAGAAACAGCCTCAAGTAGGGGAAAAATGCTGAATGAAAAAATCACAAAGTAAAACTTGGTTTGGGAATCACCCCACCCTGTTCCTTCTAAATACTGGAGGAAAGGGAATCCAGAATTATATATTTTTCACCTAAGCCAGGGAACTCTGGTCTGATCTCACCGGAGCCATCCAATATGGAGCCATTTGCCACAGGTGGCTTTTTAAATATAAACTTTAATTAATCAAAATGAAATAAAATATCTTCAGTTCCTCAGTCACATTAGCCACATTTCAAATGCTCAACTACCACCTGTGGCTATTGTTATGGTGGCCCTGCAAAGCCACACGATGAACTGGCTTCACCGACTCAGAATGTCTGTCATCAAACATATGTTTAAGAGTAAATTCTCTATCAGCTAGTGGGGTTGTATAAAATTAATTGAGACCAAATACTCAATGCCATTCCGCAAACCTTGAGAAGGCTTGGGTCAGTTGGCAGTGGCAACTTCACCGCCACATAACCACTCTATGTGACAGTATCTCATGAAATAAGACAATTTTCCTAAGTTCCTTATCTAAAATGTGATGATTTTGACAAACACTGAATCCAGAGGCCATACAGACACAATCTGCCTTGACAGTGGTCACACAGCCACCAGGAAAAGAGCATCCATTACTTATCCTACAAAGTATATTCAAAGGCTAACATCCATTGTACATGCCCATCCTTGTGTTATCATACAAAACCAACTGTGCAATTTTCCCATGAGTGTCCTATACATATGATCAAATGTATCATGAGAGCACCTGAAATCGTCGGACCAGAGCCATGTCCACTCAGAACATGCTGGCTGGGATCTGCTACCACTTAGAGGATAAAGACTGCACTTCCACCTCTCCCTTTGCGGTCCATCTCTGGGACTCCAGTGGGCTCCACAAAGCCCACCAATTTTAAGGAGACATGGCACTCCGGTGTAAGCTCACCCTGGGACAAGTTCAAAACTGGGAGGCTCCTTTACTCCGCTGGCTCAGCTCCCGTGAAAGTACTCATTCCTCTCTGGGCTTGCACTGTTCCACTCTTGAACCGGCTGGTCTAGTCCAGAGCCTTGGTCTAGTCCAAATCTGCAGCTAAAATATTCTCTCTACTGACTTGGTTTCTGAAGAGCAACATTCTTCTGTTCTCTGGGAGTCCCACTCAACTTTTCCAAACCAATCTGCACGCAATCACTCAAACAGGGGACTGCTGGAGCAAGTTGTTTGAAAATTTCGCTCATACCTCTTAGAGAACATCAGGACGTAATTTGCCTTGACTGTGATATGGTTTTTATGTTAGGGAAAAGGGTGGCTGGGGACACCCAGGAAAGAACTGACCAACCAACCGACATTGTCTAAAAACACGGGGAGGTTACAGCTTCAACTGCGCAGCATGAACAGAAGCCCCACTGGTGGAGAAACCTGTGGACAGTCTTTCAGCACCAAGCCTGAGACATCCCTACGCTCTCAGTGCGACTTCAAAAGAACAGCCGGGCTTCTGATGGCCTATGGACTCAGTCTCCTGTGCACCTTCCACAAGCAGCTTGGAGCTTCAGGTTTTTATAGAGAAACAAAAATATTTTAATCATTTGGAAGGGAACATGCTTGAAGTCTTTCTTCCTTAATAGCTCCCCTGAGTAAATGAGAGTAAGTGCGTCACATTCCTCACAGCAGCTCTCACCGCCTCCCGGGTGCAGCCCGTCTATCTCGGTCTCTGATACTGGGTAGCAGCTACAGTTCCCACATGGCAGGAGGCTCACACGAGGTGGTTTAACTCATTTTACTTTATAGACTATGCTGTTGGTGCACATAAAGCATTAAAGCAATAATAAAATGCTCTTGGAAGGCAGAAACATTTGACTTATCCCCTCTCAGGTGCTACTTAAGTCACTTAGTGATGCCGGAAGGGCCCAGGGCTGGAACACGAGATCATCTCCCCTCACCAAGGGGAGTCACCTTCAAGCTCGGTCATGGTCAACAGTCCCAACCGTCTGGCTTCTCGTGTGGACAGAGAGGAATGGGAGCGACACCACACATGCTTCCGCGGCAGGTTCTGAAGCCGGAGTGGGTGTTTCCAGCTGACAAGTTCACTCAGAACCACAGCGCCTTTTCTTTTGTCTCCGTGCCGACTGAGAAAGCCATACACAAAGCCTGGGAAACACTGGCTAGTGGGGACGTAGCCCTGGAGAGGCAGCATGTGCCATTCCAGACAAAAGGGACAGACATCTGCTTAGACCCAAAGGATGAACTTGAAAGCAAGGACATTCCAGTGACAAGGAGGAGGGGTTTGACAGAAGAAGGTAGCTGTTTCGTATGAAGTGACAAAGGAAAACGAGCTAAGGAGCGGAAGAGAAAGCAGCTGGTGACACTGCCAGTCCTGCCTGGAAGGTTCAGATGCCCATGATTTTTACAATGACGCTGTCTACTACCCACTAGAAAGGGACAGGGTCAGAGTGCACGCTCTCCATCTCAGCCTTCTCTGTCTGCCGTGTTCACGCCGAGGAGATACTACCCTGAAAATACACCCAAGTGCAGACAAGCAGAAACTGCTGCTCACAGCACTCATTGTAAATATAAAGCAGGTAACCGTTCTTACCGGGAGATGACTAAGCGGTATGTCCACCTGGCCCAGGAAGTCGTCTCGCGTCTGTTGAGAAGAGAGAAGAGTTAATGCTTCCATCTATCAGCTGAGTGTCAGCATTCTTAAGCATTTTTCTTTACAAACGGAGACAAAGGTCCGGGCCTGACACGGGAGCGCAGCAGGGCTGGGCTGAAGGCAGAAGACCCAGGTGAAGCCCAGACAGCCGTCACCTCGGAGACCGTGTGCCCCAGGCCTCCCGCACCTGATCTGCAGCCGCCCGAGACTCTGCAGGGCGTCTACTCCTCCGCGGAGTGGAGACAGATCCTCTCTTGGGCCTGGGGAGCACGCGCTCAGTTGGGGAAGGGACACCTGGGACCACAGAGGGTTTGGGGGCACCGCTGGCCCAGTTTAAAGAGAAGACAGTAAACAAAGGTTGGGAGCATTTTAACAAATATTTATTGATCAAGTGCTGTAAACGAAAGAGCTCCTGAGGTCTGAGAGTCCTGGGACAGAGTATAGAGTTTAGTTATTAATATATCTTATAAATTACTTATCACTAAAAAACGGCCCTGACCGTTCAGTTGAGTAAGTGTACTGTTTCAGAATCCAAGTTCATGGGTGAGTTCCCGGTTAATTCTGGACACTCTGTGCCTCTTCCTCTCTCCATCCACCACACAGCATGTGTCTTTCTGACTTAAGAGTCAGAAATGAAATCCACGTGGAGAGGCTCCCAAGCCCCTTTCAGACTCTGGGACTCACTGAGTCAAGTCAGGTTTGGGGGTCGCTGGCCTGGAGCACAGGGGGTCCAGCAGGTCAGGCTGACGCTGCGTCCTGCTGTAGGACAGCTTGGCTCTGCCTTTTAGATGACCCACTGAGTGACTGGGAAGGGGCACAGTGACTCGTTACCCCCGTAAGCAGCACACAGCTGCTTCTGGCACATCCCAAACGCCTGATAGCGGTGAAGTTCTTTAGACCTCATCAGACCTGTCCCACCGCTGGCTTCAGTTCAGGAGAACCCCAAAGAGAATCCAGACCTCCTAACCCTGAATCCTGGGCTCCTATTTTCACTCTTTACTGGTTCAATTGTGAAAATTTCTAAGTTATAAAACACGCTTTTCAAATGTACTTGAAAAAAAAATTCTCTTCTTGCATTTAAACAGCGCAGCAGGTAAATGTGAATGAAATTTACTGAAATGATCCACTTCAGGCTTAGGATTTCCTTTTAGGTAATTAAAAAAAAATTTGTTTAACTAGGAAGCTATCCGTTTCCTCTAAACAATACATGACAGACAATGAAAAATCAAAGTTACCATGGGCTGAGTGTGCACGAAGCATGAGACTCATCCCCGTCTTTCCACTGAGACTCTTCGGTCTTTTGTTTTCCCACCTGTATGTGCCTCAGTCCATCATGGAGATACCTCGTCTAGCACAGGCCCTAAGGGGCCAATAAATGCTGTCTATCTCAACAAGAAACAGCCGGCAAAAGGTCCAGAACAAGTAGACATCTTCACCATCCAAAGAGTTAGGGAGCAGTCCTATTCTGAATTTGGCTGGTTTAACTATAATTATAAAGCCAGTGTAAATGTCAGTTAATTCTACTTTCAAAAACGCAGAAACGTTTGACTGCCGACCATAAGTTGTGTCTCTACCTAATGTGAGTGGTGAGGCGTCTCCATCTGTCCCCTCTCCCCTCCTGCCACTGGTGCAGATGCTGTGAAGGAAAAGGACACAGGGATGCAACCATCAAAGGAGACAATCTCACTGGAAGCTGGAAGCTGTTTCATAACCTGATACCTCTGAAAGGCTACCCATCAACTGTCAACGTAAGTGTCTTTTAATGAAAATTCACAAAACATCCACGAGCCCGTGCTGTTTTGCTAGGGAGACGTCAGAGTTCTAAACTGATCAGATGAGTTCACCATCCGAACCAAGGGACAGGCACCTGCCACTCAGGGCTACAGCAGCAAAGCAGGTGCTGTGCCAAGGCCGCATGGAATCCTCACAGCAACTGTAGGAGGTGGGCACGATTATTACGCCCATTTTACAGATGGGGAACCTAGAGACCAGAGCACTTCCTATCTGGGGAGACTGGTTCCAGAGCCTGGGCTCTTAACTAACACTCTGTCCCCGCACCTCAATGAGGCAGCAAAGCATGGCTGTGCACCAGCTGTGGGCTTCTCACTGGGATGTTGGCTACAAACAGTGTGGATGAGAAGGGACCCTGATGACAGCACAGTTGATGAGACTTTGGGGGGAGGGAGGTTCTGTTAAAATGCCATCTGGGATATTATCTTTAACAGAACCTCCTGTTCCGTGTCTGCTTCTTTCCCCAAAGGAGCAGTTTACTGGATCCCCATGGCACTTGCTGCAAAGCCAGGCAGCTCCACTTGTACCTTAGCAAGCTTCCTCAATACATCTAAAAAACAATTCTCAAACAGATGAAGATGAAGCCATCTCACCATTAAATAGAAGGCTCTTATTTTCTGGTTTACATCAAGGGTGACTGTAACAAAGTCATCTTAAAAATAAAATAGGGATCAAGTGTATAGAACAGCACATGGTCAAGAGGAATTGGCTTAAACAAGTGATTCACCAGTCAAGGGAACATGTTGGTGAGATCCAGGTTTCAAAACATCCCACTGTTGCCAAAGCTACAGACATTTCAGGCAATGCAAAATACTTACGTTAATGACACTACACCGATGTTAAATGTTTTCATTATCACAGAAGAGACCTAGTAGGGAACCTACTGGTGGCCTTTATGCCAAAATGAGAAGCAGGAATGTTTCAAGGACACGTGGGTGTGTGGATGTGGGCCCCGGAGAGACAAGGTCTGAGGCCATCACAGCATCCTTCGGTCATCACTGCCACAGGATGACGTCTTGCACCAATGTTATAAAAATGCACTCACCATTTTAAATAATTTTCATTACAAAATTATTTCCATCAAGCATCCTGTTAACCCTAAGAGCTTACAGAAACCAAATTAGTTTTGACACATGCAGTGCATACTGGCATTTCTTGTGTTTATTTTTAAGTGGTAAATTCTGTCACTTTCAACCTCGATTACCTGTCACACTATTCTAGAGGCTGAAAACGTGAAGGTTGGTAACACAATTTTAAGTGTTCGCTTCTGACAGGCCATCAAATATTTTCCCAATGTAATGACGATACAAAATGGAACCCTTGAAATGTGTCACAGAAGGTGAGACAAACATCTGTATTCCATCGCTGCAAAAGTGAAATAAACACACCAAGCCCCATCTCTCTCAGAGTTTGGGCTCCAAATGATGATTAACTATATTCAAGACCACCCTTTCCTCCCCCTTAAAGTAACTGTTCCCTTTTAAATAAGAAGGGAAGGGACAGGCATGTGCCGCGGTCCTGCAGAGGTATGTGTGAATGCCACTGGAGCTCGAAGCCTGGGGGCTACCACAGCAGCTCCAGTGAAACCCTAACAAAGCCCCTGGGCATTTCCCATTGTGGACACAGGGCCGGCGCTGCCAGCACTGAAGTGGACACCAGGCTTAGCTGTCCTCACAAGGTAAGTGAGACTCAATTTCTCAAAGAACACATCCATTCAGGAAACAACACAGACTTTTGATCTTCAGGTTAGAACTGCACTCAAAGGATGTGATCTGACTCTTACTACATACTGATGCCCACAGGGGCCGCCGTGTAAGAGCTGGGCTGGGGGAGAAGCCGCAGGGGGACCTGAGTAAGGGGTGCTGGCAGGTCAAAGTGAGGCCATAAAGGCTCTTTAGGAAAGGCGCATCACAAAGGACTGGCGGTTCTGGGAAGGCAAAATGACCTGCAGGTAATACAGGAACATCTATTAAGTGTTTTTTAAACTGTGAGTTGCAGTCCCACTCGGAGTTCACAAGAAGCATCAAAGAACTGAACATAGTGGAACAGAAAACATTAGAGTGCTTCACGTGAAATGTAAGTACTGTTTCCAGAAATCTGTTTCAGTTACGTATACATGTGAATGCGTGTACTAAGTTGTGATGTAAAATTAAGTTCTTTTTTGCATGCCACTGTCACAAGTTTAAAAGCCACCCTACTCCAGCAGATGAAAACCATCCAGTACTACCAACACCCAGGAAATCATTAAGTAGCAACTTCCAAGAAAATTATATTGATAATTTCTCAAGACAAGCGGGAGAGAAGTTAACAGATGAATCAGAACAGAAGCCACAGAGAAGGAATTTAAGGGCAAAGATACGGCATGCTTAGATCTTTGTATATTACACATCAAGGTAAGCCTCCCAACCCTGAACAGCATGACAGAATAACCTCTGCTTTGCTGCTAAACTTAAAACGCAGCTCCTCCACCTGCCGCTCCCTTCCGAGGCATGGGGCCCACACACAAACACAGGCACCAGCAACTGACCAGACGGGGAAATGGGTTCTATTTTTAGGGTGACTTTGGAAGCACGCACTCTGAATTATCTAAATAATGAATGGCTTGAGAAACCTTTCAGAAACTTTCAGACAAAATATCACAAATACAGTAGCCCGCTGTCTGGAGAGTCACCTGGATGTCAAGCGGATTTAGTTTTAGCTGTCTCTCTCCTCACAAGAGCATGAAGGCAGCTTTGTTGTCACACACAAAAGGATGGAGGAATATTCTTTTTTCTCCTTCCATACACACCAGTCTCTGTCCTCTGACAGCAGGACTGCCATGGCTCAGGAAGAGAGAGTGAGTCTGGCCTCCACCCTCAACCAGGCATCGCATAATCCAGTGTCTTACCATCTGGGGCCTCTGGCTTCAAGGTGAGTTGTTTCAAAATACATTGTGGAAGTTACCTTAATCAAACAATCAAGTGCCATTCCACCAAAAACAAAGAAAAAGGTGCAATGATGACATCCTCTGAATGCACATGCTCTTACCAAAATTCACACGATATGCACCAGAACATAAAAACCAAACAAAACTCACTTTTTTGTCCAAACACACACACATCTCTCACCCCACCAGCCTTTCTGCCATCTACTCTTTAGAGGTTAGGATGAACCCTCCTCCCATTCACTAAAACAGAGTAAGGTGTGTCCTGGAGACACTGGCTCTTATTTATAACAACAAGACCTCCCTGTCAACAAGATGCCAAAGCCGACTCACAGGACTTTTACAGGCTCCCATAAAATCACGCTGGACAGGCGGGCAGAATGAAACCACACTGACTGAATGTGATCGTGAAGGCCATCTATTTTAAGGAACACTTTTGCTTGCAATTCGGAAGATAAAACAGAAGGGGCAAAGAACCATCCTGCTGGCAAAGACAGTCGCAGCCTGGCTTAACCAGGAGCACAACCAGACAGTTCAGACTGGGCTGTGAGAAGCCCTGCCTCGTGGGCTCCAAGGGAGTCCCTGTTGTTCTAGGTGTCCTGGTATCATGTTAGGGACGAGACATGCTTGCTGTTGCCTCCTTTCCTGGGGTGAGTGGGGGCAGCTCAAGGACACAGTCTGGTCCACTCCCCTCTCCAATGATAAGCACCTTTCAGGCCAGGGGTCAACTGAGGGCCACAGGAATTGCAGCTTTTTGCAACAGGAGCACTTAATCATCTAAATTTAAGATCCAATAAACTCCACAGGTGCAAACACTGGGAAAGGAATCTGGGAATCAGATGCACAAAATCTGAGCAGCACTGTTGAGGGCATTGGCTCCTTCAGGCAAGGGGTCGCCCAGAGACCCCAGGTGCCCTCACCTCCTAGGGCCAGACATAACCGGCCCTGTGCTGGAGAAATGTAACACAAGCCACATACAGAACTTGAAAATGTCTAAGTCCCTTTCAAAAAGTAACAATCAACAGATGAAATTAAGTCTAATAATCTATCTTAGTTGACCAAATAATCCAAAATCAAAGTGTAATCAAGATCAAAATGAAATCAAGATTATTACTAGAAGGGTCTTACATTCTTAGAGTTCCTCACCTATGGCGCACCTCCCTTTGGACCATATGCACTGTAAGTGCTCAATCGCCACCGGCGGCCGGTACCTGCAGCTCTGCACAGTCAGTCACCACGGCTGCCGCATCTCAGAGGCATGGACAGAATGCTGCAGGGATACGGCGGGGAAGTGACCAATTCTGCCCGGGGTCAAGGGCAGGCATGACTTTAGGAAGGACGGAAACTTCACGCAGAGTCAGAAGCAGCAGTTTTCTAGGAGGATGAACGGGGCGGAAAGAGAATGGTATGAAGCAGATCAGGGGAGAGCCGTGAGGTCCTGAAGAGAAGCCCTGGGGTGGGCATGAGGGGACAAGGCTGGGGGTGGGGGGGTCAAGGAGAGATGGCGAGGCCCTGGTGGGACCGCCCCGCATGGTTATGCAGGAGGACAGCATCCTAGGGGTTTGAGAGGATACGCAAGGATGTTAAGGAGGGAAAAACCAGTAAGGTCTGTATTTAGAAAGGTCCCCAGACGCGGGAGGGAGAATGTATTGGAGGGGGAGGCTCTGGAGGAGAGTGTTACGTTGTTCAGATGAGGCTCCATGGACCACATGGGGACATGGAAGGACGGACGGTGTGGTGATGGTCGGAGTGCTCTGCTCCTGGACCCTCCTTG
The DNA here is from genome assembly GCF_048773025.1 of Camelus bactrianus. Taxonomy (NCBI): domain Eukaryota; kingdom Metazoa; phylum Chordata; class Mammalia; order Artiodactyla; family Camelidae; genus Camelus; species Camelus bactrianus. The sequence goes on along the minus strand of NC_133568.1, from coordinate 17,279,487 downwards.
CCAGCGGTAGCTCTCCTGCCTGTGACCAGGGAGAAAGCACCGTTATCCTGACCCCAGGGCCCAGCAGGAGGGCCCGGAGCCAACATCACTGTCACTACAAGAGCCACGAGGGTGACAATGTTGCAGACGTGACACAGAGCAACCTCAGGAGATAGTGGAGGCCACAGCCAGGGAAGGGGAAGGGCCGACCAGCGGCTGTGGTTCCACCCAGGGCGGTGGGGCTGCCTATGGGCCAGTGTTCATCCCCCGTGTTCTCCTGTTTGTAAAGAAGCTTCCTCTTTGGCCCAGACGTGCCTAGTGACACAGGCTGGGACCCACCATTGTGTATCTTTTCAGAGGAAGGAAGAGGCCACTGCTGGTCATCCCCACAGGGTCTGGGGCCTGGCCTGGCATCACAGTACTCTTTTATATCTGCTTTAAAACTGTCCAGCTGCACAAAAACTCCCCACAAATGACACTGGCAGTTTCTTATGAGGCAAATGTATCTTTGTAAAAAATGCAAATGTGGAAAAACCTGAGGCATGACTGTCATTCCTTATGAAAGGAATGGTAAATTTGCTGAAAAAACTATAAATTTTTAATCTGCTAAAAATGAGGTAAATAGTCACATCCATTCTATCTGTTACAAAGCAAACTGCCTTGAAATTAAACATCAAAAAGGAAGATGTGCCACTGTGTTCATCTAATGACAACACTGTTTAACTCTGTGCTTCTGATTTTATCATACAAAACTGTTTTAATTTCTTAAGATTTCAACAACAGTGATTTTTCTCAGGATAAGTGTCTCTCATCTCTGGAGAAGTTTAAAAATCAATTTTTCTATAAGCGATTTTAATAACATTAAATGCATAATCAGTAAAAGAAAGTAAAGATACTTCTAAATTCTGTATTTTCTCTTAACTAACAAAAAATTGACCTTAATCACATGAAATGATTCACGACAGACACCCGTAGTAACCAATGCAGTGTCAAGGAATGACCGAACAATGGGGAAAAGTGAACCAAGGGACACCATGTGTTCACTGTCATTTTCATAGTCTGATTTCATTAACACGCTTACTGTGAAAAGCTTTTCCTCATATTCTCAAGGCATTTGAAACGATGCAGCCCTGCTCTCTGCCTGGCTGGACAACAGGCTAGATGTGCAGAATACTGTCCAGCAAGAACAGGTCACGTGTAACACGAACGCAGCGTGGTGTCATTCTTGGCATTTTAATGAGCGATGACTCTTGACTCTGAACTAGAGATACAGCGGTTTATATGAGGACAATGACTTTTCATTAAGGTTCCATGAAAACAGCCTCATTAAGAGCTTTGGTATCCCAGGTAGGGCCTGCTAAGTCTCTCTTCTGCACTGGCTGTCCTTTGGCTGAAACTGCAACTCTGGCCAATGGACTCCATCAAAGCTTGCTGGGGGGAAGAAGCTCCAGCCATTCTCTGGTAAGAAATTTAAGACTGCCAAGAATAAGAAGCTACCATGTAGCTTACCTATCATGTGTCAGAAACTGTTAGCAGCAGGTTAAGAAACTTGCCCAAGGTCACTGAGCTCGTAAGCATCAGCCAGGATGTGAACCCAGGCAGGCTGGAGCCAGGGTCCGTGCTGTTGCCACCACATCGAGTAGCTTCACGTTCCAGGGACTTAAGGGAAAACATGGACAGGCGCCCCTTTCCCCACAGAAGACCCTAGTTTGCTGCACTGCAGCCCCAACTTCACATCCCCAGAGGGTCACACTTGCCAGATGCAGTTCCTGGTCATCTGTTAACTCCCAAGGAACACAATCTCAGCACTGTTTGTCATGTGCACATTCTTACTTGTGTCTTTCCTTATTTGTATTTCAATACAAAAATGAAATAAAGTGTAAGTTTGAAAGAGAAATGAAATGAGCTGAATACATCTTGTTCCTTTATTAACCCCCACCCCTCGCCCCAGTAGCTTTCAAGCTGAGCTCTTCACCTGCAGCAGACACACCCCTGAGGATGTCAAAGACCTTCCAGGGGACCTGGGCATGGGCAGTTTTAAAAGACATCATTTTCTAGACCCTCGCCTCCGTATGTCTTCTTCTGCCTCACCTTTCCTAAATCACAATCTGCTTCTCCCGCTTTCCAAAGAAAGGCGTACTTCTCACCTTTCCCAATCTTACCACGGTGCCGTTTGCTCGGTATAAAACCTCTGGAGCACAAAATGAAGGGACAGTTTCAAAGTGCACAGCCCCCGAGCTGAGGGGACACCAGGGAGAAGCCCTGACTTCCCCTGGATGACAGGCTCACGGAATGACAGTGGCTTGCATGTTTACCATCCATCTAACTGATTTTCTTGTTTATTTGATTTACAAAATGAAGTCAGACTTTTTAATGATGGGAAATAAGCCTGATATGGCTGACTTGTTTTTAGCAATAAGGACCAGTTTACCATTAATTCAATTTTATAGCAGATATTTTCCATAAAATAAGCCCTATCTGCAATCACAAGATGAAAAAAAACCCCCAATACGAGATACGTTATGAAATATATTTAAACCACACACATAAATGCTCAGTATACTAGAAATTACGTCTTTTGCAAGTACTGTATTAATAACTTATTGATTTAGTGATAAATTATAGATGTCACCTTAAAAACCATGTGAGAGTTCTTCTAAATCCTTTACAAGCTTTACTTAGCAGAAATGTTTGGAGACTAGAGTTTAAAGCATACAATCTATCATAAAGTCAGATCATTAACTATGTGGTTATTAAAAAGTTTCCTTCAAACCTCATTAAGCATTTAAAGTTTCCTCCTCCAGGGTACAGGGTTGCGGCCATAAAAACAAAAAACCTCCTTTCCACATACCACGCTGGTGAGGCAAGCAGTCTGCAGAGGAAACCTTCAAGGCTTTGGGTAAAATTAAGTAAATGATTACATGTACCTTAAGATTACACCATTGAAAATAAGAAATGCAAAGGACAAGGAGAAACTGACATCCACATAAGACTCTAGCAGGTGTGACTTTAAGACCAGAGTGTGGGTCTTCTTCCGCTCCCTGTAGTCTGTGAAGGACATAATGGAAAACAAGGCCTGACTCCTCCTCTTTCTGGACTCTTTAGGACAGAATAATGTCCACAGGTACCTGAGAGAAGGCCGCCTAAGCAGAAGGAGCAGGACTCAATGTGGAGGTAACCAGGGGCTCCTGGCCTGGCTGGACATCACGATCTCCTGCGAAGCTCTCCCATCACTGCTCTCCAGGTCTCCCTGAGACAATTACATTTTTGGTGTTATAAAGCTCTCCGGCTCATGCTTATCTGAGGCCAGGGCTGACAACCAGTGAATAAACCTCTTCGTTTCCTATGCTCACAGGAGAGAAACTGTGACTGCCTATTTAACGGGTAGAATTACACTGACTAGCAAACTGATATTCGGTTGCAATCTCTAAAAGCATGAAACCGTTTGTGTTCCCTGCTCCGCCCTCAACAGGTCCCTCTCACGTGGGCCACTACTGTCCTCCCAGAGAACGAGCGGGACCATTTACACATGTTGGCAAAAATAACTGCCTGGGCCTGGAATGTGGAAGAGATGGGGGGGTGCATTTTTGGCCGCCCCTGTTTGGAACCCTAGCCCTCCGGCCTGACAGGGCTGGGGTATTAATAGGAGTAAGACTCACAGGTGCACAGACAAAGCACAGGGATTCCACTGGTCATGGCCAAGAGCTATCTGCTGCCACTCAAATACTGGGGCTAAAAAGACAAATCCCATTCGAAATAGAATCAGAGACTGCAATCCTTAGGAGGGACCTCAAAAGTCATTCACCGCAAAACATCAGAGACTCATCTCTCTACCCATCCCTCAGGTGGTTGCTCACTTTGCCTGGTTGTAAACACCATCAGTGATGGGGAGCTCATTACCTACTCGGTCAGCAGAAAGGGTATAGGCTTTGGATGCATAGATGCCTAGTTTAAAATGCCATGTCTACCTGGAAACAGCTGAATAACCAAAGGCAAGTTCCTTAATCACCACCAAAGGTTCATTATCTTCTCATCTGTAAAGTGGGGATAAAACCAACTTCATCTTGCATAGTCACTGGATATTAAATGGGACAATCAGATTCACTAAGTGTAATTCCTAACCCAGGTTGTCACCCTTGGCCTCGATGGCATTTTGTGCTGGATAGCACTCTGTTGTAGGGGGCGGTCGGCTATGCATTATAGGGTTTTTAGAAACACTTCTGGCTTTTACCTACAACATGCAAAAGCAACTCCTGTCCCCGCATTATGACAACTAAAAATGGCTCCAAACATTGTCCAATGTCTTGAGTGGGTGTGTGGATGAGACAAAAGTGCCCTTAGTTGAGAACCACTGTCCAATCCCACCCCCGTCCCCTATACTCCAGAAGGCGTTCCTGCCATCTTCCGGCAATTCCGTAAGAATGTTCTTGTGATCTGGTGTCCATTTTTCTGTAACTCCCACCCCCTTGAAGCTCCAGGAAAGAAAGGAGAGAACCTACGTTTCTACACCTAGAAGGTGGCAAAGATGAGTTCGGACCAAAAGTCTCTCTGACTCCAACACCGGTGTTTGTTTCTACACTATGATGTTATTCCTCAGGGGCTAATCTCTCCACGTGGGATGGACTGGCTTGATCACTTATCCACTCTAGTTGGGCTCCCTCTCCGCCTTCCCCACACCAAGCGCTGTGAGCAGAGCCTCATGCACCAGGCTAGGTCCCGACTGGGACTGGGGCAGAGTTCACTCTGTAGCTGCTGGGAAAATCCCCGAGACGCTGAGACTGAAGGCTGAGCTCCTTGCCTGACTGAGTTGTGTTTAAAATCAACAGCAAAAGCCAGGTGGTTCTCAGGAAGGCACTGAAGCTCCGGGCCAGAAACGTTTCCAGAACAAGGAGTCGTGCCGCAGGGGGCTGTAACTGAGAGCACACAGCGGGGCCGGTGTCCAAGCCTGGAAGGCCCAGGAACGAGGGAGACAGAAGGTGAGCGTATTCTAGATAAAAATCACGGGGGGCGGGGAGGGACGCCCCCAACACTCCCTTCAATGTCACATCAAAAGTCTTGAACAATCAAACCACCGAAGACAGTATCCAACTAGGCATTAAACCTTAGTAAGTCTCACTGATGCCTCAAAACACAAGGTAAACCTGGGAGCAGAAAGCTGTGACTTCTAAGGGTCACTGGGGACTAACATTCAAATGCCCAGAGGTGAGAAGTGGACTCGTATCCATGCCTTTTGTAAAGCCCGCCAGTGAGAGAACCAGGATGAGGCTGACTCAAGTGTTTACTTCAGTTCTGAACCCTAGGTGCCTCTCTCGCTCCACCTTTGTCCTGGCCCTGAAACCCATATTTGTTACATTTTATGTCCTGCACCAATGACTCAAACAGAGGGGAAGTACTATCTTTGAGAAATATCCAGTCTAGACACACGTGTTCTAAATTACAGGCGTGGATCTGAATTGCACTGCGGAAAAGGACCCTAAAGGCCCAGAGGCCGGCCCTCTGGGTGCCAGTCCTGGTTCAGGAACTACCTTGCTGGATGACCTTGGGTACCAAGTCCTCCCTGCACCGGGTTCCTCATCTGGAAAATGGGGCTCCAGCCACCTGTACTTCCTATTTCATAAACATGACGTATTTCAAATGTCAGTGTGTGCGGAAGCCTTGAGCAAGTGACTACTGAATGTTATTAAACTTCCATGGCCAATATTAATAGGAGCTACCATTTCCCCACAAAAGTCTTTATGTAAAATCAAGGTCCGAGGAATGCTCATGTTTCTATCTTGGGATTTGCAGACACCAGCTTGAAAAGCACAGGCTGCCCCCAACAACTGCAGGGACCCAGGCAGAACTATTCAGTGATGCTCTCTCTGACCTTGAACGAGCTCCTTCGCTGTTGGAGTCCTGAAACTAGTAAGTACAAAACCAGCACCAGACCGTGAATAAAGGAGATGCCTGACAAGCAAATTACACCACTGCCATTCCACAGTGTGCTTCCCCAGAAAGAAAACCAGAGAGTCACAAACTGCAGGACTGTCGTTATGAGCTGACCTATGTGTTCACAGCCATCAACCGTAGCGGTCCATACAAAACGGGCATGTGGAAGTGTAATTACATTCCCATGTAAATCCTAACCTTCTAATTGATCAAAGCATCCGATTTCATAAAAATTAAACTCCAAGTGGCTAATTCATGGGCTACACATTAATTACTGGAACGTGGGGTTAAGTGTCAGTCCACAGCCTCAGGACTGAATACTCTCAGGTACAAGTTAAACACTTACACGAGTTTTGAATTGTCATTCTTCTATTTTCTCATTTGAGCTTTCCCCCTATAGTTCAAAGGAAGAAGTGCTGAAGGAGTTAACTGGGCCCAAACTCACCATGGAATCAAAGAAGAATCAAATTTTCTGTGCCTTATTATCTCCATTATGAGATAAAGTAATTCTGAAGTTCTTTACATGTGTACAATTCCCAGAACTTATGAGATAAACTTTCTAGGAATATCAGTTTCTCTTGCCCTCAGTGTCAATTTTGGACAAAAATCTTAAATTTGAAAATGTCTACAACAGCCTGTAAATCAAGCAATATGCACCCACTTTCAATTTAGAAACTGAAAGAAAAAAACAAAAACCTCGCCCAGGAGAGAGTTGCACATAGAGCAAAGCTTGCCCATCGGACCTCATGATTACTCATGGTGGAGCCCCTGCACCCAGCAGAGCCCGTAATACACTGGAATTCAACTGTATTTATTAAATAGAAAATGTCTAAAGAAACTAAAAGTATGACTTCCGGAAGCCAAATTTCACTCCTGGAGAGCTCTGAGGACCAGACACCGTGCACAGCAGCACTGAGAGAAGGTGGCTCTGTCTCTGAGTTTAGTTCTACTCCCAGCCCTGCACTTTATCTTGATGGTGACTGGATGCAGTTCACTGAATCTCCCTGAGCCTCAGCTTCCTCATCTGCAAAATGGGGATGATAATAGCAATTGAGAGGCGGTTGTGAGAACGAGCAGTGACTTTCATACATAAAGAACCCAGGGGGAATGTTAGATGCATCAAGGACAGGAGACCTGAGGAGCTATTAAACCTGAATACATTTTCACATACGAAGTCCAGCAAAAATTTGTTTAAGCTGGGGGTAGTAACCTTCCTGCATGCCAAAATGTATTTGAAGTTATGAATTCACAACAATTAGCTATATGAGACACTCACTCTGTGCCCAGCACAGTCTAAGTGCTTCACTTAACTTAACTTTATCTCCCTCCATCCTCCTGACAAACACGTTGCAGACGTGCAAACTGAAGCACAGAAAGGCTAAGTCATCTGTCCAAGGTCAGAGAGCTGGTAAGTAGCACAGCCAAGACCTGAATTCTTACCCAACACGGACAGTCTCTGAATAGTCACGTAGGCTTGGCTGCCTGTAGTCAAAGTAAAACCCCCAATTCTTCTGTCTTTTTGTTTTCTGCTGGATAAAAGTGCCTTCTTATCCTGGCACTGGCTCCTCCTTGTCCGTTCCTTCAGGAGATAGTCTGTGGGACATGTTGGCAGATCATAAAGGAACCACTTAATTGCATTTTGAGAATAAATTACAAAGTTGAGCCTTACTTTGGATGCCATTTTGAGAAAAACTGAGAAGAGTTAAATAACTATGACTCAAAATCGTATAAACGCCACAGTCTTCTCTAAGCTCTCCACCACCCTCACCCCTAAGTCATCTCTAAGAGGGGCAGGTGTAGGGGAGGAGACTGCTTTCCTAAGCAGTGGATTTATGACATACGTATAACTTCACTGTAACTGCTTCAGGCCCTATCTGTCAAGATGTCCGTGTAGTTAAGTGGAATCTCCCCACCCAGAAAAAACAATCCCAGGCATTTCAAAGCCACAGTAACTGAGACTAACTTCAGAGTTAAATTCTCAAAAAGAAACCAAAATATATCCAATTTATACAAAGGCACTGAAAAATGTTTTTGATTCATTAGTACATACTGCATTTTTCTTTTTAGGCATCTGTGTGCCAAAAATTTTTTTTTCTTGGTATCTAGCTGCCAAGAAATTGAAGTGTTTATCAGTCTCTGCCTCTCTCCCTGCAAAGGGGACTAAAGACAGAAGAGGACGACTGAACAAAGGCACCAATGGGGGCACCTTCCCCCGTCCCTTACCATGCAGGGTGCACCTGGTGTGTGTACAATGAGCGGCTTTGTGCAGGAGGAATCTCCTTTATATTCTTATAATTCAAGTAAGAACTTTAGTGAAATAAAGTCATCAACTCCAGCACCATCATTGTTCCAACCAGACCACAGCGTGTTCGACCGCGTGCTTTCTTCAACCTGATCACGTACAAAGGGGGACGCGTACACGATGGTTTAGAAGCACAAGTATGTGCACGCATTCCAGGGACTTGATTAAAGATAGCGTTTCGAAGGCAACTGTCATCATGTACTGTAATGGCCACATAATCCGCAGTCATGGTACAAATCACTATTAGACACAGGCTGCCACGGGACCATTTATTTATTTCATTTTGATTTTTACTGGAAGAAACATGCTACTCTGCAATTCAAGAAGCCCAGGGAACAGAAAATCTGGGGAGACGCTGTCCTATAAAATGTAATTTGGAAGCTTGATTGACATCCAAGGTGAAATGGTACCCCAAGAAATTTGGCATTCGTCATCACGGGCTTGTCAGAAGGGACCAGACCAGACAGTGTTTGATTCTTTAGGGCGGGGCGAAACCAGCGCTAAAAAACCCACCCAGCCCAGGCTTATTTTTAAAAAAAGAAAAGAAAAGAAAAAAGGGGAGAGAGAAGGAAAAGACAAACTTAAGGCCATGTTCTAAACACATTTATATGTATTATCTGATTTGGCCATCCCAGTAACCCTGAGGGAGGTACCATTATTAGTCCCATTTCAAAGATGAGAGAACTGTGCTTTAGAAAAGTTCAGTCACCTACATCGTCTAGTAAGCAGGAGCAGGATCCAGACAGTGATGGACCCAGGATTCAAACTGGGGCTTATCTCATTTTCCCATGCTGTCTCTGTGGATCTAGTTAAGATAACCAGGGTCCCAGGGATAAACTTAACAGACTCTTATCAAAACCATGCATTACAGCTCAGAGACATGCAGGTTCCCTTAAAATAGATACAGAAAAGATAATCCTTTTCCTTTCTAAAGGGATATTGCCATAGGTTTCACTAAGATATGTGACATTCCCACAGACAGGCTGAGCTAGGGAAAATTCCAGTTACCCACAACGATGTGACACGATGTTGTAATAGATGGACTCTACTGCAAATTTGTTTCCTCGATTTTATTCTTATTCTGTGTCACTGCTTTACAGAAGTGATTCCACTTGTAGGGCAAGCACAGAGGCACTATCTCCAAGAATCTGAATCGCTATTTTATTGGAGAAGGAGACAACATATTGGACAACAGACAATGGCACCATCAAACAAGAAAGAACAAGACACCCAGAAGGGCGTGCCTACAGGGGGCAGCTCTTGGGAAAAGACCCGGAGACAGCAAAAAACAGTGGAACGGGGAAGAGTGAGGTGGTAAGCTGGACCGGGTCATCTCAGTCTCCCCCTCGGTCAAATGTTCCAGCACACAGAGCCATCCATGCCAAGATCACAGGCTCAGGGGCTCGAACAATCAATGTTGGTACCACTTCTGGCTCTCACTTCTAACGCGACCTTTTCCTCATGACTCATTTTACATGCACAGGTCTTGCTTCTGGCAAAATCACAAGCAACCTCAGGGTAGACGTTTTATGTATCTTTGCATTTTCCACTGTGCTTAGCAACGGCACCAACAAATAGTATGTTCTCAATAATCACTTGATTTAACTTCAAGAGTAAAACGACCCCCATGGGATAGAAGCAGAATTCTTTGGCTCTCTTTGTAAGCTGTCCCAGTGTTGAAAATGGGGTGTAGTAGGCTGAATAATGGCTCACAAAGATATTAGGTCCCAATTCCTGGAACTTGTATGTCACCTTATACAAAAAAAAAAAAAAAAGGTCTTTGCAGAGGTGACTAAATTAAAGATCTTGAGATGGGGAGATTATCCTGGATTATCCAGGTAGGCACTAAATGAAATCACAAGTGTCCTTGTAAGAAGAAGGAGACTGAACACAGACGAAGAGGTGGCAATGTGACCTTGAGGCAGAGACTGGAGTGATTTGGCCACAACTTAGAGGATGCTGGCAGCCACAAGCAGCTGGAGGAAGCAAGGGACTGATTCTCTTCTCCAGCCTCCGGAGAGAGCACAGACCTGCTGGCATCCTGATTTCAGTTCAGTGACTGTGATTTTGAACTTCTGGCCTCCAGAATTGTGAGAGAATACACTTCTCTGTTTTGGGGCCAAGTTTGTAAGTAATTTGTTACAGCAGCCGTAGAAAACTCATACATGGGCAAAGACCAACTCAAAAACTTGTCTGAGGAGCAACAGAAGAGAACCAGAGGGCTGGGAGATGCCTCACCCATGACCAACACGCGTGCTCTCTGTGAATCCAGCAGAGACCAAATTGCCAAGGGAATCCTGTTTGAACCCAAAGAACTTCCTGACTATCAGTATTGTGAGTTTCCATTTAAACCTTTATCCTGGGCACCATCACAAAGGAAAATGCTATTCAAGGGCCAAACGCAAATTCCGTGAGAGCGAGCAGGAGACTACCTGAAGCTTTGTCCGCAACGTTACTTGCAACTGACTCATTACTCCGGATGGGATGCGCACACAGTAAACTTCCCCTGCCCCGCCCAGTGCTTCTGGTCTCTGCTCACCCCCCAGGAGGAGCTTTCTTCCTGGGGACACAAAGACGACAGAGGCAAGAATGGAGTAACTTTCTGTTCCAAACCCCTTCCAAAGTCTGCTTAAAACAACTATTCCCCCTCCCCGTAACACCTAAAGGATTCTGAAAAGGAGGTCTACTACCTGCCAGGAATTTCCTCTCCCAACATCCAAAATGCTCCTCCATTTTCATTCATTTGCCCTGAGAGCCCAGGTCCAGCTACTCCCACAGGAGTCTGCTGTCAGCATCTTTCTTCACAACGTTACGCACAAGAACGAAGCAAAGCAACACAGCATCCAGCATTCAGCCGTGGTTTCCAAGGCCACGTGATTAACTGAGATATTTAAAATACTGGAGTATTTCAGTTTTATTTGGACTATGGTTTCTTTTTAAAAGAAAGCCCCACTGGCCATCCAAGGACTGGCAGATTTCGTTGCGACTGTTGTTTTACCACTATTTTAATCGTGATAACCATTAGTTAAAAACGGAAGACAAATACACAAAGTGAAACCACTCAACTATTTTTACCTCTGACCTCAAAAGTTAAAAGGAAAAGGGAACCTGGTCTGGCGGTTCAACCCGAAGTCTAGCGAGGAGAACACCCAAGGAAAGCGGGCACCCGTGGCCCAGAAACCGCATACAGGCCGCTGCTAGTTTTTGAAGAGAGCAACCATTTCTGTTCATTTTGGAACTGCTATATTTTTATTTAGCCACTTCCTAAGAAATCTGTGTCAACAGCTGCTCGGGTTAAAAATAAGAAACTATCAACTATACTTCAATTAAAAAAAAAAAAAAAAGCAGAGAAAGTTAAAAAAAAAAAAAACAAAAAACCAAGAGACTGAATTTGGAGTCATTCAGTCAAAGTGCTTCCCCCCACAATCTCAGATGCAACTTGTTCTAAAAATGGGGAAACCAAAATGAATCCATGTCAAACCAAATTCAATAGGCTTGATAAGACACCCCACCTAGGATTACAAAAGCTTCCTCATTATGTTGGTTACCTAAACTAAACAAGCAAATAGTATCAGAAGGCGCAGGAAGGAGAATCCTTCAGTTTATTTTGGGAAAAAGCAGAAAGTATGGCGTGCCTTTCCAGGATATTGATTCATGATCAGATTTCCCACGTGCCAAGGTGAAGGCTGTTATAAAGGTTTTAAAGGTCAGCATAAAACGGGCATTAGGTAACTGAAGACAAACGGTATGTGAAATATTTCCTAATACCGAAATTCCCTTACTCAGAGTAAACAGATCTTATAAACAAACCATGAGAACCCATTATTACACACGAGCGAATACACGAGTCAAAAGCAGTAAGACGTTTTGCAAAGACTACGTTATGTTAATTAGAACTTTAAATAAATACCAGCATAAATAAAAAGCTGTTTATTATTACGTGATCATAGCGTATGGCTGGTGTATTCTTAAGAAGCAAGAGCTATATTGCACACAACCTGGGTTATTAAAATTACCATGCTTTTTAATGATATTGAAGCACACAATAATTACCCTATATCCAATAGCTGACATCTTGCTATTGCAAAGGGGGATTTATTACTATTTTAAAAGATAATTTGTTCTTTAAATTAAAACCCAGCTAGGCTGGTACATTAACTACACTGGCACTGACTTTGCCAGGAATAGAAAAAGGCATTTCTTATTTTAGCTTCATAAAAACAATTTTATTAAGAAACAAGGTCCAACAGTTAAAGAAGAATCCAAGGATGCAGTTATTTCCCCAAATGAAAAATAAAGTCACGCACAGCATATGCCAGGTAACCATCAACCAATTTTTCCTGGTTAAGTATAATTCTTCTTGTCTTGTTTGACAAGTTTCTCTGAATCACTCATCTCAAATTCCTGGACGTTGCCCAGCTGGAGATGATATAACCTAGCAAAAAGACTTGAGAGAAAAAGATTACTTCAGGTACCCCCTACTCCAAAGACAGGTTAGTGGATTTCAGGCTCCCAATACACTAAACTTACAAGAGAGAGTAAAAAATTACAAAGCGGTCAATTCATTTGTTTTTAAGATAAATGTGCTATGGATCAAAAGATCTCACTTTTGAGATTAAATTCTACTTTACAGACATTCATTTACCCAGTACACTGTAGTAATTGAAGCATCCAAAGAACATTAATATTGAGGAGCTAACATTCCATATACTTACTTGTACTAGAAAGTAATGCATAATAAATTCATTCAATATTTAGTTAAGCGTTTAATCATATATAAGGCATTATGCTAGACAAGAAGGGTATGAGAAAACGCATTAAAACAATCCTCGACCTCATATGAGCTTAGAGAAAGGGATGTCAAAGGAGACATATATAGAAATATCTATAAATACAAGTTAGAGTGTAATGTGAGCCATGAGCAAGGCAAAAATAAAGCACTGACTTGGGTGGGGATGGCCATACCGGTGGCTGAGGAGCCCCTGGGGTGAGGAGGCCCACCCCTCCCAGAGCCAGAGAGGAGTTGTGCAGAACGGCAAAAACCCAGGACAGCCCAAGGGAGAAATGCCACCCTGGACACAATAACCTGACCAAGGAGGGCCTGGAACACCTACAGACATCTGGATTCCAACTGGAGGGATACGGGAAGCCACAGAGGCAGCAGGGAGAATGCACGATGGGGTTCAGAAAAGCACTCAAGGTCAGCTCATTGAGAAGCCCTGGCAGCCACTTGGAACTGAGGGGGACACACTGTTTAATTTTCCGTGTGCCCTCGCAGCTGAAGGCCACCAGTACCCACTGGTCAGCACCCAACAACTATGAGTTCAAGTTCTCACCCTGCTTTAGGGATGTGAATGGAGGCACCTCTCGTGAACGCCCTGACCTGTGATTTCTCAAGTCCCTTTCTGTACTTGAGGACTATAGATAATTAATGGCCAGATAGCTTCTTAAATTAGTTCTTTCCCAGCTAAGAGAAGACAGCTTGGGTTGCTTTTTCCTAAGTAATCAGGGTGTGTGTGGGTGTGTGTGTGTGTGTTTGACGGAGGGGAGGGAAGAGGAAAATTAAACAATTAAATACATTTCATCTCGGCTACTACCAGCTGTTGGCCAATGTTCACTGTATCCAATGGGGAAAAAAAACACTGAAAATTCTCGTGTCACTTACACTTGTTACTGGCAAAATTGTTCTTGTCTTTAGTTTTACTCAACTATGCTTCAGCTTTAAAAATTGGTATATCAGATTAGCTTATTGGAAAATACCAAACAAAAACGAGTGCTGTCTTTCTCAGGCAAAGACTGTACCACAGGCAAAACTCCATTCACTGTATGCCAGTAAGCCAGTACGGGGGGAAAATGAACCAGGCTCCGTGATTCTCAGGGCTAGAGAACAGCCACATGACATGGACTTCGATAAATTAAATTAGTCCACTTTAAACTGAGAAAATATGGTGCTGGATTTAGTACAGCAAATTCTAACTGATTTTAATAGAAGAATATTACTCATCAATTGCAAAAACTGCTCACGACTTCCCAGTTCTCTCTTCTCCCTACATGCAGAGAAGACTACAGTTCCCAGCCCCACCCCGGCAGTCAGGCAGCGCCAAGGCACTTGGAGAAGAGGCGGCAAGTGGCACTTCTGATTTGGGCTCCTGTGCACCCTTCTGTCTGTCTGGGTCTCTGCGTGACCCCGTGGATGAGCGTGGCTGCCGTGACCAGTGTCAGCATGCAGCATGAGTGAGAAACTTGGGGTGTGTTAAGCCACTGAGATTTTGAGGTCTCCTACCATACCTCTCTTTTTCAAGGACCATCACCACAAGTGCGTTTCTCAGTGGACATCCAGTGGAAAAACAGGGTGCTGCTTTGCGGGCAGAGGACAAATCTATGGGACAGAATGTCACATGTCTGCATAAACAAACGGTTTCTTTTCATCAAAGAGAAACTGGCTATGATTTTGGTCCACATTCCATCAGTACTAATCCTGTGCTTCAGAGTCACATGACTGTGTTTTCTCACTAAATCGTGGAAGACACCGCAGGGATTCTTTTCTCACATGTCATTTCTAATAATGTTGCCTTATATAAACACTATTTTCATATGCAACAAGATAAGGGATTACCTATCTATTTTTAGATGCTCTTCCAGCTCTGAGCCTGGCCAAGGTTGTTTATATACATTTGGACTCACCTCCAGGCTTTCATGCTGGCCATTGCTTCGCATTTGCCAAGAGTGGCATTTCATCAGTGACAGCAGTACATCATGCAGATGACAGCAAGTGTAATTTATTTTACCCTGCATTCATGAACTCCAGTCGCACAATGGGTTTGGATCTATTTTAGACTGTCCAGTCAAACAATGAATGTGGATCTATTTTACTAAGAAGGACTTTGTGCTAACAAGATAAGCAAAAGAAACCTGGTCACCGTACTGCCCTACCAAGCTGCTTGATTACTCATCTGCACAATCAGTGGTTGTTCCCTGAGTCATTTTTTTACTGCTTCATTCATTCTTTCAATCATTTATTCACTCAACAAATATTTACTGAGTGCCTGCTTTGTGCCAAGCAGGTAACAGGCTCCAAGCATCCAGAGTCTAATGCCAGTCTATAAGTTTATAATACTATTAATTTATTAAAATATCTATCTGATCACTGGAGAGCTGGCAGCTGTAGATATTTTAATAGTACAGATGGATATTAAACATGTCGCTTTTAGTTGTTATATGGGAAACTGATGAATAAGGAATGAAGTTCCTAAAGTCATTCAATTAATTTTACAAAGGAAATCATGAGTATCAGTGGGATACAGTGCTGGGGTGAGACCTCAGGTTCATGAGAGCCAATTCAGTTAATTAAAGGGAAAAATCTCAAAACTTGCCCAGAGCTGTATGGATAGTCACACGTGGCACATACAGATTTCAGGGGCTTTTATAACTCTGATAACCTGAAAATATGTCAGATCCACAGAAGACATCCTCCTGCCTTGGACACCACAGACACTCAGTAAGTGGTGATGAGGCGTCAAGCGGGGCTTCCCTCCCTCACTACTGGAGGCTCTCCTGCTTCAGTCGCTGTCACCATCAGCAGCTACCTGAGCGGGGGGAACAGGCCTGAGTGTGTGCGGATGACGCGTCTTACACCTTGAGAGGCGCGCTCGCTGCAGGCTGTGTGGAGAACACACTTCTGCTCACTACCTTATTTGAAAAGCACTTTAAAAAGCAGATTCTAGTCACCGAAATACCAAGAAGTCACTAAATGGAACGCGTTGGCCTACTGGTTCTCAACCTCTTTTCCTCTGCAGACCTGACATTCTATTGGCCACGCGCCCCAAGGACGTAACCCGGGAGCAGCACCAGTCACCCACAACTCCCCAAGACAGAGCGCGGTTCCCTCTTCCCGCCGCCCCTCAGCCTCTCTGCAGAGCCTGCAGGATGCAACTGAGAGTGAAGTTACTGGAGCCAAAGCCTTGAATCTGAGATAATTACACACAAAGTGATTACTCGTAAACACTAGCAATTTTTCTCACACTTACTTGGGAAAACATTCACAACCGATCCAGCACTCTTGCCACTGCAGCCACGCAGGCCCTTCGTTCAGTTGTTTTTACAACTAATAGAGATCAATGAACGTGCAGATTAACTTAGGGGTACTGCAGTAGAAACATTTAAATTGTCAGCATAAAATAGCAAACACGCCTGATTGTAACTATACCTAAGCCCAGGAAATGGTGCCTATTTATGGGCCTGTTCTTTGGTTTGGGGACTTACATTTGAACCTCTGGATGTGTGGCATTAAGGAATCAGCTGAATCTACACGTGGCTTAACGTGGACCACCTTGATTATCAGATACTTCTATTCTAAATGGACAAAGTACAAACTATTAGTTAGCTGTGCCTTTCAGCTTTTTTGGTAGCAAGTTAGTAATATTTATCCAACTGCAGAGAAACTGATACAGTGAATGTTCAAGGTTTAAAACACATTTTCACTCTGACCTCAATAGTAAAAAACCCTCAGTGGTGCTGTTGGTACGTATTTGGTCTGCATCTGCCATAGAGTTCTGGAAATAAAAGTCAATATTTAATCGAAACCTCTTTTATTTTGCAAGTAGCAAACCGAAGGTCTTGGTAGACAACACACTAAACTATAAAATACACTCCAGTCCCTCATTTTTCTTTCTTTCCTTATAAAACAAAATTCTGTCATAAAGCTATTACTAAATCATGTTAATGTCCCTTCACAGCCTTACATAAACTGATACTTATCTCCACAGCTTAGTGCTTTTAAAACGTTACTGTACAAAATAAAATTTTATGGTAGGTTTTCCCAAACTAGGAGACCACTCACAATTATTCATGTTTCTGTTTCGTGCATTAAAAAAAAAATCCTACAATCAAAAATAAGAAAGAAAACAGAACCCAAGCCTTTCAGCAGATGTCCTCTCTCTCTGGATGGTTTGGCAGATAGTCTGTGCTCTTTTTTCTTTGTTTAAGATACCTTAAGGTAATACCACTAACTCTTCTACACCAAACTCTGAAATAGAAGTAACATGAGCCTTCTCCACAGCCTACTATTAAATTTTTCTCAAAGTCATTAGGAGAACAGCAAGACTGCGGTGAGAACTACTGGGTGGGCAAATCAGTCAGGCATGAATTAGCAAAGTCGTACTGTAATTCGATTTTAAAGCTTATTTCCTTGTAACATTGAGGATCACGCTCAGCTGTATGTGAACTGGAGTATGAACCTCGGCACATGATCACTGCCTTTGTCTTGTGTTGTTTTGTTGATGGTTATGAGAGAATTCTCCCCACCATCTGGGTTAGAGAGCAAACGGGCTCTGCCCTTAGCTTACTCCTTGTTCTTCTGAGCAGAACACAGGCGCGCGCACATACATACATAACTTACGAAACGATACTCACCAGAATTAAAACCCCAGCACAATGACTCAATTGTTTACCAAGTCTGATGTTTTTCTATTTGAAAGAACATAATGCACAAGGAAGCAAACAGAAATCGGCACCACAAAACTCTTATAGACCTCATTTTGCAAAACTCTCTCTGTATCAAAGACTTAAGTAGAGCTTGAGAACATGAAAAGCCAAGTTTACAGAGGTTTAGATTCTACTTAATTACTTTAATTTGTTCAGAAATGTCTTGTAATTTAAATGGGAACTCATGATCACGAGGGCAAATGTCACATTGTAGGCTGATGGTCCCCGTAGGACCCACTCACAGGTTCACTCTGGGGACGCCACGGGCAGGAAACACACACCAGAAGAGATACATATATTTACAATCCACCTTCTTCTCTCTTCTCGTGGATTTATTTTACATAAACTTATCTCCACTCTGCATTTTAAACACAATCACTGGCCAAAGCTTTGTCTTCTATTTGTAAATCAAGCATGCAGTTGTCCAAATTCTTTGGCAGTGGGCAAACAAAAATAAATGAGACTGGAATTTCATGCTGGGTTACGAGCTGCCTTCTTGACCACAAAGACCTTTATTAAACTCCTGAGCATTTGAATAGGATAAAGTTAAATGAGGACAAAGTTAAATTTGAAAAACGTCAAACTAGAAGTAAAGTCATACAGGAAGCATTTAAAAATAGCTCTTCTAGTTCTTCAATTAAGTATTATTAGCACATGAAACTCCTTTTGTGTAAATATTAGCCTGCAGTTGCTCATTCTGAGCTAATAAAAAGGGTAATATAATTAATGATCACAGAGAACAATCCAATGTTCTTGAACATGCCTGGCCTTCTGGGAGAACTTCCATTGGCTCCATACATGACCCTCAAATCACGAACATTTCCGACTGCAGGTGAGCACACGAGGAAGAGCGTGTTTTCATCACTGCAGCCCCAAGTCTGGCACAGCACTCAGTGGTGTTTCTTACTTACTGCTTATCCCAGACTGACCTGTCTCAAGCAGCACTGCTGTGTGCAACAGATCACCAATCAAGTCAATGTTCCAAGCAGCTGGATTATCATGAGCCTTACGAATGCCTCAGTGTGCTGGGCTTCACTCTCCCACAAACTGAAACAGCTTGTTTTCTGCTAGGGGCCATTGCAGCCACGAGATACAGTGTACAGACCACATGAGGGTTGTTTATTGCTTTCATAGGATGCCTTTCTCTTTAAGACACTACTCACTGATAGAAGTCTGTGACAAAATTAAATGCAAACAAGTTAATAAAAAGAATACAATGTGTCATATAAAATATTTTTAAAATACCTTAACATCAGACTTATTTTTCAGAAAAGGACAGCATGTTTTCGCAGATGTCAAATTAATGTCTCAAATATGGCACCTTTCCTGGAATGTTAACCACGCTGTTGAAACATGGAGGACTCGAGTGGTACCTCCTGACACTAAAGAACACGGCACCTCCACCGGCACATTTCAGCACTTGTTTGAAGAGTTCATTATATGTACTTATATTAGGACATACATAATACTAAGAAAAACTCAGAATTAGCTGTGTAAAGGTTTTAATACAATTTCTATTCTTTACCACCCTAGACTTAAATAGACCTGTGGGTGACTGTAAACAAGGACTTTATAAGGGTAAGAAGGTACACCTACAGGTAAAGTGCTCCAATATTTCTGAAATGTAAAAATAATTTAAAACTTAAGGTATGGAAAGTGTGTACAACTAATATAAGAAGTTAATTTTTGTTCATACATGAGGAGACTGCACCTTAATAATGTTCTGTTTATTGTGTAAGCAGGATAACAGCTTATTAAAACATGTTTGAATACGATTTAGAGGGTGAAGTGTTGAAAAAAATGAAGAAGTCACTCACTAGAAATATAATTCATCTAATATCTAATTGCCACATTCTGCTTTCGTAAAATAGCTTGATTACAAGTGCTTTGATTCTTGGAAAGAATCATTTGAAAAACATCTGTAAAACTAACTTCCTCCTTCCAGAAGAAACCGGGCTAATACAGACCTTTCTCCTAAACAGGAGTTAGAAACACCCAGTGTGGCTGAACGGGAGCCATCATTCTTCTCATTTTATCGATTTTATAGGTACTCTCCATTATTGACTTCTTTCTTCTTACTTTCTCATGGAATGGCCTGATTGAAGGGGTGGCAAGTAACCGGATGTTAGAAAAATCTAGGAGGCAAAACATGTACGTGTGCCTAGTGGGTTTTTGCCCTAAGAATCCAGACAATTAGAATTCCTAAACAATATTACAGACAACTTGGAGAGGTGAACACCAACCATCTAGCCAAGAAGGGACACCAACCCCTGACCTGCCTGAAGACAAATCAACAGTAACAACTTATATTAATTAAGTCCTGTAACATGGCGAAATTCAGGCATTCATGGAAAACCTTGATAACAGAAGAGGACATTTTTTTCCTGGAACTGACAATAAGAGTCGAGTTTTTCTGTTAAATACTTCTGACATATTTAACTCATTCATGCAGTCAACAAGCATTTATTGTCTATTACCTTCAATATGTCATACAAGGTGGTAAGTGATAATAATTCTGAGGAAATGAGTGAAAACGAGGCAAAGAAAAGTCAAGAAAGAACCAACATACAACCAGAAAGCTATGGGGCACCTTCACAAGCACCCTTTCCATTTACAAACTTCTTTCAAGGTGCAGGGCAGAAGAGTGAAAACAGAAATATGACTTATGTTTCCAACAAGAAGAAGGCTAACTGGAGTTCACCAAAATGACTGCTATATCTGAACGCAATAATGGGATCCCAGCTGGATTAAGGAGATTTAAAGGGGCCCAGAATTAGACAGAACAGGAAAAGAAGCACTATTAAAAATCATTATGAAGTTATGATAAATCTAAGACATTTGATGTGCCTGAAAGCTGTTATCTAGGGAGTAAGAAATGAAGTTGGGGAAAAATTCAGGCAACCAGAAATTAATTCAAGGAGTCCCAAGTAACTGTTCCCTTATGACTTTTGGACTTCTTGAGATGAAAAATTAATGAGAGGAAAACTACAGATGGGAAGGTGGAGATGTATTACACTGATAGGCCAGCCATAGAAGGATATCATCTTGAAGATGTTTCTGCACATGACCAAAAATTACACAGGAGCTCTGCCACAATCAATCAGGCTGTAAAGTGATGCCCACAGGCTTATCGGAAAGGGAAAACATACTATATCAGTATAAATTCAAAATACCAAAAACTTACCGCTGTCAGGATAGCTGTGCACAAAGCTTTGGTAATTCATTACACTATGAATTGAGTTTTTGTGTATTTTCCTCATTTATTTTAAGTAAACAAGAGGGCTGAAACTACACTTAAGAGCAATTATTTATTTACTCTCATCACTGAGGCAAAACACTGCCAGGATATGTCTTCACATACTGTTTTTCAATACAAGTGTATACATATTTCCAGTCGTAATTCTGATAAAATTCCAAAACCAAAGACATATTATCCAATATTTGGTATGCAACTTTATCTTTTCAAAGAGCAAGGACATTTCTTTATTGTAGAGGCCATTTATTGAACTTAAATGCTCCCCCATCACAGCCATTTGAAGAGCCAGACACACAGAAGGAGGTTTAGAGATACTTAATCTAAGCTAGGAAACTGCTAATGACTTTTCTCCAATTTGAAAAACAGAGTGAGTCAATCAAAGCCAGAATCCACTGTGTCACCGTCTTTCCAATGGCTCAACTTTCATATTTTGCTCTCCTTACTATATTGCTATCCAGACCAACTCAGAGAATGTCTAAACAAAATAAATGTGAAGTGAGAATTTGTACAGAAAGAAAAACTCAAGGAACAAACCACAGTTCTCCTCCTCTAGACTGCAGGAAGAGCCCAGGAGGACCTGCTCATTGGTACTGAAGTGACTTCCCCGGTGATTATGCACAGCGTCACCTGAGCACAGCAGCTTAGCAACAGGGAGACGGCTCTACTGGCTGGTTATATACATAATGGGAACAAAGAGCAAATGGAAACAAGTCAACAATAAACCCAAGTAGTCTGGTTAAAGAAAAGAAGACATTCTACAATCCTTGGTACACAATAATTCACTAGAGAAAAGTGAGGCAGAAGCAGGGCCTCGGTGGAAAACGGGTACAGTGATGTCGGGGGACAGTCCGAGTTCCCCCTAAACAAAGATGATTTTGTAGGGTCAGTAATGGACATACGTGCCTGGCAGCAACCACTATGTTGCGCCAAAAGAAACACGTGAAGACTATTTAAATATAATTCCAAACAATACTACCGTATCCGGAGGAAATGCTGCAACAGTGTAAGAATAGCAAGCTCTTTATTTATCAAAGCAAACAGATTTTAGAATCCCCAAACTAAATTTCCTTTTTCACGTTCCCTCACCCTAAGTGGCTATGTCGCTCACTGTTCCCTGATGAAGTCAGAGGTAGAATGAGAAAGGGCCCGTTCGCCCTTTTGCTGAATTTTTGTGTTGAAAACCACCTGGCCACAGAACAGTGTGTGCAGATCAATGTTCATTTTAGCTATCAAGGGAAACTATAGGAGATGACCCCAAATTGCACAGAAACAGCTCACTGAGTTTTTCAGGTATCATTTTGCCACTTCAAATCCTAAACTGAATCTTCAAGTCAGTTTTTGCAACATTACAACCAAGAGATGCTTTGCAATTAAGCCTCAAAAGTAGGATAATCATGTTTGCCTACAAGCTCCCTTCCAATGAGTTCAAGTTCTGTTATTACTACTCTTTAGCAAAAGATGAACCAACCAGCCGCATTTGTTCCACCCCTGGGTAAGAAAACTTTTCAGAAAAGTATTCTTGTTTTATATTCATTTCTTTGGTGGCCATAAGGAAAGTTTAAAGTATTTAGTCAATTAGAACAAATAAAGTATTTCAACAACAGTTGGGCAGCATATAATTTCAGGATAACTCATGTAGCCACAAAAAAAGAATAGAATTTACTAACTTTAATCTACTAACTTTAAAATAGCTAAAGGATTTACTAACAAAACAGCATTTACTAACTTCAAAATGCATCTATGAGGATGATTACACAAATATAAACAGAAAAGACTGGCCTTTAAAAAAGGGCCCAGGAAATAAATAAACAAAATCCTAACAAAAAAGCAAGGTATCATTAGAACATGTCTGGACTTGAATACGAACTCTACCATTCCGAAATTTTAAATTTCACAGAACAAGCAATCTGTGCAAAGAAGGGCGTCAGGAACACATTAGAATCATGTGGATTTTTTGTGCTCCAAGACGTGCCTGTGTACATCATTCCACAGGTGAGCTGGCTTCCCAGAGGCTCTCAGAATTCATCCACTCACTGAAGACATAAACCACTTTACCACCCATCCATAGGCCTCAATGCTAGAAAGCATGCGGCAAGCAGACACATAGAACGTGGGGCTCACGGCAGAAGCACTGATCAATTAAGAAATCCTTTGCTTAAAGCATCTACTCAGAATTTTGGTGATTATATAGCTCTTGACCCTGAAACATACTATCGTGTGTGCAAGGGGCAGTGTGTGTGCGTTTGTGTGTGTGTTATGTACGTATAGAGGGGACAACAGGCACAAGAATGTCCCAAGACACCACACTCGTTGAAGCACAGCAGATCATCAGCGCTCAGAACTATCAGCCTGGTACCCAGCCACGCAGAAGCACCCACCACCCCTCAGGTTACACGTACCTGATGGTGTCCACAGCATGCTTCTCTATGGCAAGAGTGAAAAAGTAGGTTCACAATTAAACAGAACATCCAGCCATGTGGTTTAGTGAAATAGTTTATATCGGAAGGGTTGATTATAACAAAAGTTTTTCAAAGCAGTAAAATTGAGTATTTATAATAAAAGTTTTTCAAAGCAATGAAATTAAGTATTTGAAAAGCCATCTTTACTGAGAATAAAAAGATGATGCAGAATCAGCCTGCCCAAAAGACACCAGATGTATGCACATGGAAATAATCACTGAAGGGAGGTACCAGCACGTCAATGGTACCCCTCCCCCATCACTGACAAAAGCAACTCCAGTCCCCAAAGCTTTTTATCCCACAAAAACTTTTTCTATATTGATAACCACTGCAATGGCATAATACAGATTATTCACATTGCTGGTACCACCTCTAAATACCCCTAAATATTGGGAGGTTCTGCTAACATATTTTACTCTTTGCTTCCAGGGCTGACACACGAGGAACATTTGCTAAAAGTTACTTCCAGGATTGGGGGGTGGGGTGGTCAAGATTATGCAAACAGAATTTCTCTGGAAGTAGCAGCAGACATAATCCTGGCTAGAATTCATCAAACTTCCCCAAGGTGGCCCTTGTTTTGATTTCCCTGCTTGCCAGGCCCAGAAAAAACCTTTTAAAGGTGTAGGGATTGGTAATTTCATTTGCTAAGGTTGCCATAACAAAGTACCACAAACTGGGCAGTTTAACCAACAGAAATGTACTGTCTGGCGGTCACAGAGGCTGGAAGTCCAAGGTGAAGGTGCCAGCAGGGTGGGTTCCTTCTGAGGGCTGAGAGGGAGTCTGCTCCCAGCCCCTCCCCCAGCTTCAGGTGGCTGGCATTCCTTGGTGTCTGTGGCATCACCCCGACCTCTGCCTTCATCTTCACACGGCATTTCTCCCCTGTGTTTGTATCCAAATTCCCTTTTTTAATAAAGACACCAGGCATACTAAATCAGGGCCCACACAAATGACTTTATTTTGACTATGTCTGCCAAGACCCTATTTCCAAATAAGGTCACGTTTTTATGTTCTTGGGGTTAGGACTTCAATATATCTTTTGGGGGGGGGTACAATTCAACCCATGGCAATTAATGATGGTGAACTGGGAAGGGAAGCTACTCTCTCAAAAGGGATTTCTCACGAATCAAGCATATGCTGTGCAGCATCAGCAGCTGTCTGGGGAACTGAATGCCAGGACCTTTTTAAGAGGAAGGATGTTTTTTTTTTTTTACTGCCCAAAGCCTCAAGATCATTAAGGTGGATAAAAGGGTAGTGCTGTAGTCATAAATGCTATGCTTTAATATCCCACTTCGCCTCCTTCTGGGCAACGGTGGGCATGCATTTCTTCCATCTGAAGTTAGGCACAGTCTCACGACTTGCTTTAGCCAACGAAGTGTGAGTGGCAGTGATGTGTGCAGCTTTGACGCACAGCCTTTAAGAGCAACATGCGATCTGCCACGCTCCTTTCCCTCACGGTAGGGATGGGGGGAGCACAGCATCCCTGGGATTCCCTGTCATCATCCTGGGGACTCTCGGTGACCACAATCAGCACTGCTCCCTGCTAACAGATGCTAGACATCTATCATGGGTGGAAAAAATAAATCTTTGTGGCCTAAGCCACTGAGATTTTGTTTGTTTCTGCAGCACAGTCCAGCCTGATACAGGCGGAAATTCCCTACTTTGAATTCATGCTCTCCAGAGTCCCCTGGGTTTCTCCTTTGTATATGTAACCAGGAAAGGGAAATCCATTTCATGAGCCCACATGAAGTAACAGGCCTAACTGCAGAACGTTACACCAGTTTGAGCCACCGTGCCCCACCCTCTGAGAGCATTCAAACTCAACTGAGCCATCAAAGCCTACGAGAGAGCTAAACACAGCAAGCCGCAGTCAGGTCACCTACGTGAGATAAGCCTCACAGGGCAAAATTCATTTGTTCATTCAGTGAACCTTTCAGTGCGTGTAACTTTTTTATTTAAATCCACTGGACTGACCTAAAATGGACTGACTGACCTTTAGCTTCAATCACTGCAATTAATATTAAACAAACCTTTTTTTGCAATTAACAGCTACATTCATTTAAATTTCTTGAAGTATAAATTTCAGTGGCATTTTAAAATCAGATCAATGAACAAAGGCCCACATAAGACAATGAGAAGTAGTTCAATCCTTTTTAGGAAAGAGTTCCTGCTTCTCCTCTGAGGTGGCAGAACTAGATTTACCAGCTAATGGACGGCAGTTTAACCATTTAATTCCTTGTTGCCAGAAATGAGATGATCAGATGGGAAAATAAACCAGCAGAAGTCACGTACTGCTCACTTGGATATACTGTGGAACTGTAAAAAAGACACATCTATCAACTTTACCTTTTAATTAAAAATTATTTCCCAAAATTCTTAATTTTAAAATTGTTCCAACAGGTCAGCTGTAGTACGCTAAGGGCAGGGCAAGGCTTTTTTCTTTCAAAACAATTTCCCAAAGGTTAGGGGAAATTTCTACTGACTTATAAACACAGCTTATCTTACAGTGTTTGCAGGCATGGTGAGCGAGGAGGAAGACTAATTACCTAACAATTAAAAGAGATTTTATAATATAAAGGAGGGAAATGTGAAGTGGAAGTTGAGAGAAAAACACAGAGAAGAATGTGGCACAGAGTGAGCAGAGACAGAGTGAAAAACAAAAGCCACTTCAATGGGCTTCAACACACTCAGCACTGCAGTCATGCTAGTGTATCCCCAGGAAGTCTCATCATTGCCATCGGGGCTCTTCCTTCCAGATTTAAAAAAAACAAAAACCAAAAAACAAAATTGAATTACAGCAGAGTTCTGGAGGTGTCACAGAGGTGAGAAGTAGTTAATTATGAAATAAGTCATTTTTAAAATAATTTTTTTACCAAATTCCACTGTTCATCTTCTCAATGCCTCTCACATAGATGGCAGAGAATGAAAAGTGATTTTCTCTGGGTGACGGGATTATGAGCAGCTCTGGCTTTTTCACTTTTGAATTTTTCTACAATTAACATATTAATTGTGGTTGGATACACAAGAAAATGTACTTGAAATCATTTGAAAGGAGTCTTTTTCTCAGCTTCAGCCCTCATTCCCAATTCTCTCCGTTCCTCGTGCCTCCATCTCTCCCCTGAAACTTCCTTGTGAGAACTCACCAGCAGCTTTCTGGAAAGGATCCGTGAGCCAGCCTGTCCGAACATAAGTCCACACAACGTCCCAGGTTCACAGACCTACGCTTCTTTATGCCTCCTAAGTCCTTGCCGTGTCTGGTCCTCCCATCCAACGTGCCTCTCTAGAGTGTCCGCTACCTTTTCTTTGTTTATTCAGAAAAGACTACTAATGCTACAGCCCAGCTCAAACCTTCCCCCTTTCTCCACACAGTACCCTCCCCAAGCGCGGCCTGTGCCAAGAAAGCTTTCCTACCCAGGCCAGCCGCACGGCCCTCTGTTCATTGCACAGGAGAACAGGCGCACACTCACCCCGCAAACACAGAGGCACACCTAGCACACTGCAGATTCTCACTTGGGACAGGAGGCCTGTTCGCAGAGCATGCTTCAGCGCCGGAGGGTGTGGAATCCTGCCAAGAACACTTGGCCTAGCTCAGAGCAGAGACCAAGAAATTCAGAGGCTTTCTCTCCACTCGAAATCTATTTCACAGCTAACCGTGTAGAATGCAGTCTGTTCTGAACAGGCCCTAAATAGAGGCCTAACATATTTACTACCTGGCCCTTTACAGGAAAAGTTTGCTGACTCCTGATTTAGAGCATAAAACAAGTTCTTATTAAACCGAGCAGAGACAACCATGTCACGTACCACGGCAGCCACACAAAAGCCCAGCCTCCAAACGGCAGAGATGCTCCCCCAGACGCTGTGCCAACAAGAAAACCCTACTGACATCCTCACAAACACATCCACACGCCTGCTTCACATACTCTCCAGCCCCGCTTCCCCTCTACTCAGCCACACGCCTAACTACCAACACAGGCCTGTTCGCTTGAGAGTCTGCTCCCCTCCAGGCCTTTTTGCTAGAAAAGCCCGCTCTGCATGCAAACCCCATGGATTCTTCAAAACCCCATTGACACTTCTCCCCTTTGCAGCCTTCAGGCTTTCTCGATTGTGAGAATCGATAGCTTTCATCCATTTCTGTCTTCCTCTTGGTCCGAACTTTGACTTCTCTAATTGGTACCCATCGCCTGGCACGTATGTCTTCCGTACCTGTCTCTCCCACTAGACTGTAAGCTCTCTGAGGGCAGGGGCCATATTACTTTGGCCTAATAAACATTTTTAAAGCAAAGTAAGTATATAACCACTGTATGAACAATTTATTCTGAAAATCTATCTTCAAATCTAAAAAATTTTAGTCTAGTTTGAGACTGTGGTGGGTGGGGATGGAGCCAAGAGACTCATAAGGTGAGAAATGCCAGCAGATTTACTGTAGTGTAAGAGAGAGTCACTAGGGGGTTTAGCAGAATATGAGAGGGTAAGATTTGACGTTCAGATGATCACATTTCTGGGCTATGATGTGAAGGATGGATCAGAAGAGTTGGTCTAGACGTGGTCAGCAGTTAGAACGCTGCTGCCCTGGATAAGAAGTTGGCCACAGCATTGGTGGGGGAGCAGGTGGGGAGGGGCCGCTGCAGGAGGCGGAGGGGCAGGGCCTGGCCACCCCGTGGATGTGGAAAAAGAGAACAAAGTGCCCCCAAAGTTTCTGATCTTCAAATGGCTTCGGTCATACTGAGAGGTCAGACCCAGAACTCCAGGACAATCTGCACTACGCACCGTTTATTGTGAAATATATAGATTTCCCTTAGAGAGAAAGCTTCTCTGAATTTCTTAGGCCTATCTGAGATTCAGTGCTATCAAACAACTGGACTGGATTATGGGCACACTTCAACATTTTGTTATAAAAAGGAAGGCATCTTTGATATTTCTCAAACAATGGCACTGCAGCTAAAAATAACTAAGCTAGGGAGAAAATATTTCCAAGGTTGTCAAGTTTTTAATGAGGCATCATTCGACATCTCTTAGACTAAGGCTTCCCAAAGCAGCCACTGGGATCACCCAGGATGTTTATAAAAACTGAAGTTTTTGACCACAACCTACCTAGCCAATCCAACCAGTTAAGACAGAATAAAAATCAAGAAGTGGCTGAAAATAAGCTAGCAGGAATATGCCAAAGGATTTCACACAGCATATACAGAATCTCAAAATATACAACATACTCATAGGATGTCTTACCTCACACATTTTGTATGTTTAAACTTATGACACCTATCTTCATAGCTGTAAAAGATTAAAAATAATAAAAGTAACATTCAGGCGAATGTTTGCAGAAGCTGCCTTGCGAACGAAGTTTAAAAGCCACGGGTTTGAATTACCCCCTTTCTACCCACAGACAAGCCAGCCAAAAATGCAAATATAACCAATGACCTAGCCAGCAATTAACATCTAGCATCCACCTACTGGAGGATGAGAACTGTCACAACTAAAAATTAAGACCTACCACACGAACAAGAGGTCTCGTCAACAGCCACCAGGCTCCCGGAACCAACCTGACACGATTTCATCCCGGAATGTAGGACCCCATCCACGCACCCCACCACCCCCAGGAATTGAGCTGCTGACCCTCAGCCCAGAGGCTACCTTTCTCTGCAGCCTCAGTGATCATGTTAGAGTTACTATCCTCTATTGTACTTGTTGCTTCTATTTTCAAAGCATTTTTTCCTTTCGCCTTCCTCCTCCTCCTGCTAGGAGGGAACCCGTATGATGCCCAGGGTTCAAATCCAAGCCCCCAGGGCAAAGTGGGCCCAGAGAAGCCAAGGCTAATGTGCTTCCTCTTCAACAGCCAAGTTATCTTTCTCCTCCTCCAGCATTCTTACTGAGACCTGCCATAAATTCCCCTTAGGACCCGGCTGCACGTCTGCCAAGCAAAAAGCCACGGATAGGACAGCCAGCCTGGAGCCTGGCACTAAGAAATAAATACTCTCCAGGGAAAAAAAAAATAACCCAATTCTCTCTACACAGCAATGTCTGATAAACAGCATGACATGGTCTACTCGAGCAAAATGCCTTAGCACAACGGTATCAAAGTTCTCAACCCTGGATACCCGACGTGCCCAGCAACTCTACAGCCAGGGCCCAGCCACAGCACAGGGCAAACTGAAGATGTTGCTCCTTAAGTCACAGAGCCTTCCTTAACTGCCTAAGCCTAAAATCCTTCTTAAGTCATCTTAGTGGGGAAAAAAGGACTATTAACTTTCTCTAGTAAGCATTTTATTATCACTAATAATATTACTAATAATAAAATCAACCACATTTGTACAGCACCTTAGCCCTGGCAGAGCTCTGAGGGTCCTCTCATTTATTTCTTGCAGGAACTCCAGCGCAAGCACTGCCATTTAACAAGTAAGGAAGAGGGTTCAGAGAAGTGACATGAGCAGGGGTCAGAGAAACGGTCAGTGGCAGAAAAGGACCTTAAATCGAGTACTTTATTTATTCAAAACACTCCAGCAGGCTATTTTTAAAACCTCGAGCAAAACCTAAACACAAAGCCAGTATTCATTGTTTTTCTTGCTACCGGACTTGAACAAGAATCTTTAACAAAACATTAGTACGAAAAAGTGTCAAAAGAGGCCAGAGCCTTAAACCACCCGGTTGTTCCTGCTGGCCCAAGTCCACCTGGCACCAAAGAGATGGCACACCGGCTGAGACTCGTCACCGTCGACATCAGCTGCCCACAGGTGATCCCCATGTGCGGACAGGGCTCGGGGTCTCTGCTTTTTGAAGTCCCTGCCCTTGCCCCTTCCATCCCTCCCCCGATGAAGTACCTCTGCCCTGCAGTCGGAGTGGGGAACAGGTGAGGGGTGTGGCCCCCAGGCTGCTGAGGCCGCAGTGACAGAGAGGCTGGTGGTCACCAGCAGCCCGCTTAATGTGCAGGCAATCCAGGCCGCGGCCCAGGGAGGCGCAGACACGGCTGCCGGGCTGTGGTTACTGTGGTTTCCGCTGGAACGAAACTGCTCGAGGACTCGCACATCTTCACACTCAGGACGCTGAACTTGAGCTTTGTACGTTTCCAAATTACTCAAGAACTATGAAATTCTTTGCACGTCAGATTTGTTTTTCGGTCTGAGATACGTGTGTGTATGTGTGTTGTGGCTAATCACACGCCGTGGAGATAATCCACCAAAGTATGCAGGTATGCTTTGTAACTGACATCATCTGTTGTGATTTTAAACAACAGATTTTACTTTAGAGCAAACTTAGTTAAATTACCTGTAACATGAAACAAATTACTGTGGAAACTAAACTGATCCCAGTTACCGAGAGCACATACTACAAAAAACAAAACAAACTGAGAAACAAAAAAACACCAAATGACAACAACACTTTACCAAACTGCTACGGCTACAAATGCCTACAGGACACCGGAAATGAAATTTTCCTGGACCCTGAGATTTACTAGCGTTTCGGAGGGGAGAAAACTAAGACTATCATCCTATATGACATCACTATTGTTTGGAAGAAGTCCTTCACTACCCACCAATTAAGCCAGATTTGAACAAAGAACTGGATCTAGGTACAGGCCTAAGCTAAAAGTGCTTTTCCTAATACAGCTTCTAAAAATGCGATGGATTTCCTTAAGCTACACATCTTTTCCCCTTCAAGTTGAATAATCCCATTCCTGATAGCAGGACACCCACTCTCTCCACTCTTCTGGGCCACCGCAGTTGTTTCTCAGCTGTCTAAGCCAAGTGTATCCCTGAGTTATTTGGTCTGCCCATCCTGTGCACGGCTGCCCTCCTCCAGCTTCCGGAAAAACAGCTGTCCAAGCACTCGGCCATCCTACACCCCGCCGAGCTTACCTACAGGAGGCGGCTCTGATGGACAAGCAAAGTTTAAATCCCCCGGGACTGAACACTAAGTAAGGACCCTGTCTCTTTCGGTTATCTGTTACTAACAAACCACCATGAAATGTAGAGGCTGAAAACAACAGCCACGTAGGTGGTGATGGAGGCTAGTACGTCCAAGGCTTCACTCACCTGTCGGGCACGGCTAGAAAGCTGAACTTTTCTCTACGTGGCTTACTTGAACTCCTTTACATGGTAGCCGGATCCTAAAAGCACACATTCCCCAAAGGCAGGAAGCAGGAGCTGCCAGGTTGTCTAAAGACCAAATGTAGAACTAGCCCAGCATCATTGCCACTGCATCACTGGGCCAGCCGGGATTCAAGGGGAGGGGAAATTCAGGCTGCCCTTTTGATGGGGGACGGATGAAAACATGTGTAGCCATCCTTAAGCTGCCACAATGTCCTCCTATGTTTGCTTTAGGAAGGATTTGACGATGTTATCTCTAACTATGGTCTTAGGCCAGACCTAAAATCTGTGCTCAAGGTAACACAGCCTACCTCTCTGTCTGAAATGGAACACATACAAGTTGGAGCTCATTAAATGGATAACTACGTTAGCCCAACTTGCCAGGAGGTCACAAAGCCCTGTCTACAACACCCATTTGCCAACAAGCACACAGTGTTTGCAGAATGAACACAAGGAGTTGTGTCCAGAAAATGAACAAAAAACAAACAAAACCAGCTTACACTTCTCTGAACAAACATTTCAAAAGTGAAGATGGCATCTAAAGACACATAAGGAAATCCTCTGTCCTCACATGTTCCTCCCTGCACTGTCTTTGTGGTATTTCAGCAGAGGCACAAGACGTGGCACAGAATTTTGAAAAGGAAACAGAAAGTGCCTTCCTATCATTTGTGACAGGATAAACAGGGGGAAGGGTCCCTTTATAAATCTCAAAGGTGATATTAAATGCTAATTGGTATTTTTCCTCTAGAAAAAGCACATGATTAGCATTTTTAAAAACAGCTATTTTCCCAGGGTCCAGAGAAGCTGGGTGAATTCAAGTTTTTTATCTACCAGGGTGTCTCCATGTGATTTGTGGATAAGACACACTCTACAACATGAAAGATCTGGGGCCCTGGCGTGTCTTTAACTTGCCCTCGACCACTGGTACCCAATTCATTCACTACACTCTAGTCTCCTCACCATCCCTTGTGGTTCCTCCAACACACTTGACTCTTCCCAGCGCAGGACGCTCTGTGCGCACTGGCGCGAGGTTCCTCCTGTCTGGACTCCCTTCCACCCCCCACCCCCAATTACGCCAGCTCCTCCTGCGTCAGGCCTCTCTCACAGTCAGCTCTGGAGAGGGGTTTCTCTTGATCACCCTTCTTCAAGCAAGCCTCCCTATGACTGTCCCTGTGCCAGCGTCCATTGAATTCCTCTGGCATACTTATGAAAATACTCAGTTATTTTATTCATAATAACCACAGCAGCCAGAGCACACGGCTCACAAGAGCAGTGGCCACATCTTTCTTACTCAGTATCCACACGTCTACAACAGTACCTGGAATATAAAAGGAATTCCAAAGGGTCACTTATCCTTACTGACTTCCACGTTTACAAAAGCAGCAACAGCAGGCGAATGACACAACCTCCTGAGCTAGTCTACTGTGTTTTTGTTAAAGGGGGGATTAAATCATATTAATTTCCTGTCAGCTCTACCACTGAACTATCTAGCTTATTCCACAGCTATTACCTAAAGACTTGGGATTTGTAAACAGAGTTATAATCTAATGAGTAAAGATTTGCTTTCTAGTCTCTATTTTTTGTTGTTGTTGTTTTGGGGAGAGGGTTGGGGGGGTAAGTAATTAAGTTTATTTATTTGTTTGTTTTTAGAGGAGGTACTGGGGATTGAACCCAGGACCTTGTGCGTGCTAGGTATGTGCTCTACCACTTGAGCTATACCCTCCCCTTTAGCCTCTCATTTCTAATAGACTTACTATTATAGAATCTTAACACAAATAAAGTCTGGAAAGGAAAACTATCCATAATTTTACATTATACTTTAAGTATCTTAAAGGTATATACGGAAAGTCCAATATATTAAAAAAAATAAGATAATGAAGTTTTTATATTTTTCATATATTTGTAATTTATCTTCTACACCAGGGATGATGTCCAATCTGTAACAAGCTGCAGTCCTAGGCTTGAAGTTATAATTTGCTGACAATCTTATTTCAAGCACATCCAAAATTAGCAACTAATTCTTTACACATACTTTATTAATAGACTCCTGAAATTCAGAGATTAGAGAGAAGCACATTCAGTGCGAAGTGGGTAAAAAAAAAAAAAGAATCACTTTAATTATAATCAAACAAATATGACAATCAATGAGGGAAACTAATCTATAATCAACTGTACATCCTGATCTGTAATTTGGCTTTCATAATTTAGAGATTTAAAGGGTACTTTTAAATTCTGATCACTCTGGGTTTCATGAAAATCAGGAAGAACTTTTTCAGAAATACATTCAGGGGGAAAAGGTCATTATTATCACAAAGTGATCTTGGTTTGGTCTTTTAAAAAGAAAAGAATAAAACACCAACCCTTGACAAGTCCTTTTAATTTAGAGTCATAAAGTTCATAAAGTTGCTGACACCTGGTAGTTTAGTGAATTGTACAATCTTTTTTAAGACTACTTTTTATTGAATTATTTTTTCATGGTTCTTATGTCCAGCCCAGTAGAAAATTCATTAACCTTAAAGGATAAGGACAAAACCCAGACAGTAATTAAATAAATAGGAAGACCCACAAACATGTTTGCCGATATAGATTCAGGTGATAGGTTTGCTGGGTATCCAATCCCAAAACATCTATGAAGAATTTATACTTTTTCTTTCAGTAGGAATAATAATAATAAAAACAGCTAACATTGATTAAGCCTAGGATATGTCAGGAACTATGCTAATTACCTGGCATAGATTCTCTCTCACTGAATTCTTAAACTTAAATCTTAAAATAATCTGATGCCAGACATGCTCCAAGAGGACAAAAAAAGAATTTAGCAGGCAAAGGGGTTGAGGGAGAAAGACAAAAGACAGATCATGTGCACTTTAATCAAAAAGACTCAAATCCTCACTCTCAGCCTATTTAATAGTAACAAGCTTGCCTAAACACCTTCTAAGCCCCTAGCAGGTGAGAAGAGGGAGGAGGGCTACCCTGCGGAGAGCTACAAGGCGTGGTAATTGACAGGAGCGAGAGACGGGAAAGCAACCATAAGCAGCAAACTCATCGCAAAGCTCGTGGGTGTCCTGAGAGTTTTAATGATGAAGCAAAGTGTATTATATACTTTCCTGGGCCCTGATGGCATCATTAATAAAAATCTACATAAACAATGACTAGATTACACAATAATCCATGGCTGTGAGGGTAACAGGGAGTTAAAAAAAATTCCTGAAATATGCTTATAATGTTCTACTTAAGAAGGAATGAAAAGGGGCAACAGAATGGTGTGAACTATCCTTGGACAGTTCATTTGCAAAAGGCTCCAGAAGCCAAGACTGAGCTACCTTTAACACTCCCCTGTACTGGTGTGGCAAGAACGAAAGTGGTTTGGGCATCAGGCCACCTGATGGGGAGCCCTGCTACCACCTTCCTGTGCCCCTCTGGACAAGCCACACACTTTCCTATTTAAAAAATGAGCCACTAGCCCAGGAAACCTTTATGTTCCTTTGCATCTTCAATATTCTGCCTTAAATACTGTAGGGAAGAAACCACCTATTACCACTTGTTTGACGTTCATGAAAATTTGACACCCGGTCAACACTTTCAAAAAGTGGAGTTTTCAAAAGCCACAAAAATGCACTCAGTTAATATTTACAGAAGGAAAATAACTTTCATTACCTGTAGAAAAGTCCTATTTGCAGGTGAGAGATAACAGAACAGACCGGTCTTGCCGGTCTAGAATTAGAATCCTACTTTCACTTACTTCTTACAGTTGGAAACTGAGAAAATTATTCATTTCTAAGCTATTTTGGGAGATAAGCTTTTCCCCACATACACTGCAAACATCCAACTGGAACACGCTTGCTCTGAACACACAGGTAGTGTACAGCCTCCTTTGAATGGAAATTTACTTTGTGGCCTGAGCCACTAAAGGACACCCCCACCTCCAGCAAGAGCCACTGCATAAACAAACAAAAGGTGTATCTGGGGTGATGAGGGAAGAATGTGTGAGAATACACGCCCTAAGTCAGTATTTACACCAAAGGTTATTAACCAAATCAAGATTTAGAGATTTAGCTTGTCAAACTAGCATTAACTTCTTAAACTGGCTGTCCTCAACCCTGAGTGCACATCAGTCACCGGGTCACCATGCCCTACCCCCACCCATGACAATCAACCAATATCCACTTCTGGCCATGGGGTCCTTTAATGAGCTGGATAATCAGAATCAGTGAAATTCTCCTTATCCAGTCTGTGTTATCCTTGGCAGATTCCATTCCACTAAGAGTCAACCTATTAAATAGGCAAAAAGAACAATACATTACATTAAAATAAAAAATCTGATGACTAGTGGTTTGCACTGGGCAGAAGGTTAATACTTAATTCTTCCTGCTGTGTTGAACCATGTGAACACCATTCTGAATGCAGGGTGGGAAATAAAAAAGAGGCCTTCAATAGGCCTGGAAATGCTTGCATGAGCCTAGGATGATTTTCTGAGCAATAACTTATTAAACCTTAGTTAGACCTCTGTTCTGCAGATAAATACTCTTTAGTCCTGCCCTGCCTGCAACACAACCGCCCTCCCACTTCCCCCAGCTCTGCCTCCCTCCCTCCCCCGACTTCAGGCAAATCTTCCTGCATCTGTTTGGCTTGGCAACACACACTAGCATTCCAACACATGCCACCTGGCCACTGAGGGAAGATTGCAACATATTCGGCAAAATAAGAAACCTGCTCAAAAGGAAAAGCGATCTGCAGGGAGGGTTCTGGGAGCAAAGATCAGCGGATTGCAGGGCTCCACTTGGTAAGGGAGGTGCCTCTGAACCACACAGTGCCATACCCTGCCCTTGACCCCTTCCTGGTTGTGAGACTGAGACAATTTTCCCAGGTGCACTTTCTAATGGAACTTTCCGCTCTCTGAGAACCATCAGCTTCTCTGAACCCAGAACCTCTGTGCAAGCCTTAGCTGGTCAGTTCAAAGCAGCGAAGATAAATTGGCTGTGGCCACTTTCTGGATGCCTACAGGAAGGACGTCAGCAAAAGCACGACGTCTGGTATTTGCCTCTGTTTCAACCCACATTATCAGGGAACCTGTCAGTCCCTGAGACAAAGGAGCATCTATTCCCTTAGCAGCAACTTAAAAATTCTCT
Organism: Camelus bactrianus; assembly: GCF_048773025.1. Lineage (NCBI taxonomy): Eukaryota > Metazoa > Chordata > Mammalia > Artiodactyla > Camelidae > Camelus > Camelus bactrianus. The sequence goes on along the minus strand of NC_133568.1, from coordinate 17,242,873 downwards.
CCTTGTTTCATGTCTTCTCTGTGAATTGAGATGGTGACCGTGTTTCAAGTTCTCAGTCCATCAAGGAAACACATGATGAACCAGAGGGTAAACACAATGACCGGAGAAATCAGGGAAAAGAGATGCAAATCCCCCTGCCCCCTGACAGCACTTCCGAAGGGCCTGCCTCTCTCCGGGGGTGAGGCCTGCAGGATAAACGAGCTATTTTAAAATCTGTGTATCTGCTTTGTAGCCCACACACTATTCATCAATGGACAATATGCTTTATAATAAATGTGATCTGCAAATCAGAAGCAGACTCGCTGGTGCAAAACTGCAAAAATAAATCCACCCACGTCCTGCCATGACACAGGCAGCAGAAAGCATCTTGAAATAACACTTGCTTAAGGAGAATAAACGCTTCCCATTTTCTAAGCACTGCAACATGGAAGTGACAGTCTAAGTACTGAGGTTAGACTAATGCCTAAGAAAATCAACGACTGTTCCTAGGAGCTGGAAAAATAAATGTGTGGAAGAGGACAGAAGCAAAGGCCAGGGCCCGGGCTCTGCCACCCCCTAAGGTGACAGGCACCAGTACACTGGCCTCCCCAGCCTTGGCCGTGAAGGCGTAAGTGGGATCATGTCGCTCCTCTCACCCTTTCTGTGCCTGCCATCCCCGTGTCTCCACAGGGACATTCCATGATCCACTCACACCCACGGCTTCAAAACCTACACATCCCATCCCTCTGTACCATGTTCGCCTCCATGCTGGTCCTCCTACTCTGCAGGCAAACTTGGACCTCAAGACCTTTGCACTGGCTCTTCCCTCCGGCTGGAATGACCTGCTCCCAGCTACCTGCCCGGCTTGTTCAGCATCATCTCAGGGGGGCCTGCCTTGACTGCTCCCTGTAAACCCTAAACCGGAGATGCCACGTACCACCTCTTTGCTATTCTCCGTAGCACTCATCATCATCCAGCATACTAGATTTTTATCCAATTACTTTGTTCATCTGTCTCCCTGCTGCCGGAGTGTAAGTTGCGTGAGGGCAGAGATTTTTGCTGTTGGTGTTCACTGCTGTATACACCCAGACCTTAGAATGGTGTCTGGCATGCAGAGGGCACTCAGTTCATTTAATAAATGATTATCATCTCATCGACTAATGACAGAACACATTTTATTAGTCTGAGACAGTCCATCTGGGGAGTTCCACCCATTCGTTCAAGCAATAAAAAAAAAAAACGTTCATCTATGAGAAACAGGGAGGTTTCCAGAAAAGATATAAGTAAATATTGTGATTCCATGAGTCAGAATCACACAACCATATCCTTCACCCTGAGATCAATTCTCTCCAAAATACTCTGATAAAACAAACACACTGAAATACACATCCTCAACACCTGGAACCCTCCCGTCCAGGTTTTCTCTGTTCTAGTACCAGGATACAGACACTGGGTACAGAATTTTAATTGCATTATTGCCTGAGCCCTTCAAATTAAGCCTGTTTTTCAATACAAAGGCAATATCAAATGGGGGAGAGAATGCGGCAATAAATTTTTCCAACATTGTTTAAACTACCCCCATCCAAATTTCTAATTAGTACTTGATTTAAAAAAAAAAAAAAAAAAAGACCCTCAACTTTTTTCTTCTAGATGAAGGCATGCATCTTGCTCTCCAAGGTGAACTTTTTGTTTCCTTCTAGTCTCTTTTCACAAGCTGTCTTGTCCATCAGTCATGCCTACCTCTGGCTCCAGAGTCACCGAATGGCCTTTAAAGTATCATGGTACCCAGATCAGTATCAGTATGTACTCAGTCCATGCATGTGATCCTCTTCCAGGGTTCCACAGATGAGGTCAATATTGTTATTTCCTAATTTTTCTCAATGTTCTTGTGTTAGATCAGCAGCTCTCTGAGAGCAATAAACCATTAAAGGAAACTGACCACACTTAATGCTGCTTGAATTGTGTTTCATTTGTGACTCTTTTCTCAATAAAGGATCAGCTCCTTGGGTACAGGGATAGTTGCTATATCCCCCAAACTCGTGGCATCCTTCACAAGTTTAAAATGTAGATGTGATAAAAAAACATCTCTGCCAAGACACAGCACACCACTTATTCAGTGGTCCTCCTAGAGACCCAAGTCTGGGTTCCTTAGAATTATCTCAAGTATTTTAATAACTGACTCCAGCATTACCTCTTCAAGTAACAGGTCTTCATTTGAAGAGTAATGGAATTTTAGCCTCTTTGATTTTCAAATACGACATATATGCAATTTTCTGTAAATTGCAAGTTAAGCTCCAAATTAAGTGGCAATCTAAACTCTGGGGATTAACACCTAACAATCAGAATCGGAATATTTAAAAGTGCTTAATAATGTGAACTTCAGGAAACACATTCTTGTGACAGTTTTCATAAGCAAAATAAAATGATATGTAAAATTCAGCTTATCTATTCTATGTACGTATTGGCTGAAAAGAAAATTTCAAATTTTAAAACTCTAGGTGGGAACGATACTGAAGGAAAGATTAAGGGAGCACTCATTTTCCAGAAGGCCTGATGGCTCACATCTGAATTTAAGTGCACAATCGCCAAATTATTCTAATAGTAGGAGGTAATCCTAAACCCACTTCTTTCCACCTATCTCCTCTTTGTAATGGTATGGAAAGCAAACCCACTTAATAAGAAAATAAAAATCTCTTTATAAAGGCTTCTGTGTAACTTCATTTGGATTAACTCCAATATTTCAAAACACAAGAATTTTTATACCTATAATTTACCTTATCATCTTAAAATACTTAAATGTATGAAAATCACTCTCAAGTCAAATCCATGAAAACTACCCACTAGCAATCTGAGTAGACTATTTCAACCACAAATTCTCCCAATTTCATGTATTATGGTTATCAGCTTTATAAAGTAAAAGTTACAAAGTGACGCAACTTGGGGGTTGGACCTTTATGCCTTTATTGTCAATTCCTCTGTGTGATTTGCCCACATGTATCTACCTGTCCATGCAGAGGTTGAGTGGATCAGGACAGTGGGGAAACTCAGTATTTTTCTAATATTTACTAGAATTTTTTACAAGATAGATAATGGTCTGTCAGTCAAAATATGTGAGTAGACTCACAGACGCTAAAAAGATATATTGTGTAAGAAAATCGTATTAATCACTAAGAAAAACATCTGTTGTTTTTCTGAGTTACTTTTTTTCACGGTTCAGACATTTAATACTTTCAATATGGCTGAATCTGTCCATCTTTCATGATTTCCTTTTCTGCTTCCAAGGTTAGGAATGTATCATCCTTTGCAGATCAGATACTCATTTTTTAAAAAACTGCTTCTTATCCTACAGTATGAAACATTTTATATGAAATTATTTAAGAATCTAGATTTAGGTAAATCTCAAATTTATCTTAGTGCTAGGTTTAGGTGTTAGATTCAATCAATGTTATGAGTTTTATTTAGTGACTGTATCCACACAAAAGTGGAGATGGTTTATCTGAGTGGTGGAACTGTGGTTTATTTTCCTTATTTGTTAAATCTAAATGCATATGATATTTAAGTGTGTGCACTGTACACAATTAACAGTTCCCATATTGTAAAGAAGAGTAAGGGTTAACATTTTCTTGTATTAAAATATATTTCAAACAGGAAGAAATGCAGAGACATGCATTAAATATTCTTTTCTTTAGCCCTTCCTCAGGATGAATTCTCTAGCGTATGTATAAAGTTAACAGAGTCAAATCTGCAGAGAAAAAGCTTCCTCTTTGTTCCAGTTATGGCCCTACAATGTGACATTACCATGAAAGTGACAGGCATCTGTTTAATTCCTGTGTGGATGCACCATTCAACGGCAAGAACTGTCTTGCTGTCTCTCTGTCCTTGGCCCTGGGCAGGTGCTCACAGAAGAGCTCTATGGAAGGCAGGCAGGCAGGCAGGCAGGAAGGCAGGCAAGGAAGGGATTCATTCAACTCCACATTTGATGGGAAAGAGGAATTACTGATGCTGATAATCATGCCCCCAAATTCTTCAGTAGCCTTCCACATTAAAAGCAATTTGTTGAAACTTGCTAATCATGATTAAGGAAATTTGGGGGCAAAATGGAAACCATATCACTGCTGGTTTCTACCTTCAGTTTTTCAAACACAGCCCCTCCCACTGACACAAATCCTGGTCTCCTTTCCGGGTCCAGTCCCCATCTTCCCCTTCCTGACATCATTCCTGTCCATCATGACCCACGGCATCCTGTCCCATGTGTAAGCAATCCATCCCCCGTCGCCAGTGCTGGGTGTCAGCACCTGCACTGTGCCTGTTACCGAGAATCAGTGCCCCCTCTGGGCCGGCCTCATCTCAGCTGTCCAGTCTGCTGCACAGAAAGTTCTACAACCCAGGCTTCCCAAACTTCTGTATTCCAATATTAGGAAGTAGAGTACTTCACATGCCATATATTCAAAAATAATTATTGCATACTTGTGGGATAAAAAGGATACTCTCTGTAACTGTGAAAATAATGCCCTCAGTTTCCTCATCTTTAATCTGGGAAGGAATTGGCCTATATAATTCCTAAGGAAACTCACAGCTCTGTAAGTTTATGAATATAAAATTTAAAAAATGACTCCTGCATAATCTGTCAGAGAAGAATACCATACTGCAGAACACAGGAGCATCTTCTGCTAATATAACTTCCCCCGAGGGTGCAGGCTGGCCCTTAGGCACACTGTGTTTATTAAGACTAGATTCATTGCTTGTCCTTTGCTACAGCATCTGGGCATCCTCATAATATATGCCAATGTGCAGAATATTGTATCAGGATTAAAAAACCATAGCTTCTGTAGAGATGAAGTAAATTTAAATATTAAAATTGCATTAACATGTTTAAAATTACATTACAATTTAGAATCTCTTTTTTCAAGTGGAAAAGCATAATCAGTAAATACATACTGAAGAGACAGTAACCTTTAGGCACTTTTATTCATGAGACAGATAATACAAAGAACGCTGTCAGAGCAATGCTGTCAGTGTGCAGTGTTCAACTCAGCCTAACTCCTTAGGAAAAAGTCTGAGACTCGTTAGTGCTACAGCAGAGCTCCCGGCCTGAAAAGCTCCCCACTTTGAAGAAGTGTGAGGTTTTTTGGCTGGAACTTAGCAGATATGTTCCAATACTCCTACGCCACCTCAACTTTTCTATTCAACTCAATTAAAAAAATCTGGACCACAGTAGCTTTTTATCTCCCTTCAAAAGTCAAATACCTAGTCATGTACTTTAAAAGAATATGAAATAAAATCCTCAACAGGTATAATTATGAAGCTTTCAAAATGCTCTCAAGGCAATGGATGAGTTAGGACATAAATGGGTCATTAAATGCATTTTAAAAGTCTGTCAGTTCTGCACCGACCTACAGAGAGTAAGAAAAAGAAACTGTGTATCTATGAAACTATTTGAATCATCATATACTTCATGTAATAGTGCCCTACCCTATTCCAGCCTCCCAGAAGGAAAGAAGAACAGAATAAAAGCTCATGGGTTGAAAACAGGTTCCTCAAAGTTATTATATGAGGGAAGTAAAAGCCATTTCAGTTACTCCAATCTATAAAAATTAAGTCCCAAAAGAAGGCCACGTAAATTCCAGGGACCCGTGAAAGGCAGATTTGCTTGGGAAAAGGCTGGTCTTGACCTCCTGGAGGAATTCCCTCACTTCCTGCTTACTAGGTAAAGGGCACAGTACTTATCACTAAAATAAACACTGACTGGTTTCAAAGAATGGGCAGATGCCTAAAAGAACTCATATGAAGTATCGAAACACTAAGTGTGGTCACAACAGTCAAACCAGAGAAAGCAGGACCCCTTCCAATGCAACTTATGACACCATTTCATTTTATAACCTTTCCCTTCACATGAAGCACTCTATTCAAAAGGGCCACAACAGTCCCTGATTCTAAAATGATCAGGGTATATAAAAAGCAGGCTTCTTGAAATTCAATCTACTTCATCCTCCATCCCGAAAGCTGAACTTCCTGTTAAAACGTGGTGATGCCTAGAGACCACCGAGGTGTCAACTCAGGACACAGCACAAAACAGTCAGGACACTGACAATTTAATTCAGGCCCACTCAGGCAGGCCACCTGTTTCACTTACTTATTCTCCTATATTCCTCTGTATCCCAGTTTGCCCAAACAAGCAGTAGCCAAAAAAAAAAAAATCAAAGGAGATTCAAAAGGAAAATCCACCAGGAACATGTATCCATGATGCATACTGAGTCAAGATTATTTCTAAAAATCTTTCAATAATTTCCATCTGCCCAGAAAAATCACCAAGCTCCTGCAACATGTATTTTAGCTAATATTTTCAACACTATCCTTTTAGGCTTTTTTCCTCTTTAAATGGGAGCTGAGTACACACAGCAGGTGGACTGTCCTGGCATCCTCTCTTGTGTAGGACATGGAATATTATGCTGCCTGGTATGAACTGAGGGAACTGGATGATCGCAGACAGGATACTAAACCTCTGAATGATCACCAGCCAGGTGGGGAATGGGTTTCCCGAGCTTCTTTTGGCATTCTTCTACCAGATATTCTGGTATTCGTGCATTTAATCAACAGTTTCAACAACTTTATGAATTTCCTGCTTTTTCCTCATTTTTGCAAATGTCTTAGTAGTAGTATTGTGGGTTTAAGAAGGTCAATATACTTATGGCATTAATTCACCTTAGCAGTAATAATATGCAGTTAATTATTTTTATTAAAAAATCCACTTGATCATTTCAAATTACACCAATAGATTACGATTTAGATTAGCCTCAATTTTAAACCATCGACTATGCAGACAGACCAAACATGTACTAAATTTAAGACAATTCTTACACAGAGTAAATTTCTTCTGGTACTGCGAACTTTTATGCAGAGAGAACAATCTTCGTATTAGCATGTATTAAAAACTGTGAATTTATTTCAATACCTAGGAATTCTGCCTCCAAGCTAGCCAAGAGAAGCAGCTGCAGCATTTATGAAACCTTCTAAAAGGAGTATCTAATAAAGCCTATTCCCAAATACTGCCCTCATTTGTAAACCAGACAACATGGTACAGATAACATTAAATTGCTGCTTAAAAGCCACAGCCTATAGGAGGAAAAGTCAACTTAACTGGAAACATGGCATGCTAGAAACATAATCAAAATGGCATGGTAAAAATGTAAGGGGCCTGAAATGCCAGCAGAAATATTTTTAAGTTTCAAAATTCAATGGAGCAGACACAATTAAAGGTCCTTTTCTACAATGCATAGCCCACACATGAACTCAAATCTTTTCAAGGACTGCATCATCACAGGGCAATGTTAAGGCTCTATGATGCTGATTATCCAAGAGGCAAATACTCAGGGAAGATGAGATGACAGCACGAAGGACATCAAAGCTTGTCACTGAAGTAAACATTTCCAGGTATGCCTTAAATCCATGTTGCCCTGTGTCTAATGCTATGTGGTCAAAAAGCGACTATTCATAGTTAACCTAATTACCTCCCTTGCACATTACAGATACCTGGTTAAGAAGGGAAAAAACACCTCATTTAAAACTCACCAGAAACCTGTGAGTCGGATGTTTTTAGCCTTTTTCACTGATGAGGGAGTCTAACCCCTCCAGGACAAGTCAACAATCTGCCCAGTCCCGTCCATCAGGGCAGTGCTCCCAGGCACCAAATCCAAGGCACCTCTAAAGCTTTCAACATTAAAATGTCCCATCACAGAAAGCACTAAATTGCATTTTGGCTACATAGGCTTTTTAACTGTGCAAAGATACATGTATTTTTAAAATTTCCATTACATATACACAAAAAGATATGATGGAATACTAGTTGTCACACCTAATGACAGTATCACATACCTACATCTGAAACAGTAAACTATTTCACATGATGGCTGGGAAGGCCGAGTGAGACCGTGGGATGGTTATACAGACTAAGCAAAATAAAGGCAGGCACTCTTCAAATTCTCAATTGCTACAGAAACATGAGTTATCACCTGCAAGTCCTGTATGTTTGTGTGTATACACACACACCCATGGCACTGCCTACACTTCTCAAAACATCCCTGAGAGTTAATACAGGAATATTCTCATATATAACCACATTGAGAGAGCTACCCAGGGGAAAAAAGTTTACGGAATCCAACCAGAAACCAAGATGGAATACTAACTTTTTTCTCTTCCACTACATCATGGTTTTAAAGAAAGGTGTGATTTATACATAAAGTCCTAGAATTATTTTTTTTAAGGTAAAAAAGAGATACCAACTAACACATGTCAAAAACGTTCTGCACAGTCAGATCACTTCTCTGAAAGAGATTCAAACTAAAATTCCTCCGAACCAAAAATAGTTGGGGTACTCCTCTGTCGCTCAGCAAAAGGAATTTCTCATCACAAAAGACCACTACCCTACTTCTAAGAAGTGCCTGTCCACTGAGAAGGCACAGGGACAAGTTCAGAGAACTGGGATGGAAATCAAAACGTGTATGCAGTGGGTGTCAGAATGTGTGTTTCTGCCCCCCCCCCCTTGGGCCCTTTTAAGTCTGCTTATGTTATGAATTCTGTGTCAGCAAGAAACTGAGATAGTCCCAGAAACTTTCCAAGGACCCAGCGGACCTTAAACACTTAGTGACATTAATAATGGGATTAGAAAACGGGCTCCTGAAGCCTTTAAGACACAGAGTCCTGCAGTCATTCCACATGGAAGTGTGTTGAAAGTGGACACAAATGCTGGTAAATGGTGAGCCCACTGCCTCAGGGTAACTGTCATGCAGTTAAGAAGCTCATAACCAAACTCAGGAATTCAAAAAACTAATCTCAGAAAATAACGAAATGATCCATTAAATGACCATGAATATGCCACAAACTGAACTGACTGAGATCTTGAAATATTATAACTGATTAGAACCAATAAATGTAAGAACCAATTCTACTTTTCTGAGGTGTCAGACCGGGTGGAAAAAAATCTACAGTCCCAAGGGCTTCCAATGTATTTTTTCCTAGGACTCTGATTAACATTTTTTAGAATCATGATGCATTTTAGATTAATTCATGACTAGATGTTTGAGAGGCACAGACAGAAAAGTACTCAACAAGTTAACCTCATAATACGGTCTAAGGCATAGGACCATGAAATACGAGCATATTTGTAAAAGGAATCTGGAATGGTTTTTTCCCCCATCAAGAAAGATTTTTGACATCATTCAAAAACCAGACTGCAGTCGATTTTTCATGTAAACGAATAATGAAATGTCCTTCGGACCAAAGCAGCAGATACTTGAAACGTCAAAAAAGCCTGGTGGCAGCCAGACTGTAGACGCCCAAGTGAATGTTTTCCCTCAAGATAAATAAGGCCGCGGCAGCTGCTCCTACACTTAACACCCCTGCCAGCATGAAACGCAGACCAAGTGTTGAATGGAGCAGACAGTTTCGTTATGCGACAAGTTTTGTTTTTGCTTCTTGAAGGAATGAAGTTTTGCTCTAAAAGAAAACCAGCTTCCTACCAACCACTTACAAATTTATGTAAGTGTACAAAAATACAGACATGAAAATGAAAACTGCTGTGGATGAAATGGGACTTAATCTTCAAGAAAAGCTCTTTATTCTAGAACTTACATTTCCTAATTGGAAGAATTCTGCTTTCCCCAGTATGGTCCTTGTGATGGCTAGAATGGTCTTTGTATGTAAATTACATGTAATCTTTGGTATGTTTGTTTTTTAATTACAATGGAAACTTCAAACCAAATGAGACTAACTATGTAAATTCATCCTACCTCACATTTAACTGCAAAATGATTTAAATTTCTGATGCTGTAACTGAGTACAGTATCTGAAGTTATCAAAGCTTTAGGAAATGGATTTTGTCAATCTTCATGTGGCAAGTGGTCCAAATTCAGCGTGGAATTGTACTGCCCCTTGAAGCCTACACTTGTGATGGAACTTTCGTGGGTTGAAGGTCACAAGTTATTATCAAAATTTTATTGAAATTTGTACCATTTTATAAAAACGGTATCGGTTCAGGCTAAGAAAAAGCACTCAGGTATTTCCTAATAAAAGGGGCTAGGAATAATGAAAAGGATTTATGGAAGGGAAAAGAAAAAGAAACAGTTATATAACACCAAGAATAATATAATATTTGCCTTTAGCATCTGATTATACCTCTAAAATGGTGAAAACCAATGATGGAGCAGTGGTAAAGTTTACTCAAACCGTCCAAAATACCTCTCAATACACAGCAATAAAAGATGATACAATTCCACAGCCATACTGAGCCATTCACTTTGAAAAGTCACAATTTACAACTGAAACCCAGACCAAAAGTCTCCTAGATACTTCAGAGTCATATCCTCAAACCAGCAATCACGAAATTCAGGGGGAGAAAACTTCCAGTTCAAAATATAAGGAGTTTTCCCTTAAAAACAACAACAACAACAACAACCCACCACTCAATGGCTAGTGATTATTAGTAAAAGAAAGCGAACTGATGAAACTTTTCATCCCCCAACGAACTATACAAGCTGCAGAGTCATCATTTCCCAGTGGGGTTGAGCAGCTGTCTTTCTGTGCTCCATTTCACCGAAAGGGAGAGAGCAAGAACACAAAGCAAGAAAGGCCAGAATCTGTTGCAGGGCGTCTGTTTCCACAGCTGGAGACAGGGCACTTACTATGCTATATACAGCAGCCCAGCTTAGACGCTCAAGTGGGCAGTGTTAAATTGCAGGGCTGGGCAATCTGACCATTAACAAGTCCCCAATCAGTTTTGCCTCGCCTTGGCCTGTAAGCCAATCTGCTCCAAAAACACATCTCTTCCTGTCCCACAAGTATGAAGACCCTTGTTCAGTATTACTTAATGGGATGAAAAAACTAAGACAATACATTATATAACCAGGGATGGCCCTCCAGAGCTAAAACGACATTAGAAAAAACTGGCCCAACTTTTCACACAATTATTAAGAGACTAGACAAGTTTAAGGCGAGATTGTCCCCCTTGTATCAGAACTGATTATTTTTTAAAGCAAAGTAGTGTCACCGGCTGTAGCTGTAGACAGCTTTTAAATGCATCTCCGACGTCAATGCATTGGGGCACTGGCAGATCAACTTAAGTAACAAAGTTTAAAAATTTTTTTATTCAGGAGGAAGGAAAAACTGAGAAAGGGTTGTCTGGATTTTCAAAGCAGTTATCTGACTGTGAGGACCTGAGGAAATGGTATTTTCTGAAATGCTAACTCGTTTCATGGATCTCTACCAAAGGCTGGACCACAAATCAGGGTCCCAGAACTCGGCGAAACGTTAAGTTACCCTGGCCCCAGGCAAGGAAACTCCCAGAAGGGAGAATGATGGAGTTTACTTTAATTATGCTGCAGAATAAGCTTGCTGGGCTTGAATCAGTCCCTTCCGATCAGCCGGCACACGGAAATGCATGCTAACTTACCGGGGCCCCGGCTCCCGTGGAACCAGAGCTGGCGGCGTTATCCTCCTCGGGGCTCTGGGGAGCTTCCTCCGGCCCCCGAGTCACAAGAATCCTGAAATGCTGTTGCCCTGCATTTTGATCTTGCCTGATCTTAAACGTGCAGCCCTGACCCTGCGGCGACCTTTCCACGGAGTTGGTCCTGTGGATTTCGGGAGCCACCCTGCGGCCCCGAGGCGGCGTCTCCGGGTGTCCCAGAAGAACGCGCTCTTCTGTTGGGCTCCCGCGTTCGGCTCGCGGCTGCGTGGGGTACGACGTGCTCCTCTCTAGCCGGATGCGGGGATACCTCACCAACCTGTCCCCCTTGGTGCCAGTGAACCCGAAGTTGAAGTCCCCACCCAGCCCCGGCGCACCAGGTTGCGGCTGCTGCAACTGGAAGACAAAGCACCGCTTCCCGGAACTTCCAGAAGCATCTGGAACGTGCTGCAGGGACCAGCGCCTGGGCTCCGGCGCCGATGGGCTGCTCTGGCCATCAGCCCCGAAGGGCGTCAGCCTCACCTGGCGCACGTCGGCGCTGGAGGCGCGGTGCTGGATGCGGAGCCCGCCGCCGCCGCCGCCGCCGCCGCCCTCCGGCCCCCGGGCGGCCGACGGCTCGGCCTCCTCGCGGCCGTCGGGGGCCGCGGGGCCCGGTGCTCGGCGGCCGCACGTGCCATTGACCTGCGGGCCCGGGGCCCTGGACGCCCTGGGAGGGGAGCTGTCCGGGCTCTCGGGCTCCGAGCAGCCGCCCCGAGACGCCAAGCCGGCGTCGCCGTCCAGGCCCTCAGGCGGCCCGCACCCTTCGGGGGCCCCGTCGGCCGCTTTGCGCTGCAGCGAGATCTGCACGGACGAGCTCCGGGTGGGACGGGCGTCGACGGGGCTCAGGAGCTGTGGGATGAACATGGACGTGCTGCGCTTGAGCGCGCCCACGCCTCCCTGCAGGCCGCCTCCGCCGTCCTCCGCTCCGTTCGGGGTGAAGGGGTGAGGGCCGCTTCTCCGCGGGAGCGTGTGGAATGCCATGAAAAAGTCGTCTTCTCTCTCCTGGTCTAGGATCTCTGATTCGGGGGCTGTGTTGCTGCGACTAGAGCCAAAATGAAACCGAAGCCGATGGGCCATGGTGCCCAGAGGGCCTGGGAGGGAGAGGGCGAGCGGCAACAACAAGCCCGACGCTGCCAGAAGTCAAAAACCAAAGACACAAACTCCAAGAAAAAGTGTCCCATCTGCCAAACCGTTAGCACTGCGGCACCAAGAGCGACAGATAGCAGAAATAACCCAAGTGGCAAGCGGCATTCCAGGCATGATTGGATAAGAGCAAAAAGCTCTCATCCACACTGTGACAGAGGGTAGGATGGCCAGAACCACATGACCGCCGTCTCCCCCTCCAATGCCAGCTTGTGGACTTAGTGGAGTTTTCCCCCCTCTCGCTCTTTTTTTTTTTTTTTTTTTTTTAAACAGCAAGAGCCTGAAACAGCACCTTCCCAGCTGCTGCTTTTCCATCAGACAGGAGTGGCCCCAGCAGGGAGCTCTCACAGCTGACTAAGGCAGCAAACACACTCCGAGCCATGCTGCTATAAATCTAACCGCATCGCGCTCACAGGACAGTTCTTCCCGAACTAAGCAGGGCGCCGGGGCTCTCTCAAACCAGTGCGAGCCTGAGATCTGGCATCGAACACAGGAGCACACACAGCATTCCACCACCTTTCCCACTGAACCAAACAGTGACAAGTGAAAATGCCTGGCTGCAGGAAAAACCCTTTCACGAGCAATCGGATGTTACGTTCCTCTGTTATTTATGATATCACCGCACTGCCATGATGGAATGCAAACTAATAAAACGTACTATAAATACAATTACACACCCCACAGAATGAGTGTCCCTCCAGTGCTAAATAATTAGACCATGATCTACAAGTTACAAAATAGATAAGTGGTAGGGGACAGAACTTACTGCCAGTCAGTGGTCTGCCTCCTGGCACTTTTTCACCTAAAAGATGGGGGTAGGGGCGGGGCAGCGGCAATCTCACACATAATATGATTCTCAGACATGGTAGTAGCAGAGGAAAGGAACCCAGCTGGAGAAAACATTCTCTCCCATCTGCCAGATAGGAGGAAAAAAAAAACAATACCCGCTCCCCGAAAAAAGAGAAGGAAAACTGAAGAAGGGTGTGCACGTGGTTTTTGAAATGAGTTAACTTAAATACCAGCAGAAAAAAGGCTGCCCGGAGCTGACCGTTACCCAGCAAGAAGTCAGCAATATCACCCCAGTTGGGATACAAACATAGAATCCTGCTATTTTTTGTGGAGGGCCAAAAAGGACCTAAGTAATAAAAGTGAAAGTCCACGTTCAAAAAGCTGTCATCGGATTTGTAGCTAACTTGGAGATATTCTGTGTGTTTTAAACTTACTCTTTTTCATGATCCAGAAACATCAGTTATTTAACAAAGAGGTTTATTTAGGAGGGAGTAAAAAAATAAGGGGAAGGGAATACCAAGCTACAAAGAGTGACAAAAAGTTTATTTTAAAATCTGCAAAGTATGACTTTGTCAACAGCTCTGGAGACCGAGGTGTGGAGAATTAACCCTGTGTTTACATATATCCGAAGCTGTTTTCTAAAGGCACGTGTTTTAAATGCCAAAAATGATCTCTGAGGGAAATGGGAGCCGGTTTGTGTCATGCTGAAACTGCCAAGTACTGCTAAAGTCACCTATTGTCTTAGCTGGATTAACAGCCAACAAAGAAAAAACCACTACCAGCAGCATTCACTGCACAGTAACAACACTGCAGATGGCCTGGGGCAAAGCTAGGTACATAAAACACAGTTTTTCAGATAAAGTTTGTATTCACATGGGATTTCTTAGAGCTCTGCATTCAAAGCCCTTTTTGGCTTGGAAGTACAGTTGAGGGCCCACAGCAAGGTCATCTCAGCAAGTCATTCTTTTAGACAATGGAAATGGGAAACAAAAAATAATTTTTTTTACAGTGAATTTCCTTTAATAGAAAAATAATTAGTTAAAACACATCTGACAAGATGCAATTTTTCCTCAAAGCTGACCGTTTCTTCACCTTGAAGAAGCATTTTATACGCAATAAGTGAAGGAGTAAAGGTTAGCCTGTGGCTTTGTCTGTGTCTCCAGGGACTTACTGTTACTCTGCTGAACATTGCCTAGTTCAATGTTTGCTGGATGAGAGATGGAGTGCTACGAACTGCAACCTCAAGCAGAATTTTCCATTCGATTTAACAAGAAAATAACTTCATACACAGAGGTAAAGTGATTTAGCTATTCAGTACTAAGTATCACCCAAGGTACAAAATGTCGAGTTCAACACAAAGCCACTGAGAATCCACGTATTTTACTAGAAAAGGTATCAGGATGGTAGGCGAGCATCTGTTGGCTTTCTAATTTGGAGAATAATACCAGGCACACAAGATCAAATATACTCCCAAGTTCAATGCTAAGGGTTAAAGCCCTCGCTATTCACTGACACTGGCCTGAGACTTAGGAGACCAGCAGGTATGTAATTACATAAGGGCTCCAAAACCCAGCTGTTTCATTTACAAGAACAGGGAATTAAATGAGTTGTACTGTAACGCTCCTCCAGATCAAATATTGTGTTAAACTCAAGCTATTCAAAAACTTGTAGTTTCAGTTGAATTCTGCAGAAAGAAGGTTTCATAAAAACATTTCTTTTGAGCAAATAATACACAGTTGGACCCTCCATATCCATGCATTCTGCACTCTGGATTCAACCGTGAATCAAAATTATTTAGGGAAAAAAAATTCCAGAAAGTTCCAAAAAGCAAAACTCAAATTTGCCTCATGTAGACAACTAGTTACATAGCATTTACATTGTATTGGGTATCATAAGTAATCTAGAGATGATTTAAAGTATACAGGAGGATGTGTGTAGGTTATAAGCAAATATCATTTCATTTTATATAAGGGACTTGAGCATCCTTGAATTTTGTTATCTGCAGGGGTCCTGAAACCAATCCATGGATACTCAGGGACAACGGTACATAAGTTTCAGGGAAAGTAAATTTGAGTGCAACTGACTACACTGAGTTGTAATACCACTTCTGAGTACTTTAAAAGCTTAAACATATCATAATAATATTCATTTTCATACTTGGAACATTTGGCTCATGGATACTTAATGTATACATTCCAGGGAGTTAAATCTGGCAACATGCTTTAAGCAAGCATTCTGAATTTTGTTTCTGAAATTCCATTTCTAAAATGAAATCTAAGTTATGTCAGTTACATATATATATGTACATACGTATGTACGTACATATATATATATGTATATATGTATACACATAACTATCAATCTATAGAAAATGTTAGAACGTACCAGTTTTATGCCTCAGGCAGATTTCTGGTTCTTCGAAGGTATTTTCTACCAATTTCCCTTGAGAAAATACCACTTTTTAAATACAGCTTAATTTACCTGCTAAATATATATTCACTTTTTGCTATATACTGTTAATTAGATTTTTATTTTCCCAAAGAGATTCACTATTGAACATGTCACAGTCTTACAGTCTGGCTGATACAGAAAAACCCTGAAAGGTTCATTTACATGAGTAACGGCCCCTCAGATTTGCCTACCATTTTCTATCCCCAACAGAAGAGCAGAAGCATGTACGGTTTGATGTCTCACTGGTGTGACTTTCACAATATTAACTATGATGAAAAACATATGCATATACAAGTAAATTTTGTCCTACCCATACAAAAATATTTGTTTGAATTATGAACATTAAACTAGTAATGGGACAAAAAAAATGTTATTTTGAAAGACATTTATACTGTCAGAAATACAACATAAATACAGATTTTTAAAAAGATGCTTCTCTAAAAATTTGTTTTTAAAAAAAATGAAGCAAAAATTAAAAATCAGGACCCACTTACCAATCTGTTTTCATCAAATACTTCAAACAAGAGTCTGTGATTAGATGGGTTTACCTATAAAGGACGAAAATAATATTTTTTAAATGGGCATAAATAATTCAAAGAATGAAATAAGAGACTGAAAGAATAAAATACTTTATAATGTGCCCAAATGAATTGTGTAATATAAACCACTTGCTCTTCTGGAAATCCTGTATCTACTAAATCAAATTTTCTAATACCTGATTTCTACACTTATTATTTAGGCATACCAGAAGAAGGAAATGCTTGTTTCAAGCTGCCTTTCTAACACAAGAAATGATAATTCTAAATAGTTCTTAAAAGTTCCTTAATCTCCCCTAAAAAGGCATCCTCATGCCTGCAGACCAAGACTACATCCTCACAAAGGTCTATGCCTGAGGAAATTTCTTAAGGCTAATAACAGCAATGATGATGATAATAATAATAATAATAATAATAATAATAATAATAATAATAATAATAATAATAATAATAATAATAATAATAATAAAAAATAGGGAAAGCAGCTTTTTTCCATTCTGTGAATACTTTTTAGGCTATTATCTCCTCATTAAACATCAAAAACATGTGATCTCATTTAGTCTCAAAGCAACCCTATGATGTGTAACTGTCACTCAAATTTACAAAGGAGGAGCTGAGACCAAGATGATGAAGTGACTTGCCCAAAGCCCACAGCTAGGATGCAAGGCAACCAGGATGCCCACCGGTCTGGCCTGCCCTTCCTCAGAGCCCAAGCTCTGAACCATTAGAGAGACAAAGAAATCAAAGATGGTCCCACTTCCAGCAACTGTGGGGTCAGCGTCAGAGCTACTGGGCTTTTGATGATGTCTTTTTGCTTCTTTTCTGTCTCTTTACCCAAACCTCACCAAAATAACAGGAATCATCATTCAGACTCAAGGATCACTTAGTTAAGTAGCAACCACGTGCGAGACGTGGTAGGAAGCATTCTCATTTCTATCGTGGCCCGTAAATCCTGGAAACAGCCCTATCAAGTGAGGATGCCTGTCTCCTAGTGAGAAGGGAGCCCGTGGGGGGGGTGCCAGTCCTCAGGCAGCTTCTCCAGGGGCAGAAAGGCTGTAAGTGGTAGAGCCAGATGTGGGACCCATGTCTACTGCTACAAAGTGTCAGCTGCTTCACCATGCAGAATTAAGTGACATAACCTTTGACGGAACAGAGAACACGACTTGTGCTTCTGACCTCTCGGCTTGCTCTCAGCCCAGTGCTGCTGGGTGTGCTGCTGACTACCCACAGGTGTGCTGCTGACTACCCACAGGTCCTGGCACATGCTGGCACACAGTAGACGCTCAGTAAAGAACTGTGCAATGAATACAACAAAAACGGTTTTTAAAAATGCCAAAAAACAAAATAGAGTTTATATATGTTTAGAGCTAAGGTAAGTTGGAAAAAATCTTGGATCTACTACAATTTACATAAATGTGGCCAAGGTGTGAAACGGAAAGAAGTTTAAGTCATCTGGAGTATCCCCAATGGAAAGTTGTATCTGAGTTAACGAAGGGCCCAATAGCACCTATCTGCCCCATCACTTTTTCAGTCCTTCAGAGAGTAATTTAAAATACATCTGGTAAAGGCTACACACAGGATCTCACCAAGTATTAAAATACCAATGCCATAATTTAGCTCTGAACGTAACAGAAAACAGATGTTGTATACAGTGTCTTAAGTTTGGAGCACATAAAATAAACTACTATTGTGATTGAAAGGAAGAAATCAGGACCAATTATAATGGTTCTAATGGTAACCTTGTCCTTTGGGAATCTATACTAATCAGATCTCATCTGGAGCATGTCTGGAGGTAAAGCAGTTTTTAATACCACAGCTATTCAGACAATTAAAATTAACTCAACTTGAAGAGAAAAAAATCTTTTCCATTAAATAGCTGAGCACTTTAATATTTTCAAAATTTCAGTACAAAAAAAAAAAAAGGAACAACCACAAAAACTCTCAGAACAGTCATCTCTATTAATCCATAGAACTCAAGTCATTTCTACATATAGCCTTCTAGATATTAAACATAAAAGCCTAAGGAAATTTTACCTAATTTGGTGATATTTAAACTCCAGAAGTAGATTTATAATACACACATACACTCACACTGAATATTTTAACTGTAAAAGTTTTCTTTCCTAACTGGAACATGACTGGTAATTTTTAGCTTGGTTTTAATCATGTTGGCTCTGTTAGGCTCATGTCTCATAGAAATAATTAGGTTATTGTTTTAATTACATTTTACCTTATTTTTCAAAAGAAAAATATGAATAGAAGATCTAAAAGATGGTCTTTGGATAACTTTTTGTTTCACTCGAATGTCCCCAAATGAAACAAGTCCAGATTTTTGTCTTTGAAAGTTTGGGATACATTAGGAAGCTACCCAACTGTTTCTCATATTATAAGGAATTTCATGATAAAAATTTAACAGCTTTCACTCAATATAATGGATTGCAATACAATCTAACTACCAATAACAACTATTACAAAAAAAAAAAAAAAAACCAGAAAAGAAAAGAAAGAAAGAAGAAGAAAAGAAAGAAAAAGAAAAACTTACTCTAAAATAAAATTCTTCATTCCATTTTGGGTTCAGCGTCTGGAAGAGAAATCATCTTGTAATTTCTTTTGCAGTCTTTTGAAACATTAACAGTTACTAGTACAATGCAACCCACATATTTGCTTAAATTTTTTTTAATCATAAACAAAATAGCTAAAAGATTTTCAAAATGGCAATATAAGAAGCATTTAGTCAATTATTTGAGACTATACTATAAACCAAACTAGATGGGGAGGGGATGTATTTATAAAACAGATGATTCATCAAAAAGAAACCATAAATTCCATGCTATCAACCAGAAGGAATAATACCAGGGACCTACAAAGAGCCATCATCATAAAAATATAAAGACATCCTTCAAGAAATTCACATTGACATGATTATTCCATCAAGAAGGAAGTGAACTTTGTTTACTTCCTTCAACCTGCTACAAATCTGTTTTGGAGAGCAATGAGGCAGGTGGTAGAAGGTGAAAGTGTTCACTATTTAAATACTGAAATCTAAAGAATATTTTATAAAGAATACTAATGATCAGATTATATAATGTGAAGGAAAAAAATAACCCTGCTGGTTCTAAACCAAAAGTGAATTATTTTTTCCCCAAAATAACCAGGTTTAAAAATATTCATCCACCTATCCTTCAGTCCTTTGCTCGCTCCATCCATCCATCCATCCATCCATCCATCTCCATATCAGTCTATTTAAATATGTATCTCACAGGGACATGGAAAGGATACTTTTGTCCTCAGCTTGGACAAAAGGTGGACTGTCAAACATCCTTTGAAACTAAGACAAAACACACTGTGAAAAGAATACATATACACATGTTTGTGCATTTGGACACGCATAATACTCAAAACACATCTCTGAAAAATTACATGTAAAAATCTGAGACTGAAAAATCACAATGACTCACCAATGACTACAGACATTTTTAAGTTAGAATGATATTTGCCTTTATCAATTATTTCCTCTAACATACTAAGGCGAAGAGCAGCAAAATAACACAAAGCACTGTAAAATAAACACAGAATTTGTACAACATCGAACTGGCATTTAAAAAAAAAAAAAGTCAGTGCTTTCCCCACCCGTAACTCCACAGTGAATTCAACCCTAAATAAAGGGGTTTCATACCTCCAGGCATGAATGGAGCCGGGGATGGTAATGAGTGAGAGGGAGCGGGAGGACCGGGGAGGGGGGCGCGGGCTCAGGCCTGCCCCGGGCTGTAGCCCTCCCAGGGACCCGGGGACCGGCTTCCTAGAAATGCGGAGGCGGAGAGGCAAAGGACAGGTGAGGGAAGGACACAGCCACGTGAGACCACAAAACACATGAAGGACCAGGTACCCGGCCACAAGGAGAGGAGGAGGAAAACAGTTCTTAAACCCGAGCGCAGCACAGAAATACTAACCGGGAGTCTGGCTGCCGAGTGAGGCAGCCCGAGCAGCCCCAGCTACTGGGCGACACCCTCTCCCGTGGAGAGGAGGGAGGAGGACCTCCCCTCGGGAACGAAAACCATTTCCGTCTCCCGGATCGCCGGCTCCGGTGGCTTTGGTTCTCTGCTCCCTCCGCGTCCGGCGGGCAACCAGGTCCCCGGCGGCCCTGCCTGCCAGGCGGGCCTCCCGCCCCACTGGAAACTGCACCAGTGACAGCGCCCAACAGGGAACAATGGCCTCCGTCCTTCGCAGGAATCCTCCCCCCTAACCAAAACACCGGCTCCCGTTTGCAAAACTGATTTTTAGCCGCGGTCAGAAGCCAGGTGGAAGACACACTGGGTTATTCCTTACACAAAACGCCCTGGCCACAGACCCCAGGAGTCTGCACAATAGCAGGGGAGGTATCTTTTTTTTTTTTTAAGCCATCCTGCTCTCCAGAAACTGCTTATCACACAGTGTTAGACTGTTTACCCCCTAAAGGTGGGGAGGGAAAAATAACAGTAATCCATAAATAATACTGAAGCACAGGTGGGACTTTTGATAGAAAACACGCACCTTGAATAAATGTCCCAAATAGGGAGTAATCAGTTTAATATATTTTATAGATGTATATAAAAACATGGGGATAGATGAATTAAGATATAATTAGGGAAAGAAAACTTTAATTGAAGTTGTGTATGTAAAATTTGGAAAAGTGAAACATATACACACATAAGTTACATAGTTTTATTACTAATTTTTAAAATTTGTTTTCACGTAGCTAAGTATCTTACTTCCTTCAGTCATACTTGTTTTAAGTTAAACCATTCCTTCTGTGCCTACCAATTCCACAAGCCATTCCATCTCATTAAATGTACTTCAAATTACTTTAAATTTGTTTTCATAAGCTAACAAGCCATCAAGAACAAATCCTTGCTTTGCTTTATTCTTTGGAGGGAAAAAAACCTGCTACTTGTAGTAATGCTTGCTTTAATACTGTTTTTACAGTCATTTAACTAAAAGCCAAAACCCATTATCTTAGGTTAACACTGAAAAGTTTGGTCTCTGTTGAATTTTTAGATTTAATTCTGATAGGTGCTTAAATTAAAAATATTGCCACCTTAAAATTAAAATATAAACTTCTACATGAGCCCAAACACATAATTTAATCACATTAAATTATGACTTAAATGGAGTTTAATTAAGGATGGACACTTACCTTTTTAATTGTTTTTGTCTGCACCAAAGCAAGTTCTCTATTCTCATCTGCCACGTACAGTGAAAGTTTCACGTATGGATCACTGTAAGAAAAAACAGGATCACACTTTTCATTTTACAAATACAAAAAAGAAAGTTGTCAAAACCTAAATGCAAATACAAAAATATCAGTTAATGACCCTGCTTTAGTAAATTTCACAAACTTAAGCAGTAATATTTTCAACATGCTTTCTAGGAAAACATACTGAGAAAAGTTTTTATCAACAAGAACAAATGATGTTTATTTAAAAGCAAACCTAACATGAAATTCATATTCTGTCTTTAAAGATCATCTTCCCTATTAATTCAAAAGAATTAATCTGCCATAGTTTTTTCTAAGCACAGATTCTGGAAGATTAAACAATAAAATTTATTAAAAGGCATACAAAATTTGTTCAGACCAGCAAAATCTAGCTAGAAAATTTAGTTTGCATCTTATTTCTATTCTGATTTCCACTTTCTAGGTAAAAAAATTTTTTTCTTTTAGTGGAGCTAAAGCAGGCATTGTTCATCTAAACCAACACATATCATCTTATAGATAAAAACAAAAACTCAAAAACAAAAAATTAAAGCCCAGGAAGTCAACAGAGAGCTATCCAAAGTTACAGATTTCAGTAAAATTCTGATTAAATTTCAGGTTTCCTGACTTCAAGTTCCAGAGTCCCCATCATTTCCCTGGAAAACTGTTAACTTTTAGCAAGAAGTGTACTGAATGGATTACTTACTGTGGATTATCTACTAAGAACTTGGTAAATCCACTCATCACAGGGTCTAGTATTGCTAAGCTACTGGGGTAGCTCAAATCTAGTTATAAGAATCTGGGATCCAGGTTCTTCTGTTTCTCCTAATTACTTGAGATCCTTAAAATCATAGAAAGGGCTCTCAGGTATTCAATCCCCAAATTTTCATTTATCTGATTATCTGAAGTAGATGAGTTATTTCTAGCCAATTTGAGAACCATCCTTTTGTAGTTAAATACAACATGACTATTAACCCTTATTTTGCAATGTTCAGGATATTTCTAAAGATTACACAGAGTATCATAAAATTCTTAAGACTATATTGGTTTTTAATTGATAGCTCAATAAACATGCCATGAAATCCCTTAAGGAAAGAGAAACGTGTGATAAAACGAAAAGCTTAGTAGTAACAGGACTACACTCGATATCCAAAAAACAAATCACAAGCCATTGAAAAATACTGTTGGTGCATATATGTAGCACTTCATTAATCATAAATGCATCTTAATGGAAACTACAACACATCTCCTTAAAAAAAACAGGAACAGAATTTTCTCAGTTACATTCTATTACGGGTAAATACTCTTATTATGAGTAAGTACTTTTAACATTCTGGTTTAGAAGAAGGTGTTAATTAATCCCTGATTTCTTATCCTTAAGCTACAGGCGCTATTTCATTAAAGAATACACCCAAGTCTCCTTGTCTGGACACGCTCAGCCTCAAAATGAAGAAGAATCAAGAGCTACAACCTAATCTAAAGACCCCAGGAGGACCTTCCTAATTACAGCCACGGTCTGGGTGATGAATCAGTATATTTCCAGGTCGGTGGTTCTCGGACGTTAGCTTATCACAACTGCCTGAGGACGAGGGAAGTCAAAACACAGATTGCTGGGCCCCAACCCCGAAGACCCCCAAAGATCTCATAGGTCTGGGCTGGGATGGCAGAATTGGCATCTCGAACAAATGCCCAGTGAGGCTGATGCTCTTGATCCAGGAATCATGCTCTCGGAACCATTGTTCTAGATGAGTTATTTGAAAAGGGTAATTTTTTAGCTATCGAAACCCATTTTCTATTTCCAGCCACCAAGCCATTGCTAAAAAAAGCTCACAGCCTGATATCTCTGTTATCTCAAGAACAGGCTCCCAGGATGCTGTGGAGGTGCGCGCGCACACACACACACACATATGATCCCACGTTACAGAGAACACAATAAACTCTGCTGACTGCCATCTCTTGTTTTCATGGCCCTTGGCTATCCTGATTGCTGCCTATTATGTAACTGCAATAAAGAGCCAGGCACTCGCTTTAATGGAACATCCACATTCTTCTTCTAATCATTTATTTACCTCAGTTTATAGCCCCTGAATAGTTCACAGTAAGTGACACATGCAGTTGGGGGTGGAGGGTGGGGTCTCTGAGTCTTGGACAGTGTCTCCCAGCTGTGACAAGGCCGGCGGGTCTGGGCCTGTCCTGAGTGCTCATCCAAGCAGAGATAAGAGCCAAGGGTGTCTACGTGAAAGACTGGCCAAGAAACAGCCGTTATAACTGTGATCTCTATTCTTTCCTCTCTTACTTTTTTGGTTCTCTGTGGCTCCTCCCGAGCCCCCTATTTCTGCTGTGAATGCTGATCTGACTTGACACCGATTACCTCACAGTATAAACGGGGCTGGGGGGGGGGTGTGTGGCCAACCACAGCACACCAAGTATTCCATGCTCCTTCATTACTCCTGCCCCCGCGGGGTCTGGGTGGAGATGATCAAACTGGTAATCTTATCTTGGCAACCAGTTACTGTCCTGGTGGTTGGTGTGCAGTACCACTCAGGGCTGGCAGTAACATTACTAAGAAGCTCAGTGCTTTGTGGTTTCGAAGAGAAATTCTGTTTTGTAAATCTTTCGTTTTCTCTGCGTAGTGAAGCTGTTTAGGTATTAACATTCTTTCTTTTCAGCCTTTAAAAGGAAACAAACTGATAATGGATTCAAACACCATCCTAGTATGAACTGAGTGCCTGCTATATTCCAGGCAAGGACAAGAGCATCAGAAATAAAAGACACTGTCCCTGCCCCATTTGAATGGGGCACAGAAGTAAAGCAATGATTGTGACTGAGTGTGTCAAGTACCCTGGGACCCAACATTCCACAGCAGTGGTTCCTGACCTTGTGCACACCAGTGTCACCTGTAATCGGGTGCCTGGCCCTACCTCAGACCTACTAGATCACAATCTCCAGGCTTGGGACCTGGGGATCTGCATCTGTCAAGTATCCCAGGTGATGTCCATGCACTGGTCCATCTGGGCATCTCTGCCATTATGTAAGGCTGAGACAGGGGAGGACCAAGACACTTGAATGGACAGAGGGAAGACAGAGGGAAGAGCCTGAGCAAAGGTCCGGTGACAGCTGGGAGCTGGAGTTATGAACATTAACACTGGCACAGATCAACTCTAGAAGGTTCCAAGAGAAGAGGCAGCTGGAGAAAGGCCCCCGGCTCAAATCATAAGGAACCTAGCATGCAACTAAGCAGCTGGCCATCACCACTGGGGCTCAGTCTTGGCTCCCACTATTTGTAGCTGTATGACTTTGGGAAACTCATATAGCTTCTTGGTGCTTGAGTTTCACCACCTGTATGTTGGGGACAATAGCAGTACTTTCCTTTTGTAAGGAGGCTGTTAGTAAGATGAAAATGACAATAGTGCCTGACATACAGTAAGCACTCAATAAATGTTAGCCACTGCCACCATCGTCGTCATCACCATCACGGGGTTGTGGAAATAAAGAAGATTCAGGATCAGACTCATTACAAGGGAATGAAACAGCAGGCAGGGAGACCAGCTGGAAGGCTTCTGCACCAAAGAGAAAGGTCCAAACCCAAAGGTAGTGAGGGTCAAAAAGAAAGGACCAGTGCTCACAAGATGTACTCACAAGAACTGGGGGACAGCTGAACGCGGCGAGGGGGTCAGGAGAGAGAAGGTCGTGCCCATCGCTAACTATTAGGCCTGGATGACTGTGTGCAGAGGCCCAAACTACACAACAGTGCTGTGGCTTCAGTCCCTCACTGGACCAGCAACGTGGCCCACAGAAGAGCAGGAGGCACCCACTGACAAGGCAGCCCTCACCACTCTGAGACAAGTACGAATTCCCAGGCACCGCTTAAGACCTTGCCTTTATAACCAGAGTCCTTTCACTGGGCTCTCTTGACGAATTAGGCCATCACATGAGAGTGTGCTGTGGAATCTTTTGCTCTGTGTCCACGATGACCCATTTGTACTTAAGTCTGCATGGGCCAATCAAATGCTCATGGTCTGTTACTGGAGAATCCTGATGATTTCGTTTCACTTAAACTAGGAGAGGGAAAGTCAGACCTGGCCTCCAAATCCACATGTCTAGGGTGGGCAGCTGGGCAGCTGGGCAGCTGGGCAAACTACAAAATGCGTCATGAAGGATCTTAGGTTCCTCTGTATTTTCCAATGAGTATGTAAGGTCTGGAAGGAAAAAACTACCTGGATGGGAGATTGGAGCGATTCACTCAGAAACAAGACACCTCATCCGTATACAAAAGATTACTTCTGAGGGGAAAAAGAGAGAATGGAGATGTCACCTTATTTTGGACATATGAGCCACACCAGAAACTCTGCATGAAAGCAATGGCTACAAGACAGATCCTGTCAACTGGAATGGAATCTTCAGGAGACTAACAGATGCCAAGACACCCAGTTAGAAAAAATCCACAAGGACCTGCTTTCTCACAGGAAGTCATCAAGAAATCTAGGCCAAAAATCCATTCTGATTTGCAAAACTTCTCAGAGAAGATCTATTTTATATAACTGTTGTTTTGTTCATTCTTAACATGGAGCCCAGTGCTAAAAATTCTGTTTCCTTTCTCTGAGCCTCTGCTCCCACCATTTCTAATAGAAAGACAGCAGGACCATGGGCCAGCACTGACCTCAACCAGGTTTCAAGAATGAGGTCATTTCTCATAGAGAGGTGGAAATAAGACTTTCTGGTTTTTCCCGTTGCTCAGCCTCCTAGGACACACGGAACAAGGACAGTTACTCCTGACACATCACTAATGAAGGGGATGGTGTCTGACCATGTCCACCTGACTCACCCAAGTGATCTGTGACAAACAAGAATGAGTAAAGGGCAGTCCTTTTGCACCGATTATGTGCTCATTTTTATCAGACTAGTCTTTGATGACATCTATGTACTATTTTAAAGGAGGCAGGGCAGGGAGGGGAAGGAGGAGGGCAGAGACACATCCACCGGGAAAAGTGCTCAATCTGGATGTTGTTCAGACTGCAGTCAGGCTGGAACGGCACCGCCTTGTCCACCAGCTATAAACTGGTCATTCCAAGAGACCTGGATATCAGAAGAACAGGGAGAAAAGGTCTTCATCTTTCAACAGTGCTGCCTGAGGGAGCACTACTCTATCACCTGAAGGAAGCAATCATTCTTTCCCATCAAACGGAATTGCTTAACGTGCTGCTGTAAAAGGATCATGTCTCTGTTCCTTATTAGCAGAGCACTGGAGATCGAATTTGTTTTGACTACCTGAGGTATGACACACTGCAATTTAGCTAACCCAGAGACCATTTCATTGGAAAACTTGTTTTGTTGAAGGTTCCCTCCTCCTTTTCCATTTTTACCATCACAGTCACTGTGACATAAATTACTGATCCGTAATAAATACCACAAAACACTTATAAAACAACAAGGAAAAAATTACATAGAGAGTGTGAGAGAATAAAACACATAAATATGTGTGATAATATAAAAACTTGAGTTTTCATCTAACAAGTGGTCACAGATGCAAAAGAATTAACACTTTCTCAAGAGAGACAGACATTTTAACACTTTACTACTGGAAAGAAGTTATCACAAGTTTTCTGGAAAGCAATATGGCAGGAGGCATCAAAGCACTAAAAAAACTCATGCCTTTAATTCAACAAATCTATTTCTAAGGATTAATTCCACAGAAATAATCAGAGATGCAGGCAAATATTTATCTGCAAAAGATACTCATCACAGCATCATATATAAGAAAAAATTAAAAGCAATCTTCTAGTCCAAGAGAGAAGTGGTTAAATAAATTATGGTATAATCATGTGCTAGAATATTATAAACCATTAAAATCATCTTTTCAAAGGATATTTTTAAATGAGAGGAAATAATCATGGTTTAACATTAAGGAATAAGCAGGATCTAAAAAACATGTGCCTAATTCTATAAATACATGAAAGTAATTGAGAAAAACATAACTATAGTTAACAGTCGTTCTCTCTAGATGATAACTTTCATGAATTATGTTTATTTTCTTCTTTGTGGTTTTTTCCCTAAATTTTCTACTGTGATCAAGTAATACTTTTACAAGTACAAAAATTATGAAAATAACAGTAATAGTTGCACATATGCTACAATCATAATGCACTCTTGCATGAGGCACTGAACCCTGCAATTTCATGGCTGGTCTGCACCTCAATAACAAACTCACATGGGCTTTAACCTTTTTTTCCTACCCAGAAAATTACCTTAAATGGATGACTACTGAAGATTTTTGCAAGAAATATGCACATTCATTCCAGCCCTCGAGATTTACTGAAAAGGCATGAAGTTCACTTTGAAATACATCACTTGTCACCAACACTGACAGTGAGTTGCTCTTAAATACGTAAGATCTTTCAACAAACACAGAGAGAGCAGTGGTTCCATCACAGACACGCATTTTCACCTTTGTCCCAGGCAGGTGAAGAGCATTAAAGCGTTACAGCTTTGCCATATTCTGTGGAGCTGCCGGGAAAATACACTTTGGGATTCTCCAGTCATGATTTTGCTGTTTGGAGCAGCTAGTACTTTACTCTCATCCTAACACCTGCCCGACTACCCAAGTCTTAAAGTCGCTAGTCAGGACTGAGTCTCTCCTTGCCCCCTGCCATCTATAACCAGTCACTCAAGGGTCCCAACTTTGGATCACAAGGGCCCTAGGGAGATGGAGGCAGGGGTGGGGGGCAGGGGAGGCACTGCATGGGCGTCTCTTTACTCTAACACATACACACACAGTTCTAGCTATGCACATCTGCAGCAGCCCATGAAAATATTTAAGCTAAGAGGTTTTGTTTTATTTATTTTTTTAAGATCCAATTTTGATTAAAACCAATGTTTTCTTCCAGTAGTATAAATACCATTCAGTGGAAGTCACTAACAGACAAAGTTTCACCTCTAGGTTACTAAAAAGTCCACACAGCCATCAAAGAAAATGGCAGTTGTGGCGTGTCTTTCTCTCCAACATTTTCCTTCTGTGATTTCCTCATGCACATGCAGTCAGTCACCACAGATTTCTAAGAAAACACTTTTCTTTTATGCTAGTAATAGTTTCACAGAGCCAAGAGAGATGGCAACTCACGAGGCCATAAGGGAACGGGGAAAAAAACTGCTCCCTTTTCAGAAACTGTCCAGTAATTGATTTAAATTCCTCAAGTTGTCAGTGAGGGTCCACCACGTGCAAAAAGACTGTGGTGGGCACCAAAGGGGGAGGCCAAAGGAGGAGGCGGAGGCGGCGGACAGAGGTAAACAGATACAGATGCGCCCCTCAAAGAAGCTGTCTACTCCTCCAGAGAGACCAAAGTCAGACAAGACTGAATGTACGCAATGCGGATGCTGCATTTATGAAAGTTGGCTGTTTATATTAAGAACTCAAAAAAGCTCAACTTTTTATGACTATTCTAAGATGATCTGAAATGCTGGGAAAATCTTATGAACAGAAACAGTAACTTCTAGTATTATTTATGAAGCACTTTCTGAGAACCCAGTGTTGTGTTTGGTGCCTCACGTATACACTCTCTCTAATCCTAAGGATAATCCTGGTAAGGAGGGGGTCAGTAATTCCCGTTTCATGCCTGAGGGAAAGATGATGTCCTGGTACACAGGTGCACACATGAAATGCTATGTAGCCATGAAAATGGTATTCATGAAGAACTTGATGTGTTTTGTTTAAAAAGAAAGTTTAAAAAATTATAATTAATACAATATAAAAGCAAACTTACCCAATTATGAATATACCAAACTATAAATATTGTTTATCACTGCATTAATGAGACCATGAGTGATTTTTTTTTTATTTCTTTCATTTCTCTATATACTCCAAATGATACAAGTGGTCACTGTTTGGGGTAGGATGTCGAGACTGGAAGGTGATAAGGCTAGTCCTCATGGCCAGCCCCTGAAGTGGGCTCCCACTGGAAATGGTCCCAAACAAATGGCAGCAAGTAGAAAACTGAAGTTAAACATACTATGTGTGCCAATAAAGTAGGGAGGAGGAAGAGACACTCACAACTTTAACATCAATCTCTAATTTAACAACTACTTTCCTTTTTAAGTAACAGGGTAAAGACACCTCAAAGAGCCTTTAAAGAAAGGCATACAAACACTTTAAGAGGAGTAAAAGGGAATGCCCTTTCTTAGAAACTCTGTTAAATATCCCGATAGGAAATGTGCTTCATCGCCATTGTAACAGCGTCAATTCGTGGGGCCCATGCCAGTGAAGTGGCGGTTAATTACCATGTCAACACTTAGCACCATCCCTTTAGGGGGGTCTAAAAATCCACTCTGCCAAAAGCCTCAAGAATTGCTCCCCCCACCACGTATATTTGGTGGCAAGGGTGGGGAGGGGGAGCAATTCAAATCATGCAGTTGTTTAGAGAAATTACCATTTTTCCAAATTGATTAGAGGAGATTCGGCACAAAAGCGTATCTTCTGAAAGTCTAGTCCAGGAAGACATCAGCACATGCTCATCCTCCCCAAACCACAGGCACACACATACAAGGGGTGTTCAACAACCTGAGAGTGTCTGCAAAGTCTACAAGGGGCTTACTGCCTAATGTAAGTGGCCATCCCAAAAATAATCCAGGAAGAGGTTTTAAAAAATGTGGATTTCCCAGATTAGAGATGGTCCAAGGAAGTTAAAACTACAGTGGATCATCCCTCGTGTAGTGCAGTAGGACTGTCTCCTAATGTGCGATAAACATTATGGACAGTATGGAAATCTTTAGTCAAATGAGACCATTATACCAAATACTATCATTACATAAGTCAGCAATTTCAAATTGCCATATTGATAGGTCAGAGGTACTTTTAATCATTGTTTTCAACCCTTACTTGCATGATCATGCTTACTATCTCCGCAGGACTATTCCCCATAAAGCAGTAGGTTACAACCCAAATCCAAAAGATCCCTAACTGAAGGACTCTGGTATACCCATAGGAATATGTAGACACTCACAGCAAAAACATGTAGAGCTCAAATTCACTTTGTATAAACTTTAAATATTCCTTAAAAGCTCTGGCTGAACAGAAGTCTATGTAATGAATCATTTCCCCACAACTTCCCATCACAATACCACAAACATGGTTCCATAAACAGAAATTTTAATCTGTAAAACGGGCATTTTTAAACACACACACAAGTCCTACTATTGTTATTTAAAAGAGCATTCGGTCTTTGTCAATAAACTATCTGTGTGTGTTTAATTCATTTAAAAATTGTCCCAGAAGAATGTCTAATGGGAAATATAGCTACAGGACAATATATATTTAGAATAATATATACATACTTTTAAATTTACCAAACAGTTAAATTCTGTTTCATTATCAGCTTTCATTGACCTTAAATATTTAAGTAATATCCTACTTACATAAC
The DNA here is from genome assembly GCF_048773025.1 of Camelus bactrianus. Lineage (NCBI taxonomy): Eukaryota > Metazoa > Chordata > Mammalia > Artiodactyla > Camelidae > Camelus > Camelus bactrianus. The sequence goes on along the minus strand of NC_133568.1, from coordinate 17,211,841 downwards.
TGAAATAATTAACATAACCCGAGTTATCCCTAATGTACTTCCATATTCACTTACCAAATGCTCCACAGAATTAACTCCTGCCTATAGAAGTATTATCTGCTGAAAATGTTTATGTAAACTATTTAGCACAAGGGTAATAACCTTCTAGAACTCCAAAGAAGTAAAACAGACAGGAATTCCAAGAGGTAGTTCAGGCAGAAACTCTACAGATGGGGGAATGTGTTAATGACAGACGCATGAATGACTATCAGGGAAGAGTTCACTACACGTGGCTGGCCCATTTAACGATCACAGAAAAAGCCTCATCCTTGTCCAGTATTTTCCTTCAGGCCTCTGCTGACAAGAGAATCCTGGGCTGGTTAACAATAGATTTGAGTCTCAGAAGTTCTATGGATCCCAGCTTTAGCACACAAAGGAAACCATAAACAAGATGAAAAGACAACCTACCGACTGGGAGAAAATATTTGCCAACTATGTGACTGACAAGGGCTTAATTTCCAATATGGACAAACAGCTCATACAACTCAATAACAACAACAACAAAACCCAATCAAAAAAATGGGTAGAAGACTTAGAAGATCCAGACATTTCTCCAAAGACATATAGATGGCCAAAAGGCATATGAAAAGATGCTCAACATCCCTAATTATTAGAGAAATGCAAATCAAAACTGCAATGAGGTACCACCTCACACCAGTCAGGATGGCCATGATGAAAAAGTCTACAAGTAACAAATGCTGGACAGAGTGTGGAGAAAGGGGAGCCCTCCTACACTGTTGGTGGGAATGTAAATTGGCGTAGCCACTACGGAAAACAGTATGGAGGTTCCTTAAAAATACTAAAAATAGAGTTGCCACATGATCCAGCAATCCCACTCCTGGAGTTTCCCCAGAGCTTCCGATTCAGATCTGAGGTTGAACCTGATAATATGAATTTCAAACAATCTGCTCATCTGGGCACCCCGCTATGGGAACCACTGAGACTCCATCTTTTCCTTTGTTTCTCCAGGATCCAGCACGAGGAGCTCATTCAACTCAGCATTTCCATTCCCACTACCCATCCCACCACTTCTGAGAGGATGGCAGCTGGGTACGGCTTCGTCTCTACTGGATGCCAAGGATTCTGCCCCGCCTGCCCTTTCCTTGGCCACTTGACACTGCCCTTGTTCACTGGGGTCAGAGGAAGGGCAACGTACAAGGCCCCACCCGTAATTACAATTTACAGTCACCATCACTTTTTGTTTTATTTCAATGAAGAGGCAGGTGGAGCTGAGTAAAGGCAAGTTCTTGACTATTTTTAAAAACTGTTATCATCCAATAAGAGGACAGTTGCAAGTACCCTGTAATTCTAAGAGCCTGTCAGGAACTCAGTTCTAAGGGAAATAAGGCAAGGAGACAAATTCTGAGATGTGATTACCTCGCCAGTCTGTCTGCCCTGACATGAGTCTGGTGGACACTGATACCTGCTCATCTAAACCCTTCATGGTTAGAATAGAAAAGTCAAGCCAATTCAAACTTCTTGCAAAGAAACATTCATAATTGCTTATTTTATTAAAAAAAAAAAAAAAACAACTAGTTCTCTCCATTCCCTAATTTATAAAGTCAGGAGCCTAAAAAAATAGGCACACAGACAACAGAACCACGTGGAAATCACCAGGACGGGAACAGACTTCCAAAGTCATCGTTCTAACTGAAGTCTGTTCCTCAGCTCATCTCACCTGTGCCCCAAAAGCAGTAACACTGGTCAAGCAGAGGAACCTTGAACTTGATGCCAAAGTGGAGTCAACACTGAGCTATGTGGAACTAGAAAAGAGGCCAAATTCTAACGTAGAGAATTACTCAGGGAACTCAGCCTTCATTAACTAAACGGGGAGAAAAAGATACTTCAATTAACTGTAGAAGTTGGTTCCCAGAGCACAGCTAGTGTTTTATGTCTGCTGTCCCTGCAAGCTCTGGGTGCGAGGACTAAAGACAGGTTCGTGCAAGTTCTCAGCACCCCTCGATATCAGAGACCGACACTGCTGAGAACCCCAGCGCCTGGCACGCAGGGCAAAGTTCTCGCCGTGCAGAGGAGCAAACAACGATGCAGAGAGCAGCCTCGCAGGGCCAGTTTTCCTGGGCAGACAGGACAAGCAGTGGAGAGAAGACGGAAGCCAAGGGCAGTTAAGGAAACAGGTAAACAGCTCCTATGCACATCAGTATCAATCTTTCTACCTTAATGTTTATTACACGCTGAGTTTTGTTCTGAACTCTTTCTGTACGTATGAAGGAACATTCTAGGCGTCCCAGGGATGGGCGTGGTAGTGGTGCCAAATGCAAACCCCATCCCAGTCCAGTTTTCACTGCAAGAGTCTGTCTTTCTCCTAGGCAAGCCACTGTAGGAAACTGAAGTCATCCTTTTTTGGAAACCCTCGAGGCCAAATGTGTTACAGAACTCTGACTTTTTTCTCACTTTTGATGGTCCTGACTACTCCAGTTGCTGCATAACATTCCCAGTAGGGGCTTGGGGCCAGACCCACATGACCAACATGGACAAATATTTATGTTAAGTGTTCTACGTAAAACCAGAAATACCCTCAGGTCCATTCAGGTCAGGTTTTGCCAGCAAGTGAGTTTCCCACAAACCTACAAAAATGTTTTGCTTCCAGGCTTTTTGGATTTTCAAACTGCATGGGATTCTGGAGTGGTACTGCACTGCAAACAACACCTAAAACATGTTTACTACTGATGCCATTCTGCCCGTCACACTCAGACTGCCCTCAAAAGCACAAAGAACTGCCCGTGAAATCCTAGAATTAGAATTGCTCAGGGAAACAAAAACAGCCCCTCAGCTACAAAGTAATTGGCAAATATTTACAGTTTTATTTTCAAGGCTATAAAACACACACACACGCACATACACACACACACGCACGTACACACACACACACACCGGACGAGTTCTGTACTCTACCACCACATGGTGTTCTAAAATAGGACTGTAAGAGAGGCCAAGACAAGGATGTTTCTCAGCATTATACAGGAAGAAAAGACTGTAACTGAGAAAAAGAGGGCTGGGTTATGACAATGCCCCACCCCAACGGTAGGAAGATGAGCACCCGAGAGTACATTTTTTTTTCTAGTTATGCAGATAAATAGATGCTCACATTTGGACCTCCAGGACCCATGTGTTGTCAAGAAGGGATTTTATAGAAGAAGTGAAGCCTCCGTCAGTATTAAAAACCTTGATTGATCTCCTCACCAGTGTGGACACCAGACTCCCTTACCACATCTTCAAAGCTGGCTGCACACAGGAGATTCTTCCTTGTGTTCAGATATTTTAAAATCCTCCCGTAAGTTACTGTGTTGGATGAGACTGGCTAGCAGAGGACTTCTAAGGAGAGCCTAGGGCAGGGTCTGTAATCACAGTAGGTACTGTGTGTATCCACCCCACCCCCACCTTGTAAGGGTGTGACAGTTTATGCTGCTAGATGACTTTATGGATATATGTGCCTCCCTGTCCCTGAGACCCTAAAGAAGGACGTGCTCAATAATCATGGGGTAAGAGCACAAAGGACAGCTTAAGACAACTGATGTAGAATAAAATGCACCTTTCCCATAAATAACTCTGGAGATCAGACCTCTAGTATACTTAACCACAACACAGGATCCTTGTTTTACTTTTGCCCTATGCTTAAGAATTTCTTAATTAGGCAATAAATACAGAATCCAGTTAAATCCTCTCATCAGTAACAGCCAAATCTGATTCCACCAATACATCAATCTACTACCTTCAAAGTTGTCAGCCCACTTACCCCAGGTGAATACTTGCTTATCGGTGATGCTTTAAATTTCCTCCCCTTCCTTCTGGGGAAATCCTTGATCCTTCCAGGCTCCAGGCAGCCAGCACCTCCTCCTCATCTTCCCAGAACAAACCGCCCTATAACAACCAGCCTCTCTGTGCTCCGCATTCCTACAGTCCTGAGTGTTCAGGCCACTGACTCACATGCCATTCCATATCATTAGTCCTTTTTCAAGTGTGTACATCTTAATACTCTTAAACTAGCTGCAAGTCACTATCTACTCCTTATGCTAGTCTGCATTTTCCATCAAAACCTACATAGAACAAACCCTCAATAAATATTTCTTCATTGTTTGACTTCCTACTCATCATACTGACAGCGTAACTTCTTCCCAGGGTCACACATTTGGAAACACTGTCTTGCCTGAGTTGCCAAAATGTGGAGTTCTCAACATATACCTGATAAGGATCAACTAGACACAATGTATTTTCTGTGTAAATCTCATTTTCTTAAACTTGCTTCATTTTCTTCATCTTTCTACAATGTGGGAGCCACGTGGTCATTTCCTAGACTGTCCTGAGTTATAAGCTCAAACTCAAAGAAGAAAACGGAAAAAAATAAGTTTCACAGTGAATCTCGTTTTCAGCAATAATGTTACCTAATATCCAAAACTAACATCATGAGCCTCTTTTGATGAACGAAAGCAAAATCTTTTTAACAAATGACGTATGGAATTGACACACTCTTGTGTGAGGAACTTAAACATTCAAATCTAAAGGACACAAAAATATTAATGTCTGAGGACTAACTTCAGGAGAAAATAACAGTTAATTTCAGACACTCTGATTACACTATTGATAATCATTTATAACCTGGAAAGGAAGTTCATATTTTTTTGAAGGTATCACTAATTCATTATGCGCCATTATAAATTTTTATTCCAACTGCACAAGTTCTCAGCATCTTGTTTCATGCTTTTTGCCCACTGATCATCTTCCCAAGCCTGGAAAGGTTTCCTTTCAAAATAAAGACATATAAACCTAAATACTGATGTCAGTTTTCACATACACCAAACGCTTAAATAGCCTTTAATAAAGGCGCATGATTGAGAAAAACTCATTGTAATTAACCTCAAAAATTTTTAATTGAAGTATAGTATTTTTTATTGATTTACAATACTGTGTTAGTTTCAGGTGTACAGCAAAGTGATTCATTTGTATTCATATTCTTTTCCAGATTCTTTATAGATTATTACAAGATAGTGAATATAATTTTTGCACTACTGATATGGATTGAGACATCACCCAATAGTGATTACAGTTACATCAAATATCAGCCACTTGTGGATGCAGCATGCATCACCATGAAAGTAAGATGCGATCTCTCCCTTCACTGGGTCATTGGGGGAAACGTGTGTTATGTTACCCCAAGGATGGTGAACGTGCAAATGCACTTGCCCATTCTATAGGAATAAGACTCCGTATCTATACTAAAGAGCAGTTTGAGACCTCACCATTAATGTTCAGGTAGCACACCTGCGTGGAGCTGTGCCTCCTTATAAATGAACCCATAACCCCCCAGACACATGCGACCTGAACGCGAGAAATGGCATGTGTGGGGACGACTATGTATCCTACGCAGATAATCACTTACTACTGGCTAATTAGATTTACACTCTATGGATTCTAAGTCTGTAATACTGAGCAAATTTTAAATTTTAAAAGGCAACCAGGTCCTACAGAGAATGCAAAAGAAGAAACAAGCCCCTGCCTTTACTTGAGCAGTAGAGATGTTCTACAGCCAGACTTCCCGCACTTTCTCGTGCGTGGCAACCACCTGAGGTTCTGTCGAAATGCACTCTGACTAAGGAGGTGTGAGATAAGTGCCGAGGATGTGCATTTCCAAGAAGCTCCCAGGTGACACCGCTAGTGGGTGTAGCAAGGCTCTAAGGGAGAGGAGAAAACAGTGCATTAAGGAGAGAAAAGGGCGTAGACTCTCATACAGAGCTCAGACTTGGATGCCCAGACAAGAGAAATACAAAGTTGTATGCTGGTGCTCTCCAATGCTTCCCCTTGACTTCTTTTCACTCTACAACACTCCCCAGGGGAGCTCACATTCCTCCTCCTCCTCCATGACTATTAACTAAGTAATGGCCAAGTCTGGGCTCCAGCTTGAGTATCAGAAAAGTAAATGAAGGCAACTCTGGCCATCCCCACCCAGTGATGATGCAACCTCACGGATGAAATTTGCTGCAAGCTCCCATCTCCTCTTTTCCACATCTTCTTCATGCAGCCACGTATTAATCCAATCGCCTGGGCCAACCACACAGGAATCACCTACTCTGAACTGGTTCCTTCTAACCTCAAAGATAAAGTCCAGATGACTATGACGTACTCACTCAGCCCAGCTCTGGCGTCTGCCTCAGAGGTCATCTTCCACACACCTTACACACTTAGCCAAGGGGGACCACGTTTAGTTTCTCCTCTGCTGGAAATGCCCTGGTCCTCCAGTGCCTGCACTTGACCCTCACTCAACCTTAAAGACCAGCTCAACAGTCTTTAGAAGGCTTCTTAACTCCAAACCCCATGCCTGTTGGCAGAAACCTATCAGTACAGCCCTCGTTCACTTACGTGTCCCCATTATTGCAACTGGTCCAGAAAGCTCCCTGCGCAGAGGGCCATGTCTTAGTCATGTGTGTATGTGACATTCCAGTCACACAGTCGGCCTGCAACAAGTGATTGCTTTACAGGGTATGGTGATGGCCCAAGGGCAGGTGAGGCAGACGGGGTGTGGGGGCGAGGTGGGTCGAGTCAATCTCGAGCTCTGTGGTAAACGGATACTGGAAACATCACTGTGGAACACACAGAATTCACGTGCTGGGCAATGGTCATCTCTGGTACTTTAAAGTATAATACTGCTGAAGGAGGGGTAAATCAGATAGAAACAAAACCGCCTCCCTTGCAACTTCTTGGTTCTGATTCTCACATCATGACTGAAACAAGGAAATCCAACAGCAATGGAGCAGGAGCTGAAAGTGAAGGTTAATCTGCTCCAAGGGAGTTTGAACAAGAGGCAATTAATTACAGGATTAAGGCTCAGTAAAACCACAGTGGAACACGCCAAGTGCAGCATGAGCAACCTGAAAACCAGAGTGGCAAGGGAAACCCCACAACAGGGAAGACACTTGCCACGTGGATGAACAGCTCGTAAGCAGCTCAGGGCTGAGGTGACCTGAGAGGCTCAGAACGCTCAGGAGACTAAGTGAGCTGTTCCACATGTGTTCACATTCACCCCTTCCTCTCAGAACGTAACCAATAGTTTCAGAACAGTAGCAATTTACAAGGTTTGGTCCCATAAGTTTCTATAAGAAATCTTGACTTTGGAAGATGACAGCTCAGTATTGGAGGTCACATAACCTAACACAACTCCACTGGGAAAATGACAGACCTCGTGTCATGGCACTGGTATGGCCACAAGTTGAACCCTCTGCCCCTCTAGGCTGACACACCTCTCAGAGGGCAAAATAACTCATTCACTCTGAGCCTGCTCTGTAGGCGTGGATGTTCCTGGTTTCCAGTATCAATGAGATAAGATAAACATGCTTGATGAGTGGAAAGTTTTTTTCCAGGAAACGTCTTTTCCTTCTGCTCTGAAAGATCAGTGACAGTTTTTCCCCCTTTTCGGCACACTAACTCACAGTGGGGTATGGGAAGGATGTTTTAAAGGATCTTTTAAAGGCAAGTTTTCTAACCACTACTCTAGGGTCGGCCACAACTTCCACATTAACCAAAAATAGCTAGTACTGGAAACTGTTAGAAGCTACCAAGCAAAACCAAAAAAAAAAGGTTGTCCACTCATGCAATTGTTATTCCCTTGCTTGGTTTTCATATGTTCAACTTAATTATGATGGGCTGAAGCTCCCTGCATATGGCTGTGCAGCCCACTCGCCCGGGCACTGATGGGCACTTGGCCTCGCCCGTTTCCCTTGGCCTTCCCAGCACCTAGCTCCCGAGTAGCCCCTTGGGGGCTCTGAAGCACCTTTGCTGAATAAATAAGTCATCTCAAGGATGGGAGGTCATGGAGACTTTCACAGGTGCATCTTCATCTGGAGCTCACAAACTGCTTTTTATCTTTTTCCCTGCCCGCGCTTCTCCCCTCCCCTAAAAAAAGCAGCCGAGTCAAATACAGATTGTGGACAAGCACAACAGAAGGGCGATTTAATTATGATGCCGGGGACACCTTGGATTGGGCAATGGCAGGCGGCCTCCAGCTCAGGGCAGATGAAGAGGTGAGATGCTCCCCCCCAGGGAGGGGGAGGGGCAGGGCTGGCCCCGCCCACAAGCGCTCTGCTCAGTCACTGCTGAGTTTGTGGGTCTCAGCCCTAAACTGGTTATTGCTAAACTAAGATGCTGGCTTTGTCATCAAAGCTTTCCATCCTGTGTCACGCTCAAAATCTCATTTTAATAGCAATCTCCCTGCAGCGGGTGATGCCTCATCTCCTGGGATTTGCAGTCCCTCGTAAGTGACAGGGCTCCGGTTCAGTCTTCTCCCTCTCCCTCTCCCAGACAGGCATACCTTTCAGCTTACATAATCTCTCGAGCCGTTAAATTCTTTATTTCCTTCAGAAACAGAATTCCACTGGTACACACACACAGGGGAACAAAAAAAAAAAAAAATCACTCCACCTTCACTGTGTGGCCTCCCGTTAATGAACAAAGAATTAAAAAGAAGAAATTTCCAAACCAGCTAGCAAAAGTAGGGGACATTTTTCTCAGTCTGATTAATCTCACCAATCAATTAAGTCTCAGCTGTCTTTGACTGCTATCTCCACTCAGCCCCATGCTTAAGGGCTGCCGAAGCATTTATTTAAAACTAAAATCAATCAAGTGAAAACAAGAATAAGAGACCGGAGGGAGGGGGAGGGGGACACAATCAACCTTTAAAAAGAATTTTAGCTTGACAAACACTGCCAGGCTTAAGTGAAAAAGAGGTACCCCTCTGTGTCTAGCACAAAAATACTTGATATATATTTGATCACTGGCAGACTGAAAGAATCAAGAGGAGACAAAATTATTCTGAAGTAGAGAACAAAGCATGAAAGATGTCTTCGACAGCTTTGCTGATGAGTTAGAAGTCACACAAATATATTATGAGACAGGACAGTGTCCTTCAGACATACAACTCAATAACCTCACGTATACAATTATGGCCCTGAAAACCGCAACACAACAGGGCAAGAAAGAAAAAGTCCAAGATATTAAAATGCCTTAAAGCCTGCCATACCACTTCCTTTAATGAAGCTGGAGACTTCCTCGAGTCTCGAGCTTGTGTACCTGGCATGGCTGATCTTGGCCAAAACAAACTCGCCGGCCCTGTGAATCAAGCTGCAGGTTCCGATCCCTGCTGCACTGGCTCCTGAAGATCACAGACCCAGGACTGCCCCAGAGGACTCGAGCCTCTGCTCGAGAATCTGTGACCCACCGCCCTCTGTGGCGTGACGGGCTTTCCAGTCACTGGCCTGAGTCAGAGGCGGTTTATGACTGCATGTGATCCTGTCGCCTGCAGCAGGGGAATGAGTAATGGTGCAGGAGCAGGACCGCTTACATCACTGCAAGCGGAGATTTTTTTCCGTGTTTCTCTGCAACTCCATTTACCCCACTCGCATCTACCATTTCCATGTTTCCACTTAGCCCGAAGTGACATGGCCAACTGCCTCTGGGAGGTGATGATCTGTCACGTGTCCATGTGCTGTTCCAAAAATTTCCAAGGAGTCTTCCGCTCTCGAGGGGAAGAAAATTAGCCCTTTGTTTTCAGGGATGATGTCAATCAGAAGCTGGAATTTTAACCTTTTTCCCAGAAACTACTTCTAAGATGAATAAGCAGCTCACAGAGGTTTCAGCTGAGAGTGTAGCATGTGGTTACCTGAAAAGATCTCGTGATTGTTTTGGCAACAAGTGCAGGGGAGGAGGGATTTTAGGGGAACCAGAAACAAAGCCTTCTTTGACTCCAGGAGGCAGCTGGGGGTCTGGCCCAGGCCTGACCCCCACGACCTGGCCAGTGGGTGGGATCGCACTGGGGGCTGCCCACCTGTGATCCTGCCTACCTGCATACTGAGAAACACAGGCCAAGCATGGAGGCAGCACAAATATTTACTGGAGGTGAAGGTGTGCCAAGTGACCCTCGGTGGAATTCTGAGCCACTGAAAACACAGTTGAGATAGATTTGAAAACACCTGCGGACTCGTGCTTCTGGGATCACCCCCGAAGGTGGATGACCTCAGAAGCCTCTGGGATCAGAAGGGAGAGATCAGATCACGCTACAAGCCTACGTGTAGAAGTCCTCTACATGTTGTGAGATCATTAAATCATCATTAACTCAAAACGCACAGGAGAGGAATCATGGAGATGAACAGACTTCTGCTGAAGAGAGAGGAATGACTTTGCCTGAAAATTGATTTGGAAGACCACTAAGAAGTACAGGCTGATGTAATCAACACTGCCCGGAATGAAATATTAAAAAAAAGAAAGAAAGAAAGAAAGAAAAACCAAAACAACCCTCCCAACCCAACACACCGTCAGGACCACAGAAGTCTTATCAGTTGCCTCTGAGCTGGTGGGGAGGGTCAGTAAGTACACAGGGCTCTCACCACCATCACACCCACTGAACAAACCACTTCAGAAAAAAAGTCTTCTATTCCTCAAGTACCAAATTCCTATCATTCTGTTCCTGCCTTCACTTCATATCTTTTGTTACAGTCCCCAGTGATAAAGGAGAATGTCCCAAACGTGTTGCTTCTTAAAAATCAGCATTTAGCTGCAATACCAGACTCCCCCCAAAACCTTTTTAAATTAAAAACCCCACAACATATGTACATGAGAATCATTCCCACCTTTTCTCCTGTCTAGATAAAAAGCATTTCTTTTTTCTCTCAAGTTCACAGCTTCCTCTGATTCCCATGGGAATTAAAGTTCACCTTTTCCTCCTCACAGACATTTACAGGGGCAGAACGCACCAACACCTAAGTTCTTTTAATTCCCTCTTACAGCTTAGTTTCCTGTTTTTTGTTTGACACAATCGAACTCAAACACATGTAAACAACATACTTCTCAATGTGAAATAAAGTGTCTTACTAAAGAATAACTCCGATTTGACTATCGGTTTTGCTGTTTCACACTGTTGATACACTTTTACTGTTAGAATTCCACCCACCTGAGACAACATTTAACATTAGGAATGCTTTTTTGAAAGTAACCTTGCTCGATAATATAAAGGCGTAACCTGTAATCCAATTCGTTTTAGCAACATACGGACATACACTAACTAGTTAACAGTTTATGAGTCACCGTCAAATGAGACAGTAAAGAAACAAAAATCACGTGTTAATCATAAAGCATATTCGTATGTGTGAGCAGTAAGGGTGGGAAAATGACAGTAAAACCTAATAGAAAACCCAGCTGAATATGTTCTGGGCTTTAACTTTTGCTCATAATAATAATGATAATAATAATGATAATGATAATAATAATAATAATGCATTTAAAATAAGTCATGTAAGCCAAATACTAAGAAGACAGAGATAAGAGACAGAGATAAGAAAGCCCAGAGCAGAGAATCAGGAGAATTCAGACCACAATTCTTTTCAAGTTTAATTGTTTGCTGCCATCCCGTCTAAACATAAGGAGAGCAAAACTGATGGACTACAGCTAACTCTGAACCCCAAAAGAAGTCATTTACAAAGGGAAATCTAGGTACTGCTAGAATAATGCCACCGGTATAAAAACAGTACTACACCAAAAGCAAACTCTGTGCCAACAGTAGATGTTACACATTCATATAATAAAAGCAGAAGCAGACAGTGGCTTCTTTGTTCCTACCTATAATCGTCCTCAAGCCTCATGAAAAACAAGCCATCTCTCCTGCTGCTGGGAAGCGTCTGGTTGGGCTAGTGTTGTGGTCAGACAGCGGGGAATCCACCTCCAGGACTGCTGGGCTCCTGGTCTCGTCTTCCTCCCCTGTGTCGGAGGGCTGCTGGCTCGCACCTCTTGCGCGTCGGGACCACCAGCAAGTCCTAACACAACTGAGGAGGAATGCCCCGAGCCTGCTACTTATACCGATGATTCACTTCAATGACAGCTAGAAAGAAATGCTTGTTGGTGGAAAAGGAGTTGAGTCAACTCCACCCCTACAATAAGGATTAAGTAACTCCACCCAGCTCGGCAATTAGCTTAAATAGCCACCCGGTGCCCTAATGTGAAGTTACCTGCAGCATCGCTTCTCCAAATGACAGCCCTCAAAGGTAAGTAGATGAACGCAGGACTTACAAAACAGGATGAGCCATAACCCACGTGCACATGGTTTTATGAATAACTGTAACTTGCGCTGGGCTGCGTGCTTATTTAAAGACAAATCTGAGGTTTCTGGGCAGACAGGCAGTAGGGGTCTGCCCTTCACCTTTTACAGTGAACTTCACTTCTCCCATTTCCTGCATGGGCCCCACACTAGGCAGGCTGAGAGCCCAACCTGCTGCTCCCCCCCCACCAAGGGCTTACAGTCTTAAAAGGGGGTAAGAAAAGCCAGAAGAAAGGTCGCTATGATACAAACTACGACAATAAACAGAACTGATGGGGGGATATTTGGTGTCATATTAGACAGCACCACCCTGTAAATCCGCCATCTCTGGTGTGCAAGCCCATTATCAGATGAACCCCCAGTGTGCCCTCAGAGGTCAAGGATACTGGGTGAGGCCAACAGAGCTCACACTGTGCCCTATTTAGGCTCACACAGGTGCACCCACCTGACCACCCTTTATTGAACTCCCGAGGTCAAGTAAGATGTGTGCTCTTTCCTTGGCTTGTGACTGGCACCAAGTTACACCCCTCTGCTCTTGCCTAAAGCAAATCAACCCCCACCCTACAACCCCAGCAGGTGCAGCTGCAACAGGAAGTGCTCCCAACTTGTAGCAAAAAGCTAACCTTCCACATTAACCCAAGTGTTCCTGGCATGCCAGCTGAGAAACTAAACTAGACTTTCAAGTTCCCACAGGTGCTGGAAGGCTGGGATGACACCAGGGGAGCCAGTGACCTCTAGTGGCTGGGAGGATCACTGAAGGCTTCATGGAGAAAGTCGGGATAGGGTTACCATCAGAAACCCTGTCCCCAGATACCCCGGTAGAGAGGCAGGCGGACGGGTCCAATCATTTTCTGTCGACTTTCCAACGAGTTTTTAGGACTGAGCAGGTAAGGTCACACAAGTGCTAAATAGTATAATTTAAGAGCAGGAACTCTACCTTGACTATATCTAAAATTATAAATTAAGCTGTTTTACATTTACACACTGACTGGAAGGTTGAAAAAAATAAGAACCACAATATACTATAAGAAAATACACCTTCACAAGCTGTATAAGTTATTGAACAATTTGCCTGTTTCCTTAAAGATAAAAGGCACTTACATTTCCCATGAAATATTATTACCCAGGCATTATGGGCTGAATATGTGTTCCCTACCTCCAAATTCTTACGTTGAAGTCCTAACAACCCTAGTACCTCAGACTGGGACACAGAGTCTTTAAAGCAGTAACTGAGCTAAAATGAGGTCACTGGCATGGGCCCTGATCCAATGTGACTGAAATCCTTGTAAGAGAAAACTGGACAGACAGGCACAGCAGGAGGACAGTGTGAAAGGACACGGAGGAGACATGGTTGGTGGTCGTCAGCAAGCCAAGAAGAGGGACCTCAGAGAAAACCAAGCCTGCTGACACCTTCATCTCAGACTTTCAGCCTCCAGACTGAGACAATACATTTCTGTTGTTGAAGCCACTGCGTGTGTGGTACTTGGTTACAGCAGCCCCCAGCAAACAAGTACACTAATTAAATGATGACTGCATTCCAAGTATTAATGCAAAAAATGAAGACAGAATTCAGACTTCTAATTAATAACCACCCTCCCACGGGCAAACACTTCCTTTCAGTATGTTGACTCCCTCTCTGCCGTGATAAAATACATAGGAAAACCTTATTCTGGAAGAAGGGTGGGGAAAGCCTACAAATGACTTTTCCCACTCCACTCTTGCCACCTCCACTCACAGTCAGGCTCACTGACCAAGTGGTCTCCAACCACATCTTACTCCCCAGTCGTAAATCAGTTTCTGCCCAACCTTCACGAAAAATGCACCCAACAACAATCTGAGCACTGAATTAAGAAATATTAACAACGGAGGAAATGTTAAAAGTCTTTTTAGTTCAAGTCCCTCTGTCTGGAGAAGGAAGGTTGAGGACCCAACCGGAGCAGCAGCAGGACATGGGAATCAATGCTAAAGTAGATTCAACCTGGGCATTCAGTCTAAGCCAGTGTTACTAGCCCTGCCCCCACTGCACTGTTAACTGAGGATAGCCTGAAATGATCAAATACCTTCAATCCCACAAAGAAAAACCACTGCTCCTGTAGTAGTGGAGCAGCTATAGTGAAGAGAGAGGAGGATGCAGACACTGGATGGTGGATGGAGTAGGGCCAAGGCCTAAGAGTGACTGGACAGGCTTTCCTAACCTGGGCTCCGCTGACATGTGGGACCAGGTAATTCTCTTGTCGTGGGAAGCTGTTCTGTGCATCATAGGATGTTTAACAGTATCCCTGGCCTCTACCCACCAGATAGCAGCTCTCCCCGGGTGTGACAACCAAAAATACCTCCAGTCATGGCTAAGTGTCCCCTGGGAGGCAAAGTCATCTCCAGCCAAGAACCAATGGTTTAAAAGGACAGAACTTTGTGCAGAGTGAAGGAGTTCTTGGAGAAGAGGAGGGAAGCCGCCTGAGGTGACACGGAAGAAGAAAGGACAAGTGCACTTGCAGACGGGGCAGGAACAAGGCAGAGGGAAGGTGGTGTGTAGTACGTCCCCAGTTGAGGGTTGTTTTTGTGTTGTGTTTTACTGTTTTGTTTTGTTTTTCCCAAAGAAGTAGAAGACAGCATCAGACGCTGAGCGTGAGGGGATTAGAGACTGTCGGGAATATCAAAGTCTGGAACAACCAGAGAGCAGAAAGGGAGCAGAACTGGGCTGAGTCTGCAGAAAGACAGTACCATGAACAGAGTGGCCCCAGCAGGCACCAAACTGCAGGCTCCACCCACAAGTTGGAGGATCCAGGAAGAAGGTATGCAGGCTGGCTGGATGAATGTAATTGGAGCTGCTAAAGGAGTACAGACAGGTGCCACAGATGTTTGGTAGTTTCCAAGGTCACTGTGGTCAGCAGTGGTGCAGGGCAACCTAGTGTCAACTGAAACTCAAAACAAGGAAACCCGCTAGGAATCTGTTGCAATAGAAGAAATAAAAGACAAAGAGAGCCTAAAGAAGGGGTATCACTGAGAAGAAAATAAAGAGCCCACAGACCATCTAGAGGGCTAAATACACTCATCCCCTTTGCCTTAATTCCAATCCAAGCAATCATTCCTAAGGCAATAATTGGAGGTCAAGTTGAGCATTGTAAGACCAAGAAGTTCACTGCAAAAACAAAATCAAAAAACTGTAAGCAACCTTCATGTCCAACCACAGAGAAAATAAATGAAAAGATCTCTATGTGTTCATGTCCTCAAGGAATATTTTAAAACATGGGGTTAACATTCACAATATAACGTTTAAAAATGTAAGCCAAAAAACTGTATACCACACATCACCCAATTTAGAAATTGTATGTATTTATATGTACACAGTTTTTAGAGTGTCTGGGTCAGTCTCCATCGCTCCAAGCAATAGCAGATGTTACGATATCTCCAATCGTTAAGAAAACGGGATTAGAGTCTTAGAGAAGGCAGAAAAACAGAAGCAGTGGTCAGAGAGGAAAGGAGGGGAACCAGGAGCCAAGGGCTTCATCTAGGGGAGTGTGCTGGGCAAATTCTGGCCTTTCTGGATCTGATGAACAGGAAGTTGCTCTCTTAAGACAGATACATGAGTTTCACAATGTGGGCAGAATGCAGTTAGCAAAGGGAGTGGAAGGGACAGTAGCCTTTCTTGGAACTCCCCACAGCCCTTACTGACCAGGAGAGGCCACAGAAGGCACACCTGTGAATAACCAGGCATAGGTCTACCAGAAGTCTGCCAAGAGGAAAGGCCGCTTCCATCTCTTGGGGTTCACTTTCTAAAACTAAACTTCAAAGTAATATTAAAACTTCATGCCAATTGTTAATTTCTGTATTACTTGTACAATTAAACATAGACCTTCATATGGCTCCTAGCACTTCTGATATATTATCCCCAAATGTGCTCAATATTACTTGCTACACTTAGAAGATAGGGATGGTTTGTAAGATGGGATTGTGTGAAATACCACAAAGGGTCACCCTGGATTGGTATGTTCCAACAGAAAGGAGAGGAAGTGCATAAAAGGTAATTAAATTTTAAGTTCACCTAACCAAAAGGAATTTTAAAAAGTATAAAGGCTGACTCCCTTCAAAACAAGGTCTTATTAAGAAAAGAAAATTTGAACTTTAGAGCAGCATTCCAAAGACTTTTTCAGTGTTTGCATTTTGTTTTAACCTTTGGAGGATTTGCCAGTGACTGAAATCATCCAGAGATTTTTTTTTTTGCTTTAGGAGCCATTGTAAATTTACCCAAATTCTGCAGCCTTTAAGAACATGCTTCTAAAAATAGTATTACAAATTTCCATAAAGTGTTTACCATATCAGTTAGAAAGTATCATTCTAAACAATATTATAGCATTCTTTCCAATACATAAATTATTTCCATATGCATATATAAATAAAGCCAAAGGACTGGAAGGAAATAAAAACCAAATGGTAATCAATAACCTCTCTCTGGCTATTTGGACCACAGGTGGGTCCGTGCTTCATACTTTATCTTTTCCAATGTCTAATTCTTTTATAATCAGAAAAAAAAAACATTATTTAAAAATTGCTAAGAATATATTACCACTTATTTATAAAGAATGAGTAACCAAATGAAGAATCCAAATGCTGGGGGGGGGGGTGGGGGGAACCCAAGTTTTTCTGTTTTGTTCAAATCCAGCTACAGTTAGAAGAGAAACTAGGACACTTGGAGGGGGAGGAATAAATTGAACAAAACAAGGATGACACAGGCAAAGATCTTTACATAACACAGGCAAGGTTTGATGATTACAACACAAAGTCTTGAATTTCCTCACAAGGTCTAAAATCAACTCCTCCTAACCTGGATCAGCCTTTTCTTCCAACACCTTACAAAAAAACGTTGATGTGGAGTTTACAGGCTTCACCCGTTAATGCAAATCAAGTCGCCAGTGACTTTATCAAAACATCTGAAAAGAAGTTTCCTCATCAAGAAGGGGGAAAGGTCTCGAATTTTTAAACAGTCTATAAACGTAAAATCGTGCATTAACTCTGCTCAGGGCATTAGCCAAGATCCGATGACTTGTATCCTCAAAGCATTTATAACCTGACAGCTTACAGACACAGTTCCCCAATTTATGACGTGCTTGACTCTTCATATTCATTATCTTAGGGCAGTTACTCCAGGTTCTGAACACATTTGCTCATGGAAGAAATACCTCAACCTTTGTGATCCAGTCCAGTTCCTCTGGCTATGAAGACGATCTAAGTGCAGATGAGCCCCCAAAGACCTACCCAACCTGGACCTCTCTCTTAAGCTCCATTCTCATCTACCATTACCTCCTTCATGTGTCCACCCTGAGGTCTAAGAGAACTAACGAGCTTCTGATTCTGCCCCCACCTCTTTTCCCAGCTAACCCTTCACATCTCAGTGGCCACCAGCCAGCCAGCCAGCTGCTCCAATCGAAATTTCCTCCATTCTGCTCTTTTCTTCATACATTCAATCCATCAGCAGGACCTCAGAACTCTCAATGGCCAAAAAAAGTCCCAATCATCCACTTGTCTCCATCCTGGATAGCAGTTACTGTCCAGGTGTTCAAACTATCCTCTCTCATACAGGCTACCGCAACAGCCTCCAAACTGGCCGTGAGGGCCACTCCTGCTGCAAAGACAGGGCACTCTCACCTGTCTGGCAGCCCTGTCTGCTGGCTTCCTACAACTTAGGCATAAAATGCAAATGCCTCCTGGTGGCCCACAAAGCCCTCAAGAGCCATAGCTCCCATCTGCTCCTCTCCTCTCCGATGCTCCACTGGCCACATTGCTCTTACTCACGTCCCTGATACTCACTTCCACGTGAGGCCTCGCATCACACTGGCTGCTCCTCTTCCTGAAGGCTCCTCCCCTAGATCTTTAGGCTGGCTCGCATCTTCTGATTAAGGTAAGAGTCTTTATGCTGATGGGAGCATCAACTGGTACCACACGCTGAGAGAGCAAATTGGTAATATGTACCAAAAATTTTAAATCCTAATATTCTTTGATTCAGTAACCCTGTTTCCAGGGAGGTACAGAACTTAATCCAACTTAAATTTTTTTTGCACAGATACTCACTGTACCTTTTCTCTCTTAAAGGAAAAATTAGAAACTTAAAACAGAACGGTAGGTGGGGTAGGGTGCATATAACTCGAACGGTAGAGCGCATGCTTAGCATACACAATGTCCTGGGTTCAATCCCCAGTACCGCCCCTAAAATTAAATAAATAAGTAAACCTAATTACTTGCCCCACCCCCCCGACAAAAAAAAGAAGAAGAAAATGGAATGTTGTATATCACATATGGGAATGTTAAGTGACAAAAAAGGGGCTATGAAAGTCTACTTACATTATGATGTTAATTATGTAAAAATACACATTTCCCACCAAAGGACAACTGAAAAGAACGTGCCAAAATTAAGAATGGTTCTTCCCGTTGCTTTCGATAGCATTTTCCTTCTAATTTCTTCTTACAGATTGAGAAAAATATGTAACTTTCACAATGGTAGGGAGAATACCACTTATTTTTAACAGAAAGAAATAATGTTATGTACATCCGACAGTGGTCAGCTTTCCAAGAAACCACAGAAAAGGTGTATTGAAAAGCACAATGTTAAAATAAAGAGCTTCTATGTAAGATATGCAACAAATCAAATGAGAAAAACATTTGTCAACTATCACAGATATGGAGTTAAACCCCCTACTCTACAAAGAATTCTTACACATTAATGAAAAATTAACAATCTTTAGGAAAAATGGACAAACACTGCAAATCACCACTGCATAAAAGAAGAAATACAAATACGTGAAGAGACACTCGACCTCACTGATTAAAGACATAAAATGAATTATTTTTACCTTCCATAATGGAAACGATTTAAAAGATTAATAAAATGGAGTAATGCTGAGGATGGGGAAAACAGGTATTCTCATCAACTATGGGAGCCAGGGGAACCAGCATAACACTCGGAGGGCAATTCCCCAATGGTCAGGGATATCATAGTGTGTATGTGCATGTCTTTTCATCCAGGAATTCAACTGCAGGGATTTATCTACAGGAACAACCACACACAGATACATCAGTAAACACCACAGAGCTTTTAAAAAATAGTGTTGGATGACATCATGGATGTATTAACTAGGGGGAAAAAACAATGCAATCTGGTATCTCTAATATGATCCCATTTTTTTGAAAACAGCAGCTAACTTGGATGGAATTCTTACTCTGTGACAGACACTGTTCTAAGCCCTTTAAGAGCATCACTCAGTTGAATCTTCACAATAACCCTCTGAGATAGGTAGTGGAATTATGCCTGCTCCACAGATGAGAAAACTAAGGCTGAGAGAGGGTACATAGAAGTTTGTATCCAGATGGCCCCAGAATGCACATTTCTACCTCCCTCTCTCCCATCCAGACTCAATACCACAGCCATAAAAATTCTGGGGAAGGAGGCAATACTATCATCAGTTGAACAGAAATTCGATGGGTTGGATGGACAGAACAGCAAAACCAGAGTCCCGCGTGTGCAGAGGAGAGTCATACAGGTGGAAATATTCTGTAGGAGCCAGAAGGGTGAGTAATCAGGAAACTTTACTTTCTCTAGCTTTTCCAGTTGCTGCCTTCCTCACCTAGGTGTGGTCTCTGCTGGAAGTGCATGCAGGCAGCTAAAGATGGGAGGGGTATGCAGCAGCCACACGCAAAAGGCCACCTGCTGGCCATCCCACCAAGTCCTTCCCAGGACCTCATCCTGACACACACCAGTGCCAGGCAGGCTCCTTTGATGAGAATTGGGCAACCCGGAGTCACAAGTGCAAAGACAAGCAGACAACCAAGAGTCATCAAATGGGTGGAAAAACCAGGCCATAAAACGTCAGGGGCATGAGCTTGTAAAGGGAGCACACAGACAAGAGTCTGAAACGGAAGAATTTTAAAGATTCATAATTAACATCCTCACAAAATCTGAGAGGGTATCAGGGAATCAAAACAAGCACAGGCTAGTATGAGAAAGAAAAAGAATCAGAGACCTAGAGAAGGAACCAGGATTTTAAACTTCAAACCACAGTGCTGTTCAGCCTTCTCCACAAGGAAAAACGTGAAATGCGGTTAACCGACCAGGGGTGGCTTTTTACATCTGAGGAGGTGGTTCAGAAATCCCCGCTCCCTCTCTACCCACCAACATCCACATCAACCTCCACTCCACCCCCTTAACGTATAGAAGGAGTGTTTCGCCTTTCTCTCCACATTTACCATTTACATTCATGGGTAAACAGAGACCATGTCCTTGCTTCACAACTGGATGTTACAGACCTTTCCACACCTTGCTTCTCATGCATTAAATTTCTCATAGAAACCCCTCCAAAATCAACTCTAACAGCTCTAATTCTTTCCGTTCAATGGCTGCATAATATGACACGGTACAAATATTCCATAAAGCTAACTGTTTTGCAACTGATGGGCATTTGTATTTTCAGTATTTTGCTACCTTAATGGTACAATAAACATCTTATACGTATGCCTTTGTGCACAGACACTTCTATTTCTAGAAGACAGACAGGTATCCAAGAGAAAGGCTGCTTAGGGGAAAGGTATATTAATTGTTATCTTTAAAACGCATTGCCGGTCTGCTTTCCAAATAAAGCACAGAAATTCACATTTCCATCAGTATTATGAGATGCCATTTCTACGACACCCTTGCTACCAAGAAGTGTTATTTTTCTCTTGTTCTTTTTTTTTTTTAAACCAGTCTGATGGGTTTAGAGTAAGGTCTCAATGTTGTTTTAATCTGCAATTCCCTAGCAAACATGGATTGTTTTTTATGGGCTTCCTGGCTGTCTGCATTTGCTCTCTGAGAACTGCGTGTTTATATTCTTTGTCTATTTTCTGAGTCATGTTTGTCTTGCCAATTCACAAGTTATCGACAGTAAGCCATTGCCTGTCATACATGTTGTAAATTTCCCTGTCTATCTTGCAGGTATTAAATTTGGCTCAAGAAGTTCTCCCTCACCCCAAGATTATTATATATTTATTCTTCTATAGGAACTCTAAATGGAAGTGCAATTAATGTATGTATTTAATTTGGGGATAACTGAGATCTATATATGTATATATGTTATATTCTTATTTCATATCCTTCACTACAAAGGATACAGGTACCATACTTCTCAATTTCTTCCTGCTATTGAGAAAATAAATGCCTGACTTCCATTTCCAAGTCCTTGTTTTCAAAACAGAGAAATTTTTAGTGACATTTTTTAATCCAGCAACCTTGACAAGTTTTCCCCTACTCTAGGCTCTTACGTTTTCTAGACACGCAAATATTTCACTACCTCACTACATTCACTAGAATCACTAAAACAGTGTTAAATAATTGTAAAAGCAGACGTCCTTTTATAATTCTTAATTTTAATTGAGATAGTCTTAGTGCTTTGCCTTTTAGAAAGTATCTGTTTTTGGCTGTTTTTAGAGTAATATATAGCCTTTTCTAAGTGTAAATGATTTTTTTTATTTTATTTGCTTTTTTAAATTTCATACATTAGGGATGGCTGCTTAAATTACCAAATAGCTCTTCAGCCTCTGCTGACCTTGTCATGAACTCTTCTTGAATATGCCGGGTACAATAATGAGTTATGGTGATAACTGTTCCTAATCATCACTCTAGTATTACTGGAATAAACTATTGATTTTGGCCTTTGGATGCACTCAAGAGTCTATTTCCTAATAAGGAATTTGTTTGTGCTGAATTTCTGCATTTACTTTCATAAATATTAGTCTATACTTTTCTTCTTTAAAATTTACCAGGTATTAAAACCGAAATTATGCTAGCTTTATAAAGTGAACTAGGAAACTTTCCATAATTTACTATGTTCTTGAAGAGTATAAGTAACATTAACATTTTCTGTTTTTTAAAGGTTAGATAAAACTCAGCTGGAAACCCATGGAATTTTGGTGCCTTTTTCAATAATAACTGTAAAAAACATTTTTTTTTAAATTGAAGTGTCGTGAGTTTACAATATAATGTTAATTATGATGTACAGTATAGTGATTCAGTTACACACACGCACACACCTCTTTTCATATTCTTTTCAATAGTAACTTTTAATCACCTTTCCTACCTCTTCTATAGTAATAGGTCTTTTCAACTTTCCCATGCTTCTTTAATCCAATTCAGGTAATTTGCATTTTACTAAGAAATCAACTGTTTTCAAATGTGTTTCCATAGGACCGCATGTAGCATCTTCCTACAAAGTCAATTAATCTCTCCTCTGTCTTCTTATTCTTATGTTCTATTCCTGCCCTCCCTTTACCTCAGTTAAGATGATGGGAGTTAATTTTATTGGTCCTTTCAAACAACCAGCTAATGGGTTTATGTATCCTTTAAATTTTATCTTCTGTTTTATTAGTTCTAATTTTTATCTTGGTTATCTCTTAATTCCTCCTACCTAGTTTTTAATTTTTGTTTATTTAGTTTTTTTCAAATTTTTTATGATACACTTTTATTTTTCATCTTCTTTAAAAATGAAGGTTAGCTTTCCCTTTTTAGGTGATGTTCTACAACATTCAGAACTTTCATGCAGAACAAGAAAGAAAAATACCCAAGATGAAAATTGTAAGGGCCACAGTGGGAGTAATCAATGGAACGAATCCACCAGTTGGCTTCTGCAGAGGAGGGGATGAATAAACCAGCAGGAGGAGGAGGAAGAGGCATCACCACCTCCTTAGCACAGGCTGAGTCTCAACAAAATCCTATCATCTCCCTCACCAGTAGGCTTTTACCCTGCATTTCACATTCTGGGTAGAGTGATCTGATTCATACATAGGCTTAAAAAAACAAAAATCCCACCAGAATAAATGTTGCCATTAGTGTACATTTAGCCTAATATTAAAACTTCCGTGTGTAGTCAGAATAGTGTTCCAAAACTCTAGGGCATCACAAGATCACGTATCAACAAAGACTTGTCATGATAGTGAACTTTAACTAACCCAAGAATGTGGCCTAACGCCTCTGAGATGCATCTTCAGGACAGGCTGATAGAAAACTGCCCGGTGATCAGAAGAACTGGTCACTCAGAACCCACTCTGTTTCCAGGCTCTGCAGGGTAAGTAAGAAGCGACCTTGTCTGCGTGATTGCTTCAGACAGCAGCGCTCATGAATTGATGCCGAAGGGACAGAAAGAGTCTGCATACCCCAGGGTGGGCAGCTCTGACCTAATTAGAAAGCTGTCTAAGGCTAGAAGCAAAGCTGAGACTATTTCCTTCATCCTTGCTACAGGGAACTCCAGAAGACTTACAAGGGGAGTCCCCACCTGGCCTGGCAAACTTGAAGGTGACACTCAAATAAAACCACCTTCATTTATGCTCTACTAATTCAGAATTATGATTTTATGATCTGAAAAGAGTTTGGACTCACGTTTCCATTTTTAGACTCTACGACAACAGGCGGAGAAGGAGGCTCAACCTACTTATGGGAACAAATTTTAGGAGCTCTGACTCATGTGTGCACAACCAAAGTGCTAATAATTTATCTGTGCGTTAAAGCAAATACTTCTATATGGGTTGCTACCCTAAGTCCTTATAAGAACTGAAACTGAAAAGAAGTTTCTAACATGTTCTATATTTAATTTTTCTGTTCCTAAATATTTTCCCCAGTGAATCCCGGTAAATAAAACGTTACTATTAAACCCCCATTATAACAGGAGCTCTTTGGAAACAGGAACCATTTAACGTTCCCGAGGGTCTCTGAAACCACTGAGGAAATAACACACCCTTTCCGTTTAGGCTGTATGTCCTTCTTCTGGGGACAGGTCCACAATTCCACCTCACATCAATAACCTCTTTAAGCCATCTGCACGTCCTGATTAACCGCCAGATGTCACACACCAGGGCCCCTGTGCGAGTACAGGGGCGAGGTCAAGGGTGTACCTGGGCCCCTGAGAACATCACTGGGGGGTGGGAGGGGTACTGCTGCTACGAGGTACCAGATGTGTTTATAAGCTGGAACAGGCTCCGGGGCTGTAAGCTATCAAGTCTACAGTGCACATATATGCATATATATGCCTATATGCACATAACTCTGTCTGCCTGAACCCATTTTTCAGGGAGGGGGGATGTTACCCCAGAATTATGAGTCATAGTTCATATTCAAGGCCCACTACTGGCTATAAACAAGCATTATTTTCAACTCCCCAGAAAAATCTTTTAAAATGAGGTCTTCGGTTGGCTGGCTTTTTTCTGCACAGCACTCTGGTTTTCATCTGTCAAAATGAAATGGAGTCATCTCTGTTTTCCAAAGGTCAATGGCAACCAGCTACTTGTCATGGTCAAGGAATAATCTGAACGGGTTGGAATTTCCAGATATTCTTATATCATCCCTTGAAGTACTCAGAATTTCACATTCTGGCAGAAATATTTCTGTTTCTGTTCTTTGCAATTACATGCTAAAGCTTAAAAGGCTGAACTAGAGTGTGCTTTCATAGGGCAAAGGGCATGAGGGGAGAAAGGCACTCAGAGGGGCTTTTTCTTGTGTAGGGAGGGGTTGGAGGACAATATCTAAGGGTCACCCCATCTCCCCATCACAATGGGTACCGTGGTGATAATCTACAGGGTACCCCAGTGAGAAGGTGATTACATCCTGCCAGCTCATTAGTGCTTCTTGTACGTGCCTAATGAGGTCAAGGAGAGGGGAACCCCTAGGCCTCCTCTCAAACACACACACACACCCCCCCCACAATGCCTCCAGACTGGCCAGAAATTCTGCTGTCACTTCAGTGGTGTAGCCTGTCCCCTTGCCCCTGCTCTCACCATCCTCTCTCCATATTTTGTATTCTTTCTCCCACAAATCTTCAACCTTAACACCAGCTCTCTACTCTCAAATTACCATGTCAGGTGAAGAGGGACTCATCCCCTCCTTAAGCAGCGTGTGCCTTCCAAGGACTGAAGTCTGAGGACAGAAGGTCAGGTCCCAATGCAAACAGAGCTCCATGAACACAGAAACTGGTGTCGTCCGACTGGAAAACCTGGTGTCACCTTTAAACTGACTTCACCAAACTCAACTAACCACGCAGACGCTGCAAGTTTCAGTGAATCCCGCACTCAACGCATAAAGGGAGCATCTTTCATTCCTCTGAGAATCGCCCTATTTCAATTATGAGGAATGGAAAGAATTAAGGAAGCCTTCATGTGGAAGTTGGTATCGGAACTGGGGCTCACCAGGTCCACAGGACTCAGACACACAGAGGAGGAGGCCCTGGGGCATTGCATGAAGAATGGCACCAGGGAAAAGAAAGTCAGGACACACACAGGGAATGCAGGCTGTTCAGTTTGCCAAGAACGGAGTGGAAAAGGAAGTTAGAGGGGAATTGGGCTGGACCAGAACCACACTCTTATACCAGGAAAAGGGTACGGGACCTTTTTCACAGTAATGTTCTTTCTTTTCTTAATTACTGGTGGTTTCCATTATTTTCTCATAAGTCTTCAACTAATGACTAATGGAAAGCCCTGAAATTTGAAGATTCTACTTCCTACATGTTTTCTATTCTTATTGTACGCCAATTAAGTTAATCATCTCGTTTTCTTCTCCTAATCGACAAACTCTGCTGTGCCTGTATCAGTTGTTTCTCTCTCTCTCTCTCTCACAAACACACACCCCCTCCCTCTAGTCAAAATAACCCAAGCTACTTACGATTATAAAACAAACATTCAAATATTTTTACCAAAAACACTTCTACTAAATATAACTTCCATAACATTGCGAAAAGCCAAATATTTTTGCCAGGTGACTGTGTTTATCTTCCTTTAATCTCTTGTGATTCCTCTGGCCCGCTGTGAACACAGCAGATTACGGGGCTCCATTTCCCCCATTCCAACGCACCCACAATTCTTGACTATTGAAGTGCCAGCGAGGAGCTGGTGGCCATGAAGCCACATTAGTTCATTAGCAATTAATTAAGAGGCCTAATGACCTAAATAGCAGGAAACACAAAAGGGTTACAATAAATGAGGACACCTACAAATGATTCTCCATTACTTACTATACTAGCTCTTAGAACATCTTAGAATATCTTGTGATTACTCATAAGATAATATTTATTCAATTACTTTAACTCTCAACCCAGATATCTTGTACTGCAGAACTCACAGGATATTGGGTATTGTATCTGATACACATTCTACTTGGGGGAGGGGGTGGGAGGGTAATTAAGTCTTTTTTTTTTTTTTCAATGGAGCTACTGGGGATTGAACCCAGGACCTCCAGCATGCTAAGCATGCACTCTACCACTTGAGCGATACCCTTCCCCCATCCCGATACGCGTTCTATCTGATACAACGTTGAACTCCTCTTTCCTAGTTTTTATTTTTTAATCTATTTTTTCTTCTTTCTTCACTGTACCGTTAGATTCAGAGCTAGAGTTGCAGCTCACGAACTATTTGAATTCAATCTTTTCTAGAGTTTTAGTAACTTCTTTCTCCTTTCTTCAACTTTTACGTTAACTGACTTTCAGAAAGATGGACAATACTTGTGAAACCTTTCATGTAATGAAGGTTAATGCTACAAACACTATAGAAATTCTTTAAAATTTTCAAAAATTAAAGCTCAGAATTATGCAATCCCCATATATCATGACCTGTCAGTCAACATGTCTGTAACAAGAGTAACAGTAACTTTCATCTGTTGGGATGCCTATCCATCATTAGTCTACAATGATCTCAAGATACCCTGCCCAGTGAAGATTTTAAGATTTCTATTAGACTGTAAGTGTCTAGAAGTCAAAGGACTCAATCCTCTTTGTATTCCAGATAACCAGCTGTCACATATACCCTAAGAGCAAAATAAATGCTTACTGTGAAAGAAATGAATCATCCTTAACTATTCTGTAAATGTATTAGGACCTAAAACACCTAAAATGTGGAGTGCAGATGGTAATGATGTCAATTGGGCTTTTGAATTCAAAACGGGTTGAATTTTTTATTATTATTAAAAGTCATTCTTTAAGTGGGGGAGGGTGTAGCTCAGTTGGTAGAGTGCACCTTATTAGCATGTATGAGGTCCTGGGTTCAATTCCTAGTACCTCTATTAAAATAAATAAATCTTACTTACCCCCTCACCAGAAGTCATCCTTTGAATCTGGTTGTCTGTGGCTAGAAACAATGACTTTTTTCACAGCAACTGATTTGAACTGGATTCACCTAAACCAGGATAAGATTTACTAATACAAATTTTAAAATCGAAAACTTTAAATTAAGTATGTCCTTATAAACTGCAGTACATGGTTGTTATTTTTCAAATGCTCCAAGTTTTTAGGGTCTCATTGACTATCTTCTCAGACAGTCTGGCAAGACTTAATTTATCTGAGAGATAAATGGAGAATTTATCCAACCACCAAATGGAGAATTTCATTTAATTACATACAAAGTAAAAAGAATCTGAAAAGTGTTTTTACCAGTCATAGTTATTTTAACATTTACTAATCTGGGTGCAGCTAACATAGTTTAGAAAAAAGGGTCATCTGTTTCTTCGTATAAAAAGCTGCTTGCCGGCAGGGAGGGTATAGCTCAGGTGGCAGAGCGCTTGCTTGGCATGCATGAGGTTCAATCCCCAGTACCTCCTCTAAAAATAAACAAACCTAGTTACCTCCCCCAACCAAAACAAAATAATTAAATAATACAATAATAAATAAAACATAAAGCTATTTTTTTTAAAGTAAAAAAAAACAAAAAAAAAAAAAACCAAAACTGCCTGCCTTTAAAAAAAACCACCTCCTTATTCCTGTACGTTACCAACACCGCACATTATTACACTAGATTCTTTCCTCCAGCGTACGGAACCTCAGCAGAGTCTGGATAAATTATTACTTCCACTTTTCAAAAACTGACCTTCCTTCCAAAGCTGAAACGTTAGACTGGAAATTCCAGATCCAACAGTAGAAGCCTCTTATTTTTATTATGACAATGATTTCACCACTTAAAGCCATTTTAGCTGCCAATTCAGTTTGTGGATAATTTAAGGAGGAATTTCCAATTAAGGTAATTAAGTATGCATCGAGGCCTAAAATTATCAGGTACAGTTAGAGATATAGATACAGATACATACACCCCACAGCAGGAAGACAAAGAAATGGAATTAATAATAGTAACAATAACGGACTCTTACACAACAGCAAGCATTTTAAAGTCTTTAACGTCAGGGATGAGAAGATGGACAATGAACCAAATAAATACACAACTTACCACGAACAGAGTCGTCACGAAATGAGAGTGCTTATCGGACATGAGAAGCATGATACAAGAGAGAAATCCAGAAGGAAGGAGGCTGCAAGTGAGGGGGAAATGGAGGCAGAACCAACCAGGACCCCACCCCTGAAGAGATCAATGCTGAACCGTTTATGGGGGTTGCCGGGGGGGGGGGAGTCAGACAGGAGGGGCGCATCAGGAGGAGGGGTGAGCCCAGCTGATGGAAAGGACCTGCACCATCCTGTTGATTAACCACACCTGTGTCCCTTCCTGAAAGGGGCCACCAGACCAGCACTCTCAAACCAGACTGTGCGTTAGTCACCTGAGAATCAGACTCTAATTCAGTACATCTGGGCTGGGGCCTGAGCTTCTGCATCTTTAACAAGCTCCCAGGTGATGCTGCTGGTCATGGACGACACTCTGGGTAACACTGGCCAATGGAGGGCAGAGAGGAAGAGAGTTTAACAATGACTGTCACCTGCTGGGCGGGGCACACGAGAGCCGGGCTCCAGGCTCCACGTCACTTCCCGGGTCTCCATTCTTCATCTATAACATGGGAATGATGAGCCCATCCCAAGCTTTAAAAACTTCTAGCTTTAAAAACTTGGCGCAGAAAGGAGGTTTGTAGCCTGAAGGGGATCAAAGGGGAGACCAGAGCTGGAGGGAATGAAGGGAGGGCTACTGAAGAGCTACCCTTCCCTGAGACACAGGAATGGGAACTTACGGACTTGTCTTTTTGGTCTTATCCCCTTATCCCTACTGGAATGTTTAGACAAAAATACAAAATGATGTGCACACAAGGCTATTTATCGCAAAACAATGGACAAGTCTGGGAATGACCTGAATGTCCATCACTTGGGGACCAAATGAATAAACTCCAGGACATCCATACGAGGGCGGACTTCACAGCTGTGAAAAAGCACATAAGAAGTTCCCTGTATACTGATACCAAGTGAACACTAGGATACAAGTCTATGTGAAAAAATAAGGGTTCAGAAAAGCATATAATATGCTACTTAATGAGTAAGAAGGAATACAAAATATATGCATAAATTTCCTTATATTTCCAAAAAGAACAATAGAAAGACAGCCCCAAATCTAACAAAAAATGGTTACCTGTAGGAGGACAGGAATGGAAGGGTGACTTAATGCACCTAATGTTATAGTTATGACCTGGCCAGTGTTTTACCCAATTAAAAAATAAAATTAAATTTAGAAAAAACAAAGTGGAATAAATTTAACAGTATATCAAGTTGGTGGTGCAATCATACAGTGAAATATTATCTTCCTTGACTGAAACATGTTTTTTAAAAATTTATTCATTTTGGGGGTAATTATGTTTGTTTATTTATTTTAATGGAAGTACTGGGGATTGAGCCCAGGACTTCACGCATGCTAAGTGCACACTCTACCACTGAGGTATACTTTCTGCCTGAAACGTGTTTTTAATCGTATATCCCTAATGGGATATAATGCTAAGGTTAAAAGAATTGCAAAGAAATATTAAACTGCATTCAATAGCAATAAAAATGGCAAGATGTTAGTAACTGTTGGAGTTGGGTGGTGGGATATCATTATGCTGTTTTGCCACCGTGCAATTTTCTGTTTCCGTATACGTTTGAGTCATTTTTTTTTAATCAACCTTCCGTAACGTTCTTTATCACATCAACACATATACAGACCGAGCAAGAATGAGAAAGAAAGTATGGTGTTGGCACCAAAGCCCCCCTCTGTCCACCAAGGTGAATGTCAACGTTCCTAATATAAAATCCAACTAAGTGGGGAGAGGGGCTGACTCCTACCATAAAGTAACGTATTCGGCATCTGTACAGATCTTACTGCGTTCAAATATTTCCGTTGACGTTTATTTGATATTTTATCTCATTCTGTTTTCACAACAAAACTGCAGGATGTCTATTACACTCATTTATAACTGAGGTAACTAACCCAAACTACTTCAAGGTCAAGTTCTTCTATCTTCATGTCCAGTGCTTGTCACACTGCCCACCCCCCCAGTACCTCACCAACAGAGCAGTGGGGTGGTGGCTACGGGCACGAGGGCACTACCACCAATTTCAAGTAGAACTTTTAAATATCCATGCTAATTTTTTATCTACCCCACAATATACCCATGTTGGTTTTAACATGAAAGTATCCTTTTTAGTGACATATCAAACACAATGTATTTTGTGGGTCTATGAACCCAGGAACCACAATTCCTTAATCCAGTTTTAGGGACATTGAATTGCACGAGGCTGCAATGAGACAGTGATATTTGTCACCCAGATGCCTTTGGAGGCCCAGGAATAAAAAAGGGACACGTCCCACTGTCCAACTAGCACGTTGCTGGTAGCATTCCCAGCCGGCAGGATTTCAATTGGCACCTACAAATACACTTCCTGTTGATGTAACTTTTTAACCTGAAAATTCCATCTAGTCTTTTAAATATACCACCTAGAAATGAGTCAGGGTAATGGTGGGCAAATGAAAATCATATAATATGGTTAGAAAATTTGGCCAAACCAATTGGGCACATTTTGGGAAGGGGCACTTCATGGCCATCCTAAGCAAAAAGCTGAGAGGCAGATAAGGAATTCAATTCTGCAGCAGCAGCCTATCCCAAAGAAAAAGGAAACAATAAAATTTACCACTATGTCCTTTAACAAAATGACAGCAATTTTTACAATATTTTTAATCTTAGAATGGTTTAGACTTACAGAAGTATTGCAAAGATTTGTGCAGAGTTCCCATGTATCTCATATCTAGTTTCTTCCAGTATTAACATGTTATATTATTATGACACATGTCATTATTAATCAAGGTTGCTACAGCATCATTAACTAAAGTCCATACTTTATTACATAATATCCTAATTTTTCCCCAATGTCCTTTTCTTGTTCCAAGATACAATTCCAGTTTTCTTTTAATTTAAAATTCAACCACAGGAAGGCTATGTAAGCAGACAGAACAAATACAAGCATAAAAGACTAAAATGATGCTTCTCAAGCATGTTAAGCCCCCAAAAATGCAAACAATGGATGAAATCACCATCAAGAGTCAGTTCTTCAATAGACCAACCTTGATCTATTGTTACAGTAACCACCATCGCTAAGAGAACTTACCTGGAAACTCATGTATTTGATAAGCGCATGAAAAGTGAGCTGTTGTACAAAGAACACCAACCTGGAAGTCAGTTTTAGATACTAAGGCTGGTTCAATCACACTAAGCTGGGTATCATTTAAATCAGGTCAACAAAGAGCTTCTTGGGGTCTGAAACTTACAGAACACTTCTCTGGGTACTATTGAGACCGACAGGAGTGTAAGCCATGGTCCCACTCCCAAAGCTAGTTTAATCTAATTAAGGTGTAAACGCATAAAAAGTTTACCTTGAAGTCTACAAAGAGCAAGGCACAATGACAACAAAGGGGGTCGAAAATGAATGCGAGATTAATGAAAAATGAACTCAATAAATAGGCAGAAATTGCCCCAAGAACGGAATTAAGGAAGAACCCGCATCAGAATGATTAGAAAAGGACAGTTAACCGTTCTGGGCTAGAGGTTATCTCAAAATGGAAGGTATTAGACCAAACTGACTCTTAAGATCCCCTTCTGTATCTAAAATTCCACAATCCCTTCTTCTTTCAGTTTCCAACAACCACTGTGAGGTTATCAGCAGGGATACCCTGCCCTGTCACGGGCCGCAGACAACACAACCACAGCCATCTTCCACCAGCTGCCATGGAGTGATTTCCACCACAAATGGAAAGCTTTTCCTGCCTGACAATGAAAACTAATCCTCAGTTCAGGTCATTCATACTATCAAGTAACTACTAAGTAAATGACGTTAAAGAAAGGCACTCTGCCAATCATTTGAAGTTGAAAGAAATACACTGTATTACCTCACAGCTATGCTACCCAATTCGCACGGTCCACTAATTTGTTAATTCAACCTGGCCCGATTAAGCATTTTTGGCAAAAATTAAATTGTACTCCTTATGGATAGGCTACTCAGAGCTTTCAGATTTTCCATAGCATTTCTAATTTTGCACATTCCTTAAAGGTAGGCTTGGTGGGTGGGCATAGCTCAGTGTGGTAGAGCGCATGCTCAGCATGCACAAGGTCCTGGGTTCAATCCCCAGTACCTCCACTGAAAAAAAAAAAAAAAAGACTTAAAACAAGGATTGACAACCTTGGCAATACTGATGCTGGCTGGACACTGTGGTGGAGGGCTGTCCCGTGTACTGCAGAAGGCTGAGCAGTGGCCTGTCCCCATTAAAGGACAATCAAAATGCCAAATGTCCCCTGGGAGGGAGGAGGCAAAAATCAAGCGTGGTTGAGAAGCACTGCCTTGGAGCAATTCACGAGATATATAAATAAATAGAATATGATTTCAATAGTGATGTAAGATTTCAACATGGATTAAATGGCTTCTTAAAAAATCTTTTATTAGGCCATATGAACCAGCATTTGTCACAGAAAGTATAAATCACTGTGGATGACTGAAGAAGCAAAATCCTGTTTTGCCCCCTCATTCGTTATGAGTTAGTACTTCTAGAAACAATAAAAAACGTATAGATGTAATTCCCTAGAAGCAAGGATTAGGAACAAGGGTTAGAAATCATCCTTCATCCTCTCCATCCCAAGATGCTAAAGTAAACATCAGATTCTACAACCAGCAGCCAAGCCAACCAAGCGCGAGGCAGAAGCCGGTCTGGGAGAGAGGCCAACGTGGACAACTCGTGACCGCTACGGGACATCCAACCCCCCGCATTCCACCTCACAGGACCACGGGGCACGCTGCCCAAGGGCCATTTTGCCACCAGCGATTAAAACAGACCCCGTACCCTAGGAGAAAATTAGGGAGAGAGGCAAGATCTAATGAGCAGGTGCCATCCTTATAAATACTTTAGGCAAAAGTGTGGAGCCTTTTTATACGTCACTCTGCTTAATTTGGGGGCGGGGCGAAGAGGAATATTTTATAAGCAACAGTGAAAATAGGATGAGTAAGTTCTCAGGGAAACCTGGGAGACTGCAGGCTGGTGGCACTAGATTTCAAGAACTGCTTTTAAGAGTTGTTTCTTCTAGCAAAAAAGGTCATTTCTCACTTTGGTTACAAAAGCTCATCTCTTCCCTTCTTTTAGGTGAACATGTAGGCGTCACCTCCACAACCTACTCAGATCAGAAGGAAGCGGCTAACTCCACCCACCCTGTTAGCTGCAGGGCCATCCAAACGCCTCTCTCCTTCATGGAAAGATGCCAACGGGTGTTTTAGCAGGAAGAAGCTGAGGAGCGCAGACAGTTGCCAAGGTGGCTTTAGAAAGAACCAGATGGTCGACACCTGCGGCTGGGAGATGACGGTTGCCCAACATCACCACCACCTGGACAGAACGCCCAGAAGCAGGCTCGGTGGAAAGGCTCGCTAGGTCGGCTCTGGATCTCAGGAGCCTGAAAGCCACCTGAGAGTCCCCCTCACCACCCAGGGAGCTCTGCAGCTGCTCCTTCTGCTGAGTATCTTTGGTTCCACCTCATCTGGCTCCTGCCAAACTCCCCACCACCACCACCCCCGGAGGGAAAGAACACACAGAAGGGGAGAACTGGCTGTGTCCAGCTCCTACAGGTGGGCAGGTGGCTGGCAGAGAATAAATCACGCAGGAGGACCTCGGCATTCAGCCTGGGTGGTACTAACCCAGCGAAATGCTAATCGTGGCAGAGACTCATTCACATTAAAGATCATTAACCAGGTGCCTGGGCCTCTTGGCAGGGATGAGAGTTCACAAGCTGGAGAAATGCATTTAGATAAAGTAGCAGCGTCCTGTTGCTACACACACGGTCGGGGTTGTTTCAGGAGAAGGGTACCGCAATGGCACAGAGGGGGCAGAGCCAAACGGCTGCGTCTTGGGGGAGAGGGGGGCATTTCTGCCTTTCTTTCACCGCTGTTCTCCACCCACAGCTGCGGTTAATTCTCTAGGGTTTATTTTCTGTTCTTCCTTCCTGCTTATGAGATGTAACTGTCACCTTACAGGCAAGGGAGTGTACAGATAAGGAACAGTAAACAGGTGGAGTCTGCGGGGGTCTGTGTCTGCGATTTTCCACTTCTCGGTGGAAACATCTCCTTTTAAGGTGGTGGTTTCGACTCTACACTTGCAGGTTCCACACCAAAAAGGACGGCAGTTCCCTCTTCACTAAGCTGCTCTGCTATTTCTCCCTCATCCAGGGACCCACTACCACTTGACTCTCAGGCAGAACAAGGAGTCACCACCAGGCAGACAGGGTCAGGAGTTCAGTTTCACACGTTACAAAGAGCCAGGGGTTTTGAAGATTCCTGACAAGGGTTCTTGCTGACATGCCCCGAGCTGCTCTGCCGCTCCAGCTCCCTCCCTTCGCGACTCATAAAAACCAGCACAAGCGCCTCGCTCCCCCTTTGTCTAAGGCAGCCAGACAGTCTGTCATCGTTTATGGACTCACCCCTCAAAGAGCAAGTTCTGCCCTGATTTTCCACCCCCATATTACAGAATTCAATTTCCCTCCAATTATGTATTTGCCATAAAACATTACTTTTAACTGAGATGTTAAATGAGGAGGAGGTAGACTCATAATAATTCCTGCTAGTGAGACTTGCTGCAAATGGAAAGACAACAGATTTCTGGAGATCAATTTCTCTATGTATTTTTAATGTCGTTTAACATGAGTACTCTTTAACTTAGAGTCAAAAAAAACTAAGTGCTGGTTTTCTTTCCTCTTAAAGGGAATGAAAGTTTCTATGTTTGGAGGCTGAGGAACGTGGGGGAAAGACAATGAACAATGATCTAATTATCAGGCACCTCATTTACCATTTTTAAAAGTTCGTAACTGACTATCTGTCCATATAAGAGCAGAGCCGTGCAATCCCTGTGAACACAAGTGAAAACTGAAGTTAGGAGTCATGTGACTCGCCCTCTAGCACTTCCTGTAAAGGTTACAAAACAAATGAGGAAAGTGCATCCCAAGAGGTCAGTCTAAAACAAAGAGACAGGTGCCTGTCCCGACGCAACCTTGCTGATTTTATTAGCTATGCTTTAAGCTGAACTTAATATACAGTGAAGTTTTTTTTAAGTTTTTTTTTAATAGAAGATCTGTCCTCATTTCACTTGGGGTTTTGCACCAAATTTCCAAACTCTGCATGACAGATCCCTTCACTGTGCCTATTTTCGACACTTCAGGAACACAGTGATGACAAATGCAGTAATTTATTCATAAAGGGGGAAGGAGGCACCAGGGCAGAAGCTGTATAATTTTTCACTGCACTGAAAAGAAAACAGGTTTCAAGCAAAATGACATAGACTAAACACAAATAATTGTTCACTGTCTACATTTTGATTTTTGAAGCATGCAAAAAGTGTTTAATGGAAATGAAAGAGAAAGAAAGAAAAAAGAAAGAAAAGAAAGAATGAAAGGGAAGGAAGGAAAAGAAAAAAGAAAGGAAGAAAGAGAGGAAGAAAGGAGAGAGGAAGAAAGGAGAGAGGAAGGAAGGAGAGAGGGAGAGAGGAAGAGAGGAAGGAAGGAAAGAAAAAGAGAGAAAGGAAGGCTAGAAGGCAGGCAGGCAAACAGAGAAATAAAGACCAAACGATTTCCCAAATCCTGGCACATTCAGATTAAAGCTAATGGATCAATGATAAGAGAACATCTTCTTGATGCTCACAAGGAAAAAGGAATCCTTTGGGCACTTACCAGACGCCAGGCAGGAAGACCTCGCTTTAGAGGGGGAGAGCGCTGGAGAGAGGCTGTCTAGATGCAGCCGGCTGTCTACCTCCCTAACAGCAGCAGCATCGAGGAGAAATCCTGGACTCTGCCAGTTCCCCTGCTGACAGGTGATCAACAGCCTTGGAGAGGGAGGCACCGTGTCCGAGGGAGGTGCCGGGGGAGGCAGGGCTCGGCAGCAGCTGCCCCCCAGGCAGCACCCCCGCTGAGAGCCGCCCACCCCAGACACCCTGGAGCAGTACCGGCTGGCGCTGTGCTGAAGCCTGTCTGGGCTGGGAGCTGCTGCTGATTGCTCCTGCCTCGCTCAAAACGGGAGCAAATTCAAGTGTGGGGAAGAGGGAAGCGGCTCATCGGAGGCAGCAGGACCAGAGACTAGGCAGGAATTCTGGGGGCTCAAGCCACATTAGAAACAACTCAAGCTGCGCCCTACAACACTGCCCCTGCAGCACAACATCCTGAAAGTTAACAGCCAACTCACAGGAAGACAGGTGCGTACCTGGCCCCGTCCAGGTGACCCTGGAACCCTTGGAACCCCAAGGCACACAGAATGTCCCCTTTTCAAAATGGATGGCATTTCCCCCCTGAAATGTTCATATCAGTGTTAAGAGGAAGGGCAGTCAAGGAAATGGAGGAACCCCTCCGGACTCTACTGTTTAAATAACTGCTCAACTGTCACTATATATGGAATGAGCCTATATTTTCATCAGACAAAACTAACTTTGGAGTCCAGCTCCACCACCTCGCCAGCTGGGGGACATCAGGCAAGTTCCTGACATTACCCACCTCCGGCTTCCTCCTCCGTAGAAATGCAGCCTTGAAACCTCCTCCCGGAAGGTTGTGAGGAATCAGTCAGACCCCAGACAGAGACACTCACCCCTCAGTAGCAGAGGCTCTGAAAGTACTGTTCTAAATCCACCACAGCCACCCTCTTCTCCTCCCCTCAGCTGAAAAACTGATCCAACGCTCGCCCGACAGAAAAAGGTGTTCCTCCTACTCTCTGCCTTAAACCAATGTCTCCAATAAGTCAGGGGGGCCAATTTAAAAATAATTTTTGCATACAACGGTCAAAGCCAGGTCACATGGCCCCCTCAGCCCAAATTCTGCCAGGGACACCATGTTGCAGGAAGTTTCTGCCCAAAATTCCCTGTAACTTCCCACTACAAGGCCAAGAACATGCCTACTTTCAAGAGCAGCAAAGGGTGTTTAGGAAAAGAACAGGCTCTTAATTGAGCCAGAAGTTTTTTTTCTTTAATGCCTCTCTTTAAAAAGGCAATTATTTCTTAAAATGGAACTCATAGGTTCTTTGTAATACCACTCTTCAATCTGAATGACCATAGCTTGAGTCCCTGTTCAAGGTTCCACGGGAGGGGGAGTCCCAGAATCCCAAGGGGCCAAGAAGCCACCATCGCCATCTGGTGGTGGCTCCTGCACACTGCAGTTGTGAACCCCACACCGTCCTCAATCTGCTCTCCAAGAGGATCTGAATCCCTGCTTTATTACATTAACTCTATGACAGCTAGTTTGGCCGCCAGGACCACCTTTGCTCTCCGCAGCCCAAATCTTCCTCCCAACCGCCCTCCTTTCCCACAGACTTTTGGTCAGGCCACTTACACAAGAGGGAGGCTAGGTTCTTTTCTTCGTTTCTATCTTGTTTCCGCATCCAGCATCTGGTGATTCGATTACAGAGTGTCATATTTCCCAAGATAGATGGAAGAAAGAAAAGCAAAGATCCAGTGTGTTCTCAAAACCTAACAGCCAAGAGCCAATTCTAATGAAAAAATAGGAGGCGAGCATCTCTACCACCAAATGAAGAGACCAGTTGAAGATCCAGGATGTATCCAAGAGGAGGCAGCCCTGACCAGGGAGCAAGACGTGGGCGGCTTCAGCGAAGAGGTTCTGTGCAGCTGGAGGAAAGAATGTGCTGGAAATCAGGTCACAAACAAAGAACTACCGATCAAGAAGTGATCATAACTGCTTCACTCTTCCAAAGCCTTCATCAATCTCGTGCAAACATATCTAAGCCCAGGAGGCTCTCAAAAGCAGAAAACCACCTTAGGGAAAACTGGCCAAAGGGAGGGCCAGGCAGGAAGAAGAAACTGGAAAATTCACATTTAAGTGCTGTCATTGGGATACGCCCTAAAATGCTACTACCAATTTCTAAGCAAGTACTGAGGGGGAATACAACACACGTAGGTTTTATAGGCAGCTGTAAAAACGGCCTGGATGACCACCTGTGCCACAGCTGGCACACCTTTCTCCACGCAGCAGCAGCAGCAGCTGCTGGCAGCGTGAGAGAAGCAAATGCCCCTTGGAGTCATAGAACAGATGAACTTTCAGGACTTTTTACTACATAAGAAGTCCTGCCTTCTTCCACCCATAGGACCCAATTATTTGCAACAGCTGTACAATTATGTAGATGATTGATACTTAGCTCAATTTCACACTAGACTCATTCAAGAGGTAAATTTTATTTTTTAAAGTGGTCAGTTTAAGTGCATTCCGTCTTTCAATCAGAGGTACACTCTCACCTGTGAAATAGCTCCTATATAAAATAGCTTGTATCAAAAAATACAGGCCACACAGGACCTCTCCCACCCCCACGCACGCACTGCCTTGTTCTCTCCTCAAGCACTTGAAAAAACTCTGCAACCAACGCCACACACACCCCCACGGCCACACAGGCGGCTGCTTTGTGCTGGAACATGAAAATATCCAACTTGGATACCGATTCTTTGAAACCATCAGAAATCAGGCAAGCAGGCAGAAAGACACTCTATACATTGAAGGATTTTCACCTAAACCCGCCCCAGCCCCACCCCCACCCCCAGTCTGGAAATGTATGGCTCATGTTCTAGGGCCAGGCTGAGCTCAAATTATTAACTGATGATAAATTCTTGGAGGTCCAAGTCCCTGTGTTTGTTGTCCAGCTCCCAGGAGCACCCTTCAGCATGAATAGATGGAGGCTGAACTCCACTGAAAGACAGATACAAGAACCTGGGGGTGCATCCCCACAAAGTAACCTAGCAGAAAGCACTGATGTTGGTGCTGGGATAGACGGAACAAACGAGCCGGGTGGACATTTCAAAGCACATCAAGGCGGCCGAGTAAAAACAGTAGAGTGAGCGGTAAACTGTCAAAGGACTGACATGAATCACTAAACTAAACTGGAGAAGCCAGGAGTCGGGAGACCCGAGAACCAGCTCACTAATGCCCCTGTGTTCTTTGTTTGATGTATGGCAACTGAACATCTTCACCTTTCTGAAATCAGCAAGCCACTCGCAGGAAAGTCACAAAGGTACTTGCCTGCCACTTTCTCCTCTTGGTACTGAGGCAAAGGTGCACCTCACATGCAGTCAGCAGTGCTGAGAATCAGTAATCATCTGTGATTTGGGGCCATTCATTTAATCTCTTAACCTCAAAATGCTCACATGGAAGGTGCAGCTTCTCAACCTGCAGTTACATGATCCAGGCTTGTGTACTTAGGAACCCAGGTTTGAAAAGCCGACTCAGCACCAGTCTCATTCAGCAAGTATTCATCAGGCTCCTACCACACGCCAAGTACCGGGCCAACACTGGGGTTTCTGGGATGGAAGGGCTTGTCAGACACTGCCTCTCACGGCCCAACCCAGGTCCGATTCTTCTGAAGTAAGTGTCACCTGTGCATACCGTTGACCACTTTGGTTATACACCAAGTTCTAGCTCAATGGAATTATTTTGTAATAAGCTTATCACACCAGTAAAATTTTCAGCTGCTACAGAGTAAGGCCAATGTCTTCTGTCCTAATTTACCAATGGTCTTGGGGCCAGCCTTCCCACAGCCTCAGCCCAGGGAACTTAGCTGGAAAACCCCAATAAATATAGACATAGCTTCTGAATTCTGACATCACAGCCACCATCTCCAAACCCATGGGCTCAGGGCTTCATTTATTGCAACACCATTCTGAACAAGCTTCATTATCCAGCTTCCCATCACCAAGAGCAGGTGTCTAACCCACAGTGAAGTATAATGAACAGTATTGCTGCCTGTCCTATAAAAACCCAAACACAACAGAAAAGGAAAAAAAGAAAACGATTCATTGATTCAAATGGCAGTTAAAAATCTCAGCCATTATAATTATCAACAGTCCATTCAGAAATCCATGTCACTTTAAGCTCTTTTTTAACCCATAATTCTTTTTTATTGAAGTACAGTTGATTTACAATGTTGTGTTAGTCTCCTGGTGTATGGCATGTTGATTCAGTTACACATATATATTCTTTTTCATTATAGGTTATGACAAGATATAGAACATAGTTCCCTGTGCTGTACAGTAGGACCCTGTTGTTTATCTATTTTATTTATAGTAGTTAGTATCTGCAAATCCCAAATTCCCTCCTTATTTATCCCCCCCCCTACTCCCCTGGTAACCATAAGTTTGTTTTCTATGTCTGTGAGTCTGTTTCTGTTTTGTAAATAAGTTCGTTTGTATCATTTTTTTAGATTCTACATATAAGTGATATCATACTGTATTAGTCTTTCTCTTTCTGGTATGTTTAAGCTCTTTTTCATCACTGCTTTAATCCTCTTGAAGGCAGAAGATGGATTTAAACAATGGGGGTAAAAGGTCTGCTGTGAGTTTAAGTCACAGGTTCTCACTCAGATAAAGAGGCGATTTTATTTTCTAAAGTGGAAATAAACATTTCCAATTTTTCTGACAGCAACATTGATTCTTTATAGGAAAATTACACACACACATTTAGGCAAAGGAAGAAAATAAAGACCCAAGAATCTCGTTCTCTAACACTATTGACAGATCTCTATTTCAGATCTCCTGTATTTCTACGTGCATATAGGTGTCTTATAAAAACGATGGAATTAAATGATACAAACCAATCTGTAACTTACCTTTTCACTCAGTGCTATAAAATGTTTCTGTGTCACTAAATATTTATCAGCAACACTATTTTTAGTGGCTTCATGCTATTCCATTTTAGACTTACCGTATCTAAGCTAATTTAGGTTGTTTTAACTCTTCCATTCTGAAAAACAATGCTTCACCCTTATAGCTAAACCTCTGGATACGTAAGGAGATTTATATAAATATACATCCTTTGAGTAAGTAAGGAAGTAATAACAGTCTTCACTGTTCCCTCAGGATGAGTTCCTTTGAAGTATGTTAAGCTAGATAATCAATCAAGTGCATTTTTCTTTCTGTATGTTTGACAGCATTAATATATTTATAGAAGAAAATTTAGAAAAGAAAAAAGAAAAAATAACTGACAATCTTACCACCTTGATATGGTGTTAGGGTTCTGTTGTGCACCCCTTCTAATTGTTTCTCTGTATGTACACATATGTTTTTAAAGCAAATTAAAAAAAATTTTGCCTAAAGGAACACTTAGTTTGGTTTCACTGAAGTTTTGACTTTTTAAAAGAGAATTCCATATAAAATATTCAGTTCACCTACTTTAAATTTAGTAACAGAGTCATAAAACTTTTATTCAATAAGAAATATGAAATAAAAGACATTAAGTTCTCTTGCATGACCCAATATGGAGACAGGGAGGAAGAAAGCAGGGAAAGGAAAAAGGTGGAAAACGGAGGAAAAGGCAAAAAGAGAGGATGTAAAACTGCCCCCACCACTGCCTTTGGGTGGCGGCCTTCACTCTGAAGCATCACTGCCTTGAAATTCACACAGTGATTTTTCATGTAAAGAATAAAAGCCAAAACCCCTGGCCAAAGAGGAAACCACCAAGATATAGTCAAGGCCCCATCTCAACAACTTAAAACTGTTTCATACACACTTCGTTACTGAACTTGAGAGCCGCCAGCTCCTTCAGCCGGTAACCATCAGCCAGACCCGTCCTGAACTTGGGCAGCCGACTGGAGAGCCCAGAGCCCAAACCAGTCTCACAGAACAGGTTAAATACGCCCGGGGCAGATCAGGACAGACCAATCTGTAGTCATTTTAACTCCAGGTTCATTGCTGGGAAGTAACTTCCTTCCCCTGGCTGTATGATTCCACCTGCTCTGGTGTAAAGGTCACTACCTGCGGACTGGTGGTCAGAATGGCGGGAGGAAGAGATACGCCCCCGAGCGCTCCAGGGCTGCGGGGTTCGGGCGGGGAGCTAGCCAGAGGTGCTGAACTTTCCAAGACAAAAGATCCCGGTGCTTTTCAAACAGCAGGCTTAGCAGATAGAGAAAAAGGCAGCAAAAATCTAATGTGGGCTTTATATAAGGTCTAAAAATAGGCCCTTGAGGCAGAATAGTTTCTTTCTCGAGAACAATTTTATAGATTCCTGGGAGATGTCAGGTGTTGAGTAAATATCAGACGAGGATAAAGGCTCTTGGAGCTGCCCTGGGAGTGGGAAGCCCTGGTGCAGCTTCCTTTTCTTGTCCCGGCACCCCTGACAATTGAAAGAAAAGTCTCTGCGGCCCTGCTGCACCACACACTGGCCGGGAGAGGGTTGGGGCTTGGTCTCCATGCAGGAGAGCAGTGTGGAGGAGAGATAACGGACTCCCTGCTTCTGTCTTGCACACAGACCCATGGGAAGACTCCTAGGCGATGCAGCCAGCTTCGTTAGAGAGACAATGACTAACGCATACGGATCACTTGTGGAAAGAGACAGCCTTCTCTCCAGAACAGGTGGAAGTCTGCATTTACTGAACTTCCATCAGTCAAGGGTCGGTGTCAGAGGCTGGGAGGCTCGTGCAGACACCTGCCCGGGAGCGTGACGTCGTTCAGAAGGTCAAGAGCAAAGACTGCATCCTCAGCAACACGGCGCTGGAGAGGGCCCGGGGCGGGATGCTGTGCGTCCCGCGGGTCAGCAGGAACACAGACCGGGCCACGGTCAGGAGGCCCCGGCCCTCATCTGCCTCCACCTGCGATTCCAGGCCAACTGGGTCAATCTCTGCGGTGAATCTCAACACCAATGTATTTGTTTTGTTTTTTGCAGGGCGGGGGGGAGGTAATTAGGTTTAATTTAGTTCATTTTTTGATGGAGGTACTGGGGATTGAACCCAGGATCTCGTCCATGCTAAGC
This sequence comes from Camelus bactrianus, assembly GCF_048773025.1. Classification (NCBI taxonomy): domain Eukaryota; kingdom Metazoa; phylum Chordata; class Mammalia; order Artiodactyla; family Camelidae; genus Camelus; species Camelus bactrianus. The sequence continues at coordinate 17,168,735 of NC_133568.1, read as the reverse complement.
ATGTGCTCTACCAGTTGAGCTATACATACCCTCCCCTCCCAACGCCAATATATTTTTGGAACGAGCTTGAGAACCACTTGGCTCCAGGGTCTTTCAGCTCCAGAGCTCTCTGTGTGTTCTGACTGGCACCTATTTCTCCCCAGCAGGTTGGTGAAGGCCTGTCTAAGGGGAGAAGAGAGTAACGCACATGGGATGCAGGTCCTGGTGCCGACGGGACCACACACCCTCTGTGAACGTCACCCACGGAAAATAGTAAGTAAAATGTTTATATGAAATGAAGCTCACTGAGCTTAAGTCCCAATAATGGGGTTTTCACATTTCCACTTTACTCCTCTTCTGGTTTCCAATGACAACTGAAAAAAAGGTGACTCTCTGTCGTTCTACAAGGATGAAGTCACCAGGCACTGCAGTCCCCGACCTCTAACACAGCCTAAAAGGAGTTCAGGATGGAGATCAGGAGGGGGACACTCTCTGCTCTGAGAACACCGGCAGAACAGGCCTTCAGACGGTCAGCTATTTTCAGCAGAGAATTTTATGAACCCACTTTCTTCCATCTTCTCATACCTAGAAAAGCACTAAAATCATTAACGGAGACGTCTGCTCCCCGGGACTAGTGGCAGCCATCTACCGAGATGTGTGCTTGCCTGCCGGTATTCCCTTCACCAAAATCACCTATCTACTAACTTCCCCTCCCACCCTCACCTCTTCAGAACAGGTCCTCAGAGCTCTCTGAGAGGCCATCTCCAGGGCTGCAGTTCTCAGTAAGACCTCCAATAAAACTGAAACTCAGAGCTCTCATGTTGTGCATTTTTTACCCCAGTCAACAACAAGAACCCTAAGAAAAGCCTTTCCCCCTTCCTCCCCAGCCCTCACCCGGTGTATCCACCTGCTGATTTTCCATCCAGAAGCTGCACTTCTCTCCCACTTCTCTCCTCTCTCTTTCCTGTCCCCCCATCCTCCCCTCCCCAACCTCCAATCTGCTTGAGTAACTTTTCCAGGAATGAGTGAAGACAGACAATGCCCAGAAAAGGACAAACGTGAAGTTGTCCCAAAGTTCCTCCAGGTTCCCCAGCCCATCTGGGCCACCTCACGTGAAGCTGACAGCAGCTGATGAGCGAAGGCCGCCAGCCACAGAGGCAGGGAAGCGGTTTCTTTATAGAGCCTCACAGCACTAGGCATTGTGCCCAGTCCTTCCTACCAGGAACAGTCCCGTCCACTGTCTGCTGCTTAAAGTCTTTCCAAGCACCTATGACTTAGCTCAGAGATGACTCTCTTGCATAAAGACAACTTGAAAAAGAGTTCTCCGTCTGGAAGCAGAGAACCAGGGATCTGAGCCCTTTGCAACTTCAAGACCATCAGTGCCCTTCATCTTTTTCTACTGGTGTAGACCAGTGGTTCCCAACTCAACCTATCCCCTGGGCGGGGGCTGTAAACACCAATGTCCAGGCCTCACCCCAGACCAGCGGAATCAGGCTGCCTGGGGGCCGGGCCAGGGTGCCCCAGGTGCTTCACAGGCTGTGAGGAGAGCAGAGTCTGTGCAAACTGGGGTCCAACCCAACTCTGCCATTTCCCTGCTGTGACTTTGGGCAAGTTGCTTAGCTTCTCCAATCCCCGTTTTTTTTCTCATCTGGAACCCGCAAAGGATAGTTTCTACCTCCTACGATCATGCTGACCATGATTTAATTATAATGCATAAAACCACAATAGCTGAAAATACAGCAGGTCTCAGACTCTGTCTGTAAATGACAATACCAAGGGACAGAGAGACCCATTGGGGACATGAAGAGGAAATGGAGATGGAGGGCGGTGACTCACTGGGCTGGATTTTTTTTTTTTTTAAACATAAAGGAGTGATTTACTCCAGGATAGGTCACTTTAAAGAACATTCCATTCCCCCTGCTCACAGGTGGGGGATGACCCAATAAAAGGCAAGTCCTAAACTTCCCCAGAGCTGCCGGCTCTGGCTCTGCTCTGAGTGTGAGCCCAGAGCAGCCATCAAATAGAGAAAACCTGCTGAGAACAGAACCAGCAAAACAAACAAAGGCAGCAGAGGGCAGGAGCGGGGAGCAGAGCTGATGCCGATGTGGGAACACGGGGTTCGGCTGGTTTTTTAATGGACGTTTCCGTTATTTCTGATCTTTTCTGATTCCATCAAGGAGGGACTGGACATTCTTGTACCCCCTTCACGTCACACACGTGCAGGTGTATCTTTTGGACCAAGCGACAGAGCCGGGAGTGCTGGCCCTACGTGTCTAGGCCGTTGTCATTTTGATAAACATTTCCAAATTGCTGGAGGTTGTACCCACTTCAACGCCTGCAAACCGCAGTTCGAAGGGGAGCTGTCTGCTCACACGCGTATCGACACAGTGCTATTAACATTTTTAATTTTTGACAATACGCTCGCTGAAAAAAGTATTTCATTTTATTGTAAGTGAGGCCATCTCAATTCAACTGCCACGGCTATTCCCTTCGCTGTGACCTGTCCATTTGTGCTCCCTGATGATCCTTTATCAATTAGGCCACTGGTCTTTTCAGTGATTTGCAGGTCACCACGATATATTAAGAAAAGTAGCTCTTTCTGTGTCATAGAAACGGGCGATATTTTCCCCAGTTAGTCTTTTTCAAAACTTGACGGTGTACTTTTTGGCCACACATGCTCTTTGGACATACTCATTCTGGTCATTGACCGATTCTCTAATTTTTTGTTGTCGCTGAGATGAAACCATTTTTTTTCCTTTCCGAAAAAAATTCGTAAGGTTTGTGAACGTTGTTAGTTTTAACGTGTGTGTTGCGGAAAAGGCACCATTCCTTTTGAAATGTGGTCCCAGCAACTCTTGTTAACTCCAAGCTCCGCAGCAGAAACTTCCAGGGAAGTGAGCCTTACTGAGGCCACAGATTCGAGTAACCTGACCTCAGGCCTCCCTATCAGCCCCGAGGCACCAGTGTGAACCCACGCTCCCTGCTGAACTGCACAATTACATTGCCCTCCAATACAGGTGCCCTGGGACCAAAGACCACCACTAATTAACATCCCTGATGGTCTCCTGTTGCAAGAGACAGGTGAGTGGGGCTTAGAGAAAGAACATCTTTTATCCAGAAGACAAAACTCTGAAAACCACTTCTGGGAGACACATGCTAGAGGAGCTTTAGAACCTGACCCAGCGCCTCTAGAAAAGTTCTGTGAGCCACCGTCCCACGTGCCCAGCAAGACCTCTGAGGGGATGCTGGCAGCAGCCCCAGCAAGGCCTCAGCCCCGGGGCCCGCTGCGGGGAAAGCGGGAGGGTGGGAGCCCTGTGAGAGGGCGAACCACCGCCCGACCTCAGACCCGTCCTCCCTCAAGAGATGACTCTGCAACAGGGCAGGTCCTCCAAGAATGGTGACGCCAAAGCCAGGTACACCTACCCTCCTGCTAAAAGTCCCTGCCACCGACATTTGGAAGCCTCACGGCCTCAAAACACAAGCCTCCTTCCCGTAAGTTGTTGTTTTCCTAACTCATGTTTTCTTGCTACAAATGAACATGGAACTCCTTTGATGTCAGAAGTTGAAATGAATAAAATAGCCTGTAAAAAGGGAAGAGAGCAGAATTTAAAAAAAAAAAAAAAGTTCTTACGTTAAAAAAAAAAAAGTGAGGCCAAGTACAACTCGGGTCATTCAAATTGGAAAACTGGAAGCAGCAAGTTTAAATGATACCCACAAGGGCAAGAAACGCTGGCTATAGCTAGCAGGCCCAGGAGTGCAGCAGAGGGCTTTAAAAGGACTACTCCATCAGCTAAATCAGATGCCACAGAAAGAGCTCTCAGCAAGGAGGGGGCACAGCGGGGTGAGGCTGTGGCTCTGGGCGCAGGTGAAGGTGTTCATCCTACCAAGAGAGCTCACTAGAGGGTGACACCGCCGTGGACTCCCAGCTACGGTATCTTCTAAGTCCCAACAGAAGCGCACCTGTCTGGCCAATGATCACACCAAGGATGGAGCACCGCATGGGGGACCTCCAGCTGGAGCTTTATCTGTAACCAGTGGCAACCAGGTTACTGAGAGTGAGCATCCTCCAGCCAGGTCTGCCAGGGCAGGGGTCCAGAGGTGAGGGTGGGGAGGTGGAGTGCATCTTTCAAGGTAGCTTCCTCTGCAATTGGCCAAAGACTTGATGATGAAGGTGGAGAGGTGCAGAATTTAAGCTCTGAGCAGGCAAGGACCCTAAGTTCCCACCCTGCCCAGTGCCTTCCACAGCACATGGGATATTGTAGGGGCTCAAAACATCAAGGTACAAACCCAAGTGTCCAGCTGCAGCAATAGTTAAGTGCCACTGCTGTCACTTCTGGCCAAACTAGGAGGTCATTTCCAAGCCAAGTCCGGGTTGGTGACCTGCCCTTCAACAGAGTGGCTCTGCAGCGTTCTCAAACCTTACTTGGCCACGGAAGAGGCTAACACAGAGATACACATGATGGCCTGGAAACATGTCCGCAGTGTACTGGAGAGTTCAGAACAAGTTAACAGGATCATACAGCGTGGTTCTCATGCCTTCCCCGCCATCACACATGCAAAGACCTGAGGCGCTAAGCTCAAAGGGTCTATCTCAGTAAGCCTGGGGCGGGAGGCAGAGAGGGGCTTTTATTTCCTGTCTCCTACAGTCTACTGAGACTTCCACAATAAACATGCACCATTTTCTCCATCGCTTAAATATGTAAATTAGAAAGTAAACAACAAAACTCCCCGCCTCTGCCTTTCTCATTGTCATACTGGCAAACTACTTACCCCAATGTGCTGCCCATCAGCACTGCTGGGTTTCTTTTTCGGGGAAAAAAAAAGAAAAAAGAAAAAAAAGGAACAGAATCCATCCATCTCTCTTCCAATGGTCTCACACTGTTTTCTTTAATATGTACGTTCTTATTATTTCAACCCAATGTTAGGCCCTGCCGATGGTATTTACAAGCTCATCAGATACAGCAACATTGAGTTGGCCATCCTCATTGTTCTGAGGGACATTCTAGTACATTCTGCAAATAAAGCCCCAGATTCACCACAAATACCTGAGAGGGTAAAATGAAATAAGAGGAAGGCAAAGGGCAGGGAGGGGAAGGCTTGAGGGGAAGCCAAGTGAGGCTGGGACACAAGGTGACAAGAACATCTCTTGCACTGACAGTCAACGCCCTCTGGATGGTTGAAAAGAAACTATTTTAATACCACTGCAACCCAACACACACTTTTCTCCCTAGCGCCTCCCCGATTCTCCTGTCCCACTGAAAGCATTCATGGCTTTCCTCGTGCTTGTGTGTTTTGACAGTATTTGTAGACACTAAGGAATGGCAGAGGACAAAAGACATTATTGCAAAGTGAGGAGACAAGGGACCCAGGTGGTTTTCCTCTGGGGGTGTCTGAGCCACTCCCTGCTCTATCCCTTGCTGTAACCTCCCCAGTCAGGCAGGCTGCCCACAAAGACTCATGATCCTGCCCCCAGGAGAGTTTTATCTAAAAAACCCCAAGCATACCTGAGAGAAAATGAGCCAATCTTGCATTAAAAAAACATTTTTTTTAATTGCTGCTGCTACTGTTTTCTGGGGGTCACTGTTCTCCATCTGAAAGGCATGGCTGCCTCTATGCCTCATTAAAAATTTACCTACAGAGAAGAGATGACAAGAGAAGAATTTTAAAACCTCTTGAGCCCTCTCTTGAGCCTGTTTTTCACATCATGGATTGCTTTCATTAACTTCCCTGTGGCGCTAAAAACTCCACCACCTCAGGCAGAACCATATGCACAAGATATTTTTCAGTTTCCAAAACCAAATACAAATATTTGAGACCATCCGTGCCCGTTTCCCACATTAGTGTGGATACAGGCAACTCTTTATAATAATATTTTTCTATACTAAGAATGTCAGTCTGGAAATTCCTTTCATAAAAGAAAACGGAATGAGTTTTGAAGTTCTGATCCATAAAAATGTGAAACTCGGAGTGCATGAAATTCATTTCGTCTTTGGGTCCACACTGGACCCTCATTTGAAGAATTTCATTTCTTCCCAATATTAGTTAATTGTTCCCTTTATAGTCTGTGGCATTTTATTTTGAGGATTCTACAAGTTTAGGAAATTATTTGGCAGGGAAAGGGATGGAGAAAAGGGGGAAATAAAGTTCAATGCTATGTTCTGTCTAAAATCAGCTATGTGAAAAGTATGGACTGTTTAAAGTAAAATCATTCGTTCCTCTGTATATGTGTCACTATCTGAGAATGATTTAAATACTTGCCAAAACAAACAAGATGTGAATTAATTTTAAAATTTAAAAATTAATTTAAAAAAGGACTCCAAAGGATTATTAGATTTGAGTATCATTTTAATAGTCCAGAACAAAAACACACCTGATGATCCGGCCACCAGAGGGAGCTGTAAGTCGCCCATCCACCTCAGTGGACACTTAAACAGAAAGAGCCATTCACAAGCCTTCATGGTTAGGGATGCTACACCGTTCCTCTCCTCCAGTGAGCGTCACATGGACAGAAGGATTAAGGGTGAGGCACTTCTTAAAGCACAGAGGAGCTGGCAGTAATGTGGTATGTGCTAGCAGAAGTATTTTATATTACTAAAATGTATAAACTGAGTACTGTAAAGAATGAGGTCCTAACGACACATTCAGAACAATAAAATAAGAAATTATGAAATGAGAGGATAAGGCAAATAGGGGCATGTACAAATCACTGGGTGAGTACAAAAGCAGGGAAAATTAACTGAGCCTAGTGGCGGCGGTGGGGGTTGGGAGGTTGGAGTGGGGGCGCTGAGAACCAAGGGGAGTGAGGAATGCGCATGCGCCACAGTTTGCCACGCACGTAAAAGTGGTGGGCGGGGCGGTAGCTGTCAGGGATTCGCTGGCCCAAGTGGAACCACAGCAGGGTGAGCAGGACGGTCTAGCAGAGGAAAGTCCCAATGCCATGCGCCCACTGTGACCACTGAGCACAGTGATGTGCAAACGCTGAGGCCCCAACATGGGCAAGGTGGGCACAGACTCAGGGAAGGCTGCCTGAGGGCGATCTCATTGGGGGTCGTTGTAAAGGAGGTTGTGATGCAAGAGGGGATATGGTGGTCGCCCTGGGTGCCATTAGATCCACGGACTGAGCATGGCTGCTGGGGTTGGGGGGAAGGGGGCCAAGGCCAAAGGCTGCACAGAGGGCCCTGGAGTCCAGGCTAAAGAGCCAGGACCTTAACCCACAGCAGCCAGTGATGGCTGAAGGGTTCGCCAGGAACAGGATACGGTGTGCTGGAGAGGGAGCATTCTCTGCGTGTGCAGACGGGCAGGAGAGGAGGGACGATGCGAGGGCTCGGACCCCACTCGGGAAGCCCCCCACACAAACGCGGAGACCAGGCCAACAGAGGGATGCCACAAACAAGGACAAGGCCCAGGTCCCTAACCTGGACGCCTAGATAGGCAAGTTCAGAGAAAGAACAACTCTTTTGACATTTCAGGCTAAGAAACTGTGTAAGGGCAAACAAAAGAGCCTAGGTAGATGGTCATTCAAATCTCATTTCTAGCATGAGATGGTTCAACTGTATTTGATAACAGACAAACTGAAATCACTGCGCAGGGAGCGGTAACCCATTCTGGAAGAAAGGAATTTACACGTTTTTCTTTTACTGCCCAGATAACACTGAAAATCGCTTCAACAAAATTAAAGCCACTGTTTGCAATAACTCCCAAGAGTTTACAAGTTAGAGAGAGAATATACAACCAACACTATAGTTTGCTCACTAGCAAAAAAAAAAAAAAAAAAAAAAACTGTGATAAAGTTATAAGATTCATCCGTTTTGATTTCTCAACCAGATGCCCTTCAACTTGAAACACAGTATTTCTTTCAAATGTTTCTCTACCTTCCTACCATGAACACCTTATTTCCAGCATCTAAAAATAACAGTGACTCGAAAAAATAATCAGGTCTTCAAAAGAGAAAGCACAACAATGTACCTTTACCAAGGGAAGACAGAAAAGCCAACAAACCTTGGAGCGTATTTAGGCCCCATTCCTCTCTAGAGGCCAGAAAGAATGTTAGCACACACTCATTAAGAAGGGGTAGAGTGCGTGCCTAGCATGCACAAAGCCCTGGGTTCAATCCCCAGGACCCCCATTAAAAATAAATAAATGAAAACCTAATTACCCCCCCCAAAAAGAGGCACGGCATATTTCATATCACTTGTGTTGATATTATACAGTAGGAATGCCAGTTCTTTTAATAATTTACAGAGGACTTACACATTACAGATTCCTTATTAATCATTACTTCCACTGAGGTCATAAGTTGAAGAAATATTTGGAGGAGAAAGAGGCCATATTTTAATGGCAACACCCTAATTTAAATGATGTGTCTTCATTTATGTGTATGCATATAAATTCATGTATTTATATACAAAGCAGTGAGAAATCGTCTTCTCTAAGACAAAAACATTTTACAGTTGTATTCATTTGCAGACTTCAAAATTCACAGTGCACATCTAAAATGTTTGATAAGGTGTATTTTAAGAATGCTGCCCTTGGAGAGAAAAGGGAAAAAAAAGTAAAAGCTTCTGCCATTTCTAAGAACCCTACTCCCTCACGCCCAGAAAGTCAATACTGGCTGAATTCCTGTCTGTCACTGACCAACCAGCAGCTCAATGAAACAGTTTAATCTGGAAATCATGACCAAACAACACTGGCACTCCCAGATCTAAATACATGTATTTATGTTGTAGAGAATCAATAGCTTATACTCTCAGGGGCTGGCAAACTGTGACCCACAGGCCACTGGTACATGGCCTGTCCATTCATCTAAAGGCCGTACTGGCTGCTTTAGTACTATCTGGAGAGACTCTAAGTTCAGTCAAGCCTCCCTTTACAGAAAAAGTCTGCTGGCCCCCGATGCAGGTGACTGCCTGTAGCACCTTGAAAAGGTTGTGTTTACCATTTAAGAACCTGTCAGCTTAACAGTCTTAAGAACTTTATTTTCCAGATTCCTGCCCCCAATATAAACATCAGATAGAAATAATTTAATGTTTCTTTGAAGGTGAAATAATCCAACAAAGGAGATTTGGACCTGAGAAATAATATTTTGGGGTTCCAGAGATCTGCATCCAACATGGATTCTGGATTGGGGGTTTTTAAAAGCATCACTTTTAGGTATGACAATATTTTCACTGTCAGTAATGCCATTTCTCTCAAGGCAGGTGCACAGTGGGCCGGGGGAGCACCTCTTGAGGCCTCCCCAGGCTCTACCACTGAGAACTGGCCGGAGAGCCAGCCCTCACCACCTAAAGCACAGGGGAACCATTAGCAGACAGACAAACATCTCCCTTATCCCTTCGGGGATGAAACTACAGCAGTAGTCCCCCGCCATCCTAGCACCGCCATCCTAGCACCGGTACCTACTGGCTGTGTTCCTGAAGCTGGGCTGTTAGCTCCATTTCTGCAAAATAAATATTTTCTTCATTGTCTTACACATTCCAAAATGCCTTCACTTCTGACTCATCTCTAGTTGGCAACATTCCTTTCCTTACACTTAGCTTCTTATATCCTTCCCCACCTCCCCCTAAAAAAGGAAAACCATGAGACAAACAGAGAACCAACTTCAGGATAAAGCAAGAATAAAGCTATGGGGTGAGGGCTGGGCGGGGTGGGTGGTCAGAGGCAGCTGAGGAATGAAGGAGGGGCGGGAATGAGGAGAGGGAGGCAGCTGGGAGAGAGGCTGCATGTCAGGCAGATGATGCAAACGCCCCTCCCAAGGCATCCTTGGATTTCTGCCCCTTGGTAATTAATTATGCTAATGGATTAAAATACTGCCCACAGCTCTTCAGCTGCTTTTAAATTTTCCCATTTTCTCAGGCTCCACTCTGACCAGATGGACAAAATTTAGTAAGCATCTACTATTATGGGCGGGGCACACTCATCTTCCTAAAACACATCAAATTCTCCACCTTACAGACTCAGTGACCAGAGCATCGTTCTAGACTGACAAAGATGCAGGTGAGATGTCCTGCAATTTTCCCTCCACTCTGTTAAACCATGCGGCTGAGCCCAGGCTCCTTAGGTGACAGATACCAACATATTCATGCATCAGGAGTCAAGGCAAAGCAGGGGACTCTGAACAAGAGATTCTCACTCACATGACATCAGGGAATGGTTCATAAATGTAGCCTGCTTACTTCACCCCTTTATTTACCAAAATTGGAAACACACAAAAGGCAAGTTTATATGGGTATATTTTAAAACTGATCAGATATTCTCTGCATTCCCAATTAGGACATACTCCAACATAGCCTTTCCAGCGACTCAAGATCATTCTAAAATCTATTCAAGGGGTGGGGCTGGGGGTGGGGTGGGAGTATAGCTCAGTGTACTTGGCATGGTCCTAGGTTCAATCCTCAGCGCATCCCTTAAGAGAAAATCAGGTAGGTAGGCAGGTAGGTAGGTACCTATTCTTAGGGCACTGGCCACAGGACAGTAAACCTGAGAGTCTTATGCAGAATGGAGACTTGCCGGGCCCGTGCACGACTCATTTGCCACCTCTCATGTTTCCACCTGGGAAACCTGGTGGCCTGAATGGTGTGCAAGTGATGACTGACATATCTTAAAATGATGCTGTGTAGATTCATACATGCAAAGAGCGGGAGATGAGCACCAGCATATACGAAGTCGTGTGGCTGTTATGGAATTAGAAGGGCTTTCTCTTTGGGAGGAGAGGGTTAACGCCCTTTAACGTCATTTCAGGGTTTGGGGCCAGGGGAGTACAATTAGAATAAACACTGAGAGCTGGGTTCTCTGGGCTCTCACATGAGTAATTGTGAGAGCTCTTAGGTGCGGGGATTTTAATGGCTTTTTGGCCCAGAAGCCATTAGTGCTGCGGTGGTGACTCTCAGCAATGCCCCAGATAGCTCAGGCAGCTCCAACAGGCCTCCAGAGACGGAGGCAGATGTGCAGGGAGCCGGCAGACCACGGACGCCGCCTCGGCAGAGCGGAAGGTGCCCCAACTGCCCAAGTGGGAAGTCAGCTCTCCTCGCCCCGTGCAGGGCTGAGCCGCAAGGCCAGGTCGGTGGGGGAGGCTGCCGCGTGCAACAGGAGGTGAGGGTGTCCCTAGTGGCCCTGAGGGCACGGCCTCACCTACACGGCACACCCAGCACTCGCCCCCAGCCCGACAGCGCCGCAGGGACATGGGCCAGCGTGTCTAAGTCGCCGAGATTTTCCAGAAACCTGGAAATCTGATTTTTTTTAATATGGAATCTCCCAAAAGTTGGCTCAAAATTTTTATTTCCTTGTTTTAGTGTTTCACAGGCCAAATAAACACACGCATGGGTTCAGTCTAGGCCACAGGGGCTGACACTGTACAACTGGCTGAATCATGTCCTAAAAGTGCTTCCAGCTTGGCGAGGGGACTCTCAATATCTTAATAAAGCCTTCATGTTTCTCTGTCTGTAAAAGGGGTTCTTTTGTGCAATGTTTTCCAAAAGGGGCAAAGAAAAAAAAATAATTGCTAATCCTTTGGGAGAAAGAGTGAATTCGTATTTAAAACTTACAGGGGTCTAGTCCCAAATTACCACCTCACTCATTTCTTGCTGGTCACCTAGGGGACAATGTAGGAGAGGGAACAGAATTCAACTCAGGGGTGGATTTTAGCATCACCGGTTATGGGAGAACCAGACATGGGGTCCCTCGCAATCTAACAGCACCCTCCATTCCTGTCCCAAATGTTTAAACTGAGTTTGGTCGCGCTTTTAGATACAACTCCTAACCTACAGGAAACCCAGGAGAAAGGAGAACACGTTAAATGATACCAAGGTAAACAATCAAATGAGAGCAGAGAGACGGCCTCCCGACATCTCAAGGTCATTTAAAAAGGGGCTAGAAGACTGTTTTAGAGCAACGGGGTCTTAAAGAGACCTCATAGCTAAATGCAAATACCTGATTCTCAACTGAATTCTGGTTTAAACAGCCCAATTGTAAAAGGCTTTTCAGGGCCAACTCGGGGAATTCAGATAATGGACTAGGTAATAGAGCCCATTAGACAATTACTGTTAATTCTGTGAAAATTGCGTTGTGGTTATAAAGGAATTCTTTTTTTTAAGAGACACAGGCTGAAGTACTTAGGGGCTAAACGTCATGATGTCTGTAATTCACTCTTGAATATTTCAGAAAAAAACAGATGCAGCAAATGTAGCAAAATGTTAACATCTTACATCTAGACAGTGGGGATGGAGGTGAGCTGGTGCCACCGAGCCACTGGTAGGTGGCATTAAGTCCCCATCAGTCTCAATTACTAGTAGATGGAAGGATTTGGCGGGGGGCACATCCCTCCAATGTCCGAGTCCGTACGTGTTTTAAATTTTGAACCACCTGGCTGCCAAAAGAAAAAGTGACAGCAACTCAAACAGGTGTAACTTGCTGCCAGCAGCTCATCACACAAAATAAAGATGCACCTGTGAAACATGCGTCCTTGAAACCTCCTGCACAAAAGCATAAAACTCTAGAGTTGGTTCGTCTCAGTCAACATTGCTCAATTTTAGGGGGCAGCTTTATAGTCTCAGAAGCATTCTACATAAACGCAAATGAAGAGTCTGATCATAATTAAGGAGGAAAAGAGGGGAGGGTAGATCTAAAACTTGCATTAAAGTGATCCTTTTCAGTGACTGCTTAAGCCCATAAAAAAGGGTTAAATGTCTTCAAACACAAGCTTCACTGAAAAGAATCCAGTTTGAAACTCGAAAAGATATTTTAAGTTAAAAAAAAATATAGATCTTAGCAAAGTACATTTACTCTAAATCTAATACTTAATGATATTTGCTCACAGTTCTGAGCACTTGATCAGCCGCCAAATACAATGGCCAGTTCTTTAAATCTGCCTTTTAAAAAACGCCTAATTATCTAATCTAAAAGCTATCCAGCCCAGTGGCCCATCCAAAGGCTGGACTTTGGCCATTCAAGAAGAGTATTAACCCACCGCAGGAAAGAGCTCTTAAGTCAGATCAACCTGGACTCAAGGTCCCACCTCTCACTACAGAGTGGTTTCATCTTGGGCTGATAACAATCTCCCTGAACCTCAATTTTCTCACCTAAAAAAAATGGAGACAATTATTCCCTCTTCATAAAGTTAAGGCAGACTCTGCTGACTTTCTATCACATTCCGTGCACTGGGCCAGTGAACCAGCAAGCATTCAAAACAGTCTGTAACTAACTTACCTTAAGAGCCAAGGCCGGCGCTCAATTCACAGCTCTGAAACTTACTAGCGGTGTATAGAGTTTGCAACTTACCTCTCGTGCCACATTTTCCTTATCTGCAAAATGGAAAGAACACTGGGGCCTGCAGCAAAGGTCTTTGGGGAGAATCAAAGGAGCACCTGTGTGAATAGTGCCTGGCACGCAGTACACACTCAATAAACACGAGCTGTTGTAACTCGCTCCCCTCCTTCCTTATACCTCACTTTAGGAAAACAAGACTCATGTCCCCCAAACTGCATGCATCCTTGTGGCCAAACACCAGGACTCATCCCTGCCACATCAGAAAGTGCCTTAAAGGCTCCCAGTTAAGTCACAGCTGTCCTGCAGACCCCGCCTGTAACTGCTGGTGAAGGGCTTGGCCTGTAGCCCCCACCTCTCCTGTGTGGGATGACGGCCACATGGAACCACAGCAGCCACGGGCTCCCCAACCCATGACTCGTGTCCTTGGCTCTTTCCTGAACCTCACACTAAGGGGCTGGTGGTGCAGGGTCTTACCCTTCCATTGCAGCCCCAATTCAGGCTCATGCCTCTCAAGAAGTAGAAGTTTCTAGAACCACTACCACAAGACAGCATGTTCCTTCTCTGGGGTTTGAAGCAGTAATTTTGCACAGATGTCAGCATCAAGTGGAAACCCTCCCTGCCTTTTACACACAGCCTATTTTTAATTGAAGTGTAGTCGATACAGCAAAGTGATTTGATTATACACATACATACATATATATTTTTTAAACACACAGCCTACTTTTTCAAAAAGTCCGATTTTCTTTTGCCCACGCTTTCAAAAATAACCAAAAAAAAAAAAAAAAAACAAAAAAAAACCCACACCTCACCCAGCTTTTTTTTCCCCCACGGCATGGAAATAAATATTGGATGACTCTGACCCAGGGTGACCACAATCTGCTTCTAGATCCCATTTGATTCAGCATTTGTTTCAGACAGGAGGGTCCCTGTTTAGATGACAGATTCTGGGATTGTTCGTCTTCACCTAAAGGTTTGGTCCAAAAAGAAAGAAAGAAAACCACCATCTCTCCGGTAGGCACTCTCCACACAGACCGGCTGCTCAAAAGCCCCAGGGGAGCCACAGCTCAGCTATCAAATCTTCTTCCAACAAAGGCTCTTTCTATAAAGTGAGGCTTTGCTGGATGGAAGCTGGAAAATGATCTTGTATCCTCGGCACTGGACTGGGACAGAGAGAGAGCAGGAAGGGAGAAGGGCATTTCAGGTACAGAGTGAGCCGGCCACCCCAGCTAAGTGTCAGGCCCAGAGGCCAGGGCCCCACAAAGTCCAGTCCTTTAAAAAAATTTTTTTAAAAAGTAAACACCTTAATTTAAAAATAGTTTATTGCTATTAAAAAAAAAAGTCAACTGTCACATGACACAGAGTTGTCACAAATCTTCAATTTGTTTAAAAAAAAAAAAAATTATCTGGGAAGCACAATGAAATGAGACATGCCTGTATTTAATTTTGGTAAATTCTCTAGGTGTAGTTTTAGTCACAGATTTCTTTGCTAAACAAAACTAAAAATGGGCACGTAACACGACAGAAAGTAAGAGGTCTGCCTACCAACTGCAAAAAAGAGCTACTGCTGGGTGTGCGGAGGGCAAGGTTAGCCGGATGGAAGCAGGTCTTGTCACTAAGGCTCTCCCGTGTCAGGCTGATGCCCTGAAACCAGAGCATCACTGCGGCCAAAGATCGCTACAGGGCACTCCCAGGATGAACCAGTGTCCTAACGAGAAGACTCCGACAGCCACCACGGCCCTCACAGTTCAGCCCATCGTGTACCCAACAGGAAGAGGCCACTGAGCAGGGGACAGGGCCTGCTCTAGCATGCCTGGACTGGACCACCAGTAACCTTTCTGGATTTAAGCAGTAACCCTTCCGGTTTCCATAAAACAGTAAAGTTGGACTAGATCATCTCTAGTATCTCCTCTAGGTCAAAAATTCAAAAGGGCTTTCTTCTCCGAAATCTGGTTCAAATCCTAGTCCCAGGCAGTTCTAACCCTCTCTTTGCTACCAGTCCCGTAACTTCAGGCAATACACTGCAGAGAGCCAACAGGACTGACTGAAAGACATGTGAATATCGGGTGCAATACTCAAAATAAAGCTAAAACACCCAGAAGGATCAGGCTGTGGGCGCTTCTGTAAATGCCACAGAAACGACCAACTCTCTTGATTCAGATTATACACGCCACATAATATCCAGTTCTCCCAGGAACAAAGTAATATGTTTCCCTAAATTAAGAGTTTTTTTTTAAAAGGAATATATTAAAATGAACACAGATATATTTCCAAAGTATATTTCTACTGCAGAAAAACAGAAACATCTGAATCTAGTTTCCTCGTGAAAGGAACCCATCTGAAGGACAAGCCAGCTAACTAGTGTTGGGATGCAAGGTCCACACCCCTGAACCAGCTCCTGCAGCCTCACCTACTCAATCGGAAACTCCAGAGATGACGCCCAGCAAGCTCTGTTGAAAGAACCCCCCCCCCCAGGGGGTTCCGACACAAGCCTAAATTTAAAAGTGCTTGCTTCAACTCTTCAGAAGCCTACAAAGTAACAAAGCAAACATACCTGGCTCCGAAGATGTCCTTTTTGGCAAGATCAATTCCAGAAACAACCTTCACTCTGAGAATACGGGACTCTCCCTGTTGGGGAAGGAAAAAAAAAAGTTTATAAAACAGAACTTCCATCAATCATTCTCTCACCCAGTATGCAAAGGCAATGGTTTCTCTTCGGTCTAATACTGGGATATGGAACAAATCAGTTCAAGCGCAGGCGATTCTTCCTTACACTGAAGTTCAAGGAGCAACATCCCAGCTCTGACATCCTACAACCCTAGAAATTTAGAGTTTCCAAGTGAATTTAGCACAAGCTTAATTCAAACTAGGTCATGCAGATCAATTATTTCTGCCATTGACAGGACACGTTTCCCAGCTGTACCAGGAACACAACCGCACACACGAAATGGCCTAGATGAACACTCAATGCAACAAGATACCATAAACTGAATAAATAATTCCTCCTTTGAAGTTCATGTATTTGTGTGTGTGTCCAGAGAAAGGAATTTCACATGGTGAAATATTTCCTCAAAACTATGGTTTCAAAACGTTGGTGCTGTCAAGCAAAAAGAGTGCCTCGGGGTCAATAAAAAGAAAGAAGCTCGCTCATCCTAAATGGAAATCACCCCAAACCGTCTCAGAAACCATTCACTCATCCATCTGCTTATTCATTCATTCTAATATTTTCTAAGCAGCTCCTATGCAGGTGGCATTGAGCTTGGACTTGAAATATGGTCCCCAGAGAGTGACAAGCAGATGGGTAACACAGGACCCTGTGATGGCGCCATGCCAGGAGAAGTCTGGTCTAAGGGCTCAGACATCCAGGAGAGATGGGACGGCTTAGGGGGAGGAGCAGGCAGAAGCCCAGGATAACCCTCAGGTTTCCAGGTTGGGTCACTATGTCTTAGTGTAAATTAAAATAGAGAATTAAATTGGATTCAAGGTGCCCTATGAAACAACCAGGTGGGAAAAAAGATGGATGAGTAAATAGATAAAACGGGAGAGGCTTCTAGCCTGGACTAGACTTGGGAGTCATCAGGTAGTTGGTTGTTAGAGCTTGAGATCTGTGAAAAGTTACCCAAGAAGAGTGAGAAGAAAAAATGGCTAGGGGTGGAGCTCTTGGGGACACAAGCCCTGAGGGGCAACAGAGAAGCCACATGAAATTCACCTACCCAACGTTTTCAGTCAAGACACAGGTGAGGGAAGGAGAGCCTGCATGATCTGTAGGTGACATAATGTCAAAGGAGATAAAGGCAGGGTGAACTAAAACACGGAGAGAAAGGGGGCTGGACCCTTGTCAATGAGCCGCCCAGATCAAGCACACACACATGCAATGGAAACCCACGTCTGAGAACATTCACTTTCCAGGATTCTTCCATCCTTTCAACCATCCTTCAACCATCCATCCCTGACACAAGGCTGCCCACAAAGAAACACAGCAGGGGATGCAAGTGTGTGTGTGTGTGTGTAATCCCCTTTTAAATGAGGCATGGCAGCTTTCATGAAAGGATTAAGACACGTCAGAGATGGGGGAAGGGTATAGCTCAAGTGGTAGAGCACGTGCTCAGCATGCATGAGGTCCCAGGTTCAATACCCGGTACCTCCTGCAAGTGGAAATCCAATGAAGAAACCCAATTACCTTCCCCTTAGAAGACAAGTCAGAGAGAACTCAAGCTCCCAGGTGTACGCGCTCTTCCCTTGGTCTTTTAAGCAGGTGCCGACTGCCCTCACCTTCCTCTCACACACTCACCTCACCACCAGTCATCAAGGGTTCTTCACACGGATGTTAACTAGGCTAAGGTTCTTCTGTTTCTCCCGTGGCCAGTCATCAGACAGCTTCTGTTGCCTACTCAGCTCAAGGAACGCCACCCTCTACTATTTCTTTTTACAAGTGGGTTAGAATTTGACAACACACTTGTGTAGAGTTCACAGTACACCTGGTTAGAGTTAATGACCCACTAGTGCCCTGTGCATACAAATTGAGAACCGTCGGTTAAAATGAAATCCTCATCTGCCAGGTGAAAGGATTAAGAGTTTACTTGAGGGAATAAGGGGGGGGGGTCCTTCCTCATTCAGAAGAAGAAATGAAAACAAGGAACAGCTGGAGAGGAATGTATTTTTTTCCTGTCTCCTGGACACCCCCATCCCAACTCTCTGCCCCTCCCACCAATGACAAATACCGCAAAGCAGCAATTCTCCCAAACACCACCGTGCAGAGCGGGTGCTGCCAGTCGGAACTCAAGGAGGTGGACGCTGTTAAATTAAGTACTATCTCCAAGTGAATCTTTGGTGCTGGCTAAAGATATGGGATCTGGCGGCAGGAGGGTGAAAGGATCTTTGAAGAGGATGGAGGGTCTGCTAAGCAGTAACTCCTTCCTTCCAGTGACCCACTCAGAGCGGCACACCTAGTCCCACACTCGTAACTGACTTGGGGGCGGAGAAGGGAGTGCGATGGATACTAAGGTAATAGTCAGTCACAAGCCCCAGAGAAGAAGACAAGAATTCTGTCTAGAAATTCTCTTTGTTTCATGGTCCTTAGAAGTCTCAGAAACCCTGGGCAGAGTCCTGAACTTCCCACAGACTCCACAGGGGGCTCAATCGAACCTTGCCTAGATTCTAAGGAACAGGATAAGCCCAGCCAACACCCAGTCCCCTTAGGTTTATATTAATTTGGGTGAATGCTCTTACGTCGGGCAGAACTACTCTGCAAAAGCATACATTTTAAAATCAGGAAACACTTATATGAATAAATGAATACAAATATATTCAAATGAAGGGATACCTAGAAAATGTTATGCAAATTGATCTATTCATTTAGTAAACATGAACATTTGTTCTAAGATCGAGAGATACAGCAATGAAGACAGACAAAACACCCACTGCTACCCTGCCAACACTCTAGCGTTCCTGAGAGTGTACGATACGAGACCTCCCCACTACATGGGGAGACAAACCAGGAGAGTCTCAACACCTTAACATTTGGTACACACTCACTCAGTAAATGAATTCTCATTTAATAATCAATCCTAAGAAAAGCACAGGCATGTGCACTAAAACCCCAGAAAAACTAGCTAAAAGGAGTCAACAAAGCATTTTTTGATTTAAAAAAATGTAAAAGCTGCAAAAGTAGACAGTTAAATATTCGTGGCAATTCCATGCAATAGGCTTTAAAAAGCTGTTATTAAAAATATGTGCAAATCTGGAAAGACCTTCATTCATCCCACAAGCATGTACTAAGTAGCCACCACGTGCCAGGCATGTTGTCTGGGGGTACAGATGGGAGCAAGATGTGGTTCCCACCATAAGGAACCCACAGTCTAGAAAGGAGAAATGCATTATACGCATATACATACAGACAGACAGGCTCATTTCTGATGAGTGCTTCCACGACAACATGACAGTGAAATAAAAGCAACTAAGGGAGAATATTTATGACTCGTGTTTGGGGAGGTGACATTTGGGCTGAGACTGGAAGAAGACAGAGGCCATGTGGGGAGTCTCCCACAGGGATGCTGGCAAGTCCCAAGGCCTGTGAGGAGAGGCTAGAGGCAGAGCGGAGGGAGGGCGGGCAGCGTGGCTGGTGGGGTCAGAGAGCCTTGGGACCAGGCTCGGTAAAGGGTGGGCGTGACTGAAACCATCTTTGGAAAATTTCAAGCTTGTTGACTTTAAGTTTTTAAAAGACCCCATTCAGCTGTTGGGGGGCAATGACTCCAGGCAAAGAACAGAAGAAGGGAGGCCAATTATAAGGAGATGTGGCAAGAGATGGTGGGGCTTCACACAGGGTAGAGATGGAGAGGTGACCAGATCGTACACACAAAAACATGTTCAAAATCAACTATTCGGCTTAAAAAAAAGTTTCAACATGGTTCATACAACTGAGTTAGAGACCAGCACGTTGTTCAATAGGCTATTTCCTTTTTCGACTTGGACTACATTTCCCAGCATACCCTGCAGTTAGGTGCCGTGGTGACTAAGTTCTGGCCAATGAGAGGTGGACAGAAATGATGGGTGCATTTTCCAGTCCAAGCCCAGAAGACCCTCCCACTTACCCACCTCCATTCTCTTCCCCATGTTTTTTCCCCATTTCTCTGCTCCATGGAGAAAATTCTGAAGACCAAGAAGGGGAAAACTCCATGAAAAGAGCAGAGTGGAACAGAGCATCCCATCTCACTCTATTCCTTCCACCATCACCTGCTGACCCTGCCTGGACACTGAAGTGGAAACAGACTTGTTTATTCCCATGGAAAACTGAAAGCTGCTTTAGCAGTTAGCCTGCCCTCTCCATACAACATAGTCTCATTGTAAAATAAATATCAATTTTATATATATATATATATATATATATATATATATATATATATTTATTATATATATAAATATATTTAATATATATATAAATATATATATATTAAATATATATTTATATATATATATTTCCTGTGCATATATATATATAATATATGCACAGGAAAAGCCCTACAAAGGATGATGTTAAGTGACTACCTCTGGATAATGGATACCTTCTTTTTGCTTACTTGCATTTTATCCTTTTCAAGTATTAAATATTTTTGTTTGAAAACTAAGTTTTTGTAGTAACTTCAGAAAATACATAAGGGAAAAAAAGAAAGAAAGAAAAATTTAAAACCACAGGGTTAGGAAGCCAGGCTTCCTTATTTCTAAAACGAATAAGCCTTTTTTGGTCATAGCTAACACAGCTACATGTTAGATTTTAGCTGATTCACAAACAGAGAAAGCCGTCCATTTGCAAGATGAAAAAAAGGTTCTCTTATGTGATACGGAGGCAACAGTTGGGAGAGGAAGGCCGAGAGGGCCTTTCGTGAGCACTTACTATTTACAAACAACTGTTGCAGGAAATTTCACTTCTCTCTGAAGTCTAGGGGCAGGAGGGCAGGAAAGAGAAGGCTACTCTATAAAAATAGTTTTCACACATGGTCTCAGACATACAGTAAAGACTTCTTATCTTTGCTTCCTCTAAATAACAAGCTTGCACACAGATAAGCAGCCGTCATCACACTGTAAGGAAACACATGACCAGGTATATGATGCATTTATCAGATGCAGCGGGCCCCACGCCGAGCAACTGTACTTTCTGAAGCAGTTTATTACTTTCATAAAATCTACGCCTGACATTTTAGTCCGCAGTTATAACTTGGTAGTGTTAAATATTTAACTAAGGAGGGTTATGACAATGAAAATATTATTTGGAGAGACTACAAGGCAGAGAAACACAGGCAGAGAGGAGGCGAAGCCAGATGACCACAGGCATTCTCATGACAGTGGCTCTTCTTATCGCTATTCATCAGTGGTCCTGCATTGTTACTGTATCACAGGGACGAGCCTCTGCACCTGCCCTGTGTTTTTCTTTTCTGCTTAATTTTCTAACTCTTCATCCAGACATTAAACAACTGTCGTCTTCTTTTCTCACAAGGTCAGTCTCATTTTCTCAGCTACACTCCGTGGTTGCACTGTCCAATATGGTAGCCACTAAGTACAAGAAGCTATTTAAATGTAATTAAAACTCAGTTCCTTGGTAACACA
Source organism: Camelus bactrianus (assembly GCF_048773025.1). NCBI lineage: Eukaryota > Metazoa > Chordata > Mammalia > Artiodactyla > Camelidae > Camelus > Camelus bactrianus. The sequence continues at coordinate 17,147,399 of NC_133568.1, read as the reverse complement.
AGCCACAGTTTAAGTGCTCAACAGCCACATATGTCTAGTCATCACTAATGTTGTCCTGGATAACACAGAGAACATCTCCAGAATCACGGAAAGTTCTACTGGACGGTGCTGCTCTGAGGGCACCAACTCAACACAACACTGCAGCAGAGTGTGAGTAATGTCTCCTGAGAGGGAAGACAGGAAGGAAGGGGAGGAGGGAGAAAGGGACCACTATTCTTATCCCAATTATAACTTTAAACATTGCCGGCAAGTTAAAGTATGGAATTCAGGAATCTGGAAATGAGACAGGCATTATGGTTATCACATGTTCCAGGGTTAAGATTTCCTCTGAAATAAAGACCAACATGCAAATTAAGTGCCTATAAATTAATAGCTGTAAAGACTAATAAAGCAAATATTACATAGGATGGGACAGTCTTCCTGCATCCAGACATTTACAAAATTATTATACACGTAGAGGAAAAGCAGTAAAGGTGACTACATAGGGAGCCTGATAAAGATGAAGCCAATGTCATAATAAGGTTGCTAAGTCTTGCAAAATATTCACAGAAAAAGTATTCAGGAGGGAAGAAAAGAGAGGAAATCCCACCAAGGGTTCTTGGTCCCTTTAAGAGAATTACTGACATCCTGGAAAATATTCAGAGGGAAAGGGCTGGTGGGAAAAGGGAACTGAAAACAGCTGGAGAAATGGGCAGGGGGCTGGGGGGCGACCACCTAGAAAGCTACCCAGAAGGAGCCAGACCAGGCCCAAAGGATGACCTGCAGGGAGAAGGGAGGCCGCAGCCAAAGGGAGGAAGGCCTGGGAACAATTGTATCTGGGCAGACCAGCTGCAGCCACACCCACCAGCTCCAGAAAGGCGAGGCTGTCGTAGGAGATAAATTGCACTAGAATCGCTTTCCAGCACGTCTCTTCTAATGCCAATTTTCCGTGGCTTGCCCTGAATCACGCAGGTCTGTCTCACACCCTCCCTTCCACCCCTACAACTGAATGTTGCTCTGACGGTTATGCCTCCGAAGTGCCAACATTACGTTTCTTTCTGGTGACAACTTCAGGTGTCTCTGAATTTTGAATGGAGAAGAACCATGGCATTCCACATGGTCATCCTGAGTTCTCCGCAGCTACCCCTACGGAAAATACATCCCTGAAGAAGAGATGGGGGAAGCAGGTGGGCTGAGGGGTCAGTGGCAGGTTGAGGAGTTAGTGGTGGGTGGCAGGCAGCCAAGTCACTCACAGGCTAAGTGACATTTGCATTCCCACAAGTCTCACATCTCACATGACTCAAATGTACACCTCAGCAAGAAAGCAAATTCTTCTACGTGTGGACAGACTTTCAGAGTTGCTCTCAATTAAAAATGTTAAATTCTTGAATGCCTAGAATCCACAATAATTCAGTGATCATGGGAAGAGGGGGAGGGTGCCGCTGAACATTGTCCATGAAATGAATGAGCTAGCGAGAGTCCCAGCTTAAAGGATGTGGTCACTCTCTTACACTAATTAAATTAAATTCTCTTTTTACCAGAAGAGTTGGTATAACTCCATGTAAAAGCTCTTCAAAGAATCTATTTATCAATGGTCCTTTTGTTCCAACTTCTAATCATGAGGCAGGAAACATTTTAAAATTCCTTCAATATGACTAAGACAAAAATGATCTTGTGTTTACAGTTCAAAAAATGATATTAATAAACAATTGCATTTTGTTGAAAGCCAAAAATCATAGCTCAAAATCTAAAATTCTCTTATTTTTTCATTGGCAGGCATAACTCTGACCTCTTGAAATACAGCAAAGGCTGGGTTTTTGGGTGGACTATGTAGTTTGACCAGAAGGAAGGGGAAAAGGTGTGGGTGTCAGTAGGCTGGGACTCCCAAAGGTCCCCGAAAAAAAACATTCCCCAGGTGAATTCTGTAGTCCTAGATCTGAATCTCACCAGGAGGATTGGAAGTGTGACTCATGTCAGAGTGCCAAGGGCTCCCAGCAACCTGGAGGGGTCACACATGAAAAAAGCTGGTAAGAAATTCTTTCTGGTGTCGAGTGTTAAATGAGAAAACAGCCTGTTGCGTGATCTGAAGTCTCAAGACTGGCACCTTTAACTCTGTACAAGTGGAACACATGCAAATCACCGTCAGGCAGATGGCTGCCTGGTGAGCATGCACTCGGAACAAGGGTTTTAGCTCGATTATCTGAACACCTGCTGCGCTCCTCTCCTGCCACTGCCTCGCAAGTATCGCGCTCTGGGACAGGTCTTCAAAGAGCAACACCGAACAGAAACCTCTCCGGGCTTCTATTTGCTCCCATCCACTCCAGACGGCCTGTCCTCCCTTCCATCCCAGGCTCTGTCCTGACAGCACCACCCAACCCACAAGGTCGTCCCTCTGCAGATGGTGACCAGATTCCAACCCCAACTCTCAAAGACTCAGGAAGTGACAGCGACAAGAATACTGGTCCATGTGCAGCCACTCAAAGCCAGAGAGACATAAGGCAATCTCTTCGCTTGCTCAGGACTGTTCTCCTAGACTCTAGCCAAGAGCTGGGCAACCAGATTTTAGGGGGAATGAATAGACGGTATTAATCCAAAGCAACGTTCTAGAGTGAATCACCCAAGATCTTATGACCATTTAGAAAAGAACTATCTACAGTGGAGGTTTTCTAAGAATAAGACACGCACATTTATTCCCTCTTCTGACAAGAAGCACAGCTCCAGGGCATGCTGCACATGCAGTGTACATGGACTCCGGCCAGCCTGCAACCAAAACACGCTGTATTCTTCTAGACAAGATGATGATGTGAAGGTGAGCAGATACTAAAGCTAGGGGGGGGCTTGGCTGCACCCAGCTGCTAACTCCTCTCCAAAGTATAATCATTAGAAAACCCCAGAGGGGCTCTGGGGGTTACATCATGGGGCTCCATTATTGCTCTGTCCCCGGCCAAATCGTGAGCCAGGAGAACTTGGAGGACACTGAAGGCAGACTAATCCAATTTGTAGCTGATATACCCAACTGGATAAAACGTCAGCTGACCTGATCAGAATCCAACAAGATTTCATCAGAACGGATGACAGGCCAGATCTCACAGGATGGAGTTTTACAGCGGTGAGCGGTGTGCGTGCCTAGATGCCTGAGTCAATGTAGAGGGCAGGATGGAAGAAACAGGATGGGAGAGCATCAAAAGTGGCGAGGAGACCCTTGGGGCTTTATTTTATCTCAGGTGCAACACGACTCAACTCTGACAGTATAAACCACATGCATTACTCAAAGTCCAGAGCAGGGAATGTCATCCCACTGTGCCCTGGGCCAGCATTATGCAAACCCAGGAGGCATGACTCAGGAGGTGGGGAGGATAGTTTCGCTTTGCTTTTTAAGTAAATCGGACAAAATCTATAGAATAGGTCACTAAGCAACCGTAAGAATGAAGATGCTCTCTATGTACAGTTTTGAAAACCCAAGATGCACTGTCACAAGACAGGGCTGGGTGGAGAACGTGTTGTAGGGTAACACCATCCTTCACATAAGAAGGAGACAGAAGGAGATGTGTGCACCTGTCTATGCGCAAATATAGGTTTGCATGTCAGAGTGTAAACTCTGTAAGGACGTGAGGAGAATCAGGTACCACTGGCTGACTCTGAGGACAGAAACCAGTTGGTTAGGGACAGAGGTGTGGGAGACAGACAGACAGACAGACAGACAGGCACACGTCTCACTGCACAGTCTTCCGTATTCAAAGTGACTGTAATTCAGAATGACTTAAATGTATTAACTCCAAAAAATAGTTTTAAAAATTATTTTTTTATTTTTTTGCAGGGGTGAGCTAATTAGGTTTATTTATTTATTTATATAAGGTTTTTTAGTGGAGGTCCTGGGGATTGAACACAGGACCCCGTGCATGCTAAGCATGCACTCTACCACTTAAGCTACACCCTCTCCCAAAATACTTCCTAAGTAGTTAGGACAGTTAATCAACAAATGTTGCAGGAAGACTTAAGAATGTTTAACCTGGTTTAAAAAAAAAAAAAAAAGAGCAGATGCTTTCTGCGGGAAGGGGATTGATTGGCAGAAACCAAGTCATCCTCTGGCAGGAGGCTGCAGAGGGCAAACCCGGACCAAGGACTGAAAACTGCAGGAGGCAGATGCGCCTTTTGGAGGGAAGGAACCTGCAGCCGTCAACCCCGGTCAGACACGGAGCAGGTGGCCCCCTGAGGCCGAGAGCTGGGCAGTTAGCCCTGGAGTGAGAGCAAAGGTCGGCCACCTGCCGGAAGCGTCACCAGGGAGGAAGAAAATGAAGCAGATGGTCCCCAACGCCCGTTCCCAACCCTGAGACGCTGCGATTTTAGAAAACCGGCCCATGGGGCGCCAAGAACTCATCTAAGATTTATGCAAGCCCACGGCTGACCCTTAGTCTGTATACATGTAACTTCACAAAGACAGAACACAGGAGTCAGGACGACAATCCCTTTCCAGCGCACAGTGAAACACAGAAGACTACCCATAAATCAGGATTCTTCCTTACGTGCAGCCAGTTTCAAAACACCATGAATGAAATACCCCTTAGAAATGAAGTAAGGGCATTTGTAAAGAGTATTTTGGGGGGCCTGTTTGTTGTTATTCCACAGCGGATTTACGGTAGCTAACTGGCTCTGCATGGGATGTTTAAAACCCCTTTAAGAAGAACAGCAACACTTCTACAGTGGGCTGGTGTTAGAATCATTCCAAGTGTTAAAGCAAGGGACGGACCAAGTAAGAGGCAGGAGGTCACTCATCAAGGAGTGGCTGCAGTTAGCTTGAACACTGCACAAAAGCTAAAGTCCACGCAGAAAAGCAAAACCACCAGCTGGAAGGGGAGAGTCAAGACAAACCTTGGCAAGGAAAAAGCTGCGAACAGAACCGAGCTGTCCCATCAGAAAGTTCAAGAAGCCCCAGCACCCGGCACCACAAACCTAGGAGAGCTGCAGGTGTCAGCCACGGGACAGCAGATCCTGGAGGTGACAAGGATAGGGGAACTTGTGCAACCATCATGGCCAGAGGCCCAGAAAGCAACCCCTTTCTTGGAACCCACCACTCCTTCCTCACTCCCCCTTCTAACATCTCCCGTGGCTGAAAGCCAGCAGCACACCGGAAGGGACGGTCCCCTGTAACTTATCTACCAGGTGTCAGGACACCCGAGACAGAACCTTCAGGGTCACTGGCCCCACGTTTAAAAGCAGACAAGCATGCTAGCTGTACTGATCTCCCGGCAGCAGGCAGAATCACTGCCCCTAATAGCTTTACTTCCTTAAAATGTGCAAATCTGTGTTGATCAGATTTCACATTTCAGCTAAGCCACATCATCCAGCGATGCCACTTGATTACAAAGACATAACTCATATCAGCAACTCATTAATGAGATAGTGACTCTGAACAATTCCACTTCCTAGCTCATCGGAACTTTGCTAAATTATTTTTTTCCAGTTTCCTCCTAAAAATTCATGAGACTCTTCATCTCAATGCTGATTTTTTTTTTTAAGTTTAAAACTATCAAAATAAGGATTTCACATAACCTAGGAATGGAGAAATTCTGAAATTAAGTAATCCCTTCAAAGCTGCTTTCATTTGTTTTCTGCCTACATCTGCACGCACGCACGCACACTTTTCCGGTATCGGAACAGCTTTGGAAACAGGAGGGCCACATAAATATCTGACGGATAACTGGGTATCATAAATGATACTGGGGCGTTCAGTGGGCAGCAGCTTCTGAACATCTGGCAGCTTCCTGGTTCCAGATGGTGGTTGGGACTCAGTGGGTGTTAAAAGGAGCTGTGACTGTCAACGAGCTCGGCCTCTTGTGGTTACAGCACACGATCCCCCATCTTCTTCCTCACCCCATGGTCCTAGCTCTCCGAAAGAGAGTTTTCCCCAAGAGCAGCAGAAGGTTTCATCCAATCCAGTGGACGTAGAGGCAGTCCCTCCTCGCTCTGCATGAAACAGTTCAGGTACCACAGAGGCGGGCAAGGTAAGGACTGCTTCTGGATACAGCTTTCATTTCAGGGAACTTTTCTTGGACTTAACGGCCTTTTTTAAGGCCCAAGTCACATACCCATTTCTTACTTTATTTTTCAGGGTTTTCTATTGACTATTTCATTCATTTTCTTTTACTGATCAACTTCTATTTAATGCTATTTCTTTCTGTATTTTGAAATTAATGTTAACACCAAGCACTTTGCACTTGGTTTTGACTGTCAACGTCTAACAAAGTTATGACTTGCTTCTCCTTTGAATCTACCAACATGCAGCCTAGGAGACACCAATATCAACCTCTTCCCACTTCCAAGTGAAGCCTCTTCAGCTACAGGGACACGTTCTCTACCTTTTACAAGGCCTCTGCTGTTCTTTAGGTCCATCTATATATAAAGAGCCTGTAGCGTTGTGAGAATTTTTTCTTAATTTTTAATTATTATTATCACATGAGAGGCTGTAGAAAGACAGGAACAAATGATTCAGCCACAGCTTATAATATAACTGTTTTACCCCAAGGGGCTTTGGAGCCAGACCCTTTCCACAGTCTGGATCTGCTCATTTCACCTCCCCTCCCCCCAGATCCTGAGGACACAGGAAGAGCATTAGCCACCCACCCTTTTCAAGTGGCTGTTCACAGCCATGGGATCTGTGCACTTCCCACACTGGATAGGTGCTAGTTCCCTGCAAGATTCTGTACAGGAAGATGTGCCTGGAAGCCACAGGGAGCGCAGAGCACCTTCATGGAGCCCGTTTTTCTGGCAGTCAGGTGGGTAGGATGGTGCTTCTCAGAGGGCGGACCCCCAATTACCAGCACCAGCATCACCCGGCAGTTCCACCTGGTGGAAATGCCCATTCTCAGGCCCCACCCAACCTTTCAGAACCAGAATCTTTGGGGCTGGAGTCCAGTGATCTGTGTTTGTAAGTGTCTGGGTGATCCTGAAGCACAATGAAGTTTGAGAAAGAATATTATATTAAAACAAACAAGAAAGCATCGTGCAGCAAAATGGGAGATTTGCAGCCATTTTTAAGATTTCCCATTTGCAGGGACAAGCTCAGTCCCCCTCCTTCTAGGGAAAACCTGGAGAGTAACGTGTGAGAAGTGCCAACAAAATTTCTAAATGCAGGGGACCCCCAGATCTGCACACCTCCAACCCGCACCCGCCTTCTCCTGCAGCCCAGCCCGAATCTCTTTTTCTCTGAGACCATGATGCCAGGAAGAGTGACTGGGATCTATGCCCCAAAACTGAACAGCCTCGTGACCGCCTCCTTCCTCTGTCCAGAAGCTGCCTTGAGGCTTCCCAACAACTTGTACCAAGAACCTCTCTGTGGGAGAGAACAGGCACAGAACATTGCCAAGGGCTCCTCCAGGATGGCGGAAGTCGGGACTGTTTCACATTCAGCATAATTCTCTATCGTGCCTGAGTTGTTCTATATATTTTTTATATCTCCCAAGAGCACTTACTATACTTTCATAATGAGAAATTAAATTGTTTTTATGAGGAGGTAGAAGCACTTTGTACCAAAACAGATTCTTTTTATGTCATCCCATATTTACTGAATCTTGCCGATTCTATCCTATGGTATAGATTATTTGATACTCAACTTTATCATATATATATAAATAATATACTTGAATCACCCACCCCATCCTCAGCCCCCACCTACTGCAGTCATCTCATTCTCCTCCTGTGCTGACCCACCAACACTCAGGCAGTCCTGGTCACCACCAGTCCAGGGTTCCCCTTGAGCATGGTCCCCCACTCCACCCTCTTACACAGCCTCCCTCTGTGCTCTCTAATCCCACAGATTTCAAAACCCAGTCAACTAAATTCCTATTAACACTTGACCCCATGCGTCCATTACTACTGAAACAAGCCTGAGCCAGGCTGCCCCACTACACATACACATGCAGGCACACACACGCACACCGCAGTGAGTCCAGTCACCAGTCTACAGCCTCATCTTTCACCAGCATCCTGTAAATTACCATGCTACGGTGAGTTCTGCAACTTCACACTGGTTCTGAGCCTTCATATTCAGTGGCCATTGCCAAGTACCTACGATGCACTGGAAATTTAAATTCTGAATTACTGCATCTCCTCCCCGACCTCCTGAAACAAACCATGATGCAGAAAAACATCAAAATATATGGAGTCAAAGTGAAGGAGCCTGGACAAACTCTGCGGAGAAAGAAACAGGAAGAGAGCAGGTGGGCCAGGTGGACCGGAAACCCGTGGAGCAGTTTTCAAAGAGCTCCTTCCTCCCGTGTTTCTCCAGGGCAAAATCAGCAGTTTCTTTCCCACAACCCCGGTTTCGATGGAGTGTCTGCAGACGCATGATTTTAAGCATCGTTTTAGGAGAGCACACGAGGAATGCACATTTGGCAAAGAAAGGGCTCCCCAAAGCCAAGGCTGTTAGTCACCAGAAAATGACACTCAGGAAAGTTATGAAATCCCCTGGAGAGGTTTTTAAAAAGTAGATGAGATTCCAATCTCTCTGCCTGGTTGAGGTGGGGCCTGAACTCCCTAAGAGAGTCAAAGTTCAAAGTCCTTTTGCAGCTGGAGGAGTCGGGGATTTACACTAACTCACCTGTGGCGGGGAGGGGAGGGGGAGGAGGTGACAGGGGATCACAGTAGACAGTGAGTCACTATGACCACCACCCCCACTGAACCAGGGTCCCCCCTGCATGGAAAACAGTGCCCTTGGCCTTGGTGTCTGCCAGCCCTGGCCACCATGCAATGACAGCAAGCCGGTGCAGCCAAGCTCGCTCCCAAAGGGCCAGTCACCTGAAGGAATGCCTGGTACCTGTCCCAGAAGAGCACCCTCCTCTCTCCTCAGTAAGTCAATACCCAAAGCCATCTAGCTACCTAAGGTCTAAAATGCACTTTTCAGCCCAAATAATTAGTGCTCTTAATGTTCTCCTTCTAAGCACTAGAAACAAAGATTTCAAACAAGTAGTTAAAATTTATCAGAAACAAAGGACGGTGGCACAGGCCAGCAGCACAAATAACAAGTAAATGGATATACTGATTCCAGAATTAAAAGGCACCAGCACAGAGAATGCTGTTATTCAGCCATTTACATTTAAATCTTCCTCAAACTCTTTTAACGGGCAAATAGTGAAACACTATAAAACCTAAAAGAAAACTTATCTTTCTTCCAAGAAACGATCTAACATTTCTACTCAATATTCAATATCAGAAAGCGCCTTACCCAGATAAGCTGCACGGAAATAAATGACTGTCCCCAGGAAAGCTTCATTTCTCACTGCACAATTTAAGAGAAAGATTTCACAGACGCCCATTTCTTTTACCTTTAAGAAAACAAATCCATAACTTTCATCATGTTTACGCATTTTAAATCCATTCATTTTCTTAATTTTTCCCCCCAAAGCAATATCTCCATTTAAGAAAACCAATCAGGCCCATTTAGACTTGCTCCTAAATAAAAATTCACAACTCTAAGGTTTGAACAAAATCCTTTCAGAAAGAAGTAATCTAGGTCAACTATGTTAGAGATGAATGACTAGCTCAGGAATCTTGGGGTAACGCCAAACTATTATGACTCTGGAGAGTTTAATATCCACAGAATATTAAAAATACGCCAGGAAGGTAAATCGTTCTTCTTCACCGAGAAAAGTCTTACCAAGTGGCCTTGATTCCTTCCAGTGCAAGACACCTTATTTAGGCAAATACACTAAACACTGCAGGTGAGACAAAGCTGGAAAACTTAGCGGCACAAGCAGTATTGAAGAGTATGAGGAAGTCCTGCTGCCACCAAGGGTAACCTTTCACCGCCAGGTGACAGACAGGTCCAGGCAGGGCAACTAGTCTCGTCTCCCAGCAAAGCGCAGCCCAGGTGCGGCCCTTCCCCAAGAGCCCTGCTCCTGAGGGCCATGTGCTGTCCCATCACAGGTGCCTGTGGACCTGGCCTCCTGGACACCACCGCTCAGACCCTCAGAGCCCGGCAGGTGACCTCTTCAGGAAAACGACACAAGCTAGGATCCTGAATGCTCTGTGGCCAGCATCCCTCCACCTTGGGCAAGTGTTGGGAGGTACACCCTGTCTTAAAGCCGCCCTTTTAATGCCACCTTTCCCTGTGCAAACGCTCCTCTTCTGCCACTTTCAGTTTATGTCATTATACAGCTGGCTGCAGGCTTCTCAGAAAGAATCTGCATCGTTTCACTCAGGATAAACGCTAGTCTCCTTGGACGTGCAAGACCATTAGTAGCGTATCGTCTGGACAAGGGACATTTAGACTCTTACCAACTTCCTACAGCCATCAAATAATGAGATCTTCCAATACCAAAAATCCGGATTTACCTTTCTTCTAAGAAAGAACTAACAGTCCACTGCACATTGGTCTACTGTCACAGAGCATAAAACTGAATCAGTGTTGCAGGCTGAAGTGGTCCTCCTCTATCCACGCCCTCAAATTCATACGTTGAAGTCTAACTCCCTGTCCCTCAAAACGTGGTTCTGTCTGCAGGTAAGGCCTTCAAAGTGGTGATTAAGTCAAAATGAGGCCACGGGGGTGAGCCCGGCTCCAATCTGTGTCCTTATACGAGGAAATGTGGACGTAAGAGACACCAGGGATGCACGCAGGCAGGGAAGACCACGAGTGGACAAAGCAGGCAGACAGGCATCTGCAAGCCAAGGAGTGTGGCCTCCCAGGACACAGCCCTGCGGGCACCTTGCTCTTGAACTGCTAGCCTCCCGAACCATGAGGGCTAAATCTCTCCTGCTGAAACCCCAGGCTCTGGCATTTTGTTATGGCAGCGCGAGCAGCCAAATAGAGTTGGAAAGAGAAAACGGGAGTTAAGTGATGAATTAATTCAGCAAGACACTAGTATAAGGCATAACATCAGTAAAAGTCTTCAGAGGGGTGACTCTGCGGGGAAATAGGATGAACCCTTTGGGTTCTGTGCCCTTTGCTGGGGGGCACACAGCTTGACCCACAAACCACATTCTCAGCCTGGCCCCTCCCACAGGCAGCAGCCCCGTCCTGCAAAGGGGACCTGGCAGGAGAGGTGGGCCTGGGAGGATGGTTAAGATTTGCTGGCAGAGAAGATGAGGGGGAGCCAAGAGAGGCCACAGGCATCAAGAGGACATTCAAAACCCCAACTGGGAAAAGAACAAGAACTGAATCAAGGGCAAGAGGCATCAACCCCACCACATAGAATTAGCAGGTACACATATGACATACTGGCCCAGTTCCCTCATCACCATATTCCCATCAAATTATGTGATGGCATCTCTCTTACAAGGAGAAATTCACAATTTTAACACTCAGTGCTGTTTGTGCAAACACGAGCACGTTCAAAGCACAGTAACTCACAGAAAGGAGCGCTGAAGCTTAAGGGGAGAGAGAAGTGACCTGTCCAAGGTCATGGGGCTGGGAGAGGCAGAGGTCAGGCGGAAGGAAACGCAGGTCTTTCTAAAACCGTGCTCAACTGGAGGGTGACTGCCATACGATGGGAATTTGGCAATGTGTAGACATTCTTGATTGTCACCATGAGAGGAGATGCTCCTGGAATCTACTGGATGGAGGCCAGGGAGGTGGCCAACGTCCCACAACGCATAGGCCAGCCCCCGAAAGCAAAGAATTACTCAGCCCAACAGTCAACAGAGCCGCCCTAGGGAAGCCCTGTTCTAGAACCAAAGCCAGTGCAACCACATTCCTTCAGCCTATTTCTAAGTTTGAGATAATTAATTAAAAAAAAAAAAAGTTACCAAAACACACAAAAGCATACAGAGAGACAGACAACGACTAAGTCAAAGCTATCAATCACTCTGCAGGACATTCCGCTTCTAACCAAGAGAAACCTCCCAGTCCTTGGGCCCCCAGCACCAGCCTAAGCTCACAGGGGCTCCATGTGGATCCTGAGACAGTGAATCCCAGCCTCCCTATGGGTCCTCCTGGGTCCCTGCCTCCACCTCACCCACCTGGTCAACTCTCCCATCCTCCTCTGCGCCACACATCCTCTCTGGAAGGTTACACCATCTGCAGGGCCCAGTGCAAAATGAAAATGTGGGCACTTTGTCCAAAACTTTCAAGACAGATTTCAAGAGCATTAAGTCAGGCACAGGGCCGTCACCCAGGCAGGAGCACAGGGCCCCAAGTGTCCGCTGTCACCCTGCAGACTCCCCGTCCTGCCCCCACCTCTGCACCAAGCCCACTGGGACACCCTTCACCTTCAGCCTTTTCTGAAGTGCGCCCACCACTTCCTTTTCATGCCAGAAGCTTGGCTCAGTACAAAGGACAGGCCCGGGGAGGCCAGGGCCGAGGCCTACCCTGGAACCTTCCACCACAGCCCCCATCCCCCTGCCTGCCCCTCCACTTGTCATGAAGGGCCCTCCTTGTCACACCGTCCACAGACCACCTGACCCCTTACCCAACACCCGTGGACCTCTCCCCTCCTCAAAGGTGACTCTGGAACCTGAGTCACCACCTTCTTCTCCCGCCCAAATCCTGCATGATCCAAAATGACGTCAGGGCCCAGGCCCACGGGCACCCTCAGTTCATAAGGGGTCCCCGGAACCTCAAGCACCTCCACCCACCTTCTACCTCAGCCACCCACCGCCATGCTGGGGGACTTCACCACCACTCCGAACTGCTCTGTCTCTGACGGCCCCTGCCCCAGGGCCCCGTCCTCAACCTTCAGGTCCCTCCAGCTCACCCCTCTGAGATCGACAGACCAACAACGGAGGAGGAGCAGAGGTTAACTCAAAAGTCAACTGGAAGGTTAAGTACCAAAGCCTGGCTCTGATTCAACACTTCTCACCACGAGCCCGTGAGACAGGCACTACCCCTACGATCCCTGTTTGCCCAGGGAGAAAACGGATACTGAGACAGTTCGAGAAAATCGATCTTGGTGAACCCGACAGCGAGTGGTCCAGGCTTCAGGTGTTTGATCACAAAGCAACGCTGTTTCCAGCGAGTCTAGAGAAAACACTCTCAGACTCGCCAGTAATCAAAAGAATACAAATAAAAGACAAGAGTATATGTTTTCAACCCAGCAGACTGACAACAAAAATATCACCACCGGACTGCTCCAAGTGTGAGGGGGAGAGGTCCTGTCAGAAGGAAGATTAAAAATTAGTACAAAAGGTCTAGAAGGCACTTTGGGAAGATACATAACAGCCTTGAACAGCAGAGTTTGACACAGCCCATTTTTTTTGCAGAAAGACCCAGACAAGTGGGCAAAGGTGTATTTACATGAATACTCATCAAGGGAAAAAAAATAATTCATTAATCATCTAATGAGTAATAACGGAATAACTGAACTGAATTAGTGAATCGGTCAGAGTAACAGTTGTCACTGCGGTTCCCATTATTATCAGGCACCGCCGGCCTCCAGGGTGAAGTGCTAATACTTTGGCATAAGCTCATTTACTCCTCACAGCGTGGTGCATCTCACAAATGAGGGAAATGTTGTTTAAATCACTAAATAAACTGGCCAGTCACACCCCTCAGCAGTAGCTCAGGTGGACTCTGACCCCAGAATTTGTGCCACAGAGAAAGAGGATGCAGGGCTGTATCTACTGATGCCCAAGGTGCCCGTGATGTCTTATTCACAGTAAAAATGGAAGTTTCATCAGAACAGAGCGGAATTGGATTCCAGATTTAATTCCTTAAAAGGACAGGCAGTACTGGTTGTTTACTGTCTTCTCAACTGTAAACCCACCCGTCCCTTCTCTGCCCTGAGACCCTGGGGTAGGGATTCTGCAAACTACATTTCCTGACTCCCTCGCCAGCCAGCTTTCCGCCGGGCAGAGAGGGAGAGACTTCTGTCCTGGTCAGGTGTGTCCGTTCAGGCCACCCTAGTTCTTCCCTGGGCTTCCCCAGCCCCCAGGGGGATGCCTGCTTCCTGCAGATATCGCCTGTGGATTATCTCAGGGTGATCCTTTCTGTTTCATCAGCCTCCACCCACGTGTGGGCAGTTCCCAGGGTTAGGTCCCCTCAGTGGGACCCTGACTGATAGCACTACCTGTACGACTCAACATGCAGTTACTGGGCTCCTACTGCATACCGGGGATGCTGCCAGGTGCTGGGGACACAGCCCTGCCAAGACACACCCTCAGAGCACCTGTCTCACAACCACGTCTGCAGAGAACGAGGTCCAGATGGGCTAGAACAGTGGCTGCTCTTACTTCAGTCTGGGGGAGATGGTGGGTAATTTTTATTTCTTCTTTATCCTTTCCTATGGTTTCTGATTTGTCAGTGAATGTTCACTTTTATAATCAGAAAATGCAATAAACAGTTTGAAAATAAAATAGCACAACTACCCTCCTCTCTGAACTCCATCATGCCTCAGAGAGATCAGTAAGATGTGGTGAAGCCTAAACTGGAAAATAAAAAAAAGATAGTCTCATATATAGTCATGAAATGATCTTTGGGGCAGAAGTTTCTGCTCTGCCCCCCACCAAGAAAATAAAATCAAAGGAGATCCATCCCAGACACAACTCCAACAACAACAAAACCAGCTCAAGCGCCTGGTGTATTTCTAGGTGGAAAGGTGGGCTTAGTAACAGCTGAAGTGCTATTTTAGGTGCCTGGTATCAGACTGCGGGGAAAAGGCCAATTCTGCACAATGCTGGCTAATCCCCTTCTCACCTAAGGGTGCGGCAGCACAGAGCCTCGTGGTATTAACTCCCGCACCTGCAAAATCCTAGAGCCGGCCCCAGGGCCCTTTCTCCTCCCATCCTTGGACAGCTGTGGGAATCCACTGGCTTGCCTGCCACACAGCCCATCCCTGCGACCACTCTATACGGACCACTGATTCTGCTCCCTGGTGATGCCTTCGTCCGTCACTGCCTGTGAGGCCGTGAACGCAGGACGCCGGCCAGCGCAGCCCAGCGGGGCTCCTGGGGCAGTGCCGAGTGTCCTGCCACACTTCCTCTCTCTCCGGCTGACTCACGCTCTGACTCCCTAACAGCGCTGCATCACCCCTGGCATTGGGTTTGCAAAATACCGTAATGCAGAGATCCTTAGAGCCTGTTCCAAGGCTGCTGTCATCACTGCAGATAAGAAAGAAATATGGAAGTAAACTGCCCCTCTTCCAGAAGTATCAGAATTACTGAAATTTCTAGTTCAAGAGATACTATGCCAGCCCTTCTGAGAGAGGAGGCAGCAGGCATGCATCTAACGAGGTTGAGCCAAGTGATATAACGTGAGGTCGAGAGAGGAGGGGTGCTTTTCAGGCCCATTACACTGGCCACGTTATTAAGCCTCAATTTCCCTATCAGTGAACAGAGATATATAATCCTTTATCATGAAGGGCTGGTTGTTGGGAGGGTTCAGAGGACACAGAGCAGCTAGACAGGACCTGGTACACAGAAAATATCAACACGTATCATTTCCCACTCAGAAATGGGAGCCCGGTCTCCTGGCCGCTAACCAGGTCTTTGCCCGCTTGGCGTCTCTGACCCAATCATGCAGTCCCGTCTCCCCTCTTCCAGCCTGCATTTCTAAAGAGCCTGCAGCATCCGCACACTGTTGGCTTGATAGTCATCGAACACCTGAGCTAAAGGGTCTTCTTCAATGGAGTCAAAAGCAATTAGAAAAACAGTGAAAGGTGAGGCTTGCCCTTTTCAAGGAGATGTGAAATTAAACTCTCATTTCAAGCGTTTTCATCTTCTGGGCCTCCACGTTCCATAAATATCTGGCATTACAATGGTAGTGGAGAGAACTTTTCCTGAACACACAGACCTGGTCGAGCCAGTGATGGGAAACATATTAAAAACAGAGGACAGGGAAGCGCCTCAAAACTCCCTCTTAAATAGCTCGAGTTTTAAACGCTGCCATTCAGACATCCTCTGAGGTTTACGACCCCGGAGCCCATATGTCAGGCTACCCCAAGAAAGAGGAACCGTCACCATCAGCTCCCTAAACACCGAGAGGAGGACACAAGATATTCCTTCTGAAAACTGAACATTACATTAGAATCAGAATTTTTAAATGGGTGGTTCAAATTCAATTTGAAATTTTGTAATAGGAAAAAGACAAACCAGGCTCCTGCTGGCATGACATTTGTCTGAAATTTGTCACGACCACAGCCTCACACTTTGCTTTGACAAAACAGGGCAGCACTGTTTTCACAGCGCTCATGAGCTTCATCAAATGGCAGCTTGCAATGCAAGAGCCCAGCCAGGCTTCCTAACCACAGGCATGGGTTCTCAGAGTATTTCGTGTTTTTAATTCGAAATTTGGAAATGGGGGGACAAGCAACGGAAATTCTTCTAATATTCATATTAGCCACACTCAACCTAAACGATACACATTAATACAAACGTGTGTATTCGTAACACTAGTCACATGACATATATTCCAAACACCAGCCTAAAGGGAGAAAGAGACCTTCTTCATATGAATGTCAATGACTTGCACACACAATCGGGAAACCAGAGTAAATCACGGTCAAGTGAAATGATCAAGCACCTATGGTTAAAAAGAAGACTGTAGCTGGACTCTTCCCAAGAAAAGTGCAATCTTTTGCCTCATTTCCACCTCATCCCTGATGCAGTAAAGGAATTTTATTTTACTCTCTAACTCGAGATGACTTATTTCATCACAAATCCCCAAAACTACACTTGCCTCTCTGACAATACTGCACAAGAGTTCGTATTTTTTCTAACCTGAATAATTTAGTTTTCTCGCCTAGCCTTGAGGGTGAGAGACAGTAAGAGGTGCTTTTTAAACACGCTGCGACGTCACCTGTAAGGTAACAACCCTGAGCATCTCGAATCTGCGGGTGCCCCCTCCTCGTGCTGACGAGCATTAACCAAACCACCGGCCCTTCATGGAGGCCCACCCGGCCAAGACCGTCTTCCCCACCAGCCCATCAGAAAAGTGTCACTGTCTTCCTCCGACAAGGGATGAGACCAAGGCCGGAGGGGGGGAAACAACAAGCCTAAGGAAGGCTCGTGATGGGGCAGCTGGGTCTCAGTCAAACCCAGGTCTGTCTGCCGACAAAGGCCGCGCTCTTCCCCATGGCCCTCTCATCACAGTCACGGATTGCCAATCTGACAGGCGACCAGGATTTCTAATGGAACCCCGAACACTTCCTCTGAGGCCTCCAATAATCTCAGAAAAATAATGGACGACTCAGAGCAGAGGCGAGTCCACCTGTTCGATCTCCAACGGAGACACGAACGGGGCCGAGGGCAGCACAAAGGACTCATTCATCAGAACTTCGCTGCAAAGTGGGGAATGGATGGATTACATGAGGAAGGCATTCCTCCTCCGAAAAAAAACACTTAAAATACACCACTAGAAGGGGAAAGGAATCCTGGGCTCAGAAATGGACAAAAGAATCCATTGATTACTCTACAAAGAAACCAATCTGATTGGAATTCTTACAGCACGCGGCACCAATCTGCATTTTTGTAACATGACAGCGGAACATACTGTGTTTCTTCATGGCCCTTTGTGGGGAAAACAGTGGGCTTTTTATAAGGCTTAAGAATTATGATTTGTAATCAAGTAAATCAAGTAAAAAAAAAATTCAGTCCCTCCAACTTGAGAGGTTTCTTGGTCTTTGCAACTCCTTTCCACCCTTCACACTTCATCAGCATGACCCACTGTAGGACTGCACACTCTGTGCTACGTTCTTAACTAGACAGAAGCCCTCCAAGCTATAGGTACCTCATTGCCCCATCTACCTGGATCTTCCAACGCTAGTCCAGGCCACCCACATCTCTCACCTGGATGGCCTGGACGGCTCCTAACTTGTGTCTCTGCCTCTGCTCTTGCTCTCTTCCAGGACAATAAAGGATGAACCAGGGTGAGGGAACCAAAACATAAACCTGATGGCAACGTCTGGGAAACCCCCCAACTCCAGGGCCCCTAACCATCTACAAAGCCCCGACCTTTACCATGAAGCTCGCCAGCCTCAGCCCTCTCCGTTCCCTCCAGCCCACACTCTGCTGCAGACACCCACCACTCCTGGGCGGGGGTGGAGGACTCCACAGTGCTTTCATAAGCTCCCCACTTCTGGAGGTTAGCAAGGAAGCAGATGTGTGGACACAGCTGTTCTGAAACTGAGCTCTTCAGACACAGCTGACTCCACTCAGCCAGATCTACACAGCTCAACCCGAAAGAACAGTGAATTTATTATCAGGTAACTTAAACAAAAGACACCCTGGACCCTTAACACATTGCTCGCCCACTGTGAATTGGGTGTGTTTCCTGCGGGGCCCAAATGCACACCTCACCGCGGTGTGATGCACTAACAATACACGTGCTTATAATTCATCTGTTTGTCTTTCCAGTAAAATTGGAATTGTTTAAAAATTTTTTCCTTTTCTTATTTTTAATTTTCGACCTCTTTACAGTTACGTTTCTTCCTGGAATATCATAATTCTGCACAGAATAAATTTGGAATAAATTCTGCATAACTGGATGAAAGGAAAGTGTCACCCATATCTGGTTGGCAGGGCCCCTGAGGGAACACAACTATTACTCGGATTTGGGTTGATGGGGCGATCAACCTGTTAAGCTGTTCCTAACAATCACCAGACAGAGGGGATGTTTCACTTTCTAATTTGTTTATTTGTACTGGATTTAAAAAAAAAAAACAAACAAATAGGCATGGCTTTAAATATATTTTTCGATTATAAAATTAATAGAATAGACTATCCTCTGAGTATTATCAGCCCCATTCTCCCCATGTCATCCAAACTAGTTTCAGTTCATTAAGGATTATATCCCCTAAAATAAATAGTCAAGGGGACTGAGAGAAATGTAATTGAGGGTCTCCTGCTCAGAGGGGGAGAAGCAGTCAGGAACCCTATAATCCTCTCCTCCCAGCTTACCCCTAGAAAACGGGCAGCAAACCCTCTCTCGTCTTTCAAACAGAGTAACATGAGCTGAGTCTGCGCTGTTAAATGGCCAAGGGTACGAGGTGAATGTAGGTACCAACGGGCACTTCGGCTTTAAGGGCTACATCAGGCAGCCTGATGGCAGAGCACCGAGGACTGAGAAGACCATCCAGAGAATGAGCGGACACTGGGTGACGGTGACTCACGGCCAGCGAGGTCCTACAGGGACTCTGGCATCTCCCTGTGTCAGCCTCATGGTGCCACAATCCCGCCTCTCAGCCAAGGAGAAGGGATGGGGTGAAGGTGCTCATTCCCCACATTCTTCAGTAATTTATCCACAAACGAAGTAGAACGGCTTGTTTCTCGGGCCAGGTTAAGTATCAAAGATCCAGTGCACAGACCCTTTGCCATTAAAGCCACTTCATGAGTAGCTTGGTCGGGACAGGATCATCCCCACCGGGACTGGGCTCTTACCTGAGAGCCCACTTTCTCTGCTCACACAGAACAATCAGCCCTGAAGCACTTTCCTTGGCAGCTGATTGAGTTAGGAAACCGCGTCCCACAGAGAGCCAAAATTGTTCCTAACGTCCACAATAAAAACACACAGAACACCCTCAGCATGTGAGCTGTGATCCTCATTACTGATTGCTTTACCTCTAAGACAACGGTTTCCAACCGCGTTCACATTTATTATCTCCCTCTGGTTCCCGGGTGGATGCAGCGACTACCATATTCGGCCAGCAGGGGGAGCAGGCGTTCGGCTTCCGGGCCAACCACGCCAAGGGTATTTCTATCAATGAGCAAAATGAAAATCCAGTGTCTTCTTCAAGAAACCTGGGCAATGACCCCAGGCCCCAGTAACCTGGGGTCTCCCTGCAGGAGACGCGCTTCCATTCTCCCCGTAGCTGGGGTGCCTTCTGGCTTCTCTCTCGTTAAACGCACAACCCGAAGACAAACAAAACAACCCCACAAATCGACGGATGAAGGACATTCAAAACCATGCACCAGGAATACCAATGAAGAAAACTCTGTAAATGTGTTAATTCTACAAGAAAAGCCAAACAGCAGTGGGGGATTTACTAGAAAGAGGTTGGCCGCCGCCAAGTAGGCCAAAGGTTAGATTTTGCAGGATGCCTGAGATCACTGGTTGGAATTTCACGGTCTGCGCTAACATAGCTTCCAGAAATGAAGGTGATTTTTATCTCTCGGTTCAAGGTCAGAAGGCCTCCATGTGAATTTACAGTCAGGGGAGCAAACCAAAAAAGAAGGCACCAAAAACACAGCTCAGCCCTGCCTCTCAGAACAGATGTGCACACTCATGTTGACCATGAACTGTAGTTTAAAGAGGCACATCCGCTGAATGAGACAATGTCTTACATGACAGCACGAGGTCAAAGTCACAGCAGATCCAAGATGTTGGGTAGATTTGCCACATGCACTCCTCCCCTTCTTTCCTTCCTTCCTTCCTTCCTTCATTGCATTCATTCCTCACACATGGCTTGAGGGCTCATCTGGACAGACATCATAGAGGGGGCTGTAAACAAGGTCAGTAAACAAAGCAGAAGGTCCTCACTGCCCATCAAGGAGACAGAAATGCATAAGCAGGTGATTCCAGTAAAACTGAGGATACAAAGAGCACAGCCTCCTCCTCACGGCAACCCTAGTTCCAGAAGAAAATTTTAAAAAGCAACGCGGAAATTTCACTTAGGAAGTGGGGTTGCTTGGCTTGATCTGGGTGACAACTGACAGAAATATTAAGAATATGAAGCTCAATCCTCTCTACCTCACAAGCTCATCCCCAAAAGGGGGATAAAAATTAACACGTATCTCCGACACTTGTTATGAGGATTAAATGAGCTCATGTTCGACTTGTAAAGCGCTTAGAACACGGACTAGCAGAGTGTGTGCTGAATATTCTAGCTTCTGAATCATCACCATGAAGCACGCATGAGGCAGTCTGGTGTGGATGAAAAGGGAAGGATGCCTTTGCTTCCTCATGAGTATCAGTATATTGAGAAAAAAATCAACTCGCAATTTTGGAGCTCAACTCCTTATCTAAATATATATATATACTTTCCCCCCAACTTACGCGCGTGCGCACACACACACACTCACTCATTACTGCTAAGAGCACATGATCCAAAGTAGAGATCTGAGTTCAAGTCCTCTCTCAGCCACTTAACCTGGCATACTAGCAGTGAACAAGTTTCTTTACATTCCTCCGAGCTCTGACCTCTTCTATAAAAGGGAAGTGACATCTACCCCCAGGGGCAAGAGTCAACAGGTGGGGCTACAGAAAATCCTTTGTAAGCCCCGGAGCTCTGCAAACATGAGCTCTGCAAACATTACAGTAAAGAAAACAGTCAGCACAGAAACTTCAGGAGCTCATTCTCCTAATTAACCCTTTCTTCAAGACTTCAAAATGTTAAATAAATGATAACATTTAAGCATATAAAACCATATGAACTCCATTAGGGTCAGAGCCCCAGGATCTCCCACATAAATCAGAAAAGTCACTCAACTCTCAGCTGTCACTCATGTCCCCTCCATACATTCACTTGACAAACGTTCACTGAGTATCAAGTGCTGGGTACGTGAGTGGACGGAGCCAAAGAGCACCCTGAATAGCTGACATTTGCAAAGAAAAGAGGCCCCTCCATCTGGATGTGAGATGCACACCATGGTTTTTAAGGCCACTATGAACGTATTAATCTCCTAAAAATGAGTTGACAGACATTAGCTATTTGAGATGAATGACTTCCTACTTGATTTGTCTGATCTCTCGATCCATTAAGCATCTCAAATCTCCAGCCACCACATCTATTCCCATCACTTTTCACGGACTACCTCTCACTTTGTCATTGTTCAAACAAAAGCTTGTACTCAAAAGCAAGTCACAGGTACTCTCATCACTTTCAAGAGACAAATAAATCAAAACAAAACCCCCAAACCAGAGTACCACCACCAGCTCAAAGCTCTCAAAGCTCCAGGGCCCTCAGTGCTCAGAGAGGCAGGAACCTGGGATCACCTTAGGACTGGCCATATGCCAAGCTCCATATGTTTACTAACTCCTTAAATGTCACAAGTCTGTCACGTTACTGTGCCACCACCTTGCGGATGAGGAACCTGGGGGGTACATGCTAGATGAACCAACTTGATGGGAGCATTCCGGACGGGGCAACCTTACCACTACCGGACCTGACTGCTGACGGCTCAGAAGTAAAGCCCCTAAGTTACTCAAGTGCCCTTTGGTGTGCAGCAACCAAACAGGAACCTGCTCACCCCGTCACAGTTCCACGCGTGCGAGAGTCAACTCACATCTGCAAAACAATCTAACTGTTCACATACACCATCCCTTGGACCCACTCCTGTGTGGCTGCCTCATTTAATTCATCCTAAGGAAGTTCTATAGGTCTTCCTTCCTAAACCCCTTCCAAGTGGATGGCAAAACAGAAAGAAACTAAGTAGTGAGGTCATTGGAGTGGGGTTAAGGCTAAAAGGCTCAGAACACCGAGCAGAGGGAGAAGAGACCATAGGGGACTTGGCCTGCCCTGACCCCACGGTTTCCATCTCCTCTGGTCAACCTGGTGCTTTTTGAGTCCTTTTGGCTTAATTCTTCTGTTCCAGAAATGAGGAGCCAGAAAAGGAAGCAGAGCCAATGCAGGGTTCCGCTGGCAGGAAGAAGGGGGCCTGTTTCAGAACTGACAGTGGCTGCTTTCACTCACCTTTTCAGAATATATTTACACAAGAACGTGTCTCAAATGACATAATCAAATTTGAGACACTGGTTCAAAATTCTAAATTGCTCGTCCCAGAACTTTCCAAGTACACCTCGACATACGGAGTCCAAGAAGCATCTGTATGTGAAATGACACGCAACAAAAGTTCAAAGAACTGGCGAAAAGCATCCGGCCGTGCGCTCCGCTGTCAGCAGTTCTGCCAACAGTCAGCCAAGCAAATCACGATGAAGCCACGGATGCATGGAATGAATCCCAGACTGTCCGGGTTACACGATCCACACGTGGGCTGGTCTGTGACACATCTTCCAGGATTTCTATTAAGAACACACACACATACACACACACACACACACACACACACACACACGAATGAAATCATCTGCAGAACCCCTCCAGCAGCAAGAGTTTTTAGAACTCTACTACTTAATTCCTCCAACTAAGATGGGCCGGAAAAGAAAACAGAAACCAACTGTGGTCCCATATTTGAATGGAGAAGCTTCTAGAATGGCAGGGCAGACGATGACCAAGCAGAAGGATGAGCTGGATGAACTATGTGTTTCCATTCTTTTATCTGATCCCAGGACATCACGCCCAGAGCTAACCTCACATTTCAGGGCAATACAGACACAGATGGAGACCAAATGTGGAGGACACTGTGATTCCTGAATCCACCATCCTGTTCCCCTCCCAGTTGATAAACTGGGCACTGATAAGACCCAAGAAAGCGGAGGAGCTGCGGCCAAGGACGGTCATGAACTTCTCGGTTAGACTTTGTGTCCTGAAGCACAACAACTGTCCAGACAACCTTCTCAGGACACTCTCCATCAGCAACCTGGGCTGGGCCAACAACATGAACATGTGTTCAATGAGGCGATAAAGCACAAGGCTGTTTTTTGTTTTAATCTCACACGTGGCATCTGGATTTTTTTTTTAACTATTTGGAAAACACATGCCAGAAAAATCTTACCTGCTGCCAAACCCTCTCTTTTAATAAGAGAAACCTTATACATGCATGACAGGCGCCTCACAGCTTGGAACTAACCACACTGTATCGGACGTCCGCAGCTGAGCAGGTTATTGTAGGTGGGAAATCATTAACCGAGTACAGTGAGAACGCTCAGCCAACCAAAGGCCAAACTCACCCAGGAAAGACAAAAGCATCTCTGCCCTCAGCATCCAGGAGAGACAAGAGGAACTGCATCTTGCGCTCCGGGCATCTCGATGGGCCGCTCAACTACAGGGCACTGATATGCTCGGGAGGTTTTTAATCCCCTGAATCCCAACACGACACAATGGTAACAGCAAGGACTATGGACGGAGCCTCACCTGCCTGCAAAACCTAGAAAGGCCAGGCCAGGTCTCTGGCGCCAATTCTCAGTCAAGCGGTCATATGACAGAACAAAAATAAGGGTAGCCTGTGGAGGAGGGCGCGGCAACGTGGCTCAGGGCGGCATTCTGTTGTTTACATGATGGAATGTCCCATGTGAGGACTCAAAACGGAATCTACCATTTTGGACTCGTCATCCAGATCCCTGTCAGTCCTATTTACTCAGAGACAGCTAGACATTCTCATCCAAACCATTTCAGAGTTAGGGTTCGTTCCCCCATGAAGTTCCCTGGGATAAGAATTTGACAACCAACCACAACTAGGGATGTTGAAATGAATAAACAAATCATGATGGGAAAAAGTATCCTATCCTAAACCTTCAAGCAGCCAAATAACTGGACTTCAAACCATGATGGGGGGAGGGTATAGCTCAGTGGTAGCGCGCACGCTCAGCACACGTGAGGTCCTGGGTTCAATCCTCGGTACTTTCATTAAATAAATAAATAAACAGGCCTAATTACCTCCTCCCGGCCTAAAAAATTAATAAAGCTAATTACTCCCCCCTCCCAAATTTAAGTTGGAAAAAAAAAAAACACACAACAGCTCTGCCCAGTAGAACTTTCTAGGTGGGTGGGGGTGTTCTCCTACCAGCCACATGTAGCTACTGAGTGTCTGAAATGTGACTAATGCCAACCAAGGCATTAGTCCTAAGTTTTATTTGGTTTGAATCTTAACTTGAGCAGCCTCGTGGCTAGTGCCTCCTGGTCAGCGGGGCCCGCTCTAGTCCCCAGGAGGTGGCAGAGGATGGGCCAGAACCCGTGGTGTTACCCGAGAACCACAGTGTCAGTAGAAGAGCAGGAGCCACCCAGGTCTCACCCAGCTGGGAAGGGACAGGGGCAGAAACACAGTCAACAGGGAGGGAGGACCCACCCTAAGGGGCTGGGGTAGGCTGAGCGAGTGCCCTCAGGGAGCCGACATTCCCGAGGGGGGCCACAGGGGCCCTCTTCACAAGGAGATAAGCTCATTTCAGGCTGGGTGAGCGCTCCGCGGAAGCCTAAAAAGGACGGAATGACTCCAGGGAAAAGCTGGCAGTTTTCGGGGAAGGACCTCTCCAAGCACTAGACCTTCTCCGGCTAAAGGGAGCAGGTCGTGAAGATCTGTGCGAAGAGTGTTCTGAGCAAGAGGAACAGCGGGCGCCAAGGCCCTGGGGCCAGGACTGGCCTGGCGGGCCTGCGGGCAGAAGGGGTGGGGAGCCCTCTGCAGCGGGGTGGCCCCAAGTGGCCACTCCTCACCTGAAACAGGGCTGGCCCGAGTCCAGACGTGCTCCAGGTCCAGCACCCGCCAGCTTCCAAACACCCAGTATGGAAAGAAAAGTGTGTAAAAGATTACATTAATTTTGTGTGTGTGTGAGTACTGATTCCACGTTGAAATGCTATTTTTTATGCAATGGGTCACTAAAACATGAAAACGTGTCGTGTTGTCTACTTTGTGGTGGGTCTACTAGGCGCGTGTTCATGACTCACGTTAGCTTTTCTTGGCAGCACTAGGGCAGAGCAGAGAGTGGAGAGGCTGGGCTGGGGACTCGGGGCTTAGAGCCAGGCCTGGGCTCTTGACCCAAGTGTGACGGGCCACTGGGGAAGTGACGTGATCTTGTTTCTACTCTGGAGACATCACTCGGGACAGGAGGTGGGGGAAGACGGGGAAGGAGGCGGGGAGTCCAGGCTGGAGACAGGGCTCAGCTGGCCACCCTTCCTGCCGGAGGACAGCGTCCTTGTTAAGAGCCCAGATTTAGAATCACATTGCTTGGACCTGAATCTCAATTCCAGCACTTAGGAAATCTGTGGCTACGGACAAATGACTTAACTTCTCTGTGTCTGAGCTTCCTCGTCTGCAAAGTGGGTTATTAACATGTCTAAAGACATGCTTTTCCAAATGCTCAGAATAGTGCCTGACACGCAGGAAGCCCTCAGTAAGTGTCTCGTGATTACCACTGTCAAATGAGAAATATGAAGGAAGACGGTAAACCTGGTTTTTAACTGAAAAACTGGGTAAGAGACAGTGGGCACGACCTGGGGTGGGAAGTGGGGAGATCTGGGGGGGGATGGAAGTAGTCCTCCTTTGGCCAGGTTACGTCTGAGACTCTTACTGGTCACCAAGGGGACATGTCAGGTAGGGAGCTGGCTCTCTAACTGTGAGTTCTGAGGTGAGGGGTCCAGGCTGGCCATACGATTTGAGACCTATCAGCATACAGGGAGTGCTCAGAGCTTTGGACTGCATGAAACATCACGGGGCGGAGTACAGGAGGATGACAGAGGGGGCGCCAACCCGGGGTCTGCAACGTCCAGAGAACCAGAAGCAAAGGAGGAACGACAGGGAGGCTGACAGGGAATGCTGCGCAAGGCGAGGCAAGAACAGCCCAACGGACAACGCGGGGGGGACAAGAAAGGCTTTCAAGGGGGAGAGTCAGCTGCTGCAATACAGCTGAAGGCCGAGGAAGACGGGGGCGGGCCACACACGGGCAGGCTGGCCCCAATGCTGCAGGGGGCCCCGACGGCTGGTGTCCCACCCAGGGAACAGCCTCTAGAACTCTCAGTAATGACCACTGGACACCTGAGCCACAGAAGTAGAAGCAGACACAGTTATAAGCTTGAAAAAAGGTGAGAAAGTAGACGGTGGGGAGAGTAGCATATATTCTCCTCAAGGTTACTGACTATCAAGGGAAGCACCATAGGGCAATGGCTGGAGAGGGACATAGGATTTTTAAGGAAATTTTCAACGAGAAATGTTATATAAGGCCTGTTTTTATGTCACTGGGAGAATCCAGGAGAAAGGAAGAAATAAATAATCCAGGGGCAAAAAGAGTGGCCTGCGAGAGAGACATCCTTGAGAAGGCGAGAGAAGGTTCCTTGTGGGGAGAGGAGGAGCCTCTGACAAGATCAGGCCTGCGCTCAAGCTCTCAGAGGTGACAGGGCAGCAGTAAGATGGAGCTGGTGGTCAGGAGATGAGACAACCTGACCGAACAGCTTCTTTTTCACAATGAAACAAGAAGAAGAGTCAACAGCGTAGAAGAGGAGGAAGGTGTGGGACAACTGATGACAGATCAGAAGGTGTCACAGTTTTCTTGCAACTGGTCAAATTACCCAAAAGTGTACTGAGACGCCCGACAGATGCCCACTGGAGGTGGGTGGTCACAAATGTGATGAGAGTCCGGGTGACACAGTCTTGGACTAGTTGGAAAAACAAGTCTAACCAGGGTGGGGAGCCTACCCGGGGTTGGCTGGGGTCTCATCAGGGAGTCCAACGCAATAGGAAGATCCACGTGGTTTGGTTGTTTGCAGGAGGGAAGTCTAGGCTGCCATCTTAGGGCACGAGGAGAGTGACGGACAGTGAAAAGGAGAGAGGGTCCACAGACTGGCAGAGCTCTGAATTTTAAAGTGCGAGTCTCACGTAGGAAGGATGGGCGTGGAAGTTCAGGAAGCAGGATGCTTTAAATCACGATTCTAGAGGTTAATCAGGACAAGAAGATCCAAAGAAAGTGGATAAAATGAGGTGCAGAAAGGTCAGCGGGGCCGAGGAGGTCAAGAACTGAGGGGCCAGCTGGCCAGCTGGGTGGACTGTCACTGTGCACACTGAGGTCTCATACAAAGGTGAGCAAAGACTGTGAGATAAACGGGGTCCAGGGACCAGGAGACAATGACAGAACAGGGGGAGGGGAAGGAGAGTTATAGCTGATGGACCACATCTCAAGAGGAGCTGAGGTTTAAAAGACGGGGGAAGGATTGGTGAGCTAGAAATATCAACAGGTAAATATTATTGCTTGAAGAGACCGTCAGGGAAGCAGTGTCCTCGAGGGAAGACCAGCCAGGTTTTCATGAGAGCAGAGAGGTGATGAAACATTCAGGAGGCAGAGAATGTGGGGACTCTGCCCATGACAGAGGACTCGAAGGGCAACAGGGGGACACAGAGGCATAGCTGGTGCAAGTATTGTAATGGGAGGGCAACCACTTTGAAACCGGTCTGGTGGTGAACAATGAATCAGGTAGAGCCTCCTAATTCAGTGGTACCTCAGCACGCCTCGTTTGAAAAGTTGAAGCAAATTTCAAGTCTCTTACAAAGGGCACACCAGAGGTATAAAGGCGATGGCAACTCCAGAGGTCACTAAAGTACATCTTAGACACCTGTCAGCAGCTGACCACAGCTGTCATCAGCTTGTTGGAACATAACCATCACTTCCACGCCAGCCCTTCGTACCAAAGTCAGCCACCACTAGAGGGCGACACAGCCCAGAGACTTAAGCAACTACCCAGCACTAATTTTTAATCAAACCAAGCTCTAAGCGGGAGCAGACACTGGTTGAAATTCCTCCCAAATTTCATAAATCACTTAGTTCAATTTTGAAGATGGAATACTGTAACAATACAGGGAGGCCATATGTCTAGATCTGTACACAGAAAGGTCTCAAAGGCTTTACACCAGACTGGTTAACAGTGGCTCATCGCTGGCAAAAAAGATGGGGAATGGGGGTGGGGCAACTATATTAAAAGGCCCACTCTCACTTTTTAGCCTATATGCTGTGTTTGAGTATTTTTCAGAGTGCATTCACATATTATTTGTATAACTTTAACACACATTAAAAATGTGAAGATACAGTCCACAGATAGAAAATGTATCACATAAACAAAACCTTAGGAAACAGCAAAGTATATACAGAGAGACTCCCCAAATGGCAGCCTTCAGCGAGGACCTAAAATCCATCACCTCAAATTCTGTGCTTTTTCCCAAAGGAAAATAAGGTGCCAAACAAAAGTCATCTGCTCAAATAACAGGGGCAAAATTAAAACACCCAACTCTCACCCCAGATCCTAATACACGGAAACTCTGTTTCGTCTTGTACTAAAACATTCACATTTAGTGTTCAGTCACCAACTCCTGACTTGTCCAATATCCTTCCCACCTCCCTTCTCTCCCACCCACTAACCCCCACCAAAAAAGGTGGGGGGGACGGTGGGGAAACAGATCGTGTACCTGAAGCAGCATGCCTTTCTTAGGTTAAATTATATTTTAACAAATGTTGATTGATATATTCATCTCTTGATGAAAAACAGTAATTGCTCAATTAGGGAATAAAAACACCAAAGCCCCACCTAATCCTTATCTTCAAATTACCTGCAGTTTATTAAAACAGCACAAGCAGAATATGGTAATGGTCACCCAAGCACAAAGGGATTCAACAGGGGGGTAAATAAAATGCTACATCTGCTGGACTGAGGAAAATGGTCCCGAAATTTAAGATAGTAAGAAACATTTTTTTCCAAGGGCGAACATTTGCTGAGCACTCACTATGGAGCCGGGCCTCATGGTTTATGCAGTTACCAAATTCCACACTCACAAAATCTGATGCGGTAACTACAGAAGCCCCCACCCCACCCCCCCACCTGCATTTCGCTTTTGGCTGTTTCAGTTACCTGGAGTCAACCGAGGTCCGAAAATACGAGAGGGAAAATTCCAGAAGTAAACAATTCATAGGTTTTAAACTGTGTGCCACTCGGAGGAGCGTGAAGTCTTGTGCCACCCCACCTGGGATCCCCCACCGTCAACATCGTCTGCTCCTGGCGTCCAACCACCAACATGGACATCGCCGTGGCTCCGGGATCCAGGATCACCCCAAGCAGAGGCTCCTCCTTCTGAAGTGCGGTCAGAAGGTCAACGGTTGCCTAACACATCACAACGCCTACGTCAGTCACTCACTTCATCTCACCCCTTAGGCATTTTATCATCTGGCCCCATCACAAGACGGGTGAGCCCAGTACAGCAAGATAATTTGGGAGAGAAACCACATTCACGTAACTTTTATGACAATACACTGTTATAATAGTTTTTTTATTATTACTTACTGTTGTTAACCTCTTACTGTGCCTAATTTATAAATTAAACGTCATAGGTACGCATATCATAGGTATATATGCATAGAGAAAAAACAGTGTATACAGTTGTCTCTTGAACACAGGTTTAAACTGTACGGGTTCACTTCAACACACATTTTTTTTCAACAGTAAATACTGCAGTTCTGCCTGATTTGTGGTTGGTTGAATCCGCAGATACAGAGGAACCATGGATACAGAGGGGAGACTATAAATTATTTGTGGGTTTCTGACTGCCCAGGAGGTCGGCACCCTGACCTCTGCATCATTCAAGGGTCAACTGTATAGGGTCTGGTATTACCCACGGTTTCAGGCAACCACGGGGGTCTTGGAGTGTATCCCACAGGCGTAAAGTAAGGAGGGACTATGGTGTAATGAACTTCCTTAGAGAAGGAGGGAAAACACAGCTGGCCAGCAAGCAGCAGAGCCAGAATTCAAACTGAGGTCTGCCTGATCTGTACCTGCTCTAACCACAACCCTCAGCCAGCAGACTGGATGGCACTCTCTTTACTTCTCAATGTGAACCTCATCCCAGCCTCAGCCCCTCTCTGCCCTTGCTGTCTGGCTTTCACAAAATTTTGACATTTATATTTGGGTTATCTAACTTGGCCAATGCAGGCCTGGGTCCTAAAAAGAGCAGGTGAGGGTCAGATCCAGAGAAGTATAGACAGAAGGTCTATACTTAATCCAAGATGGATTAAGGAAGGCTGTCAGATGTTTGATGACACAGCAGCTGACAATTTGCTGTCAAGTGTGATTAAGGGAGCAGAGAAGAACAGACCTTGGTTCTCAACAGTGGCTGCTTCTTACAACCACCTGTGTAGCTTTTAAACTCAGCCATCAATGCCCAGGCCTGCCTGCCCTAGACCAAGGAAATCGGGATCTCTGGGCATTGGTAAAGTTTCAAACCTCTCCCAGGTAACTCTAACATGCAGCCAGAATTGAGAACCACGGGGCCAAACCAAAGGCTAAGAGGACTGAACTTGGGAAGTAATGATGGTAGGGCAGCAGGACTGCAAACAGAATTCCAGCCAAAGTTAGCAGCGTGAACTTGTCATAAAGATACACAACTTAGCTTGGTGACATTTGTCAGCAATTTTCTGCAGCGAGGAGCAGAAAGAACACCACAGCAAGGCCCTCCAGGAAAGGTCAGTGGGTCAGAGATAAAAGAGTGCAGTGGGTGCAAAGGCACTGTGGCAGCAGCTGATAAAGGACTACAGGCTGAATACTGTAGATGTGAGGCCAGAACACCACTGCCAGACAGGGAAAATCCAGGGGGGCCAAGGGACCAGGCTGAGGGCAGGAAGGGATGTCCGGATGGCCTGGGTACCTTTCCAACATATGGATGCATATGAGTGTCACACCTCCCCTTTACATCCCCCACTATTCTGGCCCTTAGGAGGCCTCCCAGGTGTTTCTGGTACCTCTGTCCCACTGAGACCACTGGAAGGAGAAGGTGTAGACAAGAGAAAAATGAAGCAGAGAGAGAAGACTGCAGAATTTAAGAGCTTAGAGGTCCAGCCACTTCAACAGAAGCAGTGGCTTGGTTTAAAGAGAAATACTATTAAATTTACTTCAGTGAGAAATGACGAGGCCAGTGCATTAGCCCATCCCCAGGGATATCAAAGACCCTTAAGATGACGCAGGGGCCTAGGTAAGGATGAAAACCCAGAGATGTAGGGTATGGCCCCAGGAGAGTGGCAGCAGCTGGTGTGAGAGCCAAGGTCGGAATCTTCAAAAGATATCCTGCTCAGGTTGCAGGGGCCAAAGGTGATCTGGACATCAGGGCTGGAAGGCTCAGCACCTGGAGCTGGAAGAGGAGCTTTCACAGGAGAGAAGGAGGGAGCAATGTCCTGGGGCAACAGTTATTGTAGGTGAAAGGAGCAGAAACAGTTCCTCAGATGAGAAATGAGCTAATCAGACAGACTTCCCTTCAGCCCCAATGGTCTACAGCACAGTAAGTATCTCAGGAAACTGTGAAAGATTTGGTGCAAAAGATCATTTGGCCAAAAAACAACAGCAACAAAATAAAACAGAAAGAATGCAAGTTCCCAGAGTGACGCACAGGCCTGGGGAAGGGACAAGGCAGTTCTTAGAACTAGTTGTTTGGTTTTGCTCTTTTCTTTTTTTAATCAAAGGGAGGGAAGTTTTAAAATTAATCTGTCATAACAAGAAAAAAATGATTTTCTACATATCAACAAATTGTCGTTTTAGCACAATCACTGATAAAGCAGAACTGGCAGTTATATCATTAAATGAGATGAAAGAAAGCTATGAAAAGCCACCACGTTTCCTCCACCAACTTGGTTTTGATCTATTCGTACATTTTGCAAACAGTGAATACTGTGTCAAAAGCCTCATGCTACGTGCATCACAGGCACCCAAAAAGCAATGATTAGCAACACACTTGTGACGTTGAGTGAATCAGGCGGAACACAAACGGGGACGTCCGTATTGACAACAGTACGTTCCAAGAGCCAATCTGTGTTCGCTTTCAGTTAACAGAGCAGATGGGATCTGAGTCCTATCAAGTTTTCAGTTTATTGGAACTTCTTTGTAATTCTTGTTTGAGCTTCAGGGAAACAGACTGAGAAGGGAAGTAAAGGGAACTCGTTAACGATGTTGGAAAGACACAAAGGACTGTGGGGTTGTCACTCACAGTAACTAAGTTTGGAGCAGTTATTCTAAAAAAAAAAGAGAGAAAGAGGGAGAGAGAAACACCTGAATTAGAGAAGAGGCAGCCATTACCCAGAGGTTAAGAGAAAAGGCTTCTTCTGAGAACATTAAGGAAGAAGAGAGGAAACATTCTGTGCGTGTCACCGGCGAAGCCGTTGGGGCAGCCAGAACCACATTCACATCATTTCAAACAATCCGAGAGAAACACAGAGAAATGATTTTTCATACTTACAGACTCAGTATCATTAGCTTATAATCTCACTGTCTCCACTATGATACGGATCCCCAATAAAGAGTGAAAAATGGCCAACTGCTTCCCCATAAATAAACATGAACGTCCAGGAGCAATGAGGCTGACGTCCCACCTCAAACACGTACTTAAATCAAATCTGAACACGGTAAAAAAAGAAATTGATGGCATATTATCTTGAACATAAATTATTCTAGACAGTAATAAGGGTAGGCTGTTTTTCCTGCTCGGAGGCACACGGTCCTGGACATATTCCTACATCCTTAATAATATACGTGCTGATTTAAATTAACCACAGCCTTAAATATGAATCCAGAAAAAACAAAGCACTCAGAGAAGAGGCAGTCCTGCAAATGCTTTGGACGAGGAGATCCAAGTTTTAATTCTTAGTTCATTCCCGAAATATTTACTAAGCCCTTGTTCCCCCCTAGGTACTAAGGGCCAGACAAGGCTTCCTTCCCACTCCTGGAATTCCTTTCTAGGTAGAGGAAGGCAAGAATGCCATGGCTTGAGTTTGGGCAAGGAACTGGCTATGTCAAGCCAAGTCCCTTCCTCTGGTTCCATCTCACCCACCATATAGAGATCTGTCCAAGGATGGAGCCTGTCCTTGGTGAGGAAGCCCAGGCCCGTGCTGCTACTCACCAGGGTAGGCAAGAGGAGATGTTAAGTCGGCCTTGTTCCACATTACCAAGTCCATGGGCCTGGCCACACAAGCCACATTCTCCCATGTCAAGCTCTGGCATAACTCAAGAGAATGCTTTGGTTCACCCCCCCACAACTCCCCGCAGTCTTTTTATTTCTCAGATGGGATGTATTTCCTGGATGCCCCTGAGCCCCAGCACTGTGCTGCTGTACAGGGCAAAGGAATTCAGGGGGTGGCTCCAAATTTAGGGCACAAAGACCCACTTGGAGAGTGTGTTTTCAAATGCAAATTCCTGACCCCCAAGGCCCATAAATTCCCCCTGAAGCAGGGCTGGGGAGAGCTCGGAAATCCACACCTTGGACCACCGCAGCTTAACCAAAACCACTCCTTGAGAAAGCCTTAAGGAAAGTTCATGGCTCTTTACCGCTGAGCTTAAAAACGCACAACGTCTTAACAGTAAATCTGATTTTCCATTTCTGTAAATGAAACGATTTTACGGTCGATTTAGCGACCCATAGAAAATGCTCACAGGACAAGGCTGCATATGAGAAACACGATTCTGAGTTGGCTAAAATAACGGGGCACGTCAGTTCACAGTTGTGTTCCGTCAGATGCCAGCCTAAGACACCCACGGCCCAAGCAGGTGCACCGGGGAGGGTGCCTGGTCCTCACATTGGCACAGGGACTGCTGAGAGGGGACACAGCAATTTGGGAGAAAACCTGGCAGTACTGGGTATGATCAAGTTACCTAAAAATCATTAGGTCTAAACACATTTCTTCTCCAACAACCCAAACTCTCCAACCTAAATCTGAAGTTAACAGAGATGGAGTGTCATCCAGGGCCTGCCAAACAGACATGGTGCATTGACTTTTTTCTAACCTCTTAGCAGAGGCAAAAGAATCATATTCCAAGATCTGTAATGTCAAGACTGCACAAAAGGTAAAGTTCAAACAAAACTTACCACCTTTGTATTAATAATATTCATGGCCATGCTCCCATGTGTCCACATTTAGCTCATGTCCCAAATGTCCCAACTGCACTGTACCATGCAGGACATACTCTCTCACCATTTAAGGAGCTAGTCAACAGAACCAACAATGAAAATGAGAGTCATTCTTTCAAAGGTCCTAAAATCGTGAGTCCGCGTTTTCGATCAGGACTATGTCAGCCCCCTCCTCCGCCCAAGCAGTGGAAATTAGAGCCTGATGATCTCTTAGGAACGTCTACAATTATGACAAACCTTCAAATTAATCTTGGGAGGACTCCTGGGCTTCTCCAGTAGTGTTTTAAGATCCTGCATTAATGAGAAAAACACAAGGCAACCCTCCCTGTTTCCTAAACAGACTAGTCTTTGGGAAAAATCTGGACCTAAGCAGATTCCTTCTCTCCCAATGATGCTTTAACACCTTCTACCATGTGAACTACAGATGCATTCCAGGGAGGGCTCAGACACATTCCCAGAAGGTAATTCTACTCCGTGATCTTCAAGCACCTACTATGTGCCCAGAACAGGAAAAAGAAAAAACAAAGGTAAATACCAACAGGAATCAATAAAAAGACAAAGGCCAATCAATGGGCCCATCTCCTACTGTCAGAGAGCCTAAGGGTAAGTCCACCACCGTGGTAGACAGAATAATGGCCCCCAAAGACAGCCACATTCTAACCTCAGGGACACACGACTCTCTCCAGAGAAAAGAGGAATTAAGACGGTCATCAACTGACCTTAAAATAGGGAGATTATCCTGGAATGTTCAGACAGGCACAGTGTAATCACAGGGGCTCTTAAAAGTGGAAGAGGGAGGCCGGGGAAGAGAGAGACCTGTAGGAAGCCATGGTCAGAGCTGCTGAACTGCTGGCTCTCAACACGGAGAAAGCAGGCCACGAGTCCAACAGCGAAGGTTACCCAGGGAACCTGGAAAGGCCAAGAGCCTCACCTCACCCTCACAGCCCCCAGATTCAACAGAGCCCTGCTGACACCCTGATTTTAGCCCAGTGAGACCTACGTGAGACTTGTAACATGCAGAACTAGTTCACAAAGGGGGGAGGGCATAGCTCAAGTGGTAGAGCGCATGCTTAGCATGCACGACGTCCTGGGTTCAATCCCCAGTTCCTCCTCCAAAACAAGATAAACAAATAAACCTAATTACCTCCCCTCGCCAAAAAAATTAAAAAATAAAGCATATAGAATATGTTTTTTTTAAAAAAAAGGAAGTGAAATAAAGACTTAAAAAAATAAAGCACTACTTCGTAAATCTGCATTGTTTTAAGCCACTAAATTGGTAATAAATGTCTACGGCTCCTTTTCCAAGTACCAAAATGATTTCCAATCTATGGTAAGTGCTAGGCAAAAAGACATACTAGATTTTAAAAAGCAAGAGAAAAGGGGGGGGGTGCTTTAAAAAAAAAAAATCTCCCAAGTGATTCTGACAAGAAAGAAATACCTTTACCCAACAAATACTGCCCAACAGCAAAACTGTCGCTGGAAACCAAACTTCAATTCCCCACGTAAATAAATAACAAATTTGCCCCGAGTGTTTAAAAACTTGTGAAAACATGTTTTCTGCTTTGGTTGATAAATTTCCATTATGGAAGGCTCACTCAAATGCTTGCTTAAGAGAAAGCACAGCCCTAGAAGCTCAGAGATGGCGTCCGCCTTGCCTCTGCAGTGGGCTGACAGCAGCAAGTGTTCAAGGAGGCGTCTCCAGGCAACAGAAGCAAGCAGGTGGGACCTCCTTCTGGCTAGGAGCGCACACACCTTCGAGGAAAACGAAGAACAAAACAAGGGGGCTAGAGCCCCAAGTTCAAGCCACAGCTCTGATACGTCTGCCTGGGTTCCCAGGACAGTGGATCCGATCCCTGGCCTCCCTGCCTCAATTTCTAAGTAGTCTCCCTGTATCCGTTCTTGTCATAACCCCGACCCCCCACTGCCATCCACTCGACACACAGCAACCAAAGTGATCATTTTTTATGAACTCGAAGGATGATACCACTCCCCCGCCTACAACCCTTCGATGATACCTCACTGCATCTTGAATGACATCCAAATTATTAGCATGTCCACAAGGCTCTGCCCCATGGGCCTCCACCCATCCCACAGCCTCATACTCCAACCACACTCTTTATTTCAGTCCCTCTAGCCTGCCAGAGCTCCCCTGCCTCAGAAACCCCCAGCCCCTTCCTTTGGGTCTCAGCTTAAGTGTCACTTCCTCATAGAGGACTTCCTCATAGAGGACACAGACAATACCAGGTGTTGGTGAGGATGTGGAGAAATCAGAACCTCACACACTGCTGGGGGGAATGTAGAATGCTGGTGCAGCTGCTTTGGAAAAATCTGGCAGTTTTTCAAAGGGTTAAATGCAATCAGCATCTGACCCAGCAATTCCACTCCTAGGTATGAATTTAAGAGAAACAAAAACATGTTCGCAGAATAGTTTCTACAAGACTCTCCAAGAACATACCTGGATGTTCACAGCAGTATTATCCGTAACTCCAAAACTGGAAACAACTCAAATGTCCATTAACTGATGAAGAGATCGAGGGGTCGGCATGGCTTCCATCTTTACAAACCGTATGGTTTTACAATAGACTGTATTCCATACCATGGAGTACTATTTGACAGTAAAAAGAAATGAAATACTGACAACCTGGATGAGCCTTGAAAACATGCCAAGAGAAAGAAGCCAGTCACCAAGGACCACATACTGTCCGATTCGATTTCCATGAAATGTCTACAACAGGCAAACCTAGAGAAACAGAAACAGATTAGAGGCTGTCTTTGGCTGGGGAGGGGATGTGTGGGAGAACGAGAGACTGCGGTTTCTTCTCCAGCACTGAAAATGTTCTAAATTTGTGATGATGGTTGCACAACTCTGTGAATCTACTAAAAGCCACCGAGTTGTACACTTTAAATGGGTGAACTGTATGTACAGTATAGGAATTTTATCTTCATAAAGCTGTTTTTAAAAAAAAAGAGCAAGTGAGTTTCTGACATTAAATTCATTAACTATACCTATAGTGAACAAGTAACAGTGACAAAGGAGTGTTTTTGGTTAAAGCTACATATACCTACCTATTCATGCCCTCATATAATCACAGGCAGATACTGACAAGAATTAAGTTCAAGAAGTTAGTTTAGAAAAGGAAAATGAGTGAGGTCCAGCCTAGTGTAATAACCTGAGTCAGGAGGGGCTAGGTGATGCCAGAAAACCACCATTAACATCTCAACATCATCTTAAAAGCCAAGACAAAGGCTTCATTGTCAGTGTAGGTCCATCAAATGGACTCCGGTCCATGCTGACACTGACCTCCCTTGAGGACCAAGGCCCACAGCACAGCTGAGCTGCCCTCTGGACCACACGCAGGCACCACAGCCGAGAGGGCTCCCGTGACCCTTGCCTTGGCACAAAACCAACAGGCACCTCATCTGTTCACATTCTAATTAATCAAAGGTGGTCACATGACCATGCCTGGGCTCAGCAGGGCAGAGAGATGTAATTCCACCATCTACCCTGAAGAAGAAAGGTCCAAACATTTGTGAACAATCTTAATGATGACCCTAGACACCAACTCTCAAGCTCTATTCCTCAGGGCCAACCCTCCCGAGAGAGGCACTTGCCTTCCCAGCCTTTCATAGGCACATGACCCCAGTCCCAGCACCCATGGGAAAGAAAAACAAGTGCTGTCCCCAGGCGTCTCCAACCCACCCCATCAAAGATCATTACAGTATCTGCTCACTTCTCCTCCTCCCCAGCCTCCGTATGAATAGCACCATTATCCACCCAGACACCCAAGCTAGAAACCCAGCCCATCCCCAGCCCAGCCACACCCACCCTGACACCCAGCACCCCAACAGCTCAGGATTGGTCCTCTTCTCTGGGCTCCTGTAGCTGCAGCCCGAATTCAGACCTTGGTCTCATCTGGACCATCACAAAATCTTCCTAAAAACTCATCTTCAGTCTCCACTCTGGCTCTTCTCCAAATCATCCACGTGTCACCATCAGTGCAGTCTTCCTCAACTGTTAATATCATCACTTCATTTCCATTTAAAATTTCTTAGCAGCTGCCCGATGTCCATATGGGCTGCCCCCCTTTCGTGTCTGGTCTTGTCTGTCTCCACTTTCCTCTCCATAAGTCATACCAACCCCGAAACTGCTATTTTCCAACCATGCCCTGCACCCTCTCTTACACCTCTAGACTTCCGAACACGCTGTTGCCGTTGTCTGGAATAAAATTTCCACTCTTTGGGTGATGCATTTCTCCCAAGAATTCAGATTTTAATTCAAGGGCTTGCTCCCCTGTGAAATCTTCCTGCAAATAAAATCCTCTCTCCCAAAGCAACCCTCTTCAGTACCTGCATGACAACATGAGCACGCCTGGCTGGCAGTATTTATCACACCCTCCTGGTGTTCCCCACCTGGCCTGGGAGCTTGCGAAGGGCAGGGGGCTTGCCTTTTCCTAATCCCCAGCACTCAACCACTGGCTGGTTCTCAGACTTCTTTTTTTCAGTTATAAATATTTTTTTTCCAGATTATTTTCCATTATAGGTTATTCCAAGATACTGAATATAGTTCCCTGTGTTATAAGGTAAATCCTTGTTTGTCTACTTAATGGATAGTAGTTTGTATCTGTTAATCCCGTACTCCTAATTTATCCCTCCCCTCCTCCTTCCCCTTTGGTAACCATACTTTTTCTATGTCAAGACTTTTTTGTTGTTGAATGAATGAGAGAATTAATCCAAAATCCTTTGCTATTGCATAACTGTGTCCTCTTGACTTTCTGTCTTCTTGGATATCATAAAGAGTGTCCCCCAAGGGAAGGACTGAGTGCTGGAACCTTCACATACATCACTGCATGTACACACTGCCAACCCAGTGAGATAGTGCAATTATCCACTGTTCACAGCTGAGAAAATTGAAGCTCTGCCAAGTTATGTCATATAGTAAATCTGACAAAGCTAGCAAGTGACAAAGCCAGGATTTAAACCCAGATGGCCTTACCTCTAAATTTAATCTCCATTACTACACAATTTGCTGATTAAATCATACTATTTATTAATAATGAAATTAAGGCACACTTAGGAAGTTTAATTTTAGAAAATTTTACATAATCTGTTTCTGTACAACCACAGACTACAACAATGTTGACATCAGAAGGTACTTTCAGGGTCTAGCATAGGACCCCAGTTCTCCCCTGGTAAGACTGGACTACCATTCAGGATGTAGAACGCCGGGTGCTGCACAGATGTCTGCTCAGTGGATGACTCCAATGCTATCAAAGCAAAAGACCTCCTCAGGCTGATGTTTATCACCCATACTCAGCTACTCAGTACGTCCTCCAATTCACCAAGCTCTAACCAATCAACGTGTCTGCTGCTGATTCCAGATCACTGTATCCTGGGGATGCGCCTCTCATTAGAGTCCTTTCTTCTCTCTCTGTGACCAATTCCTTTGAAAACCATGTCTGAAGTCAAAAATCAAAAATCACCCAGAAGAGGGGTGGGGAGTAGAGGTCAGCAGTAGAGTGTGTGCTTGGAATGCACAAGGTCCTGGGTTCAATCCCCAGTGCTTTCATTAAAGGGAAATTTTTTTTAAATAATAGTAAATAAAGAATTAAAATACATTTTAAAAAAAAGATCAGAAAAAAAAATTGTTTTTAAATCACCTGGATTTGGGAACCTCCACCATCCCAGGATAAATTCCATCCACAGTTCTGGACTCCCGGTCAGAAAGCTGAGCTGGGCAGCGTCTCAAGATCCTAGGCCACTCCTGCAGCAGGGACGTGCCCAGGACCGCCACCTGACACCTGGATCAGGCCTCCGGGAAAAGGAGGCCTCTCCTCTCACTGGACACACCAACAGCCAGCCTCAGGCTGCTTCCTCCCACAGGGCGACGAGGCCTCCGCCTGGCTGCTGCCACTGTGGCCATTCATTGCCCGGTATTCTAGCATTTTCCCTTCTCAAGATAGTTCTTAAAGGCTAAATGCTCTGGAAGGCTGACCCCTGGAAAATGCAAGAAGTATGCTTTACAAGATCATTCAGTCAACGACCCCGACCACACCACTTCTTGTGGGCTGGCTTTTATATTTCTCCCTTCCAAAAAGCAACATTTGAAAATACACCAGCAACTGACCAAAGGGACCTGGAGTCACTTTGGTTTATTAAAACGAAGACGGAGTGAGAGGGCTTGGGCTGTTTCGTGTAGTTAATAAACTAAGCTGGAGTCGGTTTCCTAGTAACACGCTGACCCAGGATACAAGGCCAGGATCAACACCACCTATTTCCTTAACCATTTTCACAATAAAAATAAGAGATAGGAGAGAAAAATAAACATATGGCCTACAAAACAAAGCAGCTTTGGCCAGAAGACATTACCAATGATCCCAAGCAAAACAGATTCTTTGTTAATTTAAAAGATCTAGACTGAAATCTTGATCTTATGTTACATTCATTAACGAGTACTTATTAGCCGCTACTAGGCACTGCCAGGCCCAGAAGCCAAGTAGAAGACACACGTCCCTACACTCAAACATCTCGGTCTCGGGGGGTAGGCAACGCGCTAACGGAATCATAACACAAGCTTACTCTGAATCGCAGTGGTGGGGGAGCAGATTGATGGGGGAGGTTGTCCTTAAAAGCAACACATCAAATAGATTCATGCTGCACAGTGGCGTTATGACCCAGCATGGCATTCCTGGGCATCAGCCATCTCACCCTCTGCTCTCTTTTCCACCAAATTTCCTGAAGCCAGGACACTTCAGTGCTACCCATTTCTTCCAGCTGCTGGCCAATCCCTGCCAGCTGCAGGGACGTCTGCCCGCACCTTGTAAGCCAGGACTTGTCACCAGTTCCCAATGCCCGCTCATCCTGACCTTTCCTTTCCTAGGAGGAGATGAGGGTCCACCAGCTTACCTGTTACTATCTCCCTTTGCTTTTATTTTTTTCTTTTCTTTTTTTAATTGAAATACAGTCAGTTTACAACGCTACAACAATTTCTGATGTACAGCACATTGTTTCAGTCATCCATATACATATATTCCTTTTCATAATAGGTTACTCTAGGATACTGACTACAGCTCCCTGTGATATCCAGTAGAAACTTGTTGCTTATCTGTTTTATATATAGTAGTTAATATTTGAAAATCCCAAACTCCCAATTTATCCCTTCCCAAAAGTAACCATGTTTGTTTTCTATGTCTGTGAGTCTTTCTGTTTTGTAAATAAGTTCACTTATGTCTTTTTTTTTCCCCCCCAGATTTCACACATAAGTGATATCATATGGCATTCTTCTTTCTCTTTCTGGCTTATTTCACTTAGAATGACAATCTCCAGGTCCATCCACATTGCTGCAAATAGCATTATTGTACTCTTTTTTGTGGCCAAGTAGTATTCCATTGTATAAATATACAACTTTATCCAGTCATCTGTCGACGGACATTTAGATTGTTTTCATGTCTTGGCTACTGAATATAGTGCTCTGGTGAACACTGGGGTGCATGTATCCTCTTCCTCTGCTTTTTTTCTGACAAGCCCAGCACACTGTTCTGTTGTAGAAGGCACATCTCAGAATCCTCACAGGCAGAGTCAGTGGTTCTTACTGCAACAACGTGCTGTCGTGGATACACACATCAATTATCATGTCTGCATACAGGAAATTAAGTGTACAGGAAGCCCTCAATTTGTACACTAGTACAAGCCATAAAAACGACCCTGTAAACTGAAACCGTGCAAGGCAACCTTATTAATCAAGGAGAAAGAACTACTTTAAAAACTTTTGTCAAAACATTAAAAATTCTGCCAGTTATAAATGTATAGGGAAATGGAAAAAAATAGGAAAACTCTTGCCATTTATAACATTAGAAACATTGAGAATTAAAGTGTTTTATTTCTTTGTTAAAAACATATTGAATAGTTTAAAAGTGCCAGATTCTTGAAGCATAATTTACAATACAAAGCAAGCATCTTTTTTATGCCTTGGCCAATGGTCATACGGTTAGCCCTCTTCAAGACCCAAGGGTTCAATAACCTTGAATTCAAGGTTATTGTGGATTCAATTAACCACAGATTGAAAACATTTGGGGAGAAAAAAAATTCCAAGTTTCCAAATAGCAAAACTTGCATTTGCAGTACTACAGCAACTATTTACATAGCATTTACACTGTATTAGGCATTATAAGTGATCTAGAGATGATTTAAAGTGTACGGAAAGATGTACTTAGGTTATATGCAATTACTATGCCAATTTATATAAGGGACTTGAGCCTCCATGGATTTTGGTATCCTTGAGGGCCCTAGAACAAAACCCTCCTAGATACCGAGGGACAAATACATTTTTTAAAATTGAAAT
This sequence comes from Camelus bactrianus, assembly GCF_048773025.1. NCBI lineage: Eukaryota > Metazoa > Chordata > Mammalia > Artiodactyla > Camelidae > Camelus > Camelus bactrianus. The sequence continues at coordinate 17,104,693 of NC_133568.1, read as the reverse complement.
TGAATTCACAGAAAGTAAAATTAAATATTTTGAGGTGAACAACTCAGAAGCATTTAGTACATTCACAATGTGGGCAAGCACAACCTCTATGTAGTTTTGAGACATTTTCATCACCCCAAAAGGAAACCCTGTCCCCATTAAGCAATTACTGTGCCTTGAATTTCACTTCCAGCATTATTTTTTAACTTCCTTGCTGTACTGTGTTGACCAATTCCCTTTCAATTTTTGACATTTTTGTGAAATGTCACATCGGTTTATCACTGGAGGCAATGGCAGGGAACCCAACTGCGTGCTTTGCTGTCTGTGCATGAACTGAGTGACGTGGGCAATGACCAGTCACCGAGAGACTTTGCCAGAAGTGATGTGATTGGTCGCCGACCATGATGTGCATCAGCTATTCACACAGTGATTTGTGACCTGAAGCACTAGCACTGAAGTGTGTGTACTTCACGCAATTACTCACAGTTAGTTAACACACTGCGATAACTGAAATTTGAATTTTGTTAAGGGACTGGTATTATTTAATGCACGGTAACTGAAATGCCTGTGTTATCAGAACTGTGCAAAGTGAAGAATGTCTATATACAGGGGCATGTAGTAATACAAACATTATACACGTACAATTTATGCATAACACACATATCACATATATTACTATACACAGTAAACATCTTGAGGATGAACAGCATTGCAGTGAATCAGGGCCACCCATGCTACGTGGAGAAATAAATATTCAAGATGCTGTGCCTCTTCTCCACTCCACCCAGTGGGTTCTGGACACACAGTCACTGAGTGCCACTGTGTACACTGTGCGACAGCCCTACCCTCACGAAGAGTATCATCAACCTTTTTCATTCCCTTTGATCTTAGACACCAAATCACCAGCTGGTTTTGAACCTGGGAACAAAGGCTGAGCAGCTTGGAACCAACTGGCACACGATTCAACTTTCAGTATTATATTTGTATATGACCTATTTTATTTTACATTACACATTTTTAGAAGGAAAACAAAATGACCTCAAAGTTGGGAGTAAGAGAGGGCCCTGAGCAGGAATTGTCTTAAAATGTGTAATATTTACTGTACCGAATTTTTGTCACATTTCCAGGGTCCCAAATTTTCAGGTTACAAAATGCTAAGTTTCAGGTAGGTGAACGATTACAATAGTTGCTTTTTTTTTTTTTTTTAAAGATAGACCTCGTAGGACCCAGGTTTCTGTAGGCATGTGGGCTCAGCTATCCAAGCGTTTGACCCTCCCCTGGTACCGGTACTGCCTCTCACACAAGGGGAATGTTATCTGGGTGGTGGCAGTGATGGGAGGGGGAAGAGGAGGGGTTGGAGGAGAAAGGAAAGTATATACCCAACTTTACTTCAAAAATGAATTATTGGGAGCTTGGAAAAAATGTCTAGAAACTAAAGAAAGCCAGAGAAAAGGATAAAACCGGGCTTGGAGTTAAGTCTCTATATAACCAACTGACCCAGGAGCACCGCAACAACAGAGGCTCTTCCTGGTTGTGAAGCTTCCTGGCAGCCAGATTCACATTAGCAGCTCAATAAGTGGGCTAACCGTCTGCTTCTATACTCATTTAAAATAATACTCCCATTCATTTCATCATGAATAATTCACCTACTTCCCAAGAAGCACCAAATTAAACAGAAAAAAAAAAAACCAGTCTTCTACACCGTCTCCTCCCTTTCTCTTGCTCTGCTGTTGGCACTTGCTACAAAATCCCCGATTAGGGCAGAACTTAGCATCTGAAGTTTAAAAAGGCATCTGTCCTGGGATAGAAGTGCCTATAACAGGAACAGAATGTCGAATGCCGTTCTCCTTTCATGATGTCATCCTGTCCGCTAGTGATTTGGGGATACACAGAAATCTGATTTGCACACGGAGGCCGGCAGGACCCCACTGCAACGGGCAACACAGCGGCTTGTTACTCAAGTGACGCTTGACACTCGGGTAAACCCAGGAACACTGATTTGAAGCCTCAGCCCTCATTACCCAGAACAAAGCCTGGGCTCTTTTCCCTGAACAGGCACTCCAGACAGCAAATGCAAATGAAGCCAACAGCACAAAACCCATATTCAGAAGGCGCAGATTGCAGAAGCCTTGTTCTGAGTTCAGCCATTCACAGACCCTGAGGAGGACATGGCCCGGGAGAAACACAGCTGGGCCCCACTGCGCAGGCCCAGAAGCCCCGCTCCCTTTACAGCCAGAGATGTTTGGTTCCTTATCCAAGTCTTATCTAAGCCTTTATCCTTCATCGTTTCCCTTTCCTGGCTGGCTCTCTCAGGTGGAAAACTGACATTTCAACTAAAAGAAAAAGACATGCATTTCCCTGCTGGCAATTTTTGGAAAGCTCTAGAGAAACTTCTTTGATCCAAAATCAATTTTTTCTTTTTTTTTTTTTCTTTTCTCCCTAAAAGGAGCTTCATCCTCTAACATTCATTTGCATTAACTCCTCTGTAGGCTAGGAGGGAAAGAGGAAGGTGTTTTCTCAGCTTTCATGAGAAAAGCCAGCCCCTCCCCACCAAAAGGCTTTGTGTCAGGCCTTTCCACCATCAGTGAGAGTATGGTTTCCCCAAGAGTCAAAATCTTCCCCCGTGGAGAGATGCGGAATGTTTTAGCCAAGCCTCGAGGTGTCTGGGCAGGGAGGTACTCAGGACTGGCATACGGAGCAATGTCCTCGGGGTGGGAGGGGTTCCCAAAGAGTGCGTTGGTTCTACCCGTAAAGGCTGGGTTTAGGGTCATGTGCTGGTGTGGAAAGAGCAAAGACTGTCCTTGAGCACTGGTGTCACCTTGGGAAAATCCCTTTGCCACCATTCCCTGGTGAGCAGGCACAGATAATTCCTGTTAGTCACTGCTCTGGCCTCCGGAAGAACTGGCTTCAGGAAGCCAGTCTGACATCATAATCCTCAACTTTCCAAGAGGCATTTCAGAATCCACCAGGATGCTAAGGGGTCCTAATGACTCTGCCAGGCAAGGATGTGCCCCTCTCCACCCTACCCCAGCCAGATGCCCCCCCTAGGCTGGTACAGCACCCCAGCATCTACTCCATGAACCCACAGCTGCCAGGAGGACGTGGGGCCCTTCCTTCTGCAACCAGCCTAAGAAGGCAGCACGGCAGTGGGTGCTGTCTTGGTCCTGGCTGCCAGGAGTCTCAGAGCTACCCTTCCTCCCTGGTTCTGTGACCCATCCCCATTTTACTGGGCCTGTACGTTTGCTACAAGCTGTCTCTGATTATTTTCTAGAGTAGGCAGAGTATCAAGCAACAGATGCAGAGTATGACCTGACTTGAGGCTGGTTGTCCTGGGAGAGCTTTTGTCCGTTGTGTGCTGGCACTCACGTGACCAACGTGACCCTTCCTAAATCTCAGCAAGCTGAAGGACCACCTTAGCCCTGGTCAGGCCTTTGGGTCAAACGCCCAGGCCAGATTCTCCAACTCTTTCATTGCACTCAGAAACCAGTAATGCAGGACAGTGCTCCTGGTGTGGTGCCATTCAGTGGTGCCGTTTACTGCGTCAATTAAAGTTCCCTTTCACCCGTGGCTGTCCTGAAAGGTCACTGGGTGACCTGGAATATCATGATTCCACACTAACAGGAACTAACACTACAAGAATAAAGCTGCCGGCTGGTTCCCAGCAGATACTCAACAAGTGTCTCTTATGTACATGAGAACCCAAGCATGCTTCCTTTTCCACAAATTACAGTTTAACATTTATTATTAACTAATATTAATGCATTTGAGAACACCTACCAAATGCCTACCGTGCGTAAGACGTGCTCGGAGCCCCCAGGGACATAAAGACAACTGAAACAATGCAATGCTGGCCTTCAGGAAACCTCCTTACAAGCTGCTGGGCTGTAATGACATCAAAATAATTGGAACCTGGACAAAAATAGGGCCCAGATATTCAAAGTCCCAATTTCAAATATCTGCAAATAATTTCACCTGACTACCACAGCATGGGTCGCAATCTGGAGTTGGAAAAAAGACCGTCAGAACTGTTACTGTTCGCTGGAAAGTAAAACTTATCAGGAGAAGCTAATGACAGTGACCCATGGTCGAGCATCTACTAACAGAACCCTGTGAGATGGGCAGGGTGTCATGGTCCCCGTTTTAGACGCAGAGAAAGTGCCGGAGACTCAGGAACATGAGTAACGTGCCAAGTCTTCAAGCCTAATGAGCACAGAGTGACGACTGTGAATCACCGTCTTCTGATCCTGTGACCCTCTGTCTCCCCACCGGGAATGCTGCAGACTGGACGTTCGTGTCCTCCCAGAATTCATGTTCAGTCCTAATTTCCCATGTTATCTGGAGGTGGGTCTCTGGGGCGATTGGATCATGAGGGTGCAGCCCTCGTGCATGGGATTCGTGCCCTTATACGAGTGGTCCCAGAGAGCTCCCTCGTGCCACGTGAAGACACAGTGAGCAGACAGTGGTCTGTGAACCAGGAACTGGGTCCTCCAGACACCGAATCTGGCTGCATCTTCACCTTGGATTTGCCAGCCTCCAGAACCGTTAAGAAACACATTTCTGCGGTTATGAGCCACCCAGTCTAAGGCGTTTTTGGTACAGCAGACCCAAGCAGACTAAGACAGGGAATTGAGAATAAAGGCTACTGGTCACCCCTTTCGGGGGAAGTACGTGAGCTCGGTGAGGATGATATGGGAGCTCACACTGACATAGCTCCGTATCCCGGGAAGACAGGCACCGTTCCTCTTTCCATTTCACAGATGAGGAACTGAGACACAGAGAGGCCCCAGGGCTGCAAAGTGGAGAGCCAGGACTGGAACCCAGCTGGTGGGGCTGGGGGCCCCCGCTCCTCACCACTCAGGATGATGCCTCTGTATCTGCATTCACGGCACACTGTCATCAAGGCCTAGAGGCTGACTGTTTAGAAAATGACAGGAAACAAGAGGGGAACAGACACGGGGGTGTGGTCTTACAAGCCCTTCCAGGCCCAGGAGTCTGAGCCTCGTGAGGTAATGTGGGGCCTAAAGGGAGTTACCAGAGTGACGTCACCATCCAGGGAGCACCCTGAGGGGGGCTGTCCCTTCCCACACCTGCGGGAGGGGGCAACGCTGCTGCCAGACCTCCCCGGGGCCACCTTTCCAAAACGCAGCTCAGCCTGGGACAGAGTTCTGTTCAGTTCTGTCCGGTCCTCCTCGGCTTGGTCCTGCCCTGACCAGTGAACTCTCCCCTCTTCCTGTGGCTCTGCACCTGCCATCTGCCAGATTCCTCCCCATCAGTCCATGACCATTTTGTGGATGAAACTAAGGGAGAAAAAAGTCATATTTTTTTTAACACCTCCAAATGCCCATGAGCCTTCTCCAGAGTGCGCTACCCCAGGTCAGTATCTGAAACCACCCCTCCCTGTCACCATCTGCAGATCTGATTCCAGTGTGTGCTTTTCAGAGGTTAAGGCCCTCGGGCTCGACCAACTTTAAACTTGTGCTAACAGTCCCACAGGCCCTGACTCACTCCTACCAGATGAAAAAGACGGTATTCCTGCTATGGTGCTGAGGACACAACACGCTTCTGAAGTCCTCCTGGACTGAGAAGCAGAGCACTTGGCCTGGCACCGCATCACTTCAACTACCCACATGTCCGATTTAGGTTCTCCCTTTACTCCTCGCGGGAACCGAATGCGTCTCCCACTTGGAATGGCCCCTGCGTTCACAGCCTGCTTGCTGACAGTGGACTGGCCAAGGATTCAGCAGCTCTGTGTTCTAAACAGCGCTTAGCACAGAGCTGGCACTAACCTCCCATCGCTGACAGTAAGTTACAATGGTCTCATTTCCTTCCCTTCAGAAATAAAAAGCCTCACGTCCTAAGTCTTGGAACGAAACAAGTCATCATGCATTCATTTTTTTTTTTCCAATTTAAGGGAAGAATTCTTAATAGTTTGCCTCTTGAGATGCCATGGTTTCACTTGAAATTTTATGAAGCACCAACCTTAACGCTATGAAAATTAGAACTTTAAACAGCTGATATGAAATCCGTAGAGGAGAAAAGCCCCAAGCTTCTAACTGCCACCTGCTGTTCTCCCACACGTCAATTTCCCAAGGGATAACAATTCTGCAAGGCTGAAAAGAATTTACATCTGGACACACCACATTCCATGATCTATGGGCCTCAGGACAGGCTGATTGCACTTTTCCACTGTAAAGGAAAAGCGAAAGTGTAGGAGCAGAGTGGGTTTCTGAACTTAGCGACGTTCCTTGTTTTAAACAAAAACTACAACGTAAACCTAGATTCCCATGAAAGCCAGGGCAGTGAGTTTTAGGTAAGGATCATCCCAGAATGAGTTATGCCACCAAACCACCCTGAAAGGGTGATTCAGCATTCAAAAATAATCCTCCCATAGCTGTTGGCTATCAAAAACCCCCGTAGAGATGAAAACAACGTAAATAAAAAGTAAGACTCACACACTAACATCAAGTTCTACCAACGAGTTTCCTCTGGGAAGTGGCGAGCCTGTCCCAGTAAAAGCAGCATTCCCCAAACTCTAGATCATACAAGTCAAAGCTTTATGATGGAATTTAGAGTGTACGGGGACATACCTCGTTTTATGCTCAAATAAAAATATTAGAAAAGGCTCACAATAAAGAAATAGAAGAAAATATGGAAATAATTACAGAGAAGCTGCAGAAACACTCAAATCCTGAGGACTGCCAGCCCTACAGTCTCAATGTCCGGGAACTAAATGGGCACAGATTCCCCATGATCCTGGGAGATGGGCACTGACAGTCCTCCGGCCAGATTCTCTCCCGAGGTTGCCCCTTCTGCCCTTCGCATCAGACTGAGCCAGGGGAGGCTGCCTGCACTCTTCGAGTTCCACCCACCTGCCCCCACCTCGTCTCACTCCCACTGCCCCTCTCAGGGACAAACCCAATGCCGCACCAGTCTCTGCAAGGACCCTAGTACGTTCTGGCCATCACATCTGTACCTGTGCTGCACCCACTGCCTGGGATGAACTCCCCTCTCCCCACCCTGCTCTCCATCTTTTCACCTTTCAAATACCCACCCGCCCTGCAAGGCTCACCTTACAGCCCTGCCTCCAGGGACAGAGCCTCCCTCTTTCCTGGACAGCCCAGGCCCCAGACTGCCTTGGGCTCTGGGAGAACACAGATGTGCAAGACAGTGCGTGAGGGTGAATCAATCAGTGAGTGTGCAAGTGAGCAGGGCTGAGAGGGGAAGAGGGAATGGGCGGGTGGGCCTGCGGAGGAAAGGGGGCGAGGGTTAAGTTTTCTCCCCTAAGAGCACACTCCTTCAGAACTAGCCAGTATCCTAACGCCTTTCCTTTCAGCGCAGGCACTTAGCAGCCAGGCTCTCAGTAAGAATCTGCTGAATAAAAACTGCCCTCCTTACTCCGCCCCATCGCCCTGGGAGCCAAGCACAGCTTACAGCTCAATAAATACCAGTGACGACCAGCCCCTCAGGAAAGAATTCAGATCAGCAACATCACCTGGAGTGGAAGGAAAAGAATGAGGAATAAAATAATGATAATCTCCTAACCACATCTTAACTTGTAACACACCTAGAAAAGGGTTAAAGTCTACATATGCAATCAACGGACATCTGAAATCTTAGGGACACGCCTAGATCCTTCTAACCTGTCAACCCAGGCGTCAGAAAAAGGCCCAATGATGCCTACATTGAAAAACACCACCAAGCCTTTGTTTTTAGACTCACAGGCCATGAACAGTGAAATTCTCTTTGTATTTTTCTTTTAGGTGTTCCTTCCAGGTGTTCATGGAAGAGGCAGCGACAGTAAAGCTGTACCGCGAGCCTACATGTTTCTTCCCTGTCTCAAAGGCATCTTCACAGGTGAAGGGTCTGCCTTCACACCTGCACTCCCTGCTGCCTGGTTTCCAAGGCCCTCCGAGATCCCGCCACCCTGTCTGTCTGGCCCTCTGCCATGTGATTCCCTCGCAAAGACAAAAGTCAGTTCTGCAGGGGCAGAGCCCATGGAGAAGGGGACAGCAATATGGGCACTGAAGTTCCACCAACCAGGAAGCCAGGGAAAGGCAGGTGTCTTCCAAGCAGAGGACGTGGCCAGAGCACATCAGGGCACAAGAATACCAGGTAACATGGGAGCAGTAGTCCAGCAGGGTCCGGGCGGCCAGGTGAGGCTTCCTGGCCGGTAAGAGGGGCTTTGCAAGCTGCCCAGGGAATGCGCATGAAGTGAAACTCTGCACAAAGTGGAGAGGGACTCTGGCCACACCCGCAGCAGTGCGGAGGCACGCGGAGAGAAGAGAGTCAGGCTTCAAGACACCCTCCCACAGTCCTGCCTCGACTGTTCTGGAAGCCCTGGGTCAGGACTGCAAAGCCCCTTTTAGTATTATCTGAGGCATGCAGCAAGTTTTAAAGAATGGCTCCCACTTACAATACACAGTCTGAAGGCTCCAATCTGAACCTACCTCAGATCTTTATTTTACTATTCTACAAAGCGCAGACCATTTCCTTAGTGTGTCAGTGTTTATTATGTTTGGAGAGTGGCGGTGAGAATTCTCCCCCAGCATTAGTTGTGCAATGTTTGACCTCTGCATTATATCATCAGACAACATTTGAAAGCACAGGCCACAAACTCCAAAGACGGTATGACAAAGTTTTTTCCAAGGGAAGTATTCGCCATGGAAAATGAATATGTGCACAGCGTAGTGGTTCGAAGTCCCCAGCTTCATTTTGGGTGGTGTGGTAGATTCTTTTTTCTTCCACCCAGCCTGGAGATAACTATTTTGTTATTCCTGCTTTTCAAGAAAAACCTGCTAAGCTGCAACACCAGTTAGTCTAAAAGACCAAGACAATTATGAAATGTTATTACTAATCACCTGTGATAGACTGGAAAGCTATCAAGAGCTTAACACCATGTCTTACCCATTTCATACCAAACAGCTTGCTATTATTCAAGATCGCTGTGAAACGAATACTTCCTGAAAAACCCTCATGTGAAAGTGCCATGCTAGACACCGTGAAATTTAAAAATCACTGCATTCAGCAAAATTCATGTTTCCAAGAGGTCATAACCCATAAAGGAACCTACATACAACCATTTCCGTTTCACTGAAATGTCCTTTTGACTAAGCAACACTCATAATACGAGCCCCTGGCCCTGTGCCTTAAAACAGAATCTGTCCACATGGGCATCTCTCAAAAAAGGGAATACATAATCCTTTTTCCCTCTGGTATCAGGGAGAAGACTTTTTAAAATCTATGAATTCTTAAATTCCACATCAATAGAAATGTTGACATTTTGCCCTGCACCTACCTAAAATGCTATTGCTTTTATGCTGCTAAACAAACCACAAGCTCTTCTCGATCAAGAACGTTCTCTTCTATCTGTGGCCTCCTCTCCGTAACAACCAGCGCAGGGCTGTGCCAAGAGGCTGGTGGAGTTGGTTCATGAACAGCAAGTCCTACTCACCTTCACTTATTCCAAGCAGCTTAGCAGCATTCCTCAAAAATGTCTACCTCCTTCGTTTTCCCATATCCGTCCCATCCAAATCCTCCCGCCTTCTGCTCTTTACCTTCCCCGTTCAGCGCCGTGATCTCCACTGTGCCCCTTGGATACCCTGGGCCTTGGCACATGCTGCCCCACCAGACCCACTTCTACCTCCCAATTTCAACTTCGAGATGCTCTCCAACCTCTCCCCCATCCCAAACCCTAAATTCCCAGCAGATCTGAATCATCTGTGAGATGTGGTCCTATTCCTCTTACGTGCAATACCTTCAGCTACTGTGTCCACATTTTTATCTATGTTGCCAGCCCCCTCCTGCTAGACTCCAGACTGAGGGATCTCGAAGTTGCAAGGAAGATGCTGGTGTCGTCATCAAGCCCGCCATGACTTCGGCTTCTGTCATCTCACCTTTTACCCACATCTTTAACTTGGTTCTTAGGGGTTTCTGTGTCATGCTTGGAGCCAACACAAAGCTATGAAGAACACTTAATATGTGGAATGACAGAATCATGAGTTCTAGGGATGAAATTTAACAAATGACATGACATTCCATACTTGGAGCCAAAAAAAGCAATAGTGTGGGGGAGGTGGGGGGAGCCACACAACCCACCAGAGCATATGAGGGGTCTGAATCTTCTAAGAAAGTGAGATGAGCCCACAGGAATGTGTGGTTATAAAGGGGCGTCTATGGTCTTAGGCAACATTCATCACAATATTATAGGCTTCTTTACCCACTTCTTTACATAAGGCAAAGTCTTACGCCATAGTGTGTTAGCAGAACACAGCACAGCAGGTAAGAAAGCAGATTATGAAATAAACAAACAACAAAAGAACATCACAGTAGCAAAGAACATATTTTATTTTATTTTACTATCTGTATAATAAAGTAAGCTTAACTATTCACGTTAAAAAAAAAAAAAAGAAAAAGAAAAAGAAAAGAAAGCAGATTCTGGAGGCCTCTACTTAGCTGAGAACCCCGACAACTCCTCCTGCCAGCTGCCTGACCACAGATAAGTTACATAACCTTCTCTGAGACGTCGAATGCCTCATATGTAAAATACGGATAAAGCTATAATACGTACACTCCCCACTGAAGGTGAAATGAGCAAATCCGTGTTAGACCCTGAGCAACAGCGCTGGTGCGGGAAAGCATCCAATGAACCGCACGAGTATCAGTAACTTGTCTTCTACACCAGGCGCCAACCGCACGCCGGTCCCCGTCGGGTCAGAGACCTTACACTCTCATTTCACTTCTTTGTTTTAAAAAGGAGGAAACGGAGTTTCAGGAAGGTTCAGTAATCTGCCCAAGGACAGAGAAGTGCAAATGAACTCCGAATCTAAGAGACTCCAAAGTCTGAGCTCCGTCTGCCCTTTGCACGAGGTAGGCTCTCGAACGTTCCCTCCTTGAGCCAAACACTGGCCACCGCATTTGGAGAAACAAACAGCTGGGGAGCTGGTCAGTGAAGAGCAGTGAGGATGGCAAAGGGCCCTGTTCTGACGGGGAGAGGTGCTTAGGGGAGCAGGACGGTCTTGAAAAGGCTGTCACGGGGACCCAGGCTCAGCCTGGATCTCTTCTGGCCCATGTGATGGGATAAGGGTTAGTGTGCAAAAGTTACAAGAAAACAGATTCCCCTTATACTAGTCTCAAGGGCTGCCCAGAGACAAAACACCACACCCTGGGTGCGTTAAACAACAGGGATTTATTTCCCAGGGTTCTGGAGGTTAGAAGTCCAGGACTGAGGTGTCCACAGGTTTGATTTCTCCTGAGGTCTCTCTCCTGGGCTGGCAGACAGCCACCCTCCCACTGTGTCACTAAGGGCCTTTCCTCTGTGCCTTCCTGAGGTCCCTTCCTCTTCTTACAAGGACACCAGTCAGACTGGATTAGGTCTGATTTTAACTTATCATCCTTATCTCCACACACAGTCACATTCTGAGGAACTGAGGACTGGGGCTTCAACATGTCAATTTGTGGGGGGACACAATTCAGCCCATAACCATCCCTCAAAATAAGGAAGACTTTCACGTTACTAGCCCAAGTACGGAAGGAGGTGCCTCATGAGGGAGTGAGATCCCCATGAGCAGGGATGCACAAGCCTCAGCAAGACAGTCACTTAACGGAGAGGTGACCTGCTTGGATGCTGGACTACGTGATCTTTAGGCTCTCAGATAAACTGTAAGTCCAAGAGTCAATGTAGTTTTAGACGGCTGTTTTTTAAACGTACCTCTATACAAACAAGAAAAAAAAATCCACAGAAAGAACAAGCGAAAGTCGGAAATTGTGAATGCAATCAGCTAAATCATGGGCGTTATCTGCACAATATCACTATCACAGGAAGGGTAATTCAACCGGGAACACGGTAGGAATCCACAGATGTTCACGGGCGCTCACATGCCGGAGAACATTAGAGGTTCTGCTGGGTGTGCTCAACACATCTCACGATCTAGCGACAAGAACTTTCAGGTTCCGGCTCCCAGAGTAATTTACACTTAAAAGTAACACCCTCTACAGGGCCCCTCAACTATTCACACACAGTTTCACTTGTGAGTCAGTCTTGTGAGCTGTGGGCAGTGACCACTAAATATAAACACAGCCTCAAAGGAAGAGAAGGAATAAAGGGTGATTCTAAGAGCACAGCCAAGGTTCCAGCCTGAGAACTGGCAACACTCACAAGCTATACGGTCTTGTCCAAAAGCCCAGGAACGCTTCGTGGGAGCTCGTGTTCTCAGTGGACGCAGCGGCTCCTACTCACCTTGCACCTTTCTGAGACTCAGTCCAAACGCCTTGAATCTGGGGCCTCCTGAGATTCCCAGGTCATGATTTCAAACATCATCCCGTCTTTTCAACACCTATCAGCCACTTCTAAAAGCTTTCTCCAAAATCAGTAACTCACACTAATCACAGTTTCTCCAGGCAGTTTTTTTTTCCTATGAACAAACTACAGAATTATGAAACAAAACCTGAATGGAGAAGACGACAATCTATATGAATCAGGCTTTCTCTGAGGCCAAACCATTCCCATAGTGGAAAAAAGGTGAATGCATTTTCTTATTGCTCGGCTGTGAGCTGTACCAAAGTGGAGCCTCTGTTCACACACTTCTGGGACCCATGGCACCTGGAACAGAGTCCAGCAAACAAGGAGCCCAAAAAAATCTGGTGAACTCAAGAACATCTGGCTTTTATACCCACAAACAAATTGGAGCATCTCATTCAAAACAGCAATAAGAAGAATAGAAATGTACCAGTCAGTGGAATCAACGTAACTGCCAGACTTGAACAAATCTCACCTTCAGCTCCCTACTGGCCAGGGTAACTACGGAAACCAAGCTTGTGCTTACACCGATTTCTGGAGGAAAGCATTTAAGGAATTGTAAAGTGAACACCAAGTAATAAGCAATGCACGCAGCTGCATTTATACAAAAATGCAATAATGAAGTCCACATAGTTCTTCTGCATGGTATCCGCTTATAAAAAGCAGAGGGCCTCTCAGTAGCATTGAACTTCAACCAGGTGAGCCCTATTGTAGGAGGCGCTTTGCAAACAAGGGCCAAATGGTAACCAAAAACCAATTCAAATAACAGAAATTAGATGGCCTTAGAGGCAAGCCATTCCCACTGGCATATCATAATCAGTTGAGGTTTATTACCAAATTTCAGAGAAACATGGCCCCCCTCATGGGGCCTCCCCAATGGGGAGGTGAGTTTGCCTCCTGAAGTCACATCCCAGTGTGGTCACCTCCTACAGTAAGTAGCACGGATACATAACCCACAGGATATTGCGGAAATGACAGGGTGAGATTAGGTCATAAAAAGCTTTGCAGCTTTCACCTGACCTTTGAATCCAGTTCTGAGGAAAGCTGGCTGCTGTGCCAGGAGGACGTGCCAGCAGCCTCATGGACAGAGGTCAAGACGGCAAGGAGCTGGCTTCCTGCCAGCACTGACTAGCCAGGTGGGTATGGGAAGCAACTGGGAAGTAGGTACTCCAACCCCATGTGAGCCTTCAGGCGACTCCAGCCCAGGCCAACGTATAGATGACAACCTCAGGAGAAACTCTGAGCCCTCATCACCCACCTGAGCCACTCCAGCATCCCCCGACCTGCAGAAACTGATAAATAAGCCACTGAGTTTGCGGCTCATTTGTCCTGCAGCAATAAATAACCGATATAGATTTCAGTAACTGAAATTGGTGCCCTGCTGCAATTAAAAATCCAAAATGTGTGAGTGGCTTTGGAACCTGGAAGTGGGGAGAAGCTGGGAGGACGTAAAGGGTCAGAGCACAAGCCTGAGGCATTCTGATCGAGCTCAGCAGGACTCTGCCGGTCTTCCAGGAGGCTGTGAGTGATGGCGTTCAGCGAGGGAAATGCTATTAGAAGCTGGACCAAAAAGAATCATATATTTAGTGACAGAAAGTTCAGCAGCATTGCCACCTGCTGGATCTAAGGAAACATCCAAGCAGAGTGCTGGAGGTGCCACCTGTAAAGCCTGCATTAAGAACTCAGAAAAACACTAAGACACTGCCTCAGGGAACCATGCAGGCCAACAAAAAGGCTTCTAAAAAGAAAGGGCGTGGTCCCTCAGTGATCTCAGCAGAAGCCCAATGTAGAGAACTGTTTATTTGGGAAGATCTGGGGATGTACTTTTGCCTAATAAAGTGAACCCCCAGTAAGATTCATAGGACATCCATAACACTCTTAAAAGAATTATACTAGCAGAAACATCACCTTGGATTGAAAGGCACAGGGCCAGTACAGAATAAAATTCTTTTGGCAAGAAGCTGATGGAGAAATTTACTCAGCTAGAAACAAAGGCTAACTTTCATAGAGAAGGGAGGATGGCTGTATGACATAAAATTATTTTAAATTTTTAATTTTAAATATCCATTAAATTTTGAGGGTTTTTTTTAAATATTAGATAACTAATTAATAATATACTTTTCCCCCAAAACATGGAGTGGAGGTTATTCCTCTAATTCCCTTGGATTAAAAATTTTTTTTTTGATTAGAAAAAAAGTAAGCCAATTGTATAAAGCCTAGTTATATTTAAAACGTTATCAGGCATATGACCACCTGTCCTATGTGATATGGCAGAACAAAGGAGGGGGGAGGCTAAAATCCAAGGATGAGTTTTTCCCTACAATATCCTGTAATAACCTATAATGGAAAAGAATCTAAAAAAAAAAAATATATATATATATATATATATATATTCAAAAAATTCCAGACAGTTTTACTACTAACATAGCATTTGTATTATATTTACAACTATTTACATAGCATTTACATTGTATTGGGTATTATACATAATCTAGAGATGACTTGAAGCATATGGGAGGATGTGTGTAGGCTACATGCAAACACTACACTAAGGGACGGATTTTGGTATCTGCTGGGGATCCTGGAACCAATCTTCTGTGGATACCAAAGGACAACTGTACTACATTCATATAATACCAAAAATACCTAAGATGATCTACTGTAAAAGCACCCCTCTCTCACCCTGACCCCATCCTGCCAGGCCCCCCTGTTCCCCAGCCTCCCCATCCCACACACGCAGCACCATAGGCAACCACCATTGCTGGTGTCTTGTGAATCCTGCCAAAGTTCTTTTTGCAGATACAAGCAAATATGAAAACCCCATCTTATTTTCTCCCTCCTGACACAGCAGGTAATTTCTTGTACAGAGTGTTCTGTGACTTAAGAGAGCTTTAAATTAGCTGGAGAGCTGTCCATTCAAGGGTCTCTGACAAGGGTCTTGTCCTGACAAGAAAGAATCTGGATGATGAAAATCCTGTAATGCTCAATGAAGTTAGAGTCAACTGTTTTAAAGGATTAAAAGGCAAAATAAAATATGTATGAAATGCGATAGCTCAAACTTCAATATCTACAAGCAAAATTTACCCAAAGCAAGGAGTACACCCCCATGCTCTAATGTTATAAACAAAGTAAAACCCAAGATGGTAATTAGTCAGCGGGAACCTTAACTATCCCTTGCCAAGCAGCCAGCTGTAAAATCGTCCACACTGTACAACATAAACTAATGCAAATGATTAACAAATACACTTGTCTCTATCCAACCCGTCGAGTCAGGTTCCTGAAAACTCTCTTAGGAGTCTCTTAGAAGAATCTGTGGTTAATTAGCGTATAACAAAAGATTCCTTTTTAATAGGAGAAAAAATTGGTTGCAAAGACGCAGCTTGGAAGAAGCCATGAAAGCTGTGATATATTCTTGCTTTGACTAAAACAAATACAACACACTAGAGTACCAACAACGTTTTACAAAATGTATCAACAGCAGGATTTTTGATTTCCCCATTTCACATCACTGTGTTTACAAATGTCAAGGCTTGAAACTCTGAAGCCATCTCAGCCTCTTCTGCTCTGAACTCTGCCTCTGCAAGGCCTTCAACCCTTGTATTTTCCCCATGTTTGTGTCACCATCTTGCACGCTCATCGCTCTCCTTCCAGCCTCTTCCCTCTGCAGCGCACCTGCAGAGCAGCATGGATTAACTTCCTGGAAGCAGCCTTTTACCACATCATCCTCAATGGACCCCAAGGACGCCTCACTGCCTGGAGGACCAAGTCCGCACTGCTGACCGCCACACACAGCCCTCCATAACCGACCCAGCCCACATTTCCAGGCACCCCTCCCACTGCTGTCAATCCTCTTGCTCTAGAAAGATCTGCCAGGTCAACGGCCCGTGCCCGCATCTCAACCTGCTAACTGTTGTTATGAGCTGAACTGTATAATTCAATGACTTTTAATATAATCACAGAGTTATGCAACCAAGATAACTATTAAATTTTAGAACATTTCATCACCTGGGGTGGGGGGGGAACCATACCCTCTCCCTCTTCCCCTTGCCCTAAGCAACCATTAATCTACTTTCTGCCTCTTTGGATGCAACTATTAGCCTTTTGTGACTGGCTTCTTTCACTTAGCGTGTTTTCAAGGTCCACCTATGCTATATATAACAAGTATCAGCACTTCACTCCTTTTGATTGCTGAGTAATATTCTATTAAAAGGATATACCACATTTGTTTACCCATTCACCAGCAGATGGACATCTGAGTTGCTTCCATTTTTTGAGCCCACCTAACTTTAAAGTCTTAACTTCCTCCCCAGAGTGCGAGCATTAAATGTGGATTCCTTCATGCCCCAAAATCCCATGAGACAACATGTGAATCACTTAGATCAATGTCCAGTGTCAAACTGCTCTGTAACAACCATTAGCTATTATCTTAATTACCATGAACCACTGCAGCACTTCATGGACATCCCACCAATAGTACTCTCCTTCATAGTCATTGTCTTTTTATGCTCACTCATTCAGTCAATAAACATCCACTGAGCATCTACCATATTAAGGCACCACTGTAGATCTACACTCTCAGTTAACAGATACCCTCTCTACTCTTAAAACTCTTAATCTATTGTATCTACTTACTTCTGACTTAGAATTTAAGTTCCTCCTAAAAATGTATATGCTCTTTGACTCATTAAGAGACAGTGACCATAAATTTAAAAGGAAAGACCATGATGAATAAAAATGCTTCCCACAGCCTGTTTGTAACATGGGAAATGAGGTGAAAAAACAGAGTTTAAGACTGCAACAGACACGTACTAAGAGAACATCCACATAACGTAATATTTTACAATTATTTATTATGTTTACTAAACCCTTTTTTAAAAAAGGAAATGCTTATTTTATAAAGTAAACAGGCAGTATTAAAAAATGTATTGATCTCAAATGTACCACCTCAATGTGTAGAAGAATATTTATCAGAAAACTACTAGAAGAGAAGCGGGTGGGTACAGCTCGGTGGTGGAGCACATGTTTAGCACGCATGGGGTCCTGGGCTCAATCCCCAGTACCTCCATTTAAAAAAATAAAAAGCAAAATAAATGAAATAATTTGAAAACTTCCTGGAAAAAAGGGGAAAAAAACTTATTAAAACAAAGAAAACTAAAACAAAAAAAAAGAAAGAAAAAAAAAAAAAGAAAAGAAAACTACTACTAGAAGCATTAAAAAACTTAACACCAGTTGGCTCTGGTTGGGTTAGTTAAGGTTTTTTTTTTTTTTTCTTTGCATTTCCAGCTATGAAGACATATTCCTTAAAATAGCACGTTTAGAATATATGTATGTATATGCATGTCTGGGACATTGTGCTGTATGCCAGAAATGGACACATTGTAACTGATGGTACTTCCATTTAAAAAAAAAATAGCATCTTTAGGAATTGGAGCTTCTACGTAAGTCTGACAGCTTAGGAGCAGAGGAGTCACGGGAAGGAACCCTCACAGGAGAGGGGGCGGCAGACACGGGGGCTCTGTATGCTACACCTGAGCTGGGTGTTTCTATTTCCTGCACTTTTCCATATATTATATTTCACAGTAAAAAGATCCAAAAATGTTTAAGACATACTCCTTGAAGGCAGGAATCATCTCTAATTAAATTATTACATTTCTCACATCCTTCGCACAGCCTACTACTAAGTAATTATTATATAGAGACCTAATAGAAACTTACTGTAAACACTTAATAAATGCATTATAGACCAATCCATAACCATGAAGAAGTGTAACACTTACTCTTCTGTGACACGCAACGATTACTGTTTCTGCTGTGATGTTGTTAACTGCTTTTAGACACGGGCAAAAATTCCAGGTTCCAAACTCCCCCTCCATGAAAACACCACCTGATACTTTACAAAATGTAAACCTGTAAAGATTTAAAGGTCAATTTGCACTACCAACTCTTGGAAAAGTTGTATGTCCTCAAATGACATGTCACCAAGTAACAGAGCAAATATGACCAGAAAGTAAGAAAGGCGAATGTATAGGAATAAGGAAGAAAGGACTGTATGACACCAAGATAAGGGAGGAAATCAATAAATTACAAACACAGTGCATTTCCCGTACTAAAGCTAAAACCATTTTTCAAAGTTGAGATAAAAAATAGCTGAGATTTTGTGCTGCATATTTAGTCCTGGGTTGTAATCGTTTTCCGTACCATTCCTTTCTAAAGAGAAAGAGATGCATTATTTCACTTTAAAATATAAATAGCCTGTCAGATGCAAGCAGAGATTATTAGATTAGGTAGCTACTGCCAAGTAGAAGGACGGTATCATTGGGGAAATAGGCAATTTGAATTCTATGCAAAACGTTACTTGCTAGAGGTAAATTGCCTGGGAAAACCAGGAAGTTCAGCACAGACTCAGCCAACTCTTCATTACTTCTCTAATAATTAAGGGAGGTACTCTGAGGCAGGTACAAGGGTTCAGTCTGTACCACACACGCTCGGCAGTGACAGTGGGAAAAGGAAAACAAAGCTTGTAGTTCACATCAGGGTAGGCGGGGAAGGTATGATGGCTTATTTGTGTGTTTTATTTTGTTTTGACTCAACACATTCCATCATCCAGATTTCCACATGTGTTCAAACGCCCTTTTGTATAAATAACAAATCTCCTGCTTAAAAACGCAAACTGAAGTTCCAAAATTTCGTTTGCAAGCTAGAGTTATCTGAAACTTGGAATCCATCTCCCCAAACACAAATGAGTTTCCAAAGCTAGTCCACAACCACCCATTTAACTTACATGGTAGCTAAAATACCACGAGCTTTTTATTCACTGAAAGCAGCAGAGGACAGCACCACAGCAATATTAATTATCATGCAGGAGCTGTCAAGGCCCAGACAACTTTTTATTCCTGGAGTTCTGATGCTTAGGAGTCTGGTTGTTCTCATTTCTCAGACAAGGGCTGCCCCCCCCCACCTCTCCCCATCCTGGGAAGCAGCTCCCCACCTCTCCAAAAGCTCGAGAGACCGCTCTGTGCGACTGTTACTCTTTCTTCCTGGCAGAGGTTGGGTGGAGACAGAGAAAAGAGCAGTTGCCTCTGGTCTCCATCAGCAGGGCAAGCCAGCCACCAGCAGAATGTTCTGTTACATCTCACTCAAGCCAACCAGCCAGTCCGGGGCGGCCCCCCAGGCACTGATGCTCACTCCATCAGTTAGTAAGTGATTGTTTTCATTTTTCTTTTTCTTTCTTTCTTGCTTACTTAATACCTGATGGTTTAAAACAAAAAAACAAAAACAGAAACCCTGCCCACAGATGGTCCCCCAACTCACAACAGTTCAACTTAGAATTTTTCAGCTTTACGACAGTGCCAAAGCGATAGGCATTCCATGGAAACCGTACCTTGTATTTTGGATTTTGATCTTTCCCCGACTCAGCGATGTGTGGGATGACGCTCTCCGGGGATGCTCCCGGTCAGCCCCACCATCACAAGGGTGAACAGCCAATACACGTACAACCATCCTGCACCCAACCATTCTGCCTTCCACTTTCATACAGTGATCAATAACACTTCATTATAAAACAGGCTTTATGTTGGATGATTTTGCCCAACTGTGGGCTAATGTGAGCATGTTTAAGGTGGGTGAGGCCAAGCTACGACGTTCCATGGGCATGTTAAATGTATTTGTGACTTACAATACTATCAACCTACAATGGGTTTATCAGGACATAACCCCATAGTAGGTGAAGGAAGTTCTGTATTTATAGCATCCAAGTGTGACTACTACAAGCACATGAGGACACTTTCCAAGTAAGCAGCAGGGACAGGAATGAGGAACACCTCCCCGGTCCCCCTTGCCCAGCTCTGCTCTCTAGAGCAACAGGTGTTTTCCCCATAATACTTACTTCTTCCGCAAATCATCCCTGAGGCGGCCCGAACTAATGAATACTTAGCTTCTCACCTTTCCAGACCATAATCATCTCTGTGGGGACAGGGCTCAGCTGGCAGAAGTAATCCTCCTACTTTACTCTCCACATCAAACTCAGGCACTTCAGTGCATCCAAAGTTGTCAGAACCCAAAACCTCAAGGGTTATAAAGTCAAACCTAAAGCTTCTATTGGAATTCTGAAACCTGGGTAAAATACTGCTCATTTGAGACAACCATGCACACGCTGGAGCCAGGTGTCCAGGTGGACTCCTATCTAATAGGAATCCTTCTCCGCGAGCACCGGAGTCCAGCCCTCTGGCTTCCCCAGGGACCACCTCATTGCCCCTCCTCCCCCTCCACTGGCACATTCTCTCAGTCCTTAAATATCTGCACCCTAGTCAGTTGAAAACAGGAAAAAAAAAAACTTCCATAACCTCACCCGCAGCAAAACAACTCCTCAAATTCTACACACACATCAACCCTCATCCCTGAAGCTCACAAGTGCCCTCCACCCCCACCAACAGCCCTCACGGGACTCCCCAGCAGCCTTCTCAGGGGAGGTGGCCAAGAGATTAAGATCCCAGGGGCAGACTGCCTGCGTCTCATCAAGGTCTGCCACTGCCCAGCTGTGATCGGGAGCAAATCACAAACTACTCTGAGCCTCGGTTTTCTAATCTCTATAATGGGGATAATAGTAGTACCTGTCTTACAGACTGTTACAAAAATTAAAAATGAGTATTATTAAAGTCCTGAGGACAAGACCCGAAACACAGTGGGTACGCACACTGCCATGTACACCATATTTACCATTACTGCCATTCCATTCCCAAGAAGCCTTTCTTCCAGAATCCAGCAGCAGAGAATGCTGAAGACGAATGGATCTTTAAGATCATCCAAGTACCTCTAACTCTAGATATGAAGAAATGAAGGAAACTCAGATGAGACATTAAGTAACTTGCCCAAGCGTACACTGTAATTAAACCCCAGGGCTGAGCCAAGATTCCCCTGGAGATTATTTCATTGCAGCATTGCCTGCAGCACAATCAGCAGGTCATTTATCCCGAGTTAGGCGTGCACACCTCACATACACACACCCCTTGCACGTACAGGAGTCTCAGTGCATTGCCACTCAGCCCTGTTTCCTCCAGCCAGAAGTAACGAGAGCACACTTCACATTTGGGGCTGCATATTAAATTCTGACAGCACTCTCCCATCCGTGGTCTCATTTAATCCGCCAACCATTGTATAAGGCATTATTTTCCCTCAACAGTAGATGTGAAGTGATGGCGTGAAGTGATCTTTCCAGAAACTAAGTCCAGTTTCACCCAATCCAGCCGTCTTTTGATTCCCACCATATTGTCTCCAGTCCCTGAAACCAACCCAGCAAAGGGATGGGCTGACCCGATCTGCCTCCTTTACCTGCAGCTTCCTCCTCTTTGGCAGGGCCAATGAAAGCTCTTTCTCCCATCCTGCCATTCTCAACTCCAGAAAATCTCTCTCCCCTCCTTTTTCCTGTTTTATTTTACCATTTGTTTTCCGAAAAACCAGTCAAATGTAGGCAGGCAGGCAGAGCAATACTAGAAGCACATCTTTATCAAGAGCCAGGAACGCCACTCTCCTGGAGTCAAATTAAGACTTTGTGAAGAACCGCCCTATTGACCTCTCCGCAGAGCAGAGGGCCCCCAAGCCTGGGGGCTTTTCAAAGCACAGATTCCTGGGCCTGCCCCCACCCTTCTAATCAGAAGCTCTATGACGCTTGGGAATTAAATCTTGAAAAAAAGTCCTGGAAGTGATCCACCAGCAAATATTGAGCTGTACCTAAGGATAGTCACGTTCAGCGTGTAGGACTGAAGTGCACTTCCACCCACTGCGTACCGTGCAACACATCTAAAAATAAGATGCAGAGAGGGGATCAATATAATGAAGAAAATACAGCAAAATATTAATTGTAGAATCTAGGTGGTGGGTAAATGGATGCTCACCGTACATCCTTTCAACTTTTCTGTAGGCTTGAAATTTTGCATAATAAAATGTTGGTGGAGGGGACTAGGACATTTCTTACGTTCAGGATTTGAAAACCACTGAGATAAGAGTGAGTCCAGCTCCTCCCGCAGTGGAAGGACCCAGGCTTTATCTTGCTGTCTCATTTTACCCATTACGGCGCTAGCCAAAGGTAACAGAAGAAGTTCAAGAAAATGGAGCCAAACCTCAAACAGGATTAAGAAAAAGCCTGCCAGCCCTCTTCCCCCTCTGTGGCCCTTGGTATCGCTTGCTTTCTATCTTATTATGCCATTAAAATAAACCAAAACTGATCACCTTGCCTGATTTTGTTTTTTTATTTTTCTCTTGTTAATAGTCCCAAGCCTGAGGCAGAGTTCTTCATACACTGCTGACGTCCTGAAGCCATTGCTGTGCCCAGTTTTAGAAAGGAGGGTGTCTTAAGAATAAAATTGACCAGTCTGCACTTCACGTGACACTAGCCACCAACTCAGCCTCCCCACTGCCATGTACACAACTCAAATTACTAGCACCATACCAGTCTGGCTTCATCCCAGAATACAGTATCTTCAAGCTCACATACTTGTGGGCTTCTCAATGTATCAGAAAATCCTGACCACAAAAAAACAGACAGATAACTTTGGCACTGAACCACAGTTCCAGCAATCAAGGGAAACGTTCTTTAGCAATCTAGTGCCCTATGTTTACCAAACGGCATAATCATTTCTCTTGATGTCAGTGATGGTTATTTTCCATAGTGCTTGGTGCCAACCGAATGATGACTTTGTGCAGCCAGACCAGAGGGAAATCTGCAACAAAATACATCATCTCCCGCTACCTCAGTAAAAAAAAGAAAAGGTTCTTAAAACTGCCGCCTGGAGTCTTATGTTTTTACTTCCTTTTTGCTCCCTAGTACAGGAAATTCCTTATACTAAGATGTTCTGTTCCTAGCATTTTTCATTAACTGCATCTGTGCAAACATATTCCCTCCTCCTAAGAGAAGGATAGGTAAGATGAAGCCATAAAAGAGAGTATTGAAATATATGCAAGTTTATCATTGTTATTATTTTGTCCTAACAACCGTTTGTTCATCCGAATTCCCCTCTTCCCTCCCTCCACCTCCTCCATCTCTTTCACTATTTCCAGCCTCCTCTTACACTGAGCCAATCATCATCCATTACATAGTGAAACTTTTACAGCCAACACTGGCTGGATGTCTCAGTGTCCTCTCTTCTATGTCCCTGTCATTTAGGCTTTGCCCTAATATGCAGCACCATTTCTTCCTTCAAGTTCACTAGCAGAGGACAAGAGTTTCTTTCTGTTCTTTAAAGCAAGTTATCTTTGCTTACTTTGTAATCATTTGTTTGACTTCAGTGCTGCACACCAACCATCCAGCAGACGCTTTCTGATCGCCTCAAACTGACTAAGATCATCTACATGGCTTTTTTCCTCATTGTGCTACTTTTTTTCTTAGCATGATTTTAGGAGGATAAGAACAAAATGACAAGGTACAAGGAGGGAGAATGGCGGAGGAACACTGATGCATCCAGCTGAGGCAGGCTAGGACCTGGGCCCCTTCACTGCAGTGCTTGCACCTGGACAAACATCTGGGAGCACAAAGAAACTATAAGGGACTAAAAATAACGAATCATGCAAATTATGAATAAGATACTAAAAGACCACAAGCCAGCTGCCACTTCTGAGATGCCAAGAGCAAAAGCAGGGTACTGCACATGATCCCTGCATACAGTGCCACATATGAGGTGGGCAGACCACCCCTCCAGCCCAACCCACAGATCCGTCCCTACTCTCAACCCATTTCAGGAATCAGCTCACTCTGTTCTGGGAGCAAGAGCATCTTGTTTCTCATTTTTGCTCTCTTGCACTACAGCACAAGCCCGAGTAAAGCCTTGCCTGAATTTATTGTCTTGCCTCTTACCAATTTCTATTAATTAAAGACTCCAAGAGCCCAGGTTGGTAACACAACATCAATGAAAGCTTAGGCTCCTGTGCAAGGGAGAAGTGTACTGGTGGTCCTGTGGCCTGCACCACCCTCTCAGAATGGAGAAGCACTGCCATGAAGCTCTCTCAACCCAGTGACACAGAAGCAGACCCTGCCAGGAGCAGCTGTGATTGAACAATTACGACAGATCCTTCTCAACAAATGCTCAATGTGAGCAGGGCCCTTACACAAAGCGTGCTCTGAGTCAGATCAAATAAAGACAAGCCCTAAGAATGGGACTTTTACATCAGCTGCCCGACAGGTGACACTTCTTTGGAAGTGGGCCTTTGGGGGAGCTCCAGTTCTGTTCTGCCCCATCCAGTGTCCATTAGACTGCTGGTTTTCACGGCGACCATAGCTGCAAGGCTGTTGGCTTTTAAGGCCACTATAGAGCTGGGGTAAGGGGAAGAGGGTCAGCACAAGTTACAAACACCACAAAGCCCACTGTTGTACTGAGACCACATGGTTTTTCCTGAACAAGTATCTCTCGGATTGCTCCAAGTCTTTAGCTAATTTCCAAAGTTCTGAAAAAGCTCACATTGGTTATGTCTTGCCAGTGTTCCCAACTCTTTTACGGAGTAGATTTTCTGATGTCCTTACTCCGCCATTGTGGAATTCTAGGGCCCTTTATTTTTGTGTGACATTTTAGTGAGGTGTTGACCACCATTTTAAACTCAGTATTGCTGTGTCAGTCAGCAGTGCAACATTAATATTTCCTATCCAAGAGACTGATGCCTCTTTAACAGCATGCCTACGAAAGATCTGGAAAATTCAGTATCACTGCTCTCTAATCCGGCCAAAGTTCCTTCCAGGGGAATTCCTAGGAATGCTTCCTAAAACCGAGCTAACAAAAAAGAAAGATGACTCAAATGCGGAGTTCTTTCAGCAATAAGTTTCCCACATTACTAAATTTATATTGACTCCAACATCTGAAAGTTGGTTCCTGGTGAGATGGCCCCATTTTCAACTCCACCACTGCTGGTGCTCAGCTGCTTGAAAAGTTGTGGAAACAAAGGCTTCACAACTGTGCTTAGCCTGCTGTTAACACTCGCTGAGGAAGGGCAGCAAAAGACAGTCATGTTCTCTGATAAACCGCCCTAGAGAAGAGCACGCAACGAGAAGCCACAGGGGAATGCATCCTTTTCAAACAGAGAATTAAAGAAGCCAGAGCTTCAGAGGCCCCACTCTGTTTCCTACTAACAGACTGTACCCGCATCCCTTGAGGACCAAGCCTGGTCCATGGCCATCCACCTCAGGGACATCTCTCAAGCGCCTCCCTTTCTGCAAAGAGTAATGGGAAAAGAGAAGGGAAACAGCAGGTGGGGAATTTTGACATTTTCCCCTTGTGGGTCTTCTATCAGTCTCCTGCAGAGCCGTTCTCAGGCAAGGGA
This sequence comes from Camelus bactrianus, assembly GCF_048773025.1. Taxonomy (NCBI): domain Eukaryota; kingdom Metazoa; phylum Chordata; class Mammalia; order Artiodactyla; family Camelidae; genus Camelus; species Camelus bactrianus. The sequence goes on along the minus strand of NC_133568.1, from coordinate 17,079,120 downwards.
TAACACCTAACACGAGACAGTTTAGAGAATTTGTTCACTTCTGAGTGGCCTAGAATCCTATTCACTCTTTCCTCACCTAGCTCTCTCACTTTGCAAGTAACAATCATTTTTTTTCCTCTTGCTGAGACTAAAAACAAATTGCAACTGAGAACAGCGACAGAGATGCTTCTGTTCTTTGTGTTTAAGAATTCCACAGCCCTGTTGCCAGCGAAGTCCCGTTTCACCTCCAGGAAATTCCACCCCTCAAGCTCAACTCCCCACCTTGACACAGACCACCTGTGTCCCTTGCTGCCACCACCAGCTGTCACAGGATCCTTGTGTTACCAGGCAGGCTGAGGAGTGCGAACGTCCCAGATCACCTGACCTGCCATCTGCAAAACACTGTAAGCCATTTCTTTCTCCAGCTTCCACTACTCAAATAGCTCCACTGGGACACCAGTTACATTTTGGAAAGGATAATATATGTAGGCAGCCACAAATGCACTAAAGGGTTGCTACGTTGCCACAGAGCTACTCATTTTACTTCCCAGCTTAGTTTCATTGCCTACCTAGAAGACCCTATTCAATGGGAACTACCGGTGTGACTGGGAATCCAGGTATGCCCTCAGCGGCCCCCAGTCAGGTGTGCCCCGCAGGCCCTTGCAGTGGTTCGCTCCACCCTACCCCTAGCCATTGCTTTCATCAGAAAATGTCACTCATTCCGTGGTAACTCCTCAAATGAACACAGCAAAAGGGTGTCAGAGTTAAGCAGTGGTGTAAAGATACTCTGCCACTTCCTTTTACCGTCACTCTTCAAAGCCTGAGCCCACCAGGGTGTTATATACATACATACCTCCTCAAGACTGGGTCAGATCCTTTCAAGCATGGCAGGTGAATGTGGACTCTGGCCCAGACTTGTCCTAAACCAGGACTCCACATCGCCTGATCAAAACCATAAACCAGCAACATAATTCTCCACGTCATTTTGCTTCTACGGAGCTACTTTTTGTTATGCCAACTTCTCACTTGTTCTACTGCTGTTCCTTCTTGGCAGAGACCAAAATGCACTTACATTTAAATATTCACTTTAAGAGAGTGGGCCTTAAGTGCTTACACTGATAAGCGTATTAGAAAAACATTTAAAGATGACAAACCCTGAATTACACTGTGGGTGTGTATGAGGGATAGAAGTTTACAAACCTCTCAAAAGTAACCCAACCCCCAGCATGCTGCGGCACTCGGTGAGGAAGAGCTTTCTCAGCCCGTGGTTTGATGTCCTTGTGCCCAGCAATCAGTGTCAGAAGTAAAACCCAGAACCTCCCCAAGTCTATGAAAACAGGCTCCAAAAAAGGGATTCACAAGAGGCTTTTAAAAAACATGAGATGTAGCAGGAGAAAGACAAGCCACTGAAGTGATTAGGGGGGAAAAGAATAAGAAAACGTGTATCTATTTCTACTGTATAAAAACCCACCAGGGATTTTTGCTCTTTTAATTCCATTAACATAGAGTAAGGTTTACTAAGTTTCCTTCCTGATTCTAATCCTACAAGATAACGAATATTTTAAAATGTGGCTGAATCTTTTACTGTAACACTAAGAAGTGTGGCCTGCCAGCGCAACCACCTAGGACTCTTAACTACTTATTTCAACAGTAAGTCATCATTCCACACCTGCTTAGACCTTAGCAACTGGAGAACTTGCCGCTGAAGCCCATGTCCCATTACACCCGCCGTCCTGAGGGGTGGGCAAGTGTGCTTTCCCAGGGGATAAATTTAACTTCTAGGAATGACTTCAAAGCCAACCACGGTGACTGAGAGGAGTCTTCAATCCAGTTAAGACCACTTTAATGACGTGTGGTTATAAGGTAATGAGGCTAATGTGGCTAGTAACCTGGCTGAGAAGGCAGTCTGGACAGAGCGGGGATTACCAAGAAACTCACTGACCTGTGGTTACCCCATTAAGAGTACAGGCAAAGCCACCCACATAAACCACCTTGAATGGCTGAGCAACGTCCAACACATCTATTAAAATAGAGTGCTCCTTATTTAATTGTTGCCCCTGGCTAAGATAAGCAAAGAGAGAGGAATTTTTTTAAGGCAAGAATCCTAAAGCTAGACAGGAGAGTGCAACCACGAGTGAGCTGAGGCACCAGCTCAACACTGAGCAGAGCACCCAGACCTGAGCGTGCCTTCCCTGCCACAGAATTCCAGAGCCAATAAAACTTGGGTTTTGTTTGCCTTGAAAACAACAAAAGCATTTACTACTTGGAAAATCAGCAAGGTCATCTGATGGCAACAATGGAAAGAAGGTTGCTAAGGAATGGAAAGGTGAGGGCATAAACAAACTGTGTTCTTTTACCGGGGAAATACTCAGTACCAAGCTGTCTTTAATAGTAAAGACAAGACTGGTGCAAGATCAAATAGCAACCATGGCACAAGATGAGGTAGATCTCACTGACATTCTCAATGCAGACGTGTTAACCAGGCCAGGTGAGAATCACCCAGATCCTGATGAATCACTGCCGTGCGATGACAGACCTGATGGACAAACTACCTCAGCTGTCCAAAGAGGCTCCACCACGCATCACAGCCACTCCTTCCCCTGCTGGATGAGATCAAGGACCACATCTGGCACAGGAAGCCTCAGGCCACGGTGGTCTTAATATATTAATACAAGCACATTCTAGACCGACATGGCCACCTTAAGTAATGGCGTACTCACCATGATTTCTGGGGCTAAAATTGGTCTTTGTATTCACGATCAAGATGGCATCAGAAATTCTACTGTGTCTCCAGCTAACAAGACTTCAGGTCAGTGATGTCTTCATGCTCCAGCAGCACATGGTGTAACAGAAGTCTGAATAATGAAGTAAAGGAAAACACAGAGAGTAACCACCACCTGGCACATGGCAGGTCAGGAAAAGGAAACTGGTCCCAGCAGCCAGTATCTCCTGAACACAGATGACAGATGCGGTTTTAACAAATCAGCATCACCTGTCACATTAAAATCATACAGTCAATTTGAACTGAATCAGGCTGGGAATTAGATCTGCAATGAATCTGTGTGTTGGTTATAGTGACAGTTATGGTGATCCATGCACTATAAACACGTTCATTCCTCCTTTTATATTTGGATATATTTTAAGAAACATTATAATAAAAATAACTTAAGTCAACCCATTAAGTCCTCACTGATGTTCTCTCTCACAAGAGGGTGTACTTTATTCAAGCTTAAAAAAAAAATTATAGAATTTCTGCCTGCTGTCTTCAGAAAAGGAAACTGACAATTAATTGTCCTTCCCAAAGCAAGCAATATTATACTAAGGTATTCCGCAACGGGAAATCTTGAAGCAGAAAAAAAAAAACTAAGCCCAATCAGGTAAACACTGAGTAATATTAATATAATGAATGAAATATTTGTTATTTTTACAATTATTCTTAGTATAGAGCTAAATTTAGAAGTGTTCTTTTAATGGATTGCTTTTTCAATTTCTTTGTCAAAACGTCCTATTACCACTTTTATGTTAAATGTGTGACTTTACACAAGGAATCTGACAAGAAAAAAACCACACTCAAGTTCAATGTTGTATACAGTACAATCCAGGCCAGCAACTAGCAAACTGTGTAAAGTTTCAAGTCCTCCTTTTCCCCATTCTTCCCCCCTGATTTTCTATGAAAACGTAACATACAGCTGAAGGCCATGCTATTTGCTCACCAAACTCCATGGTGGGAACCCCCTCAGTGCCCTCCTAAGCTTCTACTTTCTAGCAGAGTTGGCATCAATTTGGAAGGTACAGCCAACAGTTTTCCTCCAAAGCAGCAGGAGGCCCAGCGCCCTCGGCACCCTTCAGGACAACAGCTCTGATGGGTGAAGGACAGAAACTACAGGCCCACCGAATGGTCCCAGCAGCCCAAGAACCAGGGCGCTGTGGAGCCAGATACAAAACAGCACTTGAGGGTCAAAGACTGTTCTACACAGAGAAATCATGTTCACAAAACCCCCTTTCACAATCATCAGGGCAGCCTCATTCAGATCACCGTCCAAAGACTGTATCTTGAAATGCAGAACCTTGAAAACACCAGAAATATGGCATGATAAAGAGTTCAACTGTGGGAATTCTGTCCCCGAGATTCCACTATCACAAGCCACCAAGGAAGGCTGCCCGGGAACGGAATAATAATCATTAAAAGTGGACAGCAGCTGATAATTATAAACCCCACACTCTAGCTTGAGCTCTCAAAAGCCGTCTGATCAACCCAGACCACGCTGAAACACACTGACTCTCAAAAGGGCTCCTTATCTCTGGCAAATCAAGGTATTTTTGACACTGCTACTATCTCTAAATCCAGAGTAATCCCATATGAGTCTCCCGTCCTCTCTGCCGTGTCCCTTCCCTAAGGGATACTCAGTAATTAACAAACTGAGAGCTGCAATCGTTAATATGGACAAGGAATAAACAGGGCTTAAAATGATAACTTTTGCATTTTATTTTACCTCAATTTAACAGTAGTATTTTCAAAGAAAAAGATGGTACACGTTCCTGTATTCCTATTTGCTGGAGAAACCCAACATCCAAATGGTGATAACTTTTGTGAACTCCCCGCTTTAAGACCTTCAGGTCTGGAAAATTCGATCCTATGCTGAGCTGAGTATAAATAACCACCTTCCTTCCTGCCTCCTCCAGTCTGGAGCCAGCACCACAGAAAAAAGAGCCCCACAGCCCAGTGCATCTCTTCCTCTGCGGCGCTGAGGGATGAAAAAGCAGGGAGAGGCGAAAAGGGCACGTCTACACTGCGACACAGAGAAGACCCGGGTTCAAATTCCTATGCTGGTACTTGCAAGATCTGCAGCTTTGGCCAAGTGACCCATGCTCTCTAAGCCTTGGCTTTCTCATCTGAAAAACGTGAGAGTATTTAATACTCTCACATGATTGGCTGATGGATTAAATTAGACAGCCGTGTACAACTGACACATACCAGAGCAGGGCTTTTCCATCCTGGCACTAAAGGCATTTGGAGCCAGAAAGTTCTTTATTGCGGGGGCTGTCCTGTGCCTCGGAGCATGTTTAGCAGGAGGGAAACCACCGCCTGCCCACTGGATGCCAGTAGCCCCTCCCAAGATGTGACAGCCAAAAATGTCTCCAGGCATGGCCAAGTGTCCCGGGGGGCAGAGGGGTTTACCTTCCAGTTTAGAACCACTGCATCAGGTATTTAATAAGTATTTAAAAAATTTCTTCCCTTCCTCCCATCCATGTGGTCTTCTGAAACAAGAAACCTGGGGGATTTTTCTAGACTCCTCCCTTTTTCTCACCTAATCAATCAGCAACTAAATCCAATGCCTCCTACATTTGCACCCCCCACCCCCGCCTGTTCCACTGTCATCACCATAAACTCTGCCTGGCCACCTGCAGGACCTCCCACCGCCCCGCTCCCCCCACATCCATCCTCCCCTTACTGCATGGTGAGTGTCACAAAAGCAGACCTACACAGGTCCTCAAGGGGCCTCAGGGGATAAAGTCCCAGGTCCCTGACACGGGCCACAAGGCAGCTCACACGCAGCCACTTCCCTCCTTCAACTCTGGCCACCTGGACCTCGGCTGTGCCTCCTCCCCGCTCCCCGGAGAACTCCCGTGAGACACTGTGGTTCCCTCCGGACGGACGGACGGACGGACACACACACACACACACACACGCTGGTCTCTCCAAACTGGAGAAAAGAAAACATCCCCCAGGACCCGTGTCCTGGCTAGGCGGCAGCCACGTCTCTTCACTCATGTTCACAGCAAAACCCCTTTGAGGAGTTGCCTCTGCGTCCCCACAATTCTTTCCTCTCCTCCCTGGGGCATCCCCTCCCACCCTCCTGACCACCAAGCCCATCCTCCACACCACGTCCAGGCACATGCACTGTCCTCCGATCACCTGCCCTCCACCGCCCCGGAGGCCGCCGACCATCCCACTCCCCTGGCAGCTTTCCTGACACCACACCTGGTGGAGGACAGCCCACCTCACTGGCCACACCTCCTCACCCAGACCTCCAAAGGCTGGTGGACCCAAGGCTTGCTCTCTCCTCTAGTCATCTCCCCCAGTTCTGAGGTCTCACAAGCTAACCATATGCAGAGGACCCCAACGTCCCATCCCTGCCCGGACAGCTCCACTAGGCCAGTAGGCTCCAGATGCTTCTACCTACCTGCTTGCTGGCATCACCTGGATGCTAAGTACATTACCCTCAACCTAATCAAAATAGACCTTTGGGCTTCCCTACTCCCCTCTAATCTTATTCCTCTCCATCCTCCTCTCAGTAACTGACACTGCACCCACCAGAATCCTGGGATATCTTCATCTGTCCAACAAGTTCCAGGCAATTCCTCCAAAATACGCACCAAATCCAACCACTTCACCACACTCCACGGGCCCTTCCTCGAAGCCCAGTCTACCACCACCTCCCAACCAACCAGCACTAGAATTTCCACACTGGTCTCCCTGCTTCCATTCTCAGCCTTCCCCCAACAATCCTTTCTCCATGGAGTCGCTTCCAGTCTCAAATCAGATCCTGCTTAAAACCCTCCGACAGCTTCCCAACCCTCCCGATCTGGCCTCTGTCCCCCTCCCACTTCCCAACCTCACCACCTGCCAGTCCCTGCCACCCCCCATGCTCCTGGCCCACCACCTTTCTCTCTGTTCCTCAAGCTTGTTGCCTTTGTCTGCTATTTCCCCCCATCTGGAATAGTCTGTCCCTAAACCTCGAGGAGTTGTCAACACCTCACTCAGGGCTCAGCTGAACTGCCGTGTCCTCTGTCCTCCTGTCGGCTCCTGGAGAGCTTGTGCACCTCTACAGCACCCAGGGATGCACCCTGCCCCTCTGGAGGACATGAAATTTGCAAAACCATGTCACAGCCTCCCTGATGCTGGGATGGCAAATGCTCACACCACCCAGCCTCACCGCTGCAACCCTTCACTCACTGTGCAGCGGGGCCTCATTCGTGCTGAGAGAGGTTTTCGTTGGGGAAAGAGAGATGCTACGCTTCCCAGCATGAGAAGCCACTTCCGGCATCTGGGGAGTCCCCGTGTCAGTTCTGGTGGGAAGCTGGGCCCGTCTCCCATTACAGAAACCAAAAGTTAAAAAAGGGAAGAAACAGACCCATCACACCCCTCCCCCAGCAGCAAGGGTGTGAACTCAAGGTTTTGTTTGGCCGATCAGAGGCTCCTGCCTGAGCCTTCCTACCAGGGGCTCACAGGAGTAGAGGGCAGAAAGGAACCAGTGCAGCAGGCCTAAGGCTGCTATCCTTAGAGAGGCCTGCTTGCGAGACTGGCTCTTGGCTGTGTGCTGGGAACTTGAATGCAAAACAGCTCCCCCCACGGATATAACATGTTCCCTTAATGGTAACTGTGCCTCATTGTGCTGAGACTGTCTGCGAAATACCTGCCCTTCCTCTGGGAGCCTGGAATTTAGTACGTGGCAGGCAGAGGGCAGTTACACGATCAGTCCCCAGGAGGAAGCCTGGGCACTGAGTCTCCAATGAGAGTCCCTGGTAGACGGCATTTCATACATGTTGTCGCAGCAGTTGCTGGAGGAATTAAGCGCATCCTGTGTGCTGCTGCTGGGGGAGGACTCTCGGCAGCTCCCGCCTGGTTTCTTCCACGCATCACTCCATGCATCTTTTTCCCTTCACTGATTTTGCTTTGTTTTCCTTGCGCTGTAATATACCATAACTGTGAGTGTACCAACTTCTGGGTCTTGGGAGTCTTTCTACTGAATCACTGAGCCTGAGAGTGGCTGTGAGGACCCCCAACACAGGTAGGAGACAGGAGAGCTGATGGAGCTATGCCAAGAGGAGCCCCTCCCCAAAGCATCGGGAGATGGGTGGGAAGCGGTGTCGGAGGGGGCGCTCACGGTCTGGGAGCCCAGGAGCCCTAGTCAGACGATTCCTGTGGGTTCTCTGGCTGCAATTCTGGGTCTCTAGCCTCCCTCAGTCCCTGACCACTGTCCAGGCCTGGCTCTCCAGCTTTACAGGTACTTCCGTGTCATGGCAAATACCTTCGATAAATCCCCTTGAGCTTAAATTCGCCAGAACTGGTCACTGTTGCTTGCATTCAAGAGCTCTAACTATCACAGGTTTTGTATAAAAAGAAATGCTGTAAATAAAATTGGAACTGCCAAGGTGGGTGGGGCAGGGAGAGGGTCCTGTGAGCCCCACAATCCCAGTCTGGGGAAGCGAGTCATTCTGAATAGCAGAGTTGGTTCAAGTGCCCTGTTGTCTGCGGGACCCAAAAGGCGTGCCTCTTCGTTTGAGGCTATTTTAAAAATCACTGCCAGACAGCCAACAATGGGATGAGCAGGGTATAGAGACCTGTCACTAAGACACAGAAATCTCCAGAGCCAGAGACTTCACCTAGGTAAGATCACTGGCTGTCATTACCAGCCCTTGGAATTGACTGGAAGCCAAAAATATCCCGACCCTAAGTTTTCATGGGAGCAATACAGCCAATCTGATGCCAGCCTGCGGCTGCTCAACGCCCAAACAACCCTGAAGTCCCAGACTCACACCCCGGCAGGACCCAAGAGGAGGCCCTCTGCCAGTCCCCGTCCGTCCAGAGGCGGCTGTAGGGGACAAGGACCAAGGGAGATGCTCACACTGGACATAATGCAGCAGAGGCGGAAGTTGCCCGACCGGCTGACCAAGGCCAGAACTCCAGGCTATTCCTGTTCTGCCAGCAAACCACATGCTGAGCTCCCTTATTTTCTGCCTCTCCAAATGGGACATTTATCATAGTATCCTGTTCCTTCTTCACTGCTGGAGGCTGGATGGTTTGGCAGGGGTTGTAACCTATTAAGCCGTAAGTCACCAGACCTTAAAAAAAAAAAAAAACAGAAAACCTCCTTTTGTAACCAAGCAGGACCCTATAGGGCCTTCCTGGGACAGACCCCTCCCCTACGTCCTCTGCTGTAGCTCCTCCAGGAAGTACCCAGATAACAGTACCCCATGCCCACTTCCCGAGTTTTTCAGATGCTAAATTGAAGAAATTAACTACTTGATGATCTGATTGTAAGCAGTAGGCCCCAGACCTTCTGGAGCCTAAGGATTGATGTTAACCACACGGTTACTTCAACATCAACCAGTCAGAGGATTGTGCACGAGCTGATCACACACGCTGCAACCCGTCTCCCTCATGTGGCCCTGCAACATGCTTTGCTGAAACCCTTCCGGGAGAGTTCAGGGTTTGGGGGGCATGAGCCACCCATTCTTCTTGCTCGGCCCTGTAACAAACCTTCCTCCGCTCCAAACTCGAACGTTTCGGTTTGTCCAGCCTCACTGTGCGAAAGGCACACGCACTCGTGATGGGGAACACTTTCAGGTGGGAGAGAAGTGACAGTGGATCACCCAGAGATGCTTGCAGTACTTCCGTGACTATCTGGGCTGCCTCCCTGGGGACAGGGGATCATGTGACTTCACGAAGCCGTGGACGTTTCTAAAGGTGTATGTATCTGAAGGCAGATGAATTGTCCATCCGCTGTAGGGTCATCGTGGAGTTCACCCCAGCTCAAGGGCTGGACCATTAAGGTAATAAAGGTAATTCCACCCCCTCCTTCCCACTGGCTGGGTGAGGGATGAGCAGTTCTAGGCCCCTGTGGGCCAATGAGACAGAACAAGAGATTTCCTGGGTGATTACGGGAATGAGAATTCCTTAATCTTAAACAGAAAGCCACAGGAAGCGATTATCTTTCCTCTGCAAGTAGAAAAAGAGAACAAAGCTCTAACTGCCATTGGCAGCCACTCTTACACCTATAAAGCCTCTGAAAAGGGCCAGGCTGTAGAGAGTGGAGCGGAGAAAAATGAACTGGATTCCATGATGATGTCACTGAGCTGGCACATGTCCTACTGTCCAGGTGGGCGCTTCTTAATAGGCACACCATAACTGAACAAGAGAGATAAGGTTAGAATCTCCAAGACAACTACCAAGAACATATCATAATACCTGAGTTGAGACTGGACAGCCCAAGTGCCACAATTCTAAGATACCATCATCACCCGTCCGCTGTAACTTTGAGGGGATGAGGGATGTGGGGGAGAGGGTGGTATAAGCCCCAGGAACCTACCTCCACATTAAACACACATATCAACTGTAAGGTGCACCCTCATTTCAGAGATACTACAAGGCTGACGGCGAGCAGAAATAAAGACACGTCCCAGGTTAGACATAACACAGTATTTGCTTTCTCTACCCTTTTGTTCAGGAAGGAACCACCAGGAAACCTACTTCGGGAAAACACCGACCATTGAGGGACGTTACAAGTCAGCTCTAAGGCAAAACAAGAAGGGCTTCCAGCCACTTTGTTATTTGTACCAATGACTGTAGCTAAGCCTAGTTACCATGTTGGTAAAAACCACTCAATGCTACCATCAGGTGACGACAAGACCTCTCACACAAAACCCAAGCAAACAAAAACAAAAAAAACAAATTTAAGTCTGACCACAGGCCACAATCTTCATAGTACACACACAAAAAAAGTCACAACACTAAAGATTTAAATGACTTTTATGCAATCATAGTGTCAAAAAGGATGAAAATGCAAATTTTAAGTGTCCAGAGTGGAGAAAATGAAACATCTAGTTTACAAGCTGCGAGTGGGGGAAAAAAAAAAAAGAATATAATCTGCCAGCCACTTTTTCTGAAAAAAAAATCCAACCCTTTACCTCTCCCTCCACTTCCCATCTCGGGGAGCTCCTAAAAGGCACAAGTCACGGTACAATGACCTTGAAGTCTTCAGATACAAAGCACAAAGTGGGCCGTTGATAAAACCTGCTCAACTGAACAAACACTATCAGTATCTGTACTGAACAAATGCTCTAGGTTCTACCTGAAGCCTGAAGTACATGCGTTTGCGAGGTTTCTTTCTACCTCATTTTTAGACTTAACTTTTATGTTAAGAAAAAAAAGTTCATTGTAGAAATATACAAAACATTAAGCAAGCAAAAACAATAAAAATTACCTGTAACCTCTTTGCTCAAAGGTAACTGTCGTTAACATCCTGGGATCTATTCCTAGCCATTTTTTCTTTGCACACTTTTAACCACAATAGGATTCTACTGTTCTGCAGAAACAGTGCACTGTTTTGTAAACTACTTTTCCCACTTAATATTATATTACTGACATCTCCATGTTATTAAATATTCTTTGATATCTCCCCACCCCACCCGCCACCCCGACAGCTACACAATAAATACTTTTCTATCTCACTTCTCCAAGCAAAGAAGCAAAGGCTTTTAGTCCCAGCTTACGTGTTCTCTTTCGCTAGTAACATTCACTGACGACTAAGACATCTATTCCAAAGGCAGGCAGTGCAGCCCGATCTCTCAAGTTATCAACATGAACATACGCTAGAACTCAAAGTCAACATGCAGAGTTCAGCTCCCTGTAGATACAGCTTAATTCAAAAACCACATTCATCTCTCCTCGGGACTCAACAGGCGGGGAGGAAATACAGCCAGGTCAGAGTTCAAACACCAACTGACGGACTGTAATTACGGCTGCCTCCAATTATCACTCACAGTCCACAAAGCACCAAAGGAAAGAGAAGAAAGGATAAAAGTAAGCAAACCAATTCTCGGTTTTGCCTTTTTTCACCTTAAACCCCACATCCCTTCCCCTTTCCAAACCGAACTGCCAAAGATGAAGTTAGTACTCTGAGGACACCTGAAGTTAAACCACTGATTAACAGAGAGAGAGCAAAGTGGAGACTTAAAAAACACAGCGCAGGATTCTCAACAGATCTCCGTTCCTCAGGAGCTAAAGGTAGTTGGGAGATTCATAAGTATGTGCAACTTTTAATTCAGTGGGACACACAGACATCCACTTTCTTCATGAATAGTTAATACTGAGTGCTTACGAAGCCAAATACTTCTCTAAGTAGCTTCGGCTTGCTTTCATTTTCTGAAAAACCAAACTGACTTCCAGCACTCAAAAGCAAAACAAAACTTAATACACGTAAAGACAAGGAGCCCTTCGGTACAAACATCTTCAGTCAAACAACAGGAAAACTTAGAAGAGGAGCTTTTCATCTTCTGCTACGTTACCTGGGACGCAAGGCTGTCTTCACCAGAGTCCTCATGCTGGTGGTTGCCGAAACGGACTGTCAAAGACTTTTAATCAATCACCTAGATCACTCAAAAATGGTTTAACTTTGAGTTTTAAAACATTAAAACAGATGTTGCACCAGGGTGGTTCCGCGTGGCCTGTCTCTCCCACTGCAGCCCCCTCGCCCACAGGGGCAAGGCCAGCTTTACAAAGTGCTCTCAGAGACACACAGCGTGACCCAGAACCACATCCGGGCAGACCAGGAAGAGACAGGCTTGCATGAGGCTGAGCACGGGGAATATAATTAAAATGTGAAAACTGTATTAACAAAGGCAAGACCAAGAATCGGAGGCACAACTCAAGCCCTTGCTGCTGCTCCACGGGGTCCCCTCCAGGTCTGCTTCCTCAGTCAGGAGGGACCCAATCACACAGAAGGAGATGATGGAGCACATGATGGTACCCACGTGCCTGAGCCAAACGAGCGATCCATCAAAACTTCACTTCCGTGTACCTGGGAAGCCACAGGGCAGCAGGAGCCCTGATGCATCCCGGGTGATGGGCCACCACCCTAACTAGCAATGGGGCTGTTTCTCGCATTCGTTCATCCCCTTCCTGGGACCACCGCCTCTACAAGCCCGGCCAAGTTCCACCTCCACAGGACGGATTTCACATTGCAGCGTTTTACACTAAGAGAAAACTCATTTTTGAATGGCCCTTTTTTCTTGGAGAACAGGAAGTATAAAAAGAATACGAAGTCTCTCAGTGGATGCTTGCCTGCCAAGAAGCCACCAAACCGTGATTTTGATGACAGCAAGGGAATCTGATAGCCTCTCCGTTAAACTTGGCCAGTTCTGAATCAATACGGGACTCTGAAGTCAGGGACAAAAAGTCGGCTGAAGTGTCAAATTTAAGCTCGTTACCCCAGACATGCTTATGTAATGTGGCTTTTCTCACCTCAAAGTATTACAGTAATAGGAGGCATTCAGGCCACTCGGCTACAGGACAAAACGTTACGACTATAACGAGATCCTATGTTTTCGTGAAATAAGTGTCCAAGATCTTTAACCACTGCTTTTCTCTCTGCTAGAACCTGAGCCACAGTCTTGCCTCAGGAACCAAGAATATCTCCAGCAATCCAACGACTGGGAGCAGTGAGAGTTATCAGTTCCTTCTCAAAGTCAACGTCAGCAATTATGGAACCGTCCGTGCAACATACTAGAATTATTTAGAAGGTCCCTAAGCACCCAAGAAGAAAGGATATGACAGCACTTCTCAAAGGACCTTTTCTGTGTGTTTGTATGTCATGGGGGCTTTTCCCCCCAAATCCAAATGCCTTTTGGATTTGTGCCTTTCCCAAGTTTTAATGTTCTGGGTAAGAGGGAGCATGGGAAACTTGGAAAACAGACGATTCCTGCTATTTTCCACACTGAGAAATACCACTTTAGGTGTTTTTATTACAGAACTGATTTCTCTTTTTAGTCTGTAGGAAAATACTGTTTTCTAAGTCTAGTTTCTTTATCCTCATCTCTAAATTACGCTCCAATGTCCATATTCCGCCAACAAGCAACTCCCAAACCAACGGTTAACATCATTAAACAGAAACAGTACAAACATTGCCACCTATAGTCAGAAAATGAAATGTATTTGTCTATACCGTGACCTGGAAGAGAATCAGTATGAAAACAGAAAGCAACACTGTGTCACACTTCCCTTGCCCTCTGTGAATTCTACTACCGTAACACTTAATATCAACACTTTCATTTACTATTTTAATCCTCTTTTATGTGGATTGTTAAAAGATCACTATGTAATCTGCTTTATTACCAATTCACAAATATATCAGTAAGATAAAAACACTTATTCAAAGACCTACAGCATCAAAAAGCTTAAAAACTCTTAAGTTAGGATCTCTTTTGACTACTGCTAGTTGTCTAGGACCCAAAATTCAAGGGCAACAATAAAACCTGCTTAAATATCTTTTTAACATAAAACAAAAAATTTTGATGTGATTTCAATCTATTGAAAAGAAATTAATTTGTTTCTTCCACCAGTCCCATATAATCATGATCTTATGGTCTTATTTAAATAACAGCACATTACAGAAAAGTTATTAATTAGCAATGAGCATAGTTTCTTCCCCCCATGGTAAGTGTAGAAGCCATTTAGCAGGAGCTCAGAAGTATTGCTGTGATGATGTCACAATCGAAAACCATTCTTAACACTGGAGATTTCTTCCTTGAGATTATTCATGTATCCCCTGAATATATACCAAGCACACTGATGCTCCCAGAAGCCCCCAACAACTTTCCAAGGAAGTTTCCCGGTGATGCCGGGACTCAGTGCATTGAAGAGATGCCCTGGCACCATTCAACCGCTTCCCTTTAAATTGCATTCTGTATGGTAAAGAAACTGCCATCATCGGCGGATTCTCATTTGCCACTGTCCTCATGTCTTTACATATTCCTTAAGGAAACTACTTTCCAGTGACGGCATAATTCGAATAAACACTTTGACAATAAAACTAAACAGAATATAAATTAAAATGTCAATTTCTACAAATTCCATAGAACCCTTTAAGAAAAGAAAAACCTAAAGAGAAATAATGATGCTTCATAAAATCTACAATATGGTATACTTGCCAATTTTAAAAACTGCTTTCAAATGCCACCATAAAGCTGAGGCCCTTTTAGGGTGTGTTTCTTAAACATTAGCAGGAATGACACAGATTAACTGGGCTAGCCTGAGTCCTGGAGTCCTGGATAGAGGAGCTCTCCAACCAGCAGTGCTTGGCCTGACTCAGGCACATGCAGTTGGAATGAATGGGCAAGTCGAAGCTTCTGGGGAGCAGCCTTTCAGCATCCTCCTTCAGCTCCAAACAATACCTAAACTGTAATTTCTGAAAGCCATCTTGTGACCATTTTTTGCACAGCTGCAAAGCTGGCCTGCAGGGTTTCTCAAGTAATCTCTTGAAAATACACATGGACCACATTCTATAAATTAACGACTATTCTTAATGACTCACAGATGGCTAGTCAGAGGGGCACATCACCAAGGCTCCCTGTCTTTCTTCTGCTGATGCCCACTTAAGAGCATTTCCCTTATTCTAGCCCTTTCCTCAGAGACAAAAGGGCAGAAATCTGATCGGCAGTTGACTAAAACTGTTGACTGACTAGGGGCATTGAAACTGGTGACTTAGGGTTATCTTAGGCTTCCAATGAGAGTAATTTATGAATTCTAAAACATCTTTGTCTTCATATTTTAACATCCCTAAAATAATAATGCTTCATAAAATCAACAGTTATCACAGCCTGACAAGTTTTTTTTTTTTCCTTTTCTAAGCGGTACATAACACGTGGTGCATCTTAAAATTGACAGCATCTTGAGTAAAGAAAATGATACCTATGCCAAAGGGTAACCTTAAATGTTTGTGATGAAGTGAGTAATTATACACAAATAAACAGGAAGACCTCTAAGACAATAGGGAGCAGGGGAGACTGTGGCAACTACAGCACAGCTGCCATATCTCAAGGGCCATGACTCAGACCCACTAATCGTTTCCAGGTGAGAATGAAGACCCAATGAAGTCAGATTTTGACCGTTTTCCCATGAAAATCCCCCCGTTTTAAAATACTATAGATACAAATGAACTTATTTCACAAAGCAGAAATAGACTCACATACACAGAAAACAAACTTATGGTTACCAAAGGGGAAAGCAGGGGGAGGAGGGATAAATCAGGAGTTTGGGACTAACAGATACAACCTACTATATATAAAATAAACAACAAGGACCTACTGTATAGTGCAGGGAACTACATTCAATATCTTGTAAAAACCTATAATGGAAAAGAATCTGAAAAAGAATATATAAATGTGTATATGTATAACTGAATCACTTTGCTGTACACCTGAAACATCGTAAATCAACTATACTTCAATTTAAAAAAAAAACACCATCACTATGGAGATGATACTAAGCAGGGCACATAGTGAATTCTGGCCTAGAAGCCATCAGTTTACAATCTCTGACATTTGCCTCTATCTTATATTATCCTGTTATGAAGACCTTTCAAGATACCTGGAAGAGAGGGAGCATGTTAAAAAAAAAACTAGGGTCTTGGAATCACTAGAACTGGGTTCAAATCTTGGTTCTACACCTTACTTGCTGTGTGTCCTCATACAGGTCACTTAACTTCTCTGAGCCTCCATTCCTCATCTATAAATCACAGCATACCTCATTGGGTTCCTATGAGGATTAAACGAGATAGCCATCGCATTAAGGCCCAATACAGTGCCAAGTGCAAAGAAAGCACATGACACATTAGCCCACTATCGTCGTTTGTATAAAATAAAGAGGGAGGGTATCAAAGTACCATCCCCTGTCAGCCTAGCCTTCATCTCTAAGCAATGTGCCTCATTCTAACCACCAAAAAAAAAAAAAAAATCTAAATGCCATACCTAAGGAGAAAGTTCTCTAACTTTCATCCACCAGAAAATCTGTTAAATAAAGGATACCTTTCTGAGATGTTATAATAAAAGATTTCAGAAGGTTAAGAGCAACATTCACAAGTAAATTGTGCCAAAATGTGCTGCAGATCACCAAAAAAATAAATAAAAACAAAACGCAAAACAAAAATCCATCAAGGAACTAGGCCAAATGCAGAAAGTGGTCCAAACTGTTCTAATTCCAAACCAAATCTGATTCTGGGCCCTGAATCAGAAATATGGTTAGTTTGCTAACCCCGCCAATACCAGAAGTCCTTCATCTGATAGCAACTGCAAATTTGATTACCCAAATGGACCTAATTTGAATCCGGATGAATATGAACTATAGCTCACCAGAGGAACCCCAGCCAGAAAGACACAATAAACAGCACATGCGCTCACACAAGCAAAGCCCACATTTAATCCCTTTCATTTGACAAGCTGGACAGACCTAGAACAATGCCCTCTGTCTCGGCATCCCGCGATTTTCTAGGTTAATGCAACGCTTCACCAGCAGTACTTAGAGCTAAAGAGTCTTTCAGAGATGGGACACAACTAAGTGCACTCCAAACACACAACGCTCTTCACCAGCCTCCAAGGAAAATACAAACTTACTTTTAAGAAATTTGCTAGGTACAAATGCCTATTTTGCTAAGAGGTTTATGAGGTGACTCTGCCATGAAGCAATCAAAATATCTTCATGTGTGATGTTCTGCAGCACACCAAGTGCATGAACCGAAGTGCCCCCATATTTAATACGCCCTGGAAAAACCACCCTGCCATTTGTTACATCAGGCATCCACTTTAAGAGTCTGTTAAAAAACCTCCCATTTGTTTCCTCACACAGACCAATTCAGAGAGACAAAACAAGCTGTGCAAATTCAAAACTTTCTTGTTAATATTCTACGAAGGCAACCCCTGATCTTCCGAAGGGCAACCCGACAGCATGAAACCTCCCATAAAAAACAAATACCGTAGAAATGTGAAGTCATCAAAACAACCCTGCCCCCACTGATAGGAGAAACTGAGAAAAGACAGATATGACTTGTCTTTTGTAACATAGTGTACGTGGAATTAAACAGCACCAGCAACATGGCCATCATTTAATCAATATAATTTCCTCATCACTTCTTGCTGTTTATTCCCTATACAGCCCCAGTAGACCTCCAGTAACAAGCAGGAGTGAAGCCAGTCACACACAAACATACACACACACCCCGATTCAGTTTACATTCCATCCTTCACTTTGACCCTAAACACCAGTATTCTGCTCATTCAGACAAAAGTGGTAAGAGGCGCTCTAGGTAGATTCTGACACTAGCTGTAAATGCAGACAAAGCACAAACACTGGCATGCATGTGATTCATTTACGCTGCTGCATTTCCCAAAATGCTCATTAAAAATCTTTTTCCACAGAGATTTTTAAGAATGATCATGTAATTTTTTAAAAAGACCTAAGATGAAAAGCAGCTGTCTTGAGCAGCCACAGTACTTCAAGCCCCTTTGTTTGGGAATGCCTGTGTCTCACCACCTTCCTAAAAGCTCACTGCCTGCCCTCTACTGCTACTAATTAAACGGAGAAGTAGAGAATGAAAGAGAAAGCACCTCAAAAAGGAGAGACAAGAGGGAGAGGTGATCCCCCTGGGTAAATGAAACAACACTACTTTTCACCCATCCCCAGGTAACTGCACAGAAAGGGGGGAATATTTTATACAAGCACAGCATGGCAAAATGATGGGAAACGCCAATCACACATTATTTGCATTGTGATCATTCTTTGATAAAAGAAATACCACAACAAGCTTTACCTAGCACCATTAAGGAAAAAGAAAAAAAAAAAGCATCCCCGAACACCCTCCCCACCCTAAGACACCTATGCCATTACACACCTAGAAGCGCGAACACACAAACACACACACACACAGTACCAGGATAGGAAAGCTGGTGAGAGGGAAGCCATAACGTTCTCACGTCTCAGATAAGAGCCTATTAACCCCACCCCCATCACCCGAGAAAGAGGAGACCTCAGAAAACAGAAAGGAAGAAAGAGAAATCCAGAAATCTTTGAATTTCCAGGCATTAATTTTTCATGAAATGCACAACCATAGGAAATACCTCCCTGCTGAGTAATGCTTCATGGGTTGTAAATTCACCTCTCGAAAGGCAAGCCAGACCTAAGCGCGCACCCCGCCAGATGGCAAACCCCTCCTACCTGCTCCATCCAGCCTGCCTGTCACGCCGCGCCAGCGACACTCTCCCACCCCCCTTTTTGGCAGAGCAACACACCAATAAGAGCCGAGTGTGGCTGGTCGGGAGAGGGCTTAGCAGTGATTTAGCAGGATCGTCTCAAAAGGGGGGAGTGGGAACCCGCAAGGAGAGAGTGAGGGTAAAAACAAAGCCCTTTCCAGTCAAATCAACAGCCCCGGGGGCGTGGCTTACTTAATTCGCTTCATCAATAAAAAGGATCAATTGAGCTTTCATCTCTCCACTCACCCCGGAGGTGCTGGGCTTTGGATCCTTGGGAGGAAAAAAATGGCAGGGCTGAAGCTTCCTCCAAGTTTCCAGTAGCACCTGCCATTATCCCAGATCTACTCCTTGCCACCCAAAAGACCCCGAAATCACACTCCTGGCTTTAGACTCTGCAAGACAGAGGGTCGGACATGCACAGCTCCGAGTGTTTCACCGGCTCCCTCCGTAACCAACACACACATGCATCAGAGCACTTGCTGACACTCGTTAAAAAGAAAGTTCCAGGGGGAAACAATTCAGGTTCCCTCGCGACCCCAGGCTCCCCCACGTGGCGAGGGTCTCCTGCCGCGACCTAGACGTGACACACATCATGGACTCCCAAGCTGCAGGGGCGTAAGGCGGAAAGTTGCCCCACAGCACGGGGAGACGCGGCTCGGAGGAAAGGCAGGCGCGGGCAGAGAGGCGCACGCGCCCTCTTCCCAGCCAAAGGCGAGGAGCGGCAAGCAATCCCTCTGCTCGCGGGGCTTCGCGCTGCTTTATTTACAAACAATGCGCTGGACCGGAGGGAGAGGGCGGCGGGCGGAAGAAGCGAGCACCCCGCCAGGACCCCGCTCCAAGGCGCTCCCGCCTTTGGGGTTCCCCGGCAGGCGCGGAGTACGCGCACCCCGGGGGTCGTCCCAGTCCCCACCCCCTGCCGTCGCCGGGCAGGAACTCCCCGGGGAGTCCCGTCGGGAAGGGGGCGCCGCTCACCTCGTCTTCCGAAAGTCCGTAGACCGGCTCCCCGAGCCCGGTCGCCATGGAGCCGGCGCTCCCGGGCGGCTGGGCTGCGGCGCGGGCGGCCGGGTCTTCCCTCCTCCTCCGGGGCCGGTCGGCCCTGCGCCCGGCCCTGCGCACGTCCCGCCGGGCGCCGGCAGGTGAGAGAGCCCGAGCGCGCGCGCCTCGGCCGCTGCCTGCGCCGCTTCCTCCCGGAAGGCTGCGGGGCCGTGCGGGCCGGCGGGCCGAGAGCGCGCGGAGCAGCGGGCGGCAGCGGCGACGCGGAGCCCGCCGGGCTTTCCTTCCCTCCACGCTCGCCCGCCGCTCTCCGCCCCTCTCCGAGCCTGCTCTCGAATCTCTGGAACCCGGCTCGCCCGCCCCCTCTCTCGCTCCCTCCCGGCCCCCGCTCTCTCCGCCCCCTCCTCCGCCTCCTCTCTCCTGGCGCCCGGAGGGGACCCTCCCCGCCTCGCCGGGGCGGGCACACGCGCCCCCCAAGCCAATCACAGGCCGGACCGGGGGGCGGGCCGCGGGCGCGGGGGTGGCGGAGTTCGGCCCCCACGCCCACCCCACCCTGGGACTCCAGAGCCGCTCCCCGAGCCGCAGGGCGGGTCGCCGGAGGAGTGCCGATGTGGGCTCGGCCCTCGGAGCTGACCCACCCTCCCCTCCGGCTCTCCCTCCGCTTTGGGGAGCGGGCCGGCTGGGCATTTGGGGGCGCTGAAGGCATTTTCCACAAGAAGGTCAATTTTTCTTCCCCAAAGTCTTTTTTAACCCAGAGCCTTGAGCTCGCGGTAGTTGTTAAAGGGGGGAAGATGGATGTTTCTAGACCCCTTTAAATTCTTGGCAACCCCAGCAAGCCGAATTTGGCTGCATTGTCGGCGCCCCCGAGCCGCCTGGCCCGGCCGCCAGCCGGGAAGAGGCTGCCCCGGTGTGGCCGCGGGTTGCCACTGCCTGTGTCAACCTTACAGGGAACAAAACCAACACAGCGCCCGCTGAGTACACACCCACCCACTCGAAAACACACAGCGCGGTTCTTTGAATAAAAAACCATCTCTTTTGTGAGCCGCAACGTGAAATATCAAGCCTAAGTTTAAGGTTATCCTCTGCATATGCAAACCATTAAGACGTCTTATTAGCCATCGTAGGATTCTTCCCACATGCCAGCTACTGTTTCTCTAGCAAGCAGTTCATTTAATCCTTCAGATTTATAGGAACGCCAGAGACTACTTTAAATAAGAGAAAAATTCGTAGGTCGGCTTTTTCAGGAAGACTTCCTTTAAATTTAGATGTTAAGTACAGTTGTGGGTTCAAAAAGAAAACAGAAGCAGAACATGCTATTTGCCTTTGAAAAGAAAAACATCAAAGTGCCCTCTTTGGTATTCAGAGGGTGCATTTAGGATTTTCATTCAAGTCAGTTGTTTAAGAAAGGAGAACTCACGTGATCCGGAAGAATCTTCCTGCCCGACCGCAGCTCCTTTACTAAGTAACCGTTGTGTGCAGCGCTAGATCGTTTTCAAAAGAAAGGAAACACCCATCTTAATGTAAGCTCTCCTTTGCCTCCCTACGACATGACTGTGGCTTAAATATGTGCCATACTGTGGATTTTCTTTCAAGACAAAGCCCCTTGGAGTCAACACCCTACTCAGGAACCTTCTCTACAAATCGTGAGCCATTAAATCCACAAAATGCCACAAAAGTCCAACTGAGGGAAAAAGTCATCTTTAATGGAGGAGCATTTTAAAAGACAGGTCTCTGCTCATTCTGTCCAGGCCAAAGTTTTTTGACCTTTTCAGGCCTAGATTATTTTTCATTTGATAAACATTTACAAGCACACACACTCACACAGAGGCGGCACACACCAATTCTAACATGCCCTGCAGCCACCGTGCCTGTGACTCCTCCAGGAGTCACTGCTTCCCTATCCTCACTCACCAGGCCTTGTCAAGTTTTGTCCAGTTTATATTATATGGGGAAAGGTAAACTTTGAAAAAAATTGTCTAATAGAAAATTAGAATTTCTAATTACACAGGACACCCCTTCTACACCCTGGAGGTGCACAGTTCCAGCCTTTATCTTTGGTGAGGCTGTATCATTTGGGAGCTGTAGAGGTGTGTCTGTGTGCTTCTTCTCTGTCCAGTTTCCATGGTCCTGCTCCCACACCCCCACAACAGCCTACACCTGCCAGCACTCTGGGGCCATGACCTTGGCTTTCCCTAAGGCATGATTAGGAGAAACTACAACATGAACCCTGCCTTATGTCATTCATTGTAGAGATGTTTATAAAAATCATGATTCAGTGTTCTCTGTAAGACCCAAACAAGATGTTTATTTCAAATCCAGGAGGAAAAGTTTTCTTTCTTCCAAGGAACTGGTAAGTTTTTGCATGATGGATGACAAGAATTATTTAAACTGATTGTGTTTTTCTATTTACTTTGGCCACCAGGGAGCTCAGGGCCCATTTTATAGCCCTAAGTCATAAAAGAACCCCATAAAAACAAAATCAATCCCCTATATAATTACATACCACCTTTTCCCATGCAGTGGTTCTCCACCCTGGATACATGCTGTTATCATCTGGGGAGCTTTAAAATGACCAAGCTCACAGTCACCAGCCTGAGAGACTATGATTTCTTTGGTTCAGCTGGAGCACAGGCATTAGCAGTTTCAATAGCTTCCCAGGTGATGTTAATGTCCATTTAAGGTTGAGAATGGCAGCCCTGGCCAGCAGGTCCCGAACTTTGCTGCAGGTAGGAACACCTGAGGATGTTTAAAAACCACTGCTGTCTACCAGCCACCCCCATACACTCTGATTTAATTGGTGTGGGGTGCTACGTGGGCGTCAGGAGTTTTAGAAGCTCCCCAGGTGATTCTAATGCAGAGCAAAATTTAGGGCTCTCCAGCTCAGACTGATATTCTTTACATATTTTCCATCATCTTGATCTTTTAAATTTTATTTTTTTCAGTTTAGAAGAAATTACATACTTTAAACATACTCAAATCCTTTGTGGAATGAGGTAGGATATAAACAAATATACTGCATACGACTAGTATCCTGGATCAGTTTTCCCACCCCTTACTGCTTTGGGATACCGATACAAATTAGTATCCCATTATTTGCAGGAGGGGAGTTCTGGGAGGACAGCCCTTAGGAAAAACTAACCCACAGTCCCCTCCAAAGCAAAATTGTTTCAGTCTCCAGTTAATTTCATGTCTACCCAACAATGATAAAGAACCTAATTTATAGAGTCTTCTCTGGAATTTGTTCTATTTTGTTTCCATTAGAGACTGCCTTTAACAATCTTGGACTTGACACTGTGGGTGTTTGGTAAATGCTCTTCGCTTGGATCATCAGGAATGAAAAATTAGCGAGAACAATTTTAAAGTACAATGGGTAATCACAAATAGGGAACATTTAATGTCAAGCCTCTTGACAAATTATTGAGTTGCCTTAGCAAGTTATGTATATCTGAATCAAGTCTGGGAAGTACCCAGAGCTGAATAACACATAGTGTCACATATCTGTGGGTTTCATGTAAATAACACTAGATTTTTTTCCTCTTCGATTTTTGGTATTTTGTGTTCTTTAAAAAGAAAGCTCATGAAGCAGACTTTTTGAAGATGGCCATGTACCTGCAAAAACCGGTGTTGTCTTGGAACTTAGGAACATTCATTGACACAGAGGAATCTCACAAATTTGTTGTTTATGATCATATGAGGAAATAAACCATGCTTCAAAATTTAGATAAATATAGAGATGGGTAGCAAAGAATCACTTGTAAATAGCTAATCTTTTTGTGTAAAAATAGCTAAACTTTTTAGGAAATATTTTGAACACATATGTACTATTCATCATAGCACCCTAAAAATAATAAAATATCGTCCAAGATATAAATACATGATTTGTATATTTCTGACAAAATACCTTTTATCTGTCTATATTAGCTATTTGCTTTTTTAATTTATTTATATTTCTAAAACATCTGATTTGTTTACACATTTTTACTGTTTTTTCTTACTTTTTAATGCATCTTTTTTATTGAGTTATGCTATTATTCTTTGTTTTCTTATTATAGCTGTTTCCATCTCCTGGTTGGAATGTTATTCACTGCATTTCTATTCTTTTCCTGTTTACCTTGGACCTTTTTTTAATTTTTAATTTAAAAAAATTTTTTATACCTTTGACATTTTACATGCATACCTCACTTGAAAAATCAAAAGTTAATATCTTAATCCCACATCTGAACAATACAAGAAGCTTAAGACACTGTTTTTGATGACCAACTCTTTTTATTGTATTACTATCCAATTTTGTTCTCTCCTTTTTAAACTACTACATTAGATATTATTTTTATATTATACAATTTTTTTAGCTTTACCAGTATGTATTGTGGTTTTGTTTCTAAGGATTCCATGTTGCTTCTTAGACATTCCCTTGGGATCATTTTTCTTCTTGAAAAATATCCTTTTAAATCCTTTTAGTAAACATCTATTGGTGATAAACTTAAGTTTCTGTTTATCTGAAAATATCTGTCCTCATTCATGCAAGATGGTGAAAATTAGATCTTAGAAGCAGACTCAAAGCCGTTGTGGGATGTAGAAGAATGTAAGTAAATGTTTTTAGTGTGACTGGTGTCATTGATTTTATCCACACCTACCATTCTGAAGTGTGGGTTTGTA
Source organism: Camelus bactrianus (assembly GCF_048773025.1). Lineage (NCBI taxonomy): Eukaryota > Metazoa > Chordata > Mammalia > Artiodactyla > Camelidae > Camelus > Camelus bactrianus. Next base: position 17,054,688 of record NC_133568.1, on the reverse strand, counting down.
AATTAATTTCTTAGGCCGTTGTGGAGGGAACAGAACCACCCTTACGACATTCAGTAGTCTTATCCAAGGTAAAATGGTTGTCTGATTCTCAGCACTTGGAAGACGCTATTTCTCTCATTTCTGGTTTCCGTTGTTGACGATGAATGGGCAGCTCTTAGTTTAATTATTATTCCCCTGTAGGTCATTTGCCTTATGTTTAGCTGCTCTTTGTTCTCGATGTTCTAAACTTTCTATAATTTGTCTGTATGTGACTTTCTTTTTATTTATCCCGCCCAATACTCTTTGCACTGTGGATTTTAATCTTTGATCCTTTCTGGAAAATGCTCAGCTATCATTTCTTCAAATATTGCCCTTTCTCCATTCTCTACATCTGTCCTTCTGGGACTCCGGTGAATCACATGCAGACCTTGTCTTCAGAATCTCTTAACCTCTTTAACATATTCCATCTCCTTGTCTGTCTGTGCGGCATCCTGGGTGATTTCTGCAGATTCTCTTCCACTTGGCTAAGGAACTATTTCATCGAGTCTAATCTTCTGTTTAATGCATCAGTTGAGTTTTTTTATTCGGTGATCAAATTTTTCATATCCAAAAGTTCTATTTAATTTTTTTCATATCAGCCTCATCATTCTTGAGAGTTCCTCATCTTGTGTTTCCAAATTTTTTATTAAACATTTCATAATTACTTATTTTATTAATTTCTGAGGAATAGCTGAAAGTTTGGAATGTGTCTTCCATTGTTTCTGCTGACGCTTGCTCATAGCCACTTCATTCCATGTGCGTTGAATGTGAATTCATTTGGTTGTGATTTTATTTGGTTGATCTTTGTCTGTGGAACTCCAAAGTGGATTTGTGTTTGTTTCTGTAAGAATTAGGAAATTCTACCACCCCATTAGAGAGTCTGTTTTGTACAGAAGTCCTAGATTCAGCCTCTAGACCCAAAATGAGTCCCCCCTCAGTTGCAGTGCAAATAATAGCATTTACTTGCTGTTTACTTCATCATGCTTTGGGTTCAGCTAACTTTCTCAGAATGGAGGGGTATAGACAAACACTATATTACTGTTCAGCAAATGTTCACTTCCTCACCTCCAGGAGGAATAAATGTTCCTGCCCCAGTGATACTGCACCTGACCATGTACCTTATTTAGCCCAATGGAATATGAGGAGAAGTAGCAGTGTGGCCAGTTCAAAACAGAGATTATAGAGACATTGCAAGTTTTTGCCACCAATTCTGTGTTCCTGCCCTGCACCATGAGAACATTACATCCCAGGTGAGGGTGGCTCCTTAAGCCTGGTCCCATGAGAACACACAAGAAAGAGACCTGAATTTGACCTACAGCCTGGAGCAGGGTCACCCAACTTATAGCTGCCAACATGCAGTGTGAACTAGAGATAGATAATTTATTGTAGCCACTGAAGTTTTGAGACTTTTGCCACACATCATTATCCATTATCAAAGCCAAAGCTGACCAGTATTTGGAAGCTCGGGGATTAACTGGTTACCCAACAATACATTTTAAAAGTCAGGATAGTTTACAGCAAGGAGACAGAGCAGCTAGACCACCGTATTGCTAGCTAAGGAAGCTCTATTGACCCTATTTACAAGTGAGGCACTTGAAATGTTATACAGTTATGTTTTTCTGCCTAAAAGAGGCAGAGTCATATTGGTTCTTTTAAATAATACCTTTGCATTCCTATTCATCTCCATTAACTCATTTAGTAAACTTTAAAAATCAAACGCCAAATTCTTATTTCCTAGAAATTTGGAAGCATATTAATTGGTTTCCTATGGCCACTGTAACAAACCACCACACACTTGATGGCTTAAAACAACAGAAATTTATTCTCTTACAGTTCTGGAGGCCAGAAGTCTGAAATCAGTAGCACTGGGCTGACACCAACATGTAGGCGTCCCTTCCGCAGGCTCTAGGGGAGAAGCCATTGGCATCCAGAGCTGTTCCTTCCGTTTCTCTGCTCACGGCCCCTCCCTCCTGCTTCCGATTTCTCTCTCTCTTTGTAGAGGTCATCTCTCTGCCATCTTTCTTCTCTCTGTAGTCCAATCTCTCCCTGCCCACTTCTTATAAGGACACTTGTGGGGACATGTAGGGCCCACTCAGATAATCCAGGATAATCCCCTGGAAGATGGTCTCAGAAACCTTAATTTAGTCACACCTGCAAACTCTCCTGCCAGATAAGCAGACATTCCCGGATTCCAGGGATCAGGACCAACCTAGTTATTTTTAGAGCCCGTTATTCAGCCAACCACAAGAAGCATGGTGTTAATTTCAGTCTATGCTTTTCTGGATGCACAAATGCTCGATCATCTGACTTCAATTTTTTTGGTAGAAAGGGAGTGATTTTTTTTTCCTCCTCACGTTGCACTTTTATTTGCCAGAAGCAAGATAAATTATGCCCTTCGACTCTGTGATAGAAGCAATGAAACAGCTGCTTTAATTAACAATTTTGACAAGTTTATTGATCATTTTTAAAACAATAATCTAAGTGACCTGAAAACTCTCTGCTTAATTTAGAAGGTGAAATGTGTCTTTCCTTTTTTGAAGTCCTTTACTTCACTAATAAAATTTTGAACATGTGCTTCTAAGATAACTTTCTCTAGTTTTACTCTCTGTATTTAAAAAGGGGAAGATTGAGGCAAGGTTATTATACAACTAACAGTTGTAAGATTTCCCAAACAATGTTACAAAAACTTTCACCTGTGTGCTGGAGACGGGATGACATGGAGGAGGGGGCGCTGGGATTACACAGTTCCCAAAAGACTGGGAAAGAGAAGGATGATTTCACAGGCTGGAAATCCTCTTTAATTAATAGTGGCTTCACGCTCTATGAGTTAGTGCTGGGGATAAACCAAACCAACTCACACAGCAGCAGGGAACAAACATGATAGATTTTCTGTATAATTTTTCCCATCTCTCACCTCCAAATGCAACCTCCATGGTGCTCACTGCCACACTCCCCCCACCTCCACTCCTGCTTCCTTCCAGTGTTATGGGCTATCCTTTCAATGCCACTGATTATGTCATAATTTGATCCCAAACACAGACGACTCTTCCACCTACTCTAGGTTCTGTCCCCAGTATCTCTAGAGCATACCCCAGTGAGTGTTCCAGTCTTATTAAATCAATACTGTGGATGCTGGTGAGATGCTGCTTTGCCTTGCAAGATTTAAGAGAACAAGATTAAAATACCAGAGAGAAAAAAAGTCAAAGTTTTGACCACATACCCTGTGGGCAAAATTGTGGGGAACAAAGACTTTCCTATATTGCTGGTGAGAATGCAAAATAATCCCTGTGGGGAAGAATGTGTCCATATCTGGCAAAAATCACACTGGTACAGTAATTCAGTAATCCGACTTCTAAGACTAACATCACTAGCGAAATATGAAGTGACGTGCATTTGAAATATCAGAAGGTTGGAAGTAACCCCAGATGTCCATCAATAGAGAAGTGGTTGAATCAACTGCTGATCCATCCACACAATGAAGAACTAGGAAGTTGTAAAAATAAATGAGCATGCTCTCTCTGTACCGATAGGGAGTATCTCAAAGATACATTGTCTCATTAAAAGAAAAAGGAAGCAAAGTGCAGAATCATGTTTCTCCTGGGCTACCGTTTGGATACAAATAGGAAAACATGCCTGAATCCAGAAACACAGACAATATCACCAGGGTTCTGGCACTTGGCTCTGCCTGCCTGTGTTTGGCTTCATTCTGCAGCCTGGTTCTTGTTGTATAATAGGTGAGAAGACTGCTTGCAGCCCAGGCTATTCTGTCAAACCAAGGTAGGTCCAGCCTGGGTCACTGCCCCACCCCAAGGCAAGGGGGAGGGGAGGACAGAGTGGAGAAGTTGCCAGCACCCCCAGAACCACATGGCATGAGAACGGGAAGGACCCCAAATGAAATGGGGCTATTGAACACACAAGGACAAAAGATGCCCATGCAGTTTCAGTCCTTTAAGAATGAGTTGATGGGAAGAGACAGTCTCAGAGTTTGTCCAGATTTCAGAATTCTATGAAATACGTGAGATGTAGCTATTGGAAGCCCTCTTCTCTGGGGTATCAGATGGACGCAGCTGCAAGCATTTTGTCAAACTTCCTATCCCAAAACTCAGAGCAATTTATTGAATCCATGTTCGAATTGCGTCATGGTCTGCTTCTGGTTTCTCCACTTCACCTACTAGATTTTTCAGGGAATTTGAAGTCTGTCACCTGGAAACAAAGCAGGAGTTTAGAAATTGAATTCCAGACTGTAAAAGGGAAATAAAATCACCAGGACTCGCGCCCTGTGCTAGGACAAAACAGCTTTGGTGTCATGTTTCACTCCCAGAGAGCTCTCCCTTTGCTCCCAGGCAGCATGGATGCCTCTGGACTCCTCTGGGGCCAGCCGTAATGGCGATCTGTGAGGAAAGGCCTGGTGTTACTGATTGAAAGGAGGCTAATGACCTCAGAAGCACTTTGGGATGAGCAGCGAGCCTTGTACACGCTGGCTGCCTGCCCAATCTTAGCATTTACAGAGACTGGCAGAGCATCCAAGTGAAAGCAAAATTTCTGGGCATCTGAAAGCTGTGATGGCCGAGAGACTCAGATTAGCTCGCGCCTCCCCATCTGTTTCAGCAGGACGCCTTCTAAGACCACTCTTATTAACTACTCTCACAGAATTCCACAAAAACAATTTCTCTTCCTCTCTTTTCCTTTCTCCTAAAACCAAGTATCTTTGGACCACAGGTAAAGAAATCTTCTGCTTCCCGTGGTTGAAACAGAGCCTGGGGAAATGGCCTTGTTACCTTCTGGTAGATAATTTCAGGAAGCCCTGCTAGCTAATGGCCACTCACTCTGCACAGTCCCCTGGATCTGCTCCGCAAAAACCCTCATCTCCAATTATTATAACACAAACAAAGCCCCTATGCTCTTATAATAACAGAAATTTCTCATAATCTTGTAAACTCGAATTCTTTGTAAAAAAAAATCAGAAATCTTCTGTTATTTTATAGCATTGGCTACCCTTGGTTAAAACTGCAGCACATTAAAAGTCCATTCCGTTGTATTTTTTAGTTTATCATTAAAGTTTAATCCTGTAAAGTACTTCTTTGAGGCTTGTGGCATCCTACCCCTCTTCCTTCTTGTTGCTGCCGTCCCCTGACCCCCCTCCCTCCAATGCCTGTGCTGGGTGAAGACTTCGGTGCCTGATGCACCATTAGTCCGTCTACCTCAATTCCTGGGCTATCATCCACCTAGGATATAATGAACACATTCAAAGATGTTCATCCAACTTCCCGGCTTCTCAGGTCCTGGACCTGCTCATTTCTAATAGCCTTCTCCTCTTCTTGTCTACATCTTAGACATTCTCAACCCCCCAGACTGCTCCGACCTCAAAAATTGATGGTTTAAATACTGACTCTGATCACAAACTCTCACGCCCCAATTTTGAGTCTCACCTGTCCTTTGTCGTCATCAAGACCGTTATCCTCACTGCTGTCTTCTAGCTCTGAGACCTCTTGGTAGTCACTTCACCACCCTCGCTGTCTAGCTTAAAATTCAGTCTCTCATTTTCAGTCCCTTTCTTACAGTTACTCCCAAATTGTATTTCCCTGTCTTCTGCCGTTTCTGTTTTATCCAAGCCTGAAACTGGGAAGCTGAAAATCATCGAAGAAAATACAGCAGTTTCTGCCCACAGTGAATTCATAGTCACCAACTCAACTGTGCCCTCGTGTTCCCGATGTCCCTTCTACTCCCTCACTCTCAGTGGACAACTTTGATTCCTGGTTCCTGGAGAAAACAGAAACCATCAAACCGGCCCCCCACTACCACACTTAGAAACACCTCCTCGACCACAGCTGCATCCAACTCCGACGTGGATAAGGGTCCATTCCCTTACTAGGGATCAGTCACCCCAAGGGGCCTGGACCCCAGCCCCTCCCCTCTTTCACCTGTTGAATCCTTTCCATCAGCATCTAATTTCTCTCCCAACCTAAAGAAAGAAAGACAGAAATGGGCTCCTCTGGACTCCACATCCCCTTCCAATTATCACCTTATCTCCAGCCTTCCCTCCTTCATCAAATGTCCACACCTGCTGCCTTGCTGTCCTCCCAGCCGTTCGTTTCTTTGTCCCTCCAGTCTGGTTCTCATCCTCAACACTCAATTGTTCTTCCTTAACATCAACAGAGATGCACATGCCGCTTAAGCCCGTGGAGAGTTTTTCGTCCTTATTTCACCTGTTCTCTTGATGGCATCTGCCAGAGGTCTCTTTTTCCCGCTGGAAACCTTCTGCTGTGTTTCCTGGATTCATGGGTGCCACACCCTCCCAGTCTCCCTTCCCTCCCTGGTGTCTCCTATTGAGTTTCCATCATGGGCTCTTTCTCAGCTGGCCAAAGTGCTCCCAAGGGACTCACTGCCAGGCCTCTTTTTCCTCTTACCTTTTATTATGTCTCCTGTGATCCTGTTCTCTCCTCTGTTTTTAATTATTATCTCATCACCAAAAACTCTGAAAAAATACATCTCTGTCCCAAGCCATTCACCTGAGTGAGTGGATATACCCAACTTACCACATAACTCCTCCTGGATGTCTCGAATTCAGTGTGTCCTAGATTGAACCTGTCACCTTCCTCCCACTCACCCACCCATCCCCAAAATAAACTCCAGACTGAACAAGCAGTATGGCCAGACATGTAGCAGTCTGAGTGAGAACGCTAGATTTAGGAGCAGTAAACTAATCTGTGAGGTAAACATGTTGGGGAACTGTGAAAGAAAGGGCAGTGAAAGATTTTAAGCAACTTCTTAGACATAAGCCTCCCCTTTCCTGCCTCACAAAGAGGATACATGAATAAATTTCGTGTTTCTGAAGGCTGGACTGTAGTTATAAATTCCGAATACCACTCGGTAGGCTGAAGGAATCGTTACTATACATCACCTTCCCCTAAATGTGGTAACTACGTCATGTAAAAGATTGATAGAGATTTGTTTTCACGTGAGACTGACCCTTGAAAATGGTGTGTCTCCAGCCTGGAAAAATGAAGCATCAGGTGAAAATTAAGAAAATCTGTAAAATCATGGACACACGTGAGAGACAGGCTCAATCTGTTGATTACACTGGAACACCCAGACGAAAAAGCACCCTTTGAAATTGAACGGAGGTGGCTTTGGACTTTACATCGTGGACAGGGAGCTTATGAAGCTCGGTGCCAGAGTGGTACAGCCTCAGAAGGAAAATGAGTCCAAGACGATGTTCAGTTAAGTCAGCGGGTTAAGAGATTCAGGGAGCGCTGGTACCATCTATCCTCACAGCAAAGCCACAGCCTCTTGAGGGTCTGTCTCACTATGACTCATCAGCCTTTGGCATTTTACACCATGACGGCAATTTCAGTGTCCCGCGACATGGCCCCCTCCAGCCACTGGCAGGATGCTGGCTGGGTTGTCAGTGATCTGACCTGGTGTGGAGAGCTATTTGTTCTTGCCTTTCAGCTCCAGCCTTAGAAAGGACATTGTATGAATGATTTATCATGTCATTATGAATGCTGCAAGTCTAGACAAACCATCCTGGCCTTTCCCTTAAAGCATACACACAACCCTTTTCGTATTTTGCTCCAGGTCCTCTGAACTGGCCCTGTGCACACACACATACGTGTGTGCCTGCAGGTGTGTGTATTGTTTCTTTGCACATGAACAAGTGTGAAGATACAGGTAGCAGGCTGATGCATTTCCTAGATTCATGGTCTTAAAAGCTCATTTTGGGGTTTCCACACTTACCCTACTCCCACCCCTATGTCATCCAGTTCCAGGATGGTTGTGAAAATCTCAAAAGAAAATTCATTTCTTGTTTTCTCCAGTTTGGCAAAAAGAGATATACCAAAGAGAGCTCAGGATCCAGGAGGAAAACTATATCAGAACGAAATAAAACAAGGTGCAGGAGTAAGGGTCCAGGCATGAATTAAGACAGCACCTTCATAAGTCAGATAAAGACAAATATCATATGATACCACTTACATGTGGGATCTAGAGAAAAGGACACAAATGAACTTATTTACAAGACAGAAACAGGCTGACAGACATAGATAACAAATTTATGGTTACCAGAGGGGAAAGGCCAGGGGAGGGATAAATTAGGAGTTTGGGATTAGCAGATACAAACTACTGTATACAGAACAGATGAACAACAAGGTCCTACTGTGTAGCACAGGAAACTATATTCAATAGCTTGTAATAACCTATAATGAAAAAGAATACTTAAAGAATATATATGTATAATTGAACCACTATGCTATACACCAGAAACTAACACAACATTGTAAATCAACTATAGTTCTGATAAAAAAAAAAAGATAGCACCTTCAATGTCCCTCTTCTTACCTACTCAGAATATAAAGCATTCCTGCTCTGAGCTGAATTTTCTGATTGCTCTCACACTCACTGTGTTTAAACAAACTCATGGAATGTGATGCATCGCTCCCATACTGAGGCAAGTAAGGGGTATATTTCTGTTGTGAATATAAAATCATATAGTAGTCAGATTCCCCAGCCAGGATGAAATGAATGACTGTATTAGTTAATGAAATCATTTGATTAGAAAGCAAAAACCAAACCTCAGCTGCCTGGAAAATATCATCCATTCCCCATGTTCGGGGTGAGTCGTCTCCGAGGGACGCCATTGAGACTTCTAGTAAGCAGAACTTTATATTAATTAGCTGACCAAAATAAAAAAAAAAAAAAAACAATAAAATAAGACTTCTGCATGGGAAAGAGTAATGGATTTAGTGTTTTTTGGTGTAGAAAAAAAGGGACAGGGCTAAGCCAATTAGGATGAGAAGCCACAGTTACAGAGCACAGCTGAGCCTCGATCATTTCTTTTATTATCTCCTTATCCTGGAAAATGGACTTTGGAAAGCTTTTTAACGTAACCAGTTACAAACCTTGCTTCCATCGTAAAAGACTTGGCTGGACCTCGGTCAATCTGCTTGTTTATGACCTGTTCAGATGGAGGCTACTGGAGGACATAGGGAACTGAAATATTTCCATGACAACAGTTTTTAATAAAGAGAAGGAAACACTAGAATTCTTTTTTATGACCAAACTGTTCCGAAATAAATAATTGGTCCATAAAGGTTATTCAAGAGTTTTTTTTACCCAAACAATGTTCCGATGATTAGTTAAAAATTGAAGACTAATATCCAGGACTCTTGGCTCCTACTTAAATACATGTATCATGCAACCACTCTTCTATCTATTCTCCTGCGAGAAACAGATCACAATACTCATGTCATGTAAGGGTCGTTTGAACATTAATGAGCTCATGACTGTAAAGTGTGCTTTAAGGTAGTACAACGAAAAATACTATATAATGTATAGTGTCATTATCACAGTTCTGTAAAAATTAAAAATCAAATGTACTTTGCCCCCTTTAAGCCCGAAATTTATGGGCTTTCAACATTACTTCTAAAATGTTTCATTTTGGCCTCTGTAAGTTCCTTTTAAAGGGATTTTATCAATCCTTTAAGAAACACACACACACAACCTGTCAGCCACAAGACACAACACACACATTTTCTGAGCCTTCCAGGGAGGTGATCCAAATCCTTGCTCTGATTACATTTCTTGCCTTCACTCCCATTTTTCAGTGATGTAGAACATGAGACCACATCTGCGACCATGAATTCTTCAACACAGTTCCAAAACTTGACTTTCTGGTTCATTAAATATTCAGATAAGCAGAAAGACTTCATGTAAAGTACTTGGATTCTTAATTTTCTAAAAATGAGAATTCAAGAGAAATTCATAACCAATTCATACTCTATAACAAATACCTTTTGCATTGACAATTCAGAAGGTACTCTCAGGGTCATAATTAATGTTAATTATCTTCATATTCCATTATGGACTTCCAGATAAGATGCAGAGTAAAAGGAGATTCACTCTGTCTTTTTTTTTTTTTTTTTTTTTTTGGTAAATCTTTTTTATTTATCTCAGTATCAAATAAAGACTCTATCCATAGGGGATGTAGTGAGTGTTTTTGGTAGAAAATAATAGTAGCAATGGATGAAGGTGGTCAAAGGTACCAACTTCCAGTTCTAAAGTAAGTCCTGGGGATATAATTGGTGACCACAGTTAATAACACTGTATTGTATATTTTAAAGTTGAGAACAGATCTTAAAAGTTCTCATCACAAGAAAGAAAATTGTAACTATGCGTGGTGATGGATGTTAACCAGACTTATTTGGCCATCATTTCACAATATATGCAATACTGAATCATTATGTTGTACACCTGGAACTAATATAATGGTGTTATGTTATAATGTCCATGACTATGTCTCAAAAAATAAAACAGTAGCTGCAACCATCCTGCACAGTAGGTAGTATCTTACAGATAAGGAAGGAGGCTCAGAGAAATAAAGGAGCTAGCTCAAGGTCACACAGCGAGGATTAGGGCCTAGGCAAATCTGACTCAATACTACTTCTATGCAGTCTGCACCATGAAAGTTTATCTCCACGTCTACGCAGTAGAGGGACTACATTCAGTGCTGCCCTCCTTCCCCAACAGTTCATGGAGCTTATCCCCCAGGACAAGGCAGCACCTGCCCTCTAGAAGTTCACACTGGAGGATGAGTACCACAGTGTGCCCATCCAGAGCATCCCAATGTGGAGAGGTCTCCAGCCCTCCAGCACTGTGTTTGTCTGATTCTCACTTTCTTTTAGATTCCTTGGTAGGCTGGTTCTTCTCTAATGGATGGTGATATTGTCACCCAGACATACAGCCCCCTCAGAGCTCCCCTACCTGAAGTCCTGCACTCAGTACCAACAACAACAGAATGCTCCAGAATCCATGCAGCGCTTCATGGTCTCAGCAACAGCCCAGGTACCAGAGACTCTTAGTTTATCGCAGTCACAATCCCCAGGCCCAGCCTCCTGCCCACCGTCCTCGAACTCAGCCTGCTCAGAGATGAACTTGGTGGACCAGAGCTTAGAGCAGTGTCTTACGCTGTATCAGAGCCCAGAGAAGTGTGTATGAGGGAACACTGCCCACAGACAGCAGGGAGGAAATGAATACAGTGTGGGACGCTGGGGAGAAGCCCAGCAACGGGAAACAGGAAGTTGTCAGCGGCTGAGGAAACCCCTACGACATTGTCCGTCCTGGCTCTTTGTAACTGGGGCAGAGACACATCTTGGTGTAAATGAGTAAATAGTTCCTGTACGAAGACCAGGCTATTCATGAGCTTGCTTCTCCTGCACTTAAAGAAATAATAATAGAATGGAAGTTCTGAAGGAGAACCGGTGGGAGGGGAATCTGGACCCCACTGAGCAACAAATATTTCTGTTCTGTAAACAGCTACTATTTTTTGAAATTAAAAAAAAATCATTACATGCTTGAAAACTCAAACAAGTGTACTTTGGGAAGAGTGAGACCATTTAAGATCTTGACTCAACCGTACAGTGTAGGAAGTGTGGTCCCCATACTCACGGGGACAAGCAACCTCCAAATGGAGGAGCAGGTGCAGTGTGATCCGTGACTGGAGGCCAGGTGTGGGGGCTGAGTGACCCTGCTTACCTCATTTCACTTAATTTGTGAAATGTTTGTTGAGTGCCTGGTACTGGGGGTGGCGGTGCAGGCAACATACAGATGGATGGGATAAACTATTCCTCTCTGATGCCCAGTCTCCTCATTTCAGATGAGCTCCCCTCACCTATTCTAAAATTGTAGGATTTAAGGGTCCTTTATTTAAGACCAGAGAAAAGTTAAAAGGTGTGTTCTCTTCAAAAGTATTTATTGCATTCTGATACTTGACCAGAGATTCATCTAAACCTTGAATAAGCCTAATAAGCCTTGAAAGAATTTGGACCTTGGTTTTTCCATCTGTAAATTGGGGATAATAACATCTCTCCCATCATCAGCTGGGAAAATGCTTGTCACACTTAAGTGCTAGTAGGATTTCCTCCCTGATAACAAGAAACTAGGTCAGCAGTTCTCAGCTTTGGCAGCATGTGACAGTAACCTGGGAGCCAAAAAAGTACCAACACCAGGGCCCTACCTCCAGAATACTGATTTCATTCCATCAGGGGTAGGGTCTGGGCATCAGAACATTTCAAAATCCCTTAGGTTGTGCAGTTAAGGTGAGAGCACAGCTGTCAGTTCATTTTAAGGACAGTGAATTCTCATTCGGTTCGAATATGTTGATACCTCCATTTCGATTAGCATTTTTAAGTTATGCAAATAGCCACCAGCGTGCTGCTGCTTCCCTTCAGCTGTGATTGACAGCACGCTGGCAGCTGCCACTGCCACCACAGCCTGGCTGACACAGTGTGGAGGGGCGTTGTTCCAGGAGGAACAAAACATGTTTTCATTCATATATTTTTTTGCTTTGTTACTGCTTATTTCAGCTCAAATAACCACCACACATAGCTTCAAGGTAGAGTGTTATTCATTTTATAACATTATTTCTCCTTTTTCCTTTACACTATAAAATAAGAAAAGCTGGTCTGAAATATACCCAAGGACCAAACTCATTTCCACAACATCCGTGAACTGGGCAATACGATGGATAAGCCTCCATGGGAGCTGGTAATATGTAGTCATGGCAACATTTGAAATGATGATGAATAAGGTCCTTGCAAATGGAAATCAACCACAACCCAGACTTGTATGGGTGTAAGACCTGTCTGAAGGCTAACACCCAGAACAGCTGCAGTCTTTCCAGCTGCACTGGGAGTGACTTGTGTTTTAGTCCTCACAAGCCCGGGAGGCGTGTATTTCCAACCTAAGAAATGGAATCCCTTCCTCTTCTTCCTCATGACACTCCGTCACTTTGCTCTGATGACTTTTATAAAAGTGTGTAATCCATTTCATCAAATGTAAATCAAATGGTGAAACCTGAAAGGCGTGTGAGGAGCCCCAAGCTCTTTCTATAAATGTGTGTACATTTTCTCTAGCTAAGTGCTACAGTCACACCCTGGAGAACGAGAAGACTAACAGCACAGACACAGTGAAAAGCTCTTTTCTGCTGTTCATAAACACCGTGTCACACACATTTTCAGAAAGCAGAAAAGCTAAGACATCTACATACACCCCCTTTCCAGATGAGCCCTGGCCCCTATTTTTTTTAGCCTATACTTTCTTGAAGTGGATTGTTTTCATGAGAGTAACCAAAAAAAAAAAAAAAATTGCAGCTAGCATGTATTGGGTTCTCACCATGTTCTGGGCTCCATACTAAGTGCTTTATTTAATACACAAAGTAGGTACTACTGTTATCTCCATTTCACAGAAGAGGAAACTGAGATGCAAGATCAGGGTCTTCACACCTGACCTGAGTCTTAAGCTTATATGCTTAGCCAGAGTTAGGAGTTATCCACTAAGCCCCCTTTCCACCTAAAGAGGGTCCACATTCCATTTGTACTCTCTAAAAAATGTAGAAATACACATCTATTTGTTCAGCAAATGTTCAGTAAGTGCCTAATATATGGCACATCATATGCTAGAAACGGGGGATACAGAGTTGAGTGACAGATGGCCCCTCCTTCTTAAGGATAAGTCTAGCTGGGGAGACGGATGTCACCGAATATCTATGGAAATCATTATTTAATTTCAGCTGTGACAAAAGGCCAAGAAGGGCAATAGAGTGAGAACAGCTCACATCGAATTAGAATTGATTGTTCTCAGCACTATATGTTTGTTATTTTGTCTGTTTCCCAACCATCCTTTGAATTGGGTACTATTATTGTCTCCGTTTTACAGAGGAGCAAACTGAGCACAGATAGGTTATGTAACCTGCCCAAGGTCACACTCTGAGATTAGACTTTCATTGCAAACACTAAGACTAATTAGAAGTTCTTACTTGCTGTCCCGCAGAAAACAACTAAAAATAGCCTGGGTAAAGTATATATTTCAAAAAATCTTCTTGAAAGCATTTAGCAGCTGACATGGTAATAAGGAACTATTAGGCTAAAATCTAAGTAAAGTCAGAAACCCCGATAAACAAGCAGAACACCGAGGATGCTTTTTCATCGAGGATGTTTTCTGAACGAGAACTTCAGTTGTCCAGGCCTCTTGGATGAAAAGCCACAGAAGCCAAAGTCCAGGGGTCTAGTCCACACATAAAGTTGGGATCCTAAAGAGCTATTGCCTTAATGTCTAATGATGACCAGAAACGACCTAAGGGAAGTCTCCTTGGACCCGAGCACGGCAGAAGGAATTGAACCCCAGGCCCAGAGAAGCTGTAATAGAAAACAAGTCTTCCTGTGAACTCGTGGCCCAAATTCACATCACCTGAATAGACCAGGAAACCTCAAGCTGTGACAGCTTTATCTTAAAGTTGTCCCAGACTGCTAATTTCTTTAGGAACCTGGTAGAAGCAAATTTAAATCTCAGAGAACCACTCTTTCATCCGAGGCCTTAAGCAGTTCCCTCAGATAGGTTCTTAAGGAAAATGCATTGATCACAGGAATGAATGAATGAATGAACATTCAAGTAAATTAGGTACCATGAGTGAGAACAATAGAAAAAAACATACAGTGGAACAGAATGTATGTATGGTGGACTATGTATGCAATGTGGACATCACTTTGCATTCTGAGCATGTAAGCTGTTTTCTTTAACTTCTATATCCAAAAGATAATCACTGTTCATGACCTTGCATAGTATCTGAAGTCGTTGGTCAAAGGAGCAGTTTGATATTTCAACACCTGACACATTATATTGCTTGTGTTTTAGTGAATGAGGGGTGGTGGTTCATGGCTCAACCTGAAATATTAAGAGGGACTATTAGGGTTGAGATCGTCTACAACCCTCGGAATAGGAATTGGTGGCAGAGAATAAAGATATAAACGTGGTGCTAATATACTGAAGGAAAGTAAAGCAGGAAGTTGGAGTTCACTCTGGTGTCTATTAGGAGAGAAGAGCTGAGATCTGGGTAAGGGGTGGGTCCCTCTGAGGCTGAAATTAGCAGGAATAGCATTAAACATGCGCAGTCCTGAGCCTTGAGGAAGGGGTTTGAGAAATGTCTACTGAGCTAGGTCTAACATCCAGATCATCTGGGCTGCTCTCCAGTAAAAGAGCCAGGGGATCAGCCCCTACTCATAAAGTCAGAAAGACAGCAAATACTCGCATGTCAGAGAACCAGCATCAGGAAAGGTAAGCATCTCATTTGCAGCAAATCAGGACAAATTTACAGCAACTTGTGGAAACTGCAGGGAAGGGAGATGTTTCTATTGAAGAAGGGCTGATAAATTGAATTAATTACATAGCACCCATTAGTACTAATTAAAGATGTGTAATGAATGCATCACTGGTATTTTCTTATTTAGGATGTTCTCGGCTCCTCACTTTCTTTCCGTGAGCACAGAAAATATTAATAAAGGCTTTCATAGAATCACTTCAAACTTTGGAATCCAATTCTCTTTTTACCATATAGCTGAAAGGACTTAACTTCCTAATTTTCCTTTTTATGGAGAAATCCTCAATCTTACTCAATCCAACTGTATTTATATGTTTAAAGAAGAGATTGTTAAATCCATCACTAAGGTATTTGTAAGCAGGGTGATTGCTTTCACCCACTCCTCCACTTACCCAGAAACAAAAAAAGGATGAGCCAAACCTATGGCTGCTGGAGTGTGTACTAGGTGATGGAGAAACACTGACAAATAAGACACAGACTGTTTCTTTACAAAGATGTAGCACCGAAAGGGAAGTAGGCATGTAAATAAATAATGCAACTTAAAATGGTAAGTGTTCAAACAGATGATTGTATATAACTGAAGCGCGGTGGTAGAGTAATTTATTTATTTTTAAAGTATTTGTTTGCACATGGATGTTTCTAGCAGTTTTATTCACATTTACCAAAACTTGGAAGCAACCAAGGTGTCTTTCAATAAGTAAACGGATAAACTACGGTACACCCAGTGGATGGAATATTGTTCAGCACTAAAATGAAATGAACCACCAAGCCATGAAAAAAGAGATGGAGGAAAACTTAAAAGCATATAACGAAGTGAAAGAAGCCAATCTGAAGAGTCTACATACTGTATGATTCCAACTATATGACATTTTAGAAAAGGCAAAACTATAGAGACAGTAAAATCAGAAGATGTTGGGGGAAAGAGAGGAATAAATTGGCAAAGCACAGGATATTTTTAGAGCAGTGAAAATACTCCATATGCAGCATTATTGATGGATACATGTCATTACATCATACATTTGTTCAGACCCATTAAGGTACGACATCAAGAGCAAACCTAATGTAAACTGTGGACTTTGGATGCCAATGATGTCAAAATATAGGTTCAAAGACTGTAACAAACAAAACACTCTGGTGGGGGGTGTTGGTAATAGGGGAGGCTGTGCATGTGTGTTGGGAAATCTCTGTATCGTTCTCTCAGTTTTGCTGTGAACCTAAAACTGTTTAAAAATAATGTATTTTAAAATTTAATAAATAATTAATTTAAAAAAGTATTTATTAAGTTCCTACTGTGTACAAAACACTGTATTAGACGCTGAGGGAGATGAAAGAATAAAAGTAATTCTCGCACTCTTTGTGTGACAGTGGGAGGAAGCTTGAAAAGATTTTTTTCTTTGAGGCTCCTTAGAAGGGTTGACAACAGTAACTATCTGTCCATTGATAGCTGAGTGGATAAAGAAGATGTGATATATATGTACAGTGGAATATTACTCAGCCACAGAAAAGAATGAAATAATGCCATTTGCAGCAACATGGATGGACCTAGAGATTGTCATACTAAGTGAAGTAAGTCAGACAGAAAAAGATAAATATTATACGACATCACTTATATATGGAATCTAAAGAAAGATATAAGTTTTATTTGCAAACCAGAAATAGGCTCACAGACATAGAAAACAAACTAAGGTTGTCAAAGGGAAAGGGGGTAGGGATTAAATAGGCGTTTGAGATTGACAGATACACATTACTATATAAAACAGATAAACAGCAAGGACCTACTGTGTAGCACAGGTAACTATATTCAATTTCTTGTAATAATCTATAATGGAAAAGAATCTGAAAAAAATGTATGTATATAACTGAATCACTTTGCTGTACACCTGAAACTAACATTGTAAATCAACTAGTTTAAAAAAATAATTTTTTTAAAAAGGGAGGAAAGCAGGTAAAAAAAAAAAGTGACTATCATTATTTGAAAATCTCCTAATACAGACCCCACTAACTTGGGCCCAGGGGTAGAAAAGAGAAACTGAAGAAAGAATTTTATCTGCCAGTGCTTTCAGCCCAGATCCTCCTCTTGCTCTGGCAGCCAGGATGTGCTGGGTTGGGCAGTTACGTCTCCCCGACATCCCAGAGAACTGCCAGCACACATGGCCAAATGAGGTTCACTTTTATCAGAGGTCAGAGCTTTCAGCAAATGTTTAACCAACAGGTTTGCATTTTACCCGCAGCACAATTACCATAACCTCTCCTTGCTGTCAAATTTGCTGATCAGAGGTCAAGAGGAGCTTTGAGAATAGTTATTGATTTATGACGTCAAATATTCCTTGGTCCCTGCCAAACATAGATTCATTCCATCTCTCGCTCAGAATAACTGGTGTGATGTAGTTACTACCTGGAGAAAGGAATTCTTCCAAGCCCTATTGTATGATAGAATTTGTAATCATAATAACGAGGTCGCTGACATCTGATTTCATTCAACACCCAAATTAATCACCTTTCAAAGATTATGTTGACTTTGCCGCCACCTTAGTCAGTGTTTACTTTGGGATTAATAATGCAAGTCACAACTTCAAAGGTGGAGCTGAAAGCCTGCAGATTAAAGAGGCTTCAGGCAGGGAGGAACTAAAGCGACGTCATGAGGAAACAGAAAAATCACATGTCCGGGGGAGGGTATAGCTCAGTGGTATAGCGTGTGCTCAGCATGTACGAGATCCTGGGTTCAATCCCCAGTACCTCCATTAAAAAATTAATCAATTAGTAAACCTAATTATCCTCCCCCACAGAGAAAGAAGGATCACATATCAACTTTTAACAGCAACACTGTGCTTTGGAAATCTGAGTTGGAATTCCTGGTGGTGTCAACACTGGCCCTGACTCTCAGGAATTTTTCAGAAGGAAAATCAGACTTTGGCTGCCCTATTCAATGAATTGTGCCGTGCACACAATTTCTTCCCTGAGACGGGAAGTAAATGGGAGTAAAATCAGTGATTCACATTTTTATTAATAGCATTCATTGAACATTCCAAACGTGTGATACGCACACCACTCAACTCTCATCACGCAAACCGTCCTGCACAATTTGGACCGCAAAAAGCTTTCTGCTAGAAGCTCACTACCACAGCCTGTTCAGCCAAAGCCCCAGCTTAAACTTGAAGAAGCTGATCCTCAGAAAGGTTAGGTTAATTATGCAAGAGCATTGCAAGGACCACTAGTGCTCTGAGCTGCCAGCTCTCCCGTCTCCTCTCTTCTATGACCCTTACTGCTGCCCACTGCTCTGTTTGTTAATGGAGAGACGGTACTGTAGACCAATACTTCTCAAATCTGACCTGCATGCAGAGCCCCTGGGCATCTTGTGAAACTGAAGATTTGATTCAACAGGTCTGGGGTGGACCTGAGGTTGGCATTTCTAACAAGCTCCTGGTGGTGCCAGTGCTGTTGGTCCATGATCATCCTGTGCAATAAGGTTGTAGATGATTATATGCCTGACAGCGCTCCCTCCATCTCATCACTGTCATCACCAGTGGTGCCTTTTTCTATCTCATTGTGTGCTGATTTTGAAGTAGTTGGGATATTATATCAAGTATTGAATCTGCTGCAGGCTCTTGTGTTTTGGGAAAATGCTTAAGAGATTTGTTTATAGACTATCCACATGGGGAGATTTTTAAAGCATCTTTAAGCCATTTCCCCTTTAATGTCACTCCTACTCACTGTTGAGACATGTACCTGGATTAATATCCAAAGAATGACAGCTAAAGGCACAACACTGTCCTGGTGCCAACACACAAAGCTTAGAAAAAAATTTATGAGAGTCTTTTAAACATATATTTGGGTCAATACTAAGATGTATTTTTCAGAGATGCAGCAGAGCGGAAGTGGTTGTGAACTTGAATTAAGATTCCCAGATTCTTGTGACCCTCTACCTTTGCCCTGTAGCCTTGTGAGCCTGGACTTCAACCTTCTAGGCTCAAGTTCCAGATCTGTAAAGGGAGTGGTTGGAAGAAATGATCTGGAAAGTCCTTTAAATTCTGAAGTTTTATGGTTGGTGATGATTAGCATTTTTTTTTCTAGATTGCCTACCCAAAAATGTGACGGAAATTTTTACCAAAGAAACAGAAAGCCATTTTCCAGTTGGATAACCAGGAAGATTTTAATGAAGAAGACTAGAAAATATCAGCTAAGTATTGGCTTCTCTGTTTGTTTGTTGCTGTAGCAGAAAGAATTGTGGATCAGGAGACAACAGACAGGCTGTGTGATACTGGGCAAGTGACTTCATCTCTCTCAGTCTAGGTTTCATCATCTGCAGAATGATGGGGCTGACGCTCTAAGTCCATTTTGGTGCTAATGATCCATATGACAAATGGAAACAGTTACAAAATTCTTGAACCCAGTTTTCCTTTCTCATTGGTCTTCCATCTTTACCCAAGATGAAGGATGCGGGTCCCTGATCACACCCTCTATCCTTATGGATGAAGCAAGAGTAAACTCCTGAAGAACAAAGGAGCATCTTTTCTTCTATCCTTCCCTCCATTGTTCTTTGAATAGTTGGTGCAATGAATGAATGATTGTGTTAACCACGGGACAATAGGAAATAATCAGAAACACTAAATCCCGTGCTGCCAATGAGCTGTGCCAGCAGCAGTTGTGCAGGTCTACGGTGGATGGCATGGAAGCTGTCAACCAGAGGGGCAGTGAAAGGCATTTTCAGCCCCTGACCTCAGCCCTGGATGCAAGACGAGTCAGGAAAGTGTGCTGTTAGCAAAAGCTACAATGGTGCTAAGGACCCCAAGAGGGAAGAAGAATGAGCAGATTTGGGACCCTCTTTAGTTTTTATTTTAATCCCTAATGCTGAATTTTAATTTGAAGTGGGAATTGGGATTAATGATAAGCATTTCTACAGGGAACAGAACCTGTGAAATTAGAACACGTGTGTGGCTGCCGAGGTTGGTTTCAAGAGAAAAATCTAATCTTGTAGGGAGGCTGTGCACTTTGGGGAATTGTGGGCAGAGAAATTAACAGAATCATAGATATTAAAGCAGGAAGAGCCTCATCAGTCAGTCCTACTCTTTGTTTGCTGTTCTTTTCGGAAGCAAACTTGGGATATGGAGAAGAGAAAAAAATTCACTGGGAGGCAGCTGATGGGTCCCTACACACCAGTGTTCTCACTGAAGGGCCTTGCGGTTTTACCAAGCTTTCCAGGAGATCTTAGACACTGTCAAGTTTGAGAATCTAGCTTTGGGCCCTTATCAGTCATTCACACACTCGTGTAAATAGATTTTGAGTTTTCTTCTTCCTGTAGGTGGTATTTATTTAGAGGTTGAGGGAGGAGAACCTACGCTAAATACAGGAGGTGATTTTGTAGTGGGAAGAGGTACGTTTAGAAAAAAGAGCTCAGATGGAAAAGTAAAATGTGTTGGGGAAAAATTTTTTTTTCTGCTCTGTCCAGCCTTAGCTTTGATTAGAAAAAAATTTTTTTTAATACCTGAGAATCAATACAGATGATTCTATACAATGAGGAAACAGAACAGCTCTTGAAACTAGAAATTACTTCTGCTGGGGGTGGGCAGAGAGAAGGGAGGCCCTTGAAGACATTTGCCAAGACCAAACCTTCCACAGAGCGGTTCACAGGTCTGTGAGCACAGCCAAAGTCCTCAGCACGTCCCTCTTTCCTTTTCCCCTCCCACTCCTTGAGGAGAGAGACTCCTAAAAGGAAGAAATTTCATTGGACATTCATCTGCCTTCTCAAAACCACACTGCATTTCTTTATGTAAAAGGGCTCTTGTAGAAGGTGTGGTCAGGCACCCACACCCTTCATCACAGGTAAAGATGGAGGACCAACGAGAAGGAAAACTTGGTTCGAGAATTTCATAGCTTTCCATTTGCTACCGGGATTATTAACACCAAAATGGACTTAAAGCATCAGTCTCATCATTTTACAGATGATGAAATCAAGACTCAGAGAGATGAAGTCACTTGCCCAGTATCACACAGCCTGTCTGCTGTTAATCCACAACCCTTTCTGCAAGATTGATAAATAGATACCTTTTTCAGCTTAGACGTTTCCAGGCATTGGTAGTAATTTACCGAGGGAGGGCTTGGGAGAATTGGGGAATTCATGTATTCATTTAGTAGGAACACGCTGAGTCTCTCTGTGGGGGTTAGAACTGTCGAAGGAACATAGAAGATACAAATTCTAATGTCTCTATTCTCTTAAAGTTTATACTTTTGTCAGGGAGGTAAAACAGACACACAGAAAGCAGAAAGCAGTACCGGACTCTACATAATAGGTGCTAAAGGGAATGTCATTCATTTGACGAGCGCCTGCACAGCACCCACCCACTTCCACTTCAAAATTCAGCTCAGATATAAGATCCCCTATTTGAAAGGTTTTCTCTCCGACCATGTTTGTAATTTATTTTCCACTTGGCTCTTAACATCTAGCAGCATGCTCTCGTGCTATCGCTTGGCAAGCAAATCAAAGGCTGGGCAGCAGGAAGTAAGTGCATTTTGTACAAGGGAGGCCTGTGAATTGTGTTTTCTAAAGATGACCACACCAACATATGTGTTTTCTCATAATGGAACTGATACTCCTTCTACAGAGATGTAGGGGTCTCTGTTCCTTCCCCCTGAATCTGGGCAGGAGCTCAGGATGGCCTCCAGCGGACAGCCAGCCAGAAGCCAGGCCTTTTACTCTTAGAGCTCACGGAAATGAATTCTGCCAAATACCCGGGTAAGCAGACAGTGTATTTCCCCCCAGTTGAGTCTCCAGGTGGGAGTGCAGCCCAGCCGATGCCTTAATGGCAGCCTTGTGAGACCCTGAGCAGAGGACCCAGTGAAGTCATGCAGACCCCTAAGAATGTTGAGATAAGTCACCAAGTTTAAGTCACCAAGTTTGTGGGGATTTGCTGGGTAACAGTCGGTCAGCAGGCTAGGAAGGTCACATAGAAAGTTCACACAAAGATGAAGACACAGCCCAGGGAGTCTTACTGTTTCAGTCCGCAGCCGTCTGAGTCTTCCCAGCATCAGCCACCAGGCATGTAGCTAGGCCTCTGGGTGACTCCAGTCTCCAGACTTTGACCCATCAAATGATGCCGAGTAGAGCAGAAACAAGCCACCCACTGAGCCATGTCCAATTGTAGATTCATGAACAAAACTTAAACTGTTGCTTAATGTTGTGAAATTCTGGAGAAATTTCTTACGCAGCCATCGTAACCACACAGGTATAGGTAATTTCCCAGCCCATCTCCTCACTTACCCTGACCTGCCTTTCCTGGTGTGTTTCTTGACTTTCTATCACTTTTGATGACAGCTTCTAGCCTGTTGGTACTGACCCCCCGCCCCATCAGATCTTGCCTTCTGGCTGCCAGACCTGGGTTACTAGTCTGGCAGACTTCTCTGTGCGTCCCACACCTTGTACGCTAATCCTACCCTGATCCAACAGAACTGACACAGGAGGGAAGGGGGCAGGGCACAGCCACTCAAGGAATGACAGCAACTTAACCCTGAAATGGGGGAAGATTCACCAAAATGGTGGAAGATTCAACTCCCCGTTGGCCTTAAGGATTAAGAAGTTTAACTTCTAGTAAACCTTGAGCTTCATCATATGCTCATTGTAACAGTGTGATAAATAACGTGCCCGCAGGCGCCACGACAGTCCCAAGGCAAACCGCAAAAGGCCAAAGAGAGGGTGGTGGCCCAATTCCTGGGACTCCCAGCCCCTTCCCCTGGGGCAGTCGGAATGGTCCCACCTGTAGGCATGTGAAGCTACTGAGCCCATGTCTAGTGGCCTTTTTTTAGCTCCCTCCTCTTTGGAGACGGCCCACATTCTTGTCTATGGAGTGTGTACCTACTTTTACCTTAACCAGAGCACCCAGTTCCCACACCTCTGTCCTTGCCTTTCTCTTGCCTTACACTCTATGCAGTATGTATGTATCTCTCTAAATAAATCTACCTTTACTCAATGGTGGCTCACACTTGAATTCTTTCCTGCGTGAAGCCAAGGACCCACACTTGGCAGGGCCTGTCCCAGGAGCTCAACTGAGACCTGGAACATGGCCTTCCTCACGCCCCACATCCGTTTTCCTGCATCAGAACCATTCTTCCAGCACAGGTAACATTCAGACTCCTGACAACATTCAGCCTCACCTCTGCTATGTATTTATCATAATATACTTACCTGTTCCTGTGTCTGTTAGCCCCAGCAGACCATAAACTCTTCCAAGTCAGTGCCTTTGTAACTCTGGATCTAACTCGGGACATAGATGTTCAATGTGTCGAGCAAATGAGTAAATAAATGACTAGAAGTTATTTTGCTGTGTGGAAATTAAAGATCTGTAAGACGTCGTTGCTGTTAAAAGAATTTACAGTCCGGTATTAAAATGTATGGCCCCAACTATAAATGGTAGGAACAGAAAGAGAATGGTATTGGCTTGGAAGGCTTCACACAAGAAGAGAAATTTGAACTTGACATTAAGAAGGAACTTACTGGATTTGGGTGAGAGGAAAGGAGACAGAAAGGCATTTCAAGTCGTGAGAGCAGCATGACAAGATTATGTCTAGGGCAGGGGATAGGGGGATGGGGGGAGGGGGAGGAAGAGGAGACACATTTTAAAGACCTTAAAGAGATGCTCTTGTCAGAAGCTCTCTTTTGGGGAGAAGTAGTAGTAGGAACTGTTGCTTCCACTGTCTTTTCATGGCTACTGGATTTCACAAGCACTTGGCTTATCTGCTTTGTTCTGGCTCTATTATCTAAATACATCTAAATACACAATCTAAATATTGTGCCTTAAGTACCCAGATTTTTCATTAGCAGAAAGAATGTTTATGAACTATTGTGTGGTTTATTTATTAATCTGTTGTTAAGTTGCCACCAACTCATTCCATGTCAATCCCTATTTAGTGAAATTCCAGTGAAACTCCAGTTCATCACTCTGTAGATGAATCTGATTTATGACATAAGGTCTACAATTGCAAACCAAGAACACTTATATTTCTTAAGCATTGAGACTTGTGAATAAAGCTGAATAGGATGACTAAGGCTGCCCACACCCCTTGGAATAAAGTTCCCTGTAATCCTAGGTCTTGTATTATTAATAATTCTGACCTCACCAGAGCTGATTGAGGTACAGTGAGAATAGCAAATATCTGTAACTCAAAACATCTGAATTGCACGGTTGTTATGGCAACAAGTTTTATATAACTTATGTCAGAGGTTTGCAATGACATAAAAAGGGAAACAAGACCATCATCATGGAATCTAAATACATTTAGCCCAGTCACAAAGCAAAATTCAACATAGGAAGAGTGACCAAGCCTCATGGTCAGGACAACATTCACCTGGGAGGAATGAGGGAATTAAGCAGAAGGAGCTGAGTCGGGTTACAGGAGACAGGGCTATGAGGAGCTGGCCCTGGCCATCTGTATCCACGGACTCCACATCCTTGGATTCAAACTTTGGTTGACTAAATCCACAGAGAAGGAGGGCCGCCTGTACTAGCCATTTTATGTAAGGGACTCAAGCATCCAAGAATTTGGTGTCTGCAGGGGTCCAGGAGCCCATCCCCTGCGGATACCAAGGGATACTCTCCTTACCTTAGGAGGGCAAGGAATCAGTCAGGGTAATCTGAGTCATGCTGTGTAAACAACACCAAATCTCAGCGGCTTAAATCTCCAAAGGATATTGGTGACTCAGGCTGCTTATTTGTCATGGGTCACCTGAAGGGCTCCATTCTGCTTAATCCCGCGGAAGGACACAGGCTGAGGGAAGCGCCATCTTTGAGTTTCCAAGATTTCCCAGATGGCCAATGTAGAAAAACGGAAACAGTATTATATACGGGATTTGAAAGTTTTTGCCTAGAGTGACACACATCATTTCCAGTGACATTACGCTGGCCAAAGCAAGTCATGCATGAGGCCACCTAACGTCAAGAAATGTGAAAGAAAGAAAGAAAGAAAGAAAGAAAGAAAGAAAGAAAGAAAGAAAGAAAGAAAGAAAGAAAGAAAGAAAGAAAGAAAGAAAGAAAGAAAGAAAGAAAGAAAGAAAGAAAGAAAGAAAGAAAGAGAAAGAAAGAAAGAAAGAAAGAAAGAAAGAAAGAAAAGAAAGGAAGAAAGAAAGAAAGAAAAGAAGGAGAGAAAGAAAGAGAAAGGAAGAAAGAAAGAAAGAAGGAGAGAAGGAGAGAAAGAGAGAGAGAAAGAAAGAAAGGAAGGAAGGAAGGAAGGAAGGAAGAAAGAAAGAAAGAAAGAAAGAAAGAAAGAAAGAAAGAGAAAGAAAGAAAGAAAGAAAGAAAGAAAAAGAAAGGAAGAAAGAAAGAAAGAAAAGAAGGAGAGAAAGAAAGAGAAAGGAAGAAAGAAAGAAAGAAGGAGAGAAGGAGAGAAAGAGAGAGAGAAAGAAAGAAAGGAAGGAAGGAAGGAAGGAAGAAAGGAAGGAAGGAAGGAAGGAAGGAAGAAAGAGAGAAAGAAAGAGAGAAAGAAAGAGAGAAAGAAAGAGAGAAAGAAAGAGAGAAAGAAAGAAAGAAAGAAAGAAAAGTAGGAGAGAAGGAGAGAAAGAGAAAGAGAGAAAGAGAAAGAGAGAAAGGAAGAAAGGAAGGAAGGAAGGAAGGAAGAAAGGAAGGAAGGAAGGAAGGAAGAAAGAGAGAAAGAAAGAGAGAAAGAAAGAGAGAAAGAAAGAGAGAAAGAAAGAGAGAAAGAAAGAGAGAAAGAAAGAGAGAAAGAAAGAAAGAAAGAAAGAAAGAAAGAAAGAAAGAAAGAAAGAAAGAAAGAAAGAAAGAAATGCAAATTCTACTATATGCCTGGGGGAAGAACTTGCAAAACTGGGTGAAGAGCACCTGTGACTAGCACACCAACTACCCCAGCAGGCTTCTCGCCCTCGGCACTGCTGACGTTCTGCCTGGACACTTCTTTGTTGGGGGCCGTCCTGTGCATTGTAGTATGCTTAGCAGCATCCCTGGCCTCTGCCCACTAAAGATGTCATCACATGCCATTTGGAGCCGGGGGCAAACCACTGGCTTAGGACACTGCACATCACAGTCTATACCTTCAAGGGCCCTGCGGTTTGATAAGCATTGAATCTCAGCTCTTTCTCTTACTAATTGTGTGACCTTGGGCAGGTTACTTAACCTTTCTGGGTCAATTTCTTTATATATAAAATAAGGCTACTGATAGTACCTCTCTCCTACTGGTTATAAGGGTTAAATGAGGTAATGCAATATTTATAAAGTGCTTACAACAGTACCTGGCATATGGTAAAATATATAAAAATATGTCTCAGATAAAAAAGAGCTTCTAAAGATAGTTTAAAAAAACCCCAACAACCAAAAAGCCTTTCTTTCAGAGTGGCCTGCAATCTACAACAATATTTCTGGGTTCAGGTTTATTTCCATTTTATGTCACATTGAAAATGCCATTTAAACAAATGAGTCATCAGGACTGTACAGTAATTACACACAATGCATCTTTAGTACCATAAGGGTTACCTTGGCGAAGAACAATCCAGTTCAATTTCATAGGGTTAGAAATGAGAAGGAACCAGAGTGACAAATGACTGTGACACAACAGACTTGTATTTAGGACACGCTGCTTCTGCCCTGTCCTGCATGTGGTGTTTGCGGAAAATATTTTCAGTAGGCAAGAATTCAAAAACTATTCTTTTTCGTTTGAATGCTGGGTCAGAGCAGAGTGCTAATAAGGTTTAAGTCGTATGAGTCTGATTCTTAGGAACCCAGAACCCGGAAAGACTGCTGCCCACGAAAAGCTAAGTAAGGCCACGGTGGGAGCGGGGAGGGAGGGGAGTGGGCAGGAGTCGCGACTGAGTCAGAGGCCAGGGGGTTCCCCCTGGGCAGCCAGCCCAAGCCTCACCTTAGAGCATTCATGTTGCTGCAATACAGTTCAGCGAACCTTTGCCCAGGTCTATCCAACTGAATGGCCCTGGCTAGAGACACAAGTGAGGCTGCCCCACAGTATCTGCTCAATAAAGGTTTGTGTAATTAAAGGCACTGTGCTTAGGGAACCAGCCAGCTCTGAGAGAAGGAGGAAGAGAGAAAACTGGGCTTCCATCTGGCATATAAAAAGAGGGGGAACGTGGGCATCTACTTTTACTGCCTCTTGAAACCTCACTACAATGACAGTGAAGGGATTTTTGAAAAGACATAAACCCGCAAGTATGGAAAGTGGAGAGAGCGGCTGCCAAATTTGGAAGCTGGAGAAATGGCGGTGATGGGGCTTCACAGAGCCGGGAAAGCTGAATTCTAAGCTGGCAGTGGGGGAAGCAGAGGCCCAGTCTGAGGTAAAGCACAGAACAAATGCCTCAAACTTCCGAAATTGGCAGCCCCGGGCACTTTTGAAAATGAGGAGTAAAAACAGGTTGCTGAAGGAAGGAGGCTTGTCTGAAGTCTGTTGGGAAAAGCAGTCAGATTCATAGATCTTCCCCCACTCTTCCCTCACTTT
Organism: Camelus bactrianus; assembly: GCF_048773025.1. NCBI lineage: Eukaryota > Metazoa > Chordata > Mammalia > Artiodactyla > Camelidae > Camelus > Camelus bactrianus. The sequence continues at coordinate 17,027,081 of NC_133568.1, read as the reverse complement.
GGCAGAAGACTCAGGGGTTTTCTCTGAAGGTGGTCTCTGGAGGAACAGCAGGAGGATGGAGCTGAAAAGGGTGGGGCATTAAATAAAGCCAAGCATGCTGAACCCCGCCCCACTCTCCTCCTCTGGGATACCAGAAAGTCAGCCCCCAGGCCCACACCTCCCGGGTAGGACACTGGAAGAGACTGCGGGGGAGAATCTCTTTGGAAGAAGAGGAAGCTCCTACGGGCACAGATGACATCAGGCTTCCCAGTTTAGTGGTCCAGCCAGATCACTCCAGAGTGAGATTCATGGCTGATAAACCCCAAGCACATTCCGAGAGCTTTCTAAGAACATTTCAGTCCCCGGTTCTCACATAAGAATCAACAACCAAATATTACTGCCTGCTCATGAAAGCCTCAAACAAGAGAGACCAATGTGAATAAACAGGAAAATGCAACCTGGAGGAAGCCAAAACTATGCAGGTAGAAGAAAACTCATTTTTTAAGAAAAAATCTCTGTTCTAATAGAGATAAGGAAGATACTGCAACCATGAAACAAGAACATGATATTGAAAGAGAACAAAAACACTCGTTAGAAATGAAAAACGTGAGGACATGAATGAAAACCTCAATAGAAGGGTTAGAATATATCATTGGAAGTATTTCTCAGGAAGCAGAGCAAAAAAGATGGAAAGGGGAGGAAATATAACACAATTGGAGGATTAATACAGGATATCCAACATCTAATTAGTAGAAGTCCTAGGAAAAGAACAGAAAAAAGGAGAAAAGACACCATCAATGAAATTATTCAAGAAAATTTCTCAGAACTGAAGTATATGAATTTCCAGTTTGAAAGGACCCATCAAGTGCCCAGAACAATGGATGAAAAGAGACCCACAACCAAGGCACTAGATCAGGAAGTACAAAACCTCTGGGACAAGAAGAAGCCTTAAAACTTTCAGAGGGCACAGATGATCACCATCCGATGATCAGGGCTTGGAATGCCTCATGAACCAGCACGGTAAGTCTCAACTTTCAAACCGTAAAAGCAAGTTTCAGAAGAATACACACAGTATACCACTGAAACAAAGTTAAAAACATGCTAAACTACATATTCAGTTAATTCTTTACAGATGTTTATGTATCTAAATACATGCATGGAATAATAAACCTCAAATTCAGAACAGCTGTTACTTCTGGGGACTATGATATTACAGAGAGGTGTATGAGGCACTGCAAATGTGTATATATAGATGTATATGATATCTATAATGTATTTTTAATAGGCTTTATTTTCAGAGCAGTTTTTGGTTCACAACAAAATTGCAAGGGAGGTATAGAGATCTCCTATTTACCTTCCTCGCTCACGTACACACGGCCACACAGCCACCCCATTACCACCCCCGCCCAGGTGCTACATCCGTTATAATCAGTGAACCTACACTGACACATCTAATCACCCCAAGTGCCTAGATCACCTTTGGGTTCACTTTTGATGTTGCACATTCCGTGGCTTGGGACAAAGGTATAATGGCGTGTGTCTACCATCGTAATATCAAACAGAGTAGTTTCACGACTCTCAAATTCTTACGTTACATCTTGTTCATTAAAAAGAAGGGAACTCCAAATTACAGGTGGCAAAATGTTAAGATCTGACAGCTGGGTTAAAGGAGCACGTGTGTTTAATAATCGATTCTCTGCAATATTCCAAAACTCTGAGAATAGTTCAAAATAGGAAAGCTCATAGTTGTCTCTTAGGTGACCTTTTGAAAAACACATGGGGATATTATGTATATATACATACACACATTTATACATGTATATAAACTGTATATATATACACATATACATTGTATATATGTATAATATGTGTGTGTGTGTGTGTGTATACACATTTGTTTCAAAAGTTCTCTGCCACCAAAGAGAAGCAGATGGGACCATTCCTCTCCCTCCTGCATTGCTCAGCCTTTATATCAACTTGATTGCATTGACATAAAAATACATATAGGATCATTCCACGTGGCTTGCCCAAGGTCCTGAGCTCCCCTAGAAATGGGACAGGTGTGCAGATGAATGGATGGATCACTAGGAACTGATCTTTGCTGGAAAATCAGCTGACTCTGAAGCCCCTCTGATGCTGAGTCAGGAAATGCCACCTTCTCAGTGTTCCAGCGTGATGGCTAAGCCATGTGCCTGATTTATTAGGGATGAGCAAACCTCCTTCTTATTATTTTTTTCTTGTCGCTTTTTAATCACATGGGGTCCTCGGAAGAGTGCCAGTTAGTGAGCCCCGGGGACCTAAAGGCGCTTCCGACTTTAATTCTGGTGTTGTCTTTTGCCCCCAAAACTCTTCTGTGCCTGTGCTTTTCCCTGTGGGCAGGGCAAAACGCTAACCCTAACCTCTCCCCGCAAGGGTCTCCAGGAGGATGAAACTGACAGAAGACAGAGTAACAGGAGAAGAGTGTGCAGATTCTTACATGTACATGGGAGTCCCCCGGGTTGAACCAAGAGGAGCAGTTACTTTTAGAAAAGTAACTAAAATACATGGAGAGACTAAGGGAAGATCAGAGTTATTTTAACAAGGTCTGTTTGTACCGATTTCTTTTGGCCTCAGACTCCCTGTCTCTGATGATAAGAATGTATCTTTTTCCCTGAGGGCATCTTTCACCTGGGAGTCAGGAAGAAAGGAGGAGGTAAGGGTGTCCTTCTGTACCTCCTGTTTTTCAAGTGTCTTTAGCTCAAAATAACCCAAACGGCAAAGTGACAGATTTGGGGATGGCAAATTTTGTCACCCTCGGGCATCATATTCTCGATTTTGTTTTTTGAACACACCGTCCTTCCTTCCTTGCTCCCTCCTTCCATCCTTTCTTCCTTATTTCTTTCCTTTTCTCTCCCTTCTGTAAACATTGGTCTTTGGCTCTGTGGGAGATGCATATTTCTGGCCAGTCACTATTAAACCCACTCATTAACCAGGGTGCTACAACGCAACACTGGTCCTTGTGTTTTTCTCATGAAGTAACGGGGGCAAGGGCTACCATCACAGTGCGTCCCCGAGCCACGTATCCTCCTTTCTCACTACTCTTGCTGACTCTTCATCTATCTAATTGTGTATCATTATGGTGTTTTACTGGAAGTTCTTTTTTTTTTTTTTCCTTAATTGATTTTCCAGGCAAGGACTAGAAGAGTTGTGTACATTTCAGTGTAAATAAAGGCAAGAAGGTTAGGGAAGAGAAAGATGTAGAGTCTGTGTCATCTAGGATATAATTGGCTACAGGCAACAGAAAACGATTAACCATCGGTTAAATAATGAAAGCATCTTGTTATCTCACTTAACGAGAAGTCTGAAGAAATGCAGACCAGGGCTGGATAAGCAGCTCAGGGAGAGCATCAAGGAGCTAGGCTTTTCCTATTTTTCCTTCTCTACCACCATCTTCCCCATGTTGGTTTATTATCTTTGTGCTTGAGGCCTCATGATTACAAAATTGCTGCCACTGTTCTGACATTGCAACAGAATTCCATAGTAGGAAGCTGTGGTGGAGGGGCAAGAAATTAACAATAAAAGAACTTTTCACCAAATGCTTCTCAGTAAAGGAAAAAGCTTTGCAAAGATATTATCATGTATCTCTAGCTCATTGACTACACATGAGTGTCTCTAGCTACAAGGGTGCTGGGTAAGTAGGGCTCTCACATGGCAGAGATTGGACTGGCTGTATGACCATATATATATCATAACTTTTGACACTTAAAAAGCTCTTAAATCACAAAAATTCTTAACTTTACCTCTATTCCAAGTCTTTAAGGGATCAAAAGGCAGAAGACATGATAAAATTGGAGGAAAGAAGTCTCTGGCATTGCCCAATTCCTCTCCTTATATATCTTGCTCAAATCTCACCTTGACATTATGTTGAATCCTGGAAAGCTGGAATGGGGGTCAGTGATCTCCAGTGCTTGCCAGAATCCTGTTGTCTGGACCCTATTCTGTGATGAGGACACTGGTATTCTTCTGTGAGTCTGCCATTCCTGAAAGATAGACTCGGTCTCCTTTCCAAGCAGAAATGATCTCAAGGGTTCACATAATATGCATAATCAATTCAGTATTAGACAGTCTACAGCCAGTGAAAATTTACCGGAAAAGAGAGATCTTATTTATTGTGACTGTCTTGGCCCCAAACAGTGGTTGGAGAGGAGGCTGTAGAGGCAAAATCTTGTCTTAAAAAATACTCAGCAGACTTTGTAAAGGAGGAAGAGAAGAGCATAAAGCTTGAGGAGGTATTAAAAGGGATTTCCAGGATGGCACAAAGATCATCCTCTGGTCAAGCAGGAAGATGGCCCGAGTTAACCTCAGACCCTTTCACGTGTGCAGGGTACAAAACAATGATAAAATTGTGCTGTCATTTATGTCGGAAGATGATATTGGTGACTCATACCGGGAGAGTGTCTTCTTATTTTTCCAGTAGGAGCAGTAGATTTGTGTGGGCTGGTCACTGTCTCCCTGTCCCCTCCCTAGAAGAAAAGAATGTTCTCTGAGAGGATTGAGCAAGGCTGGGGCAGACTTGTGTTTTTGCACAGAGCAGGTAATCAGCCTGCCTCCTTTGTAATCCCCTTAGGCCCCAGCTTCCCTCAGTCCGGTCAACATTGCCTGAGGTTCTTGAGCCTAAAAAGTGTTTCCAGCTTTTCTAGCCTTTTGTGTTCTGTCCCTGGTCCCTTCTCCAAAATGACCCATCTCTGATCTGCCTTTAAACCCTGCTGCCTTTATCCAGGCCCTTCCCAACCTTGGATGTGCTTCTTCAGCTCATCTTGGTAAAATCAACCCATTTGTCAAAGCCTTTCTCAATTGTCACCTCCTTTGTAAATCTTTCTGGGGCCTCACCCGGCAGAACGAGCTGTTCTGTGCTCTGTTGGCATTTGAGTGCATGATTTGTATGCACGTGGACTTTAGGACTTAAACAAGTTCTGTCTTTTTTGTGAACATGCACGTCTGTGTCTGAGACCATGAACCCCTCCAGGTCAGAGACTGAATCTCATTCACGATGAATACAGTGCTTGCCCCAGAGAAGGCGCCCCCTAGAGATTTGGTGGATGAAGAAATAAATGTCTCTTGGCCAGAGAAATTAAGCTACGCTGAAGCTTGATTACAGGGTGGTTTGATCTCAGATTTTAAAGGTAAAGTAGGTGTATACTAGTATTAATGATCACTTTCTTACAGAAAACAATTTTGAAAAAGGAAACAATGTTAAAGGACTTATACTATCCAATGTCAAAAGCTGCTATAATTAAGTCATGATTAATTAGGGCTGTGTAGTATTTATGGAAAGACAAGTCAGTGGGACAGTATAGAGTTTAGAAATAGAACTTATATTTATGGAATTTATGTCAATTGGTTTTTAACAAAGGTGCCAAAACATGTCAATGAGATTTAATTATATATCCATATGTTTAAAAAAAATGGTAAATTTAGATCCTTATCTCCACCATACACAAAGCATCATAGACCAAATGTAAAAGTTTAAAGTACAAACTTCTAGAAGAAAACATGGGAGAGAATTTTTATGACCTGGGTTTAGGCAACGTGTTCTTAGATATAGCACCAAAAAAAACAAGCCTTAAAAGGAAAAAATGGATAAATTAAAGTTTATTAAATTTAAAAAAAATTGTGCTTCAAAAAATACCACAAAGGAAATGAAGACAAGCCACAGACTAAGAGAAAATATATGCAAATCATATATTTGATGAAAGACTTGTAACCAGACTATACAAAGAACTCTTACAACTCAGTATGAAGACAAACAACTCAGTTAAAAAATGGGCAAAATAATTAAATAGCTACTTCACCAAAGGAGACAGACAAATGGATAATAAGCACATGAAAAGATGCTCAACATAATTAACCACTAGGGATATGAAAATTAAAGCCACTCTGAGATACCACCTCACACCCACTAGGATGGCCATAATAAAAAAAAGGGACAGGACAGTACCAAGTACACAGAGAAACTGGAACTCCCATACATTGCTGGTGAGAATATAAAACGGGACAGCTACTTTTGAAAACACTTTTGACAGCTTATTAAAAAGTTAAACATAAACATACCTAGTCAATCCATCCTAGAATTCTGTCCAAGAGAAATGAAAACATACATCCACATGAAGACTTGTTCATGAACATACAGAGTGACATTATTCAGCTCCAAACTGGACACAAGCCAAAGGTCCATCAACTGGTGAATGGATAAAACAAAGTGATAAATCCACACAGTGGAATACTACTTACCAACAAAAAGGGATAAAAATACTGATACATGTTACAACATGGAAGAATCTCAAAAATGTTACGCTAAGTAAAGGAAGCCAGACACAAAAGGCCAAATAGTGGGCGATTGCTGACACTGGCCATGAGTTGACAATTTTGGAAGCTGGGTGGTAACTATTTGTGGAGAATAATTCTCTAAAATTGTATATACCCTTATATAAATTTTCCTTTACACACATTTTTAGAAGCTCCCAGTCACTTGTTTGTCAATGATGTTTCAGAAGTACCAAATCTATTTCAGACTTTTATCTGCCATCACTCATTGTACTGCATACCTTTTATTGTTACATTCTTTCTCTCCTCCCTTGACCTGGCCTATAACACATTCAGAAGTGTGCACACACATGCACATGCCCCAAAATACTATGTTCCCTGTCTTAGTTACTCTCAGCTTAGAAATTGTATTACCTTTCCAGGTCACTTCCTCTCTGAATGCCACCTCCCCTCACCTTCTTCTCTTAGTTGTTTTTCTTAGACAGGGTCCACACACCTTCCCAGACCCCGTCTGCTCATGTTTGGCACAAGTAATAGTTTCTGCTACGTAGCCTGTATATATGGTTCAGTTGTCCATTTATACCTGTTTCAGAGCCCACAATCTTCATTTGTGCTTTTGAGAACCACTCCAGGGAGCTTCTTCTATACTTTAGAACTGCAATACTTTAGCTTCCTTCCATTTATATGGGGACACCTACCAGGCCAGCTTTTCTTTTTATATGTACATCCTTTGGGAGGCATGAGTATCTTATGGCATTTTATGAGTATTTATTTAGTTCACGCATACATGCACACACACACACATCACAGTTCCCATCATTTTATACATGCTCGCTCACTCCCTTGCTCCCAATGACGAGTGTCAGACTCTGATCCTGTTGGACAAATACAGTGTTTACCCAAATGACAAAATCAACAATTCTTGCTTGTGACGGGTGTTTCATATGCAAATCCTCATTTCATTGATGCTTCATTTCAACCTTAAGAAGTAGAGTTGTTGTCTCCGTCTAGTGGATGATAAAATGGAGGCTCTGGGAGGTCGAGTAAATTTCCCTCAAGATGATACAGGCAGAAAGTGGCTGAGACAGGCGGGAACCCAAATTTGTTGGACACCTAAGCCTAGGCCAATAACTAGAGATTATTCTGCTTTCTGAGCAGCCTTGAATGGGATTGGGGTTGGGGATGGAGAGGAAGCCGAAACACTAAAGTTGCCGCGATGACCCATAACCCGCTGCTCACCTGATACTCACAGATCTGGATTGTGTAAACTCCCAATAATATGTCATTTAATGCACAGCCCTCTGTCTCAAAATATTTACATAAAACTGTGCTTTGACCTCTAATGGGTGGTACAGTTTTCAGAGCTTTCTGAGAGGCTGTTCTTAGATTATAATCCTCAGTTTGGCGTGAACAGAAATTTCCATTTCTTTCTTAGATCGACTGATTAATTTTTCATTGACACTATTGATGCTTAAAATATTACCCTTCCAGGGGCACAGGTGTAGAGGCATAAAATCACTGTTTCTTCTGTATGGGTAGAATCACACTACTTTTTCTTTTCAAGTAGTAAAGAATATTTATATTATTAATTGATATTATTTATATTTACATTATATAATTACGACATTGTTAATGCCACTTATTGGCTCTTGATTTTCTAAACTGACTACAGACACATCATGGAATTTTTATACTTCCTAAAAGGGATAGTAACATTACAAATCTTCTTATTATAAAAATGATGCTATAGCTGGCAGACGTTGGGTGGTGGAGGGAGGGAGAGTAGGAGATGATGGGGGATCGTACAGGATGAGGACAAAGAGATACTGTTTACTGTTGAAAGATAAAAAAAAGGGGGGGGGAGGGTATAGCTCAGTGATAGAGTGACCGTTTAGCATGCATGACGTTCTGGGTTCAATCCCCAGTACCTCCATTAGTAAACAAATAAATAAACCTAATTACCTACCCCTGAAAAAAAAATTAAAAAAGAAGAAAATATATATATTAAAAAAGAACTTGAAAAATAGAGGTTTAATTCTATTTTTTAAAGTTATTAAGGTTAAGAGACTGAATATACAAATGGACCGTGGCCAGACCATTTATAAAAATAGAAGTTTGATTCACAACCTGCAGCAACTTGCTAGGAAATAAACCCCTTATCTACAGTAAACAACCCAGGAAGCCAGCCTGCTGTAAGTCAGACTTGCAGGGAGCCAGATTCCTATCCCAAGAGACAAACTAGGAAGCTAAACAGTAACTTCTGCAACAATCAGCCCCAAATGGCCAGGACTTGATTAATAACTGATGGCTTCCCTAACTCTGTCTCCACTTCAACTTAAGGCCAACAAGAGGAAGCCAGTGCACCCCCAACCAATCACAGAGGATGCCCTGTTTCTAGTTGCCCACCTACAGCATCCCAGGCCAACAGCCCCCGGTCGGGGCAGTCTTAGTTCTCCCTTTTTTCCACTATAAAGATTTCTCACTCCTCTGAGTGCTTTTGAGTCTCTGCCAAAACACAAGTGACGGTGGCTGAAGTCCCAGCTCTAGCAAGCTCAGAATCAACAGCCTTCACTTTCCTCATTTGGTTGGTCTTCACCTATTTCCACAGTTGACTCATAGAAGGACCAAAAGATAAAAATATAATAAACAAAAAGTTGGTGAAGGAGGGAAAGAGGAGAAGACAAATAAATCTCTCATTTTTATGGTGTGAAGTCAAGATACTATTTAAAGAAACCAGTCGGGCAATGGCGTGTGTGTTATTTAGAGTCTTGGGGGTCCCATAGCAGCGGTCAAAAGCCGCTCTCTGAGGAGTGGGATGGGGAGCCGGGAACCGGGAGGAGGGTGTTTTTTTTTTTTCACTCAAGAGTCTTCCACAACTTTCTAACTTTTGTTTTCATATTGATTTATGACTTTTATAATTAAATACATTTCTGGATCATTGCCTTTAATTCCTCTGGATAAGAATCCTACTTTAAAAAATGTGGACGCACCTAAGGAAGTCAGAAGTCCTTGGCACTGACCTTGGCGGGGAAGACCCAGGCAATGGGAAAGAAAGACGTGAAGGGACAGAGCAGGTAATCCCAGGCGCTGCCGGGGAGGGGCCTGGGAGGAGGCGGGTGCTGCTGGATGGGTGTGGTGTTAGGCCGTGGTGGTAGACGTGGTGGTCATGGCCATGGCGAAGGGATGTCAAGACATCCACACTTTTCTACTCGACACTTTTCCACTCCACACATTTCCTGGGGACATTTGTTATCTAGTCCAGTGACACACAGGCAGGGTCAGACCTACGGCAGTGACTGCAGTTGGAGAAGAAGGCATGAATCTGTGGAGAGGGGATTAAAAAGCAGGATTCAATAACAGGGGCAAAGCAGGAATTGATTTGAAATTCTCAAATAAATGTTTTCTAAGGAAAATGGTAATCTAGTCTCACGGTCTAAAAGAAAACTGTTCTACTTTAAGTATTTTTTTAAGTTGTGATTATTTAAGTGTCTTTGTTTCCCTTTTATATCATTAGTGGGGGAGGGATGGGTGATGAATGCTTGAATAATGTCTGAACTGTTCCCTGCAGCTCTAAGTGAATAATTGAGTTGGTGGCAAGAGCTGCCTGAGAAGCAGAAGTCACAAAAGGCTGCTGTATTATTTAAGAAGCCATACTGCTTGCCTCCTGCCCATTAGCACTAAAGAAGGGCCGAGTGTGGGTCCGCTGTTACCTAAACACTCACTAAGTGGACGCTCACTACAGCCTCTCTGCAAGGGATGCCAAAAACATGATGCAAATTTTCACACTGAGGAAATGCCTCAGCATGCCAGTGCAGCAAACTGTTGGCGCCCCCTCAAAACTAAGACTTTGTTTTTAGCACTGGGTATAGAGCTGTGAAGGACCAGTCACTCTGGCCGATATGATTCTTAAACTAAGGTTCATACACAGATTTGTTCATCCCTGGTGCCACTGTCCATCAATGCACTGAAGCCCATGTTACCATCATCGGCTGCCCCTTTCTCATTCCCGCTGCTCTGCTGATGCCCTGGTGGTCCATTTCCCCATCCGACCACACAGGAACCTGACAGGATGTCAGGAGGTTTGGCCTCTTGGCTATGGGGCTGCCTGCTGCAGCCATTCTCAACTTCTACTAAGAAGTTTATTGAAAACATGGCCACTTTCTCAGGTGCGTGGTAGAAAGAGAGCTGGTTTGGTTAGCAACTCACTGGGATTTTCAGCAAATCACTGAACTTCCCTTTGCCTTGCTGGTAAAGTTGTACCAGGACTTTGTACTCTGTCCTCACTCCCCTGCCCACGGGAGCTTTCCTGGTGCACTTCATGGTTTATTGGTACATCGCAGATGTCACAAAAGCATAGGATCCTAAGGTTGGAGAGAAACATAATCAAAATCACACAAGGTTAAGGCTGAGTGTTACATGGGAGCTGAGATTCCTGCTTCTATGGTGTGATTTCGGGGATTCACGGACATTTGTTGACTTTGCTGCCCAACAATAATCCTTCCTTTTGATTAACTGTCTTTCTGGGCTACTATTTCCCACTCTCTTCCCAGCAACTAGAATTTATGGCAAATTTAACAGAATTCCTAATAGATCTAAATCAAACAGAAACCAAGCCTGCTTTCTTTGAAAAGGCAAGTGAGAAAATCATGGCTAACAGGATAAGTGGGGTGGGAACTGGTATCAATTCTTAGAGGTCACTGGTAACCTTTAAGAGGGCAATTTCATTAAATTTATTGGGGTTTTTTTCCCCCGTAACAACTATATGTGGACTACACATTGTATAGATCTGTCTGACTTGGGAAACTGCTGTCACAATTTAAAAACCAAGATCCTCTGCCTCTTCCCTTTTGCCAAGCTTAGCTCAGTCTTGATTCAGTCTCACATGAATACATTTGATTGGCAGGACCTAAATTAATCATGGAAACCTAGCTTCCAATGTCATTTTCTGCTTTCTGGCCTCTGCTGCACTGGAAGACATGTTGGTTGAGGATCAGAAGAGGCTTAAACAAGCAGCCCACAGTCTCTGCCATGTCTTGGCTGGGCTAGAAACTCAGAGGAGAATATGGCATTGACCCACCACCCAAGGACCTTCTAGTCCAGCTCGGGTGATTGTCCTATAAATATGTAATTATGTTTCCATGTGAGATGTGCTATCTACATGCCAGAAGCCATGGGAATAAACCACTGCCATGGGGAGCTGTGGAAGACTACAAGCCAGGAGGTGACGTTAGCATCTGAGTCGTGAATGTGAGGTGAAGGTGTAGGACTATCACAAAGGATGTAGGACCTGCAGGGATCTCAGCATCCAGGGCTGTGGGATGAGGGAGGCAGCTGGGTGATGCAGTCCGGGACATGCCCGGCTGGACGTGCCCGGCTGGACATGCCCGGCTGGACGTTGACCGAACCCAGAATCCAAGCATAGGAAGACATTACAACTAATGTGGTTAGTTGGTCTGCCTTGTGGTCCCCAGCTGCAGGGCAACTGAGAGAAAGCTGTGTGGTGATGGAGACCTAAGACCTCAAAGCCCAGCTCTGCCACTTACTATTTGGGGTCAAGTTATTTAAACTCTCTAAGCTTCAAGTTTCCCGTTTGGAAAACGTTGATATTATTGGTACATAACTCATAAGGTTACCGTGAGGATTAAAAGCAATGATGATGCAAAGCATTTGGTCCAGGGCCTGGTACTTTGTACCATATGGACCTTACTATCATTTATAAGGGTCAGTGTTCAAGTCCATTGTGGGTGGAGGGACAATGGGACGGACCTAGACAAAGGTGGTGGCTGGAAGTCACATCAGTGGCACATGAGGTGGACAGTCAGCCTATTCACAGGAGGCCCAGGTACGAGATGCAGGACTCAGCATCCCCAGAAGAGGCGGGTGGCAGAAGCAGGTGTCCAGGGCCCAGTGCCCACAGCCTGTCCTTCCTCAGTCATAGAGATAAAGTGGCTACGTCTGCAAGGGCAACAACTAAAACAAATCTCTGATGCTGCACTGAGAGGTTCAGGTGAAATGTAAGGTCTTCCTCAAGAGCCCCACTCACAGAAGAACAACAACAACAAAAAAACTAGTGAACTTTCCATCTCATCTGGTAATCTAAGTATGATGTGATAATGTTAATAGCTTTCTTTACATGAAATGGTGAGCATTTTGGAAATACTTGGTCTCCTCCTCCCCTCCCCTTTCTATCTCCTCTTCTCTCCTCCCCTCCCCCTCCCCCTCCCCTCTTATTGGGCATCTCTGTTTGGATTATAAGCCTTTGAGGCACTGGGGCAAGGAAAGGGTAGATCTGTGTGGAATCTTCCAACTCCTCTGGTCCTTGTAGTAAGGACCAGACAGGGTCTTGGAGCATAGAAGAAAAGAGACAGTTTTATTACTTTGCTGGGCAAAGGGGACTCACAGAAGGCTGGTGCCTCAAAACTATGAACCCCCCTTGGGGATGGGGCAGGGTGATTACATAGCCATAGCTCAAACAATAAAGTATCGATAACAATCAACAGAATGATTTTCTTGTCATAAGACTCAGTGGTGTCATGGTGTCTTCAGGCGACCAAGTCTATAGAGGCTAGCGGTTGTCACTTTTTTGATCTCTTTATCTCGTAAGCGCCCAAGGCGTGGTCTTCTTGGTAATTTATGCTAATTTGTAAGGTTACAGTTCCATGACCTTCTCCCTGGAGAACAACTCAGAAACCAAGTATGATTATTACTTTTGATGACTGGAATAAAACAGAGACAGTAAAACTGATAACTTTATTTTAACAACGAGCCTGGAGCTGTGAGTAGCAACCGGTTAGTCAGGTTAGTTGACTGTTTTAAGGGCAAACATAAGGATAAGTGATCTGTTAGCCTAAGTGCAGCCATTTTATTAATTCTCCTACAAAATCATGAACTGAGCGGGATTTGATAAGGAGGTAGGCTTGGCGTTTGCACAAAGGAGAACAGGACATTGCTGGGAAGCAGGGAGGAGCCAAGGCTGAGCACTTCAGGGAGGGCTGAAGGCATCTTTGGCTGTCATCACAGTCTGATCCAGGGCAGGGTCTGGCAGATCCTCTTTGGATCCCTTCTGCCTGCTGAGTAGGGGTGAAAATGAAGTTGCAACACCAGCCGAGTCGCCGCCCACACTTGCTTACTCCCTCTCATCCTGAGCTTTTCCGTGAGCCACATTCTTGTCTGTATCTTTGCTGTTCCTCCTTAATTTCCTGGCCATTTTCTCTCTGTGTGCTCTTTTTTTTAAAAAAAGACTTTAAAATATTTCATCCTGGACAATTTCGAACAAATGTCAAGCACAGTATTATGAACATCCATGTACTCAACACTGGATTCAACAATGATTAACCCTTGGCCAATCATGTTTCATCTCTGTCACCATCTTCCCTTGCTCCCCCACCTCTCAGAGCCCGTTGAAGGAAATCCCAGACATCATATCATTTCTGGAGGCTTTTTAGCATCCCCTATGGCAATTTGCCATCTCACCTAAAATGCATGAGCCCTTCACTCAATACCTAAACTAGATTCACAGACAGTTGTAAGCAGGTCAGACTTTAACGCTAATTCCACTCACATGTCACCTCTCCAGGAATTCAGCATACTTTGTAGTGTTAGAAGATTAATCCTATAATTACCTGCTTTAATGAGCAATAAAAAAAATCAGTGCACCAATGAATTTAAAAGAAGTCGATGCCTCTAAAGCACTTTAAAGCGGTTAAAGGTTGTTTCTCTAGTTGCTAAAAGTCCTCCCCTCCTCCTCCCCTCAACTTCCCCTGTGCTGTTTACCTAATTAGCTTGCTTAGCAAAGCCTGTTTGCAAAAGTAAGTCAATGAAATGTATACCCAGCTCTGGTCTGAGTGAATGAGGTTATATATATTTTTGGTAAAGTTTTTCGTAAAGTGGAGAGAAAGTACATAGAACTTGAACCAGTTTTTCAGCTCCAATTAATGGAGAAGGCGAAGATTGCAAGAAAAATCAGATGACTGCTTCATTTCATGGATGGTCAGATTTTACTTAGATAAAATTATACTCTCTGCTCTTTCTAAATGCCTTCTCCAACAGAGGTTGTAACATGAGCATCAGTAATAAAAGCCTGGAGTCTCATTTCCAATAATGGTAGAAGGAGAAGTGGCTCAGGCTTCATCCCTCATGCATGTCTGTTTAGCACAAGAATTCCAGAGGTCTGCTTTTTGCTGAAACATCCCAATGCTCCTAGGGTGATGAGCATCTTAGCTCGCAGTGACAGAGTTCAGAGCATGCTACCCCAAAATATGATTCCTTGCCACATCGAGTATTTTAAGCTGAAAGAATCTGAGAAATGGTAGGTGCAGAAAGGACTCCGTGACCTTCCCCTGAAGCAGGTCTTATGACCTTCCCTATACTCGGAGGAAAGGACCGTTGTTATCTCCAGGAAGTAGAGACTCCAAGAAAAGCCCAGATGAACAGGCCTTGCGAAGTTTCCCTGTTTCCTGTATTTAGCTTATACCCATTCGTCCTATCCCACTTCCTCACCACTTTCCACACGTCGTCTAACCTAACGTACAAACACTCACGTTTAACCATTTCTTTGGGGTCTCATTTCCTTGTGAAGGCTCAGTGTCACATAAAACTATATTAAATAAGTGTGTATACTTTTCTCTTGTTAGTCTGTATTTTGTTACAGAGCCCCAGTTGAGAACCTAGAAGGGCAGGGAAAAAAATGTTTTCCTGTCCGTTGGGTAGTTTTTCTCTAAACTGTCTGTGTTTAACCCTTGCAAGCCTGATAGAACGCTGTCCCTGTATCTTTGCTGTTAGCAAATGACCAGGCAGGTGAGTTGGCCTAAGTGTTTAGTATTGAAATATGACATGTTGCCCAGCAGGCTTGCAGGTTTCAGCATTGAATGTTGCCAGGATTTTGGCAGATATTCAACAGTTTTCCAAAAATATTTGCATCATTAATATTGCTCAGAATGAAATCTGAGGTGCTCACTCAGAAATAGCACTATATAAAATGATGACTTTATATATTAATACAAGCCATATTGGAGAAGCATATTTTTCTCTCATTTTATAGGGAATTCCCGCTTATTTTTTCACCTAAGATTTTTTTTAACTACTATATGAAGGCCAATTTCTAAATCTTAACTCCTATTTGCATTTTGTATTATTTAGTGGCTTTAGGACCAATTACAAATTTGATTCCTAATTTTTTTTTTCAGAACTAGGAGTTTTAGTAAATATTTAAGGTGATTGCTATATAAGGTGACTGCTAGGAGAGAAAATGAAGATGGCTTGGTAAAGCCCAAATCTCTCATCTAATGGATGAGAAAACTGGGGCTTCCAGAAGTTCATGCTGCCAGGAAAGAGGAGAACCAGCTTTACAATCTGCATATTCTCTCTGCCATCAACCCTACTGGGCCCCAACATTCTGTTTTAAAAACGTGATTTCTGGGTGGTTTCTGCATGATTTTATAGCTCAGCTGCCCTTTAGCTAACTTAAACTAGGATTACATGCTAAAATATATTTAGCTTGTCTGCGAATCCTTTCCCTTTATGGAAATAAAATGTGAGAGAGTCAGCAATCATTGAAACAATGGCAACACTGGTGGGTAGAGCCAAGCTCAAACCTCTTGTATTCCCTGAGCCCTTTGAGCTGGAGAAAGGATGTCTCCTCTACTTGATTTGGGTCCTTTGTGAAGCGAGCGGATGGGGCCAACTTCCCCCTTCATGGCGAAGATGAGGGAGGCAGTGTTGAGCTGTGGACAAGCAGGCATCCATTGCTGAGTGTTGACTGTACATGCCCAGGTTTCTGTGAACGCTCTATCTTATGATCTTGTGATCAACAGACTTGATAAAGTCAGGGCTGGAAGCAACGAGAAAGAATGTCTGGCAGAATTCTCTTATTTTATAGATAAGAAAAGAAAGGCTCAGGAAATGAGAAATGATCCTACAATGAAATGCAAGAGAGAGTGGAGAAGAGCTTGCAGAGTGAGTTGGGGAGGCTCACAAAGCAAAAGCACGACTGAGTACAAGACTTGCTTCTCGGGTTCCAGCTGCTCACCTTTATGTTAGTGACTCTCAGTTCAGTGGGTGTCTGTCTCCCATGACACCCAGTGGTCTTTGTTGATGTGGATAACTTAACTGACGCTGAATACCACGGTGAGAAAGAAAGATAGTCCCTTCCCAATGCTCTTCTGAATCCCTCTGATTTATTCAAGGGTATTTCTCTAGCAACTGCTGATTTTCTTTTTCCCTTAGGCTCAAAGCCCAAAAGCAACACTTGCTGGCTAGAGGGGCATATGATGGGGATACAGAAGCAGCTTGAAGGGTCTTCCACTAGCCAGGTCTGACACAACCTGAGCACCAAAATGATTAAACACAATAGCAATTTATAAACCACTGAAAAATAGGAATTCATGAATCCATACGTACAGCAGATAGATAGATAAGCAGATGGATGGATGGGTGGATGGATGGATGGATGGATAGGTAAATAGGCAGAGAAGAGAAGGCTCTCTTTTGTTTACTAGGGCCACAGACCAACGGATAAATGTAGAGGGAGTACTGGAATTAAACACATCTTCCGAAAATCATTATTTTGCAAGCATCTAGGTAAAGACTAGAACAGGCCAGAATCACAAATAAATGCTAAATCTAGGGGGATGTTTTGATGAAAAGCAGAATATTTGTATGGTCTTCAAGTGTCTCCTCAGAGAAGATGTCTTAGTTACAAGGGAGGAAGAAAGAAGTTATCAGACAGTGGCAACACCAGGCTACACCTAGACTGAGTGATGAAAGTTACCATCACTGATGGGGAAGAGAAGGGCATTGTGTATCTCCAGATATGATGCTCTGAGAAGGACACAGTGTCATCTGGGCAGCATTCTGGCCAAGGGGACATAACCTCCATCTAACTCCAAAGAGACATGAGACAAACTCCAAATGAGGAATGTCCTGTAAAGGACAAGGAAGGCATAGGGGAACTGTGTTCTTTTAAAATATTAATGGTATAAAAGACAAAGAAAATGGAACTGCTCCAGACTAAAAGAGGCTGAAGATATAAAAATTAAATAAAGTAACTGACCCTAGCCTGGATCTTGTAGTGGAGGGGGAGATGTCATAAAGGACATTACTAGGTTTATTGACAAAATTGGGGCAAGGATGGTAGAAGATTGAATCAATGTAAATTTATGAAGTTGACAACTGTACTGTGATTATTTAATAGAATATTCCTATCCTTTGGAATACACAATGAAATATTTAAGGATTAAGGGTTATGACAAATATAACTTGTCCTCAAGTCCTTCAGAAAGAAATGTATGTGTGTGTGTGTGTAGAGAGAGAAAGAGTGAGGAGTGGGAGAAAATTATGAAGCAAATAGGATAAAATGTTTATAATAAATGAATCATAGTAAAGGATATACCAATATTCTCTATTTTAATTTTTGCAAGTTCTTTTAAAATTGAAGTATAGTTGGTTTACAATGTTAAGCTAGTTTCAGGTGAACAGCAAAGTGATTCAGTTATACATATATAATATGTATTTTCTTTTTCAGACTTTTTTCCATTATAGGTTATTACAAGACATTGAATATAGTTCCTTGTGCTATACAGTGGGTCCTTGTTGCTTATCTATTTTATATAGTGTGAATCTGTTAATCCCAAAGTCATAATTTATCCCCACCCCTTCCCCTTTTGGTAACTACAGGTTTGTTTGCTATGTCCGAGAGTCTATTTCTATTTCTGAAATAAGTTCATTTGTATCATATTTTAAATTCCACATATAAGAGATATCATATAATATTTGTCTTTCTCTGTCTGACTTACTTCACTTAGTATGATAATCTCTAGGTCTATCCATGTTGCTGCAAATGGCATTATTTCATTCTTTTTTATGGCTGAGTAATATTCCATTGTATGTATATACCCTATCTTCTTAAGCCAGTAGTCTGTTGATGAGCACTTGGATTGTGTCCATGTCTTGGTTTTTGTAAATAGCTCTGGTATGAACATTGGGGTGCATGCATCTTTTCAAATTACAGTTTTCTCTGGATATATGCCCAGGAGTGGGATTGCTGGATCATACAGCAACTCTATTTTTAGTTTTTTAAGGAACTTCCATACTGTTCTCCATAGTGACTGTACCAATTTACATTCCCACCAAGAGTGTAGGAGGGTTTCTTCTTCTCTGGAGACATTTTTGATTGTCATGATTAGAAGGAGGGGTGTTAATGGCCTATAATAGGTAGACTCCAAGGATGGAACAGCCTCTTAAAACAAAGAATTATCCAGTCCAAAATACTGATCATGCCAACTTGAGAAACTCTGTCCTATTCCGTTTAATCAATCTTCAAGCTGTTTAAGTATTTAAACTCCGTATTTCTAAATATTTTAAACTACAACTTTTTCCTTTTTTCTCCCTTTTTTGTTTGTTTTGTTTTAAAAGTACTTCTCACTAATCCTCAAATCTCTGCCAGAGGTGAACTCTACCAATACGTTGAAACACAATGAATAAACTATCATTTGGTTTGTTCTTGGGGGCAACCCTTCACCCTCTTGATTGCTCTCTAAGACTGCTATAGAGCTATTAGCCTGGGACCACACTTCACTATAATCCTGGGAATTTATTTCACTTTTCCCCATGTTGGATCACCAGTTTACTGGATCCGACGTCTTGTGCTTTTGTGATTTCTTCCTTCATTTGGCTGGAGGAGAAGCTTCAGTGTTTTCATGAGAGAATTTTCTTGACTCCTGGATTATCTGAAAACGTTCTTATACTGCACTCCATGACTTTGAAGATGGATGATTTGGTTGCATATAAAATTCTGGACTGGAAATGATTTTCCTTTAGAATTCTGAAGGCTGATGAATTCCTGATCTCCAATTCTTGGTACATTACTTTTGTTTCTTCTTTGGGAGATATTTGGGATTTTTATCACACAGGTTCTGCAATTTCATGATCCTTGGTCTTGATGTAGATCTTTCTCATTTATTGGTCTAAACACACGAAGGCCCCAGTCAATCTGGAAATTAATGTCCTTCAATTCTGGAAAAGAATTTCTTCTTTCATTTCTTTAATTTTCTCTGATACTTTGTTTTCTTTCTGGAAGTCCTATTTTTCAAATTAAAGTTTTTTACATTTTTTTTAGTATGACAAACCCTTTTTCACAGTAACATTTTTAAATGCACAAAATAAAATGCATAGGATTATAAATGAAAACATTTATGCTGAAACACAACCAACAAAACATCAAGAAATACATTTGTCATATAGTGTTTAAAAAAAACCCCACAGGCCCTAAATGGAGTCACTTATGCTGGGCCATGCCACCAAACCCAGGCTTAATACCTAATCTAATTAAAGCTTCATCCTAGAAATGTGGTCTTAACTGGTCAGTCAGGAATTTTCTGATCAACACCAATGAGGTGACCTGTCACATGGGCCCTCTCGAGCCACCAAAGGAAGATGAGGTAACTCACTTAAAAAAGTCTCCTTTTTTCCCCAGAAGTTTGATGACTTAATCTGACATAATCCTTTTTTTTTTTTTTTTTTTTCCTGTTTATAGCTTCTTTGTCCTGCCTTTAAAAACTTTCCCTTTCTGTAGCCCTTTGGAGCTCCCCTCTTCTTGCTAGATGGGCTGCTGATTCACAAATCGTTCAATAAAGCCAATGAGATCTTTAAAATTTACTCAGTTGAATTTTGTTCTTTAACAATAGTTACATGTTTAATAACTACAGTGAATTTTAATAGCTACTGTGAATCTTTAAAGTCATAATGAGCACAAACTAGTTTCAAGGTATCTGTAATGGCTGCTGTATGACTTGAAAATATCTGATTTCTGTTGGTGACAAGGTTGTCAGGCTGCTGTGTTCTGTTGCTTACGTTCATAACAGAAGGAAATGCTCTATGAAGAAATGAGGACAAAGACAAAATCGTAATAATGTCCATTCCAGGAAA
The DNA here is from genome assembly GCF_048773025.1 of Camelus bactrianus. Taxonomy (NCBI): domain Eukaryota; kingdom Metazoa; phylum Chordata; class Mammalia; order Artiodactyla; family Camelidae; genus Camelus; species Camelus bactrianus. The sequence continues at coordinate 17,006,876 of NC_133568.1, read as the reverse complement.
AAAAATTAAATGCTTTAAGAATCAGAGAGTGAGGAATAATTTTCTACCTCACTGTATGGGCTAGGCGTATTAAATGAAGCTATCTGGTCTGAATGCAAAAGGGAGATTTGTAGAAGCTAGTTTGGGATGGTTCAGTGAAGGGGAGCAGCCCAGCTGATGCCCCAAGAGCTGGTTTAAAGGGAAAATATTGAACAAAGGAAAATTATTTGCATGAACTGTAATTGAGCAAAGGGCTTGGGTGCCCGCAGCACAGAAAGCCAGACTCTGACAGTGGGAGGAGTTAGCAGAAAAGGAAGGATTTATTGCAGGGCCAAGTTGCTCAGAAAGGGAATGGGAGCTAAGCCTCAGAGACCCACCCCAACTCGTCTTTGAGCTAAAGGTTTTTTTAAAGGGGAGGGACAAAGAGGCTGAGGTTAATCACCATCTTGTGACATTTCTGCGACTCTTCTTAATTACAGTTCTGGAAGTCAGGATGTCTGTGGTTTACTACTCTCTGGGCAGATGGTCCATAGCTTGGGGGTTTGGGATCTCATCTTGCCCTGGAGAAACAACCTAAGTTTGCATGTTAATGATGATCTCTTTAATAGCAGTGTTAGTCCATGAATGATGTTATCCACAAGAACAATTTTGGTCATCTGACTGGTTGATTAGTGTTACATTTAGCACAGGGTTGAGGTCAGAAGGGACAAAAAAAAAAGGGAAATAAAGTTTTGGATGGAGAGATTAATCATAAACTTGGTTTTAGGGGGACTTGATTTCAAAATCTTTTTCAAAATGGGGATAAGAAAAACAAAGTGGTATTTAGCTTTGGTTTAGGTCATCTATTCCTTTGAGAAGCTGTGGAAAGAACTTTACCCTGGAAAAGCCTAAGCCACATCAAATTTTGTATAATTTCAAATTGTCCATGGAATCCTTGGAACCAACCTGTAAGTTCTCAGCCCTATAAATTCTCAGGGTACCATGAGCTTCGGGTTAAGGACCCCTGACTGGGAGTTCATGAGAACCTAAAGAATGGAGTTTATTTGCTCAGGGTCATAACCACTTTTCAAGAGCAGAGGTAAGCCAAGCAAACACGAAGGATGCAAGTGGAGACTGCTAAAACCAGGAGTTGGAGCTGAGAGGAAAATTGCATCTATCCCAGGGTGTCATGGAGATGCTTGAGAAGCATTTGCTGAATTGGATACTGTTCATATTTAAATTGCAATGTTTTTGTTTTTGTTTTTGTTTTTGTTTTGGTCTAAGAAAGGAAGCTATGTCTTGAAAATAGCTACTGGTTCTAGAACATAAGATGACCTGGGTCTGGGAAAGGAAAACACTGAGAGATTAAATTCAACTACTCTGGTAGGAAGATCCCAACACTTCCATTTACTTGCGGCTTTGTTTGAGAGAGCACATTTAAAATAAATAGAGGATTATATTTGACAACAGATTCTAATTGATTAGTACCTCAATTAAGTAATGGAGTAATTACTATTGCCTAGGGAACTTGAGTGTCATAGAAAGATGACACAGAATTAAAGCACAATGTGAGAAGAAAAGAATTCTGAATAATGTGACCTTCAGGTTTGAGATGCTTTAACAAACTTAATTATCTTTAAAAACCATTTTTTCATGAATATTGATCAAATATTCCAGCCCCCTTCATGGAAAAAATTACTGAGATGAGCTTTTAAGTGTGCAATGTTCTCTAGCAGGGAAGCCAGCAAACTTTTAGAGTCTAAGAAAAAATCCTCCCTTTCTCACACCTCAGTTTCTGCATTTGTTAAAGAGGGACATCTCAGGGCTAGAGGTGACCTTGAAAAAGCCACCTAATTAGTCTTCAAGGAAGATCCCCAGAGAAGCAGCTCTGACATCCTTTGATGATCCTCTCAATCCCAATTAATCCACTGAGATTCTGAAACTGGAGATCTTCACTATTAATATTGACTTGGTGCCTTCAAAAGATGTGCCAGTGCCAATAAGCTCTGTCAATGGGCTTCACTCTGATCTGACCACTGCCTCACGTGGCTGCACTGTCTTTTTTTTTTGTGACTCTAGACTGAGCTATGTTTGGCCTTTGCACTTCACTCATTTGGGTACTCCCGCCTCCTTGCATTATCTGGTGTCTTCATAGACCCTGACTCCAAATTTCTTCTTTCCCAGCAGTGTCCCTTCATCTCTTACCATTTCAGTGCCCACCAGCCTGACATCGGCTTGCCAGCAGCTGCCTCTTTGCCTGAGGACTTTCTCTGGCTGTCAGAGCCTGCTCTGCTGAAGCTCAGAGCAGGCCGGAAGTGCCGAGGAGTTAATGGTTCCAGGAGCACTAATAGGAGTTGCTGATAAACATTCTAGCATCCTTACCTTTTGGGTAGATCCACTCTGAAATGCATGCTCTATGCTGTTTTCCAGGGTTCCACAGCGATATTAAGCTCCAGTTGTCCATACACTGGTAACTTGCCTGATAAAGTACACCTCTGGCTGCCTTCTCTTGCCCACCTCCCTTCCCCACCTCCCTACTTGTGTCTCCTTGGGTCATCTTCTGAATAAACTATTTCACTCAGACTCCAGTTTCAGAATTTATTTCTGGGGAGCCAAGACTAAGACAGGAATCTCAAATTTACCATGTCCAGAATAATTTTTTTTATTGAAGTATAGTTGATTTACAATGTTGCATTAGTTTCAGGTATACAGAAAAGTGATTCAGATATATATTATATATATATTCTTTTTCAGATTCTTTTCCATTATAGGTTATTATAAGATGTTGAATATGGTTCCCTGTACTATATAGTAGGTCCTTATTGTTTCTCTATTTTATATATAGAAGTGCATATCTGTTAATCCCAGATTCCTAATTTATCCCTCTCTCCCCCCACTCTTCCCCTTTGGTAACCATGAGTTTGTTTTCTATGTTTGTGAGTCTCTTTCTGTTTTGTAAATAAATTCATTTTATCATTATTTTTTAGATTCCACCCGTGAGTGATATATGACACTTGTCTTTTTCTGACTTACTTCACTTAGTATGATCACCTCTAGGTCCATCCATGTTGCTATAAATGGCATTATCAGAACAATTCTTAACTCTCTTTTGTACCTGTCTTTCACTCACACATGCTCATACCCAAACTAATGTTTTACTCCAACTAATGCGCCAACCATATCCCCAGTTGGGCAGGCTACAAACCTAAAAGTCATCTTTAGTTCTCCTGATAACCTCAGATCCTGCATCCAACTGATCAGCAAGACCCATCGGCTCTACCCCCAAGATAAATCCCAAATCTGGCCACTTCTCATCAGCTTCGCTACCATAACCTGACTCCAAGTCACTACGGTCACACCCCGCCTGCTATGCTACAGCCGCTCCTTACTGTTTCCCCGCCTACATCCCGCAGCCAGGGTCATCTGTAAATAAGTTCTGCTAGGCTCCTGCTTCAAACCCTCAATAGCTCGCGTTGATACCAAAATAAACGCAACAGCCATAGACCCTGAGTTCCTGTCTGCCTCTCCACTCCTGTCTTCTACCACATTCTCTTCAACGTCTTTCTTTTTCTCCCTCCCTACGCTTGCACACATCAAGAGAACTCTCGTCTGGGGCTTCTGTGTTTGCTGTTTCTTCTACCTGAAATGCTCCCTCCTTATATTTGTGTTTTATTCTTGTGCGTGCTGAATCATACCACTGAGACCCTTCTTCAGCAGGGAAGGACCTGCCCCCAGCTGCTGAACGTGTTTCTGGCAGACAGACCTCAGCTGTCAGCCCTCTTTGGGAGTTGCCTGAGCCAAAGGGAGCCGCCCCTCCTGAAGTCGTGTTTCCTTTTTGGAACAGCCCATGTCTAATAACTGAGTGGACGCAGAGCCATAGAAGTGCCTGCCCCACTTCCCCCGACTCAGGGCAACTCTGAAAGTCCAGCTCAGCTCTGGGGTCCCCCCATAAGTTGACTGAAGCCTTCAAAGGGACTGCCTTGGCTCATCTTCTCCCTCTCCCCAAGGCTGCTTCTTTCCTCTCCGGTCCACAGGTGTTGATCTTGGGAGAGTGCACTCCCTAATCAACACCATGCGTGCTAATCTCCATCCCAGAGTCTGCATTCCAGAGTCTGCAACCCAACTCACAACATCCACCAGTATCACGTCTTCACAGGCCTGACCATCCAAGCTAAGGTCGTATCCCACTACTGAATGAATGAGTGAAGATACACTCATGAAACCATTACAGAGGAATATTCCACAGCAGTAAACACCAAGAGGGGTGGCAAAGCAATGGGTGCAGTGAGAGGTCAAAGAAGAAGGACGTCAGGGAGGCTGGATGGCTCAGCAGAGCTTCATGGAAGGGGTGGCACTTACCACGGTCCTGGTCAGTCCTGAGTTGACGTATGAAGAGTCCAGATTCTCCCCTTCTCTCCTCTGGCTAGACTCTGATGAGCATGATTTCTATCCTGCCGTTCAATAGGGGTGATTGACAGGCACTTGGATGGCACTTGTTCCTGACCAATCCATGAATCGGTGACCGTGTAAAGGGAATCTCGATGGTGACATAAAAGCTTTCACTTGCCTGCTAGCAACTGATAATGTATAAAAGACTTTTTTTGCATGTTGGAATCAAAATGCTCGGATCATGTGAGCAAAGCAGGTGTCTGCATGGGTGAAAAAACCAGCTGCCTCTGCCCTCCCCCAGCAAATGCTATACAAATGCTAATCCCAAATTCACTCCCTCTTCACCTGTAGCACACTTCCTGGCGCTCCTCTGTAGTGTTAACGGGTGCACATTGAGAAATGCAAGCTCATTTCAGCACCAGCCTGAGCAAACAGTTAAAAGAAGGCACCCCAACTGTGAGAGGACATCGGTGCATGCGGTCTCCAACTGCAGGCAAACTAGGGGGTGATTTTTTTTTTTTATCTACCACTGATTCTTATAATACTCAAGCAGTGAAAAGTGCTTATTGGATATCTATGTGTCCAGAATTTTCTTTGATCAATCGCTGGTTTGTATCATAATCAACCAGTGAGAAGTATTTGTTGGCTATCAATGTGTTGGATATCTTTGCTCTCCTCCATGACCGCTGACAACTGAAGATACATTGAGTAAATATTGAAGTTTGATCAGTCTAATTAAGTGAGGCGAATAAGCAAAATCCATGCCTCGTGTGAATTTACTAAGCATTATTGTCTCCCACTTGAGAGGGCTCATCTTCATAACCTGGCACAGAATATGCTGAAAATGCACAGGAATCCACTCTAGATGTTAGCATGTAGCTCTTGTGCCCCACCCAACCTGATGGCCCTGAGAGCATGTGACGTTTAGATAATGTGAGGTCTGAGTTCATTCAGATCTTATGTTGAAAATGCAAATGCACTGTAGCTGCAAGGAGGGCTGGCTGAGAGCATCCCCACATGCATTCAGTGGGCTGCAGAGTACGCTGCTGTCCGCTAAACCTGGAAATTGTGCTGTAACCCGACAAAAGGAGAAGCCTCCATCCCAGCTGCTCTCGCAGCTGCAGTAGAAGGACGGCCTCCTGGCCGCCCTGCAGCCGCCCACGTGGCCCTCGGCTCAGAAGTGCTTCCAAATTATTGCTGGCAGAGCTGACCACTTGGACCACAGGGCCAAGGAACGCATTATCTCCCATATGTGCTAAAGCAAATGAATTACTAATAACGTGACTTGATTTCTGATCTCAAAATGCTTTCTCTAGCACTCTGAGCCCTGCCACAGTGTAAAAATATTACAGAGCATTAAGAACTTTATTTTTCCAAATAACAGTTCCTTTCCACAAATTAAAACTACTGAGCATTTGTTTTGATGGGCTTTGTCCAGTCTACCATTAAGGTCTATAAAGCATAACTCTGCTCAGAGAGAAGTGCCCTGGGGTCTCTCTTCTCAAACTTGTCAGCCACTAGCCCAGAATATAAACCTGGAAGAGGCGGGGGTCCAGGGGGTACTAATTTGCATTCCTCTGATTACGAGTGAGACTGAGCTTCCTATTACATATTAATTGCCATGTGTATCCTTTTTTGTGTAAAGCCCTAAGCTTTTACAAAGACCCAGAACATGCCTCTGCTCAATAAGATACCTACATTTCCTGAAGTCTGGGTAAAAGGCACAAAATGAGCTTAAGCTGTTGATGGAGTTGGACTGTTACAGCATATGCATTTAGTGACTTGTTATGGAAGTAATATTCTAAAGGTTGCATGGATACAGATGAATTCTAATTTGAACACAAGATAACTTTGTAGAGAGCACTTCCTTCAGGCAAATCTGATATAGAACATGTAAATCCAGATTTAGAGACAGATTTATTCAGGGAGTGATTATTTGCTTTACAAATGGTTTTACCATCAAGTTCTGTTAATAGTCAGCTCCCCTGTGTGTATTTAAAATAGAACCCCATATTATAACACGGTGTTAAGACTGTATCTGATATGTCTGGTAGGCTCCCTAAAATATTTGTTGTTCTTTCAGGTTCTTACAGGTGAAACTGTTGCATTTTTAGAAATGCCTGTGGAGATGGGAAATGCTATTTTCTTCACTTTCTCTCCCCTTCTCAAACAATAACAACAATGGAGAAAGAGTTAATACTCTGCCCGCAGGTAAGCACAACTGCCAAGATCAACTTGACTGTGATCCAACCTCATTGCCATCTCTGCTGGCACCCCCACCCTCGAATCCTCCAGGATGACATCCAGTAAGCACATGGCTTCCTTGACAGTCCTGGTTAGTGATGATCCGAGTCTCTTCCCATGATGACTCTCCTATCCGAGCTGCCCCTGAGGTTCAAGGTCACCCTTGGAATCTCATAAGAGGCATGATGTAGACAGTCTGAACCTGAGTCCCATTTGCATAATTTTCCTCCAAGGCCCTCCCTGTTATCCACAGACAGAGCCCTCGGTTGCTCCCTACCTCCCTGCATTCCTTAGAAAAGCTGCCCTCAGACCTCTATGCTGGTCTCTGCCCTTTCCTGGGATAGTAGCCACTTCATCATTGAACTGAAAGCCTTAGATGTGAAGCTGGTCACCAAGGCTACTTCAGATACTGGTACACGAAGTTGGACAGGTTCCCTGTCACTGGGGAGGAAAGTCTACATGCGAATTTTATTCCTTCTGTGTATATTCTTTTCCTGAGAGTAAGGAGCAATGGCCACTAGGCACCCAGATGTATGATCATTTCCAGAACTTTTCAGGTCTTGAAATAAATTCTCTCATTTAAAAGTGACAGATAGAATAGACTTCTCCCCTGACCTTCTAAGAGTTTGTTTAAAATGCCTTTTTTTGGAGATAGGGGGCAAGAATATCTTTTGCTTGAAAAATGTTTATTAATCCCTTTCTTTAAAAAATCTCTTTCTATATTCTATTTTTGTTAGTCTTCACAATTAAAAAAAAAATCCGTTCTTTAATATCCCTGATTTGAAGTGTGAGTTCAATTAATTTTTCGACTTACTGATCTCCAGCTGCACGGATACCATTATTTTAAGAATAATGATCCTATTATCTGTTCATTTGTTTGATTTTTCCCATATTAAATTTTGTGCTTATATTAGGCCTAATCCCATTTCTGCTTTGGTCTATTGGTCTGGGCTTATGTTTCAGAGCAAATCCCCCAAATACTATTTTTGACTATTTCAGTATTTTTAAAAAATCAATTTTCAGGTAAAGTTTGTTGTCTCTCACTGTTCTTATAAGTATTCTCTTTATTTTACCCAATGAATTCTACATTTATTATATTAAGTTCTATAAAATATGCAATTAGAACGTTAATCACAACAGGGTTAAAAGTCTGATTTACAGTTTATGTTTGCTTTTCCTTTAAGGAACGTGGGATTTTGCCCCAATTGCTTAGCTGATTCCCAACCTTGTTATATTTTTGCCTAATTTTATGAACATTACACTATTTTAGTTTTATTTTCTTTTTACATATGGTACTGAAATTTGGAGATGGCTCTCATAACCAGACATTTTATTGAACTTTTAAATAGTCTTTACTAATGTTTGTGTTTACTTCTTTGGGTTTATTAGGAATACAATTTTGCCAGTTGAAAATAATCTTTTTATTTCTTTTTCGAGAATTTTAAACTCTCCTAGGCCTTTCTTATCAGGTCTCATAGCTTTAACAACCAGTCACATACAGAGGAAAAGATGAAGGCTAATGTTAAGGACCAATTGTCTAAAAAATAATTGGATCCTGAAGAGAAAAGTGACCCAGAAGTCAAAGGAAGGAGGAACTTCAAGGAGAGGATTCGACCCAGGAATTCCACCTGTCAGAATCTCCCATAATGAAATAACTAAAAACGTGGACAAAGTTTGATGTATGAGAATGTTCGGAGCATTTCTTATCAAAGTCAAAGTTTGAAAACAACCAAAATAAACTGTAATTAGGAAATTGTTCAATAAACTATGGCATTCCATGTGATGGAATTTCATGTGAGTATTAAAAAATAATGCAGGGAGTATTTGATCACTTAAGAAAATGTTCACGAATTGTTTATTTAAAAAGCAAGATGTGAACTCTATGCAATGTGATCGCGATAATGTAAACTACAAATATAAATACGTATGCACAAAAGAAAGAATGGTACTTGTGGTTATCTCCAGACTGCGGCATGGTGATACATTGTCTACCATGAGCATGTGTTACTTTGTGACTAAAAAGAATGCTGCCATGGACTGAATGCTCGGGTCCCCCCCAGATTCCTATGATGAAGCCCATCCCCCAATGTGATGGTATTTGGAGATGGAGCGTCTGGCAGTTAATTGGTTCATGAGGGTGGAGCCTTCATGAATAGGATGAGTGCCCTTATAAGAAGCAGTATGAGAGGAATGATAATCTGTTTCTCTCCACCATGTGACAGTACAGCAGGGAGGCAGCTGCCTGCAAGCCAGGAGGTGGACCCTCACTAGATACCTGATCTACTTGTGTCTTGATCTTGGACTCCCCAGCTTCCACACTTTGAGAAATAAATGCTTGTGGTTTAAGCCACTCAGTCTATGGTATATTTGTTACAGCAGCCTGAACAGACTAAAACAAACACTGTATTATTATTATCAATACAAAAAGTAGAAGAAGAATGAGAGTGAGGAAGAGATTGGGTCAAGTAGCAAAGAGAAAAAAATTGACCCCAGAATTTAGCTATTAGAGTTAAGTCACCAACATCTGCACTAGGTGTTACAGGCAATGGAGGCGAAAGCCCTGTGTCCTGAACTCTGAGATAGGCGATCTTAGGAGGTAGCTGAAAACCCACTGGACCTGCTATGAGCAATTTTATTCTCAGGGGTGGCGCAGGTGTGGTAGATTAAAGATGGCTGCAGATTTTTTGCTTTTCCTCCCACCAAGGGGTGGAATTTAATTCATCACCCCTTGAATCTAGGTTGGCCTTAGTGACTTCCTTCATCACTAAAATGCAGTGGAAGTAGTGTTCTAGAACCTCTGAGGCTAAATCATGAGAAGCCTTACTTCCTACCTGGCCCCTTGGAATACTCTCTGCGGAAGCCCTGAGCAGCTGAGTGAGAAGTTCAGCGACCCTGTGACCCCTATGCTGGGAGAGGTCTCCTGTAGGCGTTCCAGTCCACAGTGCCAGCTGAGCCCAGCCTTCCAGCCATCGTTGCCAAGACAACAGATGTGCAAGAAAAGCCATCTCGAACCCCCTCCAAACCAGCCCACCATCAAGTACTAAACAGCATTAGAAGATAACAGGGGAAATGGAAGAATTATCCAGCCACGCCCTGCTGGCACTCCCAACCCACATATTTGGGAAAGATAAGATGGTTGCTGTACATTTTGGGTTAGCTTTTTATGCAGCAATAGATAATTGGAACAGTGGGAGTATATCTATTTTTGCAAGAGCTGTTCTTTATTTGGTAGAAAATTTGCTGGGCTGCTTTTCTTGGTGAGTTTGCTTTTGGCATCTACAGGAATCACAGGAGGCCTCTGGGAGGCATGTGGGCTCCCTGATTGCGGAATTCCAGTAAGAATAATTCTCATTTTCACAGGCGTCAGCCTCTGAAATCTTCCCTTTAAAAAATTCTCCCCGGAGAATTTCCATGCCTTTCTTCCACTGTGACTATCTGCTAACTACTTTAACTACTTTAATTGAACTTAGATGTTAATCAAAAGCATTTGAATGAGGGCAGTAAGATGCTCTGAAGAGGAAGGCGCCAGGTGAACATTCCCAGCATTGGCGGTGTGATGGCCCCAGTCAGGAGGGGGAGGTTGGATCAATGGGGTGGCTAGGGTTCTGGAACAAGCACTGTCATTGACCCCACTGTAGAGATCTTCTAAATGTTTAGGCTGTTTTTACCCTCCACCCCAAAGGAATTCTCTTCTAAAATGTGTGAGTTGCAGTTCTGCTCGCTGAGTTGTTAGAGCTGGGGTGGTCCCCAGCAGCCATCTAATGCCACCCCCTCATCTTACAAAAGAGGAAACTGCGGTCTCCGTGGCTCCTCAAATGGATGGAGGTGTTCTGGGTCATACAGGTTCCAACAGGCAGAGAGGTGGCAGAGAGCCTGGTCTCCCCACTCCAGACCTGTGTGTGTGTGGGTGTGTGCATGTGTGTGTACCCTCACAGCCCCTTACATAGTGTCAGTATATGGTGAGAAATGGGAGGACAGTAAATCTTCATTTTTAGCATGTAATTGGCAGGTTCATCACCTGCTGGTTTGCTAACGTCCCCACCAACAATAAATGCTAGAAGTTTCTTTTTCACAATTGCTGATCAACAAGCAGTGATTTATTTGACAAGTGTCAGTTGGGCCTGAGTGGAATTGAGCCCAAGGTTGAAGGGGGTGCCTTCAGAGATGATGGGAAGGAAGCCTGTGTGTCCCATTCCCTGCTTCCCCTCGCAGAGCCTGGGCAGGTAGGGGCCCTTCCTTTGCAGCTTGCTAGCCCTGGTCCTGGCATCACCTATTATTTGAAGGCTTTTGGAACTGCTCTGGGGACACTGTGTTTGCTGGGAACATGCTCTGACAATTCCTGCTCTGGGTACATATCTTCTGTCAACCAATATGTTGTTTTCTCTTTTCGGCTTCCGAATATGAATGTGCAGCTCTTTGCGTGAATTAACAAAGAGTTACAGAAGGAAGGATTCAATAGGTGATATTTACAACCAGGCTGATTTTCTTAATGAAGCTGCTGCAAGAATTCCCTTTCTGAAACTCTATTCTCCTGGCAGTTTATCTTTACAGAGCTTGTCATGCATTTTGAGTTTCTGTTCACCTTAAGTCCGTGACCAAGACCAGATAAAAATTAGCCGCACTTTATCCTCCTTCCAGGCTTTCAAATTCTCTATGAGATTTTAGATTGAGGGGCAAAAGGTGTTGAATTTTTGTTGACAGCTGTCTGTCTCTAAGGGGTGTGTCTTTATTCAGAATGCTTCAGTATGCCCCCAAGTCGAGGCTTAAGATTGTTCATGTACCCTGTTTTTAAAAATTGAGTGACTCTGAGCTAATATAATCATTTCCAACAGAAATAAAATGCTCATGGTTCAGAAACTGGATGAATTCTTCTCCATCCCCTGCATGCTGTTTATATGGTGAAATGATGGGTTTGTTCTGTTTGTTCAGACCTCGTTTGTTTTGTGGCACAACATTTTGTTTTGTGTTCCAGACAGCATCTGTCTGGTACAAAATCTCAGCCAGTTTCGGTGTTACCTGGGCAAAGGAGACTATGTTGAGTGCCCTCAGAGGCTTATAAATTCATTCTGAAAACACCAACACAGTCAGCTCTCTGGGGCTTCCCTGGGGCTGCACCATCCTGAAAATAAATCTGTGTAAAAAGAATAAAATAATGAGCTTGGTGTTGCCTAAGGCAGTGATCTTAGCTAAATTTAATGCCAAAGATGAGACTAGTGAAATAAAGACTCCTGTCTTCCCCATTTCTTAAGAATTTCTCAACTATGGTCATCCAAGAAATTATTTCTCACCAAGACCCATGATGCTTCACTGATGGAATAAGTTAACAAAACCATAGTGGATCAACAAATTAAGCAAAAGCTTCATTCCAATGGAATAGAAGCTGTTTGTATTCATCTCGATTTTACTTGACTGGCTTGAAACAGAAGTGGGATCTGGCCCATGGTTGCTTTAGGGTTGTCAGTAGGTTATGCTGCGAAGAATTATAGAAAAGGCCAAGGCAAGAGAAATTAGGCAGAGCCCTCAAGAAAAATGCTTAAGTGACCCACCTCTACTCTGCACCTTTAAGCTCTCACAGCGTACCCATGGACATGCCACTCACCTGCTGGCTCCTGAAAAGGCTCTGAAGGCACCCAGTGGCATTAGAGTTTCTGTAGGAATTATTCTAAACCTTCCTTGTGTGTCCCCAGCTCCCTCTCCCAGGTCCCCTTCGCAGCCTCACTCAGGCCTGCTGACCGTGGCATTCAGTCTCTGAAGCCCCAACTCTTGGAGCCATCTCAAAGTTCTGGACTAAAAACTACTTTAAAAAAATTGTATTTATTGGTGGCAAGGATGCAGTGACATAGGCATCTTATAAACTGTTGGCGGGAGTGTGCGTTAGTACATCTTTTCTAGAATTCAACTTGGCAGTGCCTGCTGAGGCTTGAAAAGGTCCATAGTCTTTGACTCAATGATCCTATGCCTAGGAATACATGTTAGAAAAATATTCAGAATGGTAACCAGGGGAAGTGATGGATATATTAATTACAGTTGACCCTTGAACAAGACGGGTTTGAACTGCACAGGTCCACTTGTATATGGATTTTTTTCAATAAATGCATTGGAAATTTTTGGATATTTGTGACAATTTGAAAAAACTTGCAGATGAACCACATTGCCTAGAAATATCAAAAAAAAAAAATTAAGAAACAGGGATGTCATGAACGTGTAAAATATATGTAGATACTGTTGTGGAAAAATGTGTTACAGCTCAGTTGTGACAGCAACCTGGATCCAGGCAAGAGACCAAGCAGCACTTGGAGAGTTGGAGAACTCAGGTTTATTACACCAGCCGGCCCAGCGGAGTTAACACTCAAAGCTCTGAACCCCGTCTATACGCTTACACTGGCTTTTATAGGCTGCCAGTTTATACTTTGCAACATCATATGCAAATGAGGTATAACAAAAGTTGACTAATTAGGAACAAGGTTTTTAGAAATGGACCAATCAGGAGGGAGAGAAATAACCAATCGGGAGTGAGCTCCATGCAAATGAAATACTACAAATGGACCAATCAGAAGTTAGGGAAATGGACCAATCAGGAGTGAGCTCAGGGAACCAATAGAATTTTAGGGGTAAGTAAGCCGTTTCAGAGGCAAAAAGTGAGATAGAGCCTCCGGGCCAGGGAGCCTGATGATGCTGGCAGGAGAGTAGTGGCCCTGCCTGTCTTTTTATGGGGCTTCCCACCTCAATACTACTTTATCCTTACATGGGCATAAGGTAAGTGATATTTAGTATAAAATTAACAATGTGTTAGTTTTCTTACTGTTTTATAGTTTTGTTTTCAGAGAACTACATTACCATATAGTATGCCGCTTTTTCTTGTAATTGGAGAAACTGCGTATCAGCCTATCATCACAGTGGTTGTTTAAAAAAAGTGATTTTTTTTAAAAAACAATGTTTCCAATACTGTATTATGAATATGACTGCAATACTGTGTGCCATACCATTTTTATAATAATCCATTCATTAGTGTAGAGGCTAGGCTGCCATGAAGCAGCCCTACTTATTACACTAGGCTGCTGGAAAACAATCATGTTGCAGCTTCGTCGTCATCAATGCATGAATCGTAAATAAATAGGAATTTCTTTCACATTATTTTTTTCAGGTTTGATTTCTAATGTTAGCAATAAATATAACATCCATAGTGTTTTGATAAAACAATATATATAAAACAATACTGTTGTGGGTACTGACAGATGATTCACCTTGTAAACAACGTAAACTTACAGTGTCCATAATAAAGTAGAGTGCTGTAAATGTATTTTCTCTTCTTTGTGACTTTCTTAATTACCTTTTCTCTAGTTTACTTTATTGTAAGAATCCAGTATATATACTTACATATAAACATATTATATGTAATATACAAACTGTGTGTTAATTAACTGTTTATGTTCTCAGTAAGGCTTCCAGTCAACAGGAGGCTATTAGTAATTTAATTTGGGGGGGAGTCAAAAGTTACACATGGATTTTCAACTATGTGGGGGTTGGCACCTCTAACCCCTGCATTGTTCAAGGGTCAACTGTAGTTTGATTGTGGTAATAATTTCACAATATATACATATACCAACACATCACATTGTATACCATAAGTATGTACAATTTTTATTTGTCAAAAGTAAAAATCAAAAAAGAAAAAAGAAATATTCAGAGATGCTGCAAGGGTATTTACATAAAGAATATGCATCATTTGGTGTAACAAATAATTAGGAACAACAAAACAATAGAGTTATATTTAAATTAATTATATGTCCATACTGGAAAATGTTATCCTGTCACTAAAAACCATGCTTTGAAATAATATTTAATTAAATAGGAAATGATTATGATATAATAGATAGTGAAAAAAGCAGGAGACAAAACCGTGCATGCAATATGATCCCAATTGTATCAATAATTTACATATGTATAGGAAAAAATAAATGAAAATATACTGAAATGTTAGCAATGGCTATCCATATATATTATAGGTAATATATACTTTCCTTTTCATAATTGTAACTTTCAATATCCTTTTAAATAATTTTCTATATTTTTCAATCTTTCTACAATAGCATGCACCATTTTTTTAATCAGAAAAAATTAGATGCTAATTTTCTCGAGTTCTTTTTTCTCTTCTTTTTTAAAATTGATGTATAGTTGATTTGCAGTGTTATATTTCACATGCCGATTTCAAAGATACTGGCTTGCCACAGACTGTAGTTCCTTAGCTCATCATTCTAAACATCAAGTTGGCAAATCTGGGTATTAAAAGCACTTCTTCAAAAGAATGCTCCTCTAATTTCATAAAAAGAAGTAAGAAAAGATAAGATTTAGTTTACTAAAATTGACTTTACAGTCAAATTTGTAAACAAAAAATAGTTATGCACAAAACTTTGCATTAGTTACAGTAAAAGTAGAGGATAGTGGAAAATAGTTAAAATTACAGTGTAAGTTTACATTTGGAATCCCCTCAAAATTTTCTAAAGGAGCCGTTTAAAATATAAGAGAAATAAATGCACTATGGAGGGAAATTTGTTCCTTTAGTGGTACCACTGAAACAGAGGGTAGTCTTCAGTCAGATCCATTACACCTGTAACCTGCCTTCACCTTGTTTAATTGTTGCTACAAAACTCGCATGTCCTCCAAGTGGCGCTTAGCATAAATAATAAGATGTTTACCCCAGGTGGGTTTTTTTGGAACTTGGAGTGAGCTGTGTCCAGTTCGAGCTCTAGCCGCCGGTTAAGATTGTATAGGACCACAGACCCTCCAACTGGGCTCACACGAGCATCCTCTTGGTGACCTTTTGATGTCAAAGGATGCCTGTAGCTTAGTTGCACCTGCACAGAATGATTACCTCACCTTTTTCTTATTTCCAATCACCTTTGCCCACGCTCCCCACGCTCCCCACGCCTCAGACCGCCCTGCTTCTTCATTCCATAAATTTCCCAGGCCCTCCCCTTCCGGGAGGCAGATTTGAGATTTGTTCTCTTGTCTCCTTGCTTGGCTGCCTTTCTTTACTGCAAACCTCTGTATCTCAGCCTTTGGCTTTGCCACGCATTGGGCAAAGAAACCTGGTTGGGTAACAGCACCTTACAATCCAGCACCTGCTTAGACGACTTTGGAGGGTTCACTCTGTCATGCTGGAGTGCACGTTCAAGATTGTCACAGTGATATACCAAATGTAGGAAGCGAGGTTCAGTATCTTAAGAACAATAGCATTTTAATTCTGAAATACATTTTCTGCTATTACAATCAGTATTTTTTAAGTAGTCTAAAACAAAATTGACACTCTGTTGAGGGCTGTGAGAATTATTCAAAGAAAGTTTTTTTGTTTTTTGTTTTTCAAAGAAAGGTTTTTAGAAAAGTAAAACCAAGCCTACCAGGTGACTTTCACATCCTTTACTTTCTTCTCACTTTACTCCTTTTTTGCTCTGATTACATCCCAACTCCTCGCTCTTTTCTGACTACCTTTGGCTCTCAGATGTTTTCCCACCCATTTTCAAGCTTCATTATAAACTTAGTCTCTTTAGAAAATGCTTTTATCTTAATTGATAAACCAGCTTCTGAAGAGGGGATTGTTGCTGTTTCCTTGTGCCCGCCAGGCACTTGAACCAGTGTTGAGCAAAGAATTTACCCTGGAAACATCTTGTGGGATTAAGTTGATTGGACTCTGTCTTTGGAGGCTAATTTAGGATTGTAAATTCCTCTTTGGCCTTGGGCAATACAGGAAATATTCTGGGGCTTGATGGATCTGTCAAAAGTACTGGAGCCTTCTACTCTAACCCAAGTTTTTGTTTTTTTTTTTTTAAGTTGATAAAAGAAATTTTCACATGTTGAGGTATGGGGAAGTCATTCTGGTTTACACCTGAGTTAAAGCAGCCTGTTTGTGGCCTATTTACATCTGCTTTAATTATTAAAGAAAAGGGCACATTGACCAGGAGGAAAGAATATCCACGTTAAAAATAAAGATTAAATGCCTCCCTTCCTGGGATGCCGGTGCTAGTGCTTTTGATTATAAGATGTCCTTCCCAGGTGCCAAGGCCGTGCTGACTCTCTGTGTACGTGCTAATCTGGTTGTTGTTTTTTTTTTCCAAACCTTGAAGAAATGTATCTTAATGTCCTTTGTTCCGACAAGATATAAAACTGTGCTGAAAACCATGCTTCTCTGGAGCAATTTCTCAGTCATCTGGGAAGCGGCCTTTCAGGATATTGTCCTCAGTTTGGCTCAAATAAAACTCTTTCCTATTCTTATTATTAATTATTTCCATCGAAAAATCTAATTCAGACTATTTGCAACTGGAACAAAGACTCCCACAATTCAAATAATTGACTCTTAGGATTTATTTCTTCTCATTTCAAAAGCCCCCTCCAACCCCTAAAGAGTAGAAAGGAGGAAAAGGCAAGTGAATACGATTCCATTTCCCCAGCCCCCCAGCCACCAAATGGAACGACAATACAAAAACATTTCTGGAAAAGCTGTAAAGGATGGTGTTTCCCTCCGAGGAAGCAAGAAAGAGGAGGGGCGGGGTTTTCTCATTTATCTTCAATGTTTCAGCAAATGAGGCTAAATGTTAACATGCATTAAATCTAGGTGGGGGTACAAGGATGCCTGCCATGTAAATTAGTGGACTTCCAATAAGGAGAGAGAAGGTACTAAGAGGTAATAGGTTGATTCATCAGAGAACTAGGGGTCTGTGCCCCGCCTCTTGGGTGGAAATCTGTACTCTCCAGAGCTCACGGGGACCTTAGATTCTACGTAGATACGGGATAAATGCAAATCCTGAGGCAGCATTGCGTGACCTGTGGGGTATGTTCTGAGCCTACTCTTCCCACCAGGCTGGTGGGAGATGTGAGGCAGCATCCCCAATACAGAAGGTAAAGTGATTTGTTTAAGAGATAACCCACAAGAGGAAAAGCAGCATTATA
Source organism: Camelus bactrianus (assembly GCF_048773025.1). Classification (NCBI taxonomy): domain Eukaryota; kingdom Metazoa; phylum Chordata; class Mammalia; order Artiodactyla; family Camelidae; genus Camelus; species Camelus bactrianus. The sequence continues at coordinate 16,989,341 of NC_133568.1, read as the reverse complement.
AAGGAGTTTTGGAAATTCAGCACCAAAATAAATAAATAGGCCATAGAGGAGAAAACATAAGCAACCCCAAACCACAAGAAGCTAAAAATGGTAAGGGGCTCCTTCCCACCACGGGGCTCCAAATGCTGAGGAGCAGCAGCACCAAACCAGCAGTCTGAAAGGACGCTGAACATTCTCAATGTTCATCAAGCAGAAATACTCCTGGAATAAAATGTCGCTCCCCACTGACAGATGTGGAAGATAACTTGGCTGAGACCTGCCTTCTGGGAGTGTGAGCCGAAGTGGTACTAAGAGCCAGCCAGGGCCCCAGGCCACTTACCATTCTGTTCCTGATTCGCATGGAAATGAGTGATCCTTAATGAGTGACACTGAAGATGATGTTCTTGGCAGAAAACCAAAGGGCTTTCTCTAGTTGCAAGCTGCTTCTTCAGAAGTATCTGTAGGCAGTGAATGGCTGTCTATATAGACGGTGTCGAAGAGTGGACTGAATCTCTTGGACCTAATTTTAATGTCCCAACAGGGAGTCTTGTTGGTCTGTTCTGTCTGATTTACACATTGGATAGCTGCCTGGTTTTCCTGCTCTGCCCACTGGATGGTACCTACTGGAGCTCTGACCCCCTAGCCATAACCCAGCACACCAAGGCCCTCCACTCTCTGCTTGGTTTGTCTTGCTACCTTCATCTGCACCAACTTCTGTCCCCTGTGAGGACCCACCAGCATGAGTCTCAGTGATGGGCCATGGCATACTGCTTCCTTGTCATCTGTCCTGTGTTGCCATGATTCCAAGGGGCCCCATGTCTCAAAGCACTGCAGTGATGGTGCCCTGAGGACACATCACGACCTCCTGGGACTGGCTTGAAAATAAGATAATAAAATTAAAATTTCTCCAAAAATGTACAGTTTAAAGAGTTTTAACAGATTATATATAGCTATATACATTTATACATAACACATCTGTGGAAATCTACAAACCACTAGCATAATTAAAATATAGGATATTTTCATCACCACCAAAATTTCTTCTTTACTATTTGTAGTTTATTCCCCCATCACTTCCCTGCTCCAGGCAACCACTGATCTGCTTTCTGTCAAGATAGACTGGCATACATTTTCTAGATTTTTAAAACATAGAATTATACAGTATGTACTCTAGTGTCTGGCTTCCTTTGAGATTCATCCATGTTGTCCAACATATTAGTAGTTCCTTCCTTTTCACTGATGAGTAGTATTCCAGTGGACGGAAAGGAAGTACTGGCATACAATTTATGTATTTTTCTGTTGACAGACCCTTTTGTTGCTTCCAACTTTGAGCTATAATGAAGTTGCTGTGAATATTTTTGTACTTGACATTGTGTGAACATGTTTTCATGTCTAGGAGTCAACAATGTCTCACCAGCATTGTTCATTATCAATCTTTTTAATCTCTGCCAATCAGGTAATTAAAACATGATGATTCATTGTTTGGAAATGCATTTGTTTAATTATTTGAGAATGGCAGCATCTTTTCATACATGTATTTGCCATTGTGTTTGCCCTCTCTGACTATTTGCACATCCTTTGCCCACTTTTCAAATGTGTTATTCATGCTTTTCACAGAGCCTTTTAAATATTAGGACTATTATTGCTAATACTATTTGTATTTAGATCTTTGGTCTGGCTGGAAGATACTCTGAAATAAGGGGTGAAGTGGGGATTTACAGGAAGACAAGCCTGAGGCCTTGTCCTGCTGGAGGCTGGTTGCATTTCTGCGAAGCCTGGGAAATCGATGTTTAGTTTACCTTGTCTTGCAGTGAACATTCTGGAAAGTCCGGAAGCTATTTTGAACAAGTTACTTAGACTTAGTGAACACCAGGCACAAAGCCAGAATTTTCAGAACAGTCAGGAGAGTCCGGGGTTGGGGGGGCACGAAGACTCACCAGGGACAGGAGGGTGAGTGCTTCTCTTGCCAGGAGAATGGTACCCTAGGCAGCTGTATGTTCTCCTGGGAAGTCTCATGGGCGGGACCTGGAAGGCCCACACCTGGGACCAGGCTGCCTTGGAGTTTGCGTGGCTTGTCCCTGTTGTCTTCAGACACATTTCAGTATCACCTGCCTTTAAAGAAACGTTGCATCCTTGGCTATATTTGTTGGCATCTTTCCATCAAACATGTTACCCTCCCGTGTTGGAGCCTGCCAACTTTTTTTCCAAATGGCTATCCAACTGTCCATCTGTAGATCATCCGTTAAATACTGTGTCTTTCCTGCCTGATTCTAGTTTTCATTTTGCTAGTTCTATCCCATTGCCCTGTTCATGACCATCATACCCCTATTTTCATGTTGGTTTGCTTTCTCGTAAGTTGTAATGGCTGGTAGGGCAAGTCCCTCCCATCCCCCTCCCTTCAGAAAACTCCTGAACACCCTATTCTTATGTGTTTATTCCTCCCGATACCTTGCATCACAGAACCTGGGAGGACCTTTTCTGATAGAGCACTCATTAAGCATCTATATTTGGTTGGTAATAAACTCATAAACACTTGGCCACAGAGGACTTTGGTCCATGCTGCCAGGCTGGGCCGGTCAGGCCTGGGACCTGGCTTGGAGGTGGGGGGACACTTAATTCAGAGAAATCACCAACAGCTAGAAAGAGCAAAAGTTCTATGCTCAACATCTTGGGAAAATTAGCAGAATTAGGGGAATATAGGCCAGGGTTCTGAGCAACGGATATGGTCACAAAACCTAAGACAAAAATCAAAGCCTAAGTTTGATTTCTTTTTTAAGAATAAATCTCAATTTGCAGATACTAACTACTATATATAAAATAGATAAACAACAAGTTTCTACTGGATAGCACAGGGAACTATATTCAGTATCTTGTAGTAACCTATGACGAAAAAGAATATGAAAAAGAGTGTATGTATGTATATGTATGACTGAAACATTCTGCTGTGCACCAGAAATTGACACAGCATTGTAAACGACTCTACTTCAACTAAAAAAAATAAAGTTGAAAAAAGAACAAATCTCAAAACATGGTCTGTGTAAAAGACATTAAAGTAACAGTTACAGAGCGGAATTTCATCTTTATGAAAGGCATTGAAGCCAAGAGCTTCCAGTTCACAAACAGGCTGTGTTTGTGGTGGTTTACAATCCTCCCTTCACAAAGTGCGTTAGGGGGTTTCTTCTTATTTCCCCACGAAACAGTTCTTTAACAAGGAATCGGAGCCCCAGTCAATGCCTGATGCTCAATTAAAAAAGAAATTACAGTAAACACCGTAATCAACAAGTGTGATAGTCTGAGTTTCTTGGTGACAACAAAATAAGTCGTCTTGGCAAACTTAAGTAAGAAAAACAATGCATTGAAAGGATAACCAGTAGCCCAGAGGATTAACGGGACTATTGGGGAACAAGGCTTGGGAAATGGGTTGGAACAGAACGAGCACCAGCAGCTGGGAGCACTGCCAAGTCTGCTCAGAGGGACTGTCCGCCGAGGACACGCCACTGCCATGTGGGCCCCACACACCTGGACACTCCCCACCGGCTGCTGGCCGCCCTGCTGCCCCGGCTGGTGATAATCTTTCACTGCATCTTTGCTTCACTCCTTGAGGGTCAGAGTCCCAGCTCCCAGAACACACGTGGCCAAGCCTGGGTTCCGTGCCCACGCCCTTGTCACCAGCAGCAATGCCAGGGACTGCCTGTCATTCTCTGTCTCCCATAGTGGGGCACATCCTCATATTGTAACATTACTGCCAACCAGGAAGGGTATTCAGATGCAACATGCTACACAAATGAAGGAACAACGAAAGGTCCTCTACAACAGAGAAAGAAATCTGTCAAGCGGTTGCATAGCACCAAGCTTAAGGCAGAACAGTCCCCGGACACTGACATTATACTTGGTATAAGGCATTTTCAAACTGCACTGAGCAAATAGTCTCATGCAGCCATTCAACCCAGTCACATGCCCTGCACATTTCCTTAAAAGCTGAGGATAAGGGGAGGAGGGTCTAGCTCAGTGGTAGTGTGTGTGGTTAGCATGCACAAGGTCCTGGGTTCAACCCCGAGTACCTCCCTTAAAAAAAAGTAACAAATGAATAAGCCTGATTACCTCCCACACCCCCCACCCTCAAAAAAAAAAAAAAAAAAAAGAAAAGCTGAGGATAAACACTGTTAACACTCTGCTTTCTCCTTTTATCACTCATCTTACAGTACTGACTTCAGATGGGGTGGTAGGGTAATAAGATGGATTTTTAAAAATACATGTATCAAACTTTTTACATCTAAGTATCTACAGTTTCCTTTTCCAGCAGCCACCACGTGGATCTCTGCTCTTGTTCCAACAAGTCAGGCATTTACTCAACACTCCTCTCTTAGACATGTCTTTAAACAATCACCATAAAATCAACCCCTAAGGTTTTAAATGTTTGTCGACAAAAATAATCAAGTTATAAAAGAACATACACCAAAAAACTCCAGTCACAAAGAGGACAAAATCATGTACATCCAGACAATAGATAGTTTCGTCAGAAATACGTGTGTGGTCAAGTTATGAAGAAAATTAAAGGAATATTCAGAAAAATGGTTTCCTCTAAGGGGGAGCTGTAATCAGAGAGAGAGACAAAGGGGTATTTCTAAATGATTTAAATATTATCATTCTATCATATTGGTTTAATCTGAGAGGTGAGAGTGTCGGCATTCATTTTATGGTCATCTTTTAAACACACATGTACACTTACAGACCTTTCAGTAGATAGATTGATGACAAAGATAAAAATATAGCCAAAGATACCCCTCCCCTCCCTCCGCAAGAAAGAAAGATAAGGTGGGGCACTGTCTTATATTGCGGTGGGAATGCAAGGATCCTCATCACAATATTATTAATAAATTAGAAAAAGGAGAAACAAATCTACACGTCCCTGAGTAAGGGAATTGTAAAATTACTATCTACCGCTGGGTAACAATAAGCTGCTGTTTAAAAAGTCTTCAAAAATCTTTAATAATGCAAGAAAATACTAATGTAGCATTATTGTTCAATGGAAAAGGCTGCATATAATCTTAGCTTTGATAAAAGTAGACGTGTAAGAGCACATGGTAAATAAAGGCTAGAAGGAACAGCATAGTATTTCCAGTGACTGCCGCTGGGTAGTGTTTCATTTATTTCCTCTATTGTGCGCGATGAATATTTTGGAAAACACAAATGAACATGAGTTTGTTTTACAATGAGGGGAAACATCGTTTACAAGGAAAAAATCAGATTATTGGTTAAATTTTCTTGAAGACACGTTTTATTGCTTTATGGTCCCAGAACACTCTCCCTTTCGCTCCTTCGTGCTGTAATTCATTTTATTCAGTGTGGCTGTACCCCTCTCCTCCTGGTGTGACTTTCAGAGCGAGGCCCTACTGCTGGCCAAGAGCAGAAAGGTACCAGGAAGCAGGACGGTAAAAGGACCAGTGGGGTCCCTGGACCCTGGCTCAGGCTGAAGCAGCGTGGAGCATCCTGGAAGCTCAGTGCAGATGGAAGGATTCTCCTGGAAGCTTCTCCCTCACTTGTTTGGAGGAGGAAAAGCATCCTGTTGGGAGAGGGAGGAGGAGCCCCTCACTCATCCTCCTGCTGCTCATGGCCTCTCTTCCCCGCCCCATCGACCTGGGTCCTGAGGTTGGGGATGGTGACTTCACTAGGTCTGCAATACCCACCCCGCCAAGCTCTGTGAGCAGGTATCCAGCTGAATGTTGGTGTATTTCTTTAGAATGTGGATGTATTAGTTTCCAATGATTGCTGTGACAAATGACCTCAGTCCATGGCTTCAGGTAGCAGAAATGCATTCCCTTATAGAACAGGGCTGAGTTCTTTCCTGGAGGCTCTAGGAGAGAATCTGTCCCCTTATCTTTTCTGGCTTCATGAGGCCACCCACATGCCTTGGCTCATGGACTCCCTTCCTCCACCTTGAAAGCCAGAGAGGTTTCCACTCTCTGGCGTTTTTTCATAGTTACATCTCACTCACTGACCTCAACAAGAAAAGGTACTCTTAAGGACTCCTGTGATTAAGTTGGGCCCAGCTGGACAATCGAGGAAAATCTCCCAATTTCAAGGTCTTTATCCTTATTTATATCTGCAAAGTCCTTTTTCCATTTTAGGTAAACATTCGCAGTTTCTGGGCTTAGGATGTGGGCACCTTTGGGTGTCCTCCCATAGTGGGTATCCGTGGTGTTTTGTTTTTTGTTCTTTGGTAGCTTTCAACCTCAGTCATGGTTCCAGGACCCTAGAAAAAGTCTGACTCAGCATCTCGTCTTATGTTCCTCCTCCAGTACAAGAGATTTTCTAATAAAAGATGTCTGTTCCGTGGGGCTATCATGGGAATACACAGCAAAATGCAATCTTAAGGGCTTCCTGCCTGGGACACAGTAAGGGCCTAATAAATGTGCCATCATCATCAGTAGGAATTCTTACACAGCAAGGCTGCCAGGGACAGCTTCTTGGGCATGTGAACAGTCAGCCTGAATAGTTACACAGGCTGAAGTCCCTAGTTACTCTCTCGACAAGGGGCCCCACATTTTTATTCTGCACTAGGCTCTATTAATTATAAAGCTGGTCCTAAAGATTCCCCATCATGGGAAATCCTCTCATAGCCAGTTTGCTAAGTTCACAGTTCCTGCTGAGCTTCTTGGAAAGCTCTTTTCTTGTAGAGCATGGGCTACAAGACCGTTTGATTTCCCCAAAAAAGCAGATCCTGAAATAAGGACTTAGGTGCAAATCGATTATTTGGGAGATGATCTCAGAAAGCACAATGAGGGAGCAGGGCAGTGAGACAGGGTAAGAGGGCGGCGAATAAAGGTATGTTAATGAGAGGGTCACTGCTGTGGGCCACGAAGGCTCAGGCTGCTGGGGAGCCTCTGACACCCGAGGTCACAGACCCCTCAGAACTGTCCCTTCAGGAAGAGGTGAGGAATCAGGGGTGTTTTTCCACCTACTGCATCCCTCACTGGCTAAGTGCTGCTCCTGAAGAATGAACCAGCCAGTTCTTCTGGGTCTGCACCAGGTGTGGGTCTGAAGCTTTCTAGCTGGAAGACCCAAGGCCTTAAGATAGGAAGCCACTGATGCCTGTGGAAAAAGAACCCCAACCCATTTGGCCCTGGATTTATTCTCATTTCAGAACACACTGACTGTTGAAATACCATGGTCCGATAGAAGTAATTCTGAACTAAGCCGTGAGACAGTTGGGTCTTGGTTCGGATTCTGCTGTGTGAGCAGGTCAGGTCCCCTGGGCCTCTTGCATCGTCTGTGCAAACAGACTTGGATGATATTGAAATTCCTTCTAGTTTCAATGTTCTATTCTAATTTGTCTCTGTAACCAAGTATGTTGAGCTTGGGGGAGGAAAAATGCCAATCCACCAAACAAGGAACTCATTAAAATAGAAAAGTCTCATTAATTTTTTTTTTCGGGAGAACTGAATTCTTAAAAATAGGGAGGCATATTGAATAAGAGAGCAGGAGCAGCTGTTCTATTTTTCTCTGAGGATAGAATGAAAGGGACTGGACTTAAATTGTGCCAAAAGGGATTTATTTAAATTAGACACTAAAAAAATTGTGAGATAATGCCATGTGTTGCCCAAGGAGTCTTTGGAAGCCACTATCTAGAGAAATGTTTAAAAGGTTGTGTTTTATTTTTATTCTTTAAAGCATACATACATGTTTCCATACAGTCTTTTGTACACATTCTATATCTCATCATAGAATGAGAAAGGTTAGCTAAGTCTTTCTAAGAGAAAATGACAAATAGGAGGCCCACATTCACCACCACAACCACTCCCCACCTATGGCAGTGGCAGACGTTACTAATCAATCACTGATCTCTTCCTGTCCAAACCCGGACAAGGCCTCATAATTTATCTTAACACCAAGACCCAGGCAGCCACTACCAATCAATTACAGCGAGTTAGTGAGTAGAAACCTATCTGCCCTCTTAGGTCTTTTGTGATTCTGGGGTCTCATCCTATGATGAGGCTTATGACTATTTCACTCGCACTCATAGGTGTCTCAAAAGAATTTGAGAAAAACCTTTGAAAACATAGTGTTCCTGAACCTCCTCAAGTATGCCAATCACAGTGCTCCTGCCTGGGAACGTTAGCCCTTAAGAACTGTCTCTTCTTATTGAAATGCAGGTTCTAGGGCCTCTCCCCCAGAAATTCTGATTACTATGGGAAGAGGTCCAGATCCTGCTCTTTCCCAAGTGATTCTGATGCAGCTGATCAGGTGATTAACCTTGGGAGGCATTGCCACTGAAGGACGGAGGCAAGTCAAGGGCTCACAGTTCAGATTCGGGGAACTGGGTGAGAAATAAACATTCCATGTTTGCAAGTTCAGTTCTAGGCTGTTCCTCTTCCACCCCATCTGAAGTTCTACTTCCAAGCTTGGCCCAGACTCTGCCTGAACTTTCTGCCACAGAAACCAGCTCTTCTAGGTTGGTTACCCAAGCTGTCTTTCTGGTTGGGATGCAGGTCATATTGAAGCTCCAGAAAACCTTCTATCAAGTTGCTTATTACCTGCTAATGTAATAAGGTCAAGAAATTATGCTCTTTAATTTGCTGTGACTTCTAACTGTCTCTGGTATTTCAGACTTGTATCAATAATCCATCCCTTAACTTTTTCCTGTGCATAGTTTTTCTTTTCTTGACTACATTTTCTTGCAGCTAGACACCAACCAGTTTCACTTTTTTTTTTTTTTTACATTTCAAAACAATCACCATGATAAGTCTGGTTACCATGTGTCACCATAAAAAGATACTGTATAATAATTGACTATATTCCCCACACTCTACATTTCATACCCATGACTCATTTATTTTGCAACTGGAAGTTTGTACCACTTAATCTCCCTCACCTTTTTCTCTCCTCCCACCAAAACCTACCCTCTGTCAACAACCTGTTTATTTTCTGTATGTATTACTCTGTTTTGGTTTAGTTATGTTGTTCATTTGTTTTGTTTTTTTAGATTCACGTGTAAGTGAAATAGTACAGTATTTGTTTTTCTCTGTCTGACTTTATTTTACTTAACACAACCATCCATGTTGTGACAAATGACAAAGTTTCATTCTTTTTTTGGCTGAGTTCTAGTCCATTGAATATATGGACCACATCTTCTTTATCTATTCATCTATTCATGGGTACTTGGGTTGCTTCCATATCTTGGCATTGTAAAAAATGCTATAATGAGCATAAGGGTGCATATATCTTTTCTAAGTAGTGATTTGCTTCCTTCAGATAAATACCCAGGAGTGGAATTGCTAGATCATATAGTCATTCATTTTTAACTTTTCAGGGAATCTCCATACAGGTTTTCATAGTGGCTGCATCAATTTAAATTCCCACCAACAGTGTACAAGTGTTCTCTTTCCACCACATCCTTACTAACACTTGTTATTTGTTGTCTTTTTGATGATAGCCATTCTTCTGGGTCTGAGTTGACATCTCACTGTGGTTTTGATTTGCATTTCCCTGGTGATAAGTGATGTTGAGTATCTTTTCATGTTCCTGTTGGCCATCTGTATGTCTTCTTTGGAAATATGTCTATCAGATGCTCTGCCCATTTTCTAATTGGGTTATTTCTATTTTTGGTGTTGAGGTGTATGACTTCTTTGTATATTTTGGATGTTAACCCCTTGTCGGATATATTGTTTGCAAATATCTTCTCCCATTCAGTAGGTGGCCTTTTTGTTTTGTTAATAGTTTCCCTCACTGTGCAAAAGCTTTTCAGTTTGATGTAGTCTTGTTTATTTTTGCTCTTGATTCCCTTGCCTGAGGAGACATATCCAAAAAAGAATTCCTAAGACCAAGGTCACAGCATACTCCCTATGTTTTCGTCTAGAAGTTGTATGGATTCAGGTCTTACCTTCAAGTTTTAATCCATTTTGAATTTATTTTTGTATATGGTATTGAGGAAGTAGTCCAGCTTGATTCTTTTGCATGTAGCACTCAGTTTTCTCAGCATTATTTATTGAAGAGGTTATCTTTTCCCCATTGAACATTACTGACTTCTTTGTCATAGACTAATTGCCCATATAAGTGTGGGTTCATTTCTTGCTCTCAGTTCTGTTCCATTAATCTATAGGTCTGTTTTTGTGCCAGTACCATGCTGTTTTCATGACTGTAGCTTTTTGTATAGTTTGAAGTCAAGGAGTGTGATACCTCCAGATTTGTTCGTCTTTATTAAAATTTTTTTGGTTACTTGAGGTCTTTTGTGTGTCCATATAAATTTTAGAGTTGTTTGTTCTAGTTCTGTAAAATGCCATTGGCATTTTGATAGAGATTGTCTTGAATCTGTAGATTGCCTGGGTAGTGTGGCCATTTTGACAATAATAATTCTTTCAGTACTTGGGCATAGCATATCTTTCCCTCTGTTTATGTTGTCTTCAATTTCTTTCCTTAGTGTCTTATAGTTTTCTGAGTACAGGTCTTTTACCTCCTAAGTTACATTTATTCCTAGGTATTTTATTCCTTTTGATGCAACCATAAATGAAATTGTTTTCTTAATTTCTCTTTCTGATGGCTCGCTGTTAGTGTATAGAAATGCAACAAATTTCTGTATACTAATTTTGTATCCTACAACTTTACCAAGTTCATTGATGCATTCTAGTAGTTTTTGGTGACTTCTTTAGGATTTTCTATGTATGGTAACATGTTATCTGCAAACAGTGACAATTTTACTTCTTCCTTTTCAATGTGGGTTCCTTTATTTCCTTTTCTTGTCTGATTGTTGTGACTAGGACTTCCAATACTATGTTGAATAGAAGTGGTGAGAGCAGGTGTCCTCATCTTGTTCCTGATCTTAGAAGAAATGCTTTCAGCTTTTCACTGTTGAGGATGGTGTTAGCTGTGGGCTTGTCATATCTAGCCTCTATTATGTTGAGGTATGTTCTCTCTATATCCTTATTGCCATGTGATTTGAGAGTTTTTGTCATAAATCGATGCTGAATTTTGTCAAAGGCTTTTTCTGCATCTATTGAGATGATCATATGATTTTTATTCTTCAGTGTGTTAATATCATGTCACATTGATTGATTTGTGGATATTGAACCACCTTGTGTTGCAGGGTGATGCTGGCCTTGTGGAATGAGTTTGGAAGTGTTCATTCTGTACAATATTTTGGAAGAGTTTGAGAAGGATAGATGTTAACTTTTCTTTAAATATTTGGTAGAATTCACCTAGGAAGCCATCTGGTCCTGGATTTTTGTTTGTCAGGAGTTAATTTTTTTTTATTACTAATTTAATTTCATTACTATTAATTGGCTTGTTCAAATTTTCTATTTCTTCCTAATTCAGTCTTGGGGGATTGTACATTTCTAGGAATTTTTCCATTTCTTCCAGGTTGTCCATTTTATTGGCATATAATTTTTCATAATGTTCTCTTATGATCCTTTCTATTTCTGTGGTGTCATTTGTAACCACCCAGCTTTCTTTTTGTTTCCATTTGCATAGGATTCCTTTTTCCAACTCCTCACTTTCAGTCTGTGTGATCTGTTAGATCTTAGATCTAAAAGGAGTCTCTTGCAGACAGCATAAAAATGGGCTTCATTTTTGTATCCGTTTAGCCACTCTATGTCTTTTGATTGGAGCATTCAGTCCATTTACATTTAAAGTAATTATTGATAGATATGTACTTATTGCCATTTTGTTAATTGTTCTAGGGTTGTTTTGTGGTTCTTCTTTATTCCTTCTTCTTTTGCCTTCTTCCTTTGTGATTTGATGACTACCATCAGTGTTATGTTTGAATTCCTTTCTGTTTTTTGTGTGTGTGCATCTATTATAGATTTTTGGTTTGTGGTTACCATGAGGTTTATATATAGCACTCTATATATATACATGATTATTTTAAGTTGCTGACCTCTTAATTTCAAATGCAATTTAACAACCCTGCATTTTTACTGCCCTGCCAATGATGACCGTTTTTGACATCATATTTTACATCGTTTTGTTTTGTGTATCCCTTAACTACTTACAGTGACTATATATAGATGATTTTACTACTTTTGTCTTTTAACCTTCCTACTAGCTTTATAAGTGGCTGATCTACTACTTTTACTGTGTATTTGCCTTTACCAATGAGATTTTTCCTTTCATAATTTTTATATTTCTAGCTGTGGCCTTTTCTATTTAGAGAAGTCCCTCTAACATTTCTTGTAAAGCTTTGGTCGTGCTGAACTCTTTTAGCTTTTGCTTGTCTTTAAAACTTCTGATTTTTCCTTCAAATCTGAATGAAAGCCTTGCCAGGTATTGTATTCTTGGTTGTAGGTTTTTTCCCTTTCATCACTTCAAATATATCATGGCACTCCCTTCTGGCCTAGAGTTTCTGCTGAAAAGTCAGCTGATAGCCGTATGAGAGTTCCCTTGTATAGAGTTTGTTGTTTTCTCTTGCTAGTTTAATATTTTCCCTTTAGCTTTAATTTTTGCCATTTTAATTACAGCGTGTCTTGGTGTGGTCCTCTTAGGGTTAATCCTATTTGGGACTCTGTGCTTCCTGGATTTGGATGTCTGTTTCCTTTCCCAGGTTAGGGAAGTTTTCAGCTATTATGTCTTCATATATGTATTCTGCCTCTTTCTCTCTCTTCTCTTTCTGCGACCCCTATAATATGAAAGTTATTATGCTTGATGTTGTCCCAGAAGTTTCTTAAACTGTCCTCATTTTTAAAATATTCCTTTTTCTGTTTAGCTTCAGTGATTTCCACTACTCTGTCTTCCAGTTTGCTGATCTTTTTTTTTCTGTATTATCTAATTGACTTTTGATTCCAAAGAGAACATAATGTGACTATGGAAGCAAAATGCTACACTGCTGAAAAAGCTGGAAGAAGTAAACAAGATCCAAGGGATGTAGGCAGCATCTAGAAGTGGAAAAGGCAAGGAAACAGATTCTCCCCTAGTGCTTCCAGAAGGAATCAGCCCTACTGACATTGACTTTATTACAGTGAAACCTATTCTGGGCTTCTGACCTCCAAAACTATAAGGAGAATTATTTGTGTTGTTTTAAGCCACTAAGTTTGCGCTGATTTTTTATAGCATCAATGGGAGATGAATAAATCTGGGAATATCAGACTGAAGATGACCAAGAGGGGGCCCAAGGTGTGAAAAGAATTGTCTGTCACTTATTCTGGAAGAGCTGGACTGTAGATCTCAGTGTGATATGGAGCCAGAGAAAGACTGAAATTGAAAGCCTAAAACCTGCTGGGGAAAGAGTGGTGAGGTTATGTGAAGAGTAGGATGTACACAGAAAAGTACTTGGTGGCCAGAGTCAAAGCAAAATTGTAATCAAGTTCTATACACATTCTCTATGGGACTAGACTAGCCCTCTACGCTGTTTAGGGTACAACTAATGTACCCACATTTACTGTTGAGTGCAGACAATCACTCCTTTTGTTGGTAATAAGGAGTACAATAAAAGTTCAATCTATTCCCCTCCAAGTCTCCCATACCCTTCCCATGATGCATTTAGAAATCCTCTAGTGCTTGTTAGGGTCTTGAACTGGTATCATGGAAAGCTGGCTTTGTGCTCTCTGAGATGATTCTCTGTATAGGGTGCTTGATGGACTTTTCAGGGATCCCGGTTGCTAAGAACCCCTCTCTGCCATTCTCTTGTCTCTTGACTCTGCTGGCTGCACCCTTGACAGGAGATACTGGACATAAGGATTGACATATAGATCAATGGAATAGAATTGAGAGTCCAGAAATAAACCCCTACAATTATGGTTGATTGATTTTTAACAAGGTTACAAAGATAATTCAAAGGAGGAAAAAATAATCTTTTCAACAAATGGTGCTAAGATAACTGGATACCCACAAGCAGAAGAATGAATTTTGACCCTTACCTCACAGTGTATACAAAAGTTAACTCAAAATAGATCATAGACCCAAATGTAAAAGATAAAACTCTTAGAGGAAAACATAATAAATCTTTGTGACTTTGGCTTAGGCAATAGCTTCTTAGATATGACACCTAAAGCACAAGCAACCAAAGCAGAAAATTGATAAATTAAACGTCATCAAAATTTAAAAAGCATGTGCCTCAAAGGATACAATCAAGAAAGTAAAAGGACAGCTTGCAAAATGGGAGAAAGTATTTGCAAATCGTATAAATGATGATGGGCTTATAATGAGAATATACAAAGAAATCTTACAATTTAAGAATAAAAAATAAATAACCCATTTAAAAATTGGCAAAGGACTTAAACATTTCTCCAAAGAAAATATACAAATGGACAATAAACACATGAAAAGATGTTCAGCATGATTAACCATTAGGTAAATGCCAATCAGACCCACAATTTCACGCTCACTAGGATAGCCAGAATTAAAAAGACAGAAACGAGGCTCGCACAGGCATCTCTTGTCTGTGTGGGCCACTGTTGACTATGGCAGCATAACCTAATAAACTCCTTTTCTATTCTAAAAAAAAAAAAAAAAAAAAACCAGGAAATAAAAAGTGTTGGTGAGGATGTGGAGAAACTGGAACTCATACATTGCTAGTGGGAAAGTAAAATGGTGGGGTGTGGGGATAGCTTAGTGGTAGAGTGCATGCTTAGCATGCATGAGGTCATGGGTTCTATTCCCAGTACCTCCACTAAAATTTTTGAAAATATAAATAAATAAAAATAAATAAACCTAATTAACCACATACCCCCAAAAAGAAAAGTAAAGTGGTGCAGCCACTATGGAAAATAGTTTGGCAATTTCTCATAAAGTTAAATACAGAATTACCATATGCCTCTGCAGTTCTGCTCTTAGATACGTGTCCAAGAGAACTGCAAATGTAAGTTCACACAAAAGCTGGCCCATGAATGCTCATAGCAGCATTGTGCATAATAGCCCCACAGTGAAAACGACCTCAATGTCCATCAGTGGATGAAGGGATAAACAAATTGTAATATAGCAGATATAGCCATACAATGGAACATTGTTCGGTCATAAAAGGAAATAACGTATTTTTAAGGCGAAAATATCATCCTCACTGAAAGAAGTCTGTCACAAAAAGCCACATAGTGTATGATTCCATTTATATGAAATGTCCAGAATAGATAAATCCATAGACATAGAAAATAGATTGGTGGCTGACAAGGGCTATGGGAAGGGGGAATGGGGAGTAACTTCTAATGCATATGGGTTTTGAGGGGGAGATGATTAAAATCTTCTATAATTAGTTTCCATGGTTCTATAATTCTGAGAATATACTAAAACCTACCAAATTGTACATCCTAAAAGAATGAAGTTTATGGTACATGAAGTAAATCTCAATGTAGCTGTTATTTAAAAAAAGAACAAGGAGAAGAAAGAAATTGGATGATTCACCAAATTCTTGAAGGACTTGAAGAACCGTGCTCAGGGTGAAACAGCTAGGAACAGTGCCCTAGGACCCGCTGCAGAATTGGTCTATCGGGACCCTCCTGTCATGGCCACTGTGTGCCAAGGGTCACGTGGAGCCGTGCCCTAAGCACACTGCCACCCTTGGCCCAGGAAGTCAGACTTGCTGCCATGAGTGTTCCCAATTCAAAATTGCGGGTAGTGTCTGATCAGAAGGTTTTAGGCCATGTTTATGGCCAGCTGCAAGGCAGGCTGGAGGAGTGGTATCAGCGTCTTCCAGGATGGAAGTTAGACCACCAAACTCATAAGTGAGAAGCCCCTCAGACAAAAAGATGGGCCAACTGCTAAATTACCAGAAAAGAACGTTAAATGACTCCAGCAGCATCACATTTATTTTGTGACTTTTCCTGTATTTCTGTAGATGAGAACAAAACCTCTCCATCACAGTTTCTGTCCTTTCTCTCAATTATTACTTCCTTGTCCCTCAGCGGTCCCCTGATAATTGTCTATACTGAATCTCTGTTTGCTGCCAAGCTGCATTTCAGTTGGCATAACCAAGATATTAGCTCTTAGGGTTTCATACTGTTCCAGGGTATTTAATTGTAATAGGAGACTATTGGGAATGAAAAAGCTTTTATGATAGAGAAATCTGAATAGTGGGAAAAAGAGCAAACTTTGGACTAGGGTGGTCCTGAATACGAATTTCAACTCTGATCTCCAGTAAGTTTCTTACTTTCTGAGTCTCTTACTTTCTTACTCTTCTGTGTCTGAATGTGGGGATGATGTTTACCTCCTAAGGTCAGCGTGAGTGCTAGAGGGGGTTGCATTTGTAAAGCCCACAGCACTCTGGCCAGCACGCAATAGATGCTCAGTAAATGGAGATGATGTCAGAGCACATCCATGACACTAAGATGCTTTGGGAAGAGAGCAGCTGCATGCTTGAATGTGCTTGGTCACTGCCCGAAGCAGGTACTTAAGGAATGGTTAAGCCCAGGCACCCCTAGCAGAGCTTGGAGGCCAGGAGAGAGGAAAGGACACTTGAGGTGAAGCTGAGGACATTTCTGAAGATGGTTATGCTGAGTACGAAGGCTCTTGCACAATCTGCCCTTCTAGATCCAGGTCAAGCCAGAGCCTCCATTCTTGCATCTCAGCTGGTAGGAAAACCCCTCCTGCTTTCAATACCCTACAGTTTCCAATTCAGTCAACTTCATTACAAAAATTAAAAGTCAATGTAAGAGTCTGTGAAGGAAGTTAAAGCACGTGTATTTCAGGACGGCTCAGAGGGAGGAGCCGATAGAGTCGATCCCAAGAAGTAGAGGATTAGGAATATTGCAAGCCATGTAGCTACAAAAATAGCCTTTTTGGAGAATACACAGCTACTACTCAATGCTTCTAAACTATGCATTCACTCATTCAAACACATGCATGAAGACTCTACTAGTGCACACGGCCAAAGCTGCCTTCTCCTTTGCTTCATGTTTCCATGTGAGAGATGGTGGGGTTCAGGACATGCTACCCCCAAAATGTGGCTCCTTTGCATATTACAAGCTGGAGGAATCTAAGGAATGACCAGTGCAGGAAAGACTTTCTGACCTTCCCCTCAAGCAGATCATAAAACTCTCCTGTAGAGGAAAGGAACACTCTTATCTCCACGACAAAGGGACACCGAGAAGAATCCAAACAGACCTTGCTAAATTTCCCCAGTTCACTGCGCCTATCTCCTACCCTCTGTCCTATCAAATTCCTCCTTGACTGTCCTCTCTTCATCAAAGCCAGCAAAAAACACTCAGGTTTATCCAGTTCTTCGGGTCCTCATTTCCTTATGAAGGATCTCATGCCATAGAAAATTTATGTTGAGTCAATTTGTGTGCTTTTCTCCTGTTAATCTGTCTCTGTCAATTAAATTTTCAGACCCAGCCTGAAAAGGTCAGGGCAAATATTTCCCTCTCAGGTACAGAGTAACACCTCTGACTGCTGGTATCTTCCACCCCTACCCGACCCCGCTCACTTTTCACCAGAACACATGCACGTGCACACACGCGCGAGCACGCACACACACACACACTTGAGAGACAGAGACTTGGACGGGGTGGGCGGGGGGCAGTGGTGGAAGCTTTTTCTCTTGTGTACCAGGGGTGTTTACCTCCCCAGCTGTGGGAGTGAAGCTGGCCTCAGGAGGGTATGAATGATAACGGAAGACAGAGAAGGGAAAACGCGTTAAGACTGCCAATGGCCGCCTCCTCGAGCCCCCTTCCCACCCGCCAGGCTCACAATGTTGGGACTGCGTTCTGTTCTTTCCCGAATGGCCTAGGACTTCCCCTCTGTATCAGGGACACTTCCTGTCTCCCTGGCCACATTTCTGCTTCAGAGCAGGGTGCTTCCTGTGCCTTCTCCCTATCACCACACCAGCTCGTGGACCATCCTTCTGGCCTGTCCTTTGGCTCCAGTACCCAGAGCCCACCTTCCCAGTGGGCCACAGCCCCTGCTTACAGCTAATGCCCTCGAGTCTGGTGGCTGTAGCCCCTTCTCTGGGTACTGCCTCCCACCGGGGTCTGCCTAGGCATCTCACTATGGCTCCCCATACCCGCCCTCTCCAATGTCCTGGCAGATGAAACTAGAATAGAGGGACAAAATGGAAGGGTTAAAAGCTCTGGGAGACAAAAGGAGCCCTTGTTGTCATCTGCCTTCACCTCCGGGCTCTTGGAAGAGCTGTGCCCATACACTGTAGTGTTAACATTCACCCTCTGATCCGCAGCACATGGGCCTCCCTTCCCGCCATCTGTGCAGCAACTTAACTGCCTGGCTTTGCATACTGCAGACAGTAAATAAACCAAGAGTCTTGACTTCTGAGAGAAAACCGAAGCACAGAAATTATGTTAATTCCATTCCTAACCTATTTACATGCCAACATTAATATGAATTATGTTACTGCTCCAGCTGTTTCATTGTTACAAATCATCTTCCATGATAAAACCATCAGGTATAAATAACCAGACAACTCCCCTGCCCAGCTGCCAACGCAATCGTGCTTAACCACAGTAGAAAATCTGGTACAGCGGCTGGGAATTGAAACCCCACCCCTCACCATGATTCAGTGGTCCCAACATGGGTATTAACTATGATATTCCGAAGAAAACGTCAGAAATGATGAGCTATGGTAGCTGGACAGAGCTGGGGGTTATTTCAAAAGAACTTGAACCCCAAGCACTCCAGTCCTCTGGTTCACTGAGATCAATGCACACCACATTCTAATGAGAGTTGGATCTTACATAAATGTTGAGCAGATGGGCTGTAGCCATGCTTTTGTGCAAATGTAAATCATCTTCTAAATGATATGTGCTTGAGAAAGATACAACAGGCTCAAATTTCCAAACACAGAGGGGAAAAACCAGCTCACCCAAGTCCCATTATTTACTCAGCTGGTTTTGAACGCAAGTCTCCAAGCCAATGTTTTGAAGACTCTATCCCACTGTCTCAGGAACAGGGAGAGGGAGAGCGCTCGGCATGGACTCCTCTCTCTTTCCCAGGCCTCGGCAGCAAGCCATCTGCAGCGAGGGAGGAACTCTGCTGTTCCTTGGCCATGGTCCACGGAGGTTCACATTCGGATTCTTTTTTTTTTCTTGAACATATTTTACATGGAGGTTTAATTAACACACAATGAAATGCACAGCCCTAAGATGCTCAGATGGATGAATTCTGACAACTGTATGTGCATATGTAACCGATACCCAAAACATGACGTAGACCGTATCCAACCACAGCAGAAGATCTCTGCCTCTTTCCCCAGCCGGGCAACCACTGGTTTGCTTTCTGTCTCCATTGAATTAGTTTTGTCTGTTCTAGAAAGTCATGTAAGTAGAATCACACAGTAAGAACTTTTTTTGTGTTTAACCTCTTTCATTCAACATAACATTTTTGAATAATTCATTCACATTGTTGCATGCCTTCCTAGTTTGCTCTTTTTTGAAAATTGCTGAGTCGTATGAATGTGCTACAACTTGTTTAGCCATTTATCTCTCAATGGACATCTAGATTGTCTCCAACTATTGGCTTGAATCCAATGGAGAAAGGAGTCTTTTTAACAATATTGCTGGAACAACTGGATATATGTGTGTGGAAAAAAAAATTGAACCCCAATCCCTGTCTCACTTCATATACAAAAGCGAATTGAAATGGATCATAGACCTACATGTTGGTTTGTGTAGGTCCGACAAGTCACAGCCACAAAGCTGCTAGAATAAAGCATAATAACTTCATGACCTTGGGATGAGCAAAGAGTTGTTAGACAGAATACAAAAAGCACTAATATAAATTGGAAATCATCAAAATTTTTAATTTCATCTCATGAAAAGAGACGATTAAGAAATGAGTAGACAAATCACAGATCAGGAAAAAAAATGCTCATTACAACGTATCTGACAAAGGACTTGTATCTAGACTATAAAAAGAATGCTTACAAGTCAACAATAAAAAGACAAACAACCCCATTAAAAATGACAAAAGACTTAAGACACTTTACAAAAGAGGCACAAATAGCCAACAAATTGACCCCAAAAAAGTGCTCAAAATCTTCAACCATCCAATTTTTAAAAATTCATGTGTGAAATTCATCCAATCAGTCCTTCAAATATCTTTTCTCATGCCCCCCCCCCCTTACACTAGAAGGACCGGATATAAAATGCTAAACAGAAGTGGATTTTGTGTTTGAAGAGTCAGTCCTCTTAACCCTCTCAGACTCTATGCTTTCTGCTTAGTAATTAGAAAGCCTTTTCTAGAATTGCTGAGGTGAACAGGCCTGCAGCTGCCAGAGCTCTTCTTTGTGTGGTTCGGTGCTGCCAAAGGGAAAAATTCAGAGAACTCGAAGCCTCGGGCCACGCGTGGGAAAGGAAGCAGGTGACTTGTGGGCTGCAGGGAGAGCAGGTGCGCCAGGAGGGAGGGAAAGTGGCGACAAGCATACAGAGGCTTCATCAGCAGGGGCTGAGCTCTGCCCTGTGTGACGTTCTGGTGCCATGCTGCTTTTACAAGCAGAATAAAATAAAACTCTCCAAAGGCTAACTTTTCATCACTAGGTCATTTACAAGTGAAGACATTATAGCCTGGATGCTGCCTTCAGGCGACTGGACTTGGACCAGTAACCCTAAAGAATAGCAGTGTTTACAGTTCATCCAACGCAGCTTCTTACTGAACACCTTCCCTGTGTCTGTTGGGCTCTAAAGTAAGCATAGTGAAGGTCTGACTGCATGGTACACATCAGCAGGAAGCTGAAAAGATCTGAGACAGGCTGTTGTTCATCTCATTAGTCAACTCTCCAGACCAGCTAGCTAAAGAGAAGGAGTTCTTCTTCCTGTACAAGGAAGCTGAGCTGTGACAAATGTCCCTGAGCACTCAAAATAGTAGAAATCGGCTGCTGTTAGCTGTATGTTTTGTGTCGCTCTGAGTCTGGGAAACCTCTGGGATCAAGACCAAGCATTTTATTTGGATCGAGATTGGAGTTGGATTGAGATTAGATTCTGGTGAAAATCGAGTCTGCCTTTAACTAACTAGCTTCTAACTTCTAACTAACTTCGAACTGGCTTTAAGGACTGCGGCAAAGTGGAAGAAGAAGAGATGTGTGCTAAGAAGGAAGGAGTTAACTCGATGGTCTGAAATTTAACAGGGGCGTAGTGACATCTAATTGAATATCGTTCAAGTGTGAGGGCTGCCATATAAATAAATTCATCAGATAACTGATTCTCATCTGTTTTGAAAAGCAAGTCCAAAAGATATCATAAATACATTTTCTTTAACTCAATATACCCCAAATATCATTCCAATAAGTAACCAGTAAGAAATTCACTAATGACGTATTTTACATCTTTTCTTAATACCAAGCTTTAAAAATCTGGTGTCTGTCTTTCACATATGACACCTCTCAATTTGGGCTGCATTTCAAGCACCCAGCCACCACCGTGGCTCGGGGCCAGCTTCCACACTGGACAGCACAGATGTGGGATCTTACTGCTTAAGCCTGGCCTAGCCCTGCTTTTGCACATGTGTGTTTTCCTCTCAAGACTGCAGCTCCTTAAAGGCACGATGGACATCTATTTAACATTGTAGCTTTCGTGGCGGCCTGCCCAAAAGGGCTCCTTACCAAATACTGGTGAACTCAAGTTCACTGAATAAGGGCTTGTGATTAATCAGTTGTCTAATTTAGTCTCCTGAGTTTTTATTTCAAATGCAGGTGTTCTTTAAATTGTCATTTTTGTGACTTAAAAAATGTACATTTTTCTCTGCTTGGTTATCTTGGGTGTACACAGAGCTGCTTTTCTGCATTGTATTTATTTGCTTTACAGGCAGCTTCTATTTTTCCTGTCAATCAGGGATGAGGATGTCGCCTATCCCTCCTGTCGCTCCGCCTCCCTGTCCCTCCAGATGCTGCCTCCTAGGGATAGTCCCAGAGTGGGGGGGACAGTGGAAATAGTGACCAGGGACAGATGCTGCCTGCATTTCCCACGCCTGTTGGATAGAATCCCCCGGAGGGCCTGTGAGAGACACAGATTATCAGTAAAAGCAAAAAAAAAAAAAAAAAAAAAAAAAAAGCTTCATCATTTTAGTTGGAAACTTTCAAGATGAAATAATACTTTGTCTGTATAGTAGTTTACCATTTTGCAAAGTATCTTTGAACTTGACCTCTTTTCATCCTTGAAGCAACCTTAAGAAGTCTGGAGGGTAAATGTTAGGCACTCCTCTTGTCATGTAAGGAGACCAAGACTGGGTGGCTTTGGGTGGACTGCCTAGCATCACACAGCTAGTGAGTGGCGGATATATTTCTGAACACAGGTCTTCTGATTCCAAGAGTCTCCCAAATGTTTAAGCCCAATAGTTTATAATTAGAGATTATTTCCACCAAATATTCAAATTATATTGGCTCCAATCCTGTCTTGCTAATTATCAGGAGTTAGCACCCTTCACTGTGTCCTCCAGAGTTCTGTGAGCATCTCGGTGCCTCTTCCCACTTGTCCAGGTGCATGTCCCCACTGGCTTCCGCTTTGCCCATCTTAGGATGTCACCCGACTCCTCCCTGTGCAACTGACCACCAGGGAGAGCTCACTGCTCCACCGTGCACCTCTGCCCTCTGCTGGTGGCTTTTGATCATAGCACCTCTCTGGCCACCTTTGGGGCATGATTCCAACGTGGGACCCACCTTACCTATTCTCCCCAAAGCATCTCAAGGGCCAAGTGGTCACTTTCAACTAAACGTTACTGAAGTGTTGCTCAGGGGACAGAGAAAAGAAAGTACAACTCAAAGTACAACTGATAACTTAAAGTAGATGTGGCTACAGGCTGAGCTTCCAGCCTGGACCCATCTTCAAGTTCGTAACCATGCTTGGTTCTCAACCTACGTCCAGATGGAAGTGACGGCTCCCACGCTGCTATATACGGACGTCTGGAAAAGCTGGCATGAGAGTGCAGAGGGAAAAAGGACTTTCCCCTTTCCCTTTGTCTAAAGTTCACCTTTCAGTTTCTATTTCCTGACCTGACGTGGGCTGATAGGATTGACAGTGGGAGTGGCCACTCATCTCAGAAGTCCCTTCTCCTCCATGAGAGCTCACATGGGCTTGAGCAGGACGAATGAAATTACACTGGAGCACGGTCACCCAACATCACTAGATTCTGGGGCATTCAGATTCAAATGACCCTGCATCCAAGACATGTCCACTTCCTCTGCACAGTCTTTCCTTTTGAGCAAGGTCATCTTCAAGTCTGCAGAGCTCTCCTGTTCCCACGGAGAATCAAATGTCGATCTCCTGCTTGTTCAAGTACAGACACAACTCCCACGAACGGGCAATATCTTACAGACACAGAGCTACCTAACTCTCCGCCGAGAAAAATAAAATCTTCTCTAAGAAAATGACAAATCTCTTCTGGAAACACACACACACACACACACACACACACACACACACACACACACACACAGTTTGCAAAGCTAAGGAAAAGCTGAACTTTTTCCATCTGAGAATTTGCATTCAGACCATTTATCCAAGTCCAGTTTTCTCCCCAAAGAAGTCTGTGCCTCACTTTCTCTGCCTCTGCCTTGCCCTCTGCAAGGGGCTTCCTCTGACAAAGGGACAGCCTGCCCCACTGAGAAATTGAATATCCACCTCTCTGCAGGGAGAAAATCCTCCTAAATTTAAAGTGATGCTTCTACTAAACCCAGCAAGGTTTCCAAAAACTGATGGTGGTTCTAGTCGGGGCAGCCTGTTTTACCTGGGCACGACGCAAGCCCAGCCCTTTGCCCTGTACCCCTCGGCCCGCCTGGAACCATGTAGACGGAACAGAGCTTCACCTTTGCAGGATGACTCAGCCAGCATTGCGAACAGCAATTACTGTGCACTTCTAATACAATGATGCCTTCAGGGAAACTGGGCTGGGCGGGTCAGTCTGCCCTGGTATTAAATGGCCCCGGACAACTCTCCTTGGAGTTCTGTCTCCTGCTTTGGTAGTTTGCTCTCAGGCTGTCAAATTTCCCCTTTCGCTGCTGTCAATGAATCTGCTTCTGAGAGCATGATCTTCCCTTCTCAGCCTTGTTGTGGGCTGAGAATCCTGACAGCTAAGCTTAGTGAAACTGTTTCTAAATTATAAGGGTGTATATTCCAAGTGAGGATTTCAGGGTCCTCCATCTAAATAAAAAATCATGCACAGGGTAGAGAATATAATCAACTACGAAATACCTTTGTACAGTGACAGTTCACAACTAGAGTTCTCGTGGTCATCAGTTTGAAATGTACAGAAATATAGAATCACTATGTTGTGTAACAGGAACTAACAGTGTTGTAGGTCAACTGTACTTCAAAAACAAGCAAACAAACAAACTTACAGAAAAAGAGATGAGATTTGTGGCTACCAGAGGCAGGGGATAGGGACAGAGGGAATTGCAGGAAGGCAGTCAGAAAGTACAACTTGAAGTTATAAGATAAAAAAAAATACTAGGGGTGTGATGTGCGTGATAAATTAACGCTGCTGTATGTTATATATGAAAGTTGTTAAGAAAGTAAATCCTGAGTTCTCAACACAAGGAAAAACATTTTTTTCTATTTCTTTCATTTTGTATCTATGAGATGATGGATGTTCACTAAACTTATTATGATAATCATTTCATGATGCATGTAAGTCAAATCATTATGCTGTACACCTGAAACTCACGTTGAAGTTCCTTATGTCAATTTTATTCCCCCAAAACCCCAAAAAACCCACAAACAACAACAGCAACAACAAAATAAGAGTAACTGGTATAATTAAGAGTCACTGGGTAAATCTTGGTAAAACTTATTGACGTACTTCCTAGAGAGTGAGAAAAGTAAGTGACTCTAATGATTGGGTAATAAATCCTGTTGCAAGTCTAATGGTTTCCAATTCTCTGCCTTGAGCAAAACTGAAGGAATGCTTAAGTGAGCTGTCGTCTGATTGATGAGGAATACGGCTTTTGGCATATGCCTTAGAAGGAGCCCAAGGAACCGAGTGCTGTTGCTATGAGAGAAATCCTCTGTCTCTATCTACTTACTTAAGTAAGCCAATGTTTGCCAGCACTTGAACCTATAAAGAATGGGGAGACGATTGTTGCTAAACTTGTCTCATTCTGCCTCAGATACGTGAGTTCATTGGAAAATAACACAAAAACACACACCTTCATCTACCTCACTGACATATGCATTTCAAATACCATTTTACTTTTCCTGTGCCGTTCCAATCTCTGCCTCCCTCGCTAAGGATAAACATGATTGCCTTTAGGATACAGATAATCCAGGATAATATTCCCATCTCAAGATCTTTAGCATAATCACATCTGCAGAGACCCTTTTTCCAAATAATGTAACATTTGCAGGTTTCAGGGGTTAAGAGCTGATATATTTGGGAGCCATTATTTGGTCTACTAAACCTGGTGAAGTGATGTTGACCTGGTTGTGATAAGCAGTCTGTTGGTAACTGAAACTTATCCACAGGTCATAGGGTCATTTGGGTTCCTAAATGCATAGGGTTACCTCCAACTACCATCCACTCTGAATCTGACAGCCCCTCAAACTCCAGGTGTCTGCCCGAGATAGGAATCTGGAGGAAAATATTTCAGACACTTGTTATTAGGGGTAGATACGGATGGAAATAGGACAGTGGGTTCCAGAACGTGGTCTGGGAAGGAATGTCGTGAGTCCACAGGGGAGAAAGGGGGATTCGTTGATCAAATACTGCTCTGTGCCAGGAATGTCATTTTATAATGGCCAGAGATTCCTGGAAGCCCATGTGTCCTCAGGGGGCTTCTGCATAGAGGAGGGACAATTTTCTAGGCCACAGGATGGCCTTTGAGGGGTCCAGTTGAGCTGAACAACCTGTAGTCCTATCTCCTAAATGCATCCCCCTGGGTGGTGGTGAGAAAAGAAAGAAGACAGGAGCAGGGAGAAGCAGGAGAGAACGTAAGTTCATGCTCTGGTTTTCGATGCTGTTGCCAAATAATGAGAAAAAAGGGACGTAGAGTCTTGATGGAGACCCCCCAGCTCTGCGGTGTTTTTAACGGACACGTGGACTCAACGTGCAATTATCCGATGTCCATCAGGACAGCCACACAAATGGGCTGCTGTTTTTGGAAATGTCGCTGTGAGGACCCTGCACTTGGTAAGCCCCCATTCAATATTCATTGATGCGTTGGTGTTTCCACTCTGGAAAGAAGGGCTTCAGCCATGCAAAGCACTTTTTAACGTTGGGCAGGTGGTGCGTCCTTTTCATTCGGTCCTGACATTTGCCGCACTGAGAACTCTGGGACTCTAATTCAGGCAGCTTGGCATTGTGTTTGGATTAGCACTGAACTCTTTTGAACCAAGGCAGATGGTAGATAAAGGGTTTTCTTTGGGGTTTTAAGAGCATCATCTCTATCCATTTGTGGTGTTTAGACCATTCTGAGTCAATCAATGCAAATAAATGATTCAACGCTTTTCTCCTTTACTAACCTTTTTACTTATTTTCTCAATTCTACTAAACCATTTTGCGTTTTTTTATATTGCCCACTTGTTCACACACACACACAAGCACACAGAGTGTGTCCCTCATAACTTGTTGCCAGCTGCCATGTGACTAACAGGCAATCCGAGTTGCCTCTTGAGAGTCAATGGGAATATTAAATATTAAGAGTCCTCTGATTGGGTGTGAGTGGTTGGGAAATGATTTTAATCACCATGGGGCTGAAAAAGACAGTGACCTACTATAATCCTTCCAGAACAGAACCAAGCCAGGGGCTCGCCTGACTACCACAGGGGCTGCAGAGCAAATTCTAGGCCTGGCTGTGGTACTGATTTACTACGCGACTTCTCTGCCCGTGGGACTCACCCAGCTGTTCCCTGCCTGGAGCTTCGTGCCTCGCCCTCTGCCTGCCTCTTCTCCCCGAGCATCAGATCCCAGCCTTCACGCCATTCCTTCAGGGATGTCTTTCCTGCCCCTGAGTCTAGCATAGATTCCCTTGCTTTGTTCCCCCAGGCCCATCACCCATTCACTTATCCATTTATCTGAGTATCTCATCCACGCCAGGAGATGTCCTAGATGCTGGGCACACAGTGTGACAAGAACGCCAGCCCCCATGGAGCACAGGGCACTGAGTGGGGAGAGGGTGGTGCTCAGACACACAACAACACTGCCCTTGATAGGGCTCAGCCGTGACAAGGGCACCAAAGGCAAAGAGCGGGGTATGATGAGGAAATTCATCAAGGACGTAGAGGCACTGACCTCAGACCTCGGGTCCCTGTGAAGAGGTGGGAGCCTTGTGGCCATTCTGCTCCACAGCTCTTGCTCTGACCCTTTTATTAAACACTATGTTTAAGGCCTACTGAGCGCCAGCGTGTAATGTGACTCTTCTCCCAGCCCTCACCAGTCCTAGACGACGTCCAGCCTGCAGTGAGCACAGGCTCTGAATTAGGATCGAGTATTTCTAGGAGGTCAGGAGATGACTTGCCTGGGACCAGCAGAAGGCACATCGGGGCTATTACTGAGAGCAGGCTGTGATGGGTGATCAAGGAATCAACCAGGAAGCAGGAACCAGAAGCCAAGCAAAGGGAAGGTCTGTATGTAAATGTAAACCATGGTGGCTTCCTGGTTTCTCTTGCAATGAGTACTGAAAAGATGGCAGCCAGTGGCCGTGCCTGTGCTCTAGAACATTCCCCGCCATGTCCCCTGCCCGACCACCGCTGATGGCACGACAGCTAAGGGAGACAAACACCTGGCTAAGCGGGGCTAGAGTGCTGGGCCTTCCAGCCACAGGCGATTGGGCCGGAGGGAGCACCCATCCCAAGGCGGACCAATGAGGATGTTCCTGCAGTGTTTTCCAAATCGGAGCTCAGGAAAGGATCTGACAGTCAGGTCCCAGGTGGAAGCCTGTCTGAAGTAGCAGAAAGCAGGAGAGAAGGAAGCTGCTGTGAAGCAAAAGAAGCTCAGGTAAGAGGCAGAGAGAGAGACGGAGACAGACAGAGACAGAGAGAGATGGGGAGAGAGACACTGAGCAGTTATTCCTGGTGTGGTTCAAATCCCTGGTTCTAGGTGTTTCTGAGGCTCAGAAGGACTCCCTCCACTTACCATGACTTGGTTAATTCCTTAAAAAAAAAGCTTTCCTTCCTCTGAACTGGATTCAGTTGTGTTTTTGTTACTCAATATCCCAAAGACTCCAGATGAGCGCAGATGATCGGCTACAGGGCAAGGGGCAGGCCAGGACACACACAGCCCCAGGCAGTGACACCAAGGACTCGGTGACACAATTCAGGCAAGGCGCACCCACTTTCAGTAATGATTACTTCAGAGAAATTATTCAAAGATGTTATTCTGAACACACTAATATCACACAGATATCCAATGTTGACCTTAATTATTTTTATTATAATGTCAGTTCAACATAATTTAGCAAATATTTCTTAAGCATTGAGTCAGCATCTAAACATAATCCTATTCTAGGAACCCGAGAGAAGGCAATGGCCAAAAAGGACAGACATGTGTCTCCCCCATTCTAGGAGGGGATAAATCAAGTTCAATACATACAAAACATATGTCTGCATGTAATATCCTTTTGCTTTGAATTCTTAATACAAACTGTATGCAAACTATTAAACCAAAATGCATTTACAAAATTTTTAAAAGCTCTAAAATTGGTCAAATTAAAATTAACATCATTTCATGTGGCAAATGATATTATTGTGCAAAAATTAAATTGCTTCCATTTAACTGCAGAAAGATAGAGCTTGGTGTCTGGTTCTATATTTAATCTTTTTCTGTGTTTTTAACCTCAGTAATGCTAATGATTATAAAGTCTTGCATGAATATATTCAAGACTTTGCTGGTTTAGGATATAAGACCCCATACTAAGTCTTGGCAAGCAGAATTCAAATGCCTGTTTTAGTGATGGATCACCTGATTATTCTGTAAAACTGTCTTCGGTTATCTGAAGATAAGACTAGCCAGCTTGAATTATTAAACTCTGCATTGAATGAGCAGCTACTTCGTATATTGTTGATGCTAAAAGCAGAAAAATTTTCCCTTTGGTTACTACCGCAGTTACTCCTGATGAACCGTTTTGGCAATTAGTAGGCGTAAAGAAAAATAAGCATCTTCACCTGCGATTAGGACAGTTCTTAAGAAGTACCAGGAGCTGTTCTAAATGCTTCATGGGGATCAGCTCCACCAAGCCTCCACCAACCCTTCAAAACAGGGACTTCTGCCAGTCTCGATTTACAGATGGAGGGACACTGAGAGAGAGATTAGGTTCCTTGTCCAAGGTCAGACACAGAGTGAGTGACAGAGCTGGGGTTTGAACCCAGGCAAGTCTGGCTCCAGAGGCTACCATCTAGACCCACCCAGGACACTGCCACTGATGTGGTACCAACTACCATAATGTAGGTTCTTTACACACTGGCAGGAGGATTATACTGGGTGCCCTGTTAGGACTCAGTTGCCCCACCAATTTTCTCTCCTGGAACTATTGAGAAACAATCATTTACCCATCAAAGATGTATGTTGGGCTAGGCTAGAAGAAAAATGCAATTGCACTTTCTGGCACCAAAATTACATAGCTCAGGGATCAACAGACTGTGACCCATGGGCCAGATCCAGCATGCTGCCTGATTTTGTAACTGAAGTTTGCTTAGGAACACAGCCACGCTCATTCATTTGTGTCATTTATGTATTATCTGGTCGCTTTGCACTACAGGGCTGAGTTATGTAGTTGCAATAGAAACCACGCCACATGGCCCCTGAAGCCTAAAATGTTTACTATCTGGCCCTTCACACAAAAAGTTTGATGATTCTTTATCTAGATGAAATAAATTGTGTTTATATTATTGTTTTATAGACAATCATCAAAATGAGAAGACCCAATTTCTCAGAGAGAACCCAGGGGACCTGGATGTCAGGTAGAGAAGCATTTTAGAAGTTAATGATGGGAAAAGCAGATTTTTGAGTCTTTTAGTGACTTTGAAAGGCAGAGCAAACAAAGCAAAGCATTCCTTCTTCTTTGGAGGAACTTGTAAACTGAATGCACTGACCCGCTCTGAGAGTCCTGAGTGGCTGTTCACACAGCAGGCCCATTTCTACATTTGGACCAGGACCTGTAATGCCACCTCCCCACCCCACGCAGGACTGCACTTCCTGTCTCCCTTGTTGGCTGGATGGAGCCATGTGACTCATTCTGGTCAATGAATCCTGAAGACAAGTGGCGTGTACCTTTGTGAGCTAGAACATTTAATTATCAGAGCAAGACCCTCCAGAACTCTCTTTCTTTCTAGCAAAACAATTGGCAACATTCAAGGTGGTGGCTGCCCCACCAGCCAGGGTTCCTGAGTGACCATCATTAGCAAGGACTTTTTACCAGTGGATGCTTGGCATGAGCAGGAGATAAATCTTTGTGTTGGTTTGCTAGGACAGTCATCACAAAGTAGCACAGATTGGATAGCTTCAGAAATGTACTTTCTCATGGTGCTGCGGGTTAGAAGTCTGAATGTCAGCAGCATCGGTCCCTTCCGGGGGCTGTGAGGGAGGGATCTGTTCCAAGCCCCTCTCCTTGGCTTGTAAATAATCATCTTCTCTCTTTATCTTCATATTATCTTCCCTCTGTGTGTTTCTGCATCCAGATTTTCTCTTCTTATAAGAGCACCAGTCATACTGGATTAGAACCCGCCCTATAATAGCCTCATTTTAATGTAATTACTTCTTAAAGACCCTCTCTCCAAATATGGTCATCTTCTGAGAAACTGGGACCTAGGACTTCAACACATAAATTTTGAGGGGACACAGCTGAGCGCATAATGGCCTTCCTTGTGTTAAGCCACTAAGATTTGGGGGTTGTCAGCTACCACAGCGTAACCCAGACTGTCGTGACTGATGCAAAGGAGCAATCACCTGTAGAATCAAAACAACGGCTTCTTTGAGTTGTCTATGCATATTTATGGCCCTATTAAAAACCACGCCAGGGACTTTATTTTTTAAAAAAGATACATGTGTCACAGCCATGAATAAATTAGCCCACAGCAGTATTCTTAGAGCTGAAATCTTTCTTTTTTCTTTTCTTTTTTTTTTTTTTCCATTTTAGGAAGCTGAGGGCCAGATAAGATAAATATCTCTCTGGCAGACAGGGAAGTCCCAGCCCCAGGATGACTCCCAGTCATGTGCACATGCCAGGGGCCCGGCCCTCTTCCTGCCTCACCTGGACCGAGATGGCCACGCCAGCCACTCAGGCAGCATTTCCTCCCCTCAGGCCAGGTCCGTCAGTGACCCCACCGAGCCTGTCAGGCCTCCTTGATGGCTATGAACTTGCAAATGCCTCTTGCTCGTGGAGATGTTATCATCTGACTTGTGACAGATTAATTCCTTAATCACCTATTTCAGTTTTTCCACTTAATATTAAACTTCACATCCTGTTTCCTCCTGGTTATGAGACTTTCAGGGAGCTTAGAGGCAGTTCACTCCTCCTCCACGGGGATCCTTCAAGGGAAGGACAATACTCTCCGTATTAGTTACCTGTAGCTGCTGTAACAATGGTCACAAGCTTGGTGACTAGAGACAAACAAACAAAATGTATTTTCTCACAGGTCTGGCGTCTGGAGGTGTTCTCTGGGCCACACGTTCTCTGGAAGTTCTAGAGGAGAGTCCTTCCTTGTCTCTTCCAGCTTCTGGTGGTCCTTAGCTGTGTCACTCCAACCTCGGCCTCTGTTGTCACCTGGCCTTCTCCTCTGGGCTCTCAAATCTCCCCCAGCCTGCCTCTTAAAAGAATGCCTGTCATGGGATTGCGAGCCAGCCTGGGTAATCAGGATGAGCTCATCTCAGGATCCTCCATTTATTTGCTTCTGCAAAGATCCTTTTTCCAAGTAAGGTCATACCCACAACTTCCAGGAAGCAGGACAGGGTGATATCCTTTCGAGGTGGGGCACTGTTTGAACCGCTATACTCTCCCTGTGTAGCGTTATGAAAACTTCTTTCCAAAACAAGCGTGGAACGTAAATGAAGTCTGTACTCTACCTGTGTGCCCTTTCTTCACGGACCTGATTTCCTGCTTCTGCCTTCGCTGCACAGCCCACGAGGCTCCTGCTCACTGCCTCCTTCAAGCCAAGCTTTTAGGGGATTCCTATGTGGTTCTGATACAGGAACAAGTTGTGGGCACAAGAGGATCGTCTTGGTTGAGTCCTTGAGATGTGCCCCTCCAAGTGTGGGTCCTTGGCTTCACACAGGAAGAAATTCAAGAGTGAGCCATAGTTGAGTAAAAGTAGATTTATTTAGAGAGATGTACAAGGGGGTGGGGTGGGGTGGGGTGGGGTGGTGTTCAAGTAAAAGTAGATACACATTCCATAGACATAGAGTGTGGGCTGTCTAGGAAGGCGAGAGGGAGAGAGAGACCTTGAGGTGTGGTGTTGCTAGTTTTTGTATGGCAACAAGTGAGAGGATTATTCCATCTTCTTTGGGGAAGGGGCGGGGATTCCTAGGAACTGGGCCACCACCCTCTCTTTGACCTTCCATGGTTAGCTTGGGAACTGGCATGGCACCTGTGGGTGTGTCACTCACCACGCTAGCACATTACAATGTGTATAATGAAGCTTAAAGTCCACTGGAGGTCAACTGTCTTGCCATCTTGGGCCTCTGGGCCAATTGGGAGTTGACTTTTCTGCCATCTTGGTGCTAATTGCTGTGTTATTCCTTAAACGGCTGTCTCCTGCCCCCTTCCTGTCCAGTTGCTCCACAGATATTTTCATTTTAAATTTGTACAATAGAGAGGGCGATGGTAACACCAGCGGGAAAATGTTCTCCTTGTACAATTTCGGACATTGCTGAGGAATAGATTTCTGGAGGGGAAGAAAGAAGTGAGTGGCAGAATTCCTTCTAATGGGTGCACACTCTGCCTACCGTCTCTACGGGATTCTAGCGCAATGTTAATTTGTGGGATAGACTCCACACTGGTTAAACGTGCGTCTAGCTTGAGTCTGGGAGATTGAGTGTTTGTGTATGTAGATGTGATATCTCAACCTCAACAAGCTGCATTGATGAAATCAGGAAAATTAAACCTAACAATCATAATACATTATTAGTAATATTATAATAGTAATATTATATTAGTAACATTACATTATACTAATGTTACTAATATAATACTGTCATTCATTTAGTGCTTACAGCTGGCTAGGCACTGCGCTAGTGTCTTATAAATTTCCCACGTTTGATTTCTAAAATCAGCCATACATGTTCAGGACAAGCAAAACTGGTTTAAAAGTGGTTCTCTTGAAAGAAATCTAAAGGTGTCACTTGACCACGAGCTCAGTCAATGAGTAACATCCTTACTGTGTGTGGCTGCAAAAGCGGGGCACAAATTTAGACTGTTTTCATGACACCATGGTGCGCCGATCAAGGGTGGTGAATAGACTGAATTTAGCAAGAAGATCTTTCTTGCATCTTGTTAACTGAGCTCAGAGTCTCCAGGGACAAGAGATAAAGGAAATGCCTTTCAATGTCACAGTCTTTTATTTGTGGACAGAATATTTCCATTGGTTCTTTTTTTTCTGATTTTTTTTTTAATATGGTTTATAATATTGTGTTAGTGATTCAGTTACATATATATATGGACATAGTTTTGCAGACTATTTTCCATGATAGGTTATTATAAGCTATTGAATATAGTTCCCTGTCTACACACTAAATCCTTGCTGCTTATCTATTTTATGTACAGTAGTTTGTACCTGTTCATCTTACAGTCCTAACTGATCCCTCCGCTGTCCCTTTCTCCTTTGGTAACCATAGGTTTGTTTTCAATGTCTGCTAGCCTGTTTCTGTTTTGTATGTAGATTCATTTGTGTTATTTTTTTAGATTCCACATAGAAGCGATATCATATAATATTTGTCTTTCTCTGTCTGACTTACTTCACTTAGTATGAGATTCTTGAGGTGCACCAGAGAGGCAACCAGAATAGGGCGGGAGCTGACCACCAGGCCAGGTGGGAACAGCCAGAGGAAATGGAGATGTTCAACTTCGAGAAGACTTTGGGGGTCCCAAGAGCCAGACCCAAATAATGTTCATTCCAGCTGCCATCTGTTGGATAAGTACTTGGTTCCAGGGTCTCTCCTCCATGTTATATGTACATCATGCTCATTTAATGTAACCCTCAGAAGAACCTCCTGAAAATTCAAAGCCCCTCTTTAAAGAGAAGTAAATCAAGGCAATGAGCGCTTAAGCAACTTATCTGAGGTCCAATAGCGAAGTTAATGCCAGCATTCTCCCCGGGGAAGGTCTAATTCCACCCCATCACCGTCAGGAGGGAGAGAGCAGAGAGATGTCTTATGTTTCACACCAGAAGGTGAATGCAGGAACAGTGGGCCACGTTCCGGGGAAGCAGATTGCAGGCTTCGTGCAGGGGAGAATTCTATAACATTTAAAGCTGCCTGGTAACTAGTGGGCGGCCTTGTGGCTCCCCAAGGCCCCCTTCACGGAGCGTCCAAGCAGAAGTCGACAACCATCTGCTGTGGATATATTAAGAAATTCCTCCCTGGAATGAGGGTTGGGCCATGAGAGGATATGTGTGCTTTGTTCAATGAAACACTAACCGATTCTAGGGAGTTCTAGAAAAGCATCCTATGATTTCCAGAACCTGATAAACCCCTTGGCAATATAACACCTGTAACAGCCAGGGTCTTCTGAATCTTACCCTTAAAGCCAGAGAAAAGCAGTATTTGACCATGTTGGTTTCCTCTCTTGTTTAGGATTAATTGTACACCAGCTGCCTTTTCTTTTCCTTGAATTCACCGAAGAACAATAGTACTTACACTCTCATTACAGCATTCCTGAGTCGTGAATAAGGGCCGCATTCTCCATTCCTTTGGAGTGACTCTATGGTGCCAAATACCAATTCATACGATTTATTCTCCAACAAGGGTTTGGTTTCTCAGGCTGTGTGTCCTGAGAATCTGGTCTAAGAACTTCCTGGCATCCTCTGCTTCATTCTGGTTCCCCGTTTTCCATGGTGTTCAGTGTCTTCATTCTGAAGGCCTGGGAACGCTGACACAGGACGGGGGCAATCTGAATTTGACAGTAATAATAGAACAACCACTAACGCCTCCCAAGTGCTTACTCTGCGCCAGCTCCCTGAGCACCTTAAATCTATTTACATGTATCAACTCATTTCATCTTCATGACGACCCCAGAAGTAGGTACTATTTTAATTATCCTCATTTTAAGGGAGGAAACACAGGCAGAAGGAGGTTAAGTAATTTGCAAGGAATCAAATCCGGGTAATTGAGTTTTGTTATCCCCACCCTGAATCCACACCATCCTGCCTTGAGTTGTGGGTCTGCTGATGGCCAAGGGTCCCTGGGTGAGCTGTCCACGTCCCCAGGCTGTGGCTTCCTCACCTATGAAATGAAGGCTTGCTCAGATCCTCTGCCACGTCCGGCTCTGAGGTTCCAGGAAGCAGCAATTCCAGGCTGCAACGCTCTGTCTGCAGGGGGCTCCGCGTTACACCCGTGAGCCAGCCAAGAAACCCTCCATTCTCCTAATAAGAAAGGCTCCTTAGGCTGAGCTCTCCACGCATGGAAATGACCTCATTTGACTCTGAAATCCATTCCGTGGCTGTGGCTCTCTTTTTCTGTGCCAACTACAACTCATTTTCCTTACTCCCACGTGCAGCTGGAGAACCAGGGCTCAGTAAGCATTAAAACACCTTCCACCACCCAAGAGTTCTTTATGAGCATTCCCTAACTTCCTCTGACAGCGGATATCATTATGCATTCGCCCAATACACATTCATGCAGTGCCTCTCATGAGCCAGGTACTGTGACAAACGCTGTGTTTATATGTTTATGTCTGCTTGAAATCTGCTTTCAGCAACTGTATAAGG
The DNA here is from genome assembly GCF_048773025.1 of Camelus bactrianus. Lineage (NCBI taxonomy): Eukaryota > Metazoa > Chordata > Mammalia > Artiodactyla > Camelidae > Camelus > Camelus bactrianus. The sequence goes on along the minus strand of NC_133568.1, from coordinate 16,953,654 downwards.
GTTGTGCTAGCTACGATAACAGAAAAATCTCCACATTTTAATGGCTTAGCAGATAAAAGATGATTTCTTGTTCAGGTAAAGTTTAAAACCGATTCTGACACAGGTTTTTTCCTCTCTTGTGGCTTCACCCTCCCCTGGGGTTTGGGAATTGTTTACACTCAGCTGCCTGATGGGAAATGAGCCAAAACAGAGAAGACACGCCTTTTTCCTGGTCACCTTTGCCCAGAGGTGGTGCACATCCCCCCTACTCACTTCGATGAAGACCTAGGCTCAGGGTCTGGGGTAGCCGGGTGGAGATGGGGTTCTGAGGAATGCTGCCTTAGCTTGCAGCCTCTTCCCAGAGGGCAGCTCCTCTCTCGGGCAGAGCTAATGTGGCGGGTTTGCCGCCAGGTTACCAGAAGGTGCCCGCCGGGGACTGTTGGTCTCTCATGTGGTATTTCCCCAGGCAGGTATGCCCTTCTGTCAGGGACTCGGACATTGCTCAGCATATCTTTGGCAACATTTCTTTGGAAATGACTTTCAAAGCAATTGCAGAACAAAAGATCTTTCTTTGTAAATCTTGGGGGTGGCAATATGCATTCTTTGTGGGCTGATTTAATTCTTGCAAACTAGACGTGAGTCATTCAGAGCCAAGTCTGGAGCATAAAGCAAGAAGCTCCATCATGCTGTTTTGAATCAACCTCAAAATGTATCAATAAAGTGAAGAGACTGGTTTGCTTGTGTGCCTGCTGACTCCGCTCTGAAGGCCATTCTGTGAGAGGTGCTAAGCTCCTGTGTTTTGAGCAAGGGCAGGACTGTTTGATGAAGTAGGGGCGGGGAGGGAGCTGTTTCTCTTGGCGTCAGAGGATCTGAATATTAACGAATGGCCCAGGATGAACTTGGGACTCTCCCTGGGCCTCAGTTTCCTCATCTGTAAATTGAGGAGGAAGGAAGTGGATGAGGTCACCTCTCGCCTTCCTTGAAGCTCTGACATTCGAGATTCTAAGGACAAAGTTTCCAATACGACTTCTCATCTGCATAGGTCAGTGCCAGAGCGTTTATTTTCAATACAGCCTCATAATTGCTAAACTCAGCCTTGTATTTTGGGTTATTTACACACTATCTTCTAGTCGAGAAGTCCAGGCTGGATGATCATCCATCAGGCTGCCTGTGGGTCACATGTGACATTGCATCAGCCTCAGAACCCCCACTTCTTCAAATACCAGCATGAAAAATAAAGTTTCCTCCTTGTGGGTGTAGCGTAAACTTGCAATGAAGGGAACTCAGGGTCTTAGTACAACACAGGAAACCAGACAGCACCTGTCGATGCTTGCTGGGGGCTGAGTTACTTGACTCTTACTATCACCCACCCTTCTAGATCAGCTCCGTAACATCTCTGCCTGTGGTCTGATGAATGAGACCCCTCTTGAAGGAGGACTCACTGCTTCCCTCTTTGTTTGTATTTTACAATTAAAAGCAGCCTGAAGGCTGCCTCCAAAGACCTCCCTCCTGTTAGTGCCTGGGGCAGTACACTTGCCAAATAACCATTCAGGCTGCAGCTCAGAGCAGATGGTAGATAATTGTGAATAAAAATAAGTAAATGACCCTGATGTCAGTTTCCCGCCTACATCACCATTTTCTTCTCATCCACCTTGTAAATGTTAGCGGGTTCACTAATCTATTAGTGTGTCTATTAGTCTACCAGCTTAGCCACCTGTCAAGGAGGGAAGTGAGGTTGACTTTCATTCTAAAAACGAACAGTCAGTGGAAGGTGCCCGGACCTGCTGGGGAGCAGCGCGCAGATTGCCCAACCCGGCAAGCTGAGAAGCTACCTCCCTCTGGGGTCGGCGACAGCCTCCCAGCCTGAACAGACACCTGGAAGGGCCCGCCGGGCCCCCTGCGACAAGTATGCAAAGAGAATGAGGTACTCCTTTTCCGTGTTTTTGCTTATCTCTGTGCATATAATGCGAAGTACCCACAGGAGAGCCGCCCGTGCCAACAGCGGGTTCGTGCAGCGAAGGGAGGCGTCTCTGTGGTTTGTAGCTCCCTCTAGTGTTTGTCCGGGGAAAACGTCAGAAAACACAGGCTTTTCGAAACTTCCCTCCTGTATTTGGCCTTTTGGGTCACACAATTAGGTTTGTCATGCGATTTCCAGCAGCTATCTGTTGTACCTACAACGTTCTAATGAAAACGGTCACATATTATTATGAAAACATCGAGGACTATTTAAAGTGACCGTCTACCAAAAAAAAAAAAGGAAAGAAAAAGTATGATGCTTTTGACTTTTTTGTTTTTAGTTCTCAGTTCCTGAAGACAGTGTCCTATGGAGGTAAAAATCCTCTTCTGACATAGGACTTATTAAGGACTAAAATTAATTCCCATTTGTTCCATAAACCATCCTTTCATTATTTTCCCACAGAGTTCCAAATATTTCTTGTATTACACAAAGCGAAAGGGACTTTCCTTTAAATCTAAAGCTAGGGCCCTGCTTCAATAGATGAGACTTTTCACAGCCCAGATCCTTACTTTCTAAGGTCTTGCTTGAATAGTTTTCTCTTAAAAAGATGTGGCTTACTGCTAATACTTCTGAGGTCACAGACTCGAGAAAAATGAAAGCTTTGGACCTAACGCCTTTCTGTGCCCCTCAAATGTGCATGTGTGCACATACATATACACGCACACAAACGCACACACAAATGCATGCACAACTCTAGGAGATTCAGTCTCCCTGAAGTCCTTTCCTGGACCCTAGATTCCAGGGCCAAAATCCAAAGGGGGCCGACTTCCCTTCAGTACGTAGTGTGGAGCCCATTTAGAACAGAGCTCCATCCTTTCCTTGGGCGTGTGTGTAGCCAGAATGGGTGGAGTTGTAATAAGCACGTGTGTGACAGAGCAACTCCTCATTTTCAGAACAGCTCCCCGGCGTTGGCTCACGATCCTTCACAGCCACCTGGTGAGATCAGCAGGGGCAACGCTGGGCAGCAGCCACTGAGGGAATTATTAGAAAAATGCAGACAGAACACGGGGACTCTGTCATTATCATAACCAAATTAAAATATTGGCCTCTCTTCTCCATTCCTGTAAAGCCACGGTGAAGGGAAACGAGGGTAGGAATTGTCCTAGGATGCCTTGGGGAGGTGACATCTGTGGAGTCTGCGCTCATTCAGAGGAGTAACGGAGCTATGCTCACCCAGGCATTTGTGGGGATGCCTACTAGGGGAGCAATGGAACATGAGGTCTGACACTAAATGAATAGGTGTGTTCTCAGCTGGTGGAATATCCAGCTCCCAGAATTGTCACCATCTTCCTCACCACCCCTCTGGTGCCCACATCATCTCCCGGGCAGCAGGGACTGTGCCCGGGCAGTCCTTATTACAGCCCTTCCTATGCTCTCCTGCACTGATGGGTTACGCAGCTTTATCTCTCACTGGGTCTCCTGCAGGGCAGGGACCATGTTGTTTATTTCTTGGGCTCCACACATAGCACATGCCTGACACATAATCTCAGTTTCCAACTCTACTCAAGAACCATCACCTTCTGTGTTAGTCTAGATTCTGCCAAGTGGGATTAAATATGCAAGAATTTTAACAGGGGAAGTGCCTTGGTGAACAAAAAAAGAATAGGAAGGGAGTTGGGCAAGGCTGGGAGAGCTCTATGATATGGTCCAAGTCTAAGATGAATGAAGGAGAATGGGAGAGAAGGGTGGATGGAAGACTCTTGGATTGTCATGCCATCTAAGGGAGCTCCATGAAAACCATGAAGGGGTGGTCCTTGAGCCAAAGTCAGCCATCTGAGGAATGTGTGCCCCGAATGTATAGGTGCATTAGCCTTGCCACACCTGTTGGAGGGAGCAGCCCACAGTGAGTGTGATCTTGGTGTAAACAGAGCGCCCTTAGTCCGTTATACTTCCTGCAACTGGAGATCTGTGAGGACTTTCTCGTGGCTGTCACAACTTGCATCCTGCCAGCTCATTTCAATTCTCCAGCCTCATCGAGATCCTCAGATCGCTAGCCCCACTTTTCCAGTCCATCATTCCTTTGTACCCTCATTTCCCTTCTCACAAAGTTTAGGCTTCAGGGCCCACCCTTAGCCTCTCTCCCTTGCAAACACCCTTAACTCTGCTGACCGTCTCTCATTCTGAGGTGCTCATCCGGCCTGTTACCCACACCCTACTTCCTACAGACCCTCGTTTCATTCATGGCATTCACCATACTATCCTAAGCCAGTGATTCTCAAACTTTGCAGTGAGTCAATATCGACCTGGAGGGCTTTTAAAGCTTGCTGGACCCCACACGCAGAATACCCGATTCAATAGATCTTGATGGAGGCCTAGAAGTTTACCTCTTAGATGGATTTTCAGGAGATGTTAATACTGCTGGTCCCCAATCCCGCTCTTGAGAACCACTGGTCTAAATCCATCGTAGGGTCCCCATGGCCCTCCTGAGGGGGGCCAACTGAAGCCAGCTAGCACATGGCATTCCCACTGTCAATGGAATCTGGAGGGAGAGCCCTGTATTCCCTGGCTAGCAAAAGCTTTTCTTCCTCTTCTGCCCTGCATGATTGAGGCAGCAAGTAGACCTAACTGCCACTCAGTCATATCATCAAGACATAAGCCATAAGAAGAAACCAGTATGTGGACAGCAGAGTAGAGGGAAAAAGAACCTGGATCCTTGATGAAATCACTGAGCTACAAGAATCAAACAACCTTGGAGATTGACCTGCCTCTGAACTTTCCTTTAAGTTAAATAATTCATTTTCTTTTTGTCTAAGCTGGTTTGAGAGAGGTTTTCTGTTACTTGCAGTCAAAAGCACCCTAGCTGACACACCCAGGAAAAGCCAAACCCTGGTCCTACCCAACTGCTCCTTGACTGTGCACTTACACCTCAACAGATGAATACTTTCTTTTTAATTTTTTTTAAGTGGAGGTGCTGGGGATTGAACCCAGGACCTTGTGCATGCTAAGTATGTGCTCTGCCGTTAAGTTATACCACCCCCGCCGCTGAATACTTTTTCTAATTGCACAGACCAAGTTGACTTGATTTACTTTAAAATTATGACCACAATTATGATTTCATGTGGCACCGGGGAATGCCTGTCAATCCTCCTACAATCCCCTTGAACATTCCCCTCCTTACTCTCTGTGAAGGTTATTTCACACTTACTTCTGTCTCCTCAAATCACCCTCCCCACCCTGACTCCTTAGTCAATGGTATTTGCCCAGTGCTTCAAAGAGAAGTGAAACCAGTTAGAAAGGAGGTATGTATGAAGGAATTAAAAGACCAAAACCACACTAAACAAGCTAGCGATCATTACAAATAATATGTACCAATGACTTAACACTGTCTATAAAAACATACAGCTATCCTGCTATTTACTTGGACAAGCTCTATATACTGTGTGGTTGTTGAGTAAAACCGTTGGCTTGCCACTCTCTTATACACCCATTAGGAATAATTCTTTTATGTTGCATGAAGCAGAAAATCTTTCTTTGGCATTGGTTTGATGACATGTTTTGTGTCTCTCCTCTCGCAGGCAGCAGGGGGTACCTGCCCTTCACCCTGTTGTAGGTCCAGCGCGGCATCATGGTCCAGCTGGCAGCCATTACCGTCCTGATGAAACATACATAACATGAAATTTACCATTCTAACCATCACTAAATATGCACTTCAGTGGAATTAAGTATGGGTTCGCTCGAGCTGCGGTAACAAAAACACTGTAGCCTGAGTGGCTTAAACAGAAGGAATTTGTTTTTCTTCCAGTTCTGGAGGCTGGAAGTCCTGGGTCAAGGTCTGGCAGGGTTCAGTCTCTGCTGCGGGCTGTCCTCCTGGCTTACAGCCGGCAGTGTCCTCACTGTGTCCCCACGTGGCCCTTTTCCTCTGTGTGTGTAGGCAGGCGAGCAGGTGGGAGATTAGGGGAAGGAAGACCCCTGATGACACTGGACTAGCATCTGACCCAGGGCTCTTTCCTGTCCCCCCCTTAGTAGTAGAAGGTTTTTCCTTCTAGTCTTTCCCCAGAAGCAAAAGATCTTTTTTTTGGTCTTGGAGGTGAGAATTTGTTGCCCCTTTCCCAGTGGTTTAAAACTTTTGCTCTATAAGTGACAAGAGTCCGGGCAGGGAAGTGGAGTTTTATGCCACATGACAGCAGTGGCCAAGCCCCTCCCACAGGCCTGCCCCACTGAGGGTGCCTCTCTCTGGTCGCCCAACCTGTCCCCAATATCATTGGGAGCGCCCTGTGGAAGTCTCGGGAAAAGAGCTGTAAATGAGCACCAACTTCCCTTATATCTGGGTTTCTCCGTGTTTCTATGTTGTCATACCATACTCAGCCTTTAGAAGTTGTTACAACTGTAGCTGATTTCTTTTTACCTGCTTGTGTGGTGGCTAGCACCAACTCCTCCCGTGCTTGGCCACAGGTGAAACAGTCCATGCACCCCTCCTGATGGTGGGTCCTTTCCCTCCCTGGAATTCCAGCAACTTCGCTGCCTTGCAACACCTACCGTGTGAAGTGCCCAAGAAAAGTTATGGTGTTATAGTTTGCCCAGCTTTCTCTTATTGTTAGGATGGAAAGCAAAGCTTTCAACATCCCTGGTAGGAGAGGAACCATCACACAGGTATTCTGCAGTTCAGATGAAGTGTGGTCATTTGATAGATTCTATAGTCTTTGTAAAAATGAGTGATTACATTTACACAAAGGCAGCAGGCGAGCTCTGTAGGAATGCACCATGGTTTGTAACAGCAAACAAGCAGAACAACCAAAAGATGGAAACAATCGAAATAGCTGTCGTCAGCAGAGTAGCCAGTGATAGCGCCACACAATGGAATGAAGAAGCTACTAAACTCAACCACACTAATGGATTTAAGACAAACGTCCAGCCAAAGTAGCCAGACACAAAAAAGCACGTACAGTAGGAGCTACTTATAGGAAGTTCCCAGACTTGCAAAAACAAAAACGTACATTTTAGGGTTTATCATCTATGGTAAAGCGATCATGAAATGCAAGAGAGTGATTAGCACAAAATTCAGAATAGTGGTTATGAGTTTTTAAAGTTATACCTTGGTAAAAGCCAGCGCAATTTCAGATTTCCGTTTCCCCATGACGATTGTCCTCGTTGCTTTATGGCCCTTTGGGAAGGTTCAGATGTAATAACTGATGATGTGTTGGTCTGATTAAATATTGATTTTCTAGCTCCAGAGGTGGAGCCTGAATTAGATCCTTTTCTCCAGGGATGTGAGGACTTCCCTCAGGGACAGTGACTCACGTAATGTGGGAGCTTCAGCGCCACCTCTCATCACCTTGTGACCCAGAGGGTCAGAAATGATGGCTCTCAGGTAAAGCAGGGCATTAAGGATTGAAGTTTCTCACGAGTCTAGCAGTGTTTGCTACATGCTGACTGCAAACAAAGGTGGGTTCGATTTAATATAACAGCCTAGGTGTCCTCAAAGAAAACTGGGTCCCATCTTGTCTCACCAGAGGAAGACCAGCCCCTTGGTCGGTGAGGGGAGGTCTCAGTGGGTGACAGAGCAGTGGACTGCCTAGTGACCCAATAAAGTCACATTTCAAGGCAGCATCATTTTGGCAGGCTCTAACTCCCCATCCCTGTAAGAGTCCCCAGGAACCCCTTATCCAGACAGGTGGAAAGTACTTTGAAAAGCATTTCATAAAGCAGTTACCCAGCATTTAGATAGTACTTACTAAATGCCAGGCACTGTTCTAGGTTCATTATAAATATTAGCCCTGAATCCTCATACCAACCCCAAGAGGTGGGTAGTGTTATTCCCCCCATTTTACAGAGGAGGAGACTTGCCCAAGGTGGCACTGAGAGTAAGTGGAGGCTGGAACATGGGCTCAGCCATCTGACTCCAGAGCCCAGGTCTTCTTCACTTGCTAAACAAGCTGGACCAGGAGTTTCCAAACACGGCCACACCTCTGAACCCCCTGGAGAGCCATGAAAAAACAGAGGCGTCTCCTTCCCACCTGGAAGTTCTGATTCAACCCAGGGCACGATTATGTAGCAATTCATTCTCCCATGATTCGAGATAATCGAGTTCACGGCATATACCAGGCTAATAAGGAAGACAGAATTCTACTCTACTGTGAGATCTGCATTAATTACAGAATCAAAAAGAATTCCTGGCAAAATGTCAACAACTTCAACATCTATAGAAGTTGATGATCCCCCTCTCATTCAAAAATATATAGGTTTTCTTTTTGAATGGGAAGGGAAGAGAGTTCTTTTTTAGCTCTTAGAGTCGTAGCTCACACACCACACTCTCCACCAGGCACTGCATCCTCTTATTTTTGCCAATGATCACAAAGCTCACAAAGTTCTGCCAGACACTAGACGAATACATTTCCGTGTACTTCCACATATTCATTCATGTATATTCATGTGCCTGTTCCAAATAGTCACTCATTCATTCATTCAACAAATATTTACAGAGTCATGTGGTTTCCTTAGCACTAAGAACACAGAAATGTATTAAGTAATCTCATGAACAAGGTATCTTCCTGCTTGATTACTAGTCCATTTCAAAATATCCCCAGTTTTTTCAAAATTAGGAAGTCCTGAAGAGACTAGAAAAGATCTAAAACCCTTCCTAAGCAAATTGGGACTAAATCCCTGACTCTCTACTAATAAAAATCTCAATCCCTTGTTTTAAGAGCATCTGTCTTCGTCCTAGGATCAATACAAATTTTCTTTAGTGGTTTTTTTTTAGAATACTGATATTAAAAGAAATCTTGGAAAAGGGACCCCCAGAAAAAGCAAACTGCAGTTTATAAAAGAGAGAGAGGACATTATAATAAACATCTATGTTTCAGAAACCTTTTTTCTCAAACAGTGATAATGATGCTAGACTCCAGTCATAGTTAATGAGTAACAGAAATGTACACGATTCTGACTCTCCCCTCAAACACTGCGTATCCAGGAAGAACCTCCTGGCTTACTGCTGTCCATCGAAACCACTATCATTTTAATTTGTTAAAATATTTATTACGAAAACAACTTTTCGAACAAGTTGAGTAATTCAAATAATTTTCAACCTCACTTTTATCGCCCAACCCCCAAATTTCTGTAGATCCATGTACCTTTATCATCTTGAATGAGAATACACAATTTTACTAACGGTCATCAGTGTGTGTGCAGTTTTGAGGTATTTTAAATTCACTAGATCTTTACAAGGGCTTTTCTAAGGTGTGGCAGAATAGGTGAGTATTTTGTTTGGATGGCCGCACAGTATTACCAGACACCGCCACTTAAAAACAACAACAACCCTGACTCACTGAGTTTAGCTCTAGAAGGTTTCTTAGAGAGCATTTGGGCCAAAAGTCCCACTGTATGCGTGAGGAAGCTGAAGACCAGAACTTGCTGACCCCTCGCCTGGGGCTCTTTTTCTTTTGCTGCCATTGAAGCTCTTCATGAGAACCGAATTAGTCTGACTTCCTTAACTGGAGACTGAAACCAGGGAAGGGAGGTGAGGACTGAGCAGTGGGTAAAAGGTGATGTTGAGCATGCATTCCTAGCCTCTGCAGAGCCCTGCGATCTTACAGATTAGGGAGAGAGGTGAGGAAAAGAGGCCACATGCGCACACACACGTCCACGTGCATGCACACACATGATGCACAGACACACACACTGCTGCCTGGTCCCACCTTATTTACACAAGAAAACAAGGGTTTCAGCAAGATGAGACGTCCACACAAGGGCAGGATCTTTGGCAGGAGCACCATATGTTTGTGTCGCTTTCCTGGGTTCCTTTCAGGGCGTGTAGCAGTTGTTAGGTGAGAGAAAAAGTCAGGAACTTCATCTTCTCACACCCTCAACTGTATCTGATTGACCCATGAGGTCGTGGAATTATAACCGGGAGTGATGTTGAAATCCTGGCTGGAGGGGCATGTGGTTCCCAAGAATCAAGAGCAGGATCTAAGTAGGCAGGTCTAGGATGAAGCCTTGTAATCCAGAGTCTAACTTCTAAGAGCCCTTTAAATGGTTCTGATGGGCAAACTGCTCCTGGAACCAATGACCCTTCTCCCTAAGGTCAGAGTGACTTCTCACACAGTCGGGAGCTGACGAAGAATGGGAGAGGGCTTAAATGTTCCCAATGACAGGGAGCTTGAGAGCATCTGAAAACAATTCCCCCATTGAAGAAAATATTTCTCTTTCATTCTGGTTTAGCCTTGGCCGATGGTTGTTTGGAATCAATCTACATCTCTCTAAATAAATCGCTAGCAGCCATCTCACAAGTACTGAAACTCAGCTCTCCACTCCTCCAATGAAGCAGTTTGGTGAAATGCCTTAGAAATGTCAACACTTTGATCTGACAATTCCATTTCTGGGATCCTATCCTAAGGAAATAATCTAAAATTCTTTTGAAAAGAAAGCCTTTATGAACAAGGATGTTTATTGTACTGTTATTTCTAAAAATCAAAAACAGAACAGCTCAATAAAAGAATGGTTAGGTATTCGGAGAATGGTTAAGTAAACTATGGCAAATCAACTCAATGAAATATAACCATTTAAAAGAATAGTCATGGGGTGGGGGGTATAGCTCAAGTGGTAGAGTGCATGCTTAGCTTGTGCAAGGTCCTGGGTTCAACTCCAGTACCTACATTGAAAAACCAAATAAATAAATAAACCTATTTCCCCCTGTAAAAAAATAGTCATGAAGCATTTGAAATCATATGGAAAACATGGATATAAATTTGACTGTAACATGTTGTGGTGATGGGGTGTGCCCACAGTTAAGTCTGGAAGAAGAGGAAGAACAGTTAAAGGAAGCTGGGTTAGTGGTCTGTGAGTAGGAGAAGCTTAACACATGGTTATTTCCATCTTCAACTTTTGGGTCTCAATTATATCAAGTCCAAAACAATGTTCCTGTCTGGCATCAGAGGTGCTCTGCTCCACACAGTCATTCAAGGACCCAGGCTGACAGAAGCTTTGTCACCTGCGGGCTCCCAGGGTCACCCTGGGCATCCACTCATAGTCAGATGGAAAAGAAAGGGATAAAGAAGGCATTCCTTAACAATCCTAGCCTAGGAGGGACACCCATCACACACCATCCGTTGCAAGAGCTAGGTCTGTGCCCCTGTGTAGGTGGAAAAAGGATCTCGGAAATGTAGTGCCAGCTGAGCAGCTCCGTCCCAGAGACAGCTCAATGGAAAAAGAAGCATGAGTCACGGGTGGACTTCAGTCTGACTCTGCAACAGGCATTTTGATTGCCAAGCTCAGGAAAGACAGTGACCTGCGGGGGGAAATGCTCCTGCTTTTTCACTTCGATGAGATAAGCATTGCCTCGATGAGATAAGCATTGCCTCGTGGATTTGATGAGAGCAATTTTGGGGGAGTGGTGGAGTCAAACAGCAGCTTGGAGTGAATGAAAGAGAGACTGGGAGACAGTGAATCGAGACAGGAAGTAGTACATGTCTTTGGAGAAGGTTTGACGTAAAGGAAACCAGAAAAGTGAGACAGAGCTGGAGTAAGATGTGGGGGAAGGGAGTTTTTTGGTTTTTTTTTTTTTAACCTGGGATCAAAGAAATCCAGTAAAAAGGAGGCAATTAATGATTCTGGGGAAGAAAGAGGGAAACTGTAGGACAAATTTGTCCTGGGTTTCAGCTCCTTTGTCCAGGGAAGGATCTCACGGTCGTCTCTAGCTCTGTAATGATTCCATGATACTCTGCTTTCCCCTCTTCTAGTTATTCTTTTCTTAAGGATTCCTCTTGATAGAGGATTTAATTAAGTCACACATCATCAAATTAGTTTTCGCTATTTACCACCATGAATCAATCAGGTGGCATTTCAGAAATATCCATAAGATCCAAGTGTAAAAAAGGTGATTTTCGTGTAACCTCCTTGGAAAATTGGGAGATTTTGTTAAATTTATCCAGAATTTTTGGCTGCAGTGGTAATTCTCATTCTGGTCTTTATATACCATAAAATCAAGCAACCAGCTATCAGAAAGCTCCTTCCTGGGCTAATGCAGAGAGGGCTAGACGATTTTCTGATCCTAACTGTTTTCACAGCTCCCATCTCGCCTCAGATCCAAGGATTTAATTTTCCCAGCTTCCAGCCCTCTCTTTGTGAAAGCCATTATCTTTTGTCACCTTCTCTGGTCCCTCCGTAGGAAAATCCCCACTTGTCTAATATTCTGGCCATTAGCAATTTGAAATTTTACCTCTGAGAGTGCTGCTTATGGAGAAAGGGGCAATTTGCAGTCCATTCATTGTACTCTTTGTTATTTAAAACGTTTTAGGTCATTTGCCTTGATCCTTGTTGCAGACAGTGAATTGACCATTAGCAGGAGAATATTAACTGTTAAGTGGAATCTGTTGTAGACTATTCTAGAAGACCATTAACTTCTCATTGAGGGGGCAATTAGTGTTTACTGTTTATTGCATAGTTCAATTGCATGCATTTTCCCTCCTAGAGGTTGTAAAGCCTTTAAAAGCCTTAAGAATAGGTTTTTAAAGTCACTTGAAAATGTACAAGCGAGCTGGAGACAGAGTTAGCAAGTAGGAGGGAGCGCTGACAGCAGGGGCTTTCTTTTGCTCGTGATCAGGCTGATGTATCTGCCTTCTAACTGACTATATTATTCCCCTTCCCCTGAGCTTCAGAGTTAATCATAAATAATGTGCATCAATTCATTTCACCCTAAATGTAAATATTAGCCCTGGAACAAATATTTAAATAGCGCCAATCAGAGCGTTTTATGTTCTTTTATCAAACCCCAAAGTAAACACAGCTTCTGAAAAGACTTTCTTTTTCCATGAATGTTATTCTGAAACCTAGCTCACAGGTTTCAGGATTTGAATTTACCCTTTGGCTTCACCACAGAGGAGAGTGAGGCACAGAGACATTGCTGGGACCTGCTCTAGGAGACCGGGCGGTAGCCCTGGGAACAAAACCCACGTCTCCTTACTGCTCCCCTAGCCTTCCTCTCAACACACGCCCATTTGTTGCAGGGATGGGGGTTTGCCCCCCTCCTGGCTTGATGCTATTGCAGGCGAAAGGGGAATTAAAGGAAAAGAGGATTCTTCTCTTATTGCCAGAACAGGGGAGATAGGAGTCTGTTCCCGGCTCAGGAGGGAAGCACAAAGTCTTTTGCTTCTTCTCAGGATTGGAACAGAGTGGGCCCCCTTTTCACTTGAATGCATGACAGAGGAGGAGGAGGAAGAACTCCTCTTAGAGAAGAGTGGGGTGGGGGCATTGTTCTCTACCAGAGCCTGAATATATCTCCTACCCTCCTCTTCTCTACAGCAAGGCAGCACCCTAGTCCAGACCACCACCTGGCTTGTGCAACAGTCTTCCAACTGGACTCACCACCTCCTCTAACCCAGTACCCAAGCAGCCCTGGTGAACTTCCTAAAACTCAGATCAGATCACTCAGCACAAGGGGTCTCCAGTGCAGCAGGATAAAACTCCAACTCCACAGCATGACTTGCCAGGTGGGTGGTGATCTGGGCCCTGTTGCCACGTCGGCCCCATCTCTCTGCCCCACTCACCAGAGCCTTCCAAAGGGAACCCTCCTACACTTGGTGGCAATGTAAACTGGTGCAACCACTATGGGGAACAGTATGGAGGTTCCTTTAAAAACTAAAAATAGACTTACCCTATGATCCAGCAATCCCACTCCTGGGCATGTATCTGGAGAAGACTGTAATTTGAAAAGACACATGCACCCCATTGTTCATAGCAGCACTATTTACAATAGCCCAGACCTGGAAGCATCCTAAATGTCCATTGACAGATGACTGGATAAAGAAGATGTCACACACACACACACACACACACACACACACACACACACACACACACAATGGAATACTACTCAGTCATAAAAAAGAATGGAATAATGCCATTTGCAACAACATGGATGGACTTGGAGATTGTCATTCTAAGTGAAGTAAGTTAGAAAGAGAAAGATAAATACTGTATATCACTTATATGTGGAATCTAAAATATGACACAAATGAACTTATTTACAAAATAGAAATAGATTCACAGACATAGGAAACAAACTTATAGTTACCAAAGGGGAAAGGAAGGGGGAAGGCTAAATTATAGATTTGGGATTAACAGATACACACTACTCTATATAAAATAGATAAACAACAAGGACCTACTGTATAGCACAGGGAACTACTTTCAATGTCTTTTTCTTAATTTTATTTTTTATTAAAGAGTAGTTGATTTACAAATGTTAGTTTCCGATGTATAGCAAAGCAATTCAGTTATACATATACATACACATACTTTTTTCTTTTCAGATTCTTCCATTATACGTTATTACAAGGAATTGAATATAGTTCCCTGTGCTATACAGTAGGCCCTTGCTGTTTATCTATTTTATATACAGTAGTGTGTATCTGTTAATCTCAACCAATATCTTATAATAAACTATGATGTAAAAGAATCTGAAAAGAATATATGTTTATATAATTTACATATAATTTACATAAGTGAAGTAGAAGTGAATTTGCTGTACACCAGAAACTAACACAACATTGTAAATGAACTATACTTCAATTAAAAGAAAAAAAAAGAGCCTTCCAGCAGACTGTCCCTCTCAGCCCTGGGCGCTGCCTCTGCTGTCCTGCGGACAGGGGACTTCCACCTCTCCCTCCCACCCTTGGTGTAATTATTCCTTTAATGTTTGTCTCCTCCAATACATTGCAAGTCCCATGAGGGCAGGGATAGGTCTTTCTCTGGCCTTGCTGTGTTCCTAACTTTAGCACAAAGCCTTGGGTTTTAAAGGTCCTGGATAAACACATGAAAATTAAATGAACAAATAAGTGAACTTCCACTCATCTTTCAAAGCTCATAATGGAAGTTGCTTCCACCAGGGACCTTTCCCCATCATTCTCAAGGTTTAGACGGCACTCCCGCCTTATATTAGACCACCAGAGCACCCCTCACACTAAGGTGTTGCTGCCTGTCTTCTCTGTCTCCCCCAAGGCCACATGCTGAGCTCCTGGGGGAACAGAGCACGCATGCTATTGACTTAGCCCCACTACGGAGCCCAGCACCCAGCGCCCAGTGCCCAGAGCCCTGCAGCCCAGAGCTGCAGTTCCCACTGAGCATTTGTCAAATGAATAACTGAATTGCCTTGCTTTTCTGATTCCCAGGATTTAACCAACATGTTTACTTGCAAGAAGAGTGGGAAATAATAGTATGAGCACCACCCATTTGCTGCTTATTTTGTGTTGGGCTTTGTGATGAGCACTTTGCCCCGGTCGTCAGGGACATCCAGGTTTCACCGGCTTGTGAATACAACGGAAGCCCCTTGTCTCATTATCGCCCAGTTATCATGATTTTGAACACCCACTTCCCCAAATACCAATGTCTGTCTCACTCTGTCTGTGATACCTCCTATGGTTATGGGAAGAATTTGAGACAATTATTCACATAAAGCAGAACAGTGCCTGCCACATACCAAGTTATGGTACTGCTCGTGCCATTGAGAGGTAAGCTTCCAGTCATGCCTGCCCTGGTCCAGTCTTACATCTCTCCCATGAAGGCAATCAGCAGAGACAGCCAGCATCTCTGCCCAATCCCAGACTCCCAGGAGACCCAGCCCAGGTCAGCTGTTCAATCACCTATGGGGTGTGTGTCCCCAGGGGGTGGTGATAAAGTACAGGATTATATTCGCTGTTACAGGCTGAATTGTGTCCCCACCCAAATTCATATGTGGAAGCCCTAACCCCCAAATGTGATTGTATTTAGAAGTCTGGGCCTTTAAGGAGGGAATTAAGGTTAAATGAGGTCACCTGGGTGATGTTCTAACCCAATAGAATTGGTGTCTTTAGAAGAAGAGGGAGAGAGGCCAAGGGCAGGCACACAGAGAGGAGAGGCCATGAGGACACAGGGAGAAGGTGGTCATCTGTGAGCCCAAGAGAGAGGCCTCAAGAGAGACCACACCTGGATACCTGGATGTCAGACTTCCAGCCTCCAGAACGGTGAGAGACTTTTCTGCTGTTTAAGCCCCCTAGATGGTGGTCTCTTGTATGGCGGCTCTAGCAAAGTAATGCATTGGCCGGGGACAGTTGGTGGCCCTTGCTTTTGCTCTGGGAGAGTGATTCTCAAGATCTAGAGCCTGGAACAGGGTGGGTGAGCAGTAAGTCCACAGCTATTTCTGTTGTTGTCATCACTGCTGTGGTCATTTTTGTTGCTGGGGTCATGTTTCTGTCATGTTCGTTGTTGAGAGGGGGGAACTCAGACCACTCAACAGCCCCCGAGGCTTCAGAGACCCTCAAGAAAAAGGCAAAAGTAACTCTTCTGTTCCTCACACATAAGATTTTTTTTTAGGTATAATTGACAGTATGATATTAGTTTCAGGTGTAAAACATAATGATTTGATATTTGAATAATTTGTGAAATAATGACCACAATAAGTCTCGCTAACACAGGTCACCATGCATCGTTAACAGTTTTCTTTTTCTTGTGATAACTTTTAAAATCTACTCTCAGCAACTTTCAAATATGCAATATAGCATCGTTAACTGTGGTCACCATGCTGAACATTATATCCCCATGACTTATGTACCTTATAACTCAAAGTCTGTAAACTTTGACCCCCTTCACCCATTTCCCCCATCCCCCACCCCGTCTCTGGCAACCACCTGTTCACTGAAACTAGGAGCTTGGTTTTTTGTGGTTATTGTTTGTTTTTTTAAGATTCCACATATAAGTCTGATCATATAGTATTTATCTTTCTCTGACTTATTTTCAGTTAGCATAATACCCTCAAGTTCCACCCCTGTTGCCAAAAAATGGCAAGATTTCATTCTTTTTCATATCTGAGTAATATTCCATTGTAAATAGATACAAATTTTCTTTACCCATTCATCTGTTGGTGGACACTTAGGTTGCTTCCATATCTTGGCTATTGTAAATAATGCTGCAATGAATCCAGGGGTGCTTATATATTTTCAAATTAGTGTTTTTGTTTCCTTTGGGAAAATACTCAGATGTAGAGTTGCTGGATTGCATGATAGTTCTAGCTTATGAAACCAAAAGTAACAGAGCAAATAAGAAGGAATTGAATCACGTTAGGTAAATAATTGATAAAAGTTCATCCTGCTATTTATTTATCATTTCAGTGAAACAAAATACTTTTTACATAAACTTTATTTTTTGAGGCAAAGAAAAGGTCTACCCATTTCCCTTTCATTGTGATTAAGTTCTGTTGGTCCTTTGAGTGGCTGTGGACTACGTGGAACCCTGTGTTCTGCCTCGGAAACTTGCTGCCTCTTTTATGTTGTTCTCTGGGAAAACTATTTTGCATTCCAAGTAAAATTCGAAGTGAATTTTGAGTTACGACGCGTTTATAAATTGGGCCGGATGATTTCCAGTTTTAAAAGGAGGCTGTGGTTCCTGCCAACACTCAAATTGGTACCTCACATCCCATATGAAAAAAATTAACTATCCTGTCACAACAGAGTTGAAATTCACTCCCTGCTGTGTAAGTGTGTTCCCGATATAAAAGGCTGTTAAACTCTGACTTATGTATTAGTGACCCTTCCTGTTTAATTTTTGTGAATTCCAAAGTTTCTAGAACAACATATCTCATTTTTTTGCCATCAGAAGAACAATAGAACAAATACTATTTTTCGAAAGGAAAGAGACTCTGGTGTTCCCTTTCATGTGTTTTTTGAAAAATCAACTTCCATTTGGCACCGAGAAGATTTCATTGGATCCCACCTCTTTTGAGCAATGCCACAAACTTTATTTGCAATGTGCTAGGTTTATCTTTGGATAGAAGACTGAGGAAGAACAGTGAGAGGGCAGGTGTCCTTTATATGCAATTAGCCTCATAAACTTCAACTTATTCTTTGCCACCTGTTACCAACAACACCTGCTTGATGGACTGGCTGTAACAAAAGAGGCATTCAGGGCCAGGAAAAAACTGTTATACAGTTGAAAGTCAAGTTTGCATATTTGGTGAGCTGTGTAAAAACTTTTTCAGAAATAAGATTGAAAATATTTGGCGGAAAAACACAACTTTTTGGGGGTCCCTCATCTGTGCACTTCTCATCTCCAAACCTCACGGGTCTCTAATGAGTTTGACCAGCTTCAGGTATATTCTTCCAGAATTTCTTCAGGCAAAAATAAATACATATGCCCTCGTGTATATGTTAAGCTGTGGATCACTTAAAAAACACCATATCTAGTGGGGATGATCTACTTCCAGGAATTTTTTTCTTTTTGGTATAAGAAAAAATATTGTAGGAAATGTTTCCACGGTTTTAATTTTCTAGCAGAGATAGCCCAGCCTGCTAACCAGAGCTGGGCTAGGCAGCAGTAGTTGTGCCATTGGTTTAAACTCTTAAGTCTGAACTCTAGTTAGGGCTTCAGCTGAGAAGGAGAATGTGCACCTGTGACTGTGCAGGTACGATGGAAACATGAATGTATCAATGCTTTGAGACGCACAAGCTCGTGGGCCAAAAGAGGTTATATTAATGATTACCTTTACAAGGACCATGACATTGTCTAACTTCCTTTGATGATAAATGAACAGCCTTAAATTGTACCTCAAAACTATGAACTAGATTTGCAAAGCAAGACCCTGCTATCAGATACAATCTTTATGATGGACTCATCAACCCAAACTTCTTTTATTGCTTGCGAATGTCACTGCCATTAGCCAAGGTTTACTGAACTTCCGTAACATGCTTTCTACCGTCCAGAGTTAGACAACTTACTGGCAGAGCTCTCTGGACATCTAGAATGTCTGAAAAGGCAGTTGGTAACCAGCCACAGAAGAGATCTATAGGAAATTGCTAAGGAAGCAATGGAGGTCTGCCTTCTTTTTCTCAATATATCTAAGGACACAAGTTTAACTGAACAGGATTTCACAGCATTGTTTCGCATAAATCAATATTAATTTATAGGTTCCATTAAAAAAATCCTGTCCAGTATCTTTGATCAGTCTAGACTATGGAAAGCATTTACCGTATTTGTTTTATATATCTAGCTGTCTCTATTATATGTAATATATATTATATATATTTTTTTCTGAATATTTAAAATGAAGTTGCAGACATCAGGACATTTAATCCTAAAAGACTAAGTGTGTTTATTTCCTGAGAACCAGAGCATTCATTTACATAATCATAGTACAATTACCATAATCAAAACTTCACGTTTGCAACAATGCCATTGAAACAATACCATTATCATGTATGTGGATATTACTCAGATTTCACCAATTGTCTCAGAAACGTCCTCTACAGCAATTTTTATTTTTCTTAATCCTTTTTCACCCTTGAGATCTTGAAAGAAGGTCATGGACTGAACCTCAAGAAAATGGGCAACATTTTCAGGAAGTTCTTATCAAGATGAAAAGAATGAAACGTCCTATGCCCTGATTGCTATCCCCTTTTCTGTTCCATCCAGTTTTTCTAGAAAATCTCAGGACCCGAAGATAGATCACAGTTACTAAGGCATTTGCCTGCCACGGTCCCCTTTGCCAAGCAAAGCAATAGAGCTGCTCTTTTCTTTGCTCCCAAATTCTGTCTCGGAGTTTGAATTTGCCTTTTGGGGTGCAGAGGCCGATTTTTCGGTAACAACCTGGGTCCAGCTTGTAGCAACGTGGCAGGTAGGGGTAGTTTGGTCAGCCTGTGGAAGGGGAAGCATGTCTAAGGAGGGATTGTGGATGGGGAGCAGTGACTTCACAGATCTTAATAAAATAAGAAAGGAACAAAGATGGGCATTGTTTAGGGAGCAATAAACAGGTAGGGGGTGAGCGACAGATGTAGAAAGACATGGCAGGATCCCATTAAAGTGCATATAAGGATTCATTTGCACCCTCTATTGAAAGTATTTACAAATACTTTCAAGCCCTAGACAACTAAATTGGGGGGCAGGATGGATGAGAATGGTGAAATCACTGGTGAGGGGGGAATGAGAGGAAAGGCAAACATTAAAAACGGCATTGAAGAAAAGTCTTTGAATGAGATTGACTTGCAAATGAGCATATGAGAGTATGTACATTTGAATAACTGTTCACATCAAAATAGTAGTCCTGGAAGGCCTGCATTTATGATTAACATGCTGGAAATCAGAATGCATTGAACTCTTACTGCAGGGTGTTTGCTGGGCTCTACACATGCAAAACAGAAGTCAGCTCAGA
This sequence comes from Camelus bactrianus, assembly GCF_048773025.1. Lineage (NCBI taxonomy): Eukaryota > Metazoa > Chordata > Mammalia > Artiodactyla > Camelidae > Camelus > Camelus bactrianus. The sequence continues at coordinate 16,933,552 of NC_133568.1, read as the reverse complement.
TACCTTATACTTTGAGATGCAAGTGAAATTAGCTGGAACCCTATCCTACTTGCAGTGGGGTAGGTATGGTGCATTTTCCTCGACCACCTCTAGCTACGATAGGCAGCATGACTTAACCAATTCTGTGAACATTTTTAAAAGCTTTGGGCAAATATATTGCCAAATGCTTTCCAAAACGTTGCAGCAATTCGCACTGTCCCCTGCAAGGCAGAGGTTTCCTGTTTCTCAGCATCCTTGCTGGTACTAGAGATGAATTCCTCTAACCTAGCAAGTGAAAAACATTGTTGTCTTAACTTGTGCTGAATTACTTCTGATGGATGGATGGATAGATAGATAGACAGATAGCTATAGATAGATAGATTCTAAACTTTAAAAGGTGAAAAGTTTCCACAACTGAGATCAGTCAGAAAAATATGCCACAGAGTCAAAAACCAAATAAGAATAAAGCCCCAAAGGAGAGTTTCAACTGTGCTGCGAGCAATAACAGCGTTACTGGAATAATGATGTTCAAGAACCATTCACTAAGATAAATAACTTCTCATGTTTCTATTTGTGAATGAAAAATGTCTCCTGCCATATCAGCAAACAAAGGATGCTGAGGTCTTCCAGCCAGCAGCCACTACCGCTGCCCCTAACAGTGAGCCTGAGGGAGCTCAAGATGGGAGAGCACAGGATGCTGGCCGCAGACAGCTAAGGTGCACATCAAAGGAATGATTTCAATGAGCCCAGCCTCTTGCATCTTCCCACGGAAAAGCTCTACATTCATGAGCTTGAGACATCTAGTGGTCTTTTCATCTTTCAATGTTCCGACTACTTGGTATGAGGCTTGAAGTCCTCAGAAAGCCTGCCAAATAAAACATAATTCTCAACTTTTAGGTTGTGTATTTTTTCCTCAGTCGACATATTTTAAGCAAGGAAGAAAACATTTTCACTGGGTTAGTGTGAGCCATCAGTAGGATAATACATGCAGAACAACTGACACCTAATAGAAGCCTAATCGGGGGTCAGCGGGATATTGTGTGCTTATCAAGTCACATTATTTTAAAGACACATCTCAAGGGTATCAGTGTTAGCAAATATGGAAAGTACAATAAAGGCCGAGTTCAGGAAGTGATAGTGGTAACAAATACTCACAACCCTCTGACCCTCTCCAAAGTCGAGCAAGTTTGCTCCCCTCTGTGTGGAATCACAGAATCTGTGCTTTAACGAGATTTCCCGTGAGTTTTTACAAAAGTAACCACAGTGTTCAAACCAGTTGATCCAGTTACAGCCCACATATCACATCTAGATACTTCTAGCAAAAATCTAGACAAATCATACAACCGTCCACAATTATCATACCAGAAATGCTGTTTAAGGCTTTATTTAGCACAATGGATTATAAGAAATTGAATGGCAGGGTAGATTTACGAGTAGATACACTTACCAAAGCAAATTACTATTAGGTGTAAAATATTAGTGCAATAAGTGTGTATATCCTGAGGTAATTTCAAATTAAAAAATTATTTTATGCCCAACTGCAGCTTTCACTTTTTATTTGGAAATAATGATAGATTTGTAAGAAATTGCAGGAGAAAAAAAAGTCCAGGGAAGTCCAGTGTACCCTTTGCCCAGCCTCCCCCAGTGGTAACATCTATAGTACAATGTCAAAGCCAGGAAATTGATATTGATATGATCCAGAGAGTTTATTCAGCACTTGTTGTATGGTGTGTGTGTGTGTGTGTGTGTGTGCGCGCATACACATGCATGTGGTGTCTCATACAATTTTATCACATGTGCAGCTTCAGGAAGCCACCAAAATAATTAAGATACAGAACTGTTCCATCACCACAAGGGTGCCTTGTGTTGTCTTTTTCTATTCCCTCTAACCCCCAGCCTCAACCTTGGCAATCACTCGTCTGTTGTCCCTACCTATAATTTTGGTATCTCAAGAATGTTATATAAATGAAATCATACCACGTGTAACTTTTGGGATTAGCTTTTTTCGCTTGAGATCCATTCACGTTGTGGTGTGCATCAGCAGTTCATTCCTTATTCTTGCTAGGTAGCATGCCACGACACAGGACACGGATGTACTGTAGGTTGTTTATCCAGTCACCTATTGAAGGACATCTGTTTATTGCCTGTTTATTTTCTATTGTATTATTTGGGAGGCTTTTTTTTTTTTCTTAAACTCCTAAGTTTTAAGAGTTTTGAAAATAGATTCTACATACAAGTCCTTTGTAAGACACGTGCTTTGTAAATATTTTCTCCCAATCTGTTGCATATCTTCTCATCCTCTTTCACAAAGCAAAAAAGTTCCTAATTTTGATGAGGTCCAAATGATCAACTTTTCTTTCTATGGATTGTGCTTTGGATGTCAGGTCTAAAAAAAGGTCTAAAAACTCTTCACCCAGTCCTGAGTCCCCTAGCTTTCCTCCTATGTTTTTTTCTAAAAGTTTTTAGATTTGCATTGTACTTTACATATACAAAGTCCACCACTGTCCAGCCAGCCAGCTCTCCAGCCACACCCCCTTCATCCCCTGCACTGAAACATTGCCATCTGTGGAGCGGACAAGAGGGCTGGTTTGCTGGATGCTGCTGGCTCAGTGAGGCAGAACATGTCTATTTGCTTAAGGAGTTAAGAGTAGCTTGAGATGAATAGTTGTTATTTCAAAGTTCTAAGCATGGAAGGGTCTGCCCAGGGTTCACTGATAGAGTTTTTGTCTTTGAACTTGTTCCCCTTACGAGGGCACTCAGGGTTGGCGACTTCTCAAATTAAAAAAAAAATGATAGAGAGTGAGGTGAATCACCCTATAATCAACCAAAATAAATGAAATTTCAGCTCCCAAAGTAAAGCACAGGCATCTTGGCTAGGTAGCCATCTGCGTAGCCATAGGGTCAACACGAGGCCTCTTTATCTAGAGCAAGAAGTATTTAAAGTATAAAGAATTTAAAATAATCTCAGCTCTATTATGGAGTATAACGTTAGACCCACGTGCACTTAAAAATAACATTCTAGATGTCAAAGAAACGTTATACTTGTGTGACTGTGTGTGGGAGCAAGGAGAGGATGCTTGTCAATACACTGCTTCCTTTTTCGTCCCACACCCACAAAGATGCTCCTCGGACTTAGATAAAAGAACCCAAGTCAACACTTTTCTTTATCACTTACCCTGGTAAAAGAAGCTACCCACATAGCTCATCCTGGGCCAAACAGGGACAGACGCCCCCACCCCCACCCTCTAATGCAGCCAAGGGTCTCTGAGAAAATCAGAAGCAACTTTTAAAGTAGTGCCATCATGTTTTAAATGCCCAAGGAGTATGCACTCTTTAAACAACGCATAACTTGAGTCTTATAAAACAAAATCCCTTCATTTATTTTGTTTAATAACTTTTGCTTTTTCAGCTGCTGGGTTTCTCTAAAGACTACAACTGTATTTAGGCATTAGCTACTTTCATCATTATCCTGGTGTCTACATTACCCTCCATGTTTTCAAGTGCTTATACCTTCAATCATACCACCTGTGGCTCAGGACTCCCATCTATTTGTAATACACTGGAATTATGAGAGGGCAGCTGGAAGAATTGATCTTCTGGCCAATAGTTGCATCAAATAAAATAGCATGACTTGAGGATAGGCAAAAGAAAGATTGTTATTTTTGGCTGAAATGTTCTCGAGAACAAAAATGATGATGCCGGACTCCAGAGGACGGTCATCTGTTGGTTTACTGGTTGGAAGGAGATCTCCCTACCCACCTTCCTTCTTAAAACCAAACACAGAAAGAGTCTGAAAACATTTTATGCCTTGTTCCAGTTCAACCTAAATTAAATAAGTTAAAAAAGCAAGAAACAATCTCATCTGTCCTATTAAAAACTTTGAAGACAGATACCCTGGTATACATTCAAAGTGTGTTTATAGACATTTAATATATAGAATCTCTATTTCATTTTCAATTTTTTTTTATATTTGCAGAACAAGTTTTGAATTTTGTAGTGATTCTCTATATTCTCTAAGAGCAGACATTCCTTCCTTTTCAGGGCTGAATAATATTCTACTGTCTGTATAAAGACATCATTTTTAAGTACATTTATCTCTGTAGGAAACAGACAGGGATCACCAGTTTTGCCTACAGAAGGATATACCCAGAATGCTTCAATACAAAAGGAATCCATTAGGTAGGGCAAAACTCACTTCCCTAAATGGGTTGTCCTTTTTAATATGAAGATGACCTACTGTCAGGGGCCCTGATTAACCATTATCTTCCCATTTAACATTAATTGGGAAATTCCTGGTTTGAAAAGAAATTATTAATAACCTAATTATGGTAGCAAGTATTCAGCCACTCGCACCATGATGACAAATCTTGCAGCTGCTGGACCAGGTCCAGAAGGGTGAGGTCACCCATGAGCCTTGGCTCCCGGGCTCTGAGGCCGCCTCAAAGTGACAGAGGAGCCTTCGGTGGAAACTCCTGAGTGACGATTGTACAGAAGCAGCTGATCTCTAGGGACAGCTCTGATAACCATTTTTTTTTCCTGGTAGAGGTACTGCCTTTCTAAAAAAGGAAAATAAAAAATCCCCCAAAGGAAATGAACAGTGACTTCTTTGCTGGACTGAAATGCAGAGGTCTACACCCAAGAATAAAACAATGTAAAAAAAATTCCAGAGGAAATATCTTTCTTCTTTAGAAATGTGAGCACTTACTTCAAGCAAACCAATAAGAACCAAGCTGACAAACAGGGCGGGAGTTCGTTTCATGAGCCTCAAGTATCGGGAAGCTTCACCCGAAGGCCTGGTCCTGACCTAAGGTGGCTGTGATCTCTGCAACCTGTGGTTTATGCTTTCCCTGGAGCTTAAACTTTTGACCTGTTGCTCTTTTTCTGGGTTTAATTGTCCTTTGTGATCAGGGGCTTATCTAATAACTCTTGAATGGAAGGGATGTATGTTCTCCATTCCAGAAGCAGCCTGGTGTTAGTGGAAAGATCTCAGAACTGAGAATTCAACAGGCCTAGATAGAGTCCTTCTCTGCCTCTTAGAAGCTTTGGGCAAGTGACTTGCACTGTCTCAGCATTGGTTGATCTCACTGGGAAAATGAACCTAACACTACCTGCTCCATCAGATTATTATTATGAGGATTACATGAGATAGTATTTGTAAAAGTGTCCGATTATAGGGGGTACTCTATAAATGTTGGTGCCCACATCCTCTCTGGCACAGTCGAACAGGGGGACAATGGCCTACCCTCAAAGAGCTTACACTCTAGAGGGGAGGCAGATACTAACCAAACAATCACAAAAGTCCAGTTGAACCTGGGTCAAGCTCTGTGACAAAGGAAAGGTGCAGAGTGCTCTGAGGGTCATGAAGAGATGACTGGCCTGGGATCTGAAGGATGAACAGGCATTAGTCAGGCAAAGAGACAGAAGACTGTTTCAGGCAGAGGCCTCCAGACTGGGGAGAGGAGTGGATCATGGCAAGTGAGAGGGCTTCAGAGAACATGAGGACAGCTGGAGGCAACGACTGAGACAGCAGTAGGGGAGGCGCCTGAACTGGGTGCGTGCTGTTGGCTACCCTACCTTTGGTCTTTATTCCGAGGTCAAGGGAAGCTATGGAGGGTGGAGAGGTCACTGTTGAAGGCTAAACATTTCACTTTTAGAAAGCTCCCTGGTGCAGGAGACAGATGATACTAGACTGGGTGGTGGTGATGGACATGGAAACATGGAGATGAACTGGAAAGTGTGAGCGAACATAAAACCCAAGGCATCACATGGTGTTTGCTCTATACAGGTTTATAGAACAAATAAGCAAATCAGGGGCATTTTTAATGTATAGCACTGATGGCTGGCCCAGATGTGACCCTGGAGCACATGCAGAATGATACGTGTGTGTAATTTGGCCATAAAAAGAACGAGTACACACTGCAATACAGACGAACCTTGAAAACGTTATGCTAAGTGGAGAAGCCAGACACAAAGACCACATATTAAATGATTCCACTTATATGAAATGTTAAGAATAGGCAGAAGCTCACAACACTGTAAACTAACTATAGTTCAATTTTTAAAAATAGGCAGAAGCTATAGAGACAAAACCAGGGGCTGGGGGACATGGGGGAATTGAAGGGTGACAGCTAAAGGGTATGGGGCTCATTTTTGAAGTGATGAAATTGTTCTAAAATTGAATGTGAGACGGTGGCACAACTCTGAATGCACTAAAAGCCATCAAGTTGTACCCTTTAAATAAGTGAATTGTAAAAATTATATCTCAATAAAGCGATTATCAAACCGTACTTACATTTATGTTTACAGGGGTGAGAAGTCCACAGCCAAAAACACTGCCACCCAGAGGGGAGGCTATAGCTCAGTGGTAGAGCATGTGCTTAGCATGCACGAGGTCCTGGGTTCAAGCCCCAGTACCTCCACTAAAGTAAACAAGCAAACAAACCTAGTTAGCTACCTACCCCCTCAACAGTTTAATAAAAAAAAAAAAAACAACAACCATGGCCAATAGAGTCCAATATGCTTGAACTCCAAGGTGCCCAGGGCAGGAAAGAGTCCCTGGTCCTTAGCCCTACTTTGACCCTGGCTTCCAAGTCCTCCCAGAGCAAATAAGATAGAACTGCCTGCAGACTTAAGGGGAAGGGAGAGAGAGGGCATTTAATTTTTTTAAACACTTCATTACTACCTACTTCACTCTGTGGATCTGAAGTGAAGAACTGTCACATGACAGCAGCTGCCACTGAGCAGTGAGTGACTCAGGGAAGACAGAAACTCCTACTCATCCTCCAGGTCTCCATTCAGATGTCCCCTTCTCCGAGAAGCCTTCTGTGACTTCTAAGTATGAGTCAGGAACTCCTGTCTTCCCACCTGCCTCCTCCCTTGAGGCACTAACCCTCCGGGGACACGTTGCTTGTTTCCTTATCTGGGTTCCCACTGAGCTGCCATCTCCTTCAGGGCAAAGCACCGGGGCTGGTTCGCTAGTTGTATGCCCAGCTCTGCTCTACGGGCTCGTGCACGGGAAGTGTTCAGTGAGTCTTTAGTGAATCAGTGAAACAAACACAGCCCTAAATCTGCTCAGAAAGAAGACAAAAACCCAGCTTTCCGAAGACAGCTCAGGAAAGAATCTGCAGCCATGGTGGCCAAAACAGAGGTTGGTCTGAGGCACGTGCTCGGGAGCCAGATGCTTTGTAGCGCAAAGAGGACAGGAATCAGCACGTGCAGATGACTTCATGCTTCCCCAAAGCAAGGATCGCTTTCACATGGCTCATGCTTTGGGAATCTCCCATTCCAAACAACTCCAAGTTGTAACATCAGTCACACTTGACCTAGCACCTTCTTGTCTTCTACCCCGTGGGGGAGAAACAATAATCCACCAACGCTGATACCAAGGTGCTTCCTTTTATTTTTTTTCTTTTTTCCCTTTCGATGCATCTGAATTTCTGGGATCTAGAATTTAAATGGGTGTCTCCCTGAGTGGGTCCCAATAAAACATTACCTAGGGAGATGAACACATATGAACCTCTTTTGGTTTCTTTATAGATTTCAAAATGCCTTTCATCAGCAAGAAAGTGTCATTTGACATTATTAATACCTAAAAAGCAATTGCATTTAATTGGAACACCTTGCATTTACCTCTGCTTTAAAAAGGCAAAGCAGGCTGCGCCGGGGCCATTGAGACCGTTACTTGTGCTTGGCTCTGCCACGGGCCCCCTCCATGGGGCCTCACTTTCCCTCTGTGTAAAATGGGTGGTTGGTTGAGAGTTTTAAGGTAGTTTCTGTTTCTCCAGGGATATTTCCAGTTTTGCTTGCTGACTTGGAAAATTTAGCTGCACCCTTGAGTCTTCCCTAGCCACAGTGAGAAACTCTATTCAGCTATGAGCTGTGACAGAGAACTAAGAGTGGCTTAAATACATAAAGTCCAGAGGGAGGCAGTCTGTGGGTGGGTGGTGTGGCACCGTGATGCAATCAGGGACCCAGGCTTTTCTTATCTTTCTGGTCCAGACTCAACAAATGGTTTCCATTTCAACGTCCCATCAGATCCAAGATGGTGACCAGCTCAGCAGCTGTCACGGCCACCTCACAGATGAGAAGACTCAGAAAAAGGATGTGTTTACTTTTAGAGCCTCCCTGGAACATCCAACATTCTGCCTACACCTCACCAGCCAGAACTTAGTCACACACCCATTTTACAGATGACAAAGCCAAGTCTGAGAAAGGTCACATGACCTGACAGAGGCACACAAATGGCTAGCAGCAGGCAGGCAGACCCTGTCTCCTAACTCCTAGTCCCGGAATGGGACCACCTTACAAGATGTTGTTTATTTTTTTCCACAGGGGATTAGCGTTCCGTGGAGAGGGACCGAAGGGGTGAGGCTCTGGGGCTCTACCAGGGGGAGAACCCGTTTTCATGGGGCCTGAAGTTTATACAACTGGTGGAGGGGGTGGGCTCTTTAAAAGAAAAAATAAAAAAACCTACAAAATTAAAAATACGAAATCAGGCACAAGGCCTTGGAGGGTCCCTGAAGTTTAAGTATTTTTAGCCTCTTGATGAACCTGCCACTGGGGTCCCATCATGGATTCAAACAAGTCAGCTCCTCCAACCTCCATTTTACATGACACTCCTGCATTAAGGAATTGCAGTTAAAAAACAAAACTTTGTAAAAAAGTTTGAAAATCAGTGCTCTGCACTAGCTGTCACTCAGCATTGCTCAGGACTGGCCAGAGTAGCCAATGAAGTCACCTGCCAGCATTTAATTGTCAACATTTTTGAGAAATTAAATTGTTTTAAGTGAGTCATAGGACATAGGCTTGGATAGGACGTAAGAGCTGGTACTTGGGGAAGCACAGTAACCTTTGACTCACAAGATGGAATTTGAATAATTCTTGATCAGGTGCCCCACAATCAGATGTCTAGATTGTTTAGATTTTAATACCTGTGAATTTAAAATTTTCAAATGAAGCATACATTAAAGAGCCCATTTTTTTGGCATGTGTTTTTGTTTTTTGTTTTTAAATTAATGGAGGTACTGGGGATTGAAGCCAGGACCTCGTGCATGCTAAGCATGCACTCTACTATTGAGCTATACTCTCCCCCTTTTTGGCACGTGTTTTAAATACTGGCATTTATTTCCATTAGTGGATGGGGGAAGGAGGGTGAGCTAGAATTCTCAGTGTGTGAGAATGTGAGGATCACCTTGGGATGTCCTCATCCTAAGGAAAGAGGAAGGTTAGAGCAATGAGCTTTATGCAGCTTCAAATCAGGGATAATCTAGAGAGAGTTGTCCTGAGTGGAGCGTGGGTTTTATGGGTTCGCTTCACCCCTTGTTTGTGGATTGTTCTTGCTTCCTAAAAGTGTTGTAGGACATTGGGGTCCATCCATCAGTGCTCAGGACCCTACTGAGAGGGTAACAAGGAAAAGAGGGGGAGAGGCATTGCCTCTGTAATGACCTTTCTCCCTCATCTCCCCAGATCCCGGGACAGGTTTCCTCGTTTGATGCTCCAGGGAACTGGTGTGGGCAGAGCCTGATAGAAGATCGTGGTCTTAGTGGAGGCAGCAGATTTAGAGGCAGTAGCATCAGGAAAGAAGGAGGGTACTTGCTCCCAGGTATTAGCCAGCTCTGTCTGTGAGATATCGGGAGCTGGCCGCTGGGGACTGCCTGACTTATTTGAAGAATTTGTGGAACTCTGTGCTAGCAGGTCAGAGTCAGACCGGGGAAACATAGGAGAGGTGATTTTCCTGTCATCTCAGATTCAAATTCCGCAGTACCCGTCAAATGCTGTTCCAAGGGAAACCTGAAAGGAAACACTGCCAAAACCCACCCAAACCCCCCAGAACAAAACAAAATGAAAAAACCAAACCAAACCAAACCAAACAACAACAAAAATTGCCAGCATTTATCTTGTTTAATCAGGAGACAGAGCACTGCCAAAGTGCCTCTCTATAAGCAGCTCCTGGTAACTCCCAATACTACAGCTCTGTAATACAGTTTGGAATCAAGGAGCACACATATGCATTATTTATATACACAAACTTTTTTACTTTGCATTTTCATGTAAGAATATACCTGGGGGATTTTTCGAACAACAGCCCAACTTGGTCTCCCTGATTTAAAAAGACAGTTGATTATTAGACCATTGGATGGACATGGCCTCTGTTAATGGACATCAAGGTCACCTCTGGTCTTTTGCAGTGAAAAATATGCTGCAATGAATATCTATGTACATTCACCTTTGTGTACGTGTTCAAATGCATCTCGAGGATAAATTCCTAGACACGAATTCTTAGGGCACAAGGCATGTATATTTAAAAATTCTGATATGTGTTTCTGAATTTCCTTACAAAGAAGTTGTACAATTTGCATTCATACCAACAGTGTATGAAAGTCCATGTCCATATAAACACTGCCAATGCAGTGCAGTACCAGACTTTTTTTTTTTTTTTGGTTTTGGTTTGTTTTTTGTTTTTTTTGGAGGGGAGTAATTTGGTCTGTTTGTTTGTTTATTTAATGGAGGTACTGGGGCTATTCCCTACCCTACCCCAGACAATTTTTTTTTTTTATCTTTGCCAACATAATAAGTGAAAATTTTTTCACAGTTTTTTTTGTTTTGTTTTGTTTTGTTTTGTTTGCATTTAGTTTGCTTTTCTTTGATTGGGAGGGATAACCACTCATGCTAGATGGCAGTTTAGGAAAATAAAAAAGGCAGAATTCATACAAAGCATAGGCGGCTCTAACTTTATGGAAAATTTGAATATCATTTTTTCTATGGTTCCAGTAACAGCATCAAACTTAACTCAGGTCCCGTTCCTAACAGAACAAAAAGTTTTCTTGTACTCAAGTCACCATTTCCGGAATGAAGTAAAGAAGGTCAAATCACAACCCATTAAATAATAGGAACCAGAGAGAAATAAGACGTTTTGAAGCCCTTAAAATAGTTGGTGGGTTGTGATTGATCAGATGTTTCCAGAAGCTGTTCTGATAAATGCATAAATATTCAAATATAGCAAATAAGTGGATAAATCATCAGCAGAAGATACTATACAGCTATTAAGAATATGACTATGCAAACCACTCATTTATTCTATAAGAACTAATAGGCACTTGGGGTGGCAGAGCAATCTTCTAGACCAAGAGAGACCAAGAAGAATAAGGGCCCGTCTTGGGTCTCAAAGGGCTCACAGTGCTGTGGGGAATGAGACAGGTAAATAGTTAAGATAAAATGGAGTAAAAGTTTCTCTAGATGTTAGGTGCAAAGTGCTTTGGGTACTGCTCTCCAGGGGAGACTGGGGCAAGGCTTTCCCAGAGGAAGTCACTTGGGAAATGAGATTGGATAGATGAGGGCTTTTCAAGCAGAGGGAACACCAAGTGCTAATCAAAATGCAGTGAATCGCAAACAGCTTGGAATAGGGGGAGGTTAGGTCTTGAAGGATGAGGGATGAAGTTGGAAAGGTAAACATGCTTTCATGTCACGATGGTAAATGGTGAAAACAGCAAAAGACAATACATGCAAATTTCTTACAATTACATAAAATTATGGCTGCATATACGAACAATAATCCCAAGGTATTTTGGAAAATTGTTGATTAAAGTCTAAATTATATGAATTAAGTTTAACTAGTGTTATTATTAATATACTGTTAAATACTTATATTATCGTTACATATCCATATAGATAACAGGTTATTAAAATCTCCTCTTTGTAGAAAAGAAAAACTGCAACCTAATCCCATATATTTACATGCTCATGGATGCAAAAGAAAGAGAAGTGAAATTTAATAATAGGCCTGGGAACATCTCTTGCAGGTTAAGCACGGGTAATAAACTCAGACACAGTTACCTGATGTTTAATGTTTCTTTTGCAATCCAATTTTTGAATTGAAAATGTTGGTCAGGAAAAAAAGCCACTAAGTAGTAAAGGAGGTGGAAAGCATATAAGTCAGAAGGAATTTGGAAAATTATTTGTGTAGAGACAATAGAATATATCATTTGTATCTGTTGTTTTAAATACCATTTAAAAGAAAGTGGGTCAGACTATTCGAAGCTGCTAATTTCATTTATTGCCAAGACAGGCTCTGGTGAGAGATATCTTCCTAAAATGCTTACAATTCTGGAGCTGGTCTAGACTGGCTGTGAAGAATTCACCTTCCAACCGGCTTCACCTTGACTGCCCAGCATGGGTTACAATAGCACCTAGAGTGGCATGAATACCTTTCCACTGGCATTAAATGCTTTAGCTTAAATGACCACCATGTTTAGCAAAGAACTGAATACAGGCAGTATCACCTCCCTGTAAACATATCTTTTAACCCTTGGCTCCTTCAGAAAAAAAATTCTAGGAAATGAATTTTTAGTAAAATTGAGCTAGTTCTCTTGGCAGTCACCCCAGCCTTCCTACCTGCATCATGGAAATGCACAGGAATGCTGCCAAGAAAAGGAAAAACAAAAAAAGAAACAGTTGGAGGAAATTACGAACTACAAAAGCTACACCCTCTTTTAGAAGTGACTGTTTAATAATTTCCCCCAGCAGCTTGCAAGGTAGGGGTTTTAATTACTGATTGGGAACGGCTTCTCAACAAAACCAGAAGGCTTATTCAACTCCACCTGGGGATGCTGAGAAAGTATGGCTGAGGCTAGTGGGATCAGGCCGCTGCCTGGACGAAGAAGTCATTGATCAAATGATTCATGGAAGACACAGTTCAAAATCAATTCTCATTGCGCGCGTGAGATACTTTCAGTCATTGCCCTGACAAGGCACTCTGAAATTTGGCACAGTTCTTTCAGAGAGGTCAAGGGTCAGGGCTTCCAAGTGATCAGCTTCCTTTATCAGCAGCATCAACTAACTGAGTCTCAGTTCCCAACAACCAGGAAGGTGCAGAAGGCTGACTTTGGGGAAAGTCAGTGAGAAAAGGTTTGACCATGCCCATTTCTGGTGGGTTCCAAGTGAGATGAATTTTCAAAGAATTTCTCTCACCTAGAATGAAACTCCTTCACCTTTTTGTACCTACCCTGACCACATTACTTAAAATTGCACCTCATTCTCCCACTTCTAATCTCTTAGCCCTGTTCTTTTTTTTCTTAAATGATTTTTAAAAAAAATTAAAGTATAGTTAATTTACAGTATTATTATTAGTTTCAGGTGTACAACATAGTGATTCAAAATGTTTATAAACTTCATTTAAAGTTATTATAAAATGTTGGCTATATTCCTTGTGCTATACAACATACCCTTGTAGCTTATTTTATTTTATACGTAGTAGTTTGAACCTTTTAATCCCCTTCTCTTATCTTGCACCTCCCCTCTTCCTTCTCCACTAGCTTGTTCTCTAGATCTGTGGGTCTGTTTCTATTTTGTTATATTCATTCATTTGTTTTATACTTTAGATTCCACATAAAAGTGATAATATACAGTATTTTCCTTTTCTCTCTGACTTATTTCACTTAGCATAATACCCTCTATGTCCATCCATGTTATTGCAAATGGCAAGATTTCATTCTTTTTTTTATGGCTGAGTAAGTAGTATGGCTCTTCTTTATCCATTCATCTGTTGATGGACACGTAGGTTGCTTCCATGTCTTGGCTATTGTAAATAATGTTGCTATGAACACTGGGGTGCATGTAGCTTTCTGAATTAGTGTTTTCATTTTCTTTGGATATATACCCATGACCTGATCATGTCAGTGCTATGGTCAAAACCTTTGCATTGTTTGCAGGTGCTGCTAAAGGCATGCTCCCTGCACCGCCTCCCCCCACCCCCAACTATTTAGCCTATATTCAGTTGAGGCCCCAATTCCCTTGCTGGTCTTACCTTTTAACACTGCACTCCCAGGCATCTGGTCTATCTATCCCACTGTCACTAAGCCAGCCCTGTGTTTTCTGGCTTCTGGACCTTTGCTCTGTTGTTGGGTTCAGAAAATAAGCACTGGAAGGAATCATTTGAGATTATCTGGTCCAGACCCATTTTATGGATGAGGAAATTGAGGCCCAGAGTGATTAAATGACTGACCAGCACCACCTAGTCAAAGACAAGTGTGACTAATGAAAAAGAAACCCAAGGCAATATAGTGTTTAACAATATCAGTTGAATCTTTCATATACTGAAGATCAAATCTGTAGACCACTCTTTGAATACCCTCTCCTCACAACCCTGATCCATAAAAGTGTGAATTTTGAGTCCTATCTCAAGCATGGCCCCTTCAGTGAAGTCTCCCTAAAGTCCTCCCTTGGGAGTCTGAACTCTCAGGCCAATGACCTGAACTCTCTGATCTATAGGCAACTAGTTGTTTGTCTGTGAGTCTTATCACTCCTATTACATTTTAAGCAAATTCTCTGATTCATCTTTTACTTTCCTCCATTCTTATACCACACTGTCCACAGCAGGTGAGCGGTAAATTCCGCAGAGAAGAGTTTCTGGCACAGGGAGTGTAATGTATATGCACTGCCGGCAAGGGTCGAATTCACGCGCCCAAACACCAGCTAGCAACCATGCACGTGAGTCCACAGTTTCCAGCTATACCGTGCACCCTGGTTCCTTTTGACTCCACACTAATAAAGGTGAGGGAATTTGGTCTCAGCAGAAAGCCTGCTTGCTACAATTAGTGGGTAGGTTTCCCGACTTCTTTTGGCGCCTTCTCTTCCCCCACCCTCCGCGCGGCGAACCGCGACGCGCATTCGGCGACCGGTCCCGGAACGTGACTTGGCATTGAGGGTACAGCTCTCCTTACCGAGGGAGCTCAGGTCCCGGGCGAGCCGCGGCCTCGCCAGCTTTCCGGGCTGGCGCGGTCACCGACCCCAAGCGGCGGCCAGGCTGGCGGGAAAGTGACACGGGACTGGCCGGGCAGGGTGGCGAGCGCGGCTTCCAGGGACCGTCCGGGGAGCCGAGACCGGGCCAGGAGAGGCGGGGGCGAGCTCAGGGCACGGCTGGGGTGTCCGCCTGCCGCCGGGGCGCACCGAGGGCGCGGGGCTCGACGTGGGCCACGTCTGCGTGCCCCGGGACTCGCCGTCCAGCTCCTCTCCGCCCCCAGGAAAGGGAGGGCAGACGGCCGGGCCCGCCCCCAGCCCCGCCGCGCGAGGCGGCCGCAGCTGCCAGTGGGAGACTGGAGGCACCACCCGGGAGCGGAGAAACCAGTTTGGCCGGTCCCGCCGAGCGGAGGAAAAAGGGCGGCCGCAAAGGAAGGGGGCGCGGACGCGGGGCGGGGGAAGGCAGGGAGCCATTGGAGAGCTGCGAGAGCCGGAGGAGCCGCCGCCAACTGGACACGCTTCCCGGGGCCCCGGGCCAGCCCCGTGCGCCATGAAGCGCTAGCGCGGCGGCCAGCGCTGGGGCCGGGCGGGCGGCGGCGGGCAGGTGCGCAGCGAGCGCGCGGAGAGGCGCGCACCCGGTGGATGCCCCTGCCGGGGCCCAGCGAGCGCCAGGTAAGGAGGGACACGGCGCCGGGGCCCCTGGTCTGCCCCACCCCGCCGGCCCCGCAGGTTCCCTGGCCGCCCCGGGGCGGCGGACTCCAGGGATCCGAGATGCCGTGGCAGCAGCTGCCCGCGCCCTCGGGCTCCTGAGCTCACACGGGTGGAATTTGCGTGGCGGTGTCGCGAACCTTCGCGGCGTCGGGGATGGGGAGGCACAGCTGGTCGGGTAAGCAGCACTGAGGAAAAGGCCATGGGGTTTTCACCCGCGTGGAGTAGAGGGAAATCGCAGGAGGTGTTTGGGTTTTTCGCTCGTTTGCTACGCTCATGCCTGGGCTTAAACTCCGAGGATCCAGCTCGGCAAGGCTTGTGGGCACTTGAAAGCCGCAGGCTTCCCTGTAATACCTGTCGTCTCTCTGGAAGCCCCGCTTGACAGGGTTCTGCTGGGGCCGATGCGAACGCATCCGGAAAAACTTTGGGTCCGAATGTTCCTTCCCCTTTGGGAAAGGATGGATCCCTTCCACCGCGCCTGCTGCCGGACCTGGTACCCTCCAGACATCTTCTGTGGGCATGAATGCAAGTTGGGAGCTGATGGGGAAGAGGGACCCTTTTCCCCGGTGATTGTAGGGCCATATTCACCAGCTCCCATGGCACTGCCACTCCTTCCTCCCCCAGTTTGACGCCCGGTGCTGTCACCTCGTTGTGTGCCTGCGGAGAGGCAACTTGTTGGGGGAGGGGTGTTGCAGATAATGGCTGGTGTTTTAACCCCCCAACTTCCCCACTACTCCCTAAGAGCTTGTAATTGTCCGCGCAACTTCTCGTGGGGAGTGTGCGAGCCTGGTGCTCGCTGCGGGGAGGCTTGGATCGTCGACCTGTGACAGCTGTAGGGGAGGACGAGGGCGCAGAATCGGGGAGGGGGTTTGACACGCCCAAAGAAGGGCAACCGGGCTACATTTCCGCTGGGTGAGTCCCCCTCAACCGCGCAGCCCCTGGCGTGTTCCAAGTCCTTCTTGGGTAGCTCCGGACGCCTCCAGTTTCCCCTGCCGGAAACTGCCCGCCCTATTGGCTTAAGAAAAGATTCTCTCCCATCTTCCTGGTTACATTGCCTTCAGATTTCTGCCTCCACTCCTTGAGAATTAACTGAAACAACACAGGCCAGGTACTTGATGATCAGCAAGCGCGCAGTAGGTTACGGACGAAGGTTAACTACGTGCAGGAACAAACACTAAAAGTGATGTTTGATAAAGTCTCCAGTGATGGTCAGCACAAGCGTAGATAAAAAGAAAAAACTCAAACTGTGAAGTAGAAGTTCTAATTTTCATCGTCTGGGGAGCACTCTTGTGTGAGACCTAAAATGCCGTTCAGTAATTCTGAGCCTGTTGTTGAAAGGCCTTATTAAAACCTATTATAAATGCATATACTGCGCAAAAGATGATTAATGATTATTAGCTGATGCTGATTACTTTCTAGGGGAGAAGTCTGCCTGCCTGCAGTTACTCCTCTGAATCCTCTTAATGGTGTTCATTAAATAGTGGAGGCTTCCTTGTTCTGATTTGAGATTAGAAATCTTTACCTCTCTTCATTTGCCATTTTCTAATGACTGTGCTTTGGTAATTTCTAGGGATTCTTTGTAATTGAGGCTTTAAAAGTGTGAGTTGGTAAAAAGTCCACAGGTGTAAGGAATCTGCAGGTGAACAGCCAGTTCAGAACTGGTTCTGTTTCACCTGGATTTCTCTGGAATCTTGGCACTAGGAGTACTGACCAGATCTGGCTGTGGAATGTTTCCCTGTCTGCCTTTTCCTCCTTCCTTCCTTTTTTCCCTTCCCTTCTTTCCCTCTCTTCCCTCTAACACAAGGAGTAGTGGAAAACTTGTGGATTTCGAGTCCCACAGATTTCAGTTCTTTTACGTACTTTAAATTGTATTGTCACAATTCATTCTTATATTTCTTCACTTACTTTAAAAATTGTACAACCTTAGATGAATTTCTAAATTTTCTGAACCTCAGTTTACTCATTTGCTGGGAAAAACAAATTATCAACCTCCCTGGGTTGCTGAGAGCAATAAATAAGAGAACAGGTGAATTGTTCCTTAAATATAGTAGGTGTTTGGATGTTGTTTTCCTATTTTCTTTATTAAATGGATATATTTTTTTAAAAATTAGTATGATGCCCAGGTATTTGACATATTTTAAATATTTTCTTGCCTTCCTAAAGTTTGAGTTCAATTTTAGTATTTGGTAAACAGTCATGGAATCTAGGTGATCCTTATAACTCACTAGAGTGAGATTTTAATCTACTAGTTACCTTTGCTCTTTAGTTTCAGTCATTGTTAAAAGAAGCCTATGCACTTATGAATGCAGAGAAACTTGCTTTTTAGATAGTAGAACAAGTTTTATGGGGTCCATTCGTGTCCTCATGTCCCACGTCTCTAAAGAGAGGTGCCTTTGAAGTTTCTTAAGCACTTAAATTTAGAATTTGCTTCTGTTGCTGCTTCTCGATTAGTCCCCTGGGAAGTTTTTCTTTGAGGTGTCTTTGGGTGTCTTGTGAGTTTTCAAGTCTGTTTGTTAGTGTCGTTCAATTAGATGAATTGTATTCGTGCCTGTAGGTGCTTTGTTACTTATTAAGATAAGTAAAAATTAATTTGCCTCCAGCAGAGTTTTATTAACACAAAAAGAAGATAGCTTTATTTTGTTAACCAAGTTACTCCGAAATCCCCTTCCCTGTGCCCAGCTAAAAATAATACCCAGTCTGAGACCTTTTGAGGTCTGGTGTATCTGAAGAGCTGGCATTATGGAGGAAGCGTCTAGAAAGCATATATAAACCCACACAGACACATATACATAACAATCTTCTTTCTCATTTTTATTCTTAGCAAACAAAGGGATTTTTATCATCTGATCATTTAGGAATGCATTAATACTTTCCCTAATTCTTCTAAATGCATTGCACTTTTAAATAGACTGTTGTCAAAACCATGCACAATTGGAAAAATGTTTAATAACTGGTTCAATGGCAACTGAGTCCAGAGGCGCCAGTAAGGGGTTGGTAGCAGGTGCTTTGGCATCCTTTGACCTGGCTTGAAATATAACCCAGGGTAACTGACTTAATCTTTCCAGCCTCAGTTTCCTCAATCTTTTCAGCTTCAGTTTCCTCATCTGTGAAATGGAATCATAATAGTACTACATCACAGCGTTGTGTGAAAATTTCCAAATGAGAGAAGTTAGTTAAAGGGGCTTAGCGCAGAGCTCAATAAAAAGTGGTCGTTAATATGACTGTCGTGTTGTTGGTATCATTGGGTAAATATTTATGGCTCGTGCAGCTGTTGCCTTTCTCCTAGACTGTGCAGGAGACAGGCATCACTCTATTTGTTAGTATTTATTTTGCAAACAGGTGCTTCTTTGCACCGGGCATAGGCAAGAAAGAATGCCCCAGAGAAGGAGAGGGCTTCTGAACGCCCAAATCCAGGGCTTGGGTTCTGGAGCACAGGTATCGGGGTGGGGGGACAGTGGCATGAAGGACCGGCGTGCTCAGTGACCTGGGGATGTGCACACTCTGTCACAGCCAGGAGGGGCGGCTGCTCCCCCCTGGGCGTGCTCTCCTCCTCAGAGTGGAGGCCCCTGGGACATACTGAGTGCTGCTGGGTCGCCTTTACCCCCCATTTCCTGTCTGTGTTTCATCTCTTTCACGTCCGTACTCTTGTTTTTTGTTTTTTTGTTTTTTTAAATGACTCTTCCCTGTTCACAACTCAGGAGTTTCTGAATTTTGAATCCTTTTCAAAGGATTCATGCTCTCCGCATGGTATCTGAGTGGTGGCGCCTGGTAAGCGTTGCTAATGACAGAGACCCTTGGTACAATCCCATCCATCCATCCATTTGTTGATTTAAAAAATGGCTTGAGCATCTTCTTCAGGCACCAGACTGGCGATTGCCTCCCTGCTTCATGGAAGCCTGTGAGGTTCGCAGAGGGCCTGGGTTGTGTCTCTCGCTTTTCTTCTTTGGTGAGAAAGTAGATGAGGCAGTCTCTCTCTTCTTGCTCAGGGCCTTGTCCCTCTCTGCATGGAGAGATGGTTGCCTTAGACCCTGGAGGGTGGCCCCCACCACTTCTGTCTCTGAAGCTCTGTGTTCATTTTCAGTCTTCACGTCCACTGACTCCTGGGGGTCATCCTTCTGTGGTGATGACCACATCCCCCTAGCGTGACTGAGAAACCTGGCATTTCTGCAGTGAGTACATGTGTAGCCTGACCTTTGGCTAGCAACTTGGTCTTTATTTACAGGGCTGTCATTTATGGCTTTGTCTCTTTGCGGAATGGCTTTTGTTCACCAGAGTCAAGGTCTATTTGATTTAGAGCAAGGGAGTGTTGGTTGAAACCAGTTTTCTAACCTTTACTCAAATTGAGTTGAGCTGGAATATCCTCATGGGAAGTCCTCAGGCACCAAGCATCATCCTCTCACAGGCTCTGAGCTTGCTGCTGGGGGAGGCTCCCGTGGGTTGGATGCATTACTCATTATATAAAGTGTGAGGTGACTTGTGTACAAATCCTTCCTCGGTTTTCCTGGGACACAGACCGTTCTCTGAGATCAGTATCTGATCTATGGATCTGGAAGAAACATTTAACATTCTCTATAAGAAAGTGGATAAACATTTGACTTGGATGGTTGAAATATTCACTCATGTGGGGAGATGGGGGGGGTTGTATGTTTCACACTGGAAAGATTGGTCCGACTACCATGTTGGAAATAAGCGTGTGGGTCTCTAAGCCAGGCACTGGCAGATGCTATAGAAGCCTCCAGAATTTTTAGTAAAACAAGGAAACTGTGTGGGGTTTATCAACTGCTGAGATGGTGAGAATTAAGTGCAAATCTGTATGCTGTTTTTGGTTCTGGAGCAACTTTGGAAGGAGAGGATTTCCTTGTGATCTCAACCTACAGAAGTTTATTTCATGAGAGTTTTGCTTTAATTGTGGTAAAATATTTATAAAATTTGTCCTTTTAGTCGTATTTAAGTGTGAACTCAGTGGCATTAAGCATATTCACAGTATCGGGCAGCTGTCACCACAATCCATCACCAGAATTTTTTCATTATCTCATTTGGAAACTCTGTACCCATTAAACAGTAACTCCCCATTTCTCCCTCTCTGCAGCCCCTCATAACCTCTGTTCTACTTTGTCTCCATGAATTTGGTTGTTCTAAGGTACCCCATCTATGTGGAATCATACAATATGTATGACTCATTTATGATGCTTTTACTCAGCATGATGTCCTCAAGGTTCATCCATGTCATAGTATGAGTCAGAATTTTGTTCCACTTCCTTTTCAAGGCTGAATAATATTCCATCGTATACATAGACCACCGTATATTTTGTTTATCTATTCTTCCGTTGATGGGCTTTTGGGTTGTATCCACCTTTGGCTGCCGGGAATAATGCTGCTATGAACATGGGCATATGGAAAACTCCTGTTTCTTCATGGGCATTGTGAGATCTTACTCAGTTTTGTGAGTTTTATCTTTTGTAGAAAGTGGTTAAGATGGGCTGGGGACATGTGGTATTTGATATCACACTTTCCTCCAAAACACCTTGGAGAGAAGAACGTGGGGTGCTGTGGGGAGGCTGGTTGCCTTGAAGACATGTGGAGGGCAGCCACGTTTCTCCTTTTAACCACAGCTGCTTGGATGAAGCTGGTGGTCCTTTGGCATCTCCATCACCCCAGCACCTGTGGCGGCCCATGGTGTGGCTGATGCTGCTCTGTGTTGGCTGGGTGTAAAAGCTCAGAAGACCTGGCTTCACCATCTGGAGACTTCTGCAGCCCACAGCTGACTTCCAGGGAGGACTCTCTCTAGTGGAGGAAAAAAATCCTTATCTTTCCTCCAAAATTGACTCAGATTAAAGAAAAAGAACTTTTTTTTTTTTTTTTTTGGGAGGGAGGGTTAGAATGGAGAAAAAGTGACATTTAAATATTTGAAAAATGGAATACTTAAAAATCAGATTGTTTTCTACCTTAGGGTAGAAGCCATGGTTTTCAAAATAAGCTTCAAGGCAAGAGATGAGTTGTAGACTGTGGATTGGCAGAAACATCAAACAATGCACCTGTGTTCTAATGTGCTCATTTGTAGCACAGGATAAAAACCAGAAGCCTTTCTATCATGGTTAGATGTTAGTCTTTTAGATTAAAGACATCTTGATCTGTATTTTCTAGAGGAAAATAGACTAGGTGAGGTTTATGCTCACACGGTGCCCTGAAAATTAGCCAAGATAAGGATTTGCATATTTAAAAAGCAGGACGTTTGAAAGTTAAAAAACACATAAGGCAAAACCTTCAAACTAACTCCAAGTACCACCATCCTTTGGTGTCATTCCGCCTTCCTATCCTCTTCCCATCTCAACCACAGAAAAGGATACAGGGGCTAACAGTTTGGTTAACCTCTCAGAGGTCTGATACTTTGTCAACTTGATTGAGATGGTTTAAAAGGTTTTTTTTCAAGTCAGTCATAGCCTTGCCCCCTTACATAGAGAAACGTGAAAATTCTCCAAGGTCAATTTGAGAGCCTCGGACTGTGGGTGGTGAAATGAGTAGCATCCAGTGTGTCCTGAAGCCTTGAGGTCACTCAGACCAACACTTTTTTGCTTTCTAAAACTAAAGAAAGTTTGCTCAGGCCTGGTACTCTTAATCACTCCTGCTCTCATTTCCTGAGTTCTAGCCTCTTGAATGACCAGAGAACTAAACTCATAACTTCTAGAGAATTTCCTGTCTCCTCAGTCATTCTGCAGCGGGGACCCTCCTTCTTAGCTTTACAGCATCTAAACAAAGAGAGGCCTCATGATCTAGCCAGCCAGCTCGACAGAGCCTTGTGAAGCACATCCTGTGTGCCAGGCACTTGGCATCTGACAGCCAAACAAGGAGACAGAGGGCCTGCCCTCAAGGAGCTCACACGCTGAAGAGAGGAGGGAGACATGGGATGAGCAAGATAATACATGGGTAACTTACATGGAACGTCTGAAGATCAGCGCTACAGGGGATAAAAAGAGAAGGCTGGGCAGGGTGAAGAATTGGGCGGGTGGCAAAGGAGCCGGGTGCAGTTGGAGGGTGGAGAAGGTGGCATCTGAGCAGACCTACTGGGGAGAGGGTAAGTCACGGAGATCTGGGAGAAGAGGGTCCCAGGCAGAGGAGACAGATGACTGGGTGCCGAGACCCTGCGGCAGGAATACATGGCTGGGGTGATGAAGGCAGATGAACAGGTGGTGGGCTGTTCTTCAAACCTGGGAGTGGGGTGGGGCGGGGCAGGGGGAAGAGCGAAGAGGTGGGGGCCCCATCATGCGGGGCTTCCTAGGAGTGTAAGGATTTTGGCTCTGACTTTGTGCAAGATGGACGGGGGTGGCATCAGTGCAGGACGTTGCCCTTTGGAGGGTCGTAATTTGTGCTCTGACTTGGATTTTAAATGGTCCTTCTGGTTGGTGTGGAGAGCAGGCCAGGGGGAGGGCTCCTAGGTTGGGAGACCAGTTAGGTGTCTAAACCAGGTGGGGCACAATGAAACCTGGGACCAAAGTGAAATGTCTGAGAGCGAGAAGGTTAAGGATATTTTTAAAGGTAGAGCCAACAGGATTTCTGGCCCACTTAGATACAGGGTGTGAGAGAAACAGGAGCCAAAGGTAACTTTCTGGGCAGAGCCTGGGTCGCCACCAGGAATCTGAGTTATAAAATGCTGTAAATTCAATGGGCTGTGTTCAGATCACTCCGAATAGGTTATCAAGAGGCTTTTCAGAAATACTCATACTTAAAGTTTTGGTTCAGAGAACTTGAACTGTTTATCATCATAGCATGTCCTCCTACTTTGGTAGGGGGAGAGAGATGGTGTAAAAAAAGATGATTTCTGTGAAGCTGAAGCCTTTGCTTATATTGGAAGGAAGGTGGTCTGTAATGCACAGGGTGCACGGGGCCAGGAAGCCTCTGCTGCAGGAGAGAGCAGGCTGCCCCTGCAGGTCCGCGGCAGGCCAGAGTTGCTAGTGAGGCCCTGATCCCTTCCCCGACCCCTCCCAACCTTGCTGAGCGTCGTCTAATTTGGACGGAAAGCTCTTCCCAGCCCTCAAACACAGGCAGGTCTCAAACACCCCCAATTCCATACATGTAGGTTACCTTTTATCAAACAGTTGTATCGAGACCCTGGACCTGTCACCCTTTTACAGTGTATGATTCCCTGGTTTTTAGTATATTTACACAGTTGTACTGCCATCACCACAATCTATCCTAGAAGCTTTTCATCACCCCAAAAAGAAGTCCTGTACCCTTTAGCTGTCACTCGTATTCCCTCCCCTCTTAGCTCTTGGCAACCTCTCACCTGCTTTCTGACCCTGTATATTTGCCCGTCTGGACATTTTATGTAAATGGAACCATACGACATATGTTCTTTTGTGATTGACTTATTTTTCTTGGTATAATGTTTCCATGGTGTTTTACTGAGGGTAACCATCCATGCTGTAGCGTTTATCAGTACTTAATTTCTCCTTACTTAATTGCTGAATAGATAAGTTACTTCTGCACATGTTACCTTCTTGACAAGGACACAGGAAGTGGAAATGTGTATTAGTCACAAATAGAGACTAAATACTTAATAGTCACAAAAAATGACTTACGTGTTAGAAAGGAAGTTGTTGGTGCCCAGAGAGCTAAGTGTGTGTGTGTGCGTGCACATGCACGCACACACTAATTTGTTCTCTTTCATAGTTGAATATAAAGTACATGGAATTTGTGAGTGAATCCAGACTTGTGGCTTTCTGGTGGCCTAATGGGTTTCTTTCATTCAAAGAGTCAACATTTACTTATTAAATGCCCACTGCACTCCAGGCCCTGTGCCAGGTACTGGTGGTAAATACAAGAATGAACAAAACAGACAGGGTCCACCCCCACGTGGAGCTTATGGGGTTGTAGGGGGTGGAAGGCAAGAGTAAATATTAAACAAATAGTGAACCAAAGAGATACCAACTGGCATTAGAATTATGGTCTAGGATAAGCACTTAAAGGAAAACAGGGCGAGACTCAGAATAATGAGGGCTGACTTTAAAATGGCCCTAGAGGAGCCCAAATGGTTGTCGAAGGATGGATGGTTAAATACAAAGTGGTGCACCCAAACAGTGGAATACTGTTTGGTCCTAAAACGGAGGGACGTTCTGACACGTGCTGCAGCGTGAATGAACCTTGAAGACATTACGCTAAACGAAATAAGCCAGACACAAAAGGACAACCAGTGTATGATTCCACTCGTATGCGGTACAGAGAATAGTCCAATTCACAGAGACAGAAAGCAGAACAGTGTTTAGCAGGGGCTGAGAGGAGGAGGCAGGGATGGGAATTACTGTTTAATGAGTTTCAATTTGGGAGGATGAAAAAGTTCTGGAGGCAGATGGTGGTGATGGTTGCAAAGTAGTGCGAATATACTTAATATCACTGAATTGTACTCTTAAAAAATGGTTAAAATGGTTAATTTTGGTGTTAGGTATATTTTACCACAATAAAAAATTTAGCCCAGGAGTTCTTTTGGAGGAGATTATTCTTATATTGAGATCTGAGGGGTGAGAAGTTACCAGTTAAGGCTTTTCCTGGTCCAGCATGTGCAAAGGCCCTGTGGTAAGAGCTTCATGCTGTGTTCTAGGAACTGTGAGAGGGCCAGGATAGCTGGCGGGGAGTGATGTTGGGGCTTAGAAACAAGGGATGAGGTCGGCAGGGACCAAGCTGACAGAAAGGCATTAATGTATTTTAAAGCAGTGATGTGACATGATTTGATTTCTGACATCAGTTGAAAACTCAGGCTACAGTGTGGTTAATGGGCTTGGGGTAGGAAGCCAAGACCAGAGCGGGGAGGAGACCCATTAAGAGCCTTTTGCAGTGTCTGTGAAAGAGATGATGGGGGCTTGGGCCAGGATGCCGGAGTAGAGATGAGTGGCCAGCAGGAGCTGCTTTGTAGAAGTGGTGTCTTAGCCTTGGTGATGGATTGGATTCAAGGACCTGGTGGAAGGGGGATTCTCAGATTTCTAACATAAGGGACTGAAGGTAATGGTTTTGGAGACGGAGGAGCAGGCTGGAAGATTAAGGACTTAGCTTTGGTCATATTAACTTCCAGTTCCTGGGACACCCAGGAGTGGCCAGAGGTCAAGCTCTGAGAGACTCCGAAGTCTTAGGTGGAGACACATACGGAACCTTTAGGGCTGGCAGCATGGAGTTGGGTTTGATGAGTTACGCAGGGTCAGCCTTTAACCTTCACTGGTTTTTGTGGAGTCATACATTTAGGTATTTTTTTTAAACAATAAAGCATTTAAATTTGAGTGAAACACTTATGCCAACCCACTAGCCCTGCTTTATGGACAAGGATGACAGTGGAAAGCTGATACAGTATTGTCTAGTTGGCAGGACCACTGTGCACAGATCAAAATGTTTGCACAGATCAAAATGGTTCAGACACAGGAAAAGGCCAGTTTGTATATTTAACAGGAACTTGCTGAAGTCAGGGAATGTCTCCTGCACAGTAGGGTATTTAAATTGGCTCATGTGCCCTCGTCTAAAACCAAATCACTTTCTCTAATATGTAAATAGGGTGTACGACAAAACAGGGTTGCCTTTGTTGGCAAAGTCCTGTCCTTCTCACAAGTAGCATTTACCTACTCAGTCCTCTGCTGTATTTACTGGCCTCTTTTTGCAAGAGAAAGAACTCTAACTGTCCTGAAGTCTCAGAACCAGTCACTGACAAAAACCAGAATTTGAACTCAGGTTTCAAGACTCCCAAGGTGAGGGTTCCTTCCAGGACCTCATAGCTAATGGCTGGAAAAGCAGTACAAATGATTCAAAAATAAATAAGCAAATAAAAATATAGGGCGCACAGTTAAATCTGAATCTCAACTAAACCAAAAATACATTTTTAAACATAAGTGTGGCCCATGCAATGTTTGGGACATACTTAGATTAAAAATTATTTATTGCTTATCTAAAATTCAAATGTAACTGTTCGTCCTGTGTTTTATTTGGCAACAATACTACCTGGAACTGAATTTTTGGAATATGGAGATGTTTATCATTTGAAGACTACTTGTATGTTCAAGACAACTCCTGGATCTTCTGTGCATTTAAAATAAAAAATCTGGGGTTGAGCAGGAGAGGAGGATTGATTTTGTTTTTTACCCCTAGTCTCTCAAAATAGCTGCATGTGTTATTTTCCTAAACTTGAATAAATATTCATCATTTGTAATTAACAGCAGCCTGGTATTAGGTTGAGGAGATGGCAGATCTGGCCAAGTCCCCGACCCATTCTCTGACCTTGGCCATAGAAATAACAAGGCTTTGTGTGTTTCAGACCACTTCATGGTTCTAAAACCTTCTCATCAGGGAGTTGTAAGGACAGATATTATCGCCAGAGAACAGATGAGAAGCCGAGGGAAAGCAGGGTGTGGGTGGGTGGTCAGTGGCCAGACCTGGGCTAGGACACTCTTCTCCGCTTTCAGTTCAGTGATCATCAGTTAATTTTTTAAGGTCCCATTTCTTTGTGCTTCAAATCATGGTCCTGGTATTTATAGGATATCCTCTCAGTGTGGTCCCATGACTCTGTGTGGTCTCGTTTGTCATAAGATTCCAATTTTTAAAATTTACATGGTGGAAATTACTTCAAGCACTGTAGGTTTAAAGACAATGAAACACATGCTTCCTTGGCAGCCACAGGCAGAGTCCCGGGGCATTGTAGGACAATGTTGTAGGGAGTATTTGGGAAGAATTAGGGTCCAGCATTTTCAAAGAGGAAGAACAACATTTTGAGTGTTTCTTCTGAGATGAGGCATTGTCTTGCTCACAGTGGTTCTTATTGAGATTTTTGAAATCCTGATGCTTCAAGTGCAGCCACCCCGAAGGACACTGCCAACACCTGCAGACCCGGGTCTGGAGCGTGCATGTTCTGTATTTTGGGGAGTTCTTTCTGTGCTTCCCTTGGAATATACATTTGCTTGTGCAGTCAGTGCCTGGCATAAAGAAGGAGCTCAACAAATCTGTGTTGAATGAATGACTATAACACCCTATCCTTGATGACCAGCTTGGAAGGTCACTAATTTCTCTTTTCACACTGACTCTAGGCAACTCTAGCTGTGATAGAAATAGTCCTTGCCCTTCCGATATTTAATATTTAGTGGGGGAATCAGACAAACCCACATCTAACTGAAGTACAAGGCAGTTTGGTCCTCACACAAAGAAATGAAAGAAACATGCTTTTCTGATAACAGACACATATAGTCGGTTATGTTTTGTTCATTCCGTATTCACTTTTATAAAGTATTTTTTTTTTTGTCTACACAATGAATACTATATGTCTCTTTAGAAAGTTCATGAAATTTCAAATGAGGCATTTTTATTTTAAATGGTGTTTTCTTCTCTATTGAAACATTTTGAATCTTCAGAAAAATTCAGTAATACCAACAGTTGTAATAACCACTGAGGTTTAACAAAATTTAGAGCATTTTAAAGTGAAGAGACTCTTTTTTAAAAGTTAAAAATCACTGAAGTTGTGCAATCAGTAAGGCACTAAAAACCAGTTTGGGAGAAGTTCATGGCACGGACCAAGTCAGAGTAACACAAGGAAGTGCTCCCCCGCCTCGGTTCTAGACGAGACATTATGTCCACCTTTCATCGGATGAAGTTGTGCCTTCTAGTATATGGGGTCATTTGCATGCGTCATAAGAAAGTAAGTAAGCATAATATGGCTTTAATTGCTCTTGGCACAAGACTCACGGAACACAAAGGTTGGCGACTATTACAAGAACTACAGTACATTTTATTTGCTAGTAAAATTTTGTTTGCCATGTTGTCTCAGGAGCTGTGCAATAATTTCCAGTCCAGAGTAGTCCTAGAATTTGATGTTAATGTCTCAGTTTATTGTCTTCATACTTCAGATCTTTGAACTATTCTAACATCCTGTCGGGCAGCCCTCGTATACCCTAGAATTTGTCTGACAAGTTCAAGGTGGTCAGAGAACATTTTTCTGTCCCAGCATTTTCAAAGTCAGTGTTCCTTATCTGGCTGTTTTTTAATCCCTCTTACTAGACAAAGATGATAATCTCTCTCCTTGGCACTCAAGCAAGTCTTGATTTTTTAAAGAAAAACTTCCTTTAACATTTTTGGGGGTTCCTGGTTTTCATGAACTTTCAGATGACCATGCTTCATTTTTGAAATGAAGGGGCTTAGATTACAAAATATCCAGCAAAATTCCAACCTTTAATATCCCTGTTCATGTTAAATTCACTAGATCCTCCCACCCCCACCTCCCCAACTCTGCCCCAACTGGTCTGCACTTAACAGGTGACCCCGAGATTTTTACTGTTTCTTTGCTTGTTTCCTGGACTATGGCAGGCACCATCTTTAGACTAACTGAGCATGCTGTTTGCACATGTCCTTGGTAGTGACGATAAAACGTTAGGGTTATTAGTATTTAATAATCTTGGTATTGTGGTAGACTCAAAGTATGGGCTCTTGTTTGAGGAAGAGAGCATGGAGTGCAAAAGGAGAAAGGATGACAGTGCAATATTTGATCATTAAAATGCTTTCCATAGAAAAGGAATGTTTTCATTCCTGAGACTGAGTGCAGTTGCTGCTACGAACTTTACCTGATAGCAAACATCACTTCCCTTTCCACCTAGAATTCTGCTGGGACAGGGCACACTCCCCGTGTCTCAGGGTCCCTGCATTGCCTGTTCTTCATCCGGGGCTCCCCCGCCCCCAGCCACCTGCTGACAGGTGCTGCTTCCTCCCAGAGGACTTCCTGATTCTTCACCTTCCCAGGTCAAAGTGAGGGGCCCTTCCTTTGCTCCGGTCCCTTTCTGTGCGTTCCTGTCCCAGCTTGGGTCGCGCCGTCTCAGAGACGGTACCTAGCTTCTAGCTCACGTGCCAACTCGGCCTGATTCTGCTCGTTGCCTGGATACTGGTTCTCTAAGTGTGGTCCCAGAAACAGCAGCTCACCACAGCTGGGGGCCCCACCCAGACTTACTGAATCCGAAACTCGGGAAGTGGGACCCAGCATTCCGTGTCTGAACAGAACTTCCAGATAATGCTGATGCCCGCTCCAGGCTGAGAACCACTGGCCTGGAGGTTTTTGATGAGGAGGATTTCTCACGGCAGTGTTCAGCCCTGGCAGGGAAGCGTGTGTTAGGATTCCTTGGCGACATCACCTCAAGCAGGTGAGAAGCAGGAGGGAGCGGCCCCGAGGGGTGCCGTCCCTGAATGCTGTCACAATTGCGATCTGTTTGTCTCTCTGCACTAGGCTGTCGCCTTGGTGAGAAGAGCATCTTTTTAAAGTTCACTAATGTCGCAGCCTGGCCCTCAGCGAGCACTTGAACTTAAATAGGAGCTGTTTTACAATTATGTATTAAGTGTGTTAAGTTGGTGGTTCCTGCAGTGACCCTGAGATCAAAGTGCACACCGTAGCCTGATCGGATGAACTTTTTGGCTTCATTCTTTCAGTAAGATGCCAAGAACCAATTCCTTGGACCTTATGACTTAGTCAAATAGTCACAAACAAAAATAGATATTTTACAGAGTTTTGTGCCAGCTTTTGTTACCTATCGCCGTCCTTTGCCAATGCCACGAGACCCCAGGAATGATTTTTGGTTAGGTCCTGTTTGGGAAAAGTGGACTCTGGTGGCATCTTGGGTTAGAGATCTTTTTTTTTACTAATGACACTTGGAAACTTCTAGACCATCCTGTAACTCTGAGCTGGAAAATGTTTGCATCCAGGGGAACACAGGTAAGGCCTGTCTTCACTCACTGTTCTGGTCAGGGTTTATGTCATTGTCACGAGACAGGAATGAGTTTTTAAGGTCTTGACAGTGTTTTGGGGTTAGTATAACTGCAGTTGTTTCCTAATAGGTGGAGCAATGTCAAGCTTAATCCTAGATCTGGTTTTACTCAGTTTTATGCGCTTGTCCACAAAGGCAGAACATGAGGAAGTTGAAATGATTTGTGGAACTTTTACCCTGGATTGGCTGTGAACTCTTTGAGACAGAAACAGGCACCAGGTTTATTACAAACTTTATGAAAACATCCCTAACTGAATCGCCCAAAGGTGGCTTTGGCCCCTGGGAGACATTTTCGGTTGTCGCAGTTCAGGGGATGCGACCAGCGCTTAGTGGCTGAGGCCGAGAATGTCGTCAGGCACCTAGCAATTCCCAGGACAGCCCCCACTGCAAAGATGTCTCCCTCCCCGATGTCGCTAGTGCCGAGGTTGAGAGATCCTGCTCTAAACTGGACAGGGATCATCTTAAAATGCTGGGCTTCCTCAGGACTCAGTCCCAGGCATGCTTCTCCGTCTATGAGATAACTGTCTCTATTTCTCTGACTTTGAACGTGCCAGTTTCTGCTGAATTTCCATGACAGCCAGCTTTTTCTCCCTGCCAGCCTGTTCTCTCCACTTGAGTGTCTCTCGAGCACCCCAGACCCAGCACACCCGGCCCTGAACCCCAACCACGTTAGAGGACGACTCCTCTCCACCTGCCCTTGAACTCTGACCACTTTCTCTCGACACCACTGCCTTGACCTCCATTTCCAATCCACCTCTAAGACCTGTTGCTTCTACTTCCAGAAGATCTTGAAACCACTTGGTTATCAACACTGCTATCCCTTCAGTTCGGGCCCCCCCACCCCCCCACTGGACCATCCCAGGCGTCTCCTGGCTGATGTCTCCATTTCTACCTGCCCCTTCCAACCCAGAGCAGCCAGTCAGATCCTGGAGCACGTGCACACCCAGCTGCAGGACCTTTTTGTAGCTCCGCCATTGCAGTTACAACAACATTTACCTCCTTTCTCTGGATCTCCTGCTCCGACTCCTGCTTCTTCCCCACTGGGTCTGTCCTTGTCCTGCCTCAACTTCTGGAGCATGATGAGCCCTTTCCTGGCTCAGCACCTGCACATTTGTGCCTGAAAAGCTCTTCCCCTAAACTCCTATCTCTTGCTTTTTGGCTCGAATACCATTTCCTCAGAGCATCCTCTGACCACCCTAATCAAACAGGTCTCTCCCAAGGTAGGCCCTCTGCTCTTTTTTCTTGTACTCACAATAGTGTAACCCTTTACTGATTTGTGGCACGATTGGTGAGGGACGGGAGTGTGAAACACGAGGTTATGGGAGCACAGAGAAGGGAGTTACTAACTCAGCTTAGGGGTGTTCAGGAAGGTTCCCAAGAAGGGGTTACATTGCAGGGCCATCTTGAAGAATGATTTGGGTCCCTCAGAAGAATGACTTGGGAAATAATAAAAAGTTCTGATTGGGGTGGGGGTAATACTTGAAATTCAGTGGCCTCTCATCATGCCCACACACGGATGGGATGGACGTTCCAAAGTGGCTCCTTCCACAGTGTAGACCAATGGCTTCTCTAGCATGGATGCACATGAATCTCCTGGGGGCTCTTGTTTAAAAAGCGGGCTCTGGGTTGGGTTGGTGGTGAAATTCCATAATTGTCACAAGCTCTTGACAATGCAGGTGCTGCGGGTCTGCAGACCTCACGTTGTGTGAAGGACACGGAGGGTGGGGAAGACCAGATCAGTGGATGAAAGAACAACAGCTCTGTCATTGGTGCCCTTTCTTTTTTCTCTTGGGGGGCTTAGTTAGGTTTATTTATTTTTAATGGAGGTATGGGGGATTGACGCCAGGACCTCATGCATGTGATAAGCATGCACTCTACCCCGGAGCCAGACTCTCCCCACCAGTGCCCTTTGGTAAATGGTAGGAGAGATGACATCTGGGTTTTCTCTAATGCTTCATTTTCTTTTAGACTTTCTTGTGAATCACATCAAGTATTGGATGGCTTCATTTCTGGCAGTATCTACCAGGAGTATCTTTAAAGTTCTTATTTTACATGGGGCCGCTTATATTGTTAAAGGAAGTAGGAACATAAAAGAGTTGTTTTGAGCCACACGCATCCAGCCTATGTCATGACTCTCATCAGTTTCAAAGGACCACAGTAAGTACATTAGTACTTCCGTTAAACATGAATCCACTTAAATATTATTGTAGCCATGCCTTGTTCTTCCAGGTGCACTCTCTCCCCTGTAATCTGACCATTATCTATTTTATGACTTCTCTGCAGAGCATTTTTGGCCTGGACAGTCTGTTCTCTGCCACCTGTCATACTTCTGGGCACCCCCCCTCTCCCTTATCAGCCTTTGTATCTTCAGAAATGACTACTATTAATCCAGGCCAGTTATCATTTAGAGGGAAAGTCTGTTTTCCTTAAAGAACCGCATTACAGTCCAGACTCAAACAAATGGATTTCACATTATCTGGAGCTTTCCATGAGATGTATAAACCAGAGGTGACTGAGGAATTGTCTGTGGGTGGGAGAGTGCAGCCCATTCTTAGCTTTGCAATAAATGAGTTTCTCAAACTTGGCTGCAAATTAGAATCACTTGGGAGCATCAAATATACTGATGCCTGAGTCCCCTATCCTGAGATTCTGATCACCCAGCCGGGGTTACGCGTGGGTGTAGTCAAGGCCGAGAACTACTGCTTCGAAGGTAGATGCCAGAGGAGTCTTCCTTCCATGGGATGTCTTTTAGGGTATCAAAAATTCACTCAGGCTGATGGAAATGTCTAGATATAAACATATGGGAGAAGTGATTGAAATAAATGAGTGGAGTAACTCAAAGACATTGGACTGGATTCTGTAATGCACCAGCTGTCAGTGGCCCTGATTCAGTCACTCATAGCTTAGATCTATGTAGTGATTTGCTGATTACCAAGCACCTTCACATGCAGTAGATTAGTTTCACAAGAATTCTGAAGAGAGGGCAGGGCACCTTTGCCCCCTTTGCCCTTTCCCGAGGGAGCACAATTCTTTATTGTTTAAAGTTCAGCTTCAGTGTTCCTCTGGCCTGGTGCCCCTCCCAGGTACTTCCTAGTCTGGGTCAGGTACCAGGCTGGGTCAGGTGTGGCTTCCTTAAACTCCCTGCACATCCGGAGTGTGCTGTCCTCTCCTGCACTTCCCATGTTAAACTGTAATAATCCTTGTGATGGTTTCTCTCCCCTCAAGATGAAGCTCATCACATCTCATTCATCCAAGTGTCCATCACCTAGGAGGTATTCAGTAACTGATGATTTAATTAACCCACGAGCCACCACTTTACAGATGGAGACACCAGGATGGGGGGAGACTCAGTACAGATCCAGCACTGTCACTTCCCCTACACTTTCGGAGCTTCAGACGCCTCTTGTGAAAATGAGTTTGGAAGTTTTCTCTGATAACCCTTACAGCTCTAAAACAGGTGGTTCTGTTTTATGATCTTAACTACTCAATAGCGTTATAAAAACTCGACAAAGCTCTCCAGATGGGTGTGAAAGTCTGGAGAATAAAGAGTAAAGAATATGATTAAAGTAATTCACCTATTGGCAAGAAGGGAAATTCACACTTACGTTTCAGCCTAGACCAGGAACTCCGTCCTGCTGTTGTGCGTCAACGCAGTCGGCTTTCTCAGGAGCTTGAGAAAGTAGACACTCCTGGGTCCTCACCCTTTCCTTTTTCTGAAGTTCCCCAAGTGATTTTGAAGTGGACCAGCCTTCCCTGAAGGCCCGCCTTTTGCTGTTTGGGAGATTGCTCACATCTGACCGGCAGGGGTGAGGTGAATGATCTGTAAGTCTGATTTATGAATTTTAAACACCTGGCAGACCCAGACGCCACCTGTTTGCACAGCCAGCATTGGCCAGGCCACATAAATCATGCTGGCATCGCTGAGACCAGGAAGGTGTCTTCTGTCCAAATCGTGATGGAATCGGGGACGTGGCTGCTGAAACTGGACTCTTGACCACTTAGAAATCATCTCCTAATCAGGGTGAGGAGGAGGGGTGGGTGCGCTGGAAAAGGAAATGTGAAACCATATCTTAGGAGAAAACTGTTCACAGGAAAAAAAATTTTTCACATCTTGTTTTATGGTATTATTGCGTTCAGACAACAATCCCTTTGGCTAAAGCCAATTAACGGATTTGAAGTGTTACAAAATGTGAGGATTAGACAAGTTCCTCTGAGAGTTGAAATGAATAATTTCTCTGGTCTTGAGTAGGGCTGACAAACTATTGAAAATCCGTATTGTCAGGGTGTTGGTGACTCTTTCCACCCCCCCCAACATCTTCCGAGAAGTTTTCTTTTTCTTGGTCTCCCCCTAAACCCTGCCCTGAATTGGAAGCCAGCCTACCATGATTTAAGCATTATGATAAGATCTGACTCCTTTAATTGTTATATTCCCGAAGCTGTTAATATATGTAAACATGCAACAGGATGTTCCTTACAGCTGCACATAATGACTTGGGAGCCAGGCCAGACAGAGCCATTTACAGGGTGAATCCTGTACCACCTTCAGCTATGTTTAGAGCAATGGTGAACCTATGCGGTTTACTTTTAGGACTTTTTAAAGAAATTGATGAGTTGAATGTTTTTTAACCCTTTCAAGGATTTACTCAAGTGAGTAAAAGATAAAAAGTTTTATTTGCTCTTTTTGTTAAAAACATATTTTACACATACTGAGTAACGTGTGAATTTGAGGTTCGTTGGAATCAAATATGAGGATCAGAAATGTGGACTTCAAGGTCAAGGTCAGTTGATTCGTTTGGCTTTTGAACTCTGGCATTTAAATGCCACGGTGGGCTTCACAAAAAGATAATGTTTGACATTATACATGAGTATTTTATTTCTCTTTCATTGTACAAGTTAAGACTTGATAACTGATCATTCCAAAAATAAATGAATAAATAAGATGTAAACACCACATTCAGTGTTGCGAACATAAAAAAAAAAATGAACCTCAGACCACAGCTGATACCAACTTTGATGTTAGAGGTCAGTTGTGAATTTTACCTTTACGTCTTCTGGGAGCCCCTAGCTCTGTCCCCGAGAGTGCTTCTCATTTCCTGATGCTGGTTTGAGTGAAGCTGTGTCTCTCTGGTTTTATTTTACTGTAGACCTCTCACGCTTGTTCCGTACGAGCTGTCCCAAATGACTTTGGACCAAGTTTGGGACCCTGCTAAAATGTCTCAGGATTCTCATTAAGTGTAATTTATGGCTGCTTCTGTTGGTGGGTATCCTCTCTCCTCGAGTGTGGGTTGGACCTGGTGATGTGCTTGTAATGCAGAGACTGTGACAAAAGGGACGGGATGCCACGTCCAAGGCTAGGGTGCAAAAGGACCCTCCTTGGACTTGCTCTGAGAGAAGCCAGCTGCCATGTTGCGAGCTGGCCTATGGAGAGACGCATACAGCAAAGAGCTTAGTTAGCGTAGCCTCCAGTCCATGAGGAGCCACGTCCTGCCAACAGCCCTGGGAGTGGGCTTGGAGCCTTCCCAGGTGAACCTTCAGAGGGCTGCAGTCCTGGCTGACACCTTGACTGTAGCCTGTGGGAGACCCTGAACCATGTCCGACTTTCTGGGCCACCAAAACTGAGCTAATACTTGTGTTTTTAAACTGCTAAATTTGGGGGATTATTTGTTACGTAGCAACAGATAACTAATACCAGGACAAACATTTTAAAGTTTAATTAAAGTGTCCCCTGCCTTTGGGGAACTCACTGTCTCTCTAGTAAGCTCTTCAGTACCAAGCAACACAGGTAAGCCAACATGCCAGGGCTTCATCCTTGATCTTTTCTGTTGAAGGGCTCCAAGCAAAGTAGTATCCAAGCTTCAGTTTTTGTTTGCTTTTCGGTTTAATTAACCTTCAAGGGATATAAAGTGTAAAGTAAATCTCCCTGCCTTCTTTTACCCCAGGACCCAGTTCCCTGCCCTCAAGGGAATAGCCGTGACCCTTTATTAACCAGTTACTTGGTTAACCTTCTGGAGGCAGTCTTTGCATTTACAAATGTGAACATGCAAATTTCTTTTTTCCCCCAAAGCAAATGACATTGGGATTTGACTTTCAACTTCCGCCTGAAATCAGGAGCATGGTTGATACAGAACAGATTGAAAACGTATGTAAATTTCTGCCAATGGATTCTGCTCTTAATAGATAAGAAATTAACTCGAGGAGGCCGTTGATAAACCTTTGCAGGGAAAGGAAGATAACACATTGCGTAACAGTAGGACGTAATGATCGCAGGACCTGGAGAAGCCATTGGGTTCCTCCACCTGCCTTTATTCAGGATAGTATTTAACACATTCCGGTGAGCTGCTCTTGAAAGGCTTCCACAGTAAAGCATTTTGTTGATTTTTGGAGAAAGGGGGGATGAAGATAACTCTCCATATCAGAAAATAAAATTAAATAAATAAATATTAAAATCAATACATACGAAGAAAAAATCAGGGAAAAATATCAGTTGGTCCAGTCTTTTCTCCCCTAATCTTCCAGCCAACTTCTTCCTAAGAACCCTTTATATTGTGAAAAATTAGGTTGTGTCTGTGTGCGTGTGATTTGCTCCTGGTCGCCTTTGGCGAGCCAGGATGACCCTGGGTGAGAGTGGACTGAGTTGCTCCTGCTGTTTTATGCCTGCTTCTTCCTATCACCCCAGTGGTGGAGGCTCCGGTAACTGTTGTTAATGGGTAATTCTTGGTAATTGTTGTTACTCATTCTAGTGGGTGGTGTCCCAGGCTGTTAGAGCAAGAGTTAACTCCTTCCCAGCTGGCCCTGAGACCTTTGCCACACATCTTAACCCTTTCCTTTCTGCAAGGTGAAGGTGATTAAACCATAACGTTCAAGAACCTCGGGAGCCTAATTACCATGGTTTATGAAGACCGATAAATGCGTAAGAAGAAAGGCACCTTATGAATTGGAGGTGGGGCTATCATTACAGTCATTACCTTTAAAATTCTAGGCCGCCTGTCAGACAAGTGGCATAGGAGTTCAGCTGAACGCAGATGGTGCGTTTTGTTTCCTTCATGTGTAGGATCGGCCTTAAATGGAATGGAATCGTGAAGTACGCTCACCTGGTTTCTTATGCTTAGTCACAAGATTGGCCTATCCTTTGCATTAATTGTTCAGAGAACCATAGAAGAAAGCAGCCTACAAATGATGGTGATGGTTGTTGTCCGGTGACTCACAATTCCTTTGATTGGGAGCCAATGTGTTTTACATTTTTTGTCCTGGCATTATTACTAGATACTCATTTTAAATGAATGCTTAATTACGTCACTGCTCCCTGACAGCATCTCTTTCTATAGGTAGAAGAACCAATTAACGTTCGTTTTAGGTCCTTGAGCTGTGACCCTGATGATAAGGAATGAGAATTCCTCCCTCCCTCCCTCCATCTCCCCTTCCGCTCCCTCCCTCGACATTTGAGTATCTACTCCACACAGCAGGCAGGAAAAGAGACCCAGCCCCTGCCCTCATGGAGCTTACCTTCTCCTGCAGAGAATCAGAATAAGGACACTAGAAGTGGTATGTGGATTGGTGACAAATGCAAAGGAAAAAATAAATTGGGGTGAGGGAGTAAAGAGTAAGAGTGAAAGGGGCGAGGGCTTACTGTTTTATGTGGGTAACTAGCAAAGCTTCGTTAGTTAACTAGCTTGTTAGCTTAATTAACAAGATGACCTTTCTTCCTGTCAGCAGGACCGTGTGAGACACCTGCTGTATGCTGGGCTCTGCTCTGCATGCTCCGGCCATGTCTGAACCAAAGAAGCAAAACTCCCTTCCTGCAGGGAGTAGACGTTCTGGTGGGAAGTCAGATGGTCCAGAAGTACATTTTAGAGCCTGTTAGAAGGTGGGGAGTGGTTGATAAACAGTAAAGGAGAATGGGGCATCAGGAAGGGGGGCTGCATAGTTTAAATATGGAGGTAACTGGGCAGGTCCCCTGAAAAGGTGACGTTTGAGCTGAGACACCACCAGGGGCTGAGCCTTGAGGTTACTGTGGAAGTCAGATGCGGAACGCAGACACTGCATGGCCGGTCCCTAGAGGATGCCAGGATCAGGGAGGGGCTGGTGTGGCTGGAGCAGAGGAAGTGACTGTGGTGGATGTGTGGCCGAGAGGTAAAGATAAGAGATGTTGGGCTTTGCTCTGAGAGACAGAATTCACAGCAGAGTTTTGAGCAGGGAATTCACTTGATCTGAATTGATTCTTTTGAAAGAATTAATCTGCCTTCTGTGTTGAAATTAGGCTGGAGGGGAACAAAGACTGAAGCAGGAGAGCAGACTGGAGGCTCCCTGTAATCCAGGTGGGAGATGACCGTGGTGCACCCGGGCGGCTAGCGTGGAGGAGCGGGAGGGTTTAGATACTGGAAACACCTGGGAGGCAGAGCTGATGGGCTGGGTACCAGCTGTGGGGAAAGAGCAGCGTCAAGCATAAATGCAGGGGTTTGATCTGAGCACCCAGAAGGATGGAGCTGCTTTTTGACTGAAATGAGGTCGATGGGATTTAAGAGAGACCACCAGGGGTTAAGTTTGAGTAAAGACCTGCAGTTTTAAATTTAGCTTCCTTTGGTGATGGGAAGCATTCGGGGAGTCCCCATACAAATTGCGGTTGCTGGAGCATCTCTAAATGAGAACATAAAACTAAGAATAGCCCCGTGTTAAGCGGCATCAAGCAGAGTAGCAGGTACCCAAGCTAGCAGCCAGGTGTTTTCTCTGATGGTGTTCTTCCCAGACCCCTTGCCCCAACCCACTGAGCTGTGAAGCTGTTGCTTCTCCCTCTGAAGGGTCTTCCATGAGCCCCCTTCACCTTGCCAGCACTGCCTTTGCCTCTGTCTTTATTACCTACAAGCCACAGGACCGTAGGGATTTCCTACAATCTTGTCTTGGCCACAGATTGCCACTATCTCTGCCTCAAGTCCTCAGTTAACATTTCTAAAATGCAAATCCAATGAGGCAGTTCCTGTTGAAGAGGCCCCAGGCTCTTTGCACAGACGGTTCTTAGAATGGTGCTCCCCTGCCTTCCACACTGCTTACGCGTCGGAATTTAGGGCTGACCTCACTTGTTCTGGGACGTCTTCCTTGCCTCTTTCCGCATCTCCATGGCCTCCCCATCCCCGTTACTTCTCTGTCACAGTGGAGTACTTCTGTGGGTCACTTTCCTGTCCGTCTCCCCCTCGGCTTAAGCTTCACAAAGCCGAGAGCCGTGTCTTGCCCACCAGCAGCCTGGCGTACAGCCCAGAGACATTTGATCAAAGCCCAGGAAGCCCCTGATGGCTTCTGTTCGCTTAGCACCCAAATTCCAAATGCCTCTACCCTGCAAGGTTTTCACAGCCTTGTCCAGGTCCCCCTTTTCAGCCTCCTCTTCCAACCATGGTCTTCCTAAACCTACCTACACTTTAGGAACTCGACTCATCCTGTGTACTTCTGGGCTCCGGTACCTTCGACCCCACGATTGCCTCTCCTGAAATGTCTTGCTTTTCTCACTTCCCATCCCCCAACCTGATCATGACCCAACTTGACCTTCAAGGCCTGACCCCAAAATCATCCCTCCTATATCCTTCCCTGAAGTCCCTGCCCTTCAGGTGTAGAGGACTGCTCTCCCCTGGGCATGCCCCTTCGAGCACCTTCGCGGAATCACACGGTGGTGAGGTGTGTATTTGCCACTGTCGCTGCAGAGGCTGTCGGGGCTGGAGGACGAGGCCCATGTTTTCTCTCTGTATGTATTTTACATGCTTATATGTTTTATGTGCTATAGGTACGTTGCATCTTTGCATGCCTCTATCTTTATGTACTTTATATATAACTAATAATTTGGTTATTGCATTACTTTGGGGGTTAATAGAGGAAATCGTAAAATTTAACATTTTAGGAGGCCTGTTCCTTGTGATTAATCTTCTCTCTTTTGTAAAGCACTGACGTAAGTACCAAAGTCATATGTGTGACGTCAGAGAGCGCAGGAAGGTTTTTTGTGAACCTGGGGCTCTAGGTTCTGGCTTACGTCTTAAAAGCTAAAGGCCTCTTTCCATCCGTGTATTTTTGGGCCTCAGGCTGTGCTCCCTTCTGAGTGTGGTTTTTCTGGTCGTTCCAAGCAAAATACTGAATGTGCCTTTTCACATTACTGGAAAACGAATTGATCTTGTTTAGTACCACTCCGATCATTGGAAACTGGGTGTATTCCGATCAGCTCAGTGGTTTCCATTATTGGGGATTACATAAAACTTAGACTCGAAGCCAGGACCCCAGGGTGTGCCGCTGTGTGTGTGGCCTGAGTGACTCATCACTTATTACAGAGGAAACTCTGCAGTGGACTTTATAAGTGCCCACGCCTAAAAACGACTCCTCAGCCTAATTTTTGGAAGCTTAAGTAATGGAAACCTGGTCATCTCAGATCACTTAGGAATTATAAAGAAAGCAGACTGAAGGGCCAGAAGAAGGCATCGAAAGGAATTGTCTTGAAATAAGAGACGTATGAAGCTCACGTCTGAGGGTGGACCATATCATGCCCAGTGAGACCATCTGAGCATGTGAAGGACCAGTAACGTATCCTCTAAGTAGGGAGCTAGTCTCCTACAGAAATAGCTCTATTTTGATTTTATGAGGTCGTTGTGAAAAAGATGTGCCATCTTAATTCTGCCATCAGTTGTATCAGCACTAAGTCCTCATTTCCTCCCCATAACATCAGAAGTCCGTATCCTTAGCAGAGGGGAGGCACTAAAAACTCATGTCTGATTGTCGCTTTTCTGTTCTTGTATCTCACTGTAATGTGTCCAGATGTTTTCACATATGAGTCTGTTGCCATGCACCTGACGTCTGCTGCAGGAGGCAGGCCCGCACACCTGTCCCTCACACGGGCTTTGCCCTGCTGGCTGTGGTTCATCTTGAGTCCCCATCCCAGCCTCTCCTCCTCCTCTAGCCCTTTGCCACCCTTTAAGCTCTTGTCTCGATGGTTTGGCTCTCGGGGCTCCCTCTTCTCCCAGTGGCCTGGCTGGAGAGAGTGGAAGTAGTCTAGGTCTCATGCAGGTCATGGACCGAGGAAGATGGGGTGTGGTGAGAGGGCCTCTGGTATTCCAAACTGCACAGAAATATTACTGCACGTGGAGTCCAAGTTCCTCGGTACCATTTCATATAGAACACAGGCCTGCAAAGCACATGAGCATTTTGTAGACTTCTCTGGAAAGATCCGGCGCTATTTCCAGACAACAAACTAAAATCTTAGAATGCACTTCCTATAGGCAGTGTGGGTGGGTAGGGTACCAGGAGAGGCCTGCCGGGCTAAGGTACTTCTGCCTAAGAACAAGAGAGAGGAGTTCCAGGCATGATGGTTTTACGAGCAGGATGCTGGAAGCAGACTGACTAGATTTGCATCTAGGCTCTCCTACGTACTGGTTGTGAGGTCCTGGGGGAGTTTCTTGACCCGAGTCTTCATCTGTAAAATGGGAACAACAGGACCAGCCTCACTGGGTCCTTGTGAGTTTTAAATGCATTTGTACGTGTTAGTGGTTGAAACAGCGCCTGGTGCAAAGAATTAGCTCAGTAAATGCTGGCTAGTGTTACCACTAATACAGTAAGTCAAAATTACAGATGAACAGTTCTTGGATAATATATGCCATTTGCTGGGCGTCTGGAATGCTGCAGGCACAGGGCTCCTCATGGGTTTGTGTTCTCCAGCTCCCATCTTGACTGTCTGTTCTGAGATCTTCTTTGGTTTTTTCCTGCTGCTTGAGATAATCCACATGCTAACTGCCTCTTGTTTTGCCCCAGCACCCTCAAGGAGCCTTATGCTGAGTTTTGTTTTGTTTTGTTTTTTCTGCTGGTCATTCCTGATTTTAGCTAAGCCAGGAATTGGTAAATAAATGGTCTTCCATTCATGGGGGCTGGTTGTAGAAAGTCCCATGGGCATTCCTGGAAAGGTTCTAGAGAAACTGGTTTTAACCTGAGGAAGGATTCTAATCAAGAGTATGGAGGAGGGAGCTGATTAACTCCTGATCGCCATCTCCCTGCAGGGCAGATCCAGGCAGAGATGGAGCATCGAGGATAGGCTGGAAGAAGACAGGGCTGGGGGTGGGGGAGGTGGCTGGGCTCTCCTGGGTCGGTCAGTGGCTTGAGCAATGCAGACTCCAACTCCTATTTCTTTGTAACATACCCTCCCCTTCATGTTCCTGGGTCCGGAGAATGTGGAACAAGGAGGCTTTATGTGGGCTGTCTGGGTCCGTTTCCCAAAGCCACTCTTCCCTTGGCATCAGGACCAGAATGCTCAGGCAGCCTGGGAGGACCCAGCTCATCACTGGGAACTCCCCGACCAGATTCTTTGGGGGGATGTGGAGGGTGGCTCTTGGCTATTTGCTTCTCTCCTCAGGCTGTTCAATTGCATCTTGCTCAATTTCCCAGCTGGGAAAATAAAAGCATCTCTGGACTTTTATTTGCAGAAATCATCACTCACCTCTGGCTTCTTGGGTTTTTTTTTAAGTGGCTAAAAACGAGGGCTGTTATGGTCAGCCCAAGGGTTAAAGCTTTCTCCCGGGCGTGTGTTTCCTTTTACAGCATAACTCATTCTCTCCCTGCATCAATTTCCACTTCTGTCCTTGGCTTGGGGTTTGTTACCAACTTGGCAGGCAACACCTCTTGCCTTTTTATTTTTAGAACTTCGAGTAAGGATTAGCCATATAATGTTAAGAATCGGGTGAATTGAATGAGGTAGGTAAAAATACACAATACAGAAAAAGCTGTAAAACCTTAACTTTTTTTTTTTTGGCACACAAGCAGTAAAAACGGCCTTTTAGAATTTTAACCTCGGGTGTAGTACCCTCCATCAATCCCCTTGACAGTTATTTTGAGGATTTCAACATGGCTTTGGAGAATAGGTGTGATTCTAGGATTCTTCTCAGTGGCTTGGGAAAAAAATATTCTGTATGTCTCCTCATGTAAGTGTATCTAGGGTATCTGTATCTTGAATATGTATTATGAAGAATAGCCAGTTGTCTCGGTTTTTAACTCTATAATTTAAAAAATCAATTTAGAGCTCTGTGTGTGTGTGTTTTCATGAATGAAGGCTCAGACCAGTTGGGTGCTGGTTTCCTGTAATAAAACCAAGATGCCTGGCATGTCTTAGACCCAACCTTGCCCATCTCTCCCAGACCAGAGCATCCAGTAGAGCTTTCTGTGATGATGAAAGTGTCGTATATCTAGTTATTGGACATGGCTACTGAGCACTTGAAATGTGGCTACTGCAACTGTGAGGACCTGGCTTTTAATTCAGTTTGAGTTAATGAAATTTAAGTTGCCTCACGAGGCGTGTGGATACCCAATGGGGCCTCACAGTGGACTTGGACTATTCCCACCTCAAAC
This sequence comes from Camelus bactrianus, assembly GCF_048773025.1. Taxonomy (NCBI): domain Eukaryota; kingdom Metazoa; phylum Chordata; class Mammalia; order Artiodactyla; family Camelidae; genus Camelus; species Camelus bactrianus. The sequence goes on along the minus strand of NC_133568.1, from coordinate 16,890,014 downwards.
AGCCTGCTACTCAGGCAGCAGCTGGCTTTCAGAGGAGTTCGAGCTTTGCTGGGGGTGGGATGAACTAGAATCAAAGGGGCAAGTGCCACCGCCCCCTCCTGAACCCCTCAGGCAGTGTCTCTGCTAGAAGGAAGCCCTCCCTGGGACTTTATGATCTGACCTTAGTCCTTAGAGCTTAAGTCCTTTAATGCTGAAAGCTCTTCTGAGACTCCACATTGTCCTGAGGATAAACTCTAGGCTCCTAGTGGCTTTCATTATCTGCCCACCTCTCACTTTCTCGCTCATCACTTTCCCTTTCGTTCTCTGCCGTATCACATGGACAGACTTGCATTCCAAGAACAGGCCATGTGCATGCTCACCTCTAGACCTTTGCAAATACTGTGTTCTCTGTCTGGGATGCCCTTTCCTTTCCCTTCACCTGGCTCCCTCCTACCCGTCCTGTGGGTCTCAGATTAGATGTCAATTCTATAGAATCTCCTCTGGGAAAAGCTCTCTTGACCCCTCCTTGGACAGATAGGTGCCCCTACTGGTTTGTGTCTTAGGTGGATCCCCATTGTGGCAGCTGCCACACTTGATTGAAACAGCTTATTTACCTGTGAGTCTCCCCCCTTACACTAGAGCTTCTCAAAGGGTGGTCCCTGGACCAGTGGTACCAGCATCACCTGGGAGCTGGTTTGAAATGCAGATTGTCTGGCCCCAGCCTAGACCTCCTGAATCATGAATTTTGAAGGTTGGCCCTAGCAATCTGTGCTTAGCAAGCCCTCCAGGGGGGTCTGATGCCTGCTAAAGTTCGGGAACCCCCTGAGCTAAACCATAAGCCTTGTGAAGGGAGGGATCCCTGACTTCCAGTGTGCCACTGTGTCCTCAGCCTTCAGTGCACTGCATGGCTCAGAGGAGCAGATTCTTAAGAAGCATCTCTAAAGATGATACTTCACTTACTCTTTGGGCAGCTTGTCCTGTCAGGAAATTTTTAGCTGAAATCTGATTTAAATCTCTTCTCCTTTCTTCAGAGGAGATAAAGAACAACTGAGTAATTATTTTTTTAAATTAGGGTTAAAAGACACATAAAATGTACCATTTTAGCTATTTTTAGGTGGCATTAAGTGCATGAAGTGATGTACCATGATGCAGCCATCATCATCATCCATCTTCAGAACATCTCCATCATCCCAAACTGAAACTCTGCCCCCACTGAACAATATCTCCCTTCTACACACTCCCCCAGCCCCCGAAAACCACCATTCTGCTTTCTGTCTCTATGAATTTGACTACTCTCGTAAGTGGAATCATAAAGTGTTTGTCCTTTTGTCACAAATGAACTTTTTTACAAAACGGAAATAGATTCACAGACACAGAAAACACACTTATGGTTACCAGTAGGGAAAGGGGATGGGGAGGGATAATTTGGGAGTTCAGGATTTGCAGATACTAACTACTTTATAAAAAAAAAAAATAGATAAACAACAAGGCCCTACTGTATAGCACAGGGAACTATATTCAATACCTTGTAATGGCCTATAATGACAAAGAATATGAAAAGATATATATGTACAAATGAATCGCTATGCTATGCATCAGAAATTAACACAACATTGTAAATCGACTGTACTTCAATCATTTCAAAAAAAGAAACACACTACCAAAAAAAAAGTATTTGTCCTTTTGTGACTGGCTCATTTCACTTAATGTCCTTGGGGTCATCCATGTTGTAGCCTGTGTCAGAATTTCCTTTTAAGGTAGAATAATACTCCATTGTGCGCATGCATACCCCACAATGTATCCGATCATCCATCGATGGGCACTTGGGTTGTTTCCACCTCTTGGCTATTGTGAATAATGCTGCTATGACAGGAGCGTACGTATATGTGCTCGAATCCCTGCTTCACCTCTTTTGGGCGTATACCCAGAAATGGAATTGCTAGATTGTATGGTAATTCTATGTTTCACTTTTTGAGGAACAACCACCCATACTTTCTCCCACAATGGCTCCCTCACTTTTTATTCCCACCAGCAATGAACAAGGGTTCCAACTTATCCTCACCAACACTTGTTATTTTTTGTTTTTTGACACCTGAGTACTTGTAAGAGAAACATTAACTTAAGGATAATGTCAGAGAAAGAGCTCTTAAGTTTCTTAAGTGTATTTCTTTAATCAATTAAAACCACTTTTCTACTAGTTTCGGATACAACCTGTGGAAACAATTCTATCTTTAGAGAAGAATTTTTTTTTTAACAATTATTCTATTCTATCCTTAGAATTTATCCTAAGGAAATAACTGCATAACTGTGCTATGACTGTAGAGAACTTAAGAAAAACGTCAAAGGGGGTCTCTGTGTTTAGGGCCTGGGAACGGTTAGGATATTGACCACTTCTGCCCACTCTTCAAACAGTTAAAAGTCGAGCTCCCTCTGCAAGCTTGCCTGTGTAAACAGGTGAGGCCAAGCAGCTGACCAGGGAGAGAGCCCGTCCTGGGATCCAGAGATAGTGAAGAAATCAATCATTAAACACACAAATAATCATGGATTAACTTGATTCAGCAGTCAGTGTGAAACTGCCAAAACCACAGAAAATTTTATCAAGAATTTTTATCTTGGTAGGAAAAAAACTGAGAAGATTCAGTCTCTGTTAAAATCTTTCCCTTCCCAAATGTTGACGTGGTTATATGATGCATCAGTTTTACTATTGAAATAGGATACTATCCTGGGAACAGTTTATTAAAGCAGTCTGCTGAGTGTGTAATATGTGAATATAAGAGTGCGTTCAGCTCGGGGTTCTCCATTGTACGATTACACATGGTTGATAAACAACCCGAGACTGTTTCTGGCTGCTGGTATAGCGTGTCTCTGGCTGGCAAGATTCACACCTTCTATGGTGGCAGAGGTGTCAGATGTAAAGACAGTTTCTGCTTCTGAAAATAACACTTTCTCATGCCAGAAAAACCCCACTTTTATTCATTATGCAAAGATACAGGCTGTAAGATGTTCTGTTGAGATTATATTTTAAACTCCAGGGTTTGGGTATTGTGGCGTATTTTTCTTTCCTCAGGAGATCTGAAAAAGCAGGTAATGGATCCACCCCAGGCTGCTTTGTTGTGAGCAACTGGGAGAGTGAAATATTTAATGTCTCCCTCAGTACTAGGGTGACAGTTTCCTGGGGCCCGAGCACAGCAGGTTACAAGCTAGGTATCCCCCTCGCCATCAATGATTCAACAAACGAAGGTAAATTTGAGCCGCGGCGTGGGCTGTAGTAATGCCTCAGCTGTTCCTGAAGTGGTTCACACATTTCTTCTAGTCTTTAATCCTCTCACATGAGAATTATGATGACTGATGTGTAGTGCTCCCTCCCTCTGGGCCTGGCTCTAAACCAGGAACTTTGTATACATCTGCTCATTTCATCCTCACAGCAGTCCTAAGTGGCAGGCACTGTTACCTGACCCATTTGACAGATGAGAAAATGGAGGAAAAGCAATATTACTTAACAAGCTTTCCTGCAGTCTCATGGCTGGTAGAAAGACCCACACTCTTTACCTGGGTGAGCTGTGGGCGTGTTGGGGATGCTGTATCATGTCCCAGTGCCATGACCTTGGCGACTGGAGAATTTGGACATGGTTCCAGTTTCAGTCCTATGGCAACCAGCTGTATGACCTCGAACACTCCACGTAACCTGTCTCAGCCTCAGTTTGCACATCCTTGAAATGGGGATAATGACAATATTTTACTCACATATTAGGGGAGGAGGAAATATAAAGGATGGGGATGGTATCGGAGCTAAAAGTGATTCTTAGTTATGCACAAAAGCAAGGTCAGTGCTAAATGTTCTTAGTGATTCAAGGCACACACGTGCCTCCTCCGGCACCAGGCAAATGTGAAATATTCAGTTTCATTTTAAAATACTCTCCTTTTGACTATCAAAAGCTTATTTCATGTGAGCTGTTGAATCTGAGTTCTGCAGATGGGCTAATGGCTGCACAAAGTGTCTGGTCCCTTCAGAGCCCGTGTTGTGAATTAGGACATGCAGACTGCATATGGTGGGGGTATAATGGTAATACATTAGTTTAAGGCTAGTTTTTTTGTTTTTCTTTTTAATTGAGGAAGGTTTCAAACACACATAAAGATAGAAATAACAGTATAATCCCCGCCCTCCTTGGAGGTTCATGGCCATGGCCAGTGGCCTTTCATGTCTACCTCAGTTTCCTCCCTCCCCAACGTTATTCCAAACCAAACTCAGCCACATCTTTCCATTAAACCTGGTCTTGAAATTTGTTTGTTTCTCTTTTTCCTACCGTGATAGATTGTTTGCTATGCAGACTTTGAGGAGAGCAAAAATCTGCATTTAAGTTTAGATAGTTAGATTACTAACTATAACTCTTCCCTAGATGACACAAGAATGTTAGTTTTGTTTGTTTAATTGGGGTCCACTTTTGGGAGATCTTGGAGTTACTATCCTCTAGAAAATACATAGTGCCTGAAATGATCATAGTTCTCTGAAGTCTTACCCCAGTGGCAAGGGACAAGGTGATGGAGAGGAAAGGATGCAGGATTTGGATTCAGGTGATGAGACCTGGTTCTGGTCCCTTGCCTGTTAATAGCTCTGAGGATCTGGATACAACATTGAACTCTGAGCATTATTCTTCACCTATAAAGTTCATTCATTTGGTAGTTCTTTATTAAAGATCCACTGTGTATCAGATACTGTTCTGGGCCATGGAGATATCAGAGAAAATAAAGCAAAAATAATTGACTTTTCAGTGACATCGTATAACCCAAGTGTGTTAATGGTATGTGAAAACTTTTTGTAAACTCTGAAGTCCAGTATAAAGATTACCATTATCTTGATTTTCTTGCTCTGCTTTTCACTTGAAAACTTCAGTTTGTGAGTATTCTAGGTTTATAGTAGTTTATAATTATGTAAGTTGGTTGAGGAGAAACATATTTTTCATTCTCTCATATCTACACTGTCTTGCTGCGTTTCTGATGAAATGGGTCACCAGTATTGCTCTCAGTGGATACTTGGGTCCCAGTGCCATGCACTCTGCTAAGAAGTTTGCATGAGACCAAGACCGAGCTTCACAAGGACCTGTAAGATAGGCATTATACCTTCATTTTACAAATGAGGAGGCTTGGTGAAGATTTTGTTCCCAAGGTCCCATAAGTGGTAAGAGGTGGAGCTGGGATTTTAGCCCTGTCTGTCTGACGCTTTGTCTTCAGACAGGAGCACTTAACCATCTCTCAATTCTGCCTCACTTGGGGAATAAGAGAAATAGAGCTTGGTCTTGAGCCTTTGAAATTTACTTCTCTAGAGACAAAAGCAGCCAGTACACAAGGCAGAATACAAAGATGAGTAAGTTGTCCAAGTACAAATGAAAAAGCCGTTACATCAGGATTGGAGGATCTGGAAAAGGAATGGAAGTGCCTTGTTGCCTTTGTGAGTGTGTCCCCGTGAGTTGGGGGTGGCTGGGTGGGGAGGAACCTCGGTGGGCAGGGCTGGAGTGGAGAGCAGGACCTTTATCATTTCTAATGCAGACCTGAAACTAATCATACCTTTGAAGACAACTTGCAAAATCTCAGATTCCTCATGTGACCGAGGACAGCCAGTCACTGACAGTCATTGATTCAGGTTTCAGAATGTGTTTGAACATTAATTGTATTTTGTATTTGGTCGAGATGGCAACATTTACATCTCTCTCAAATGATTCCTGTCTTATTGATAGCCTCAGCATTTAAACCATGACAAACATTCATAAAGGTAAATCGTCACGTGACAAATGCAGACATACACAGGATGAGCCACGCCAGGGCTGGGCAACGTTGTTTTCTGTGCGTGGCATTTAGACTTTGGAAAGCTGAGGTGCAGAGTCATCATGGCCAGACCTCTAAGGTGAAAAAGCAAAGGAGAGGGTGTGACCTCGAAGAATGGGTTGAGTGGTAGCCAGCCCTGAGCCCAGGGGCTGACCTTCTAGGCAGGTCTGGCTGCAGAGTGTTCAGAGGTGGCCTGTTTTGGGGCGGAAACGCCACCTTTGAGTCCTGAGCGTAGCTTGGCTTTTCATTGATTATATGATGGAGCATGTGTGCCACAACTCAGATACTGAGGGATGGCCTTATGTAAATTCACAGCTCAGTCTTTTCAGGGTGCTTTCAAAAATGTGCTTTGAAAAGATTTTAATGAGTTCCAGATATCTAACCCAAAGCTCAGATCCAAATAGTATTTAAAGGTTTTTAAGTAATTTTTTTTCTTGGGTTGGTACAGCATGTGTGCATGTTCACTCCTGACTTGGCGAGGAAGATTTATGGATTCTTTAAGCCCCTCACCTCCTACTGATGCTCTTCCCTTTATTCTTACACTGTTTTTTTTTTTTTTTTCTTTTTAAAAAAGCTCAGGAGGATCATTGTGTTGAAATATTAAGTCCAGGAAAGTTAGATTTGCCACTTATTGGGAACTTATCCCTGGCATTGATTTGCAGTGGACAGTTGAGGGTTTACTCTTGAGAACAGCGGTGGAGTGGGAGGTAGGGTGGGAGGCGATGGGGAGAGCCCTCTGGACATCTCTGCCAGAGCCTGCTTCTTCCCCAGACCTACAGGGAACAGTGGCAGTGAGCCTGCTTTCTAAATAGAGGAGTGGTCTTCCCGACTCAACTCAGAGTTCCGCAGCACCTAAATCAGGTGAAGTCACACGTTGAACATACAGAAGTTCATTAGCATTATTAATAGTATGATGAAAGTTATAAATAGTATGATGATAACAATAGGGTCAAAAAAGTAACTTTTCTTTGTCATTACAAGTCCTTGAAGGAGATGGGGGTTGAAGTCTGGGGTCTGTGGAGAAGGGGGCATGTGAAAGAGAAAGAAAAAAAAATTCAAATGTATTTTGGTTGGTTGGTTTACATTTTATTTCACTTCCACGCTTAAAAAAAAAAATGTTCTCTCTGTATCCCAATCCTTTGTGTTGGGGGTGGTGGAAGCTGGGGGTGGGGGAGGTGTTGGTAAATCCAGTGCCAGCCCTTGTTACCGTGTGATACTGCTCCCCAAAAGGTACACAGAGATTTTAAAGGGAAGCAAATGTTGATCCGGAGGAGAAAATATGACCGCAGAAAAAAGTTCTAGGCACTTTTCTTGGGGCCATGTTGTTTTAAGAGATGGAATAGAAAGCTTATTTAATTGGCACTTTTTAAAACCTCAAAACATTTTTGAGGATGTCTTAATAGATGTTGGATACTTCCCTGGGTTTCTGTTTTCTCTTAAAATGAAAAGCAGACTAGATGTTTGTACAAGGCGTACATGAGTCATTCCTGTTTGAGCAGCCTTTCCTTATTTGCACTAAATACCAGTTGTTTCTTCCTGTTATTCCCTGCAAATAACTTATAACTTAGATATGTGGCAAAAAAAAAAAAAAAAGAAAAGAAAAGTATGTTTTATCTTTGGGTAATTAGAGAGGGGATAAAAACCATGGTTATTTACATCTTAATTACATAATTTGTTACAAAAGCTAGCCACAGTTTTCCCTTTTAGGTACACAGGATGGGAAGTGAATTCTGAATGTGTAGATGCAGAGTAAGCTGTATCTGACCCTAACATCTTTTGTTTGTAGGAATTAAGGAATTTAGAACTACACATAGAAACAGTGTATTAATGTGCTAGGGGAGCTGTAACAAAGTACCTTAAACCCAGTGGCTTAGAGGGTCGAATTTTGTTGTCTCACAGCTATAGAGGCTCAAAGTCCAAGATCAAGGCCATGCTCCCTCTGAAGGTGCCAGGATCTGTTTCAGGTTTCTTTCCCAGTGTCTGCTAGTTCCTAGTGGCAGCATAACTTCAGTCTTCACCTGGCATTCTCCCTATATGTGTGTGTCTCTGCCTCTGTGTCCAAATTTCCACGTTTTATAATGACACCAGTCACGCTGGATTAGGGCTCATCCTAATGACCTCATCTTAACTAATTACATCTGCAACGACCCTATTTTCCAAATAAGGTTGAATTCTGCAGTACCGGAGGTGAGGACTTCAACGTATGAATTTGGAGGGGACACAACTCTATAGCAGGCAGTGTGATATGAAGTTGGAGACCGGCCAGCTGTGGTGCACCCTGAGTATTTGACACCCCGTGCAGATCACTTAAACACCTCTCCCTCTATAGGACACAATTATTTTCAGTTAACAATCAGGAATGAAATGAATAAGAATAATTTTCATATGTGGAAAAGAAACCCAGGCAGCGACATTTTCTTTGGTTGCACTTGAATTCATTTTGAATTTTTGGAGGTAAGTCAGAACTCACTGTATGTTTTCACTGTTTTAAATTTTAAACCCAAGTAAAAACTCCAAGTGGCTGTGGACGGTGATAGAATTGAAGGAAGCGGTCTGTTTTCTGATTGGTTGTTTTAAATTTTATTTCACCCTTCTGTCTCTTTAAAATCGTTTATTGCAAATCTTCTGCAGAAGCTCGGGCGTGTGTAGTACCAGGGGGTGGACGACACTAACTGCTGGCAGGCAGCATCAGACTTACTCTTGCAGCAAACTTGCAGCTGAACTTGCATGTGGCAGGTGGGCTGCGTAACCAGGAGTTCTCAGAATTCGCTTCCATAGAATCCCATGTTTATTGTAGATACGTTTTTGTTTTTGTTTTTGTTTTAAGTTTGGAACTGAGCAGTAATTACAACCAAAGGGCTTTTCAGAGGAGGAGTGTTTTATCACTGACATCCATTCATGGTGATAGTAAAGTCTTAAAAATTATGACTTTTTAGTTGGTTTTGCTGCTGTTTTTGAATCTGCTGCTGGGGATGCACTTCCTTATTACCTGCAAGCTGGACCAACCAACCCCCTCCTCCCTCTTACAGGTCCTTGCAGTGGCAGCCTGACCCCGACTACCTGTGGGAATTTGGATGAGTCATGTTAAACGATCCTGCACCCAATTCTAGCAGGTGTGTTTTTTCTACGCAACCAAGCAGTTCTCTGACGCTGGCTGGCTGTCCTACAATTCAACCTAATTGTGACACTGTCTACCTGGAGACAGCATCAGATCCCACAGGTTAAGGGCTCAGTCTGACAAGACTACTCTCCCCTCAACTTTAGACACCAGTTGCAAGTCTGGATTGTCACCTGTCCTTCTGACCTACTGGCTCTATATGGGAGGTTCCAATGACTCCCTTTTGGGGTTCAATTAATTTGCTAAAGCAGCTCAGGGAACTGAAATCTTTTGCTTATTAGATTACTGGTTTATTATAAAAGGCTATAATTCAGGAGCCTGATGGAAGAGATGTGTAAGGCAAGGGATGGGGAGAGGTGTGCCACTGTCCCCAAATTTCTACCTGTTACCAGCCTGGAAGCTCTTCAAACCTCCTCCTTTAGGGCTCTTACAGAGGCTCCATTACATGGGCATGATTGGTTAAATCACAGGCCATTGGTGATTGATTCAATCTCTAGCCCCTTTCCCAATCCCTGGGTTCTTTCCAAAAGTCACCCTGTTAAATAGCAAAAGACACTTGTATAACTCTCGTCACTTGGAAAAGTTCCAAGGGTCTTAGGAGCTCTGTGCCAGGAACCGAACAAAGACCAAATACATATTTCTTGTTATAAATCACAATATCACACACATCTTTTATTCTTAGTTCCTGGGAGAATGAGCTAAGGCAGTAATCATCATCATCATATATATATATGTATTTTGGAAGCCTTCAAATAAAAATTCTGTAGTACACCATAGTCAGATTTGCAGAAGACAGCAGCTGAACTGCTGGGCCCCACTGCCCCAGGGGCTCCACTGAGGAGCACTGCCAAGGGGTACCTTTGGAAACCTCCTGCCCAGTCAGCGTGGGGGGTTGGGCGGGGTAGGGGGCAGGAGGCCTGTTCACAGAAGTAGAGCAGGAAACCAGGCAGCTCTAAGGACTGCTTCCCCCCAAGTCAACAGAGGGCAAAAGGCATTGCCTCTAAAATCAGAGACCTGGATTCTAGCTAACAGTGGAGAAATTCTCTCGCAAGAGTGAACCTACACTTGCTAGTGGTGACCTCCATTGATGCCCGTCCCCCTTTCTCAGTTTCCGCAGAGGCCAAGGCCTGAGTAGAGAGATCGGAGGATGTCAAGGTGTCTGGCCACTCACCTGTTCTAGCTCCAACACAGATTTAACTGTGTGTTTCTTAGTTATTTGTCTCCTTGGCTGTAAATTGGATGAATATCTCTTCTCCAGCTTACCCCCACAGTGATGTTATTGGGGTACAGTAAGGCACTGAATATTGTGACCAAGAGCATAGCCTTTCAACAAGAAACTTCATCCCATTTACTGCCTCTGTGCCCTTGGACAGAGCACTTAAACTCTCTTAAGGTCAGTTGTCTTGTCTGTAAAATGGGGATAATAATTTGACCTTCAGCAAATGAAATAAGATAATACGTGCCATGCACTCAGCTCAGTGCCTGATACACAGAACGCACAGTCAGTTGCTCTTTAAACACTCACCACCACCCATCATCCCAGAAAAACACTGGAAGCTTTAGAAACTCTATAAATATTATCTTAAATCCTTAAACCTATCAGGTACATAGAAACTTAGACACTTAGTTGACTTGTCCAAAAATCTTAAAGCCAGAACAGATAGAATCACTGTCTGTCTGAAGGAAACTCTTGGAGATTGTTCAAACCCAATGTGTTTCCAAGAGACATATAAGATATTAGCCATATGTTTCCAGTGTGATCTTGGTCCAAAACTTTGGGTGTAAATGCAGCTGTCAGGGAAGAGTTTGTAGTCTAAGTTGTGTCCTCTAAGCTGACTTTCAATGCAGCAGAGGAGACCGTGATTAAATGTCAGATTTGGCCTTCATCCCTTAATCTTCTGAGACCCAGAATTTGGGAAGGTGCTAACATTCAAATGGATTGAGAAGTGAGACTGTCACCAGGCACAGACTGTCATGAAACCATCACAGTGTCTTTTCAAGACATCAGGTAGGTGACCTGATCATACTTGATGTATCGGTCATACATACTGTCCATTCAAACCTTGAAATGTACTTACATATGACTATTGGGAGAATTTGAAACATCTTTCCATATGGAAAGATAGAACGAGGGAGTGTTTTCAGTTGAGGCCACAGACCTTTTGGATATGGATTAGGATGGGATGGGAAAAGTTCTAAATCACCTTGTCACTGGACCTCTGCCCAGGGCCCTTGAGTTCTGTTGTTTTTATTGCAGAAAGCCCGGAAGTTAAGTGAACGTCGGTGTCTTTTGCTCTCCATTGGCACAGAGTGTAGGTCAGCAAGGGCTCCGAGGAAAAGACGGACCCAGACTGGATTTCGTGGCATCTCATGATCCTTCAGAGAGAATTGGAATCTTGCATTTCCTAATGCACTGGGAAGGTGTGATGATATGGAAGATAAAAAGATAGGTCTCATCACTCCTGCTCTGACATGCAAGCCATCCCTTTTCTGGGCTCAAACCTCTGGATGAAAGCAACCTGCTTTCATGCTGCCGCTTTTGGTAAACAGATGGGATGAGAGGAAGACAGTGTGGGTGGACGGGTTCCTCTGACTCTGAGACAACTTTCCCCTCCTTTGAACGGCCCCAATGGCAAATAGGAAGAGATTGAGGGGCAAACACACCTGGTTGAAATATCACTCTGTGACCCTGGAGAAGTCACCTAACCTCTCTAAAGTCTGCAAAATGAGGATAATACCTGCCTTTTAGGTGTGCTGTGCGGATTTCATTGAAAGAGCCCAGCACGTAAGTGACTGCCCAACAGTCTTCAGATACGAGGGGTGGGTGGGTGTCAGTTGTCGATCATTTGGGGAGGAAAAACATACACAGTGGGGATCTTCTTCCAGAACAAAAATTCTTTTCCAAACTCTGCATATATGTATTACTAACAAAAGCTGCAGCAATAGGACACAATTCTGATTTCTCTCCCCTGCTTTAATACTATATTTGAAAATATTGTATTTAAAGCATTTCCTATGTTTCTAGGGCTGTTGTTTTTAATGGCTACACTAATATCATGGGTTAGAAAACCACTATCCTGATGGACTGCTTGGGAGAGCTGACAACAACCATGAAGAATTTTTCTGTGAATTGAGTTCTTTCATTTGTTGAATTGTTTCTATTGGAAATGTTCCTGTGATTGAAATTATTGGGTCAAATGTTACAAATATCTTTAGTGTTATTGGTACATAAAGTGTTGCTATATTGTTTTCCACTGGAATGTACCAAGTTCAGTGTCAGCAGCAATAGTGTGTGTGTGTGTGTGTGTGAGAGAGAGAGAGAGAGAGAGAGACAGAGACAGAGACAGAGAGAGAGGGAGAGAGAGACAGAGAGAGACAGAGACAGAGACAGAGACAGAGACAGAGAATTCACTCAGCTTTTCTACTGCCAGCATTGGAAGTAGTCAGTGAATATTGTTAATAGGCATAAAATGGTGTCTTACATTTTTATCAATTTGTCCTTCTTTGATTGCTAGTAAGAGTAATACAAAATATTCTTTTATTGTTAGTAATGTAAAATATTATTTTATTGCTAGTAATATAAAATATTACTCTTGTTAGCAAGGAAATATTACTCTTACTACTAGGAAACTTGTGTGTTTCTTCCCATGTACTTATCACATCTGCCCCCTCTCCTACCTTTTTATTTAAACTAGTGGTTCCTATTGAATCTGAATGGGAAATACAGATCGTCTCTTTGTGGATTGAAAATTTTAAGATTTATGTTTTGTTCTGCAACACGATGCTAATTATTACATCCCTCTGTAGTGTAATCTTTCCGACAAATACATCCATCTCTCAATAGGCTGGTGACTCCTCAAACCCTAAAATTAATTCAACTCGACAGACTAACTTTTTATTTTACTTTGGAGGCTTTGCTTCCAGGCAACTGTCAATTGTAAAGCCCCCTATGATAGTATATTATTTAAGCATGAATATAATTTAAAAACCAAATTATAGAGGCAATAATAATGAAGCGAAAATGGGACCATTGTCGCGAACGAGTACGGATGAAGCTTGAATGGACAATAACAATGCTTTTCTCCTGGTAACTTTCAGTATTTATTATAAAAACACAGAGTGGACTGAGGCTGAATCTCCAAAGGAAAGAAACATTTGGGGAAATCTGGCATCATTATCCTGTGGGAACCAGTTCTAGTCTTTTGTTTCCTTTTTTTCCCCATTAGTTTTCCAGACAGAAGAATGGCAGCCCCGCCTGGCCTTAATTTTAAACACATTTTTTTAGCTGCCACCAGCCTAATTCAGGCCTGGATTCCCTCTTGCTTCAGCTCCTTTCACACACTGAGCATTGTTTCTGAACGTGGCTGCAGAGGTAACATGACCGGACGGCTGGGTTTTACAGGTGACAGAACTGTGACTGGGAGATGCTCACTGTCCAGTGTGACCTCTGGATGGTCTCCCTGCCTGGCTCTCACCTTCCTGGCCGCCCACACTCTGTCCTCTATCAGATTCACCCTCCTGAAGCCCTGGGCGGGTCAGATTTCTCTCCTTGCAGATAGGTTCAGTGCTTTCTCTCCACTCCCTGGAATAAAGCCTGGTCAAGTCCTCAGGGTCCGGGAGGATGACTCCAACCAGCCTTTCACTCATTCTTCCCTGCTCCCCCTGAATCTTCCAGCCAGGTGGTGCCTTCTACTCTCCTGCTGTCCCTCATTCCCAAAAACCTCTCTCCCACCCCCCCACCCCCAGTTCTTGCCCACCTCTGTGACTCCCACCACGCAGCCCTGCTCAAAACGCTGAGGACGTAATTATTGACTCAAATGCACTTTAACATGATATAAAGTGGGAGGCTTTTAAAAGTTTCCAGCTTCTCGGTGGCAGAGAGACCTGTCTGTAGACCCCAAGGTTGACTTTATTTTGCTTGTCGAGTCCCCATTGCCTTTGCTTACGTTTTTCTTGTGGCTGAGGAGGCCCTAAGTTGGTTTGTAGACGAGGAAAGTGGTTGCACTTGCAGTAGGGGAGCGGGCTCTGATGCTTCTTGGAGGAAGCGTGAATTGCCGTCTGAATCCCCCAAGTGTGGACCACACCACCGCCAGCACTGAGCCGGGGGTGCAGTCAGTGGGCCTGATTCCAATCCGCTGCTACCACTTAGGAGCTAAATAACCTTGGGAAGTTTCCTTAAGCACCTCAGTTTTCTCTTTGGTAAAATGGCAGTGCTAGTGCCTGACCGCGCATTTCAGAATAATTTCATGACAATCGGTGTGAAAACACTTAGAGGTGAACTGTAAGGGCAGCTTAATACTAGCAAGAGATAGTCATCGTTACTAGGATGAGCTGGGGAGCCCGTGACCCAGTTGGGATGATAATCTCACCAAGAAATCTTTTAAGTTTTATCAGGAAAATGAAAAAACTACCCTTCTCTGAGAGGTCAAGGTTTTGGGATTTCCCCTGCGCCTTTTTCGATGGTGACCATCAAAGTTGGGTGGTGTCAAGTGGGAGTCGGTCCCTGAGGCAGAGGGCTCTGGGATGGACTTTCGGGGGAACAGGATGCAGCTGCGGGCCCAGACAAGCCTTTTCTGTCAGGAGTCAAGGCCCTGGCTGAGCTGCCCCCGCAGCGGTGATACTAATGGTCCCTTAGTTTTCTGTCAGTTATCCCAGGCTTCTAGGCTGTCTCGGCTTTAGTTTGGGAGGAAATAAAAAATTCAACCCTGTTTGTCCTAGGAACAGTAATCATGTTGTTTCTATAACAGTATAAAGTTTGAATTTAATCTAGATCTGAGATAGGTTTTATTACTGTGGCTGCGTGAGATTTTTTTGTCTAATTACAACTGTCATCAGACTTGTCGGCTTTTCCTCTCAAGAGGATCGGGCAGATTCCAAACAGGGCATGGCATGTGTCTGGACTGACTAGGATACTAGAGATTTCTGCTGCCTCTTAGTCGGGGCTCTTCTTTGGAATAACTTGGAAATAATAGCAGTCATATTAGATATCTTACGATAGAATTCTTGTTATTTGTGATTAATGATATGTGTGTTAGTTATCTATTGCTACATAATGAATGACTTCAAAACTTAGCAGCTTAAAGCAACCCACGTATGTTGTCTTGTAGTTCCTTTGGCTTAGGGATCTGAGCACTGCTTAGCGGGTCCTCTGCTTCAGGGTCCCTCACGAGGTGTCAGTTAAGGTGTCAGCACAGGCTGCCATCTCATCTGAAGGCTGGACTGAGGAAGGACCCACTTCTCAGTTCGTGTGGTTGTTGGCAAAATTCCTTTCCTTTTTTTTTAATTTAAAAAGATGTATTCCCCCCCCCCCAGAATTGACATACCACATTGTATTAATTTAAGGTGTATAACATAATGATTTGATACATGCATGTCTATATTGTGAACTGATAACTATAACAAATTTAGCTAATTCCATCATCACACGGTGGTAGTTTTTTTTCTTGTGATGAGAACTTTTAAGATCTACTCTCTTAGCAACTTTCAGATAAACAGTGCAGTATTGTTGGCTATAGTCACCATGCTGTACATGCATAAAATTCATTTCCTTAAGGGTTGTTGGACTGAGGACCCCTTGCTGACTATTGGCCATATGTCCACTTAATTTCTTGCCATATGAGCCTCTCCATAGGAGAGCTGCTTCCTCCAAGCCAGGTAGGGGTGAGAGCTGGCTGTCCACAAGGAAGTCACAGTCTCCTGTAATCTAATTGTGGACAAGACACCGCATGACCTGTACTGTATTCTGTTGGTTAAAAGCCACGCGTTATGTCCAGACCTTTCTGGGGAGGGGATTACACAAGAGCATGAACACCAGGTGGTGGGATCTTAGATTCTGCCTGCCAGAGTTGTAAGTTAGTACATTTAGTATGGAATATATGATAAAAAAAAACATACATAGATAGCATAGAGCATAGAGAAATATAATACGCAAATGTACTATAAATGTACTGACATATGTTATGTTAAATATTTTGCATTACCTTTAATAATAATAATAGGCAAAGAAAATGAGGAAAAAGCCATTTCAGAAGTACCCTTTCTTGTTGAGGACTTTAAAGAGTTATAAAAAAAAGTATGATGAAACATGAACAAAAGTGAATATTGTGACTCTTACTTCCTGTTTAGGCTTGGGTCACCCTGGATACGAATAAATTTATACCACAAAGATATCGTTGATCGGGAAATCTTGGCCTTCTTCAGCCTCTGAGTGTGGTCTGTGTACAGATCGTACCCTCGCAGTGGCAAAAACTCAACTTTTTATTTTTAAAAACTCAACTTTTTTTGTTTCTATTTTCCCTGCATTTGAATCTAGAAACCTGACGACTGCAACAAAAATTTGTGTTTTCATTACTTCTGACTTCAGAGTTTTGTTGCAAAGGCAGAAAGGGTATTTGTTTTTGCCTGGGCTCCCTTTTCCTTTCTCCTTCAGCATCCCCGCCTCCACAGAGGGAATAAAGAATTTCATGAATTCGTTCACTTCACAAGTACTTCATAGCCAAGTATTCAAAGATGGCAAATGATGAATGTTCGGGGTTTGAGTTTGGGATTCCTGCCATTTACCCCTCTTGTCTTCTGGGGTTTATGACCAAGAGGGCTGAATCCTGCAGAAGGCAGGATGGAAAATGAGACATCTTCCTCCCCCTCCTTTTTTTTTTTTTTTTTTTTTTAAACATGGATGAGAAAAGTAAGCTTCCAAAATGTTAAATAACCCACCCAAGTGATAAACTAGTGAATAGTAGAGTCACAATTTGAATCCAGACCCGTGTTCTTTCCAATAAATCGTGCTGCTCTTCAGCCTAAGCAGGAGCTAATTAAGGCTGTTTTCTTAAGATCATGTGACCAGAACAGCCTTGAATGCTGCATCATATTGATAAATTTAAAAAAATCCTGATAACGTTTTTTGCTTCCTTGCTCTAACGTTTATTCCCATTTACATTTGGTGCCACGATTTAGCAGATGGATTAATGATGAGATGCCATATTGAACTGGGCATTAGACACTGTGTGGCCACAGCTTCCTCACACGAAGCGGGAGATGCCGGTGCGTGCTTCTCTCAGGCACTTGGAGTTGAGTGTCTTCTCTAGATACACAGCTGGGCAGCAGTTGAAGCAGTACGATTCCCAAACAACAGGGCAACTGCGTTATTTAGGGACGTTTTCCCACTTCTATGGACCTGGTAGTCTATCTCACATCCCCAAGGCATGCATGGCTTATCCAGGTCAGTAATGATTTTATCTGGCTGTGGCCACTTGTTTTGTGGCTATCTCTTATTATTGTTTGTTTTAGTTCAGGGGTCACTAGGCTTTTTTTCTGTAAAGGGCCAGATAGTAAATATTTTAGACTCTGAAGCCATCTGGTATCTGTCACAACTATTCAACTCTGCTGTTGTGGAAAATAGCCAAAGACAGTGCATAAAGGAATGAACAAGGATGTGTTCTAATAAAACTTTATTGACCAAAAAGATTGTTGGCCAAATCTGGCCCTCAGGCTATAATTTGCTGACTTCTGTCTAGACTGTAAACCCCCAAAGGATGGAGACAAATGTGCCCCCTGCTTGGTTTCTGGTGAGGCCTCTCTCGTTGGCTTGTGGATGGCCGCCACCTTGCAGCGTCTCCACCTGGCCTTCCCTCTGTGCACACACAGAAAGGGGGAGAGCTCGCGGGTGTGTTTTTCCTCTTATAAGGACTGAGACCTGTCGGGTTGGGGCCCCTCCCATATAGCTAACCTAATTCACCTCCCTAAAGGCCCTGTCTTCATTGATAACACACAGGAAGGGTCTAAGCAGGAGAATGGCGTGACGCTGGTGGCCGTGTAGAAGTGGACTTTGGGAAGTCCTGTTAGAGTCTACCTGCAGCATTTCAGGCGAGAGATGATGGGGGCCCGAATTAGGGTGGTGGCTGTGGAGACACAAAGGAGGGCATGGATTGGAGGTGAGCGTTTGGGCAGATATGACAGGCCTTGCTACGTCTGGTGGCTGTCACCCATTATTGGCTTATCTGTATGCCTCAGTAATCTGGATGGGTGATTCTGTTCCTGGTAGTAGTAGCCTGAGGTAGAAGTCTGTCCTGAGCAAGTGCTTAATGGAGGTTGTGTAAGTGCACAGGTGTCTGCAGCATGCTAGGGTGATGGGAAGAGACTATAAAGTTTCTAAATACATATTTTGTGTAGAGCCTGTCTTACAAGGATCAAGGTTTATGAGACTGATGCGCTACCTACTGCGCTAACGAGGCACCTAAGGATCAAGGTTTAGACCTGGAAAGCTTCTTTATGTTGCCTAGGACTTCAAAGAAAAGATTTCTAATTTTTCTTGGGTAGTGCAAGATGACAGAGTTAAACTATTCCACGAGTGCCTGCATTATACACACACATACAGCAGAGAACTCCCTGCGCAGCTTAGAGCTCCTTCCAACTTCTCAGCTGCTCAGATCTGGCCCATGGCAGATGGTCGGGTGGTGAGTTGGTTGGTTCTGCAGTGGCTTGCTTTCTTTGGATCACATGCTTGTGGCTGTCAAACCTTTTCCTTTTTGTCTGTCTCCTCCCTCAACCTCGAAGGACTGGATCCAGTCTTAATATGGGAAATAAGTATGAATATACGTGGCAGGAA
Organism: Camelus bactrianus; assembly: GCF_048773025.1. Lineage (NCBI taxonomy): Eukaryota > Metazoa > Chordata > Mammalia > Artiodactyla > Camelidae > Camelus > Camelus bactrianus. Next base: position 16,871,493 of record NC_133568.1, on the reverse strand, counting down.
TGTTGGTGAAATGATTGCTTACAAAGTGTTTCTATTGGATGCACTTAATGCCACTGATGTGGATACTTAAAATGACTAAAATGGTAACTTTATGTCATGTATATTCACTACAAAAATAAAACTTCTCTATGGGGCTTTCAGACTTTTCAATATTTTATATGCCCCGTGATGGCGAGATTAGATCCAGACTCTGCCACTTACCAGCTGAGCCTCGGTCTCCGCATCTGAAAGACAGGATGATAATATCTACCTCACAGGGTTGTCCTGCCTGACAGATAGTAGGTGTTCAATAAATGGTAACCACTTTTATTTTTGTTCTGAAAGACTTCTGGTGAAAGTCTGCCTTTGAAAGTCTGCCTTTAAGGGTTTGGGAACTTTTTTAAGAAGTGTGTTAAATTTAAATGTTAGCTAAAGCATAAAACCACAAGTGAGGCCAATTAAACACATGTAAAATCCTAAGAAATAGTCGTTTACTAGTCCACAGAAAATTGGGAAAGAGGGAAAATGTTTTACTCTGCAATTAAAGGCTTTAACCCTGAATATGCCTGTGCTTAAGTAAACTTACATTTTATAGTCTCATATTTTACTTCCCAATGAGGGGCAGATGCATTTTAGAAGTCATTTTTGGAGAATGGAAAAGCCTACAGGCGTAGATCCCCATGATGTTCTGTTCATATTTTTTCCTAATTATAGAATAATTGCCAATAATAACAATGACTAACGCTTGAGTGCTGACTGTGCTAAATACTGAATCCAGCACTTTATATGCATCATCTCACTTAGAATCATGCATGGCAGAGGTTGACATTTTGGAAAATAAATTAATGTGCATGAATAACTGAGACTATTCTGTAAAAGTAGATTTTGGGGGGGACTTTTTTAATAATATATTTTTATTGAAGTGTGGTCAGTTTACAATGTGGTGTCAATTTCTGGTGAACAGCACAGTGCTTCAGTCACATAGGAACATGCATATATTCATTTTCATATTCTTTTTCGCCACAGGTAAAAGTAGATTGTTATCTCCCCTGTCAACTAAATGTGTTTGGATTTTTTCAATGTCATTAAAAACTCTTCTGTTCATGATCCAAAGTGTTGTGCACTGTCCTGGAGCGTGAGGACGCCACAGCTGGTTTACATAGTTGCTTATCATTGGCTATCCAGGTTGCTTCTGAGTTTTATTGTTTTAAATAAAATTGGACAAAATCCTCATAGAAATATTTGAACATTTCCTAGATGGATATTTGTGACTATCAAAATTTAGATGTCCAAGATGCCAGACTTGGTATAAAGCATGCAGCCAGCCAAACAGCTCCACTCAAGGCAACTAACACCTGATTAAAATATCTAACGAACTGTAACATAGAAGTTAAAAGAATATAAAAGAACTCTCCTTGGAAAGCAACTGCTCTTGATTCAAAATTTAGTAATCATTGTGCAAGTTATCCAACGTGTCCAGAGCTTTGGGCTTTTCCTTGTAGACTAGGAATAACACTGAAGCCTTCACTATGGTGATGTGAGAAGTTTCGAGATGCCAACGTTTATAAAGCGTTAAACTCGGAGCACAGCATGTCATTAACACTAAATAAACATGAGCTACCTTTATTAACAATATTGAGTACATGTCGGCACGATGCATATGTAAATAGTGTCAGGCTGTATGTCTGTCCTCACAAAAACTGAGGTATTAGTGTAACATACGTCCCTAACATAAATGTAACGAAGGTTGTACTTGTCACTCGTGTGGAGTCACTTTGTACAGTGCTGTATCCCCAAACACAAACTCTAGATACAAGAGGGGAGTGATGGCAGTTAAGAAAATAAGCTGGGGTGTGCACCCAAGAAATCATTAGTAAAATTTGAGGACCTAAGCTTGTATTTGAAATGTGTCACAGAGCGGGATGGGTATAGCTCATGCTTAGCATGCACGAGGTCCTGGGTTCAATCCCCAGTATCTCCATTAATAAACAAACAAACAAACAAATAAATAAAATGTATCACAGAGTAAAAGCTCAGAATATCAGCATTAGCAGAAACTAGATATCTTAGGACAGTGGTTTTTAAACTTTGCCAGCAATCCACATTGAGAAACTCAACTCCTTTAAAGCTCACAATACAAATACAAGTCAGTTAAGTGTCAGTTTTGTAAAACTGTTTCACCAAACAGTTGCAACTCTTACTGTGTGTGCTGTACTCTGATGTTTTATAATCTGTTTTATTTTAATGTTGGTTGTGAATCACTTCCATTTATCTCACTGGGTAGAGACCCACAATTTGAAATACAACCTTAAAGCTTGTATACCCTTAAAAAGAAAATGTTTGCCAGCTACTTTATCATTGTTATTCATTCACCCTCAAGCATTTAATCAATAATGAATGGCTGTGTTCTTATTTACATAACTGGAACTTTGGCATCATCATTCAGACATATTTACGTGTGAGTAAGATGATGTTCTGTTCAAAGTGCTGTAACCGAAAGCAGGCAGGATTCAATGAAACACTGGACATGAGTCATAATTCACTCTGGTTTCCCTTTCTTTTCAACCAGGTAGTTCCAGTTGGCCAGCAGAATGAATACAGAAAGAGAGTCAGAAACGACATTCGAGGAGGATTCTCAGCCTAATGACGAAGTGGTTCCTTACAGCGACGATGAAACAGAAGATGATCTTGAAGACCAGGAGCCTGCGGTGGAACCAGAACAGAATCGAGTTAACAGAGAAGCGGAGGAAATCCAGGAGCCATTCAAAAAAGGTAACTTGGAGATTAGGTACTTGTGTGTCCTCACATGGGCAGTGGCAGCAGGTGCAAAGGACAGATGGCCCAGGAGGCATCTTCCTTCTCTTCTCTTAGGATGCAGGTTGGTGGGCTTAGGCAAGTACGCATTGTCCTCAGTGCGGTAGGGCTGGTCGACCATATCTGACAAGTTCTGCATAGCAAATAGAAGGTCTTGCTTTGTGTCTGTATTTTCGAAGAGAGCTGTATGTGGAAGGATTTGCTTGTTACCACATCTAGGAACCTTGGAGTTACCATACTTTTTGTTCAGTCATTTGTGAATAGAAAATGGTTTTGACTCTCTAGTAAAAAAAATTTTTATAGGTCTCCGCTTGCCATGAGGGCTCTGTGATGTAGCAAACTGCTTCTTGCCAGAATCAGGGCAGCTTCAAGGCCAGGTCTAGACGAGGGATTGGCAAACTTTCCATTAGGGGCCAGGTAGTAAATATTTTAGGCTTCATGGGTCATATGGTCTCTGTTGCAACATTACTGACGTTTCTTGAAAGTGGCTGTAGACAGTTCATCATTTAGGGGACAGAACGTAGCTTACTTTTATGATCATGCTTTTTTCCCCCATGGCTTTTCTGTTTCACTCCCCGCTGGTTCTCCTTCCCTGAAAAACACCTGTGGTCTTTTCTTCTCGCTCCTCTGCTCCATGAGGAAGCTGATCCTTTTCACTTTAGACCCCAGATTTGACCAGAGTTCAGGTTGAAAGTGTTTTCCTCCCTGGTCCCTTGAATTCCAGCTAAATAACTTTAGTTTCCCTGTCACAGAAATCTGCATGAAACTCTTCTGTTTCTGACTCTCTAGATGTACCTCTCCTCAGCCTCAATCAGAATAACCTCTGGTTTTATCTAATTTCCCCATAGTCTTCCATCACAGCCGGTCTGCCCTTCCAGATCTCCCAGAAGTCTGTTTCCCTCCTGTCTGTCCTTCCAGGGTTCTGCTGCCTGTTAAGCTGGTTCCCCACCCCCACAAACAGGTTTCAGTTGTAGAAAAAGGGACAAAGCATAAAAGCATGAAATCTCCCTTATGTAATGATCCTTCCTGCTCTGGCCAGGTGGTGTCTGTCCTCTCTTCTGTGTGCAGAGGTCTCGATACGGGGATGTGCACACGTCCACCAGGGCCCCTCCCACAGCGGACTCCAAAACCGGGGCAAATGATATATATCAACTCACGTATATCGTTTGCCCATCCTCAGCTTTCTGTATCAAACATTTAGGATTATCAGACCTTCCTGTGGATCTCTGGCTGTAATTTTAAGTGATTGAGTATTCAGCTTAAGTGCTTTCTGCCTTGAAGCAGAAGGCACTAAAATCACGATAAGTGAGCTAAGTTAAAGCGGAATCACTGCCAATCTGAAAAGGAATGTGGCCTCTGTCATAACAGGTCCAGACTGGATGTGGGGATACGGGGATAAAGCTGAAGTAGCCTGACAAGTTAGCATGGGAGTTCTAGTTGATCGCCCAAATAGTAAATAATGTGTTTCTTCCTCATTCCTTCTCCCTCTGGGCTTCTAAGTTTCCTATCACGATCTTGGAATCTCTACCATATGTGGATATCTGATGAGCTGGCAGGGAATTGCCTCGATGGGGAAAGGGGTGAGTTTTGCTGTTGGTGCTTGCTGCCACGCTCTCAGACGTGTGGTCCAGGATATGGCAAAGGGACTGGGGGCCTGAAGAAATGTCAGAGAAGCCCTTCATGGATGGAAACTGCCACCTCTGTTTTTTTCCAGCTCTGCCTTCACATTCAGGCTCTTTCCTGATCCTTTGGTTCAGAGATCATATTTCTTGTAGATTTCTGCCCCCAGAACAAAGGCACTGAGGGAGCTCAGACTTGATCTTGGCTTTTCATAATCTTTTCCAATGGTGGCTTCTATTTCTAGGGGAATTTGGGGGTTCTCAAAAATCCCTGTCAAATGACTTTTCCTGTGACTTTAAAAAATGTTATTATTCTAACATTTCTCTGTGCCCTTCCCAGACACGCAGAGGACATGCAGTAAGTGCTCGACCTCTCTCCTTCTGTTCCCACTTCTGCCCTGAGCCCCCCACAGTCACCATGTTTCCTCTCCTCCCCTCCCCTCCCCTCCCCCTCCTTCCCTTCTTGCTCTGACTCCCTCTTTCCCCTTCTCTTAACTTTTCCCCCATCTTCTCAGCTGGGCATTTTCCCAGTGGAGGTTAGTGTCACTCTTAACTTTCCTTTTCAATTCTCATCTGTCTGTCTTGACATTTTACACGAAGGACCATTTTCCTCAAAGAATTCACTTCTGTAGCACACTGGAGCGTGAGTCACACTCTCTGTGAAGCACCATCCAGTTGAGTGACACCAGGGACCCAGGCCTGTTTCAGCAGAGCAGTGTCTACAAGTGCAGGAACCATGTTCATTTTTCTAACTGTATCTTCGTGCAGGAGGTTGGTTTTCTTTCTTTAACGAAGCCTGAGCCCCACTGAGCTTTGGTGTTGAGCGAGTGTCGAGACACCATCATAAGCGCTTTTTAGTGGAAGGACTTTGGTTGTGTGCCGTGTGAGTCAAGAAGTGTAAACATGCTTTTAGAATGTGCCACGAGGGAAGAGAGAAGCCCACAGCTTTCACTAGAGCAACTTTACCCTCGGTTTACGTTGACCAAGGACTGGCCAGCACAGTGGGCTTGTTTTTCATGCTGTGGGATGAATATTCTCATTTCCTGATGGACACACATGAATAGTCTATCCCGGAGCGTGTTCTGGGAAACACTAGTCCTGCTGGATATTCCGAGACACCCAGATTCTGTGGCCCCTGGGACCCAAAACTCAGAATTTTTTATCCTCTTCTTGGAGTTTGAGGATCCATTAGCAGAAAAGGATTTGAGAAGTTTTGACTTTAAAGAAACCAGTTTAATTTTACTCAGCCACAGGTTCTTAAAATTCATTGACTCTAGAATTCCTTGACTGTTGGTGTTTTTTGGTCGGCTGGCTTGTTTAGCTTGCCGCTTCACCATCCGGGTGTCCCCAGGTCAGCTCCTTAGGTAATTCTGTGCCAATCAGGGAGCAGCTTAGAGGTGAAGTTCTTGGGAATAAGTTGGTGCGTGCACACTGGCTTGCTCTTCTGAGCCTGGGGATGGGATGAGACAGCTGTCTGCTGCCTCCTTGGCAACGTTGCCTTATCAGTGACCTCCCTCCTCTTCCCACACTGGCTGGCTTACAGATACACCCGCAGCTCACCTGTCCTACAGCAAATTCTTACCTGAATCCTGCTTTCTGCCTCGGGCTGGTGTCCTGTCTCCTGCTCTCACGCTCAAGCTTCTGAAAACTCATTTCTCTGCCACCACATCCCCTGTTCCCATGGGTCCTTCCCCTCTGCAGGCTGCCTCACTCCCTGTGCGGAACGCTTTCTGAAAGATCACCAGGAACCCCCGTGCCAAGCCCAGTGAGCTTTTTGCCAGCCATCTTCTTCCAAACTCTGTTTTCTCTGAAATGCCTGACCTTTTTTTAAAATAGCCTCTCCTTCAGGAAACACTGACTTCCTTGGCCGGTAATGACACCCTCTTGTCCCAGCCCTCCTCCTGTTTCTCCTTCCTTCTGGCTACTCTTCCTCCCACTCTTGCAATGTTCACATTCCCGGTCGTCCTTTGTTCTCTGCCTACTGGCCTCCCTTTGGTGGGCTAATCGCCTTCCATCTGTTCACGCTCCCCATCTCCGTACGTGACTCTGGGACAGTGTGAGTCACGCGAAAAGCGAGGACCCTGCACACAACGTGTGTAGATTTCAGCCTTGGCTTCACCACTTCCTAGCTGTGTGACCTTGAGGAAAGGACTTCCTCTCTCTGTGCCTCAGTGTCCCCATCTGTAACATGGACATAATATGAGTACCGACTTCACTGGGTGGTCGTGAAGATTCAATCAGAAAATAAATGTAGGGGAGAAGGGTATAGCTCAGTGGAAGAGTGCTGTGCTTAGCATGCATGAGGTCCTTGGTTCAAGCCCCAGTACCTCCATTAAAAAATAATAATTAGGCTTATTTATTCATTTATTTATTACCCCCCAAAGCAAACAAAAAACCACCAACAATAAGATAAAATTAAAAAAAAAAGGAAATGTAAAGGAATTAAAATAGTTTCAGGCCTATAGTAAATACTTAATAAATATTAGCTGTTATCACAGCCCCGGCACCAGTTCCTCCTGGAATGTCTTTCACATCAAACCCAAAGAGTCTGCCCCCAACCATCATTTCCTCTCTCATCCTTCCAGCATCGGATCTTCTTCTTGACCCTTCCATTTCCCTTTGGGTATTCAGATTGTTCTGGACCCCTGCAGCATCAGTCTTTTTAACAGAGGCTTCCATCCCCAACTCTCAGTACAGTGACTGGTTGGAGAGCTGGGTGGGCAGGATGAAAGGAAGGGAGCAGATCACGGCATATGTTAAGGATGTGACATTCACAATTCCTATCAGAGGTGAGGGCCAGGGGAAAAGGGGGCCTGAGGAGTGATTTCTGGCATAGGCCCCCCAGTGTATGTTCTAGTTATCTATGGCTGTGTAAAAAAGACATACTCTCATCTTACTGGCATAAAATGACCATTTCATGGTGTTCACAGATTCTGTGTGTTAGGGATCAGAAAGGATACAGCGGAGATGGCTTGTTTCTGCTCTGGACCTTTAGCTACAAAGATGAACAACTGAGGTGACTTGAAGCACTAGGGCCTGGAAGCATCTGGAAGTTCTTTTGTGTCTGGTACCTGAGCTGGGTAACTGAAAGGCTCACCTGGGTCTTCTAACGGGAGCACCTGTGTGTGGCTGGGCTTCTCCTGGCATGATGCTGGCCTGCAAGGGGAGTGTCCTAAAGGGACTATCTGGAGAACTAGTGGCCCAAGAGATCAAAGCAGAAGCCGATCACAAAATTCACACAGCATCATTTGTGCCACCTTGTCTTGGTTACAAAAGAGTCATGAGGCCAGCCTAGAGTCAAGGGGAAGGAAATTAGACACCTCTTCTTGATAGGGGAGTAATAAGGAAGGTCACATTGCAGGATGGGAGATACTGTTGCAGTGGCCTTTGGAAGGTGCTTCCTGCCCCAGTGGATAACAGCTGTTTTGGGGATAAGCAATGGTCGGGGGAGCCCCTTGCAGGTCAGAAAGAGGGTTGTTTTGAACTTGACCAGTTTGGGATATTTGTGGGAATTCTACTTGTGTTGCTGGCTAGCTGGAGGTGAGAAATAAAGGATGAAGTCGTAAGAAATGACCAAGAGTGATGCAGCATTGTCCCTGGGAAGTGTCAGAATTTTAAATTAAGCAGAAGGTCAGAGCGCTGAGCTTTAGTTCCCAGCCTGCAGTAGGCATATTCTTAGGGAGAGAGGAGTTCAGTTTCCGGAGAGCAGGCTGTCCAGTGAGTGCCTGCCCCCCACCTCCGTTAAGCACACAGGCACCCCCTCCCACAGCATCTGGACTCCAGGGCACACACTCGCCCCATTTGCGTGCCTTCTTGTGCTTATGAAGTTAGCAAAGACGTGTGCCTAGTGTCCGTGAAGTTGAATAATTCTGATTCTACAACTTTGAAATTGGTGATGATTCAGACAGAGGCTTCAAGGTCGTTTATCTCTTTTTTGTTGTTGTTGTTGAAAGCCAAATAATACTGGGCACAGGATTGTGTGGGCAGTGCTAAACCACAAGCAGAGCCACTTCTAGGTGCCTCTGAAGCACGTGTCTGTGAACAGCTGGCAAGCGAGGCACATACATCTCTCTGTCCATGAAAACCCCGTCCCCAAAGACCTTTCTTTTTAGTGGGGTTGGGTGGCTCTCTGTGCTTGAAAATATAGAACTGCATTTGTTTGAAAGACTCCTCCAACTCAGAATTTTATTCAAAATTCTGTTCAGGGGTGAAATGATCATTGGTTGACAGTATTTAAGGGGGAATGTTTAGTCATTACGGTTTAAAGACATCATCGCATGAGCCCCAGGACATAGAGAAGGAGCATCTCTCTTGGCATGAATTCAGACTGGATGTGGCATCAACAAAACAAGGGCAGCCGTACCCCTGGCGAAAGGGTATCTGAAGATAAAATACAGAATTAAGGGTGCTGATTTTTAGAGCATCTCCGAATTTTTACTTGGAATCAAAAAAACAGATTAGGCTAGCCCATTAAAATATGTAAATCCTAGGAAATCCATGAAACATGCTGAGGAGCTATGTTTTCCACTTAATTAGATGCACTTTGAATTTTTGACACGTACCCCATGTGGAGATTCTATTCTGGCTATTTATTTTCTTCCTCTAATCAGCCATAAACTTCCCTCCAGCACGGCAGCCTTAAGGACGCCAGTAACTGGTGGCTCGTAAAGTAGAGGGTGTGGGGGGTGTTCCTGGCTGAGTGATTTGTTCCTGGCGGAGCAGGTGGTAAGACTGCATCTCATTCTATAGAACTTGCTTTTGAGTAATGTCATTTATGGCCAAACCGTGAGTGAGAAGCTCTTGTTCATGGAGACCCAACTCACCTGTTGTTTTCCTGGTGCCGATTTGGAACCTGAGTCTCTAAAGTCGGCTTTTAATGATAGAAATCACCTTGGGAAGACACTCACTGGGGGGTTTCAGTCCTGCTGGTGCATCAGAATCACACAGGGAGCTTTTAAAACTCCATAGGTGCCTGAACCTAGCCTCTGGAGACACCAATAGAGGAGGTCTTGAGTAAGGCAAGGGGAGAGTTCCACCAGGTTTGACCTCACATTTTAAAAGAGTCCATCTCCTGCCCTAGTGCACCTCTTTGTTGAGCTAGGTCTACCAGTTAGCCTCACCGGGATGCTGATTAAATGCAGAACCTTGGGCTTGTCTCAGACCAGCCAATCAGAATCTTTTAACAAGACCCCAGGTGGTTACTATACACATTCAAGTTTGGAAAGCACCAAGAGAATAAAGACTCTCAATGAGGGAGAGGACCATTTGTTTAAAAAGACAGTTAAAAGCCTAAAGTCCTGCCTTGCTAAAACCCTATGGTCTGTTGCTTCAATGACAAGATATATTGTTGGATTGGTTCCCTGTGTGATTATGATGCAATACTGTGTTAGTTTTAGGTGTACAGCAAAATGATTCAGTTTTACACATATATGTTCTTTTTCAGATTCTTTTCTATTATAGGTTATTATAAAATATTGAATACAGTTCCATGTGCTATACAGTAGGTCCTTGTTGTTTATCTATTTTATATATAGTAGTGTGTATCTGTTAATCTCAAACTCCTAATTTATCCCTCTTCCCCTTTCCCCTTTGGTAACCATAGTTTGTTTTCTATGTCTGTGAATCTATTTCTGGCTTATAAATAAGTTCATTTGTATCTTTTTTTAGATTCCACATATAAGTGATATCATATATTTGTTTTTCTATGACTTAATGTGATCATCTCTAGGTCCATACATGTTGCTGCAGATAGCATTATTTCATTCTTTTTTATGGCTGAGTATACACACACACACTCATCTATATACACCACATCTTTATCCATTCATCTGTCAATGGGCATTTAGGTTGCTTCCATGCCTTGGCTGTTGTGAATAGTGCTGTTGTGAACATTGGAATACATGCATATTTTTGAATTAGAGTTTTCTCCAGATACATGCCCAGGAGTGGGATTGCTGGATCATATGGCAGCTCTATTCTTAGTTTTTTTAAGGAAACTCCATACTGTTTTGCATAGTGGCTGCACCAGTTTACAGAGAATTGGAATTTCTTAGCAAGTTCTTAGGTGATGCTGCAGGTCTGGAAACCTTACTTTGAGAACCACTGCTACAAATAATATCATTCGTACATCTGACCTGTATTTTCTCCGTCTGTATTTCCTGGAGACTATGAGCGCACACAGAGGTTGAGCCTAATCTAGGAAGACCAGAATCCAGGGCGCAAGGAGGAGGAACTTTCCTCACTTGTCTGGGCAGGGTTGATTTCATGATTTGTTAAATCTCACCTTCTGTTCTCCCCCTTGTTGTCTGATGATGGTTCTGGGCCCAGGTTAGAATAGAAGGACCCAGCACATCCACAGCTCAGTGACCCATAGGTATTTGTGACCCAGGAGAGGCAGAGCCTCTCCTGGCAGCAGGGCTGGGAGTAGACAAGACGCACTTTTCTTAATACCAGCGTCCTACCACCTCCAGTTTGGCTCCCACTGGGTCACGTAGAACCAGAGCCCCAGGAGAACGTGGCTTGGCTCCCTGTTGGATCATTGCTTCTCTCATTCACCTGTGCTGAGTTCTTGTCATTGTCAGTATCCTGGGCTAGTTCCTGTCTGTTACCTTTTCTTCTTGGTTTACTCTTGCCTCCTTTTTTATCTGCTTCTTTTCCTATATTTTAAAGTACTGAAAAGTGCACAGAACACAAAGACGTAGTTTAACAGATAATTATTAAGTGAGCACATATGTAAGTACCACCATACAGGTCCAGCCCCAACTCGAGTCCATCCTACCCACCCTCTCTCCCTTCCTCCCTCTTCCATCCTTGTTTTTATTGTAATAACTCTTTTGATTTTCTTTATAGCTTTACCCCCTAAGTATACATCCCCAAACAGTGTAGTTTAGTTTTGCATGTTTTCAAACTGTCTGTGTGCATGGTATGACTTGGCGTGACTTGGAATAGGATTCAGTGTGTTTTTGTGTGTGTCTGACTCTACTCAAAGATATTTTTAAGATCTACTCATTGTTGAAAGTAGATGTGGTTTTTTTCCCCCGGCTGCACAGATTTCCATCTTTTCCTGTATTTTCCTCTTTGTTTATTCCCACACACCCTCCCACTGTCCCTAGAGTAATGTTCTTTAAAATATTTAACATAATGGTATAATGATGTAAAAAAATCAAGCAACTTACGTGTTTGATTTATATGTAAGCCTATAGAGGGAAGGAATTGAATTGCAAATGTGTTTTTCCCATAGGTAATACATGCGAATATAGTTAATGATAAAGGGACAGAATGAAAATGAAGTGTCCCTCCCTTCCTCTTCTGCCTCTCAGCCGTGCAGTTTCCTTTCCCAGAAAGAAACTGGTGTTACAGTTTCTTATATGTCCTTCCAGAGATATACACAGACTTGTATGTGCAAAGAATACTTACAAACATGAGCCTTTATATACCCAGAGATGCACATACAAATAAACACACCTGTGCAAGTGTGTGTGCACGGATGCCTTCCTGTTCTGCATTCATTCTGAGCGTCATGTGGTTGATGGCTTTTCTCACTTAGTATAATTTGAAGATCTTCCCTATCAGTACATGTAAGGCTACCTCCTTTTTTGTAGAGTTCATAGACTTTCACTGTGTGGATGTTTAACCAGCTGTTCCTGGTGGCATTTGGGTTGTTCTCGATCTTTCTGAATAGCTCTGAGATATGCTATTTCTCAATAGCCCTGAGGTATGTTACTTCTCCGTCCATGAGCATATACAGGCTCGCTCAGCACGTGTGTTTGTGTTAGTTGAATAGATTATGGCCAAATTGATCTCCACAGAGACCACCTAAGAGGGCCTGTTTCTTTTGCCATTATAGGATAAAAACTGGTACTTCTTTTTGGATGAACTTGAGTATCTTTTCACATATTTAAAAGCCATTGAATTTCCTTTCTTATGAACGATCTGTTTGTCCTTTGTCATTTCTCTCTTGGGTTGTTTGGTTTTTTTTTTTTTCCCCTTTGGATGCTAAACTTTTGATCTTTTACCTCTGCTGGTTTGCTGCAACTTGTACCAACCAATGCAGCTTTTTGGTTGCAGTTGTGTCTATAATCAAGAGTTCACTCCTCTTAAAAAAAAAAAAAACCTAATTACCTCCCCTACAAAAATTTTTTTTAAGAAAGCATACATTTGGGAGGGTGTAGCTCAAGTGGTAGAGCACATGTTTAGCATGCACAGGGTCCTGGGTTCAATCCCCAGTACCTCCTCTAAAAATAAATAAGTAACCCCCCTCCAAATAAAACCACAAAAATCCCACAAAAAAATACAAATATGACTTTTCTTACAGTAATTTTAATTTTTATAATTATAACATAAGATTGATAACTTCCTAATTCTTTACTTGTAACTGTTCTTTAATATATTCCCATCCCTCAAACCAGCATCTCACTAGGTGACCCCCCTTCTTTACCAGTTTGTAGCCAAGGGAGGAGCTCATCAAAACCGGGGCCACCCACTCGCACATGTGTCACACAAGGGAAGTCCACCCCCCGTGCATGTTCGAACACACCAGTCAGTTTGGCCCCTTATGCCAAAAAGGTGCTTCCGGAATTTTTCCCCGTAAGTTATAACATCCCTGTCTTGAGCTTTCACAGCGGTGACGGCTTATGCCTTCCTGTTCAGAGAGGAAACAGCCTGATACTGGGTAACAGTGGAAAGGTTGACTCTGTACTCATTAAGTGACCCTCCCAAGTCTGCTCACCAAGAAGGTGGTTCTCATGGTGGTTTGTAACATAAATCACAAAAGAAGGCGCAATCAGTAGAGCAGGGAAGGAGAGGATGGACGTGGAGGTCAGACTGCCAGACTTTAAATTCTGATTCTCCCCCTGAATCCTTTCTGTGCTTCCATTTCCTCAGCTACAAAGCTGAGATGTTTACTGCTTGGCATGATGCCTGGTACCTAGTACGCACTGAACAAATGTTTGCTTTAGAGCTATACATCACGGGACAGTAGAAGTCCGGAGTACATGGGCACAGGCAGAACAGGTGGGTGGAAATTTCTTTTCCTGCAACTGTAGCCTGACTGCTAGGTTAGTCATCTCTAGGTTGGAAGATCCCTTTGCCCGAAATTTCCATTTGATGACTGGGCTCCACCATTGAGATAGAAAGGAATAAGGCCAGAGATAAATGGTATCTCACTGATTGTGAACTTCACCTTCCTGTTCATTCAGAAGGTCGGCAAGTATGTCCTTGGAGGTTACTTCCAGCATGTCAGAGGAGGTTTTCTGAGACGTCTATTGGGTGAGAATTGTTCCCCCTACCAACAGAGAAGCTGTGGACTTCCTGAAGTTTCCTGGAACTTAGACATGGTGATTGAGTGGTGGACGTGACATTCAGTACACAGAATGAACTTAGAAACACGACAGATACTGGCCATCAGGCTAAAGCAGTGCACGACACTGATCCATGGTCAGGATTCAAAAGTGTTGAATTAGTCAGTGATGGCCTTTTTCTTTGATTTATTCATTCACTCAGTATTTAATGGGGTATAAATTTCACAAACCAAATCATTTGAAGAAATCATTTAACTTAATTTAGCTGTGACTTTCTGGAGCTTTGGGGCTTTTGTTCGGGCTTACATGAGGATTATGCCTTTAGAATCCTAACGTCCTGTGAATAGTTGGTCAAGTTACACTTTCATTAGTTTGTTGGGGCCGCCTTAACAAAGTACGGGCAACCCGGGTGGCTTAAATGGCAGAAATTTCTTATCTCACAATTCTGGAGGCTAGAAGTCTGAGATCAAAGTGTGGCGGTGTGGTTCCTTCTGAGGGCTGTGGTGGCAGGATCTGTTTCAGGGCTCTCCCCTTGGCTTGTGGGGGGCCATCTTTTCTGGGTGACTTCACGCTGTCTCCCCTCTTTGGGTCTTTCTCTGTCCCACTTTATCTTTTTTATAAGGACAACAGTCATGTTGGATTAGGGTCCATTCTAATGTCCCTACTTTAACTCAGTTACATCTGCAGTGACTATTTCCAAATAAGGTCATATTTTGTGGTGTGGGTGAGGGCTAAAACTTCAACATGTGCATCTAGGAAGGGCACAGCTCAGCCCATGGAAATATGCTGATTTTCCACTTGATGGACTTTTTTCTCTTTCTTTTTTAAAGATTGTACGTGGCAAGTCAAAGCAAATGATCGAAGCTTCCACGAGCAACCTCATTTTATGAACACAAAGTTCTTTTGTATTAAGGAGAGCAAATACGCGGTAAGTTGATTTTAACTTCCTAAAATTGACTTTATTAAAAGCCAACTTTTCCCAATAGCTGCCATGCTTACTAACTTTGAGGGACACCTGCCCTCCAGGTAACCCTGGCCTGGGGCCATTGAGAATCATCATTCTTTCTCTGGAGTATCATTTTTATTCATCACATTAAGATTAACTACCCTAAGGATGTGTGTGGGGAAGAGGGGTGGCTTGAAATAAAACAAAACAAAATCATGTAGATTGAAATGTTCCCTCTGTATGTACAAAGCTTTCTTAAAATATTTTATGAAAGAATATATAATAGTATCATAGAAGCCTTGTTTTTGACAGTAGTAAAAATTTGAAAGGAATCTTAGTAACGTATCTCCCCCTCCTCTGCCTGTGATGGATTTAGAGACTCTGAAGGTATTTTCACCTGAAAAACGCTCATTACCATTTAAATATGACAAAGGGCACTGGTTGAGTCTGGGCTGAATGTTGCCTGCTAGTTCCCTAGGACTGTTCTGACAAAGCAGCACACAGTGGGTGGTTTAAGGCAACAGAAATTTATTCCCTTACAATTCAGGGGGCCAAAAGTCTAAAATCAAGGTGTCAGCAAGGCTGGTTCCTTCTGGAAGACCTGAGGGAGAGTCTGTTCCAAACTTCTCCTGTGGCTTCTGGTGGTTGCTGACAATCCTTGGTGCTCCTAGACGCGTCACTCTGAGCTCCGCCTCTGTCTTCACACAGCCTCCCTGTGTGTTTCTGTGTCTGTGCTCGGTTTCCTCTACTGGGGATGGCAGTTGCTAGGTTGGAGCCCACCTTAATCCAGTATGACGCCACTGTAACTTGATTACATCTGCAAAGACCGTACTTCTAATTATTTCCAAGTATCTGCAAAGACCGTATTTCCAAGTAAGATGAACTTCACAGGGATCAGCGTCAGGACTTGAGTATAATTTGGGGGAGCCCCAAGCCAATATGTTTTACTTTTTCTTATCCAGTAACCTCCATCCCTCTTAAGTAAAAGAATGTTTCTTTTCCAGCTTTGCCACCCATGTTGCCATCTCCCGTTTTCTCCCCATCTCTGCCCCATTTTCGAAGAGGCTTTAAGGGGTCAAGGAACCCAACAGCTGGGTGCATTGGGTCACAGATTTGCCTTCGAGACCTTGGAGGCAAATTAGGTCCCTGTGTCCCTGTAGGCCACAGGACTCAGTGATTTTTGCAGGTGTATTTACATTGTGATGCTCTGATAAGTGTGTGGCATCGTTTAGAATGACTTTCTTATTTTTTCCAACAGAATAATGCAATTAAAACATACAAATATAATGTGTTTACCTTTCTACCACTGAATTTGCTTGAGCAGTTTAAGAGAGCGGCCAATTTATATTTCCTGATCCTTCTTATCTTACAGGTAATACCCTTTGATACCTTAAATCTGTTTGGAATTGTGGTGACTTGATAACATTTAGATTGTTATTATTTAAGTTGCATATAAATTGTGAATCATCTTGAAAGTTTCTGATACTGACATCTGGGTTCTGCACGTAAGGGATCATGCCTTATGGACAGAACCGGCTCGAAAGTGTTAAAATGAGCAGGAAACAGGAGCAAATGGGAATGTGATTTTAATTCTGTATTTTAAAAAATTCAGTTTCATGCTGATGTCACTGTTAAAACTGGTTTCCCTGGAGTGAGTGCAGTAAAAATCTTCACTTTGTTATAAAAAAAAGTATACCTTAAAATTAAATCTACTTTTTAATGCTTGGCCTTTATTGTTTTATTGACCTGCCAAAATATCGTTACTTTTTATTAATATTTTGGTCATCGTCAAATTATTTTTGTGAACTGGTTTTATACTGGAAAGGCTTGGGTTTTTTTCCTCAGGTTTTTTTTTTTTTCCTCCTTAATGGTAGCAAGGAATTCACTTACTTGGGGGCATTAATTTTATCTGTCTAGGAACTAATGTTACGGTCAAGGGAACTCGACCCCCTCCAGTTACCACTCAGCGTATCAACCTTCAGCAGCTGGTGTGCAGGTTCCAAAGGGTACCACATCCACTCGCTTTGATCAGTTCTTTATATCAAGTGTTGGATTTGCAGAGCAGTCTCACCGGCTGGGATTCACCCCCGACAGTTTTATGAAAATTGCAGCATGTGTGTCTGGTGGGGATGGAGGGTGCACGGATTAGAGAGGAGAGAAGGCATGAGAGGGAGAAATGGACCCTCAGTTCAGTAGAATATAAGACCTGCTGACTTGATTGGAAAGGGTGGTCTCCTTATGAAGGGGGACCTTTGAGACAGGCTTGTGTCGAGACAAACAGCACCAATTTTAAGGTGCTGCTGTGTGGTGAGCGGGCTGCTTGTCCCTTACTTCCTTCCAGCAGGGAAAAGGGAGTCCCACATATGGGCGATAATGCGGAAAATGGCCTTCCTCTCTTCCAACTGTCCCCCAGTTGATGGGAGGTCCCCCTCTCCCACGGTTCTGAAAGTCCAGCCATCCAAATTAGGGTACCGGGAATAGCCTGAGACAGCCCTTTCTCTGCACTGTTACTTAATTCTTGCACTCTGCGAGGTAAGTACTATCATAACTTCCATTTTGCCAAGAAGAACTGAGGCCTGGGAAGGCAGAGGAACTTGCTCCAAGTCCCGTAGCCCTAAGTGATAGAGCTGGTAGGACTTGGACCTGGAGTTTGATTCCAAAGCTTGTCATTTTTGCCACTGATGGCCCAGTGATCAATAGGATGGTTGTAAGAGGTCTTTACTAAACTGGCTTCCCAATCTTTTATTCCAACTTGACAACCACCTTGATGGATGCAGGGCTTCCTACAGGGCCAGCCTCTTTCTTGGCTAGACCAACACCGATAACCATGAAGGAAGCCCTTTCTTCTTGTGCCCCCCCAAAGATGCCCCACCCAAACACTAGCTTCCTAAGGCAGCCACTACTTACTGCCATCTTTGCCTCCATCATGGGACCCTCAGACCACTGGCTGAGCAACCAGCAGTGTAGAGCTTGCTGTATGCATGGTCTAAAAATTAAAGGACTACTTCCCACGCGTCTGCACCCAACACTGTCCCCCACCCCTGTTAATTATGACTTTCACAAAACATTTAGAGTAGTTTTCTTTTAGGTATCATGCTACAAAGCCTCCTTGGTGTCCAGTTAAGGTCAAAATGAGGTGATTTCAGGAGCCACTGTCCTCTGAGTTCTGTTCCAGGAGGCCAGAAGCGAGAGAGGGATGGAGAGAGGGATGGAGAGGCCCAAGAAAGGTTAGCTGGATGCTTTGTTCCCTTCTCCTGTCCTCTCTGCCGGATGCAGACTTGGGTGATGATGGAGATTAGACTTAAAAATCAGCAAGTTTAGAAACAGCAGTTGCCTGGAGATTAGTTGTGCCTTCATGGGTGCACATGACACCCTTTTATCTCTTTCAGACAATCCCTCAAATCTCGACCCTGGCGTGGTACACCACCCTGGTGCCCTTTCTCGTGGTGCTGGGCGTCACGGCCATCAAAGACCTCGTGGACGATGTGGTAAGGATTTCTTGTGCAGTTTCCTCCTCTCCACTGCAAGTGTATTTTCAAATGGCATTAATACTTGACATTTTGAGATGATTAAGATAAACCTTTCCCACCCCTCCTCTAAAGGCTCGCCATAAAATGGACAAAGAAATCAACAATAGAACGTGTGAAGTCATTAAGGATGGCAGGTACCGTGCCTTTGTTCAATGTGGGGCTGTAATTACGGTATCTCATCTCCCCAGCCTTATGCTGTCCAGGGCTTTGCCCAGATTCCCTGACACCCTGCCCGATTGCCCAGCTATCGTGCTTGCTTCCTTCGCTGTGCTTTTAGAGTGTTTTGCTTTCGCCTTTCTTACTACGATCTGAATTTTATTCGAATTATTTATGTTGAAGTCTCATCTTCTGTCCAGAACTATTAAGCTTCTCGGGGAGACTGTCCTGGTGGTGTTTGTTTTTGTGTCCACCAGCGCATCTAACACACAGAAGGTGCTCAATAAATGTTTGTTGAAGTAACGTAGTCAGTGGTGACCCGTGTGCCGGTTCAGGGACCAGGAATGCGTTGCTTTTTGAGCAGGAGCCTCGAGGCAGAGCTACAAATTCACATGCTAAAAGTGATGACTAAGGCCCAATTCAGAGACTTTTTATGTGTCAACACTGAGGAAAATAACCCAATTTACAGCCACGCTTCAACTGTGTCTCATTTGAATATAGGCTATTTCAATCTATAAATATGTTTAGATGCTTTTTTTTCCCATTACAAATAAATGGATTCTGTTCCAAAGGTTACCTTCCAGGTCACTTGGAATCCCTCTCTTGGAGGGTGGTGAGATTCGTGTAGCCCACAGCCTGGCTAATTGCACTGGGAAAGAGTAGCCTGGGTAGCCTTGAATTGGGGTTAGGAGTGCTTATCCGGCAGGGCTGTGGCCCCAGCAGCCTGCGCAGTCGGGTCAGGCCTTTGTGGGTGGGGACTTGGGCATCCGTGGTGCAGAGCGACAGGGGCGTCCCAAGGGGAAATTGAACATCACAGTGGAAGAAGCCAATGGAATTGCCTCTAATACCCCCAGGAGCTGTGGCAAGAAGATGCTTAATTGATTTGTAACTTGAGACCCACACGCAAATTGCTAATTTGTCATCTTAGAAATACTGAGTAAGCCAGAAAGAGAAAGAAAAATACCATATGATATCACTCATGTGTGGACTCTTAAAAACAAAACAAAACAAAACACAAAAAGAAAAGAAAAAAAGAAAACATTAATGAACTTACCTACAAAACAGAAACAGGCTCACAGACATAGTAAACTTACGGTTACCGGGGGGAAAGGGGGTGGGAAGGAATAAATTGGGAGTTGGAGATTTACAAATACTAACTTCTATATATAAAATAGATTAAAAAAAATTATTCTGTATAGCACAGGGAACTATATTCAACATCTTGTACTAACCTATGATGAAAAGGCACATATGTATGTGTATGTATGACTGAAACATTATGCTGCACACCAGAAATTGACACATTGTAACTGACTATACTTCAATAAGAAATTTTTTTTTTAAATTGAAAAAAAGAAATACTGAAATGTAAACTACCATCCCTTTTAGGGAAGGATAAGCCAAGTTAAAAAAAAAAAATCCAGAGATTAAAAACCGTGTATTAAATTCTTGTAAAATTGGGGAAACTGGGGTATAAACATACATTTGAAATATACTTTAAGTCTCCAGGTCTGTTTTGTCCATAAATTAATGGGAGGACAAGCATAGTAATTGGATTTCTGCCTCCAAAATGTTGTTGGTTGTGGTAGGTTCCTAGTATCTGTTAGCATTATTTTTTCTTTATGTGAAAAGCTTTAAAGCAGGCTACAGGCAGACCTCTTTTTATTGCCTTTCACTTTATTGAGCTTCAGAGATACTGCATTTTTTATAAATTGAGGTTTGTGGCACCCTGTGTCAAGCAAGGTGCCATGTTTTCAACAGCATTGGCTCATTTCATGTCTCTCTGTCACACGTTGGTAATTCTTGAAATATTTCAAACTTCATCATATTATTTTTTTGTTAAAGTGATCTGTGATCAGTGATCTTTGATATTATTGTTGTGAAAAGAATCACAACTCACTGAAGGTTAGATGACGGTTAGCGTTTTTTAACAATTAAGTATTTTTAAGTAAGGCGTGGACATTGTTTTTTAGACATGATGCTGTTGCACACTTGACAGGCTACAGTACAGTGTAAACATAACTTTAAATATGCACGAGGAAACTAAATATCTCGTGTGACTCGCTTTATTGCAATATTTGCTTTATTGCGGTGGTCTGAAAGCCAGCCTGCATTATCTCCTTGCTCTGCCTATCCTGTATCTTAAAACTTTAAAAAATGTTGTTTTTGAGACATTTAAATGGATGTTTCCTATGGAATTTATTACCAAAGGAAGAGGTCTTTTTATTTTATCAACATCCTTATGAAATTAACTACAAAGGTGATACACACTTGTTGAAAAGATACATTAAACAAGAGAGAGGAGGCAGGCTCTAACGCTCCATGAAGGCTCCAGGTCACCTGGATGGGAGCCAGTAAAACCTCCCTGTCCTGGGACCAGCAGCGAGCAGGTGCTGGTTAACTGAGGAAAGGAAGGAGGAGGGCTGGGAGCCCAGGGCAGGAGCAGAAACCAAGGGGTGGCACGTGCCTCCTTCCCACACATTGAAGGAGCCGCCATTAATCCTTGACTGACGTAGACTGGGAAGGACACCTCTAGTCACCACCGCCATTGTCACTGCGTCCAGAGGAGAACGCGATCCTATGACCCCTTAACTGTCAAATGGCTGAACTTTTGGCAAACCTTTTCCCCGTGGTTTACATGTTTTCTCAGAATCTGTGGCTTCCAGGCAGAATAATTTCAAAGCCCTCGCCAGTAACTTAAAAAAATATATATTATTATTATTATTTTGGTTGGGGGAGGTAGTTAGGTTTATTTATTTATTTTTAGAGGAGGTACTGGGGATTGAACCCAGAACGTCATGTATGCTAAGCATGCCCTCTACCACTTGAGCTATACCCACCCCTCACCAGTAACTTTTAAAAAGCCACTAAACTATCATTCTTTTTAATACTCAGATTCAAAATTGCCAAGTGGAAAGAGATTCAAGTTGGAGATGTCATTCGTCTGAAAAAAAATGACTTCGTTCCAGTAAGTGGACAAGCTCTGGTGTCTCATTCCTTGTCCTCCCATCTGACCTGGCGCTTGGCTTTGCCTGAGTCGGGAGGGGTCTCCGTGTCATTGGTGTGTTTTGTTTCAAACAGGCCGACATCCTGCTGCTGTCCAGCTCTGAACCCAACAGCCTCTGCTACGTGGAAACGGCTGAACTGGATGGGTAAGTGAGTCTTAGGTGGGCCCGTTTGAAAGCTGACCTCTGAAGGCACATTCCTTACATTGAAGGCTGTGCTCTTTGGATGAGAAGCCCTGAGGTCTGGCTTTGCCTCTCCCCCCTCTGTTGGCCTCTCTTTGTCTTGGTTTTATTCCCTAGTTAGTTCCTGCTAGGACCAACAACAAGACAATAATGGTCTTACTCCCTAGTAGACAAACCTCTCTTTGTCTCATTTCATCTCCCTATTTGAAAGGGCCAAACCTGTCTTTCCCCACCTTTCAGGGAAGGTAAAAGGGTTAATGGCAGAATCTATCTGTGGGCCCTTTGTAAACTGCTGAGCAGTGACCAGACACAGCCTGATGGCTATTAATATAATCTATCTCAGAAAGAAAGGTCAGATTTGTAAAATGTTTGCCAATGGACAATTTTGTTGGTTTCAGTTATTATGCTACCACTTGAAAGAGGATTAAGTTCAGTTTTTGATCATTTTGACCAGTTTTCAGTACATTTATGGAGCGCCTGTTAGGTTGCATTAGCTTTACACGATAGCTCATTTAATCTTCTCAGCATCCCTGTGAGACGAGTGTTCTTATTACCTCGACGTTACCCAAGAGGAAACTGAGGCACTAGGCGGTGAGGTCGCCTGCCCAAGGTCACACAGTGACCTGTGCTCGCTCTCGGGACTGGTGCCCGCATGTACTTCCCATCCTGGCGTAAACCCCTTTCCTCACACCCTAGATGTGCATAAGCTTCTTTATGGAGAGAGATGAGATCATCTGAGAAAAAATGAGAGCTTTCTCTGCTCTGTAAATCAGTTGATTGTTCAGTCATAACTAGAAAACAGCAGTCACTCCCATGAGTGAGAGATTCTAAAGCTTCATGAAGATATAAAATCCTCACATGCCCTGTCAGAGCAAACGGAATGGAAAGTCAAGAACTGCCCATCAACTTCTTAGTACGTGGAAATGCCCCGTCAGCATTTGTGGAAGTTGTACGGTCATTCTTCGTAAGAAGACAGGCTTTCTCTCCAGCGCACGTGTGCCCAGCCTGGCCCTGCGTGTCCTCTTGGATCTGCCTCGCCTTCCAGTGTCGGGGATGGGGGGACATGCCAAGTACTGGGGCTAAGGTTACCCTCTCCTTTCCTCCTTTCTTAGAATTTTCTTTCTAACACGTAGGATCTGGTTATTAACTCTGGAAAATAATACGTTGACACTTTCTGTAACAAAGTCTTGAGTCTTGACACTTTCTGTAACAAATAAGTTTTGGAGAATTATCTCAGTGTGATTAAATATTGGAAGCTACAGTTTTAAACAGTGGTTTGACAGCCCAGGCTGCTGGTAAGAATTACGTTAGTAAGAAGGAGGAAGGGAGGTTCCTGGATGTCTCTGTCCTTCCCAGATGGCCCCACAATTACAAACAGCAAAGGGGGCCAGCACTTCCCAGGTCAGGAGTTTCTCTCTAGTTCATGGGATAACTTCATCCAAACCTGAAGTTCCAAGGTGAACAGGGAGTTTAAAAATAGCAAAAGCAAATTATTTAGCTTTCACTTCCAAGTCTGTCCAATGTTACTTTGTATAATTTTCTTTAAACTCCTTTTCAAATTCTGAAATTTGTTCGGTTCTTTTTTTCCCCCTCTCTCCTTTTAGAGAAACCAATTTAAAGTTCAAAATGGCACTGGAAATCACACACCAGTATCTCCAAAAAGAAAATTCCTTGGCAACATTTGATGGTTTGTGCTAACATGTCTTATTTTGTTTTAAATTTTAATGGCTTGATTTAGACCCTATTAATTAAAGCCAGAAACTCTTTCATATGCGTGTACTTATGTGAATCCTATCTTTTTAAAAAGGTTTTATTGAATGTGAGGAACCGAATAACCGACTAGATAAGTTTACAGGAACACTATTTTGGAGAAAGACCAGTTTTCCTTTGGATGCTGACAGAATTTTGTTACGCGGCTGTGTGATCAGAAACACCGACTTCTGCCATGGATTGGTCATTTTTGCAGGTACTTTCAGGGTCTTTTGGGAAATTGATCCAAACGCTCATTAAAGATTTAAAGGAGGAAATTGATTTTCTGTCCCTTCTCTGTTGAAACCAAAGAAAGTCGTTTTATTGGCGTGCTGGTGAATTGATTTTCCCGACTGTTGATCGTATTGAAGTTTCCTTTTTTAGGCGCTGACACTAAAATGATGAAGAATAGTGGGAAAACCAGATTTAAAAGAACTAAAATTGATTACTTGATGAACTACATGGTTTACACGGTATTTATCTTCTGTTCTAGTTGATTGTGGTGCTTCTAGTTTTGTTGTGTATTGTTCTCATGCAGTCTCATCTCTGTAGGCAGGTGGAAGAACTCTGGTGGTGGGGAGAGGAGGTTCCCTCACCTTTTCACAGAAATGTTACATTTCTAATAAGAGAATCTCTCTGGGAATGGAGATTTCGGTTGTGGGGCGCCCTGAGTGGATGACTGGAGTGACCGGTTGGGAAACCAGGGAGCTCGAAATAAGCCAGTGGCACTGGGCTTCTGAAGTCAACGTGGGGTTGATTTTAGTTGCTGTTAGTTTCTCATAATGGTTCTTTTAAAAGCAAACCTTTCTCTCCCCCAACATATGCTGTTTAAGTCCAAATATAAGGCAAGTTTAGGTATAAGGTGTGCCGGGGTCCCCAGGAACCATCCCCAGTTTCAGTGATTCTCGAGGAGGACTCACAGAATTCAGTGGGTAGTTGTCCTCACAGTTAGGACCTATTATAACTCATCACAAAGCAAGACCAGCAAAGGGAGAAGGCTCATCGAGCAAAGTTCGGGGGAAACCCGGCACGGGCTTCCAAGAGTCCTCTCCCAGTGAGGTCACACCCAGAAGACACTTCTCGGCCCCAGCGACAATTTGTGTCAGCCCGTGTGGAGTATTAGGGAAGCTCGTTAGAGACTCTGCCTGCGTCTTACTGGGGAACCATCATGTAGACACTGCCTGCCGGGCATGTACCAAAATTCCAGACTCCCCAAAGGAATGTGGGCGGGCAGCATAAGCCATACTGTTTTACACAAACAGTTAGGCACAGTGAGCCATTCTTACCGAGGAATAAGAAATAAGGAATCGGGAAACCCTTCCAAAATCTAAGTTCCCACGTGCCAGCCAGTGGCCACCCTGGCAAGCAGGACTTCTGAGGATGGCAGTCTCAGCCCTGCTATGTTAACTCATCTCCACGTAAGGGTTGGAATGTAAGACACCACCTTCTCTTCTGAAAGATAATTTTGGGAACGAAACCGCACCTTACATGTAGTGTATAGGATAAGTCAATCAATCACAAAAATCAAATAGACTTTCCAAGCATTTGTATGGAACTGTTTATAGTTTAAGTGTGTTGTTTTTACAGACTACTAAGTTACCATAAGTATGTAAAGTATTAGGTAAGAATAAACGTAACTGTTGTATGTCTTTTAGATCTTTGTTGTTCTCATCTTGCTCTCCGCGGGCCTTGCTATCGGCCATGCTTACTGGGAAGCTCAAGTCGGCAATTACTCTTGGTACCTCTACAGTGGGGAGGACGCTACTCCCTCCTATCGTGGCTTCCTGAATTTCTGGGGCTACATCATTGTTCTAAACACCCTGGTGCCCATCTCTCTCTACGTCAGGTAAGGCTGTCTTCTCTCTGACTTTTTGCTTTAAGCAAAGAACATGATACATCTTCCCAACTTAGCACCTTCATTGCTAGCAACAGTCGTTTCAGACGTCATAAGGAACAA
Organism: Camelus bactrianus; assembly: GCF_048773025.1. Classification (NCBI taxonomy): domain Eukaryota; kingdom Metazoa; phylum Chordata; class Mammalia; order Artiodactyla; family Camelidae; genus Camelus; species Camelus bactrianus. Next base: position 16,846,256 of record NC_133568.1, on the reverse strand, counting down.
GTAAGAAAACAGCTTTCATTTCAGAATCGAGGGTAACTGAGGGAAAGGAAATTAACGTTGGCGTGTCTGCTCTGTGCCAGGCACGGCACCTCGTATCTCAGCCACTTTATGGATAAGGCTGCCAGAGTTCAGAGATCGAACTCTACCCCTGCAGTCAGTCGCTGGGCAAGATTCCCTCTCACTGGGCTTCAAAGCCCAACCATAGGAAGAGCTGGGTGAAGATTTAGAATGCCATGGAAAAAAAACTTAAGTTGTTTTCCTTTCCAGCAGCCTTCCTAACCTTTTATGTGTGCCTTCCTTATTACCACCTGCTACACCTAAGGCTTGTAAAACTCACTGGGCTTCCTGGAGGCTCCCTTCTGATGGGAATACCACCCTCCGTACCCACCTTCAGCCTCTCCAAATGCTCTGTTTCTCATCTCAGCCTCCACTGCAATGGAAGCATTAGGGTCGTATCTCTGACAAATGGTAATCACCTTGTTTTGTGGTATTTCTTCCTTTTTTCCTTTTTTAATATCAAAGTTCACTGTACTGGTCAGTTGAACTTTAGGCCATCAGGAGAGAAATTGTGTCTTGAAATATACCAAGGAGTCTGCTCTTAGTTCCAATAAGTAATAGCCCAGAGGCATACAGGACCACGTGCACACCTGTAATTAGAAGCATTTATTTTATTTTAATTTTATTACATGTGCATTTGTTTTATTTTTAATTTTATTACATGGAGTCACTGTTGTTCTTTTAGTGAAGAGTGAAGCCGTGGGGAGCCAAGTGTTTACAGTTACTTTAAAAAAAAAGAAAAACAAAACTGAGATGAGTTTTACCTTTGTTAGGGGAATTACTATACAGATTATTTTGTCTCTATTTATAAATATATGTTATAAAATAAACTATATGTGTGGTTTTAGGTTTAAAACGGTCATGGCATGTGACTAATAAGATTTTTTGGTGTTTCTCTTGGATGTAAAGGTCCTTTTGAAACATAATTGATCAGGTCATTTCAGAGGGTATCTCCACTTGGTTTCTAGCCCTACAGTAGTTTACCGTCCCATTCAGAATAGACTCATCAAAGCCACACTAGGATCCTCAAGGCCCAGCGCAATCTGGTGCTCTGGCCTCCACTCCTAACCATCACCTCCAGCTCCTCTGCCCACTCCCTGGGCTCCCCCAAGCCTTCTTGAACTCCTTGGCTGTACCAGTGCCTGCCCCAGGGCCTTTGCGCCTGCTCTGACCTCTGCCTGGGACATCCTTCTCCCATATCTACGTGGCTGCTCTTTTATTTCCTTCAGGTCTCTACTCAAACATCATCTTATACTCCTGGCTTTTCCGGACCCACTGTATCTTAAAGATCTCTTCCACTGCCTATTGGTCTCTGTTTCCCCTTACCATGCTTTGATTTTCTACAGAGAATCTCCAGCACCTGCTGTAGTGTATATTTACTGCTTTATTTACTTGTCCATCTCCACTAGAAGGTAACCTCCTTGAAAGCAAGGATTTTGTCTCTTTTGTTTACTGATGTGCCATCCCTGTACTAGGATGGTGTCTGGCACATAGTAGGCACTCAGGAAATACTTAAGGGAGGAGAGATGGTGGGCGTTATCTTTCCATCTGTTTAGCATATTATAAAGACATCCTTTGCCTACCGAATAGTTGCTGGATGTGTGTACAGCTTCTTTATAACTGAGACATATTTAATTAATTATAAGAGTTTTTTTAAATAGTTTTTTTTTGAATTGCAGAATTTTTTTTTCACAGGCTGTGTGATTGTTCTCTTTGCTTATTTATTTGTTTATTTTTCCCTTAACAGAGGCACTGGGAATTGAACCCAGGACCTCGTGCATGTCAAGCACATGCTGTACCACTGAGCTATAGTGATAGTTTTTAAGTGGAAACGATCCATTTTAGAATATTGTATTTAGGACATTCTGTAACCTTATAAGAATTAAGGAAAAAGTTGTGCTTTTTCACAGTGTGAAATCACAATTTAGGGGTTATTTGCCAAAAGCCCTCTGCCCTGCTTGAGAGCACACAGGGGTGCGTAGCCTAGTGGACCGTCCCTCCCTTTGCCATACAACTGGGGGGAGCTGGACATTCCAGATGTCCCTGAGTGCGATGCAGAATGAGAGCAGAGTAGGTATTGCCACATCGTATGGTGTCCCCTGCGGTGTTACCATGTCACCCACATGGGCTGTGTGTTCTAAGCATGGGGCGCCATGGCCGGATGGGCTCGGGAGTGGGTGGGAAATGACACTGAGAGGGCGGTTTGAACCTGAAGTTGGAGAAAGATCTGTTTGGTCAGGAGAACCCCGAGGCTGGGCACATGGGTCACTGCAGGGCTTGTGTCTTTGCGGATAAGTAGCTCACCCCCGTACAAAGTGCAAAGTGGGGACGAGACCCAGTGCCTGCCTTGTGCCTGAAAACTCTGTTGAAAGTCATCTTTTGCCTTCCTAGCGTGGAAGTGATTCGTCTTGGGCAGAGTCACTTCATCAACTGGGACCTGCAGATGTACTATGCTGAGAAGGACACGCCCGCAAAGGCGAGAACCACCACGCTGAACGAGCAGCTGGGGCAGATCCATTACATCTTCTCTGATAAGACGGGGACACTCACACAGAATATCATGACCTTTAAAAAGTGCTGCATCAATGGGCACATTTACGGTGAGTGGAAGCCATGACTCAGTCCCTGATCGTGTCTGACCAGAGGCCACCTTCCCAGAGTGGCTCCCCTGTCCCAGTGCAGAGCCCTGGTGGTCACTCGGGTGATGCTTCCCAAGCGGCATCCGTGGTGGCACTGGGATCGCAGGCATGGGGAGGTCAGGAGTCAGAAACAGGCACACACTCCTCAGAAAATTAACCTGCTCTGTGATCCAGCAGTCCCACTGCTGGGTGCACACCCAAAAGAATCAGAAGCAGGGACCGGAAGCGATACTTGCACACCCACGTTTGTAGCAGCGTTATTCACAATAGCTAAGTGTAGAAGTAACCAAACTTACTTCTAAGTGCCCATCAGTGGGTGAATGGAAAAGGAAAATGTGGTGTTTACACACAATGGGGTTATTCAGCCTTAAAAATGAAGGAGATTCTGACACATGCTATTACTTGGATGACCCTTGAGGACGTTATGCTAAGTGAAATAAGCCAGACATAAAGGGACACATACTGTATGATTCCATGTATGTGAGGTACTCAGAGGAGTCAAACTCATAGGGTCAGAAAGTAGAATGGTGGGTGCCAGGGGCTGATTAAATAAAGACAGTACAATTTTTTTTTTACAAAGCTATAAGAATGTCATATGCTTTCCACTTGGAGGAAACTGTCTACTGTGAGTATAATTTCTCATCACATCAGTGAGCAAGGTGGGAAACCAAGGGGCTGAGGATGGGGTTCCCCTGAGAGTGGTGGCAGCCCCTTCTGAGCTGGGGGACATGAAGTACTTTAAAGGACAGGATTCTGGCCCCAGAGGAGATTGCAGTGTTGAGGGACAGGCCCCAGTATTGGAACCTCTAGACCAGGGGCCAGCAAACTTTTTCTGCAAAGAGCCAAATAGGGAATATTTTGGCCTCTGCAGACCACATGTGGTCTGTATCAAACATTCTTCTTCTTCTGTATGTTCTGCTTGTTTTTAACCACTCTTGAAAAACCATTTACACCACTCTTGTTGAAGCCGTTCTTAACTCGAGGGCTGCCCAGAAACAGGCTGTAAGACCTACAGACTCTGTTTGTCCTGTTTGTTTCTCAGGAGACCATCAGGACGCTTCTCAGCACAATCATAGCAAAGCAGAGGTGAGTCCTTTCACTTACAAAATCCTTTGGGGTGTGTATGAGTTTCCTGGGCTGTCACAAACTACCACGGAATGGGTAGCTTAAAACAACAGAAATGCATTCCCTCGCAGCTCTGGAGGCGAGAAGTTTGAATTCATGTGTCAGTAGGATCCATTCCCTCTGGAGGCAGTCCCTAAGGCAGGATCCTTCTCTGCTTCTTCCCGGCTTCTGGTGGTTGCCTGCTGTCCTTGGTACTCCTTGGCTTTGCAGACACAACACTCAGAAATCTGCCTCTGTCATCACATGGCCTTCTCCCTGTGTGCCTGTGTCCAGATTTCCCTCCTTTTATAAAGATTACCAGTCACTGGGTTAGGGCCCATTCTAATCCAGTATAACCTCATCTTCACTTGATTCCATCCAACAAAACCTTATTTCCAAAGAAGGTCCTGTTCCCAGGTGCCAGGTTTAGGACCCCGAGGTGTCCTTTTAGAGGGGGACACAATTCGACTCACAACAGGCTGTCGTTTTGTTTTAAGACAGGTGTGAGCCTCCTGACATCCAAAATGTGTTCAGGTCCTAAGGTGATGTTTGCCTAAAGACGTGGCTTCAAAGAAAAGTTCCTATCGTTTGTTCTGCCCAAATCACATTTTCTTTTCTTCCTCCTCTTCTTGCAGCAGGTGGATTTTAGCTGGAATATGTATGCTGACGGGAAGCTTGCATTTTATGACCATTATCTCATCGAGCAAATCCGGTCGGGGAAGGAGCCGGGAATACGACAGTTCTTCTTCCTGCTGGCGGTGTGCCACACGGTCATGGTGGACAGGCTGGACGGTGAGTGGTCCTCTCACACCTCAGACACAGGAGACCAGCGTTTTCAGTTTACAGATAACTCGTGCTCGGGACCTGAATGCCAGTAAAGTTGTGCGCATGACAGGTTTGTCAAACCTCCACCCAGGTGATGAAGGTCCGTGGTCCCCTTCCACTAGATGGTACATGGGGCAGCAAACCATGAAACAGGCTCCTGGCCTCCAAAAATGTACATCTCCTTCGCAATTCTAGCTCCAGATGTGTTTATCACTTTGGAAATGAAATCTTATCGGTAGGAGAAATGATTGGCTCGCATTAAGAGAAGACTCAAAATCTTCCCACTGTCTGATTACTTAATATTTATGGAGAGGGAAGAGTCAAACCTTATCTGGATTGGAAGTGGACTTGAAACTTGGGCAATCTTTATGACTGAATAATTTCAGAGAGAACTTATTTTCTAGATTAGATATGTCTTGGGTTGGATATAATAGCTGCCAAAGCTGAGGCCTCCTTAAGGTGCCTTTTTCATTCAAAGGAGCATAATTTATGTATGTGCATTTGCATGGGAACACGCAAAGCTGACTTACACGATACTCTGCAGAGTTCTTAGAGTTCTTTATCACATACGGACATAATGATAAATTACAGAGATTAAACATGTGCACTCTGGAAAGAGCAAAAGGCACCTGTTTGGCATGTCCATTTTCCACTTTAATCAGCACAGCATACGAACGTCCCTCTCCATTTTCTGACCCTGAGGTTTCATACGTAGTGGATAAAACCTCCAGAGGAGAAACAGGCCTAAAAACTGAATGCGCAGAAGCTGTATGTGATCTCTTGCAGCAGGCTTCAGAGAAACTTGTTCTTCAAGGATGAATCTAATAGTGCAATAAAGCCAAGATAACAGCAGAATTCAGATCGGGGTGGATACATGGAAGGGACTCTCAGCGAGCCAAGTGGGGGCAGATAGAAAGGGGTAAGACCAGGTCACGAACAACCGAAGCAGAGGTCAAGGTCTGTTTGACCAGCCCAGCACGTTGTACTCATATAAGGATCAAGTGCGATATTTTTAAGCAACTTGGTTCTCTTACGTTTTGACTCATTAGTAAAACCATTCTCCTTTTTTTTGAGTGTGTGGTGGTGTTAATTTGAAAGCTAACCAGCCAGCTTAGCCAAGTGTACATTCATCTTACAGTCTGTTTTCTTTCTGCAATTTTATGGGAAGAGCCCTGGACTGTGCGCTGGAGATGGGCGTAACAGTTTTGGTTCCTGCCATCACATACAATACAGCCGTCTGTCTGGGCAATAGCTTCCTCAGTGTTGCAGGAGGAAGACTGGAGTTCAAAGCCCTTTCCAGCCTGACATTGTGTAGCTCTTTGTCCCACTGTCCACTGAGGCAGAGTGGTACATCCTGAGGAATCTTTTCCCCATGTAGCCTGTGGTAGGCAATTGCTCTGGACACTGAAAATGAAGGCAAGTTGGATTCCTAGGTGCAGGAGGCTAAAAGAGAAATTGATTTTGGCTTTGATACATATAAGTATCTTGAAAAGGGTCCATTGGAACGGACCTTGGGGATAACTCCTCCAAATTTTTAGGGACAGAAATTCAGACCCAGAAAGCACAAAGACCTGCCTGAGCTCAGAAGGCAGGTGAAAACTCACTTTAACTGAGTCCCTCCACTCCACACCATGCTGGTGTGCCTCTGCTTGCATTCCCTCTTTTACAAGAATAGTGGAGATTGGTTCCTTTTATTACGTACAACATCAACAAGAGAGGGGACAGAATCCTTTCGTGCGTGTCCAACAGATAGTTTATGTGGCCCAAGCGTTGAGTACACATGGGGCACACGGAGGCCAAGTGTGGAGACGCTGCGTTGGTTGTCTACTGCTCTGTGATGGATCACTGCAACCCGGTGGCTTATTCATTAGCTCACAGTTCTTTAGGTCAGGGGTCTGGGCACCACATGACTGGGTTCTCTGCTAAGGATCTCCCTCCAGGTCAGGCCACATTGTCATCTGGAGGTCAGTGTCCTCTTCCAAGCTTATGGCACGATTCAGGTCTCTGTGGTTGCAGGACGGAGGTCTCCATTTCCTTGCTTGCTCTGCTCCCAGAGGCCTCTCTCCTTCCTTGCCACATGTTTCCTTCCATCTTCAAAGCCAGCCATGGAGAATTTCCCTTCCATCAAACCCCTTTTATGCTTCAAATCTCTCTCCCTGAGCAGAGCCCTGTCTCTTTTGAGGACTGACCCAGTTAGGTTGGGAATACCCAGATAATATCCTTAAGGTCAACCAGTTTGGACCTTGATTATATCTGTAAAAATCCCTTCTTGGCAGTACCTAGATTAGAGTTTGCTTGAATAACTAACTGGGAGAAAGTGTGTATGTACCCGGTGGGGGAAGGGCGGTGGAGGTGGGTGGCCTTAGGGCCATCTTAGATTCTTGCCTCTGGCAGAGGCTATGTCAGAGCAGAATGTGAAAGGCTTGGAGGCATCTTCTGCACCAGAAGGCCTTTAAGTTGGGACGCACCATGAGACTATGATGAGAGAGCTGTGTTTTAGGAGTTTGGATCAGGGACACACTGCAGTGAGGAAAGTGAGGACCTGGATAGCGTGGGGTCTTTGGGAAGGGTGAGAGAGTGACCAATGTGGGGGACATCCAGCAGACGATGTGAAGGGAGTGAGGGGACTGAGGGGAGGGACTCGTCTGAGAGGTAACTTGTTGCACGCCTGGTGACCGGAAGATTATCAGCCAGAATGGAATCAGGATAGTGAGGGCTGGGGTTTGTTGTCTGAGCACCTTTTTTATTTGCATCAGTTCCGTGATCCACAAATTAGTCTGTAAAAGAAAAAGTCTCTTGGGTTGCATGTAAGTGTGTGGTAAACAGAGTTCTCTTCAGAAATGGTTTCAGGGGGTTAATTTTTAGTCCAAGTTGCCTCCTACAAACATCGAGTTGGAGTTTGGACCAGGTCTCTGAAACACCTCCCAGTGGACCCTGCAATTCTGTGAGCCTCTTACTAGGACAAAATGGCAGGGTTTTCTTCTAATGATAAAAATATCAATGCTTGTTCCTGATATGATTGTCTTACTTGTGGGAACTTTACCGCCTTTTATCATTTTGTTCCTTTTTTCTGTTGGAAATAAGTTCCCCTTCAGTATGATGCAATCCATCTCTGGCAGCGAAACTTGCTGAAGGGAGGGGATCGTGTTCTCACTGCTGCTTGTTTAGCGCTGGTTAAATATTTTACCCTCTGGCATGTGTGTGTGTTTGCAGAATGGCTGGATTTAGCAAGTACATTTGTAACTTGTGGTGTATGACTTTCTGGGTGAACAGAGACCAACCAGTCATCTTTGGATGTGATCGATACTGACTTAGAGTGAACCATCTGAGCACGTGTGTGAAGGGAAGAGGGCAGGGAGGGGCGTTCAGCTCTACCTAAGCCGTTCACCCTGGAGCATCCGACTCCCTGCAGACTGATGGTGCAAAGAGCTGCCCGTCCGTCCAGGGTTTGTATCCTGGTCAAAACCATGGTGGAAAATGAAATGCCTTTTCCTGTGGAAATTCATCTGACCATAGAAATACTTTTCCTTCTACTTTGAGGCAGAAGGACTATGAGTAGAAAAATAGAAAATCTTGGATAGATAGAGAGCTCTTTTTTTTTTTTAATTGTTTACCAATGTACAGCATGCTTATAGAGACAAGCATAGAGCTCAGTGAATTCTCACAAGCTGAATACGCCTTTGTCATGAGTACTTAGATGTTTAAAAACAGAACATTATCAATCCCTGTAGAAGTCCTTTTCGTGTTCCCTTCCAGTCTTGCCCCTCCAGGGGTATCTACTGTCCTGACTCTGAGTAGCATGGGTTGGCTTTGTCTGTTTTGTGGTTTGTGCAGATGGAAGCTCATAGTTTGTACGTCTGGCTTCTTTTGCTCAACATTGTGAGGTTTACTCCTGTTGTTTCACGATAGTTGTGAATGAGAGGCAGTTTATTAAACTTTTAAATATCAAGATATTGAACAGATTGATACATTTTGCGATTTTTTTAAGGTATGAGAATATAGCTAAGGTGAAGTAAGCACACTGTTCTAGAGAAAAGATACGCTAGTACACCTTTTTGGAAAACAAGTGAGTCATCTATATGCCAACAGGTTTAAAAATGATCAGTATTCTTTAACTCACTACAAGGAAGCTATGCTCAGAAAAGCAGTCAAAAGAACCTTTGTACAAACAGAATGATTATTACAATGTCATTTCTAAGAGTAAAAAAAAAATTGGAAAGGAACTAAGTTCCTCTAACGGGAAAGTGGTCGCATGCTACATTCACAGGTTATATTCATTTAAAATAATGTATAGAAGGAATTTTTAAAGCTGTGATAACATGCTCAAATAATCAGGATGTAAATGTGTATTTAGCATGATAGAAACTATTACAGAAATAGCATCTCCAAAAGGACGGGAAGAAATTGTCACAAAATGTCAGCAATGTTGTTTTTTTCCTCTGGCTGGTGGGATTATGAGATTTTTTTTTTTTTTCCTATTCTTGACCAGTTTTTTTTTTAACTTCTAGTTTATATTACTGCTTATAATTAGAAATAAAACTTTAAAGTTTAAAAACTTTAATGTTGGCATATTCCTTAAAAATCGGTGACTTGTTTTCTTGGGGATGTTTCAGGTTTTGAAATACAGTTGGTCCTCTGTGGCCGCAGATGCTGGGGGCCATGGGGTGCCAACCATATTCACTGTAGTCTGCCATTTTACATGAGGGACTCCAGCATCCACAGAACTTGGTACCTGTGGGAGCTCCTGGAACAGTCCCCGGCAGATACCGAGGGTAACTACGCATCCTCACCCACCGTGTGAACCACACTGGTAGACTTTGCATTTGGTTTTCCAGCTTTTCTGGTTTTCTCTCCTGCCTCCTTTGTTAGGTCAACTCAACTACCAGGCGGCCTCTCCTGATGAAGGCGCTCTGGTAAGCGCTGCCAGGAACTTCGGCTTTGCCTTCCTCGCCAGGACCCAGAACACGATCACCATCAGTGAGTTGGGCACTGAGAGGACCTACAAAGTTCTCGCCATTTTAGACTTCAACAGTGACCGGAAGCGAATGTCCATCATTGGTAGGCCTCCTTCAGAGCATGTCTATAAATCGCTGATTGAGACGCATGCTTTATTTAGTGGCACCAGGAGAAGACGGGCAAAGAATGAACCCCTTGGCTCTGGAGGATTTCCACACACTTGTTGAAACCAGTGTTTTTTCCCTCATTCTGCACAATGTCCATCACAAAAGGGACAGCTGCAGTATTAGATCTGAATCTTGCGAATGTTGGCGTTCTTTGTCTATATGGGCCGCCAGCTGCTGAATCGGAGGTGGCAGCTCCGTGGGTGGTTGATCCACAACGTGAGCTCTTATTTTGTGAGTCCCTCCGAGCTCTTCTGCTGGACACTTGAGGAACCTCAGGGAAGGGAGGGTGCAGCAGGAGAGGAGTTTGGAGAAAAGCGAGGCTATGCTTATGAATCAAAATCAGACGTCCAGTCCAGGCCCATTACAACACACCACCCAGTGGAGGAGATGATCACTTCCAAATATTGACATTTCTTAAGTTCGTACTTTGAAATAATTTCAAACTTGCAGAAAAACTGCAAGAACTCTTTAAAGAAGTTCTGTATATTCTCCCATATCCACTGGTTGTTAGCACTGGTTACACATTCTTTGCCATTATTTATAAGTTCTTGTTTTCTGACCCATTTGAGAATCAGCTGCAGATCTAATGCCCATTTCCCCCAGTAACTTAAGTAGGTATTTTCTGAGAACATGAACATTCGCTTATTTATGTATATAGTACGGTGATCAGAATCAGAAACCTCAACATTACACTATTATTATCTAATCTACAGGACATTTTCAGATTTTACAAGGATTCTTCTTTCTGGTTCAGGATCCAGCCCAGGATTCTACATTGCATTAGATTTTTATTACTCTGGTCTCCTTTATTCTCGAAGAGTTCCAGAACCTGTTTTTGATCTTTCATACATTGACACTTAGGAAAAGCACACACCTGTTATTTTGTAGATGGTCCCTCAATTTGGGTTTGTCTGATGTTCCCTGTTGGAGTCAGATGATGCACTGTTGGCTGAAAGAGAACATCGTCGGTGCCGTGCCTTTCCGAGCATATCACATTAGAAGGCACGTGATTGTTGGTCACGTTAACTTTGATCACTCAGTTAACTGGTGTCCACAAGATTTTCCACTATGACACTGGATTTTTAACCAATAAGATATAGAGGGTTAACTGTCTCCTGAACTCTGATTAGGCTCATTTTACTGAGTACTTCCTGGGTGCCTAGCATTCATCTGGGCTGATTATCATGCCTGGCATCTGTCTTGGAGAATTTCAAATCTAGTTAGTGATGAAACACATAATTAAATTACTGCACAGATCAGAAATTCCAAGAAAATTGTCACAAGGAGTTGTGTTATGGTTGGAGTTATTACAGGTAGTACTGTTACAGGTTTATAGGTGAGAAAGATTTCTGTTGGTTGGCCTGGACAAAGAAGGTTCTGTGTGGAAGGAATTAACCAGCATAGGGCATGGCACATAGTAGGAAGTCAAAAAAAGTATTTGCTGATAGAATAAGCAAGGATGTGGAAAACAGAGCTGACTGAATGAAACTTCATATTTATTTCGCTGTTACATTCTAGGTAGAGGGTGGCTTACCAACATTTTTTCTAGGTACATTGATGATTTTAAACTAATTATGAATTGTTTTTAGCGCTATAACACTTCAAATTAACTTTATAAATGTAGTTTTCTATTAAGAAATCCAACAATCACTTTATTACTTGCTTTTCTTCCCTTGCTACTAGTAAGAACCCCAGAAGGCAACATCAGGCTTTACTGTAAAGGTGCTGACACTGTGATTTATGAGCGGTTACATCGCATGAATCCTACGAAACAAGAGACACAGGATGCCCTGGATGTAAGTCTCACTTCCACTCTGTGTGCCACAGACTCCAAACTTGGCTTCTGGGACTATCTTAAGCTGGAGTGGAAGCTTCATTTTGACTGTTGACCCTTCTGTTGTCTTGGTGTAGTTGAATGCAAAGAGCACCAAAGTAGGAACATGGCAGGCTGGTTCTGGCTCTGCCCCTGACACTGACTTCCTAGAAAATGACCTTGGTGCCTGTTCCCAGCATCCAGGCTGGCAGGATCTGCAGGACTGACCCAGGAGAAAGTCTGGTCTCTCTTCCGGTGACCTTGAGCAGGCTACATAAGCATACTGTGCTGTTGTCTCAATATCTGTGTGATCTCCAAGAATTCCACCAACCTCCTGGTGGACAGTGAAGGAAAGATAGCGTTCATGTACGATGGGGCGTGACAGAGCAATGCACCGGATAGTTGAGTTCTGATATCCTTGTTAGAGAATCAGTTTGGCTGTCATCACTTCAAACTTGTTATTTTGGGGGACTATGTTCTTGGTCCAGTGATACTACAGTCATTTGGGATGCTTCTGGAAATTTCTGTTTTAGAATTGCCTACCAATCCTCCCATTGTTTTGGTTCTATATGATGGCAATGAGGTACTGAGTGTATCTGTCAGACACGATGCTTCAGTTCTGCCTCTTTTCTTGTTTTGTGTCCTTGGGGTGAATGGTTGACGTCTCAAATGAATCATTAATGGCCCGTGTGAAAGAGGAAGGGGGTATTTCCTACCACGGAGGGTTGGTGCAAGGGACAGCAGCTTGCAGAGTCCTTAGCCCTTAGTAGGTGCTTCGTAAGAGCTCTTTCTTCCCTTCCGTTGAAGTGAGGTCTGAGTTTGGGGGCCAGATGTCCTTCAGAAAGAAGCCTGGTGAATACGTTGTTACTAAGTGGGGTCACATTTTAAGGTTCTATGTGTTGCGGAAGCAGTTACAATGGATAATTTCTCATGAGGCTGCAAACAATGGCGGTCTAATCAAATACACACAGAACCTTCTAAAGAATCTTTGAAAGCAAACCCTCAGCTGGGTGAACCAGTTCTGCCATTTTGGCTGGACAAAGATGTGACTGTGAAGTCATGAAACATTTTTAATGGTTCCTTTTTAAGCAAATTAAAATGGCTTAAATATGTTGACCATGATTAAATCCTCAAGACACTCTTTTTCGTAAAAATGTTTTATCTCAGCTTTAACAGTGGCTCAGAATTGGTTTGAGGGAATAATGCTTGGTTGAGAGTTCACAGCTGATTGGACTTGTAACAGTTCGTGGGAACAAATTATAAATTTGTCAGGTCTAGTTTACAACATCATTATACCCCAAGGCAGCTTCCTTGGTCTGTTATTTCCTTAGTTGTTAAGAGAAAAAGGTGTTTGTTTGTTTGTTTCATTCTTGTGACTTGATTTAGAAGAAAGGTATATTTATCCCTTTAACTAATATATAGTCCCAGGATCTTGAGAATACTTAGAAAAACAAGGTATTTGGTTAATCTCCTCTATGAAATGTATGTACACAGAATCTACCATCTTTCGCCATATTCTTTTTAAATTCTCCCACTGTATAACCTCAAATTTAGATTTCAGACTTGATCTTGAATTACATAAAATTAACTATCCTTTCGGTGGATGGATTGTCTTTTAAATAAAACAGATCTTTGCAAGTGAGACCCTTAGGACCCTGTGCCTTTGCTATAAGGAAATTGAAGAAAAAGAATTTCAGGAATGGAATAAAAAGTTTATGGCTGCCAGCATAGCTTCAACCAACCGAGATGAAGCTCTGGATAAAGTATATGAAGAGATTGAAAAAGACTTAATTGTGAGTTTTAACCTTAATTAATTTTTCCTTGATATGCCAAACAGAATTGGAAATTTTATGAGGTTTTTATTACATTTTTGATCACAAGCTTGAAAGATTCTAACTTCAGTATTTGAAATTGGTAGAGTAGAAAGAACTAGGTCATCTGAATTTCTTTTGTTCAGCAGACAAAATAGAAGTTGCCATTATGAGAAACCAAAAGACAGAAAACACTGAAATTTTTATTCTATTATTTTTAGCACTTATTAAAAATTCATTATGATTTTTACACAATAATCAACCAGCATATACTTATTATACTGTAAGAATTACTTAAATAATTTATGTTTTGCAAAATCTTCAGATAAGAAAAATATATCATTTGTAAAGAGATTTTTCAAAGTTTAATACTTATTGCATGTAGAGTTTAAAGGGCAATGTTCAATAAATAGCAAGAGAAATTGGCTTGTGTCTGTGTAAAGCAATATACACAGAGTGAAAGTGTTTATATGTCCTTGATTTGTACTTACATTTTTGTTTTAGTAAATTATTTTAAGAATAAAGGTTTTGGCTGTTTGACTTTTGGTGAGTGTGAAACATGGCACCCTTCTCTGTTAACAATGGCCATTGGCCCCAGTAGAGTACCATCTGGAGTATATAATTAGCCCTTCTTTTTATAGGTTGGTGAACTACAGTTACAAAAAATTTTTTGCATATTTGCCAATTTCTTTCTTTTAACGTTCATTCCAGCTATTGGGAGCTACAGCTATTGAAGACAGGCTACAGGATGGAGTCCCAGAAACCATTTCAAAACTTTCAAAAGCTGACATTAAGATCTGGGTGCTTACTGGAGACAAAAAGGGTAATTCAGTTTGCAAGGAATCATATCTGTTAACTCACAAATATTCACAGCCCTGTTTCCTTTGCTTAGGATGACCTTCTCAGACTTTCCATCCTGCACAAACACTGTCTGTTTCTTTGAGACAGAGACGCTTTCCCTAAGAAATCCTCCTCTGTTATTCCAGCCCCCGCCCTGACTGCATCCGTCCCGAAACTCCCTCAGTAGCAGCGTTTTTTCCTTAACATTGAGCAGCTGGTCGTGTCTTGCTGATTGCATTTCATCTTATCTCTCCAGCCAGCCGCGGGTTCCTTTCCTGAAAGGGTCATCACCCCTCTGGTCCTTTCTGTCCTCCCTAGCTCTTTGCCATTTGTTGGGCAGAGAGGAACAGTCAAAAATGCTGAATGACAACTTTTGTTTTCTTGCCCCTTTTATTGCTTGAAAGTTACAATTAAAATTTTATCCCCAAGGGAAGATTTTAATTTTTAAACTCAGAGCTCAACAAGGAGTTGTTTGGCATTGATTTCTTTACTCCATGAGCCTCCCATGGGACATTTGATAATATCTCTTAATCTGATTGACATTGTTGATGGGGTATAGCCTCTGATGAGCTAAGGGATTAAGTCTTGACCTTAAACAAGTAATGGTGTGGGTGGTGGTGGTGGAAAAGGGGGAAAAAATCTCTGGTAGGAGCCCCATGGCTTGTGGAAATGGTTATCACCCCACCCCATATCTGAATAATTAAACCACAGGAGCTAAATGTGTTCAATATTTCAATGAACATTGATTTATTAAATAATCAGTTTATGTATTTGATATAGCACATTTTATTATTGAAAGCATCTCAGCCAGACTTTGACTTACACTTATTTTATTACTGAGAAAGGGATTTTTTTTCTTTATGTGATTTCCCTACACTGCTAGAGAAAAACAACATTATTTGATTGAATCTGGTTATTTCATTAATTGAAAAAAATAATCATTTCTAGATAAAGTTCATTATTAAATTCATCAGTAGGAGTAACATTTGACTTATTCTTATTCTGTTGTAGAAACTGCTGAAAATATAGGATTTGCATGTGAACTTCTTACTGAAGATACCACGATCTGCTATGGGGAGGATATAAAGTGAGTGAAGGGCCTGCAGTGTGAGACTCTGTAACGTCTCATTTTTATAAAAACCAGACTAGACTCAGTAGACACAGCAGATACAGAGAAATGGGAGCTAGCAAGTGTCACTCGGGACAGTTACCTTGAGTTTAAATGAAGCAAGGAAACAGTAGGCAGCTCCAAGTTATCACGGTTCGACCTCATGTTGTAAGGAAACCTGGGGAAGCCTGCCCTGGTTCCAGGGGCCACTTTCCTGCATTCCTAGGCAGTCCTCAGCACTTGCCTGCTGAGAAAGGAAGTGGGCTTGAGACATCACTAACCAATTAATATGAATTATATTCATATTATTTCTCTTCCAGCCTTTAGTGATTTGTCTTGATCACTCCTTATTTTCAACTTGAAAGTGAAAATTAATGTGGAAACAGAATAATAGATGCCTTATCTTCTAGTGAAGTCGTTCTCAAATGGGGTTGGGGGGGCTTTGCCGTCTAGGGAACATTTGGCAAAGTCTAGAGACATCTTTGGTTGTCACAGCTGGGGAGGAGGGGTGCTCCTGGCTTCTAGTGGGTAAGGGCCAGGGACGCTGCTAAACATCCTACAGGGCAATGGACAGCCACACGCAACAAAGAATTAACTGGCCCAAGACGTCATAGTGCCAAGGTTGAGACCTGTTCTTGAAGGTGAAGAATAAAGGTTCTACATGTGTAACGAGGAAAGACCAGGGCTGAGAGTTAGGAGGTCTGAGTCCTCACTGCAGTTTTCCCATCAACTTGCTGCAGATGACTCTCTCTCTTGGGTTTGATTTCCTTATTTGCAACATGAAGAGATGGGAGAAGATATTTATGGTCCCTTCCACTCCAAAATTGAAGAGACTATGTATGACATGTGGTCTCTTCAATTTGTTCACTGAGAATATCTCAAAAGCAGACATAACTTTATGGGAAAATAAAGTTCTTCCTGCCAACAGTGGTCACTGTTTATAGTACATTAGGGTTCACCCCACTTATTATAATTCAGATCAAGAATGCCCTCCTTCTGTTGCTTGTGAACACATTTTTTAATTGAGTTATAGTCATTTCTACAATGTTGTCTCAAATTCCAGTGTAGAGCACAATTTTTCAGTTATACATGAACATACATACATTCATTGTCACATTCTCTTTCACTGTGAGCCACCACGAGATCCTGTATATATTTCCCTGTGCTACAACACATTTTCAACTGTATCTTCCTCTAGCTAGTTGTCTTTGGCAAATAATGAAGCACTAAGAACTTGATGCCTTTATAGTGGTGGAATCAAGACTTAGTAAGATTATATGTCATCTGATTAAAAAATGAACTTGAATAAACATTTCTCCAAAGAGGATATACAAATGACCAATAAGCATATGAAATAATGCTCAACATCACTAATCATTAGGGAAATGCAAATTAAACCACAGTATCACCTCACACTGATTTAGGATGGCTACTATTAAAAAAGAGAGAGAAAATAACAAGTCTGGGCAAGTATGTGGAAAAATTGGAACACTTGTGCACTGTTGGTGGGAATATAAAATGGTGGAGCCACTAAAACAGTACAGTGGTTCCTTAAAAAAATTAAAAATAGAATTACCACATGATGCAGCAATCCCATTTCTGGATATAGATATCAAAAGAATTAAAAGCAGGGACCTGAGGTATCTGCACACCCAGGTTCATAGAGGCATTATTCACAATAGCCAAGAGGTGGAAGCAACCCAAGTGTCCACTGACAGATGAATGGATAAACAGAATGTGGTATATCCCATACAATGGAATATTACCCTTAAAAAGGAAGGGAATTCTGACATAAGCTATAACTGAATGAACCCTGAGGACAGTGAAATAAGCCAATCAGAAAAAGACAAATACTGTACAATTCCATTATGTGAGTTATCTAGAGTGGTCAAATTCATAGAAACAGAAAGTAGAATGGTAACCAGGGGCTGGGGAGAGAGAGAAGTGGGGAGACATTTTTTAATGGGTATAGTGTTTCATTTTGAAAGATGAAAAAGTTCTGGAGATTGTTGATGTGAATATACTTAATACTACTCAACTGTATACTCAGAAATAGTTAAGAGGGTACATTTTATGTTACTTTTTTAACCACAATTTTTAAAAGATTGTATATCACAATTATCTCACAATTAAGGGCCTGTTCATGGTCTTATATTTTAAACACTTAAATTCCCACCCTCCTCCCAGTGCCCTTCTTCATACAAGGATGGAAAACCAGAGGAACAGAGGTGGAGTCTATGCAAAATTTGTACCTCCAGTGCACGAACCTTTTTTTCCAACTGGTGGAAACCGCGCCTTAATCATTACTGGTTCTTGGTTGGTACGTATCATCGGTGTCTCTCCCTTGGGCTCAAACTAGAGCAAATCATTCTGGACAGATTTTAGGTGGCTTACCATATTAATTCCTAACCTAAAAATCTCTTCACTTATAAATGAAAGGGCAATTTCTCAAGTCTCAGAGTTAATATTATATATGAAAGGAATTATACCAAACTAGTAGCAAACTAATTATACCAAACTGGTTATCACTAGTTTATCAGTTAACAGATAATTTTAGTTTTCTTTTTTGTATATTTTAAAATTTTCTATATTTGTATAGTAAATATTTTATAATCAGAATAATATCATCAATGATATAACCCAAGAATTATCATTCACATGAGTAAATTCTTGGGAGTGGTACTCTTGATATAAAACCCCAAATGGTTATAATCCATTCCTTCTCTGGTTTCACAGAATGAAATTCTTCTCGAGAAAAAGACCAAAAAAAGTAACATTTTGAAGCTGAAGTTCCCCAGGACAGAAGAAGAAAGACGAATGCGGACACAAAGTAAGAGGAGGCTGGAAGCTAAAAAGGAGCAGCAGCAGAAGAATTTTGTAGACCTGGCCTGTGAATGCAGCGCCGTCATCTGCTGCCGGGTCACCCCCAAGCAGAAGGCCATGGTGGTGGACCTGGTGAAGAGGTACAAGAAAGCCATCACGCTGGCCATTGGAGATGGAGCCAATGATGTAAACATGATCAAAAGTGAGTCTCTCACACATGGCCAATGCCACCTGATTGTTAGAAGAATGGCAGGAACGTTTTTGGGGGTAGTGTTTTTTAATTTCATTCTTGGGCTTTCCTAAAGCAGACCTTTAATCAAGGCACTTAACCATGATGGCTATACCTGTGACCCTGCCCTCAGGAAGCTTACAGTCCACCCAGTAGGAGAGAGTAGGTAGGCATGGCTGCTAACTCATAGAGTGCCAAGTAGAAGACGTGTTCCATTTGGGTGAGCTTTTACTTGTTTCCTTCTTTTACATATGTTTGGATTTTTTTTCTTGCTGCTTCTCCTCCTGTATTTCTTTAGGGCTTATTATAAAGCCTGCTATTTAATAAGGTTTGCAAAAATTCCTGCTGAGCTCGGCTTAAGTCGTTGAACTCTCTTTGGTATTTGTTGTGGGAAATATGCTCCCTTATCTAAGCATCTTTTTCTGGGATTCTTTTTCTTGCCTTTGGTGAATCTGTTGGAACTTTACCATTGGGTGACCTGGTGTGAGCTAAGAGTAACACACTTGGTTCCAACATAGGCTCAGCATCCTCCTGACCTCCCAAGGCCGTTTTGCTGGTTGGACCCTAGGTACCAACACATTAAGGGACTGAGTCCTATTATGCAGAAATACAGTTTTGCTGGGTGTGCAGAACCAAACCCTCATCAACATGTCTAAATCCCCTGGTCCTTTTTTTCTCCTTGTATTACTATATGGGAGTATCTTGTAATGCAAATGCGCAAGTTAATGCGGTCTGAATGCTTGTCCTCATCATACTGTCAACAGGCTGTGTCAGCCTGGGCTTATGCTCAGGCCTCAGTTTGCTCATCTGAGAACAAGAAATTTACGTCTGATGTCACCTCTAGCTTTGTGATTTATCAAGATGAGTTATCCATGACATGTATACACATGTCTTGTGTTGCTGGATAGCTTAAATGCATTATGTTTAACTAGACTTTTAATTCAGCCTACTTTGTAACTCACGCATCTGTCTCTTTCTTCCCTTAGAGTCTCTTCCTCCTCCTCCTTGATATATACTAAGAATATTCCAACTTTATCTTCCTCAGGAGTCAGCTATATGACGTATGACTTCTTGCTTCTTTATCATGTGTATGTCTGTGGCCACTGCCAATTTAATTCCTCTCCACTGTTTTGCATGTGCTCATCTTACCATGTGAATGGCATTTCTTGCTCTGAATTAGATCTATTATTTCTTCCTTCTGTATCCCCAGCTCTAGTGTGTTTTCCATTATGTACCTTTAACATAAATGTCTGTGCCAAACGGGCAAGTCTCTCAAACATTATTTTTCTTCAGTTATGATGAAGACTTCTAGATATTGGAAAAGGGGATTACCTTGCAGATTTACCATCTGATTATGTGATTGAGACTTAAAACTTTTTCGTTCCTCTGAGTTCACCAATTGATAGCAAAAGGGATTACAGAAGGTCAGCACAGAATAGAGACTGTTCTTAAGTTCTAAAAAATTTTATTAAGCTCAGTTATATGGTAGATGCTTTTATATATAATGTAGGAAGCATCTATTTGGGAAGAAGATCAGATACTTAGGTCTCCGTGGAAGTCAGTAGCTTAATCCAAGTGTTAAGTACCTTTCTGTACTTTGTGAAACTCTCATCTTTTTCACTTGCTTCAAGAGCAATGTACAGAAAGAAATTATGTTGTTTATAAAGAAGTACAGTGAAATTTAAGTGTCAAAAAAAAATCTGACCATTTGCTAACATGGTTCATGGTTAGAGGTGTAGCCCAGCAGAAGTGGAAGAATGCCGTCCACCATGGTTGTGCCCCTAGCGAGGATCCAAGGATTCTCAGAGGCTGCCCTCTCCCTCTCTCGTGTCTGAAGATCTCTCTTCAGCTGTCTCAGCTGAAGATGGCTGGTGGGTGTTGTTTCCCTTGGTCTAAGATCCTAAGAGTAAACAAGCAGCATTAGAGAAGAGACAGGGGCAGAAAGGCCTGAGGACACAGATTGTTAATGAATTAAGCAGCAGACTACCAGGGAGGCATTTGAAACTTCAGGAAAATCTGGGTGCCTATATTTAGATTTTAGGAGCAAACAAACAAAAGTAGTGTGCCTTATAAAGTACATCTGTTCAGTTGCCTTGAGGCAGCCTGTGAACCGTGGCACTGTTCACTTCATGTACTGTCCTTGGTCAGCTCAGCAGAGGCTGGACTGGATGTCAGGGCCTGGGGCAGTGGCTCCTCTTCCTTGGCTCTGACAGAACCTCAACATTTCCCTGCTGCTCGTTCAGGAAAGAAGTCCGTGGTTTGGTAGGAAAGAGCAGTTTGGCAACCATGACTGGTCATTAAGAACTATTTATGTGTTTTGAAAGAGATCATAAATATTGAGATGTAGTTTATTCTGTTTTTTAGAATTGCGAAGTATTATTAAAAGCTTAGGTTTTGGACAAGTCACTACATTACGTTTTGAATTTGCCAGACCTTGTGTTCTGCAACTGGGGCAGGATGTTTGGAGCCTCTTTTACATGGAAACTGCTGGCCGACCTGTCTCAGGGTCTGCCTAATGACAGGCTGTGTTCTCCAACACAAGTTCTCAAAATGATCTCATTACCTGTCTTCACTTCTAAGTTTCTTAAGATCTAGATAAAACTCATAATTCTCTAAGTTGAGCATATGATTTAATGACTGTTAGAAGGATGGATAAAATTGGAACCTTCCTTTTCATCCATTCTGGAAATCCGCCCCCCCCCCCCCAAACCAAAAAACACTTGTGTGTCTTAAGGTCTCAGCTGGCCATGAATAAGCCTTTGAAAGTGTAATAGTATCTGAGCTAAAACACTTTTGATTGCAAGTACTGGAGAACAACCGAAGTCAGCTTAAGAGAAAAAGAAATTTATTTTAAGATACAGATATGTCTTGTGCTGCTCAAGAAGCCAGGCCTCAGGAAAATGCTAGAACCAGGACCTGGTGCTACACAGGAACCCAGTGTCTGTTGTCTCTCTCACCCTCTCTCTAAACTACTTTATTCTCTGCCCCCCAGAAAGAAGGATATCCATCCCATCCTAATTCCAAAATGCCAAGAGAGACTGGCCCAGCTCAGGTTTTCTATCAGCCAGGGTGTAATACAGGAAACAGACCTCTTTAGGTACTTTAAGCAGGAAGTGATTAATACAAGGGACTAGGTACTCATGAAAATTCTGGATGGACTGAAGCAGCAGGTTTTAGGCTTTGTCTGTAATGTCTGTGTCTCTCACCAGAGAAGCTTCTAGCTTTGAGGCTCCTCTGAAGAGCTTTTCAATTGAGAAGCCTTTGCAGTGGTTTATCAACATTTGGGCAGCTGGAAAATGGATAAGAATTCTGCTGCAGAAATGTCAGAATGGGAAGAGATGCTGGGCTCTGATTCGCTTCTGCTTCCAAGTCACAAGTGAGTCCAAACAGTGGAACCGAATTCACAGAGAACCCAGCTGCAAAGGAGTCTGAGCGATGTAGGGTTTTTTATTTGCTTTCCTACCTCTCCAGTTAGAATAAGGGGAGAATGAAGGTTAAGAGCCAGTTCATAGTATCTACCAGATTATATACCTGCTCTTGGCTGACTCAGCTGTGGCCAGGGAGGCAGGGACACAGGGTACACATGGGTACCTGGGACTCACCTTGTGGGTGGGAAGGATGACTTATGAGCTGGGCAGATAATCCAAATGGCATATACCACCCACCTGAGGTCCTTTCACAAATATTTATGAAGGCTCAACCATGTGCTCTGTTTGGCAACTTGTTCCCCTGACTTTGAGTTGAGTTCAGAAGCTGAAGGTAGGGGATGGTGAGCAAGAGTTTCCATATGTATTGTTTCATGAATGTCTTTTTTTTTTTTTTTCCTGTATTGCTACTAAACATTTTTATCATCTCAATGTTTTGCCCCCAAATAAGCTTATGATTCACAGTATCTTCTCCCTCGGCCCCACAGCTGCCCACATTGGTGTTGGAATAAGTGGACAGGAAGGCATGCAAGCTGTCATGTCAAGTGACTACTCCTTTGCCCAGTTCAGATATCTGCAGAGACTGCTGCTGGTGCACGGCCGGTGGTCTTACATAAGGATGTGCAAGTTCCTGCGATACTTCTTCTATAAAAACTTTGCATTTACTTTGGTTCATTTCTGGTACTCCTTCTTCAATGGGTACTCTGCACAGGTAACGTATCATCGTCGTCCTGTTATTATAGGAGTAGACCTCTTAGCATGAATACAACTACTTCTGAAAAAAAAAATTATTTTTTCCCTCCATATTTGCAGCTTTGGTGCTTTCTCTCTCAATAGTTGAAGCACAGACTAATTAAGTTTATGGATTGCTTTTCTAAAAAGTTTCTGGTACTTTAAACATACTTTGCCTTTAAGAAGGTAGGATTTGTTCCCATTCTATTGGCTTTATATTTATGTGTTTTTGCCTTCACCTTAAGGTTTCCTAAGTTACCTTGCCATTAAGAATAGTGAAGGAGGAGGGAGAGTGTAGCTCAGTGGTAGAGCACATGCTTAGCATCCATGGATCCTGGGTTCAATCCCCAGTACCTCCATATAAAAAAAAAAAAAAAGAATAGTGATTAACAACAGTTGGAGGGTACAGCTCAGTGGGAGAGCATGTGTTTAGCATGCACGAGGGTCCAGGGTTCAATCTCCAGTACCTCCATTTAAAAAAATAATAATTAAAAAAATTATTTTAAAGGATAGTGACAACTGTTCAACCTTGAACCAACTGTTCAAATTTTGAGTATAAAATTATATTGTGCCCAAGGCTGAAGGGATTATGTAAGTTTTGGATGATAACAGATCTATTATCACATCTCCATTTGTTGTTGGTTTATTTTTATTTTTGCTGAAATGGAAGTGGGGGGCATATCTAACATGTTAAAAAAAATGGTGATATAGCAGAAAAATACCATTAGTAACAAATGAACCTAAGTCAGTGCCTGTGGTTGTCCAGACCTGACACTGTGCCACAGACAAACGGCATCAGAGGCGGCCAGGAGTGACCTTGAGCAGGGCCGGGGCCTTCTTCCAGTTTGGTGCAGGACTGTAAATCACTGCTGGTGCCAAGTGAGCCCGGTTTCCTCTATCCCATCCAGACGACTGGTGTGTGCACAGCCTTGCTTATCCCTTTCAGAAGCATCTTTCTTATATTCAAATTCTGTTTTATAAAGTGTTTAAATGGAAATGCTGGACTGGCAGGGTAAAAGCAAGGTGAGTGGTACTTACGTGCTTCTGAACCAGTTGTATGTAATCTAATTAATTAAAAGGAAGAACACTGATTTGTTTTCCAGCAGCAGTAAAATAGACCGGACTCCTTTTCCACAAACTTTTTGGCGTATATTTCACCATTTATTTTAGGGGGAGAAGTAGTTTCTGTGGAAAAGCCCTTTGATTCTCCCCATTCTGTAAAAACAAACTCATGCCTCTTGCTGGTGTCGCTGAGGGGTGTCTGCTCTCACGGGGCGCATCCCTGCTTTCAGAGGGTAGGCTGACTAGACAGGCAGCATTTCCTGGTCGGTGACACAGACCCTGTCTCCCCCCAGACTGCGTACGAGGACTGGTTCATCACCCTGTACAACTTGCTGTACTCCAGCCTGCCCGTCCTCCTCATGGGGCTGCTCGACCAGGTAGGAGCCCCGCGCCCAGAGGGACACTTCTGGACAGCTGACTGCCTGTGCGAGAGGTTCAGAGCGAACATTTCAGTGCATTCTTTTGGTTTTCACTTCTTTCTGAGTAAAGCCTATTATATTTCTGCTGTCAGGCAACAAGAGTAACTGCTGTGCTGCTTGTTTTTATAGGAAGAAAAGAGGATTTCTGTGCCTGGGTTGAATTCATTGACACAGGAGTTTATTATACTCCTTTTGGACACTAAGACTTTCTTGTTAAGATACCTAACAGTATGTTTCTATAATAATCACTTACACATTTTAAAAGTAAATTATTTTAATACTTCCCCAAACTTACGTGTTTAATTCCTAAATTAGTCCACATTCTTCCTAGTAGCAATTCTTAGAGAAAGTGCTCTCGTGAATAAAAATAATAATTTGGAATAAACTCATCAACTTGTATGTGAAAATGTTTCCCCCCAAAATTAGAAACAACATACTCTCTCAGGAGGTAAAAACAGGCTCCCTGTACTTTTTTCCTAAACATTACTAAGTTGCTTTCTGTAAGTGGCAAAATAATACATTTCTACCTAGTCTCTCTCAGAATTAAATATCAAATAATGGTGGACCGACTACAGTAATGACGTGGTTCTCTGCATACTGAACTTACTCAGGATTTATCACCTTGTTTAGTTTTTGCCTTCCTAAAACTTAGCAAGTTGAAACTCCTTGTGAGATAGAAGCTGTCATGTCATGTATCTCTGAGTTCTTTGATACTGGTGGACAGCACACAACTCTTAATTTTTCTGTTTTCCCCTGAAGGATGTGAGTGATAAACTGAGCCTCCGCTTCCCTGGGTTATATGTGGTTGGACAAAGAGACTTACTATTCAACTACAGGAGATTCTTCGTAAGCTTGTTGCATGGAGTTTTAACATCAATGATCCTCTTCTTCATACCTCTTGGAGCTTATCTGCAAACCGTGGGACAGGATGGAGAGGCGCCTTCAGACTACCAGTCTTTCGCTGTCACGATTGCCTCTGCTCTTATAATAACAGTCAATTTCCAGGTACGCGAAGTCGACGGTTTTCAGTATCTGTTGGTACCCGTATTTCTGTAGAGAGACCAGCATGCGCATCGTCCTGGCTCCCATTTTCCTCCACGCAAGCCTCTGCCGCTTACAAATATGAATGAATGCTGTTTTCATCCCTTATACCAAGCACATTTCCTATTTCTTGCCTGAGCCAAGGATAGTTTGATTGTTCAGTATTTAAGCCAAATCATGCCTAAATTGCTGAATTCTATTTTCAGAATCCCTGGATCCTTTATTTCTTGTTAACTCCCCAAAATGACTGCTCTGTTTTTCTTTGGTTTCCCAACAGATTGGCTTGGATACTTCTTACTGGACTTTTGTGAATGCTTTTTCAATTTTTGGAAGCATTGCACTTTACTTTGGCATCATGTTTGACTTTCATAGTGCTGGAATACATGTTCTCTTTCCATCTGCATTTCAATTTACAGGTTGGTATTTTCTAAATTCCAAAAATAAATGAATAGAAAATGTCATTAGCTTAGATTCTGACATAACTTCTAAGTAAGTAAAAGTAAAGTGTAAATTACTGCTCATGAAAATTAACATCCTGACCAGAAACTGAATGGTAGTGGTGCACCGGAAGGGTGGTGATGATGGGAGGAAAGAGAATTAGAATAACTTAAAGTTATTGTGCTTTTTTTTTCTTCCATAAAACCTAATATTGATAGGTTATTGGGAAATTGAGACTATATGTATTGCTGGTAACACTGTAATATAGTTTAACCTTTCTAAAACACTACCTAGAAATACATAATGAACTTTAAGCTAAAAAACACCAAATTTTGGAAAGGTAATATGTATAAAGACTGTATCACTACAATGTTTCTAATTGTTTTTTTTTTTAATTGAAAATAACCCAAAAACCTAAGAATATCAAATTAGCTAAACAAACTATGAATCCCATATGATGGAATTCCAGAACTCATACTTGACTACATCATTGGAAGTATACATGCAGAGCAATAAGTAAACTTATGGAAAACAGTTTACAGCTGTATAAAATATGTGACAAACTGCCAAAATGCTCGAGTGAATTTGAACTGATAAATATCATAAATTTATAAATAGCACAAATTGGAATTTATGAACTTATTATGGATGGAGTAGCTTGGATTCACAGTGGGGAAAAAAATCCCCATAAACTCATTTCCCTGTAAAAGATTAGTTTTTTGTTTGTTTTTTTATGACCAGTTGTTGGGTTGTAAAAGACACTTGCTGTGGTAACCCCTCTTCTTCTTGGGACTGAGCTCACTTTTTTATGATTGTGTTCTTCTTTACTAACTCTGTGTTTTAAAATTTTAGTAACCAGTTACTTAGAGTATTCCTACAGGGAGTATTTTTTTAAACCCATTTAGCAGTATAAAAACCACATTTAAAAAACAAAGGCTATTATTTTTATAAATTCACGGTGTAAGGGTAGAAAATATTGTGACAAATTTGGCTCTAGTTTTAAAATTGAGTAGTATATATATGATTACCTGGTTGTATTAGAGAACTGAATTGTTACTTCCTCTAACATAAAAAAGTAGAAGCTGAATTGCAGTGGAAAAAGCCTGGCTCTAGTCAGATGGATGTGGGTTTTAATTCAGGAGTTGCCATAATTAGTTCTGTTACTTTGGGCAAATTTCTTTACTTATCCGTTACTCAGTTTTTTTATGTCATAAAGAGGGCAATACTCATCTCTCAGAGCTGATTACATGGCATGATCTGTATAAAACATCTAGTACCAGGCTTACCTACCACAAATGGTAATGCCCATTTTTAAAATGTGGAGTTTCTAATCAAAACTATAAATCAAAAAGTGCTTAACTTCCTCAAAAACTTCAGAAGGATAAATTGCCTCCTTTTGTATTTCAAATCAATGCAGTGTCAACAAATGTATATAAGTCAATGCAAAAGGAAAAAAATAAAGTACACTTGTCTTGTCCTAAAGAATTTACCTTCCTAATTTTGCTGCGTTTAATCTGACATTTTGAAATG
This sequence comes from Camelus bactrianus, assembly GCF_048773025.1. NCBI lineage: Eukaryota > Metazoa > Chordata > Mammalia > Artiodactyla > Camelidae > Camelus > Camelus bactrianus. Next base: position 16,819,237 of record NC_133568.1, on the reverse strand, counting down.
TTCATTCCCGGAACAGTGATGGGATGTTTTGGGGAGGGCAACCTGGTTATTAAAGCTTACTGTAGAGAATCCATTTCTGGACTGCGGAATATTAACTATGTCCTTGGGAATGAAAGGACCCCTGTGACTCATGCTCTGTGTTTTTCCCAGGCACAGCTTCAAATGCTCTGAGACAGCCGTACATTTGGTTGACCATCATCTTGACCGTTGCTGTGTGCTTGCTGCCTGTCATTGCCATACGTTTCTTGTCCATGACCATTTGGCCATCAGAAAGTGACAAGGTATAGAAAAAAGTCTTCTCCTAACTGAGTCCCTCTTGCAGAAATCAAAGCATTTCCCCAAAGCAGCTTTCCTGCAAAATTCTAAGCTCTTGGGAAGTTTGGTATGAACGTTTTTTATGACTACATCTCATTGCTTGCTTTTTATTACAAAAATTATCACATATAAAAAAGAATGATATGGAAAATACAATAATGAACCCCCATATATCTAGCTTCTCAATTTAACAATTATATTATTAATATTTTGCTATGTGGAAATGTTGGGGTTTTTTCCCTTCATTTAAAGGAGAATGTCACCTTGTGGCAGGGTCATTCCAGCTACAAGTAACAGAAAGCTGTGGCTCAAAATGGTTTAATAATAAAGTATCACCTCTGTTCACATCCTAATTACGCTTCAGGCTCAGTTGAGTAGACTGAGGTTCTTTCCACGTCTCTCCTGTGCTGTTTTCACTATTAGCTTCATCTGGCAGCTGGAAGATGGCATTGCATCCTGACATGTCAACATCCAGGGGAAGATTTTTAAAAGACTGACTATTCTGTAGCTTTCCCTTAGGAGCCTTGGAACTTTTAAAGGAAGGGTCCAACACACATCCCTCAGTTCTCACTAGCCGGAATGGTCTCACATGCCTATTCCTAGACTAGTAGGGAGCAAGGGAGATCGGTCAGCCCCACCCCTGGGAGTGGCATCCACATGCCAGAAGGAGGGTGGTACCTGAACAAACTCTTATTTCTATCAGAAAGGAGAGAGAGCAGATGCTAGGTAGGCAAGCTTCAGTATCCCTTCAATCTCCCTCTTCCGTTGACAAGAGGCTGCAGTAGCAACACGGGAAAGAAACTAACAAATCTTTTCTTAAACCTGTACCAGTTTATGAGTTGGAAAGAGCACTAGTTTAGGAGTGGGAAACCAGGCTCTCCCTTTTCTAGCTCTTAGAGCTAGGAAACATCACGTAACCTGTCCCCCTCCATTTCCTTGTCTATGAAGCAAAGATGGTTAGCCAGCCCAAGATGAGGCAGGGGTCAAAAAGCCTAGGAGAGGTGCCCCATCAGTATGACCCGGCTCCCTTCGCCGTCACAGACCTTTACCTCCATTCAGTCCGCCAGCTCTTTTTGACCCTGCTCCATCTCTCCCTCTTCTGTAGATTCAGAAGCATCGCAAGCGGTTAAAAGCCGAAGAGCAGTGGAAGCGGCGGCAGAACGTGTTCCGCCGGGGCATGTCTACGCGGCGCTCTGCCTATGCTTTCTCCCACCAGCCGGGCTACGCCGACCTCATCTCCTCCGGGCGTAGCATCCGCAAAAAGCGCTCTCCTCTGGATGGAGTCATAGCCGATGGAACGGCAGAATACAGGCGAACTGTGGAGAGCTGATGCACTGCCCTCCAGGTGGCCAGTAGCAAGACAGTCATACAAAGGAAATGTCTATTTTTTTAAATAAGAAACTCTCAGGACTTCTTTAAACTGAATTTGTCACGAGGATGTTGAAGACAATCACTTTTGTAACAAGCTACTTGGGTTGGACTACTGCAATAGCAAAGCCAAGATCTTTTTAAAAGTCCTATTATTCAACTGCTGATGTTATGTTTCAAAGTGAACATTTTAACCTAGTCTCAATCTAGGACAACAGAATTAGAAAACGTCTTATATTTCAATTCCAATGGTATTCATTATAAAATTACAATTAGATTTTCTTCCAGACTGGGATTGTCAGCATGAACTTCCCAGAGGCTCCTTTTTTCCCTAGAGGCTACCTTATTAACAAAGATCTTTTATTTATAATGGTAATGACAAAAGATTCATGACCCTTCATCACCTAGAAGCTAAGTGGTCTGATGATTTTCTGAGTTGATAATGGGCTGCATGGTTTCATGTTCTAATATTGGTTTAATAATTCAGTTCAATCAACGAAAATTACTTCACATTTCATAGGTACAATGTTTTGGTCTGTTTTGGTTTACTACCAGGTTAAAGAGCACATTCTGTACGTTTACCCTTACTATTGTATATTATTGCAGCCCCTTCCTGTAGTACCAAGTGAGTTTATTTTCTACTTTCATTTTTAAAAATGCATTTAAATATGTATGGGCTTTTTTAAAAAAGCTTTTAAAAACTGAGGGTATCAGTGATAAATTGCAGAATATTTTGCAAAGCTTTCTTTTGAAAAGCAACCTTTGTGCCTGCCCTATATGTATTTTATAAGGGATTTGAACAGAGACCTCACTCTTTCACTTGTCTTATATCTAGGATGAAAAGGCTGTTGGTAGCCGTATTTCTAAGATTAGCAGTGTATCCTTTTAAAATTGGAGATAACTTTAGGCAATTATGGAAACTATCCTCAAGGAGGTAAAAGTTATTCAGAGGCTTTCCCGTTCTGTGTGTATCACACACCAGTTTCCATATTCCAGTAAAGATACAGAAGTGTTTTCAATAATTCTGTTCTTTACCATTAGGCTGTGAATGTTCACAAAATCTATTCCTTTAAACTCCTATGAGGAAATCACAGCATGTAGATAGTTCATTTTCTAGGTGTGTTAAAAGAATGTATAGCTCTTTATTCTATGGAAGTAAACTTCTGGAGGTTTACAACTTTTATCTTGTAAATAGAAAAACTGTAAGGTTTTTTTTTTTTGTAAAGAAAAGTTAGCTTGTGTGATTCTTTCAGTTTCAGATTTCTCTCCTGTTTTGAGAATTGTGGGAAAGGTTGACAATGCAAATGTGTCAAAGACTTACATGGTTGGGTGCAATATCAACAATTTTAAAATGCAAATTGCTTTGGATAAATTATTTCTATATTCTGTAAATCTGAGAGTAATATATATTGTATATTTTTGTATAAATGCTTTAGTAAAATCTTTGGGAAGTACAATCTTTTAAAATCTCTTTTAAGTTGCGTTATTTATTTTAAAGTGGGGTAGATGACAGAAGAATCTAGGCCTGCATGGTTTCTAAAGGAACACTGGGTTCCTCTGGTGTTGAGAAGGAAGTTACGGCAGGGCACTAAGCACTGTGGGGTGAAGTGGCTGAGAAAAGGGTGTCGGACTACAGAGACAGATGCTATGGGTTTATTGTTGGTAAGCACAACTGTCCAGGGAGGGTGCATCTTAGGATATGAGATAGAGGACAATTTTTCCAAGTGACTTCAACTCTTTGGAGACACCATAAAAGCAAAGTAACTCCTGACCAAATGTTGGGAATGGGAAGTGAGTAGACAGTCTAGAAATACATGGTGACTGATTGGCAGAAAAATGATCAAAGGAGAATTAGGATGCTGAAGGGCAGGAGAGCAGGTTAAGGAAGAGGAGGGACGTCTGAAGCTGGAGGAGGGCTGAGTCTGAGCTGGCTGCAGGACAGGCGGTCAGCTCCTGGACAGTAAGGGAAGTGGTGACCACGACACAGAGGAGGTTCTCTGCAGGAGGACAGAGATGGGGGACTTCTTTGGGAAGTATAATTAGCAGCAGGTGATGAGAGAATAGTAGTCTAGGGGTGTTTTGTAAGGTAGGAATTCAGCAATCCCCCTTTGCTATTCTACAACAGCCAGCCTACTTCTGCAGCAGAAGTGCATGTCTACATCAGGGCAACCACTTGGAAACGGGGTGGGACAAGATGGGACAGATGATGAGCCCCTGCAATAGAAATGATATGAGAAAACCAGGGCAGACCTGGGAGATGGTCCCTTAAAGAAAACAAACAAAACATTAAAGGCCATTTTTTTTTTCTGAGGATATACCACTGTATTTAATTTGGCTGAGGAGCATTTGCAACCAAAGAGCACCACCTAAAGGTTCCTATCTATGTTCAGTACCAGAAACTGTTCGGCAATAATACTTGATGGGGAGAAAATGGTTTTTAAGACACTCCAATGTGATAGCAAAATGTACCCTAATGGAATCCAAATATGTTTTAACAGTTGCTGCCTTCCTGTGATGTGAATGAAGCTCAGGAAAATTGTAAGACAGCTTCTAAAAGTCTTGTCAGAATCTGCTAGTAAGTTATGGCTGCAATAAAACTTCTGGTGCATTTATAAATACAAAAATGCCTGTCAAAATACTGAAAGGGAAACTAAGCACATCTCAGGAAAAAGTGGAGGTTGGGCCCTTAAAAATAAACACTGTAAAAATTACTTTCTTGACTTGAATAGTCATTTCGCCAAAGGTGTGTAAGTAAATGGCTTATAAGCATATGAAAACATACTCAACATCATTAGACATTAGGAAGTCCAAATCAAAACCATAATGAGATACCGCTTCACGCTCACTAGAATGACTATAAAAAAAAATAACAGAAGAAATAGAAGATAACAAGTGTTGACAAGGATGTGGAGAAACTGGAACCCACATCCACTGCAAATGGAAATGTTAAACACTGACCCCACTATGGAAGAGTGGCAGTTCCTACAATTAAACAGAATTGCTATTTCCTTTGGAAAAAGCCCCACAAAACTAGCTAAGGGGACTCCTCCACATCAGGCAAACAAGGAAGCAACACACACTGACTCGAGTAGGAGAGGCTGAGACACAACCTTGCTGAAATCAGCACCTGTGGTGCCAAAACCCCAGAGCTTCTCCATGAGGAGCGAAGAATTATAACCTGATACCGGGCACCGCAATATTTAAGGCTTGCACCTAAGATGAGCCCCCAAAACATCTAGCTTTGAAAGCCAACAGGACTCCTTACCACCCCACAAGGCCATAGCAAACTGAAAAATGGCTCTTAAAGGGCTCACATCCTCAGACCCACCCATACTAGGACCCAGTACAGAAGGAAACTGCGATGCACCCAGACTTTATGCAAGGAGTTTATGTGCTTATGTTAAGGTGTTGGCCCAAGGGGCAGGCATATGATTCAACACACATCTAGGAGCCTGGTGGGGTGCTCTCCAAAAATGGAGGCTGGTGGACATCATCTTTGTTTTCTTCCTCTACCTTGCTCCTGCCTGCAGGCAGCATCTTTTTTTTTTTCTTAAATCTAAGGTCTAACCCCGCCCCCTGCCCACTGCCCTAGTTGGTGCCATTTTCACGGCCTCTCTCTGCCCAACTCCAGAGCACCAGTTATCTCCCAGAGGGGAGCTTTTACATGCATTTGGTTTCTACATCTGGTGCCTCAGTTTTTGTGACTATAACCCAAGAGACACCCTTGATAGCCTACTTAGCTCTGATGGCCAGTGGGGTTTATGCTCATGGGTCCCACAGGACTGTAACCAACAGAGAAAGAGTTCTTAACTGGCTAACATCTCCAAGCAAGGGACAGAATACACATTCTTCTCAAGTGCACATGGGACATTTTCCAGGGTAGATCATTTGTTAGGCCACAAAATAAATCTTAATAAATTTAAGGACACTGAAATCATAGCAAACATCTTTTCTGACCACAACGGTATAAAACTAGAAATCACAATCAAAAGAAGAAAACTGGAAAATTCACAAATATGTGACCGTTAAATAACACTACCAACCAATGAGTCAAAGAAGAAATGAAAAGAGAAATTTTAAAAAAACTTGATACAAATGAAAATGGAATACAACATACCAAAACTTACAAGATATGCCAAATGCAGTCTGAAAAGTTCATAGAAATAAATGCTTACCTCAAGAAACAAAAATCTCAAATAAAGAAATTAACTTCACACCACCTCAAGGAACTAGAAAAAGAACAAAGCCAAAAGTTAGTATAAGTGAGAAAATAACAATGCTCAGAGTGGAAATAAATGAAATAGAGACCAAAAAATACTCCAGAAAAGATCAATGAAACTAAGAATTGGTTTTTCAAAAATTCTTATTAAAAAAATTGACAAGACTTTAGTGAGACTCACCAAAAAGAGAGAGAGAGAAAACACAAGTAACAGATACATTCAGAAATGAGAGAGGAGAAATTACACGTGATACTACAGAAATACAAAGGAACCTAAGAGACTACTACTACACCAACAAATTGAACAACACAGAAGAAATGGACAATGTCTTATAAACATGTAACCTAACAAGACCAAATCATGAAGAAATAAAAAGTCTGAACAGACCAATTACTAATAAGGAGATTGAACTAGTAATTAAAAATCTCCCAAGAACAACAAAAAAGTCTAGGATTGGATGGCTTCCTGGGTAAATTCTACCAAACACTAAAAGAATTAATGCCAATCTTTCTCAAAGTCATCCAACAAACAAGAAGAGGAAGGAACACTTCCAAACTCATTTTATAAGGCCAGTACTACCCTGATACTAAACCAGAAAAGGACACCACAAGAAAAGGAAATTACAGGTCAATATCCCTTATGAACATAAATGCAAAAACCCCAATAAAATATAGGCAAACAAAATTCAACAGTACATTAAAAGGATCATACGTTATGATCGAGTGGGATTTATTCCAGGGATACAAAGATGGTTCAACATCTGCAAATCAATCAACGTGCTACAGCCAGGAACAAAAGGAAGGATGAAAATCACATGATCATCTTAATAGATGCAGAAAAAGCATCTGACAAAATTCAACATCCATTTATGATAAAAATTCTCAACAAAGTGTGTATAGAGGGAATGGACCTCAACATAATAAGGGCCATATATGACAAGCCCACAGCTAATATCATTCTCAATGGTGAAAAGCTGAAAGCGTTTCCTCAAAGATCAGGAGCAAGACAAGGATGCTACTCTTGCCACTTCTATTAAACACAGATTTGGAAGTCCTAGCCAGAGCAATTAGGTAAGAAAAAGAAATAAAAGGCATCCAAATTGGAAAGGAAGTAGGAAAACTGTCAGTATTTGCCAATGACATGTTATACATGGGAAATTCTAAAGACTCCACAAAAAAAAACCTGTTAAAACTACTAAACAGAACAGTAAAGTTGCAGAATACAATATCAATACAGTTGACCCCTGAACAACATGGGTTTGAACTGCATAAATCCACTTATATGTGAAATTTTTTCAATAAAAACACAGTCCAGTACCACATGCTCCCAGTTGGTGGAATCCATGGATGTGGAGAGTCAACTTAAGTTATATGGAGAGTTTCGACTGTGTAGGGGTGTCAGTGCCCCAATTCCCATGGTGTTCAAGGGTCGATTCTATACAAAAATATGTTGTGTTTCTATATACTAATAACTAAGTAGCAAAAAAAGAGAAATTAAGAAAACAATCCCATTTACAACTGCATCACAAAGAATAAAATACCTAGAAATAAATTTAACCAAGGAGGTGAAAGACCTGTACACTGAAAACTAAAGTATTAATGAAAGAAATTGAAAAAGATACAAATCAATTCATAGATATTCCATCTCATGGGCTGGAAGAATTAATATTTTATAAATGTCAATACTACCAAAAGCAATCAACAGGTTCATTGCAATCACTATCGAAATTTCAATGGCATTTTTCACAGAAATAGAATAAACAATCTCAAAGTTTGTATAGACCCTCAAAAGACATGAATAGCCAAAGCAATCTTGAGAAAGAAGAACAAGGCTGGAGGCATTATGCTTCCTGATTTCAAACAATATTATAAACAGTGTGGTACTGACATAAAACAGACACATCAATCAATGGAACAGAATAGAGAGCCCATAAATAAACCCATGCATATGTGGTCAATTAATTTACCACAGAAAAGCCAAGGATATACAATAGAGAAAGGACAATCTCTTTAATAAATGGTGCCACATACAAAAGAATGAATCTGGACCACTATCTTACACCACACACAAAAATAAACCCAAAATGCATTAAACATTTGAACGTAAGACCTGAAACCATAAAACTCCTAGAAGAAAACATAAGTGGTAAGCTCCTTGATATCAGTCTTGGCAATAATATTTTTTTGGATTTAACACAAAAAGCAAGGGCAATAAAAGCAAAAATTAACAAGAGGGACTATGTCAAATTAAAAAACTCCTGCACAGCAAAGGACAACACTTAATAGAAGAAAATATTTGCAAATCATTTTTCTGATATGGGGTTAATATTCAAAACATATAAAGAACTCGTACAACCCAGTAGCAAAAACAAACAATAAGCCTTAAAAATAGACACTTTTCCAATGAAGACATACAGATGGCCAGCAGGTACATGAAAAGGTATTCAACATCACTAATTATCAGGAAAATGTAAATTAAAGCCACAATGAGGTATCACCTCACTCCTGTTGCAACCGCTACTGCAAAAAAGACAACAAACAAGTGTTGGAGAGGATGTGGAGAAAATGAACCCTGTCCACTGCTGGTGGGAATGTAAATTGGTGCCACCACAATGGAAAACAGTATGGAGAGGTTCCTCAAAAATAAAAACAGAACTATCATATGATCCAACAATTTCACTTCTGAGTATTCATCCAAAGTAAATGAAAACACTATGTCAAAGAGATATCTGCACCCCCATGTTCACAGCAGCATTATTTACGACCTCCAAGACAGGGAAGCAAGCTAAGTGTTCATCAATGGATGAATGGATAAGGACATTGTGCCATATATACACAATGGAATATTATTTAGCACTTAAAAATGAGGAAATACTGCCATTTTTGACAACATGGATGGACCTTGAGAGCATTATGCAAGGTGAAATAAATCAAGCAGAAAAAGACAAATATTATATGATCTCAATTATATGTGGAATAAAAAACCCCACCAAAATCATAGAATTTTAAACCTTAAAAATATTTAATACAAATTAAAAGGGTGTGTTAATCCCTTAAAAAAAAATCATAGAAAAAGATCAGATTTGTGGTTATCAGGGGCTGGGAGTGGGGTGGGATTGGATGAAGGCAGTCAAAAGGTACAAACTTCCAGATACAAGAAAAAGAAGTAACAGGGATGTGATGTTCTACATGATACATATAATTAACACTGCTGTACAATATATATGAAAGTTGTTAAGAGTAAATCCTAAGATCTCCCATCAAAGGAAAAAAAAAATTTTTTTTTATTTTGAATCTATATGAGACAATGAATGTTAACTAAACTTACTGTGGTAATCATTTCACAATATATGTAAGTCAAATCATCATGGTGTACACCGTAAACATATACAGTTTTGTATGTTGATTAGATCTCAATAAAAACTGGGAGAAAAAACACAACATACGTATGGCAATAAAACTGGGAGAAAAACGATATACATACGGCAATGATATAATATAGCACAGGAAAAGATGCTCAGTATCGCTTAGTCATCAAGGAAATGTGTGAGGAAGATTACAAAGGGGCATGAGAAAACTTTCCAGGGTGATGGATATGTTCACTATCCTGATTGTGGGAATGGCTTCAAATTGCACACTCTAAATATGTGTAGTTGGTTGTATATGATTTATATGTCGAAGCTGTTTTAAAGGGAAAAAAAAGTGAGGAGTGAGACTCTCAAAAATGGAATTATCTTTTCATACTTTTAACATCTTTTAAAAGTTTGGAACCATATGAATATATTACCCACTCCAAAAATGAAGTAACAAAAAAAAGAAATGATTCTTAAGCTAAAAATGGGTAGTCTGAGTTGGTATTTTTCCAGCTTAAGTTACAAATCCTCTCAAACTGAGAAACTTCCTAGCCCACAAATTCCTCACTAGATCAGCAACATTCAGCTCTTTATGTTGCCCCCTTGGATGGCAGAATCCAAAGACATGAAGGCTTCCTGTTCATGGTTATAGACGGACAGCAGTGTTTTGTTAGGACGTTTATATGCACATACGTTTCCTCTGACCTTAGAAGAGTCTGACTAACATCCTAAGGTCATGCCAAATAAGTGAGAGTGCCAATAAAATCTGAGAGTCTGTTCCAGATTCAAAGACCAGTATAGATCTGCTTCTACGCTGTCCATTTCAATGATCACCTAAGATGACCTCAGGAGTAAGATCCATAGGAAGAAATAACTCTCATAGTTTTTAAATTATCAGAAATTTGGTCTCAAAACATGAATCAAATTTTAATGCAGCTGTTTACAATAAATATGAGAGGAAGGGAAATTCTAACATGGAGAGAAATCCAAACCTCATGACGAACTATGACGGTTAAAAACCCAGGGCGCTCCTGCCAAATGTACAATAGGGTCACTCACTCCAGATAACCTGTTTGTGATATCCAGCTGGAGAGATTTTCGATGTTCCTTTGGCCCCTGAGGCTGTTCAACAGCAGCAATTGTTCTTGAAGAGCTGTCACAAGCCCTGGAATGTTTGTTTCTTTCCACCAAGGGATTAAAGATACTGGATCTGGATCACGAAGCCAACGCGGGAGGGTTCCTTAGCCCAGCATTTCTCAGCAGGCGTCAACTCTCCCAAGTGATAGCAATCAACCTTTAGATTACAGGTTGATTTGCCAAATGGGAATCACCTTGCAGGTTCATTGCAAAACGGCTGCTGAGCTAAGCTGTGTAATGAGAAAGCCAGTCTATGGAAATCCTATAGGAAGCTTCTGGTTACCATCTGCTTTGGGATTCTCATCCACCTTCAGCTTCCTTATTTAAATTTTGTGTGACTGACATAAAAGTGGATGCTTAGTGAAGAGCTGAATAAAGGTAACACTACGGAGTAATTCTAAAGGTAGAGTTATGGTTCAAGTTTCCAGAATACCTGCATCAGGATCTTATCATTGCAAACGCCTTGAGTAAATGCAGACCCAGAAGAGCTCTTTTCAATTTACTGGGTTTGTCCAACACTGGAATATTTTTCAGGATTTTGTGGCTTGGAGTGAAAATACTTTCATGACCTGCCCCAACAGCAACACCCCCCCACCCCAAGTAAACCAAGAAATCATCACCCGGGCCTCTGAGACGCCCTAGGGGCCTCAACGCCCACTAAACTGATACAATGATTGTTCTTTAAAATAACCTGGAGCAGTCCTTCCTCACTGCTTTCAGAGAACACAACTCACTCTGCTTTGAAAGCTTCCCCAGCTGCTTCTCCGTTTGACTCTGCCTTCACCTTTCTCAAAGGCTATTCCAAATCCCAAATTGTACCCAGGACAACTCAAAGAAACTAGCCCAGGCTGACGTGAACTATGCTTCTAAAAAGCAATGTCAGGACGGAACACACACAGCCTGCTGAAGTGCCGGGAGACTGGGGTGGACCCCCAGAGCAAAAGGAAGCCAGGGAAGGCTGCCAGCTGGGGAGTGAAACGGTCAGGTTAATGTTTCTGAGTGTTTGCCCTGGTTGGAGTGTGGACATTAGACCACAGAACTAAGGAAGATACAGAAGACAGGAGGGAGGATACCACAGTGAGCCCTGAACAACCTGGGGCTTGGGGCGCCAATCCCATGCAGCTAAAGATCTGAATATAGCTCTATAGTCAACCATCAGCAGTTTACCCAACCGCAGATGGTGTGGTACTGCAGTAGGTAATTACTGAAAATAATCCACATGTCAGTTCAAACTCGTGTTATGAGTCAACTGTGCTTACACTGTACTAGAAGGAAAGGGTAGGTGATGAGGATGTAAAGTTTGACTTGTGAGGCAGGACCACCAGAGGGTGCCTATTTAATGGCTTGAAGCACTCAAGAGAGTTGGGGCAGTGGAAAGGATCTGCAAGGTCTGAGACGCTTTAAATACCGGCCAGAGTTCACTGGGGATGAGGGTGGGGGATGCGGCAGGCCCACCTGCAGCCCCCAGCACTCTGGCTGAAGGCTGGACGGTGGTTTGATTCATGCAGGATCGCGGAACAAAAAAACAATGATTAACTGTCAATACCATTGATACCCTAATTAAGAAGGCTCACTAGACGCCACGCACACACTAGGCATTTCTGTATACTTGAGTGCGTATCAATCTTACAGCAACTTTTCCAGAGGATTATTACCAGTTTACAGTTGAAAAACCTGCGGCTCAGAGAAAGTACGGAAACTGACCAGTCACCGAGGCAGAAAGTGAAGAGCCCTGTGTTCCAGGGGTATCTGGTTTCAGAGTCCCAGGTGCAGATTACCATTATTCATCCTCCTTACAGGACACCAGGGCTTTAAAATAATTGCATTCACTTTTCTTGTTTTACGGCTGGATTAGATAAAACCAGCAGTTAACCAACCTGAAGCAGCCTGTAAATAATAAACTAACGGGAGCAAACCTAAGTGCTTAAATTTAGCTCTACAAGGAAAAGGAAAGTTAGGTTTTCAGTTTAATAGCTTCATATTAACAATTTCCACTTTTGCTCTGCAATTTCAAACCGGCTTTAAATATTACTGACATTTTTTGATAGCTTGACGTCTTCTCTAATTAAGCAAACACTTAGCCTCCTCTCCCCACACCCCCCCACCCCGGGTTCCCGGCCCTGGGATGGAGAAGGGTACCCTAGAGGCGCTTACAGTGGTTTTTGCCTCTTCTCCCTCCGATATTGTTTTGAGAAGCAAAAAACCGAGTGCCTGAGAAAGCTCTAAGGACGCCTGTGGGTTGGCTCGGAAATAGGGAAAAGGAGTGCTCTGGCGACAAGCCCAAGCCGGAAGCTTTCCTGCTTACCTGTAGGTGCTGTGCGGAGCCGGAGACGGAGAAACTGGTGTGAAACGCGGAAGTGCCCGGAGACAAAATGGCGGCGTCGGCAGCGTCGGCTTTTAGGTCAAGTCAGCGGCCGGCTACGGTGGCCCAGGGGGGCCATTATAGTATTAGAATCTCAATTCGCTTCTGGTTCCTGGTGACGTGAAGGGACTTACAACACAAGACTAGAAAAATCTTCAGCGAGCGTTGGGGCAGAACACCGAGGACCGCGAGAAGAGGCGGCCCCTAGCTGGCCAGAGTCGGATGAGGAGAGAAGAGCAATGCCATTCATTGAAGGTTTTCATTCATTCATTCATTCACTCGTGAGCACCGAAACCCTTCAGTTAGTTCTTGGAGGTGACCCTTTCAGCGATGCTTACGAAGGGAGAGGTTGGACTAAACAAGACTGTCCGCCCAACAGATTGTTCCCAAGCGCTTAGTGAGTGCAAGGCTCCGGGCTAAGTGCCCAGGATGGCATCTTACCTACAATCTGGTGGTGACACGTACTACGGGCCACCTACGGACACAGCGAGCAGAAGCAAGGACAATGCTGGCTGCAGGTGGATGAGAGAGAATCGCCCTGGGAAAGAGGCGGGGCGACCTCACCACTTTGTTCTTATTACTGGGGGTAGAGACTGAGGGTGGTGGGCAGAGGGCTAGTCTGCAGTAGCCTTGGAGCTGTGCTCCCTTCTCCCACTTCCATTTCCTGGGATTCTCACTGGTGATAGGAGAGGCTGTCCTTCCTTTGGGAAACGAACAGTAAATATTCCTGCCTGCTGGCCTCAGTGTGGGTCATAGACATAGCAGTTATTTCATGGCAAGAAAAATACCTGGAGAATGGGGGTTGGGTAGGGATATAGCTCAGGTGGTACAGCACATGCTTAGCGTGCATGAGGTCCTGGGTTCAACCCCCAGTACCTCCTCTAAAAAAGTAAATAAATAAACCTAATTACCTCCCCCCCAAAAAAAAATAAAAAAGAGAAAAGAAAATACCTGAAGAATTGTTTGAAACCAACAAACATACAAAAAAAATAATAATATGCATTCCACTATGGGGGAGACTGCACCCTACACTGTCCACTGGTTTAAGACTGCACCCTACACTGACCATGACACCTCATAGGGTGTTGTAACTGCCCCCCAATAGGCCATCAGCTCTCCTTTTAAGCCAACTGCTTCTAGGTAATGGGGCATGTATCAGTCTACTGTTGTCATAATAAAGCTCTGCAACAAAATGCTATAAAACTCAGAGGCAACACAGCAATCATTTATTCTCACTCATGCATCTAGGAGTCAGCTGATCTGGGATGAGTTCAGATGGGCTTGGCTCCGAGCTGCAGACTGCGTCCAGATCATAGTTTTCTCATCTTCCTTGGACCAGTGGGCCAGTTGGGGCAAGTTCTTCTCATGATGATGGCAGATGCAAGAAAACAAACTCAACTTTCAAGCACAGTTTAAACCTCTGCTTGCATGGCATTTGCCCATCTTCCATGGCCAGAGAAAATCCACATGGCCAAGCCCAACATAAATGAAGCAGGGAAGTATATTTCTTCCATGTAGGAAAGGGAAGCATATTTTAAACAATCATCTGATTTGACATAAAGCCCATGTTACGCAGTGAACTACCCAGGTATGAGCCCACTGTCAAAATTCCTTCATTGAAAATGTGTTCCCTGGTTGGAGAAGACGTTATGCGCTGTGGGGATGGATATAGCATTCTCTAAGTCCACAGATGTCGGTGCTGCAGGCATTGACCTTACATGGGCGATGACTCTGTAGTTGAGAGGCATGTTGCTGCCTCCTCCGGGGATTGAATATAATCCACAGGCCACCAGGTGGCCAGCTGAGCCTCCCCAAAGATTAGTGTCCCACCAGGTCCTCAAAGTTGGCTTCTGCTGTTGTCAGGCTGGGTCCTCAGCAGTGGTGGTCTGTCCGCCAGATCAGCCTTGATGAAGGGCAGTCCACGCAGTGGAACCCCTACATGGCCTCTATCTTTTTATTTTAGCCACTTTCTACATGGTTTCTCTGAGCCAGCACTGGGCTGTTTGGGGGAAAAGGGCAACATCCACAGGTCACAAAGACCTCCTCCCTACTGAACACCTCCTAGTGGACATTTACACGGGGCAAGATAGCTTCACATTCTCTGCTCATTCAGAAAAGTCCATCCACATATTTCCCCACCAGACCGCCTGTACCTAATCTCCAATCTTGTTCTTTCCAAGTCCCTGATCAACTGGTCACCTCTTTAGCCAGTGGCCATCAGTCCCTCAAGCCACCTCTACTCATGTAAGAAGTGGAAAACCCATCATCCTGCTCAGAGTTCTAGCACCTGAGATGACGTCTCTGTGCCACTGTCTTCCCAGTGCCACACCCGGGTGGGGCTGTAATACAACGGCCACCCATGCCCGGCTTGTGCCAGCGTACTATGTGGATGCCAGGAACCGGACCTGGGGGAACCCCGAGTCTCCAGGCGTGGGCTGAGGAAGAGGCAGCAAAGCCGGCGAAGCAGGTGCTATGGGGACCTGTCCTCTTCCTGTGCAGCCCACTCCCGTCGTCCAGACCTGCTCAGCCCACTTCCACATACACACTTCCCTTTTCTGCTATGGAATGTTTCTGTGTACACCCGATTTCATGGATCAGATAAAACTAAATTCATGAAGGGTTGCTCAAATGTCACCTGACAGGAACTGAGGGTCAGCCAGCTTTCAGGGAGGGAGCTGGGGAACAAGTACCCTGACCTCACTGCATCCCTCTGCTCTCCTGCCAGGGCTCCCCCTTGGCTGTGTCTGCCCAGAAGCCAGAGAGCCCGTTGAAGGGTCTACGTAAGTCAGCCCCTGGGGGTGCAGAACAGGGTGAAGAGGAAAATTCCCCAGGTGGGCTATGGTGGGCAGGCTCTAATACGGCCCTCACTGAGCTCCACCCCCTGGTATCCACCCCCTGTGGAATCCTCTCCTGTATTGTACTGGGGTTGGTCTGTGTGACCAGCAGAAAATAGCAGAAATGATGGCGTCACCTCGCTAATTAGGTTGTTCAAAGGCACTGCAGCGCAGGCTTGGGTCGCTGTCCCAGGCAGCTTTCCAAGATGGCCCCACGATCCCTGCCTCCTGGTATTGGTGCCCTGGTATAAAACCCTTTCTCTGAGTGTAGGCTGGACCGAGTGACTTGAATCTAATGAACAGGATACGGTAAAAGAGGTGGGATATCACACTCCCAAGAGTAGGCTACCGAGGCCAGTGCCTTCCATCTTGTTTGCGCGCTCTCGTGCCTTCTTGCTTGCTTGCTCCGGGGAAGCCAGCTGCCCTCTGCAGAGGCCCACATGGCAGAGAGCTGAGGGTGGCCTCTGGCTAAGAGCAAGCGAAGAACCGAGGCCCTCAGTCCAGCAGCCAATGAGTTACTGCATCCCGTCAACACCCACAGGAGTGTGTGGGAAAGCATCCGCCCAGGTGAGACTTAAGAATCTTAGACAGTAGTCACTTTGGCAGCAGGTATACTAAGATTGGAATGATGCAGAGATTAGCCTGGCCCCAGGCAAGGACGACACACAGATTCATGAAGCGTTCCATATTTTTAAGTAATCTTGTTACAACTTTCATTACAAACTGTTAAAAAAATTCTTAAATAACTGCAGCCCTAGCTGACAACTTGATTGCAGCCTCTTGGGAGACCCAGAGCCTGAGGCCCCAGCTCAGCCTTGTCTGGGTTCCTGGCCCACAGACAATGTGAGAACACAAGTGTTGCTTGGAGTTTGTGGGTATTTATTAAACATGGGTAACCAATGTAGTCTCAGTTTCTCTCTCTGTCTCTCTCATCACTTGCTTCTGGGGGAGGTCAGCTGCCCCATCATTAGCAGCCCACCTGACCGGGAACCCAGCCTTCTGCCAACGGCCATGAGTGGGCCTAATGCAGATTGTCACACAGCTGAGCTGTCAGGTGACTGCAGCCCCTGCCAACACCTTGACTCTGGAGAGCCCCGTCTCAGAACCCGCAGCTCAGCCACTCCCAAATTCCTGCCTTCCGAAACTGTGTGAGGTAATGAATTTGCCTTGCAGCAGCAGATAACTGGTATGTGGGCAAACAGAAACCACTCCATGAGGAGGGAAAGGGGAAAGTCCATGAAACTGGGTGAAATACTTCTGAAGACAAGTATCTGTTTTTGATAGCCTGAGCCTATCTATGGAGCTATTTTTAAAGTTTCTTTCATAACAAAAATGTGTTTTCCTTTGACTCAAGGACGAACTCTGGTATTCCACTAAGTGGAGAATGATGTGAGCTATCTTTTATTTAGAACCTATTACTGGGGGCAGTGAACGTAATCATCCTTCACAAATAGGGAAATTGAAGCTCAGATAGCTTAGGTCATTTCTCCCAAGACACAGAGCAAAAGACAGAACCAGAATCCCAACCAGGTTTGAAGCCCAAGTTCTATCCACGACGTTGTTATGGCCTCCCTAATAGTGATCCTTGTAACTTTAAATAAAAACATACCCTATAGTCCAAGTGACAAATACAGGAGTACATTCATTCATCAAAGTTATAAAGTTAAAGCATCTTCATATTTCAAAACAGGCAATGAATGTGGGATAGGACTGCCTTCAGCTACGTCGCTCACCCCACCTCCATCCCAGCTCGTTGCTGGCGCTCAGTATACTTGATGGTGACATTAATTCCACAAGGACTCCGCAGCCTGGGGATCTGGAACGAAGTCCTTGAGGTTTTCCAAGGGGGGCCTGGCGCGCCCACAGCAGGGAGAGGGGCGGAAGTGGAAGGCTCTGCAGTGAAAGTTGGGGAGATGGAGACTGGAGGGCGGGGGGCTGCGGCGCCCCGGGGTGCCAGGGCGGTGCCCCCGGGAGCCCCCAAAGCAAGGGGGGCACAGGGGAACGCGCGGCGCGGGACCCGGAAGTGGCCTTTGCCAGGACCCAACATGGCGGCCACAGCGCCTCTCGCCCACGTCCCGTAACCTCCCGTAACCAATGGCGCCGCGACGCTCGGGTGACTTACTGGGACGAGTTCTGCACGACGCTGTATGATGCAACGTCCGAGTTGAGGAAGCCGCTGGTGCACGTTGGGGTGATAAGGCGGCGGCGTGTTGGAGGCGATGTCCTTGGAGGTGACCAGGGCCACCGCAGGGATGGTGCTAGGTGCGTGAGGCTCGGGGACCCGGGGGTGTAAGGGGCGCGGTGGTTGTGTTTGGGGCAGGAACCTAGTTCCGGCCGAGGACGATTCTGACCCTAGCGCATGGCACAGAGTGGGCGCCCCGCCACTGTTTGCGCGAGCGATTACGAGGGAAGGAGGAACGGCGGGAGGAGGGGCGTGGACCCACCCTGGGCCCGCACTGGCCGGGCCGGGCCGGGCTCCCCTCGAGCCCTGGGTGCCTCGGGCTGGGATGGCGGCCGCTCCGGGCCCTGCCCCACTGCGAAAAATCCCCTGATCCAGCTGACATTTAGGCTCTGCGAGGCACGGTCGGACGTCTGGGTAGCCCCTAAAGGTGTAACTTTTCCGGGTGATCGACAGGAAGGAACTTCACGATGCGAATCCTCTTTCACACATCCTCATTTATATTGAGATTTCCTGAGAGACCATATGGTGCAGTAGAAAAACGGAGAGATTTAGGGGACCTGGATTGATGTCGCTGTTCAGACTTACTAGTTGTAGGGCCTTCTGCAGTTTGTTTAATCTCAGGTTTCCTTTAAGGAACAGAGGAAACTGGTGTTTATTTGTGCCCTGGCACTAGGCTGTCTGATTTATGCAGTTCATCCTCAGTACTTCGAGACGAGTATTGTTTTTCTCATTTTATAGACTTAGAAACTAAGCCCAGAAAGGTTAAGTGAATTCTCCAGGGTCACTCTGGCTTTTAAGGTACAACAACATCTACGATTCCAGTCTGGTCTGACCAACTTCAAAGCCCTTGCTTTGTTGTTGGGGACCCTAGTAGACAGAAGCAGTATCACAGATTAAAATGATCAAAGTTTATTTCGGAAAGCTCAATTTGTAACTGATCTCTTTTTATGAGATAGATGTCGTTGAAGAGGGGAGTGGGAAGATAATTACTATTTAATTTCTTTTGGATCTTGATAATTTTTACCAGTCAGATGCTTGTTCTGTTTACAAAGGTAAAGAATGGATAAAGTAGGTGCAGTATGAGGTGACTGATATTTGTTGGCCAAACGAGTAACTTACTCTCATTTTGCAAAACAGCAGAGCTGTATGTCTCCGACCGGGAGGGAAGTGATGCTACCGGTGATGGAACCAAGGAGAAACCTTTTAAAACAGGTCTTAAGGTAGTATCTCTTCCTCATTAGGAAAACAGTTTTACACTTATGATGACTTATGTCAGTTAGCATGTGATTTGTCAAGAGTTTTATCTCAAGCACTAGGTTTTGAAGAGAATTTTTAGAAAGGGAAAGGGATATATATATAGATACGTAGTTTTAAGGACATGAGGTGATCTGAGCCTAAACTTATTTGAACATTTTTGATAGCTGCTTCTCTTCTTCCTTACCAAGCAGCATTGCATCTTGGAATTTTTCTCTCCAGTGAGTCAGGTGGCTGGTTTTTCAATTTTTATAGAAATGAAAGTCAGCCTCCCTCATTCACACTGAGTTCAAGCCCAGGTTTCTTCCAAACTGACTCCTAAGAATCCTCTTGGTAAATTTACCACCCAAATCCAGAAGTGATCGTGACCCTTGAGACTCAAAGAATTGACTTATGTCAGTGTACCGAGAAAGGACCCCCGTCTCAGAGGAGATGCTCAGTAACTCATTAGTCTAGAGCCTGAAGCCAGGATGCTCATGTATTGATGAACTATTACTTCTCAGGGCCTAGAATCCTCTGATGAGTTTAGCATGTTCTCTCTAAGCAGACTTCCATGGAAAGCCAAATACAGTTCAGACAGGTTCTTCGAGAGCATCGACTCAGGACGTGAGTAGGTAACTGATCACATCAGGTTACCATGTGGGCCAAGAGGCAGCCCTCTGAAAGTAGCAGTGGGCTTGCCCGTTGATCCTGAGTGGCTACAGCTGCCACTGCAGGAAGATGGCGAAAGCCCTCTCCTAGGGCAGCACTGGGAAGAACCTGCCCGACACTCTTCTTTCTGTGTGTCCCTGTCTGGCCAGTCCCTGCTTTGGTGTTTAACTCTTAGAGGGAAATCTTTTTCATTTCTGATTGTTGGGGTGATTCCTGTGGCTCCCCCAAACATTCATCTAGTCCCCGAACATTCACCATCTAGGTGACTGTTTGCAAAATGTCACTGTGCTACACAAAAGTGTGCCATTCTGATTTGGGGAGTTACATTTTGGCTCTTTCAGTGATAACAAAGGTGGTATCAGGGCAGACTGTCAGGTAGGAAATGAATTCTTGATGATTGACAAGCATCCTTACAAAGTCGAATTGTTAAAAAGAGAAACTGAACTCTCTTGAATGTTTCCAAAGATCCAGGTTCCTTCCTCCCCTGTGGCAATAATTGAGTTGAGACTAGTGTTAAATCAGGATGAGAAGTATTTTTCAGACCTTTAGAAAAGGGCTAGTTTCCGTAAACTTCAGAACTTAACCACTAGAGAGAGTAATTCATTGCCTTTCTTGGTTGACAATAACTTAGGAGAAAACATGAAGGACTGTTTGAAGCAGTTAATAAAACACTTATCTTTTACATATTTCTAACTATTTTAAAAAAGGAATACAGGCTGTAAAATATTCAATGAAACAGTGATACCTGATGTGTCCCAATGTTGGTGAAGAGAGGGGCATATTCTGCACACAGGGATTTTTACAATTAAATAAAACTTAACCTTTTGAGTACTTAACTGTTATGTTGTTGAGTTTCAGAAGTGGCTGAATTCTTAGTGAGGATTAACCACCTAGATGTGATTTGCAGTTGGCCTTTGCTGTTAGCTGTCTCTTCTGTTGTCGGCCTTTCTCCCGTTGGTCCCCATGGCCACTTCAAATCTGTTGCTTCTGGTCTACTAGTATGGGAAACTGTATACCATGTAATGGAACTTGCTAGAATTGTTTGGGAAAGGACGTTCTACTTTAAATGTCCTTAGTACGTTCAGCCATTCCTTCCATCAGCATTGACCTTGGCTGTTGGGGTCTTTTATGCTTTCTTCTTGGCTCTTGATTATGTTCTAGGTGATGGAAGTCACCTCATAATTCAGGTTTTGTTTTGATTTTAAATATTTTACGATGTTAAAGAAATGTCCTTTTCTCCCTCCCTCCCCAAGGCTCTGATGACCATTGGGAAGGAACCCTTTCCTACCATTTACGTAGATTCACAAAAAGAAAACGAGGTAGGGTGAACCAAAAACTTGACAGAATTATATTTTATGAAGAAATTGTCAATCAAATGCAGAGGTCTTGAAAACATTAAGTTTCCGTCTCTCCCTCTAGAGGTGGGATGTTATTTCTAAATCACAGATGAAGAACATTAGAAAAATGTGGCACAGGGAACAGATGAAGAGTGAATCCCGGGAAAAGAAAGAGGTGAGCAGTCAATTTGCTGCTGTGAACATTTTTGAAGTTCAGATGCTAGAAGCTGTGTTAACACGTTGCATCATTGTTAAAACTAGGCAGAAGACAATTTGCGAAGAGAAAAGAACCTGGAAGAAGCGAAGAAGATCACCATAAAGAATGATCCAAGTCTCCCAGAGCCAAAATGTGTAAGTGTGACGTGTGTCCTTTCAAATACTGTGGACTTGCCACAACAGACTGTTACTTCTATGTCTGGGGGCTTGCTTCGTGCTCTCTCCCTTTGCAGTGTTTGTCTTGTCTTTTCTTTCAAGGGAGAGAGAGAGAAGTAACATTTGGGAGTTATGAGGCTGGTTCATTTTTTAATGAAATTTAGTAATCGCATGTTAAACGAATTCTGTCCCAACTAAAAGCTAGCAGACCTGGCTGGGATCCAGGCCTGGCTGTGCTGTGTGGTGTGAGTCAAGGGATTTTACCCTCCCTGAGTGTCAGTTTCCTCACCATTAAAAGAAGAGGTTGAAATTCTTGATTTTCATAATTTTTTGAATAAATTTTTACATTTTTCATTTTTAGAAATTTACTTTTTTTTTTTAATGGAGAAACTGGGGATTGAAACCAGGACCTCATCCATCCATGCTAAGCACACACTCCACCACTGAGCTATACCCCAACCTCTTCACAACTTTTTAAATCGAGAAAAAGGTTCTGTGATTTTTATGTTTAATTGCATTACACCTGTAGTCTTTCTGGAATGGAATGCTGGCCTGTGGGTGGACGTGGTTAGGTTTCACACAGTTCCTCCTGCTGCTGAACTATCATATATTTCTTGCTTCCTTAGTGATGAAGCTGTTTTCTGGGCCCACCCACCATCTCCTTCCTCATGCTTCTCCTTCGTCCCCCCAAACAAAAAGCCAGCCCGTGGTATCTTCCCCCTCCCAGAGTGGCCGGAGGGACTGTGAGCTCAGGGCCAGGGCCCTGCATGGACGAGGCTTTTTGCTAATGTGACTTCATTTATTTGTGGATTTTACGTAGCGATAGATGAAGTTCTAAGTATTTCTCATCGCCAGTTTTGCACAAAGAGAAAGAAGACTTGGACTTTTTTTTTAACCACTCCAGTATGATGCAATTTTTTGGCTCCAACCTGCAGTAGAGTGACTGTCTGCAGTTTTACACCATTTGTGAATTTTTGACGCTTTCCTGCCATCCCTCTAATATCTGTTAAAAAGTTGGTATGTGATAAATGACACACAGGGTCCAAATGACACACAGGGTCCAAAGTTACATATTTTAACCTGACAGGTGAAGATTCGTGCACTGCAAGGATATCGAGGCCAAAGAGTAAAGGTGTTTGGCTGGGTCCACAGGCTGCGTAGGCAAGGTAACTGGCAGAGCCATCCTTTTCTCTCTAATTTTCAATATCCCTGGTCTTAGAGGACAATGAACATTAAAAAACAAACAAACATTTACTTGCAGGTATTTTTGTTTGGGAATGCTAGCTTTTTAAAGGACACAGTGGTTTATATCCTAAACTTGTTCTCTTTTAACATGACTGTTAAAAGTTGAACATTATTTAATGTTATTTAACTGCATTAAACTGTGTAATTGTTTAAAAGTTAACATTATTTAAATGTTACCTGACTGTAAGAAATCACAATGATCAAGAGGTGTCCAGTAAATATTTGTCTAATTGAGCTGAATTCTTTAATGAAAAGCAGGGGATATATTAGAGGAAGTGCGGGGCCAAACCTGAAACTTATTTATGGCAGTGATGCTGACTTTTCTAATTAGTATATTCGCATTGTGCTTCCCCCCTCTGCCCTGATTTTATCACTTTTTTTTTTTTTTTATTGTAAGTGGTTGTTAAATCCTTCGTAAAAAGAAACGGGGCATAAAAAACTAAAGGAGTGATTCTGTGTGGCAGTATACATGCACCTCCCACTGAATGCGCTGTGCTGGGTGGTGTGGGGGCTCAGCGTGAACCAGACGTAACCCCTCCCCCACCTGCTTACGGTCTTGCTTTCCCGTGATCATGTGGGTCAGGAGGCTCACGTGGGATTTGAAAACATAAAGAACTGAGTAGTGATACAGCCGATGGACACTGCGGAGGAACGGGGCCTCGTGGGAGGTTTGAACTTCCAGCGTTTAACCTTGGCGGTTCCTTTATATAAGATTAAATTAGGAGAAAGGGCTTTCAAGTGTCTGGCGAACAGTCCGGCTAAATTTCTCTTTCTCATTTTTAGGAAAGAATTTAATGTTTCTGGTGTTGCGGGATGGTACGGGTTACCTTCAGTGTGTCTTGTCAGACGATTTGGTAACTATTTTCTCATATTTGTGATGGCTTAAAGTTAGATTTTTTTCAGTAGTCTCCTCCATTGTTAGTTTTGGGAATTTTACAGTCTGTGTACTTATTTTAAGCTGATACTGTTGGAGAATTTCCAACATCAAAACAATGGAACAGTATAAAGAAACCTTAGAGAAGCCCACGAGGAGCATGTTAGTTGTTCTGCTGTAATTAAACACCATAAACTGGTGATAATTAACAAATAAACAGAAATTTCTCTCTTTCTTTCTTTCAGAAATATTTTTTTTCAGAAATATTTTTGACATAACCACACTACCATTTTCACTCCCCCTCCAAAATTAACACAAAACTCTTAAATATCCAATCAGATTCTCCCAATTGATTCATAATGTCTTTTTACAGTTGTTTGAAGGAGAATCCAGACAAGGTCTCCCAGTTGCATGTAATTGATGTGTCTCTGAAATCTCTCTTAATCTGTAACAGTTCTCCATTTTCATTCTCTTCTCCAACACACCCTTACCATTTATTTGAAAAAGCCTGGTCATTTGTCTCATGGAACTTCCCACACTCCAGATTTGATTGATTGCATCCAGAGGTGTCATTTAACATGTTCCTCTATCTGTATTTCTTATAAGCTAGAGTTTAGGTCTGATCAGATTCAAGTTCTTTTTGCGGGGATTGGGAAGTGGTCATAACTACTTCATGGGCAAAGCTGTGTTCTTCCAATTATATCACATCATGGATGTCCGCTTGTCTTTTTTTTTATGATTGGTGGGTTTGGGTGTCGATCGCCTGATCCCTCCTTTATAAAATTCTCCATCACTTTTCTCCTAATGATTTTAGCAAGTATTGATGATCATAGCCTAAATGGACTCTGTGTATTATTTTAACAGTCTGATCTTTAAAGAAAAAGGAACAATAGACTTTCCAGATGCTTTTAAGAGATGTGGGCTAGTGTGACTTATGAACATGTTTATGTATATAAAGTATGTACTTACACATATGTGTATCTGTATATAGATAGATCTCCCACAAAAATAGCTATTCTTTATTAATGTTAAAAGTAAATGGCCATCTTCTTATTTTACTAGTATTGGACGAGGTAACTTTTAAATAATCCCTTTGCTTCCTCTCTGTTAGAATATTTTAATGTAAGTGAGAATAACTAAACTTGAACTTGATCTTTTCACAGTGTCAGTGTTACAATGGAGTCCTCTTGTCCACTGAGAGCAGTGTTGCAGTGTACGGAATGCTGAACCTTACCCCAAAGGGCAAGCAGGTGAGTGGATTGAGTTCCTCACTGGGTGAAGAGGTGTGTGCTTACTAGTTTTCCAATGTCTTTATTTTGTGCTTTTGATATTTGGCGTATAAATACACGAATGTGGTGATGCACTTGCCAAGTGTCGAATGCCTTTCCCTTTCCCAGTGAAATGTGGACTCTGTGCAGCTCACATGATGTAACGACCTCAGGGACTAAAAACCTAAAGAATAACTGAGTAATCCTCATGGGCCAGAACTGTTTGCTCTGTGTGTGTGTGTGTGGATAATTTTTCAGCTAGGTGAAAATAAAAACTTCACAATCTACCCACAGTTTTTCAGGAAAGAACAGTGATCTAAATCTGAAACTTTCAAAATAGAACTTGAAAGCCTCTTTTTAAAAGAGAAGTTAAATATAACTCTGATGTTCAGAGAATTGCTTGTTCCCCAGGCAATAGGCATGTAACCTGTACCCGTTACAGTTACTTGTTGGTAATTGTTCAAATAACAACCGTGGTTGTATTTGTTTGTTGGGAAAGAAGACAAGTGTGATGTATTAACCACCAGAGGGAGCCCCTAGGATTCTCTGGATAGACTAGCAATATTGGTAAAACAGGCTCCCAGAGTTCACAGAAAGAACCTTTGTCAAGAGTGAATATCTGATTCAAGTTCACTGAGTTTTCTTTGGAAGTAGTGTAATTGCAAAAGGGAGTGGTTGTCGTGATGATACTTGCTGTCTAGAGTTTGACACCAAGATAATTATATATTCCATTGTAGATGGCTTCAGTGGAATTATTAGGGAGAATTTAAATTTTTACTATATATATGTTCCAAAGAGAAATAGCTTTTGATAAAACCTTTGCATTTAAGGAGTTTTTCAATGTGGGTATTATGTTACTTTTAAATTATTGGGCAAAGGCTAGAAAGTTATACCAAAATGGGATTATAGTTTCTCTTATTTTCTAGTTTGTGCTTTTTTATTTTTAAAAACTTACGTATTATAGGTATTTACTCTGAAAGAAATATTAATCTATCGGTAGAAAATTCAATTACTGGTCTCATTTTTAGAAGGGCAGGCTACCAATGATAAGATTCTTAGGAATTACTTACTAAAAGTTTTGACATAAATTAAAATCTTCAGCACTGTACATTTTTTGTTTCCTTCTCCCTCCCTTTCGTTCTCCCTGCCCCCCTTTTAAAAACGTAGGCTCCAGGGGGCCACGAGCTGAGCTGTGACTTCTGGGAGCTGATTGGGTTGGCCCCCGCTGGAGGGGCCGATAACCTGATCAACGAGGAGTCTGACGTTGACGTCCAACTCAACAACAGACACATGATGATCCGGGGGGAGAACATGTCCAAAATCCTAAAAGCACGTTCCGTGGTCACCAGGTGCTTCAGAGATCACTTCTTCGAGAGGGGGTACTACGAAGTAAGTGCGCGGGCGCCATCTTTTGCTGGCCATGCCCTTTGCCGTCTTTGAACTTGAATAACGGTGCTCACAAAAGGCCTTTATGTTCCCCTCCTTTCCGTCTGAGCAGATTACTCCCCCGACCTTAGTGCAAACACAGGTGGAAGGTGGGGCCACCCTCTTCAAGCTGGACTACTTCGGGGAAGAGGCCTATTTGACTCAGTCCTCTCAGCTGTACCTGGAGACCTGTGTGCCAGCGCTGGGAGATGTGTTCTGTATCGCGCAGTCATACAGGGCGGAACAATCCAGAACACGAAGGCACCTGGCTGAGTACGGAATTATCTTTTTACTTAAAAATAAATTTTTTTTTTAAAGAAAAAAGGTTCAGGGGGCGATCTTTATATAGGTAAATGATGTCTGTAGAAACTGTTGCTATGTTAATAGGGTACATGAAGGGCAGTTGAACAAGTTAATGGAAACCATGGAAGAAGTTTTGCCTCTTAGGCCGTAGCTCGCTAAGGCCTTTCTTCTACTGTGTCTTGATCCTTTATTAAGGAATAAACAAGGACTCTCTGTTGAGGGGGAATGGGGGGCTGGTGGTCTAAACCTAGTTTGCAGAGCTGGGAGTTGATTAGCCGGGAGGGAGTTGTACCTTTCTGGGCAGTTTCGCAGCAATAAAATCCTTGCTTGAAAAGAACTCAGTGAAAGGAGAGCAGCGCTGAGCCCCTGTCCTGTCCCTCAGATACACTCACGTGGAGGCCGAGTGCCCTTTCCTGACCTTCGAGGAGCTCCTGGACCGACTGGAGGACTTGGTTTGTGATGTGGTAGACAGAGTCCTGAAGTCACCCGCGGCAAGCATCGTGCGTGACCTCAACCCGGTAGGTGTGCTGTTTGATGGAAACACAGGCATATGATTCTGTTTCAGGAGTCAGTGAATCTTCACCCTCAGGTTTTATAGATTTAATAGCTTGGTGAGCTTTGAGAGAAGTGACTGGTATGTATATATGTATATTTTTTGAACTATAATTGATATGTAACATTATAGTAGTTTTAGGTGTACAACATAATGATTTGGTATATGTATATACCAGAAAATGACCACCACAGTAAGTCAAGTTAGCATTCATCACCCCACACAGTTACGACTTTTTTTTCTTGTGATGCAAACTTTTGAGATCCATTCTTAGCAACTTGCAAATTTGTAAAACAGTATTAACTGTGGTCACCCCGCTGTACATTATATCCACAGGACTTACTTATTTTATAACTGGAAATTTGTACCTTTTGACCCCTTCACCCACTTCCAGACTAAGATTTTGAAGACTAAAATTTGGTACTAGTCATTGCCAACAATTTCATAATATTTTAACTTACATAGGAGGAAGTTTATATCTGTTTTCCATTTTTAGGAATGTCCACATTGTTTTTTCAGTCTGAAATAATATTACAATACTGGTAAATAGTGTTTCTTAAAGTGGAAATGTTAGTGTTGATGGTTTCTTTATATAACCGTATTTTTCCTTTCTACTGTAGAAGTTCAAGCCCCCTAAACGGCCTTTCAAACGGATGAACTATTCAGATGCTATTGAGTGGCTAAAGGAACATGATGTGAAGAAAGAAGATGGAACTTTCTATGAATTTGGAGAGGTACGGGTTCCTTTCTAATCATTGTTCCAAAGGGGGGCCTTGTGCTTCAGTGGATTGCTGCTTGCGGTTAAGTACCCACTATTGCAGGAGGCCTCTGTTTGTCATTAAATAACCGCAGAAACTCCTTCTTGGGGTTGTCTGAGGATCCACTGGATTAGTAGATGCAGAGTAAACCTTAGGGCAGTGCCCTTTCTGTCGTATTCAGTACATGTTAGCAAGTCTGTCGCCTTCACATCTCATCCTTTGTCTCTTTCCTCTTCCGTGATCAATCCGTGGGCTTGACTTACAAGCTCTAGTTGTAATTCTCTAGACTGGAAGCATGCTTCAGAAAGTTGTGAACTTTGAAATCACGTGCAAAATGTTGGTATGTGTATATATTTGTTTTATTTTTCTGGAGAAGGTATCTGGGTCTTTCAAAAAGGATTCTTACCCCCAAAACGGTGAATTAAAACTCCTGCATACAGAGGCGATTCAAAGGAAAAAATAGCTATTGGTTAAAATGCAAAACCAAGAGAGAAGGCTTTGATGGGGAAGGTGGCCCGGTGCCCCAGATACACTGAGCGTGTCTGTCTTGCCTGGGACCACCCTCCCAGCAGGTTTTGGGGGTCTAGGTTGTTAACGCTATTCTAAGCCCTCTTCCCTGTGCACTTACCACTCCTTCCATAGTATTTGCAAATCTGTTTTACGGATGAAATGCTAATAACTAGTGCTAGATTTTAGGAAGAATTTACAGAAGGCAGATAGTATACCAGGCTTATATAAATTATTTTTATTGTTTCATGAATTCAGTTGATGGTATATAACAAAATTTTGTGCTGAAAACTTAAGAAACATTATTACCTAATACTTATCAAGGTAGTGTGATTGAGTGGAAGGAACCCAAGCTTTGGAGTAAGAGCCCCCCCTGGTGGGCTTAGCTCCCGCCTCGGTCCTTACTGCTGTATAACGAAAGGCCAGTGACGCTGTTCTCTGTGTTCCTTATCTCTGTGTTGGAGGGAATAGCCACTTGCAAAATTGTGAGGGCTTAGTGAGCTAAATGCCTAGCAAGGGCCGAGGTGCAGGAAGCCCTCCATGCATGTCAGCATTTCCTCTACGAATGGATGTCCTCCCATACACATGGGGGCGCTAGAGTATATAAGAGGTGTTCAGACTTTTCGGAAAGTGCAGTAAGGCCCCTTATCCCACAATTAAATGTTACGCAGAACTCTAGTATGTAAAGTGATTAAAAGCTGAGAGACCAGAGCTCTCCCACTCACCCCCCATCTCCTCTCGGGACTTTAGAGGGCCCAGGGCTCCAGGAACTAGAGTTTGAAAACAGCTGTGCCAGGTGACAGCCAAGTGCCATCTCAGTTCTTGCATTAAACAAATCAGTGAGCTCTGGCCGGTTCTGTCAGTCAGTTTCCACTGGGATGAGAGTTTTCAGTTTTAACGTGAATTTATGTGTGGTTTGCCGAAGGACATTTGAGAGAGACACAGATTAACTTGATTCATCTTCATCTAACATCTCTTGGCTGACTACTCCAGGTGTGGTTACACTTACAAATTTGACATTGATTATTTGTCTTATGACTGTGTCTTACTACCATTGAAGGCAGGTAGATTCATTGTAACAGGAAAGCAGCACAGATAAGCGGAGAGTTTAAAGATTGGTGTTATTAATAATACACTCTGTGTGTGGATCAGTGATGTTCTGGAGCGTTCATGGATTATCTTATGCCCAATGGGACTAAATGGACCACGTTTGCTTCAGAGTAAGATAAAACTGGCCGCTGTAAAAATACCTGAGTAGTACCTAGTCACAGCGATAACGGCTTGGTGGGGTTTTTTTGGTTTGTTTTGTTGTGTTTGTTTTCATTCCTCAAGCAGCAGGGCACTCAAGATCTACTGTTGAAGGAGGCAAATGCATTTACTATTCGTTTTGCAGAAATTGTCCCTTACACCCGTGTGGTCCTGGGTCACGGGTGGGTGTGTATTCTGGACTTTGTGGCATGAATAAGATGAAGGGCTGCTAGTGGGTCAAAGGGCTGCTTCTGTCTTGTCGCATGGCGAGTTGTAGGTGTTAACGAAGTCTCGCTTAACCTCAGGATATCCCAGAAGCCCCTGAGAGACTGATGACAGACACCATTAATGAGCCCATCTTGCTGTGTCGATTTCCCGTGGAGATCAAGTCCTTCTACATGCAGCGCTGCCCCGAGGATCCGCGCCTCACCGAGTCGGTCAGTTTGTGCTTCAAATAGTATTCGTGATCTTGCTTTTTTAAGGGGGTGGGGGCTGTCATTGGAATAAGATACAGCTCATGGCAAATATTTTGTTATAAATCTAGAATGACAATATTTAAAGAAGTGTTTTTTGTCCTCTGATTGGGTTTAACCTACCTTGTCAAGTTACAGAATCCGAATAATCTTTGAATTGTGCATGATCCCAGTGCTCCTTTAGTTACAGGAGCTTAATCGTGACTTTCATTAAAACTCTAGAGCAGCGCCATGACTGAGAGCCTGGTAGTAACTGTATTTTATTTACTCATTTTTAAAGGTCGACGTGTTGATGCCCAATGTTGGTGAGATTGTGGGAGGCTCAATGCGTATCTGGGATAACGAAGAAATACTGGCCGGTTATAAAAGAGAAGGAATTGACCCCACTCCCTATTACTGGTACACAGATCAGGTAAAAACAAATTTTTAAAACACTCTTTAAATTTTTTCATAATAATAGTTGTGTATAAATTGAGATTTTTAAAAGGGAGAACTCAGGGTGGTACTTTGGCACTCGAATGAGCTATTTTTGGTTTCATGGTTATAATGTGGCAAGTGAATATTGCTAAGTTCTGTCTTTGGCCAATAATACGTTAATTTAATTTGAAAGCCAGTGTAACTGTGGCCTTGCTCATTGATACTGAGTTTTTAAAAATTTGTCGTTAGATCTTACCAATATCTATTGACTTAATCTAAAAGTTTGAAATCTCTTCTTTCCAGGATGGCAAATCCCTGGTTTATTTTTCATACCAAATTATTTTTTTCACATGTGGTCCATGAAAGTGTCTAGACTAAGGGTTGAATTCTTAACCATGATAAGCTGACTCATTTTATGGTAGAAAATTTTAACTATTTTTAGACAAAATTTTAAACTAAGCATTTCTCCTTCTCTCTTTTTAAACAGAGAAAATTTGGCACATGTCCACATGGAGGCTATGGCTTGGGGTTGGAACGATTCTTAACCTGGATTCTGGATAGATATCACATCCGAGATGTGTGCTTATACCCTCGGTTTGTTCAGCGCTGCAAACCTTGACCAGTTCCCCCTGAAGCATTAATGAAAGAACACGGTTCACGGGAGGAACAGACTGCCTCTTAAAAAAAAAAAAAGCAAAAAAATGTGCCCTTTTTTATTCCACTAGGGTATATCTATTTGTTTTCTTTTTTTGTTTTCGATCCCTGCTACCATGAAAAGCAACCCAAATTGTCTAAATATCAAGTGACACTGCTGTCGTCATTTTAAGAAAAAAATAGCCAGTACAAAGTTTGGGGGAAATATGCATCCTGTCACTCTGCAGTTCTGAATACATTTCAGCATTTCATCTAATTTCAGGTTCTAATCGTTGCATATATACCACATCTATAATGAAACTGTTTTAAATATGGTCTGAGACATTCCAATAACTTAATCTTTCTGTTCTTTTAAGTGTAACTGGAATTCTTTAATTTATATCACTTTAGTGTATCAGTGAGTTAAAGCAAACACCCTGGGGGGACATTGACAGTATGCTGTAAAAAATCTGCTGGTATTAGAAAGAGCACAAGTCAGCAGTAGATATTGGAATGAATCAAGTGAAGACAGTTAATTTTTTCTAAATCTGTATAGCTGCTTATAATTCTAAGGTATCCAAATTGATAGGGAAGGAATTGTAGAAATGGAACAACAGTTTGAAGTAAGAGCAAGTTTTTTGTTTTTGTTTTTCTGGCATGTCAGTGAACAGCATTCTTCCTAGCATTAGTTTAAGCTAAAGAAGCCAAGTAATCTCACTCTTTCCTAAGTAATGAAGAATAAGTAAGTTCCAAAAGTCTTTGCGGCTGGAATCTTAACGATAACCGTAAGTGGCTGTTGGAGTCGTCCCACACTGTATCTTCAGATCTAATCTGTGCTACCTTATGAACTCTCAGGCTCACTGGATGGCTTCATTTCAGTTCTGGTTACTTTCTCCCCCAAAATGCATGTCGTGCATTCTCAATAGGCTGTATTCCCAGCAGTCAATAAATGGACACGTGAAAACTCTTTGCTGACTTCATTTTTTTTTAAGTTGAGCATCTCTGTGTCACATTATAAATGCCGTTTGCATTTATAACATCTTGATTTTAATGATGTGTATATGTGAAATTAGGTATTACTAAATTTAGTATTACTAAAATTACATGGTAATGAAAAGGAATGATTTTTTTTTAATGAGACGTGGGTCCTAGTTACATCACTTTTATAATCTTTTTTGGGTTATTTTTGGACACATTAGATTGTATCCTATTTTGTAATTAAGTGAAATGACAGATAGAAATGGGGCATTTATAGTATATTTGGCCTATTATCTTGTAAGAATGGGAATGAATTCTAATTGGATTCAACTAGGCAATTCATTTGATCAGGATTTAGATGAAGAGGTTAGATTCAATTAGCTTAAATTTTAATTGTATAAATGGGCTGAGAGTTTTAAATACTGAGGGAGAGCTGTGGGATTGGGTAGGGGTAAAGGGGTCAGGGTCACGAGGAGTCAGACCAAGAATCTGAGTGCAGCGAGCAGCAAGCCTCGTGCACATGGACTTTCACTCCCTTCACTCTGGTTGTTGCTGTCATGCAAGCGTCAGAACCCCGTCCCAGATTCCTGACAAGTGCCCAGCTCACCAACACCCCTTTCTGAGTTCCTGCTCTCGTGGGGGGTCTCGTCTCACAGCTCTTTCCTGCCTGAAACCTCTCCCTGAGGTGTGATTCTCACACCAGCCACCTCTTCACCTTTGGTACTTGTCCAAGTTTTGGGGACAGATGGGAGGCTAATACGGTAGCCATTCAAATGACTTAAGAACTAACTTTCCCTCTTTGCCAGTGTCCTGCAGGCATTTCTGGCCACTCAGGGCCCGCCACGCCAGGCTGCCTCTAGCATTTCCGAAACATTTCTTCTTCGGCATATAGAGCAGCACCACTCTATCAGAAGCAAACTTTCTACACTCTGGGATCACTTGGGGCCAAGAAGAATGCTGGTGACCAGGCCTCATCCCAGACCAACTGAATCCAAGTTTTCTTCTCCCTGTACCATTGCAGTTTCCTCCATGTTTTCTTCTGTTTGAGTTTCTGTTTTTCCTCTTCGAGGTGTTCCTCAGATGTCAAGTAGTGCCTGGTTATCTGCCGAGAATTCCAAATAGGAGATTAAAGTGCTTTGACGTGTGTGGGGAGGAGACGTGAACCCAGCTGTGGGCTGAGATGCCTGAATTGTCCCCGATGCCAGTAGCCTTAGGCGTTTCCTCTCGGGCTGGTTACAGTCGTCCATCTCCTGCGGAGGGAAAAGGGTGAAGAGGGCTGAGCGTACAACTTCAGTAAGTCTAGTCCCCTGAATCCATCTCATTCTAGCATCTCTCTCTTCCATCCCCACATCCAGAGGTACTTGCTGCTGCCAATCCCGAACCTCCTAGGAATTCTGTCGTGTAGATCTGGATCGTTCTTGTCTCAGGAGAGCCGTCTTAGGACTCGGTTTTCTTGTGTCTGCTCAGTCATTAACCATTTACCCACTTGCCTTCCAGCTCCCCGCATTTGCTGTGGCTCCCTTTTCTTTGTTCCCTATCCTTACAGGTTTATGCTTGAAAACAAAACACACCACCACCAAAAAAACTTCTCTTGACATTTTAGTGGAGTTTTGGGGAGAAAGTGAAATCACATCCCTGTGCTCAAGCCCCCATCTTTACCCAAAGGTCTTCACTCTGTATTTGAAGACAACAAAAAGGAACGGGCGAAATGGTGAAAGGGAAGAAATGTTCAATTATCAGCGAGTAGGAAGGACAAATTAACAAGGCGAGTGATGAATGCTCTGTAAATTGTTTGGTAAAAAAAATGATGAATGAAAAGAATGAGTGAATGAATGGTTAGTTTCAATCCTTATGTCTACGTAGATGACCACTACCACTTCCTGTCAGATAGCTGTATCTGAAACACATTCAGGCAAAACCAAACAAGACAATATGAAAACAACGATAAAAAGGTGGTCTCATCTTTGTCTCCCACCAGGCGTCCTTCTGACTAGTGTGTTTCTCTTTTTTTTTAGCCTCGCGATGGCTGAAGACCTTCAGATACTGGATTCTGGCCTCCCTCGGATCTCCAGTGCGCCATGATCTGCCCATTGCCGTCCTCTCTTCACTTCCCGTGGTCACACCCCTCAACACCTCTCTAGTGAACTATGGCCAGTGTCTCATATCTTCTGTCCCTGCCACTTCTCTCTTATACACTGTAACCTGGACCCTGCTTGTTCAATTATTTCTCTCAGATCACTGCTGCAAGCAGGCCACTCTTCTCCATGACTACCCATGACTCCTGTTCACCTACCAACAAAGGTCTAAGTCCTCAGCACATTCAGGCCTGGTCCTCAGCCTTCTGGCCCCACCGTTGTCTGAGTCCCTCCCGTACCCTGTGCGGTGGCCAAGTGAACACCTTGCTCTTAGTTACCGTGTGCTCTTCTGCCTCCATACTGTCCCCCACATTCAGTGTATTCCAAGCCTACTTTTTTGGTAAATTCTAATGCCACGTTGATGAAACAGCATTCCTGTGTCCTCTCAGTGCAGTCAGCATTCACTTTTATCAGAAGCTTCTGCTCATCTCTTCCTCCCTCTAAGCAGGTAACTTTACTGGATAAATATAGTTCCACACACACACCCTCCTCTCAGCTGAGTGAAAGGAACACCTCTAGGCGTCAGAATTGGGGAGGAGGAGTAGAGAGGGTCTCCAAGCCAGAGCTCTTAGTTTGGGGATAGGAATTAGAGAGGGAATTGAACACAGATAAAGGCACTGGGGTGGGGGTGGGGGGGCTTAAGTTGTATTAAAATATACCCTTCATACAGAAAGGGGAATACATCAAAAGTCTGCAATACCATGAATTTTCAGAGTGAACACATCATGTACCCAGCTCCTAGAAGGCCCACCCCATGCCCAGACAGCAAAGTGGACCAATGGCCAGACCCCTCCCCACATGAAGTAGGGCCTTGGGGGGCTGGCCCTTCTTGAAATCTAGAAAACCAGCCCTGTAGCCCACAGAAGGACAAGGAAGCCTGCCATCTGCCCGGGGCTCTGGGCAGGGAATGAACGCTTGCTGGAAAAAGTCAACTTCCCTGGTCTGAATGCACCTACCAGGAGTAGGACCACCAAGCCAAGAAATGAACACAAACTCCATCTAAGACGGGTAGGACCCTGGGATCCCGGCAGAGGCAGACCAGAAGGCTCTGCAGGGACCCTTCCATGATCCCAGGGCAGAGGCTTCTCTGGGAAAAAAACAGTCTTATCCAATATTCTCTTAAACAAAGACAGAACCCTTAGGAGAAAATGAATGTATTTAGTCATGTGGTGCGCGTTCTAATCCTGGCGTAAGAGCTCAAGTTTTCTCTCTACACCGCAGGCAAAATTCACCTTTGAAACATAAGCATGGGTCACTGTTGGAGGGAGATCACAATAAGACAAAGTCTTTCATCATCTTACAAAATCTTTTATGAATCAGCCGAAACTCCTTCCTGCTCCTCCCCACACACTCTGCTCAAGACAAGCGGTTTCTTTACTGTTCCTCAAGGCCTTATTATGGGGTAGACTGTGTCCCCCTACAAAATGATATGTTGAAAGCTTCTTCTCTGGTGCTTGTAAATGTGACCTTATTTAACAATAGGGTCTCTGCAGATGTAAACCAGGTTAAGATGAGGTCAGTAGGGTGAGCCCTTAATCCAAAAGGACTGTTGTCCTTTGCAGGGAGGTGGAGGGTGGAGGGAGACGGTTAATGAAAAGAGACATGCAGGGAGAAGTCCACATGACCAGAGGCAGAGATCAGAGCGATTAAGGAAAGCCAAGAGTTGCTGGCCATTCTCAGAAGCTAGGAAGAGACAGGAAAGGATTTTCCCCGACAGATTTCAGAGTGAGCTTGGCCCTGTTGACACCTTGGCTTGGACTTCTAGCTTCAGAGCTGGAAGACAATACATGTCTGTTGTTTGAAGCCACCTGGTTTGTGGTACTCTGTGCCAGCAGTCCCAGGAAACAACACAAGTCTCAGACGTGTTCCAGCACTCGCTGATCCCTCTGCTTGCAAAGCCCTTCCGCAGAGAGCCTCCCTCCCTCCCCACCGGCCCCTGCTTGATCGCTACCTCTGTTGAGAGGTCATGTCCAGCCACACCACCGAAACTGACAGTTCCTGCCTCTCTCCATTCCTTTGCCTCTCTTATTTTTTCTCATGGTTCCTAGGCATGGAACTGGACTTTATGTTGTGTATCTTGTTTACTGTTTGCCTTGCCTTCTAGAGTATAAGTTCTGTGAAAACAGAGACCATCCAATTCATTGCTGTAACAAACAGTGCCCACCACCTGCCTGGCATAGGTAGGCTCACGGTTCATATTTGTTATAAATGAATGAGCTACTTGAGAGTACAGTTTACTTTTTACTCTTATCTTTCACATTGCCTGCTTTAATGCTTTGCTCGTAGTAGATTCTCAGTAAATATGTGTAGATGAAACAATAAGCCCATCAACTCTGGTGGGCTTAAGGCTCTGCGTGGTTAAGAGGGGGCAGTCAAAATGCACATCGCATCGGCCTGGATTCGTGGCCTGCTTGCTGTGAAACAATTGTGGGGACAACTGAGCAGATGTCTCTGAGTCATCTCTATAGCTCTCCACTGGTCTGCCTCACGAAGCCATTGTTTCTCTTGCACTGAACACTACCTCCCCTGCCCTGCTGTTTTTCTGAGTAAGGAGATGGAATTGAGAAATGTAAATTTAGTTTGTGTGGCTCAGAGGTGCCAATCATGGCAAATAATGAATTAGGGGATTCCCCACCCCCTCCCCCGGCCTTTTCCCTGAAGCATTGAACTGAAACCAACAAATGCATTTTATTTAGGACCACAGGATGAACTCTGAGTGTTGTCTGTGACAAGAGAATACTTTCTTTACTAATTAAGTCACTGGGGCTCAGACAAACCCTCTGCCATGCGGTGCGGACGGTGCCACTTACCTGAGTTGGCCCAGGGACTGTGCCTTCTGTTTGCTAAGGGAAGTGGTAATAATTTTGTTACAATATGTAAGCCAGAAAAAATATATATTTACATATACATACATGTGTATATACATATACATAGCAATTAAGCTCATGTAGTTTTATAAATTTCTTTAGACTTTCAAGGGCTTTTTTGGATTTCTTAGTGAACCCATCTTTAGAATTCCCAATTTCTGGTTTAAAGGGTATGTTTTCCAATCAGTTTTGAAAAGGACTCATATAAAACACATTTTATCTGCTTCCACTTGAAAAGAACATAAAAATGTACTCATTGAAAAGCTGTTGTATTTGATGTTTGTAAGAAATAAGCCATAGATTAGAAACAACAAATGTCATGAAATTCTCTTCGGGGAAAAATAATGAAGTTCAGTTTCAGTTTGTAATCTGTGAGTCTTAATATGTGCATTAGGAGGGTTTATACATGAGTATAATTTTGAATGAGTTTTTTAAAAGTCAATAAAAATGAAAATACAAGATGTGAGGAAAATGTATGAAATGGTGCTAATTCATTTTTTTTAATGTTATTATGTCAATATACTTAATAAAGCATGTTTTGCTAGCTCCTTTCTTTTTTCTGGTCAGATACAATTTTAACCCATCCCAGTGCTGATCCTGTGAGATTTGGCACCTTTATGCCTTGTCACTAATCATCAGCATTTCCCAGGGAGGGGCCAGGAGCCCCCTGCTATCTCCCCTTAGCAGGAGGGGCACAGCACCCTGCATGGAGGAGTGACTTATCCAGGGCCTCCCAGAGGTGGCCAAGAAGAGCCCACATAGCCCAGCCATTTAAATCCCATGGCCTTTTCTAGTTCTCTGGCCTTGTCCACACACTTTCCAACACAGCATTTCAAAATGTAGAGTCTTCCTGTGTTTATTTTAAAGCAGTGGGTTTAGGCTTTAGGCAGAGGAGTACATTCTAAGGATCATCTCTTTCAAGGGCAAATTAAACTACTGTAATTGTCATTCTGAGACTAGAGAGTTAGCAAAAGGTATAGGAAAGTGGTTTGGTACTAAGAGCAAGTTTCACTGTCCATTTCTCAGGGAACATCTCCTGCTTGCTTTAAAGATCATGTGGATAGTATGAAAGGCAATCCATTTAATTTGACATTTTAAAACTGAGCTTATAACCACAAGGAGGACTGACTTTAATAATATATAAACTAATTCAATCAGGAGCATTTTTAGCTGCAGAAAACTGGTTTTCAGCTCAACCTAGATGTCATTTTCCTGGAATGTTTCACATGGTTTGCCCCCTTAATTCATCAGGTCTTTGCTTAAATGTCCGTGAAGATTTCTCTGACCCATCTATTTCAAGTTGCTAGTTAGCCTCCCTTCCCCCATCTCTGTTACATGGCTCCATTTGGTCATCGTCACCTTAAATACTATATATTGTGATTACTTTCTGTCTCTCCCCTAATCCCCATGGAAGTCCTTTATCTGCTCTGTTCACTGTTGTTTTTCCAGTGCACACAGTAGGCGCTCAATACTTGTTCAATGAATGAATGATGCCTGACACCTTTCTATTCCACAGGTTGGTCTTGTACTCGGCGACCCACTGAACATATGCGCCCGGTGGGTGGGTGGACGTCGGGGAATGTCACAATTGCCATAAGCGAGTCGGGCACCTGTTCCGTGGGCAGGAAGGAACCAGGCCGTTACCTTGCGAAGGTGCGCAGACACGATACCGACGAACCTTATCGAATCAGCCCTCCAAGAAAGGCATTTTCCAGACTGGCCTTCACTTTTCCTCCTGCTCTCATGTTTAGCAGCGTGTTTGCTTTCTCGTCCCAGCCGTCAAAGTTTGCTGCATAGAGATACTACAGAGGAACTGAATAATTATGTCATGAGTGTCTGATACAAAATAATTTCTTTTCCTATTCTGAAAACAAAGCAAAACAAAATAGGGTCGGCACAGTTGTGCTGTAACTAGGCAGCAAAACTGGAGAATTGAAGCCAAAACAGTCTTATAGAGAAATTTCTTTGCTGAGTTGTGGCTTTAGTTCCTGCGTTGGTCAGGTGAGCCCAGACAACCAGGGCATTCGTTCAGGGCGATCTGGGGTCAAGCTGGACTCCACCGCACGAATTTTAGGTGGTTGAGGGAAAGGTGCCATTAGCATAGCTCTGGGCTCTTTCTTACCTCGGGGACCGCCCTGCGGCCCGGAGCGCACCACGCGGGGGGCGTGTCTCCGCCTGGCCCCGCCCCAGAGTCCCCGCCCCGGCCAGGCAGCGAATGAGCGGGTGCGCCGCCTGGGCGCAGGGAGGGGCCGCACGTGATAAGGCAGCCGGGGTGCCGGGCGCTGAGCTCTGAGGCTCAGCGTTGGCCGGGCCCGCTTCGGGGTGTGCTGTCGCGGGAGGAACCCACGTCCCGGGCCGAGGCTGCCCCGGGACTGCTTTTAGTCAGCACAAACATGGCTGCGGCCCTGAGATCTGCGAGCGTCCTGCTCCGAGATCGGCGTAAGTGGGGCTGTCGCGGCCGCCGCCCAGGCCGGGGTCCCAGTGACGGCGGGGACAGCGGGCAGCTGGCCGCTGGGGCCTCCGGGCCTGGGAACTTCCAGGAGCGGCGGCGGGCTGCGCAGGAAGCTGCCGGCGACTGGGCGAGGGGCGGAGAGGGGATCCGGAAAGGGGCCCTCCCCTGGAAGGGGCTAGAGGGGGTCCGTGGGTCCCCTGAGAACCCTGGGAGAAAGCGGGAAGGGGTGCCGGAGTCCCATCGGTAAGCTGGGTGGCCATGAGCAGTGGCTGAATTTCTCAGAGCCTTAGTTCTTATCTGTAAGTTAAGAATAATGATGGTCACAGAGTTGTGAGGATTACAGGAGGCAGAGTGTGTTAAGGGCCTGCCACAGAGAGGACAGTAACGAAGGCAACCTTTTGATCGTCATCACAGTGGGCATCTTCCCTGGGGTTCCCTCCCTCGTGGTGGCGGTCACACTGTGCCCACTGCTGCAGAGATATTTGGAGAATAAATAAGACCCATTGACAATACTACACGTTTCTCATACAGACATGAACGCAGGTTGTGAACATAGGATGAGCTGACCCGCCTCTGGTTCAGACATACCTGGCTGAAACACTAGCTCTGCAGCATTCCCGTGACCCCCTGAGCGAGGCACTCAACCTAGCTTGTACTTTGCTAAACATAAAAGGAGAAGGTAATGCCTCAGAGATCTGCTATGATTAGCTGGATACAGGTAAAACCTGTAGCACAGTGTTTGGCACACAGTAAATACATAGATACCCTCAGAATGTTCTATTGTTATTATGTAAAAGGATGCCATCTACTAAGATGTTTAATTAGTGCATTTGAATGGTGACTGGACACAGACCTGACTTATATTTCCAAGAAGTTCCCAGTCTGGCACCTACTGAGAAGGAGTGGAGAGAATCCACTCTGAACCTCCCTATCTTATTACAGCTGTGTTTGTTAGAAAAATGATAAGGATCAGGTGGCTTAGGGCAGTAGGGGACAAAAGACATTATCTTTTAAGGAAAGGCAGCACAGTGCCAGTAATGGTGCTGAAAGAGATATCAAAGTAGTCTTTTATCGACCCTTCCTGTGGCAAAGAATGTCTCACAGGCTGTAGATTTGAGGTCCTAGAACAATACGAGAAACTTTAAATGATTTGTTGTTCAGTGGAAGGATTCAGAAACTATAGCAGAAGTAGATATGAGGTTCAGTTGAATTACAGACTCTGATTTTAAGATGTAGTTATAATACTTTATCTTGTTTTATATGAAGAGATTAACATCTGGGTTAGAAAGAATTGAATATTACTTCTCAAAATGAATTCTCAAAGTGAAAGTAAAAAAGCTAGGTTTACACTGTTTTGTTTTTTTTTTAGAAAGTGGGTAGAATACTGAATTATTGTTTCTTTGTGCTTTTTTCTTTCCAGATTTTCTATGTTAGGCATATCTGTCTTTTGTAATTAGAAGAAACAAATCTAGGATAATAAAAGAGTATCAATGTTTAAACATTTTGGCTCCATACCAGAAAATAACAACTCTTTTCTTAAAGCCTCCCCTCCCCACGTGTTTTTTAATAGTCACAATAAGAACTTTATTTCTGTTAATTTTTTTAATGGTATGTATTTTTGTAAGTAAGTTTTGAAATAATCTTCATCTCCTATGTGATAGAAAGTGTACTTGTGTACCCTGTTTTCTACCCTCCCCTGTACCAACCCCCACCCCTCCAAGCATCCAAGCTATTAAATAATTTGGTTTCAGAGAGCCAGTTAATACCCACAAACTTCTTAAGTCACTGATATACTTTTGAATAATTGACCTATTGGGTTTGTCCAGGAATTAATGAAGTTTTGTTTTCTCACATCATCTTCTTTTCTTCTGCCTAACCCTTAATTTTATGGGCTTTTATTGTTTATTGGCCTTCTAAAGGTAGACCAGTTGTCCATGTCAAGAGTAGGGTTAGAATTGTTTGGTCTTAGTTCGTAAGTGGGTAATTCCTTATTATTGCATATTCTTCTTGTTTAACCACATCCATCGTGCCAGGCACTGTTCTTGGGGCTGCACATAGATTTTAAAACATTTTCCTAATCTTTACAACAGCCCTACAAGTTTGGCCTTATCACTGTTTTACAAATGAGAAACATGTGGCTTGGAGTAGCTCAGTGAGTTGCCCAAGTGCTGTCACACTGTTTGGTCCTATCTGGAATTTCTGCTCAAATCTCCCCAGCTCCAGAACACACACTCTCTATACCACACGATGCTGCCTGTGCCTTCGAATTTCTCTTTATCTGTAAGCTGAGTATATTCAGGAGTCTCAGTCGGTTTTCTGAATAATTACTTTAAACTTCTTTAGCTAGATTAATGCTAATCATTTGGTAGGAGACTCTCTGTTTCTCTAGAATCTTCTGATCATTAGGGGAGAGGGGTGTTTTAGAGAAGTCCTTGAAAGGTGGGTGTATTAACCCTGTGTCCGGAGCCCAGAGGATCCATAATTAGCAGCATCACCCTCCTTTGAGAATTTATTTAATCTCAGAGAAGAGAATTTTGTAAGTAGCGGGCATGGCGATAGTTGGGCACCTCAAAAAGCTACTCATTTCCAAATTGTACTAGGAAATACTAACATACTAGTTGGAGACTCTAGTCTCATCCTTATTCCCCACCCCTTTTAAGGATTGCAGGAGGAAATCTTATTACATTACCAACAGTCAAATCATGTAATGCCAAAGTTATATTCTGATACCTCCTGGAATCTGATATAATCTCATTCATATAGGGAATTGCAGACATCGCGGCATGATTGAGAACCTGGTTAAATCTCACCATGCAGTTCAGAATTGAACTTGTCTAAAACAAGGAGATGTGAGTTGGTTTGAGACTTCGTTTGAGTGGAATTGAACTTCTTTATGTCAATCTCTGCACTTCCACTATGGGTTAATAAGGATGATTCCGCTTCAGTAAGCTCACATAATTGGCTCTGTTGGGAATGTTTGCACTATGGATAGCTGGAAATCTAAATGGCCTGGAACTATCATTCTCCTATATTTTATAGACATGCTAGGTGATAAAATAAAATCAGAGCAGGTGTAGTCCTAGGTTCTAGACACCACCAGAGCTAATCATACATGGCGGGCCCTGTGCAGAGCGCTTCACTAATCTTACCTGGTGTAATCTTTACAAGGATGCAGATAGCAAGGTTTCATCACTTTATAGCTGGGGAAACTAAGGCTCAGAAAGATTATAATGCAGCTCCTGTCATATTACTAGTAAGCGGCAAAACTGGATTCTGGGTCAGATCTGCTGATAGCCCAAGTTCCTTATCAGAACACCTTTGACTCGTAAGGAGGAGAAGGGGAGAAGGGGACTGATCTCAAGCTGGTTTTGGACCTGCTGGTTGGTGAATGGGGAGAGGGGTCATGCATGTACCATGGGGCACGGTGGTAACCGCTGTCCCACATGCCATCTTCAGTACCTACCGTACGACTTCAGTTTAATTTCACTCTGGGTTTGTTTAGGGATGAATATTCTTCATGCTACAACTGGTTGTGGCCCATTGACCCCTCAATTCAGATAGTCTCTCTGGGCCCACAACTAAGTCTTGGAGGGCCTGGGTCAAGGGTACAAAAGGACAGCCACATGTAACAGGCTAACAAACTGTGAAATGTGTTCTGTTCTCCGCTGACACATAGAGCCTCCTGATGGCCTGGAGGGGTGAACTCTTGAACTCTTCAGGCATCCTGCAGAAACACTGCGGCCCTGAGAGAGGTGCCCAGGTCTGCAGGTTTCCCTGCTTCTCTTCCCACCGCCGGCTCCACCCTGCCTTGTGGGGAGTCTTGTGTATACTCCAGCATGTCTGCTCAAGCTCTGTTCTTGGCCCTGTGAACAGCCAG
This sequence comes from Camelus bactrianus, assembly GCF_048773025.1. NCBI lineage: Eukaryota > Metazoa > Chordata > Mammalia > Artiodactyla > Camelidae > Camelus > Camelus bactrianus. The sequence goes on along the minus strand of NC_133568.1, from coordinate 16,775,840 downwards.
GTCAGGAATTGCTCATACTGGTGGTGCAGCCCACTCTCAGGAGGGTGGACCCAGGAAAGGGGCCTGTACAGACCTTGGAAGTGGATGAGGGGCTTTGGGGGCAGGGAATTCTAGGGTCCTGGGTACTAGAAGCCTGTCAGTGTGGTCTGGGCTCTGTGGGTCCATGAATCCTTGGCTGTGTAGACTGCACACCCCATAGGGAGGGGTGCTGCAGGAGACGGGCCAGAATTGGCTGTGTAAAGCCGAGGCCCCCCCACCCTTGTCAGGGTCCAGAGGCAAGACTAGGGTTCTTGGCACTGGAGCCTGATTGGAGAAGTCCTGTAGGCTGATGTGAGTGCCAGTGTTGGAAAACTGACCCAGTTTCCACTCCTTAAATCGGCAGCCCTGTAACCCTTTCTGCAGGCTCCTCACCTTCCATATGGACAGCATGCTGCCGCCAGTAACTGTCATAACGTGCAGTGGTTCTCATGAAGGGTCATCTCAACAAAGGCAGCCGAGGCAGGGAGAGGAGGTGTTTGTGGCTGCTAAAAAGGCTCCCGGCATGTCCTGCTAAGCCAGCCTAGGGGATGCTACCCCATCCCCTCGGAGAGGTCTTCAGAGCCTTCAGCCACCTGCGGAGAAATGCTGGGAAAATCACCTCTGCTGTAGCATCTCTTTAAATTTTAAATCCAGGAATTATGCTCTGAGGACCTCTTCAAAAGAAATTACTTTCTGGCTAGATTTCATGCTACCACTTTAATTTTGTCACAGTGGTGTGTGCTGGCCCAAGGGCTTGTCAGCCATGGAGGTGTCAGTCGGGTGCAGCCACAGCCGCCGCCGCCGCCACAGCCACAGAAACAGCCCAGCATGCCAGAAGCCCCAAGGCTCAAGTTCAACCGGGAAACAGGTATGAGTCTCATTTCAGTACTAATGCGGATTTCTCTTTCTTGATGCAAATCCCAGTGGATACAAGCTACCTAGGAGGAAAGGTGCTGGGAAAACCCAGTATGTAAGGAGTGGTATGTTATTTTCTTGGCTTTCCTTCAGTGACTGGTAAACTACAGATTTCACCTCCCATTAAGGCTTTATCTTTTTTTTTTTTTAATTTTGACAGATTTAAAAATGTTTTATTTAACAATTTTCCGCCAGTTTTATTGAGATCTGATTGGCAAATTAAAACCCCACAGGGTTTTGTTAAAGGACACAGAGTTGAGTACAAACAGTCTGCAAATCATGTAGGGATTTAGTTCTGGAATATGTCATGTAACACAAATTATATGTACACCAGAAATGTGTTTATGAAACCTAACAGAATTATACTTATGAAATGTATGCCCTGTACAGGAAAAAGAATAACTAACCTACCAAGAATTTCTATAGTAAACTGTTAATCCAGTGAAGATAATTGTAAATGACATCATATGATTTATAGTTTACTAAAGAAACAAAGTACACTTCCAGCTTCACTCCTGCTATTTGTGGTGGCCGTCAGCAGGCGTGGCCTTGGTGCTGCATGTCCTCTGCAGTAAGAGAAGCCACAGCTGTTCTCAAGTCTTCCTCTGGTACAGAGGCAACAGAAGACTACACAGGACACTGATTTAGATGAGTACATGGGTAGGAGTAGCGCACTTCAACACTAAGCAGAGGGAAAGGATGGAAGTAGCTGTGAACAATTAACGCCTTGACCTTGCTGGTAGACCAGATGTTCTGGAGGAGTTACACAGCTATGAAAATAAAATAGTCTCATTCTATGTTTGTTGCTTTTCATTATGTGATCCTGGGTATATATTTGAGCACTTAGTAAACTGAGGCTTGTTGAGGCTAGGGCACGAGGTTGGGGTTTCAAATCATCTCCTTTCAGCTCTCAGGCCTCCTAAAAGATCACACGTGGGGAGGAAGACAGGCCTGGGGGCGTGTCCAGCAGGACACCATTCCTCCATTCCCCCCACTGCCCCTCTTTTCTCACCTCAGCCAGAGCACAAAGTGCTTTAAATATTTAGGGTTTGGGGTAAGTATTTGATATAACCTGAAGAACTGACTGGATGTGGAACCCTGGAAAGAAAAAATTACTTCACTACTATGTTATCTTAGTGGCAAAAGTCATTCACATAAATAGCCTTAATATTAAATTATTAAAATTGAATAAAAATCTAAAAAAATCCCCAAATTCTAGTCAGTAACTTTATATCATATTTATACAAAAGAAATAGATTCCTTTTAGAAAATACTGACAGGGGAAAAAAAAATCACTGATAATCTCACCACCCACTATTTTCTCTCTCTGTCTGGATCTATTAGTATTTACTCGGTATGTGTTTACTCAAAATGTGACAATACTGCATATATTATTTTTATAACTTTTTATTTAATAATGTGTCTACCACATAAATATGAACAGTCTACATTATTTTAATAGCCTGAGTATTTTATTAAATCATAATTTATTTATTCAGTCTCATGTTATGTGGCGTGTAGGTTATTTCCAGTTTTTAAATATTAGGGACCATGAAGTGGTGTCTTTCTGAGTCATTCTGTTGCCAGACATCATGAAGGCGTGTTCCTGCATAGCGCTCAGGCTGGACTAGACGAGAAACATTACACTACAGATTTATCTGCAAAGGGCTAGATGGTACATTTTTCAGGCTTCATGGGCCATTTGGTCTCTTTTGCTGTTACTCAACTCTCCTGTCGTAATGTGAGAGCAGCCAAAGATAATATGTAAACAAATGAGTGGAACTGCCTTTCATTAAAACTTTATTTACAAAAACAGGCGGTGTGTGTACAAATCTGGTCCATGAGCTGGAGTTTCCCAGAGGCATCTTCAATCCTCCTACCAGTTACATCCTGGAGGTTTAAATGAAGAGCTGGAATTTCTTTTTTATCTTGATGCTGATTGTCTATAGTAGAATAGAATTCTTCTGTTCCTTTGTTAATTGATGAGCTGAAGTTTCAGTTATGTCCAACTAATAGTTCAAAGGAAAAACCTCATACTTTGAGAGTCCAAGAATATAAATGGCAAAATGTTACAACCTTTTCAAATGAGAAGTTTTCAATATGGTTGCTGTGATACACTTTTACATTCAAACAAAGGGAGCTTGACCATTCAGACCTTGGTCTCAGATGTGCTCTGTCTGGAGGGGAGAAGAGACAGCGACCCTTGACTAAAGCTTTGCACTTCACATTTGGGAATAGAGGGGTATCTGACCAGGGCTTACTAATGCGCTGTTTGTCATGCGCAACACAGTCTTGTATTAAATGCACGTGTATTTAGGTATTTTCAAATCATGTGAGTCTTTCATGTATAAGATCAACACGGTTTGCAAAACATAGGTTTGCAGGGCAGAGTAGAGTCCCATTTAAAGCCACTCTTGTTCTGAGCTCAGGTGTTATAGATGGAAAACAGTTCTAAATCCCGTTTGCACATTGATGCCCTCTGTGGCTTAGGTAAGTCTCTTAGCGTGGGGTTTCCTAACCAGCAATCTGTTAACTGGCAGCAATCCATGGAAAAATGTACTTAATTTATTGTGAGTCACAGCTTTTGAGGGCAAAAGACAGAATCCCAGGAGAGCACCAGTGGTCTAAGTGGAAAGACTAAGGGACTATTACAGTTTCACAATATAACGAATCAGGAATTTTCAGGCATCAGAAAAAGAAAACTAAACACCAGTTTGTTAACTCATTGATAGAACTTCTGGTCAAAGGAGGTGGAAAAGTCATGGAACAATAACTTCAAAGTAGTTGCTTCGTTTAATATAAAGGAGATTAAACCCCTTTCCTCAAACACAGTGGCTCTAAACCGAGGGTGGGGAGGCATTTTTATTCCCTGGGACATATTTGGCAATGTCTGGAGACATTTTTGGTTGTCACAGCTGGAGTAGGGTGTGTGCTATTGCCATGTAGTGAGTAGAGGCCAGGGTGACCCCCAAACCTCCTACACAAAGGAGTGTCCAGCCCCAGATGTCAGCAGTGCTGAGGTCGGGAAGTCCAAGGCTGAGACGGTGATGTGAAAAGTGACTTGGTTAATCTTTAATGGGGTCTAAACCAGAAAGTCCTGACTCCCTTGTAATGCAGCACTTCTCTTTCCCCGGGATTTGGTTCTTATTTTGGAAAGTTAGGCTGAGAAGTCAGATTTCTACCTCATCTGCCCACAGTGTGTCTGATCAAGAAAACGGCTTCCACTTACACACTCTGCTGCCCAGCATCGTTACCAAATATCATTAGTGCTTGTTGAAAATTGCAATTCAGATTTCATCAGGCTATCATGAGCCTGAGAACACTTTCAAGAAGAGTCTTCCATACTAGAGCCATCTCAGCAGGATTGCTTTGATCACTGCATTAGCTAGAGGTGGTCTTGATGTGGGAGATCTGGAAAGTAAATCTCGAAAGAAAACCCCCAGGGGAGGAGGGTATAGCTCAGTGGTGGGGTGTGTGCTTCGCGTGCACAAGGTCCTGGGTTTGATCCCCAGTCGCTCCATCAAAGAATAAATAGGAAGTAGACCCTGAGGCATTTATGATAATGGTGTTTTAAATGAACCTCAGGCTGTTTCTCAGTGGCTCTATCAACGCTGCATGGAGAGTGTATGCATCTGATGGAACATTATTCAGCCACAGAAAGGAAGGCAGTACTGATTCATGCTACAACGGGGACGAACCTTGCAGACCTTATGCTGAAAGAAACCAGAGGCGGACGGCCACACATCATGCAAGAATAGGCAAATCACAGGCCCAGAAAGCGGACTAGAGGTTGCCAGGGGTAAGGGGGAGGGAGAACAGGGAATGGCTCTAATGGGTACGAGGGCTTTTTTGGGGTGATGAAAATGTTTAGGAATTAGACAGTGGTAATGGTTTCCTGACCTTGTGCGTATATGAAAAACCACTGATCCGTACAGTTTAAAATGGCAAATTTTAGGATGTGTAACTTACATCTAAATGTTTACAAATGTTTAAAAGAATGAATGGAAGACACTCCTTGTCCATTGCTTTCCCCACCTCTTTCACTGCTCCCCCGTGACCACCCACTTGGGAATCTGCAGGCCCCGAGTTCCCCAGGGTCCCATTTCAGGCTTTGACCTCATGGTTCCAGCCAGGCCCCAACAGAGAACTCGTCCTGGCCTGGCTCACTTCCCGCCACCATGCAGGCTCCAGGGATTTTGGAAGGTTATGTTTTTGTGTAATCCTTTTCTTTTGAAGTTTCCCAGAACCTGCTTGACTTTCTTTTTCTTTTTGTTCATTCAACCTGTGATTCTTTAGCCTGGGTCTAATTTGAATAATGTAGGGCAATTTCTTGCAGGAATTAGCCAAGCGATGGGTCTAGGTGAGGGATGGGAAGGTGAGTGCAGAGGGGGAAATGTAGTTTATCCCAGCAGGAGACACTGAAAACGAATAAAGGCCTGATCAGGAGGAGGAAGCAGAGGACAAGAAGTCATTTACGTCAGTAATAACTGAATCATTAACTAAAGGGAAGGGAGAAGAATAAGAGGGTGAGCCATGGGCTGGTATTTTACTGTGGGGGTTTAAAATGATAGGGAAACCCAAGGCTTCTCTGTGTAGAATAGAACTTACTCATTTAGCATAAGCTGGCACCTAGGGTACATACATTGTCCGCTTAATTCTCATAATAAGCTTTTTGGGGTAGTTGGTGGACTCTCTGCTCTGCAGATGAGAAAACTCAAGTTTGGAGCGATCGGGCAACCTGTGCCGTCACGAGGCAGTCACGTGAACAGGTACTTTAGTTCCAGTTTTAGGTTTATACCTTGACTCTCAGTCCCTAAAGAATGAGATCTTGTTCAGGGCTGAGAGTTTCATAGAGAAACATTTGCGCCCAGTGAAATCCGGTGCCTGGGATGGAGCTAGAAGGTGAAGGTCAGAGCCCGAGCTGGCACCTGGGATGGAGGTGCAGAGATGGAGGCCCGTGTGTACCCAGGTAGGTAGCCATGTGATGGCAGTGAAAAGATCTATAGGTTTTTACTTTTGTGTCACACAGATGAGATGAGAGTTTGCTAGGCAAACCAAAGTTCTACCCAAGAGGAAAATGAAAAGTGTTACAAATCAACCATTGCACTTTATTTTGTGTAGGAAGCCAAAAACTGGAATATTAATGCTGAACATGGGAGGCCCTGAGACAGTCGGGGAGGTTCATGACTTTCTCCTGAGGCTCTTTTTGGACCGAGACCTCATGACGCTTCCGATTCAAAAGTAAGATTCAGATCAATACCTGTACTTTTTCAGAACCTGTGCAGTGCATTTTGCCTTCCATGTATGTCAGTTCTGTAGTTTAAAAACAAAACCCCAAAAAACGGTTTTAGTTCATGTCTGGTGGTGCTAGAGCAGCATTATGACTTTGTTTTTGGTATGAGAAGGATGTGAGAGGAGCAGGATTGCAGGGGACAGAGAAAACAAGTCAGTGAGGCTTCCCCTCCGGCCCTTTCCCCCCAGATCTCTGTCTAGAAATTCAGTGGTCTGGACGCAGCTGAAGTGCCTTTAAAGATCTTTAAAGATAATATTTGTACTTGGCACTTAACAGCTGATTAACACTCAGGGAAGTGATGGGTGCCATTCATCTGTGCTGTGAATATGGGTCCTTGCTGCCCATCTCTTCTTTCACCCTTCCCTCCCTCCCTCCCTCCTTCTGTCTCTGCTTTTTCTTTAAAATAGGCTTTTGTAATGAAAAATGTATACATGCAGATGATAAAAAATGCAAATAGTTTAAAAGCATTTACAGTAAAAAGCAAGTGTCCCTTTCCCCTTGGACTCCAGACTCCCACTCACCCACCCTGGAGGTAAGCATTGCTACATCCAGAAATGGTCCATGCACATCTTAGTGTATACACACACACACACACACACACACACACACATAACACACATACACATGTTTATTTACACCCTCCTCCTTTTTTTTACCCAAATGTGAATGTACTTATGTACATTATTTGTCACTTCATTTTTTTTTTAATTTAACAATGTGTCTTGGAGATTATTCCATAACAGATTGTACAGATCTGGCTCATTCTTTTCTCATGACTCCATAGGCTTGCATTGTGTGGTCATACCCTCACTTATTTAACCAGTGCCCCACTGATGGACGTTGAGATTGTTTACGGTGTTGCAGTGAGCATCCTCGTGCATACATCTTTGCTCACGTGGGCAAGTATATTATAGGATGGATATGCATTTTCTTAAATTAAGAGGACAGTACATGTCCTAATGTCCTTATATGTCCAGTGCAGGATCAAGAGGGGTGAAGATAGTAGCTAGCACATACTCAGGATCCCCTCACGGGTGATTGGTGTCTTGAGTCTTCAGGGTGTGCTGCGAGAACATTTCATGGGATGGAGGTGGCCACTCCTCAGAGCCTATCTGGTTTTCTCTCTCTAAAGGCTTGATCTTTTTAGGCTCGTCTTAAAATTTCACTTTTGTTTTTTTTAAATTGAGTAGAAAATGTTTCTGAGCTGGAATAATATTCATTTACTTCCATGTTCAATGGTTTAGTAAGCTGGCACCAATCATTGCCAAACGCCGAACCCCCAAAATTCAGGAGCAGTACCGCAGGATTGGAGGTGGGTCTCCCATCAAGATGTGGACTTCCAAGCAAGGAGAAGGCATGGTGAAGCTGCTGGATGAGCTTTCCCCGCACACAGGTATGGGCTTTCTCAGCGGACATCTCGCTAGGTTTGTTCTTTCAGAGTAGTTATGAAATTCACAGCACTGTTGGGTGCCCAGTGAGGTTCTGGGTCCCAGCAGCTCTCGATCTGTGTGGGAGGTTCCTGCATGATGCCTGGCCACTGAGCTCAGTTCTCACGCCGTTATCCTTTGTCCCCATCTTACAGCCTTTTCTCTTGCTTCCTTATGTTACAAATAAAAAAGCTAAAGTTTTGGAACATTAGCCTCAAAAGGAAGTTGGAGGTGTGTGTTAAGTTGAGCTGGATTATAAGGAAGAGGCTACCTGCCATGAACAAAGGATATATATTATCATTGTCCTGGGAAGAAATCTTTGGGAAACGGGTTGAGGCTGTTGCTGTTGCTGTTTCTTTCTGTGTGGATGGCTGATTAGATCAGCATTTAGTGCAGAATTAGCTCTGTCACGGCAGCCACGAGGCTCTAAGCATCTCTCAGCACCTGCTTTCAGCTCTTGGCAGTACCATCAGGGTGAGGCATTTAAGTGTCTCGTTGGGCACGGCCCTAAAAAGAGGATTGAGCACGTCTGGTAACTGTTTTCTGAGAATGTCTAACACAGATTATAATCTGCAGAATGAAACATGAACTACATGAATGAACTCTAAGTGCCATATTTAACTGCGTTCACGACACCACTGATTCACACCACTGTTTTCATACAACGTGAAGACACGAGACCTCTGCCGGTTAATTTTAAGACACTGTCTGTTGTAGGCCAGTGTAAGAACTGTTAAAACAAAAAGTGGGCATCTGACGACACATGAAATGTGTTAACTGCAGATGCAGTTTAGGGTTCAGGATCAGGACGGGAGTGTGACACGGTGGGGACCCTCGGGGAGAGCCGCCGCACTGGGCAGGACCGAAAGCGTTTCATTGAGAGTCAGCTCGAGTTGCTCTCGGAATCCACTGTTTGCATCGCACATGGGACAAAGGGCTAGAGCAGATCATCTCACTTGGAAAATTGTTCAGTTGCGCTTTTGAATAGTGGGTTTGCTTCCTGCCTTCACTTGTGGCTGGAGGGCATTTCTTACATGGTTCAGCCACACGTGACACAGCGCATCTTCTAAAATGTTGGGTGAGGGAAACTTGGCTGACCTCTCTATCAAGTAGAGACCAGACTCTAGTTGATCATGATAGAAGGTTTGGTGTGAACCAGATCTGCAGTTGTTGTGCTGTGTTCAGTGGAAGAAGGAGGCGGAAAGGTGCCATCTGTCCTGTGGACGTCTTAGTCTGGTACCCATCACCACAAAGGGCCTTAGTAGAGTCATCAGCCCTGATAAAGGAACACAGATGCATCCTTCCCACCTCCTCCTCTCTCTGTGGTGAGGCTGCCAGGTTGTCAGACCAGACGGGCCAGCAGTGGCCTCCACCTCCCTGGTTGGTCTGGAAAGAGTCCCATAGAATGACCTGGATTTACCCCAGTGTCCCGTCAAACATGGGATCATTTTAACATATGGCCGTTTAGTGCAGAGGGAGCAAGTCACAAGAAGCTAGATTCTGGGACTGATTATCCTCTGCTTTGGTGGGGGCCAAGGAATAATAATATTCATTTCATACTTAGACTCAAAATTGTTGTAGAAATGATTTAAAAAACAGTTTTAAACATTCTATCTTGTAGAGACTTATATGAAAAAAAAAGTCTATTGTTCTTCATTAAGACTTTGGGGATAAGTTTAGGGTATCCATGAAGCACAAGTCAGCTCAGTGGCTTGCCCGTCTGGTCACTACATCATTAGACAGGAAAGCATCATTCCTGCCTTCTCGCTCTGTTCACTCCCTCCCTAGTCTTTCATCCACTGATGCCCACATCCATCCATCCTTCTTCCATTCACCCCCCACCAGGTATTTATAAGCCCTGACTGCAAGTTGGGTATACTGATGAGGGGCGAAGTAGCGAATGAGTCACACTCTAACCTTGGTGGAGCTTGGTTCCCAGCAGTTCTTACTGAAGCACTGGTGGGGGCTACTTTGGTTTCTCTGGATCTTGGAAGCGCATCCAGGGCCTGGTCCCAGGAGGGCTTTGGTGCTCACGATCCCAGGGCAGGCATGTCACCAGCCTCTGCGGCCCATGCTGGGACCTTCTGAGGCAGGCGAGTTCAGTTCTTCCTTTCCTCTGCATGGTAGGTGACCACTAATCACTTAAAGCAGGCTTGCTTGGGGGGTGTGATGGGGTGTTTAATGAGGCCCAAGACCACTCATCCATCAGTGGCCCATTGAGTGCTCTCCCTTGTTTGATGCTTCTGCTTAAACAAGAAGCTTCAGGTCTAGTGGGGCCTTGCTGCAGGCCATGTGCCCAAGGATCAGGGAGAACTTTTGAAGACTTGTTGGAGAGAGACTCTACAAAATGAATATGGCGGCTGATGATCACACCGTGTGGATGTGGAAGACAGGAAATAGTCTCATGGTTTGGCAGCTTCTTTAGGGGAACTTTGTGTTGGAGACTGAGAAGATTAGCAGGCGAGGCTCTGTGGCTCCCTCAGGGGCTCGCCCAGGTTACCTAGAAAGAATTTTCTTGTCCTGCTGTCCACGCTTCACTGAGTGGACCTGAGGCTCCGCGATGCCCACCCGGATGTCTCCTTCCCTCCCTCATCTCCTTCCTGCTGCTTTCTGATCTCCTTGCTTCTCTCTGTCTCTTTCTCAGTCCTCCTCTCTTCTTACACTTTTTTTCCTACAAAATTATTAAGTTTACTTTGGAACTGCACCTATCTGTTTATTTATATCTGGAAAAGTTCTCTTTAGGCAAAGAAAAAAAAAGGGATTACAACCAGATAAAAATGTTTCATACTCTCCTTTTTAGGGGAAGTGGTTGTTATCTGGTGACCAGTATAGAAATTTTGAGACTTGCATAGAATTGACTGTTCATGAATACAGTACACTGGGTGAGGGAATGTAACTTGGAGTGGGTTTCCTACTGCACTGCAGTCATTTAGGGAATTCAGAAGGAAATAGATGAGAAGGGTAATCATTGCATTTCATGAAAAGGCTAAATCTAAAATACATTTTAAAAAGTACAGTTTGGTTATCTGGACTGTGGCTGCTTTCAATGAAGCTCTAAGTGCCACTCAGTAAGATCAGTTCGTTCTTTATCGCATGCCAAATGGGGAGGAGCGTGGCTTCGCTGCAGTGGAGCTGGCTTCCCCACTCCTGGCTGTATGACTTCAGGCAGATAACTTAGCCCAGTAAGCCTCTTCAGGAGGATGGGGATGATGACAGAACCCAGCTCCTAGAATCACCGTGCAAATAAAATCAGATAAGCCTGAAAGGCGGCAGCATGGTGCCCAGTACAAGTAACGTGAGCTTTTATTATTCATCGCTGGCATAGGGTTCATGAGCTGATACAGGGTAAGCAGCATTATGCTCTAATTTACTTCTTATCTTTCTCCCAAAGAATCATGCCCAAATCCGACATTTGGACTATTGGACATGCTGAATGAATGGACTGGAAATGAGTGAAGTTCTACTGTTTACAAATCTGGTTTCCCCGTTCCTTTTCTCCCCCTCTGTGTAGTTCTCGCCAGAGTGTTTGTTCGCGGGGCTCTGAGGGTAGATGAGGCTGGACCAGCCAGTCGTGTGTTTGGAGCTCACGCTGGCCAGATGTGGTGCCCGCCAGATGTGGTGCCCGCTGACATCCAGGAGACTCCTTCCTCCCCCTGTGCCCCTGCCGGGGGTAGCCAGCTGCAGGGCGAAAGCTTTCTGGGCTGGCCAGGGGCCTTCTCGAAAGCTTATTTCCTCAGAATAGTTCCCGCCGAAGACAGTGCAGCGTCACTTTTAAAAAAATATGTCTTTGCCGGCCAGCTTGAATTGGACAGTTGAGAACGCATTATCTGTTCTTCCCAGAGTATTTTATTCTCCCTTCTGAAAGAGGTCACCGCCCTGCCTTTATCTGCGAGGGCAGCCTCTCCACCTCTCTTGTCTGTGATGTTGGAGGAACTCCTGGACGTCAACAGACCAGGCTGCAACTCTCAGCTGCTGGGCAGCTGAAAAGAAAATGCGAGAAGCTGACTGACCTGCAGCATGTGGGGGATCTGACCCTGTCAATCTGATAATTTTATTGTCTCAAAATAGATTAGAAAGCGAATTCTACTTCGGCCTCAGCTCTGAGCACCAAGAGCTCTTTAAAAATGGACTTGATGATATTGTGATAGTTAGCAGTTTTAGCAAGAACCACGTAATCTTTGAGCAATCAGTCACTGGGAGTTCGCTTACAGGGCTGTGCCCTCTGGTGAGTTTTAACTGAAGTTTACCATATTTTATGCAAGAGACCAGAAAATTGATAGCCTAGAAGGGACAGACAGCTGAAATTATTTCATCTGTACCCCTTCCTTCCTCTTTTTGTCATCCCCAGGCAGGGAATATTGAAAGAGACTGCCCTTTCCGTGCACGTGCGTGCTTCTCTCTCCCATCAGTATTCTGCTTCTGTGTTTGATGACGTGCTCCGTTGATTCAGCCCCCTGGGTCAAGTTATGGAGGAATGTTTTCTCAATCTATATACCTGTCTATAATATAGACGTATCTATATTCTCAATCTGTGTACATCTATATATACATATATACACACACAGACATATGTATACACATATATAGACACACACAATAAACGTATTATCTTTTTTCTCCACTTTAACCCAAGTGTTGCTTGTGGCAATTTGGTGTCACGTTCTTAGTTGCAGCCCCCGTTAATGCCTGGACAGTAACATCATCTTGGGTTTACTGTTCCTTGATGTTTACGTTGTGTATTTTCAGCCTCATCCCTGTTATAAGTTAGGTGTCATCCTATGAAAAGACAAGGAAGCAAGACTTGATAACTTGAAAAAAACGTTCCGTTTTATGATTTAATAAATGTCTAAGAAATTGTGTGGTTTCAGGTGGATTTAAAATACAGGAGGATAAAGAGGAGACAGGAGGGGAAACTGGCAAAGCGACGGGAGAAGGGATGCCTTGAAGACGTGCACTGACTTGGGCCATTTAGGTTCCAGAACAATGGTTTTAAATCCCATTAAGTGCCTTCAATTTCAGAATTTATTGTTAGATTTTTTTCCCATATAAGTGAGGGGAATCATTTCCATCATTTGTTATCAATGAACTTTTATTGAGTACCCCAGGGTTTTTATATAAAGTAGGTGGCCTGGCATCTGAGGGAACAGGAGGAGGGGACTTGGGTGACAAGAGAGGCTGGGGTCACAGGCTTTGGGGTGGGAAGACCCACGTTATCATTTTGTCTCGACCATGTGCTAGGTGTGACTTTGGGGCATGTTCATTAACCTTTGAGAGTCTGTTTCCTTATCTGAAAAATGTGGTTTATGTGAGGGGGGGAAGCATCATGTCTTCCATGGTAGCTGGTACGTAAGGGGAGGTTATACTTTAAGAATAAATGCTAGTTCTTTCTCATCTTCTCTTGAGCTTCTCTTATCTCAGCCGAGAGCAGAGAAGAAGGCAGAGAAGCTTGAGTTTTAAAAATCATGTGCTAAGTAAAGGGGTATGTGTGTGTGTGTGTGAGGCGCGGGGGGGAAGTTGATCACAGAAAATAGTGATTAAAAATCCATGCACTAGCGGAGGACTGGATAAGATCCAAGGGATATTCTAAGCTTGCCTGCATTATCAGCATCCTAGGAAATTAGGTTAACTGTTCTTTGTTCTGGGCACTGCATTCTGTTTGGGATCTATATAAAGATGAACACTTCTTCCTTTCCACACATGCTTCCCTAATAGCTCCTCACAAGTACTATATTGGATTCCGGTACGTCCACCCTTTAACAGAAGAAGCAATTGAGCAGATGGAGAGAGACAGGCTTGAAAGGGCGATTGCTTTCACACAGTATCCGCAGTACAGCTGCTCCACCACAGGTAAGGCTTCTCTCTGACGGTGGGAGGGTGGATGCGGCCCTAGCAAAAATAACCAGGGAACCTGAGTGTGGAAGGGAAGGATAAGTCATTTTTGATTTGAATGGCAAATCCAGCCCATCTGCTTTAAACACAAGAGTCCAGGTCAGTCCATTTGAAATTTCATGGTTCATCTGTCCCTTGAGTTATTGTCCAGGCAGCTAAGAATTACAAATGGTGGGTGAAGGCAGTGGCTTCCAGTGCTCAGTGCTTTAATGCAGCTGTGTAACAGATCAGTCATGCACCTGAAGCCACTTTCTATGTTTGTGTAATAAGCCTTATGTTTATGGCTACCCTAATATTCTTATTAATGTAGCAAAGGTGATAGCTGTTTCCATGTTGCAAACAGAGGTGTCCACATGACACTGGAAATATTGGTATATGTTTTGGTTTTGCTTCGGTTAGGGGTTGGTTTCTGGTTAAACAAAGCCCATTTTGTGGTTTCCTTTGCAAACTCCTCTCAGCGTTCTAGATTTTGGAAAATACTATTGTGTGCTATATACTATTATATATTTAGCTGGAGCTGGAGAAGAACCTGTTTGCCAATCTCCGTCTCATTGGGCATAGGTAAATCTTCTATTGTCACCCACAAATACATTTGTTTGCATTCTTTTTCAAGGATTGAGATTAGCCCATTTTTACTCCCAAATTGCTTTTGGACATTAGTGCCTATTATTTCTAAAACTTATAAGGAGAAAACAAAAGGCTACTGGAAGAAATCTTGTGTGTGTGCCTTAAATATTTGTTCAGAGCACCTGTGCAAATGCCCGAGTCCTCAGACACCCTCAAGAGTTTGAATTGTGATTTCTTTGGGGAATGTACCTCTACAACTTTAAAATGTCCAGTAATACACTATTGGAGAATAAGTCGGGTTTTATACATTTCTAAGCTATACTTTTGCCTGGCTTTTAAAAATATACCTGAACATGTAAATGTCTGCTCTTAAGATTAAACAAGTTAAGAAGATGGTTATTTATATACAAAGGACTGACTAGGGTTTCATCGCATTGCTGGCTCTACCAAGTGTGTTTCAAACGTCAATGTCTGTACAGTTTTCCTCTAGTACATCTGGTACATCACTTCAGAGACATGACAGCCTTTGGGAAGTGTGTTCATTCTTTGAGGCCACTGGAGGGTCACTTGTCCGTTGTTTTATTTAGACACACATTGTGGCAGACCCAGTATATTCTATGTATCAACTACATTTTTTTTAAATCAGGCAATTTTTAAAGTTATATTTTCCCCTCGATTACTACTTTTGGTGGTTCATTGAATGTTTCTGAGTGATCCAGAGACCTACTGCGGCTTCTAGAAGACCTTTTTTACATCTGGAAGTGGCATTCACCTGGGAATCATGGTTTGCATTGTGAAGATGGTGGTGGCTCCTTTGTGATTTCTGGAGAGACGGTTTTTGAACCTGGAATGAACTCAGTTTGGACTTATTGGACTCATTCTATTCAGCAAAATGGAACTCAATTTATTTTTTTGAAAATTGAGTCTTAGCCTGAGAGTACCTTTGATTTAAACATGGCTTTGTCCTGGCTAGCATTTTAATTTGGAGACCTAACAGATGAATAGTTCTCATAATTAGAGAAACCAGTGGCGCTGGGAGGCCCGGCAGTGTTCTGGAGCTTTTGCCCCATGTGAAGGTTGAGGAAGAGGCCCATGTTAGGGTTAGTTTCATCCGATTAAGGCTTGGCACCAATGCCAGCTCCTCTAGGTCAGGAGAAATTGGCATTGAGTTGACACCATCTGCCTTCCTTTGGTCTCTGAATTTTCATGATTTCCATCTCTTGCTTAGAAATACAGGTTTTGTTGGATTACCTGTAAGGATTTGGTATCCATTTGACTTATTCTAAGGAATGATGATAATTCTATAAAGCAGGCAAAAATAGAGAATGCTCATAGAAACCTTAATAAGCTGTTTTTATCAACAAACCTTTTTTTTTTAATAAAAAGGATGGTTATAAAGCTTTTATTGTAATGTGAAAAATATTCATCTCATAATATTAAGTAGAAATGCCCTAAATACTCAGGGTACAAAATTGCATATATACGAAAATTACAACTTTGGAAAACGAAACAGCTATAAAGAAAAATAACTGGAAAGAACCATATTAGAATAAAACAATGAGTATATTAGCATGCTGGGGTCATGGCCGGGTTCTTTTTTCCTTTCTTTCCCACCTCCTACATTTTCTGTAAATGGGAGTGATCACCTTCATTACGGGGTAAGAAAATTTAACATGCTTTCGATTGTAGCATTGTCCTTGCAAATGACGACTGCTTGTATTTTATGCATCCGCCACCATCCTGCTTCTCACTAGAAATGGCCTCCGTGATCTTTGAAAGGCTGTTGAAATTGATTGCTTTTTAGTGGTCTTCATTTGCAGGGTAGTTAAATCCATATGCATTTTAGCATATTGAAATGATTGTCATTAGACTGGCTCAGTATAGAAGCAGGTGCCTACTTTGAACTTACACTACTGCCTTCTGTTTTTTATGTTCACCATAGTACCCATGCATGTACTAAGTCACCCCTGTGTATTTCAGGCAGCAGCTTAAATGCCATTTACAGATATTATAATGAAGTGGGAAAGAAGCCCACGATGAAGTGGAGCACGATTGACAGGTGGCCCACACATCCCCTCCTCATTCAGGTAAGCCAGCCACTGCCAGCTGCTCCTGCCACTCCAGCGTCTGGGCAGGTCAGGCTCTTGTCCCTGTGTGTTTTTTGGGTGTCCTTCTGAGCTTCACTGTTCTCTTATGTAAACTATGTGCTGGGGATTAATAAAAGGTATTAGAGTCTTGATTAATTATGACAAGAGGAAATAATTTTAAAGATGAAAGGTTAAACTCTTTTCTTTCTTCAGATTAATAATATTAGTTACAAACCCTAGTAGAATTATGTTTTGAGTTTTGTGTTTCACAGTGACTAAAAGGATAAAGTGACTAAAAGGATAAAGATTATGCAGGGCGTTTCATCTGATCTCCATTCATAGACTGAATGACCAACAGATCAATCCTCTATTTTCTAAATCATTTAAAATAGCCAGAGATTTAAAATTTTTAATACTAACATAGCTACATATTCTGAGACATGAAATAAACTTAACATTTCAATTGAGAAAGTTTCATATATTAAAAGAAGTTACAAATTTCCCCTACACAGTTTATATTATTTATAGTAATGGATGCTGGAGTGTAGGAGAATCAGTTAAAACTACAATTCTAAAGCTTTGAATTGGTGTTACTATACACTTCTTTGCTCTTTGACTATGGAAATGCTATTGGTTATTGCCCTAAGTAGTACAAATATTGCTTTGTTCTGTTGGTGGAAGTTTCTGCTTTTGAGTTGGTTTAGGTAGGAGAAATACTAAGTGATTTAATTTCATCCAGTGGATGTTTAATTCCTTGTACATTTTCTGCCAAAATACCAGCTTAACACTTTTTTTTTTGTGGGCGAGCCTGGAGTCACTTAAAATGTAACCACTAGATGGTGCTAGACATTGTTAAAAGCTGGCCAGCTCGCCCCTGAGCAGTGCTTTCCCTAAGCACGTAAGTGATGTCAAGGGTTAACATGTGTAGGTTGAAATCCAGTTTTAAGTAAAAAGTGAGATGTGAAAAGGAGACTCCTTCCCTCAGAGAGGGGTGTAGTTTTGGTTGTTCCCCACTCTCCTGTTCCTTGCTGGGTCCAGTCAGTACCGCCTGAGGCCCGAGCCCGGCCTGCCTGTTTCACTCTTGGAGGCCTGTGATTGGGGTGTTTCCGGTCAGCACTGACATGTGGCAGCAGAGAGCCGAGGGATCTGCACAGCATCTGCCTGCCCTGATAGAGTGCATAATTAGATTTGCATTAAAATTCAGTCCTTTGAAAAGGAGGGAAGCAGAAAAGATGGAAGGAAGTCTCCGTTCTTAAAATGAAAGGGAATTTTAGAGGCATTTATCTGCCCTCCTAGATGGCGTGATTGAAGGCTCTGAGAGCTGCCTGCCTCTTTCATTCTGCAGAGAGACTGCACGGAGAAAATACCGCAGATGGATTTTAGATGATTTAAGTAGCGCTCCCACTTGCCCACAGCTCCTGAGTTTTGACGGTGGCTTAGAGTCTGCTGTAAGCCATAACAAATTGTGTTTCTACTTGCAGTCTTGCAAGATAAGAAAAAGGAAAAAACACAACTAAAAACTGGGGGGAAATAAAAATTTCTAGTTAGATTTTATTCTTAATATTATGTAGATTACATGAGAAGGAGATTTGATAACTGGCCAGAATAGGAAAAAAACCCAAACTAAAACCCTAAACTAAAACTAAAAATATTGTTAAAAACTAAAACTAAAAACCTTGTTTTTAATCTACATTTCTGCTTATTACAGGAAGTAATTACTCAAAATAGTCATTTTACTACTATTATCTAGCTGCTGGAATGTTTGGAGTAAATGTATGCTCCAGGCTTCTGATAGACTTCACAGTGGGCCTCCTTCACTAGGCTTTTGTTCAAAAATAATCTTTTCTGAGCATCCTTAGTTTCTGCAAAGACCACCAGAAAGTATTGTTTTTGTTTGTATCTTATCCTATCACATTGACTCTATAGGTAAATTATAAATTTTGAAAAGGAAGCTAACTCTCTAGGCACCATTTTGTGCCTTGGAGCATCAATATACCAAATTTTGCGGGTTCTGGAAAGATGAATAATACCCCAATATTTATTAGGGAATAATTTGCTCATCCTGTAATATTAACCACTGATATATCAAAACACCAACAAGTACAAATTTACATGGTTCTGGTAAATTGTCCTTTATAATATTTTAAAAACCTTTTTAATTTGGAAATAACTTCAAGCATGCAGAGAAGTTACAAGACTAAGAACAGTATGTAAGGAACTCTTGTCTACTGTTTATTCAGATTCACATATTAGCATTTATCCCACTTTATATTTGATGCTCTGTGTGTGTATGCATATGTATATCTATGTATAGATAATTTTTTTCTGAACCTTTTAAAAGATATATATACATATACAAATATATATACCTAAACAGCAGAGATATTTTTTTCTTCAACGATGATACAGTATTCAACGTGAGCAAATTTAACATTGATACTTAAAACTATCAAACCTACATTCATATCCCAATTTTGTCAGTTGACCCACTAATGTCCATTGTAGCATTTGCTTTGTAAGTTAAATGACAGAACAATTAAAGAGTGAGATGAAAGACAGCCTCTCAGATCTGGTATTCATTCCAGCACCTATTGATGTGAATCGGAAAGTGCCAAGGAGACGAAGGGAATTAACTGGTCTGGCGGACAGAGGTGTGGAGGAGGTGGCGGGACCTGCGTTCTAGCCCAGGTCCCGCAGACGCGACTGAATGGGCCCCCAGGTGGACCGCATGTTTCCCCCTCTGTGAATTTAATGAGACTTGTACAACCTCTCATCTGTTGTTATGAAGGTCATTATGGAGATTGACTCATCGAGGAAAAGACTGTAAAAATAGAACCGTATTTTCTTATTCCTCTCCTATTTCTGTCTAATGTATTTTAATGTGATATGCCTGAAAGCCAAACTCAGGAAGATTTAGAAAGACCCTGTAAGCTGTTTTCCTGCTAACCGAGCAAATGAGAGGTCTTAAAACAACTTCTCCTTCCCATCTGTGTTCCCTTTCCATCTGGAAGTGTGCCCTGTGCCTCCCAGGGGGACGCAGATCCAGAGCATTCATTTTCAATGAGCCATTAGCGAGCTTTAGAACTTTCCCATCAAATTCCCTCGGCCCCTGAAACCGTTATGAGCCATTTTGATGATGAACCAAAGCAAGAGACTGTACAGTTTGCAATTTTTAAAAAAGAGAGTCCCGCTGTTTGGGGGCTTCTCTGAGATTTTTGGTGTAACTCTCATTAAAAAAATATTTTCTTTTCTTTCCATGTCCTTCCCACTTCCTCCTTCCCCTCCTTTCTTGGTGTCCCTGCAGTGCTTTGCAGACCACATTCTGAAAGAACTGGACTGTTTTCCACCTGAGAAGAGACGTGAGGTGGTCATTCTTTTTTCTGCCCACTCACTGCCAATGTCTGTAAGTAAGAACGTTTTATTGGATGACCTAGTGGTAAAGGATTTCAAAGTGTGTAACGTGGACCCAGCTTCCCTCCGGTCTTCAGCCGAGTTCAAGGATGAAGTTGAAATTCTCAAACTGAACTCGGTGCTGATTTAACTAGACTCACTTCTTGAAAAATAATAATTCATTCAAATTTTAATATTGTGAATAGATGTTGTCTTAATAAATCCCTTTAAAATGGTAGCTTGAAGATCTATTCCAATATGAGAGTTTTTAATAAGTGGGACAGTTAAAAGAAGACAGTTGAAAGCTTTGCCTGGCCTGTTGAAGGGGCTCAGCCTGATGGTTCAGGGTGTTGAATTGTAGGGCCTCCCTATTCAGACAGCGCTTTCAGTCCCATTCTTTTGTCCTCAAGACTTGACAGGGGCTGTTTGAATTCCAGGAAGCGATTAATTTTGAATTTGCCCAGAGTGGGGACCACATTTTGGCAAGTGAATATTGAGTGTATCAAATTATGATCCAGTTGCTCCTTATTTTCTCACATTACACTGGGTGTTCATTAAAACACTGCTTCTGTGCTGTAGCTGTTGCATTTTTGGAAACAAGATTGGTGGAGCGGGTGTGCTGCGTGAGATACAGGAGTGCTTGGGAGAAGTAGCCAGTTTCATCAGCTCAGAACTAGCATTGCGCCCTAAAAAACATTGCTCTCAAAGCTGGAAAGGTGGTGGATCACATCTTCTTGGGTGCTAGTAAGGTTTTTAGCTCCAGGGTTCCCGGCATTAACCTGAGTGTCTGATCATCTGGGCCGCTCTTCTGACTGACCTGTACTGCCACCTGGTGGTCACCAGGGTGGAGCCCTTTGCGGCATTTCCTCTCCTCCCTCTCCCCTAAGCCCATTCTGCAGTAGGTGGTCGCTCTGGAGATCCATTTCTGTCTTCTGGAAGCCTGACTCTTGTATTTTAACAGGTGCATATTCTCTTCTCTGGTACCACGCAAACCCTTTTCACACGTCCATCCTCTTGCTCCGCCCTCATCCTTTCCCTAACTGTCCCGTGTGTGATGAGGCCATGTCTGAAGTGCCTGCAGGCAAGCTCTTGAGCTGGGAAAGGAGGAAACACGTTTTTATCTGTGAACAATCCCAGGTGCTGCCCCCTCTCCTCTCACCTCCCACCTCACTCACTTCCCTTTCTTCCCCTAAGGGACTGAGCATGCTGCATCCAGGGGTTTTTTTGCTACCCGAGGTCCTGGGTGGGACTGGGGAATCCCGTGAGGAGGAGAAGGAGAGGGTGGGGAAAGACAGCGGGGGCGTCGGTTGGCTCTGCCACAGCTCTTCTTTTCCGCTGCATTTGCATCTCATGACTTCTCCTCCTTAATGACTCACTCACCCTAACGTTCACCGCTTTTGTTCAGCTGGCCCACACTGACTCAGTAGCTCTATCCATTGTCCTTACATCACTCTTTCACTTCCATTTCTAAAATCAGCCACTCAGGTGACTGCTAAGAGTGAGGTCCCATCTCCCAGCTTTTCTGTATCATTTTCCCTGTTTCCAATGGGGAAACGAAGAAACCCATCCTCCACTGTGGAACATTGTCAATCTCCCATGAATATCATAGAACACAGAGTTTGACACATTCCTAGGGACCTTAGAGATGACTGAGTACAGTGTTCTCCCTTGGCCGAGGGACTAAATCCAAGGAAGCTTGGTGACTGAGCAGAGGATATGGTCATTAGTGCAGAAGACAAGGGGCAGTCTCCGGTCCAGGGCTCACGCCATCTCACCACACAGCCCATGGCTCTTGGAACCCTTCACAGTGTTGGCAACTAAACACCCGTGTGTCTCTGCTGCAGGTGGTCAACAGGGGGGACCCCTATCCTCAGGAGGTGGGCGCCACTGTCCAGAGAGTCATGGATAAGCTGGGTTACTCCAACCCCTACCGACTGGTTTGGCAGTCAAAGGTAGGTGGCTTCCACACATCCGCATGCTGTCAGCTCTCTTGAGGATGTTCATTTCAGGACTTATTTATAAAATGATCCAATACTGGCCCTTTCACGTGGACAGGATGTTCTGTAACCTGATTGCTCACACGAGCAGAAAGAACTCTGCAAGCAAATAAGATGCAGAGGAAACCAAGTGACTACTTCAACTCCACTGATTCCATTGAAATAATAGCTTACTTTTAGTTGCAATCACAGAAATTGTTATTTGTATTTTGCCAACTTCTAGAAGGATTCGAGCTTCATACAGAAGTGCCAAAACCTGCTAGAGCAGGTGTGAAAGCATGACCCTCAGTCTTAGGGGGAGGTGCGTGCGTGTCCGAGGTGGTGGGCTGGGGTGTGTCATAGACACGGGAGACGTGGCGCCTGTGCGCCTTCATCCTGCTTTCTCATAGGTGGGTCCGATGCCCTGGCTGGGTCCGCAAACAGACGAGGCCATCAAAGGGCTTTGTAAGAAGGGGAGGAAGAATATCCTTTTGGTTCCGATAGCGTTCACCAGCGATCACATTGAAACGCTCTATGAGCTGGACATCGAGTACTCTCAAGGGCTAGCCAAAGAGGTGAGTGTGATTGTTAATCCCACTGTGATTTGCTTTAAAGGGAAACTCTCTCTGTGACGATCTAATTGTATTATTTAAAAATATTGTCCAGCATATGTTTGCAGGTACTATGGCCTCACTCTTCTGAATGATACTTAATCTGAGTAGTGATCTCAGCACATCAGCCTAATTCCATGTGAGCCTTGGGAAAGTACTTTTGTGCTTTTGAGAAACCGGGGGCACCGTGGCAACGTCATTTGGTTTAGTTTGAGATATTGTACTCCTTGGAAGTAATAAAAACTACATCTCCTTAAGAAAAAAATAATTGTACTTCTCACCAGTTCGGAGGAAAAGAGCTTTATTGCTCTATAATTCCCCTTCGTCACCTGTTAGTGCCCTTTGCTCGGGCTGTTACACGACTTCGGGTTGGGTTGTGAGGTGTATGCGGGTCATCACCATTGGAGACTGCGGAGTGACACTGGAGCAGTGTGTGAAACTGTGCGACTTCCCTGACCTCTTTCATGCACTCACTTAATTGGCTGTTTGCTCCCATGTTGTGATCAACCTGCTTATTGAAATAACAAATACCATCCTCGTAATGTAATGTATGGATGTGATTGCCATCAGGGTGGAGAAAACTGCTGTTCACCCATCTCATGGCTCCCGAGGGCCAGTCTTAAACTTGAGTCCAGTTCATAGTGTTGTTTCTCTGGGAATTGTGGAAGCCTTGGGACCCAAGAAGCCCTTGCCCACTCATCTTCTGCCAGAACCCCTAGCCCTGGTCATCCCACATGTGATTGATGGAGGCCTGGCCTCAAAGGATACTTCACCCTCTCTGGGACTGGGTGGCAGGTGCAGGGCAGGGTGGAGGGTGGGCTGGGGAAAGTTTCAGCTGGCACTCAGTCCCACAGGTGTTTGTATATAGATGCTGGCCATCAGTCCCACGTGGATGGAGGTAGAGGCTGTGTAAGTTATTTGTCCGTAGTTCTGATGAATTTATGGGCAAGTTGTAATTGGCTAAAGTGAGATCATAGGGTTGTCTGTGGACTCCGTTTAGTGACGCCTCCTGCGTCCCAGCGTGCCCTTGGCTAATTGTGTCTTGCTGAAAAGACTGACTGTAAGCAAATACCATTCATACCAGTGTATTTGGAAACTAATTTTTGTTTGTATTGCATGATAATTCACATTCTAAATTATTCAACTGAAGCCATTCCTTAGTAATCAAATGGATTATTAGTGACTAATACGTAGGTCATACAGAGGATAAAGAAAACCACCTAGCTGCAATTTATCTCCTTATTTCGATGGGAGAATATACTGCGTGTAAAACTACAGACTTTCTCTAAAAAGTAGTTTGAAATTTTTGCCCAAAATACAGATTATTTTTTTTGATAAGTTAATTATTGCTTTTTGATAAATTATTGCTTTTTGATAATAAAAATAAAGAACTCAGGCAGTTCAGAGAAGTATGACGCAGTAGAATTCACTCAGAATCTTACCCCTGAGACGAATGTTGATATTTTGATAAAAATAAGTTCCCTTTTCCCTCTGCATGTGTGTATCTTAACAAAAAATGGTATTCTTCTACACACTTAATAAAAATGGTATTTTATTCATACTGTTTTGTAACTTTTTTTCTTAAAAATATATTATGGACCCAACTATATAAATCTAATTTGATCTATATAATTATTTTTTTTAACAGAGCCTTGATTAGCATACATTTAAGATGTTTCTCATTTTTTTACATTCATAAACTGCTCTGTAATAAACGTCATTTGCTTTTTTATTTTTCCAATTATTTTCTTAGAAAAAAATTCCTAGACATGGAAGGTGAGTGTTGATACAGATTTTATTGGATTGTCCTACAGAAATATATCCTTTTTAACTCGCCCATCAGCAGTGTTCGAGAACACCGGCCAACACTGGCTGTTCTGCTGCCTTTGACTTCTACGTGAAGTTTTAGAATATAATCTTTTTTTAAGTTGAGAGCTATGTGTCTGCTGCATCTCACCATTTCCCCCTTTTCGGTCTTCTGATGTTCATGCTTACTTAAAAGATAAAGCAACTGAAAAGCCATCAGCCTGTCAGAGGGGAGAGAGAACCTCACTGCCTGAGTAAATAGTAATTAGGTATTTCTCCGTTATTTGGGGGATAATTAGATGGAACTCACCGGATATTTTTGGAGAGAGGAGCAGGGATGGTTGTGAAACAATCCTTAGGTGTTTTGTTTTAGATTTTTCTATGGAAGAATATGTTTAAACACCCAGCTCTGCACTGGATCCAATCTAGGTTCAATATACATTAAATGAATTTACCTCTTTAGGCACTTGGAATCAAAGCATGTATAAAAATGTACATAATTAAAGCAACATTCTGCTTAGGTTGAGTCTGTAAAAGCCTGCATTAGAAAGGTAGAATTAAAAAAAAAGAATGGTAAGCAGATTTAAATTATTTGAATATTCTATCAAATACAACCTCAAAAATGGCTTGAAAACACAGCACCCACAGGAAGGTAATGGGGGAAGGGACAGAAATTGAAGAGCAATTTTACGGTAAAGAGGTGAAAAAGCAACACGTATGCCTGGTCCCGGGACTGCTTTCATTTCTGAGTATTCTGGGAACACATAGGTGGTAAGACGTTGAGTTGTGTGTGTGTGTGTGTGTTTTTGTAACAGTCAGTGTCTTTAAAAAAGAAAAAAACAAACAAAAAGAAAAATAAAATGTGTATGTTTTTCCTCCGTTTTCTCATGTGATTCAGTGTGGAGCTGAAAACATCAGAAGAGCAGAGTCTCTTAATGGAAACCCGCTGTTCTCTAAGGTATCCTCCGTGTTGCAGCCGTTTTAGTAGAACATATCGGAGGGCAGTCCTCTGAGAAACTCTTACAGAATATTGGTTTTCTCACTTATTAGAACATTTTGAGTTCCAATTAATTACAAAAATAAAATCGAATTCCTTATACTCTCGCTCTTTTTCCCTTTTGAGAGCCCCCATTTTCTCATTTCCACCCACCTACAGCTGTGTCTAATTCAAAACCTGCCTTTCAGAGACAACGTTCAGCAGGTGGGGTAAGAGGATTTCATTTTCTAAAATCTGTATTTTAAACTCTGCCCTAAGCTGAGCATTCTTAGGACAGGAAGACGTTATAGAATTTGGTTCCAAGGATTCATAATCCAGATGAAAAGAAGCCCCATGCCCTCGTGATGATCTGGGCAGGCGGGAGGGGGTGTGGGCGAGCAGCAGGCAGACCTCGCGCTTCTGACGGACCTTGCCCTCCTGTCGTCCGCCCCACAGGCC
Source organism: Camelus bactrianus (assembly GCF_048773025.1). Classification (NCBI taxonomy): domain Eukaryota; kingdom Metazoa; phylum Chordata; class Mammalia; order Artiodactyla; family Camelidae; genus Camelus; species Camelus bactrianus. The sequence goes on along the minus strand of NC_133568.1, from coordinate 16,750,426 downwards.
CTGGCCGACCTGGTGCACTCACACATGCAGTCCAAGGAGCTGTGCTCCACGCAGCTGACTCTGAGTTGTCCGCTCTGCGTGAACCCCGTCTGCAGGGAGACCAAATCCTTCTTCACCAACCAGCAGCTGTGAGCCGGGCCAGAGTACCGGTGGGATCAGGCGAACGCCCAGCCCCCTGCCACCTCCGAGGGAGGTGGAGGAGGGTGTATTTAGCGATCAATGGAGGAAGTTACATTAGCTGAGTTACAGCCTTTGGCCACCGATTGTGTGATTTCTTGAGGAATGGACTCTGAAATCCTTATTGAGGGCTTTTTATTTATATAGACCAATACAGTAAGCATTTATATTCCCCCTCTCGAGCTAAAGTTACTAGTTTGGAGTATCCACTTGAAATGAGTTTTAAAAATTTATCTTATGAGGCGCACAGGTACTTTCAATACCGATTTTGGTTTTATTGCGCAAAAAATCCCCTGCAAGGGTACAGAGTCCCCTCTGGGCTGTCACTGTGAATGAGATCTGTTTACAGTCTCATCCTTGTTTTTTTGTGAAGTGAACTTAGTTGAGTAAGTAAAATATAATTTGCAAAAAGAAATGTTACCTCCTCTTTCCCTAGGCCCTTGGGTACCAGAATGCCGGGCAGGTGATATGGTCGCCTACACTGGCTGCTTTTCCGGTGATGTCACTATTAATTGGTCATTTTGGTCCTGGTGTCTGGACCTCACTTTCCTCACCATCGAACCGAATCAGGTATAGATTCCAAAAGTGCTTTGAGATTCCCCAAGCGCACAGGGCTGAAAAATGTGTAGGAATCCATGCCTTGGTGTGAATCAGAGGTGCCACGGGAAGGGGGGCTCCGGCTGCTTTTTGTCTCCAGGGACAGGGAAACGCTGATGAAGGGCTTCGTGTTCAAGCTCCTCCCAGGACCTCGCTAGCCTTTCCTTTGAGCATCTTCATCTTGCTTGAATGTCCCCTTTCTGCATATTTGTTTGAAGAATTATTTTAAAAAGTCAACTATGTTGTGTAACCTCAAATTCTTTCTTAATTTATAATTTTTGTTACCAAAATTATATAACCAAGCTCTAGGAAATTTGGAAAATAGAGAAAAGGAGAATAGTTGTCTGCAACAACTGTTAATCATATTATTGTATTTCATGTTCGTCTTTTCCTGTGGACATTTTAGATGCCATTGTAACCTTGAACTTGTGAGTGAAAAGTTGTTCTAACAGTATTAGAATCGGATTTTCTACACCTGGATTTAAGTGGACTAAAAAAATCTCTGTTGGATCCATAATGAATTTGTAAGAATTATTTTCTCTTTCTTTTAAGCCCTAAAACATTGTTCTTCAAAAGAGCGTTTCTTTGATTTTTTTTTAAAGCCAGTTCATAAAGTGAAAGTATTAGAGGAGTCATAGATCTTCTATATTCAGGATTTACTATATTAATAAATATTACGACATCATTAAAGTTTTATCCAGTTTGATTCATGCTCTCTGTTAAATCAAAAGTAATCCAAATTAGCTAATAATCAAAATTATTTAATAAGAGGAATTTATTTTGTAATACAAGAAATGAAACATGCCACCCAGTTTAGTTAATAGTTTTCCCACACTGATAACGGCTTTGAAACTTGAGTAGCATCTACATTTTTTTCAAAAAATTGGTTTCCTATTAGTAGATTGTGTTTCCAGAAAAAGGTACAAGGCATTGATCATTGTTCAGAATTTTTCTCATCTGTTTCCATCTGCTTTGGGGGAACTGGATCCAAGGTCTATTTTGAGTGACTGTCCCTGGGGGAAGTGAACTCTGGGTTGGTGGCGTGGCGCCGGAAGGCAGGTCACACTGCAACCATTCTCTCTCCTTCAGGAAATTTGCTAAGGCCCTGCTTCACACCGACTGCTTTCGAGATGGATATGTGTTCCTTTGGAGATGTTGCAGAAAACTCCAGGAGCTCTTGCTAGGGTATCTGGAGGAAACTTTGGAAACAACAGTGACTAGGCTGTCTGGAATGACGTCCTTGATTCTGAGTTGGGACCAGCCCGGACTCCGTAGTGAGAGGCAAGGGAGGACTTATGGGGATCACTACCCATGGTATTTCTTGTCTTAAGAAGCGTTACCTTTGACTGTTCTTAACCAAAGATGGGGATGGGTCCATACCTGAGGGTAGCATTTGGTAGGACGAAATCAACAATTGCTCTTTTTAGAGCTAATGGTCTTTGAGAAATGTTACCCTGCTCGTCAACTTTGAAATACGAATGTTTGCCCTGGTAATTAGCAATGCACTGCTGGCAGTTTCTCTAAGCTGTGTTTCTGTACACAACCTGGCTTTAAATGATGAATCAACTTGCACAGCAGACTTGCAGGAGCTGTGATGGTGAGGCGGTCTGGCTTGCCAGGGTTATTATGAGGCTCAGATCACTAGATATTTAGCACAGAAGGAAGGAACTCTTCTATAGAATATGCATTCTGGAACTGCTTACCTTTTTAAAATTAAAAGAAAGTTTTGCACTCGAAGAAAATTTACTTCATATCAGGAGAAACGAAACATCATTAAAAGCCCTTTAAACGTACGTCCGTGGCTTGTTGATGCTGAGAAGTAAAAACCCATGACTCTTCCTTCTAGTACCTCAGTACCGAGTACATCTTTGCTCAAATAATCTCACAAACAGAATGTCACGAACTCTAGGGTTCTGTCAAATTTTTCTTTATGGCTCAAATTATTTAAACAATGACGATAATGTAGGTATGACAAGAAAATGGATTTTTCTGCCCCAAGTTGCCCAAACTAAGCCTTTCAGAAGGTACATTAACAATCTTAAATTTACATTAGGTCATTTACATGTTCAGCTGATTTTTAAAAAAAAATAGACTTTTTCTCTCCTTCTTGATTTCTTTTTGGGGAAAATACATTGATTTGGTGGAACAGATCTCAGAATAAAGTTGCTGCATTTTTTTTCCCCTCAGCTAATCTGTTCTCATAAATTGGGCATTTAATTCAAGAAATCCTAATTTAATGTATGCAAGAGAAATCACTTGCTCAATCTGATGCCATTCTATTGAGCCAAAATATGTTATTACCACCACAAGGGTGAGTCCACACCACTGAGTGGAGGCAGGAGTAAGACCTGTTCCCCATCCCAGAGTGTAGGTAACCCTGTGGGTCTGCGTGTACTCCTCCATTCTGGGTTTGGGGGTGGATGGGGTAAGGAGCCAACTTGTGTAGCTATAGCTGGAGGGCAGAATTTGAAGCTGGTGGCTGTAAGAAAGAACAAACACCTGTGCGCATGTGCACAAGTACGTGAGCCTGGACCCCTTGACCACATCTTGGTACTGCATCTCGAAGCTCTTAACCCAGCCTGCAAAACCCCTCCTGTCAGGATCCTGAAGATGGTCCAGGAACGTGCTTCTCAACATTGGGTAGAAATGTGAAATTCATTGAGACGTTCCAAGCTGGAAAAAGAGGATTCTGAGTGGACCCTAAGACTTTTGTTCTAAATTAAGATCATTCAGTTTCTCAGTCTTAATATGGGAATCCTTGGAGGAAGACAAAAGCTAATCATTTCTTTCATTTTTTTCTAAAAATTGTAAAATTAAAAATACTTCAAAGTCATGCCCCAGACTTTGTAAATATTCTGAGGAGTTTTGTTTTGATTGCCTAACAATTGAGATTCCTTTGCAAGAAGCCCCTTCAGTGACTTATCCCTGTCTAGGAGGCTTCCTGCGACGCTCAGATTTCTTTTTATAGAAGCTGGCATCATAAGGTTTCAGGGTACTTACATCAAATGGATTAAATCTCAATATCAGATGGCTCAAGAAAACTGAATTCTGCTTAAATCATTGCCATTGGAAATATTTAATCATGTCATACTTTTGTTGAAGTTCCCGTGTGCTCAGTTTCTAACATTCCTGACTAATTCAAGCAGCGGCACCTGAAAACTTGATCGTCACTTTTTCCCCTAGATTTCCTCCAGCTGGACACTTGTGTGATCTAATATCTGATCTTTGCCTTAAAAAGGCATGCTGCTTTTCACAACGCACTTCCTTTGGAAAGTGTGCCGAGCTATACGGCACAGAGCCGAGTGATGGGTACCGGTGGGCGCTCAGGAGAAATACGTCGATGCTGTCAGTATTCGCTGAGTGGCCCTAACATGACGAGCAGCAGCAGCAGTTGGTGCCCTTCAGCTCCCTGTGTGAGATGAGTCTTAGAAGGGCGCTGGAACGTGGGTGCCCCCCAGAGAACACAGTCATCCTCCCGGCTCCCGGGAGAGGAGGAAATGCTTCTGCTTTGGCTGTGGGAATCTTATTAAGCCTTTCTGCAGAGAAAAGGAAGTGGAAAACAAATACACCCTTGACAATCGGTTCCGTACAATGTACTCTGATAGTGCCGGCTTAGTCGTTTTGAGCTGAAATCATTAGCTTCCACTTTTAGCATAACAACTCCTGGCTAAATTAGTCTACGGTAAGCTATTAGAAGGGATGTCAGAATTAAAAACGTTTTTGGAAAAAAGCCTGGTTTGAACCTTTGTTATCAGCCCTTGGGCAGGACTCACCGGGTCCTATTTCTGGTCACTTGACAGCTGTCACTCTGATGTCCCAGGCCCCTTCTCAGCAGCCTGCCCCTGAAATGAAAACACACGGGCTGTCTTTTCTCCTTCCCACTCTCCCGCATGGGTCGAAGTTTTACTTTCCCAACATGTTAAGAAATAATAGATTTTGCCCTGAGAATTTGAAGTATTCTATATTTTTACCTTTTCCTTATTTAAAAAAAAATTGTATATGTGGGATGGGATTAACTGCACAGGCTTACACGCAGGGGGTTGCTGGCCGATTGTTAAAATTTCCAGTGGTTAAACATAGCAAGCATTAACAATGTTACATCTTACAATTACATTATGTTAAAAACAGAAGTAATAAATACTCAAAAATCATAATTTCCCAATTGCTTTACTATATTTTGTCATCTTTGTTCTAGAGGTGACTTGTGTTTATCATACCTCTGTAGTGAAAACGGCATATAGTGATGGCATTTTTTTCCAGCTTTGTTCAGTGACATCTTCTTGGTGGCTTGAAACAGGCTATAGAAGGGCTATTTACACTGGAAATCAGCAAATACTCTGTCTTAGAGTTTGCTTGTTTTGTTGATTACCTACACTTTTGTTGACTACCTAGAAAGTGCTGGAAACAATGTTTATGCATATTAAACGTTGTCATGTCTGTATCCATGACATTGTGAATAGCACAAAAAGCTTAAGGGAATATTCTCCCATTATGTGAAAACTATTATCTGATTTATCCAAGTGAACTTTTGACATACAAAGAAGTTATTTCACATGTGTATTATTCATGTAAACAAAAACATCAATATTCAGGTCAGAACTATATAGGCTGGCTACAGTTACAAGAGTCTGGTAAAAATCAACAAAAGCATTCTTTGAGAATCGACTACACGGAATTTACAGCCAAGAGTGCTGTGTATTTTATTATTGTCAATGGTGTGTCCTGTATCTTTAATACTGGGAAAATTTATAATAAACATATACACATATATACATAGATTGTCTTTTCAGAGAGCTGGTTGGTGACCATTTACGAAAACACTATTACCTAAAAAGGAACTTTTCTGGGATGGTACATATACTTTCCTGGGATGATGGAAATAGTACATGTGGATTGCATATTGCACTGTTCCCCAGGTTCGTTCTAGAGAAAGAGGCAGCTCTCTCTGTAGATCATGGTCTATTGAGAATGGAAGCTGTCCCATGGTGACTAGTTATTTTAATCTTTTTAGTAAGATTCCAGTTGTCTCCCAAGAAATCCCATGGGCCTGTGGTACTAACAGGTCCCTAAGACGCGAGAGTCTCCCTCTCCTGCTCATCTGCAGCTGGAGGGCTGGGTGGAGGTGCACCTCTGCCCCTTCCTCAGCCCCAGCCACTTGTCTGAGAATCGCAGGCTGCACCGGGCACTTGTTCAGGTAACAAACCACTCCTTCCTAAGGCTGGCAGCGGCTCTCTGCATGCCCCTCCTGTTTCACAGGGGCCTCTTTGCACGCCCATTCCTCCAGGAGGTCAAACTTTCTGAGGACCATGGTAGTCAGAGAGAAGGCGGCAGAGTGCTGAGTCCAGAGCTGGCCCCAGGATGCCGCCCTGTGTCCTCGCCCATCCCAGAGCGACCTTCTCCCTACAGTGTCAGCTTCACACCCTAGTGCCTCTGGTTTCACAGTTCCTGTTTTTTCCTGAAGCAAAGCCAACTTTTCTCAGGACTGGGCTCTGCAGATGACAAGCAGTTTCTTTCATTTGTGTCTTGTGTCGAGTCCGTGACACCAAAGGAAAAAACTGTGTCAAATGGTGAATTCCACCCTCTCCTATGCCTCACAACTTGACCAAGACAGCGACAGCCACTACGTGCGGCCCTTTCACTCTGCGCTTCTGCGATGCTTTCTTTTGCCTCCAGCCCCGTTATCCTTTGCCGGAATCCCTTGATCCTTGGGAGCTGGGGGTGTCTTCAGGGATTTATGCCTGATCTGTTTAACATCCCGCAAAGGCCCAGTACCCAGCTGAGCCTGGCGGTGCCACCCTGCAGAGAAGGTCAGCCTGGTCTTCCCTTCTTGAGAGCTGATCGTCTCTTCGGGAGCAAGCTCACACATGTGGCAGCAGCTGTACAACACGAGGTCGCATTTGAAGGGTGTGTGGCAGCTCGGTACAGTCACTTCTCAAAGAACTTTAAATGGATTCCCCCAGACTAAGGATGCGCCCCGCTGGATGCTTCTGCCCATTATCTCTGTCTGCATCAGCACCATCTGGACCAAGTTATCCCCTGATCAAGTTTCAGTCCCTGCTGAGTTACCCACAAGTGCAGAAAGAGCAGAGCTGGTCCGTGCAGCACCAGGGGAAGTGGCCCGAGGACTGGGAGCCGGAGCAGAGGCCAGCATGCTGCCCCGCCCTACGGCCCCAGGGAGCAAGGCCAAGGCCATGGAGTGTCCCACGTGGACCCAGCACCTCGGTGGAAGGGGCCGCTCTTGTCTCAAATATCGTTTGGGCCCATCAAGTTTAGAAATGTAAAAAGTGCACTGGACACCTTTTCTTTGAAGAGGACACAGCAAGAGGAGACAAATTTAAGTGTCTGCAAGACGGGTGGATAGTAGGCAAATTGGCAAGTTCATAAATATTGAAATGGTTTTCTGGATAACGTGACAGCATTTCAAAACAATGTCCAGATCCTGCTGTAGTCTCTTCAGGCATAATTTTGTTTAAAGGAGAGTCTGGATAGTCAACCGTCATTTTAATATGTGGATTTCTGTTTCCAAGACAACCCAGCAGTGTGCTGAAAACTGTTAAAAACTGGCCCTGCCGGGGGGAGAAAAGGCCCTGATGGGTAGGGTTTGCCGATTTCCATGGTGTAAACACTGCCACCTCTGCCGACTCCCAAGCTGCCTTTGTGACGTCACTGAGGGCAGAGCTGGGCAGAGATGCCAACAACTGGCTTTCGTGAGCCAGCAAGAGCCAGCCCCATCACAGCGCGGACAATCCCTTGTCGGAGACTTTGCTTTCCATGTACTCTGGGATGTTCCCCTGCCACGCACTCCCTTCCTGTCCTGAGCAGAGCAGAATTCTGGAGAACCTAAGTGCTCATGGCGGGAGAAGCCAAAGCAGGAATGAGGCAGGTTACTTTGAGAGGCTCAGATGCAGCAGTTGGAGCTGCGTCCCCCTCAGTCGGTGGGAGAGCTTGGAGCAGCGGGCCAGTGGTCCACAGCCCGAGCATCCCTTCTCCAGAGAGACCTGCGAGCTGCCCGGCGAGGCGCAGTGGGGGCGGGGGGGGGGGAGCTGGGATCTTTGTACCATTCCCTTTAATTTCTTTGTATGTTTGAAAATCCCCAGAATTCTAAAACACCTGCTCTGGCCACCTGTCAAAAGGCTGCCGTGAGGGTCAGCTGAGACAACGCATGTAAAACCACATTGCACTAGACTAGAAAGGGCTTTGTGTGTGTAATAGGCTATTATTAAGTTAGTTCACACCTATGAGTATTTGGACACTGTACTTGAATCATCACTTTTAAAAGACATTTCTTATAAGTTAAAAGAAATTAAAACGTAAGATAAATAAAGGGAAAAAAATCACCTGTTATCATCTTACAGCACTTTGACGAATCTTATCACGTATATTTTATGCATAAATCTGTAAAAATTTATAAAATTTTACTTTAAATTTATAAAAATATTCGTATTGTTTCTACTCTTTATATTGCTTATTGAATACTATGTCATGGACACATTTTATTTGTCATTACATATTCTTTTACAGCATAGACTTAAATGTCTGTACAAAATCATACTGTTTGGATACACTGTGATTTGTTTACCACTTCTCACTTATTGGACAGTTTTATTATTTTTTGCTCATATTTGATACACATCCTTACAGACAAAATTTTTAGGCATAGTCTGCAACCATTTCCATAGGAAAAAACTCCTAGAAGTGGGTTTTCTGGACCAAAGGATATTTTGGCAGATTTTTTAAAAAGTGTTAAATGAGATCACATGCATAATGTGTTTAGAACGGTGCTTGATGTGTGTGTGTGTGTGTGTGTGTGTTCAAGGCCCAATAATTGGTAGTGATTATTGACTCTTGCTATTCATTTGGTTCGCAGATGATTGCTGTCTTGTTCTCAGTGTGACTTTATTCTGGGAGGTGGGATTTTTCTGTGTTGTTTTCTCTGGGAGCGTCGTGAAGAGACTGTGCTGGCAGGACGGAGGTTATCCTGGAAGTTTAGAGAGCCCGCGGAGCCTCCAGGAATCAGGGATCAATTCTCTAGTCCTGCCTTTTATGTTGCTTGTTGCGTTTCCTTTTGGCCACTTGCCCTGAGAAGGTCGTGGGTTGAGGGAAAAAGAGACAGACTAGAAAGCTGTCAATCCTTATTCATCAGTAACTTTGCAAAGACTCTGAATGTCGGGAGAAAGTGGAGTTTCCGGTTAAAACAACTTGGGGGATTATGTGTGGATTTCACTTGCCCTTTACGCGTCTGCAGGTACCTGAGTGTTGCCTGTGTGTGTCCCTCCCGCCCCCGCCTGGCTCTGAACCGGCTCCCAGAGGGCAGAGCCGTCCGTCAAAGCCAGGCAGGCGTCCAGCTCAGGTAACCACTGCACTTACACAATTCTCCCTTTAAGAAAGGTCAGCGGGGAATGTGTTCCCTCCTGTTTCTACGCTTCTGAAGATTTTCATGGCCACGCTAACCCACTGCGGCCCTGGGCCAAGGCCAAGTTGCCCATCAATATTGTAGAGTAGCGGTGTTATAAAATTTATGGAAGACGCACAAAGGACAATTCCCTGAAGTGACCAGCCCACTGAGAGGGGATATTGGCTAAAAGGAGATTTCCCACTTTGAAACGGTGTGAGAGTGAGTGCCCAGCTGGGGAGACCATTTATATGCATGAGCTCAGAGCTTGGGGGAGAAGGAAATCTGACCTGGTTTCAAATCCCACCTACAACTGTTAATTTATTTGGTTATCTATTAACAGTCTCCTGGCAGCTTACTTTTATGTTGAAAATTAAGTGCTTGATTGATTATTTTCTAGAACAGAGATGGGATGTTGTTCTATACTTAAGCCAAGCCATTAGTGGGCTCTCTCATTACCAATCTCTTTTCCTTCCTTTCTTGGTTCATTTTGCGTGTGTGTGTGTGTGTGTGTACACGTACATGTACATGTTTGTGCACCTGAAGTTTGGGAGAGTGGAGGTGGAGGAAAGGAGTCTTTGTTCTGAAAGTAGAGGGAAGCTGGGCTTATATACCTTCCCCACACTACACATCCACAAGGATTTTCCAATGTCCAAGGAGAGGTGCTTAATTCTCAGCATAACTCACAGGTAGAAACAGAGTCCCAGAGAATTTTTTATTATGATGATTTCATTTCATTAAAAATTTTAGCATAGGACCTTTTGTTTTTAGAAACCGCAACTCTCCCTTTATCTGCTTTAGAATATGTTGAGGAGGGTACAGCTCAGTGGTAGAGCGCCTGGCTTATCATGCATGAGGTCCTGGGTTCAATCCCCAGCACCTCCATCTAAATAAATAAATGAAAACCTAATTACCTCCCCTCCAAAGAAAAAGTTTAAGAGTATCTTCTTTAGAGGAATCTTCAAATATTTCCATCTTCCTCAGATTTGCTTCTGATGATTGGAACTCTTATTTTTTTCAATTGGGTTTTAAAAATATTAAATAGGTACTAAAATGTGGGTCCCACTGTTCAGGACACATTTCTATTAAACAGTCATGCTCCTGTTCAGATACAGTTAAAAATAGAGTCACCCCTGGCAGGGAAAAGACAATTTGAAACAACGTTAAAAGGAGGAGGTGGATGAGGCAGAGCAGAGAGAAATTCTTCCAGATGGAGGGTCTGAGATGAGGATCTGGAGGATCCCCATACAACTTTCGGCTTCACTATAGAAGAGGACACATTTCTTTCCTTATCTTTTAAAAAGAAGACACATTTTGTTTGCAAACTGAATCTTCATTTAAAAGGATAAGGCACTTTTATTTTTTTTCCTTCCCATGTTCTGGTCTCTGAACAGAACTTTGGCTCCTACAAAGTTGTTCTGCAAAGTTCTCAAGATCTGTTTCCCAGCATCAGCGTTTTGCCTGGCTAAGCTCGATACACACACGTAGGTGTTTATTTTTTTTACAGAAATAAAATCTCAGTAGTAATGAGCATGGGAGCCCCTCCTGTTCAGTGCCCTAACTATTTGAATCATATTTCTCAGCAATTCAGAAATTAGTCTGACCTTTGCTCAACGTCGTGTGTGCCAGGTATTCAGGGCTGTTTGGGACAATCTGTGTAGTGTGGGAGCTGACATTTGCGCTGCAGAATGTGACCTGCTTTGTGGGACCAACCTTTCATCTATCTGACAAGTCCTCGTCTTTCTTATTGGCGGTCAGCTCTACTGCCTCTTGGCCCGTTTCTGAGGGGGGTTCTGGTGGCCAAGGAGAAAGCCCTTGGCCTTTGATGGCCCTCACACATCTGTCCAGAGCAGGCTTCGCCACTGGGCAAACCTTTGGAAAGGAAAGTGCTTGATTTTCAATTGATGGTGGAGTGTTGACCGTCGTGCACGTGAGTGTGTGTGTGTGTGTGCACACGTGTGTGTGTGTTTGTATGGGGGCAAGAGGAGGGGGAGGAAGCCAATTTATAAATCACATGTTGCAAATCCTTTCACTCTGAGCCAGCTGTAAACTCATTTCTTTGCTCTTCTCAAGCTCTGATTTATGTGCTGGGATCGGGGGTTTGCGTCCCTCCTTCCGGCTCTAAGTTTGGATTTAGCCGGCTGCCCCATAAAAATGTTTGGTGATTTGCATGCCCTGGGCTGATGGAGGTGCATTCTTCATATGCCCATTTTTAGATGGATGGTCTCTGTGGGCCTCTGCCCTTTTGTTTTCTGGGGTTCAGAGGTTACATCAAAAACCTCCCTGCCTGCTGCCTGATGTGACCTTTGAACTCCAAAGGGCACAAGATCAGGAGGCCGTAAAATCAGGCACAAACACTAAAGGTGTCATTCTGATTGTCCTCTGAGGACAGGAGTGTAGGGCTGGGTCACGTGATTCTGGGTGGAGGGACGACTGAGAGAGCAAAAAAAGCAGGGAACGCTGAACATCTGAATCTCAATCCATGGGCAGGAAGGATGTAAAAGAGCCTCGGGGGATGGCGTTACGCAAATTGCTAAAAATGTCAGCTGCATCTTTCTCCGCCATTTCTGGTGGGACAGCCCCGAGACCATCCAGTGCGCCAAATCTGCAGCCTGCTGGGCGTAAGATGTTGGCTTTTAATTGTGACACCACAATCAGGCTCACTGTCCTGTACGCTGCCTGCCCGGCCGGCATGGAGGCAGCAGGAAGCTGTCGGGAGAGGGTCTGCGTGCTGGCATTTGGTGCTCAAACTCTCAGGAAGGACACAGCAAAGCGAGGCTGAAATCTGAGAGCTGCAGCCTGCACGGCTCGGAAGGAACAGTTCTATATTAGCTATTGGCTTTTTTTTTTTCCCCTCAAAGGGGAAGAAGCACTGGTCCAGTGTCAAACCTCCCAAGAGTCTATCATTAGAAAGTGGACAAATCTATTTGGAACAATGATGCAGATCTCCTGGTGGCTGGCTAGCACTGCGGGGCAAACCAAAACAAACAGGCAAGGGAAGGGCAGTGGGGCCCCGCAGAGTCCATGTTCCTGGACACCAAATACACTATCCAGAATACTCTAAAACCATAAACGGGCTTCTGCTTATTTTTGCAGAGGTGTCCAAGGTCTCTCAAAAAATGCATGTGAGGCTCATTTGCATCCCTGGTGGCAGGGAAACCTTCCACAGCAGCAGAAAGGAGCAGGAAGGTTCCGGGCCTGGCTCGAAACCTACAGCTGCAACTCAGCTGCCGTTGTGGGAAAAAGCCCCTAAAGGGGATGAGAAGTAGGGGAGGGAAGCCGGGGGACAGCGACCCCAGGACCAAGACACCCCGGGGGCATCTGTCCTCAAATGTTGTTCTCCTACCCAAACTGAGAGGAGGGAAGGGACATTTTTGAAAGGAGAAGAGAGGTATGGAAATCTGAGCTCTGCTCTTGAGGGCACAGAGAGGGACGCATCTGGCCGGAAACTCTGACCGGAGGCTGTGGGTTCCAAGGCCTTAGAGGGCCAGGAAGATGTCTGAGAATTTTAGGCTGAATACTTGAGAGTCAGGAATGAAGGGTCCAGGAGAGGGACATGGGGAGCCTGGGCCTGACAAGAGCCCCAGGGGGAGGATGGCTGTCACAAGGGCTGCTGGTTCATCTCAAGTTGGGGAGGGATTTGCAAATGTGGGGAAAGAATGCAGGAAGGACAATTTCTCTGGAATGACTAGGATTTATACTTACTCTAGGCCCTGGGCATTCAGGAATTAGCTCCTGGGAGGAGCTGAGCTGCTGGAACAAAACTCTTGTCTGTCTCTACCTCTTAGAGTGGATATTTTGAAGGTGGGGCACAGTTCCTGTGTGGATTGACTGAGTTTTGAGGGTTTGATGTACCAATGTCTCTGAAAGGTGGCATCTTCCCAGGTCTGAGACCCAGTCTCCTGTCTTGTCTGATCACCTGCCTCGTCTCTTGGCATCTGCTCTGTGAAAGGTCAGACCTGGGTTCTTGTCCTTTCTTGGATCTGGACCAGTGGCAGTTTAAGCCCCCAAGTGACTCTGGTTTGCTCATCGGAGAAGGAAGTCACCCTGGAGGGGGAAGGGTGTAAATCCCAAGACTATAGGGGAGTAATGAACAGAGGACAATTTAGATTGGGGAGAGCTGCGGGAGCAGGGTAAGTAGAGGGCTGAGGACAGCTTCTGGGGGGCCTGTTTTTCACAGTGGGGTAGGGGAAGATGCTCCTTCAAGTTGCCTTGGTCTGTGGGCCTGCCGTGTGCTACTTGCCTTCTCCACTTCTTTGAAGCCCACCTTTCCCCTAAAAGACCTGGTTAAATACCTCCACCTCCAGGAAGTCTTCCTGGACCAGCCAGCGCGGAGTGGGCTTTCGTTTCTGATCACTTGGAGTACCATTCATTCAGTATGTGTTATGCTGGGTTTCCTATTGTCAATTAAATAGACTGCACATGGGCATGTGTATTTCTGTGTGTTTATCTACATCGACATCGAAAGTCCTTCCGCAGCTTAATTAAAGTCTCCTCCAGAGCAGGACATTTGTCTTTCCTCTCATTCATCCCCCTCTCTAAAAATATTTCTTGGTTAATTGATGTATTGACTTCTCGGGTACACCACACATCTTCCTGTGATGGGCATTCCTATTATTAGAAGCTGAGCAGGAGAATGCTGACTGCAAATCCTCCCCAGGCTCCCTACCGCAATACTCCATGGACGTGCAGAATATCCACACAAACGACAGCAGTGCCACGTCGCTTCCACGCCGCGGTGCTTTTGGAGGGCCTAGGGCGTAAGAGTTCGGTTTTGGTGGGTGTAGAGGGTGAATCAGGCCGGACAGGTAAGGCTGTGACACCTGGGCCCCACCCTCAGAGATGCTGATGTAAGTGTCCTGACCTGAGAATCTGGCATTAAGTACGTCTTACAAGCTCCCCAGATGGCTCTACTTGTAGCCAGGGTTGGGGGCTGCTGCTCTGTGTGGTGAAGACCATCTCCTGGCCCCTGTGCTTACCCATCACAATTTGCACCTGCTCGGATCTGCAGTCTCTGAATCTCAATTCCAAATTAATGGCAGAGGACATTTGATTGGCCAAGCTTGGGACTAGGGTCCACTTTAGTCCAATGGGCCATGGTAGGGTGGGGTTGGGTTGCGAGGGATGAAGACACAAATTATCAACCTGGCTATTGCTACTCCTTTAAATTTGGAGTCTATTTCCAAAGAGTGGGAGGTTGTGAGCTGGACAGACATCCCCAGAGATGACTAATACAGCTCCTATGCCAATATGGTATCAAACTCTCCTGCAACTATTTTGAGGTCTGTGAGCTCTTCAAGGATGGAAACCCTATGTATTAATCAATTGGGGAAACCTTATGTATTAATCATGTTTTTAATTTTCTATATTGTATGATGCTTTGACATCTTAGGGCCTTACAGACCATGGAGAGACTGCCCCTTCCACAGCGAGCTAATTCCTGGAGCTAGCAAACAGCCGTCTTCAAGCATGCCTTTGATATGCACACCAACTGATCCCAGGTCCATCCACCCCATTCGCCTCCTTTCATCAGGTTTTGGAGGTCCAGGACATTATCCCCCTGTCCTAAATCACCCCAGGATTGGGCACCGGACAATGAGGGCAACCCAGATTCTGCAGTTCTTCAAACTATCCAATCCCAAGCTTCCTTAGCTTCTTACCTTGCCTCACCCATTCCTTCTCATGAAAACCACCAACAGAGACACTTGTCCTTTCTTTCCTCACTCCTTCTGCCTCCTGACCACCCCTGGTGTGCCCTGTACACTGTGGCATGGTGTGCACCGTCCTCTTGGGAAATTGTAAGTAAAAACTATCTTCTTGGTTTTTTTCCTTTTTTTTTTTTTTTTTGGTTTAACATTTGTATTCACTCATATGACAACCATGCAGAGCATCTTACATAATACTTTTGGCATCCCAAAAAATTCCTTTGTACTCCTTCAAAGTCAATACCCACATACCCAGAGGTAACCCCAATTCTGACTTGTATAAGTTTTACATATTCTTGAACCTCATATAAATGGAACTGTTTTGTCTCTGGCTTCCTATACTCAACATATGTCTGCAATTCATCCATGTTGCAAGTATTTGTTGCTTATTCCTTTTTTTATTGCTGTGTAGTGTTCCATCGCATCGGTATAAAATATATAGGACTGGCTTGATGAAAGACAAACTGTCTTTTCAGTAGTTATCTCCTGATCTCTTGGCCTCAATGTGTATGAATTAAAATCAAAATCTTTGGTACATTTTAAAACACCCCAACAACTGGCACAGTTCCTGCCACATAGAAGATGAATGAGAAATATTTGTTGAATTGAATGGATTAACTTGGATGGATGCATGGATAGATGAGAGACCCCTGAGAATTTCGTGGGGCACAGGTGTGACATTGTATGTCTGATCCAGCCCTGGTGATGGATGCCTGTGCCTCTTCTCTTGTGCTCCCTCCTCTGTCATAAGAAGAACCATAGGTTATTACAGTGGAAAAACAGAATGGAGGGACCAAGTGACTCCCTGGAAAACAGCAATCAGACTGAAGACCCAGGACAGAAGAAAAGGTGTGAGTTCAGAGTCCGTGAGCTTGTGGGAGTGCTTCTTGGTGTTTGCAAATAGAGATGATGAATGAGTTTGTTCTGACATTTGTCACCGTGCCAGCCTTTCTCTACCCTTCTCCTCACATTCTCTCTCCAAGATAGAAGATGCTTGGCACCAAAGAACTCTTTTCCCTTCCGGTCAAAACTGGGGAAACTGACAAACTCGATGCTGGTTCATTAGAGCCCTCGATGAATTATGGGACGTAGAGGGCAATCGTGACTGGAGCACAGTTAATGAACCCAGGACCTCCAGTGATGGATGGATGGATGGAAATGAACATTAATCTACTCTCACTCTCTCCGATGATGTCATTTTTAACCAACCGTGAACATCACCCAGAAGCCAACCCGGAGCCAGAGCAGTGACAATGGGGGTGGGGTTGCCGAGGAGAAATGTGCACCAGATTTCAGGATCCTGACAGTTGGGCCTGCGATGAGTTCATTTAAATGCTCCGTTTAGCTCTTGAATTAAAACAAGACAGGGCTAAAACTTTAATCAATCCAGTGCAGCCGCCACACTCAGGCATGAGCAGGGAATAGAATGAAGGTCACAGGAGAAGTCCAGGAGAGAGAATCTGACAGTCTGTGCAGATGAATGGGGTTATGCCAAGTGGCCTTTGAGATGAAAAGGAGGCCCAGGCCGGCAGTTCATTTAGAACAGGAGTGGCAATCTGTCTATAGCTGGTGCCAGATTCCTGATCCCTGTTTTTCTAGAGCATGCAGGGGGGGGTGTGTGTGTGTGTATGTGTGTGTGCGTGCGCGCACGTGTGTGTGTTCATTTACCTGAGTGGAAAAATACATAAGAAACTGCTAAAGAACCTAAACAAAATCCCTCTTCCATCATGTTCACCTAATTAGAGACTTATTTACAGTAGTTAGCAACTAATTTCTAGGGAAGGTTAAGTCATATTTTGATGTTCTTGATATTTCTTTGCATAATCTGATTGCTTTAATCTAAATTCCTGAGCTCAAGTGAGGGGTGGGGATTTTGAAGCCAGTGCTTATATGTGACAGGCAGGGCTGTGGCAGCGTGAATATAAATAGCTAATAAGTTGCAAAGCAGGGGACAAGGGTGCACTGGGACCCAAATACTAGCTTCTCCTCTGGACTTTGCTTGGCATCTTGCAGGCACACCTCCGCAAGGTGCAGGGGAGGCCAACTGTCTTCTGTGTGCTTACAAGAGGCCCAGGGATGGGGGAGGACAGTGGACATGGTAGGAAGCCAGGAGGATGCTGGGGAGACCTTGGGGACACATCTGCTGTCACTGCATGTCAGTCATATCTGGTGTGACTGCAGCCCAGACGTTCCCCCTTGTGACACCCCACCCTCATTGCCTTGGCCCTTCATAGCCTGGAACTTGGACACTACCCTGGGAAAAGGGGAGAGAAGCCTTGTATTAAGTATGGCTGCCTCCATCCTGTCTGCCCAGATAGCCTGATTGTGGCCTGTCTCCCTGCTACCTCTTTGACTTTGTCTCTCCTACCATCTCTCCATCTCTCTCTCTTTCTGCTGTAGCCACTCTGGCCTCCTTGTAGATCCATCTATGACAAGACATACTTCTGCCTCAGGGCCTTTGCACTTGCTGTTCTCACTTCCTAGCAAATACTATGCCCAAATATGCTCATGGTTTCTTCCCACATCACTGTGTAAATGCTTCCTTTTCAGAGAGGCCTTCCCTGACACCTTATTGAAAATAACACCCCCATCCATCATGCTCAGTCTTGTTTTATTTGTCTGCAGAGCACTCATCACCACTGACAATATATAATAAATGCCCCCCATATATATATACATGCATTTGTCTGTTTACTGTCTCCTTCCCACCGTTAGGATGTCGGCTCCATGAGAGCAATGACTAGGTCTATTTATAACCGTGGTGCTCAGAACTGTGCCTTCCTGAATGAATGGGCGAATCCACACAAGCTTCTGCCCTGCTGCTTGGGCACACGCAGAGCACGGGGACTGGGTGTCACCCTGCCCCTTGGGGCTTCTGTCCCACACCTCTGCCTTCCGGACTCGCCATTTAAGCCCTCCCTTCCTTCTTTATTTCTCAGCTCCCTCAGCCCGGAGAAACTTTATCTAGCCTGGGGCAGAGCTGTCTGGCTCTGACTGATCACGTATTCTTCCAAATCTATTATTTATGCCTGAGTCCTTCAGGCCTGAGGCTTCTTATGCTCAAAAGCCAGGCTTTGAAACACATAAAGCTTCCTTCCCCCCCTTAAAACTCTAGTCTCTGCTGTGAGTCTCCAAAAGCCTATTTTGTAACGTAGAAGTGAGAGCTTGATTCCTTTTACTGCATTTTGCAATGTCATCACTTTCCTAATGCAGGACTTGTGAATGTCCCTGTGGCTGCCTGTATCGGAGGGCAGGCCAAAGGGTAAGGAATAAGGTAAGCTTGGAAGAGCAAAATATTATCGGCCACAAACTGCAATAGAGGAGCTCCCACTGAGTGTTGCATGCGCAAAAGACCTCAGGAGCATCTCTTTAAAGCACTTTCTGCTTGGTGCTAAGGAATTAACAAACAGAACTAAAAACAGTAAAGCCCAGTGTTGCTGGGGATGTGGGGAAACAGGATGCATTGCTGATGCTGCACTCATTTTGCTCCAGGATTTCTAGAGAGCAGGCTGGCACGGGTGTAACAAGAGCTACGAAAGAGTTAAATCCCTGGTAATGCATCGGTATGACCCCTGGTCATCCCAGTTGGGGAATCATTCCATCTGGGGAAAATACTCAGTAAGTATAAGCCAGAAAGAACAAATGAAAAATATCATTTCTTCAAAGATAATCATGGTGTTATTTAGCAGCCATGTCAACACTCGGGATAGGACAGTGGTCAGACAGGCTACGATGTGCTGAGGTGATGGGATAGGAGCTCTGTCTTTGGGGTCAGGGCAGAAGAACTTTGCTTTCACCAACAACCCCAAGCCTTGATGGCTTCTCACAGTAGAAGTTTATTCCTTGCCCACATCACAGTCCAACGGGGGTCGGTTGGGGAGAGGAGTTTCTCTACTCCGTACAGACACCCAGGGACCCAGGGTGAGCCAGTCAGTGGCTCCACCGTTTCCCCTCTGCATCTCACAGGAGGATGAGGGAACAGAGGACAGCACGGCAGACATGGTGCACCAGATCTGGAGGGCTGGAGGCAACATTACTTCTTACCCACATCCCAGTGGCCAGAACTCAGTCAGCCGGCCGCACCTACATGCAAGGAGGGCTGCGGGATGTATCACTACATGCCCAGGCTGAAAGGGTTTGGCGAACACATAGCAATGACCGCCACGTTGTTAAAATGCTGTGCACATTGACTATGTGGACATGTGGGAATTTACGTGTTAGATAATATTACACAGAAAAAGCAGAACACAGAGGCACTAATTAGGACTAATGACTAATAACTACATAATTGCAACTAAGTATATTCACCAACTCAGGAGTGATTTTAGAGTATAGTGAGCTTTTTAGTTGTTGAGGGTCTTTTTTTTTTTCCTCCTGTGATAGGGTGGGGAGAACAGGGGACGTGGACTCATGTGACTGGAAGCTGAGTTCTGTTATGCTGTTTACCTTTGTGAGACTTTTACATTAAAACCACAGATGTTTTTCCCAATTTTTTTTTCTGGCTAGAAAATAAATGCCTTTCATTGGAGAAAATTAGAAATACATTTTTAAAAGTTTGTAATCACTTTTTAACTCACTGCCAACCACTGTGGACATTGCTTTCCAGTCTTTTCCCCATGCCATGTTTATATATTTGAGATCTTACACTGTATACCATTTTGCAGTCAGCATTTCTTCACCTAATGCTCTCTCATAAATATTTCCCCTGCTGCTAAAATGATTCAAAAACATTAATACCTTTATAATATTGCATTCTGTAGATACGCTGCAATTTAAACTACTCTCTTACTGGGGGATACTGTTTCCATATTTTATGGAAATTATAAATTACTCTGTAAAGAATGTCTTTTACGTGCATCTTGGCCCACATTTCTGATCACCTTTTAGGATAGAATCCTTCCTTAAAGAGGAATTACCAGGTCAGAGAACAGGATTATTTTCAAGGTTCTTGACACGTGTCGCCAAACTGCCTTCCAGAAAGGTCACAGAATTGGTATTCCTCTCACCTCGCCTCTGCAGCGTCTGGTGCTATCAATCTTTCTGTATTTTACTAATTTGATAAGCATGAAGCTGTATCTGATGACTTTGCGGTTAATTTCTTTGATTCCCTTTTGTGGCTGAGCAGCTTTTTGTATGTGTATTAGCAGGTGGATGTATTTTCTCTTTTGTAAATCATCCATTCATAACGTTCACCCACTTTTCTATTTCTTTTCCTTATTGATTTGTATGGATGCCTTATATAGTAAGAATATTAACCTTTTGCCTTGTCATGTATATGGCTAATATTTTTTCCAGTTTATTGTTGGCTTTGCTTTTATTCATTTTTTTTTAAACTAGATATTTAAAATTTTTGTGTGGTGTCATCTGTTACTCTTTTCCCTTGTGATTTCCCACATTGTTTTAGGCTTGGAGAACTCTTTCAATTTGGGGACCAGATAAATATTTACCTATATTTTCTTAGTCTTTTTTCTTTTGTAATTGGGGGGTGAGATAATGTTAACATATCTGCAGTTTATTTTATTTTGTGATGTGAAGTGAAATTTAGCTGTTTCCCACCACCAAGAGAGCCAATTTTTCTAAAATCACATTTGAATAATTTACTTCTTTTTCACTGATTTGTAATACCTCCTTTATTAGCCATGAGGCTCCTATCAAAGTGCAGATTTTAGAATCTGTACAGTGGAAATAATAATCTGTGACTCAGTACCCAGATTGTTGTGCAAACAGCAGAAACGTAGGGATGGGAATGGGTTTGAGAGGAGAAGGCTGGGGGAAGAAAAGGAGTAATAGAGAAACAGCTGAGCTTTTTTGCGGTAATTTATTTCATTGTAGATACTATTAGACAAAAGTGATTTTCAAATGATTACATGGTGCAAGTGTTTAATCAGCTCTGGGCTGGTACACTCCTGATCAACTTGGTCTGTGAGTTTTCTGGAACTTTTGTCTCCCTGGGTTTTGACAGACCCCCCATGAATGGACAATGACTTTCACTCTTACTTTCCTATGCATTCGCCCATGTCCAACCCAGTCACGCAAATCCCAGCCACCTTCCTGCACTCCGGACTTTTCTTCTATTTCAAAACAAAACAAAGCCATATGACTCTGTGTTCAGAAAGCTGTGAGTCCAGGCAGAGGATTATTAAGTGCATTTTCTTCTTCATGGAGAACAATGGTGAAAGATCTAATATCCACCGGCCATGGGTAATTTTTTTTCTGTCATCTTTAAGGATGATGCACAATGTGTGAATACGGCCCACAACGGAGGCCTAATTACGATTCTCCAGTGAGCGCGCTGCATTTTGGAGGAAGTCTTAAACGAGCACTTAAGCGGTAATGCCTCTGAGTACACCACTGTGGATCTGGAGGAGAGCTTTGATTCCTGCACCAGGAGCAGACGACTCCCGGCGCTGCTCCCACAAGCACTTTTATCACCAGGTTATTAGACCATTATGGTGTACGACTGTCTTTTACCGCCTCTGATTTTTTTCTGTTGTCAGACGTGAGGAAAGTGATGTGTAATATGATCTCAAATGCTTTTGTTTGTTTTAATCTGCTGTTTTAATATATTATGGCTTCCTGCCATTCCCCTTTTCCAGCAGGGCCCTAGGGCGCCTTGGAGACAGTGGGAACCTGGAACATGCCGAGCACTTTAGGACTTTGGTGCAAAGTGTGGGATGCGCGCTCCTGGCGGGTGGGGTCTTAGAGCCAGAACGGACCCTGGAGGTCACTGGGAAGCGGGGTGGTCTGTGGACTGGGCCAGTGGAAATGTCCCCCCCAACAGATTTCTTACAAGCTGCAAGTTCCAGCAGGTGCTTGCACAGATTTAGGATCCAAAGCCTTCCTGGGATTGAAGTTAAGGTCACTTTCAAGAACCCAGCTTGACAGTGTTAAAGCAGACACATCTCCAGGAAGCTCTTCACAATGAGACTTCCGTGGTTTGGGGTATATAGTATGTGATGGTGACACCCA
Organism: Camelus bactrianus; assembly: GCF_048773025.1. Classification (NCBI taxonomy): domain Eukaryota; kingdom Metazoa; phylum Chordata; class Mammalia; order Artiodactyla; family Camelidae; genus Camelus; species Camelus bactrianus. The sequence continues at coordinate 16,728,586 of NC_133568.1, read as the reverse complement.
AGCCTGAGACACTCTAGTCATGGCTCTGTCACTAACTGGGCAAGCTCCTTTCCCTCTCAGGGCCACTACACAGCCCTTAAAAAGGTTTCCACTTATGATCTTTGGAGAGGAAAATTGGGCTCTGTTTAAACTTCCACTGAGATAGATCATTATTGAACAGTGTTAAAAAAATATATATAATTTGGCCAATAGAAGGTCTGCCATGAAAATCAAATTCAAAAGTTAAACCTGTGTTCATTATTTCATGGGAAAAAATGGCTTTAGGAGAGGAGGAATATTTCCCTTAAAGATAAGTGGTCTTTTGGTTCAAGATGGCAGACGAACACAAAAATCCTGGTGAAATGACAGTGAGGAATAAGTCTATCACAGTATGAGAATGGAAGCGGTAAGGCCAGGTGTATCCACAGCCCAGAGATTCTAATTTCTGTAAGAGATTCAATGAATGAACCCAAACAGAGCCATACACAGGAAGGAACTGAGCTGTCTGGAGAAGACTAGGGCCCCTCCTGTGCACGCTGGTACCAAACAATACAACTCTTTAAAAATCTCGGCAGTGGGTTGGGGAGGGGGTATAAGGTGCTGCCAGGTCTCAAGAACCGAGTTCACCATCAGCCACCACCACTGCCCTGATTCAGGCAAGAGGCCAGGTGATGTGTGGAAAGGCACATCTTCTCAGAGGAAACCCATCATGGCTTCCAATACTAGTCAACCGAGCATTTCATTCATAAATATGAACAGACAATCCAAGCTCAGCAGACAATAAAGAAAACAAGCAGCACGCGAGGGAAGACTAACACAAACAGAACCCAAGGGAAAAAGATTCCTCGGCAACGGAGAGATTGTTTTAAAAATCTGATTAGAATCCCCAGAGAGATCCAAGACCTTACACCCAGAAAGCAGGAACAGGTTGCTATGAAAAGAGATCTCCAGAAAACCAAAAAGAAGGATTGGAAATTAAAGGTATGACTGCTAACATAGAAAATGTCATAAAATGACTGAAGATGAATTTGATGAAATCTCTTATGGCACAGAGCAAAATGATGAAAAGAGGAACAATACGAGAGGGGAATTAAGAGGCAAAATCATCAGTCCAGAAGATCCAGCATTCAAGTAACGAGAGGTGCAGAAAGAAGGGATGGAAGGGAGAAAAAATGATGACATAAATTGTAGTAGTGTTGGTCTACCGAAGAAAGAAAAACACAAATGTTTCTGAGCAGGAAAGTGAAAAAAATACCTGTATCTTTAGGTGAAGCAATACGCCACAAAAACAAAGAGATTACAGACCTGCGCTGTCCAACAGAGTAGCCAGCTGTCACTTTGGGCACCTGGAATGTAGCTAGTCCGGACTGAGATGTGTTATGAGTGTAAAATACACTCTAGATTTCAAAGATTTAGTATGAGAAAAACAATGTGAACGATCTAAATAATAACTTTTAAAATGTTGAAATTCTGTTTTGGATTTATTGAGTTAAATAAAAATACACTATAAAATTAATTTCACCTGTTTTTTACTTTTTACAGTGGCTGCCGGAAAATTTTAAAATTACATATGTAGCACATATTATATTTCTATTGTACAGTGCTGTTCAGGAGCACGCAGAGAGAATGAGGGAAAGATTACTAATAGAGTTTTATAGGCATAAGAGTTCTTATTGAAACATTGGACGACAGAAGATAACCGTCTTGAAATTTCTGAGGGTAGGGGAAAGACCTTAAATCTAGAATTTAATGTCCAGCCAAGTTAAGTATGAAGGTAAAAGGAACACTTTTCCAGACATGCTGGATTCGGAATGAATTCAGAATCTTTATCTAACAAGCGATCTTTCTTTTTAAAAAATCATTTGATGATATAGTCTATTAAGAGTACGGGAGAGAGAAACAGCTCATGGTCCAAGAAACAGTGGTGGATTTCTAGGTATGAAATGAAAGAACTCTTGAGATGACACCTCGGCAGTACACCGAAAAACAGCTCAAATTAAAACACCAAGTCAAAAGACTGTAAAAGCAATTTCTCCAAGAATAGAAAGAGGATCATTTAGGAGGCAGGACAATTCAGGGGCTGGGAGCTCTAAACCTAGTAAGAAGACTTTGTTTTTTTCTCCTCTCAACAAGAATAAAGAAGCCCAACTAGAAATGCCAAGAAAACCGCTGAAAAAGTAAAAGTTTTGGTTCAAATACGAAACCCGCAAAACTGTGGCCTGAGCAGTTGATGGAATATAAGAGAATCCATTTGACCTTCAGCCTTGGGATATTCCTCTTTGAGAGAATCAGTGGCAAATGACCGTATTTCATTTTCAACGGATCTAATCACCCTACTTCCGCAGTGACTAATAGCTGTATGTAATCACATTTACATAATGATAATTAAGTGGTTGCTAGTTTCAGTTTTTGTAATCAAAACAGAAAACCCAATTTTAGTTACAGAATAGAATGTGCATGTAACAAATGACGCTGTAAAATAAAGCTACAGCTGGCAGGATTCACTGTTGAGAGCGGGAGGGAAGGGCAAACGCAGGGCTGCAACGTTCCTCGTTTTGCTTTGCGATGAGATGAGAGATGTGCAAAGATGAAAAAACAGAGGATTAGGTATATCCTTTAAAAGTATGAAGGAAACTCACAGAAAAACAACCAACACTAATATAAGTAGCAAAACAAGAGAGAGAGAGGTGAGTGGGGATGTGAGTTAAATTCCTTCTTTATCAAAGAGAATGGAAGTCACTTGACATTTTCTACTGCAGGTAAATTTAGAAATTGAGATCTAAGCACATTGTTTACAATTATGGTGGTAACTTATCAGAAGGATTAAAAACATGTTTAAAAGAGGTTTCCTCTGAAGTGTGGGACTTGGGTAGAGGAGGTGATAACAGTTTTTATTTAATGCTCGGATATGCTGTTTGGATTTTTAAACTGTGTACACATCATTTTGTTTCTGAAAATATGTTTATACAGAATTGGTGTTAGTAGGTATAAAGAAAGCCCTAATTAAAGAGTCGTTCTTCCCTGCTGGTGACACTTGCTAGCTAGGGTCTTTAGCTAATGATGCGTCTACTTGTCCTTTGGGGGGTCCCTACTCTGCGGCTGAGTTCCTTTTCCTTGCGTTGACACACTCCATCATTCTAAATCAACATGTGCACTTAACAGTGCTATTTAAGCCTTAATAAATATTGTATCAACATTCACGGGAGATGGTATGAAGAGAGATGGGAGCTGAAGAGACAGGGATTTTTCTTATCAGGGCTGTTGTGTACAAATCTGTCAAAGAGATGCACATAAGAAGGAAAAATTTTTCACAGAGAATTTGGAAAACTGGATGGAGAAACCCACAGTGCCCTTACACACTTCCTCAGGAATAAGAGAAAAGCCCAGAGCTCTCTAGACGGTTCAGGGCTCACCCTCCTGGCCCCAGGTAAACCTGCCTTAATCCATCTCTTCCGCTTGGTTTGTAACCGCTGCATGGTCACTCCAGAGGCCATGGGGTCTGGGTGCTCCTCAGAGCCTTCCCACGGGAAGGAAAGCCCTGCCCTTCTACACCAGCTGGCGCTGGGACCTGCCCTAGCCAGGGAGCGACGTGCTCCACCAGAAGCTAGCTTTCCCCAGCTCAAACCGGGGATCTGGGTCCCCCTTCCCAACACTCCCACTCTGCTTTTGCCGATTTTCTGCCGACAAGAGGGCTGCTAACGCTTGACTCTTTCCTGACCTCGCTTCTCTTGCTTTGTCGGGTGGCTCCAGTCTCCAATCTCCCCCAGGCCTGACCCTTTCGATTCCCACTGTTTCCCATTTGCTTCGAAATCTCATGTCCCCCTGAGCGAAGACAAGAGGGTGATGCAAAGGGAAATGGGACTCAGCCCTGCTTCCGAGCAGCTCACAGGGCGGTGAGGAAGATGGGGAGTCGTGGGGTAGGACCTAGTCTGGTAGGGACAAGGGCTACAGGGACTTGCAGAGCAGAGACCTCTAACTCAGACGTGTCTTAAAAGGTACATAGGAGTTCATAGTGAAAAGGTGTTTCAGAAAGAGGAAAGAGCATGGACAGAGGGCAGTAGGCAAAAGAGTAGAAGGAGCCTTTTAGGTACCTGCGACTAGCGCTCTAAGATTAGGTTCTAAGGTGAGAAGCTAGATGGAAATGCCAGGTTCATTTTGCCTGACGCACAGCAAGCCAAAATGCTGAGGCCCCGAGATTTGCAGCCAACAGAGAGTTTACTTGCAAGGCAGCTAAGCAAAAAGACGAGAGAATAAGCCCCAGATCAGCGTCCCCGGAGCAAGAGGCTGGGGGCTATTTATAGGATAGCGAATAAAGAAGCAGGGCAGTCTGAGGCGTAGGGAGCAGCGGGGAAAGGTAACTGGAAAAAAGTGTGATAATCGGTGTTCTGCGCAGGTGTAACTCAGCTGTCAAAAGGGCAATGGGCGGATACTTGCGCATGCCCGGTGGGAGGGCTGGGGGTCCTATCCTGTCTCATCCAGCTCAGCTCTAACTGGACACAGCTGACTCCAAGTTCCTGGAAAACAGCTCAGTCAAACATCTTGCTGTTTAGGCTGCGTGCTGCTTGGAGGGCGTGCAAGTGAAGGTAGGTGAAATGGATTTGACTAATTATCTGTGGTTTCAGTAACAGGTGAGGCTGGAGACGTGGGTAGATTTCAGATGGAGAAAAGCCTTAAAAGACATGCTAAAGACTTCGGACTTCATCCTGTGTTGGAGAACCACTGACATTGTTTAAGTAAGGGGGGGACACAACCAGATGAATGACTTAGAAAAAGTGAGCTGGCTGCAATGTAGGCAATGAGCTGGAGGGAGACAGTCCTGGAGGCAAGAAGATTAGTCAAGACACGTTTTAAAGGTCCAGTAATGAAATGATGGGTGTGAGGCCTTGAAGCAGGGCAGTGAGACAGAGAAGGGGGCAGATCTGAGAGATGTTGAGCAAATGGAATTGTCACCAACTAGGTAAGGGAGAAAAGGGACCCAAGGATGACTACCAGTTTCCAGACTGGGCAACTGAGTGCCCATTCACTAGGATGGAGGACACGATGAGGGCTTAATTTGCAGGAAAATGAGGGGTCGAGTGTTTAGTAGATTTTCTTAGTTTCAGATGCCTATGGAATATCTAATATGCAATTAAATATGACACCCAGGAGAAAGACTTGGGCTGTAAGTAAAGTTTTGAGAGTCACCAGCATTTGGGTCAGATCGGCCAGGAAGACTCTTGAAGAAGATAGAACACTGGGGGCTTCTAATGGTTGGTCTGAGGAAGATGAGGTCTGGGAAGAGACTGAGCAGCAGTGGTCAGGGATGCAGGAAGGCCCAGGAGGGAGATGGTGTTTGGGGAGCCAAAGAGGAGAACGTTTCAAAAGGGAGAACATGGTTAAGTGTCAGGTGCTGCTTAAAGGAACAGAGGATTGAAGGGGTCCACTGGATCTACCAAGCAGGAAATCTTCAGATTTCTTGGCAGGGCATTTTTTCAGGAGGGTGGTCCAGGTGGACCTCAGATTGCAATGGGTAAAGGAGTGAATGAGTCTTAAGGCAGGGGTGACTGTGGAAGTAAACTTGTTTCAAATGTCTTGATATGCAGAGAAGGAGAGGAAGAGGGTGATAAAGGGAGGTACAGATAAACTGCATACTTTGTGTGTGCTTTTGGTCGCTAACATAGATGCTGGGCCCAAAAGAGAGTGCTGATAATTATTTGTGAAAGGAATAAGAAGATGGTCTACTTGTCTTGAGAATAAATACCCAGTAAATGCTGGGCTGGTGGACTTACACCAACAGGGAAGCTCCGGAGTGGGCATTTGTGATTCTCGCTATAGCAAATCATTGAACACAGTCATTGAAATTCAAGTGCGGTGCCAGCGCATTTGAAAGAGGTCTGATAAAAATGCAAAGTGTATGCTGTCTCCAGTGACTTCAGTTAAGTAAAACATAAGCCTAGAGGGGAAAATGAACTTTTTCCTAAAATTTCACACGGGGAGAAAGCAGAAAGTTTCCCGAGTTTCTGAGAAATGACTAATGTTTCCAAAATGAAGTTTGATTGGGAAGGCGAGAAGCCAAAGGAGGTTGTGAGAGATAGTGAGGCAGATGGGATACGCAGGTTACTTCATCAGGCTCGGAGGGAGCGATGGAAATGCAAATCTAAAGCCCAAGCTGGATCCCCTGGTTGAATAGAAACACCCGAAGGCAGAATCAATTTTACAGCTAGATGATGACTGCATCTTCTGCAGGTTGAAAGCACAGAGGGCTCACTTTCAAAGTTCTCAGGAAATGACAGGCACATGGATTAAAAATCATTGCTTTTGCCAACCCACCGACCCTGCTCTTTCCTCCCACCCTTCCTGCTCTGGATCCAGCTTTGCAAGCCCCGGCACTAAGTAGCTTGTGACTGTACCCTGGCTTAGGAGGTAGGAGAGGCCAAGAGGTCTAGGGCTAGTGGAGAGCAGGCCAGGATGGGGCTCTCAGCATGAGGGCATGGAGCAGGGGCCTCTGGAGAGGGCCTGAAGAGGCAAGAGAAAGGGCATCAAAGGTAAATTTCATCTGCTTCTGAATTTTGCTGAGGGCCTGCTCTGAGTACACACGTGAGAGTGCATGTGTGTGTTATTGATCTAATGACTGCTCGCCCCCCATCTATATTGAGGATTAAAGCATATTTCGGGAACAGTGTACCAAACTGCTAAGATTGGAACTTTCCTGGGAACACTGGGTCTGTTGTATCACGAGATGCAGAGAGACAGGTAACTTTTCACAAAGATACGGCTGCTTTTCCCGGGTCTATGCTCAGGAAGCCCTGAGGGTGGAAGGGAAGCAGGTTTGCAGCTTTGGGACCACAGACAGGCTCTTAGCCCTCAGTTTCGAATTGCGCTGAGCTGGAGATTCTGCAAAGATGGAAAACTAGGGACAGGGAATTGGGGACAGGGAAGGTACCCCACTCCTTAAGTGTGGGCTGCATGTAGGGTTTTCCTTCCGAAGAGTAACTTTGTAGTGGAGAAAACTGACAAACACTGACCTCAGCCAGGTGATGAACTTGTATAGTTCACGTCTTACGCTGAACCCAGGTGTGGTGGTTGGTGTATGTTCATTTTTCATTACTGAACATGGAACCCAGTACCTGTCAGAGAGCAGGTGGATTCCTGTGGGGCACCCAGTGGGGTCCCTGCACTCAGTTCAGTTGCCTAAGGACACCTGAGAGTAAAAACTGGGTAACCTAGTAGCTACCCCTAGTTTAGAGGGGAAAAGCTCACTAGAAAGTAATGTGGTGATTTTGCAAGATCCACCCCCCCCCACACCTATAATTTTTTTTAAATGGAAGTACTGGGAATTGAACCCAGGACCTCGTTCATGCTAAGTACGCACTCTACCACTGAACTATACCTACATCCCCCTGCTTTTTTTTTTTTTTTTTTAACCTGAAGGAGCTGTTCATTCTAAAGAAGATTTTGTCCCTACCCACCTCTGAGAATATTTAGCTCTCAAAAGCACTGCCATCGGGAGCATAATCCCCTCCCGGGGCTCTCTGCTGTCTGGCCAGTGCCTCAGACATCCCTACACAACCTTCGTGATGCTTAGTTCTGTCTGCTTAATAGGTGGGCTCATTGCGCACCACTTGCTAATGCTGAAGGAAGAGGGCATTGGAGACGACCTACTTCAGGGCCGAATGCCGTTGCATCTTCTTTAAACGTTGCTTTTAAACACTCATTGCTAATATCTCACGGATAGGCATGTGTTACTGTGTCTGTATCATGGCGCAGACCCTGTGTGAGCTGACTCCAGGGTGGCCGAATGACCAGAGAAGCATGAACAACACCACGGAGGGGCACCGACACCTCCCCGAAGAGCCTGGGCTCTGACGCGCTGCTGCTTCTCTAGGTCATTCCTCTTGATTTATGCTTGAAAATTCACGAGCAAAGGAAATTCTCCCAGGGCAGAAGTCTATCCCTGGGTCCTCCCATCTCCTCTGTCTATTTGCTTCCCCTACTTTAAGACATTTTATCCGAGGCCCACAGGCCTGGTAAATTACTTCCTGGTGAGGAAGATGGTCTGCTGCCATGAGTTCATCCCGAATGTGGTGGTGATTTAATATGCTAATCTTAGCACAGTTTAGGTACATTTTCAAAGAGGATATGCACATGAAAGAGGTAGGCCTTAAGGGAAAAGTAAATAAACACAGTGAGTCTTTTAGATTTCTTCCCCTTTCCTTCCTCCTTCCCCGAGTGAATGTCTGGTATTTTGGGGAGAATGGAGTGAGGGGAGGCCTCTAAGTCAGTGTCTTAGGCTAGGGTCCCTGGGAGGCAGACTCAGACGCCAAGATCCACATGCAGGTTCATTGGAAAGTGCTCTTGGGAGCAGCCCCTGAGCAGAGAGGAAATCAGGACTGAGCAGAGGGAAATGTTGGCTGGCAGTTTGGGGGGTAAATTCAACTCAGGAGGATTATATTAGGAAGCCCATTTGGTCACAAATCCAATTCATGTCCTCTAATTCAGTTCTACCCATAACGCAGATTTTAAAAAAAGACTTTAATTTTTGTCTTAATTAGTTCTGAACTCAAGAAGACAGGAGAGTTATTTATATGGCCTCCTGAAAATCCATCCCAAGTGCTGAAGGTGAAGGCGATAACGACAGTGACAATGATAATGAAGACATTGAGGACCACGTGAAGCTCAAATAAGGTTACTCAAAACTAATTCTGTTAGCAGATGTATTTGCAGCCACTAGATAGTATGGATACCAGCTACTTTCTTTGTGGTTTCAATTCTGCAGCTCTTAGTATCCTTTAAAAATTCATTTTTGTGGGCACTTTGAGGACGCGCAGCCAACAGTGAAATCTTACCTACACGTCTGCGTGCGCCTCTGTGGCCGGGGAAGTCCTCCGTCACAGGTTGCCAGCTCCATGGAGTTCCACGCACATGTCCTGGGTGGAGTGCAGCAAGACTTGCAGATGTGAGCAAATGCTGAGCCGTAACCTACAGCGTCACAGCTGGGAACGCACTCTGGAGATGCTGGAGGGACATTTGAGCTGTTTGTCTTCACTTCCACCCACCTATGCCGCTTAGCGATCAGGACTTCCTGTTGAAAGAACACAGGAGTCGGAGTCCCAAGCTGTGAGTACTAGTCTACGCTCTGCCATTAACCCAAGAAAGCTCTACGCTGATAAAAGCTTAACCCTGGAGTCTGCTGCCTCCTGCAGCAAGTTACTCGATCTCTCAACGCCAGGTCCTTTATCTGCAACGTGGAGATAAGTCTAGGACTTGCCTCATGAGGTAGTTGGGAGAACAAGATGAGATAAACCATGTAAAGCGTTTAGCACAATGCCTAGCACACGGTGAACATCCATCCATGCAAGCTGTTGTTACAGGATGAGCATGAAACTCTTTGTACTTAATTATTCAGTGGGAATAACAGTGATACCTGCACTCCTGGCTGCGGGAAAAGTGCGACGAATAAATAAATGAATAGGAAAGTATTTTTTAAATGGCCATGTTAAGTATCAGTATTTATATTGAGATTAACAAATGCTCTCCAACCTTTTCTAACATAGGATGTGGATGAAACATGAACTGTTGTTGTAATGACCATGACCTACTTTAACAGGCCCGAGCACAGACAGTGTGGGGTATTGTGTGTGTCGGTTTGTTGAAGCTTCAGTCTAGGGGCAGTAAGTTGTCCTCATTAAGAGAGTTCAGTCCAGGGTGGTCAGCGAACATCGTCTCTCTGTGAATCTGGGCTGGACCTGTTATGGTTTTCTTTGGTCAGCAGGGGACAGCAGAAGCAATTATGCCTGTTCCATGCCTTGGCCTCAAGGGTGGTCCGAACAAAGGCCATCCTATATCAGCCAATCCCCAGCCATCTAGGGAGCCAACTGCAGATGCATGACTGACCCCAGCCAAGACCGGAACCACCCAGCTGAGACGAGTGCAAACTGACAGCCAACAGAACTGGGAGCTACAACGTGGTCATTTCTTTTAAGTCACTATGTTTTAGAGTGGTTTGTTACACAGCAAAAGCAGATACATATGTGTCTGAGGACCACCCCTATCAAATCTGATTGCTCTGGGATGGACCTAAGTATCCATATATTTTAAAAAGCTCTCCGGGTAATTTTACTGTATATTCAGAATTGGACACCACTAGTCTGGATAAAGACACTTAGTGCTTTACAGACTGGGCAATAGGTGAGTTTTCGCTTAGACCAAAGCTTCACCTAATGGAATTCCTTTGAGCTTGGATATATTTAAGTTTAAAATGACTAAAAGAACTCTTTAACTTGCTAAGTTATAGAAAATAATAAGCCAAGATATGACCTATACTGCTCTGAACATTGGGGTGCATGTATCTTTCCGAATTAGACTTCCCTCTGGATCTATATGTGCCCAGGAGCGGGATTGCAGGATCACATGGTAAGTCTCTTTTTAGTTTTTTAAGGAATCTCCATACTGTTTTCCATAATGGCTGCACCAAACTACCAGGCATAAAAAAGAATAAAATAATACATTTGCAGCAACATGGATGGACCTGGAGATTGTCATTCTAAGTGAAGTAAGCCAGAAAGAGAAAGAAAAATACCATATGATATCACTTATACGTGTAATCTAAAAAAAAAAGACACAGATGAACTCATTTACAAAACAGAGAAAGACCCACAGACATAGAAAACAAACTCATAGTTACCAGGAGGAATGGGGGTGGGAAGGGATAAACTGGGAATTTGAGATTTGCAGATACTACTATATATAAAATACATAAACAACAATTTCATACTGTATAGCACAGGGAACTATATTCAATATCTTATAGTAACCTACAATGAAAAAGAATATTAGAAGCAATATATGCAGGTATACATATGACTGAAACATCATGTACACCAGAAATTGACATGACATTGTAAACTGATGATACTTCAATTAAAAAAAAAAAGAATCAGGCAGTTTTTACAGGGGTATCCCTGGCCTTTTGTGACTGAGCATGGATGACAGATTTGTTGATTATAATGTGCGCTTTGCATCCGGTCAGAGGTAAGAGGTTGCCGTCATACTAAGCAGAGCAACTTTGCTGTCCTTTATGAAACCACAATGGGATGCAGCAGGGAGGAAGGATGCTTCATCCTTTCCATGCAAAAAGAAGCGAACTGAGACATGGTCAGTGAGTGAAAGCAGTTTATTCGACATTAATTGCAGAATTTACAGCACTACCATTTAATGATAGGAATAAAAATACGAAGAATCCAGTGTAAGCAATGTTGCAGCCAAGACATCAGGGTGGGAGATGAGCAAAATGGAAAATGCAAGTAACATTCAAAGAAATCTGCCAAAGGACTGGGAGTTTTCCAGGGGTGAGCAGTCCCCTGAGAATGGTGTGTGGTCCTCACACTCACGAGGATTGTGGGCAGCCACTGAACATATACCCTGTTGAACATCCTTTCGAAAGCTTTCAGCAGAGTCTGACTTAACATGTCAGAGATGGGGCAAAAGCTGGGTTATAATATGCTTTGGGAATATAGCCCAGGGTGAGAAGAAAATAAGAATGAGGATTAACTAACGTGTGGGTTTTCTTTTCCAAAACAGAAGAGAGTGCAAATTTTAGGGGTGTGTTTTCCTGATTTTAAATATGAGAGGTTATGTCAAAGGGATTGACTACAAATAAAAGTTTGAACTTTTCCTTTATGACTTTCTTGGAGATAATATCTGTAAAAGCAATGAAACAGGAAAAGAGGTATGTGTGTGACTCTTGGATCTCTTGTCATCTTGGAATCTGGGTAAAGGCCTAGGAAAGGTACCTAGATTTCTACCGAAGAGCCGTGTTTCTGGAGGAGCTGACCTAGAAGCCACGTGGTAGAGCACGGACTCAAATTCTTCCCTCTTTCCCTATTTTTCCTTCTCTCATTTTAGTCACCTTTAAAACCATAAAGCAACCAACAGTTTGGAAAAAAGGATTCAAGCCCCACAGGCCAGCATGTGAAAGTTAAAAAGTGTTTTTAACACCCAAAATTAACACCTCTGAGGTCAGGGCTGAAAATGAGAAAATAGCCCAAACTGACATCCTGAGAACAAAAACCAATTGAGAGAAAAGATACTGGCACTTGTTCTTACTGACTTTGGGGGGAGGGTAGTTTCTCTAGTTAGAAGTCATTGACCAAGAAAGAACCTATAGTGCCTGCACCAATAAAATGTTAGTCTGGGTAGAAATATGAGAATAGGAAGGAGGAACAAAATGACCAGGCTCTTTCTCTGCAGCCCAGGAAACCTCCTTCTTGGAGAAAAGCAGAGGATGAAGGAGAGAACTAACTGGAATGCTGGGCAACCCCTAATCATCTTTGCCCAGGAAATTCTTTGGCATCTGAGACCAGGGAGAAGGGACTGAACTCCTCTAGGATTGAGGGGGAAAATAAGAGTTGGTGGTTGGAGATAAGGATTAAAAGAGAGACCAGCCCTGAGATTATGCCCGTATCATCTCAGTCCCAGCCTGCCAAACTTAGACGTTCTTTGTCATTTTTTGTCCGGGGGAAGGTTGTCTTCTTGTTTCAGGAATTCCAGTTTGCCAGGTGTCTTATAACCTTTCATGGGAAGAAGTTTGCTTGCCCCATGTAGACTTGTGTAACACAAAACCACATAGTGAAGAAAAGAAATAGTATTCTGGCTGCAAGGAAGTATCCGTTAATGGTATGAATACCTATTCAACAGCTAAATAGTCTTCGAATAGTTAACCTTGCTTCCCAGGCAGCAGGTTTCCTGTCATAATCTGAAAAAATCTTTCCTAGACAGAAACTGGACTCTTAAACTGAAGGCCAAATTCGGTCAAATCAAGGGAGATGGGGAGAACCCCCTCAAGTTGGACAGCTTTTTGAATAGGGCTTTCCAACAGAGAGAGAGTAGGCAATGATGTGCTATGTTCTTGGTTGGCTCAATAGCTGTGGTTCAGCCTGTCCTCTAAGAAGGATCAATGTGCATGGTCCCTGAGAGAGGAGCCAGGCACAGAGAGGCCCCGGGGTTTCCCTTTCTCTTCTATTGGCCAGATCAAAGAACTGGGAATAGCCAAAATCTAAACTAGGAACAAAACAACAGAAAAACCCATCCATACCTTTCTTCGTTTGCCAAATAATTGTTTGCAAAAGTTATAGATGGAATAGCTAAACCGGTATGCAGAGGGAGAGTGGTAAGGGGGATTCTGATTTGAAAGAGCCCCACCGGATTGGAGTCAAGATGGAGGCAGACACCCTGCAGTGATGGTGCAGGCAAAGCCAACCAGCTGGGCCACCACCACCTTGGCTGGCGGAGCCCAGCTTGAGGACAGGTGAGTGGCTGGTGAGTGACAGAAGATTCAGGATTGCTATTTTCTCTTCCTTGCCTCTCCTGTGAGAATCTGGGTCTGCCTTCATGCTGGCACGTGCTTTAGGCCAGGGATCTCAGAGACGTGTTGGGGCCAAGAGAGGGTGAGGCTAGAAAGTTTGGGCTCAGCTCTCTTCAAAGCTGATCATTACAGAGATCTCTTCCTAGAGTGAAGATCTGCCTTCTCGTCCATGACCTTCCATTTCCCAGGCCAGGCCCACGTTTCCCCGTGAGAGCAGGAGTGGAATCCAGGCCAAGCTAAGGGAATTCCATAGTTCTGTGTCTCCAAGGAAAAGGACATTCACTGGCACAAAGCATTGAGTAAAAACCCTTTAATAACAAAATAACATTCACGATGGAGCTACTTCAGTTGTCTGGAAAACTCAGCTTACACTTGATTCAACATATCACTTTCCACAAAGTTTAAAAAAAAAAAAAAGACATAAAATGGCATAACAAAATATACCTTGAGTTTCATAAGACAAGTCTTCTTGGCAAATCCTAGTGAGCCAGACCCATGCGTCTCTCGTAATAAAAAGTGTTGGGCACACTCATGTCTCAGACAATCCTCTGTTTACTCTGGATCGAAAATACATTGGAACTTTGCAGAGTTTACAATACCTGCACCAGGAGGAATAGTGTGTGGGTTTGTGAGTGTGAGGGGAACATTACTGAAACAAACATTGATTTGGTTTATGGCGGAAGAACACATAAAGCTTTCTGGAAGATTAAACACTATTACAATCATGAACTTTCTTACAAAAGCCGACTTAAAATTCTTGGATCCATTCCCATCTTTGGCAGATTAATAAGAGGAGAAATAAAAAAGACTATATATTACAAAGCTTTCATGATCACAATCTACTTTATAAGGCCAAATAAAAACATGTACCTTTGTATTATTAATGAAAGCATGTTCCCAATATATCCTTATTGACAAGGAACAGGAATGCTCTCCTCTGGGTGATTTCCAATATTTTGCAGAGCAGTCTGCAGCTTTCCCGCCACGGCTTCCTAAGCTGTACTCCCATGCAAAATAAAGAGTGCTTGGTCGCTGACTTGGCTTTATGTCAAACATGTTGATTTGGGAAATAGGTATGAAACTTGAGATTGGGTCTCAGAACCCAAAGTTCAGAAAGAACAAGTCTGTCCAATCCACTGCAAGTGAAAGATACTTTTTGAGATATAGAGGCTTCAGAGAATTAGGGGGTTTAAACAAAGATCGTTTTCCTAAACTGGGTTTCAAAACTTCTTATACCCTCTTTAGGACAGACGTAACATTGATGGGCAGGAAAGAGTAAGTGAGCATCATCTCTCACTCTGGGGAGGAAAAACCATGATATGGCTGCACAGCTGATGTTTTGGGGAATGGCCATCTACTTTTGCCCAAATCACTGGAATAGTTGGTGGAGTCGCCCAAGAGAATGCACCAAAAAACCCAGAGAATAATTATTGATGTTGATGCTGTTTGAGTTTCTACTGGGAGAGGCTAAAACTGGATGAATTTGCATCTCCATAGACACGGCTGAGGTCACGAACATAAAGCCAAAATGACTCTTTTTAGTGGAAATTAAAAATGCAACGTTGTTTCCCAACGCTTGTTTCCAAACCCCTCTTGCACGGAGTGATACAGCTGGGTTATGCGGGTCCCAGTAGTGGAATGCAGGTTGCTGAACCCCAACGTGGAAGGACCTTTCTCATCAAATTTGAACTCGATTTAAAACTGACTCATTTTGAAATCCCAACAGAGGTCAAGGTATTTTCGAGGTGCGGTATCTCCCAATAAAACCAATATTACCACTGTCTGAGGCTGAACTGTGTACATTTTCACAGTTTAATGTATACACAACTGTTCCACAACCGCTAACGAACAATTGGCACCCATGCATAAATCAAGTCCATTGAACCAAAGGAGAAGATCTAGTTCAAAATGAAAAATGTTGCTATTAAGACCACAATGCATCACACTGCTAAACTTTTAGCCTCATGCATAAAATTATAGCACTGATTGGCAGTTGCTAATTATAATACTACACTGTTAACACAGAACAATTAATTGTTCAGACCAAGTAGCACAAATGTAGAAAATAATCATTTTTTTTCAACAGAGCAAATGAACACAGATTGTTTCTTCAGCAAAATATGAAACTGTAAACTTTGGGCTCATTCTGCAACTTTCCCCAATCCAGAATAAATAAAATCCAAAGAGGGAAAAAAAAAAAAGAACATACATTTTTTTTTCAAGCGCACCTTTTCGTCTATTACAAAAGCACAACCTAAAACGTATAAAGCTTTTTTTTCTTTTTTCTTTTTTAAATCACAGTTACCAAAAGAAACAGTGAATAATTTATTACATACGCTATAATAACATTACTCTAAACACTATTATCTATGAGGTATATCTGAGAAAATTCGGTAAGGAATTGCGCGGTCTGCATTGCCAACATGCCCAGGTTCATATTAAAGCTTTGGAACCGTGAAGAACTAGAAAAGGGAGAAGAACAGGGGAGGCAGGAGGAGACATAGAGAAAGAACCTTTGGTATTAGTACAAATCTTGTTCTTTGCAGGGTTGCGTTGCAAAGCACCACAGTACAATAAGCCCACCAGTTTACTGTATGGAGGCCCAGTTGAAGCTGAGGTATTCACAGGAAGGATTAAAAAAAGCACAGAGAGGTCCAGACTGGCTAAATCGTTGCTTTGGTTCAAGCAAGGCACTCGTCCCGTGGTTACGTCACACTTTGCACGTGAAGCATGAGGCTGAGGGGGGATTGCTGAGGAAGGGGGGGTCTGCCAACCGGGGATGTTTTCTGTGTTCAGGCTGCCACCGATCTCTCTAGGCTCCCTCTTCTAGGGGTGGGTGCTCGGAAGGCTGCTGAAGGTGGTGTTTGCTTAGAGAGGAGCACCCCGCTGCTCAGTGACCAGATCTTCTTTGCTGTGTTTCCCAGGTATTCTGAGAATTCTATTTCCAATAGGAATTTGGGAAGAAAACCAAAGCAATTTGCTGTTTGGAAGGCTGGCCTTACACGTTTGCCTGGTGTAGAGGGAAGATGGAGCTCTGAGCCTGTTTGGATGGGAAAGGACTTTCACATGTCAGTGTGGTATGGAAACTACAGAGAGGGGATAAGTTTGTCCATTTATCTTCTAAATCCCTCTACTAGCTGCACTCTGTCTAGGCCCGGACCAGATGAGGTTTTTTTTTTTTTTCATGTTACTTTCATGTTTATTAATCCTTCCATGGAGGAATCACTATCCACTCTTTTTTTTTTCGGAGCAGATGAGTTGATTGGTCTTTTCCCTTCTTGGCTTCTTTGTCTAAATGGTCTCTTAAAAAAGCTCAAAGAGAACACATGTGAAATGCAAAATACTAGTACTTAGTAAAGAACTACGCAGACTAGAGGCTGATCTTTACATATGTCTGAATCCATTTGCTGAGAATGATTCATTGGCTAACAGACAAATCACTCTTGAAGAATGAATCTTAACAGTGATTTAATCATTTGATGGACTCAGGAGAAACTTAAAAAAAGACCAATTAATCTCACGAGTAAGAAGGGAAGAGAGAAGCAACTTATAAATAATCACTTCTTAAACTGGCGTTATCTATTCCTCTGAAATTTGGGGGACATCTTTTGTTTACAATGAATACTTTTTCAGCATCCAAGGCTTAGGTATCTCTTAGAGATACAGAATAGATATTGATACAGAGTTGATATAAAAACGATATATCAACGTGTGCAAGTCAAATGGAAAAGGAAAAAGCCAAACAGCTTAAATGTCACATGTGCAAGCGGTGATCAAATTCCCCTTCTCTCTTACTGACCTAAACGTATCCATAATAATTAAACTCAACAGACCAAGAATGAACTTTCTCTTCTAGCTGAATTAAAAGTTTATATAGACAACACTCTGGAGCGGGGAGGTTCAACAGTGATCACACTAGACCACTGTGTACTTCCATGGCGAAAACCCCTCCATGAGCCCTAACGTAGCAAGGCTGGCCACCTTTACAAGCAACTGATCATATGTGGCTTTTTGTTGGGGTTCTAACTAGGCAGGCACTGAAATGCCTGTGACTCTTTTTACAGAGTGGAAATGTTAAGTGACAAGCCCCAGGCCCTCCTCACTGCTAAAGGATTGCTACCTTCTTCTTTGCCAAACTGTGGCTCATCTCGGCAGCACTGAGCAATGGGTACAGCACTAGAGTGGAAGGCAGGAGGCTTGTCTGGGCTTTGTCTCTAGAGTTACTTGCCTTGTATAACTGTTTCACTCCTCCAGGCTTCCAGGGGTTGGACTGAAAGACTCCTAAGGTCCCTTCCAGCTCTGCTATTCAATGATTAGAATTTCTATGAGCCAATCATTGGAAATCTTGACTATGATAGCTCCAAAGCGGGGACAGAGGTCGGGGCGAGGACTGAAGGCCACTTCCAACCAGGCTTCTTCACCAATTTGGAATTGGAATTTAAGGAATCCAATTACGGCAGCATCTGAACATGCATCCTGAATGTGTGGAGGGGACAGCGAACAAATGAGAGAAACACAGAAAATATCCCTTTCCAATTAGCAGCCACCGTCACAGAGAGAACGATTTCTTTGGGGTATCTGAGCTGTGGCTGTACATACCGTATGTCAGAGAGAACAGTTAAAATTATAAAAGAGCACAAGCAAAATGCAGACCGCACAGAGAAAGAAATCTTTGGTATCTTTGGTGTCATCAACACGATTAAAATTACAAATGGAAAAAGTCAGTGAGGTAGCCTTCTTTGGTTCTCACTAGAAATAGAAAGTTTTTCCTTTTTTTTTTCTTTTTTCTGCTTTTTTTTTTTTTCCTTTTTTGTTTTGTTGTTTTACACACACACAGAGTTCATTCTTGGAAGCAGCTAGTGTCAGGGTTTCTCTCTTTTTGCTGTTCTGATTTTTTTTTAAATTTATTTTTCCAGTTTCTGTATAGAAGCCCCGAAATCCAGGCTGGTGAAGCAGGGTCTCGGCTTAACGTTTTCTGAATGCAGAAAGGTTCAGGTTGAATGGTCACTGCTTGTCCACAAACTTTGCTCTGTTGTTCTGACAGCAAACAAACTGTAGCGCTCTCTGTTGTTTTAAATAAAAAATATAAACTCTATAGTGCACCTTTAGCAGATGCTGAATAAGTTAAATAAATAAGTTACAATATGAAGGCTCTGAGGGCCCCATAATTAAAAGGTGAAACTCGCCTGGTACCAGGTGGGGCTGGGAACTTAAATAATTTAATAACTGTTATTTAAACTATTTTCAAAGTTAATTCAAGAAGGTAAAATATCTTGCTTTTTTTTTTTTTTTTTTGTAACCTGTATTTCTTCCCTGTCTGTAACAGAATTTCACTGCTTTATAAAGCAAACTAAGCCTCAAGGGAATGCTAAAAGGGACTTTGCATCTCTGATGCACCACTGGTCTAGATTTTGATAAATAAGGACAAAGAATTAAAATCAAAGGAAATATGATTAAATAATTACCAAAATCCTATACACTTGTGTGCTAAAAACTAATTTAAATAAGTTAATTACATACTTAGCTTGTTGGGTCATAACCCAAAGGGGTAAGAAAAAAAGAAAGTTTGACTGTCTTCATTTTCTGATGGACAAAATGTACAGCCTCTTTCAATAGTCAATGAAAATAAAGCAGGGAATTATAACCTCTAAACTTTCTCACGTTCATGGAGACCATTTAAATGTGACAAGCATGAAAGAAAATTACCACTTTCCCCCTCTAGCTAGCACAGCCCCACAATTCCATGTCACCATTGTCTTAACCCTGGAAACCAGAGCCCACTTATTCCTCACTAGTTTGCGCTTTGCTTTGCTATGTTTTCCTACTATTTCTTTTCTTTTCTTTTTTTTTTTTTTTTTTTTTGGTGTGTGTCCTTTTTCAGGTCTTTGGATTCAGCTTTAGTTATGACAGATCCAGAATAAAGCTATTCAACCGAAGTCCTCAAGCACATATGTCAATCTTACACGGATGATTAACTAATAGCCAAGGTTTCTTGAAAGTTGAGTTTATCTTGGATGTGCCCAAATGAAAATAATTCTGAATAGACAGAATGAGGATGCTGGGGTACTTTTTTCTTTTTCCTGCACTTTAGTTTTCAATGTTACAATAAATAATAAAAACAATGTACATTGTAGAAGTACCACATACATGCTAAAATGATTGTTTAAAATTTATTTATTGTAACAGATGACAGTATGTATGTATGTATGGAGGTGTCTGTGCACGTGTCTGTGCAGTCTAGACACTCACGGGTGATATGAGTTGCTTTGGGGACACCCATGAGAATACATGCTGAAAGATGTATCTACACCTCTACACATCCAAGCTGACAGACTGTATAAGATTCAGGCAAACTCATCTACCAAGGTTTCTGCTGTGTGGAACGCCTGCTGCTAAAGACAGAGCAGAGTGGAAGACTTCCACAGAATGGACAGACCTGTAGCGATGAATTTTTTTTTTTTTGCTATACACATTTTCCCCACTAAAAAGGGGTTAGCTGGTTAATTCCAGTCAACCAAGCTCAAAAACCTGTACGGAAAGCTTAGGCTCTAGCTTTAATTTGCCTCAGACTTTCAGAGACTTTTTGGTATCTGAGAACAATGAACACTTCTGGGTCCCATGGGATTCATGCAATAGCCCATCAGCCTCAATCGTAAGTTTCTTGTCTACCTGTGTGAGGCCTTCTGCTATTTTAATAATTATTTTTATATTTTATAACCCATTCTGAGACTTTCTAAAACAAATAAACAAACCCTCTCCCTTCCCCCTGCCCCTGGAAAGAAACACATTGCAGGTAGAAAATAGACATGGGACGTCCATATTTAAAGCCGTCGTTAACTTACGACATTGACACAGAAAAGTCGGGTGCACCTTCTTCCTCTAGCACGGATTTTGTGGCCTTATTTGAAAACAAGAATCTCCTGTTGTTTTAGAGGTGACCTGGTCTTAGCTAAATGTACAACATTATTAAGCTCTCCAGTCTTACAGGTAAACGTCGGAACATTACAGGCACACCAGCTCCACCCCTTCTCTGTCTACCATCTTCCACTCTCTCTTCCTGGTTAGGCTAACAAGTCTGGATCACGAGGCAGCAGCAGCAAAAACAACAACAAAAAGTCAGCTCTGATCTGTTAGGAGTCGTGACAGTTATTGTCACAGTCCTTGTGTCTGGGCTTTGGGGTCAACCTTGACCACATGCATCAGCCCTTTTTCTCTACTTTTTCATATACTCCATTGTTCTTCAACAACATTGGAACCCAGCAGATTCTTTTTCTATTTTGAAAGGTTCATACTATACAACCTCCTGAAAATCAAGAGTTCACCGCAAAGGTATACTGTCACGACACTTCGGTAACGGTGATCAGACAGACACTTCTGTAATTCTAAAAGCATTTTCAGAAGTGGGCAAGTGCCCCCCTGCGCCAGGTGGTGGTGATATTAAAAAAAAAAAAAATCAACTTTAATTTATGGGCATAAATTTAATTTATCTATGCTGGGTAAAATGGTTGATTATCTAAAAGGGATTTATGTTTGTCTTTGAAATACGTTGTCTGACTTACAAAAATGCGTGTGTGTGTGCGGTATCAGATTTACCTCCCTAATTCTGATTTTATTTTAGCTAGAAATAATGATTAGCTTGAATTTCCTAAGCCCACAATTGCCAAGCGCCTGTGGGGAAAGAGATGCTGTAGAGGAGACGCTTTGATTTCTCCAGACAAAAGCGTCAGGCTGGGGCCTTCTTGGCTCATCTCGCCTGCGCCGTTAAGGGGTTCAACCTACACACTATTTAACATTTTGGAAAAGCCTTTAAATACCATGGACAAGTTTTTATTGTTCTTGCTGTTTTCTTTTCCAAAAGAAATATATTGGCTCTTTTTTTTTTTAATAAAAACTTCCTAGAATGAACGAAGTATATTTCTAGTACCAAAATCACATTGAAAATAAAAATAAAGCAAGCCTATTTCCCTAAAGAAACAAAGAAAAGTATTTCCCACTCATTGGCCTTTGGATTTCTGTTGTCTCAAGAATGGGAATTTTGTGCAGCTTCCATTTTCATGTTTTATTTTAATTACTGTCACTCTGAAAATGAAATTGATTTCAGAGCAGCAGTATTTTGTTAAACAAAAAAGTAATACAACTCAAATTCTGAATAATTCTCAATGCTTGGCATTGAAACCAAAATAAAACCAAAAACTTTAAAAAAAAAATGTATGTTTTTAATCAAGGAAAAAAAAAAGAATGGGAATTTTGGTTTGGAACTGCCCCTGCACACTGCCCTTTTCATTGCTTGTGGCTGAGGCATGCCTGGAATTTTTTTTTTTTGGATTGAGAAAATGGATCCTGAATAATAACCAGTCCAAACAGTTATTTTTTTTTCCCCTGACATTATTAACTGAAAATAAGTTTTTAAAATGCTTGAAGGAAACTTACTGGGCCAAATTCCACTACCTTTCAGTTTGCAGGGTTTGTTTTTTGCTTCCCAATTTTTAACAAATTGAAATTCTGTAGAGCTTCACTTTTTGAAACAGAAAGATATAGGTACACACACGTATTTATATATGTATGTAGAGAATTTTTAAGAAACAAGCACTTCTCTCTAGTAGCGCATTACCTAGTATGAGACATTTATCAGAAGTCCTTGGAAGGAAGTTCTTGCCTTTCTACATTATGACATCTTCCTCTGGTCACCAGGAACCCTGAGGGCGTGTGTGTGACTATACCTGGTTTGACCAGTGTTGAAATCTCAGGCCACAAAGACAGCCTCTTTTGGTTTAGACATCTTCATAGGATGCCAGAGCCCGAAATGCTGAGATTAAGCTGCCAAAGAATCACCAACCAATATAATCTTGAGAAGAACAACCATTGGGCCACACGTCACAAGGATTCATTTAGAAAGAGACAAGATGAAATTCATTTTTATCAACCCAGAGGCATGTTCCCCTGCTGAAATATGCTCTTCTCTTAGTCATTTGACAGAGACAAAGGGACACAGGACAAAGCCAAGGAATATCCCCAAATAGTATGAATTACAAAAGCCATGGAAAATCACTTCCTTTCCTGGCTCCATGGCTGCTGCCCCTGCAAAGGGAGACCCCACGTGGTGGGAGCAAGGAGGTGGCACCATGGACAGTGGGGCTCCCAAAGGCAGGATGCTAGGATTCTCCCCAAACACTGCTTTATGTTTTCTCTCTAGGATTGAGACACCCCCACCCCCAACAGCACTACCTCACCCCAGTGCCAGCTGTGGATGCACACAGGCTTGTCTGAACAAATTGGTAATTACTACCCTGAGAAAACCTGATCAACTCATTGCAGCAGGAGTTGGACTTCCCCTCTGAGAAGTCCCTTTGGTGGATCTACTCAATGAGGGGGATCTGGGAACACCCCAATGGGACAGGGCAGTTCCTGGAGAACAGATTCTGGGCTGGCCTCATCTCTGTAACGGGTGGGAACAGACCACTGAGCTTTCCCAGCAGTTACAGAAGAGGAGCACCCCACTGACCATGGCCCAGGTCTGGTGGATGGACCTCACTCACCACCTAGATCATGCTTGAGGCATAGAATAGAGATGACTCAAAATACAAATAAAACTCATTTGTACCATGGATCCATTTATCAACAGGTTAAATGCTGAAAGGCTTGAACTTGACTTTCAACCATCTCCAGGGATTTTCACAGAAATCTGAATACTCCAAATCATCCGCAGCAGCAAACGTACTCTGGGATGGCATGAGAAATGAGCAGAATTCTGAACTGGGTACTTAATAGATGAAGCACTTGACAAAAACAAGACATGAATTTGGACAGCAATAATTTGGGGTTATCACCAATGTCAAGCTGAATCTATATATGTATTCATATATATTATATATATCTTTCTTTAGAAATGCAACTTTACAGCTGATTTTTAAAAAGCTAATAGAAAAGTAGAAACTGACAATTATTTTTACATGTTTCTCCCCACCCCCAAACGAAGCCCTGTTAGGATGTAGCAATCACATGAAGATGAGGCTGTCAATTCCTCTATAAATTCTTTGGTTCTGTGGCTCGGGAGAGGATGTGTCACCAAGACCCCTACCCCTGACCCTCAACCCCCCTTCCCTCCCCTGATGCTGAGACTTTGAACATAGAAGGAACCAAGACTAAGGGTTAAGCAAAGAACATTCAAGGGACAATATTATTCCCCACACTCTGCGGAGCAGAAAGAGAATGGTTCAGTTTCCCAACACCTTAAACTTGGAGTCCACGGAACCTTTTGAGAGATTCCATGTTGGGTAGAAAGCCATAAAACAAAATTAAAGGAAAACAATAAAATCAAATAAATGACCCTTTCCTTTCGTTGCTCAGAAACAAAATTGATTACCTTTACACAGATCAATGGCGCTATTAGTATTTAAGCCAGGCAAGAGGAGATAATGAACTGAAACAAAAGGTGTGAGAAATCCTCATCTTTGGTATTGTAGCTGTTGAGGTTTCTGTTGCTCTGTTCCGTGTTCTTTTGAAAAACTGCATAGGCACAAATTAAAGACAATCT
The DNA here is from genome assembly GCF_048773025.1 of Camelus bactrianus. Lineage (NCBI taxonomy): Eukaryota > Metazoa > Chordata > Mammalia > Artiodactyla > Camelidae > Camelus > Camelus bactrianus. The sequence continues at coordinate 16,704,731 of NC_133568.1, read as the reverse complement.
TCAACTTTAAGATTACCGTGTGAGTTGTCAAATGAAGCAGCAGCCACGGAGGCTTTTCCTCATTCCTATTCCTGTCTCAACCCTTTCTTTAAAATCTGCTTCCAAAAAATGTCCCAGAGGTCTGTTTGAACACAGTGTGTTTCGCTGTTTTTCCGTTTCTGGTTTTTTTTTTTTCCTGGCGTGCTTCCTTCTTGTTGGTGGTGATTTTCATTGATTTATGTATTTACTTATTTACTCATTTTAATGGGACAGTTTTGTTTGTTGCAGAAGTAGGTGCAGAAAAAGTTTCTTTGGTTTCGATTAAGTAATTCATTAAAAAAAGTCAGTCTCAAGTGTCTGTAAAGAATCATTGCAGCGTTTGGCTTGCTTTGAACACCCCTGTGGTGCCCACCTGGGGCCATTCACTGGTAAATATGCACATGGTGACCCTTGCAATCTCCCAGGGTTCTGTGGGCGCTCTTCCGCTTGTTGTGGGAAGGTGACAGCCAGGAACTACTCGCTGGGTGGCTTGGCGAACGTCTTTGGCATAGCCGGTCCGCTCAGCCCAATGGTGAGCCAAATGCAAGAGCTGAATGCCATTTGGAGTTGCAGAGGCTTTCTGACTTCTAAAAGTAATCACAGTATTTTTAGGCTAGAAAATGGCAAGTAGTAAATGTCTTTGGTTTGCAGTATCCTGCTTCTTTGGTGTGCTGCGTTTTCTCCAGATTTAGTCAGCTGTTTTGCTAGGATGATTCAACAATGGAAGAGATTCAGGACTACATGACAGTGATGAGTAACATATATGGCGGTTTGAATGACTTCTTTCTTCCTTGCTAGGAAACACTGAAAACACCCCTACCAATGGGATGGACAAGGGAACAACCCAAATCTGAAAGAATGAGAATGTATTATGTGGTGGTCATAATGTACAGTAGGAGCGACCAGGTGATGGGTAACCAAGAAGGATACATTAATGATCTAAAATAATCTAGATCTTTTAAAATGCTGCATTTGCTCCATGTACCGTAACAGTTAAGTTGGCCTCCTGAGTGTGCGTCTGCATTATGTACAAACAGAATTTGTAGCAAACGGCAAAATGTGCTTGAAGCCATATTCCTAATGATTCCCTAATGACTTCCCAACTGGCGTCTTGAAAATCCAGATGCAGTGAATCCAGAACCTTCCTTACTTCTCTGTTTATCTTCGTTGTGCTTGATACTTTGAGCTCAAGTGAACTGATCTGTTGTTTTGTTTTTTTTTTTTTGATGGATCCAAGACATGTGAGATTTCCAGGAGGTAAGAAAAAGGAAATAGTAAATGAGATCAACTTAAAGCTTTCTAAACCATTCAATGAAAAAGATGCCTGAGTTGGAAAAACAGGTCCTTGGACTTTTTTTTTAACTTCCATATTTAAAACTTGTGCTCAGTAATTGTCCTTCTGATTTTTTTTTTTTTTAATGTTATGGCTGCGAATGTTGGTATACTATGGTATGATGAGGCTAAGCACTTGGAAAGCAAATGAGGTCATTCTTGTTGCTAGATTCTCCTCTTATTTGTAGCTTCTTGGGAGCCCAAACTCAAGAGTCCTTACACAGGCCAAAGTCCCACTATTACTCACAGGAACTCCGACTGCAAGAGGTTAACAGGACCCAAAGTGGGACTGTTGACGTTCTAAGCAATCTTAAGCTTGGCTGACACCACAATGAAATTCACTTGCTCCAGGAAGGCCCCATTTGGGTTTCTGGGGTACTTAGCATGCTCACTCAGAGGACAGTGTCCGGTTCCAAGAGACTAATTTTCAGCTTGCACTTGGACTCCATAGCCATTAAAAACAAACAAACAAAAAAGAACACCTGGTCTATGATTACAGCTAGAATAGAAGTTTTCTTTTCAAGAGAATTGTGCTTTCAAATCACCAGTGAAGGGCCCCAGCTAAGAATCCGGTGTCTTTTTCCTTTGTGTTTTCTTTTGGTATCTGTTGTCCTCATTTGGAGGTGACTTGTGCCCAACTGAGAGTCCTTCCCTCACGCTTTGGTACAAGTGCTGGAGGTGGACGAGGAGCCCCCTGTGCTCAGATCGTCCTGCCACTTCTCCAGGCTGCGGCGCCGGGCGTTCATGAAGAAGTTGCTGACAGTTGTGAGCTCCAGGCCCAGCTGCTGGGAAATGGTGATCTGCATCTCTTTGGACGGGCGTTTGTTCTCCTTGAAGATGGCAAAGAGTGTTCGGCGCTGGAGGTCGGTGAACACCAGGCGGGATTTCTTCTGGGAATTGTTCCTGTCTTTATTTGGTTCTTGCTCTTTGCGTTTGCACGCTGGAAAGGGAAGAGAAGAGAGAGTCAGTGCGAGTCTGAGGACCAGCACCCGGGAAGGTGAGCCATTGAGAACATTGACAGAGTCGTACCAGGGGATGTAAACCGTTAAACTTTATTGTGCAAATTGCCCAGCTGTCAATAACCAGCCTTCCCAGTTCATCTCAGGGTGATGGAAGGCGTCGTTAGTGGGGGAAGGGAGAGAGGAGGAAACAGCAGGGCTGTTTTACACAGTTTCGTTTTGAATCAAACGTGGTTGCTTTTTTTTCACCCCCGACCCCCCAGCACACCCTGAAAACGCTTTATCTCTGAAATCAGGTGCTGTGAAGGGAGCGATGACTTCCCCAGGGCAAGCCTGGTTAGGCAGTTCCTCTTTCATAGTCACCGTCTAGAATTGTTTACAGCTGAGCAGAAATTACTTTCTGGAGTCAAAGCTTGAAAGTGCATAATTTTTCAAAATCAAAGTTTCCACTCATGTGATTCAAATAATTGTTAACAGGATGAAATCAGAAGTGACAGAACAATGGTATCATCTCGACCCAAATCCCCATCTTCCAGACTTTTGAAAAATCAAAAAATAAAATCAAACAGAGAGGGAAAGACTATGAAAAAATTGGTTTAAACAATTCTAATTTGGCTGGAATTATACTAACTTATACTTAAGTGAAGCCAGGGCTGAGGGTCACCGGAAGAACCCAAATTTACAATGACAGGATCTTGAGGCCCTAGATATGTCAATCAGTAGATGCAGTCTCTGATTTCACAGGTGGGTGTCCACATCTGGGTTGACATATGCAGCCAGGACGTTAATTTATGTGTCACTACCTCTGTCATACCCCACAAGTTCCTAGAAGGCAGGGACCAGGTCTGTGTGACATCCCCAACCGGCTTCTTTTTGGAGACATGGACTTAAATGAATGCTTGGGATGCTGATGACAAGTGGTGCCTTGACTCTTTCAGGGAATCTGCATACTTCACAGACAGAGTGGGTCTCAGAAGAGTGACTTGTAAGGGTTAAATAATACAGTGCATACAAATCACGAATTTGAACATGAGAACACGTGTTCAAACCTCCAGAAAGAAATCCCAGCTCTTCCAGGGGTGTTGTGCAGCCTCGACAGAGCTGATCTGGGAAAGGCGAGGAGGGAGCAGAGGCCTGGCTTTGAGCATCCTTCCCTGAATCAAATCCTACTGGACGTTCTGGCTCCAGGTTGACAATCTCTTTGTACTCAACTGACACTCCCCCAAGACCAGCTGTCTGGGGTGCCACCCGGAAGCCTTTTCATACTTCTCAAAGCCCTGGTTTGTGAGTTTTGCTTCTGAGCTTTGGGTCAGGCCACTTTCTACTCTTTGCCTTTTGTAGGGAGCATCAGGTAGAGAGGGGCTGACACAGGTTGAGTATATGCATATGATTTAAGGGACAAATGTTAAAGGTTTAATGTTCAGCAACCTGCAGAGAAAGAACAGATCAATAGATCCTGTTTGTGCCTTCCCAACAGCTTTCCAAAGCCACCAGATTCTACACCAAGAAATGCAAAGCAGTAGCCTGTGGTCTGCAAATGTACGGTACGTCCCAAAGCCCAGAACAACGAGGCAGCAGGGATATAACCCACCCGGGGTCCTGACAGCTGGCAGTTGCCATCCCATGATTCTTACACACAATAGCGGGTTGGTCAGGAGCTGAAGGAAAATAAAAACAAGAGGGCAAACGCCTGCTGTGAAAGTCCAAGAAAAAAGAGACAGATTGGATGATGTCTGGAAGCTGGTATGAAGGTGTGAACCTCAGAATTGCTGTCAAGGTGCGAGGAAGCCAGCTATTCCCATAGGTGCGGAGTGTAAATGCTTTCAGTGTCAGAACATTACACGGCACAGTCAAATACCCATGTCAGAACAGCTGGGAAATGCCAAGGAGCTCCCTACCACCTGGGGATGCATGTTAGGTTTCTAACCCACCAGACAGCGTTCATCACTGGTGTGGGTGCAGGGAGATTCTGGCGGGTCCCAGCCACTCAAGGGAAGTTCTGCCCATGGAGGGTGTGAGGTCAGCCCGGGCTCCTGCAGGCTTCTTCTCCCCCCTCTTCTAGAAGAAAGCAGGGAGGGTGTGTAATGGGGCACAGGTGTGTTGCTGGATGGGAGGTTGGGGTGAGGACATGGAAAGCCCTCAGCCATTCTTGACCTTCCTTCCTCTCTTGGGAAGTGGTCCCTACGTGGGTCCCTACTTGGAGGGTGGAGAGCTCATTTCCATTTCAAAAACTAGGAGAAATCCTTTGTTTACCTACAGTGAGGCCACCTATTGAGCCTACCTGTGCCTTTTCCCAGTTTTGGGACAGGAACAATATCAACTCGGATGGAGAACGCTGCCTGTCTCCTGTGGACCACGACCAGGGACAAGCAGGTATACACAGACAGACGCATCTGTGATTAGCAACAGCGGTGACAGCCACTGCTTAAGACTAGCAAGGTCCTTTTTTCAACTCAAATTTTTCAAACCACCGGGTTCCCAGGGTGAAATAATAAGCTCTGGTTCAAGGCACAAGCGCCGGCGCCACCTGCCTTCCCCTCCCCGCCCCCTGAGATCATGAGACGCCAACTCACCTTCTCCCTGGTGGCCACTCTCAGAGGGTCAGAAACAGGACAAAGAAAGTGCCTCTCCGAGGATGTGCCACTTTCCTGGAGCTGATCTTTTTAAACCAGAAGAGAGAGAAGAATTTCTCTCCACCACTGGCCTTTCCCCCTGCTCCCTCCATGGCCAGGCTGCTCCCGGGTGTTCCCAGCAGCCCAGCTGCCCCCAGGCGCCCGGTAACCGGCCACAGCTCTGTCCAACGCCTGCCCACATGGAGACATGCAGTCAGGCGTGTGGTGAGGCTGTAAAGCCAGAAGTCATTCCCATCAGGAGGGCGTTCCAAGGGAGGTGAGACAGAGCAAGGGGCAGTACCAGGGACTTGGGGAAAATATTAATGAGGCCACGAAAAGCGCTGCATCATCTGGGGCTTTCCTTTCACACACAGCCTTGGTGCCAACCACAAAGGTCAGGGACTGTAGTTTCTCTGAAAAGAGTCACTTTTTCTCACCCCTAATTTTCCTTCCTGGGACAAACGTCTTTGGTATTTGCATGCCAAGGGGTGGAGGACTGTGCAGGCAGGAGGGGAAGGCAGGCAGTGTGGGAGGGAGCAGCAAGCGGGACAGGCACAGGGCCACCAGCTGCCAGCTGCCAGCTGCCAGCCCACGGGCCTTGCTTTTCTCCTCGGTCTTCCCTGGGAAGGCCCGTGCCTGGACACAGGTGGAGCGACCTCAGCTGTGAGCACCTGCAGGGTCAGGGCGACAGTAACCAGCTGGTTCTGTGAGGCAGATCCAGGTGGGGGGCCACCTGGAACCACACTTCACCTTGATGCTCAGTCCCACAGGTGCAGTGACTTCAGCCCTTCAAGGCACCTGCACATCTTCCACTGCCCATAACTTGACCCTCACCACTGAGTCACAGAAAGGCAGGGCTCCTGTTGGGTCTGGGGGCTGGAGGCCCAAAAGGCGAGCTTGAGAGGCAGCTGAGGTCTGCACCCCCGTCAGTGCCTTCCTTTCACAACCTCCTTGTGAGGAACGAGGGGCCGAGCTGTGGATTCCCATTTGACAGTCGGTGAAGGTCCAGTGACTTATTTAGGGTGACACAATGAGACGCAGACCTGGAAACCCCTTCTCAGCCTCTCTGGGTCCTGAGGAGCCCGGGAGGTAAGGGGCACCCAACACTGGGTCAGACTCCTCGGTCCTCCCTCCTCTGGGGCTGAAACTCCCACCTGTTGGGATTCTGCCCCACAAATTCAGGTCCCTCAGGAGCAACCTTTGCTGTAGTGGGCTGAAACGCTCCCACCTGTTTTTGGAGAATCTGGCTCCATCTCATGATTTGCTACAGAATTATGAGTACTGGAGGGGTCCTGCACACCTGCCTGAATTGACAGGAAAAGAAAACGTCTTGTGTAAATGAATTACAGGCCTCAGACTTGAAACAAAAGATTCTATAGTTTGTTTGTTTGTTTGTTTCTGAGGCAACTGATGAGGGAGAAGATGAAAATGGACGAGGGCAGGGCGGTTTCCATCGGGCCCGAGGTCAAACCCAGCTCTGCCACTCACCAGCCGCAAGGCCTGGGTCTGATCACCACGCCTCCCCCTCCCTCACGCTGACGGGACCAGAAACGATTGCCGGTCCGTTCCATCCTTCTCACCGATTTGCCTTCCTCTGCCTGGCACCATTTTACTGACTTTTCCAAACCAAAGGCAAATGCTGTCTTCTCAGTGACACCTCTCATTGCTCCTGAGAGGTCAGAAGAATGAAAGAAATTGCCAGCTGTTCCCTGCAAGCTGTTCTTGGATGCGACCCACACTCTGCCTCTCAAGTCCTGTGCTGGGCCGGCACCTCCTGGGGGATGATTGCCCCACCTGCCTAGTGGGACATGGAATTGGGGCTGCTCTTGCCTTCCAGACTAGAAGCTTCAGGGTTAGGGAGGGGTGTCTTTACCCTCCTGGACCGCCTCACAGGGGTCATCAATAATCTGCTGGTGAAGGTGGTCCGAGTAGGAGCCGGGCAGGGCAAGTGTGGGACGGTCTGGTCTCCGGCGTCTGGAAACCCCGGCCTCCTTTGGCTTGTCCTCTCATCTCTGACCTTTTAGATCTGATTTTTAAACTGCCATTTCTCGTTTCCTCTCAACTTGTTGTCTCTTTCTCATGACTCTGGGTCTGTCCCAGTCCTCCAGGAATCCGCAGCCCTTTCCGTTTCTGCCCCGAGGTCCCCTTCCTTTCCTCCCCAAGTGCCCACGCTGCCTCTCCCCCACAGCCCGACATCAGCTCCCGTGTCCTCCAGGGTAGCCCTGGGGTCCTGCGGAAGCAAACTCTTCCTTCCAACCCTCCTCCCCAGAAACCTCAGGCACACAGGCCAAAGGGAGGTCCTTGCAGAGGCCTGTGCGAGGGTGAGGGGCTGAGCCCCTGCAGAGGAGGGGAATTCTGGCTCCACCAGCACAGCCCGATGCCCGCAGATGCTGGCAGCTGGGCCGGGGGGGCCAACCCCAAAGAAGAAGAAGCACGGGTCTCAGGTGCAGGCAGAGAAGGACGCTTCTCGATGTGGTTTCTGAGAGCCCTGGAAGGCCAGCTCCACTCCCCACCCCCACCCGTTCCCCTCCTGTGCTGGTTGAGGCTGAGGGCCGCCTGCTTCAGTTTAATCAGGTCAGTGGAAGGCTTAACCCCTGCCAAACTGACTGCCTCCCTTCCCCTCGGGAAGAGGGCCTTTAAATCCTCCTCCAAGGTCATTCTGCACCTCAGTACAAATGAAAAACAGCTGTGAGCACAGGCTTGGAGAGGAGTGAGAGGAGGGAACTGAGGCTTCCAGGAAGCAGGTGCCCCCAAAAAAGCAGAGCGGCCCCACCAATGGGAAATGAGGCAGACTAACTGCAAAACTGGCCCCAATTCTTCCCCTCCTGCCACCTCCACCCCCTGCAACGACACTCCGCAGCTCCTCCCACAAGATGGAGTTTGTCTGCCTTCCCTGGATCTGGGCTAGTCTGGTGATCTGCTTTGGCCAGCTCAATGTGGCAAAGGTGACAGCTTATGCCTCAAGAAGCCGTGGGTTTCGTTCATGCTCTTGGAGCTCTGCCTGGCCACCTCCTGACAAGGCCAGGCCAGCCTGGCTCAGCCCGCCTCTGCCGCCCCGGCAGCCGACAGCAGCGAGCCTAGCCGAGACCCCTGGAGCGGGGCCAGGGTCAGCAGAACTGCCCGGCTGACCCACAGAGTCTTGAGCAAAAATGAATGTTTATATTTGCATATTCAAGAGCATTGAATGCCGCTGGTTTTGTGGTTCCAGGCACGTGGCATCTCTGTGGAGACAGAAAACCAAGAAAGACGCAAAGACCAACCAACCGTTGCCTTCCTGCCCCGGTGGTGAGTCAAATGTAGGGCAAGAAATCTTAGCGTGAAGTCAAAACCTGGTTTCAAATTCCATGTTGGCCACTCATCAGCTGCATGACCTTGAGCCTCAATTTCTTCATCTATAAAATGGGGATATGAAAGCAAAACAGCCCGGACACCAAGGTGCTAGCTGTAATTCTTGGCACACAGTAGGCGCTCAGTAAATGTAAATATCCTTCCTTCCTTCTTAGAAAGAGAAGAAAGAAGGTGGTGGATGAGAAAGTGAGGTTAAAGAATCCTTAGTTTGAAGTGATTTGCCAAGACTTACTCAACAGGAGAGGAGCTGCCCAGAGGGCTTATGGCAAATAAAAGGTTAAAGATTTTTGTTTTCTTTGTGAAGTTGTCTCAGAGCCAATTCCCAGCCTCACAGAAAAGGTAAGACTATGATGCGTTTTTACGTATGTGTCAGAGATCCTAATAGGTTTTGGACCACTGGTGTTTCCTAACATCACTAATTTATGTCCAAATACATTCTCCCTATGATGGGTATTGTTAGCCCCTCATAAATAATGCAGACGTGCTCTGTTCTCCTTGCGTTCAGTAAATACTTTCCCTGAATAGTTCAATGTGATCTTGCCAGGGCACCGGGTGGGGGCGGGGAAGGAAGTCATCGGGGTGTGCACTGTCAGCGTGGTCACTTAACCTCCAAGTACAAGGGTTTGAAAACAATGCTGAGGGAGAATCATTTCCATCCTTCGGCTCGAGAGCACGAAGCTGCCCTCTTCCCAGGGCTTGTGCAAAGAGGGAGAGTGACCCCTCCAGCAAGGAGGGCACCCACGCAGGGGCTGGAGTTGAATCCCCAGTACCTCAATAAAACAAAGAAACACATAAAAAAACACAAGAGTAAGTTCATATTTGTACCTCTAGTCTTTTTCCAAGAAGCCAGTGAGGTTTCGAGGTAAGAAGAAATCAACTCCCTTTTCTTCCCTGGTCTGAAGAGGTGGCCCTTTGTTACTGTCAGGATGGCAAGCCCCTGGGAGACGTGATCACGGTGTCCAGGAGGGCCCCCTTCCTCTGGAACTAATTTGCATATTCAAGAGCACTGAAAATAATCACAGCATCCCTTGCATTCAAATAGGGAAGCAAGAATAGAAGAGTAACATACTCTGATAGTACATATTCAGCGTTCAGGAAGCCATCAATACCAATAAATCCTAGCAATGCAGGCTTCTCCGGCCAGCAAAGAGATAGGTGCTGGCACATTGCTACAGGGACACGGAGATGAGGCGTCTGATACACAAGACTTGGGGCTTAGGCTCTAAGCATTGGCCACTAAGGGCCAGAGGGTGGCAGGGGCACTGCTCACTCACCTGGGAGGCGGGCGAGCTTGATGAAAGGGGAGGGGCTACAAAGGACAAGATCTTTTCATCATCATTTGATTATCTTGTGCTCTCTGCAATTTGGAAACGATACACAGTTTGCAGCTAGATGCTCTGCATTTTTCCCTGAGCCTATTATCAAAGACCACCTGGGTCCAGATGACCACAGAGCCAGGACAGCGACCTTCGCCCCAGAGAGCTAAACTCTAGCTTCCCTCTCATTTCTCCGAACATCCCTGACCTAAGTCAGATGAGAAACTTTAATGGCTTTGGATCCAGGTTGGGACATGGCTTTCCTCACGGACCAGATGCCAGTCCACTCAGGCAGCGGAGCCAGTGACATCCAGATCAACGTCCATTTGGGCAGCCAAGAGCGGAGACAGGGAGGCCGTGCTGCACAAATGGACTTGCAGTCATTCTCGGTCTGGGGTTTTATCCTTCCTTTCACCCCCTTCTCACCGGACTTCCCTGCCGAGAAAAGCCTCTAAACTACTTGGCAAATTATTCTGGACAGCCAAGGTGCTCTGGGCCGAACAACCCACGTGCCAGTGAGATAGCTCCTGCCTGGCTCGTTAGAGCAAATACTCCAGGCACAGAAAGCAGGAGCAGGAGCGAAAGAGGAGAGAGAGGGAGGAGAGAGGAGTGAGAAAAAAACTGAGCAAGGGACCTCGCTTGTGTGAGCACACACCCCTCATCCTGGAGACTCTGGAAGGGGTCATGTCTAAAGTGCAGAGAAGCCAGGAGCCCCAGGAAGCCTGGCGTTGCCTTCGAGCGCTCGAGCCCCGCCTGGGGCTTCACTTCCGACCGGGGGCATGGCTCTGCCCACCTGGGCATCCCTGCAGTGGTGCCGTCTTCCTTCCATTTGGGAAATAGGGCTGATAAGTGATGACTCTGCGCTTCCTCTATGCCCCGCCCCTGCCTTCACCTGGGCGTTGGGAGGGCTGTAAGCAGGTTGGTCGTGACAAATGTGACAGCAACTCCCCCACGTCTGCTCGTTGTCACGTGAAAGGCAGCCAGCCAGCCACCATTCCCCGTGCCTGAAAGACATTCTCTGAAGAAACAAGTTTCATTTCCTACCCCTATTTTTCTCTTCAATACAAAGTCACTGAAGGGGACTCAGGAAATGGGGTCCTTAAATGTCTGACAACTTGTTTATACAGAGGCCCCGTGTGGCCCCAGAGGGCGGACCTCCGGGGGGGGGGGGTGCCGGGCCTCTGCCCCCCTCTGCCCCTCGCTCCTCCAGCCATCCGGCCCAGCAGGCTCTGCCTGTGGCTGGGGCTCGCCCACCAAGCGTGGATGTACCTTCTCCTCTGCTTCCTGTTCTGCAGAAACTCTGGGAGTGAAAGGGGAGCCCCAAGGAATAGGTTTCTAACAGTAGATGTTCCAGGCCAGCAGGTAAAACCACTGAGTCCTAGAATGGCAGGACTTCAGCGACTGTTTAGTCCTCTCCTTTATTTTAGATACACAAGAGTCCAGACTCTTAGAGGTGGTGATTTGCACAACATCGACCACAGTGAGTCAGTGACAGAGCCCTGAGAACCCAGATTCCCTCACTTCTAGTCCAGTGGGTCTTTTATTTCCCTCTAGGCTATTAGAATAAATCTTCAGGGGGCACCCAGCCTTTGAAATCACAATTTCTGATCATCTATCCCCACTGTGAAGAAGCAGGGCAAAGAGAGATCCTTAGTTCTGCTGCATAGCTGCCTTCCTGCAAGCTATCCAAGAAGTCATGAGTTGCTAAAACAAATATTTAATTCTGGATAGAACCATTTTGTTTAAATTGGTTAGGAGGATCTAGTACAGCCTCTCCTAACTTCCCACTAAAATCATCTCAAAGACCCAGAATAAAAGATAAAACTCACCAAACAGCTAGGACTACACTCAACCTGCATGGGGGCATTTCTGAGGAATTCTCACCTAAGCACAAGGCCCATGGAACTGGATTGAAAACATAATACCTGAGTCCTCCAGCTGTTCAGAAATTCAAATTAAGCAGCTGTCATTCAATTTGATCGGTGATGCCTTGAAGTAGCCAGAGTGCCATCTACTCCCCTGTGCTTACTCACTGAGAACTTCAACTCTCAGAAAACAACTGGGCAAAAAAACTGAGGATGGGATGGGTAGATGACAGACAATAATGGTGGTAGATCACACCCTGTGAGGTGTAGTTTCCAAAGAGTGCTCCAAGGGAGTGTAAGGACAGGAGGCCGTGGCACGTGGCATTTGGGGGAACTGATGCCCAGCAGTGGGAATGCTGGCTCCCATGGTAATTCTATTTTTAATTTTTTAATAAACTGCCATATTCTTTTCATAGCAGCTATACCATTTTACATTCCCACCTAACAGTGCACAAGGTCTCCAATTTCTCCACATCCAACACTTCCTGGGTTTTTTGATAGCACCATCCCAATGGGTGTGAGGACAAATAAACTTTTAATGAAAAGATCTGGCCAGCAGAGGTCTGAGAGAGAACCAGACTTCCAGAGTCTAGCCAGTGCCCAGCCACATATCTGCTAAAACTGAAGAAAATTTGTTTTTCTTATTCCTTCCCAAGTACAAGTTCTCAGGGCAGATTTCTCATAGCGCTACCCTGTCCTTAACTCAGCTTCCAGAAGAGGCTAAAGTGATGTTCACCTCCCACCAGGAACTCCGCCCCCTCTGCTGCCCTGGACCCCTTCCAGAGGACCAGTCTTCAGTGCAGGCTTCCCTCTCTCCCTGCATCCAAAGGGCAGGGGCGAGGGTGCAGCTGTAACCAGACCCCATCAGAGCCGCTGGAGATGCGCCTGTGGATCAGAACTAATGGCATTAGGCGATCACTCAGGGAATAGAGCTGCAATTACCCCTTGGATGCTTTCTCCAAGATGACCACATGCAGAACACCAAGAGGGGAGAGAGTAATGAATCACCAAGTGAATTAACTGAAAGCCGCTCTAATTAGTGTTATAATTTTTCATGAAAACACTAATGAATATGAAATAATGTGGCCATGAAACCACTAGGACAATTAATGCCTCGGAGTAATTTGGGGTCAGGAAAGGATTCTAGAGACTGTTTAAATACGACTTGTGCGTTGAGAATTCAGAGGCCCACGGCTTCAAAATCTTACATTAGCAAATAAGTTGCCACTTCAGGAAAAGCAACAGTAGGGTGTCTGTAGGTTTTCTTCCTTTCTTTCTTTTCTGGTTAAGGCTTCTGGCTTTGGGAATAAAAATGATGGCATGAACCAAAACAGGAGCTCTTCAGGGACTAAGATGAGAACCAAAAGGACCTGGGAAATGAGAAAGAGGCAGGGGCCAGACATACTAAAACCAGAAAAGAGGAGACAGTACTCTGCACTTTTAGGCTCACGACCACCTGGATGTCTGAAAAAATAACTTGCTGATATGACTCCCAAACCTGCAGTTGTGATGGAGATACAAGACAAGCGGAGCCTTGTGGGCTGAGCTGCAATTTTTATGCGTAACATTGTACAATCCTATCAAATGGAGCATTTGTGCTCAACACAGACCACACTTACAAAATGGACTTCATCCCAACATAAGTCAGTAAGGATTCAGCAGTATCTGCTGCATACACAGCAGACTTAGCAAAATGCTCGTAATTGTTAAGAGAGCATTAAAGGACACAGGGGTCGGGGAGGCGGGTGGTGATGGTAGGAGGGAATAGCACTGCTGCATGTTTGGCCGGTTTGCAGGGGGAGGATCCAAAGACCATCGTGGTGTCTGGCAACCTCTCTCAGCACAAATTCCACTGGTGAAAATGACATCGATTATGCTGAAGAACAGATGTGTCCATGTGGAATGGGGTATGAAGGAAATAAGAGGTAAAAGTGGCAGGTGCCGTGCTAAACACTTCATGGTATCTCATTTAACCTGCACACCAACCAGATGATGTTAGCATCAGCCTTCTCCCCATTCTACAGAGGAGGCAGCGGAGGCTCTTTGAGGTTAATGACTTGCATTGAGGTCACATACCGAGTAACTGGTTGTAGCTGGGACCCAAACTGGATATATCCACCCCTGAAGCTCATGCTATCAATGACAACGCCAAGCAATACTCTTGATACTTAAAAATTATGGAAGAGTTGGTGACTCAGGCCAAATTCCTGCTTATGTACAGAGAAGTGACAGAGTTTTGGAACTATTTTCTTAAATATATATTAAAGCAGTGCTTATGAAATGCCAGCTTTCCAACTACAGCTCGAGTATCACAGGTTTCCCTCCCAGAACTGAACGAGATGGCTGTGCCAAGGAGACCCAGGATAAAAGATGAGGAGGGTCTGTTTTTCTTGTCTTCAGTGGCAGAGTGGGTGGAGCTGAGAGATAAGGCCTTTCTCCTGGGTCTTGCTTCCAAAGATACAAAACATCTGGAATCATATCTCTTCCCCTGGGAATGAATCCTTGGACAACTCAACCTATTTGCTTTCAAACTCAATCTGGAATTCCACCCGCCTCCGCTATGCAAATAAGACTTTTGTCTGTACAGGAAGCAAGCTGCCCTGAGCTGGACTGTGAACTTATAAATAAGAGTCCTAAGACCCCAGCTAATCTATGGAAGAAGTTACAGATTTTGTTCACTATGCTCAGAATCCGAATACATCAGCCTGCCAAACTGCAGGCACAAAAACACGAGGACTTTTTGGAATTACAGGGTGAACAAGTTCCGTCACCAAGAACAGCCTGTTATGAATAGCAGGAGTCCACGTTTTGCCTGCTAAGGGTGTCATTTCTTCACATCCATGGGAAGTATACGCACTGGCCACTGATTCATAGGATGCCGTTTCATATGTACGCAGAACGGATCCAGCTAAACAAAGTTATCTGCCCAATGGAACTCAAAAATATTTCTCAATTTAATTTTAAACAGACCTCGATGTGAAGGAAATTTAATTAGGTACGTAATATAGAACACAATGAAATGTCCATCAAAATTGCTTCCAAAGGTTTAAAATGTTTTCCCTTTCAGACAATGTAGTTAGAGCGGCTGAGATATCTATGTTAGTACAATGTCTTGAAAAGTGGGCCTGGGAAATCAATGTGATCACCTCTCTGAATTAAGTATGCGCAAATGAGAGCAACTGAGATCCATATAAATCAGCTCAAGTAGCCCTCTGTGTACCAGACCATTAGGGGACAAGCAGGGAAGAAGGAAGATGCAAATAAACACATTATCTGAGGCATACTCACTAATGGAAGGCATCTCTTAACACCCACATTAAGAACCAAGACAAAACCAGCAAGTATTTTTAACACTGCTTATGATTAAAAAAAAAAAAAAACAAAACCAGCTTGCCCCAGATGTAGAACCTAAGGTTAAACAAAACAAAACAAAACACCTCAACAAACCTTTGACATTGTTAGAGTCACAAATGAGTAAATCTCTTGGTCTTTTTGCTATCACCTCCAAATTGCTTCTATACTCATTGGCAAAATGAATGAAGTGCTCATATTGTTTGGACTTTGTTGGCACAGAGTAATGGAGATCTGGATTGGATGGCTTAACTTCTGTAGGCAACAGATTTGGACTTTTGTTTCTCAGGTGTTTGGTGATGATTTCAGTAGAAAAAAATAGAGAAGTTTAGAATGAAGTCTTTTTTTTTTTTTTTTTTTTGAGTAAAGGTAGACTTATTCAGAGAGATACATACTGCATAGAGTGTAGGCTGTTTCAAAAGGCAAGAGAAAGGCTACGAGGTGTGGGGGTTGAGTGCTCAGATTAGAGTGAAAGTAGGTACACACTCCATAGACAGGGTGCGGGCATCTCCGAAGATGATGGAGCAAGAGGTGGCCAGGCGTGGTGCTGCCAGTTTCTACGGGCTTGGTAGCTTCACACACCTACAGGTGGGACCACAGAACGAAGTCTTTTTCAAAAATACATGTAGAGCTACATGTGGTGGTCTGGTGGGGCTGGAAGGGACCTCCTGTTAGGATATCAGAGCCGGTGACCCTGGGCTTCACCTGCATTGACTGAGCGCCCACTACGTGTTAGGCACTGTGCGGGCACTAAAGGGACGATGAAGGAGAGCCTGCTGTCACCTAGAGGGCAGGTCAGGCATGTCCACAGATCTTCACGGCACAAAGAAACACTGCTCCTGACAAGCTGGGCATAGTCTGTTAGCTGTATAAAGTATGAAATAATAAAAGGTTTTGAAATACTTCCATATTTATTTTCTATTTGTTGCCGTATTTGTTTTCCTATCCTATCACAACCATAGGAATGGCTTCCTGCAAGAATGGAAGTGAGCTAAAATATGTGGTAGGAGGTAGATAGCCAAAGAACAAACCAGCCCCAACTCCCAACTCCAATTCACCCTTTCCTGGACCCAGGCTCCTTGCCATGGAACCTAGTAGTGCCTTCCCATTCTGTCCCTAGGCTCAGCCACGTGACTTGCTTTCACCAATGGAATGTTATAGTGCATTTTATTGCCTGTGCATCACCCCATGAGGACATATTCAGGCTACCCCTGGAGAGGATGAGAAACATGGAGCAGAGCTACCCACAGACACATGATCTAGCCAGCCAAACCACAGAGGCATGGGCAATTCCAGCTGGGACCAGCCTAGATCAGCTGAATCCCACAAACATGTGGGAAAAGAATGTTTATTGCTGAATGCCATGAGTTTTGGAGTGGTTTGTTACTTAGCATTATTATGGCAACAGGTAACTGATACATAGCACATAACAGAAGTTGAATAAAATCTATACTTTATTTTCTTTCTCTCTTTCTCCCCAATATCCAAGGCCATCTTGTCCCTCAGGTCACCACTCTAGGCAAGGGATTCTATGGGGAAGTCCTGAAGACAGTTCATCAGCCTGGTAACCTGACAGTGACTCTATACAGATCATCTCTAATATTTATATCATTCTCCAAGGTGGACATGTTATTCCCATTTTATAAAGGAGGAAACAGAGACTCAGAAATTAAATTAGAGCCAGTAAATGGCAGAGTTAGAATGAGTACTCAAAGCTATCTGACTCTAAAGCCAAAGACCATTCGTTCCACTGTGCTACCCTGCAACTGCTTCTGTAAGGTCAGCTCTGAGAGAGGTGGGGAGAAAGAAATGCTTGGTGCCTCCGACCCCTTCCCAGCTGCCTCAGAGAGACGGATCTAGGTCATGTAGACAGTGCTCCCAGGACCTGCTGTAGTCTCCCTCTCTTCTTAGTGTGCGGCTCCTCTGTCATCTCAGGTAGGGATGTTCATATCCTGGGGACTACTAGAGCTCTAAGGAGGCAGAACACTTGGGGTCCTGACTCACTGTGGCTTACAGTAGAAAAGCCCACCTATCTCTGCTGCGGATTTTTCTCCCCTCCCCCCAAATCCAATCACCTACCTATGTCCTATTTGGTCTTTAACCTGACTTCCCAGAATCTGTCTATGGAAGCCCAAGTCCCATTCTCTAGGTGGAGAACGGGTCAGGGATGGTGAACTCAGCAGTACTGACTCCTCCAGGTCCCATCTGATTCCTTTGGGAGGATGGCAGAGGAGGAAGATGAGGCACCAGGCAGAAAGGAAAAAAGGAGTGTGTGGTCTTTGGTGCCAGCCACCAACAGGCCATGGTACCCCAGGCAGAGAAGAGGGCAGCTTCTGACTGGGGGGGTCTCAGGATCTTCAGAGAGACCTCAGAGTTGCCTCCTGCTTTGCCCAACCCTGCCTCTCTCTACCTCCGTGTCAATGGAAACTTGGTTTAGCTAAGCAAGGCACACAAATGACAGTCACTTAAGTCAACTGCTTACCAACCATACTTAATTATCACGTAGCATTCATGCATGATAGCAATGCGTTCAATTAAAGGCATTAAAAAGTGGTCTGGAATGTTTTAACATTTTGTTCATATATGAATGGTCTTCCTAGTTTGTTACTCATGTGCCATGAATATCAAAACATAACTGTAAACAAAAATCTCCAGGCAATATATTATTTCCACATAAGACATACAACAAATTATCTCAGTGTCAGTTTCTCACTAAAGTTAAGATAATAGCAGAACCTCTTTTCACTCAATCTTATATAGATATTGTAAACATGTGGATTTATACACTCAAATCTTAAAACTCCAGTAAAATCAAAGGTAAAAAAAAGCTAGTTAATTTTTCCCATGCTTAATTACTTAGTTCAATACTGTGTAGGCAGAACTGTGTATATCCCTGAAAATTTTTGAACTACTGGGTTTCAAAGACCTCCAGTAACTTTATGTTCTCATTTGCGAAAAGACAAAGAAATGAGAAAGAAAAAGGATAAACTTATAAAAATGTTGACCTCTGGCTTTTTTCCTTACAGGTAAATCTAAGTCAACAACAATCTAAGAATTTTCAGTATATCAAGTAATTGCCATTTATATGCAAATTTGGTTTACTGATAATTAAGCTGACTTAAAACAGTCCCTGTGATTAGCTGATGTGTTTGCAGGCTCAAATGTCCCAAAATGGGTAACATTTTCAGCTGTATGTGGAAGCAGAACCACCTTTGTTATTTACCAAGCCATCATGAACATTGTTTTCACCATACTAAGCTTATATATCACTTCAGGTTAACATAGGAATCCATTTCTGTCAACAATCAAAGAATTTACAAAAAAGAATACATTCTGCTTTTTAAAGAGTAGAGGCTAGAAAAGGATGCCAGAAGTAAGGAAACATACATGATCTATTTCCCCCCAACCCAGAGTGAATGAAATTAGGAGAGTCCAGGAGTGCATCAAATGACTCAGTTGGAAAAAAAGCCCACTGTGGGTTCAGCCATGGACCAGCAGCTGTGGGAGGCACAAAGGATACAGTGTCTTCCCTCCAGAGCCACAGGAAAGGGATACAGAAGAGACCCAGAGAGTGGTGTAAGACCACAGCTAAAAAGCTGCTATGTAGTTTGAAATGGATGATTGCAACCACAGTTGAGAAAAGGAAAAAAAAAAGAATGGGCTAGAGTTTGCTGGGGACATTCAGAGAAGGAGGACCTGAGGTGGCCAGGAAGGATGGGGAGGAACTGAAGAGGGCCAGGTAAGACATTCCAGGTAGGAAGAAGAGAGTGTGCAGAGACACGGACATGGTGAGGAGGGCAACATATCAGCAGAATGCCAAGGAGAACTACCTGATTCGAGCAGGTTACCTTGAAGACTAGAGTCAACTGGTAAAACGGGTCAGTAGTCTGGTGTTCAGTGATCATCAGTTCACATCCTTTGCCTCATTGGCAATAATCTGAAACTTTGATTCGGACTTAACCCCACTTCAAGATTTCCTTTGAAACTCATAGATACTTGTAGTATCTTAGCTTAGGAAGAAAATGACATTAATGAGAACTTGATATTGTGAAATATGAAGTACTGCCCCAAAATGATGCACCAACACTGATGCTTGTTTTTCAACTGCCATCTACTAACCTGGGGGAGTAAAATGGGCAGAAACAGTGTCATATAAAAGTATTTATTAGTCTACTCACAGATATTTATTGGCTGCCATCATATGCTAAATCCAATCTTTGGTCTCATGGAATTTACAATCTGGCTGGCGGGGCATTGACAAGTAAGCACGTGATATCTATCTGTGTTCTATGTGAAATGGGAGCGGTAATCCAAGGAGATCCCAATTTAGCAGACCAGAGAAGACTTTCTAGAGGCAAAGACCTCTAAGCCAAGACCTGAAGTTAAGTTAAAGTTAGTGGAGTGAAGGACAAAGTGTTCCAGGCCAAAGGAATGGCCTGGTGTGTCTGAGGAGCTGGAAGAAGCACAGCGTGTCTGGAGCCCACAAAGAACGGGCGGACTGATGTGAGATGAGGCAAGAGGTGAGCAGGGGTTAGTCTACACAGTGGCTAGTACACCCTGCTCAAGGATCTGGACCTCCTCCAATGGTCAAAGGGAGCTTACAAAGAGTTTTTAAACAAGAGTATAATGGGTTCCAGAAAAATCACTCTGGCTTAAGGTTGGAAAATGGATGGGAGAAGGCAAGACTGAAAATGGGAAGACCAGTCAGGAGGCTGTTTCAATTGGTGATGCCCCCAAGGAGGGCAGCAGCAGAAGGGATGGAAGCAGATATATAGTAGGTATAATCCACATGGCTGGGATGGTTGACTCGTAGGGGAAAAGGAAAGAGTCTGAGTTGATTCCTGGTTTCTGGTTTGAGACTCTGTGTACAAGGTGATGTTATTGAAGGAGAGAGAGAATAAACAAAGAGACTCATATTTGGTGATGGTGGTGATGGGGGCTGTGGGATAAGGAAAATGAGATAACTTTAAGATAGACTGAGTTTGTGGACACTCAGGCAATGATGTCCAGATGCAGAAGGAAATAGGGACCTGGAACTCGGGAGAGATATCAGGGCTGGAGAGAGACCCAGAAGCCCTCAGCATAGAGAGATGACAACCAAATGTATGCACTCTTCCAGGGTGAGTATGTTGAGCGAATAAAAAAACAGCCTAGGCCTGAATGCTGAGTTGGATGGACAGAGCAAGAGAAGCCCAGAAAGGAGACTGAGTAGGAGTAGGCAGAATGCCAAAAAGAAAAATAAGAGAGTACAGTATTTCAGAAGTCAGGGGAAGAAAGGGAGTGGGGAGGGTGGTCAGTAGTGTGTCACATGCTGTGGAGAGGCCAAGCTAAGAGTGAGAAGAACCCACTGGATTTAGCTACAAAGATCTCAACAGTGTGACACTGGTAAGAGCAGGTTTAGTAAGCAGGAGTGGCTGGAACCAGACAGCAAAGGGCTGGGACTGAAGAGGGAGGCAAGAAACAGACACTGAGTTATAGCAACTCTTCCTAGAAGTGAAAGGAGGGAAGAGCTAAAGCTAGAACAGGTGTTGATGGAACATTAAAAAAAGAGAGTCTGGAGCACAAATTTTCTGATGGGAAAAAGCTAATGAAGAAAAGGAGGCTATAAGCACAGGAAAGGAAGGGGTCCTGAGAAGACAGGAGAGGCAAGGCCCAGAATGAGGTTGAGGAATCAGTTTCAACAGGAAGAATTCCTCTTCCCTTTCAGAAGAATGAAAAAAAAAAAAAAAGATGAGAAGAGTTAAACATTGAGAGTGACTAAAGAATTCATTCTTGTGCCTTGAATGTGAACTGATATGAACTCTGCTATATATTAGGAGGCATCTGAATCTAAGATTTAAAAAAAAAAAGATTAGATTTGGGAATCTGTTGCACTGTTTCAGAAAAGCAAAAAATTCTTTTACCCTACACTTTTTTTTTTTTTTTTAGTATTTATTGTCAAAGGAGACTATAAAAGAGGTCCTGTTTATAGTGCAGTTTTAACAAAATACCTTTGAAAGCCACTAGAAAGGACATGCATCATTTAGTGTAAGCCTTGCAGAATGGACTGCTTTATTTTAATAAGATGCAGTGATGCATATAAAGTAGGCTTTAAAAAAAAAAGGCTTTGCTTACTGTCAAATCCATGTTTTACTGGGAAAGGTTTTGATAGTGTAACCCAAAAACTACTAGGAAATACATGTCTGCAAATTGGAAGATCCTATGACTTGAGGAAACTGCTCTAATCAGTGTTTATCAAGTAGATTTAAAACCAGTTCTTAGATCTTATTCAAATATGTTTCTGCTCATTTAGAGAGCAAAATTTTAGATATTTAGACACAGAAAACAATTTTTTTTTTAACACTAAAAGTGAATGCTCTACCAGATTTAATTGTTTGAGGCTGGATTTTCTTTTCACCCAAGAGCCACTTGGAATTTAAAGATGAATTGTCACAGGGAAGAAAATCTCATTTATCATACCCTTGACTTTCTTTTTAAGG
Organism: Camelus bactrianus; assembly: GCF_048773025.1. Lineage (NCBI taxonomy): Eukaryota > Metazoa > Chordata > Mammalia > Artiodactyla > Camelidae > Camelus > Camelus bactrianus. The sequence goes on along the minus strand of NC_133568.1, from coordinate 16,683,451 downwards.
GGATACACTTGTCTGTTTCTATGCTTCACCTCCCTCAGAACCACTTTAGTAGTAAATTAGGCTTGAACTAAAGTTCCTTGATATAAAGCAAAAGTTTTACATTTTAATTAGCTTTGGGAAGTCAAGGACCATTTTACTAGAAACCTAAAGAGATGTAAGTTGTGCCCAACCACAGACCAAAAGGACCCACCTGCCTTCTCTCTCTCGAATAAAAACACAAATAAAGCAGAGCAACTGACTGAAAATGGCCAGAGTCAGGGGTCAGCGCCTAATGTCAGCTCTCACCCTGGCCAGGGTCATATGACTCTTTTGTGTGGCCTTGAGGAGGTGACTCAACCCTTGGCCCACAGAAGCTGTGAAGAGGTTCCTCTTAAAAAGATAACTCTCAAGAAATCAAACGCACTTTCTGGATTTATTGGCGGTAGTGATGGCTCTCCCAGCAATATTACTGCTAATATAATGTGGATCTTGCTTAATATAATGAAAACCATGTTATCAAAAATCATGAGCATATACATGGGGAGAAAAAAAACCTGTTTTTGGATATCTGTGTAGGACAACCAGACCACAAACCTTGAAAGGAAATCCTAAATCTAAAATACTGTGTTAAGAGTCTCAATTGGCGGCTGCAGAAGCCAGGAACATCAAGGAAAACAGTTCAACTCCTCCTCCCCTCAACAGAGGTAATGTTCTTCCTCTTTGAAAGGAAAGGGTCGTTGAGCATCTTTTGTCCTCTCACCGCCGTCGCCTCCTTTCCCTTTATTATCGCTGACCTCACACAGAGAACCGAAGCCACGCGCTGATAGTGGAAAATATGAGGCCCCTTTCTGTCTGGAACTCCGAGATTTAGAGAGCTGGAGCTACTGATCAGGGTCTTGCCCGGATTTAACCCGGTAGAGGACCCATCTCCCTTCTCTGGGTTGAGATGTAAACTCGCTCGGACCATAGCTAGGGCGCGCTGGCTCTTGGGGCGCTCCGTGGCGCTGTTCGTGGTGCTGAAGCCTGCGCCGGGGCGCGGAGGCAGCAACCCACCCACAGGCGCTCTGCTGCCAGGGGCTCCGGGGACCGGATAGATGTGAGGCGAGTCTGGAAACAGCTGCCACCCACAGAGCTACATCCAGCTTCACAGTTTGGCCCCAAGTGTAGCTCACTGGCTTACTTCTTTTCAACTGCAAAACGGCTGGTTCATTCTCTTCCCAGGAGATTTCACAGAGCCCACCTCTGGCTCACTGATCCAGCACATTTCTTTCCTAATGTCTTTCCTGCTCATACGAATTCTCTCCCACCCCCCTCTCTTTTGTACAGTATTTTGCCTTAGCAGAGCACCTTACACTTGGCACAGCCCTCACTGGCACCATCAACTGAGCCATTTCTCTTACACACAAAACCAATCCCCATCCCTTCCAAGGATTTTTTTTTTTTCTTTCTCTGCCCCTCCTCTCCCAAGCACTTTCCAACTAAGCAGGAGACTATTACCTCAATGTGCAGGGTGGATGAATAACCTTACCCATCATAGCAAAACTGCTGATTTCTCCTTGGCAACGAAATAGAAGAGGCAGAGGTTAGAGTCCCGAAGGACCAGGAAAAAGCCCCTTAAGAAATTTTTAGGAAAATGCACATAATGGTCAGGAGGGTGGGGAATGGAAACAAAGATACTAGGAACAAAGTGAAGGAAGGGGCTTGGAACTTAGAGGTGCAAGGCTTACTGCAGTTAGAAGACTCCCGGCAGGTGGCACTCTAGTTCAAGGTGCTCTTGATAGAAGCCTTGATTGTGCTCTTGGCTCCACCTCAAACCTTTTTTCTGCTAAACAATCCCTCCTCACCCCCCTTCCCCCCAGCCACGTTTGGAAGTCTGTCTTCCTCTTGATCTAAGCATGTATTCAGACTATATTCCTGCTAAAAAGCACCGTTTGCACAATTCTATTTACTGTAATACACAATGTTGAAGGGAACATAAATGGGAAAGAGAGGGTCAGTGGGAGAACTGTTTTTTTTCATGTGTGATTGATGTTGCTCAGATCAAAACTGTGTAATCATCAATAACATGATTCAGCAATTGGGAAATACAAACACGTTGTGCAAGGGCATGCTTTGGTCAAAGCCCTGGAGGAGCCCATGGGTCTGGGCCAAGCTTGGGGAGGGCGATGCCAGCAGGATGCTTTCTCCCACCCACCAGGGCAGAGCTGGCTGTGCCTACAGCCTGACTTGCGTGACCTTTGGCTTTTGCAACACACATGCGGATGGGCCAGGGTTAATGGCACTTCGCAGGGAGCTCCAATTGAGTAAACAAAAATGCCTTGCCCTGTTCTAATGGAGCACATTATTCTGAAGCCTAAGCCTTCATCCAGGCCCCTGCAGCTGCTCTGCAGGTCAGTGCTACCAATAAAGCAATTAGCCAATGAGAAAACCCTTCTTCCCCGAGGGGGACTCTGGGGTTTTGTTGCAGTTGCTGTACTTTGCTTTGGGTTTTTAAACAAGCAATCCAAGTTGATCTGAGCCTCTTACATCAGACTCTAGGATGAGGACAGTGAAATTGTGTGTTTGCTGAGTGTGATATTTTAAGGGACTGGTCCCTTGTTCAGCACAGACTGGCGAGCTCACTGCTTCCTGTTCAATTAACCTGAACCATAGCTGAACTCTGCCCTTTGAACTCACTCAGCAGATAAATACATTAGCTCACCTAAGGAATCATTAATATTTTTCAATCACATAAAACAAACATGAATGTCTGAACAAAACCCAAGAGACAGCCAATTAGGAATAGCACATGGAACATGTTGAAAAAAATCACAAATGAATGTTATTTACAGAACAAAAAGGGCCAAGAAAGAAAAAATGGATCATGCCAACAGTTCTGGAAACAAAGAGGACTTTCATGTTCATATCTGCAAACATGAGGGATATCGAACAATATTTAGCAATTCCTGTTTCATCTACACTGCTCTATAAGAAAAGTTGTACCTTACTCTTGGTCTAGTTTCTACCCACATCTGTCAGAACACATAACTCCAAGCCCCTCTCTCTTCTAAAGTAACTTCAGTGTCCTTGCTTATATACAGAGTCTAGACTATAGCGTTTCTGGGGACAATTCTATTCCTAATTTACTACAAATGAACTAAAATAATTTTTGTGGAAGTAGTACTGCTTTTAAGTGAACCAGCCTAAACGAACCAAGCCAGTGGCTTGATTTAAATAATTTTGCAGTAGAAAATGATATTCCTGAGATGTTGCTACTCTAGCATGTAAACAGATTTTGTTTTGTGGAGAGGGAGGGGAGGGAGGGAGGGAGGGAGAGAGAGAGAGAGAGAGAGAGAGAGAGAGAGAGAGAGAGAGAGAGAGATGCTAAATGCATCTATTTTGTCCTTATCTCCACATGTCATCTTTGAAGAATGAGAAAAACATCCCCAACTGAGTCATTACACATTTTAGTTTGATTCAATTTCACTTCCCACAATTCTGCCTCCTGACTCCTCCCCTCCTACCCCCTTTTCATTTTTGTTTGGTTTGGAGTGTGGGCTTAATGCCCAGCTATCCTAGATGAGAACACTTAAAGGAGTATCACAAGCACTGAGGGTAAATCTATTGAACGAGGGTCTTTAACTATGTGGTTTCCTTAAAGGGAAAGGTTGGATCAATAGGATCAATATGAAAGGTTTCCCTGGCCCTGCATAAAAGGGTAAGGGCTTCTCTTTTCACTGGTTTAACTTTACTCTCTGACAAATGCAAATCAATGGATCTGTGTTTACAACAGATTCCCTAACAGACCCAACTTGGGTAAAGCCCAGAGCCTCACCATGGGGGTGGGGAGTCCAAGCTTGTCTCGGGGGATGCTCTAGGGCAGAGCTTAGAGCTCAAGGTCCTGGAGGATGGAGTGGGCTTGCTGCCTCCCCCCATCTCCCGAGGATCCTGCTGCTGCTGCCTGTGGTCTCTCCAAAGAGGACTGAAATAAATGGAGTGCCAAACAGGTTCCTCCAAGGATGTCTCAACCCAACATAAATATAAAGCCCAAATTCCTAGGATCTGGTGAGCCAGTCAACCTTGTTTCCTACCAATATAGATTTGGGAGGTTGACTACACAGAGGATGCTGGAGTGGGATACCTACAATTGGAGCAGCCCAAGTGTTTGAGCTCTAGAATGCTCCTTCTGCCCTCTCTCAGGCAGTAACTTGCTCTCTTAGCTATTACCAGGGAAACCACTAAAACTGTGGGTTCTTTCCCCCTTAATTTTACCTTTCCCTTTAAAAATGTGATGCTTTCCAGAAATTACATGGCTTCAAGTCAATACCAGTTACAGAGAAATTATTTTTCTTCCTGCAGGAGAAAGTATATGTATATTTGATTACACGAGCCAAAGTCCAATGCTGATTAAATTACGTTGGAGGTGTGCTTCCAACCCAAACAAAGTCTGCTTTCTACAGAAGAGTAATGGATCTTCAAATGGCGAAAGAGGCGCCAAGGTGGAATGCAGAGCCTCCCTTCCCTCTGGGACAATTTGTGTGGGACAGTTTTTCAATAACAAATGTCCACAGCTTCTAGGAATCCTGCTCCTCCAGTGAGACTAGCTCTGTCTGCAGAGCCCCTAGCCTACCTCCCTGCCTCGCCCATCTGTACCTTGTCATGCATCAGATGGGCTGAGTTATCCAATCAAACTCCCTAGCTCCTCCCTCTCGGGCCCTACAAAGACCTATGCACATTTCTCAGCGTCATTGCCTGGAGTGAGTCTTGGAAATGAAAAAAGCCTTTCCTGAAAGCACTGGAGTGTGTTATAGGAGGATGGACTGGGTGACAAGCGGTGATGATGGGCCTGGCCCACCTTGAGCAGGCCCTGTACCTGATAGCATAAATGACTGCTGGGCTCTGACACAATGGTCTCCTCCTACCAAGAAAAGTATCCCCTTGGAGGAAGCAACTTTCCCTGGGTCAGGAAAAGCACAAGTTTCTGAGATGGTTGGGGATGAGGATAATCCAGAGTCTGTAGATGATGTTTAAGGCCCAGGGTTCTTCAATATTCACCCTTTTCCCCAGGGCCCTTTATCCAGACAATTATTTCTATTTATTCCCTCCTCATTTCCCTTCCTTTGGCAAGAACCCAGAAACTAAATCTCTCTGCTTCTCCTCGGAGGTTTTCATTCCTCCAGGGATACCCTGACATGATACCACTTTTCCTCAAGACAGTTTCTGCCAACACCAGCCACCAGCGTAGTGTGGTGGGGTCCAGGACTTTCTTCCTGAGAACTCTTCAACTCCCTTCCTCTGTTCTTCTTTAGAAACAGGTTCAAAAGGCCAGAAAACCAAGAGGTGACCCTAAAGTGAAGTTCTGGGTTGAAGACAGCAGGAGAGGCAGCCTCTTTTTCTCTCAGGGTTCAGGCCTGAGGCTCTGGAAGGTAAAGCCCCACCAGGGGCCCTCTTTATCTCTGGGCAGACCTGTGTCTCAAGAGGGAAGTGGGGCCTCTCTCCTTTTGGAAACACAGAGAATCCCAGGGAAGCCCATTTCCCCCTCTGCCCCACCCTCACCGCACCGTTCACCAGGAATCCAGCCCTGTTTGGGGATTTTAAGGTGGGGGTGGGGAAGAGTCTAAGACTCCACGCTCCAAAAGCCGACTCACCCCTCCCAGAACCTAAAGACCCTTCAAATGGGCATGTGAGAAGCGGCCAGCTGTCCTTCTCACCAGAAGGAAACCATTCACCCTTTTTAGTTTCTGTATCTGATCACCTGACCTAGTTCACTGCAGTTTTCAGGATGGGGTAGGGCTCGTTCTGACCAGCAATCAAGGAGCTGTATCAAACCTCCTTTCTTTAAGGAAACCCACTGGTGGGAAGATGACCCCCCTCTCCAGGGAGTGGGGAACAGAAAGAAATAACTGCTTACCCTTTGCCACAAGTCAAAGCAGAACAATGAAAGATATGATTTTCCCCCCTTTCACCTCTCCTTCCTCCTTTTTCTCATTTCGTTCTTGGGGGAGGAATTTTCCCTCCTGATTCAGAACTTCTCTTGAAGGAAAAGCTTAGTTTTCTCAAATTGGAGAATTTATAATTTTAAAAAACCCAAACAATTTAGTTCTCATCCTACCCCCATCACCGCCCCAGCTCTTTCATTCTTTCATTCATTCAGTGTTCCTTCTGGGAGAATAAGCCAGGTGGCAAAGGGAGCGGCTGGCAGAGTGTGGAGGTCTCCCTGCCGGCTGGCAGGAAGGAAAAGCTTTGAAGTTTCTTTTCCAGTCGATTCAGGTGTCTCAGAGAAAACCTCTCTGAGTCCTCGTTCTGAGGGGACGTTCTCTCCGCCTTGTGGGAAGAGGACGGTCCCCCCAGTCTGGTTTTCTTATCTTTCTGCCCCAGCTGGGGTAAGAAACAAAATTCTTCCCTGGTTGACCCAATTAGACCAGAGCAGAGCAGGCTACTCTGAGGGATGAAGCCCCAGCCATCATCACTTGGGCCTCATTTAATTGTCCAACTAATGCATCGCTGTAGAAAGTCTGCGAATGGGAACATTTAAAGCGATTGTTCTTTTTTAGCGAAAACAAATACGGATGGAGGGGATCCGCGGGTCCGAAAGCTGCGAGGTTAGTAGGCAGCTTTAGAAACATGGCTTCTATGTCATACCAAGAGAAGACCAAATTTCCTGGCTAGTTTCAGTGGAAGATGATGAGTTGCCCTGGGCCCTGTTAGACCAGACGCGGGCCACATGGGGAGCAGGTGAAGGCCCCTCGAGAACCAGAGGAATGGGAGGCCTCAGGCGCCGTCCCCCGCACCGCCTGCGCGATGCCAACCACCCTGAGAGTCCGCAGCGGGGGCGCAGAAAGCGGCCTGCGCGCGCGGGGATTGAGGGAGACGGCTGGCAGCCCTGCGACAGGAGAAAGCCTCGGGTGGGATGTAGCGGGCCCGGGCCGCGCGGGAGCGGCGCAGCGGCCCGACCCGAGAACCCACCTGGAGCTGGGGAAGCTGCGCGACAGAAGAGCCGCGGAGAGCAGCAGCTCTGCGGAGAGCAGCGCCGCGGAGAGCTGCGCGGCAAGAGCGCCGGGGAGGAGCTGGCGAGCGCTCTGCTGGGAAGAGGGCGCCATCGGGCTTACTGGAAACGCGCCGGATCAGGTTCCAGATCAATGAAATCTGGGTCCACACGTTTACGTTATTGTTGCCAGCATTAATGCTCTTTTAATCTTCTAAACATTATCAGCATCGATCTCCCTCCATATACACATTTGTTTGAGAAAGTGACATAACCACACGGTGGAAAGCCTGGAATAAAAATAAGTGCGCAGCCTCTCGCACCGAGGGCGCCCGCCGGCCTGGGCTACTTCTCGCGCTCAGGTTCACTACCCTCCCTCGCATCCAGCCTGCTCGGCCTCGCTCCCGCCCACTCTAATGCAAGTTAGGAAGGTGTTCTCAAGGCACCTGGGACTTGACTAAGCAGGGACTTGACTAAGCAAGGACTGTAGCGAGCTTTTCAATTCTTAATCCGACCTGCCAGCGGGCGGAAACACCGTGTGTTCTGTACCGGCGTGGGCTACAATCGTCTCTCCAGATCGGATCCCGAACTGTCGGGAGAGACTGGCTGAGCCGGGCCGGAAGCCAGACCAATGGAAGGGGAAAAGAGTGGTGGGCTCTACAGATGAGGCCCCGGCCCTCGGCACTCGGCCCTCGCCCTTAGGTTTAGCGCGGCCTGAGGATTTCCCCTGGCGCCAAAAGGAAATGCGCACGCACGTGGTGCCCCTGGCAGGGGCCGCTGCGTACTGCCCTGGCCACTCTCCGCCGCCGCGGACATCAGGTGGCCCAGACGACATCTCGTTGGGTTGGTTAAGGGCCCACCGCTGTCTCACAGTGTTGGCCCCAGATTGGCCGCTGAGAGCAGTTGTCTGGAGAAGGCCGGGCGTCTGTCTGTCAGGCTCACCGGAGGCAGAAACCTCGGCAGGGTATGTTGTCGGGGGCTCTGCTTTGTCTTGCGGGCGTAGGAGGAAACCACTCTCGCTATCGGGCCTGGATCTTCCTCCGCAAGACGCCCATCCAGTTTCTTGCCTGAGTTCTCTCCGTCCCTCCTAGTTCGTGTTTGTGCTTGGTTTAGAGTCTTCTTGGGCTCAAAGCCTTAGAGGGTTTGTGCTCCGACCAAGGGAGTTTGTCGTTGCCGCTTCCTGCCCTTCGAGAACCAGCCCTGGGGACCGACAAAGAGGCCCAACCCGGCGCGGTTGCAACCACTTGCTGCCCTCACCACCCTTTAGGAATGAAGTCGTGTACTTGGAGCCCATTTCTCCTAAATCTAATGTTGGAGCAATCTGAGTTTCCCCGACATCTTCTCCGTTACCCTTTGAAATGCTATCCGGGGCTGTGGATACGCCGAGGCGGTGGGCAAGGAAGAAAGCCGCGGAATGTGGCTGGGAGAGGAGACGAAGGACCACTTCTATTGTGACCGAGTGTACTTCTCCTAAGGGTGAGGTTGCCGATGCTGTCCCAAATCAGACATCTTAATTCTGCGGTGCCTCAAACTCCTATCTGCTTAGGCCTCTGGGGGCCCCGAAATGAGAAAGAGAAAGGGGGGGAAAAGGAGACAGAGATAGATAGAGGTAGATGGACCTGGTCTCGGTGAGATGAGGGGGCCAGCCGGTCTCTGCGAGGCGTGTACCTGGGAGTCAGGTACAGCAGTCCTGTGGGTTAAACTAGGCTTGTTTAACCCTGGGAGCCTAATGGCGTGCTCCCTCAGCAGCATCCGGCGGGATTCCGATCGATACTCCTAGAGGAGAAGGCCTCAGCTTTTCTTCTCCATTTGCTTCTGTCTCCTAGCGCTTCTGAGCACATAATACCTACTTACCAGTCCCAGCTTCTGCGTCAGTGTCTGAAGAGACTGATCTACTGACCCCAAACTGAAAAGACTCCTATGTAATAATAACCACTCAACACACTTGTAGTTGCTGATAAAATGGCCAGATAAAAAGGCTAAAGCTCTTGTCCCTTTTCAACTCGGGGTAATAAAACAGACACATATTTGAATACTTGAGCAAAGCAGGGTCCTTGGCAGGAAATTCCCACTTGCTGAAGGAGGCTTTCAGTCTCCCGCTGAGGGGGCTTTCGTGCTCCTGCTCTGAAAAGCCCCGGTGCTGCCCAAGGCCAGCCTCTGAGGAGTGACCCTGGGAGTCTCCCATGGTGGGTGGTGGGACCGGGGACCCCCTGCTCAGGTGATGCCACACTCTCCCTCACCCCAACAATGCTTGAGGCCATTGTAAAAGCTGTTGTAAAAGTGCATCAGACCAGCTAATAGGCAAAGCATTACTTTCCGCATCACTTTCAGACACACACAGGCAAAAGGCACCTGTTTTTAAAAAGCTCCGTCCTTTGCCCGGCAGGCGTGAGGGGGCGGCAGTGCTCTGAGATGGGCTGGAGTTGAATAGCTGTCATCCTGCCTTCAACTGTACTCCAGCCCCACTTCCCCAAGACCAACTGCTAAATTTCTTCAGGCTGCCTGTACCCAGAAATCCAGCTCTCGCTAGAACTCACCTGAGAGGAACCAAGAACGTTTTCCGGAGCCTAAGACAAAGGGGTACTACATTGTTCAGAATTGTCAGTAAGCTTCCAGTTTATTTTTCACTGCTCCTCTCTATTCACTGCTTAATCTTTGCTAGGAACCAAAAGCAATCAGAGAAAACTGCAGAAGATGAAGAGTAAGCTAAATTTGGAGAAAGATAAAGGTGGTTTCTAAATCCATGCAAAACTATCTGGAGCCCCAGATTTGGGGAAGCTCTGAGGGGAAAACTAGTTTTCTTTACCTTTTCAGATCAACACTGCGAGATTACTGACTCGAGATTGGAATCCTCCAACAGTGGGCAAAGGCGGAGTCTGTCAGAGTGGAAACGCCCCCTCCTCAAGCCTGGGCGAACACGCTGCCTGTCACAGCCCCAGCCCTGTCGGGCGTCGGTAGAATGCACCTCATAAGCCAGGCTCAGCGGTGCGAGGAAAGCCCCGGGGAACCAGAGAGGAAGCCTGAGCTCGCCTCTCCAGAAGCGCGTTGTGTGCCACAGGCTCGCAGCCGCGCGAGACCCCACTGTCCGCGCCAGTGTAAATCACTGCCACCACGACTTGTCCCCCAGATAACCTGACGATCTGAAGAGGTAGCCCCAGTCCAAAAGAAGCTGCCCATCCTGGCTTGCAGTTGGGCACGTGAGTCCTCCCCAGTGGGGCGCCTGGACACTTTGCCCTTCTCGGCCCGCGGCTGGGTCCTGGGGGCAGCGCAAATGCCACGCGCACCGCGCTGGGTCTGTGCGCAGAAAAGCGCCCAACTGTGTGCCAGTCACAGCCACGGCTGCGTCTTTCTCGCTCCCGCCGCCCACACAGGAGGTTTCTGCGCTCCTAGAACAATAGAGGGCTGTACCTCGCGGCTCGGCCGCTAGAGGAGGCACAAAGAGCCAAGCCCGCTCCAGAACAATATAGCCGGCGCGTCGCCCAGTCCCCTCCCGCCGGCCGCCGGCCCTCCCCGCCGCCTAGCTAAGCGCACGATCAACGTCCGCTTAACGCAAAGGCGGAGCCTGTAGCCCACGGCCAAGATGCGTTAACTAACCTGCATCTTAATTTGTCAGCACCGCTTCCCGCGAGCTCCTAGCCTCTCCCGGAGGCCAACCAAACCTCGGCAAATTCCAGCAAACGCTGGGAGCGGGGCAAGGGCGGCCGGCGAGTAAGGCAGGGAGCTCTCCACACTCGTTTCTCCTCTCTTGTCCTCCCAAAGAGGTAAATGTGGCATTCCCGACCTTCATCCTTGCACCTTCCCCTCACTGTGGGCAGTGACACGGGACTGGCCCAAGCCCGCTTTCCGTCAGAAAGTGCCCCCGCTAATGTCAAGGCCAGAGATGGGCTCGGAAGCGCTGTTGTAGCCTGGCTACACGTTCTCCGCCTGGGCGAGCTGTGACTCTTGTCAGTGACCAAAGAAGTTTGCCTCATATGGTGGGTCGGAGGAGAGCAGAAAGATCTTTTTCCCTTCTGTAGAGCAAAGCACCCCCCCCCCACCCCTCCACCGCAACTACCTCCACATAGGGAGACTAGGCAGCCTGGTAAACTGAAGTGTATTGTCTAAGCAAGAGTTCAAGAGCACAGGATTTTGAATAAGGGCAATCCCCCATCTCTGTGAATCCTGGAAAGAGAAGCTCCTAGCTGACACCGCATACCCCCATTTCGCCTCCCACAACTGGATACGCGGTTGGAAAGAGGGCAGAGTTGGCACGTCGAGCAGAGTGAGAGTGAAATGGGGGCGGGGGTCGGCCAATGAAGCTCGGGAGACAAGGAGGTAGGAAGGAAAAGAAGTAAAGAAAAAGGTGAAGGGGAAAAAAGGGAGAAAAGAAGAAAGACAAAGAGAAAAACGAAACGGAAGAAGAAATATAGTACAGAAAAAATAAGAACTGTGGAGGAGAGAGGAGCAGAGAACCAAGAGAAGTGGCTAGGCGCGCTCACCCGGGGCCACAGGCACCCCGGAGCCCTCTCCCTGCAACCTAACTCCAGGCGACCCTCTGAGCTTACCTGCCAGGCGTAAGGCAGACATGCGCTGGAACTCGGGCTCCTGCAGCCACTTCCACATCCTGCGGAAGGTCTCCCTGCCAGATTTGAGTTTACTCCACGGTTTCGGGTTCCGGAGCAGGTCGGAGAGAGTCCCCTGAGACCGGCACAACACCCTCTGCGCGAAGATCGCCTGTGGGATGCTGTAGCGCTTCAGCTCGGCGGTGATGCGCTGGGCCACCTCTTTGGTGTTGATCTCCTCCAGCTGGCCTGATGTGGCCACTTGCGATCCCGAAGAGGACGAGGGTGGCCTCTCGCGGCTGGGCGCCAGCACAGGCCCATGGGACTGAGCGTGGCCCGGGTGGTGGAGGCCGTTGAGGTGCGACATCATGGCCGCGGGCGGGGTGCCCAGGCCGCGGGACAGGTGTTGCTCACCGCGGGTCAGCATGGCAGTGTGGTGCGCGTCGAAGTTGGGGCTGAGCATTTTGTCGTGGCCAGGGGGCCCGTAGTTAGGCAGGCTCTGCTGCGCGTTGTGGAGGCCGCCCAGCCCATTGCCCAGCGGTGTGGCGGCCAGCGGGGACAGGCTCTGGCTCATGCCAGGCATCTCCTTGTAGGGACTGTAGAGGTTGTTCATGGCCGGAAGCCCGCGCTCGTCGCGCATGAGAGTGAAGCTGCCGCTGACGTTGCCTGACAGGCGCTGGTGGTGGTGGTGGTGGTGGTGGTGCGGGTGGTGGTGCGGGTGCGGGTGGTGGAACTTGTCCGAAACGGTGGAGATGGGCGGCAGTGGCTGGAGCGGTGTCAGCGTGGTGTAGGTGTTGCTCATGCCCATGCCGGGCGGGGACGAGTCGCAGGACATACTCATGGCGTGATGGAGCGGGATGGAGAGCTCGGGCCGGTAGTCGCCGCCGTCCAGGATCGAGGCCATGCTAGTGACCATGGCCGAGCGCGACGCCGCCGCCGCTGCCGCTGCCGCCGTGCCCAGCTCCTGGTGCGCCGTTGGCGGCGGCGGCGGCGGCGGCGGGCCCCGCAGCGAGCCTGCCGCGCCGCGGCCCGCGTGGTGGGGGCTAGGGCTGGCCAGCAGCTCCTGCTCATGGCCCGGGCCCCCGCCGCCGCCCCCGCCGCCCCCGCCGCCGCCCCCGCCGCTGCCGCCGCCGGCCGGCCCGTGCAAAGTGCCCAGACTTTCCATTGTCAGCTCCGGGTTCATGGCGCAGCCTTCTAGGTCTTTGGTGAGGCATCGATAGGCGTTGTAGGCAGCCTTCATTCAGTCCATCGGGGCCCGGGGGCGGCGGGGGCGGCGGGGGCGGCCGGCGGGCTGGCGAGGCGCGCGTGGCGGAGCTCGGCCGCGGGAGCGAGGGGGGGCGCGGGAGTGCGTGAGTGTGTGGAAGAGGAGCGTGAGTGGGGGTGTGCGCCCCAGGCTGCGAACGGGCGGGCGCGCCCGGGGTGGGGGCGGGGTGGGGGCGGACGGGGCGTGCGTGCGGGAGAGGGGAGGGGGCAGGGAAGGAGGAAGGGATCACCGGGCCCCGCCGCTCGGGCCGGCGCGCTGCCTCGCCATGTCCGAGCCCGCTCCGGCGCCGACGTCTTCTGTTTGGGTGAGCGGGAGCTGTCCAGAAGGGCTCTGCCGCTCGCCGGGGCAGCCAACCTACCCTCCCGTACCCGGGGCGGGGTAGTGCCCGATGGGCGCCGCGAGCAGCCACTCCGCGGCCGTGGCTTCCCTCGGGGGCGGGCCTCCTGCGCTCAACTGCCAATGGCTGGTGAGGGGGCGCGGCCGCACGTTTCATGTTTGGCTGACGGCTCTGTGCCTTTTTTTTTTTTATTCCTCCTTTGCTACAGGAATCAAACGTCAAGGAGAGGGAGGGAGGGGAAGAGTGGGTAGTGGGGAGAGAGGGGATAGTACGAGCGAGGGAGAGAAATTACATTAAAGATGCTGCTCTGTCTCTCCGGAGCTGCTGCGATCTGGGGAAAAGGGCATTTGCTTCAGTTCCCTTCGCTTCACCCCAAAGCTTTTCTGGAAGCTAGTAAGCCAGGAGGAAAAGACTCCAGCTACATGCTGGTATAAAAACAAACACAAATCTTCTAACAAGCCACTGCCCAAGGGTCCGTAGCTGGGAGCCAGTAGTTTAGCCTTTTAAAATACAGGCGCTAATGTATTCTAATGCAGGGTAAATTCCCGAGACTGGGGAGTGCATAATCCACAGAGCGAAGCGAACTCCAGCGCCCTCGCCGCCAGCGAGCTGCGGCCGGCAGACGCAAGCCCACCCGCGGTGCGGGCCGCGGTAATGCATGCAAAGTTAACACAATAACATCATTTAATTACCCAGCAAGCCCATAAATCTCTCAGTTATGAGCCTTCAGAAGGGCCCTGCTAGATTGCAAAACAAAATTAGAACTCCAAGAGCTGCGGTTTCAAGGTGACCAAGTGCTTGCCGCGCGAGCGAATTGGAAAGAAGAGGTGGGGTTGGAGGGGGGGCAGTGCACATCATGGTTGTTGCAGATGCCAGTAGTGAACAAACTTCTGGGGGCAGGGAGTATGTAAACCGTCCAGGTCGTTACCCGCGCGGATCTCCTCTCTCTCTCTCTCTCTCTCTCTCTCTCTCTCTCTCTCTCTCTCCTCCTCCTCCCTCCCTCCTGACCTCTCTCTCTCTTTCCCTTTCCCCCCTCGCCTACCCCCTTTCTAGAATCACCGGAGAGGAATGCCCCAGGTTAGACTGTGGGTAGATGACACGGAGCCGATATCTATACGTCCAAATCTTGTTTCCGAGAAGACCAGACCTCTGGCGAGTTTCAGAAACCGCAGCTTGCTTGAAAAGTGCACCTTCATCTACCCACGATTTGCGTTGTTTAGTAAACCGGGTCTGCGACTGGGAGTGGAACTGGGGTAGAGAGAAGGTGGGGATTTCTGCGGCCCGGGTAGGAGTGGAGAGGTCGTTGAAGAGAGCCACTCGGCATTGAAAGCCTTACAAGTAACAGATTCTGCCAAAGCAGGTTGCGCTCTGTTTGCCTCCGAAGATTCAAGCTAGCTGAGGTTGCGCAGATGTTGCCTTTGTTTAAAGAGACAGTAATTAAGGACAGGGTGGACATAAGTTTGAGAAGCGTGACCTATTTTCTTTTGATCAGCTGTCAAAAGAAGAGCAGGGGGTCTCCTTAAGATAGCCCCCTCCAACCACTTACAGCTGTTAGAGAAAACTTGATAAGAAAACAAGGACACAGTCTGGAATATGCCTTCCTGGCGCTAGAGAAAGATTTAATTTATTTGGAAAACAGTTCTTAGTCTCGGTGACCTTTTATGGCTGCCCTCCTCTCTTTTCTAGCTACAGAGCAAAAAAAAAAAAAAAAAAAAATCCACCTCTACTACCGCATCATCCTGCCACATGAATGTGCGGTGACACTATTTATAGATCAACTTTATTGAGCTCAGGCCAATACCTTGCCAATTATTCTTTCAAATAGCTTCTTCTCTATGATATCAAAGCCTGTATAAGAAAGTGGACGATCCCCTGCTTTGCTAGACATACTTTTCTAGCTTCTCATGTCTTTAATGTCACAATACTAGACAGGTAAAATCACTGTTTTCTGTTTCTCTAACATTCCTCTCTCCCTCACCCTCTCCTACTGTCTCTCTACCACTCCGCACCTTAAATACGGTGGCTGGACATTTGAGATAACTTGAAACAGTTAGTGTATGAAATACACGCCGAGTTGAACAAAAGTTCACAAGAGTGCAACCTCCTGTTGGTCCAGGAGTGCTCAGAAACTGAAATAGGGCAGGAGACGAGCAAGGCAGGGGAAGAGTCTGTCTGATGTGCCCCAGTGCTGAATGAAGGCTGCCTCCTCTGCCCTGGCTTCAGGCTCAAGGAGTTGCCAGTGACCCCTGGCTGGGACATTGGGGTAGGCAGTACCTCCTATAGAAATCTAGGCATATAAATTGCCATTTAAATAATTTTTCAAAATGATAAACTCATTTACCAGGCCACCAAGATAAATCTGCTCCTAGATATTGCATCTTGGTGTGCCTGGGAGCAGTCACGTGCTGGGGAGTTGAAAGGTGAGTTGCATATTCTCGCTGCCCTGCTTCCTCCCTCCCTCCTCCCTCCCTTCCCCCTTCCCTCGATCAATATTGGCGATCTCAGGGAAATCATGAAATCGTATTGGCTTCTTTGTGTATAATTTCATTGGGCTAGATTAAAGCAGATTTTCCACGTTGTTTTTCTAACAGTGGTTTGAGGTTTTATATTTCAGCCTAAATCCTATTTAAAAGAAAAATTAATGTGCTTGTTTAGTCAGCATCCTAATGTTTTCTGAATTAGGTTTGCACGTTTTCATCCTTTCTTTCTAAACAGGAAAAAATATTTAGTATCTACTTGAAGAAAAATGTAAGAATATCAGTACTAATAAGATTTTCAAATATGTTTTGAAATGTCTTTGCTTTTTTTTCTACAGTTCTTCAAGAAAATAAAAAGGAGGAGTTGCTTTTTAACTGCCCCTTGTTTAGCACACATGCTCTAACCTTCAGAAGTTCTGGTACTCAGAATTTTTTTCTTTTAATTTGAAGTTACACTCCTATTCCCTCTGACCGTGTAGAAGTGTGATAGTGGGAGTGCTCCTTCACGACTATCAGAATCGCGACAGACAGTTTCACCAGCCATTATACCAGAAGCAGGATATTCGTTTCTTAGAATACCACATCGGCAGCTCCAATTTTCTTCACGATCAGACACTTAAGTGGGTCTAAAGAAGCCTGTGAGTAAAAATGCAGCTTTGGCAACAAATGTAAGCTGTTGTACTGTAAAAGAAAACAAATCTGAATTTGAGTTAGCAAGGGCAGGAAGAGGCTGGAAATTTTTACTGTCGGAGCTTTTCATACGTGTTTTAACGTTAATTTTTTTTTTTTTAGGCTCTGAGAGGGAGAGAGAGGAGAACGTTCAATTAAAACAGAGACTCTATAAATTATTCACAGAAAAAAAAATAAACAGACCACAAGTAAACCCAATCTGGATATGGGGCCCAACCAGCTCTGTTTTCACTAAACAACAGTAACCTTAGCCCAAAACCCAGGAAGAGGGGGGCTGCTTATTTCCACCCAAATGTTCAAAATCCTGAAGGTTTTGTGTTGGGCAGAACACATTTGTGCTGCAACTAGGTTTATCAGAGCATTACAAAAAGACATAATGGTGGGTTGATTTGGACTATTTTATTTTTGTCCTTCCCCAAACCATCTGGCGTGTGAGTGTAGGGGTATTGATCAGGATCTGTGAGCTGCAGACCCCATGCCAATCCATAGCGTTTCTGGCAATCAGCGTCGCCTATGAATTGCAGCTGTCTGTGCAGCTCCTGAACACAGAAATCTTCAAAAAATAGTCCCCCCCTTATCAAACACATCTTCCGTTCAGGGGTAAGTCAATATCATTTCTTTGTCATTCCGTGAGCCAGGATTATGCAGGAGAAAGTTTTTGTTGTCTGTCGTAGCTGCTGCTGTGCATCCCCCCCACCTTTTTTTTTAAAGGAAGGAGAGCAATTTTCTAGCTATTGAATGGTAATGGTTTTCCAGAAAGGCCTCAAGCGTTTGTATGAATCGGACAACAAATGGTATTTCAATATTGTGGGGGAATTTTAAGACTAGAGAGAAATTCTTATGTTGCTATACACAAATAAAAATAGTGATTATAGAGGGTTCCTTTTAATGACGGAGAATTTTCTCCCCCATTCTCGGAGCCCCAGGTGATGAAGACACCGCAAGTCTGTGATTACACTTGCAGATGGACGGTGGGTGCTGGTGGCGGAAAAGGAGCCTTCCGAGCTGTGGCTCTGTTTGATATCTCCATTAGCTGCAGTTTTCTGCTGCCTGAAAGATCGTGCTGGTCGAGCATAGGCAGAAGAAAACTAAATTTCAAGCCCAGCCCCACTAACTCCCTTCTGTCTCTCAGCTCAGAAATTCACCGACACTTCTCAGATTCCAGGTGAATCAAGGAAAGTTAAAACAAAAAAAGTTTGCTAGGTAGTGAGGCCGAATATGTTCTTTTCGCCTGCTTCTGACTCTGCGTGGATGTCGTTAAAATCGAAAACGTCGTGTTACTTAGAAGAGCTGGCCCAGGACTGCCCTTAACTTCTCGACGGACAAAGGGCACTTTGCGCCAGGATCGGGGAAGCGGTGGAGTTTGTTAGCGTTCATCCCACCCTCAGCTAGCCTCTTAGGGAAAGAAAAACGAAGCTCCCAGAGCCCTCCCCGCCGAGGGGAGCGTTCTATTGGAGCCAGCCCCGCACCTGGATTCGAAGGTGGGGAGCAGGGCCGAGGCGCGAACCCAG
Source organism: Camelus bactrianus (assembly GCF_048773025.1). NCBI lineage: Eukaryota > Metazoa > Chordata > Mammalia > Artiodactyla > Camelidae > Camelus > Camelus bactrianus. Next base: position 16,665,688 of record NC_133568.1, on the reverse strand, counting down.
CGGGAGCCTGGGCCAAATCCACCCAACCTCAGTAGTCCGGGCACGGGGAGTGGGCGGGCTTGGGGGAGGGGAGGGATGGAGCGAAAGAGCACTGGCACCTGCTCCTGGGGCGGTGAGTCTGGAGAGGCAGCGGCAGTCGGAATCCCAGCTCCGCAGAGCGAAGCTTCGTGCGTGTCCACCTGCCTAGTTTTAAAGAAAGCTTAGGACTCTGTCGGCCGACCTTGATCGTCCCCCTCCACTCCCACAGATAGGGGACTGAGGGAGTTTTGTGTTTTCAGGGACACAGACACGTACACGTTTCTGTCCTCCTCTCTCCCTGCCCTCTCTGGGGTCTCCGGCCCCCTCGTGGGAGGAGTCTGCGCAGAAGTCGGTGCCCCGGGCCTCGTATCTGGACTGGAGGTGACTGTTGCCAGGGATGGGTGCCAGGGTTTTAGCCCCTGCCAGAGAACTTTTCTTCCTTCGAATTCGGGGCCCACAACAGAACCCTCTCTGGAGGCCCCTTCCAGTTGTTTCTGATGCTGCTACCACAATAGGAGCTGGTGGGAGAACAATGAAAATGAAACTCAAAAAAAGTGAAGAGAAATTTGAGATTCGAACCTGTGAAGATCAGAGGGCTGCTGCTTCTTTTTTGGTGGGAGTAGTGGGGCGGGGCGTGGGGCCGCGAACATGGTTTCACAACTACGAAGCTTTCCGGCACCCACAAAAGAAAGTTGAGATCTTTAAGAAAGCAACTTAGACTGAAAACGATGAGGAATTTTCTTAACGGCCTTCAGTTTCTGTCCCGTTATCTCTCTCTACAAAACCCTTAAGTCTTTATTTTGTGGATCTGCAGTCTCATTTTCTTTTTACAGTGGGTTTCCAAAAGTACAATTCAAGTATACTTAAAGTTCTCCTCTCCTCCAGTTGTCACCCCACGAAAGAAAAACTGGCGTGAGGTCCTTTTGTTCAGGTCAACTTGTGCGTGAAATCTTTTTGTTGTCCTTTCAAAAGGACGGCAAAAAGTTGCAGTTGATTTTAAAAAGGACAAATTTAACTCTCTGAAAGTGGAGCTGTTTTCAAGTTGCTTTCAGACACTAAGCACGGGCGTTGCTTTTTATTACCTTAAAACGATCATTTATTTGCTCTGGATATAACCATTTCCCCCCCAAATTGTTTAGACATTAACGCAAATACCTGGCACTTTCCCTCTCTATGAAAATGGGAGCAAGAGTTAAAAATCTTTCTGCATAACTTCAATTGCCTAGTTACCGTTGAATTAAAAAAATGTACTTACAGAGTATTAAAAAAGTTGGCCAGGTTTTAAACTTGAGAAATACTATTTTAGATTTCAAAAGATGTTTCTGTTGGAAAACTAAGAAAACTAACCGAGGGGTTTAACATATATATGCGAATGAGAGCACTTCTTTAAAAAAAAAAACCACATGATGTATTTATTCTTTTAGATTCCTCCGGTATCAGCTTCCAAATATATTAAATAAATAAGTGAATCTGAGCTGATCTTTCAAGGTAATACGATAAAAAAATATAATAGAAAGCACACTCGGTTTATTTTAGGAGCATCTTTGGAATATCGCTTCGATGCCACTTTTGAGAAATTTCGAACTGTTTCTCTTCTAAACGGGTTAAGAAAAACCAACTCTGGCCGACCGCAGGGTTCAGGGGCGGCCTTTCGGTAAGTGTGGGGGCCGTGCTCGTTCGAGGAGCGGAAGACGGTCCCCGCGGGCCACGCGACCCAGCCCCGGGGCCGCGCCTGGCCCGGGCACAGGTGGTTTGGCTGCTTCTAAAAAAGCCAGGCTCCGAGGGCGTCCCGCCGCCGGGGTTTGGAGAGCGATGCCGGCGGCGCTCCTGACTCCGGGGAGACCTGTTGGCCACAAGGAAGCCGTGTTTGCGCCGACCGGCCGGCGCGCCGCGGAGGCCTTCGTCGAGGCCGCGGGCGCCAGTGGCCACCAGTGGCCACGAGCGGCTTCCCTGGTCCGCCGCGCCCTCGAGTTGCCCTGGTCCAGCCCTCCCGGCCCCACCGAGCCCGGCGGCCCCGGGGCCCGCGCCCAGCCGCTTCTCGAGGACGGGGCCGCGCGGTCCCACGGCTCAGGGGCGGAGGGAGCCGGCGGGAGCCGGCCGGGATTGATGTCTAAATCAATGCCGTTTCTAGGCGCTTCTCTGTGCTCCTCTCCATCTTCCTCAAAGGCAGATCGCTTCTCGAGGGTGCATTTCTTCTCCCTTCGCAAAGTCAGCGAGAGGAGGGAGTCCGCGCGAAACCGAAACCGCAGCCCCATGCGAGGCCCCTGACTGGTGGGGGATCTGAAACGTGGAGGGAAATTGCGGAACTGGTAGCCGGGCCTCGGCGGAGCCTGCTCGTCCCTCCTCATCCCCGGTTCTCCCCAGGCTGACACCCTGCTTGTTCCCCACAGCGGAGCTCCTGCTTCCCTCGGCCGCCCCGACAAGGGCCGCACTCTCAGCCGAGACACAGGGCGAGGCCTGGCCCCTGTCCTCTCTCCCAGCTCCCAACTGGGCCCCCAATTTGACAGGATCTGAAGAAGAGACCCCTAGTCTCGGACGCCAAACCCGGCCCTGCTCAGGCAGGCCTGGCTGCTTCTGATTTAATTCACTGATGAATTAGACAGCTGCAATTGTGAAAAATCAGCGGACACTATTGATTCCCGGAATGAGCAGAGGGTGGGGAGGCCGCGGGGCGCGGGGGAAGGGAGGGGAGTCGGCTCCGGCCCTCGGGTGACCCTCGATCCGGTGGCCTCGCCCGGCCCCGGCCCCCCGCGGAGCACGCGGCCGGGTCCGGCCACCAAGATTCAAGCTCCCCTCCACGCTCTAGGCCCGGCGGGGCGCGGGTGGCGCCTGACGTAGCCTCTTGAGGAGAAGGGGAACTGGGGTTCCCCGGGGGGCCCCCGCCAGCGCCAGGGAAGCATCCCTCCCCTGCCCTTTGTTTCCTTGACGGGAACTGAAAACTGAAAACAAAGGGCAGGGGAGAGATGCTCCCCTGGCGCTGGCGGCCCCCCCCCCCCCCCCCGGGGAAAACCCAGGCCCCACGCGGCTCCCGGGCCAGGCGCCCGCGTCCTGGAGGCGGAAGGGCGGGCTAGGGGCGCTTCCGGTCCCGCACGCTGCGGCGAGGGGGCCGAGTGCGGCCGCTGCCGGGCTCCAGGCCCCGCCTGGCGACGGTCCCGGGCTCCTAGGGCCGCGCGGTCCCCGACCCGCCGCCGTGCGACAGGCGGCCGGGCCCCCGGACACCGGCTGCTCGCACAGGCCGCCGTCCTCGTGGGCAGGGCGAACCACACTCGATGGACAATGGTGAGTTCCCGCCGCCGCCGCCCCGCCGCCGCCAGAGCAACAAGTCCAGGCGGCCCTGGGGCAGGAGCACCCTGAGGGCAGGCGGTGGATGCCCGTTTCCTCTCCTTTGTCCCAAACTGAGTCAGAAATGCGTGCCCTGAGGAGGAATGTCTGGGTGTCGTCAGCCAAGAAGTGGAAAATACATGCTAAAGAAGCCATGGTGGTTATAATTGAAACAAAAATGTAGAAGGATTTGATGTATTCAGATAGCGTACGAGAAGCACCCCCCTCCTTTTTTTGGTATCGGTATCAGAAAAGCACTGGCAGCCCGGTAGTGTTTTGGGGAATTTTACATTTTATGCCCGCGTCTTTGGCCGTCTTAAAGCCATGTGGCTCTCCATTACGATTTGAAATTATATTTTATACGACATTTTATAGGCATCACAAATTATACAGGAAATACGTAAGCAATGTAGAGCAAAAGTCTTAAAGGTATAAAGCTCCTCATTCCCAATATTTTCCTCTTTCTTTCTAAAACTACTCTTAAGTATTTCTATCTTCCTTTGTTGGAGGAATGTGTTCTTCAGACTTTATCCCGGAAAGAGTTGAGCACTGGCTCCCTGGAGATCAAATATAGAGTTAGAAAGGGACCTCTCATTACATTGCCTGCTTCATAATCCATGGGCTGAGTATAGGTCACTGAACACAAAATGGCCTTTCGTCTCTTGCTTACTGAGATGGTTTAATGGATTTTGTAATGGTTTTCCAACTATCAGACTAGAGAAACCTGGTTTGCGGGCATTGTGTTCACATAAACCAATGCAGTGCGCTTTGTCAAATACTTTACCTTATCAGCACAAATCAGTAACAAGCTATGGAATTTCATAGGACAATTTTGAAACATCGTGTTTTGAAACACCAAGTTTCAAACATGGCCAGTCATTTTCAATGTGAAAGTCCTTAAAATTTTCCATTTAAGGGCTCGGTGAAGGTTCTGAAAATCCTTTAAATAATATTCTATATACATCTGCTACAAAACGATGATATTTGATCTGGTGGCAGTTTTTAGTATTAGTCTCCTCACCATTTTTTTTTTTAAGTAGAGGATTTGGGGTAGGGGAATGAATTACGGTGCATGTCTACCTACAGTAAAGTAGAGGTGGGATGAGTGGAAACATGTTTAAGGATTCACTAACCAACCAAGATTCATATTCATATTCATATCAAGATTCATATCAAACCAAGATTACCTAGTTTCATATGATTAAAGCAAAGATTTTTGTGTTGTGAAAGGACATAATTTTTGCCTTCGAAGATGCCATTCCCTCAGTGATGAAGTGTGTCAACCCCCAGTGCACCTGGTGAGTGCCAGCTCATATCTGAAGTTTCATTTTTATAGTTCTTTTTGAAGCTATTTGTATATCAGAGTTATTCTGGGAAATTTTTAAAAATTCCTTTTATTTTCATACTTTAGTTTTCCCAGCTCTTACTCAGAATCATTTTTAGAGTTCTCACTTAATAAATTACTCGTTGCTTAAATGATACCACTGGTAGTGGTAACTAACAACACATGATATTATAACACACTTGGGGAAATTATGACTAACCCTAGTTTAGGTTTTAAAAAATTCCTTTTTTTTTTTACTTGACTCTTGCATCAGAAAGAACTTGCCGTGGTTAAATATTGTAATTTAATTCTTGGGACATGAATAGGGCAGCAACCAGGTACAATGATCAGAATATGAAAGAGTTCTTGGAAACTATAAAGTGTCATATGGAAACTTAGGCTGATGGTCAATTGATTCATTAATTTATTTGTTCATTTAAGAAATATTTATTGAATGCCTACTATGTGCCTGTTAGATAATGGTTTTGGTTGCAAGCAAGAGAAGCTGTTTTAAATTAACTTAAGTAGAAAAGAACTTCCCTGGAATGAACCAGGTAGCTCACAGGAGCAACAGGAATGCAGGAGATGCAATTTGGAAAGCAAGCAGCAACCAAGACAGAACGTAGCAGAGTCAGGGCCATGCCATTCAGGAGACGGGTCAGGCAGCCTCTGTTCCTGCTGCCAAGAGCAACTTCTAAGCTTCTCCCTATGTTTTCATGTTGCTTCTACTAGAGCCAGTTGCGGGGTGTCCTCTCCTAACACATATATCGGGCTCCCAGCTGCCAGAGGGTGAAAAGGAGGGGGCACTGCATTCTACCTATACTGAACACTTTAGGGAGTCACTTGAAAATAAGCAGATTTGAATAGTGGGCAGCGAAGAAAAAACTTCCCAGAAAGCAAACAAAAAGCATCCAGAAATATGTGACCATTTAGGTGCTGGGAATAGAACAATGAACAAGTTAGATGTGGTTCCTGCTCTCATGAAACTTATATCTTCGTGGAGTGATGATGATGACTGTTTATTTTTTGTATAAAGGAGGAAAAACAAGTTATTCAGCTCCCATCTCAAAGTAATGGGCTCAGGTTTCCCTCTATTTTTTTCTCTTGTTCTCTTTTGGGTATGATTGGATGTTGGTCAGGAGAAGTTAGAAATTACCAATTAAGGAGGTGCTGTGTTTGCTAGTGCACCACCCTCAATCTTAGGGTCAAGGGTGTGGTGGAAACAAGCTCTGGATCTGGAGGTAGAGCCCTGCATTCCAGTCCCAATCCTATTATTCTGTGTGTTTGGAGCTCCCTCCTCCTAAAGAGGCTCTCCAAAGTCTTTCCCACACTCCAAGTCTAATTTGATATGGATCCCTTTTATCAGTAGGGTCTTTTTTTTTTTTTTAATTGAATACTTTATATAACATTTATTCACTGCAACATATTAGGATAAAGGATTGGATTAGGATTTCCAATTTATTACTACTATTAATTTTTATTGCAGTGACTGGGTTAATTTCCTGAGGGCTTTTTTTTTTTAAAGATACCCTAAGTCAAGTTCCAAGTATTTTTGAGGCTTGTAGTCTTAAAAAGCAATTTTTTTAAATTGAAGTATAGTTGGTTTACAGTATTGTGTTAATTTCAGGGGTACAGCGAAGTGATTCAGTTATACATGTATATCTGTATTCTTTTTTTCCAATTCTTTTCCATTATAATTTATTACAAGATATTGAATGCAGTTCTTTGTGCTATACAGTAAGTCCTTGTGTATCTATTTTATGAATGATAGTGTGCATCTGTTAATCGCATACTCCAAATTTATCCCTGTCCCCCCTGCCCCTGTGGTAAGCATACATTTATTTTCTATGTCTGTGAGTCTGTTTCTGTTTTGTAAATCGTTCATTTGTACTATTTGTTTTTAGATTCCACATATATGTGATATCATATAATATTTGTCTTTCTCTGACTTGCTTCACTTAATGTGATCAACTCTAGGTCTGTCCATGTTACTGCAAATGACATTATTTCATTCTTAAAAAGCTACTTCTCATGGGATAACTTTATAATGATTAACTTCATATTCCAAAAGCATTCAGGATTCTCTTTTAAAAAAAATGAATTTTCTTTTAGTTCTAATTCCAAGTGGTGTCATTCAGGGAGTGAGTTCTGGGTTTCTTGGTTCCTATCTGTGTCTAATTTACAGACCAAGAAAGGCAGAAGGACCAGAAGACAGAGAATGAAAGAACAGAAACTGTCATGATTTAAAGTGATTAGTGAGACCAGAATTACTTTAGAGTTAAGTGATTTTTTTGGAATTTATTACACAGTTTTGACTGAAGGACTTCTTCTGAAGGAAATTTTAAGTTTCATGTGAAAAAATTATTTGACAGGGCTAAATCCTTGTTTAAACCCTGTGTTTTCAAAGTGGAACCATAGCAATATTTACTATATCATCTAAGTGTCCTGACTGGAGAGATTTGGGAACAGTTTCAAGGGTCATGTTTGACATTAGGTTTGTTACACAATGTAGGCAAACAGCAGCAACCCTGGATATTTTGTATTCTTGGTATTCTAAAAAAACTGAGTATCAATCAATGCACACGTTTTAAACCAGGGTCACTTGCCTTGTAAATGAACCCTCTGTATGGACCCGTTTTAAAAGTGAATAATCCCTTGGAAAACCAATTAATCATTAAATAAGTAAATAAATAAGCTTAAAATATTGATTTCTCTGTGTTGGGGTTGCTTATAGTAGTGGGTGGTTGGGGTGGGGTGGGTGGAGTGAAATGGGCAGTGGAAGTATTTACATCTGTGGGGGTTTGTTGGTCCATAACAGGGTAAGATTTATTTCCTTGGTTTACTCTCCCCTTCTCTATGATAATTCAAACCCTACCATCTTTTACTACCGTGTTTGTAAACTTTCTGGGTGATAGCAACTGTAAGAAATGGATTTTATGTTGCAGCCCTAGTATACATTTCAGGAAGGAAGGCATCTTTTAAAATGCCCTTTTGTAACCAAACTTAAATTTGAGATTAATTACTAAAGTATAGAGCCTTGTCTGATGGTTCTGAGCTGTGTTATTTTCTTCTCTGTGTATCATTTGTTTTTCTTGCTGCTCATTCAGTACATGTTGTCTAGAACTTGGTGTTGTTATTTGTTCATTGGCTGTTTGAGGTAGTGAGCACTTGAGGATGCCTTCCTGGAGGGAAGCCTCTAGTGGGTTGCCACAGGGCTTTTGATCCTATCTTGTTCAATATTTTTTATTAAAATCTTCACTGAAGTTTAGAAGGCGTGCTCATCAAATTTGTAGGCGACCCAGGGCCAGCAGTCATAGCTAATATACTGAAAGTCAAACACAAGATTCAAAATGAAATATGAATGTTAGAATGAAAACCAACACAATGCATTGACCAAAGACCAATATAAGAGCCCTTTACTGAGGCTGAAAATATAAGTCAAAGGAGGCTCCTGGATTACGATAACAATGCATGTGCAAAGATGGGGGTGTTAATTTAATATACATACAAAATGATACAAAAGTATTATGCTAAATAAAAGAGCTAATGTAATTTTAGGTTGCATTAATAGAAATATGGCATATAGCTTACAAAGAAGGTAACAGTGCCCTGTATCCTGAATTGGAGGTTTATCTGGCTCTAGCTACCTCATTTTAATGTAGATATTGATAAATTGGAGATTAGCATGAGCTCTCAGGATGTCAGGGAAGAGAAAATCATACTTTATGTGGAAGAGTTAGAGCAAATGTTTAGAAGCAAATGGTGTACCTGACTGCCACTTCAAATGTTTGCCTAGCTGTCATGTGGCAGAGGGGTGGAGTAATTTTTCGTGATCCCCAGGGCAGTTAGGACCAAAGGGTAAAAGTGACAGAGGATCTGACTTTGATCCTAATAATTAAGGATGCCCAAGAGTACAGGAAGGTTGCCCCATGAAAAGTGAATTCTTTTTCCATAGCATATTCTGCAAAAGCTGAGTGACTGTCTGATTAGGATGCTATTAGTAGGGACCAGTTGAATTGGGCTGCAGGTTGAAATAGATGATCGTTGTAGTTGAATTCCAGAATTTGCTGGATTAATTATTTAAATATATCATGAATGATTTTAAGATATAAATTAATATTAATACTCAAGCTTGTAAGAACTTCTTTTTTTATTTTCATTTTTCTAATTTTATTTTTTAATTGAAGTGTAGTTGATTTACAATGTTAGTTTCAGGTGTACAGCAAAGCAAATCAGTTATACATATACATACACACATATATATATACACATTTTTTCAGATTATTTTCTATTATATGTTATTACAAGAAATTGAACATAGTTCCCTGTGCTATACAGTGAGTCTTTGTTGTTTATCTATTTTAAATATAGTAATGTGTAGCTGTTAATTCCAAACTCCTAATTTATCCCTCCTCTGGCTTTTCCCTTTTGGTGACCATAGTTTGTTTTCTATGTCCTTGGTTTTTTTCTGGTTTGTAAATAAGACTTGTATCTTTTTTTTTTTCACATTCCACATATAAGTGATACCATACAATATTTGTCTTTCTCTGTCTGACTTACTTCATTTAATATGGTAATCTCTAGGTCCATCCACGTTGCTGCAAATGGTATTATTTCATTCTTTTTTCACTTTCTTTTGTGAAGTTTATTTCTATTTTTTTCCTTATTTTTGATGCTATTATAAATGGAATTGTTTTCCTAATTTCCTTTTCAGATACGTTGTTGTTAGTGTATAGAAACACAATTGATTTTTGTATGTTGATTTTGTATCTTGTAACTTTACTGAATCTGCTTATCAGTTCCACCAGTTTTTGTAGAGTCTGTAGAGTTTTCTACATTTGTTGATCATGTCATCTGCAAACAGAAAGAGTTCTACTTCTTTCTGATTTGGATGGCTTTTATTTCTTTCTTTTTTTTTTTTTTTTGACTAATTTCTCTGGCTAGGACTTCCAGTATTATGTTGAATAGGAGAGGTAGGAGTGGGCATCCTTGCCTTGTTCTGGATCTTAGAAGGAAAGCGTTCAGCTTTTCGTTGTTGAGCATGATGTTTGCTGTAGGCTTTTTATAAATGGCTTTTATTGTATTGAGGTAAGTTCCTTCTGTACCTAATTTGTTGAGAGTTTTTAATCATGAAAAGATGTTAAATATTGTCAGATGTTTTTTATGCATCCATTGTGACGACCATGTGATTTTCATGCTTCATCTTGTTAATAGAGTGTATCATGATTGATTTGCATACGTTGAACCATCCTTGTATTCCAGGGTTAAATTCTATTTAGCCACAGTGCATGATTTTTTAAATATGCTGTTATACTCAGTTTACTAGTATTTTTTGAGGATTTTTCATCTATGTTCATCAGGAATATTCACCTGTAGTTTTCTTTTCTTGTGGTATCTTTGTCTGGCTTTGGTTTCAGACTGGCCTTATATGATGAGTTTGAAAGTGTTTCTTCTAATTTTTCAATGAATTAGGAAGGCTTGGTATTCTCTTTAAGTGTTTGGTAAAATTCACCTATGAAGTTATCTGGTCCTAGGCTTTTCTATGTTGAAAGTTTAAACATTATTCCTTGAGTCTCTTTATTTGTCATAGGTATGTTCAGACTTTCTGTTTCTTCTTGATTGGGTCTTGGTAGATTGTATGTGTCATAAAACTTCCTCTAGATCGTCCAGTTTGTTGGCATATGGTTGTTAATAATAGTCTCTTATGATCCTTTTTATTTCTGTGGGATCAGTTATAATGTTTCCTCTTTCATTTCTGATTTTATTTATTTTAGTCTCCTCTTTTTTTTTTTTTTTTTTTTTGCTTGGTTATTTGAGTCTTCTCTTTTTTCTTAGGCTAGCTAAGAGTTTGTTGATTTTGTTTTACTTTTCAAAAACCAACTCTTAGTTTCATCAATTTAAAAACTTTTTCTATAATCAAAATTATACTGTATAGCACAGGGGAATATATACAAGACCTTATGGTAGCTCACAGTGAAAAAAAAGTGACAATGAATATATGTATGTACATGCATAACTGAAAAATTGTGCTCTACACTGGAATTTGACACAACATTGTAAAATGACTATAACTCAATAAAAAATGTTAAAAAAATAAAGAATTAGGATTTGAGGAATATCAGAAATTTTAATAAATCACTTTGCATAGTTGAGTAAAAAAATGTTTAAAAAAAAGAAATGATATTGGCAAAAATACAAAGCAAATTTAAGGACTTCAGAAAAAAATGTCTTTCTATTCTCCATTTTATTTCCTTATGCTCTAATAGGTATTATTTTCTTCTTTCTGCTAATTTTGGGCTTAATTTTCTGGGATAAATGTCTAGTAGGGCAGTTGCTGGGTTGAATTGGTAGTTGCATGTTTCATTTTTTCTAGGAAACTGCAAAGTTTTCCCCAGAGTGACTGTACCATTTTACTTTCCCACTAGCAGTGTGTGAGTGACTTTCTTTACATCTTCACCAGCTTAAGTATTGTCATTATAGTTTTAATTTGCATCTCCTTAGTTGCTAATGATGTAGATCTTTTCATGTGCTTATTTGCCTTGTGTATATACACTTCAATGAAATGTCTGTTTATATCTTTTGCCACTTTCTAATTATATTGTTTGTCTTTCACTGTTGAGTTTTAAGAGTTTCTTTTTATATTCTAGATACTAGTCAGATAGGTGGCTTGCAAATAATATTCTCCCAGTCTGGTGCTTACCTTTTCATTCTCTTTCATAGGATCTTTCACGGAGCAAGTATTAATTCTGATGAAGTCCAATTATGAAGTTTTCTTTTTGGGGATCATGTTTTTGATTTCAGGGCTAAGAATGCTTTGCCTAACCCCAGATCTATTTTCTTCTCTCTCTCTTTTTTTCAGTCTGTTAGATACTTGCCAATTTTATTGGTCTGTTTTCAAAGAACTAGCTTTTTTTCAGTGATTTCCTTTGTTGCTTTTCTGTTTTAATTTCATTGACTTCTGCTCTTTATTTCCTTCATTCTGCTTGCTCTGGGTTTATTTTGCTCTTTTTTCAGATTCTTGAGGTATGACCTTAGACTATTTGAAACTTTTCCTGTTTTTTAATGTAAGTATTTAATGCTATGAATTTTCCTTTCAGCACTGCTTTACCTGGTGTTTTGATGTTTTGATATGCTACAAGTTTTGATATGCTGGGTTTTCATTTTCATTCAGTTCTATGTATTTAAAAATTTCCTTTGAGACTTTGGATGGAGTAGTTCTAAGTGTGTTATTTAGTTTAAAAGATTTCTGAGATTTTCTGTTATCACTCTGTTATTGATTTCTAGTTTGATTTCATTGTGGACAAACAACACACTCTACAATTTCAGTTATTTTAAATTGATTGAGGTTTGCTTTATGGCTCAGAATATGGTTTATGTTGGTATATGTTCCATGGATGCTTCAAAAGAATGTGTATTCTGCTGTTGTTAGGTGGTGTGTCTTATCAGTTAAATTCTGATTAGATCATGTTGGTGGGTAATATGTCTTTGCTGATTTTTTGTCTAGTTCTGTGAATTATTATGGCAGTGGTAGTGAGGTCTTCAAATATAATTGTGGATTTGTCTATTTATTATTTTAGCCCTTCCTTCCTTCCAAGCTGGTACAGAGGGGTTGTATCTTAACTTAATTAAGGCCATTTATGACAAACCCACAGCTAATATCATACTTGATGGTGAAAAGCTGAAAGCTTTTCCTGTAAAATCAGGAGTAAGACAAGGATGCTTACTCCTGCCACTTCTATTTAGCATAATATTGGAAGCCCTAGCCACAGCAACCAGACAAGAAAAAGAAATAAAATGCTTCCAAATTAGGAGGAGAGAAGTAAAACCATCACTATTTGCAGATGACATGATTCTGTTGCTTTTCTATACAGTATTAATGAACTACCAGAAAGAGAAAGCAGGAAAACAATGCTGTTTAAAATTGTATCAAAAAGAATGAAATACCTAAGAATAAACTTAGCCAAGGAAGTGAAAGACCTGTATGCTGAAAACTATAAAACATTGATGAAGGAAATTGAAGATAATATAAAAAAATGGAAATATATCCTGTGTCCATGGATTGGAAGAATTAATATTGTTAAAATGTCCATACTACTCAAAGCAACCTACAGATTTAATGTAATCTCTATCAAAATATCCATGACATTTTTCACAGAACTAGAACAAATAATCCTAAAATTTATATGGAACCACAGAAGACCTTGAATAGCCAAAGTAGTCTTGAGAAAAAAAAAAACCAAAAAAAAAAACCCCCACAAAGCTTGGAGTTATCATGCTACCTGACATCAGACTATACTACAAAGCTACAGTCATCAAACCAGTATGGTATGGGCACAAAAACAAACACATAGATTAATGGAACAGAAATAGAAAGCCCAGAAATAAACCTATGCCCTTATGGCCAACTAATCTATGACAATGAAAGCAAGAATATCCAATGGGGAAAACACAGTCTCTTCAATAAGTGGTGCTGGGAAAACTGGACAGCTACATGTGAAAGAATGAAATTAGAACATTTTCTCACACCACATACAAAAATAAACTAAAAATGGATTAAAGACCTAAATGTAAGACTAGAAATCATAAAACTCCTAGAATAAAACATAGGCATAACACTCTTTGACATAAGTCATAACAATATTTTTTTGGATCTGTTTCAGGTGAAGGAAACAAAAGCAAAAATGAACAAATGGTACTTAACTGAAATTAAAAGCTTTTTCACAGCGAAGAAGCCACTGACAAAACAAAAAGACAACCTACTGAATGGGAGAAAATATTTGCAAGTGATCTGTCCAATAGAGTTAATATCTAAACTATATAAACAGCTCATACATTCAGTATCAAAACCCCCCCAAGCAATCCCATTAAAAAAATGGACAGATAACCTGAACAGACATTTTTCCAAAGAAGACATATGGATGGCCAACAGGCACATGAAAAGATGCTCAGCATTGTTAATCATGAGGGAAATGCAAATCAGAAGCACAATGAGATATCACCTTACACCTGTCACAATGGCTATCATCAAAAAGTCAACAAATAACAAATGTTGGTGAGGATGTGGAGTTAAAAGATAACCCTAGTACGCTGCTGGTGGGAATGTAACCTGGTGCAGCCATTATGGAAAATAGTATGAAAGCTCCTCAAAAAACTAAAAACAGAACTACTATATGATCCAGCAGTTCCACTCCTGTATATATATCAGAAGGAAAAAACCCACTAATTCAAAGAGATACATGCACCTAGTGTTCATAGCAGCATTATTTGCAATAACCAAGATATGGAAGCAACCTAAGTGTCCATCAACATAGGAATGGATAAAGAAGTGGTATAAATATACAATGAAATATTACTCAGCCATGAAAAAGAATGAAATTTTGCCATTTGCAACAAATTGGATGGACCTGGAAGGTATTATACTTAGTTAATAAGTCAGAGAAATAATAAGTTAATAAGTCAGAGAAAGACAAATAGTGTACATTATCACTTACATGTGGAATCTAAAAAAATAAAACAAACTAGAAACAGATTCACAGATACAGAGAACAAACTAGTGGTTACCAGTGGGAAGAGGACTGGGGGAGAGGTAAATTAAGTCTAGGGGATCAAGAGGTACAGACTACTATGTATAAAATAAGTAAGTTACAAACATATGTTGTATAGCACAGGAAATATAGCCAATATTTTATAATAACTTTAAGTGGAGTATAATCTATAAAAATATTGAATCACTCTATTGTACACTTGAAACATAATATTGTAAATCAACTATACTTTAATTAAAAAAACAAATATCCAGTCTCTATATAGAACAGATGGACTACAAGGTCCTACTGTATAGCACAGGGAACTATATTCAGTACCTTATGGTGGCCTCTAATGAAGGAGAATATGAAAAGGAATAGATAGATAGATAGATAGATAGATAGATGAGTCACTGTGCTGTACACCAGAAGTTGACACAGCATTGTAAGTTGACTATACTTCAATTAAAAATTTTTGAAAAAATACATCTTAAGACAGTACAAAAATCACAGGAAATTAAGCTCTAATAAGGGAGTGACTAAAATAATACAAAAAGAAACAAATGAAATAGGTTTCAGATTTGGCCTTCCAGGACATTTGCTACACCCATTTTGGGGGAAGTTTACATTTATTTTTTCAATCAGAGAAAAGGTCAAGTTAAAGCACATTGGCTTGATGGTGTAGGAGGACTCTGGCTTAGACTTTAGCCTGCCTGGGTGATAACCAAGGTTCTGCCATTGGACCACATGACCTGTTCATGTCTCATTTGTATCTTTTTTGCCAGGTAGGATTATAATACCCAACTTATTTTGTAGGATTTTAGATCTTGTTAGTGTAAATCAGAAGACTAGGCAGAGATTTGAGCCTAGAGTTATACGTTCTAGCCCTGCCCCCTTTACCAGCTTTACACCGTTAAGCTCCTTATCGTTAAGTGTCTGCCTCCATTTAGGAAACAAGAGGGTTTCCTGCTTGTACTGCTTCCTAGCTTTCTGCGTTAGGAGGGAAGATATAATTATCCCGCTTTATAAATGAGGCATATAAGGATACAGAGAAGCTAAGTCAGTTGTCTAAAGGCACACAGTTTATCGGTTAGGGACAGGACTAGAAATAGTCCACATCTAAACATTTTACAATTAATGCAGAATATGCTTGACAGAGAAGTGATCACCTCATGGTATGATCTGAAGGACTGATGGTTTCTGAGCTTTGTGTTCAGCAGGTACTCTCTCCTTGGCTTGCCATGGCATCTGAAATTTCCATCTCTTCTCATTTCTCTAGGTTCAGCCACTGAAGACCTTGTGGAAAAAGAGGTGCCACGCTGAGAAGGCACCTAAAATCCACCATGGAGACTCCAGCAGTGATGCTTTGTGCTGTTCCAGCACGGAGCAGCTGTGGGAGTGGACCCCCCAGGGATGCTTTCAGGTACTGTCCGAAAGCCGACTTAAGATACGGCTGCTGGGATTTATAGGAATCAGTGTCCCGACTTAGTCAAGTATGAGTGAATTTTACGAGTCTTTCAGGGTGATATCAATGTAGGTCATTAATGTGAAGAAACATTTTATAATGGGAATGATCGTTAAAATTTTGCAGTTTATTTCCTCTGTAAAATAGAGACCTGACTTTCAAACACCAAGTGCAACTCAGAGTGTTAGGTGGTCATTCTTACAGAGCTATTGTAGTTGTTTCCACGACCGACCGCCAGTGGCTGCTTCTGCCTCGGGCTTAGTCCTGCGGAGAGGAGCCAGTGCTGAACAAAGTTCCCCGCCTGGCCTCTGGAGTGGTCATTTACATGGAGGTGGGGTGGAGGGAAATTCCACGTTTCACAAAGGGGGATGGGTTCTAGAAATTAGTGTGTGTTAGGAAGGCATAAGACGGAAGTAAGTTTGAGATAACTCTCGGAAAGAAAGCTGATTCATAGACTGGGGTACTAACACAGTTAAAGAGAAGGAGATGAGGGGTAAGGACAAAAGTTAGCCCTACTTACAGGAAGGGAATACCGAGTTTAGGGCTGTTTAAAGATGAGATTAAATGAAATGGATTGGATTGATGGAGTTGGATTGATCATCCTGATCTGGCATTTGTTTGAGTGTTTTTTGAATTTTGACCTATGTGTTTCCTTATAATATATATGCCAACACTGAAGTGGTTCAGTGACCCAGGGACCCAAATTCATGGAATCACTTTAAGGAGACAGATAGATGGGTTTCTAACCTTGCAGCTATTTGGCTACATTCAGGTCCCACTTAAGAATATTACCTGGATTTAAGATAATCCTCAGAGGATTTTGGTTCCATTAAAAATTTTGAGCACAGGATAGATATAATCCTTGATTCCTCATTTAATAAAACATAAAGGGGAAGGGGTGCACACACACACTGGTACCCTGAAATAGCAGATGACTAGAAACAACTTGATTGGAATACATTCAGACAAATAGAAATATATTTGAAATCTTTGGGTGACTTTTTCATGTGGTTTGGGGAAATGTAGTTGCCTCTCTCCTTTTGTAGTCTGATGGGAAATCTCTCTTTGACAGGGTATTATAGAAGCATTTATACTTGCCAACATTCATAGGGTGCCAAGGACTGGCATTACTGATTCCTGTCTTGAAAGTCAGGGAAGAGATTTTAAGCATCTACCAAGTGGCGAACACTGCACTAGTTGCTTTGAAGTTAAATGAAGTGGAAGAGAGGGACTCTGTTCTTGTTAAGGAGGCAAGGCCAAGCCTCTGCAAAATGTAAAATATTACATATTAAATGTACTGTGTTGTAATCATAATTGCTGGTGTTTTGGTACCATGTTATAGTTTCCAGGTAGTTTTGCAAGCTTCTTTTCATTTGATACTAGTCATACATGGAGTGTTTGTTATGTGTCAGATATCATAAAATATTATGTCATTTAGTGTTTCTAAGAATCCTCATTCTAAGAATTAAGTAGGCTGGTATGAGTAGAGTACCCAGTGCAGTACATGTTGTGAAGGGAAGGTCAACGGGGAGGGGAGACAGGATCAGGATGAACTGGAGGTGGCTCAGATGTCAGAGTCCCTGCAGGCTGGGGCGGGGGGCAGGTACTGAGAGCGTTCAGGATCTCTGAGCCAGCTTGGACTGTCACCCTAAATTCCCTGAGAAATTACAAGGAGGCCCAGAGGCTTGTGCAGAGGGGGTGAGAATGATGGGCAAGACTATTTAAAGGGGTGATCCAGGTGACATATTTACATTCCTCGAATCGCCTCTTTCCCCAGATTCTGTCTGGCACGCAAAGTCCCACGTGCAGATTGGTCAGCGTGACGTCCGCCCTCCTCGCCTGCTCCTTGGTTGGCTCGGACTCTCCTCCTCCTCCCTCCTCCTCTTTCCCAGGACGCCCCCTTTTGGTTTGCCATCCTGCCTCTTCCGCTCACCTAAATACTTCTTACTAAGGCCTCCTTTCAGCCTTCTGGGGTGCATCCAGCTCGTGTGAACCCTCTTCCTTCTTACTTTGTACCAAATAGTCAGGTCAGGCCCCAGCTAGCACAAGACAGGTGTCTGCTCACCTTATTTGTGTATTTCTCATTTCTCTGTAGAGAGTTTCTGGACAGTGGCCATCATAGTGCTCCAAAAAGAGGAAAAGATACTGGCTCAACTGGATAGTTAGCATTTGTCTATTTAGACCTTCCAGCAAATTAACAGGGAAGTAAGTCCCTGTGCAGAGAATCCTGATTCATGTTCAGAGTATCTTTGGAGACACATGTTACTTTCCTGAGCCTCAAGTTTTATAAATTGAGAGTACTGGGTATGATCACTAGGGTCCTTGAAGCCACTCTGCACCCCTGCAACAGGGGCAGCTGCAGAAACTGGTCACAAGGCAGCAACAGCAACTTGATGCTGAAAACAGAGTTCAGCCTCACTGAGCAGGCAAACATCTCATGGAGTAAACGTGGTCTAGGCAGACAATCCTGGAAGAGGTGTCTCCTTGGCTAAATCCTACAAGGAATTGAGAATTTGAATTCGTAGGGAAAGCAAACTGGGCTTGTCTTGGATTTGGTTTGCTTAGGGATCGAACACACTGGACGAATGGAAAAGCTACCCCTTTCCCTCTCTTCTCTCTCCTTAAGTCAGGAGAAGTCTAACTTAGAGGAAATGGGGAGGGGTCTGCTCCCTCTGGGCCTTCCTTTTTGCCTGTGCTGACATAGGAAAACCCCGTCTCCCTATTCATCTTCTTCCTCCCTCTCCCCTCAGACTGGCGTTCCCATCCTGCACTTTGTGGTTTTCACTTAACGAATGTTAATGAGATGGCATTGTAATCACCGGATTTTATAAATATCTCATCCACAAATTGGACCACAAAACCCAAATGAGCCAGCTGAGCATCTATATTCCATGAGCCTGTGTTTTCCCCACAGTCTTAACCAAAGGATGTAAAACGTGTTCTTGCTTTGAAGCGGTTCAGGCCCATGGGTGTTAGACGCTGAGGACAACTGCTGTTTGCCTGGCCCTAACTCAAGTGGCTTGTTGGGTATGAGCCTTCCATACAGTCCTGGGTGATGTAAGGGATTTAGGCTTGATCAATTATACCCTTTTCAAGTTAAAGCCAGAAAAATGAGAAATTGATTTTTTTGACGAAACAATATTTTAGAAATTCAGGATATAAAAATGGGATTTGACCTCCCTTATCAAGTCAGCCATCATCATGGTGATTACAGTCTACAATTATGCCATATTTTGTATGTCACGGCCTAACGCGATCAGCTTGTCAGATTTGTTCGGGGAGAGGGTAGAGCCACGATAAAGCATCCAGCTGTGCCTGCTTTGTGGTGTGACGGGGAGGACCTGAAGGATCCATCTTGTTCAGCAAATCTTCTGGAGTGAGCATCCTCAGAGCATCCTCAGACATGGACATCAAATCTGACGATCCTGCTTAATCTCTCTGCGGAGCTCTAATAAGCAAAAGCTATATTGGATGATTTTTCTGGTGTTTCATGCTTTTACCTGATATTTCTTATTTTTACACAGTATACTCCTATATCTATGCCCAATCATAACCATACAATAAGCAAAGAGATGACGTGTGTTGCAGACAGTCTGTTGGCTTACTGAGACTTGAACAGCATTTTGAAGATAGAGCTAAGCTTTACTCACTGCTGTGTCCGCAGCACTGAGCACAAAGCTTGGCCCATGGAAGGGACTTAATTCCTGTTCACCGAACACTTGTAAATAACAGTCTAACCTTGGAACTATCTGAAGACTAGTCCTCAGGCTTTTCCACTGCAGTAATAAGAAAGAAATCCCAATTCTTAAAAATTTGCCGGTAGAAAATGTTGCTTGCTTTGGGTAAGTGACTGTTTAACCAAGGTGATTGGTTAAATCAAACATTCAAATGACCTGGTAAATGAAACAAAAGATAAATATAAATATATGGGAGGAGAACACAAAAGATTTTGTTAAAAACAGCTACTGCCGTACATCTTCGTATCTGGGAACCTGAATGACTGTGACTTTGACTTTCTTAACTGTTCCTTCCCAGGTGCCGGGGCTTTGTTTTTCCAATACCATTTATTTAATCACTGGTTTAAAATGTTATTATAATTACATACTGAGTTCTTGGATCTGCTCTCAGAATTTCATTCTAGAACAGAATATATTGACTTTTCTACTCACTCACTAGTAATACACTTTTAATTATGGCAGCTTTCTATACGTTTTAATATCTGCCAGAGCTATCATTCATTACTAATTGTTTTTTTAATAATTTTTTTGTTTTTGTTTTTGCATAACTATTTGTTTTTTAGGCTGAAGTGAATAGTCATTTTGTGAAGTTAAGTGGTTTTTTGCTGGTTCTCTGCCTTCTATTCCCAAATTCTGGTTGGAACTTTTAATGGAACTAAGTTAAAATTATTTACTAGATTGTGAGAAAATGGACTAACTTATGATGTTATGTGTCTCAATTTTGTAAATCTCCACTATGGAGGCAACAATGTAGACTATAGCAGGGAAAGAACAAGAGGTACAAATTACTATGTATGAATAAATAAGTTACAAAGATATATTGTATAGCACAGGAATATACCCAATATTTTGTAATAATTTTAAATGGAATATAATCTATACAGTATTGAATTACTATGTTGTTTGCTTGAAACTAATATAATATTGTAAATCAATTATACATCAATAGAAAAAACGAATTCATCAGACACAATAGCAACCCAAGTGTCCGTGGACTGATGAATAGATTAACAAATTGTGGTATTCACATACAATGAAATATTATTCAGCCTTAAAAAGGAAGGGAATTCTGATACATGCTGCAATGTGGATGAACCTTGAGGACATGCTAGTGAAACAAGCTAGTCACAAAAGGACACATATGAGGGATTCTGCTTGCATGAATTATATAGAGGAGTCAAATTCATATTCAGAAAGTAGAATGGTGGCTGTCAGGGGCTGAGGGGGAAGGAAAAGGGGAACTTGTTGCTTAATGGATACAGAGTTTCATTTTGGGAAGATGAAAACGTTCTGGAGATGGATGGTGGTGATAGTTGCACAACCAATGTGAATATAGTTAACGCCACCAAAATGTATACTTACAAATGAATAAAATGGTTAATTTTATGTTATGTGTGTTTTATCACACTTAAAAAAACCTTGGAGAGCTGGGGACAGGAAGAAACTTAAAGGAAATACAATTCAGAAGTAATGATCTATTTCTAGGAGGGAAGAACATGGCAGTGGGAGGGAGCTAGAGGCAGGTATAAGAAGACAGCTTAGCTTTAGATAATTTTTAAAAATTAAGTGTTTTATTGACCTAAATAAACACATTTCAAAATTTAAAGCATAAAATTTGATATGTTTTGACCCTATTATATACCCAGGAAACTATCACCAGAATCAAAATAATGAGCACACTACTTCCAGAAGTTTCTTCATGTCTCCTTTGTAATCCTTCCTTCTCTCTCCCCACTCCCAGCCGCGTCCATCCCCAGGCAACCAGTGATCTTCTTTTTGTCCATATGAGATTAGTTTGTATTTTCAAGAATTTTATGTGAATGGAAATAAGCAGTATGAACTCTTTTAGTTTAATTATATTTTTTTGACGTTTACCTATGTTGTTGAGTGTGTCAGTAGTTCATTCCTCTTTATTGTGGGGTAGTATTACATTATATGGCTATAGAAGTTTTTTATACATTCATCTGCTAGTGGACATTTTGGTTATTTCTAGTATTTGGCTGCTACAAATTGAGCTGCTGTGAGTATTTTTACACAAGTTTTTGTATGGTCATATGCTTTCTTTCAGAATGGCTGAATCACAGAACAGACATGTTTTAACTTTTTAAAGAAACTGCCAAACCATTTCCCAAGGTAGCTGTGCCATTTTGCATTCCCACTAGCACTGTCTCTGAGTACCAGTTTTTCTATGTCTCCATCAGCACTTGGTAGAGTCAGTCATTTTAATTTTAGCCATTTAATAAATGAGGATGTAGTGGCATTTTATTGTGTTTAAATTTGCACTTCTCTAAATGATGATGATGATTTCTCTCAATGATAATTGGTGATGTTGAGCATCCTTTCATGTGCTTGGCTGCCATCTGTATGTCTTCTCTGGTGAGGTGTCTGTTCAGATCTTTTGCCTTCAGTGAACTTCTGGTGGCCACGTGTGGGTTGGTATGACCAATTGGTATCTTGAGGAGCCCCTGCCACAGATCAGGTGTATGTCCACATGTAGGTGCTCTATAATGGGCTTCACTGAGTTCATGGGGTTAGTACACTATATTAGTTTCCTAGGGGTGCCATAGCAAAGTACCACTGAGTGGCTTAAACAACAGAATAGAAAATAGAAAAGATCATAGATCCTGTCAAAAAATTGCTCTGTTACCTGTGTAATTAATAACAGAAGGAGAGGACAGAGAGAATGGGACAGATGTAATATGTGAAGAAATAATGGCCAAGAATTTTCCGAAATTGATAAAAGACACAAACCCACAGATCCAAGAATCACCAAAAACTTCAAAGAAAATCACCCCTAGGCATATGTTAGTTAAGCTGCTGGAAAACAAAAGTAAATACTCTTAAAAGCAGTCAGAGAAATCAATATATTATACACAGGTGAAAACAACAGAAAAAGAGACTGCTTGTCAGAAACAGTGGGTTATAGAATGCAATGATAAAGTAGCTTTTCAGAGCTGAAAGGTAAAACCCAAAGTGTACAACCAGAATCCTTTATCTAGTGACAATATTCTCCAAAAATTAAGGTAAAATAGACATTTTCAGACAGACCAGAGCTGAGAGAGTTAATCTTTAGTAGATCTACACTACAAGAAACGCTAAAGGAAGTTCTTCAGGCTAAAGGGAAGTGACACCAAGCGGACTCCTGGATCTTCAAGAAGATTGAAGATCACCAGAAACGGTAATTTTCTGGATAAATATAAAATACCTTTTAAAAGTAATTAACTAGGTAGACACAACTATATGCATTTGTGTGTGTATTTACATTTCTTTAAAAGAATATGGACTGTTTAAGGCAAGAATAATAACAATAACAGGGCATTCTGGGGTGATTACAACATGTCAAAGTAAAATACATGGGAACAAGCGCACAAAGGTTAAGAAAGAAAAATTGCATCACACTGGTTTAAGTTTCTTACAATGTTATTGAAGCTATATTAATATTCTTTGAAATTAGACCTTGATAAGTTATAGACATATATTACAATTTCTAGGGCAACAACTAAAACTATAGTACTAAGGAGTACCTCTAAAAAGACAGTAGGGGATATAAAATGAATTACTAAATACACGTGATTAACTGGAAGTCTGGATAGGAGGAACAGAAACAAAGAACAGAAGAGACAAAGAGAGAACAAATACCAAGATGAAGGTATTAAATGAAGGCATATATGACTACATGAAATGTAAATTATCTGAATACCCCACATAAAAGGTGGTGGTTATCAGACTGGATAAAACACACACACACACACACACACACACACACACACACACACACAGAGCCTCTGTGCTATTTACATGAAACACATTTTAAATATAAAGACACAAAGAGATCAAAAGTAGAAGGATGGAAAAACATACATCATCCACATTCTAAGCATAGGAAAGTCAGCGTAGCATAATGTTGGAAAAAGTGACTTCAAGGCGAGTCTTTCCAGAGATAAAGAAGGACGTATTATAACAATGAAGGGGGCAATTCATCAAGAAGACTTAATATTCCTCAATGTGCACATACCTAATAAGAGAACTTCAACATTATGACACAAAATTGATCTTTCTAAAGGGAGAAATAGACAAAACTAAAACTACCATTATAGTTGGTAATTTTATGCCCTCTCGGCAATTGACAGAAAAAATAGATTAAAAAAATCAGTGACTCTGAGCTTCCTGGATTTATGCTTTGGTGTTGTTAATTTTGGAAAATTCTTAGACCTTATTATTTCAAGTATTTCTTCTCCCATTTTCTCTTTCTTCTTCTGGTTCTAATTATGCATATGTTGCACCTTTTGATGTTGTCCCACAGTTCTTGGATGTTATGTTACTCTTTTTTCATATTTTTTGTCTTTGTATTGACCTATCTTCAAGCTCACTGATTGTTTCCTTGGCCATGACCTGTCTATTGATGAACTCATCAAAGCATTCTTCATTTCCATAACAGTGTTTTGATTTCTAGCATTTCCTTTTGATTCCTTCTTAGAGTTTCCATCTCTACCTGTTACCCATTTGTTCTTGCATGTTGTCTTCTTTTCCTTAAGAAGAGTGAGTCCTTAACAGAATCATCATAGTTACTGAAAACTTCCTGTCTGACACTTCAACATCTGTGTCACGTCTGAGGCTGGTTCTGATGATTGTTTATTCAGGTTTTGTTTCTTTTTTCACTTTGGTTTCCACGTAGTTTATTCTTGAAAGCCAGGCATATTGTTTTAGGTACTAGGACCTGAGGTAAGTAGTCTTTTATGTAAGGATTTATGTTAACTGTCTAAGACTTGGGCTATGTTTAGTATTTGCCACAGTGCTGGCTGCCAGAGGATTCAGCTTCTTCTAGTTCCCTTGTTTTTGTGTCCTCTTGACTTTGGTCTTCCCTAAATACTCCTCCAGCGAGAGTCTGCATCTTGCAGTCCTTCAGCTATAAGCCACTGGTACTATTCCCTTGGTGTGGTGGTAACATAGAAGGAGGTGGAACAGTCTTTAATCTAAATCTCAGTCTTTTAGTGGCCCGTGTCCCAGGGCTGTGACCTCCACAAGTGTTTCTTCAGTGGTCTTCCTTTTTCCCTCTAGCCCCTGGCTCCCTTCCCCGGGCTCAGCATTTTCTTGAAGCTTTGATCCCCGTTGATTTCATTTTCCCTCTTAGGCGAGGCAGAAAGGCTGCAAGGGGACTGAGCGGGAGGACTCCCCTCTTTCAGCCGGTGTAAGGCTCTGGCAAAATCTTTCTCCCAGAGAGTGGACCGCTGTTATGGGTAAGGCTCTGGCTGGGTATATTTAAGATGATCACTCTTCCTCTCCCCATTCTTGAGCTATAAGCTGTATAAGTCCTTTTATAGGAGTTTAAGAAAAGGGAAAATAATCTATGGGGATAGAAATCAGATTGTGTTCACCTCTGGGGTGGGATAATTCACTGAAAGGTGATAAGTGGAAATTTCAGGATTGATTGGAATATTTTATATGTTGTTTTGGGTGTCAAAAGTCATGGAACTGGACACTTAATATTTGTGTACTTTATTACATGTAAATTATACTTCAATAGGAAAAAAGAAAAATCCCAGCCTGTAGATATGGAAAAACCCAGTAGTATTAGTGAAGTGTCTGTAATCATGACCATCCTGATGAATGGAGATATGATGATGAATGGAACACAGGCCTGGAAGGATAGCTCGGGAGAGGGAAGTTGGTGCCAGCAACTGAGCTTGCCTCAGTCACCTCACCTACCTGGGTTTTTGTTTATTCCTCTATGAAAAGAAGTGGCTAGAATAGGTGATCAGGAAGTAGCATGATCTTATACATCGTCCCCATCATGGCATTCCTGAGGGAGTGAAGCTCTCTTACTGATGATCTGGGAGAATAGTGTTAAACTGCTCCTGTCCTGGGCACACAGGGATGAATAATTGTCCTATCAGTAACAGCCTCTAAAATGTCAAAGACCTTGTGAGGTGACAGTCTTGGTGTAGCAGCAGTCTGGACCTGGGAGCTGCATCTTACATGTGATCTCCTGGCTTCCGTTTGGTCTGATAATGTGTCCGAATCTGTCAGCACCACCGCATGCAGGTCAGTGGGAGGGGTGTCTATTTAGAAAGGCCTCCAGTCCTCCCAGTCAATGGGCGGTTGCCTTCCCCGCCTGTGGGAAAATGAAGACTTTCTAGTAGTGCGCCATTGACATTTCTAGGTTAAAAACTATTGTTGAAATGAAGCTAATTCTCAATAGGATGAAAAATGGATCCTGCTTTCCCTTGCTCTGATAATATGAAAATAATGAGTCTCCTTTACAACAGTCACCTTTTTTTTTCATTCTTTGGAGGCTGCAGATCAACCTGTGTTTATAAAACTCATAGAGATGATAAGCTATTAGGGTCTCCTCTGTGCTGCCAAAGCTTTGAAGGGACTGAGAAGAAGGTTCTAAGTGATTAGGGTTCTGGCCAATCTGAAAAATCATAATGTCATGTTGATGGAATTCAATTTATTAAAAGAGACATCTCATTAGAATCCATTCCTGGAAAGAATACAAGGAGTACCATACATTTGTGTTTAAAGGTGATAGAAACTAGGAAATATCTTGAAGGTGACTGAAAAAATGCTCCCAAAGTTAATGAGCCTCCCTAGGGTCCTGGGAAGGGAGTGGGATTTAAATAAATAAATGAATGTATTTATAGATAAATCTAGCCTCTTAGATAGTCAGAGCAGGAGGCAGCCTTCTCAAGTGTATGCTGCTAAATAGGACCTCTTTGTTCCCAAACATGTCCAATGGGTGCATCCTTTGTTAAGAATCAGGAGTGGAGATCTAGTTCCGGGTCTGCCCTGGGAGGTTCGGATTTTCTAGGGGTTAAGTGGATGGACTTCATCAGCAGGACCTCTGGAGGATGGTAACCACTTGAGAGGATGGTAGAGGGGATAAAATGAGATGCTGTTTTAAAAGCCTTCAGCGTACTCCCTGGTACATTGTTCTGTAAATCCTAGTACTAGACAGTTAGATTCTTAGTTTCTGATGGCGCTGCTTCAGTTCTTAACCTTTTTTTGTGCTATTGAATCTCTTTGTAAGTCTAGTGAAATCTATAGACCATGCATGTCTCATAATTTAAGAAATGCAGTAGTTATGTTGCATATAACTATCAAAATAGTAAAAATATTTTTGATAAAATAATATGTTTTTCTTAAACAAATGCATTAAATGAGATCTAGCGGTGGCTTTAATAGCTATTTATTTTGAAGTAGTGATGAATATATGCTATTTTAAGATATCTGCTGCAATTTAATATAGGAAAATACCTGGGATTCCTATTGGTAACAGTCACAGATATTGCTAATATCACTGCGATTTGTTGCCTGTTTTCATAATTGAAAGCAATTTATTAATTTCAATCAGAGGTTAGTCAAAATAAAGGTGTAATTTGTTTTGCATCCAGATTCATGGACCTCTTGAATTCCTTTTAGGGAGAACAATTGTTTCCCAGAACTCAGGACTTCTCAGTGCTAAAATCGAGGACAGTCCCATGCAAACTGGGACAGTTGGTCACTTGGTGGACCCCCGGTTAGGCTCTGGGAGCTCCACAGTAAGATGCAAATTTCTTTCTTAAAGGCAAGATATTACCCCACTGTTACCTTTCCATCTATCAGGAGGAATTAGAATTAGCTTCAGTGACCAAACTTACCAAGTGATATATTTCCTTTAAATCTACTTTGCTTAAATTTTTTAGAAAGCCTTTTTTGGTTTTAATTTTCAGCAGACCCCATTGTATTTTCACGGTTGCTGTTGGAATGCTGACACATTAATTACTAATTACTTTGTAACGATGGTTGCTTCAACTCTAAGCAGTTGCCTTTTGGTTGGAGGAGTCTGAAAGCCACGTACAGCACAAGGGTGGGCATAGAGAAGCCATGTAGGCCACTGCAGCACAGGGTGGAGGGAGGTGGATGCCCACAGGGGAGAGGAAGGTGGAGATGCACTTCGTTTCTGATGCCAGTGTGCTTTTTTCAGCACCGTCACGTAGAAGGGCAGAGAGTAAGCGTCAGAGGACTTAGATTCCAGTCTTGTACCTGTTATTTATAAACTGTGTGACTTAGAAGAAGTCATTTCCCTCCTCTGAGCCTCTGAAATTCCTTCCCATGTTAATGTCCTCTTGTCGTCAATCTAAGAAGCCATCCACCTAGAAAGTAGCGTCCCTTGGCATCCTGTTTCTAGATGGAGGGAAGGACGTATGCTGGGGTTGCTTTGACCGAGACAGTTTCCTCCCAGCTCCCCACTTTGATCCAGGTCTTAAAGTGCCATTAGTCCTGGTTCATGGGGCTGTGGGCTCCTGCTGCGCAGGCTCCCCACAAGGAGCACTGTGGAGTATTGTCGGGGCACCACTGGCATCCAGTCGAAGTGAGCTATTTGGGACGACTCTCTGTGGAGACTGATATTCCTGTGTGTGGCTGTGAAAGTCTTGGGCCCGTTGATTTTTCCTGTTTAGCATCTGCTGTTTGGTTGAACATTTCAGCTGCTGGGTAAAGACACCTCCCTCTGGGGTCCTGGTGCTTCATCTGGCCAGGGTGGTCACTTCCGGGGAGGGCTGCGCCCCAGGCAAGGCCTCAGTATCCCCTGAGGAAATTTTAGAATTTTAAATTGTGTTCAGGATGGAATCATTGCGTTTTCTGGGTGGGAGGGGAAAGAAACAAAGTAGACATTTTTTTTTCCTGATAACAAAAATAAATGTTCATTGGAGAAAATTTGGAAAATTACAGAAAGACACCAAAATTTCACCACGCAGGGACAGCCATTGTGAGTTCATATGCTGGTGTCTTTCCTTCCAGGTAGGGGTATGAGGGAAATGCTGCCATCAGATATCCGAAGGGATTCCTGAATACATCGACTCGTGAAAACTATCTCTACTCTCCGGAGAGCTTCGCGTTGAAATTAAGTAGTACAAGCTGACTCCTCAGGGCTGTTTACTTTAGAAGAAGAACATTAACCATGACAGAACGTTCAGACTGGGTGGGACCACAGAGGGGTAAACTCTCCTACTTGGGGCTGTTCAGTTCCAAGACCACACACACTGAGCCACTCTGTCTTCCTATCTCTGAAACCGAATGAAGCATTTCTGTTGATAGAGATGACACTGCCAAGGCAGTGGAACTAGCTGCTGCAAGAACTTTACAGATGCAACTGTAAGAAGAGCCACAGGTTAAGTCTGAGCAACTGTGCAATTAAGAAACACTCACCCAGGACCACTTGTGAAGGGGTCAGAGTAAAGGACGTGAAGAGGTATGGGACATGGTTCTTGTCCTCAAGGAGCTTACATTAGCTGGGTTACAAGATGCAAAGCATAAAACACAAAGCAGGATGAGCTAAAGGTCAAAGAAGTAGCAAATACAAGGAATGCCATCAGTGGTGGGGACTTGAGGGCAGAGGAGGAGGGAGAGCAATCTCATGTCAGACAAGGACATGGGAGTGGGGGATGCAAGCCTGTCTGTGGGGAGGAGGATCTATAGCTGGACACCAAGAGATTAAACTGGACTAATTTCTATATGCACACCGTCTTTTGGTGAAACCTGTGTTTGAAAGTTTAAAGTCTAAGGTATTATATTAATCTAGGTTATATTTTGGTAATACGTTAATCCCCAAATCTCAGTGGTTTAACAGCATGGCTTGACTGTCTCAGACACCCCTGGGGATGCGAAAGTCATGGAGAGGTTTCTGAAGATGCCGTTTTCCTATGAGGCTGCTGGGACTCTGCCCACCCCAGCTTCCTGCCTCTCTTCCCATGGCCACTTTCTCCCTCCCCACAGGGACTAAGTCTACTTTTCTTTTTTCATTGCAATGCTGCCACCTATTTTATCCCTTCAGCTTCTTCTGTGAGTCCCCAAACTGGCAGCAGAGGAGGCCAGACTCCTAGTTCTAGCTTGCGGGGTTATTCTAATAATTCTGTACTTACATGGGCTGGGTCTTGGGGTGCTGGGGGCTTGCCGAATCATGTCCCAAGGTCCTGGCTTGGGGGGCACCATCACAGCCTGTGATTATTATCGTTTGTGCATCTCAGGGACAGTCCCTGGTTACAAAACAAAGTGAAATCTGGAGTTGGCATTAGTGCACCCAGCCAGGGGCAGATGAGGATGTGAAGCTGGGAGCTGAGTGGGAGGGGGACTCTGGGCAGTTAATATGTGACGACATCAGTGCAGTTAGAAAGAAAGGAAATGAGGAGCTTCCCTGAAGCAGAATGTTGGGACCATTAAAGGGGCTGTCAGACAGTTAACTCTACCCACAACAGGGAAGCAGTCAAGATATTCAGCAAAAGAAACTTACGGGATTACAAAGGTTAAAGAGAATGACAGTTCTTTGGTCCCTTGTCCCTGGTTGGTAGTTCATTATTCCCTTCTTTAGCTAGTATCCGGATCAACCCAACCCTCCTCCTTTTATATCAGAGACTCCTTGAGCTTACCTCTTCCACCATCTGTTCTCTCTGCTCTAGTGTTGGCTGGATTCATCACATGGGAAATCCCCTCTCTTAGTTAAGGCTGGATCCAAAGAGTGAGAATGGACAGATCATGTTGTGTTCCCTGGCACCAGTGGATCATTTCCTGGTCTCGGACATCTTGGGGGTGGGGGATGTCTCCCATCTGGGAACCCTTAGCTACCAATGGTAAAACCATTTAGGCCATTTAAGCCTCCGCATTCCATGCAATTTTATCTCCTAAGGAAGAAGGCTCCAAGTAGTCATTCTGGTCTTGACATACGTTAATGCAGAAAACTTTCTTGTATACGTTCCATTTTCAAGAGTGTAATGCTTCCAAACTGGACAAAACAAATCTCTGTGACCATTTCAGTTTCTGATTTTCTATTTAACTCTGACTTTTTTCTCCTTTAAGTCACTCAGTGACCGTCCTTTACTGTCTTCTGCACTTCATTAAAGATAATTTCAGTGTGTTGCATTTCTGAGAAAAATATCTCCAACTAAATTTCCACCTTAGTTCCCTACAGGCTTTGTTTGCAGATTAGATCACAAAGGTTTCTGGAAACTAAATCAGAAGTATTAGCGTTTGTGAGTAAAGTTTTTCGGATCTATATCTGTATGTCTGTGAAATCTGCTGCAAGATGAGAATGAGTTTTAAATTGATCTTTAAGTGTTGAAAAAACATCTTAGACATTTCTTCTGAACTTATCACTTTGTGTCATAGTTTGGTCAACTTTCATATTTTCTCCATACTCGTTTTTTTCTTTCAATGTGCTGTATGTACCCCAGTCAGAAAACTCACTTATCCAAGACCAGTACCTCTGGCACTGAGCATCTCCCTGGTGTGGGAAATGAGTTCTTGTGTACTAGCAGTGTTTTTAGATGATTTTGGTGGTGATGTTAGATTTATGTCTGGATCCACTGTTGGAAGCATATCCATTTATTATCTGTAGATATCGGAGAGCTTTATAAATTATAACTTGAGGGCATAACTTCCACCACCCAATAATGCTGTTGAGCTTTTGCAGTATAGATTGGTTAACTCTGAAGGGGAATAATGGCACCTGGAGCACATCTGAGTCTGTGCATCACTGCATTGTGTTCCATGGACTCTTCTGTATGGGTCCTTAAAGTACTTGGTGGAGGGAGTAATACTGTAAATGGATGTAGTGGGTTGAATTGTGGCCCCCAAAAGTATGTCCACCTGTAATGTGACCTTATTTGTAGTAAGGGTCTTTGCAGATAGAGTAAGGTAAGGATCTTGAGATGAGATCATCCTGTATTAGGGTGGGCTCCAAATTTCTTGTAAGGCAAGTCCTTATAAGAAAAGAGATGGGGGACATCAGACACACAGAGAAGGCCATGTGAACAAGGTGGCAGATTAGAGTTATGTAGCCAAAAGCCAAGGAGTGCCAAGGGTTGCTGGCAGCCCCAGACACAAGGAGAGAGACATCAAACGATTCTCCATCAGAACTTCCAGAAGGAATTAACCTTGCTGATACCTTGAATTCAGACTTCTAGCCTCCAGAACTATGATGGGATGAATTTCTGTTGCTTTAAGCCACCAAGTTTGTGGTACTGGATTACGACAACCTCAGGAAACTAATACAGTAGAGACCGTCAGATGAACTAGTTTACATACAGAAAGGAGGATGTTACTTAAGGCAAGATTTGACAAACCATAGCCCCGCAGGTCAAATCTGGCTGTTGCCTGTTTTGTAAATAAAGCTTTATTGGAACACAGGTGTACTCATTCATTTCTGTGTCATCTCCAGCTGCTTTTGTGCTACAATGGCAGAGTTAGTAGTTGTGACAGAGGCTGTAAGACCCACAGTGATGAATATATTTACTAATTTTTTGGGGGTGCAAATACAGATTTACTAAAGGGGGATATCGATAAGGAATAGGGAACTCTGTAGTTGTTTCCTTGGCTACCCTTAATACTTCTGGTTTGAAAATCGGTATGTCCAAATTTTGAATTTGCTTAAAGTCACTTCTCTCCTGTAGAAGTGAAGATATTGATTTTAAAAAGTTCAACAGAACAACTGGTCTGTAGGATTTGTGTGTAGCCTCAAGGTAGATTGTTTACTTCAACCTCTTATTTTGACTTCTTGGACTTAATGCGAATTGGAAGCAGTATTGGGCTGGTAGGATTAAGTAAGCAATAAACATACTCTCAGAATAAGGAAGAGAGCTATCTATCATTGTATTGAGGGGCCATCTCTCCCAGATAGTTCTGGGTGCTTCTTGTTTGATCAGCAATGAGGATGTGATTGGATGAGCTTTCTCTCTTGATGTGTGAAGTTCTCCCAGCTCCTAAACAAGAGATACAATAGCTGAATTAAGTAAGTAGCACACAACAATAGTTTATTTCTTTACCTTAGCATAGTATTTAAATAGGAATTATTTCTCTGTTGAGGAGTCATTGATTATGCTTGCATTTCTCCTAACCCTTTTGCCTTTTGTAAGCCTTTTAAACTTTTCTGAGGGAAATAAAGGTTTAGAAATTTGGTCATTGAACTTCCACTTGAACAGTTCTGACTGGCTTTGAAAAAGACTTCTCTTACAAACATTTTTCATACCTCTTGAAAATCTACTTCAAGGGATTTATACAGGGAAGCAATCATGGATTTTCAAACATTCAATTGCAAAGATGTTAATCAAAGCACTGTTCATAGCAGTGAAAAGTGGCAAAGAACCCAAAGTTAAATTTGAAACAACAATTGACAGTTGGTTAAATAAGTTATAGTGCTTCCATTCTGTGAGCTTATCAAAGAATGTTTAATGATATGGAAAGCTGTTCTTGATATATTTTAAGTGGGGAAAAAGCAAAAAACATAACACTATGTGTGGTTTAGAGCGAACATACACTCAGAAAAACAGGTGAAAGTTTTAGGTGGTTTTTTATATTCTTTTGCTTATCTCTATTTTCTAATATTTTTCACAGACTATTTTAATAATAATCAGAAAAAAGAATTAACTTTAACACAAGCAGATTGTCCCTTCAAATACTTTCATTTAGAACTGAGAACTGTTAGTTGATATAAAAATAACTTTGTCATTTGCTTCCCAGAAAAATTGATGAAGTACTTACATTGTGGCTCACTAGGAGAATACATTTAGATAAGTCACCTTCACTCCTGAGTCCGTTTTTTCATCGCTTTCGTGCACTAATGTGCTGGGACTTCCTTAAGGTTGGAGCGTGGATATTGAGAAGAACAATTCTAGGACTGTTCATTCATTGGCTCAACAAATACTTATTCATGGTGCTATCTGAGGCAGCACAGTTGGAGCAAAGTAAGGGCTTTTGGTGTCTGTGATGTAGGCACAAAGATGGGAAAGGAGATAAAGAGTAGAAATGATACACAGACTCTATGGTGTGTCCTTCCATCCATCTGTCCTTCCACGCATCCATCCATCCATCCATCTAGCCTTCCATCCAACAAATATCAATCAATAGCCTGCTAAGTTCCTAGCACAGTTATAGGCATTAGGGGCATAGTGTGATTAAAATAGGCAAAATTACCTGCTTTGTAGAAGGTAGAGTTTATAAAATAGTAGGAGACAAAAACAATGAGTAAATAAATAAATACTATCATTTTGAGTGAGGGAAGAAAATACTACGAAAAAAATAACACAGGGTGGAGGGTGGGGGTTGGGGGCTGATGAGGGAATTCAGGGCAGGTGCTAATGAGGCAGTGGTCTCAGGAGTGACTGGGATGGCGTGAAGATGCACGGGAAGGAGCACTGGACTGCAAGTTGGGTTCTCTTTAACTCTGCCACTCACCGTGCATTGTGAAGCCAGTCATTCAGCATCCCTCTCAACTGATTACTGACGAAATAAAATGATGCCTGAGACTGTAACATTGAGGAGTAATGTATTATTATTAATAATGTTAAGGCTTGCTGCATGATTTGCATTTAAAGGACCTAGGGAAAAACTGTGCACCAGGGAGCTATTAGCATTTGCTGCTAGTTCATGGCTGTGGACAGCCAAACTCGACATTTATGAAGTACAAAAATCTCCAAGGAGAATTACTCAAAACACAGGGAATGAAAAAAAAAAAGAAGGATGCATTTAATCTCTTCATTGGATGCAGTGTTTGTGTGTTTGCGTGTGTGTGTATGTGTGTGTGTGACAGAGACAACCAGCGATGTTTTCCAATGCACAATAAAACAGTTTATTTAAAAACAACGCATTCAGTACTGTGTTTGGCACACGAGGCAATGAGGCAGGCACAGTCACACTTAACAGGTACATTTGGGGAGCTGTTGAAGCAAATCATTGCATTTTCTTCGCGAACTACAATCACAATATACACGCGATTACCTCTACAGAAGAAAAAGATGATGGTCCTTGTTCACCAAGAAGGCAGAAGATTATTTACACGTTCCTCAGTCCAGTGTGCTGGCTTCCTTCAGGTCTCCACGGCCCCAACAGTCTGGCAGCTTGTTTCCAAAGCAGCTGAGGCTGCCTCTCACAAGAGATGTGAGTCTGAGTCCTAAGGGCTGAAGCTTCTTCCAAAGAGCAAGAGGTCTTTTGACTTAGCTGGGAAGGAGCGAAGTCTTCAGTGCCAGTCTCTCAGCATAAAATGGCATTTTCCAAAACAAATGCATCAAGTGCGTGGGGGAGGGCTCCATGGTTATAACATCATAAGTGGCATTTATTTTCCCTGACACATGCTTCTTGCTCATTTCTTTAATAACTTACATTCACTGTTCTCCTACCTTTTGGCCTTTTGGTTCCATCGTTACTCTATAAAGAGCTTTGTTCCTCAATCTACATTGATACAACATTCCTTAAAATGATGCTAAAATGAAATGGTGAAACCAAGTAGCTTAAGTGAGAGAAGATACCACAAACATTCTTTTGTCTTGATTTCTGATATATGCTCTCACAATGGATGGTCAGCTTCCCATCTAGAGAACAGAGGCAGCAAGGTGGATGTGGTAGAATCAGCGGTTGGGACACCCAGACTCTAATTCCATTAACTAGCTGGGCAGGTCAGTCACTTCCTGCTTTCTGAACCTCAGGTGTCTCATCTCTGTTGAGGATGTTCACCTAGAATCTGGACCTGAGATGTCTAGATCTGTGAAGTTCTGCTGTGGACTTAGGTTACTGTCCTATGTGAGCAAATGGTGCTGCATTGTGATGCTTCAGTATTTTTGTTCTGGGTCCTGGGAGAATTTCTGTGCTAATTGCTGATGTTTGCTGTTTTTGATCTCAATCCATCAATAACCCCCTCCTGGGGCTCTTGGCTATAAGGCTGCTTTTCTGCCTAGTAAGGGCTTAGATCCGGATCTTGAAATGTAGTTAAAGAGCATTTCTGTCACGGAGACCAATTATTCTGTCTTGCAAAATGGTCTAGATTCTAGGTTTCAGAGGGAAACCTTCCCTTCCTTTTTGCAAATACTTAAATGACTTTATTTCACCTGCACGCATTGACCAAACCTCTCTCCCATTATCTTACCGATGTTTCTTTCCTACCTTGTGAGCAAAAAATGTTGTGGGAATGGCTGGTTCTTCAATGCTGATTTTGCTGTTAATTTGTTCATAATAAAATGGGGCCTACTGGCAAGTCCCCTCTGGTTATAGCTGTGGACTTTCTTCTTTGGTGTCCAGAAAAGAACCAGAGGTTGAAGGCCTACTATGTGCCCAGGCTACATGCAGTTTGTTCTAAATACAGAAAAGACATTTTTAACATGTACCTGACTCTTTAAAATCAAATGCAGCTTATTAAGTATAGAGAAACAAGCTCCTCTGTGAGAAGAACAGAAAACAGAGGTATACCGTGGCCTTTTGAACACAATAAGGAAAATGTCCGAGTTGAGTTTCAAACATTTACAGTCTAGAAATGTTTTGTAGAACCTGCAGGATATTTTACTAGAGCAAGGGAAGAAAAATTTGGTACTTTATGATCTAATTTTGCTTTACTCCACGCAGAATAAAAACCTTTGGTCACTTACTGTATGTGAGGAACTAAGTACATTTTTTCCAGCACTGTCTTCCACAGGATTTAATTAAACCCACCTGAAAATGATATCCATCAGAAAACCTTCCATTTGCAAACAAAGCTTGTTCTGTGACTTACTAGGGTTTCTGATTTCTCAGCACTCAGGCTTTTGCTTAGAACTGGTGGTGAGGAAGAAGGAGAGCTGTGCTCAGTGCCCAGGGACTGCAGTGGCCAAATGTTTGCTGGTGGGTTTTTTTCAGGGTCCAGCCTTACCCTAGGTTAGCGCAGGGCAGGACATCACATGATGCCTTCCTTAATGATCTTCCCAGTAGGGTTCTTATTTAGTGGTGTTTTTAGCCGTGAGGAATTTTCTGAGTGCAGATAAAGCCCTGGGCATGACGCTTAGCTGAGTGTACCCCTGTTGAGGGAGAGACATTGAACCATAGAGCCTCTCCAAGTGTGATGGGGCCACGTACGCTTATTGGATGTCTTGTTCTTTCCCCTGCTCCTTTGCAGGCACTGATTTCTGGATGCCTGTCCATTTTGTGCTGTGTCAGAAGGCTGAGGAATAAGTGGACAGAGAAAATTAGAGATTTGTGGAAACAGGCAATGGACTGTAGGACATGAGAAAAGGTCAGCCAAACATGGTTTCAGCTGGCAGTTGAATTAAAGAATGTTTAACCAGAAAGTCACTTTTAGAAATTAGACAGGCCATGGCTAGAATGTCCTAAGGTATTAAGGAGTTTGTTGAGAGGTTCCTAAGAGTCACATGGCTAGGAAGTATTTTGAACACCTTAGGGTTCTTAGCTTCAAGGACCCAATAATACAATAAAAATCAGAAGAACTGCTCCAAGTGGAAATGCCTCTTTGTGGGGAGGCGGGCTTTTGGGAGTCCCTCCAAAGTCACTGCTAGCCCCTTATTTGGTGCTCACTCAGAAACTGTTCAGGGGGTGCTGTGCTGGAACCAGCTCATAGTGACTCTTGAAAACATACTGTGACATTTTCAGCTGGTTGACATCAAGTTAGTAGTTTGGAATTGGATATGATGAGAGTATTTACACCGTGGAAATTGGCGAGTCCTACAAGTCAGGGCTCCACCATTCTTCAGAGCCAGTTATTAAACATTTAACAGCACACCAAAGAGCCAAAGCTGTCTCTTAATCCCACAAAAGGGAAATCAGCAGAGACCTGCATTGTCCCTGAGGATTGATGGCTCTGCCTGTGCACGGCTGCAGAAAGGAGCCTGGCTAAAACTTCACTAGGAGGGCGGCACCTTACTCAACAGAGGCTGGCAAAAGGCAGCCAGTGCCAGCTGACCGCCTTTCTCATAGTCAGTTGGCTTTAGAATTTTAGCTCCGTGATTTTTCTTTTTTGATTGGTTTTGTTTTAACCCAAAGACCTTTGCATTTTGGGCATTATCTGGAGGTTGTGAAATCAGAGCCCTTTAGGAATATTTTAGGCTCTGGGAATGATTATCTAAGTAGAATCTGAATGAGTCATTTACCTTCCCTGTTTCTTCATCTGTTTATGAAGATGAGTGACCTGAGATCTGTCTCTTGTTATTTTTTTTTTAACATTTTTTATTGAGTTATAATAATTTTACAATGTTGTGTCAATGTCTCTTGTTTTAAAATATAAAGAGTGACATATAAAGAGCTGGCCTTGGGGTAAAGTATGTGAAATCTATGTTCCCCACTCTGTCTTCAGGCTTGCATCCACTCTGACTAAACTGACCAGTTACTATTCACTTACAAATTAGTGACTGGTCAGTTTAGCCAAAATAGTTGAATGGTTGAGTCAGTAGGATGGTGTCTATATCGCCATATATCATGATAGCTTTAGGAAACAGATCTGATATTAACTGCGTAAGGAGTAATAAGCACTCAGCTCCTTTGGTCAACGTGGCATATATGACTTTGCTGTATATTGTTGGTTCCCAAATTGTGGCCACATCAGAATCCCCTGGGAATCTTTGTAAGCTGGGCTTATTCCAGGACATTCTAAGCCAAAAGTCTGGGGCAGAGAGCACGACTTGTATTTTAAAGAGCTCCTTGTGTCATACAGCTGTTTGCTGGCGGCTCGGCAGCATAATCCAGCTCCTCACCCCGTAACCCCACTGTGATCTTAAATCCGAGTCAGTTATTCTGTGACGGGCTCTCCACTGTGATTCCATTGTCACAACAACAAGAGAATGAGCTTCATGGAGGATAAAACATCTATTCATACACATATATCTTCAATAATAAGTCAGCACAATAAAAAGAAATTTTAAGAAATACTGACTGCATAATACAATAATGACATTCTAGAACGTTTCCCATCTCAAATGTTACATCGATCAATCTATGAGAGCGGCAAATTCCATCATTTTGGCCTTCGTATCAGCTCATCTGTGGCCTTGCCTAATTGGGCCACAGAGCCCAGATAGTCAGCTGGCCCAGGAGCTCTAAGTCCCCAGCACCTATGATCCTCCCTCTGGGCTTTCCCAGCCACACACACAGCCCCGTCTCTCTGTAAGCAGAAGCATAGTTCCACACGTTAAGGGATAAGCAGAGGTTCATGAGAAACTTCTGCCTGGCACATTCAGACATTCAGGAGAAAAACGATGTAAGGATCCAGAATTATACAGAAAATTGCTAAGTCTGTCATTCTGCACATGAAGACCCAGCCCAAAGTATTCATTATTTGCACATCTTCTTAGCATACTGAGCTAAATGCAATAATGTAAAGTTTGCTGTTGAAATTCCTTACAATATAGAAGGCATTGACAAAAAGTATTCTTACCTCAAAAGGCCTCAACGGAAAATTATACATATGGAGAAGCACATAACCATTCTCAGTATTAAATTTTTAAATTATGCATACGTATTACTAAAACAAGGTTTTACCAAGATGAATAGATAAGATTCCAGCTGTCAACTGGGAGCTGTCAGTAACTGAGTTGTGATTTACCAGAATCATGATTTATCAAGTGGGTTTTCTCTTATTTTAGGGGAGAATGTAGGTTATTGCTGGTGGACTGTTGTATACCCAGGCAAGCATTTCCTTTTCTGTTTTGCATTGAGAAATCTTTTTTTTTTTTTTTTTTTGGTGGGAGGAGAATTTTTTTTCGTCCTTTATGGCCTTATGGACCGCAGATCAAAATTACTTTCCTTTTGAACCCAGCTTTATCTGAGGCTGATAAGGCTAGGAAGTACTAGATGAGGAGTCAGAATTTCTCACTGATTACCTGTGCAATCTGGGGAAAATCACTTAGCCTCTCTGTTTCTCCATTTCTCATTTGGAAAGTCAAGAATTAGGACTACAGATGCTCAAAGGCTCTTCAATTTCCAGTGTCCTAGGGTTCTAGAATTCTGTCCCTGCTACCTTTGGCCTCAAGTCAGCACCTCTTTGCTATCTGAGAGTGCCTAATAATTAGTACTTTGTCCCAAGTCAGAAGAAATGCTCTTCCATTCCTCAGCTTCCCCACCAAATTAGGTTGCTCCCAGCACTCACATTCACGGATCACTGGAGGCTGAGCGCAAGGAGGCCGAAGGAGCCCCTCCCTTTGCACGTCCTGGCTGATGGCCTTGTGGTCAGGTGCCTGACATCAGAGTTACACACAGACTGACGGCACAGCGGTCACAGCCAGCACTGCGAGGCACACACACCACTAAGCGCACAGCACTTTTACAACGGTCAAGGACACTTCAGACACAGAAGCAGAGGCAGAGAAAGCATAAACGTTTAATCATCACATACGGGGAAGATTTTCTGGGTTTCGGGGGGATTCTTAACACCACACTTTAACTCTGTCTCCCCAGGATCTGCATGTCTGCACATGACACTCAGAACAACTGATGAAAACTGAGGGACTAACATCGAGCAGGTTGCTAAATGTTTGTGTTTATTTTTCTCTGCAGCTGAATCAGTCATTTGTATTTGTGTCACATGTAGACAGATTGGGGGCTTTATGGTGATATTTATTCCAGTAGCTGAGGGTAGAGCCTGCTGTGAGTATCTGAAAAGAGGAAAGGTTCTGACAAAAGGACATACTTAACTTAGAACCAATAAAACAAGGGCAGTGCAAAAGCCAGGGGTTTGTATCTGTGGCTGAATAAGGAGGAAGGACCAGACAGTCCTGCCTGCCCAGGTCACTGCTCTCGACCCCACAGGCCCGGAAGTTCTGGCTGTGTGCACCGCTGCCTTTCTCATCTGGACTCACGGGACCCACCAGCTCTTGGCTGTGACAGTAGCTATGTAGGTTTAATCTGTGAAACAGTGTTTAAAAACAAAAAGCCTTTTTGTATGATCAGCTAGAGGCTGTTTTTCTCTGTGCTGGAACTGTAGGTCAAGGGCATAACTAACAATAAAAATCACAGTAAAAGCTGCCATATACTGAGTGCTGACTATACATCGAAAACCGGGGTAAATGCTTTACCCACATATTGGATCTAATTTTTGCAATAGGAGAATATAGGCTGTATATATAAAGAATTGATAAGTTATGAGAACTGTGGTTAATGGCTCGGGGAGGATTTGGGATTTTTTTCAGAGATTTTTTTAAAGGAAAGAAAAGGGTGATCTCTTTGGAACCACTCCAGGAGGTCCTACATGGAAACGGGATGAGCCCCATCTCTAAACCCTTCTAGGTCTGGGAGACGAGTGTTTCCTCAACGTTTTGAGATTTTTTGTGAAAGTGGTAGATGAAATGATGCTGGGAGACGGAAAAGTCCTCTCACTCTAGGTTAAGATGGGCTAAGAGTGAAGTGAGATTTAAAAACTTGGCATTCTGATGAGGTCTAATTTAAATGGTCCACTAATAGAACAATTAACTGGTTTTAGAGATTCTGGCCTTTTGCCCTTTTAACCTACCTGGTTCAAAGTGTCTATAATATATATATTTATATTTAGTGAAATCTAATGGGCACATTGGGATTAGAACTCCAGACTCAGAATCTGGCCTGTATAACATTGGCATTAATATCACTTAACTGTAACCAAATGAACTGAGTGCTTAGGAAGAGCCGACTGAAGTCTTCCTGCACTTATCAATCTCGCAGTGGCCCTAACAGAGAACAGCATGAGAACTGCGGTCCTTTCCTCTTTAAAGGGACAGGGAGTAAGCATGGTGTGGTTTTGGTGCCCATCAAATCATACCATTGCATTTTAAAATGTTTTTAATATCTCCCCTTCTCATTATTTCAACTATCAGTGTATCTTAGTGTTTCCCATCTCAAAACATCTATTTCTGATTCTCCCTGTTGATTTGAAGGATTACCATTCACACAACATTGTGAGATGCGTCAGTCACAATTGGTAACACGTTTGAACCTGTATGATTTTTCTTTCACTGGTTGGTATCTGGGTCTATATAAGCTGCTCTGATTAGCTTTCTGGAAAAAACTACAATAAAACAGCCTTTAGGACCAGGCAGAACATGAGAATAGGGACTGTGTCTTTCCTTAACTGTATTTGGTTTGATTTTAGGCATGATGGTACCTTCCCAAGGAGGGGCAGTGAGCCGATTACTGAATTACAGCAATTGTTTTGAACACTATTTGTAACTTTACAAGCAATCTAGATGAGATTTCTGGAAAAAAAAAAAAAACAACAAGCTACCACACCCAAATGTATTATAAATATGCTTGACTGGCATTTGGAAAGGAGAAAGAAACTCTTATTAAAATTTAACATCAACTTGGCCAGACTTCGGGCTGAACTGGAAGAACACAGTGCTACGCAGTGAACAATGGGGGACAGGAGTGATGTGATTTCTACTCCTAAGGCTGAAATAACGGAAAAGAGAACAGCCTGTGACTCCCTCTGCAGTGGGTCCCTGTGCAGCTATAAGAATACCTCTCAAATTCTAAGGGTTTATTTAGTACCAGTCTTGCCACTACACAGTGGCTTTTCCTTTTAAATGCTTAATTTGTAGATGTATTAATTTGTAGACCTGATTTCAGTGGAAAGAGGGAATATCTGGTGTCTACAATTGTCTTGAAGTTCTGGAGCAGTGCTGATGGACACAGTGATACTTGAGATGACCTCACCTCAGCACTGGTCACACAGGGGCCTGGCCTGGCCAACCTCAGAGCTTTTGCTCTGCTTGACCCCTGCTAGTTCTCAGAGGCCTGATCATAGTTACAATGCTTTAAGGGATATGAGATTATAACATCTTCTAAGTATTCTTCCTCCTTTTCCTCTATATGTTCCAGGCTCTTAAGTAGATTCTTTGCCTCTATATTCTGAGAGAATTCCCAGCCCAGGGCTTGGGTTGGGATTGTGGGAGGCACTAAACCCAGGTTGGAATGCCCCTGTAGATGTGGCAACAGAATGACTTGCCATATTGGCACTCATGTCAAGAGATGTGATGCCACCCATGACATAGGCTTTCTTAGTACCAGGGAAAGATGCACTGCTATGCCTCTCAACACAGAAGGACCACTCTGCTGTAGAATGACTGCATGGAATAGTGAGAACTTCCTAAGAGGCATTTCTTATAAAAGTAATCAAAGATCCAACATGATTTGCTCAGTTTGTCATGAAACCTCAATGTTACCCAGAGCCTTGAACGTACTAAGTACAGATGCAAGACATACACAAGCAAAGTGATTTCAATATGATTCCTAGCAGAATAGTAAACTCCACAGTGGTGGCGCCAGGGGAGTTGTTGGAGAAAAAGAGAGAGAGAGAGAGAAAGAGAGAGGAAAAGGGAGGGAAGGAGGTGGGGGGGGTGGGTACAGAGAGAGAGAGAGAGAAATATGATATATGCAAACCAGTTTTTTGTTTTCGTTTTGAACAGTCTGATCCCACCCAGGCAGAACTGAAATCCTGCCCCAGTTGGCCAGCAGCCTCTGATTACGAGGACTATCTGAGCAAAGCTGCAGAAACTACAGCTCTGATCCTCATAAAAAAATGGGAGGCAGTTTATTATTAAAATACAAACATGAAAATACTTTAGACCATTTCTTGAGCAGCATACTTCCAAATGCAACATTCCCTTTATCAATCGAGTTTTAAATTAGGTGGTTTCAAAGCATCTGTCCTGCTAAGACCCTTAAGAGAGCAGTGCAAAAGGGGGGGAGCAGACATCTTTCCTCTTAAATGGCAGACAGTCCTTATAAGAAATTCTCTAGGGTTCTATTCTGATGACTATTCAGCGTGACTTGGGGCACTTTTAAATCAGCCGTTTGGCACTTTCTGTCCTGAGTTCTTAGGCACAGCGCGACAGAGTGAGCTTGGTGAGCCCTTCCCC
This sequence comes from Camelus bactrianus, assembly GCF_048773025.1. Lineage (NCBI taxonomy): Eukaryota > Metazoa > Chordata > Mammalia > Artiodactyla > Camelidae > Camelus > Camelus bactrianus. The sequence goes on along the minus strand of NC_133568.1, from coordinate 16,622,690 downwards.
GTGCATTCGGTACAGCAGCTGAAACTCAGCAGGCAGCTGGTGGGACTCCTGCCACTTGGTGGTAAATTTGGTTCCTTTTTTGTCATAGTAATGGTACGGAAGGTCTTCCCTTGTGTTGGGGTCAAATCCAAAAGGCCAAAATCCATACAAGTGGATCTCTTCACATATTGCTGATGCAAGGGTGTACATAAGAATACCTGTGCTCAGCCGTTTGGGTGACAAATGTTTGTTTTTCCAGTACCTGTGGAACAATAAGTACAGGCGGATTCAGAGGCCAGTGTTGAAGGTTTCAGTCAGATAGGTCACTATGACTGGTTTGGGAAGTGAACTTCGCCAAATAACTTAAACAGTACTTGCTTTGAATCTATCCTTTAGACCACAGAACACCTTGGGGGCAGGACCAGCTACGTAATTTGTGACACTCAGTGCAAAATGGAAATGTGGGCCTTATTTCAAAAAATTTTGAGAATTTCAAGAGGGCAATAGCAGAGTATTAAACCAAGTGTTGGCCCTTCTGAGCACGGGCTCCTGTGTTACTACAAAGGTCACACAGGCTTGAAGCTGTCCCTGCCTCTGGGCTGTCCTACAGAGTGGTGTCTGACTCAGTGCTGATGCCACAGGAGCCCACCAGTGAGAATGACTATGCTTCTCGCACAGAAGGGGCCCTTGGAGTGGGGAGGGGGTTACTTAATCTAAGAGGACCTCTTCTGTTACTTCCTTACCCGAGCATAGAGATTAAATCTTCTTGGGTTTGGAAAGATTGTGGGGCTTGCTTTATTTTTTTTTCTACCTTCTTGTAAAAAAAATCACATTCCCTGTTCCTTTGTCTTCTGACCAGGGGCTCCCAAGCCCTGCTTTGGCGTGCCAGGACCTAAGAAAAGTATTTACACACTTTCTGAATTAAAAAAAAAAAGCTAAATTATGGTTGTTTCTCCTTCCATGTTTACATAGTAATTTGAAGCCTTCCTACCTACACTGCCAAATATTTGAGACTGCTGTGGAGTGTGTGTGTGCATGCTTGTGACTGGCTGTCCAGGCATAATCAAACTGTTCATGAATCAGGCTTCTGTGGACTGTACTTTGGGTTTTCATTGAACCAATGTGTTTGGTTCAAGCCTGAGTGGGCTGTTATGGCTAACTCCATGGGTCTACTGAAAGGCTGGGGGCAAGTGGGCCGCAAAGGCCACTTCCTGAAGTTTCCAAGCACATGTAGTTCCTTCTTCACTACCGGAAGGCTTCAAATGAACATTTTCCCTTCCAGCTGAAGTTTTAAAGATCAGTCTTGGATTTAATATTCTTATCTTAAGGCGTTAGAATGACTTCTGACAATCCTGTTGGTACAGCTCAACTAACAGAGAGCAAGAGGGGTGCAAAATGATGAGGTCAAAAGACCACAGGGCAGGTTGGCAGGAGGCCTGGCTTCTACTTATGATTCTGCCCATTTTGGGCAGTGATGTTGGGTAAATAACTCATTCTTTGCACTTTAGTTGACTCGTCTATAAACTTAATTGGGCTACCTTACCTCTTAAAAAGGTAACCATACATTCCGGGAAACTGGGACAGTCTGTTTTGGTCTGTTATCTTTGTTGTAATTCTTACTAGTGCTCTTTTTCTCGAAGAAAAAGTTTCAGTTTGGACTATAAATGATGACATCACCCTACCTGTCAGATACATACCAGTTGATTATGTGATGATTCCTCCTTCTATAATTGGTCAACTAAACAAATCTTAGATTTGAAAGACTTTAGAGGACTACAGGATGTGAATAATCTACTATGGGATAAAAAGATTCAGAATCTCTGTTTACTAGACCTCCTAGAATGCACTCTAACTTGCAGTAATATCTGGACAGTATGTTAGGACACTGGGGCTACTTGCATATGGGAAATTAAGAGTTGAGGACATTTCCTCAAATTATTTAAAGAAAAAAATTTGTAATTAATCTTGCTTTATAAAATGCCCTGCATTATTGGCTCCCAATTCTGACTACTTATTAGAATCATCTGGGGAGTTATTAAGACATACCAAGTGTCTGAGCCTCTTTCTTCCCCAACCAGACAAATTACATTAGAGTCTCTTGAAGTAGAACCCAGGCAAGAATATTTTAAAAATCTCTCCAAGTGATTCGAAGGTATAGCCAGAGTTAAGACCTATCAGACTAGATGAAAACATTGTATTTCTGGTTAATCTGGCTTTCAAATTACAAGGCTTAACAATGAGCTGATAAAGTACTTTTCATATGTTTTGGTACTCAAGTCCCAAATTATAAAAGCAGATTACACAATTTTGATTTATCTAAGTGGTTTTCTAATCTTGGACATCTAAAAAACACCCAAATATGAAATAAAAAGGAACATTTAAAGTCAATTGCATCTTTTTAAAAAAAACCACTTGATTTGTCTACTTTAGTCATTGGCATTATTGGGATGTAGCTATCCATTAGAAGAAAATTATTGATTTGTGGTGATTTCCATCACTGCTTGTTAGGCTTACCACCAAGGAAGGGGACTGGAGATAGAGAGGCAGGAGGCTAAGAAAAACCAGTCCCTCCATTTGACTTTGGCTACCAGCTGGGGCAGGAGACTGAACTTCTTACTTAGAATGATTCATTCATTCATTACAAAACTTAAGAGCTTGTTTTAAAGTACGAAGCTAACCACAACAACTAACTAATCAGATAGCTCCCACCCCCAAGAGATTACAATATTGATTTGCCATCTGGTAGGATATGAGTTAAAGGCAATAAAATATACACACCTGTTGACATGTTGCATTATATTTCCAGGCCAGGCCAATTGGACCTTTAACTGACCTCTGTGTTCAACAAAAAAGTCAACTAATGTCCTGGTAACAGTTGCTGAAGTGTGGAAGAAAAACGCAGGGATCCAAAGAATGGCCCCATCGAGCTTTTTTAAACTGAGAAAAAAGTTGTTACGGTCCTGAATGGTCAAAAGATTGTTGTAATATTTTTCCAGGATGCTGGGGTTGAAGGTGGTAAGGTTGGTTTTCCTTCCAACATCTCTTTGGAAAGCCTCCGTAGGGGCAAAATTGCAACGGAAAACAAAATCTGACTTATCTATTTCTTGTCCACACCGGCTCCCTGTCAGGATCCCACTATTTCCAACCACAGCACAAATATTATAATGCTTATTCACAATGGGTGACACATCTGGAAGCAGTGATCGGAAGTTATTGCTAATGGAGAAAACATACTTATGGCTGGAATAATCATAGTGCATCAGTTGTCCAATCCGAACACTATTCTTGGTCAAAGAAAAATTTTTTATTACATCGACATGCTGAAGAATTTCTTGCCTAAAATAAAAAGAAATTCATTAAATGTATCCCATTCAAAAGAATTGATTTTCCATCTTATGTCTTATGCTGCCGTTTTATTCAGACAAGAACCGTAGGCACATTGAATCCAAGAAAGACTATACATTCATAACAATTGCGGTCTTTGAAGGGATGACTGCCTTAGAATTTACAGACATGTGCTAATCTCTCAGTCAAATTCCGGGTATAATCCTCTGAAGCTTGTAAATGTTGTAACTTACGGTTTTAGCTGCCAGTTCTTTGGTTTTCTGCTCTACCTGAAAAGTGTTTTTGATCAGGGGGGGAGGCCTAGGCCAGACTGCATCAGAAAATACAGGGAGACAATTTACACAGGCCCCAAAGAGCTCACATTAATGCACAAACGTTGGTGACTTAGAGTTTGTAATTAGGGACTACATGTTTGCTATTGGACTACAGTGTCCAAGGAAGATCAAATGTCACTGGTGTCCAAGTAAGAGCCAAATAGATATGAGTCAATATAGTACTATCTATTACTAAAATATGAAAATGGTAATAGCAATGGGTGTAGTTGAATATTTAATAGAAATGAGAATGATAATCTCATTAATGTACTTTGAATAGTGAAATGGGAGTTTTTTTCTACTTGATTGTAAAGAAACACAATTAAGTTGGAGAAATGTAATCCTCAGAAAAAGAAGCTATTGTAAGTCCTGAAAACGTGTATATTCTAAGAATTCAGAGGATAAACAAGGCAAGGGTGATACTTAGGACTAATTTCTGGTTGCTTTCATGTTGAGCTTTAAGTGAAATTAAGCATCTCCTCTTAAAGTCTCTGCTATTTGAAATATTTAAGAGAGATTGGTCACATGTTACTCTGTTACTAGGTTCTCCAGTTCTAAGAAATTACATTGAACCTCCTGTGTCTTTTGCCTGAAAAATAGCAAGAATGAAACTAAATGCTTTGCATATCATCACTTTACCTGGAATTTTATTTTTTAAAAATTACTTCATTTTTCAAAGTACAGAGCAATATAAACTGAAAGCTTTAATCCAAAGCTTCCAAAGTTACTGTTCTATACAAACTGTTACAAAGGTAAAGTAAGTTTAGAACAATACTGGGAAAATTAATTAAAGATTACCTAAAACATGGATTGAAAGGAGGGAAGTTTTGGGAGGAAAGTATTGTTCTAACGGTTACTTGGGTCACATGGCCTAGTGTGGGAAGAATATTTTTATTGAGTCAGAAATATGTTTTGGGAGAGGGTATAATATATTTAACCTGTGCAAGTTTTCTGGGTTGTCTCAAAAAAAAAAAAACTTCATGGTTTTAGAATTAATCAATTGTTGTCATGGATTAATTTCTAATTAAACAATGTTTTAAAATTTTTAATCATAATCATATGACTTTGTGTCAACTTTTCAAGCAAACATTCTCATGACACCATGGATATCTACTGAATTTGTTTTAATTCCATCATCAGATTAAAATTAAAAAGTGCAATAACTAGAAATTCTATGACCAAAATACAACACCCTAAATAGAGTGGCGAAATAAGTATTTGTAAAATAAGTATTCATACCCCTAATACACTAGATGGCTCACATTCCATTTAGCAGCATAATAATCCCACTAAGAAAGAAAGAGTAATGACTTATCTGGGATGGCTAAGAGTAGACCAGAAAATAAATACATAAATACCAGAAAATAAATAAATAAATCTCATCCTTCTTCTCCTACCTCAAAAAAAAAAAAAAAAAAAAAAAAAAAAAAAGAAAGAAAAGAAAGATGAGAAAAAAACCATACACATACACACAGACTACTTCATGTATAATTGAGGCAGCTACAAGACAACTAAGAATAATGTTTGGTAGCTTTTACAATATGTTAAAAGCTATAAAAGTTTAATGAGAACAAACCAAAAAACCAAAACTGTAATTAAATACCTGCATATATTTGGGCTGAGATTTTTCACTAGTAATCTGTTAGGGATAAAGTGTAGTGTTTCCTGTGTTTCAATGAGACGATACTTTTTTCAAATAATTTGTTTTACTTTATTTTTTCAAAAATTTCCAGTGGGGGAATGCAAATGCATTGGGTGATCTTTTTGTAATTAACTTTTTTTTTTTTTAATAAATGGCTTTGGCAGTATTAGCCATAGGTGTTAAATATAAATCATGGTGCTCAGTTAAGCCCAAGTTAGGGAGGATTCTGGAAATACCTTTTTTCTTCCAAATGGGTCTTTTTGATGTTTTCTTTTTATGGGAGGGCGCTACATAAATTTAAAAGGGTTACTAATTAGCCTTTGCGCATTCAGGCCAAGAAGATAATGCAATACACCTCGGGTTGGGGGCAGGTAGATTTTTGTTGTTTTGTATTATTTCGTTTTGGTTTTTGAGCTCCCTAATTCAAAACACCTTTTGGATCTTTCCCCTCTATCCTACCTTTGATGTAAAAACGCTGTCCGATTAAATGTCCACTTAGGTCTGGCTTGGAGTTCGTGAGTCAGAGAATGCGGAAAGGGCACAAATGACGGATCTAGAAGCTTCAGCGCAAATTGTGACCTAGAGAGGAGCATGAGTACACAGACAAACGTGCTGGCCTCAGCCAGGGGAAGGAAGCCAAGGTAGCCATTAAAGTCCAGGGGGTTAGGAGAGGGGCGGGGGTGGGGAGCAGTCGGCACACGCACTGGCTACATTCCGCCCCAGAGCCCCTTCTCGCCTGGTCCACCTTCTGCTCCCCACACACATCTTGGAGGAAGAAAGAAAACTAGGGAAATCCGTTTCCATTGTCCATCCCTCCGGGTGCGGGAGAGACCATAAAATGGCCGTCTCACGGAGAGCAGGGGCGGGAGCCGGACGCTCTGCTAGAAACTGATGCGCCGGGAGGACCAGGGAGTCAGCACCGCGGACAGCGGCCGCACCGCCGCTTGCGCAACCTGTGCCGCCCCCGCGGTCCCGGAGAATTGATTTTTGGAGAAAGGGCCGAGGAAACCTATGACCCAAGGGAAGGCTGGGGTGGCTCCTTCCTTAACCTCTTCCTTCCCGAGCCTATGTCTGATTTCACTCCCTGTCCCCTGACTGGGGACCCCCGGAGGTCGCTGGCCAATCCCACTCCTCTGCGCGGGTGGGGCTTCTCTAGGTTCCGCACCTCTGGCGGGGCTTGGACCACAGGATGCAGTTTGTATTTGCCACCTGCCCCTCAGAGGCTCTGCTGGGAGAGCTCTAGGGGTCACAGTTGGGGCAGAGGCTCTCGATAAGCTGCGCTAGGCTTTGCCTGGAACCTTCTCAGTGCAACCTCGTACCCGACAGTGACTTGGACCTGGGGCGAGGGTAGGCGGCCCTTAGGAGGCTCGCTTTCCGCAGCGGGTGGGGGAATTGCAGAAATCCCGGAAAGAGGCGGGGGGCGATGGCAGCGGGGGCAAAAGGATCGAAGTAGAATACCCCAGGGGCTTCAGGAGAATAGACCCGCGCAACATTTGATGTAGGGGGTGGGGGAGAGGAAAGGAGGAGAGCGCGAAAGGAGTCCGGCGCCTGCGCCATTAAATCGCCCGGGACCGCCCGGAACCCGGCAGCAGAGTCTGCGGACAGGGCGCGGGGTAGGCACTCAACTCACGCATGTCCGTCTCTCCATGCCCCCTCCCCAGTAGACACAGGGCCTTTCCCTCTACCATCATTCTCTTTAAACCCTCCCTCCCCCCATTTTTGAAATGGGGGAAAGGATGCCGAAGAAGAATACGAGAATGCAATCACATCGATTAGGGGCTTTGGGTTTTTGGAAAAAAAAAAAAGCGGGGTAGGGGTAGAATCAGAGAGAAGAATGGAAGGATCACGCAGTTATCTTGCCCAAAGTGTCTCGGAGAAGCCAAAACACTTCCGCCTGACCTCCCTCCCCCATAAACCAGATACCTGAGGGCGCTCAGAGGCCCGCACTCACCGGAATCCCGCGTGGAACATGTACATTCGGGGCGCCCCGGGGTTGGCGTACTTGGGAGTGGTGAAAATGTTCTCCTTTTTCAGGGACACGTAGCTGATGAGCGATAAAATCAGCAGGGCGACGCTGAGCATGACCAGCCCCAGCACACTGGCGACCCGGGCCATTTTGCAGTTTCTCATCCCGGGCTGGGTTGGGATCAGGAAAAGCGGGGAAATCGGTCCATTGAGCGGCCAGCAGCTCGCTGGCGTGTCAGTGTGTGTGAGTGTGTGTGTGTGTGTTCTCGCGCGCGCGCGTGTCAGCGTGTGTGCCGGGGGAGGGGGACCGGGCAGGGGAGCCGCGGAGGGCCGGGGGTAGGGGCGGGCAGGAACCCTAGAGAGAAGCCGGGCCCCCTAGGCAGGGGCGAGCAGGGCCGTGAGGCTGAGCAGGAAGATGGAGGGTCTGCGCGGCGGCGTGGCGATGGAGCGGCGCGCCGTGCGTCTCGGGCCGCAGGCTCAGGCTCCCCCACGCGTTTCCAGCGAGGCTGCCATCTCCTCTGCTGCCTGCAAGATAAATGTGATTGGAATAATGTTACAGTTCGATCTAAGCACAGGATTTAATTAATGAACTCTTAATCTCCCAAATAACCAGGGGAGGGGCGGAAGAGGGAGGGATGAAGGGGAGGTGGCAGAGGGAGGGGAATTGAGGCTGGAAGGCTGCAGCCCACGTCCACGGCCTTCCCAGCTGAGGGTGTCGGTGAGGAGGTGGCTGTGGCGAGACAGACGCCCAAACTTAGTTTAATGGACAATTCATTACTTTATAAATGTATCGGGGAATACAGAGATAAATAACTGGATTTGCTTTCCTGGCGGTTGCACACCAGCTGGATGCTTCTGAGATGCAGGGAGAGTAGATGTTTAAAAGCCTCTCTCCTCACCACTGAGTACAGCCCTGGGCTCCATGGAACAGCATCCGCCCTAGCACCCCAACAAGGAAGCCCTAAATAGCCGCTGGGACTTGTGAGCAATTAAAACCTCCTTGGAATTTCCCAGGATCTCTCCCCTGTTCCCATCCTATGCTCACCGCATAATTTACTTCTCTCTAAAAAACAGGTAGAGCTTAGCAGAGTTGTGTGGTGAGCTGTGAGTGTGGAGGGCCCGGCTCCCCCTCCCTTGTCTTCCTCCCAGCATCTGACTCCCAGCACGCTGCAGGTGGACAGTGGGCATGCCCCAGAGGTGACCAGGCCTGGAGTAGTTTGCCCTGATTTAACTTTCCATTGCCCACTTTTCTGATTTATCCCTGTGGCCAGGCCTTCAGGATAGGCCACTCAGCTTAGCCCTGAAGTTTGGCTTAGCTTAGCCCAGGAGCTGGGGCGTTATAAACCTCTGTCCATTATAAATGCCCAGAACTCTCTTTTGAAGGAGCCCAAGAACCAGCCCAAGAACCAGGTTAGAGAGGCTGCCTCTGAGGGTGGAAGGAAGTCTCACCACCTAACACTTTGTGTTGCTTGACTTTCAATTTGTTTTAGCATAGTCACATGTTACCTGTTTTAATATCTTTTGGAAATAGAAGTTAATTCATTTTCTGTCATGCTGTTGGATGCTCAGAAGGCAACCCACATGTTTCTTTAGATCTGTCCTTTGCGGGTAGCTTGTGGCTTCTTCACCCTAGCTTTACCCTGGGCCTGGTGTTCCCAATACTGGTCAATAAGTACTAAGGAAAGAAGCTGGAGGTTAGAAATTGGCCTTCGAGAGCCTTTTCCAAGAAAGCAAGTTGATGTGTTCCAAGGTGACTATGATTTCTTTCTTTCCTGAAGTTTGGTTTTATGGGCTTTGGTAGACCTGATGTCTGTCTGTGGGCCATGAATTCTTCAAAGCAGTGAGCTTCGAGGCTGTGAGCTCCTACAGAACCAGGGCCGTGTCTTCTGCCCTGTTTCTGCATACTACTTGTATGCTGTCTGTGGAGAGGCATGCTTAATAAATGTTTGAGGACCTAATGAGCTCCCTGTGAAACACATGCCCAGTTGTGGACAGCAGTGCACAGAATGCAACTGTCTTTTTCCAGTGGAAAAGGGGGTTAGTCATTTTGCACATATGGAAGACATTTTACACCCAAATCTAAAAATGTGGGTCAAGAGGACACAAATAATTTTTTCCCAATGGGATTTTTACTTTGTCAGAATTTTAGAGAAGGCCTGCGTGTCTGCACATGGTGAATATTTGAACCATATTTATTGAATAAATACTATTTTTTAAAAAAAGATCATATGAATAGAGTGTAAATTGCCAAAAGGAGTAAGCACTGTCTAGGAATTATACACGTTGGAAAAACTCTTCTTGAATAAGAAATAAGAGAACATGACATGAAGCCCAGGGTACTGGTTACACCGCCAGGCTCTGGAGCCAGCAGACTGGACTTCAAATGCTGACTCTGTGACCTTGGGTCACAATTTTGTCAGTATCTCTGTGCTTCAGGCTCCTTATCTACAGAACTAGAATAAAAACCTCCCAGGATTTGGGGGAAGATTAAACAAGGCATGTAAAGGCCTTGGCACAGCCCCTGGCTTGTATTAAGCAGTTAATAAATATGAGCTAAACAGCTTGGGCAAGTTTTTAGTGTCTTTCTCTGACCCCACAAATATGTGCTACAGAATGCATAGAAAAGAATGTACGTGGTGAGGCATTTTCCTACAGAAAATGGCAAAGGTCGAGGAGCTCTTTGGTTCCCTTTAGAAAACAGCATTACAGGCTTTCCTGGGACATATGATATGGACTCATTCTGCCTAGATTTAAAAACTGATATATTACTGATGCCTAGCCCACCTCTGCGAGCCTTCTAAAGAAAGTCCTACTAGGCTGATTCCCACACTGCATATGGGTCACTGAAGGTCATATGATGTAAAGGAACCAAATTAGCCAGAAAATAAACAGGCACGCAGAAATCCTGTGCCAGGCCCAAAGGTGACGACGGATAGCTCAGTAATTACCAGAGGGGAAACATCTTGGGGATGCTGCTTCTAAGAGCCACTGCAGCTACTGGATATGGTATTTTTCAGGCCTGGAATTATAGGTACTTAAGTAAATTTAAAAAAATAGGGTATTTTTAATAAAATATCACTTTTCAGATTTTATTGTAAGTCAGACCTCTACAGGAGTATAGGAGGGTGAAAACAAGGAATATAGAAATGAAAGACTGCTTTGACATGCTTTCTAGGGGAATTGTTAATTTGGACACAAGTACTTCCCTCTCCCACTTTTGTGCTCTGTTGCCCTATGTATTTCCTCCCCAACCCATACCTAGGTAGAGTAACTTATAGGCACCACTTTGATTGACGTTGGCTGGGAAAGATGGCGGCCTTTTGTTAGAAATGGCAGCATTCATTCATTCATTTATTTCTGTTTTCTTTCATCTATTCATTAAATAAAATGTGTTGGTTACGGGCAGACACAGGGGTTATAAAATAGTTCTTGACCTGATAATGCTTGTGGTCTTGTGGGGGGGAGCGGAGTAAGCATACTGGCAATACTATGTGAAGAGCTCAACCATAAAGGATTGATGAGGGAACTGGGCTGTAAACTCTGTCTGGAGAGGTTGGTGGAATTCTTCATAGAGGGCAGTATCTGAGCTGGGTTTTAAAGCATGAGTGGGATTCATTAGGTAAAGAACTTTAAGAAGGACATTCCAAGTGGAGGGAAGACAAGGAGGCAGGGAAGATTATAGTGGGCTTGGGGAATAGCAAGAATGTGCACTGACTACCACAAAGAAGACCCTTTGAAGGGTCCTGGATGACGTGCGTTATCTTCCAGCAGCACTGCTCAGAACCCTCCACAGTTTGTAGAGAGGAATGGCTCAATCTGATTTGAACTGAATGGATGTAGGAGCAGCTGGGGTCAGGCCCATGGAGAGATGGGAACCACCGCCACTTGTGTGGATGTCAGCTGATGAGTCCAGTGGCCCACCAGGCTGTTCACATGCTATAAGCCCCAGTCTGCCCTAATTTATCAATGAAAAAACTGTCTGTTTTCTGTGATGACACACTCCTGAATAAGGCATCATGGAGTGGACTTTTGGAAGGGCAAGGCACCTCTCCAGGTGGCAGTCCATTGGGAAACCTCCAAAGAGCAGTGTCTTAGAACACTGTCCCTGAGCCACATGTGCCTGGAGTCCTTTCTGTACACTACAGCCTGACCTCTTCACTTCTAGTAGGTCTAACTGTGGCCACAGAGAAAAGATCTTGGGATCCTGTGGATTTCTGTCTCCTGTTTCCCCACAGAGGATAAATACTTTATGAGTTCAGAGGTGGGAGAAGCCATTGTGGTCAAAGAAATCTTCCCAAAAGCTCTTGGATGGAACCGAGACTAGAAAGATGCATGGATGTTTCCAGAGATGGAGATGGTAAGAGGGGCAGCACAGTCAGGGGCAACGAGGCTGAACAAAGATGGAGAGGAGAAGAGGGAAAGGCATGCTGGGGCCAGCAAATAGGTGAGCCCCCTTGGAGTAAAGTGAAAATAGCCAGGATGTGTAGAGCACTTATTATGTGCCAGGTGCTTTTTATACATTATCTGAAACCTTTGCCCTGATCTGATAAGAAGGTATAATTCTCCTCACTTTATGGTTGAAGAAACTGATGTTAAGGATTTTCTCAAGGTGAAGCTTCTTTGGCTTTAAAGTCCACCCTTTCCACTACTGCATACTGCTTGTAAGCAGTCCAGAGACAGAGAGCTGGAAATGTGTGCATCATCTTTGACAGTGAGAACCAGCTAACAAGATTACCATTGATGATGATGGTGATAATTTCATCTCACGCTGATTGCACACCTACTGTGTATTGGGTATCATACTAGGCATTTTATGTAACTAATCTCATTCAATCTCCATTCCATCCCTCTGGTGATAATGACTGCCACCATTGCAAGAATGAGAAACTGAGACTCAGAGAGGTTAAGTAACTTGCCAAGGTCACACAGCTCGTGGCTTTAATGTGTTTCACTGGTATTTCAGGGCCAAGAGGAAGAGAGGTTTAAACCTTCTCCCTTGGTCATTGTGTCTTAGGGTTACTGAGGAAGGGAGTGCCTACTAGCCTCTTTTAAAAAGCTATTTAATCACAAGGGTTAGGGGTGGTGTGTGGCAACAAGGAAGAGACCAGAGTGATACATCTGAAAAGCAGTGGCCTGCTCTGGGGCTGGGAGAAGGCGGGGTAGGGCTGGAGCCTGGGCACAGGAGGCAGAGGTGCCCAGCCATCCTGTGGGGACAGTCAGGAGACAGCATTTTATTTTCATTGTCTTCTTTAGTACCAGCACAGCACCCCACACAGCTGATGCTCAGCGTGGAAAGAAGACAAGGAGCTCCTCTGCTGTACAGCATAGCTGAGGTCCAGGTTAGGGAGAAGGCTGGTCTCTGGTACTGATGATAGAGAGAAAGATCATTCACCCCGACTGGGGTGGGGAGTTGGCTTGCTTATTGACGAGCCCACGTTTAATTAAATACAAAATGTAAAGCATAGGAGAGATGCACTGTGAACAGCAAAGCTCCTCCCTACTGTCATCTCCCTAGAGACAGCCGCTGTTGCCATTCAGAGACATTCTGTGCATTCACAGGCAGTTGAGTATGTATTAATTTTTTAAACATCAGTGCTGAGACCAGTTTGAAATATTTATTTGAAAGTTTTTATCTGTATCTTTACAAAAGACATTTTGCATAAAATTTTAACATTTCAGATGTTTGCAATGATTATATTTTCTAGAAGCTGAGGAATTACTCATTTTGTGCCTACAGACTTCTCTTAAAGCTCTGTGAAGCATCTCCCTGTGAAAGGAATGCAAGAACTTCAAATAGCCTTTCTGTCCACGAATAAATAAAATATATTTGGAAAGCTGTCTTAAGGCTTTTTGCAGTCCAGTCCCTAGGAAATGGTTTGGAAGGAGCTATTATGTTCAATTGTGTTAACCTCCTGGGTCCTTGCATAGAATTTCAACTTTTCAAATGTTTGCAGTGATTACATTTTCTAGAAGCTAAGGTATTATACTTGGAGAAGCTACTCGAAAAATAATCTTACAGTTAAGTTCTTACATCTATTGTGTCTCTTTATCGCACTGACTGTAGGTATAAGAAATCACCCACAGTTAGAGCTGCCACTATAACATTACCTGGGTGCTGTCAGGGGAGGTGTTTTAAAAAGAACTCTAATTTTAGCCTTCATCTTGAGTTTTTGGGCAGTTTTTGTCCCTTGTGCTTCTGTAATTGTCAATAACATATCTTTGAGAGCAGGGGAAAAACACTTTTGTTTGTATATTATTATGACAAAAAAAAAGGTAAAATTTCCATGTAATTTTTAAAAATGCACTATGCCTTGCTGATTATTGATGGGTATGGCTTCCATAGAGGAAATGGTAGGACTTGTTGAAGGATGGACTGTTAAGTATTCTCTTCCCTGGTCCCTAGACCCCCCTCTCCCAATTATAGGCACATGCCTCTAGCTGAGACTTTTCATATTGTGTTCACAGGGAATTCAAGGAATAAGAGGTCATTGGACTTCCCATTATTGAAAACTCAGTCTCAGTAGGACCGTGGGGAGATTGAGCTACACCGTGTTATATACTGTAGACCTCCACGTTCTGTATCAAGTTAATGTTCACAGAAATGCTATCTGATAGTATTTTATTCCTTTCCATACATATGGGGAAAAGAGACTAAGAGGGGTTAAATAACTTGGCCAAGTTAAACAGCAGCTTATTAAAAAACGGGATTTTACTAGAGGACTAAATGCTTGCATAGTTACTCCTCTTTTCAACAAACCTTGTTGCTTTCCATGCCAGACGCTTAGGGTCTGGACCTTGGGGCATCAATGATGCTTCCTCAAAAGGTGAGTGTTTCTCATGAAGAAAGGAGGCAAGGGTGTAGTAGCCACCTTGACTTCTGTATGCCTTTCTCCTCATGGTCACCTTTTTACCAGGATGTTTGACTATGAGGAAAGTGGCTTCTCAGTGGATGAGATGATCAGTGTAAACTTGGGCAGAATCCTTTATATCTTTGTTTCAAAATCCTGTTTTGCTCTGTAGTTTTGCAGTTTTACACGCAGAAGGCTCTAAGTCCTGCTGGAGGTGGTGTGAGATGAGGGAGTGCCTGGCTTTGGGTGTCTGTACTTGTGTTTTGAGGAGGGTAGTTTTGAAATAAGCTTTTTTTGCAGGTAGAAGAGGTCGGGTGGAGAATATCAGAGGAATTGCAGGCAGATCAGGAGTGTAATTAGTGCCTTCTCCCTAACAGCAACCCGAGTAGAAGGAGCTGGGGGAAGCTCAGGGGCAGGGGAAGGTAACTGAGCTTCCCCATGATAGTCTGATGTTTACACCAGTTATCTGACACCTGGCTCGATTCCCATGTTGGAGTTTAATTCTTGCTCTGAGTTCAAGCCACTTATTAGAAAAAAGAAACTCAACTATATGTCTTTGACACAGAATTGTATTTCTTGTATTTTTTCCTGAAGGAAAATACCAAACAAAAGTGAGTAGTAGAGAGCATGTGGTAATACTGTTGTTCACATCTGTGATCATCCGTGATTCCAGAAAGCCTCCCTACTGGACCTTAGTCATCATAAACATGTACCACTGCCCACCTTGGGGCAGGTGCTACCTCACGGGCAATCAGAGTGTGGAAGACTGAGAATATTGCTTCATTTTGTGGAGACCTGGCATGACATATATGATACACGTGGGCATATCCAGGTACCTAAAGTAGACCCCAAGGTGCTTACTGAATTCTGCTGCTGGTTTTGGCTTGGATCTTGGACAGGTTTTCCCCATCTGCTGGGAGAATTAGGCTTTTCTGACCCTGCAGCATTGTCTGCACTTCTGATATCTCCCAATCTGTCCTCTGCCTTCCCCATTCTCTATGACAATGAGGACTGACAACTAAACGGGACCTTGTAGCATTAAACTTGCTTTTTAATTTTTACAGAAGCATCCTTCAGCCCTTTAGTTTATGTTGGATGGCTGTGTGTTTAGCAATTTTTGGTAGGATGGGCAAGACTATGGGAATCGCATCTATTGTAGACCCTGTGCGAGGCTAGCTGTGAAAAAGTGCTGGTTGCAAACAGCACTAGACCTTTAGATAGTGGCTGTGGGCGCTTATCAAAGGATGCTCTCTTTGTGAGCTCAGTGTGGAAAGGGATGCTGGTTCCACGTAGGTCTTTACAGTTGATAATCACTATCTTTAGGGCCATCTTTGGGGGGAAAAAAACTGACAACCGTATAAATCTTACATTTTTATAGCACTTGAATCTTTTTTCAAAGTACTCTTACATCTATTATCCCATCTTGACCTCCCAAGGAAACTGTGAGTTGGGTACAGCAAGTATCTCTATCCTGATTTCATAGATAAGAAACAGAAGGTTAAATCACAGCAAGGCAGAAGGAGACTGGGGCTAAACATCCATGTCTGATGTTAAGACTCTTAGTCTCTCTACAAAAAAAAAAAAAACCAGAAAAATACACTTTCCTTCTTTATTCTCTGCAGTCTAGCCTCTACTGTTGACATCGTTTTATTTAAAGCAGTGGTTCTCAACTCTACCCGCACATTTAAGTCACCTGAGCAACTTAAAAATAATACCGATGCCCAGGCCCCATCCCAAATCAGTCGCATTAAGATCTTGGAAGTAACTCCCCAGGCACTTTTATGTTTTAAAGCTCCTTGGGTGATTCTGATCAACAGTGAGGCTCAAAAACCATTGCTAGAAGCTGACCAGTGTCAACCTTCATGACAAACTCAATGGCTTTTCCTTCACTACTAGTCTGGAGCCACTGGATATTAATTTCTTCTTTAAACTCACTCCTCTTTTGGCTTCCATTAATGATACTCCCTCTGTTCCCAGTTCTTCTCTGATGGCGGCCTGCCAGTCTTACTTCTTCCCAACTTACATGGCTTCAGCCCTCTCTTTTCTCTGCATGGTCACACAGGATACAGGGGAGAGTGCGGAGGTTTGTACAAAAGGTCATTTATTTTTGAGGGCTTAGACATTAGAAAACAAGCCATGCAGAAGCAGAGGCTTCATTCTGATCACTTCTGCAGCTCTAGAAAGTTCTAGAACCTAGGACAGACACATGCTCAGTAAATGGATGAATGATCACAGGTACTTGACTGCATCTCATATCTGTGTACAGAGTCCTGCCCTGTATTCCAGTCTTGTCCAGTCTTAGATGTGCTACCATCTTCTTAAAACTAACTTGTTAAAAACTTACCACACCTTCTTTCCTCATACAAGACAGTTCTTTTAAATGTTTCCCAACCATTTCACTGCTTCCAATAGCCTCGTTCTTTCCATCCTGTAAATCAGCTTTGCATCTTCTTTCTCCTTTACCCAGGCTTACATCATGATCTCCCCATTTGGCTGACACTGCCCTGCCCAGAATCTGGTAGGGAAGCAGTGCTAAGCTGTGCTCTGGGCACTGACTGGACCAGAAGTGGGTCCATCCATCCACTGGCCAGTTGCCTATGTGGTGACCAGGGAGAAAGGCTCTCAGTTTTCATGGATCATGGAGGGAGAGCATGGAAAATGTTGGAAGAGACTGAAGAATCACCAAAGTCACTTTGGGAGCCAACTTGCTTGGACACCGAATGGCTTTCTAGGTTCAGTCCCATGGCCTGTGAATCCCTTTAGACATTCAATTTTCTTAAGATTTGCTGGCGATTCCGTTCTGGCAACACCCATGCATAATCAATTGTATCAATGTTAGTACTAGTATTTCTTCCTTTGAAAATAGTATATATTTTTTGAATTCCTTTCTTTTCGTACCACCTAACCAAGGTCCTCACCATCTCCTACCTGAACCAGGTAATAACTTTCTAGCAGGTGTACTTGAACCTTCTTATCTCTTTCAACTCATCTTTTTTGCTGTTCCTTCTGCCTAGAATTCTTACTTCTAGTTTAAACGTGGGAAACTCATGTTTGTCCCTTTCAGAAGCTCTTTTAAGATTAAGAAGGACAAATAGTTCAGGAATTAAGTAAAAGAATGGATCTGGAATCAGCCTGCCCAGGCTTGAATCCAGGGGCCAGTTAATTAAATTAGTGACCTGGGAAAATCTATTTAACTTCTCCATGCCTTAGTTTCCTCACCTTCAGGTGGGAAAGAGTAGTACGTATGTAGAGGGCTCTTGAAGGGATTAAATGAGTTACTTATGTAACACAGCTCTGTGCTGGGCATGTTGTAAATGTCAAGATGTCTTGGCTTTGCTATTGGCCTCTCCTCTGAGAAAGCATCCCCAGTTTCCTGCTCCTTCCCCACTCTCTTCCCAAGAGTTGGAATTAGGCACTGCTCTTCTCTGCTCTCATCAGAGATGTATTTAACCATAATTTTATAGCTAACCAACCCTTTGCATACTGAATTTCACAATGGTCTTTATACTGGAATTTGGCTAACGTTGCATCTTCTACCTAATAACTCAGAACAGAGTGAGAGTCCTGGCTGGTGCCTGTAACAGGCACTGCTGGCAAACTCCCCAACACCCATCCCCTGCTCAAGAACAATTCTTGCTGAGTCTAATCTCACTATGGTAATTCCATTTTCTTGGCACATTCGGCTATGCTCTGGCCAACAAGAAATGAAACGAAGTGTCTGGGAGGAGTTCTGAAGAAGATACCTCTGTTTTAAAATAGGCCTGAGGGAAGAGCAGTCATTCTTTTTCCCCTGGATATTGTCATATTTGTTGTGAGGTTTGGAATGGTGGCAGCCACCTTGTGATTATGATGGGCGATTGCTGAGGACAAATCTAACACTGGGGATGATAAGATAGCCAGACAGAAGGAACTGGGTCCTTGAGGATATTGCAAGGAATTGACCTGACTGATCTTGCAGCTTCCTTTTACCAGGACCTCTGGCTTTGTGACAAAACACATCTTCCTTTTTGTTTAAACCAATTTTGCGTCTGGGTTTAATTTGACCAAATGTATCTTACCTGACATAGTGCCTGTGCCACACTGTTTAAACTCTGATGTTTATTTATTTATTTTTTAAAATCTGGTCCCTGGTCTGATGTCCCTGGGGCTTCCTAAAGTCACACTTAAAGCCTTGAAGAGAGGCAGTAGCACTAGATGAGGCCAGTATTTCATTACCTAGGGGAGGAGGTGAAGGAAACACTGAAGAAGAGAAAGGCAGATAAAGGGGAGGGAGGGCTCTGCTCAGCCCCCTGCCCCCACTTAATCTATATGAAGTACGGAAGTTCCTCATGGTTTTTGATAAGGGCCCCTAGGGGCATAGTCCAACATGTCCTCTACATGTGGCCTCAACTCTTCCTTTCTGGCCAGCTCTTGTCAGTAACCTGCCAAAACAACACAAAGCGTCAAGTTAATTTCTCCCTTACTTTTGCTTAAAGAACTTCTCTCTGCTCCCAATACATTCCTCCAGAGCATCTTTGAGCTTATCTGAGTACTAGGCCTTCATCCACTAACTATTTAATGAGAACACACTGTGTGCCCAAGCAGTGTTCCGTGCTCTGGGGATCTAGCGGTGAACGACACAGATCTCCAGCTGGAGTCTTGCATTAGCTGAACCTAATGCTTGCAGAAGGCAGGAAACTCACTGATGCAAGTCCAGGTCTAGGCCCACATCCCAGGGCACGAGGCAGAGTGGATCGGAGTGGAGAGTGGCTGTGGAGGTGCCAACAGAAGACAGCTGACACAGGAATCTGGCCCCTTCCCATCTCCCCTCCTTTGTCGCATTGACTTTAGGATTGCAGGGATTGTGTTTTGTTAGAATGAGAGTAACATTCTGTCCTCCTCCTCCTACCCATCATCATTATTGTTCCTGTTTACACAACAAGAGTCTGAACAGTTCAGTAGTTCAAGGTAATGTGGTTCGTTGTGGTAGAGCCAGGGTAATATCCCAAGAGTTTGGGCTCCTGGTTCAGAACTTCCCACCATCACACCCAGCATCTCCCCATCCACCCTGCTCTTGTCCCCACATGGATGACTCATCCTCATCTTCATACGTTAACCCACTGTCACGCCTGGCAGTTCACCGCAGAGGATGCCCGCACAGAGTCCACACACCATGTGGCTATTTGCGATTTTGTATTTGCACCACGTGCAACATCACTCTAAAGCCCCTGGGAACTGGGAGCCCAGGAGCCACACCAGGTCCTGATGAAATTCCAAGGCAAGGGTTGTAATTACCAAGGAGCTACCTGATCTGAATGGTCTCTCCTGTCAGAAAGCAGGACACAGTGTTCAGTCGCCGTGCCTGCTGCCAGCGCAGGCTGCCTTCCAGGAATGACTCCTCTCCAGGCGTGTGCGGGGAGACGTCCTTGGCAGGTGATGGCTCCATTGGTTTTGAGATGAAGGAGCTTTTCTCTAGGGTTTCATCCTTAGAACTGTAAAACAGAGACAACCTGGGGCTTCGCTCAACCCTGTTTGTTAGAAATAGTGGCTTTTCTTGAAGATTAAGAGAATTTAGGAAGAGAGGCCTGGTAATAAAAAATGACAAACTAATATTTATTCTAGTATGTCAGGCAGTGTTCTAAGCACTTTGTATGTGTTATAGAAGTGATTCTTGTAACAACCAGAGGTGCAGGTGTTATTCTGACCGTCCTATGTTTCCCGGGTCCTTTTGTTCTGCTCCACTCGTGTGGACACCTGTCACACCCTCTCCTCTCTCCTTAAGCCTCCACACCTCCTTCCTCATTCTCATTCTCACCTGATGACTTCACTGAGAAACTAGAAGCAACCAGAACAGAACTTCCACGCTGCTCATCTTCTACTTCCTGGCATCTGCGTCCACACAGTACCAACCCACCCTCCCTCCCGTGACTGGATGCGCTGCAGCCCGTGCACTTGTGCACTGGACCCCACCTGCCCTCGCCTTCTCAAGGGCGTGGGTTCCCAGTGCTCCTCTCCCGCGTTATCGAAATGTTGGTCTCTGCTGGTTCACTCCCAACGGCCTGCCAACATACTTCAGTTTCTCCTATCTTAAAAAATTTCTTCTCTTGACTCCATTTACTTCTCCAGCTGCTACCCCAATTTTCTGTCCTCTTTTATAGCCAAACTCTTTAAAAAGAGTTGTCTATTCTTTTTTCTAAAAAAAAAAAACTTTATTGAGGGGTAATTGACAAATATGACTGTATATATTTAAAGTGTACAACGTGGTGATTTGACATACATATACATTAAGAATGATTACCAAGATCAAGATAATTAATACACCCATCACTTCACATGGTTAACTCCCTCCCCCCTTTTTTGTGGTGAGGATGCTTCAGACTTACTCTCAGCAACTTTCAGGTATACGGTAGCTGACAGTTAACAATGCGGTGTTGTACACTTGAAAGAAGTATCTATTCTCAGTGTCTCCGGCTCTCCCCGGAACCTACTCTAATCAAGCTTTTGTTATGACCTTCTGCAGAACCCACTCCATGGGGAGTCTCATATGTGCTGGGGATATGTAAAGCACAAGATGAATGAATGCATCTTCCCGGGGTACCAATTTTACCTGAAGAATCGGGGAAGGAGTTTTACACTAAAATAAATATGGAAAGAGTATGGAATAAGATACAAAAAGCACATGTATCTTAAAGGGAAAAACAGATTTTTGCTGTAGATCTTTTTATGCCTCTTCCCAGACCCCAGGGGGCTTGCCTGCCCTGTCATCTGCTTGTGGGAAGGGCTGCCCCGGAACGTCTGCCTGTGGGTCTGTTCAGTGTGAAGGGCTGGAGGCAGAGACGGGCCGCCTTCCACCCCAGGAAGTGAGCTTGAGAAGAGCTGGCCTGGCCTCCCACACAGCAGCCTGGGCCAGGAGCAGAGCCTGGGTGGCACCGTCAGTCTTCACGGGGAAATCCGATGCCACCCAGGGGTGCGGTGTCAGCCTCACCTCTCTCTGAAAGCAGCTCTTGCTTCTCGGTGCCACTTGCCTGGGGAGCTGGAACCAGGGAGAAGTTTCCACTGTGTCAGAGCCAGGGCCTATTCTGGTGGTGGTGGGGGGTTCTTTTTGGATGGGGTCAGGGCTGCTCATGGGGCTGTAGAATCACTGAAAGTTAGAGCCACGAGGGCCTGATAAATCCCCCACCTGACACCATTGTCACGTGGGAGCATCCTGAAGCTCAGGGAGGCGACTGGCTGGTGAGTGGCAGAGGCAGAGTCACAATAACACCTTTTTTTTCTTAGTTAAAAAAAGTTAAATTGTGCTAAGAACACAATATGAGATCCATCCTCTTAATAAATGTTGAAGTGTGCAAATACAGTATTACTCTCTACAGGCACAATCTTGTCCAGGAGATCTCTAGAACTTACTCATCTTGCATAATGGAAATGTTAGACTCATGGATTAGCAGCTCCCTGTTTCTCTCTCCCTCCAGCCTCTGGCAACCAGCATTCCATTCTGTGTTTCTATGAGTTTGACCATTTTAGATACCTCATATAAGGGAAATTATAACAGTATTTGTCCTTCTGTAACTGGCTTAATTCACTTAGTATAATGTCCTCAGGGTTCATCTATGTTGTCACATATTGCAGGATTCCTTCTTTTTAAAGGCTGAGTAATATTCCATTGTATGCATATACCACATTTTCTTTATTCATTCGTTGGTGAACATTTAGGTTATTTCCACATCTTGGCTGTTGTGAATACTGCTGCAGTGGACATCGGAGCGCTAACATCTCTTAGAGATCCTGATTTCAATCCTTTTAGATGTATACCCAGAAGTGGGATTGCTGGGTCCTATGGCAGCTCTATTTTTAATTATGGGGGAACCTCCGTGCTGTTTTCCATAGTGGCTGTACAATTTTGCATTCCTGCACACATTGTACAAGGGTTCTAATTCCTCTGTATCCTAAGCGACATTTGTTGTCTTTGGTTTTTTTAATAATGGCCATCCTAGTAGATGTGAGTGATATCTTATTGTGGTTTTGATTTGCATTCCCCTGATGATTAGTGACACTGGACATCTTTTCATATACCTGTTGGCCATTCTTATGTCTTCTTTGGAGAAATATCTATAAAGGTCCTTATCCTGTTTTTAAATTAAGTTATTAGTTTTTTTTTTTGTTGATGAGTTGTAGGAATTCTTTGTATATTATGGAAATTACCAGGTATATGGTTTGCAAATATTTTCTCCCATTCTGCAGGTTGCCTTTTCACTCTGTGGATTGTTTACATTGCTGTGCAGAAGCTTTTCAGTTAGATGTAGTCCCACGTGTCTATTTTGGCTTTGGTTGCCTGTGCTCTTGGTGTCATATCCATGAACTTATTGTTAAGATTAATGTCATGAAAGTTTTTCCCCTGTTTTGTTCTAGGGGTTTTATAGTTCCAGGTCTTACTTTTAAGTCTTTAATCCATTTTGAGTTAATTTTGTGTGTGGCATAAGATGAGGATCCAATTTCATTCTTTTATGTGTGGATATCCAGATTTCCTTGTATGTAAAAGATATCCTTTCCTATCGTGTGTTCTTGGCACCATCATTGAAGTAACATCTTGGCCTCTTGATCAGGGCTGTTTGCACTCCTCCAATGCCTTTCATGTGACGGGGACTGAAAAGTCCATCTGCTCGAACACGGCCAGGACACAATGGTCAGAATTTCCCAGAATCGTCTTTGAGAGAGATTTATCCTAACAGAATAGTGACTCATAGAAAAATATATGCACAAGGATTTTTAGAGCAACATTATGGAAAATAGTAAAATCAGAGACAAATAAAAAGATTGATTGTATCCATTATGGAACAACCATCCAACGTAATAATGTCTATCATTAAAAATCTTCTTGGGAAGAACATACCCTGACTTAGGGCCTCAGTGATGGATCCAGGTCAGAGGAAATGGTAGTGATCCTCTGGATGCTGGACCGTGGCTTCTATTTTCTTTATCATTTTCTGTATTTTTCAAGTTTTCTGCAATGAACATTCATAATATTACTTTCATAGTATTTTACCTTTTAAAATAAAAGTGAAATGTTCTTTGGCTGACTACAGTCACAAGTGAGCACAAGTTGCCAATGTGTCTTATAATTTCTAGGTCCATTGGGTATCCCACATCTTGACTATAGCTTGATTTTTCTTTTTTCTGAAGAACCACTCTTTAGTGTTTTATGCAGAAAGGGAGTGTTGGTGGTAAAAAAAATGTATTTGTTTTTGTAAAATTAAGATGTGTTTATTTTGCCTTCATTAATGATCTTTTAGCAGAGTATATAGTTTTTATTACATTTTCCTTGAGCACTTTGAAGATGTTGGCTGTTGTCTTGTGGCATCTGTTCTTGCTGCTGAAAAGACTGAGGTCAGTTTAGTAAGCACATTTTTGTAGGTAATCTCTCTCTCTATCTCCGTCTCTGATAGCTTTTATGATTTTATCTTTAATATCCTGCAGTTTCACTATGCTGTGTCTAAGTGGAGATTTCTTGTTGTTTATTCTGCTTGGCACTTGGTGTACACTTTCAATCCGAGGATTCATCCTCTCTCATCAATTCCCAGCCATTTCCTCTTTGAATATTGCCTTGCCATCAGTTCCTCAGTTCTCTTCTTCTAGAAGTTGGATCACATGTATGCTTGAGTCTTTCAATCTGTTCTCAATCTTCTTAGCTATTTTTTATTTGTTAACTGAGGTAGAAATGATATACAGAGAAATGCACAGATGTTAAGTGTACAATTTGATAAATGTATGCACCTGTATAACCACAACCCCAATCAAGATTTAGAACATTTCCATCACCAAGAACATTCCCTTATGCCTCCACCAAGAAATTCCCACCTCTCATAGATAATTGTTCTGATTTTTTCCCCCACCATGTATTAGTTTTCCTGTTCTTGAACTTCTTATAAATGGAATTGTGCAGAATACAGTTTTTGCATGTGGTCTCTTTTGCTCAAAATATTTTTAAAAGTCAATCATGTTGTATGTAGCTCATTCCTTTTTTTGGCAGAGTAATATTTCATTGTAGAAAAATACCAGAATTTGTTTAACCTATTTTCCTGCATCATCTGGGGGGAATGAGGTCCATTCTACTGACTACTTTTTGCCTTTGAATATTAGTCATATAAAATCAGGGGGAAAGTCATTGAAATCAATGCTATAGAATTCCTGCCTCTCATTTCCTCACTCTTTGCCCTCTCTTAGTACCCAGTGTTCTTCTCTTACCCAGCTCCTGAGTGTCTCCACTTATCTCCCCAGTCACCTAGCAGGGAAGAAATATGACTGCATCTTTCACTCAAACTAAATGTTAGGGAATATGGCGATAGAGTAATGCTTCCCCTGAAATGCTCACGTCCTAATCCCCAGAACCTGTGGGTCTGTTACTTTACATGGCAGAAATAACTTGGCAGATATGATTAACTTAAGGATTTTGAAATGCGAAGATTATCCTGGATTATTGTGATGGGCCCAATGGAGAATCACAATGGTCCTCATAAGAGGGTGGCTGGATGGTCAAAGGAAGGAGCTGTGACAAAGGAAGCAGAGTCAGAAAAAGTGATGCAATGGTGGACACAGAGAAGCAGAGACAGAAAAAGGCAGAGACAGAGACAGATTGGAAGATGTGATGCTGCAACTTTCAAAATGGAGGAAGAGTCAGGGAACGCAGGTGGCCTCTAGGAGCTGGAAAACATAAGGATCGAGTCCTTTCCTAGAGCCTCCAGAAAGAAGGCAGCCTGCTAACCCATTTTGGACTTCTGACCCCTAGAACTGTGAGAGTAAGTTTGTTTTAAGCCATACATTTTTGGTACTTTGTTACAGCAGTAATAGGGAAATAGAACAGGAACTGAAAGTTTGACCTCCCTAGAAATGCTTCATATCTGAAATAGGTCACTACTTAACTCAAACGAATGACTTTAATGGTGGGTTTCAGCCATGCAGATGGCTGCATACCGCCCCTGCAAGGCCTGCTTCTGGGATGTTCTCCATGTGTTGTGATGCCCGCACTTCCTTCATCAGCGCCATTGCTCTGGAATATGGCTTTATCTCCCTAGGAAGCCTCCTTCCATAAGGTTATTGAGCTGGGAGGGTCTTAGCACTGGGGCAGGTTTTAATTTATTAGCATCAAGACAGATACAGTGAAAGGAATGGGCTGTGAAAATATGAGAGGTTCTCAGCCTGGAGGCTGGAGGTTTCGTGGGGCCCTGGACACCTGGGAGGAGATGCTGGGTTGGTGGAAGTAGGCACCTGAGTCCACAGCTTGGCCCAGCGAGGTCTCGCCCTTCAGTGCTACAGACCCAGTGAGGTCACGTAACTCCTCTAACAAACCGTACAGAGGAACAAGTTGCAGTAAGAAACAAAGGTGATTTTGCTTCCGATTCTTCAGAGATAGCAATATGTCAGCAGCCCCCAGAGAGGCTGAAAGTAAATGAATCAGTGCTAGAAAGTGAAGGATACCATCCTCACTGAATGGTGAAAAGGACTCCTGAACAGTATCTTCATTGATTTTTTCTGTAATTGACACAGCATCTTGGTTTGCCTTCGGGCTGCAGAAGGAGGAAACGGGGAGCCTGCGTACACAGCTTCCCTGGGCTGGAATTTAATAAAAAAAATTCCCCTGAATGAGCTTCCTTCCCTCCATCGTTTCTCTTTCTCTTTGTGTCTTCTCTCTGCTATTTCCTTCCTTCTGCTTTCCTCCTTCATTTCTTTCTCCCTTCCCACCCCCTCCTTACCAGCCAGCCTCTCTCTCTCTCTTTCTCTCTCTCTCTCATTTCCTGTTGTACAAATAAGAGTTTTGACAAAAGATGCCACAGTACAGGTAGCCTATTTTTGCTGGATGTGACTTCGAGGACCTTGGGAGAGAAAAATAGCTCATTCCATCTTTTGTTTGCTTAAATCTCATTGGGTCAGAAGCTCAATATTTTTTGTGGAAAAATCTCTCTCTCTCACACGTGCCACAGCTGAGCACTGCCCTGGGTGGGGGGTGGGATGCAGGGAGAAGACCTGGGCTCCCTGCAGGGGGTGCCAGGGGCCACCTCACAGGAGATGGAAGGATCACCTTCTCACAGACAAGGCAACCCCCACCCGACATCCCGGGCCTCAGCGGGGAGAGCCAGTTCCCGGCTTTGCTGCTGGTCATGGATTTTACAGATGGGAAAAGCAGAAGTCAGCCAGATAATTTTCAGGAGAGCTTCCTGAAATGAGTGTCTCTGTAGGGCAAGTCTGGCTCCGAAGCCAGAGGGCAGAGCTGTCAGCAGGTTTATCAGCAGCCGCTGGGAAGTGCCTGGGAAACAGGATTTGGTGCTGGGGAAGGCAACTCACCCAGTAATTGCTCTTTGTGCCAGACAGGCTTGCCTAAGTGTGCTCAGAGGAATGGGAGAGCATTTCAGACTCTCTAGCACAAAGATACTCCATCAGGCCGAAAGCCGTTCTTGGCACAGAAGAGGTTCAAGAGTTATTTAACAAAAAGTAAAATGCACCTGAAGGCTTGTTGTTATTGTTTTTAAAAGCTGTCTTCAAATTTGCCTTTGTGAACCATATTCACACATGCAACAAATATTTATAAAGTTCCTGCTGTGTGCCAGGCGCTGTGCTTTATGCTGCGAGTCAGCAACAAGTCAGAGGGAATGTCCTGTTTCACAAGAAAATAGAAAACTCCCAGTGTGCTAGGAGCTATGGAGGAGCGAGGTGGGGTCACAGGATGGGTAATAGCAGCAACCGACTTGGTCAGACAGGTCAGGAAACAGTTCCCTGAGGAAGTGGTGATTCGGTGCTGGAAGCTAAAATCTGCAGGAAGAGCAGGAGTTAATCAGGGGAAAGGAGTGGGAGTGTCCGAAGGACAATCAGAAAGCA
This sequence comes from Camelus bactrianus, assembly GCF_048773025.1. NCBI lineage: Eukaryota > Metazoa > Chordata > Mammalia > Artiodactyla > Camelidae > Camelus > Camelus bactrianus. The sequence continues at coordinate 16,595,754 of NC_133568.1, read as the reverse complement.
TGTGCAAATGCCCTGTGCCATGGTGGTTTCAAGGAGCGAAAAGAACCCCCAACTGACTGGGCAGCACTTAGGGTGGGAGAATGGTAAGCAATGGGGTTGGAGATTCTGGCCAGGGGCCAGGCTGGGGTGAGGATTTTCATCTTTATCTCAAAAGCATTTGGAGGGCTTGTTAGCAGCTTTAATGTATGTGTGTGTGTGCATGTGTGTGTGTGTGAGAGAGAGAGACAGAGAGAGACAGAGACAGAGAGAGAGGGGGGGTATCAGGAGAAGTCAATGGTATCGGCAGAGACTGAGGTAGAGTTGGAGAGAAGTGCATGGATTCCATAGAGATTTTTCAGGTAAAATTGGCTGTATTTGGTGATGAGTTGGATAAGGAAGGTGAGCAAGTAGAAAGAGTTTATGACTCCTGGGTTTCTGGCCTGAGCAACCATGTGGACGGATGGTGGAGCGGTTTGATGATGTGGAGAACCATAAAGGAGCGGATTTGGGACGGGCGTGAATTTGGCATTAATCACTCTGGGTTTGAGATGCCTTTGAAAAATCTAAATGGAGATGTCAGGTTAAGGTCTCCATGTTCTTCGTGGTTCTTCCTGCCGCTGACTGAGAGCCACTGCCGTACACAGTTTCATCTGAGCCCCCGTAACGTGTAGGTGAGCAGAGCAAGTATTATCATCCTCACCTTTAGATGAGAAAACTGAGGCTCAGAAAGGTTAAGCTGTTTGCCCGAGGTCACACAGCTAGAAATCCGTAGAACTGTGGTCAGTGTAATTCTTTTGACTTCAGTGAGAGCCCACTGCCATTTTACCACACTGCTTTCTAGTTATGCCACAGGAGTCATGGCGGGCTGCCTGGCACTGTGGCAAACTGCTGGGAGAAGATATTTTGGAAAATTGGGGCTCCTGCCTCGGTGGCCCTGTAGTCTGCCTACGAATGAGGCTGATGCCACAGAACATCCTAAGTGCTAGTGACAGAAACTGAGAGTGTCAAACTGCTATGGTAGAGTGTCAAACTGCTATGGTAGAGTGTTATGTGTGTGGTTGTGCTTTGAGGTTAAATATCACGTTCAGGATGCAGAATGCAGCTAAGAGGACTAATGTTTACTGCCGACTCATTTCTTCTTCACAGCCAACAGCTCTGTAGTGGGGGTTGGGGTGAGTGTCAGATCCCCATTTTATGGACAAGTAAACTGAGGGACCTTGATATAAGTCACACTTAAGATAAGCTCGGACTAAAACTCAGGTCGGCCTGATGGCAAGTTCATGCTCCCTGAATGAAGCCTCACTGATTCCTGATGGGATGAGGGTCCAAACCAGATGGCCTTGAAGGGACCCTCTAATGCTCTCATTTAATGATTTGAATCACGAAAAGACTGTTAGGGAAAAAAATAGCACCAAACATGATTCTAAGGTGAACGGTCTGTTGCTTTATATTATTTTTCCTTGAATACCAAGGGTCACCTCTGTGGTTGTGTGGAATACTAATGCCCATTTTTGCCTGATCTTACAAAAAAAAACCCTGAGCTCCAAATCAAGCAATAAAACAGTTCTCATGGAGCTGTCTTACCAAGGAGAAACTGGTCTATTCTACTCCCTTCCCTTGCTAGCATCCTGCTCTTAGCTTGTGGGGGCTGCGGGGGGGGGGGGGGGACAGGATTTACTAGGGAAGATTTATAAGTGGAAAGATTTAAAGAACCCGAAGCAGGATGGGTATCAGGCACCCCCTTTGGGTGGGGGGACGTTTCCCTAGCCTCTTCTAGCTCCCTTTGGGACCTTTCCTCTTACCTGAGTGTGTCCCCCAACCCCTCCCCTCCAAGATGTGGTCAGTGCCTTACGTCAGTGAATTGTCACCCCAGCCACACGTTAGAATTGCGTGGGGGACTTTAATATATATATATACAGATACTGGGCAGCACCCCAGCCTTTGGCAGTGTGGGCGAGTGAGTCTAAAGTCTCACCAGGGCTGAGAGCCACTGCCCAAATGTTTGTGCCCAAAATCCTTCTTGAGATTTTTGGAAGGGCTAATTTAGAAAGAGGAGCTAGTGACGGTCGCTGAGGCAGAGTTTCAGAGAGGTAGGAGACTTGGGCATGACGGATGATGGAGGGGGGCATGCCAAGGTGGGGGGGGTCGGTGATGTCTCAGGAGAGCGCAGGAGAGACTGGGGAGGAAGGAATGCTGGGTCCAACCCTTAGAAGTTCAACTGGAGTCATTTTCAGGGTGTGATGGGGGGATGGAAGCCTGCCTGAAGAGACGAGGGATCAGGAGTTGAGAAAGCAGGAATGGCGAGTATATGTTTCTCTTTCAAGGAAGTTGGTGGTGAAAGGAAGGAATTCTTGAAGCAGTAGCATGTTGTGGACAAGGTGGAGGAAATCTTTTTATTGAAATGGGGAACCTGAGCATGTTTGTATGCTGAAGTCAGCACCAGCGGGAAGGGGGAATGGTGAAAATGATGGACAAAGCTTCCATGTTCTTCCCAGGCCGGGATCTGATTTACTTTCAATCTTGTTACTTCTCTGTGCCTCAGTTTTCATATCTGCAAAATGGGGATAATAATAATAGCTGCTTCGGACGGCTGTAGAGAGGACAGCGTGCCTGGCACCGAGCAAGCATGGTGTGAATGTGGGTTTGCTTTCCTCACTCCCTCCCCCCACCCCCTGCCTCCTCCGTCACATTCTTCTATCTGTACGATGTCTCCCTCTCTCTCTGTCCCAGGTCACATTCACCCAGATGCATGGCATGGGAAAATGTTGCCTCAGCCCCCTCCCAGCCTGGATGGGTGGTCTGGATGTGCTGCAGAGCAGAGGAGGACAGTTTCGATCCCCTGCCTCTAACTTTGGCTTTTTAAATTATTTCCTTTATAGTCTTTGATAGCCATGCTAATTTTGTCACAAAAATCTATACCTGGTCCCTGCAGCATATGGTGCAATGGCAAAACTCTCAGTGTAGCAAAGTGAGGGGGAAGGCTCGGCTCCACAACTTTTTATTAAAAAGGTATTTTAAATGTGGGCAACACCACCCCCTGCCCTTGTCCGGCTGTCAGTTCCCGAGTCTGCCCCTGAGCGTGGGGCCGTGGAAAGAGCTCAGGGCTGGGCACCAGATGACCCAGGCTTCAGCCCTTGTCCTACCAGCAAGGAGCTGTGTGACCTCAGGCTAGTGGCTTCATGTCTCTGGGTCCCGGTGACTTCCTGTGAGGTCACTCAGTCCCAATGGCTGACCACCATTTCTTGACCTCCCGTGGCTACCCCGCTGCTGCCACCACCCAGAGGTCAGGGGGCCTCATATCTACCCACCGAGGTTGCTCAGCAAGGCCAGGGCTGACCCATGAGAGGAGGCCGTGAGGAAAGGCAAGGAAGGGATTTCAGGGATTGCAGAAGGCCTGGCTGCATCCCCAGTGGGCCCCCTTCTCATCAGGGAAATCCATTATCTGTACTCGATTCCTTCTGTCTCAAAGCCAAGGTCTGCGGGAAGGAGGCATCCTATTTCAAGGCCTTCGCATCTCAGCAGGAACAAAAGGCAGGTGCTGTCCCAGAGCACCAGGGCCTCGAGGGGAAGGTCTGCGGTGGAGAGGGTGGCTGATCACAGGAAGTGGAGAAGAGGGCAAAGAAGGACTCTCGTGTCACAGTCGGCTGGGCGGGTGAGCTCACGTCTGTCAGCTGTGCTGTAACTGTAACTCCTTCATCATCACCTGAGTAGTGCAGCCCAGAGGTGCAGAGCTGGACGCTGGGTTTGCGCAACGACCTTGTACCGCTCTGTCCCTCAGTCTTCCTTGTAGTAACAAAGGCAGACATCTGGATTTCTGACACCAGAAAGTTTTGCTTTCCCTCCTTTTGCTACGCATGAGCAATCTCTGCTCTTTTCGGTCCAAAAATCTCAACTTCTGCATTGGGTTCCATCGTCTCTCTTCTATTCAAGGATGTAGCTCCTGAAATTACCCTTCTTTCTTCTGCATTATTAATCTTTCCCCTACTTACTGGACCATCCCCATCATCATGTAAACACACTATAATTTCTCACATCCTTAATAAAACACAAAGACTCTTTTCCACCTCCAGCTATTTTGTTCCCTTTCATGGCAAAAACTCGGAAAGGTTGTACTTGCTGTATTCAGTCGCTATCCTCCATTCTCTCTTGAATCCATATGATCTAATATCCAAAGTTATTGCTCTCCTCAAGTTTGCTGATGACTTCCATGTTGCTAAAACCAGTGAGCAATTCTCAGTCCTCGTTTACTCGCCTCAGAAAAAGTGTATCCCCTTTACTCAGCACATCCCTTTCTCCTCTGTGGCACGTTTTCTTCACCTGGGTCTTTGACACCCCACTCTTCTGGCTTCCTCCTTACTTTGTGGGCTACACTTCCTCAGAACCCTTTGCTGGTCTCATCATTCCTCCAGTGGCACTCTTTTGACTGTTTCTTCTGTGGAAACTTGCCCGAGTTTTCTGAGTGGTCCTTCTGGATAGAAGGAGAAATTCGAGCCAAGCAGAGCTCTTGATTATCCCTGGTGTCCTACAGGAGCCAGTCCGCAGCTGTCTGGAAACTGGCCTTCATGAAGGAAAAGGGCTTGGATCGGGGCATGGCTAGCTAAGCACCCCTTCTCCAGGTTACCTGGGCGGCCTGGGGGGACCTGCACATACTGTGACCTTGACATATGCACTGGAGGTAGCTCAGGGCAGCTAATTTAGGTACCCCAGAGGGGAGAGGATACATAGCCCATGAAAAGATGAAACCCAGACCAAGAGCAGAAGGCAGCTCACAGGCCAGGCAGTCAGGAAAGTTCCCATTCTGGGACCTATTCATGATACTTCCAACTGGAATTCTAAAAAAGATCAGAAAAGGGCTGGCCCTAATATTATCTGTGCTTCTGCACTGACAGCTTTGAGGCTGGGAGCCATTCATCTCGCCACAGTACCCAGCGTGCAGTGGGTGCTCAGGAAACCTGTGAAAAAGAATAAATTATTTAGAACTGTGTCATTGCCAGGGAGCCATAGAAAGAGGGGGCTCTGAAAGTTCATCTAAAAGGGAGTGTTGGGGATGCAGAGGTCTTGTCTTTGTGAAGCTGTTTTTGGGCAGGGGTGGTCACACATCTGAAGATATTTTTAAAAGCCTATTTAGCCAGAGCCTGTTTGTGTGCTGGGGTGTGAAACTCTATGAATGTATTAGCAGCAGGGCCTTAGATGGGTTGTGCGATTTGCTTTGGCTAGAAACAGGCTCCTTCTTCACACAGTCCCTGGGGGCAGAGCGACCAGCCGGACCACCTGCTACTCTAATGATCCACATACACGTCTCCAATTAATGCAGGGGATGTTTTGGTCTTTAAAGGAACAGCCTCAGCTTGCTCTAAAGGTGCAATGTCCAAAATGGTAGCCTCTAGCCACATGTGGCTATTAGTGCTGGAAATGTGGCTAGTCCAAATTGAGCTGTGCTGTGGGTATAAAAGAGCCACCAGGTATTTAAGGCTTGGTACAAACAAAATAGTAATTTTTATATTGTTTGGACAATGAAATGATAATATTTTTGATGTATTAAAAAGTGTCAAACACTTCTTAAAAATCATAGTCAGTATTATCTTTTAAAATGTGGCTACATAAAATTAAAAAATTTTAAATAGATGCTCACAGTATATTTCTATTGCACATTGCTGCTCTAAAAGATATTTTGTCAGGGATCCCTGACAGGCTCATTCCTGGAATCCTTGTATTTCATTGAGATCTTGAGGAAATTACAAACTCCAAAGAGATAGAGGGGAAAATGGGATCCTGCATGGGGGAAAATGCAGATACCTGACACCACAAGGTGTATTTTGCAAAAGAGAGTGGACCAGCTGGCCACAAGCCCAGCCCTGCTTCTCCCCGTACTTGGTCTTGTTCTCTGAGGACTCAGGCGTCTGTTTCAGCATCGTTTCAGCGTGCGGGGAAGAAGGCACAGCACTGACAGCGACATCGCTGGGCTGAGAACTTGCTGTGACTATTCCGGCTGTGTTCTGTCACTGAGAGCTTGCTGTGTGCCTTGGGCTGTACTAATTACTTTATCTGCTTTTGCATTAATGAAGTAGGCACCTGACTATCCCCATCTTACAAACGAGCAGAGTAAGCAGACAGTACGCAGAAGGATCAAGAAGTAGGGAGTGAGGGACAGAGCGTGGTCACGGCTGTTACCCCGGTCCCTGGCTTGACAAGTAGGTGAATGTTGGAGCTGCGCCCAGGTGGGGGATGGCAGGAGGGTCCTTGTTGTCCTCCTAGCAGATGCCTGGCAGAATGCCTGTGTGTAGCATGTGCTCATTAAACACTCGTCAATTCACCACCTGAGCCTTCTCCCTTCTCCCTTCTCCCTCACCTTAATCATGCTCCTTCCTGCTCCCATCACCTCTTCCCAAGGAAAACTCCTCCATTTTCTTGCCGTGTGGTGAACAAAGCTTGGTCGTCAGAGTCAGATGGACTCAGGACTGGAGCCAAGTCCTGCTACTTACTGGCTGAGTAAGTGGGAGAAGGTCCCAGTTACAGTTCCCTCCCTTGAGAGATGGGAGAGGGGGGACTAACACTCACCTCCCAGGCTGTAATGGAGACTTAATGACATGTTGAACATAATGAAACTGCAGGCATACAGAAGATGCTAGTAAGCACTAGCTAGTGTCATTATTTGTCCTTTTCTTGTGGCTCACCTCTGGCTACCTCTCTGTTTTCCTGCTGGAGTTGCTGGACTTGCTGAATTGCTGGAGGAGGGAGTGAAACTGATGGCGTGGGGGACTAGGGGTTACAAGGGAGTGACTTCCGTGCTGAGGTCCACCCTGACCTCCACCTCAGGCCAATTCACTTCTTCCTCCTGTAAACTCCTAGAGATCTGAAGAGAGCCAGTCTCTTGGCCTAGAAAGAAATTTTTTTTTCTTAAGCAATTATTTCTATAAATATATTGAGGACTTTTTTTTCCCCTTTTAAATATTTGTGTGTAATCAGTGAGCCCGGGCAGCTGCCCTTTGAAAACTGGTGACCAGCTTTGCCTGTGCAGGTGGCAAAGAGGGCAGAAGCCACGTCAACAGCGTGGTTTCAAAGGTGACTACCCTCTGGCTGTCCATTTGTCATGGTCCTATGACCAGCCATGTGCCACAGTCACAGGGGAGCTGACTGAGGACACTTTCTTCCACTAGTAGGGGAGGGCACATGTGGGGGTGGGGCCCAGCCTAGGGCTAGCAGACCTAGATTTCTGTTCCAGCTCCTGCCCTCAGCTGCAAGATGGCTTTGGGCAAATTTCTTTTCCTCTCTGGGTCTCAGGGTCCTGTCTGTCTGACTAGACAGCTGGACCTTAAGGTCTCAGCTCCCGAGCCCCTCGATGAAAACCCCAGAAGGCAGAGACCGTATCCTTCTTGTCTGTAGCTGGATCCCTCGTGCCTCACATAGCATCTGGCACACAGTAAGTGCTCAATAAATGCTTGTTGAATAAACGATTGCTCCTCAGCACTTTCAGCTGTGGCCATCAACAGGTGCCGCTGCTCCTAAAACTCTTCTCGGGAGAGATGAAGAATAAGAGGGCTGAACAGATACACGAGTTGCTTTGGGCAAGCTTACCATTTTTCATCTTTCTCATCCCTGTGCTGTGTTCATCTTTTGCCTGAATCTACACACAACATAAAATAACAAAAAGAAGGATAAGAGTAAAACTAGTGAACTCAGTCAAGAACTCTTGTGCATATTAAGAACCATGAATAGGCCATACATCTTTTGTCTACTTTTTTGTTTAATATATAAAAAATGCTACCTTACTTGGATTCAAGAGAAGGAGCCAGAAAATGCTTAATGAACTGCGTCAGTTGGTATATACGGAGCATCTCCTGTAAAGGCTGAATTGTCAGGGGCTGCGATTCTTTGGTTGGCAGACCTGAGACAGAGTTCCTGCCCAGCAGCTTGCGGACTCTTCTTGATGTGTTTGCCCCTGACGGTGGTCGGGAGTAGCTGAGGGGACCTACAGACTTTATTTGTGAAGTCCATTAACTCTAGTTCCTTAACCACGCCAGTGCCTGCAGACCCTCCCCAAGGCCATTCGGGAGACAGTGAGCTTGAGGAGTCCTCCTCTTGCAGAGGAGATGGTGCACGCTGAGCATGTGGCCCAGGAGATTGCTCAGTGTACTCAGCACCTGATGAGTAATTAAATAGTTGTTGATAACCAAGGATTGAAGGTACGTTGTATCCAGAGCACAAAAAGGAAGACCCTGTCCCTGAAACTGTGAACTGTCTCCTGTACAGTCAGGATGAGAAAGGATAGCAGGTTGGGTGCAGACCTCAGACCTGAAACCAGGCAGAGGTAACTCAAAAACGGGGAGCAGGTGAAAGGCTGCTGAGGAATGACCGCGAGACGGGGCCCCAGAGCTCCCAGGTTTCTCCCTGGCTCTCCCTCCATCCCTCCTTCTTGCTTCCTCACTCTTGTGAATCTCTCTTTCTCTCTCTCTGTCTCCACACACACACTCCAACCACTCTGAGGGCTTGCCAGACCTGAGCAGTGAGATACACAGGGCATCACAAAGACAGCACAGAAATGGAAGGGACGTCATCCTAATAGGATGATTTTCATCCTTACCCCCGTCTGAGTTTACTTACAATTTATGGTCATTGTCACATTTAATCCTTTCTATTTTCTAAAATGCTTCCCTCTGAGAGCCCAAGAAGGATTACTTCTCTCCATCCTCCTTTCCCAGCTCTCAGGGCTGCTCTGGGTGGTGCCAGCACAGGGGCCGGCTGCCCCAGCTGCGCCAGCTGCCGATGGGATGTCGGTGCTGCCGGCTGCAAGTGCCCAGCAGAGCACTTGGCGGACAGTGTCATTCTGCCTCAGGCTGCTCAAAGGCTGGAGCAGTGCGGCTGCAAGAGAGATGGCCCTCTGGGAGGCAGGGGCTGCTGCTGCCGAAAACTTAGTTCGAGGCCTCTTTTGTTCTGAGTAAAAACAAGTCCCTGCACTGGGCATTGGATGGACACCATGAGGGAAAAAAAGGCTGGAGCCGTGTGATTTTTCTGTTTAGTTACAATTCTGTTCCTAGGGTTGCAGAAAATATCTGAATCTTCCAGAGAGAGGCAGAATGGATTTGTGGAGCTAGGACTGGGCTTGGAGTCTGGGAACTGGATTTCTGCCCCTACTGGCTCTCACACGTTGAGCCAGGCCCATCGCCTCGCTTCTTGATCATTAAGTGATCCAGACTGCACCGCTGTCCCGAGGGATGCTCCATGAAAGCGGGACTCCAGAATCAGTGTGGTCGACAGTGCAGCCCGTTCCAGTAATAGCCAGCTCTTAAATAGTGCCTGGTTTTTGATATCAACACATATTAACTCATTCAATCCTTATGAAGCAAGTGCTTCTGTTATTCTTATCTTATAGGTGAGATACATAGAGGTTAAGTGATGTGCCCAAGGTCACACAGCCAGTAAGGGGCAAAGCTGGGGCTCTTGCCTCCTAACCATTATGCCACTCCCTGCCCATTACAATAGTGAGGCAGGGCTCTGACAAGTTTAACTTTGCTTAACCCAGTAATTCCCAAACTGATTTGACCAAGGAACCCCCAGGAAGCATCAGAGTGTGGTGACTGAAAGCAGAGTCAAGAGTCAGACATGGCTGGGTTTACATCTGTGCCTTCCACTCACAACCGTTGTGACCTTGGGCAGTGCTCAGCCTCTCAAAACATCATAAAAACTATAACACGAGGATGATGATGATAATAGGGTTGCTAGGAGGATTAAAGGAACCAATGCATGAAAAATTCTTTGCAGAGTGGTTGGCTTATTGTATGGATGTCGGCTTTTACTATAGATAGATAGACAGATAGAGATACAGGCAATGAAGATATCTATATCTATGTGTTATATATATGCAAACATACTTATCTTTATACATATCTATCTATAGCTGTATATTTTATATCATATGTAATTATAAGCTTATATAAAATTTTATACACAATTTAAAAAATATAACTATATATAATTATCTATATACAATGTACAGACATAGATAGGCAGATATAGATAGATAGAAAAATGTGTACACACAAACACACATGTGTACATACATCCTATTCAGAGTCTGCAGAACTAATATTCCTGAGATACATTTTAGGAAATGTTAATCTAACAATCTCTAAGGCCCTCTTCTTTCCCCTTTCTCCTATTTTGATTTCAAATTTTGAATTCTAAACTTCCTAAGATCTTATTAATGCACATGTGGGCTTCCTGTGTGGAAAGAGCTCATGTGCACAGGATGTCACAGCTGGGAATGCCTTAGAAAGAGATCATGGTGTCAAACTCACTTGCGTCTGCCTGGGGAGGTTCAGTGACATCTTTGAAGTCACTGTCCATGGTGCTATCATTGAAAAACAATGTAACTATATGAATTCATAGAATTATAGGGTAGCATCTCATCCCTTCTCTTGCTCTGGGATGGTGGTGGGACTTCAGTCCCTATAAGCCTTTGAAGTAGACCCCCTACAGCCTCAGGGTAGGGTGCTCCGGGCTTCTCTGAAAACCCAGTCATGAGGTTCTCATAATTTCCCTCCCTAGGACTGAGCTACTCTTGGTCTCTCCTCCATTTCCTTCAGGAATATGAACATTCTCTAAAATCCAAATAATGTTTAAGTAAGGGATTGCAAACTCCTTGGCCATCCTGGCCAAGCATATTACTAAGATCAGTGTTGGGCCTTTTTGAGATACTTCAAGAGGCCATCATGGTGGCATCAGACGGTTGGAGGCCCTCTCTGAAGTCATTCCGGTCCTCAGACCCCACAGTCCTGGCCACCAAGGCTGACCTCTGCCTGGATTGGGGCTTTCCAGGCTTACGATTGGTCATCACCGTGCAAACTGTCCTGAAGCACCTTGCTGTTGGAGTCCCCGTTTTCCCTCCTGACCTGAATCTCAGTCGTCCATGTCAGACTCTGGATCCTCCACTGTGACCTTCTCCTGAGTTCCACACCCTACTATGCTGGGTCCCACCTCTGACCTTTGTCCTCTGTGGCTAACTTTCCACTAACATTTTATGTTCTCCTTTCAGAGAGTTGTTGCTGGAAAGTGGCTGATCTACCAGACACCATAGTTCTCATCCCTTTTCCATCCAGGTGGGGCAGTGAGCTGACTTTAGGCCAATGGGATGTGGGAGAAGTGATGTGAGCCCCTGTGGGCCTGGTTTATATAAACTTCCCACATGATCTTTGCCCACTGTTTCCCCATTTGCTAGGTGGATGTTGAAGCCCTGAGTAGCCTTGAAAGGCATGTCTTGGAGATAATGGAACCCCTGACAGCCTGGGACCCTGAATGACTGGGACCCCACCCCACTGCCCAGTGGCCTTTATGTGAGCAAGAAATAAACTTCTGTTGTGTTAAGGCACTGACATTTCAGAGTGTTTTGTTACCATAGGTAGTGTTCCCCTAATATTCAGTGATGTTGCCCACCCTCTGACTCTAGCTCCGGTCTCCCTCTTGTCCCACTTCTGGCCTCCCTGATCTCAGTGTGCCCTGTCCTCTGCATTTCTGTTTTTTGCACTGTCACATTCAGGCAGTTCCCACTTTGTTACACATGGACTTGTAGCGTTAATTGAAGAGGACGGAGACCTTGTTCTGTACTCATCCTGCATCTCCCAAAATGCCTAGCATCAAGCCCGGCAAACAGTAGTCACTCAATCAATACTAGCTGATCGATTTGAGAGAGGCTGGAATGATCCATATCAAACTCCAAGCGTCATCTGGGAGCTTGCTGATTAAACAGATGAATCTTGCAGCCTTTCCTTAACACCACCAACCCAGCCTTTGCTGCGGGGAGCCCCATGTCTGAGCCTCTAGGCTGCAGATCCCTCTTTGTCGGCTGGTTCCTGGCTGACTTCCCAGGATCCAAGGCGCTCTGGGCCTTTCTCAGATGGCCAGGGCATCCATCAATGACCTGTCGACTGAAGGTTATTCTTTGTTCTCTCTGGTCTTCCTGCTTAAAAAAAAAAAAAATCAACCCACAGTAGGCCCCTCTTTCTAGGGCTCTTGTTTCTCTTTCTCTACCTATCTGGGGAAGAGTGGACTAGAAGTATCTTCCAATTATTGTACCTGAATTTTAAAATATACATATAAGTTATAAAGTCTCATGGAAGTGCTAGGACTCGGGGCTTGAACCTTGGTTAGCAGCATACTTCAAACTGGGCATTTCTGCTCTAATGCTGCAGCTGCTGACAGGCTAGCAAGAAATTCAGCCACCCTAGGTAGCTGGGAATCATGGTGATCAATAATATTGTAGAGACACTGCAGTTAGTTTCAGTCATCTATTTTATTTTTGCATTACTTTTTGTAGAACAAGTAATACTGGTTTAGTGAGAAATGAGAGAATATGAATAAGCAAACAAAAAATTTTTTCAGGTCACATGAATTTATGTGACTCAAAGGTAACTCACTCTGAATATTCTGGTGTACATCTTTTCCAGACTTTCCAGTGCCAGGATATACATTTCATATATATGATATATATGTATATACTCTACACATAATGTTTTACAAGTTGGTTTTTACTTAGCATTATTCTATCTTAAATATAAATAGTACCATTTGAAATGAATTCATATTATTCCGTTCTATAGAAACACACCGTAGTCTAGAAAGCTATTGTTATCTGTTGTTGGCTGTTTTAAGTGTTTTTCTGTGTGTTTGTTTTGTTTTGCTATTATGAATTCTTTGATGGACATTCTTATAAGCTTGCTAGCTTAGGATAAATTTTTCTTAGGATAAATTCATAGAAATGGAATTACTGGATAAAAGGGAATGTAGATTTTAAAGATGATACCTGGTAGCCAGAAAGGTCACACTAAAATACCCTCCACCTGCACTCTAGCTAGTTTTAAGTTTTATTCAGTCAGCTAGGTTTGTGTATGTGGGTACAAAAGAGGAGAAGTGGGATGGGGAGAAAGATGTTAAACAGTTAATGTGTTTTTAAAGCTGTTTATCTTAATCCAATCTGCTCTGGTTGAATTCTGCTGCTCTTTAGAACAGACTTACGGGTTCAGATCCAGTTTTTGTCTGATACAAGCTTGCCAAACATCTGAAATCATACATTTGCATGAGTCTAAAGAAGATGGGTTTGTTTTCAGCACGATTCAAATGGGCACAAGTCCTGCGACCTGGAGAGCCCTGTGTTGTGGTGTGTGGATAGGGAGGTATATGTATTCATCCTGTGGTTCATAGCCTCCCAAGTCAAGGGCTGGTTGTTTCAATACGAAAAAAAAAGAAAGAAAAAAAGAAAGAAATCTGCTTTTGAGAGGCTCAAGGGAAAGAAAAAGCAAGGTGAAGCGTGGGCTGTTTTATCTTGCCAGGAAGAATGTTGGAGCAGGGAAGAGCTGCATTCGGGAACTGGCTTTTTAGTGTGTGCAGATGAATTCAAATTCTTCTGCTTAATATGTCAAAAAAATCTCTATTCAAAGTAAAAAATAGAAACAGTTAATATCTCCCCCTCTCTCCTTTCTGCCATGCTCCCTTCTCTTGTCTGCCTTTTGACTCCCACGCTGCCAGGCTCGCTGTTCGATGGAGAGAGGGTTGGTCAGCATCTGTGATGGGCACAGACGCTCTGCAGCAGGGAGCACCTTTGCCTGTGGACAAGACCCCTCACACCGCCCAAGGTCACTGGTCCTGATTAGCTTGGCCCCTGTGGAGAGGGTTGGCTATTAAGTGAGCAGGATCACTTCTGGACGTGGGGCACAAACTGTCGTGTGGAGAGGAGCAGGGGAGGTAGCTCCTGGTTAAACCCTATCCTGGAAGGTCCAGCCAGTTTTCTAGATAATGGCTTTGTGCTTCTCCAAAGAGAGGTCGGCAACAGTGCCACACAAGAAGAGAACTGGAGTTGAGTCAGGAGTCTGGTGTGGTGACTTCACCCAAGTCAGTCAACTGCTCTGAATCTCAGAGTCTCAATATGTCAGATGGTGACGATGGGGTTGTCAGTGAACATCAGATGGGCTGATCCTTCTGGGCCCACTGACTCTGTGATGAAAACATCCCCTGGATTCCCAGTGGATGTCTTCACTCTCACCATTCACTCTTTGGTACTCTTATAGCACATTGTTGGTATAGCTCTTACCACACTGAGTGATGGCAATTTTCATAGTTTGTGTTCTTTGCTGGACTGTTATGTCAGTTAAAGCAGTGCTAGTGTCCACGATGAATAAACCCCTCGAGTTTTAGAGGCTCAGCCCAATAGAAGTGCATTTATCAGTTACTTGGCTGAAAAAGGGAGCGCCAGGATTTCCACCTGGATGCAAGGGAAAGCTACACCTTCATAGGCTCCATAGATTTTACCTAAAATTGAGAAAACATAAATTGTCTGTGTTAAAGAATGGAGAGGGTGGCTGAGGGAGAATATGGGATGACTAAGTCCTTCTCCCTGCCCACAGGCCTGCCAGTGATACAGACTCAATGTCTTTGTATCCCCTCTCTACCTATTGTATTCCCTTGCTTGGTGACGTGGTCAGAATGTATCTTTAACATGTGTTGAACTGTTTTTTTTTTTTAATTGAAGTATAGTCAGTTACAATGTGTCAATTTCTGGTGTACAGCATAATGTTTCAGTCATACATATGCATACATATAATTGTTTTCATATTCTTTTTCATTATAGGTCACTACAAGATATTGAATATAGTTCCCTGTGCTATACAGAAGAAACTTGTTTTTTTAAATCTATTTTATGTATTGTAGTTAGTATTTGCACATCTCAAACTCCCAGTTTATCCCTTCCCACCCCCTTCCCCCCCAAGAACCATAAGATTGTTTACTATGTCTGTGAGTCTGTTTCTGTTTTGTAGTTGAGTCCATTAGTTTCCTCTTTTTTCTTTTCTTTTCTTCTTTTTTTTTTTTTTTAGATTCCACATGTGAGTGATATCATATGGTATTTTTCTCTTTCTGGCTTACTTTACTTAGAATGACAACCTCCAGGTCCATCCATGTTGCTGCAAATGGCATTATTTTATTCTTTTTAATGGCTGAGTAGTATTCCATTGTAAATATATACCACATCTTCTTTATCCAGTCATCTGTCGATGGACATTTAGGTTGTTTCCATGTCTTGGCTATTATATATAGTGCTGCTATGAACATTGGGGTGCACGTATCTTTTCAAGTTAGAGTTCCTTCCTGATATATAATGTATGTTGAACTGAATAGTTACACCCATCATAAAATAACTAGCATTATATACTAATAGAAGAATTATCAGCAGTGAGAGTAGGAAGGACTAGAGTTCAGGGTGTCCAGGGGTCACCAGGTGCATGAAGGAGGAAGTGAGGCTAGAACAGGGCCTGCAGGATGGTTAAGATGAGAGGGAGGGAAAGGGAGGGTGTTTCTAAGGTGGAAAGAAGCACTATTAACCTGTTGGCAATGAGAGCAAACAAATCATGTTCATTTGCATGAAGATAGAAATATAGCAACAGAGTGACTGCAGAAAAGAATTCATGCTGTAAAGTAACGGGAACTTCTAGGTGGTTAAGTAGGATAGGGATGGCATGTTTAGGGATTTTAAATTTAGAATAAGGACTTTAGTTTCATATGGGAAGTAGGGGTCACTGTTGGAAAAGCTCGGTGAGTGTTTTAAGGCAGCAAATCCATCAGTGATGGGCAAGATGAGTTAGTATGGAGAGAATAGGGTGGATATGTGAGTCTAGGAGACATTTTGAAGGAAGACGCAATAGGAGTTGGAAACTAATTGAATGTGTAGGCTGAGAAGAGAGAAGAGTCAAAGATGATGCTTTGGTACCCAGCCTGGCAGGCTGGGAGATGGTAATGACATTTAATACACAGGAAAGTAGGTTTGCGAGGAAGACCGCAAGTTTGCCTTTAGGTATATTGAGGTTGAGAACATCCAAGAGAAAAAGTTTGGAAGAAAGAGGTGGTAGAAAGGCTACAGAGAACGTCACAGAAACCAGAAAGAGGGAATTTCAAGGAAGTGTGTTTGGAGGGGGAGGGGTTCTCAAAAGTGTGACATGTTGTAGAGAAATTAGAGCAGGGTGGTCAAAGCACTTGAGATTAGACCTTAAAGAATACAGTTTCAGCTAATGTGATGGTGACAGAGTTGGCCTGTGTTGGATCACACTCTCCAATGCAACAGGCTGTTTATTATCTTCTTTCTCTTCGTCTTAGCCATTCTCCCTGTCCCTTTGGGGGCTCATCTAGTCATCTAGTCAATGGTACTGTTCAGGAACGATCCCAGGCTCTCTTTCCTGTCTCACATTATGCTCCCTCCCTAGGCAATTTCATTTTACCCTTGGCTTTCCTGCCCTCTCAGTACCAACTAGTACCCAGATTTGATCACAGCATGATCCTGCCTGCCCACCTCGGGGTCAGAATGGCTTTCCATTTTGGGTGCCAGTGCCCCATGCAGGCCATGAAACATACATGATTCTGTATAAAATTAAATTCTCTCTCTTTTCTATTCAAGCTAGCAGAATTGAGCTGGTTATTTTTATCAAAAAAATGCAACCTATAATGTCAGGAAAAAGCTTGGCCCCACTCTGAAGAAAACTACAATTCAGTTGGAACGATCAAATATGTGTATGTGAAACAGTATGTCCCAAGGCAAGCGGTGAAGGAATTTACAGACGAGAAGAGGCCATGAGCAATATTATGGCAAAAATAACTAAATCTGACTAAATGAGGT
The DNA here is from genome assembly GCF_048773025.1 of Camelus bactrianus. Lineage (NCBI taxonomy): Eukaryota > Metazoa > Chordata > Mammalia > Artiodactyla > Camelidae > Camelus > Camelus bactrianus. Next base: position 16,579,124 of record NC_133568.1, on the reverse strand, counting down.
GCTGGAGTCATTCCCTTCGCACAAAGACATCTATTAGTCAGAGAGAGAGGCTGGCTTCTGTACTGTTCTATCAGAAATTAAGGCCATCACCAGCTCTCATCAGAATAACACACGAACAGCACATCTAAAAGCCATTTAGCAGAACCACTCAATATTACATGCGAGGTTTGAAGATGCCCACTTTGAAATTGCTCCTTTTAATCACAGACTGGATGTGCCAAGATGTAGGAAAAATTATTCTTGCCTCAAATTAATTAGGATTCTCTCTGGTTGAAAGCCTTTTCAATGAAAGAAAAGGAAAAATAATTAATGCCACATAAAAGATGACAATGGAGGAGGGCTAGGTATAACACAGTGACTGTTCAAACCACCCGATGCTTGAGGACATCCGAGGCTTTCTCCAGGGACGCTGGTCATGGACGCACTCAGGGAGAGGACTCCTTCTGCTCCTGAGCTGGCTGCTCTCAGAGCCTGTTAGCAGTAGAAGAAGCAATGCTGTAGCTGTAGGTTCAGAACTGTCCAAAGGTTGACGCTGGGAAAGAAGGCTGGCTGAAGGCAGACCTGAACCAGTGGAAGCTTCTAGCCTCTGTTCCTTCCCAGGCCCCTCCCCTCATGCTCTGTTATCAGATCTCTCTCGTTAAGCCCTAGGATCCCAGTCCCATCGGGGAATCTTATTATTGCTGGCGGAGCCCCCACGCCTTCGATAAACCTTCTTCCTCCCTCACAATGCATCTGTCCGATGTCTCATCTCCCCAAGGCCTTCCTCATCCCTAGTTGTCTGTGTTATGTTACCTTCCTTAGGTAAACTGATTTTTACCTGAACTGTGACTTCAAGCAGGTAACAATGCAGCCCAAAGGAGTGGCCTACAGGGAGAAGTTTTAGACCATCTGACAGGTGTGTCTCCTATAGTCATATACCACATCCAGTTTTGGGGCAGGAGTGTTGACCCTGAAGTAGAGCAATCTTGATTCCAGGCGGGAGGTCCTACAGCTGGGAGGTCTTAGGCTTGTTGCTTAACCTCCCTGAGCCTCATGTCTTCATTTATGAAGGACAGATGGTGCTGTCTACAACTCAGGGCTGTCAAGGATTAGAGATAATGGATGTCATGGGCTCAGCCCAGTGCCTGGAGCAAGGTTGGTGCCTGTTTGTGTAAGTTGTCCTGATTGTATAGGCTACTGACCCTGCCTATGGAAATGCCCTTTTTTTTTTTTAAATAAAAGTTCTTGTGATTTGGCTGAAGAAAGAGTAATGATGGGGCAATGATGGTTCTGCACCAACCAGTTGTATACAAGCCCATGCGTCAGTTGTGTGTTCATGCTGGCTGCCTGGGCAAAGAGAGTCCCATCCCATGTTCCAGTGGAGGCGCTCTCACTGACCCAGGAGTTAGGGTGACTGGGTTCTAGTTGGTTCTGGCTGTCTGGTCTAGGGTAAGTTACATTTCCTCTGAGAATTAAATGAGCAACTATATGTGGGAGCCTTTGAAAAGTCTCAAGTGCTATGTAAGTGTTGGCTATGAAGACTCTCACTGCCAGTTTGACCTCACAGAGTCTGGAAGGAGGCCAAGGCATGTTCAGATGCCCTCAGGTTCACAGCCTAGCAAGTAGAGGAGAGGGCAGGCCACATGGATCATCTCGGGAGACATGGGGACCTCGTTTTCAGGAGGTTTTGCAAGAGGTTGTTCCTCTGAATTATGTAAAGACATCTTCCTACAGCCACCTCAGTTCTCAAAAGGAAGTTTCGTGCAGTTGCCTCCCTTGAAATCAGGGAGGGGAAGCACCCCATTTTCCTTCCCTGATGAGTAGGTTAGAAAGGATGCCCTTGCCCAAATGCTGGCCTTTAAAAAAAAATTTGTTTCATAATTGACATACAACATTATATTAGTTTCAGGTGTACAACATAATCATTCCATATTTTGATATACTGCAATGTAACTACCATAGTAAGTCCAGTTAACATCTGTCACCATACGTAGTTACAGATTTTTTCTTCTTGTGATGAGGATTTTTAAGATCTGCTCTCTTAGCAACTGTCAAATATATAATACAGTATGATGAGCTACAGTTGCCATGCTGTACATTAGTGACTTATTTATTTTATAACTTTAAGTTTGTGCCTTTTGATCCCCTTCACCCAGTTCTGACCTCTTCTTTCAATGCAGTGTTCTTTCTATAGCGAAGGGGGTGATAGGGCAGGTTTCAAAAAGGCGCATCTCAGTCAGCCCTGGAAGAAGGACCCAACTGCTGTGGGTTTTCTGTACTAAGAATGTTGTCCAGATATTAGCGAGAATTCTAGAACAACAGGAAAAACCCTGCTTCACTTTGGGTCATGTTGCTTTGCCACCAAATGATGGGATAGCATATTGAGTAGTAGGAGTCTGATGATGGCAATCGCATTCATTTAACCAGGGACCCTGAGGGGTAGATCGTAATTATATGTGTCACGCAGTGGCCTGGCTCAACACCAGCAAAACGGCCAAGGTGAAGACAGCACTGAAATACTTTTCTGCTTAGCCACTGCTGTTTCATTTACCTAGCGTTTAGTGGACCCTGGCACTGAGCTGGTGATTGCAATCCACAGCGAAAACAGACGTGCAAAAATAACCAGAATGCTGGACAGGATGGAGGGTGTGCTAAACCTGGGTGAGAACGCCAATGCTGTGGAAGGGCAGAGGGAAGAGCGATTAATTCCATGGGGCAATCCGGGATGGCGTCAGGAAGAGGAGATATTTGAGTGGGCCTTGAAGATGAGTCAGTTGTGAAAGGTAGAGTAGGTGGGAAACGTTTAAACGTACACGTGGATGAGCAAACCTGGTCCAGCCTGACGGGGTAACACGAATGGCCCAGAGACAGATGCGGGGGGCCAGTCCTGTGGCAGGATTGGCCGGACAGAGAAGGAAGTGGGACTGGAGAGACAGCCGGAGGCTAGACTTGGGAGGGCGTCTTGAAAGAAGTAAGCTCCTTCCAAGAAGGACCTTGTCTGTCTGTTCATCTCTGTTTCTAAGACGTAGCCAGCCCCTGGCACATAGTGGACGTTCAGTACAAATGTATTAAGTGTAGGTGTGGCTACTGAGATGAGGAGTTATAAGCATTTATTCATGCTTTAGGACAGTGACTCCACTGGAGCAAAGGGATGAAAGACTGCTGGTGAGGTCTCCAGGGTGGTGGACATGTATCAGCAGTTACCAGAAGACTCCCTCCCAGCCGGCCACAGAGCTCCTCCTCCATGGGCAGAACCTGTTCCTTTTGGTCCAGTGGCCCAGGGGTTAGTCCACAGTGGGGAATATGCCCCAAGCTAAGCCAATGAGAACTTCCCTGGAACTTTCTCTGGCTAGAGCTATGCCAACTCCTATCTGTTTCCATCGGGAATGCTAAACTAGGAGGGTGTGAGTTTGGGGCTGCCAGCAACGGTCTTGCCTCATACAGCAGGCAGACTATAGTCAGACAGCAATATTCAGAGCCCAGAGATGGAGAAATTGAGCCCTGACAACATCATCTGTGGTCCCAGAGCCGGCTGTGCCTGAAATCTCCACAAGTCAATGTTCTTCAAGTCAATAAGTCCCCTTTTTAGCTTAAGTCACTTGGAGGTAAAGGTTTGTCCCATGTAACCATAGTGGTCCTGACTAATGCCATCAATTAGGAAACTATTTCCAAAGTCTCGACGATTGTTACAATTTGACAGCAAGATAAGACAGACTGAAATCTACTGCAGAGACACTTTACTGGATATTTAACCAAGGGGCTCTGTCAACCGGAAGTCACAGTAAACTCACAGGTGTTTCTGTTCACACTATATGTATGTTTGGTTTTTGCCCCATAAATCTGCTTAGTGCCAGGAACCCAGTGTAGATGTGGTGTGATGGGACAGGAAGGATCCTCTTCTGTGGGTTGCTGTTACTCCTGCAGTTCCTTTGCTTACTCCTCACTTGCCCCCATCCCTGTTCTCCATCTTCACCCAAAGGAGGCGGAATCTTCTAAGTTGGAGGAAGGGAAAAGTTGATAAGAAAGAAGACAAGGTATTAGGCTCAGCGTAGGGAAATGACCCTTCCTTCTGCTTGGAACTCCATCTTAAATTTGGAAATCTGCGAGTGGAGAGGACTTGGGTGACTCAGTTCTAGGACAAAGCCCAGGGACTCAGCAAGGCTGATAGGCAAGTCCTCCCAGCGGTCAGGATGGCATAGGGATCAAATGGAACTGGTGGTGGGATGAGGTGTGTGCAGGCAGGAGAGGGCCAGAGCAGCCCGTAGGTTTCCTGTGGGAGGGTGAGAGTGGGCTGGAGGGAAGGGACCTTCTTGTGGCCAGAACCAGGAAGGATGAACAGACCACCCAGGACTTGGCTGCAGAGAAACAGAGGATGGAGATGGATCAAGGCTGAGAGGTAGTCGTTCCCGCCTCTGCAGGGCTGCAGCGGCATTGCACAGCCCAGTTGCCTCCTCGCCTGGAGCATAGGATCAGCTGCAAAAGGCACAAGGGAGGGCAGGGAATCCCAAATGTGACTGAGATTTAGACCTGAAATGGTTGAGACATCACTGAATTTGAGAATTCTCCTGAAATTAATCAGACTGGGTTTCTGGCCATCAGGTAGAAATGAGTCATTGAGAAATAAATCCTGTTAGAGGAAAAACCTGTGAGTTTATGATTTAGAAAATTTGTACCTGTTGCATATACTTTTGGGTACTAATCTTTGGTAAAGATTAACTAAAGATTTGGTGAAGGTAAAATCTTTAGTTAAAGGGGGTATGGGGTTGACTAACTTTGCAACTCGCCAACAAGCATCCCCTTTCTGTGCTGGTGGACCGTGGCCAGCCCTGCGTGTCTGGCTATCTTTGCTATTCAGGCTTCTGCTAGCAGGCTGCCATCCTTCCCTGGCAAGGGAGTGACCAGCCTGCTTACCAGAGCCCACAGCACTAATTATAGGAACTGGACATTTCTGAGGGACCTTAAGCCTTTGCCCATATAGAGACCTCCCATCTCTGATTTCACAATGCAGATTTGCTCAGGACTGATTAATTTGTACAAATGAAAACATTCAAGACCTTTCAGGCATTGGTGTTCAAACTTTGGTGTGCATCCGAGTTACCTGGTGGGGAGAGGGGCATGTTGTCTGATAAAATGCAGATCCCCAGTCCTGGCCCCTCCCTGGATTTTGATTTTGATATAAGTAATCTTTGGTACACATTTTGAGAAACAGTCTTAAGGGTATCGTATACCATTTGGATTTCCTTGAAGGCACTCTCCGAATGGACAAATAATTCATTTGAATTCTCTCCTGTGAATTAATTCCAAAGGTAAACTGAAGTTTTTAAGGGGGGAAAAATCATGCGAAAGGTAGTTTCTTAAGAAAGTTGACAGCAACTAGAAGGGAGACGTGCCTAGAATAGACATGACATCTTAATCATTGGTGCTGAGGAGCTGTAATGCCAGACTACAGAAAGCTTAAATAAAACTGTAGCTCTTTTTCTTTTATTAAAGAAAGAAAGCCCAGGAGTACAATAGCAGAACAAGAACTAATTTGGGAAGCTTGCTGGTATGATATTGTCAATCACATCAGTGATGTGGATAAAAGCTTTTAGCACATGAATAATTTCAGTGAAAGGGCTTTATTGCTTTTTATTTGCTGGGCATTTACAGGAGAATAAACATGCTGGTATATATTATATATGGAGTGAAAGTCAGCAGCAAATGAAAGCAAAGACCCCCGGACCCAGTTACCAGAACAGACTATGGTTGCCTAGCAACCAGGCAACTGGAGAATTCTCTCTCCCTTTCTTTCTTTTGTTTTTAGATTGCAGTAACCTTTGATCAATTTTGGCTTCACAACAAAAGCCTTGGATATTTTGAGCGAAGGGTACCTGCTAATTTGTAGTAGAGGGACGTAGACCATGACACCAATTTCTCTCTCCAGTTTCATGTTAAACAGCAAAACAGTCTAACATTCCTTTTAAAAGTCTTGGTGCTGGTGGGCCGGGTCCCTGATGAATCAGAAGTTACATGATAATTGCTTGCAATTACTCTAAAGGATGTTGCTGTCTGTCAATTCACCTTGATTCTTATGCTCACCGGTCAGCTTTGGAAGCCTAGTTCTTGGTTCTAAATCCAGTTCCTAAGAAGAAGCATCTGAATGCCCAAGTCTTAAATCCCTGGGAGACTTCACATGGTCATTCCTTTCAAAAATGTGGAATTAGGGAATGCTGAAGTGGAAAGGGCTTTATAAATCGTCGCCTTTGGTCTCTTCCTTCTCTGTCGGCTCTTTCCATTCGGTCTCACAAGGCACTTGCCAGTGTCCACAGTCCCAGCTACTCTCCACAAAAACTCCAGATTCTCCTCTGAGGGAGCTTTAAAGCTGTGAAGAGCAAGGAAGGTACAGATAATGATCTGATTCAATTGTTTGGCCAACACAGAAGGGGTCTATCTGACAGTTTGCCTGCAGCATGTCAATGCAGATTCCAGGGGATAGAGCGATTTCTGGCTTCCAAGGATCAAATTTCTCAAAAGTCTGCTAACAGTTTGGATTCTAGAGGCTGAGTTTGTTTCAATGAAATTAACTTTGCTAAATCAGTCAGTCAAGGACTCCTCATAGGCCGATAGCAGTGCTTCCTTAGTGAAGGAGGTGGAGGAGCAGGGGTTAGGGAAGTCGGAGATCAGGACTTTCTGGACTCCATGGTTCTTCTAATGACCAGGGACCCTGTGAGCAGTGCAATATTTTCCTCCTTGAAAGGGAAGGTAAACAGTAGGTTTGCAGCCCCAGATGCGCTTGGTCTTGGATCAGCTTTGGAGTGTACTTTGCCTTGATGAGCAAAGGTTAGTTTCATGGCCTCTCCATGACTCAGGTCAAATGAGGTGCCTAATTCCCACGAGGTCAGTTCCCAGGCCACGTGGGCTATAGGTGTGAAAGGCCCTGGTGTTACTCTCCCAATCTTGTCTATATGCCCAGGCATGGCAACGGCCTTTGATGTCTAAGGATGCTGGGCACAAGGTAAGGGAAATTGTTCATTCGAATCAGCCTAGAGAGTTTGCTGGGGACCCCGGATGGGTCAGAGGAGAGGCACCTGGACCAGCAGCCAGTTTTCTGCTCTGAAGCCCCACATCTGGGTTTGTCACTGGCTCACTTTACAGCAGCTCTTTGCACTTTGCTGAAAGGAGGATGAGCAGCGCTCACCTGCCCTGCTGATCCCCAACGTCTGAGCTCCTTCTTGTTAGGCTGGTGTCCCTAGCACCTGTCACTTTTCTCCCTGTCCTCAATTACTGCCACCTGAGCAACTGCTGGGCGGGGAGGCACTTTGAACTTAAATTGTCTCTGCGTCTGCGCCTTGAGCTGAGCCTAATTGTGATTCTCCACCTGCTTCTGCATTCCTGGAGACCTCTGGGAACTCTCATGTGGCTCATTTAAACCTGGCAAATCCCAGAGAGGCCAGCCCAAACGCAGAGACCTAGGGAAGGCGACTCTGCTGTTTCTCCCTTTGTGGCTTGACGCCAACCCCGCAACGAGCCGATTCCTGTGCTGTGGAATGAACATGAACACAGTTGCGTTTTGATGATCACTGCTTCCTAAAAGAGGATTTAGGATTTAGGCTACTGTTGCTGAAAGGCCTTCCTCCTTCCCCAGCTGCATTCCAAACACTGGAAAGAAATAGGTCAGTCGGGCTGTTGAAAGGCTCACAAACTCAGAGCAGTCACAGGGGGACATGGTTTTGAGTGGTTGAGCTTAACATTTTACAGCGGGTCTGTTTCATTCTAAGGCCTGAACGTTTATATATGAACCTAACCCAGTTGCCAACAAGAACACCTCCTAATACACTCTTCATGCCCTGCCTGACGCTGGAGCTGGTCAGTGCAGTGTAAGAACAATTTAATTTAGTAAATAGTATCAATCAGATTGGTAATTCTGCGGTGCGGGGACAAATCAGGAGCCATGCTGACTCAATTCTTGGCTTTTCCCCAAGCTGGGTTAGAATCATGCAGAGGTCACTTGTTAGCCTTTGTATCTTTATCCTCAGTTATTAACTGTACACTCAGGCACAGGAAGTCAGAGAATTGGCATGGTGGGGAAAAAGGGCGACTGAGAAGATGACAACAGACGTGCACATTGTCTGGGTTCAGAGACTTAGAAATCTCTGTTGAAAAGTGTTTGACGTAGATGTGTCACCCAGGATATATAGTCCCTGTCATTTTTGCTCCATCAGCTGTTGGAAATAATGTTTTCTTAGGGAACCCCCTAACCCTTTGGGTAGGGTATGCCAGTCTTTACCGTAGGTGTTGCCTTGGGTTTTAACCATTTGTGCAAACTTACAGTTTGGGAAGTGGACATTCGATTAAGATGTTGACTCCAAAATCTCGGCTTGATTGATCACAACTCGAGGAAAGTGGAAGGGTATACAGCAGCAGAAGCACGCTGCCTCTGCTAAGCTGTGCCACAGAGCCTTCCACACAGCGCCCGAATTGAAGGGAGCGTTTGGAGACCCAACACAAGGGGCCCAAGTCTGGGGCAGCATCCCCTGGGTGGCCCTTCCCTCTGCTGTCAGAGTTGCAGACAAGAAAAACGTAGTTAACACTGAACATCAGCAGAGGAAATTCCTGGATTAGTTCTACAGAGCCCGAAACGCTGGGATTTTGCACACAAGGGCTGTAGGAGGAAGAGGCATCTCAGGAGTGTGTTGGGCATTCTAAGCGGAACTTGGGAGCAGTGGGCTTCCGGTCCCCAGTGAATGTGATCTAGACACTTATTTAATCTACCTATCAACCATTAAGAACTTTAAGAAAACAAAACTGTTTATGGGATGTCTTTTCCATATTTGAATCTTGTGACCTATAGGGGAAAAAAACATAAGGAGAGATTAGGGCTTTTTCTGGTCCCTAAATTTCCTGGCTTCAGATGTGGCCTGGAGGGTGGGAGGAGAGGGTGTTTACAGTGGACACAGGGATTTCCCCAGACTAGGGGTCGTCCAGGCACTTGTCTCAGGAGTGTGATACCTGCCGGGTCTCTGGTACACCTGTGAAGACTTTGACCAGGTCACCCGGCCAGCTTCCAGCAGCTCTTCCCTCTCATGTTCCTGCATTTCCCCAGAAGAGGTTGACCTCATGTTTTTGCAACTGGACATTCCAGCCTTATTGGAGAGCTGGTCAAATGTTTGTCTTTTATGGATTTAACATTTACTTATAGTCCAAGAATGACTAACCATAGCCTAATGGTCTCTCAGTTAATCAAATTAATATTCCTTTATTAAGCCCCTAATTTCATCCTAGGCTCTGGAGTCAGCCTGTCTGAGTCTGAATCCTTCGTCAGCTACTATCTGTAAATGAGTTACTTAACCTCTTTGTGCCTCAGCTTCTCTGTCTGTAAAATGGGAAATAATACAATTTACCTCATGGGGTTGTTATCTCAAATGATACAATACAGGTGAAGAACTTGGAATAGAGCCTGGAACATGATAAATGCTCAATAAATGTGCCTTAATATTACATAGCCCCAATACCCAACATTGATCGGCGCCCTTAGTGTGTTTCTGTGTTCACTAGGGGAGGAAAAGAGAATGACTTTACTTCTATTAACATAACAACTCACCAGCCCTCCTCCCGGCCCAGCTTATTTTCCTTTGTCACCAAATAGTTCCATTACCTCCTTCAAGGCCTGGTGATGCCTTGAAAGGCCCCACAGTGTTCAGACCACTTCTTTTAAAGCCTGGCAGTGGAGACAGTAGAACCCAGTCATCTGGGAGTCAATTAAAGTAATCTTGGTGACGCCCTTTCACACCAGCTTGGCGTCAGTGTGATTCTCAAGTAGCTCTGGGGACCGGAGTGAAGTCTGTGGTGCTCTGTTTTGACACCTGCATCCTGGATCTTCCAGTCCCAGAAAATGGGAGTATTTCTGCTAGAAGTCACTTCGGATGTTGGGGACACTTTTGTCTCCGGAGGGGTGACTCACAGGGCCAGGGAGGGTGAGGCAGAGGGAATGGAGAGAAATGGGGAATTCATGGAATACACGAATTAATTTCTGAGACAACTGAATTTTCGTCATTCAATTCACGTTGTTTCAACACTTGATTTTTCAAACTTTTCCCATACCTTTAAGTCTTCTTTGGGCTTTGAAAAGTCCAGTCTTGTGGCCAGAATCAAATCTTAACTGAGGATCGTGTTGGACTCAAGGTGTTCTGTTTTGAATGCCAGTGCTCACTCTGCAGTCTTGCAGACCTGGACGTGATGACACTTCTCTAGGTCCCAGACTTGTCATCTGTGCAATTGGGCTAATAATAGGACCTGCCTCAAATAGTTATCATGCGACTCAAATGTAAAGTGTTTAGTACAGGGCCTGGCACACGGTAAGTACTACACAAATATTTGCTGCTCTAATTATTAAAATTTTTATTCCAGGGGAACATCCACTTAACCAAAGATTCGAATTAGGTGGGTTCTGGTTAACTGAGATTCCTCTGTAGATAGACAAGTCTTAAAAAATAAGTCTTTATAATTACTTAGGTGCTTAGTGAGTGTTTCCTGGTGGGGAGTTTAGAATCAAATAACATCATTCAGTAATAGAAATAAATTAAGTTGTTTTGTTAACTCTCCAAAAAGAAAAGTGCTTGTAACTGTGAGGGAGAGACGAGCAGGACGCAGTAGGATTGGGAGCATCCGGCGTATCGGGGTGACGTGCCTCCTCCCGGGAGCGCACCGTATCTGAGCAGATGCCCCGCAAGTACCGACTGACGATGAAGGCGAGGCCTGATCTTGTCCACAGCACTTACTTTATGCTCCCAGGCTTGGGTGCCAGGGCAGGTGGGGCCACAACTCAGGAATCTTTTCTTTCCCTTCGCTGGGTTCTGTAAAGAGACAGCGCCTTCGCCAAAAGAGCAAGTCCCACCTAATTGTTTCATTATCTGTGTTATCTGTAACTCCCCCCAAACTGGTCAAAGGTTGGAAGAGATAGTTTATCCCAGCAGGAGAAGACGGTAACCTCAAGCACCTCCGTGAAAGTCAGTCACTAGGGCCAAGCCGAGAGCAGCTCAGGGAGCATCAATTCCTGGGAAACAGGGCCTCTGTGTTACAGTGTCCAGAGCCAGTACGGTCGCCTTCCAGGGTCATTAATTGCTATTAGAGGGGCACAAAAAGGTGAGCAATCAATGCACAGTTATTTATGGTACCCTCGTCCATGTCATTCTTATTACTATTGCTGTGTATAATGAATTCTGGTCTGCTCGTAATTGTACCAAATGTCATCCTTTATATATTTAATTGTTGAGAAATAAAATTTTAATTAAAAATTGGGACTTTTAAATAGGGACCTATTATAGAACCAAACTCTCAGGGGAAATAAGATCAAGACATTCATGGATTTTCAACTCTAGTATGGATGTCAATGAATTAAGAAACTGGAGGATGCTGAGAGTCTCTGTCCTGTATTTCAGTTTCTTCTGCTTCATGGCAAAGGAGATCAAAGTATATTGGCGTCCTGATGGGAACCACGGTTTTGTGATTAAATATGCCATTCTAGGCTGTATTTGCTAGTGCTGTGAAGCAAGGGAATTTTAAAACAAGTGTTCTAGCATGTAAACAACTCTCTATTAATTGAGGAGTCCACACGTATTGCTCAGTGCTATAGAGGGTTTTCATTGTTCCATTTCCCCTCAAAGAGGTAAAGAAGGAATCTCTGTAGGAAACAGAATCTCAACTAATTAGTAAGGCCTGGCCTTCCGCCCCCCCCATAAACTCATTTATCAGATATGTTCCTATTTCAGACAGTTATTTTTAAAAGCAAATACTCTTTATCAGACATGTCTCTATTTTAACCAATTACTTTATTGCATTTTTATTACAAGTGCAAAGGTTAGGCAAAGTTGACGTCTGCTGTCTACACGGCTTAGCCACAGCAAACACTGCTGGTCAAGGAACTTTGGAACCAGGCTTCTTATTGTCCAAACTGTCATTAGTGCTGAAGTAATTATTATAAATGTCTTTTATATGTCAACCATTATGTTGAAAGTCTTCCCAAGTTCAAGCACATGAGGGGAAAAATCACCTCCACCTTGGATTCCTCTGATAATCTGAAGAGATTATTTTTTCAACCCTAAACGGATGTGTATAAAATGGTCTTTTGTGAGGTAAAGCTTATAGCACTCCCTGGTCATAAACAGAGACTGACAGAAGCACAAATATTAACTACCCAGCATGTTAATTTGAGCTAAAAGTATCCGTTTGAATTGTGAAATCTATTCAGCTATCTGACTGTTTGTCTTGTACCAGTCTTTTGCTCATTCCAACAACCACTTACGCAATGTGTTGAGACAAGAGATGGAAAGGGTCTAGGGGCGGAGGAAATAAATGGACATGGAGACTTTAAGGGTTTAGTGCTCCCAGCATTCATTCAGAGAATTCTTGCCCTGAATTCTGATCTCCCTCTGGCTTCGTTCCGTCTTCGTAAAGAAGACTTTTGGGAGTGAGGAGGGGCAGCGGGGCCTGGGGGAATTGGCAGAGCCCTGTGCACCTCTGAACTGACCGTCTTGAGTTGATATTCTTGTTACTTCGGATCAGAACGGCAGAGTTCTGATGGATTTTACCCCTGGCTGGCTCTGTGGTCTTGGGTAAGTCACAGCACCTCTTGAAGCCTCCATTTTCTCTTCTGTATTTCAGAGGAACCTGGTGGATGAGTCTTTCTCCAAGTGTGACCTATTGGCATCACTCAGTGCTTGTTGAAAATGTGGCTTCTGGTCCTGGCTCCAGACCCCTGATGGCTGCGGTGGGGCCTGGGAATCTGTGTGTTCAGCTTGCCCACGGGTCTGCTCATGGACTCAATCCGAGGACCACTGACTAGATGAGCCCTGAGGCTCCTAGTGAGCTCACATCCCATGCTGCCGGCAGGGCCAGGTGTGGGTGGCCGACACAGGTGTCCGTGTGGTGGCTGGGGCTGCCTTGGCTGGTGGCAGGTCGCTTGGTGAGGTGCTGGTTTCAGGAGAGAGGGGTCGGTCTTCCGGCCTCTGATCAAGGAGGGATGGGACTCAAAGTTCTGGTCTCGTCCACTTTCACTTTCCTGAGACGCACCGCCTCCTCCTACTGGGCGAGTCTGGGTGGGGCTGCGTGTCCAGGAGGAGGGCAGAGACCTCCAACACCCCTCGCCACGTTCTGTTTGGCTCCTTCTAGACCAAAATGGTCTAACAGCCACCTTTACCCACATGGCACAGCTGTGAATGTAGCCTGTATTTGAAAAAAGATTCTTTCCTTCTCTCTCCCTCCCCACTCCTCCCTCCCCCTTCTTCCTCTTCTCTCTTCCTCTTTCCTTCTCCCCCACCCCTTCCCTCCTTCCCTCCTTTCCTCCTTCCTCCATTGGCCTTGTCGCTGTCTCTGTGTGGATATTCCCGATCTCCTTGGCTGGCTGGCTGGATGTTACCTCTCACCAGGCCACCCAATGGAATTAGAAAACTCCAGGAGACCTTGTAGCCCCAAGAATTTATGCCTTTTTTACTTCCCAATGGGACAAGTCCACTCAGTGAGTAATCTACCTACTACACCAAGAGATGTGAGTCACTGATTGAACCTTGGCCCTTATGCACCCCACCCCCAGGGCAGAGCAGTCATGGTCTTCTCTACGCCTTTCAGCCCGGCCTCAGTCATGCTGTGTTTGTAAGAATTTGCTTCCCTGGCTAGACAGTGAGTTCTCTGAGGTGGCCACAGTCTTGTTCTTCCCCGCCTGCCCACGGCCCAGCAGCGATCCTGGCACACGCCAGCCCTCTGTATTAATTTGCTGCGGCTACAGAGGGCCACAGGTTGGGCGCCCTAAACAGCAGACATTCACTGTCTCTTCCAGAGGCCGGAAGCCTGAGAGCGAGGTGTCAGCAGGTCTGATTTCTCCTGAGGCCTCTCCTGGGCTTGCAGACGGCTGTCTCCTCCTTGTGTCTTCACATCACCTTCCCTCTGAGTGTCTGTGTCCAGAGTCCCCCTTCTGATCAGGACCTGTTCATATCGGATTAGAGGCCACCCTAACGACCTCATGTTGACTTAGTCACCTCTTCAAACACCCTGACCCCACATGCAGCCACATTCTGAAGTACAGGGGGTAAGACTTGCATGCTTGAATTTTGGGAGACACAATTAAGCTTCCAACACCTTCAGTAAATGTTTGTCAAGGAGTAATGAGTCAGTGAGATAGGAGTGTGTGTCTGTGCTTTCTTTACAAACGGACACTCTCCTTCCTTATCTCTTCCAGACACACATAAATAAGCATGGAAATTTTATCCAACAATATACAAACAGGAGGATTTTTTAAAATAAAATTGAGGCTACCGATGATCAAACTTGTGATCAGACCAGAGCCGTTGCAAGGTCTTGGCTCTGGTTTCATCCAGATAAGAAACCGTCCAGACAGCAGACAGCTGTAGATGGTAGTTGGGTTTCTTATCTTCCTACATTCTTGAGTTCCCTGGGAGGTTCTGTAGCACAAGAGTCCACTGAAAGACAAGTTTTTTTTTTGTACTACTTTTTCCACGTGGCTTTTCAGCTTCCCATTTGTAAGTGTGTAATCCGTTGAACGGGCGCCTGTCAGAAGTCTGTACTGTAGTGGAGTTGGGAATTTGAAGTCATGGTACAATTCTCATGCCCCAGGCCATCTTCTGTGACTTTGGAGCTGAGGACTGATTGTAGTTTTCAAAAACCACCAAGCCACAAAGTTTCCAAAAGTCCTTTTCACTCCTACCAGTGTCACTGCGTCATCACCCTTCTCACACGCCTTTGGTTTTTAGGGTATGTTGCACTTCCCAACACTGGTTTATATCTATGATTTGAGGGGGCTCATACCAACCCTGAGAGATAAGAGAAGAAATGATTATTATTCTCTTTTCTAGATGGGGTGGTGAGTGAACAGATAAGTGCTATGCACAGCTTCCCTGACTTAAAGTCTTCCTTCCCCTTCTCCCCAGCTCCAGAGTGACTTGTCCCCACGCCAGTCTTGTGGATCTTGACGTCTTCTCATCTAGTATTATCTAGTCCTCTGTCAAGCTTCTCGAAAGTGGTGCCCATATCTTTAATCCCTGTAAGAGTCTATGTGCCTGTACATAGTAGGTGCTCAATCATTGCCGGTCATGTAGCATATCTTGTACCATCTCTTGAGGAGCTCCTATGTCCTGGCCACTGTGCTTTGCACCTTAACACACTCCATCTCGTTGAATTCTGCAGCCCTCTGCAGTAGGTATACTTTTCACCCCCATTTGACAGAGGGGAAAGCTGAGGCTTAGCAAGGTTAGATGATTTGGCCAAGGTCACAGAGCTGGTAAGTGATGAAATCAGGACGTGAACCTGGGTACCCCTGATGGGTTAGGCTGCAGTGCTTTATCAATAGTCTGCACTGAATGGTGGTCCCACCAGGAGGTAAGAACAAACCAGACCAGAAGCCAGTTCTCCCTTCTTGGGGCACTAGTGTCCAGAGCCCCAGCACAGCGATGAGCAACCTTTTGAATAATCCATCGTGCCGCATTTTCCACGTTCACAAACAGATTTCCCGTCATCTAATCTCAGTTTGGCTCATTCTGGGTATTTCTGATGAAAATTTGCCTTCTTTAGGACACATATGTGCTATGTACACACATACATCCATTCAGTTCTGAGAGCTCATTGCCAAGCTTGAAAGCAGATCTCTGAGTTTCTATCTTCTCCCAGATCTTTCCTCCCAGCCCCTTCCCATCCCCACCCACCCCAAACTGCCAGCCTGAGAATTTGGGACTTTCAAATTGTGACCTTCTTCAAGGGCACAGGAACAATCCCCAGTGTCACTTTAGAGGACTCAATCTGCAAAGCAGGCAGTGAAAGAAATGAAGTATCATTTCCCCTTGGAATTAGCAAAAAAAGAAAAGGGAGGTTCTTGTTTCAGTAGAGAATTTATTGCTAACAGCATAATTATGGCAGAATGGATTTATTAGTAATAAAATTTTCAAAGTGCATTTTAGGACTCAGAGTTGTAAGAAATCATGACTACGTCTCCATTCTCCCCTTCCTCTCACAGCAACACTGACTGGCCCAGGAGGAGGTCTAACCCACTCTCAGCCAGTCCAGCGAAATCCTGCCCCTGGGTGTGTTTCCTTAGCTCCAGCCTCTGGGAGCCAGGTGTGTGCTTCTGCAGGCTGAATTTGGCTGTAAATTATGTTTTGTTTTCTGTCAGCTGCCTGACAGCTAAAATCATATTTGCTGTCGGAGGTGACAGGAGGCCACAATGGTGATGGATTAAAGTGCTGCAGAGTCACGGGGGAGCAGGCTGGACAGTTCCTCTGGTCCCTCTCCTCGTCCCTGCTTCCTGTGGTGTGTGGCCGGAGCAGGTGTACCCGGTACAGGAGGGCACCACGAATGAGATGCAGTCTCATCAGAGTCATTGAAAACATGGCCAGCTTCCATACGGATCACTTAATAGGCTTAAGATGTTGGCAAAACCCTACCCCTTAATTGCATTGCATGATAAAATGCAAAATCCATCACCATAATTACTTCCAAGCACTAGGTTTCAAAGCATTTTGGCTATATTCAAATGGATATTTAAACTCACAGACAACAAGCCGAATTCTCCCCAAATGACTGATTGTTTTTTGCCATTGTCCCAGTCCCCAGCCCCACCCCCTACCCCCACCAGGATGCCTGCTTTCCTCATTTTTAGGCACCGAGTGATGCAATAAGCCCAGCTTCGTGGCTTCACTACTCACTAACCAGAGGCACAGCGTTCTCTTGCTCCACCCCTGCCCCTCATGAGCTGATCTCAGGCAGTCTTTCCTCCGTGTCTGTCTAGATTCCTCCCCTCTCCTTTTCCTGGATTCCTACTGGATTCATGGGGCACCTTAGAAGATCGAATCCAGCTTCCTCCTAAAGCGTGATTATTGGAAACCCACCACTCTATCAGGGACAGCTCCTACTTACTAAGCCCTCTCTAAGGCCCAGCCATCCTGCAATGCACTGGATCTCCGTCACACATCCCTCAGGGCACAAGAGGACCAGCGGGAGAACCAGAGTTGGAACTGAGGCCTGGCTCACCTCCAAAGCCCACTCCTCCCCCTCTCTGCCGCTGCTCTGAAGCTCACAGGGATGAGCTCGAATGGCCTTTATCTTGAGCAGTGGGCACCTTAGGTCCGGGGCTGGCTTCATGGGCGAGTAGCTCTGGAGTCCCATGCTCAGAAAGGCCCCGTGCTTGGGAAGATGATCTGTGGTTGCTCAGTCTTGAAATTCTTACTCATTTTGCCTTTGAATTTGCATTTCGTAAGTGAAGTCCAATGGGACAGTGGGGCATGTGCTGGGGACACGGAGCCTCAGCTCAGCACAGCGCCACCTCAGGGGTCCCCCTGCCGCCCCTAAGTGCCTTCTACAGTGTGAGCATCTCTCTGTCAAGAATGTAAGTACAGCATCTTAGGAGAGCTCCTTCTCACTTGACCCGGCCCCTGAGGACAAACCGGGAGCAGGCGCGCTGACGGCCTGAAGAAAGCCTGACCTGTGTAGCGAGACATGCTGTGCTCATTGCCAGGGAGGGGAAGGGAGACTCTGTTGCTGAACTGTGGTCGATTTAAGGGGTTTTCAAGGGAAGCTCCGACCAATAGTGAGCCCTTCCTTAGGCACTGACTTTAGAATCCAACCCTGATAAAAACTCAGACAGCGCTGCGTTGTCTCTGTTGTAGAAATGGCGCCCCAGAAACTCAAAGGGATTAAGTTCCTTCTTCAAGATCACACAGCTAGTACCCAGAGAGCCCAAGTTTCTAGTCATTGAGTCCAGACCTAACTGGCTCCAAAACCCATGTCCAATTGCCCTGTTGTCCATAATCTGCCCTTGGACCAAGGGAGTGATTTGTGTGTTCCCTCCTCCCCCAAACTTGAGGTCTGAGCTGCTGGGGTCTGGGTTGAGGCTGGGGTGGGATTTGGAGGAATCTGTTTTCCCCTAGAAGGGAGAATGTGTGTTCTTTATCCAAATGTGCTTTGTTCCCAGAGAGAACTGGGTGTTTAGAGGCCCGACCTTGGACTGACCTCTGCCTTCCTTCCCTCTTGGGTTTTAGACTTACCAGAAAAGGCAGAGGGAACCACCTTGCCCACACAGAGAGAGCACCTTTGTGAAGGACTCTGGGGAGCAATATTTCCTCCAGAGATCAGCTCTAGGACTAATTTCCTACAAAACCCAACATTTCTAATCTCTGGCTGTCAGAGCAGGTGCCAAGGAGAGAAGGAAACTGAGCAAGAGCTTCTCTTGAAGCTCAGGCAGAGGGGGAAGAGGTGGGGAGGAAGGTATGACCAAGCCCAGACCAAACCCAGAACAAGCATCAGGAATTAAGCCAAGAGACAGAAGGTCGGAAACTTTGGGACCTATCAGGTGGAAAGGGTTTGGATACTAATTTCAAGGGCAAGTTCATTTTCTTGATCTCTGTGTAGGGTTAAAGAATAAATGAGATGAAAATGTTAATCCAGTTCTTGGTTTTCTCTTCCTTGTTTCCGCTATTCAGGTTTATGAAAGGTGAGAGTTAGTGGGTATGTGCATCCAAGCAGTGCCTCCAAATTTACATCTATGACAAAACAACCCCTCATATCCAAAGGGCATCCTTTGCTGGTCCTCCTCACATACACTGACACTTGAAAAACCCTGGGGTGGCCTGTTGCCTGCCCCGTGGTTGGCTGTACTTCTTGCCTGCAGCCCTAAACACGTGTCCAATTCTGTACTCACTGCCCCCTTCCTCCAGCACACAGGAGACTCAACAAATGTCCATGGAATAAATGAATGCCCCTGTTACAGATGATGAAAAGGAAGTCAGCAGCTTGCCCAAGGTCTCACAGTGGGACCAGAGCCGATGCTGGGTACCTGCTGGTTCAGGCCGCCTTTACTCTGCCCTGTCCTGCTCACGTGACCAGGGCCTTCTCTCCTGGCTGCACAGCCCCGGGGGCGGCCACACTGAGCGCACCTAGTCTTCCCTTGTTCGGCCCCAATCTGCATCTAGGGGGATTGCATTAAAATGTGCTTCCCTGACAACAGAAGATGGCAGTCGGCACCCCGAGGAGCTGGTGGAGGGGACGAGGAGGAGGCTGGGAGAGGGCAGGGTGAGAGTTTGGCGTCTTGGGTGTTTTCTTGACTGAGACTCCAGTGGCCTCTGTGAAGCAGTCACTGGGACTGCTGTTTGCATTGGTTCTGCATTGGAGACCATCCCAGATAGTAGCTGATGGAGTCCCCCGGGGTTGGCAGGCCAGCATGTCCCCACGAGGCTGGGATCCCTCCATTACCAGCCTGGCGGTCACTGATCCCTGATCTGGTGGGGAAGTGCTGGCCACTTAGACACAGCATTTTAAACTCAGACACTGCACGGAATGTGCAGAAAAGGGAGCTGGTGCCAGACGTGGTGCCCTCAGGAGTCAGTAGCCAGGGTCTCCTCTTGGAAGTGATGAGGGTAACATGTGCCGCAGGCTGGGTGGACGTGCAGATCACTTCCCTGCTTGGGGTGATGACAGAAGTGACAACAATGACAGCCTGTCTTCATGGAGGGAGACGGGCTACAGACACATTGCCCTGGGGACTGTCCCCAAGGACATGGGAATCAGGTCCCTTGGAAAATCCTAAGAACAAGATGTTGAACAAGATGTTTCTGTAGCATCAGGATCAACAACCAGGATCCCCAGGTGAAGACAAAGGTTCTGAACAGTTTTAGGGGTCAGGCTACCCCTGTGGCCCATTAAGAGATGGCCAGTGACTTGGCTCCCCCTGACTCTTACCCCAGAGCCCACTCCCCACAATTCCCCTTCCTCAGTCAACACAAGGGAACAACACAGTGACAGCAAGAGGAGGGGGAAGAGCCAGTAGGAGCTCGGGGGGTATTGGTCCAGTGGCGATGCTGTGGTTCTCCCTCCCAACCCGCCCCACTCCACCGGGAGGGGCTTTGGGAGAATCCTTCATGGAGATCGGGCATGTCTGATGCCTCATTTCCTGACTGTTCACACTCCTGCAGCAGACCTGCTGATCTCCCCCCGTCTGACTGAGGCGGGGAGAAGAAACTCAGAGAAAGGTGGCAGGGGGGCAGAGAGAGGGCGGCAGCACGGCTCCCGGGAGCCCCGTGGTTGGGTGAGGCAAGGGTGCATGGCTGCCTGAGGGCCAAGCAGACATGGTCGGAGGTAACTAGGCTTGAGCTCCTGCCTCCACAGAGAGGCAAGAGCTGGCTGGGGTGGGTACCCAGGTCAGGGGTCCACTTCCCTTACCCCAGAACCCCCCCAACCCAGTGAGTCCCACATGTGCCCACCAAGAGGCCTGTCAAGTGGTGAGTTAGCGTCAGTAAAGAGAGACCACAGCAGCTCCCTCTGCCCTTGTCCATCAGAGGAGGCAGGGGCCCAGAAGTTCAAGGTGGAGAGAAGGAAACGGGCAGGCCAAGGGGCAGAAGCAGGGGAGGAAGGACTAAGTAATGGTGGTACCGCCTTGTCCCAGTACAAGACACTGAGGAGGAGAGAGTGTGACATCACATTGGATGAGACTGAAGTTTGACCTGGATTAACTTGGAATAGGTGGGTCTTTTTAAATAACCGAACGTAACTGGAAAGCTACCGTGGGGCTAGCACCTGTAAGGAAGTGATGGCGGGGGACTGGTTAGGCCATGGTACAGATTAGCCTGAGTTATGGATTGAATTGTTCCCCGACCCCAGATTCACGTGTTGAAGTCGTAACTCTCAGCATCTCAGACTGTGACTTTGTTTGGAAATAGTGTTGCTGATCTCATTAGCGAAGATGAGGGCACATGGAATAGGGTGACCCTCGAATCCCATGTGAGTGGTGTCCTTATAAAAAGAGCACCATGCGAAGATTGGAGTTATGCAGCCACAAGTCAAGGAACTACCAAAAGCCAGGAGAGAGGAGCAGGTCCTCCTCTGTCACCTTGAGAGGGAGCATGGCCCTTCTAACACCTTGATTTTAGACTCCTGGCCTCCAGACCTGTGGGCAGTGCATTCTGGTTGTTGTAAGTTGTTGTAAGCTGCACAGTTTGTGGTACTTGGTTATGGCAGCTCTTGGAAACCAATAGCGCTGATCCCATGGGGACCTCTGGAGCTGGGATGGCTCTTTGGGGTGGTCACAGCTGTGCCTTTGAACCTCTTCATCGACCAGTCACTGGGCGTGGGCTGCCCCCCTTCCCCCGCATCCAAGGGGCGTAAGCTGGGGTGAGGCAGCTCCCTCTAGTCGAGGGTTATTCCAACAGAGGCGCTCAACCCTGAGCCATTCACAGCCAACACTCCTGCCAGAGCCAGCGAAATGAGGCACTCCCCTTTACCCAGGGTGCAGAATTTAAGGGGGTGCCCAACCTCAGCAACCAAGATAAATTGTATTTTAATGCAAAATTGTAAAAAATTACAATGACCGCAACCATCCATGATGAACCAACACCTCTCAAAATTTTAAATTTAAATTTTAAATCAGTGGTATTGATTTTTCCTCTGGCTGTAGGCTGCAGAAAGGCTTAGTGTGGGACTGCTCCCTGTAGCTGGGAGAGGAGTGCCGTGGTCCTGAAGGGGACATCTGGATGGCATACCGCAATGGCCACTGCGCCCAGGGAGAAGTGAAGCCAGGTTTAGGACCTAGGGAGTCAGACTTCACAGCCTGGATGCTCAGCCACTGCCCCCTACTGCTTGGAAGCATCCAGAGAAAGTGCATTGCGGAAAAGGAATGATGGAAGCTGCAGGCAAAGTTATAAAGTCTGTTGTGTCACAAAATCAAATCTACCCATTGTTCTGTGAAACGGCAACGCCAGCGGGGCCACAAGCAGCTGGGTTGTGGTGCTCTGGGGTCCACGTCTGTGAGCACCTTGACCCTTCCGGACTCAGTAGAGAAGGGGGCTCACCTCGGCTTCTGAATAGGTTACTGTGCCGCGATGACACAATCACATCAAGGTCATGATGTGCGAGGACAAGGGTGTTTGCTCGTCCCTCTTCCATCATCAGTCCAGCCTTTTGAGTGATGTAGGGCTCCTGCCTGGCATGTTCCTGCTGCTCTAATGACAAATCCGGTAGGTTTTATGTCCCGTGTGTGGGGTCTTTGAACTCACGGCAGATAGGCTCCAGGCTCAGAGGGATGGATGGATGGATGGTGTCTGTACATTGACCTCCACCCTTCATCCCAAAGTCTGTCTCCACAAGGCCACCTGAGTAATTCACTCCTCTCCTTCCAGGCCTTGATTTCCGCTCCTCCCCCGCCCACTGACAGAACCTAAAACCAGAGACAGCCTTCCTTTGGCCAACTGTTATAAATCCCTGTCTTAGCAGATCTCGGGCTGATTGCCTTGGCTCCGCCGTCTGTCTGTAAGTGAGGCTCCTCGCACATGACGGATGGCCCCACGCTCTGGACGTACATTTGACCTAACAGGAAGCAGCACCGCTAACTATTTAACAGTATTGCTCCGGAGCCAGCTCCTCTGGACGGCGCTCTCCCCGGGCTGATCGGTTCTACTCGATAAAAATTGTCGGGGGGAATGAGTGCCTCCCCCCTCACGTGGAATGACGGAGGCTGCGTCCTGGCCATGAGCTCCGAGAGTCCCTCGCCTCCTGAATAAACATCATGTCAAAGGGTATTCTCTGTTCTTCCCGTCAAGCCGAAATTTAGCCAAATTAGGATACGGATTTTCCTTGATTCTCTGTGATCACGAATGTAATGTCAGATTTTTTCTCCCAGAGAGCTTTTCATCCCACCTCTACTCAGTGCCAAGGTTGTCAGAACGATAATTTATTCATATTTTTGACCTCTGGGGAGGACAGTATCCAAGGGTCAGGGAGTGTTATTGGCTGTCAGGAGGAGAATTCACTGCTCAGAGCCCTTTGCCGCGTTACGTTTCAACAGGCCCCTGCCACCGTGCCGAGGCGCCGGCTGCTGTGTTAACCCCCGAAGAGCGACCCTTTCCTTATTAGCAGCTCTGCAATATACGTGCATTCCCCGAAGTTCTCCATGTGGAAAACTCCCAGAGGCTGCTTGGTTTTTTCCATAAGGCATCGGAGGTCTGTGATTTCTGCCCCTGTGCTCGAGTCACCGCCGTGACCCACCAGAGCTGCTGTGAGACTGACCAGGAGGGGCAAAGGCCATGAGCTGGGGGCTGGGCAATCTTGTTCCTGGGGTCCCTTTCCCGGGGCCCCTCTGCAGTATGCCTCATCCTCGCAGGGCTCAGAGTACAGCTCTTTACCCAGAATGTCAAGACCTGGACAACCCTGGAAGCGTAATGATTTTTCTGAGAATGCTGCGGAGAGGCCTAGAGGCCGGGGGAGCAATTAATCAGTACTAAATAATAACAATAGTTATTCTCTGATTCATGGACAGAATAAATCCCTCATTCCTGACCCACAATAGACACAGTCTGGACCTGCACAGCAGAGCCCAGAGGCTCATTAGAATTCTTGCCAATCGGCATCTTACAAGTCTTCCAGAGAGCTCTATCTTCGCAGTCATTTTAAATGGTTCAGAAAGAGCTTTAGTAAACCCCACTGTCTTCGGATCGGTTTGTCCCCATTGCCCTTGCGGCAGCTGGGAGGTTAAGATTCTGACGGGGCAATTCAGGCAGCGGGTGAGAGAGGTGGGCTCCGTCCGGGCTTTGGAACCAGACAGACCTGTGTCTGTGAACTGGTCCTACCACATTTCTGCTCCATAACCTTCATCATGTCACTTAACCTCTCAAACCTCAGCTTTCTCATTTGCAGAATGAGAGCGATAGTTGTTCCTAGGGCCATGGAGAAGATTCTGTAAGATACTGAGATGAACAGAGACTTTATTTTCGTCGGAGCTGGTACTGGGAAACCCTCTGATGTGGAAAGTCCCCTGATTAGCTCCCTTGGGGTTGAGCCCCAGAGCCTGGATATTTATGGTCACATTTCAGAGGAGGCAGAAACTGTTCTGCCAAGTAGATGAGAGGCAATGGGAAATGGGGTAGGGGTGGGAGAAGGAAGGAAGGACAAATAAAATGAGCAACAGTGTGCAGAGCACCCTTCCAAGTGGTCTTCCCCCACTTCTTCTGGGGAACATTCTAGAAATGCTTGATGAAGCTGGATCCCTAGTGGACGTTGGTGAAGGGGTAGCAGCCTTGGGTCCAGGTGGCCTAGGGCCCAGAGACAGTAGGGACAGTGAGAGGCAGAGGGAGGGGAGCATGTGGCTCCCACAGGACATCACAGAGGTCTTTAGGACCCGGGCTTTGGAAGAGGGGAGTAGTGGTCAAGAAATTTTACCTTCAGTGTGAGGGGCAGGGCCCCCAGCAGACAAGCTTAGCACGTGCCTGACTTCTGGTAAAACACTCAGGAAGCAGTTGCTTTCAGGAATGTTCATATTTTTCCGTTGGCCCAGAGGAGCCGGGGTGTCAGATTCACTCCCGAGGTGGACCAGGGCTGGACAAGCAGTCTCCCACCTTCTGACTTCTACAGCCTTTGAGAAAGAACTAGCAGAACTGAGGGCTGCGAGGGGTACTGAAAGGCTGGGCCCCGGAGACCTGGGTCCGACTCCGAATTTTCATCTTATCCCATCATATTAACCATTTATGGACTTCTTCTGTCTTACATACGCATCATTTAGATCCTGAGTTTCTTTTTTAATTCAAATGTACCTGCTCAAGGTTCTGGACAGAAACTCCACTCTGGCTTGTTGCTCTGCTTCTAGGGAGCCCAGCAAGGGTCTTTCTCGTTGCAGGTCCCCTCTGCTTGCAATGTTCCCCCTTCATCTCTGCAGGTCTGAACCCCACCAAACCGTCCAGGTCCATTTCAGATGCCTCTTCTTCATAAATATTTCCCTGATCCTGCAGCCAGAGGGTGCCTCTCGGATTGCTTCTCGGCCTTTTGACTAAGATCAAGTGCAGAGGGTGCCTCGTGGCTTGGCATGCCCACTACAGCTGGAGGTTCCCTCTCTGGTGGCACTTGCCACCTTTTGCAGGGCTCAGTGGATACAGGGTGGACGTGTGACATTCACAAAGGACGTACCCAGGCCCTTGGCAGGTGTCCAGATCACAACTTCCACTCATCACTGTGGATAACTGCTTCCACAGAACTTGGATCTCCTATTTAAGAACTATCTTCACTTTCTTTTCACTTTCCCCATCTCTTCAAACACTTACTTTTTTTGGGGAGCCATTTTGGTTTTACAAAAGCAGCAACATTTTTACCCCTTCACTCGAATGACTGCATTGACTGGTACTGTTCGATAGAACGTTCTGCAGTGATGGAAATCTATATCTGTGCCGTCCAATAGGGTAGCGACCTACGTTATCGAGCGCTTGAAATGTGGCCAGTGCAAGTGAAGAACTGAATTTATCATTTTATTTAATTTTAATGAATTTAATACTAAATTTCAATAGCCACATTAAACATGGGGTTATTTGTTACCATTTGGGACAGTGCTGTCATAGACACTGACAAGAAGAGAATCACACAGGTAGGTGGCTAGGTTCTCTCACCGCCTAAGGAACACGGTTTTGCACTCATGTCCTTGAAGAGTGCAAGACTCAAATACACGTTAAATTTCAGCTTACTTGTCAGGGAGGAGATAGGACGAGTTAAAAATCTTGGCATGCCAAAGCCGAACTGTTTTCTTGTTTTATCTTTACCATCATTACTTCAGGTAGGCTCATTTAAACATTTTCTGTAGCTCACACAGTGCCTTTCAAAGTCATGTGTGTAATAAGTATCGGAAGGGGAAATGAGTGGGGATTTTATGACACTAAGCTGTGCTTTGAGAGACCAGCAGCCGCTGGGATTCTCTGCTCTTAAAAACAGATACAGTGAGGTTTGGGGTGAGGCTATCAGGAGATTGAAGAGAATCATTCAATAAATTTTGATTGAAGGCACCTTTTGGTACACAATGATCATGGTGGACGAGTGAAGGTGGAAGCTGTGTCTTTTCTCCCTTACATCACAATAGTTCTGGAAGCTTCCTTAGGGGAACTTTGGTGACCTTATTGGTGTAGTCTGGTGTTATGGCTTGGATTGTGCCCCTTAAAAAGTTGAAGTCCTAACCCCTAGTACCTCAGAACGTGACCTGTTTGGAAGTATGGTCATTGCACATGTGATTAATTAGGGTAATAAGATGAGGTCCTGTTGGAGTCGGGTAGACCCTTAATCCAGTAGGACTGTATCCTTATAAGAAGAGGGAAGTCTGGACACAGGGAACATGCCACGAAGCAGAGATAGGAGTGCTGTCTCCACAAACCAAAGAGGGCCAAGGATTGATTGTCCCCACCAGGAGCAAGGAACAGGACAGGAAGGATGCTACCCAATCTCGGAGGGAGCATGGCCCTGCTGACACTTTGATTTTGAACTTCCAGCCTCCAGAACATGAGAGAATAAACGTCTGCTGTTTTAACCCACCCAGTTTGTGGTACTTTGTCATAGCAGCCCTAGGACCCAAGATAGCTGGTTTATGCTGAGGAGGTGTGGTGCCAGTGATACTTACAGGGACCCCGCCGCTGGTCAGTGAGGATTCGTTGGGCTGCACTATGGCTGGGGGTGGGGAGGGGAAGAGGAGCCGCGGGCCCAGGTGGAATCAGTGCAGCCACCAGCCCCTGGGGAAAGCGTCCACAGGTTCTTGCACACATTCTGCACCCACCGGGGTGGTGGACTCAGAGCCGAGACACAGGGCTCTGGCCCAGCTCTACTGCTTACCTCCGTCAAGCCCTGCTTCTCTCCTCTGCAAAATGGGGAGGCATTGTCTTGGAATTTTCCCCTCACTTTTGCAGCTCAGGTATAATCTCCCCAACTGGATGGAGACCTTTGGAGGGCAGGAATCCCCTCCCCGTCTTCAAGGTGTTCGGATGTACTGGGTGTTGATTACACAAAGCCCCATGAGATCATTGGTCATATCTGCCCCACTTACTATGATAGGCCCAGTGTCGGGTGCTCAGTAGAGATTTACTGAGTAAGTAATACACTCCAAACAAAGATCCTGTACGGAGTTAGTGAGCAGAAGGACCGCACCCCAGGTCTGTCCCTCACGTGGTACTTACTGATGCTCACTTTGGGGGTACGGGATGGTATCAGGTATAATGGACCACAGAGAGCTGTCAGTCCTGGATTGCTGTCATCCTTTGCATCCTTGCAGTACTGAGGGGCCAGGCCGCCAGGGGGCCACGGGCCTCTGCTGTTGACCCCACCGCTCCTAGGCTTCCATGTTCCACCCCTGAATTCTGAGAGAGTGGATGGTGGGTAAGGGGAGCCGAGTCCAGGCTTGTTCAGAAGCGGGTGGTGTGGTGAAGGTGTCTCAGAGAAAGGATGGAATTCGGTAGATTGCTGCAGCCTGGAGAGAGTCTGAGTATTCCCAATGAGCTTCCAACCAGATGAAATTGTCAGCTCTGTGACTAAGATCAGAAAATCATGACACACTGAAAAAAGGCTCAATATCACTGGTAATCAGGGAAATGCAAATCAGATCTACAGTGAGATATCACCTCACACCAGTCAGAATGGCCATCATTAAAAAGCCCACAAATGATAAATGCTGGAGAGGCTGTGGAGAAAAGGGAACCCTCCTACACTGCTGGTGGGAATGCAGTTTGGTGCAACCATTATGGAAAACAGTATGGAGATTCCTCAAAAGACTAAAAATTGACTTACCATATGATCCAGCAATCCCTCTCCTGGGCATATATCCAGAGAGAACCTTAATTCAAAACAATATATGAACCCAATGTTCATAGCAGCACTATTTACAGTAGCCAAGACATGGAAACCTAATATCCATCAACAGATGACTGGATAAAGAAGTTGTGATACATTTATATTATACAATAGACTACTACTCACCGATAAAAAAGAATAAAATAATGCCATTTGCAGCAACATGGATGGATCTGGAGATTGTCATTCTACATAAAGTAAGCCAGAAAGAGAAAGATAAATATTATATGATATCACTCATATGTGGAATCTAAAAAAAGACGAACTTATTTACAAAACAGAAACAGACTCACAGACATAGAAAACAAACATAGTTCCTAGGGGGGAGAGTGGGTGGGAAGGGCTAAATTGGGA
Organism: Camelus bactrianus; assembly: GCF_048773025.1. Lineage (NCBI taxonomy): Eukaryota > Metazoa > Chordata > Mammalia > Artiodactyla > Camelidae > Camelus > Camelus bactrianus. Next base: position 16,551,182 of record NC_133568.1, on the reverse strand, counting down.
GTTTGAGATTTGTAGATACTAACTGATATATAAAAAGTAGATAAACAAGTTCATACTGTATAGCACAGGGAACTATATTCAATATCTTGTAGTAACTTATGGTGAAAAGAATATGAAAATGAATATATGTATGTTCATGTATGACTGAAACATTATGCTATACACCAGAAATATATGCAACAATGTAAACTGACTATACTTCAATAAAAAAATGTATATATATATACCGGAAAAAAGAGAAAATCATAACATGGACAAATAAATAGCAAGAACAGTCTCCTCTCTTTACTAGAGGGTCCTTCCACTGTCCCTCTCTCCTTTCCTTCTTTTTGGAGCAAAACAGACTAAACATCTTCATGTTTCCATCCAGTGGCCCTGTGCTCACTTACAAAATACATTTCGATCAGATTTGAGCGGGTTCGCCTCATTAGGTTTTTCTGTTCATCCTTGTCAAGATTTCCCACTTGACCACTGTGGCATTATTTCCTTGGCTGACCATCTCAGAGGAGAGGAGGCAGTGGCGAGGAGGCCTCTGCTGAGAAAGGGCGGGTTTAATAAGGAGTCGCTGCCCCTGCAGGACCCATGGAAAGAGCACATTCTATTTAACAAGGAGGGTGCTCTGCATATCCTGTTCAGCTGCTCCCTGTCCCTTCTCTGCACATCCCTGCCCCTGAGCCCTTGGCTCTTTGGGGAAGGGGAGGGGGGCTGCCCCCCTTGATTGAACCTGAACTGGAAACCAGCTCCTGTGAGCTCGGTTAACTCTGAACAGAACTGTGGGCTCCCTCTTCTTCCAAGGGAAAATTTACGGCTCCAATTTTTACAATTTACATCTTTCATTGAATATTCCAGCCTTCTTTCCCCAAGGCTTCCAGCGCAGCTCATGTCAGAAGGGACTACTTATTTCCCAAACCCTTTTTACATTATTAGTTTCATTTATTATTTTTATGTTTTCTGTTGGGTCCATGTACATATCATTTCTGTGAGATCCCTGGAGCAACTGACAGTGAGCTGGGCGCCGTCATCTCTCAGCCAGGGAAGCTAAGATGCTGTCGTGGGTCCTCCAGGGAAAATGTTTCTAGCTTGTGCATTTCAAATTAGCCCCAAATAACCCCTCATCAACCAGCCCCAAAATATCCATGCAGATGTTGTCAAACCTTCTGCTCTCTGTTCCTGTCTGCTTTAGACAGTGCGGGGCTTCAGGGGACAACACGTGATGTTTTAATTTCTCAGAGCTAAGATGCCTTCCTCCCACATCCATTTATCTTTTGGAGACACTCGAAGTCAGAGAAGACTGGAGTTTGAAAACCCATCATTGTTTGAGAGGAGAAAGGCAAACTAATTTGACTTTGCCTTTGAAAATCATGGTATTTCTGTTAGATAAAGGTGAAGCAGCCACAAAGCAGCCGTGCATCCTACGAGACCTGCTGGATCACTGCAGAAGGGCCTGTGGCATGATTCTGCTCGGTGGTGCGATCTTTACTAGGTGCCCCTTGTCACTTTCAGAACCGGCAAAGACCTTTGACAGAGCCACCTGTCTAGACTGGTGTTTAGCAGACAAATGGGTATAAATTAATTCTCACTGAGCTTCTAAGGAGCAGGAGTGTCCCTTAGAAGCATTTCTATTTGTGAGCAAGAGAATTGTTGAGAACACATGCTCTGGTAACTCAGGGCAGAAAACTACTTCTTAGGGGCTTAGAAAGACCCCAAAGAGTCACAGTGATTGAAACGCGGTTGCTGGATTGGAAGCTTCTCTGGGAAGACTGCTCTCTTCTCACCTCCCGTCGTCTGCTTCCCGTCGTCTGCTGTGGTGCCTTGACATGGACCTCGTGTAGCGGGGAGATGCCTAATGTTTACTGATCTTAATCAGTTCATTTCTCTTCACAGGGGTCAGGGGTAACAAGTATCAGCCAGGAGAGGCGTGGAAGCGTGGTGGGCTTGAGGGCATCGGCCCCTCCTGAGTTGGGACAGTTTTATGACAGGCTCCTCTGTGTTCCATCACTAGCTCCCGTTGCCTGGTCAGCTCCACAGCCCCCCTCCGAACAGGCGCATCGGGTTTGGTTGCAAAGCACTTAAGAAGCTCAAGGTTAAAGGGAAGCCCCTTATTTATTTGGGACTGAGTCACTCACACATTCACCCATTCCTGGGCTCAGCCCCACATACCACGTGATTTAACAGGCGGCGGATTTCCAGTTACCCTGGGAGATTTTGAAAATTTTAATGTGAATAAATGCAGTTACATGAAGATCACGTTGAAGGAGAAGTTCATGTTTACATATTTCCCCCCCAAAGCACTTCCTCATCCTTTATCTCGTTTATACATCCTTAGCCCCTCAGAAATGACTCATTTTCTGTCTTACACAGGATCCTTTTTAGAAAGTGCTCTTTGAAGTTAAAACAGTTGAAAAGCTAAAACTTTCAGAATGAGGACTAGTCTTGGAAAATCTGACTAAACTTGCATCGGATACATTGACAAAGAAGAATTGATTCAAATTGTGCCAACATGTAGTGTTTATTTCTTAGAAATAATAGTAAATTAGGAACAATAAAAAAGAGAGAGGTGTATTTTGAATATATATATATCTTTTTGAAAACCACTGTGTGTTGCCTATTAACCTTCTTGGGAACGGACTCCTGTTCCTGTTGAGGCTTGGTGACACGTCCTGATGCCCGTTGCTCTAGCCCCAGATGAATAGTAAGTCTCCGGAAAGGTACTTACAGTCTGTAATACTATTACCACTCGGTCTGCTGTGGGGCCCCTCAGTCATTTTTTCAATTAAAAAAGGCCCAATGCTCTATTAACCTTCTGTCTGCTGCTCCATCCTTCATATTGCCATTGCCCTGAGATGACGAGCCATGTACTAAAAAAGGCATATATTACTGTAAGCCACCTCTGTGTTCTCTGTCATTAGAAAGATGAAGTATCGTTTTTTCATTAAAAAATACGAGACAGTTTGTCATACTCACAACTGCCGAGCCTGTCTGCAATCTCTTTGTTATGGGACATGAGAGGTGACTCCCACCACTGCCAGTCCCGTGGGCTGGAAGCTCTACTGAGCCACTCCCCATAGGACATGGGCCAGTGGAGGGTTTTGTCCTCAAGAGGCAAAGCTATGACCTATTGACATTTTTCTCTTGATAACCGCTCTCAGGTGAAACACTGGCCTTGGTTTTATCAGATGCCTGAGCAGTAAATAAACCTGCACACTTCACACCACCCACAACTGCACAGAAAATCAGGTGGCTTTCTGAGTCCTCTTCCTGCCTTCTCATGTAGGAAGCAGCAAACCACTCAAGGAAGCACAAGGTCACTTTTGGCCAAGATGGCAGAGTAGAAGGATGTTCGTAGCTCACCCTCACCCACAAATACACCAAACCTCACATCCACAGACCCACCCAGGCAACCAGAGCATCTGCTGAACTCCAACAGAACATCACCCTCTTCAAAAGACAAAGACGCCAAGAATCTGGTAGGAGAAAAGGAAAAAAGAAAGAAGAAAAAGCAAAGGAAGCACGAGGTCTCAGCCATACATTCTGTGCTGTGGATCCTCCCACTTCCAAGTCTTAGAAGAAGCTGCCCAGAGTGACCAATTTGATCAAGTTACCGAAGTTCGAGTCGACGTAGACATTAGCAGACCCAGGTGTCCAGAGTCCGGCCATCGTTGTTATGTCTCTGGCACCAGGTGACAGCCATTTAGGGTCAGTGTCCTGGCTTCAAGTTTCCAGAGTACTCAAGGAATTGCCTTTCTTTTCCCAAACTTTGGGGGAAACGTGCCAAGACCACTGGGTCTTTGGAAGCGCACCTTGGCTACACTGACGCGGGTGTGGGAATAGGTTTGATCATGACTATTGTTAAAACCAGTCAAGTTGCACCTGCTGGATTCCATGTGACCCTCTGCCTGTACTCCCAACCAACCATCCCTCTCTGCATCTCCCTTGCTCTTTCCACTTCAGAGTCTCAGGACTTCCTAACCCCTCCAGCCCCTCTGTCAGAACAGACTCATGGGAGAGAAACTAGCTTCTCATTCGGTTTGTTAAACATTCATGGACCATGTTGATTGGCACCATGGCTAGTTTATGATTTCTGACCTCACTTGTGGAAACTGAAGCAGTTCTTTCATTCATCTCTAATTGAGCACCATTCCTGGGCCACTTGTGAGCTCTTCCAAACCCTGCTCCCCTTCCCCATGGAAGGGACAGATTGTCATCTTCTAGCTTCCCTGTGTCAGATGCTGGGGGAGGTAGGTTTGTGTAGTGGTTTACTTCCTCAATGCCTCTCTGTCCTACCTCCGCACTCCTTATGGCTTTCAATCATCTCTCTCCTCCATTCTAAGGCCACTGTGTTTATTTCAGCCCCTTCAGCTTCCTTCAGGACTTGGCTCCAAGGACTTTCACTATACTCTCACTCCTGTATCTTCCATCACTCCTTCTCCATTGGCTTGGTCCATTGGCTTTTCTCCTGTTAACATCAATGAGAAGATCAACACAACACTCCTTCCTTCCCATCCAGTGGATGGCTGTAGCTAACTCCTACCAGCTCACAAGAGCTGACTGTTAAAATGTCAGCAATTTTGTAGGACAGTTGACATCATGTTGGTAGCTTGAAATCAGCCATGAGTATTTACACTATGGACATCTCAGGGCTTTATTTTTGTATCCTGAGAATTGGTTGTTAAAATTTACGAGCATATCACTACTCCCACCCCCATGTTCCCAACCACCAGCATATCTCCCCTTCTCTTTAAAACCAAAGTTCTTGAAGGAGTGGCTTATACCCCTCTACCTCCCTTTCCCCAGATTACATCTGCTATCTCCAAAAGCAGTGAAGCTTTTGTCTCCACTCTTAGCAAAAGTCTCAGCCAATCTTAACACTGCCTCATTCGGTGCACCATTCTCATCTGGAGACCCTCGCTTTCCTGAGTCTCCTTTGTTTGATGTGACACTCTCCTGATCACCCTCCCTCTCTGATCACTCTTTATCTTGTCCTCTGGGTCCTGAGATGCTGTCTGTGTGCTTCTTCCCTTGTCTCTAGAGTCACCAATCTTATCCACTCCAGGATGTCAAATATGACCCACACCCTCTTGATTTCTGTAGCAGATGCTGTACGTACACTGCACCATGTCTGCTCAGCCCGCTGGATTTTAACGCACCGGTCCTGAACGTCTCCCTGTACACCTTAGAATGCTCTGGGTGCCTCTGTACTTTCCTGCTAAAGCTGTGGCAGGCCATGCCTCAGTGCAGGAAGTATGGAGGAGTTAACAATTCCTGGGTGCAGCCCTCAACCAATGGAGGGATGTGGTAAGTGGGTAAATGTTTCAGCTTCCCATCTTTAGAGGAATCGTTCTGTGGTGGTTACTACTGTGTAACCTCAGAGAGTCTCCAGTGAGACTGAGCTCCAGTTGCCCCCTGAGACAAGCAACTCAGTAACACACCCTTTACTGGCTTTTCTTCATTCCCCATCTCACTCTCCCCTGGCCTTTGCTCCCTGGTGTCACCTCCCAACTAAACTACCTGTGCCCAAGTCTGTGCCTCAGGTTCTCTTTTGGGGGGACCCCAAACTAGAATACTCCATGACTGAAATTTCAGTGCCAGACTCACTTCAGAGCTCCAGACCCGTAGCACCGATAGATGTATATTATCTCAAGGTCAACATGTCCCATGATGCCTGCTCCTGTCCCTCGGACACTCTCTACGCTCTGGATTACTCCATGACAGTACGATCCCCTCAAGTTCCTAAGCTAGAAATCCCACAGATTTTTTTTCTCTTTTATTTCGTCTACCTCAGATTACTCACTAAGACTTATAACTTTGAAATGACTCTCAAATTTGTCCTCTGGGCTGAGGAGAAATTGGTGGAAAATCCTCAATTCACCAGAGGCTCTTCTCCTCCAGCAAAGAAATTATGCAAGCCTCCACCTGGCATTCACAAAACAAAAAGGTCATGAAGGTTTTGCAGGTGCAAAATGCTCTCAGGACATTGGAAAGAGTGTGTTTTCTCTACAAGTACGTGTACTGTAGCTGAGTTGTCTTCTTCCTTCTTCACAAGAAGTGGCTGCTGGTTCAGATACGAAATCACAGAAATTGTGGCTTAGTTTGATAAGCTTTGTTTTTGAAATACCAACCAATTGAAGAAGTAATTATTGAAGTATGGTAAATAACAACTGTTGCTCATTGGATCAATCTTGCTTCCTCAAACTTCTGCAGGCTAGGCTCCTCTTATCAGCGCTGGGGTCCTGGCATGTGCTTAGGTAGAAGTGATAAGTGAATGCATGCTTCTGATGCTCTAAAGCTCTAACTGCCAGGGCACTGCTCTATCTTCAGAATTGCTAGACAAGAAGTATCATTTCATCAAATATCACCATTGAAGTATGGCAGCCCTTCCCCAAAAGACTACAATTTTCTAGACCCGCAGTTGACCCCAGATTCCTCTTGAGACAATGATAATCCTTCTCCCAGGAATTTGCAGTTGAGATCCAGACAGGCTGGCTCACTTAGTTGCCATCTCTGGCCCTGATGTAGCACTGTTAGTCAGCGCCAATTTTTTGACTGTTGAGGCTGCCATATTGGGGCAGCCATTTTGAGGCAACGATCAGTGATTGGCATTGACAGGCACCAGACAAGCCAAATTACAGAAAAAAGCAGAAGAAAGATGCAGAGAGAAATGTAAGTGACCACTCAAGAGACTCCAGAGAGAGGCAAATTCTAGTTTTTTGACATAAACATTGCTGGAAGAACATCCTTACACATGGACATCTTTCCACAGCTATGATTATTTCTTTGTGATAACTTTCTATAAATGGAGTTTCTGAGTCAAAGAATATGTACATTTTAAGGATTTTGATATATGTTGCCAAATGATCCCTGAAAAAGGTTTGTATCAATTTCTACACCTATTGATAGTCTGTGTCTGAGTCCTTGTGTTGTGATACTTCCTAGACATTATCCTATACAAAAAAAATTGGGCACAATTTGAAGAAAATAAACATACATTTCAGAGGAAAGGAGATAAAAATGGTTATTTAATATATGGAATGATGCCCAGACTCACTTATAATAGAAGAAATGCAAATTGAAAATATCTTGAGATTCCACTTTTTACTCATCCATTTGGTAAGTTCCAGAAACTTGATATCATACTCTGCTGGCAAGGCTGTGGAGAGACAGGCACACTCATGTATTTTGGGTGGGTGTGTAAATTGATAAAACCCTTAGAGAAGGCAATTTGGCAGCATTTTCTGAATTAAAAATGCATATATCCTTGGTACCAGCAATTTCACTTCTTGGAATTCATTCTACAGATACCTTGGCCTATTTGGGAAATGACGTATGTTCAGGGTTATTCATTGCAGCATTGCTTGCGAGAGTAAAAGACTGGAAACCATCTAAATGAATTATTGCACACCTACACAATAAAAAGCTACGTAATGATAAATAGAGAAGTTTTTGATACACTAGACATTAAAAGTTGTCTAGTATATATTGTTAAGAGGGAGAAGCTATGTTTGTGAAACTGTATATATAATATGCTATGTTTTATTTAAAAGGGAGGAAAATAAATGATAATGCATACTGGTATTTGCTTGTGTATATGTATATAAACTCTGGACATGTACACAAATTCTCATAGAAGTGGTTGCCTGTCTGGGATGTGGTGAGCCCTAGGCAGATGGAAGACAGGGGTGGTAGAAAGACTCGTAACTGTATTCTTTGTTTTTTGATTTGGGGACCATGTAAACATATTTACTTTTTAAACAAAAAATAAAATGAAAAAAATGCAAAAAACCACTCACTTTTGTACAATTAAAATTTTTTTATTTGCCTTTAAATATTTAGTGAATTTGAATATTTTTTATAAGCCTATTGGCCATTTGCATTTCTTATTTGGGAATTATGCCATTGAGATCCATTGATGATATTTTTAAAAATTCAAATTTCTTTTCTTATTGATTCTAAGTGCATCCTATAGCTTAAGAATACTAACCTCTGTCTCTCACATTTGTTTCTTGTTTTCCCCAGTTTGTTGTGTATTATTTAAAGTTTAACAGTATTTGATTAGGTATATTGGAGTTTAAAATTCTTTATGGAATTGAGTCTATCTGTTCTTTTATTTGTAAACCTTCCTTTGCAAGCATTAGAAAATTTTCTGTTCTAAGATGAGATATTCACCTATGTTTTCTCCTAGTTCTTCTAAGGTTATTTTCACGTAAATCCTTAACTCTTTTGGAATTTGTTTTTACGTACTGTACAAAGCTAGAATAAAGCTTTTCTTTTTAGCAGATTGCTAGCAAACAACCCAAACAATTTATTGGCTAAGTCATCCTTCGCCCACTAACTTGAAATGCTGCCTTTATCATAGAGGAAATTATTTTCACTCATGGGCCTGTTAATGGACTTCCCCTTTTGCTGCTCCACTGACCCACCTAGACCTGCACCAGACCACCCTGACCCTCGTTAGGAAACCACTGCGTTCTTCTGAGCTCAGAGCCCTGTGCCTCCACACAGCACTTGCTGGACCGTGGGCAGCATCCCCGTGGCGTGGTCCTCACATTCTCTGGTGGGGATGGGTGTGCTTGCCCTCCGGCTCCCGCTGTATCTCAAGGGCATTCTTCCCTTCCCTGCCAATCCCTGAGCCCTTCAAATATTAGTCTGTATCGTCTATTTTTTATACTTCCCCCATGCGTCTACCATCCGGCAGAGCACACAATTCTGGTTTCAACTGTGGAACAGTAGAGATTCCAGCTTGGTTGCTTAATAGCATTTTTATATTATCTGGGAAAAGAAACTTACCCACTCTGACCCTCAGAATCTTTGCTGTCAAAACAAAGATAATAATCCTTACCTCATAAAGTTAGTGTGAGGATTAAAATAAGTAATACTCTTAAACATTCCTGGCACAGGCCCTGGTGCATAGGAGGGCCTCAGTGTGGGCTCATTTGTCCATTCATTTAAGGTTCTTGTTCATCAAATATAAATGAATGTTTTGATTGATTCATTCTGTCTCCATCATCACGAGCTTGGCTGTGCTAAATTAACTTCTTCTGTAACAGCTTCTTAGGCAAGGGACTAGGCAAGCCTGCCGATGGACTCCAGACGGCTTAAAGCCAGATAAGATCTCAGACCACCTTCAGTTGGGGTTTTGACCATTTTGGGGTGTTCACAGAGAGGACAGGATAAAGGGCACTGAGCTTGGTGGGGAAGCAGGAGGCTCTGATGTGTGTACGTGCATATATGCATGTGTATGTGTGTGTATGTGTTTCTATACACATGTACGTGCGTATATTTGTGTATGTATGTGTTTCTATGTATTTAATGCATTCACTTTTTTTGTTTGTTTCCAACAGTACAGAGAGTACAGGTTCTGGAGATGCAGAGAGAGTTTTGGGTGCTCGCAGGTATGTGTTCTGCTTCATGCTCTCTCTCCCCTCCCACTCTCTCCTCCTGCCTCTCATTTTCTCCCTCCCACACCTGTGCTCTCTCCAGGAGACTCAGTGTCTCTGTGGGAGCTACCAGAGTTTCTAAGCTCAGCTGTCAGTCAAAGATCCATTCTCCGGAGAGTGCGGTGGAATCTGTCGGTGTCAGGGAAGAGGGTGGGAAAGCGGGAAGAGGCACAGGAGTCAGATGTGAATGTGCATGAAGCCAGGGCCCCCGGGGCGGCGAGAAAGGCTCCCTGACCTCCAGCACAGTTGTTTTCCCCTTCTTCTGCCAGGCTCCTGCAGACACTGCTCACTCCCGGATTCACCTCTGTAATCGTGTGTCTGCATATCTGTTTTCTCACTAGGTAGTCAGCACCTCACGCCACGTGTTGATTACTTTCTAACCCCTTGATCCTAGCACAGTGCCTGGAATATAGTAGACACTCAGTAAACACTTGCCGTATGAACGAGTGAGTGTGTGGCTGTGATGTATGCTCTGTGGCCCAGTAGAGAGTTTCTACAGTGCTATGTGACCTTGTCACTCGCCGCTTCTCGTGTGGCACAGCCAAGGATACACTGTGCTCCCTAAATGAATCAATTGACCTGTTCCTGAGTGTCAGGGGGTGGCTTTGAGAAACTGAGCTTGGTATCTTCTCTGGCTTAATCACAATGGAGCGTTGCATCCTGGCTCTGGGACTCTGTGAAGGTGAAGACAGTGCAGGTGCATGCAGTCTGCCCTGCCTCTCTCCCCAACCAAGATGAAGAATCTGCCTCGTAGTTTACAGTTGTTTTAAAGTAGGGGCTTTTAGAATAAGATCAAGGGAGCCTGAGTCCTGCATCAGTTACCTAAGTGGCCCTGAGCAACAACTTGACTGCTCTTTTCAGTACTTTTAACGTGGGAAGTAGAACCTTCCTCAAAGGGCTGGTGCCAGGTTTCGGTGAAATAGCACTTGGGAAGTGGTGAGCACTGTGCTGAGCAAACAGTAGGCACTCCGTACATGTTAGCAGTTATGACTAAGCTACATCAAGGTGTTAGTGAAAAGCCTGTATTGGAGTAGATGAAAGTGTGTGGGTGGGGAGGGAGGGGTGGACAGAGAGAGGGAGGGAGGGCAGATCGCTGTTGCGCTTTCCCTCACTGGCTCTGGGACGCACACCGTGTGACTAGTGAGCATCACTTAGAGTCGTTTCTGGCACTGCAGAGCGGGTGTAAGTCCAGGTACAGGGTTCTTTTCCAGGCCTTATAGTCACCGCCCACGAGAGCTCTCAGCTAGGTCACTGAGACTGTTTACTGCTCTCTTCTGTTTTTTGGATCCGAACAAAGTCCTAGAGATAGAATGATTTCCATACTGATCGCTCAGAGCACATTGATCGAACACCTACTGTCTGCCAGGGGACCGAAAGATGATTTAAGCACAGTGTCCACCCCACCCTGAGGAGTTCCCAATCTACTTGCAGAAACAAGGTTAAAAACTCAGAAAAAGCTAAATCTTCATCCAAGGGTTGAATCACAGCTCAAAACATCCTGCCGCGAAGGCAACGCATTACCTCCGTCCGGTCCAAAGGAGGGAGCGACCCAGGCGGAGGGCGCTAGTGAGAGACGACTCCCTGGACAAAGAGGGTGGGTGGAATCTGGACCCCAGAGGAGGATGTTCTAGGGGGAGCCGTGGGGAGATGGAAGCTGTCTTCTAGTGGCAGAGGGTAGACCATCCTGAATGGAAAGGAGAGTCCGTGCACAGGAGGAGAGAAGCCTGGGCAGGCGGGCCTTCCACGCTGAATCTGGGAATCGGGAATATATTTGGAGCCACGTGTGGTTTTTGAGCAGGGAAGCGACTCGATGCATGTGACATTTTCCAGAACTTCTACTAAAGGTTTTCCTGAGGATTCACACCTCCGCCGTGAATGTGAGACCCACACTTGAGAGAGGCCGGGGGCCCCTACCCGGAAGCTTTTCCTGCATGTCCAAGGCCATTAGGGCCTGGCTGCTGCTCACTCAGCCCCGGGTTCTGTTTTCTCAGGAGCTGTTTTCTCACATCTTTTGTGGCATTAAAAAAAAAAATAAAAATCATGGTTTTATTTGGTCTTGCAGCAGCTCCCTGCAGAATGAGGAGCATGAGTGACTTGCCCGGTTTACATATTAAGTTAGTGTCAGGTCTGGGGCGCTCCTGGACTCACATCCAAATTTCCTGAGCCCCAGTTCAGGGCAGCGGCTCCCACAGCAAGCTGTTCCTGGAGCCATGCCTGGTCCTGAGCGTTAGATACAAAAAGCAGGTATGAGCTGAAGTTTTTGCCTTACGTCACCAGAATAGAAACAGTTTTCCCCCAGATTCGTCTTCAAAATAGCTGGCAGGCATTTAGGAAATGATTCAAATGAGAAATGGTAGTCAAGGCACCTAAGAAAAAGTTACCTTCAACTCCTCACCCATCCCAATAGGCTAAGGTTTGTCCATGAACCTCAGTTTGGGACTGGTGGCCCGCAGGCAGGAGCCAAGCAGACAGTTGGCCATTGGACTCCCAACAGGAACACCCTGTCCAGTGGGCCTGATGGCAGTAGGGGGAGAGAGGGGGGTTTATTGCTGAGAGTACATGGTTACCATGGCTGCAACTGGCTAGGCAGACTCAGGGCCCCCCTGAATCAACCTGAGAAAAAGCCCATTTACCCCTCTGTGGCCCTTTTCAAGCCAGTTCTGGAGACCATCCAAGAAGCTAAATAAATAGGAAAGCCAAGAGACAGCAACCCAGTTTGGCAATTAGCCTGCATCAGGCCAGGAAGATGGATCTTCAACTTCAAGGAAATTGGCAAGAAGAGCAGAGGGAACCCTTACATTTTTCTTTCCCATCCTGGGTCTCTTTCCAGTGAGTTGAAAAATCTATTTTGCAAAATATATGGGCCCAGAAAGAACCCAAACCTAAGGAGAGTTTTTGCCATTTGATGTATCGCCCCCTTTATTTAAAATGATGAAAGAGAAAATGTTTTTCAAAGTGACATCATTTATCTTATGATAATCAATGAAACTTCATAAACTAATATATTAAAGAAAACATCTAAGTTCAAACCAAGCAAAAATGCAAGAGGTCTTTGAAGTGACCCCAGGGCTCTGAGGGGGTGTGCAGTGGTCTACTCGGTTCCCCCTTCTGAGGTCTGTTGTGCTGGTCCTTTAATTTTCTGGCTCCTCTTTCCCGCCAGCCAGGAGGCTGATCAGTAATAAACCACTGGGCCCATCGCTCCCGGCCCTTCCCTGCTCGTACTGTCATAAATACGAGCCCCACTTGACACCCTCTGCTTGGTACTGACCTTGACAGGACACCTCTGCCCACTTCTCTGGGCTCCCCTCTTTTCCAGGGAAGCTGGCCAAGCAGGTTTGATCTTCCTGGAAACCCTTGGCCAGTAGAACATGGGGCCTCAGGCAGAAGAGGGTTCATCCTTTCCCTGCATTGCTGTTCCAGGCCCATGCAGTTTGCTCATGTTCTCATGATTCCCCCAGCAGAGAGAAGGGGCTGGGAACAAGCCTCTCCTTCCCTCGCCCTCCTGCATCCTCCAGCCTGTGCCGGAGGCAGTGCGGCACGGCACCGGGGAGGCCCGCTTCAGGGTACTTTTCCATTTGCAGTAGTTTCTGACCCCGTTTGGTTTGCAGATGCCCCGAATGCAATGGAAAAGCTGCAGCGCCAGTAGTTTGCCTTCCTGTTAACTTCCCCAAAGGCCAAGGGAGGGAAGCTGCCTTGTTTGGAATAAGAAGGTGTGGAGGAAGGTTTAGCTTTATGGGGAAGCAGAGGGGTTGCGTCTTTCTGACTGTGATCCGAGGGCAGTAAAAGGCTTCCTCTCACCCAGTATCTTACTTCTCAAAACATCTCAGGGCCTGGAGCTTCCCCGTGGTGTTTATGCCATTGCTCTCCCTCTGCGAGAATACTGTGAATGGATGGTTTGAAGGGAAGGCCCAGTGTCTACTCTTTGGTACTAACACTTTCCTGGCAAAAGCTGGAAGAAAAGTTTCAGAATGGGCCCCTCTGTGCCCCTGCCTCCCGCTCCGTGGAATGATCTGGTTAGTGTGACCAGTGGCTAAAAGAACTGGTGTTGGGGGCACATACTGAGGCCATTTGCTCCTCCACATCAACCCAGGGGTTTGGGGCATGATTTTCTCCTCCAGGTCTCCTTCCTCCTTCCCTTCTTCTTCTTTTTTTTTGAGACTCAAGACTCCATGAAAAGGCCTAGATGTCTGTGCAGCTGGCTGTGGGGTGCTGCGCAAGGGAGGCAGTGGGAGACCATGGGAGAGGCTGTTTTTCCTTTCCCCCTCCCCGGCTGAGGCCCACCACGGTTTTCTCTGTAGGAGGATCATGAAGAATCTGCTGGCCTAGAAAACAAGGGCTCCCAAGACAGTTTCTCATCCATATAAAAGGGGACTGGACGTATTTGTCACTCTGCTGAGCATGAGAGTGACAAGGATACACGAGACTGGGGTCTGCAGTCAGGAGCTCGAGGTGACAGTAGGGAGGCAGTGGGAGCGGACCCTGTGGAGTCCAGTTGTCACGGGGCCAGTGTACTCGGGGTAGGAGGGGCGCAGCAGAGGAGCATCCAAGGCAGAGACTTAAGAGAAGACGTTGAGTCTCCTGAAGGTCCCTGAGCTCTACAAGGGTGTGGACTCTGCTCAGAAAGTATCCCAAGAGGGCTGTGCTCACGGGCAGGGAAGCATTCTTTTCTTGACCGTCTCCAGTTGGTGGTCGGGCCTTCGTTCCTCCATTCCCTCCAAAGTTACTAGGAATCCTCTGTGTTCCAGGGACCGTGTTGGGCCCTGAGGTTAGAAAGATGAGATGCTTGGATGGCGTCACCACGAGGTGACAAACATCAAAGGAAGGCGGGCAGAATCACAGAGAAGGCTGCTCTGACATTGTTGCTACAGAACCAGTTTCAGCAGCCCCGAACCTTCCAACTACTTATTTGTTGAATCCACTGGAGTTGCTATAGGCCCTGTTTCCAAGGAGCCTAATGTGGAAAACTGACATGTGAGTGGATGAGTATCAACAAATAATGCTGATGGTGGTCTGGGGACACAGAACAGTGGCACTGTACTGGACCTTCCCAGAACTACTTTCCACCCTTCTTCACCTGCTCTGGTCCTGAGAGTGGCCCTGGGAGATCTGCATCAGTGGGCTTCCTCGTCCTCTGCCTTCTAGCTGGGCTGGGACAGTGCAAGTCTCTGCCAGGAGATCAGGGGCTGAGATGAGAGTGAAGTCAGGGTATTTACTCCCTCCACCCCAACTTCCTCCTTGCATGGTCACCCTTTGGAGTGAGTTCTCCTAACAAAGGCTTTTGTGGGGCAGCCCTCTCCTGCAGCCACGACCACTGCTCTCTCCAGGCTCTGGAACCTGTTTCCTTCTCTAGCCCTTTTAGACCTAGTGATGGACCCTCTCTCTCTCCACCATGCTAACCTCTGGGGCTTTGCCCTCCTTTGCTGGTTTCCCTTAACCCTGTCCATACTTTGTAAGGGTCCCTTCATCAATTTCTCACCCAGGTACCCTGATCGAGTGCACCATCTGTTTTCCTCTGGGGCCTGGCCACGCGGGTCCCTGGGGCACACTTCTGCCCCATCATGATGCTAGGCAAATCTCTAAAATCCTATAAATGCATATGAAGTAGATGCTTGTACATCGCCGTGTCATACTTGGTCTCATAAGAACCCTACGGTGGAAGCAGAAGGGAAACTGAGAGCCCCAGGAGGAAGGGCTACAGCGGCTGAGGGAGTGTTGAGGCTGGCACCTTTGACCTTATGAATGTCAGGGAGGGGGGCCCTCCTCCGTCGGAGCCCTCTCTGATGCAGGGGCTGGTCAGCACAGCCTCTGTGAGCTGTCGCTGTACCTGCTGCCCCCCCCCGCCCCCCACTGCGCTGCAGAGTGAGAACTGCCGTCCCCAGCCCGCAGCCAGCCCTTTGTTCCACACTAACAACAAAGCGTGTTCTACGGGGAGCTGGGGGTTCCACTTCGATTTTCAGGACCTACAAATAACACTCTACAGCACATCGTTTGTTAGAAATTACCCAGAGTTCAGCTCTTCCGCGCTCATTCTGCTCCACGGAAAGCAGCCGCAGCAACAATCGATGGCTTTGCATGGTCTCTGACTGTCCACTAGCTCTTGTTTGGCTGGCTTTATTTTGCTTATGCCGTCCCAGCTGTGATTATCAATACGTGCGTTCAAACCGCCCCTGCCTGATTGTAGCCGTAGTAATAAGATTTGGTCGGGGGCTTGTCGATCTACCAGGCTCTGCGAGGTTACAGTCTCAGGACTGAGGGAGGGTGAGTGAGGGAGCAGGGAGTGGGGAAGGAGGAGGGGAGAGAGAGTGAGAGAGCTGAGAGGGGGCTCCAGGAGGAGGGAGGAGAGAGGAGGAGAAAGCAGAGTAGACTCACCACCCGGCAGGGCAGCTCACCGCTCCATTTCAAGCAAACTTGAATCCTAACCCATCCCTCTCTGAACTCAGGCTCTCCGCCTTCACACAGCAAACCTCTCTCTAGAGCCAGCTGTTCCCTGTCACCCCTTCAAGCCTTTAAATACAGGCAGATAAACCCCACGCCTTCCAAGATACAAGAACATGTTCAAGCAATTACCACGGCTTTATGATAATGCAAGTTCAAGGGGCTTATGCGTCGCCGGGTCTGGAGGAGAGAAAATGAACTCCTGAATCTTTCACATTGTCTTAAAAAGTCTTAGAGCAAAAAGGAAATGTTTTTCTGGTCGAATGGGGGTAAGGATGGGGACTGTGCCACCAGCTGATTTGCAGTTCCCAGGCTAGCCTGAAATTTTGTTTCAAATCTTCAGTCAAGCCCATGTTTCTTTAGCAAGCAGCATCACATTTCAGTTATGCAAATGTTCTTCCTCAGTTCTCTTGTAACTCACCTAAGCAAATGCTTAAATTTGTGATTCTCTTGGATGTTCAAAACTGGCCAATAGCTTGTCTGGGACACTAGGTGGGCCTAAAAATATCTTGGGGCATGTGGGTGAGTGTTGTGTGTTATGTGCGTGAATATTGCTGGGCAAGTTATAATTCGAGTCTGACATGGCCAATAGAGATATGCAGAATTCAACCAGTTATTACATTAATATCCATACAAGTTGCATAGCCCTAACAGAGGAGAAGAATAAATAATAAATCAGGACAGAATGGAGTGGCAAATAGATTTTTGAACCCAATCAAACATACAGTTACCTGAGGAGAGGTTATAGAAACTGCATGACTTGAAAATTAGCTAAAATTGCAACCTGGGGAGAACCAGATGATGTGACCACTCTATTCCTTGAGTTTGGAAAGCCAGGAGCAGTGACTGCAAACATGGCTTTAGCCTGGATGCTGGAGTTGCAGACAATAATCTGGTCAAATATTGGTTAATACCCTTGGTCATTTAAGAAGCCTCTCTAATAGAGAGAGAAAAAAAAGGCCTGGGAAGATAACCCTCAAATTTGTTTAGGACAAAACTGTTTCCTTAGAGTGTATGTTTTAACCCAGCAGTTTTTAAAATTAAAAATATGAACATTTAAAAGAATCAAATTGGTAGCAGGGGTGTTTTCATATTAGGGAATGCTTTGTGTATTTGTTATCTTCATTTTGTAACGTTGAAGAGAATTTGTCTTCATAGAAACAGCTCAGTCCTGTAATCTTCATTTAAAATGAAACTGAGTGATTCATGAGGCTTATGATGTTCAGTGGAAGTCTTATAAAATTAACACACAGGGTTAAAACATTTAGGAGAACCTAGGATTCACCATACTCGTAAGTTTAATTTATTAGATTTGTAAGAATGTAAGTATCTGGGAGGTTTTTGTTTATTAAATCAGTCAAATGAGGTGCTCAAAAAGGAAAGAGACCATAGTACATTTATAACTGCAGTTTAAAATGTTAAAAAAAAATTTAACTTTAGAAATGGAATCCACCATGCATCAAAGTCTCCTTTAAAGTGGTTATTAAAATGTGTGAGACTTACACATACAATAATGAGATTTATCAGTTAAATGTAAAAGCCTAAGTTAGAAGCAGGTTTTTTAATTTGGCTCTTTAAGGAGAAACAGGAGAACATAATGGGTAAGAACTTGGTTGTTGGAGCCAAACTGCCAGGGTTTGAAACCAGCACTGCCATTGAATTGCCGTGTGATCCTGGGTGAGTGGAGTCACCTGGCTGTGCCCCAGTCTTCTCACCTGTAAAATGGGCATGCTGACATTAATAGCAGAATATTAATAGAGCATTAAATAAGACAGTAGATGTAAGCTCTTAGATAGTCTCTGCTGTCTAATAAGAACTCATTAAATGTTAGCATTTATCACTAATAAACTGAAAATCTTATTTCCAAAACAAAACTTGAAACCATTTTTTCTGCATACAAAAACCCACCTATGAGGACATCAAATACCTCACACAGTGACGTGTGTGTATATATATAAGGTGCTTTTGACATAATCCAAAGAAGTCCTTTGAAATATGAAAAAATTCAGTCTCTTAAGCCTTTTCCCCTCTTAGTTCTGAGTACTTGGCACTAACTTGCTTAACTTGTCTGGGCTGGTCAAAAGTCAGAAGTGCTGGTGCAGGGGCACCATCTCTATATGTGGCTCCAGCCACTGCCTCTGCTTCAGTGGCATCTGGGAGCCTCAGACATTTCTGATCTGAGGATCTCTGCCAGAATCAGAACATGGCGTTATGGCTTCATTAGCACCCAGTCATGTCTAGTAGCTAAGGATTCAGGAATAACGTAATGACCTAAAGTAATGCGGACTTGATTGTACTTATTGTTCTTATGATTTGGGAGACCCTTGCAATAATAACCCTCTGGCTTCCCAGCTCACTTTATTAGACTGATCTTTAGTATCTTTACCCAAAGCAGCACATGGAAGCAATCCCATGCTCAGAGAGTCTCTCCAGTCTTGAGCTTCAAATTTTGGCAATGGACTAGTACTTCCAAATAGCTACTAAGTTTTAGAATTCTCCCCATGAACCCAGGAGACTTAGCTTATAAGTGTCCCTTTCTTGCTCCAATAGTTTCGAGTCTGTGCATTTTCTTGGCCTCTGCACAAATTTGAAGTTACTTGGAAGAGTGGGAATGTGTTCTTTCCATGAGGCGTGCATGGAGAGGCTGGTAAAGAAAAGTGGTGAAGATTTGGGGCAGGAAGAAAGAAATTTTAGCCTTGGGGTTAAATATAAAATTATTCGGAATACAAACTCAGCTGATAGGTAGCACCTAATGCAACTCTGGAAAAATCCTTCCAATTGCTGAATTCAACCAGAGTCCACCAAGAAATTAAAGACTAAGATACACAGGTGAACAAAAAAGAAAAGAAAAAAAAAAAAAAGGGAGAGCCAGGCAAACTCCACTCTCTTCACTAGTGCTTTGTTCTGTTTCCATCTTAGCCTCAGCTAGCCCCCAAACCTCCCATCTCTGTCCCTTAAAGCGTACACTCACTTACACATATTTACTGTGATTTTTTTCTGCATAATATAGTCAACCAACAAATCTATTTTTATGCTACCCACCTTCAAATGTGAAAGACAACTGTACTTAAAATTACAGTGTTGTGAAGTTGAATATCATCTTAATCAAATGCCCTGATTTTACAGATGGTGGAACTGAGGCCCAGAAGTCATCGGTAACTTACAGATGAGAATTCAAGGCCTTGTGTTTCAGGGCCCCTTTCTGTCTACCATATTTGTTTGCTGGTTCAAGGATACAATGAATACAGTTTTTTTTTGGGGGGGGGAGGTGATTAAAATTGTTTTGGATCCAGAAAGAGGAGGTAGTTACACAACAATGTGGATGCACTAAATGCCCCTGAGTTGTGCACTTTAAAATGGTTAATTTTATGTCATATGAATTTCACCTCAATAAAAACATCTTAAAAAAAGAGAATACAATGAGAATGGATTATGCCAGAGCCCATTATTAATTGTATAGGAATAAATCCACTTGAACAGTGTCAGCCCCCGAAGGTGAGTGTTATTAATTCAGCCCCCCAGTATCATGGTGGTCCGCTGTACAGCACTGGGTAAATAAGGCTCTGTGTGTTGGCTTTCATCTCTCTTCAGTTTTAAGACCAGCACTGTTGTTTCCAGGGTACTGTAATGTCGGGGAATTACATTTAAGCCATCCTTAACTCCTCTAGCCCACATCGATCTTTCGCTTTTCTGAAACTCCAGCACTTACAGCCTGAACCAGATGATTTAGAACTTAATTATGTTCTATCTGGTGCTGTTCTTTAATTGTTTGATGTAGGATAATCTTGTCTTGCAGTAAGACTCGAAGAACTTTGAAGTTAGAGACTCTGTCTTACATTCATTGTGCATTCATGCATTCATCCATGCGTGCATTTAATAAACACTTTTCGCCACCGGTTATGTGCCAGATAAAGAGAGTGTGATGCATCAATGGGATGACAAGGAGTTCAGGGTCTGTGTACTCCCCTTGGGGCGTGGTGGCACACGGCACACGGGTACACCAGCATCTAGGCTTACAGTTGACTCTCACTCCAGATTCTCTCCTCTTGGGTCCCCTATTCCGGGGACTGGCACCACAGCTTTCATCTGAGCATCAGTTCTCCTTCCCGGTCACCTTCTCGTGTCCCTCTTTGTCTC
Source organism: Camelus bactrianus (assembly GCF_048773025.1). NCBI lineage: Eukaryota > Metazoa > Chordata > Mammalia > Artiodactyla > Camelidae > Camelus > Camelus bactrianus. The sequence goes on along the minus strand of NC_133568.1, from coordinate 16,531,176 downwards.
TGTCCCCACTGATGCTCCCTGGCTCATCTCTCGCCTGCACTCTGCGGTTGCCTTCAACCTGATCTCCCTGCCTCCAGTTCCACCCTCTGCTCTCATCCTTTCCTTACTGCAGTCAGAAAGATCTTTTTCAAATGCAGATCTGAGTCCATCACTTCTTTAATTTAAAAGGTCCCACTGGCTTCTCAGTGCCCTTAGGAGAGATGAATGAAGCCCAAACTCCTAGTCAGGCTGCTAAGCCCTTTGTGATTTGCACCTTTGTGGTTTCTCCAGTTTCATCTCTTCCCATCTCCCCCATCATCCATTGTAAGCTCTAGCTGAATTTTTTACAGATCCTCATGCTATGCCCAGCAATCTCTTTTTAAAACTTGTTTTTTTAATTGAAGTATAGTTAGTTACAATGTGTCACTTTCTGGCATACAGCATAATGTCCCAGGCGTACAATATATTCATTTTTGTATCTTTTCCACTAAAGGTTATAATGAGATATTGAATACAGTTCCCTGTGCTATGCAGAAGAAATTTTTAAAATTATTTTTATATATAGTAGTTAATATCTGCAAATCTCGAGCTCCCAAATCTATCCCTTTCCACCCCCTTTCCCCCAGTAACCATAAGCTTGTTTACTATGTCTGCGAATCTGTTTCTGTTTTGTAGATGAGTTCATTAGTGTCTTCTTTTTTCTTTTTTTTTTAGATTCCACATATGAGTGATAGCATATGGTATATTTCTTTCTGTTTCTGGCTTAATTCACTTAGAATGACAATCTCCAGGTCCATCCACGTTGCTGCAAATGGCATTATTTTATTCTGTTTTAATGGCTGAGTAGTATTCCATTGTATAAATATACCACAACTTCTTTATCCAGTCATCTGTTGATGGACATCTAGGTTGTTTCCATGTCTTGGCTATTGTGTATAGAAACAAATTTTTTTTTAATTGAAGTATAGTTAATTTACAATGTTTGTTTTAGTTTTTGGTGTACAGCATAGTGATTCAGTTATATACATGTATATGTATATATATATTTTTGTACATATATATTTTTTCATACTCTGTTTCATTACAGGTTACTACAAGCCATTGAATATAGTTCCCTGTGCTATACAGTAGGACCTTGTTGTTTATTCTGAACATAGTAGTTTGTATCTGCCAGGCTCAAACTCCCAATTTATCCCTCCTTCCTGCTTTTCCCCCCTGGTAACCATAAGTTTGTTTTCTATATCTGTGAGTCTCTTTCTGTTTTGTGAATAAGTTCATGTCAAGTTCTCAGATTCTGCATTTAAGTGATATATGATATTTGTCTCTGACTTACTTCACTTAGTATGATAATCATTAGGTTCATCCATGTTGCTGCAAATGGCATTATTTCATTCTTTTTTGTGGTTGAGTAATATTCCACTGTATGTATATGCGTGTGTGTGTGTGTGTGTATACACACACCACAACTTCTTTATCCAGTCATCTGTCGATGGACATTTAGGTTGCTTCCATGTCTTGGCTATTGTAAACAGCGCTGCTATGAACATTGAGGTGCATGTATCGTTTTGAATTGGGGTTTTCTCTGGATATATGCCCAGGAGAGGGATTGCTGGATCATATGGAAACTCTATTTTCAGTTTTTTAAGGAATCTACATACTGTTTTCCTTAATGGCTGCAACAATTTACATTCTCACTTACAGTGTAGGAAGTTTCCCTTCTCTCCACACACTCTCCAGCATTTATCATTTGATGGCCATTTTAATGATGGCCATTCTGGCCATCCTGGCCAGTATGAGGTAATACCTCATTGTAGTTTTGATTTGCATTTCTCTGATGATTAGCGATATGGAGCATCTTTTCATATGCCTATTGGCCATCAGATGTCTTCACTCTGGAGTTTTCTATCTGCTGGTTGCCAGCACTGTCTGACTCATCCTGCCACATTGGGGGCAAAGTGCAGGGGGTCAGCAGAGTTCAACCACAGCCATGCCCAGTGCCCATCAGGACCCTCTGGGCAGGCTGCACACGGGTGATCGGCTATGTAGTGTGGTTCCAGCAGTGCCAGAGGGCCCAGGTCTTCAAAAATGTCTTCTTCTGTCTGCATACCCCACCCCACGCCCCTTGGTGGCTCCCTCTCTTTAGCTCAAGGTTTGGTTGCAGGTAAGATGCTGACTGCTCCTTGGATGGACACCTGGTGGAGGTGACTGAGAGATGCCACATAGGGCTCCAGAGGTGTGTGGCGGGAAATCACAGGAAGACGCTGGGGTCCTCAGCCGGGAAAAGCGAGAAGGGCAGGGTACCTGGGCGGGGGGCTGGTGGGCAAGGTCAAAGCCCTCTTTTTCCCTCTCTGTGAGGTCCAGTCCTGACCACTCTTGGATGCTGCTCAACCAGGAGACACTGTGCGCTCTTCCTCTGAGTAGCCCAGGGTGGTGACCAAGAGCTGCCTCTGCTGAACTCAGTGACATCTGGTCCAAGTTCCTTCTGCCCTCAGTTAATCATGGAGAACGCTCCAGACTTGCTCTCAGGGTAGTCTATTATGGGATGCCAATACCAAGGTGGAGGATTTTCCCACCAGGGCCATAGCGTGATAAAAATTCTGAACTGGGACTACCTGAGACACACCCAGCGTTCCAGCCACCCCTTCACCACACAGAACATGCGGCAAAAGAACGAGGCAATGGGGCTCGCTTTCTGCTGGGAAGAGGTGGCTTTCCTTCATGACAAGAGCCTGCACTTTGCCCAGTGCAGAGGAGAGGCTGACGAACATTCCCTCGGGGCCAGCTGGCTCTTGCTGGGAGAGAGATGAGTCATGGTGCGTGTCTCCCAGGCTGGAGGGACTGTGCCATGCGGAGTCAGCCTCCTTGCAGCTTTCAGAGGAGAGCTCGAGCAAATGATCCCGGCCTAATCCCTGTAATCACCTAATGGGTGTTTTAAGTCCGGCTGGGTGATGCCTGTTCTTCCCTTTTCCAAATTACTTCCCGCCTCCTTTTCCTCTGTTCGGGGCTCCGGAGTCAGGAGTTTCTCACCAAGGGACTGTCAGCGGGGAGTGCCGCAGATTTCCCTTGGGACATCCCCTGCCCCAGGAAGGGAGTTAAACAGCTTCTCCTGCCGCTTCTCCACCTCCCTGACTATTAAATTGATCAGAAGGGAGATCAATGGGCCGGATTGAAATTTTATTTATCTTCGTCCCTCCATGGGGTGTCTCTGCTGCTGCTGCCTGCTCCCAGCTGTAAAAGTAATTCAGGAACTGGCTCCAGTGGGTGGTGAGTGAGAGAAGGAACTCTCAGCAGGAGCCAGAGGGGCCCCTTTTGCCTTTGTCAGCATTATACTGAATGATATCACAACGTGTAATTTTACATCAAGGCGTGTCAGAAATCAATAGGCCCCACGGGGGGTTGACAGGTGGGAGATGGGCAAACTGGGAGGAAGGGCGGGGAATCAGAGCTTGACCCAGCTTAGCCAGGGCTTTTTGCTTTAAACCTCCCTTATCATATCCTTACAACACAGGAAGAAACGTTCATCTCTTTAACGTCTGGCTTCCCCCACTAAACAGTGAGCTATGTGAGGGTGGAGACTGAATGAAGGAATGAGTGAACGAATGAATACGAAAGTAATGGAGAGAGACATGGGACATGAGGAGCCAGCTCATTTCATGCTGTAAACAGAAGCCACTGCGGGGAGGGGGAATTGGATGGAGGCAGTCAAAAGGTGCAAGCTTCTACTTACAAGGCAGATAAGTGCTAGGTACATGATAACGTGTAATTAACGCTGCTGTATGTTATGTATGAAAGTTGTTCAGAGAGTAAATCCTCGGAGTTCTCATCACAAGGAAAAAATTGTTTTTCTATTTCTTTTATTTTGTGTCCATAGGAGATGATGATGGATGTTCATTAAACTTCTTTTGACAATCATTTCATGATGTATGTAAGTCAAATCATTATGCTGTACTCCTTACACTTTTACAGCGCGACATGTCAATTATATCTCAGTAAAACTGGAAAATTTTTAAATTTTAAAAATGATTTATGTGGGCTGAGAATTCAGTGGGATGGAAACATAGCAGATTAAATGCACTTATATAACTACTGAAACGCTTATCGTAAAGAATGAAGTCATAACGGTCCAAAAAAGAGACCATTAAGTCCATCAATAATTTAGTCTGTCTTGGGGTAATTTGTCCATGCATTGGAAATTTGGATTAATTGCCATTGTGCCCAAACTGAATGAAATGACTCTGTATTTTGATCTTATAGAGGTGTTGCTTCTGGCTTACGTAGATACATCCTGGGTCAGGCTATCCATTCCCAGAAACAAACTCCTGCTCTCAATCACGTGGAGAAAAACCCTTGAAGAGAGTTCTGTTCTTCTTGGGGGTAGTTCTGCCCCAGCAGAGTTCCGGGAGCAGAGAGTGGGGAGTTATAAAGGTTTGATGGTGATGCAGGTTGGATCATGCCCTGCACAAATCTAACGGCTACCCACTGTACAACCCACCAGGACACAACCGTTGTACAGGAGGGCACAGCTCTCCAGTCCCAGCTCTCCTCTGGCTCTGGCAGATTCCCCTGATTACCTGCTCCTCCCTCGAGCGGGGTCACCTGCTGACCTGAGGCTTGGAGACTGGCCTGTCGCCTAGGAATTATTTTCTGTCATGGACGCATCACTTTTTCGTGATGGTTCAGCTTCTCTGCATAGGGCATTTGGGCAGATTAGTGGTTCTCCTCATTGGCTAGATTCTTGCTCGGGAAACAACATCAAAGCTGCCACATGGCCACTGAGTAAGCAAGAGCCCTTGCCGATCCTTCCTATCCAGTCTTGCATCCCAGCCCTCATGCCCTCAGACCTCACCTCTCCCAGGGATGAGCAGGGGCAAGACTCCAGCACAGGTGGATAGAGCATCACCAGGATGAAACCCAAAGCCCCACCCCCACCCCTGCCCTCTGCCACCAGCCACGGGGTCTGGAGCCCCTTCATTCTGAAGTTCATCCTTCCACCAGAGGTAGACTTCTGGGTCTCTAGCAAGGCTCTTCATACCTTCCAGGGACCCGCTCGGCTACTTGCCTCGCAAGTGACAGCCCCCTGGGGATGAAGGGGCACAAGTTTAGGAAGAAGAGGTTTATAGGAAAGAGGCATGCCAGGAATACCAGGCCTGTGAGGGCCCCTGGGGAAGAAGGCGCCAGGCTTCACAAAGGGGGCTGCAAAAATGCCTTTATCCTTCAGAAGAGGGACAGGGCAGTCTGGGGCCCAGGCAGTAGCCCGGATAAGGAAACTTCCTGGATCAGTAGGAGGATTTCAAGTTCAAGGGATTGTCCATTACACAAAAAACTGAGCAGCCCCTGATGCCAGCACCCGTCAGGGGACTGTTCCCAACTCACCCAGGATGACACACACACCTTTCAGAAGCCACGGGTTACCACCCCGTCCTGTTCCGCTTAAGTTTCCCCTTAGCCTCTTTGCCCTGAGATTTATTGTTCTACAGCGTTGTGTTGAATTGCATTTGAAATCAATTAGCACAGGTACTCAAAGATGGATGCTTAGGCTCTGAAGAAAGGTGATGAAAACATACCATTTAAATAGAAATCAATTTTCCTTTCATGTATTTCCTCCTTGCTGCTGCCCCAAAATTAATAGTTTTTAGATATTTGTGTGAAAGGGGAGCCTTCTTTCACATAAACCATTGGCGCCGCCGCCTCCTGCCTCCTTGCCTCTGCACTGGAAGGCATAACCCCCGCTTGTAATGTTCCTGCCTTGCCGTCTCCACGGAGATGCTTTATGCGGCGCGCTCATTTGAATACGCAGCAGTGAGGGGAGCTGGGTCAGCAAGGGGGTAATGCCTCTGGGCTTGTTGTGTTTTGTCAACAGCAATTATGAGGTGGGAGGCAGCCACTCCATTCCCACAATATCAAATGTCAGGGCAGCAGACAATAAAGTCCCTGAGACCCGCCCAGCCCTCTGTGCCTTGCTCTTGATCCGAACTCCTGCGCAGAGCAGTCAGGCTCTTGGTGAGGAGAGGCCCCCTGTAAGGCGATGTAAAGGAAGTGTTATTCTTGGGAGTCAGAACCTTTTCAAATGTCAGTATGAGAACTGCTGCAAAAAGAGAAAGAGAATTGGGGGGGGGGGGGCACCGGAGTCAAGTTAGAAGCCCTGGTCCCGTTTCTCCTTGCTCCTTGCCTACTTCTCCCTCCTGGGAGCTGGGGCACTTACTACAGTCCAAGCCTCCCATCAGGGATTTTGAATATTCCGTGTCTCTTGAGCTTCCTCCCCAACGGGCGAGGAAGGTGCTGTCATCATGCCCATTTTACAGATGAGGAGACTGAGGCACAGGGCCATGAAGTAACTTTGAGGTGGTGATTGTTGATTTTATTGACTGGGTCATGGGGGCGCCCAGATCTTTGGCTCAAAATTAATCTGAGTGTGTCTGTGAGGGGGTTTCTGGATAAGATGAACATCAGAATTAACAGACTGAATAAAGCAGATTGCTCTCCCCAGTGGGAGTGGCTCTCATCCAATGCGATGGTGGCCTGAAGAGAACAAAAGGCTGAGCAAGACGGAATTTGCTCTCTACCTGGCTGTGTCTGAGCTGCAGCCTTCTCCTGCCGTGGGACTCAGACTGGGGCCTGCACCATCTATTCTCCTGGGTCTCCAGCCTTTGGGCTGTGGTTCTTGGGGCTTCTCAGCTCCCGTAATCACGTGAACCAAGTCTTTATAATAATCCTGTTTCCTTTTTCACTTTGGCCTTCCTGAATCTCAGGCCAAATCCCATACCTTATCTAATCTCTTTAGGATCTTACCCCTTCCATTTGTTTTTGTTACTTTTTAAATTAAACTTTGGATTTTCAGATAATTGTAGATTCTAGTGCAGTTGTAAGAAATATTATAGAGGGATCCCAGGTGCCCTTTGCCCAGTGTCCCTCAATGGTAATCTCTCATAAAATGAGAGCACGATGTCATATCCAGGGTACCACAGTAATAACCCTTCCAGTTTTTGGAAAGAAAAGATATGAGTTGAACTTCAGTGAAGGGTGTGAAAATTCAGACCTATAGTTGTGAACTGTGGACACATTCACATCTGGCCTCCCGTTACAAATGTTTCCCTAGATCTGGTATTTAAATTTGTATTTTAAAATTTGTGTTTTCTATGTACTACCCCGTCTCACTGAGGGTGGTGGGGTAAATAAATAAATGAGGAGACAATGGCTGTTGTTAGCAAACTGAGGTGGACTGTGTGGATGGCTGGGCTTTTGAGTCCCTGACTTCAAGTTGGCCTCTTGCATAAGGCTCCAAGGTGGGGGCTCAACTACTGGACTTTTAAGAGAAAATACTGGCCTTTAAGGCAGGCGCCATGCTTTCTCAGGGGAGCACCTGGACCCCTAAATGCGTGCAGCAGGTCTCCCTGAAAGTGTCAGCAGCACTGTCCTTCCTGGTGGCCACCCTCCAAGACCAGAGATGTGGCTCACACTCACTCTGGCTCTTTGCCTTTAGTCGTAGACAGGCTGTGGCCTGGCCGAGGAGGAGCCAGCGAGCCTACAGGATCACTCTCATCCCTGGATTCTGCAGGGTCCGGACAACAGTCCCTCAGTCAAGGTCTTCCAGGGATGAGGAGGTTGCATGGACCACCTCATCTTCCCTCCCTGATTTAGAATCCAGCGTGGGAGGAATCTACTGCTTAGCAGAGCCGAGCTGATCACTCGTCACTGTGATTCAGTCCATATTTATTCCTTTTAAAGAGCGGGAGGGGAATGTTAAACTTTGGTTCTCTTTGGGTATTTTAGACATCTTTTTTATGCTAGAACTTTAAAATGTGCTCGTTCAGTTGTGCTTTCAGGAACACGTATTTCTCTCCTGCCAGCCCTTTCCAAAGCATATTGAGTGAAGAATTTCTGTCACTTCACTGCAGAATGTAATTATCGTTCAGACCCATTTCAGATACACCTGGCACTCATTTTCTCTCTTCATCCTCCCTCATTAAAACATGTCATAAAATGAAGAGGTTGGCACAAGTGGGAAAAAAAGCGTCCTGGCACCCAAGCCCTGTCAGCCTCTCTTCCTTGAAAATGTGCCAGGAGCCCTGGGAGGCATTGGCTGGGGTGCTGGGCCTCTGGAATCACACTGCAAAGGAACTGAAAGCTTTATCTACTGTGGATGGTGAAGACTGAGTCAGTTCATCAGTTTCACCCTGATCCTAACTTCTAGTGAAACTGACCCGGTGTCTCTGGACCGGGAAGAACTCTGACGCACTTACATTTTACAAGACTAAACCAATCCTAGGACCCAGCAGCATCACACAGGGCTCCTGCTGAAATGCCCTACTGTCCCCTGCTCTGTAGGTATAACCTAAAATCTAAGATCAAAGCACATCCTGTATGACTAAATTAAAAAGACTGGCAACAATGTAGAGCAGATGGAACACTCACATGTCAGTGGTGGGAATGCAAAATGGTACAGTCACTTTGGAAAACATTTGGCAATTTTTTAAATAAAGTTTAGTATATACTTACTATGCAACTATGTAAACAATTCTAGTCTTAGGTATTTGATCAAGAGAGGTGAAAATATATGTTCACACATAGACTTACCCATTTGACCGCCAAACAATATGGCTTTGAACCGCATGGATCTACTTATACATGGCTTTTTTTCCCAATAAATAGTACAACGCAATCTGCAGTTGGTTGAATCCACGGATGCAGAAATGCAAATCCCAAGGGCCAATTATAAAGTTACATGCGGATTTTTGACCATGTGGAAGGTCAGTGCCCCTAACCCCTACGCTGTTCAAGGGTCGACAGTACATGAAAGTTCATAGCAATTTTATTTATAACAGCCAAAAGCTGGGAGCAACTTACATGTTTGTTAACAGATGAATGTGTAAACAAATTGTGATATGTCCATTTGATGGAATGCACTTTAGCATTAAAAGGGAACAAACTACAGATACATACTGATGGATGAATTTCAGAACATCATGCTGAATGCAGGAGGCTGGACACAAGGTTACATTTATTAAACTCTGGGAAAAACAAATCTAATCTATAGTGACAGAAAGTGGATCAGTGATTCCTTAGGGCTGGAGTGGGGGTAGGGGTAGCAATTGACTGGGAAGGGACATAGGAGAACTTTTGGGGGTGATGGAAACATCCTCCATCTCGATTATGTGAAAACTCATCAAAATGTACACTCAAAATAGGTGTAGTTACTGTATATAAGTTATGCCTTAGTATGGTTTATTTTAAAAGTAGAATCTATGCCTCATGGTTCTGGGACCTGAATTACAGGATCTCAGATGGAAAGAGGGTATGAAAGTTCTCTTAGTTTCTGCCTCTCATTTAACAGAGACAGAGGACCAGAGAGGTTGAAACTTGCCCATCCTTATTCAGTTTCTTGACTCACAGTACAGTCTTCTTTCCAATACATGCTCTGGATTCTCAGGAAGTAAAGAGGAGATACCATAAAATGCCATCACATTCTAGAAGTGGAGGACTCGGCCCCATGAAGCTTGGCATGGAGTCCTGAGTGTGGGCCTCTCCACCTGTCTGGGGAAGTCTCATCTTAATTTGCCTTCAAACCCCATATATTAGGGAAAATGAGACTGGTTCCCAGGAGCCTTCTCTGCCTGGGAGGTGGGGTATCAGAAGGGGAGTCAACTTGGCCTCCCCACATCTCAAAAGAGACTTCATGACATCCTCCCCCAACACTCGCCCCACCAGCTACTCTGTTAGCATTTCCAAGAGAAGAGCTCCAGAATGTTCACTAAAGGCTTTGGCAGGCATCAGCAGACAAGACTAGAGTTAGACAAGTATTCATTCCTCCTTGTGGCAAAGGAGGAAAGCAGCTGATATTTACAGCCGTGGGAAGCTGCTCCTTTAAGAGAAGTATGGTGCTTGTTGAGTTAAATCTGCCTTTCTGCTCTGCGTCCTTGAGGAGATTGTTCTAGGTGATTCAACCCCTGCCTTTTCCACCTTAGCACAGCATTAATCATTTAGCCCTTATGGAAAGGCTTAGAAACCCAGCCAAAGTGGACTTTATTACCCCAATACCTATAGAAGGAAGCAAGGATGGGTAGAATCCTCTCTTGGGACTTCTGAACTCAGACATCTTTCTGGGGAAGCCAGAGCGTATATCATTCTTCATCCCAGGTGGCTCAGCCCTCTAAGATTGTGTTCTCAAAGTGCAGCCTCCAAGTCACCTGCATGACAGTCAACTGGGAGACTTATTAAAACACACATTTTTGAGTCTTATCCTAAATCCTCTGGATCAAAGACACTTCTGGGGAGGATGGGGTGGGGCTAAAGTCTGAGTTTTAAATAAGCTCCTAAGATGACTCTTGCCTACTTCAGTGATGACTGATAGAGTGGAGTGAGCACCGTACTTGGAGCTGGAAGCCTGAACGTGAGTTCCCGACTCTGCCACTGGCTAGCAGCCTGGCATCAGGGCAGTGGTTTAGTCCATCTGAACCTCCCCAGCGAGGGGCCAATTGTGCTGTGACAGTTAGATGAAATACATGGAAAAGGGCTGCACACAAGGATGCCTGCATAAATGTTAGATAAATCTAAAGATGACCCTCTGCTTGATTTATTTTATTCTTAACCTTTCGTTATGCTAAGTTTCAAATATAATACAAAAGTAGAGAGTATAGCATAAGGAATTCTCATGTCCCCATTACTTCGTTTCTTGGCCAACTTTGTGTCATCTATACTCCCTGCCTACCCACTCCCTGAGTTGTTTTTAAATACATCCCAGACACCTTATAATTTCATCCATAAATACTGCAGTATGTATCTTTAAAAGATAAGGATTCTTTGAAAAAGAGAAACAGAGAAAGACAAACACTGTGTGCTATAACTTATACCTGGATCTAAAAGAACAAAACCAAAACCAAACTCACAGATACAGAGAACAGACTGGTGGTTGCCGAGGCAGGGGGTGGGGAGTGGGTGAATGGAATAAAAAATTTCAAACTACCAGTTATGAGGTAAATAAATCCTATGGATGTAATGTTACAACATGGTGACTATAGTTAACAATACTGTGTTGCATATTTGAAAGATGCTAAGAGTAGATCTTAAAAGTTCTCATCACAAGAAAAAAAGTGTAACTCTTTGTGGTATAAATTTAATTAAACTCATTCTGGTGATGATTTTGCAATACATATGTATATCAAATGATTACATTGTATACCTAAAATGAAAATAATGTTACATGTCAATTATATCTCAATTAGAAAAGAAAAGAGAAAAAGAAGGAAAAAACTATCTTCCATTACAGTAGTTCTCAAAATGTGGTCTCCATCGTGTGGGAGCTTGTTAAAAAATACAAAATCTCAGGCACCCTCCCCCAAACCTACTGAATCAGGATCATCCAGCCCCCCAAAGCTCTCCAGCTGATTTCCATGCAGCTTAAGTTTAAGAAGCACTGCTGACTGCATTCTTAACATGGTCCCCTCTCCTCTATAGTTAATGTAATTCATAGTTAGATCTAAAGGTTTGATCAGAGATAGGCTAATTTTTTGTCTTTTTTTGTTAAGACTTCTTCACAGGTGGAGTTAACAGTCTTCTTTGGATCACATTTGTATTCATATCATACTTCTCAGTGCAGTCCTTTGAACATAGATTGGTCAATATTTGCAGATCACAGAGCAAATTTCTTGCCTAACGTCATCCTGTACTTTTCTAACCATTTTAGTACAATTTCTACATACTTCCTTAGTTGTTCCACTTTGAAATTAAATTTCCTTCTGAAGCAAACATGAGTCAATGACTTGGGAACCTGGAATATTAGTGTCCGTTGACTTCTTACCACCTCCAAAAGATTCACATCCACTTGCTCGGGCCCTATAGACGGGAGCACGGGTTACTCTCACGGGGTGATTTATGATGAACGTAGAAAGAAAGGTATTCTATGTAAAAACCTTCCTGGCCCACCATCCTGCTGTAAACTTCACCAGCTGAGCTTCATTCCTTTGGGTTTAAGTCAGCTGTTCTCCAGGTAAATTAGGTTTAAGATGTAAATACTCCTGGGGGAACAGATTGGCCCATTTTCAGTCACTGGCATCCCCCTGACTGTATTCGATTCTGAGGGCAGCCATAAAAAAAGTACCACCAACCCGTGGCTTAGCGCAACAGGAATTTATCCTCTCTAGTTCTGGAGGCTTGAAGTCTGAAGTCAAGGTGTCAGCAGGACTGTGCTCCCTCTGAAGGCTCTAGGAAAGAGCCCTTCCCTGCCTCTTCCAGCTCTGGTGGCCCCAGACATCTCTTGGCTTGTGGCAGCATCGCTGCACTCCCTGCCTCCCTCCCTCCCTCTTCACATGGCCTTCTTTTGTGTGTCTCTATGTCCTCTCCTCTTCTAATAACAATACCAGTCATTGGATTTAGGGCCCGCCCTAAGTCCAGGAAGATTTTATCTTAAGGTCCTTAATTAATTACATCCACAAAGGAGCTATTTCCAAACTAGGTCACATTCTGAGTTTCCAGGTGAGCATGAATTTTGAGGGATGGACACTATTTAACCCACTACACTGGCGATTTATTTTTTGGCCACATTGCTGAGGAAGAAGGTTGGGGAGGTTGAGGAGGAATCTGGGGCACAGCTAACTGTCCACCTGAAGCCCCGTGTAGGAAGTCTGCTTAGCACGAGGGCCCCAGCGGACCAGAGGGATGGGGCAACACCAAGTGTGAGAAGCACCCACAGAGGAAGGGTGACCGCACTGACCCCTGCCTGCCCTGATGCCCAAAACGCAGTGTATCATCTCTCTGACTTCACCGATCCTGAGTCAAGGTGTGAATGTCCGCAAGCTCCGTCTCCCCTGTTACCATGTCGGATGTGTCCTGTCCAGCTCATACAGGACTGATGAGTCCTGAGGTATCACTTGAATCTTTTTCTTAATTTAATAGTAGCCCGTGGTGCTTATTTTTCAACATCTTAAAATCATGTCCACCCAACGTTCTCCTTTTCTTTTTTTCTCCAGTTTCTTCGTAATCAATACTGGGGGATAATGGAAAGCAAAATGCCTATAGTTTAGGAACACACAGCTCTTTGTTCCCTTGAGCCTGAGCAGCTGTAGCTTCATAATTACCCGGAAGCTAACTTTCTAGACTGCTCAAGAATTTCAGATGCTGATGATTTCACCCTTGGCTTCTTTGGCTTTAATTTTGTCTCTTCTAATACCTTTCTTAGCTTATAACATTTGTCACATTAGTTGATCACCTATTGTGTGCAGGTTGCCATAGAGACACAAGGATCTCACAACCCAGCATGAGAGTTGAACCAGGGACACAGCCACGTGTCTACAACTCCAAGTACACATGTAAGAAAGGAGGATCATAACCTTCCCGACCCCCTCTTCCTTGATGCATTTGGACGATAACGTTCCCGCCTGACCCCCAGGTCCCTCCATTCTGGAGGCAGAGGTGAAGTGGAAGGGGGCAGGGATCCTTTTTCATCTCCTCATCTTCCTGAGAGAAGGATTTGCATATTGATAGTAACAGCTAATACTTAGTAAATGCTTACTGCACACGAAGTTCTGTTCTAAGAATGTGATGTGCGTGACTCACGTAACCCTTAACCCACCTCCATTTTCGAGGAAACGGAGGCACAGAGAGATTAGTGACTTGGCCAAGCCCCAAGGTCACACAGCTAGAAAGTGAACCCAGATGCCATTTTCCCTTGGAAGTCAGGGCTTTGGCTGTTTGCTATAGTCCCAGCTGGCTCTACTCAGCCCCCTAAAAGCTCTCAAGAGAGAGAGGAGCTCACCCTTTGTAAATGAAAGCAAGCTTAGCTGAGGTCCAGGGTGAGCCTTCCCGAAACAGAAGAGGAGGGCCTCTTAGAGAGGACAGCAGCCCAGGAGCCGGATTTGGGCCCCGTCTCGGTGAGCAGGCGATTCTCCTTCTCCCAGCTTACTCATTATCATATACCAATGGGGTGGTCAAGGCCGGTCAAGAAGAGAAGAGAGGGTTGAGGCCACGCCCAGGGTACATCCTCCTTTGGGGGCAGAGACAGAGATGCGGCAAAGGGGAGGGAGAAGGATGAGGGAAAGGCTGAGCAAACCCTGCTCTGGGGGCCCAGGCAGGGGAGGGACTCAGGAAGGAGGGTGTCATCAAAGGTCCCAGAGAAGCAAAAAGGGCAAGAAAGAGAAGACTGAGAAATGGGCCTCGGCCCTGGGTGTTAGGGCTCTGGGGACCTTCAGGAAGGCTGACTGGTTAAAGCATCGTGGCTGAATCTGACCATGGTGGGGGTGAGTGGCAGGTGGTGAATCGTGACAGAGAAAGTCCTGAGGGTTAGCTGCTTCTTTTGGAAAACAGAATATGAGAAGGATGAGAGCAAGTTCAGGAGCTTGGTGGAGGGGCTGGTCAGGGTGAGGCAGGGCTGAGAATGTTCTGTGTGGACACATCACGGGGCTAAATGGTGGAGCACAGGCTTGGAGGCAACAGGGAACAGGAATTGTCTGGAATACCCAACAACAGGGCCATCCAGCAAGGCCCATCCATATGGTGCTATATTTTGCAGCTGTGAAAAATCTTTTGAAAGATATTTAACACCATGAAAACTATTTAACAACAGGGAAAAAATTTCCCCATAAGATAACATAAGGAGAGAAGGATCAAAAACACTGTTATGCTTGTGAGCATCCTAATAAAGAAGTGTATTCATATTCCAATTAAAAAAAAAACTATGTTATGATTCCAGTTTCCTTGAAAACATGTGCATATTTGCACTGGCAGGAAATACACCAGAATAGATGTGGCTTTTAAAAATTCTTTTCTGTATGTTCCAAATTTTCTAAAAAAAAAAAAAAAAAGAAGAAGAAAGAAAGGAAGTGTTATTTTGCAGTGATTAAAAGGAGTACAAATGGCTGGGAGCCGTGACAAAATTATTGGTGTTATTGTGCCTTTAATTGTGTGATCTTTCTGTCTGGAAAGTGGGAGGAAATGGCTTCTCCCTCCCGAGGTGAGGTCCATGAAGCAATGATGTGTTTTGGGTCCCCTCCTCTGGGCGAGGTGATGGAGTACGGAGAGACAGGTAGTGAGCAACGGGCTTTAGAGTCTGGTTGGAGAGAGGAAGAAGCAGCTAAGAAAACAAACAAACAAAACAAAACCAAAAAAAAAAAAAAAACAGAGCCTCAAGCACAAGAAAGAGGGAAATCCTGCCAAGTTTGACAGCATGGATGGACTGGGAAGACTTTGGCTAAATGAGATAAATCAGAGAGAGAAAGACAAGCTGTATGATCTCACTCATCTGTGCAATCGAAAACACTGAGCTTGTAAGAACAGGGAGCAGACTGGTGGTTGCCAGGGGCTGGAGGGTGGGGCAGTAGAAGAGACGTTTAAGATATAAACTTACAACTGGTAGACAGATAAGTCCTGGAGATCCACTGCACAGTCTGGTGAACATAGACAATACAGTAAATACAAAGTGAATACATATTGTGTTATCATCATCAAACTTGCTAAGAGCCTAGATCATAACTATTCCCACCAGAACAAAGAAATAATCATGTGAGGTGCAGAGGTGCTATCACTATGCTGGCAATCATATTACAATTTATAAATGTGTCAGATCAACATGTTGTACACCTTAAATTTACACAATGTTATATGTGAACTATATTTCAGTAACAAACAAAAACCCCAGGGCTATGGTGATATGGCTTTTGCCCTTTCAGAGAAAGGGTCCAACTGTGAGGGCTGGAGTTGGTGGAGAAGTGGGACTTGGTCTAGACCTTGGAGAATGAAAAGGTTGCCGTGAGGAGTCTCTTGCTTTGGACTGGAGCCTTTGGTCATGGGCTTGGACAGGGGAGGCTGGTGGTGTGCTGGGCTGGAAAAGGGAAAGGGGGCTCCATTCAGCTAGAAGTGAGGGAGCCGCTGGGGTCCCAGTGTTGCAACTGTTGCCACAGAATCTCTGGGCTTGGTGGCTCCCAGGGGCAATGCCCTGCCAGGGTATGAGAATCAGGGGGCTCGGAAGGGGGGCTGGCCACTGAAACTACTTTTCTTCTTTGCCCTTCTCCCCACGCCCTCCTTGTCCCCACCCAACATGGAATTGGGGCTGTTTCTCCAGTTTCCCACCACTCTGGGTTGCTCTGGGTGGGTGGGTGGGTGGGTGGCAGGGACACCAGAAGAACGGCCAGGTCTTGGACTTTATTATTTATTAGTATCTCTGCTAAGAGTTGATGGAGGAGGCAGGTCCTTGGGTCATGTCCTTTGGATCAAAAAGGCAATGATGTCTCTCCATCTGGCATCCAGAGTGCCGACTCTGAGCCAGACACCGCTCTGTGCCCTGGACATAAAGCCATGAGCACAGAGGCAAATACAAGGTGGGGCCCCCTTGTATTTGAGTAGGGAGAGAGATGATAAGCAAATACATCATCAGAATACACAGTGAGTACTAAGTGTTTGGGAGAACATTTAAGCAGGGAAAGGCGCCAGGGTGTATTGTTGGGGAAGCTGGCTCCTCAGCTCTTGAGCTTTCCTCACTGGCAGCCCTGCGTCTTCAGACAGATGCTTCTAGTGCAAATCATCGAGGTGCTGAGAGACCCGCGACCATCAGCAGCTGCTCGTTGCTTACATGCCTCAGCCATTCAGAGACCACCAGAAGCAGCCCTGGTCTTGAGCAGCGGAGGGGCTGTGCGTGCACGAGGCTGGGCTGCCCTCTGAGATGTGCAGGCTTTTGGTGATGACCCTCTTGGTGTGAGAGAAGCCAATGCCAACACTCATGAGTAAGTGGAATCCCCCAGGATCAGGGCTGTCTTCCCTTCTCTGCCTTTAGGAGGTTGGTGATTTTATCCTCTCTCCCTGTCTGGCATTGCTCTGATGAAGCAGTGACGAGCGTGGCCATGGGACAAGTCCTCATTTTGCTCTGTCTTCTTCACTTCTCTAAATTCATCCCCAGAACTCATCTACAGAATCCTAAGGCACCAGAGCAATTCGAGGGAGGCTGGGCAAGCACCCCATCTAGCCAAGAGGACCTCTGATGCAGTCAAGGTTGAGGCAGAAGCCACCCTAGGTCCTACACACAGAACCCCGGTGACCTGGGAGATGCTGAGAAAGCCAAACAGAGACAAGGATACATCCCAGAGACTAGTAAGAGCAGGAAGCCACTACCGGGGTTTAGAGAGGCAATGGAGGAGGACTTGTCACCAGAAGCCAGGAAGCCAGGCCTTCTGGTGGGAGCTAGAACCATTGTCTGGGGCTGCTGAGTGGGACCTGGATCCAAGGCGGAAAGGCTGCCTGGTACCCCCACCATTGCTGCTGGAGATGCTGCCGAGGCAGAGTGAGATGGGGATGCGGGGAGATGGGGGGCAGGCACACCCTGGATCCTCCCCTCCTCTACCTCCCCAAACTGGCCGTTGCCTCTGTGATGGTTAGTTTTATGGCAACTTGAGTAGGCTATAGTACACAGCCATTGAATAATCTAGGTGTTGCTATGGTGATGTTTTGTAGACAAATGGCTGACATCTGTATAACATGGCTAATAATCGGTTGACTTTAAGTAAAGGAGATTATCTTTGACAGTTTGGGTGGGCCCAGTTCAATCAGTTGAAAACCTTAAGAGCAAAACTTGAGATTTCTTGGAGAAGAAGAAATTCTGCCTTAATATTGCGGCATCAGCTCCAGCCTGAGTTGCCAGCCTTGCAAGTCCTTGTAAATTTTAGACCTGCCAGCTCAGCCCCACAATTGCATGAACAAGTTCCTTGAAATAAATCTATCAGTCATCTATCCATCCATCATCTCTCTCTCTCTCTCTCTCTCTCTCATTCTCTCTCTGTCTCTCTCTATCCAATTGGTTCTATTTCTCAGGAGAACCCTGACTGATATAGCCTCCCATTGGCTAAAACCACACAGAAGCCAGCTGGCAGAGGAGCCAGAGAAATGTAGCTCCTTGTGATTCCATACAAGGGAGGGAAATGCGATGAGCACAGTCTCCTACCTGGAGTGACATTCAGAATTCTTCTGTTTGATCTTTTCCTGGAATGCTCCTTTTTCCTACAGTTCCCAGGTGTTTGCACAGCACCAGGAGCTGGCATTTCTTGAGCACTTACTATGCAGCAAGCCCTATGCTAAGTACTTTACGTGTGTTATCGCATCTAACCCCCTAGACTATCCAGGGAGGCAGGTACTATTATTGTCTCTATTGTGCAG
This sequence comes from Camelus bactrianus, assembly GCF_048773025.1. Classification (NCBI taxonomy): domain Eukaryota; kingdom Metazoa; phylum Chordata; class Mammalia; order Artiodactyla; family Camelidae; genus Camelus; species Camelus bactrianus. The sequence continues at coordinate 16,513,068 of NC_133568.1, read as the reverse complement.
ATGAAGAAACTAAGAGGTGAAGGCACTGAGCATTTAAGTAGCCCAACGTCACACAGCCTGTTGGTGGTGGAGCTGGGATGGTATCCTTTTTGGACATAGAAGGAGTGTAATTGAATGGTCATCTGTCTTGGAAGCCCACAGTCCTGGGTTTGAAATCAGGATCCACTATTTACTGTCTTCGTAATGTTAGGCAAGTCTGTGAACTTTGCTCAGATTTCATGTATTCGTCTGTCAATGGGGCTGTCAGACAGAGCTGAAAGGATGGACGAGCTCATGTCTAGCCAAGTGCTCTACCCACAGGGTGCACCACAGACCCAGGCATCCTCATCACTTTCTATCCTTTTCTCTCCCCCTTAAAGGGGTTTCTGTGCATCTGTCTCTTTTCACTCTACCGCACACTGCTCCGATTTTCATTTTCTTTCAATCATTTATACCAACTGATTTTGCCCAGCTTGACACCCAAACATGATGGTGAGTGGTGACTTGGATCTGTCACCATCGGCCAGAACAAGGGTTGGAAGAAAACAGTGTATGATTTGCTGTGTCTAGTGCCCATGCGTTAAAAAAAAAAAATGCATGCTGGGAGCCTCCAAAAGCAGGACTGTGACATTCTTTAGAAGCGCTGAATTTACTTCCAGCAGGCTCTTACTGGCTCCTTTCATTGAAAGAAAAAGGGTTTGTCTCTGCCTTCTCCCAGCCCTGGAAACCTTGTGTTCACAGTCAGCTGCTTCTTTGCGCAAAGTGCATGGATCATGCTATAAAACATGGCATTTTGGTTTCTTTTCTCCGAGTATTGATCACTGTTCTGAATTTTCCATTCCAGCTTTGTCCTGCTATGATTTATTTTTAAAACAGGAGGCAGGTCATCCCTCCTCCAGTTTCCCTTCCTTTCTGTTGTTGTTTTTCATTTTTACCTACCTACTAAGGAGAGAAAAATAGTCATTGGATCCTAGAATATTAGAGAAATAATCTAAGCCTGTATTTCTCAAACTGGACAATACATATCTCTGGGGGCTATGTGGCCATGTATCAGGGGCTAGTGTTCAAAATACAAATTAAGCTTGGGACAGTTTTCTGGAGGATTATTTCACCCAAAGATTCATCAGAGAATATTTTTGTATTAAACAAACTAAGGCTTATTATAGAATTGGTTGCAAAATCCACATGATTTTTAGGTTAAAAACTGAAACTCTTAACTCAAGGACTTCAGTAGCAGGAGGACGGGGTGAGGCACACCAAGCATGGACGCCTGCAGAGCCCAGGATGCTGGCACCTGGCTTGTCACTCAAGGCTGGAGACTGAGGACTTCAGTGGAGAAACTGAAAGGCCCAGAGAAAAGACCATCTTTAATCACGTATGAGGACCTATCCCCAAATAAAAAAGCAAGGTTCCCACCTAACCTGTTGTTTCTGCCACACTTTTAAAGATGAACAAACAGCCCAGGTCACCAGAGTCTTGGATGTAGTGAGTCAGCACTCAGCTTCATCTCTGCTTCCTGCTCTCTAGAACCTGGCAAGTCAAAAGCTTTATTTCCCAGACTCCTTTGCAGCTAGGGTATGGGAAGAGACTTGGATCCACCAATAAGAAGGACTTGGACAGTTTGGGAAGATGGAAGGGAGGTAGTGCCATCTTCCTGATGCTTTGGGCTGTTTTCCTGCTGGCGAGCAGGTTATGAAGGTTTCCAACAGCAGCCCTCTCCCAGGGCATGTCTCCAGCTTTGTGGGAAGAAAGTGACCATTGAGGCTCTCTCGACTTGTGGTGGCAGCTTGATGATTGCATTGCATCTCTAGCAAAATGTTCTTGAATGTAATTCTTCCCGTGGCACCTTCCTGGCTTCCTGTATCTCCAAAGTAGTAGCTCTTTTGACAGTTAGTTCTCTGAAGTTGCGGGGAGTTTAGCATAGAATTCTAGAGCCCAGTCCTCTGGCTCTTCCACTGATTTTGCAAGCACTCAACTCCCTGTATTAAATCCTTTTCTTCTTTAATATTTAGAATGATTTTTGTTTTATAGCCTGCTTCTAAACCTTTTTCTGGGTTCAATCCCCAGTGCCTCCATTAAAAAATAAATAAATAAACCTAATTACCACCCCTCCTCCAATCCCAAAATAAACAATTGCATCCAAAAAAAAAAAAAACCTAGGAATTAATCTAACCAAAGAGATAAAAGACTTGTACTCTGAAAACTATGACGTTGATGAAAGAAATTGAATATGACACAAATAAATGGAAAGGTATACTATGCTCAGAAGAATTAATATTAGTAACATGACTACACTATCAGGGGAAGCTACAGATTCAATGCAATCCCTATCAAAATACTAACGGCGTTTTTCACATAAGTAGAACAAATAATTCTATGATTTGTATGGAAGCGCAAAAGATTCTGAATAACCAAAACAACCTTAAGAAGAACAAAGCCAGAGACACTATGCAAACTATAATACAAGTCTACATTAATCAGAACAGTATGGTACTGGCACAAAGACAGACGCATAGATCAATGGGGCAGAACAGGGGCCCAGAAATAAACCCACACTTTTACGGCCAATTAATCTATAACAAAGGACGCAAGAATATACAATGGGGAAAAGACAGCTTCTCCAGTAAATGATGTTGGGAAACTGGACAGCTGCATGCAAAATAATCAGACTGGACTACTTTCTTACATTATATACAAACGTAAACTCTAAATAGACTGAAGACTTAAATGTCAGACCTGAAACCATAAAACTCCTAGATGAAAACATAGGCAGTATGCTCTTTGACAGCAGTCTGATCACGATTTTTTCATCTACCTCCTCAGGCAAGGAAAACAAAAGCAAAAATAAAGGGGGCTACATCAAACTTATTTATTCATTTATTTCTTTTTCTTTTTTTTTAATTGAGGTACAGTTTACAATGTTGTGTCAGTTTCTGGTGTACAGCATAGTGTTTCTGTCATCCATATACATACATATATTCTTTTTCATACCTTCTTCATTATATGTTACTATAAGATATTGAATATAGTTCCCTGTGTTACACAGTATAAATTTCTTATTCATCTTTTTATATATAGTAGTTAGTATCTGCAATCTCAAACACCCAATTCATCCCTTTCCACCCCCTTTCCCCCTCCAGTAACTGTAAGTTTGTTTTCTATGTCTATGAGTCTGTTTCTGTTTTATAAATAAGTTCGTATGTGTTTTCCTCTTTTTGTTTTTTAAGATTCCACATAAAAATGATATCATATGGTATTTTTCTTTCTGTTTCTGGCTTACTTTACTTAGAATGACAATCTCCAGGACCATCCATGTTGCTGTAAATGGCATTGTTGTATTCTTTTTTTGGCTGAGTAGTATTTCATTGTACAAATAATATACCACAACTTCTTTATCCAGTCATCTGTTGATGGACATTTAGGTTGTTTCCATGTCTTGGCTGTTGTATATAGTGCTGCTATGAACATTGAGGCACATGTATCTTTTCAATTTAAGTTCCCTCTGAATATATATGCCCAGGAGTGGGATTGCTGGATCATAGAGTAAGTCTATTTTTAGTTTTTTAAGGAATCACTGTACTGTTTTCCATAATGGCTGCACCAAACTGCATTCCTATCAACAGTGTAGGAGGGTTCCCTTTTCTCCACGTCCTCACTAACATTTATTCTTTGTGTTCTTTTAGATGATAGCCATTCTGACAGATGTGGAGTGACATCTCATTGTGGTTTTGGTTTGCATTTCCCTGATGATTAGCAATGTTGAGCATCTTTTCATGTGCCTGTTGGCCATCTGCATTCCCTCTTTGGAAAAATGCCCATTCAGTTCTTCTACCCATTTTTAAATCAGGTTGTTTGTTTTTTTGATGTTGTGCTGTATGAGCTGTTTATATATGTTGAATATTAATCCTTTATCACTCATATCATTTACAAGGATTTTCCCCCATTCAATAGGTTTTTTTCATTTTGTCAATGGTTTCCTTTGCTGTACAAAAACTTTTAAGTTTAATTAGGTCTCATTTGTTTATTTTTATTTTTATTTCCTTTACTTTAGGAGACAGAGCCATAAAAATATTGCCACAATATGTGGCAAAGAGTGTCCTGCCTGTGTTTTCCTCTAAGAGTTTTATAGTATTTGGTCTTACATTTAGGCCTTTAATCCATTTTGAGTTTATTTTTGTATATGGTGTTAGATTAAAAAAAAACCTCTGATTCAGAAAGATACATGTACCACAATGTTCATAGCAACATTATTTACAATTGCCAAGATACGGAAGCAACCTAAGTATCCATTAACAGAAGAATGTATAAAGAAGATGTGATATATATGTGCATATATATGGTGGAATACTTACTCAGCCATGAAAAATAACGAAATGTTGCCATTTGCAACAACATGGATAGACTTGGAGGGCATTACGCTAAGTGAAATAAGTCAGACAGACAAATACAATGTGATATCACTTATATGTGAATCTAAAAATTACAACAAACTAGGAAATATAACAACAACAAAAAAGAAGCAGACTCACAGATATCGAGGACAAACTAGTGGTTACCAGTAGGGAGAGGGTGAGGGGAGGGGCAATATAGAGATGGGGGATTAAGTCCAAACTATTGGGTGTAAGACAGGCTACAAGGATGTATTGTACAACACGGGGAATATAGCCAATATTTTGGAATAACTGTAAATGGAGTGTACCTTTAAAAATTGTATACAAAATAAAATTTTAAAAAATATAAACTTTTAAAAATAAAATCTTCCATTTCCTTTCTCCTAACCCAAAGGAGAGAGAGAGTAATTATTTGTGCCTCACTTACCACTCTTAGACCTTTGACAAGAGTTGTCATACCTGGTAGCCTCCTCTTCAGTTGAACTGCTTTAGCCATTTTCTCCCATCTCAACTATTTCCATGACTAGTTCATTATTTCAGCCATTTTTTCCCACACTCACTCCAGTTTCTCCTGATTCTTGCAAAGAAATGGGACTGGAAATCACTTGAGGTCTTCTCCGTGGGGCACTGAAGATCGTTTGCTTCCTGGCTGGATGGCGTTCGCCTTGTGTCATTTGGTGACGCTGCGTGGCTTCTCCTGCCATCTGGGGGTCTGTTGAAAACTACGTGTAGTCTCCGTTTAGCTCTAGCCTGACCTACAAACTTGACAAAGACCAATAACTTATTCAGTTCCTTTCCTGAGTTTTGTCTCATACGCCCCCATTGTGATAGGCTGTTTCCTGTACCTTGTTCAATTTTTCAACTTGGTCCAATTTGTTATGACCCATGGATAGTTTGCGTTATTAAAATTCTGTCACCTAGGCTACAGACAAAGATGGACAATCTGAAGTCTATCTAATCCATTCTGGAACTAACTCTTCCCTGTCTCTGTCTCTCTCTCTCAATTCTAAAACATTAGCAGCCATTGGGAGCAGGAAAGGTCCTGTTTTCCACCCTGCACACACCAGTGTCAATATGGTATCAATACAAAACTGTATTCTGGCATTTTGAATGGATGGAGGAGCAATTAGCCGAGTACCTGCCGCCTGTCTGTTTGCAGGGGAGGAGGTGGACTGGGGTTAAGCTCCCTTGTGCCAGTCTCCAAAGGTTGCAGTTCATATGCCTAAGAACCCATTCATTCATTTATTCAACAGACATGTATTAAGTGCCACAGCGCACAAACCCAGGAGGCACAAAACAAATGCTTGCCAGATAAAATTGTCTGACAATGGACCTCAACTCACTGAGGCAACGGAGCCAAGAGGAGGCGAGCATGGCAGGAACTGGCTCCCCCACCATCATGTGTAGGAGCTCTGGGGCTCCTGACCCCTGGCCTGAACCCCAGCAAGCCAGCTTGTCACCGAGCCTGTCACGTGGGGCAGAAGCGCATGCCTTGCTGAGGTCTAGGTCGATCACATCTATTGCTTCCACCTTATCTACATGGCCTGTCACTCTATCATAGGAGGAAATTAAATTGGTCCGACTTGATTTACTCTTTGCACGGCTGTGTCCATAAGCTCCCCAGGCCTTGCCCCCTTCTGGCTGACTGCACATTGATTGCTTGATGATTTGTTCTAGCATCTTCCCCGGACACCAGGTTAAGCTTATCAGGCTGTAAGGAATGTGATCATCTTTTTCTGCTTCCTAAAAGATGGGCATCGTGTTTGTTCTTTGTGAACCTCCCGAGGTAACGCCCCTTCCCTGGGAAATGCTCAGAATAATTGCTGGTCCCTCCCCAGTGGTCCCTGCCAATTCCCCACATCCATTCAATTGAGTGCTGTGAGTCCCTGAAGGTTTTGTTTCAGACAGCTTTTTGCAAAGGCCACTCCACTCTATTTCAGGGACATTGGCCCCAGCCATGTCACGTGGGGTGGGACTCCACGCCTGGAGAACAAACTCAAGGTTAAAGACAAAGGAAGGCTCAGAGAAGAAACTGATTGTACTCATCTGCCATGGGTGGGGCTGAAAGGAGATCTGAAGGCTTGCGAATTATTGGGAACTGGTTCCACACGAGACAAACTGATTGTGGTTGCTTTCGGAGTGTAACCCACAGATCTTCCATCAAAATGTAGCAACTTTTGTTAAAGACAGAAATAAAAATACACATTCAAACCTCTGCTGTTTTGGGTCCTGCTGCTACCTGCTTGCCTTCTTTGCCCATTGGAAATGGTATTTTTCTGAGTTTTTCTTCTGTGTAATGTCAATGAAGAATATTTCTGAAAAAATTTCATAAAAGCCTGTCTAACCTTTCTGCTCTTGTGCCTCAGGCCACCTCTTTGTTCCTTGGTGGTTTGTTCCTTTCACTCCATCTGCTCCCACCTGCCCCTTTTTAGGTCCCAGAACACAGCACCGTCCTGCTCCACTTCCCATCCTTTCTATGTTCTGGTGTTTTTCCTGAGTCCCCTGAGCTGATTAGCTAAAGGGCACCTGTTTTCCCCCATATTTCTTTCCCTATTTGACCCTTTTTCTCCATGAGGTAGTAAGAAACGTCTTATAAATTCCTTCAGATTTAGAAATTTGCTTTTTAAAGCCTCCCTCTGGGTCTCTGCTTCCTTCTTCATTAACGACTCCTACTTAGGATCGTAGACTTTTGCACCCAACCCCGAATCTCTCATTCTCTTCCCAGGTAAACTTTGATGACTCAAGAAAAAATTGCCATTTGCTGTATCACCTGGGGAGGTGAGGTCAGGACAAGGAGTGCCATCAGGGGGCCAGTTAGTGGTCCTTGAAGCTCTGAAAAGCAGACAGAAGAGTGAGAGCCAAGAAGGCAGGGGCAGGGATGTGCTGCGTGGGCACTATTTGTCTGGAGGATGACACTGAGTTTCTCCATAAGAAATATAAAAAAGAGATGAGGAAGATGTATTTGGTGATTTGAGTCAAGCCACGCCAACATAGGGCAGAAGGCACAGGTCTTCTTGGAATGGCTTTAAGTTTAAATTATTGAAGTGATGGGGTGCCTGCTCCTTAACTGGGAGGATAGAAGACCTTTCCAGGGGGTACCAACATTGCAAAACCAATTCTCCCACTCAGCTGAAATTCTCCCATGCTTGTTTCCAGTCAATAATGATTTCTTCCTAAAGCAGCGGGGTTTTCAGCAGTGCTCCTCAATTTAGGTAGTTTGCAAAGGGAAATTAGGGTAAAACTAAATGCCATTTCTCTCCTTCCTCCCACACCCCGATCGGCTCAATGCTGTGCAGCTGGCTCCCTGGCTTCCTGCTTGGGCTGCGCATTTTAACCATCAGGGGCCCTTTTAAAACTCCCACCCAGACCAATGAAATCAGAGCCTCTGAGGGTGGGACCCACACAGCACGAGTTCTAAGACTGTCTCATGACTGCATATGCAGCCAAGGTTGAGAACCGCTGCACTTGCTGATCTGTATTTTCCAGCATCGCAACTCGCTGGGGCTGAGATGCCCTGTGGAGTCTGTTTCTTTCCCTCACGGGCTCTGTCACCTCATCCCAGTGGCTGTCAGTCTTCCTGTGTTCGTGTCATACTTTTAAACCCTGAGATTTTTTTTTGGCAGCACACTTGTAGTGATTCAAAGACTCGAAGTTACACCGACCAGCTGGCACGTCGCACAGCACAGTTGGCTTGCTGTTTCTTACCGGGTTTGAAAGCCTCGGCCTGGTCCCAGCCCTCCTGGACACTCAGAGCAAAGTATTTGCTCTAGTGAACACACCTTCTTTCTCTGGCATCAACCTGGCTTTATGCTCTGCTTCTTACCCATTTCTCTCAATAAGTTATGCCCAGTTCTACCCAGTTCTACCCCCATGGTGTTAGAGCCACTCAGATGCTATCTGAAAGACCCCGAGGTAGCATTAGTTAGTGGCACAAAAAATATGTCCCACAAATACTGTTTGAAATCGAGCATACTCCTGTCTCTGCCCTGGTTCCCCCATTTAGGCATGATGGGCCCTTATCTCCCGAGCCCCTGCCTCCTGCAGGATCTGGGCACCCTCTGTCAGGAGCTGGTCCCATCCAGAGAGCAGGCAAGAGGCAAGTTTTCTGTCTGAGTGGGAAACTGCCCTCTTCAGAGCTGTCCTGTGATGCCCCCTCCCTGCTCTCCTGCCCTTCAGCTGTTTTCTGCTCCTGGCCTCACGTGACCCCCTGCTCTCCTGGTTTCTCGTCCCGTTCACCCAATCCCACCCTGACCATGAGCCCGCAGACCCCAGCCCCTCTCCCGGAGCCTGGATTCTGCCTGCTTCCCTTTGACTCCACTTTGACTCTCCAGGCCTAGCTGTCTGGTCCGGCTCCCGAGTACCTGCCACCGCCTTCAGACGCATGGTGATAAAGAGCTATCCTCAGCCCGCGGCCCGCCTCAGACCTCTGCTTTTCTCCACCATGTGTCCGGGGAGGTGGCCACGTTTGTCCCTGACCTACAATCCATGTTCTCCCTTCACCTCTGATGGGCTCCTCGGCTTCCTCCTCTGGGGCCTTGCTTCCTCGTTCTTATCAATCATTACACTTTCCAGGCCCACTTGCCCAGAACATGATTGGGTCTTGGAGCCCCCGAGGCAGTGTAGAGAGAGACCCTTCTGTCCTCTCTGTCCTCTGACCCACAGCCAAGGGCTCAATCCCACATCCAGGCAAGGTTGTGCTCAAGAACCCGCGACAGAGACACAGAAAGCAAATCTTCTCTGAGCACTTCGGACTTCTTCTCCTGCCCCCTGGTCCACAGCTGCTTCCTCCTCAGAAATCCCTGAGCCCAGAGCAAACCCAGGGGCTGACTGCAGAGAGCCAGGAGTGTGGACAGATGGAAGGGCGCAGGTCCCCGCAGCTGGCAGAGCCGTGTTCTTTCCTCCTGACGCCGTCCATGAGGTCCCAACCTGGAGACCCCGCGACTGAGCGATCCGGCCATTCCTCCTGAGACCAGCACCTGGTCATGGGTCCACATTGTTGATCAAGAGGCAACCATTCATTCTTTCTTATGGCTACTTCAGACCCCCCAAAGCTAGGCGAACAATAACTTGTTCCCCTGGGATGTGACAGGAACTCATGAAGGACATTGGTGCCTTGGAAGGATTCCTGGTTCCTCTTGCACAGGTCTGCTGGAGCCTCGTCAGAGCCCTCTCCACTCTCAGCTCCCACTAGCTCCTCTGCTGATGAAGAATCCCAGCTTCCTGTGGAGAAGGTAAGTGAGGCCAAGCACCCAGTCATGGACTGATGATGCAGGAAAGGAGCTCCTGGACCACCATGTTCCAAGTAGGCACTCTGGAGGGCCACATCCAGCCAACTAGGGCATCTGCCTGGAGAGCCAGGTTCAGGTTCATGAGGCTGGGCATGGACTAGTCATTAAGAATGCAGTGATTAATTATTGTTGTCCGCTAGCGGTGCAAGGGTGGAACTGTGTGCTGTGTATTTACTCATTCTGATCCGGTTCAACAGTTTCATTTCCAGAAAGATGAGGTGACTTGCTTGAAAGTCATCACAAAACTCCTTAGCAGAACCACAACTTGAACTGAAATTGCTGGCTTCTGGTCCATTGCTTTTAGATGGCACTTTCCATGGTGTGTCATGATGTTAAATGCCCATATTGGCAGTAGACACTTCTCAGATGAACTGGGCTTCCCTACAAACCCTATTATCTCAGTGGCTCTGGGTTGTGTATGGGGACATTCTCAGCAAAGCCAGCTATCTCATAGTCTCTCTCCTTTTCTTCTGATTTTTCTACCATTCGACTGATGATGTAATTTTATTTTTGGTGAAAACTAAGTTTGACTCACTTAGCAAATTTTAAGTATACAATACAGTGTTATCAGTTATAGTCACCATGTTACCCATTAGGTCCTCAGACCTTACTGATCTTATAAATGGAAGTTTGTACCCTTTTACCAATCTCTGCCTATCTCACCTAACCGCCAGCCTCTGGCAACCACTTTTCTCTCTGTTTCTGTAAGTTTGACTTATTTTTAGATTCCATATATAAGTGTTACCATGCAGTATTTGCCTTCCTCTATCTGGTTTACTTCACTGAGCATAATGCTTTTATGGTCTATCCATATTGTTGCAAATGGTAGGATTTCCTTACTTCTCTAGCTGAATAATATTTCATTGTATATATATCACATTTTCTTTACCTGTTATCCATTGATGGACACTTAGGTTGTTTCTGCATCTTGGTTATTGTAAATAATACTTCAGTGAACATGGGGGTGCAGATATGTCTTCGAGATGTTGATTTAGTTTCCTTTGGATATAAACCCAGAAGTGGGATTGCTGGACCATATGGCAGTTCTATTTTAATGTTTTAAGGAACCTCCACACTGCTTTCCATAATAGCTCCACAGATTTACATTCCCACCAACGAGGCACAAGGGTTCCCTTTTCTCCACATCCTCACCAACCCTTGTTATATCTTGTGTTTTTGATGATAACCATTCTAACAGGTGAGAGTGATGTCTCTTTGTGGTTTCGATTTGCATTCCCTGATGATCAGTGATGTTGAGCACCTTTTCATGTACCTGTTCACCATTTGTGTATCTTCTTTGAAAAATATGCCTACTCAGTTCTGCCCATTTTTAAATCAGACTGTTTTATTTTTTGCTATTGAGTTGTATGAGTTGTTTATATATAATCAGCCCTTCGTATCTTCACTATATAAGGTTTACATGATGTAAGCTTTGTGTACTATGTTTACAGCTCAGGGTTGGTTAAATCTGCAGACACAGAACCCACCGATAGGGAGAGGACCTGTGGGACCTGCATAGCTGTGGATTTTGGTATCTACAGTGTGCCTGGAATCAATCTCCTGCAGATACCAAGAAATGACTAATTTTCAAAAATATTAACCCCTTATCGGATATATGATTTGCAAATATTTTCTCCCATTCCATAGGTTGCCTTTTCATTTTGTTCATGGTTTCCTTTGCTCTGGAAAAGCTTTTTAGTTTGATGTAGTCCTGCTAGTTTATTTTTGCTTTTGGAGTCAAATCCAAAAATCACTGCCAAGACTGATGTCAAGGAGCTTGTCCCCTATGTTTTCTTCTAGGAGTTTTATGGTTTCAGGTCTCAAATTTAACTTTTTAATTCATTTTGAGTTGATTCTTGTGTATGGTGTTAAAGAAGCCTCCAGGTTCATTCTTTTGCATCTCACTGTCCAGTTTTCCCAATACCATTTATTGAAGAGACCATCCTTTTCCCATTTCTTGGCTTCCTGTAATAAATTAATTGACTATAAATGTGTGAGTTTCTTTCCAGGCTCTCTATTCTGTTCCATTTATCTGTGTATCAGTGTATCCAACCTTTGGATATGATTTATATCAATACCATACTGTTTTGACTACTATAACTTTATAATTTGAAATTAGGAAGTGTGATGCCTCCAGCTTTGTTCTTCTTTCTCAAGATTACTTTGGCTACTCAGGCTCTTCTGTGGTACTGTACACATTTTAAAATTGTTTTTTCAAGATTTATTAAGAGGAATTAGCTCAGATAATTATGGAAGCTGAGAAGTCCCACGATCAACTGTCCACAAGCTGGAGACACCAGAGACCAGATGGTATAGCTCCAGTCCAAGTCCCCAGGCCTGAGAACCATAAGAGCCAATAGTGTAAATTCCAGTCTAAGTCCATACGCTGGAGAAGACTAATTATCAGTTGGAAAATAGTCAGGCAGAGAGGGGGAGTTCTCCCTTACCCTCCCTGCTACAAAGATTGGGTGAGATCCAGCCACACCAGGCAGGAGAATCTGCTTTATTCAGTCTATGAATTCAAATGTTCATCTCATCCAGAGATGCCTTCACAGACACATCGAGAATAATGCTTAACCAGGTGCCTGGGCACTCCATGGCCCAATCACGTTGACACATAAAATTAACCATCACAGTCCATATGATGGAATATATGATGAAATAATTTCAACCATTGAAAATGATGTAGAACAATGTTTATTGATAGCAATTTAATAATATATCCCTGAGTTAACAGAGTGTATTCCTAAAGAGTCTATATTATTTGATATATTTTTAAACTGCATATATATGTAGAAAAAAGTCATGAAAAAATATGTAACCAGTTAAAATCTTCAAGATAAAATTGCCTACAAAGTGTAGCATATCTGCACTTTCTGATTTCCTACCAAAGACACAAATTACTTGGTGGAGACTTCCAAGATGGTCCCCAGTGACCCCCATCTCCTCGTGCTCATGTCCTTGTACCATCCCTTCCTTTTGTGTGTGGGCTGGACTTAGTGACTTGCTTCTAGAGAGTAGACTGCAGTAAAGTTGATGGGCTGTGCTTCCAAATTCGGGTATAAGAAGACAGGCTTCTGTCTCGGGCGCTCTCTTGCTCTCTTGCTCCCTCACTTGCTTTGAGGGGAGCCAGCTGCTATGTTGAGTTGCCCTATGAAGAGAGCCCCATGGCAAGGAACTGTGGGGGCCCCTGGCCAGCAGCCAGCAACTGAATCTTGCCAGGAGTCACATGAGTGAGCTTGGAATTGGGTTCCCCACTGAGGTGGGCCTTCAGCTGAGGCCATGGCCCCAGCTGAAGTCTTGACTGCAGTCATGTGAGATACCTTGAGCCCGAGGCATCTGGCTAAGCTGTGCCAGGGTTCCTGACCTACAAAAACTGAAAGATAGATAATAATTGTGATTTTTAGCTGTTTAGCTTTGTGTTGAATTGTTATACAGCAACAAAAAGTGAGACACTTATGTAATGACATTTTAGAAATCACTTTTTAAAAAATCCTAGGGACAGGTTTGCCAACAAGTTTAGCTCTAACTCCTGAGCCTTGGTTGCCCTTTTCCCTGCCCAGTATTTTCTTTCTAACTTTGCCAAACTAGTCAGACTCAAATATCTGGGTTCTGGTCCCTGCTTGACTACAGAATCCCCTCCCTCCCTGGGCCTCGGTCTCCTTCTCTTTGTGAAGACGGGGCGGGGTGCAATCTCCCGGGGCCTACTCCAGCCTGCTTGGCTCTGCTCCCTCCGTCTGTGGAAGGATCTCTCAGTTGGTGCCTCTCAGGGGTGAGCCCTCACCTCATCTCCTTGCATTTATTCTTACATTTCTCTCTCCCCCTCACTTCAGCTGTAAAGGCTGAATATTTATGAAGTCCAGATTCTGGGAGAAAATAAATGAAGCAAAAACGCAGCAGCCCCGAGGAGAGCCATGACAAGGAATTCAGACACACCAGTTAGACTTAGTGTCAGATTGAGGGAGCCCCTCAGTCATTTCTCCATCCTCTTCAGCCTCTACATAAACAGGAATAGAAGAAAAAAAAAAAGAAAAGAAAACAAACCCAACTGCAACCAAACTACCACACTCCACATAAAGTCTCTCCTGAAAGTTCCAAATCTGAAGAAATACTTACTTGTAGCCGGGCCTCTGGGTAAAAGTTAGTTCTGCCTAAGAAACAGGGGCCAAGACGAGCTTCTCAAAGCCCTCTACACTGCAAGTTGTCTGCACTCTGGGGCCTCTGCTAACCAGGCATGATGCGAAATTGGAATGACTCTGAGCCCAAACCCATTAAACGCGCTGGGAAGGTGCTTCTGTAGTGGTTAATGGAATTACACACATGGAGGGACAGTGATCAGATGAATACCTCGGGCTTCCATCCCGTAATCCTAGGAAAGTGATCTGATTGGGAGCCCAGTTAAACACGACAGAAAGCGCAGAGCTCTCTAAGTCCTCTGGAGATCTGGAACCAGTCTATTTTTCCCTCTAGTGTGGCTTATTGCGTAAGCCCAGGACAATCCCACCACAGGCATAAAATGGTATATTTTGAGAGTGATTAAGCACTAAATGTTCACCAGGACAGAGATGTAAGTGGCTCAGGCAAGCATGGGATTATGAGCCTCACAGGGAACTAATGCCACGTGGGGTCCACTTTCTGCTGTGGTTCCTCTGATGGTTTGATGCTGGGCTTCAGTGATGCTGCAGAAGTTGGTGGTCAGTTTCTGACTCTTCCTATGTTGCAAGTCTTTTGTACTCTTATAAGAGCAGTAATAGAACAGCAATAATAATAACAACTGGGTGAGATATTTATGTATACATATATATACACATACATATATATACACACACAATCTTATTTAAAATTTAAGCCTGTGGAGTAGGCATTATTAAATCCATGTAAAAGATTGAAGCATAAAAATATTAAGTCATCTCAGGGACAGCTATTAAGTGGCAAGCCTGAGATTCAAGCACAGACTGTGTGACCGTGAACCTGGATTCCTTGGAGTGGATGCTGAACTACACCGCTTGTGGGTACTGTCCCCACCTACAGCCTCCTGACCGATCTGTGGTTGCAGGATGCCTCATACCGGCATTGTCTTTCTTAGAAATCTCCTTGAACTACGAGAGAGACAGATGGTCAGAGTCAGTGGTTCCCAATCTGGCTGAACACAGAGTCTGCAGGAATGCTGAGCACCCCCTCCCCCGCCACCCCACCACCAACACCTTCAGCCTCAGGGGTCTGGGATGGGGCCACGAATCTGAATTTTGTTAACAAGGGCTCTGGGTGGTTCCGACACAGTCAAATCGCAGACTCACATTTTGGAACCACCAGACCGAGTGATCTGTGCCCCAAATCCTGGGATTATGGTCTCTGTCGAGATTTACAGTTCTTGAGCACCCTCTGCAGTGCTGACTGACCCCTTCAGTAGTCATCTCTGTGTATCCAGGTTCCCTTTTGTCTACATCAACCAAGCCCAGCTCTTCTGCTCTTTTAGCTGGCCGGCCACATGGAAACTGAAGACCTACCCCAAGTCACATGATCTGGACCATCTCCAAGTAAAACCACAATGTAGGTGACATTTGTCTTGGGGCCTTTCTGTCCATTTTCTCTGGATCCCTCCATGCCCTCAAAACACTCTTCAGCTGCTCAAGAGTTTCCTCTGGGCCTCTTGCCCAGATTTGCTGACTATAATTAACAGTGCTGTGCACTCCAGATTTCGTATACTCTCTCCGTCCTTATTTCAGAATATATCTGTCTTGTCTCCCATCTCCTACGCGTCCAGCTGGATATACTCATCCTCATTGGTGGATAATACCATCAATGTGACAATCCTCCTAGAGCTTTTTTCATCTTGATACGGGGCTTCCTGAGATAACCTTGGCTGAATGGATGGCACTTCAGGGATGGAAGTGAGTCAAGGAAAAGTTGAGGAAAGGAGGGGTGGCTGGTAGCGGTAGCATGGTTCATCGTGTGGCAGAAGGGACACACCTAAACAACTGATATTCTGGGTCGCCATTTCTGGGTCATGCCCCTCACTTTGCAGAGCCCAAATTTCCTCATAATAATTTATCTTACTGGTGTTGAAGGCAACTAAGATAATTAATGCAGAAGCACTTTGTAACTACAAGGAGCTGTTAGCCTGCCACCAGCATCCTCCAAAGCCCAGAGTGCTTAGCAGCCAAGAATGCAAGGTGGCCATTTGGCAAGAAAGGAAGATGAAATTGTTCTCTCCTGTTACCACCTCCATCTCTAAAAAGTACTGACAGCAGCAGATTAAACATTGAAACCCTTGTGAAAATCTTTCCACCGTCAGGGTCAACCCTAATTTTTCATCTTGCCTCAAACATTAACTTCTTTTCTTAGAGCTGTACAGGAACAAACTCTTCTTGGTTATAGGTAGACCGTTACTTGAATCTGTTCTTGTGAATGCTAGACATTTAAATGTCCTCTTTCTGCATCTGTTCCCCCAAATTTTCAGAAGACATTTCCTATGTCTGCTATTCACACTGTGTCTTTCTGCTTATTCAGTTTGCGGTGGAACCCTGACTGTCACGGGGGGTCTCGGAACAGCCTGGATGAGAGCTGACAGCTTCTCCGCTCGATGCTGACTCGGAATTCCCAGAGCGCTCTCGCCACAGCTCCTGACCTGAACTGTACAGACCCAGGTGACTTGGAGTCGGATGCTTTCTTTGTTTCTCTGCATTGTTCTTCTGCTTTTGTTCTGATTTATACGTGTCCATTACTACTGGTCCAGGTCACCGCATCCCTGATGACCTCGTCAGGAGAAGCAGGATTACAGGAACAAGCCATTTTGTTCCCTGCCTAGAGTAACAGGAAATGATAGGAGGAACGAATGCTCCTTTCTACAAAAGCTTTGGGGGCATCTCTGCTTTCTTTTTCCCTGGGTCAACTCAAAAGAAAATAAAATTCTCAATCTCGAAAGCTCATTCCTATCCCCAGTGTTCTGCACAGCAAGCCTAGGACAAAGGTATGCTGGAAAAACTAGGAGCCTGAGAAGTTAAAGGATTTTTTTGTCAAGGCCACATGCTTAGTAAGGAGTCTGAGCAGGATCCAGGAGCAGTGAAAGGAAGGCAAGAATCCTTTTAGCATTGAAACCATGTGAAACATGGCAAGAGAGAGACCCTGCTTCTCTGGAGAAAACTCTATGTTGAAGATTATTCCCTATCAATACACAGAGAGTTCTCCAGCTTCATATTCTACTTGGGTGGGTCATAATTTATTTTCACCAATTAGGAGGAACTGGTATTAATATCAAAACCGCCATAGTGTCATGCTCAGCTATAATTTGCTGTATGTCTATACACATATGAGTGAATAGTTGGCAGTTAAATATATCTGTATCTGTATGTGTGTATATATGCATATATATTTTATGTAGGGATATTTACTCATATAATATCTGCTTACATAAGTAGTAAATAATCTTTTATTTGTTTATCCATGGTGTTGTTTTTAGCTTTTTAAAATGAATCTTCTTGTTCTCCTATAGTCTCAGAGTAAGAATTTGTCCAAGGTTTGTATATCCCTTCAACCAATTGCTTCAATATCAAACTTTAGTGCATCTTTGAAATTATATATAGCATTTTGGCATTTGATTTTTGGTCTTCAATATTTATTCAGTTCCCCTTCCTCACCATCCCTCTCGGACAAGAGCATCACTACTTTTTTAGTGGGAGGTGGCAGTCATATTGCATTTTCTGTATTTGAGCACAATTATTTCAAACATGGTGTTCTGGTTTTTTGGGAGGCAGGGGAGGAATTGGATTCCCACGTGGACATGTCGAGTTGAAGATGCTCATTAGACAGCCAAGAGGAGATGCCAAGCATATATCCTCCAGCCCAAGTCCAAATGGGGACTCCTTAGTTCCATCTTCAGGTGACATGGTCCTCGGACTTCTTTTTTTAGGTGTTTTTGGGGTCCCTCTTTAATGTGGCACCAGAATTAAATATGGTGCTCCAGATAATGGTTGACCAACAAGAAAGGACACTGGCTCATTATAGAATTCTTAGAGATGTAGCAGATGTTGCTGGTGCACAGCTCATATCCCCTTGAGCCTTGCCATTTTGGTGCATGCCAGTCTGACAGCTCACTGCCTGCACCTGCCAGTCTTTGCCTGAGGGCTTCCTCTGTCTGCCAGAGTCCACTTGGCCTGTGCACGGTCGGAAGTGCCAAGGAATGAACACTCTTCTGGGGAGCCTTCAATGAACGACTGGATGGGAGTCACTGGAGTATAAATACCACAGCTCTCTCACCCCTCCACCAGGGTGACCCTGAGATTCCTTCTCAGAGTGTCCCAGCAGCATCAAGCTCCTGTCACCTGCATAGTTACTGGCTTGATACTCACTTCCCACTTCCTCCATTACCTACAGGAGGAGGTGTTGTGGGGTCACCTCTCCAGTTAATTACTTGTACTGGAATCCTTATCTTGGGTTCTGCTTCTGGAGGCACCCGAATGAAGACAGAGCCTAATACTGCATCTTCTTTCTTAGCAGTCACATTATGCTATTGCTTTATCCTGATCTTACGGTCAGATAAATCTTCAACCTTTTATTCATGTCAACTGCCGCCAAGCCATACTTACCTAATGCTGTGCCTTTCCTATTGATTTTTTTAACCTGAACTCAGACTTTATGTTCATTCCTGTTATACTCTTGGTTTATTTCCATATTCCAACCTAACAGAATAACTTTGAATATTGATTTGTTCTTTTGCTGTGTTAACTACCCTTCCCAGATGTGTCATATTTGTAAATCTGATAAGCATGTCTTTTGTGACTTCACTGACTTTTTTTTAAGAAAAATGTTGAACAAGGTAGGCTTGGGAGCAGAATTCTAAACTAAATTTTTCCTTTGATTTTTTAACCAAGATTTTTCAGTAAGAATCCTTATTGATAGTGATTCCAACTAACTGCACAAATTTAACCCAGAATTTACAAATGTACCTATAAGAATGTCAAGCAAGATCAGCTTAGTTGCTGTGCTAGAACCAAGATGATCCACGATGACGCTGTACCTGTGATACACAAGTCTAGAACCCTGTCAAAAAGGAAGTGTGGTTAGTTCCGCTTGTTATTTACAAATCCAGGTTAACTATTAAGAACCACTGGATTCATTTCTAAAAGCCCCTGATCTTCTTTTTAATAATCTGTTCTGGAATTTTACCAGGGTTCAAGTTTAAGGTTTCTAGACTCTACCCTTTCTTTTTTATTTGAAAATGAGGACTTTTACCAATACCTATTTTCCTATCCTCTTTCCTTAATTTCTTAGCAACAGAAAATAGTACTAAGGTCACATTTGTAAGTTCTTTTAGGAGCCTGACACGCAATTTATCTGGGTGACATCAACCCAGTTCAAGTGGCCACATGGTCCCCAGTGTCCTTCACTTCCTCCCTACAGCTGAGCTTTCCCATCACTGGGAAGGCTGGTTCTTACCTGAGAACCCAGCTGGGCCCCCGTAGCCCCGTAATCCCTTATCAGCCTTCTCAAACTTGGACCCCTCCCTTCCCCATTTGTCTTCTTACACTAAACACATGGTTTAGAGCTTTTGAGGTTGCATTTAGCCCTTTTGGAACCCGAGATCCTTCTGACTCAGCCCCCTCTACCTCATGGTGGTAAGCCCACTCTCACCAGCACTCCCCAGTACCACCCAGTCTACTTTGAGCTCCTGGATCAGCACCAAGATTTTTGCTTTTTGTTTTATTCTGTTTTGCCTCTCGCTCCCTTTTCACTTTCACTGGGATGATTCACATTCAATAATCTAATTCATTTTTGCACTCTCTGATTCCCCCCATGAGAAATACTCCCTTTTATAATCTTTTACCTTGGGATCAAATCCATTTTTCCCCCTGGAGCACTTGAGGTGAGGTGGGCATCTCCTCCTGTCTTTGATCTTACTTACCCACCACCAGCTTTCTCCTCCAGGGTTCTTCAGTTATGCTAGAAGGTTTCAGGCCACTTCGGTGGACTGCAGCCCTGAGGTCAGGGATGGGCCTGGATTCATGTTTGTGTCACCACAGTGCATGGTTCACGCAGCCCAATGTACACAGGATGTTGTGGAATGAAACTGGATAACTGGATGCCTTCCTTCTCGCATCCAGGAGGAAGGTTACTTACGTGAGCCTTGTCTAGCACCAGTGTGATGAGGGAAATTGCTGGGGATGCTGCGGGGTGCAGGGGAGCAAGAATCTGATTTCTTGGCACAGATTTCCTCACTTCCTAGCAGCCCAGCCTGCTTCCTCAGGAAGCCAGTGGAATCAAGCTGACAAGGATGTCCACCGTCAGATGGCTTTCTGCTGCACATCTCAGGAGGAGGAAGCCAACTTGTAACCTTCAGAGTACCCACAGCCTGAGGAGCCGCTGCACCACACTGCTGAGTGGGGCTGTAACAGACACCTGCCTCAGACAGGTCAGCGCGCCGGGACTGCTGAGGAAGAAGGCGGGCGTGGGGGAAGAGGGAGGGGAAGAGGGAACTGGGGGGTTGGAGGAGGAGGGGAAAGGAAAGGAAGGGGCAGGGAGGAAAGGAGGAGTCAGTCTACACTCCTGACTCTGGCCCCGCATCCCTTCGCCAAGCCATTATCAAAATTGATTTTAATAAATGAAAGATTTACCTGGGTCGAACATTGTTTTTAACTGGCGGCAATTAATTAATTAACCATCACTAGCCTGGACATCATAATGGGATGATATTTTGATGCTAACACATTACTGAAAAGGACAAGCCATGTTTTGTTTTGTTTTTCCGAGTAATCGATTAATCAGCCCCAAATGAAGATTCAGACCACAGCCTATGCTCACAGGCACTTTAATAGCTGCCTTTGCCAGGACCCCCAAATACCTGCTTGAGGACTCTGTGCCCTGGTAAGCAGTTTGAGGCAAGTCAATGTTAACTTCAGTATTCTAAAAAATTACAATAGTTAACTTTAAGAAATCTCTGAAACATCTTCTTCATAATTAATAAATGAAAAATGTTCCTGCAGCTAATCAATAAAGTTGTTAGAGAGAATTGATCGGATGGGGAACTCTTTTTGTGGGTACAATTTTTCACCTTTTCAGAACAAAAGACTCCCTAGAGCACTGTCAGCATGATAGACACTTAAGAGTCTGACCCAAAAGGAAAAAAAATAGAAAGACGATTAATTAAAATCTCCAGGAATGACATTTACTCCCATCCTGTGGGCAGAGAGCGGGGTCAGGTGTGCAGGTGGTTACTGGGAACCTTTGGGGAGGTTAAGGAAGCAGAGATACCGGGGGACGTGCCTTAGCCTGAGGCTGTGCCCTGGATGTGCTGGGGTCCCAGTCTCTTTGGAGGATTAAAAACAGGACTGGTCCACGGAGGCCTGCGTCGTTCAGGTTGGTTAAGGAGCACGGTAGCCTCATTCTCACAGGTGGGTGCCCAAGGTGTATGCAACTCGGCTGGAATGGAACAACAGCTTGCAAATTATTTTAACGTACAAGGCAGTCGGCATGTTCAGGAACAATGCACCCTGAGTGTTCTACTGGATCTCAAACCTGACAGCGCCCTGGAATTATTTGCCAAGATTCTCCAGCCCGTGCACATCCGCTGAATCAGAATCTGTGAGACGGGGCATGGGAATCTCTGTTTTTCAAAATGTGCCCTGGTGATTGGACCCTGGCTTGCAGCAGGCTGAGATTACCACTGGTTTTGATTTCTCTGTCTCCAGGTATAAATTCAGGCTGCGTGAGAGGTATACTGTCCCCTCCTCTTTATCTTTTGTTGGACAAGTCATAATACAAAATAGAGACTTAGTGCTTCCTCTGTGCCAGGCAGTGCACTGAGCTTCTAAAGTGCATTGGTCGAGGGGAGGAAGGTAGAGCGCGTGCTTAGCGTGCACAAGGTCCTGGGTTCAACCCTCAGGACCTCCATTTAAATAAATAAATAAACCTAATTCCGCCACCCCCCCCCCCAATTTTTAAAAAAAAACAGTAGAGTGCAGTAGTCATTTAGTCCTCACGGCAATCCCACAAGATGGTCAGCATGATTATTATCATTTTACAGATGAGCCATCTGAGCCCTAGAAAGGGGAAGTCATTGGCTAAAGGTCACACACCTAACCATTAGGACTCCCTGCCCCAAGGAGGCGGTAGGCAGCTGGGAGGACCCGGGGCAGAGCTGCGGGGCTGGCAGTTCTGAACTTACAGAATTTGAATGAAAGAACTCAGATCCAGGAAACTTTACCTCAGGGGACTACATGGGTTGAAGTAATATTTTGTCCCTCTTTCTAGAGTGCTGACTACCAGTCTTCTTCAAGCTGAAAAATGATGAAGGTGGGACGAGAAGGTAGATCAGGACTGCTGTAATTTCCAAAGCGTTTTTGTCCAGTGAGCTTGCTCTTTTGTTAGAGTGACTATAATCTAATTATCTGATGATTCTACAATATTCTTGGACAACTGGGGCACGTGTTTAAAAGGTACTCAGACCCAAACCAGAGCTCCTGAAATTGTCCAGCAATGTGCACTTTTAACTAGCTCTCCATGTCGTTCCGTTATCTGGTTAAGTGTGACGACCACTGATGTAGCTCTTCCCCATCCGCCCATCTCCTGTTCCCAGTGAGATGCTGGTGGATGGTCTAATAGGGATTGTAGTGGACAGGTAGTGTTCGAGTCATTTATTGTGATATAACAAACCACCCAAACCACATTTATTTAGCCCACCAGTCTGCAGGAAAGGCCCATCTCTGATCCATGGGGCACCAACAGGGGTGGAGGTGGGCAGGGCTGAAGGACCTACTTCTAGGATGATTTACCCACATGGCTGGTGAGTTGGTACTGGCTGTAGGCTGGGAGCTCAGCTGGGACCAACAGCCAGGGACCTTGGGTCCTCTCCACACGGGCTTCTCCGCAGGCTGCTTTGGCTTCCTCACAGCATCGTGGCTGGACTCCAAGAATGCAAGTTCCAACAGACAGAAGGTAGAAGTTGCCTGTTACTTAAAGTCCTGTTCTGTGAAACTGCTACAGCATCACTTACTTCTGCCATTATTCTCCTAGTCAGTCAATCACAGAGCCCAGATTCACAGAGAGGGGAGATGGACTCTCTCTCAGTGGGAGGAATGTCAGAGAAGTTGTGGGATGTGTGTTTAAACCACCACAATCAAGATACCTGGCATGAACCCACCTTAGCAATTAGTTTTGTCATGTCAGAGGATCCCTTTCCTTTTCCAGTCTTAAGCAAGATGAATAGTTTGGCTGACATTGCTGTCAAAGGACTTCTGATTCCATGTCTGCACATCACCAACAGGGGGACGTGGGTTCAGGGAAGCTCCTCTGTAAGATTTGTCTGAGTTCTTTGGTGCTTAATATTGTATTGCTATTCCTTCACACATGCCTGAAACCCATGTCCTTGCGGGCTTATTTAGCTTGGCTGCCATTTTAGATCAATTTCAGAAATCCCCCCGAGCTCCTGAGAGGGCGGTGGAGGTTAACGCGACTCTGGGGGTATTGGCCTCATTTTACTCCCTCCCTCAGGCCTGCCCAGCATGAGGACACACTCACGCAGCAGCCTGCTCAGAATCTGAAGGTCACTTTTCAGAAGGATGCTTCAGTGTTAACTTAGTGTCTTCTCCAAGATCTGCTCAAGAGAGCGTCAGACATCCCCCAAACTAGGGAAAGGTGAGGGAGAAGGGATGGAGGGATTTGGCCAAAATGTCTTATTTTCTCACTCCAGCAGACGAGAAAGATGCTGCTACCTCTGCCTCACAACGGCAAAGGGGTCGGGAGATCGGTCAGGTCACTCCGTCATGCCAATCCCTGGAACACGCCATGAGGGGCTCTTACCAAGACCGCACGTAGGAGGGGTGGAAACCACCGAGAACAAGTGGGTCAGCTTGAAGATGTGGTCCCCAACTCCGCATGAATGGCTCTGCATGTAACTATGATAAAGACCCAAACATCGTCATTTCCATTTTTCCCAGTGGGTGTCTGCAGGATGCCCCTTGAGAGAGGAGTGGCTGGGGAGAGGAAGGGCAAGTCATAGCACCCTTCCCAAACGTGACATCAGGGTGTCTTCTGACATTACCACATGTCCCCGGGGGGTGGGGTGGGGGAACTCCTCATCTGAGAACCATTGGCCTATATTAAACCTTATGTGCTATCAGGACGGGTAGTGCCATTCTGGTGATCCGGCAATCCTAGGTACACGTGCCAGGGACACCACCTAGGGCAACAGGTGCAAGAACGCTCAACACAGTGTTGTTTGTGGCAACTGGCAATGGGGACACACTCCAGGTGCCCATGTCTGTGGGGAATTAATAAGGCAAGTGTGGTTTAAAGAAGCCTTTTCTCCCACATGCTCCTTTATCTTCAGACCTGACAGTTCTCTCCAGCATTAACCTTGTCACTAGGTCAAGACTTCAAAATGCCTCAAAGCTTCAATTTGGTGTTTTGAAATATAAGTTCTATGGCCAGCTTTGCTCAGCCTTCCCCTCAAGGCTCACACTCTTCTGTTGTTCACAAGGCCCCTTTTAGGGAAGAGACTGTGTTCAGTCTGTCTTTGTTTGCCTCCAGAACCTGCTCGATGCTTTGCGCTCAAATGCCATCCAGTACGTGCTGCATTTATTAAATATGTAATACCCATTACCTGGAATTTATTTGTTAACGCTACGTAAGATGTATTGAGATTGCCTGAGATAAAAATAAATGTTTGATTCTTAAGAAAATAATCTATTTTTAGAAAGTAAATATAATCTAACTCAGTTGTCCTGCATAAATAGGAAATCTGATTATTCTTTGATCTTACTTTTCCTTTTTAAAATTTAATTCACGGAGAGATGACCAATTATGGATGACCCCACAGCTTTATAACGTATCTGTTAATGTTCTGGGTGCGGGGGGAAGGCCAAAGAATTAAGTTAAGTATTAACGGGGTTTGGATTGATTTGAGGAATTGAAACAAATAGATATTATACCTTGCTGTGATCTAGTTCTTTGTATTTTTACTGCTAAGACTGACTTCAAGCTTGGAAATAAAGAGGAACTCTGTTCTTGTGTTTTTGAGATCCATTTCCCTTGGGTCATGTCACGGTACTAGACTCTTGGTTATATGTAAATTATAATAAACACAGTAGCCAAACTGGTAAGTAAAGTTGGACCATATATTCATTCATTCATCTGTTCACCCATCAGTAAGCATCTACGGTGCACCTACTTTCCCAGATGTTACTCTAACTCCTAGGGATTTAGAGACGCACTAGAAACAGTCCCTGTCCTTAAGGAGCTTCTCGAATGGTAAGGAGAGGCAGGCATGTGAACACTATCACTGGGGTGATGGCAGGCTGTGTACAGAGGACGGGGGAGACGCCAGGCAGGCAGATCTATCTGGGAAGGGTCAGGAAAGTCCTCACAGAGAAAGTGACCCTTACATCAGCACTTGAAGAACATGAGGGGCAGATGTCCAATGGGCAGGCGGATCCTGAGGTTTGGGAAGTAGAAGAAAGGTCTGCTCTGGACGTCCCCACCTGGTGGTCATTAGCACTGAGATGGCTGTGTGAAGCTGGGGGTGTCGCTGAGATCCCACAGATGGGTCACCTCAGAAAATGAGCTTGACTCATTTAATTGTCACCCAGAAGTCTTTCTGAGGTAGGGGCGTCAGTATCGCCACTTTGCAAATGGGGAAGTTGAGGCCCAGAGAAATTCAATAACTGGCCATAGCACATAAGACTGGTCAGCGAAGAGAAAGTGGAATGGTGGTTACCCAGGACTGGGGGGTGGGGGGACAGGGAGACGCTGGTCAAACGGTACAAACGCCCAGTTATAAGATGAGTCAGTTCTGGGGCCCTAATGTGCAGCATGATGGTCATAGTTAATCATAACTGTGTTGTAAGTTGCTAAAAGGGTAAATTTGAAGTGTTCTCGCTACACACACACACATGGTAACTATGTGAGGTAACTGATGTGTTAATTTCCTTGACTGATTTCACAAGGTATGCACATACTAACTCATCACACTGTTTGCCTTCTAAAAATCATGTTGTGTCACCTAAATATATACAACTGATTTGTAGATCATACCTCAGTAAAGCTGGGGAAAAACCCCAGATTCCAGACATTGTATCATTCCATCTATAAACACCTACATGTATATTTCTAATCAAAGAAAGGCTTTTGGAAACACAACTACAACACCACGATCACGCCTGACACCCAGTCTGTGATCAGATTTTCCCACTTCTCTCAGAAATGTGGCTTTACAGTTGGTTTATTCAAAGCACGATCCAAACCGGGTCCACATACTGGATTTAGCTGGTATGTCAGTTAAGTCTCTTCCACTCTTACAAAAAAGCAGCCAAACAACCACAGGTCAGGGGGGCCTGGCTCCAGCCCCTGGTGGCCGCGTGCCTGAGCCCCTCCCCACTCCAGCCCTTGGTCCTTGGCCCCATCTGACAGCGACCAGGTTTTCAACACGTGCTCGCTGACATCCTAAGTGTGAAAAACTGCTTCCAGCGGGCAGGTGCAAATGACTGGCATTGCTCGTTCGTTTTTTGTATGTTTAACACCTAACTCTAGGTAGTAGGTGATCAGTGATCCCAACTGGGTGACGCTGTTCAAGCAGATCCTCTCCTAACTGTGGGTTTTTGGGGAAAGGAAAGCTGCCCTTAACAGGCGGAGTGCAAAGATGTCCAAATGAACCAAGTGTAATGTACTAATAAACTCTTAACAGCAGGTGCCAGGCATAGTTCTAAGGGCTTTACAAGTATAAAAGTATTAATCCTCACAATAACCCTAGGTCTTTTTTTTTGTTGTTGGGGGTAGGTAATTAGATTTGTTTATTTATTCTTAGAGGAGGTACTGGGGATTGAACCCAGGACCTAATGCATGCTAAGCACGTGGTCTACCACTTGAGCTATATACCCTCCCCTCAACAATAACCCCAGGGACGCAGATACCATAGTCTTTTATGGGGGGGGGAGGAATCGAGGTATAAGGTGGTGAAGTGACTGGCCCAAGGTCACCCAGCTAGAAGGTGCAGAGAGAGGAACGCAGGGAATCTGGCTTTTCAACCTCCACACTGTCTCCTTTGGACACCAGAGTACAAGTCGTGGGGCTTTTGTTGTGTGCCAAGGAGCTGCTTCTGATCACATAAGGTGACCTCAGCAGGGAGGCCAGGAGCTGACCTCATGAATGTTTCATTTTGACGCTTGGGTGGGAAGAACCGGAAACGACACACTCACGGGTACTTGGGGATCCACGCAATGTAGGGGTGGCTTTGGACCGGGGTTGAGGGGCTGGGGGTAATGGGGCGGAAACCCAAGGGAGGGCCTGCAGCCCCGGAGGGGAAGCCCAGTCTCACTTTGCCCGGGGCAGGGACTTTGGCCAGATCTCTCTGCTCAGAGGCAGTTTTGCAGAAGCCAAATCTCACTGTTACCAGCTTTTGAATGAGTGTGAGATCCAGAGCTCTAAAACAGGAGATCAGCAATGTACCCAAAACAGGGTTTTTTGTGGGGGAAACCAGGGTCCTGCTTGCCATTTCTTAGCTTCCCAGAGCAGATGTAGTGGGAGGCATGTGGTCAGGAATGTGCCCCATGGCCTCTGAAAGTCAAGGCTGGGCCTCTGAAGGAGCCTGCCTCCTGTCAGCGATGGGCCCAGCGGACTGGAAGGAACTGGCTTAATAAATGTTTTCGCTTTGGCATTTGGAGGAGGGCAGACCTGGGCCAGACCTCAGAGTGCTCTCAGGTGCCACGGGCCCGCTGACACTTCCCTGCTCTTACCAAGGTGTTCTTGTGACAGCAGCTACTTGGGGGCCACGGGGCTGGAACAGCTGCTGGGCGAGGTGGTGACCTTCTAAACCCAGATCAGTTAATGAACCTGGCCGGCCCAGGGAGCCCCAGGGGCTGCACTCTCCGCGGTGGCTTCTGCTAAATTCCTCTTGTTGTTTTTGATTCCCTCCTTCCTCCTCCCCATCCCCGTGATGCCTGACATTTCTAAGGCCAAGTTTTGTTACAAGCAATTAGCCTGTGTCAGGGATCTGGGGAGACAAGCCGCTTGCCAAGACACAGCCTGGAAGCTGGCAGCCGAGCGGGGTCTGCACGGACAGCCAGGTCCGTCCCTGCGCTGACGATGGAGCAGGAGGCTTCGGAGGGGACAGGAGGGAGGGGATTCGAGAGTGTGCGCCCCGCCTCCTCCCCCGGCACAGGGCAGCCCAAACAGCGTCTGCCCTGGAGCCTTCCTCCAGATTCCAAACTAGGATGATTTTCCCAGCCTGAGCGTCCCAGACCCTGGAAGTGCTTAAAGGCCAGAGTTCATGACTGATTTTCAATCATCGAGGAGAAAAAAAGAAATCATGCGTGCAGGTATCCACCGTGAGCTGTACGGTTTAACAGACACATTTTTCTTAAATTTTGCCTGGGATTATTTATTCACTCAGTATGGTTGTCTAGACACTCAGTTAGCAATTCTGTGTACTAACAAAAACTAGGCGCACAAAACATTCCTGAATCAATGCGTTCCGTGGAGATGACAACTTACCGCACGTGTGGGCGGCTCGGTGGGGGCCGCAGGGAGGAGGAAGGGGCGCTGAGGCCGCTGACTGCTCAGCGTGACTTCCCCAACTCCACCGCAGGGCTTCCAACCAGCTCCCTCCCACCCCGGGCCTCCGTTCTCAGATCTCTCAGGAGGATGTCCAGTCATTCAGAGCCAACCACTGGTTTCAATGATCTCATCGCTTCTGTGTCGGGGCACAGTGAACCAACTCGAGAAATCAGCGTGTACTCCTGACAGAGAGCCTGTCCTAACCCTTCCAGATCCCGCAGGAGGATTTCAGGAGTGGCTTTCTTGACATAGTTTCCATGTTTCTTGCAGAGTCACAGGTGAGCATCTCAGAAAGATAAGGGAACTGAAGTTGCCTGAGGCCACACGGGATTTTGTATGGATGCCAAGACCAAGCTCAGCCGCATGACCCCCGCACGAGGCTCCTCCCACCTGGAGAAAGGCGGTGGCTGCCTGCCATTAGCATTCAATCCGTGTTTCTTGTCTGATCCGTGAAGAGAATATAAACAGAGGGTCCACAGTGGCAGCAGATCCAGATAGCCAGAAATAATCCATTTTAGTCTGAAAGCAAATAGTGCTCTCATAACCCCCCTGCCGCCCTGCTCCTCCCCACTCCAGGTGACAGGAGGAGGCCAGCCTTTCAAGATCAAGGGCAAGGGAGGAGCAGGGAAGAAGGAGGGACAAGGAAGAGAAAAATCCTGGTGGAAACCGAGGATGAGGAGAGCTGCCCTGGACCTCTTAGCGTGAGGGAGTCCTTCCTCCCTAGTTAGACAGGGTCGAGGAGCTGGAAGCCACCTGACCTGTCATCCCTGGAAAAGGCTGTAACTGGAGTAGACAGTGGGGTTAATTGACCCCCGTGCCTAGACTCCATAGGTTGCCAACACTTCCGAGTAGCCTGGGCCACCTTGGTTGATGGCGCTCCCGACACCTCTCAGACATCTCTCTCCTATCTGCTCCAGATAACACTGCTTTCCTTGCTTTGGTCTCTTCTTACGGACACCAGATCAGCCATGACCATTTGCAGCCCCGAGGGGTGGTCTCCAGACCACACAGTGGTGCTCTAGCTCAAAAGTTCTGCTTTGGAAGGTGAGGAAACCCCTCTTCCATGTTGTCCAAAACAGAGCAGATGTGACCATTCAGCATCTCTTTCCCGACTCGTAACCCCTTTTCAAATTTTCCAGGGTAATAAAGTGACATGGCAGTTTAACAACCACGACAAAAGAGAGAAAAAAAAATACATTAGGGGAAGCAGCAAGAAATACACAGTAGAGACCTCAGTGAGAAGACCCCTCTTTACTCCGTGCTCACTGTCAGTGACGCAAGCTCCTCCCGCAGGTTAGGGCTGGACCACCTCCACGCCGCCTCTCCCTGTTAAGATCTCTGTTGGATGGGTTTCATTTTCTCGGTCCTGGAGCCTGCCTGTAATATTGTGACAACTGATGACATGTCTAAAATGCCAAACCTCACTGAACCCCTTTCTTGCTCCTTCTACCTGAATTCTGGTGATTTTAGTATTCCCAGGGGTGGAGGGCACAAAGGACGTGCTTAACCCTGAAGCTTCACTAAGAACACTGCCCAAATCTAGCATCCCCACCTGACAGTGGTACCTTCACTGGACGGACAAGGAAGAGGGAAAGACTGATGTGAATACTTGAGTCCTGCTGGGTATTTGTAATCATCTGTGAACTGGGGTGAGGGGTGAACTGGGATCGGGGTGGGAATAGCTCCCAAGAAATGATAGCTGGATTTCCAAAGATTGTGTAGATGCAAAAAAGAAACTGGGAAAGCTTTCTTCCTCCTCCACCCCTCCTGCCAATCATAAGAAAACAAAAATGAGCAAATAGTCAATATCACCTTTTACGTTTAACAGTTTCGAGAACAGCCATTTCCAGGAAGTGGGGACAGAATGAATCAGGAAGGGAAGTGGTTCTGGTCCTCCCAGGCAGAGTCGGCTAGAGGATCTCAAAGGGTGTTCCCCAGACCCGCAGCCCCCAGAACTTGTTAGAAATGCAGACTTCAGGGCCCAATCAGACCCACTGCATCAGAAACTCTGGGAGGGCCAGGTGATGTGTATTTCAACCATATCTGTCCTCCAGACGATGCTCGCTCAAATTTGAGAAGCTCTCAACCACCACTGCAACCCAGTTTCCTGTGTTAGGGGAGCCATTCATATTGGAGCAGAAGACTCTCTAAACACACATTCTCTGCCCCCCAGCTGCTTTTGCCCATTCTCACCCCTCTGCCTGTTCATTCCGTTGGCCCTGCCTACCAGGGCATCATACTGGCTCATCTTATCTGATTCCTGGCTTCCTTTCAAAGGCTTACTCAAGTCTCTTCTCCGAAGACCCCTGCATCATTTCAGCCCTGGGAACAAACTGCTTCCTGCTCTGAAGCCACATGCACTAATATATCTCTCATTCTGCACTCGCCTGTCTATTTTAAGTACTTATTTCCCCAAACAGGCTAGAAGTGCCTGGGGGAGTAGCACCCTTGCCCTGGAATTCCTTACATCTCCCACCCTGTGATGCCGTGCACACCCTGGGTGATTCCAGGTGGTGAGCCCAGAAAGCTCTTCCTCCAGAGGAGATCCCAGAGCGAGTGTGTAAATCAAAAAGGCTAGCCTGGGGGCAGGGGGACTTCACCATTTCCTCCTAGGACTGTCCTCCCAGCACACAGCCGTGGAGCAGGCCCTCCCCTTCGGGCCCCTTCATGTTATTCCCCATGTGGATTAGAGGATGAACACAAACAGAATACAAAAGACAAAAGACAGGGAGCCTTTGCTGCTGTCAGAGTCTATAAAAGTCTTGGAAGTGACAGCAGGAGCTCCTGCCTGCTGCTGCGGCCCTGAAATCCAGAAAGAATCAAT
The DNA here is from genome assembly GCF_048773025.1 of Camelus bactrianus. Classification (NCBI taxonomy): domain Eukaryota; kingdom Metazoa; phylum Chordata; class Mammalia; order Artiodactyla; family Camelidae; genus Camelus; species Camelus bactrianus. The sequence goes on along the minus strand of NC_133568.1, from coordinate 16,482,043 downwards.
TTCAGACCCAGGGCCAAATAGTGCCCCAGGGGGCATGCCCGTGACGGGCGCTGACTCCGCCCAGACCCCCCGGACTCACCCCAGCCCCGGATCTGGGGTGGAAGAGGGAGGAGGGAGGGGTGGAGAGAGCTTCCCGCAGTTTACAAAGGGAAAGCACCTCTCTCTCTCTCTCCCTTTCTGTCTCTCCTATTGCTCTGTTCCTTCCCTGAAATCCTCTCCACTCCTCATCGGGGTTACACTAATCATTTTCTTTCTTGCTTCATGAAACCTAGGATGTGACCCCAGGATAGGGACTTTACCACCTTCCCCTTTGGGTCCCAAGTCTCCTAAAACATATACATTTTCAAGAAATGCTTGTAGTTCATTGTTAAGGACTATTTATGGTTACAGAAATTACATTCATTTATCCTTCTGGATGGCAAGACAAGAATTTTTTATCAAGAACCAGTGAGTCTGTGTGTGTGATAAGATACCCCAAGACATGCTATTAGCTTTATTTATTTGTTTCCTTATTAATTTTCAGGATATTGTTCATCATATAGGTTAGTGTTTTCCATTTGCTAGAAACAGGAGGCTCCCAGGCCAGGGTTGCTAGATTTAGCAAATAAAAGCACAGGGCACCAGTAAATTTGAATTTCAAATAAACAAATATATTTTTAATGTAAGTATATCCCAAATCTTATGCACGGGACAGTATTTATTTATCTGAAATTCAAATTTACAAGGCCAGTTCAAGTTGAGAAGAGCAAAGGGACATTGGTAGAGGAAAAAGACAGAAAAACTTTAAAAATTTTATTACACTTTATTACATAATTTTTTTTTTTTTTTGAAAAAAGTACGAAACCAAAAATTGCTTTCTCAACACGTTTCTTAAAAGCAGAAATTAGGCTCATTTTATGTGAGTGCAAACGTAGGTGCCAAGCAGGGGTCTCAGATGGAATGATTTTAAATCTCAGAAAGAGCTTAACTGTTTTTGTAAAAAGGAAAGTTGGCGAGTGATTAGTGCCGATGTGGCCCAGCTGCTCTTTTGTACTTTGAAAGAAACAATTAAAACGGCTGGGACATTAAACTTTAAAGAGCTGGGTCCTTCATATTCAGAAGCTAATTTTAAAAGAGCTTGATACCTGAGAGAGAAAGGGACATTTTCCAAGTGGATATAATTTCTGTGCTGCCCGTCTGCCTTCAAGACTCTAAATTTTGGAAAGTCATCTTAAATAGCTCATAGGGAAATGTTATGGCTACACAGATAAATACTGGGGTAAGAAAGCTTTCTCTTGCTTGACCATGAAGATGCCAGATATAAAATTAATTTTTTGTCACATTTTAGATGATAAAAGGCACAATCTGAGAAATTGAATACATTCTAGAGAAAACAGATCCAGAATTAGTTTCTTTCTACAAATTGCTGAGCTCCTGCAATATGCCAGGCACTTGGGTTAGGAAAAAAAAAAAAACCCAAAACTGCTGAACAAAGCAAATCCGTACCCTGGAGGGAGCTCACACTTAAGTGAGGAGGACAGATCTCCAAGCAAAGACGGCTCCGCATGGAGGAGAGGAAGTGCGGAGCCAGGGTTCCAACTGTGGGCTCTGATTGGACGTGAGCTCAGATCCAGCTCTGCCATGGGGCGTACGTTTGTAAAATGGGACTAAAGATGGAGTTGTTTCACTAGATTGTGCAGACTAACCCAGCAAACAAAGTGAAGTGCTTAGTCCATCACCTGCCATGCGGTGAGTGTTCCCTAAGTATCAGCTACTAGTATTAAGTGTTGACATACCTTTGAGGATTTACAGGAGCACAGGACAAGGAGACTGTCGCTCTGCCTGGTCACAGAGATGGGGCAGGTGTGGTGGTGGCGGCTGCCCGGAGGCTGAGCCTTCAAGGACAGTAGGGGTGCCAATGGTTGAGGGCATCCCCTTCATGGGGCGTGGGGGAAGCATGGTGTCTACAGGACAGCGATGGTCATGTGGCATGGCTGTCATATGGGAAGGACAGTGTCTGGGGCAGCAGAGGTGACCAGGAGCCTAAGTATCATGGTCCTTATAAACCATGCCAAGTGTTTGACCTTCTAGAAGTATTAGAAAACTCTGGAGGAGTTTAAAGATGGACATAATCTGTATTAGTTAAAAGATCTCTAATTGTGGGTGGAAAATGAATGGGATATGGGCAAGAGAGAAGGAAGGGAGACAATTTAAGGAGTCATGTCAACCACCTATGAAGGAGGTGGTGAGGACTGGGTCAGGCTGGTGGCCCGCAGGTGAAAGAGAGAATAGTGATGCAAAAGAGACTCAGGAGGCAGACTCATCACAGGGCTTTGGCACCAACTAGGCAAGAGGCGTAAGGGGAAGGAGAGGCTCAGAATAACTTCCGGGTTTCTGACTTGGGTAACAGGGTGTGAAGCTGTCATTTACTAAATGGAGGACAGCTTTGGGGATGAGGATACAGAGGTAGAGAGGCGTGCATGGTGCCTTCCACTTTTATTTACTGAATTCGAGGTGCTTACAGATCATTCTGGAAACTAATGCCTAGGAAGTCCAAAGAAATTAGGGACCTGGGCCCGGGAGACACATCTATCTCTCTGGGGATAGAGGATGCAGGTGGCAAATGAAATGGCGAACTCAGATGAGAAGGAGGAACACTTGGGGAGCCCATGCAGGGGACTGAGATAAACAGGGAAAGAGGTGGGAGGAAACCCACAGGGGCCTGGGGTCCTAGCCTGCAAGAGACCAAGTTTTAAGAAGCTGTTCCAAAAAGCACCCTTCAGACGCCACACTGTGTTCCAAAAGCTGTCCTTTGGGTTCGCATTTGGGGGTGGAGGCGTCAGACAGGTGGAGGGTTCTTTCAGCGAGAGAGCTGTGTCTTATGGAAGAGCTGCAAAAGGCAGCCACGTCCAGCCCCACCTTACAGGGAAGCGCAGATGCACAGAAAGGAAACATCAACATTTCAAAAGAAAAGCAGGCCCTTGATTTCACCGAAACACTCTTTCCCCTGCGGTAAAACGGTTTCGCCTCTGAAACGTAGACACTAGATTGTTCTATGAGCTCTGTCATAACTCAGAGATAGTATTTCACTGAAGAAAATTCACACAATTACAGACGCCATCAATAATCTCTCCCCCTAGCCTTGAAGATACAAGAGCAGACAATTAGAAAGGTTAATACTTTGAATCTCTTCTCTAGGAAACAGTGAGCCTACTAAGGTCTCACCACAGCATCGCCCTCCCCCCACCCCCTCCATCCCCACGATCAATGTAATGCTTAGGTTCCATATTTTTTAATCAATCAATATTTCTTAAGAGACTAGTACATGTATCCCCCGGTGCTGAGCATCATGGCGCTTACTATGTGCCTGGCACAACGCAATACTCAATTGATGTTTGCTATGGCTGTTGTTTAAGGTACCCAGCGTGCTGCCAGTCTTCCAGAAGCTGAGAGTCTGGATGAAGAGGGGAGACATAGATGAGGAGGGTAACTCAGGACCCATATGAATTGCACGGAAACGCAGATGTAACACGAGTCCCTGGCACAAAAGAGGGGTTCCATTAATATTCATTGGATAAAGAAACTGCATAGATGAAAGGTTGGCATCCCCACCACGTGTCAGAGGATGTCAGAGGCTAGGAGAACATGGAGGACGGGAGAAGGCTTTGCAGAAGAGCTGGGGCCTGACCTCAAACTGATTTTATCTATTCACCGGGTGTGCCCTTCAGACTGTGGACGAGATCTCTGTCTCAGACTGCGCTCACCCTCACGGATCAGCGATGAGACCTACGCGGTTCTCCAGGTGCTGCCTCATACCCAGGTGGACCCTTACTCAAGCTTTTGATAGTGACCGTGGTAATCCAACTGCAGCGTCCCACTCTGTGCTGAAACACGTCCGCTGTCGCACACATTTCCTCCTCCTCCTCCTTTCCAAGTCTTAGATTGTGTGCTGGCACGGCTTTCCTGAATGGCTCACTTGTGTATTATTTGTAATAATAGACATCAAGGTTACCATAATTATCCCATCACCTTTCGTCAGGGTTTAGGGCACAGGACAGTTCCCACTGAGGTCTCAAACCACTGCTCCCAGCTGCCTGGCAAACTAGAAGGCCACTGGAGTAACGTCACTGACCTCTAGCTGACCTGCCAGGATCAATGAACAATTAATTACTATCATCCCGCTCTGGGAGAGATAGCACACTGCTATTTCTCAATTACAAGTGGAAGGGCCCCTTGGCTGACAGCTGCCTGTCGGCCAAGCCCACCCTCTACTGATTCTAGCCTCCCCCCGCCACCTCCCCCCACCCCCAGCAGCACATATGCACACAGGGGCACACACGTGCAAACACCCAGGGCCCACTTCAGATCACACCCATTCCCCCATTACACCCACCAACACACACAATCACACATGAGTGTCCCACGCAGACCGCCTGCCCCCTACACTCACACCCACAATCACACGAGAGTCTGACTCAGATCACAGCCATATCTTTATCAATCTCCGTTTTCCTGATGTGTCACATGGCTTCTGTTCCAATACTGTCTAAAGGTAGGGGAGAGTCGTTGCAGTCCGAGTCAGGACTCGGGAAGATTCATCTTAACTATACTTCCCATCATGTCTCTCCCAACCAAACCTTGATGTTTTTCACCTTCACCTCTTCCTACGACTTCAGTCCGCCCCACTCTAATACTCTGTGCTCGGAACCCTCCACAGTCGCCCTGACCACATAACATACACCTTTCCTAGCTTCTCCCCATGTAACAGAATGCCTTCAGCACATCCTTTTTTCTTCCCCATCCCCAGTAAGTGACTAAAACCGGACCAATCAACTCCAGCTAAGATACTCCAGGCTGCTGGCTGATGCCTTCAGATACCACTCCTGTAGGCAACTAGAACATCTCCTCCTAAACTTAAAAGAGTGAGTATGGTGGCATCTTCAGGGGCTCTGCTTCAGCCTGGAGGTGGGGCTGAGCTACTTTGGGTCACAGACGCTCTGAGAACATCGTATCTCACTAGGTGTGCACTTTTCTACTTAATTTCCACAATAAACTCTCTGAAGACTCTTCATCCCATTGGAAAGATCCACAGATACATTAGCAACACTTTGTTGGTTGTATGCAACAGAAACCCCATTCAAAAAAGGAGGGAGGACACACAGCCTCACCTGATTGGAAAGCCAGAGGTACACCTAGCTAGATTTTAGGGAGGGAGCCAAGTGCTTGAACAAAATCAGAAAGACATGACCTCTGGTTTGGCTTTCGTCCCAAGTGGGATCCCCCAACAAGGGCCCCCCCCCCAACATCCCCAGGTTTACGTTACTCATACAGTTAGCAACCTCCACTGACAAAGCAGCTGCTGGTTCTGAGGAAGAGAAGGTCCAACGAAAGTCCCAGGATTCTGTCTCCTGGTCTAACCCGAGTCAGTTCTCATCCTTGAACCAACCACCTTGACCAGAGGCTTGACACACCAAAATCTAGAAAATTCCTTCTCTTCCCAAGCTCCTGATCCCTAGTGCCCAGGGCAGACCCAGCCTGTAGTCAGTCACAGTCCCTGATGGCCATCTAGGGGTGAAAGCAATTTGCTATTGCAAAGCTTGGCCAGTGACTGTTAGAGAAACTGGCAAGTCCACTGCTTCTAGTCGGTCCCCTGTCAAGAAATCAAAACCACTTTCAATGAAGTATGCATGTAACACCCTGATCAGAATACCTGGTACCTGGGAGAAGTTCTCAACGATTACAGTTATTAAAGGTATACCACTGTGATTCCTATAACCCTGCCCCTTATATTTTTCCCCCTTGTCCCGGGCCCAAAAGTGAGAAATATTGGGATAAATATTTCTGCATCCTTTCCCCACCCCTCACATGCTGTTCCAGACAGGGGAGGAGTGATTTCTCTGCTCGGTGACATCCACGAGAAGCAGGCGAACCTGATGGATCACATCTGCCAGGAGCCAGTTCCCTGAGTGAAACATGAACATGGTTTGCTTGTTCTCACTTAGACCTGCCTGCTGCCCTCCTCCCCTGCCCGGCCCCCTCCTCGAGGGACAGCTGCCTGCCTTGAGAAGACCTGTGGCTGAGCTTCTAAGTTCAGACCAGCGAGCTGGGGGGAGAGTATAGCACATGCTTAGCATACACAAAGTCCTGGGCTCGATCCGCAGTACCTCCCCTAAAAATAAACAATAAACATAATTACCAGCCCCACCCCCAAAAAACCCCAACAAAACAGACAGGAGAGCCAAATGGAAGACCCCACAGTCCAATTTTACAGGTGACTCTTTAATCCCATTGAGCGCTTTAATTGGTTAGAACCAAAAGGGTAGGAAGTCTAAGTGATTCGCACTTCCCCCACTTTAAGCACAAAATAGCAATTATTATTACCATCATTATTATTATTACTGCTACTACTATTATTATTGTTATTATGCAGGCCGTCTCCCCAAACCCAGAGCAGTAGGGGAGCCAGGCCAGCCGTAGCTGTGGTCTGTCACTTTTCCTGCCGAGAAAAATCACCAGCCCTGAATGTCCCTCTACTGGGAACTGAGCCTTGTCCTCGGCAGAAAACACAAAAATAATTGGAAAGCCCTGTCTCCATCCTACAGAAGCACACCAATTCCTTGAGGCTCAGGCACTAAATCATACCCTGAGCCCATATATCTGCCCGGGGAAGAAAGAAAGCAATTGAAACCCAGTATTTAAAGGCGGCCTCAAATTTATCCCCCTTCTCGACAGCCTACAAAATGTTAGCGAATAGACCCTGCCTTTCTCTGGACGATAAAACAGGATCCGCTGTCCAGGGATTGACCCTGAGAAAGTTCATTTCTCATCCTCACGTGACCCTCCTGAGAACCGGCAACTGCCTGCCAAAACTCTTCATTTCAACAGTTTTCTCCTTCGACTCATTTGCAAAGCAAGGACTGTCTCTCCAGCATCCCAAGATGCTTTACTTTTTGTGCATTTTAATGGAAAAAAATCTTACCCGCTAGCTTTCTTTAACCAATGTTCCACCCTTCTCTGCTGGACCCCACCCTAACATGCTCCCGGAAAGGATTTTCAAGACCAAATATTCTGGCTTTTTCCCATTCAGAAAGCTTCCCTGTTGTTTGGATATTAATAAACTAAAATTCAAGTCCTCGGCCAATTTCCTCAACCCTTAACCTGACTTTAGAAGTTTGCTGTCTCCATGTCGAACCAGTTACTGATGACAGGCCATCAGTCATCACGCCTTGTCTGTGGGTGGGGAAGCCCAACTGCCCTGCAAGGCCAGACTCAGTCTGCACAGGGTTGCATCGTCAAGAATGTGGGGAGAAGTTGCCAGTAGAATCAGAGACATTTCTGAGAATATAATTTCCAGAGACCCATGCTGGGTGGCCTGCCTTCCGTCGGCCCTCAGACCTGTTTCCTTAGCTTGGTACTTGATGTCTCCTTCAGGCTTCTTTCTTGATGCCCCTTCTCAGGGACCTCATTCCCGTTTTCCCTCTGGCTGCCCACTGGGTGGGCCTTCCTCCTTCCTCACTCCACGCCGCCCCTCTCCTCCCCTCAGGGTACCTCCTCGCCATCATGTGTGTCTCAGCCTAACATTCCTTGGAGCTGGTGCTTTGTTTGACCCCTCATTCTGCTCCAGGGGACCCCCTCACCCCACAGTGTTCTCCAACAAGGCTTGTAGTAAGTTTCCTAGGGCTGCGTGACTGGATGACTAAAAACAGAACTTTTATCGTCTCCCAGCCCTGGAGGCTGGAAGTCTGCGATCCAGGTGTGGACAGGATTGAGTCCTTCTAAAAGGGTCATTCCCAGACTCTCCCCCTGGCTTGTAGAGGTCCATCTTCTCATCCTCTTCCCTATGTGAGTGTCTCTGTGTCCAAATGCCCCCTTCTTATAAAGACACAGTCAAGTTGGATTAGGGCTCACCCTAACGACCTCGCTTTAACCTTACTACCTCTGTAAATTCTATCTCCAAATGAGATCGCAGTCTGAAGTATACAGAGGGTTAGGACTTCAACATATGAATCTGGAAGGGACACAATTCAACCCAGAACAGGGCCCTTATCTCTTCACACCTGTCCTAAGATGGTAACTGGCCCCGTTCCTCTTCCGTCCCCATCACTGAAAGCAGGGACAGCATCTGAATCTCCCCTCTATTCCCAGGGCCTGACAGCGAGTAGGCACTCAATTCACGTGCCTCTCCCCACGCCTCCTTTATCTTGTACTGCCCCTGGCTACTGACAGCACAGTCAGTGGCCCCAGGGATTCCTGAATTGCCCAGACCTGAGTAGGGAGGAGCCTGCCTGCTGTTGGCGGCACTGTCTTAATGACCTAGACACATCCTCGCCATCTACTCAGCCCTCTAGGGAGCCGCCTCCGCCGCTGGGGACGCAGGTCCCTCCTTGGCAGAGCCGGCATCAAGCTCATTCTCTGGCTCCATTGCTTAATCTAACCAGTGGTTCCAGGAATCCAGCCATGCGCTCTAATGGGCCCCTGTCATTAGAGGCTTGGCAAACGCTCACACTCCAGGGCTCCCCAAAGCCCCGGAGCGCTGGCCAAGGGCTGAGAGGCACCAAGGCCATTTTCAAAAGCAAAAGGGCAACAGGATCAGAGTCTGACCTTTTTTTAAAACCTACATTTATTTAGTAAATAATGTATGTTAATGCAACATATGCTATATTATGCAATAATTATGGACATGCCCTGCTCCCGCTGTGGCAGACCTCACTTGTCATCCTCAGCGGCTCAGCCCGGCCCTCCAGCAAAGCCTTCTCCCGGGGTCCATGAAAAGCTGTGAACTTTGGCGCTCAGCTCCCCCGGCTACTGTGTCACCTGCTGGGCTGTCCACCTTTTTCCCTGTACGACCCTTCTCACGCCAAACCATCCACACTCCACCACAGACCCTCCTCAGACCAAGACCTCTCAGATGGTATCAGCTGGTAGTCACCTCCAGACTTGTAAAATCACCTCATCACGTTGCCATTCTGGCCCTAAGTGACACACAAGGGGCCATGGCCCCTCAGCTGTTCCCCAGGCCTCTCTCTAAGCAGATCCTAGAGTTACGGGGACATGCCCTCTCCCCCTGGCCCTTCCAGGGCACCAGGGCAGTGCCAGGCACTGTCAGAATTATTCCAGTTTCAGATGACTAAAACCTTAATGTCAAGTCAGATCCACTTTTGTTTGGGGGAATGGGAGGTAATTAACATGAGGGAACCTTCTGGGGTGATAGAAATCTTCTCATTCAGGGCTGAAGTGGTAGTCACCTAGATGTATACATTTTTCTATACCCACCAAACTATACGATTAAAATCTGATTTTATGGTATGCAAACTATACCTTCAATAAGACTGATTGAAGGAAAAAAAAACAAAACAAAACCTCGTCATCAGAACAATACATAGACCCAGGTTTCCCTCGTGCTTTGATGACTCTGAGGCTCTAACACCTTCTTCTGTAGGTATCTGTCCTAACCATTAATTCTCGTGATGTAGGTGGTCCAGGATGCATGTTAGAATATGGATCTGTAGGTATAGATCCTACGGTACATCCCACACTGGAGGTGTACATCCTATAGTAGCCATCAATTCAGGAGAAAGCTTCCAGCCCTGTATCACCAGGAAAGTTCTGTCCTAACACAGACTGTCAATATTCAGGTAGGGAAGCCAGCCCAGGACCAGCACTGGAGCCTGGTTTTAGATCTGACAGCCCATGGGATCTTGGCAGCATGCTTACGGTCTCTAGTTCTCCATGCCTTTAACCATAAAGTGAGGCTTCAGACTGGCTGATCTGTGACATTTCTTTTACCTCTACAATTCAATAATCAGGCTGCACCATCTCTGTGTACTGCGGAAGTCACCAAATCACGGGAAAACTGGGTATGGGTGACATCCTTCACATCCCTGCCACTCCAGCCTTTCCATGGGCCTCTTCTTGCCTCCTGATCTTTACTGAACTCTTCTCCCATCTCTCAGTTTTTTTCTGAATTATTTTCTGGTCAAGACTCTTTCTTACCTGCTTCACTCTTATTCCAGCAACTCAGAGATACAAAGTTTTTTGTAGGGATTGGAGAACCAGATTTTCAAGTAAACTTCCTCCCTTACCACAAACCATAGAAAAGTTAAAGCTTCCGTATGATTCCAACTTTATGACATTCTAGAAAAGGCAAAACTATGGACACAGTCAAAAGACCAGTGGTTACCAGGGATGGAGTGGAGGTGGGGAGGGATGAAGAGGTGAAGCACAGAAGATTTTGGGGGCATTGAAAATACTCTGCATGAGATTGTAATGATGGATACATTTGTCCAAACCCATAGAATGTTTAATACCAAGAGCGAACCCTAAGGTAAATTACCTACTTTGGGTGGTTATGATGTGTCAGATTATGATATATCCAAAGGGTCATCAACTGTAATAAATATACCACTCTGGTGGGGGATGTTGACAATGGGAGAGGCTACGTATGTGTTGGGACAGGAGGTATGTAGGAAATCTCTGTGCGTGCCTTCCTCTCAATTTTGCCATGAACCTAAAGCTGCTTAAAAAAAAAATGAAGTCTTTAAATTGTTTAAATGTTAAAGGGACTTGCGCACGTGTATTCAGCTCATGCACGGTGCAGCAGGGATGTGAACCCAGGTGATCAAGAGATTACCATGATGCTAATCTGCTTCTGTAAAACCCTCAAGATACTTCAAGAAGATAGGTAATGCCATGTTCTCCTTTCTTTATTAAGAATAAATGCAACCTAATATGACAACCAAGAAAGAAACACTTCTTCTGATATAAAATTGGTGGAATGATGACCCCTAATTTTTTGGATGACTTTGCCTGAAGTCTTCTGCTTGTTGGGACCAGGGAAGAGTTAATATTGAAACTAAAATTACGGTAAAGGAAAAGTAGGTGGTCTCCAAGGCAGACCCCTTCTCACCCCACTGGTCTCCCCACCAACATCACAGAGCTATAGAAACTTCCTTGGACACTGACCAGGCAAATTTAAAGACAGATCAGATCAGCTCTAATTTGGAACAACCGCGGAAAGGCACTTCTCAAATTATGTGCTTCTGAGCTCAGTGTTTAGGGAAACATTAAGACACATTCCCTGAAGGAGAATTCATGGTCAAATGAATTTAAGAATGGCTAGATCAAAGTCAAACACATCTCCTCACCAGAGGGCTCTTCATTATGGTGTCAAGTGATTTATGAATCTCCAAGGGTAGCTTGCCATGTTTCTTTTGACCATGAATGGTTGTTGCTTACAATGGTGGTGTTATCTATGTGTGGTGGGAGTGAAGCTGGGTAGTCCTTTTTGACAGATGCCAACTAACATCCTGAAGACCGTAGAACAATGTTTGGAAAAATACTGTTAGTGCTACCATGGGTAGAAGACAGGGTGAAGATTCAGGTAAGTTAATAAGATAGCCAGCCTCCAAGATGGCCCCCAGTGATCCTCACTTCTTGGTATTCACACTTTTGTGTAGTTTCCTCTTCCATAGGCTGAACTGTATAACCAATAGGATTTTGCAGAGATGATGGAGTACGACTTCTGAGGCTGAGTCTAAAAGACATTGCAGCCTCTGTCCTGTTCTCTGTTGGATCTTGATTCTGGGAGAAGCTAATTACTGTGTCATGGGGAACTGGAGCAGTCCTATTTGGATGCCCAAGTGGTGAAGAACTGAGATGCCTCATCAACAGCCAGCACTGGCTCACCCACCAGTCATGATGATGTGCCATTTTGGAAGCAGATCTTCCAATCCCAAACAAGCCATCAGACGATTGCAATCCCGACTGTCATCTGACCTCATGAGAGGCTATGAGCCAGAACCACCCACCTAAGCCACTCCTGAATTCTTGACCCACAGAACCCCTGCGAGATAATAAATGTTAATGGCTATTTAAAGCCACTACGTTCTGGGATCCTTTGTTATGCAGCGCTAAGTAACTAATATAGTTAAGTGGGATTTCCATGATGCTTCAATGTGATGAGCCTTTGGGAAATAGTTTATACCTTTTAGAAATGAACAGCAACGCCATTCTAGCTGTCATGCTTCCCTGCCAATTATTGGGACAAAGTCTGGAAGACCTAGAATTATATCCTTCCCAACCTTTTAAACTCCATCTTGTCATTCAGTGAAATAAAACAAACAACAAAACTTTTCCTTCGGGATGTTTTCCTCCACTAACTGGAAGAGCACAGGTGATTGGTACTAATACACGCTTCCATAATTTCATTTTCACCTATTGGATGTAAGTACATTTTTTTTCCTTTACCTAATGTAAAAAGTTAGCTTTCATTACATTAATTTAGCTCTATAATGAAAACAGCATGCTGTTACTATAACAACTGTCTATCTGTCTGTCTTGGACTGTAAGTCCCTGGCTGCAGGGACAAGAGTGCCTAACGACTGTTCTCATGGGAAAGGTATCAATAAGGCCCAGAGCATCATTTTGCCCACCCATCAGCTTTCATCCAGTTCTTAGAGTCAATGAAATGACTATTCACATCCTACAAAGAAGGAAATCTCATAATCTCGGCAAGAAATCACTTCATAAAATATTTTAATGCTACAACAAGCATTCGCTAGGTCATGAGAGAAATTGTGAGCTACTATCTAAAGCAGAAGGATATATGGTATAAAACAAGATGTTTAAAGATTTACTAAATAACATTAATAACACTAATATGACGGTTGTTCTGAATCTTCTCAGGGAAAAAAAAAAAACCTAAGTTGTGAATAGATAAACATGATCGCCAACTGCCAAGTTGAATAAGGGAGGTTGCATTTCCCTGAGCCTTGAAACAAGGATAATAAAATATTGTTTTTGCAGAGGCCCTTTCTTGGAAGAAGAGCTCATAAAACTTTATCATACATATATTTGCTCTACTAATGTAATCAGTTAATCTCCCTCCTGCCTTTCTGAAGGCATCTTTACTACCATGTGGCAGGGACCCCAGACTAATTGTGTTTACAGAGAATGTCGAACCCTCCTCTGGAAAGGCTTGATTTTCAGAGGGACTTCAACAGTGAAAAACATCACATGATTTTCCCCTTTATCAAAAAAACATTCTCAGGGTTTAAGAAAATTGTAACCAGCGTCTCTATGAAGCAATGAGCTTGTTGTGTTGATTAACCTTATCTGCAGTCCCCTCATTCATTCTCTTGGTCACACAGGCTGCCGTGGGAGAGTAAATACTGCCCCAGACCTCACCTCTTCACCTCTGCCTAATCTTCCTTCGGGGGCTCCTAGCAACTGTCCCGCCCCGAGAACCCAGGTAGAATGTGGAAGTGTGGAAACTCAGACACAGCAAGCAGGCTTCTGACCAGTATCAACCCAGAAGAGGGAAGCAGAGAGGCTCCATTTTTGGTCTTCCTCAAAGAAGTTACGCTGACTCTTTGCAGCACTGACACATCACGGAGGGTAAGGATGTCTGCCCTGCCCCCCACATGCCCCTTTGTTTCTCCATTTTGCCCAGAGAAATACAAAGCCAAACACTCCTGTCTTCAGGCAGAGTGCTGAGGTTTGCCAAGGGGCAGAAGCAAGAAAGGCAAGACGTCTTACAGGCGAGGGGCGAGGGCTGCTGGCCCTGCCTGGTCCGCCGAGCGCAGAGGCCAGCTTTGGGGTTCTCAATCCCAATCTTTGCTGTTTCTCCAGCAAGAGACGTTTCTCCATTGGTGTTGAGATTTTATCCTTTTCACAGTTGATGAAAAGACGGAAAAGACACAATTATCAGCAGTTTAAGGGCCAAGAGAGTGTTTCTAAAGCCAGTGCTCAGATGTGTCTAGTCATCGTGATCCTGTTCTCTTCCTGATAGAACTGGTTATAGCTCTCGATCTGATTGGAACTCCACAGTTCTCGATGGAAGCCCAAAGGGCTCACTATATGGTTGTTTGGTTGAATGAATGAGTAATTCTTTACATGCACTGTATCATTCCATCCTTAGAACAACCTGGTGAGATATGAAATCTGTTAAAAAGATTCCCTTTTTTAACAGATGTGCAAACTGAGGTACAAAGGAACCCTGTGACAGCCTAAGGTTACAGGGAAAATGAGTCACAGGACCTTAGAACTCACCATGCTCTTTCCACCCTGGAGGAAAGACGAAAGGCAGAATAGGTGGCTAATCCACAAATTGTGTCTCTATTGTGTAAGACTTAGTTGAGTCATTTATTAATGAGTAATGAGCCTGCTCCCTCAGCGAGGTGTGGCCCCCCTCCCCTCCCTGTTCTTCCCGTTCCACACCTTCCTTGTGCCCCCAGGACTTCACAGCCCAACAGAAACACTGTTTCTTCCATGATACCTTCCTGAGACCCACCAATGGAAGTTGACCTTCCCCAACCCCAACCCCAGGCTCCTCCCTAATGCCCATCATGCTTTTCTCTCCTGTCTCATCTCTTCACCTAGAACATAGCTCTATGTCTGGGTCCCCTTTGCAGTATTCATGGTCCCAGCCTTGCCTGTCTGAACCCTCCCACCATCCCTGGGAACAGTCTAGTTAGAGAAGGTGTTTGCATGAATTATTTTGGAGCAAAAGCAAATTCAGCCCAGGAGTTGCTCCTCTTCCTAATGAGAAGTGGCGGAACCAGGAGTCAGGCGATGGGAAGGAGTGGCTGGAGTGTGATCCACTTTGGGTCTTACTATTTCTGGACCTTGCTGTCACTTCTTTGGCTCTCTCCTTCCTTCCTTCCTCCCAATCCCTCAGGCACAGGGTAACTGTACGGCAATGGGATTGATTTTTTTTTTCATTCATTTAAATGAAAAGACTTTATTTCAAAGTACTTTCTTATTCTAATGACATCTCCATTGTTCTAAATGTATTGAGATCTCTTCAGGCATTTCTTTCATTGCTGCTGAATATTCTTTTGGATAATTCTCAATGGTGGCAGCTTTTCATCCCTAAGGGTGGGTTTGGCCATGGCTGTTGAGCCAGATAATAATAACAATGTAAATGTGTGGAACACTTTGCAGGTTCAGAGAACTATGACATCCTTGGTGTTGACAGGTTCAGGATGAAGACTTACAGTTAAGTACGGTGGTGAGTATTGTTTGGGTAGAAACTCTGACATGATAACAAAGAAATGGCCCCCAAAGCAAGGCCAAAGGCAAGGTCTAGACCAGCTTTGAGCAATGGCAGCCTCATGGGACTGCTAACCAAACTGTCTGAGGGCAAGACGGGTGTGAGGGCATTCATGCCCCTGCGCTAGTTATTACCAATCACAGCCACTGTGCTGGGGCTTTCAACCAACATCCACAAAGTGCCTACGGGGTGTTCAGTGCCAGAGTAATAAAAACTGGCACAGGGCTCCGATGTCTGGATTCGCAACCTAGTGGGGACAAATGTCATAGTGTGACAGGTGCAGCGACGGAGTCTGTAGCGCCAAATGGCACAAAGGAAGGAGTTGTCACATCTCGTGGAGCTAATGCACCAGAGGAGGTTGATGACCAGGCAGAGGGTGTTAGAAAAGACTTCTTGGGCTTAGCACCGACCTCACAGCCACTCCCAGGGTGGGTATCAAATTCCTATCGTGCGGGTCAGAGAGCTTACAGAGCTGGCCGAGTTCACTCAGCTTGGAAGTGCAAAAGGCAAGGATATTTCCTCTCTGTCGTGCTCATTGCTGGATCTCCAGCCATTGACACTCAAGTAAAATGCCAGGATTTGAACCTGGGTCTATCTGAAACTCAACACTATGCTCTTTCTGCTACAGAATGCTGCCTCTGCTCTCCTTTTCTTGAAAGATCAGGTTTGGTTTTGTTGTAATTTTATAGGAATGTTCCAACTAAAGTGAAGCATCAGGAACCCTGTCTGGCACCGCAGCCACAGAGAACCTGGCAGGGTCTCTGCCTGTTAGTCCCTGGGAAGCCTTGGGAAGTCACTTCACTTTCTAGGCTCCTCTTCGCTCAGATAGAAAAAGAGAAGGCAGCTGAATTCAGGTTGAGGAGTGAGGAGGGTCCCAAACCCAGCTGCTGTCAGCATCGAGATGCTCTGTAAGTGAGGGAGCCAGCCAGCAGGACTGCGCCTCCAGTACAAGAGGCGGCCACCCCTCCGCTCTCCCCACGCAGGAATGGGGCCCGGAGGTGCCGGCCAGAGTTTCCAATTTTTCAAGAAAAATCCCTCCAACTTGACTTTTATTTGAAATCTCCAGATTTTAAAATACTGACAACAAATTCCATTTAAAACAAATAAGCAAGGAAACAAACCAAACAAGGTGAGGTGGGTTAAAAAAGTTGTGTCCGTCGTAGGGACCCATTTGGCCACCAGTTTGCCATGTCAGATGACATGCCATTTGAAGTCTTTTCTAGTTCTGGAGTTTGGCAATTAAGTGGAGGTTGCTTGATTCTCCTCTTGTGAAGTGACATGGAACAGGAAGGCAAAAACCTGGGTGCCTTCTGTCTTTGAGACAATGCTGGTGAAGTCTGGGCCTGATCCCAGAGGACAGACATTCTCACACTGATGGGTTTTTCTCAAACCTTGGCTGCAAGCCTGTCACCTGACTTTTCCTTTCACGGTTAACACGGCTGCCCTGCCTGCCACAGGCGCCCATCCTGCTGGAGGCAATCATGTCGGCTGACGACCTCTGTCACCTGCCCTCCTCCAGTGCCTTCAGGTATGTAAATGAGGAGCTTTTCCTTCCGAACTGGACAGATAAGATGTACTGTCACAAAGCAGATGTGTGCAATAAAATCTCAGTTCTAGAGAAAGGTGAGGTTCGGGAAATATTTTGTTAAAAAAAAAGTGTAAGTATGAGCAGGGTCATCAGATAATATTGGCTTTTACAGATTGGGGCTGCTAAGAAGGAGTCTATAAAACCTCTTCATGGGGACGCAAAAGGATATTGATTTTTGGGGGAGCAGAGGGGGTCAGAATTACATCCCTCACGCGACAGCCACCAGTGCTTCTCCTCTCCAGATCTTTTTAACAAAGAAGTCAGGAAAAGGCAGAAAGGCAGAGCTGGAGAGAAGGATAAAGAAGAAAGCATTGTCTGGTCCCTGAAAACCTTGCCCGGGACCGTGGTGCTGAGACAGGGTGAGTCTTGCGGAAACCCAGAACCTGGTTTTGTGTTGTGGCTGCTGCGGTTGACAGCCGCCTCTGGGGACACCCGCTCTGTGTCTGTGGGAAGGCAGTGGAGAAGGTCACACAGGGCGGGCAGTGGCCCGATGACACTGGCAGCCCAAGAGTTCTCAGCTGGATCCACCTGTTCCTGCAAGTGCATCACACGCTCAGAAGGGAGGCGCTAGCTACGTTCATGCTCCAGCAGGGGCGTGGTGACCAGAATACGCATGCTTGCTGATGCCCTCTGGTCTGAAAGGACAGACACCTGGGAGAACAGGGTCACTCTTACGCTATTGCAAAAGGTGACCCAGGATTAAAGTTCACCACGTGGGCCTGGGAGAGGCCCCTGGCCTGAAGGGGGAGGGAAGGCTTCTTCAGGAGGGAAGTAGGGTTTACAGATCAGAAGACCATTGTCCACCAGTCTTTTCCCTAAGTACTCAGTCTCCAAACCAGGTATCTGGACATGGGCCAGATGGACATATGGAGAGCCCAGAATGGAGGGCCAGCTTGAGGTGGCCAATGGCAGGCAGTCTGTAAGCACAGAAGGACTTAGGCAACAAGGAGAGAGGTGAGGAGGTACATCGGGATCACAGACTTTGTGAAGAAAGGGGCAGGATCAGGTGAGAAAGCTCTGGAAGTGAGAAAAGTCAAGCTCCACGTAGCACTAAAGGGGGAAAAGCCTGATCGGCTTCTCACACACTGAGCTTCCAAGAAATTCCAAGAATGTGCTGAAGAGAGAGTGGGGTCTTCAGGGCCTGATTTGGACAAGATCTGACCAAGAGGCAGCCGTCCTGCCTGCAAGTGCTGAGTGCCAGGGGAGCGTGCTCCCCCTGATGGCCTGGAGGAGAAACAGACTTCAATTTAAGGCACCCACAGAGCTGCTTCCCCATTCTAGAATGCAGTGAGTGTGGAGATTCCCCTTAGTCTGAACTTAAGGAAAGCTGGGGAATGTCCACAATGACCAGTGGGCTCAAGGATGGAGAAGATTCTAGTGGAAGGTGAGACTTTCCCTGAGTGATGTAGGAAGCTTCTACACAACAACAAATTCTATTCATTCATATTTCCAGCCTCATACATCTCAGTCAGTCAAATCTCCTTGCTCAGACCCTGTCTCATTCTCTGTGTACACAGCTTCCACCCCTCCCCTAATAATCCCTTAAGACTCAAGCCTGAACTTGAATGAAAATATTTATAAAGAGAAGCTAAAAGCAAAGGTCATTATTTAAGTTTCTGTTGACACTTCTGTTACCAACCAACAATCGTCTTTCATTAACCAAGTTCTCCTTGTTTGGCCACTGGTCATTAATGCCGATCAGTGAAAGATGGAGGACCTCTGGTCCATGGAGTTGCTCCAGTTTGCTCAGACTGTACACTGGCGCCCACACTCGGGTCAGTGTTTTCTGAACAATCTGACTCTCAGGAAAGCTCAGGGCTTACTTTGGGTGATAAATGATTATCTGTCACAACAGCACCGCAGACAGAACCCTAAGAAAAGATTTCGCCAATGGCCCTGCTGGCTTATGGGGATTAGCGTAATCTTTCCCACCAGCCATTCTCTCTCCTCTCTCTACCTGGGGCTCCCCAGTTGGCCCACCCTTCTGAGCAAACATTGACCACAGGAAGGAAGGACGCTGATAAGGACTCAGTTCTGTTTGGAAATCAAACAGAGTGAAGACATGTTTATCCTACAAAGGGTCTCCTGTGTGGAAAAAGAAAAAAAGGGAAATGGGGTTTTACCCTTCTTTGGAACCCCCAAACCTCACCCTGGGTTCATCCACTCAACCATGGAGTGAAGCCATACGAGAGAGGAGGACTTCCCAATGTCACACAGCTGGGACAAGAGTCCAGGTTGGGCTCCTCAGCTCCTCAGGGCTGTTTTCACAGCACTGTGTGTTCCTACAAAATGGAAGCTGGCAACGGAGCGCACCAGCCCCTTGGAAAGTAGTGGAAGGAACCCAAAGCCAACACCGCACAGAGCTCAGCAAGGAGGTCTGGCAGTGGAGGGGAAGGCTGCCTTGGCTCACAGGATAGTAAAGGCTTTAAAAAGGTGCACGGGGTCCTGGACATTTCTCCCTCCGCCTTGAATGACTCAGTGGTCCATTTTACAAAGGAAGAAACTAAGGTTCAAAGAAGTTTAAAAACTTGCCCCAGGTCACGTGGCTGATTATCAGACTAAAGTAAAGCCCACCCCCACCCTAGGCCAGTGCTCCCTGCAGCGCTGTTTCCCCACATCCAGTTAGTTCATTTAATACTGTGAACTGCTGCTTCTCGCCATCTTTGGAAAAGATCTCTGGGGATTGTTTTTTGTTTCTTTTATAAATTCCACTCCCAGAAAGTTATCCTGCTAATGCAGTCTCACATCTGTGAACTAAGTGCTTGTAAGATTATACACTGCAGCATTCTTTAATGATTGGAAACAACCTAACTGTCCATCAGCAGGGGATTATTCATATAAATTATGGTCTATCCATGCAGTTATCAAAAAGAACGAAGCAGCTGTACTGACACAGGTGCACTGATGTGAAATGCCCTATAAGACATGATGTTAAGTGAAAAAGAAAGGTGCACAAGAGTACGTTTTGCAAAATGTGTGTGTGTGTGTGTATGTGTGTTTGCTGTACAGAATAATTTGAGAGAATGTCTAGGACATTAGAAATAGTGGTTGCCTCCTGGGTGCTGATGCTTGGCACATAGTAGGTACTCAATAAATAAATGCTATTGGAGGGGTAAAATCCACTCTGGCCAACAGTCACTTTCTACCAAGCATGAAATAGAAGGGTTTGTATCCAATTATTCTTATTCCCCCAAAGTTGATAGCAGGGTCCAAGCCAAGATTCCTTGCTTTTATAGAGGGAATATCCATCTGTTGCAAGCATCTTTACAGCCTGACCCATCCAAGTGTGTTACAGCAAGACACAGGAAGTCCAGCCTCGGAGGCTGAGCACTTAGTTTGCAATGTCAGGAAGAGAAACTCGGCAGACGCTTAGCACCCCACAGGGACACTTAGAGATGTTTCCTAGATGCGTCTACCAGGAAGTCATACTCTCTTCTGTAAAAGTAAATGCGAAAGTGGCCCAGACCAAAAGTCTGGTAAAAAGACAGACTCCTTCCTCAAAATCCTAGGAAAAAGCCAATATCGGAAATGGCTCCTTTCCTTTGTTAACTTTTAAATTTGTGTCAATGAGATATAGCCCCTCACGCTGGCATGATCGCTCCCTTAGGGCGTCACGCCTGGACAGACTGTCCTCCCAGACCACCCATCCCCCTCAAAGCTTACCTGCTCAGACCTCAGTTCCTAGGGCTCCTCATCTCTCTTTCTCCAAAATGGCAACAAGTCGAGACCTGGATAAACTACACGTACTAGCAGTGAATACATAGCAATAACCCAGTGGGATGTATGTTCCAAGAGTTGAATCTTTTATTTGAAGCAGACTAACAATAAAGACCCTAAACCAAAATGAATAACAGCTAGTACATATACGGCACTTACCAGGTTCCAGACACCATTCTGAGCACTTTACCGAAGCTAACTTACTTTACCTTCCTAACAACAGTAAGAATTGTGCTAACAGCAGCTCAGTATTATGAGTGGTCTCACTGCACAGATGAGGAAACTGAGGTTAGCTAACTTTCCCGGGTCCACATTTAATAAGTCGTGAAGCCAGAATTTGAACCCTGAGAGTCTGACTCCAGAATCGTTTTCTTAACCGCAACGCAGTGGATCAGAGGGAGGATTTAAGGCGCTGAGACAAACCAATAAAAAGATGGTTTAAAGTCCTGGCGGCACAACAATCAGAGTTGCTGTGGATTCTCTCCTGCTCCAAACACACAGAAGTCCCGGATAAAATATAACCAAAATATGTTTTAAGTTTTGAGCCAAGTAGAAAAGAAAGAAAGAAAACTCCCTGGTGCCAGAGGCAAAAAGAGACTCTAAAATCGAGCCAACAAGGGCTGGAGAGCCAGGGGGATAGAGGACCTGGAGGTGGGCCCCTGTGGCACACACAGTGTGGGGTCTGGGTTTGCATCACACAGAGAGCAGACCTGAGACCCTGCCTCGAAGCAGGCCCTTGGGAGAACTGCCTTTTCCAGGAAGAGAAGACTGGAGAAATCTCTCCCAGGGGCTCAGAGGAATGGCAAAGACATGCGTCGTTCTGCTGGGGTGCCAGAGGGGCAAATGTCCCCCGTGTGAACCTGAAATCCCAAGACTGAGGCTCCCACAGAGGGGAGTCTGAATGTGGACTCCCCTCAGGGTACCAGAACCTAGAGCCGGGGAGTTCATAGGCAACCATTCGCAAATCACAGAAGCAAGCGCAGAACCTCTTTCTACACACTTCCGTGCCCAGAGCCATGGGACTCCTACAGGAAAAACACAAACCTCCAGTGAAAAGAAGACCCAGCGTAAGGCAGTACGAGGACAGGACCCACCCCAGGAGGTCAGCAGACAGCACCCCGGAATGTACCCTTCCCCGCTTTATTTTCCTTCAGCACGTGCATGTATGTTGGGTTTCTTATCTTCTTTTTATGGCTTGATAGCTCATTGCATTTTGGCAATGAATACTATTCCATGGTCTGGAAGTACCCCAGTTTTTTAAATCCGTTCATTTATTGAAGGACATCTTGGTTATGAAACTAACTTTAATAATATATTTTATTTAACTCAGTATATCCAAAATACCATTTCAATGTGTAATCAATAAGGTTATTAATGAGACATTTCGTATTCTTTCTTTCATACCAAATCTTCAAAATCCAGTATCTATTTTATACCTATAGTACCTCTCCGTTTGGCTAGACATCTTTCACATGTTCACCAGCTACAGGTGACTGTATTGGACAACACAGACTTCACAAATGAGAGAACATAGCCCGAACCTTGGAAACTTTATCATTTCATCAGAAGAGATCAAATAGCCCTTCTTTTCACTCTCAATAACTTGAGAATTGCATACTTCCTTTCACACAGATGCAAATATGTTAAAAAATGTTGCTAACTTATTGCTTGGACTTTATTTCACCTTTTCCCATGAAAAAAAGACTTTTTTGCAATAATTGTTTTATGGTAGGCACCAGCCCTCCCTCCCCTTCCCCCACAGCTGAACAATGATGTGACGTCTAAGGTAGCTGCTTCAATTACATAGGAAACATCCAGTAGGTGCAAATAATATTGCCCCCACCCCCTTGGAAGTTTCCACATTTCTCTCATAGATTTTTCACATTAAAGTTTGTTTTATTCAACAGGTACTAACTAAATATCCAGAGCAGCAATTTTCAAAGTATGGTCTAGGGCTCCTGGGAGTCCCTGAGATGCTTTCAGGGGCCCACAGGGGCACAATTATTTTATGATAATGCTAGAGTTTATTTGCCTGTCTCCTGCTCATTATCTCTTGAGTGTACACTGGAGTTTTTCAGAGCCTACTTGCTGGGGGCTGATGCAAAGCCAAATATAGAATCTATCTATCCACTATTAAGCTACATACAAAAGAGATTTGCAGAAATGTAAGTCAATGCCAATCTTCTCACTAAATTTAAGTCGAATCTCTCTTCTTACTACACTTCTGATATGGAAAAACATCATTCTTCCTCATAAAAATATTATTTGTAACATTTTATGTGTTCATTATTGTTTTTTAAATGAATTTTGTACGTATTTTAAATTTTTCTTAGTTTTAATTTCTAATGTATTAAATGTATTAGGGATAATCTGCATCAACAAAGCTCTTTGGAGTCCTCAATAATTTTTAAGAATGTAAAAGAGTTCTGAGGACAGGAAGTTTGAGAATCACTGCTCAAGGGTTTGCCAGGCTCTGCGCTGAGCCCTGAGAGAACCAAGATAAATGAGCCTGTAACTCAGTGAGGAAATCCCTCTGAGATGCCCACTGCCAGACGTCTCTCACCCACTCCGCACTGCTTGCCATGACTTCATATGGAGGCCATCACATTTAGGTAATATTAATAAAGGTGTCCTGTCCCAGAGCCCTATAATTGAGACACCAGGTAATTTATTGTCCAAAGTGGGATATTTGAGTCAGAAGGAGCACACAAGTCACCATGGTGCTGTCATCATCAGACTGTGACAGTCATGGGAAAACCAGGAGAGGTGGTCACCCTACAGGAAAATTTTCTTTGTCTTCTTAAAAATAACTGGAGATACAGGTTGGGAAAGTCTCCACAGGAGGAAGAAATACGGCTGCTGTGCATCCATGGGTGATGGTCCTGAGCACATCTGGAGCAGGAGGGAGAATGCCGGCTTGGGCAACTGGGGTGAGGCCCTGAGAGGGGACTTCTAACCAGAGAGCTGGCATGGAGGCAAGAAAGAAGCAGGACATCCCCTTAGCTGGGCCCAGCATCCTTGGGGTCGGGCTCACCTGAGTCCTGGTAGAGCCAGGCTCTTTCCAGCTGGTTGTCCTTTACTGACAATTGAAATAAGAACAACAAAAATGTTTCTGGGTTATGGAAGGATAATGGATAGAGGGGTTCAACTCTAGAAGATTTTTCTGCAGGTACTAGGGTGAACAGGAAAGGACCCTATTTATGTGGACTTGACCCCCTCACCACTTTCCAAGAGGAACAGGGTAAGTCTCCTCCACTGAGTTTGGCCATCATTTTATTTCATTTCTTTGCAAGTTTCTAAGTTAATTTCTAAGATGCTTGATGAGTGGAGTTTTAGAAATGTCATATATTTTTATGGTCCTCAAATGAGCAGGAGGAAGTGGGTGTTGAAAAGAGAAGCAAGAAGCACCATTTCCAGATTTGTCCCGGAAAGTTGATGCCTTTTGACGAAGGATACGGATAAGATCACATCCCATAGGCCAAGTGTCATCTGCATCAGCGTCATGGCAACCAGGCATCGAAATGAGCTCACAGCCCAGCTGTCTGCAGCTGCCTGAATGCACTGGCCCTGCCCTTAGACATGCAATGCCTTCAGAGCCTGGGGACAGTTAGACATCCCGTCCTAAGTCCTGACCAGCTCTGAACTGAAGGTCAGGAGACCAGGGATTCAGGTCCATCTCAGTCACTTATTAGCTATGGGCTTTGCCTTTTAGTTTCTGTTTTGCATCAGACATTCGGAGGTAAAGTCTTATAGGATATTGTGAGGATTACAGGTGAGTTAATCCAAGTGCTTGGAAGTCATCAATATTGTAAGGCAGCACTGTGTGTATGATGTGCAGTATAAACCATATGGCGGAGATTTCCTAAAAGATAGCAAAAGCTCTTACTGTAATAAAAGAGTGATTTGGTCACCATTTAGAAAATGACCACCACTCTTTTGACGGCTAGATGAGATTTAGGGAAAAAAAAAAGGAATAAAGAAGAGAGGGAGGAAGGGCCAGCAAGAGGAAGAGAGTGAAGATAAAATTAGACAAGATTGGTTCCCTTAACTCGGAATTCAATCCTGTCATCTCCTTGACAACTGGCCCTGCTGAGGGACAGGGGGCAGAGGTCAGGTCCCAGGGGGTCACCTGCCTCAGCAGAAATCCGGGCCTGGGGCCTGCCTGGTAGGCAAACTGGAAAACCTGAAGTGGGAATCTCCTGGCCTGCCTGCCTGCACTGGCCGTGACCGTGGGAGAAGGGCAGCTGGTCCATGGGCTGCAGCCCTGGGGGCCACAGGATTTGGGGAGCATCCACAGGAGAGCCGAGCTGAGTGAGGGGCCCCCACTGAGATGAACCAGGAAGTTCTGTCCTGGACTCAGAGTCTAGAGAAGCTTCTAGAGCATCCGGCACCACCACCCCCTTCTTCCCAACCATCAGAGAAACAATACCTCAAGGCCTCTTCAGTGCTGGAGTGACTAGGGGCAGCTTTTGTGACCTCTCCACGCTGGGCCTGACTCAATCCCAAATTTGGACCCTGTCCCAGGTGGGAAGGCCCATGACACAGCCGGTGTCCAGCCCAGGTGCCTTTCACTTCCTGAAGCAGTATTCACGTTCAGGCCACAGATTCATTAGAAACCACAGGCTTGGACAGACTTGACATTAGCACTGATCATTCTAAGGCAGAATGCGCAGATGTGGAAACTGCTTTCAAAAGGCCCATCTTACTGATCTCAGCCCTGACGCTGTCTGCCTTCCCTCCTTCCCTCCTGCGAGCCTTCCTTTCACCTGGCATCTGCTCCCATCCACCCCCCTTCTCCCATTTAAAGAGACGTGTCTCCTTGCTGATTACTGAGGACAGCCTGGGGGCTTTTACTCTGCAGTGGATCCCAAACCTGACTTATAGTCAGAATTGTTTAGGGACACTTTCTAAAGCTCATATCCCCGAGTTCCAGCCAGATACATGGGTCAAAATGTCAGGCATAGGTTCTGGGTAGCTGTATGCTTGTAAGTCCCAACCGCCTCCAAATGATTCTGATGCAGCAGGTTTGGGGAACTGTGTTCAGAACCAATAGACCAGTGGGTAATCATCACTTCTCTACTAATTTTTCTCTTTTCTAAATATAAATCACTTGGAGCATGCGTATGTTATCGAGTCGACTTCAAAGTCTGCATGAACTTTTAGGGGGGAAAACTCATGAATTTCACACTTGCTGTGCTGTATAGCTCAAACCACACCCCCGCCCAGAACAGACATGCTCATCCCCACCCCCGCCATTAGGGGGCTTTGTGGGAAAATGTGAAAAAGGCAGGTCTGATATGTTACCTCTACCATGAATATTTACCTTTTAAGAGTACCTCAGGGAGAAGAACACATAAACTTCTCTGGAATGAAATTAGACATAAATAAATGGAAAATGATGGTTGAACTGCAGACATTGTAGATCAGGCAACATTTGAGTGTAGCAGGAATTCGCCGCCCCTCCGCTCATGCCAGGCAGCAAATAATAATGAAACAGCAGGTACCACTTTTAGAGCACCTGCTGTGTAAATACAGCATCTCTGCAGGCGAGGTGTTGCCGTCCCCACCTTCTCGGTGATTCTCAGAGCCGATTAGCCTATAACAACCCACCTAGCAGATTTGCGGTCAAGTCGCCAGGGCTCTGCTCTCCCCCTCCCATGACGGGACCCCTCTTTAGGAAGCGAGCACTGGCTGGAAGCAGAAGACTCTGCCTGAAATGCAGGGACAAGACAAAGTAGCCTCTGTTCCCAAGAACCTCCCAGGTGAGAAATGGCCCTTTTGAGCCAGGAACTCCAGGGCAAATTGGGAAGGCCAGGCGTCTGAAAGCCCACAGGAAGCTAATCCCCAGCAAGGGTGGGGTCTGGGCTGGCATCCTTAAGTGAATTCTCCTGCTCTTGTGGCTTCCCAGTAACCTGCTTACTGTCATCGGAGCGGCTGCTCCTATTTGTTAAGGTCCATGGATGGGCCATGATTAGGTTTCCGGCCGGTCATAACATTATACCTGGATCATATTTGGGTTAATCGTCTGAAGCTGGGCTAATGTCATTCCTCTCTGATGGATCCTGCACCCTCCCAAGGCTGAACCCCTCTTTCTGATGGACTTGGGCTGTGTTAGTTGTGAGAGGCAATGGGGTTTTTGTCAAGTATCTGGTTCACAGCCCCGGAGGGAACAAAGGGTGATCATTGGAAGAGAAACCCAGCAATTGGACCTTTCTAACAAAACCTCCTGGACAGCTGGCTTTTTGGAAAAATAAATGGCAGAGGGACTAAAGAGGGTGATGTCTTGGCACCTGGCTGCCCAGAGTGAAACCCCAGAGGTCTGCTGGCCTGACTCCACCAGGCTTGCTGTCCTGTCGCCCCCGCGCCTCCACCAGGAGCCAGTTACAAATGTTCCAAATCTCTCTTGAGTCTCATTACTATGCAGACTGATTTTTCATTCATCTGGAATCCACCGTAGCATTTTAATGTGGAAAGCCCGCGACTCCATTTCTCTCCCCTGAAGAAAAATGGCTTAATTTCTCCAGCTGATAGATTTTTTTTTTTTTCTGATCCTTTAGACAGTAGAAAAAGAGCCTGGAAAATCAGCCTTTGGACTAGCCACGGACATTTTATGATGGCCATAAACAGGGCTGTGGCAGGGAGACACACCAGGCAGCATCCTGATCGGTGGCCTCAACCCTGCTATTATCAACCTACAAAAATGATGGCTAGATAGATACATAGATAGATAGAAAATAGATAGGTGATTGATAGATAGATAGATGGATGACAGAGAGAGAGAGATACATGGATGGATGGATGGATGGGTGGATGGGTGGATGATGAGTAGATAAACCATGAAAGAAGCTATGGCTTCCCCACCATATTTGGAGCATATACTGCTTCCCCATGTTTTTCCTGGCAGACATATGAGATCTTCTGATACCGAATCAGTCCAGACTCCTCTACCTACTCGCCCACCCCCAGATTGAGATAGATTTCATCAGCAGGGGAAAAATCTATTTAGGAAGGAAATTAGAGGCAAAATGAGGGCTAATCATTTTAGCTGTGTTTTCGATTGTTCGTTCAGCCCACAAGGCTCAGATGGATGAAATCAGCCCATCCTGTCTGGGGTTCTTCCTATGAGGCTGAAGATGGCCTGGCTTGGCTTGAGGCAGAAGGGGCCAAGGGCAGAGAAAGGCCAGGCCCTTCTGGATGAAAAGACTGGAATTTTATTAAAAGAGTGTGATAGTTTAAGGCTTACATCCTGGAGCCAAACCACTTGGGTTTGAATCCTAGATCTGCCATGAGCTAACTTGGAGACTTCAGCAACTTACTTAACCTGCCCATGTTTCTGTTTCCCCACTGATAAAATGGGGATAATAATAATAAATACCTCATATGATTGTGGAATTTAGTGACTTAATATGACCAAAGTGCTTAAAACAGAGGCTGGCACATAGTAAGCACTATGGGGGGGGAACCAAACTCCCCTCCACATCTCCCCAACTAAGCAAATTCACTATACAAGGATGAGACTTTAACCCCAACAAGAAGATAATCAAATTTAATTAACTCAACCTTAGGTTCAAGGCCAAAGGTTGCACTTAAGTATCACCTTCTTTCCTTACACTGTTTATCAATCTTCCCTCGGAGCCAAAGCAACACTCACTCAAAGCAATAGCCCAATCTAGGCCTGGATCTGGAATGCAGAGGAAGTGAATTCCATGACCCAGTGCCTTGAACCTCCAGGGCAGAATTCTCTACTTCCGGCTGCTTTGGCCTTGGAGGAACCACTGGGCAGCTAGCTGTCCTCAGAAACCCTGGAAGAGTTGGCAGACTTTATCCTGCTGCTGCATAATTAAAATGCCTGTATTCTCAGGCATGACTTAGCAGTCACCCAATGCCTATACTCATGTTAATTGCCTTTTGTCACATGGGCTTACTGATGTGTGGCCTTTCTTGGTGTCTGGGACCTCAGAGGAGCTGAAGTTATAAAAGCAGGAGACAGCTGAGTGCTAACATTGAACTTCATCATGCCAAAATGTGTACCACTGTCTCAGTGCCCCATCTGCATACATTACAGTGACTGGTTAGAGATTCAGTTCCAAAGCTGAAACACCAGTTACTGATAAACCTTGACCCTCTTCCAATGCTCTCTGCTCCTGCTGCAGTGGGAACTAGCCACAGCTCTCCCTGCCAGCCTGCAGTCACGCCAACCAGTCTGTGTGAAGCCAGGACATTTTCTTGGGAGAATAGGAATGTAGAACTAGAGCATGTCAATGTGATGGAGTACTATGTTGCCGTAAAAAATGATCAGCATGTGGATTGAGTCAATATATGGAAATGAGGATGTGAAATAATGTTAAATGGAAACAGGAAGGACACCCAATAGTTTGTGGGCAGTGACTGCAAGTCCATCAGTACTGGTGTGTGCATACTCATACACAAGGACTAGACGCAAAGTTAGAGTAGTGTAAATGCTCTAGGATTATTCACAGGATTCTTCTTTTCTCCCATGGAATCTTAGATATTTCATTTTTTTTAATGAGAAGAACAGGAAATTTGGCTTGGACCAACAAGAGTAGCATTAAGCTGCTGACCCAATTGCTTGGACAGGAAGGGACATTTGCTGTGGTTGAAAATAAACATCCAGGGGAAACATAAGCCTGAAAACACACACAGTTTTATGAGCTATGCAGGACCCGCCCCCGCCGGGCTGGCTGCAGCTCCAGGCTGAGTGGGGCTCCTGGGCCACTGGACAGAGAACAAAGCCCACAGATGGGGATTACAGAGGAGGCTTCAAATGGATACAGTCTTGCTTTCCATGAAGTTCACATTTTGCTTTAAAAGAAGGTGATCACATTGTCCTAGTTTGTCCAGGCACAGCCCTAGTTGTGCACATTGTTTTAGTGTAACTATTAATAACATCCCCTTTCATCACAAGTGTCCCTGTTAAGATTATAAAGTATGCAGTCATCCTGCTTAAAGAGGCCACGCAAGCCCCAGCTGGCTGCCTAAGAGGTAAAGAATGACTGTCTTTACAGGCACCCCAAACACTAGGGTACAGAGCTGCTCTCCTTCTCACCTTACAGTGACCAGGGTATCAGGGTGGTGTTCCTGTCCTCTCTTTCCAAGGACACCCAGCCGTGGGTGTGTGTTGGGATTGCTAGCAGTGCTGAGCTGGAGCCGACTAGCTCATCTTCCCAACCTCGCGTTCAATGACATCATGTTAGTAGCTTGAGATCAGCATGGTTGGGAAATACTACACCACAGAAATCAGAAAATACTACAAACCTGGGCTTTTCTTGCTTGCTTGCTTGCTTGCTTTTCCTTTCTTTTCTTTTCTTCTTTTTCTTTTCTTTTCTTCTCCCAGGGAGCTGGTTGTGAAATATTTAGCAGCATGCCACAGGTTGCTGGAGTCAGTGAAGCAAGAATGTAAACCTTCTTACGGGGCTACCTGATCAGACAGGTTCACACTTAGCCCTCAGCCAAAGCTCACAGCCACATTTTACACAAAACACCAGAGAGTAACCAGAGGACTGTGTGATGCGGTGGTCCCTGGCAGAAAGGAGAAAGGGACAAGCATCTCTTTATTTTCCACACATATGGGATGAAACAAAATGAGAACACACACACAAGTCAATCTTCTTGGAATATGACAGCTTGATTCATATCTGCTACCTGACAAGGTTGTTTGCATCCTATTAAAGCAGGTGACTAGTGTGCTGTTGACACAGCACTGAGTCTTCCCACAGTGACAGCTTTTGAATCATGACTCTTTCTTCAGTATACATATCACTGGAAACCCCTGCCCCAGTTGACACCATGGCATGGGTGTCTCTATAAAAAGTGGCTCATTCTTTGGCATCAACAACACCTTGTTAAATTTTCCCTCCCTGCATCACCTTCCTGCAGCTCTTCGGTATAGCCCTTTGTGCAAGTCACATTTCATGGTCACGGACAATTCATTACTTCCTGTCACACGCTATTTATTGTCAGCTCCCTTTGTAACCATGGTGAACATGATGAACTCCTCAAAGTTTTAAGAGGTTTTTTAAAGTATTACAGGCACCTGCACTTCAGCACTTGGCTAGTGAGTCAGCTAAATCCAAAAGGAGCATTGGAAGGACTGAAGGTGAAGGATATTCTGGTCTGATTATAGAACCCAAGATACTGAAGAAAAGAGTAGGAAGGATGATCAGCAGCACCAACTTCACAATAACCACTCATGCTCAGCTGTGTAGGCTTTGGGGATGAAAGGAGAGCAAACTTGCATTGTCCAACCATCTCCTGGGTGCAGAGTTCTCAGCTAAGTGGCACAGGGTAATTCAGAAAAATTACGACACGTGTTCTTTGTCTTTATAAACTAGTGGAAGAGAAAGGATGGAGGCAGAGGACATGTTGAGGTGCTAGTGAGTGGGAGAGAAGACAAGCCAAAATGGCAATCCTTGACTTACCATAGTGATGGAGGGAAGCTAAATTAATTTAGTGCTTATGGCTGGATTGGAATAATCAGGGCCATCTCCTGGAGGGGACTTTGGGACAGGGCCATTGAATGTATTTCACTAATAGCTATCAGGGGTTGTAGCTTCATGAGCTGAAAATGGACCAAAAATTGTGAAATTCTAGAAATTAGAAAAGATCTTAGCACATTTTTCTTCAGTTCAGCTCAGATTAGTCCAGGATGCTCTCCAGCAACCTTGAAGTTTTTTTTTTTCTCAGTGACAATTGCACTATCTCCAAAGCTTCCTCAAAGTTTGTGTGTGTCTAGGGCCTATGAGGAAGATTAGAATGGCTGATGGTGTCACTCCTGGAGTGGCAGCTAGGCTCCCAGGGTGCTTTATTGACTTGTTTCCTTGTCAGTCCTTCCCACCAGCCTGTGCGCTTGCTAAGAGTGGGAACCATGCCAGACTCTGTGAGTACTGTGTGCCCAGTGCCTGGTACGATTAGGAAAAGGAGCAGCCTCAGCCTCGGTTGAAGGCTCGGAGAGTGGTTATACTTGACACTGGCATCAGCGATTTGTTATTTTTACCACATGCAAATCCTTGCACCTCCCTCAGGCAAACTCAGTTCTCCCAAGAGACTCATGTCACCATCTTACCATCAGCCAGAGCACATGCTCTTTCTAGGTTCCTTGAATCTCAAAGAATTTAAAGTTTTACGGTGATTTAAAGGTCATATTACATAGGGGGAAAAAACCTTTGAAACAGGACCATTTCTCATTAGTAAATATACAAAACTTTGGGTCCAATATAACCTCATGATGCTGAGCTGATGCAGCCTTTAAAAGAGAGGGTGGAGAATAATGGTTCCAGTTGTGGGCAATGATGTTGATTTCCATGTTACATCCAGATTTCTGCATGCCAGAAAGGCATGCCAGAGCAAGCTGACTTTTAATTATATAAACATTTAAGGAAAACTCTGTACATTCTACATAAGATTGTGTTTCTATAAGGGTGTAGTTCACAACAAGGGGGAAGGGGTGATATTCCCCAGACATGTGTTCCTCTCCTTTGGCACAGTTGGACTCTTATTTATCAGGGCTTGTTATAATTCTTTCTGTGGATCTTTGTGCTGTAAATGGTGTCCTCATTGCCTTCATAGAAGCTCCTTAAATGTCTGCTTGTGTTTTCAGAACAGCATGTAGATCATATATCAATGCATGATCTTCTCATAACAGATCACCTGCCCCTGTATTCCAAATTTGACAAAATGTGGTATTTGATTCTAACCTATCCCTCACAGGCAGGGTGACAACTCTTAAAAGAAGGAGTTGAACTCTATATAGTTCCTTTTTTACCTAAATGCTTTTTATGAACATCAATAATATAAACTCTGGTGAAGTTTTCTGAAGTTCAGTTTCATTCTTTCATTAATTCTGATAAATTATTGGCCAGTGTTCTTGACTCATGCTTCATTAATCTCTATTGTCAGCCCTGAGGAGATTTCTCTGTAGATATATTTTCTAAACTTCTCACTGGGGTGTGTGTGTGTTGTATTTAAGAATTCTGTTTTTTCCTTTGTGTATCTGGATTAACCTTAAGCTTTAAAAATTGGCACCTAAGTAATGCCCAGTCTGTAATGCCCATAACTGTAAAGGTAGAGCTGATTTCTGGATGATAACAATGCATTAAGGAGTAGACAATAAAAATCACAGAATGTCTCAGCTTTAATTCGTTTGATGAATAGTCAGTTGGGGATAGCTAAGGGTTAGGGGTCTGAGTCTGTTTGTCTCTTTAGGATGGTGATTTTTTTTTCTTTTTTTTTTTCCCCAAAAGCCAACCTCAATATATTGTCTCAAGAAAACGTGAAAACCCAAACCTCAATGGACTTCATTTTAATTTCTACTTCAGTTAACAGACTACACTCCCATTCCTAATAAGGCATGTAAGAAATTTCCTGGCTTGGGCAAAATTCTCCACAAAGTTTTAGAGCTAGTAGGAAATTTAGAGATCATATAGTCCAATGTTCTCATTTCACGGATGAGAAATACAGCATTTAGAGAAGTCAAGGGATCTGACCAATGTCACTCAGCACGTTAGTAGCAGAGCCAGGGCAAGACCCACCCAGTGCTCTGTTCATCACAACATACTCTGTGCCTAACACAGAGACCACCTTGCTGTTCCTGTCTCATATTTATTATACTCTCTTGTACTCATCCATCCACTTCCCGTGATTCAGCTATTTCCTGACCACTCATTTTATATTTTGGTGTTCTATTTTATCATGAAACATTAATTTTCACCTAATTTCTTACTAATTGCCTTCATGAGTTATTGTATAAGGTTGATGCTTTCATTTTTGCTTATAGTCATGGTTTCTGTTCTCTGATTTATCCTAGCACTTGAATCCTGGGCGCACCACGTAGCAAAGGCCCTGAATATTAGTAAATATTCATTTACTTCTTCCTTTATCCTAAATTCCTCACTGTCTTCTAATTTTTAGCTCACTGCCAAGTCCAGACCCTTAACTTTGAGATATTTTTGGTTCTTCTAATCTTGGCCACTTTATGAATTTGCTGTCGCTGTCCGTGGTGCTGATATTAGCAACAGCAGCGACTGTACAGCCTGAGTGGGAAATACAGTTAAGAATCTTCCATAACACATTTGATTTGGTGGACTATTGGACCAAACAAAATTAAGTAAAACAATAATTAGAAATTATAAATCTTATAAATGAATTGTTATAAAAATTGGTTCCCCTTTTTAATGACTTCCTGGAGAAGGGCTGTCAAGTCAAGTGCATGATAGCTAATGATGTGCTAGTAAATACTTCACAAATTTTAAACAGTTTTCTCCAGGGAAAAATTGTTTGTAATGTTTTCTGGAAGTCATCTGGTGGCTAAACCTAAGTGGAACTGACATGGGACTGTGTATAATATTTTACTTATCCTACTTGGTGTAAATATTCATACATTCTGCTGGCAGCAGATGAATTATGAAAAACCCTCCAAGCTGGAGCCATCACAGTACCTGATATCTATACATATCTATTTCTATATCTGTCTATATCTATATCTATATATTACAAACTATTATAATCAAAAGAGCTTGGTTCTAGCATACAAACAGACGTATAGATTAATGGAACAGGATAGAGGGCCAACAAATAAATCTACACCTTTATGGTCAATTGGTCTTCAGCAAAGATGCCAAGAACACACAATAGGTAAAGTACAGTCTCTTCAATAAATAGTTTTGGGGAAACTGAATATTCACTTGCAGAATTAAATTGGAACCTTATCTCACACCATATATAAAAATCAACTCAAAATGGGTTAAAGACATAAGACCTGAAACTATAAGACAACTAGAAGAAAGTATAGGGGGAAAGATTCTTGACATTGGTCTGGGCAATGATCTTTTGGATATGACCCAAAAAGCAAAAATAAACCAATGGGATTGCATCAAACTAAAAAGGAAAAAAATCAACAGAGTGAGGAGACAACCTATTTTTCCAAGAAAATATTTTCAAATCACACATATGATAAGGAGTTAATATCCAAAACATACAAGGAACTCAACTCAATAGCAAGGGGGGAAAACCCTGATTAAAACATGGGCAAAGGACCTAAATAGATATTTATCCAAAGAAGACATACAAATGACAAACAGGTGTATGAAACCAAGAATTCAAAAGGTTAATAAATGCACACAATGTCACAAAGCTGGAAAGTAGCCAAGGTGGAATTTAAACTGCCCCCAAAGATGTCATTTTGATGCCACTCACGGGCATTAAAACAACTTTTCCCAAAGACTTGCACTCAGTGGGTGGGGGAAGGGCCTGTTCTATACTGGAAGGTTTTAGGGCATTGGAGATGGCCAACTGGCCAGATATTTTCCAGCTGTGTCAAAATATTATTAGTGATTTACTCTTTGGAGGGAATAATAGAGTAAGTCCCTAAGGCTTCAAAGGATGAATGACATCACCAGACATTTTAAAAGGAAAGTAGTCACGAGAGATTTGAGAGAGAGAGGTGGAAGTAAAGATAGAGGTGGTATCACTGGAAATACTGGAGATGGGAGAGACAGTCTTTAAAAAGAGAGCTGGAGAGGAAAGATGAGCTTTGCTGATTTTACACCTTGGCTTCTGGACCACTCAGATCTTGTCATTCACTTCAGGGAATTCCTCAAAGCTAGAAGCCCCTGCTAAGAATGGAATGATGTAGGGAAAGGACCAGCTCCTCCAGAACGTACTGCGAGTGTTTTTATTAAGTTCCAAGCAGTTCATCCATATTATGGGCTTTCTCCATCAGAAGCAAGTACCTTCCTTCAGAATAAACCAAGCCCCAAATCCATCTGGAAGTATTTGGCCAGAAGGTCAAAGTGTGTGTCCACCCTTGACTCACCCTATCTCACAAAATCATTTTTCTTTGACTTTACAAGCCTGTGCATCTGGTTTTGTTCCTTCTCTTATCACTGCTCTTAGGCTGTCTTTCCCCCCAATGAATCACTCTGTTTCCCACTGTCTGACTTCTTAGCTTCAATATTTCTGCCTTCTCCCTTTGCTCGCTGCAGGAAAATGAAGTCTCAGGTTTCACCTCTATTGAAGCCTGACATCTTTTCAGCACCTATCAGAACATCCAAGAATTCTTCAGACTCTAGCCTCTTCCAGCACATGTGCTTGTCAGCAGCTGTCATGAAGGGCATCCAGCTCTGGACAACACTCAGAAACTATTCAGAGCAGTCCCTTATACAGGCGGCGTGCACGGGTGCAGATTTACCTGTGATAGCGCAGATTTTATATCCACCCCAAAGCTCTGCCTTTGTCCAGACAAGAGGGGGTCACCAGCCAGCGTTCCTTGTTGACTTATTTATGAAGAAAATGCCACTTTGCACTTTTAAAAAGAGATGCTTGTAGTTGAGTGTCAACATTTAATGTTCCTTGTGCCAAAATTAAAGATGGAAGAAAAATTACAGAGAAGGGCTAACTGCTTTCTCCCGGGAAATGCGACAGGTGAGCAGGTATCAAAACTGGACCTTACTAAGCTAGCATTATTGGATCTGGTCTCCTGCATTAAGAGTGCTGAGCCAGAAGGAGCCTCGAGTTGTGATCCCCTCATCTCGTAGAAAGGCTGCCCATAGCCACCCAGCCAGTTAGTGGCAGAATCTGTGTTGGAGTCCTGGTCTCTGACTCCCAGGCCAATATCCTTCTGACCACGTGCCTGAATTTCTTATATTGAAAAATCAGAAATAAGAGGAGCCCTTGGTGGAAGCCATTCACCTGCTGCTTAGAGAGGAAAGAGCCAGAGCCCCTGGAGAAAGGCCTTCTCCCCTGGGTCCTAGGACCCCTGGTGGGACTCGAAGGAGTGGAAACATGAGATTCTTTTCCAGGAAACCACACATGGACGTCCATTCAGCGGGGATGGGAGATGAGATGCAGAGTGAGGCATGGAGGTTTGACCCTTGACCTGAGAGCTGGGGAAGCACGTAGAGAGAGGTGGGAGAGGGGAGGCTGGAGCTGGCAGGATGCTCTGGATGAAGGGGGGTTAGGTTCTGCCGGGTCCCCGCCCTTGGAGCCTCTGGCCAAGGAAAGGAGCAATGTGAAGCCCAACCGGGGCTCCCTGGTGAGACTCAGGGTCCCTTCCTCCAACTGGGTGGAGCTGCTGGGACCACATGCCTGCCGGAGCAAAGCGGAGCCTGAAGATCCTGAGACTTAGCGAAACCCAGAGTGATAAACAGAGCACAACACATGTGGCGGGAAAGGGGGCAAAGCGGGAGGGAAAGCAGGCTTTGCGCTACAAGAGCTCTGAAAACAGACGGCCAGACTTTCCTTCTCTTCCCCCAGAGCTTTTCCAGAGGACACTGAGAGCTAGACAGAGCCCACCTCTCCATGGGGAACATCTGCCTGCCCTCTTTCTCTTCCCTTCCTCCTTCCCTCCCTCCCTCTCTCTTTGCCCTCCCTCCAGCTCACCACCACCCCTCCCTCTTCTCCAGTTGATTACAGCTGTGTTTTATTTTGCCATCTCCAGTTTTCTCATTAGCAACAGTTAGCTGCATCTCCTCCCCATGCAAGTGGCTGTACCCCCTGACACAGGTATAAAAGGGACACAGGAAATCCTTCTTTCCTGGGGACAATCTCTGACACCTTTCTGCAAAAGGCTACTTCACATCATGCCTGCTAGCAATTTGCAGTGGTGTGTGGGAGAGGGGGTGGGGTGGGGGGCGTGCTGGTTTGAGTACTGTTGTTGGTTTGCTCCAGGAAAGGCTTGGCTTTCCTTTTCCTTCTCCTCCCTGGCCCTGTCCTAGATGAAAATATTCCTTTCCTGGGACACTTCTAGTCTCCACTCCACTCCTCTGTCCCCGGCCCCTCACCCCAGCACCACGGGATTATAAAGGAAAGCTTCAAGGTTGGAGGATGAGAGCACTGTCGCTGGTTTTGTCCCAGTATCTCTCTTGACATCTGTGTAGTCAACTGTTCCACTCTCCTTGAGCTGCCTTTGCAAAATGCAAGCGTGTGAGCCAGGAATGTCACTCAAACCCTTCAGCACGTTACCTTTATGAAGTTGTTAGCTTCAGCCTCTCATCACAGCCCTGAAGAGCTGAGACTTAAGCTTCAAAAAAGAGACATTCCCTTAGGGACACAGTGGGGTCCTTGGAGTTGGCGGAGGACAGAGTGGTACTAGGAGTGGTGAACACTGAAAGAAAAGCTGGAGAGAAAATTGTAAAGAATCATTTGCACACATCATCACAATGCCTAGGACCACTGGCCCAGCCCTGGCATCTGCCCTAAGACAAGGACATTTCTGCATCTGTATCCACTCTTTTTCAAAATGAATCACTGCTTCCTTTGCTGGTAGTGCCACAGAGGACTTTTCTCCCTCGTGGTGCATTGTGGGCAAACAAATGTAACGCCAGCCTCCACGAAGCTCAAATTGCTCCTCTACCCAGTGAAAAGCCATGTGGTTCTGAAGTAAGATGAGCTTGGATTCAGGAAGGAGACAGACTTGGCATCTAATCTCAGCCTTGCCCACTAGAGTAATGAAGCCACCATTTTCTCATGTATAAAATGAGAAGCATGACCCCTACTCCCCAAGCTGTTGGGAAGAAGACAGACCCAACAAAAAGAACCCCCGTCTGTGTCTTGAGGTCCCTCTCCTCCATAAGTCTAGCATATTATAGATGCAGAGTTGAGAACTTTAGCTGGAGGCAAGAAGAGGGGAACCCACCTTCCCTTCTAGAGGAAGCTCATGTAGACTTGAGAAGGCAGCAGAGAGCCTGGGCATCAGTTCCAGAAGCCAGGCAAAGCTGGGCATGATCAAGCTGTAAATTAAACCCAGTGAAACACCGACCTGTGTGGTGAGCCCTGTGGTCTAGAAAGGGGGTTAAGAAGCCTCGAGTCTTCAGGTGGGTTTCTCACAAATCTCCCTTTTCATGCAAGACTGCATTCAGCAATCTCGGCAGCCCCAATAGGACCATAAAACTCCCGCTCTGGAAGCATGGCTATTGGGAGTAGGTTTCAAAGGCTGGAGGTCTAGGCAAAACTCCAGAAACCGAATACACATGGGTTTGCAGTTTTACAGTTTGGTCAATAATCCATTTTTCTGGCTCCCTCTGCTTTGCTCTCAGTGCTGACTGCATCTCTATTTCAGCACTCATCCCAGCCCGCCAGGTGGGACTGTGCCGCCTGGCCACCCTGTATTGTCCTCCAGGGCAGGAAGGTCCAGACCTTTCCTGACACTGAAGCAACACCAGCAAACTCCGACCTGGTGCTTACTTTGCGCTGGGCAATGTTCTAGGCACGTGACCTTTTTTTAATCCTCACCACAGTCTTGTACAATTATTACTTTATCTCAACTTCACAGTTGAGAAAACGGAGGCATCTAACGTTTAAATAACTTGGCTGTGACCTTCACATGGTTAGGAAGGGGCCAAGATAGGATTTCAAACAGGCAGTCGGATTTGGGGGTTCTTGGTCTTAAGCCTGGCGCTACCGTACCTGAGGAACCATATTATTTTACCCACCACTGTATCCAGGGCCAACGGAGGTATGAAAAGAAAAGAGGAGGCGTCCTGTAGTTTGCAGACCCCTCTGTGGCCGAGAAGAGACTAGCACCACTTTCTCTACCATCTGACCTTAGAGAACCTGCCTAACATTTCTGGCCTCAGTTTCCGCATCTGTAAAATGAGGCCACTGGAATTCCTGCTCGGGCAGTACTTCTTTAAACTGACATTAATCAGGGCCGGGCATTGTATTTGTTCTGTAAATATGAAACATTCCATTTTGGTGGCGTCACTTTTATCAGTGATGTGATGCCTGTTTTTATCTCCCGTGAACAATACATGCTTGTTGAGTGAAAGGAAAAAAGATAAAGTAAAGTTAACAGAGGAGATGTTTATAGCAGACATGAACAGCCAAAGTTCATGATCTTCAGATGTCCCTCAGTTTCCCACCGTTCAGTAGACTCTGAGCATCGGAAGGAGAGGCAGTTCGGGAGGAGGAAACTAGAGGTAAGGTTCTTAGAAGAGAGCAGAGAA
Organism: Camelus bactrianus; assembly: GCF_048773025.1. Classification (NCBI taxonomy): domain Eukaryota; kingdom Metazoa; phylum Chordata; class Mammalia; order Artiodactyla; family Camelidae; genus Camelus; species Camelus bactrianus. The sequence goes on along the minus strand of NC_133568.1, from coordinate 16,442,748 downwards.
GTCTCTTTAATTGAACATTTCTCTTGGGCCTTTTCAATGCCTGTCAAGGAAGCCACAGCACTCCCAGCACATCAAGGGTAATATTCTGATACTCGCTGCAAAGCTCTGACCTTGGGCGGTTTACGTGACCTCTCTGGACATCCATTTTCTATAATATGGTGTGGCGGTTTTAAATCATGGTCCTAAAGTCCTTGACATCCCTCCTCAGAGAGGTGGAGTCTGTGTCCTCTCTCTTGAATCCATGGCTGGAGGAGGAGGCTGATGACTGTTCTGACCAAAGCACTGGGACAGAAATGACACTGTGTGACTTTGAGGCTAGATTAGAAGGGCACATGGATTCCATTCTGGTTGCTAGGAGCACTCATTCTTAAAGCCCTCAACCTCCATGCAAGAAGTCTGACCACCCTGAGACCACCATGCTGTGGGGGGGTGGGGAGGGGTCACATGTCAGCACTCTGGGGACAGTCTCCAACTAAGATTGTCCTTTAGCCAGGCTGGTGACAGTCTTAGATCCTCCAGCCCTGGCTCCTTCAGCCCTAGCTGTCTGAGTTACTTCCAGCCATTTAAGTCAACCCAGCGTAGAACCCAACATCATGGTGCAGAGGAGAACCATCCTCACAGCTTCCTGTCCCAGAGAATCTGAGCCTAATCAGTGGTGATTGTCTATGCTGCTAAGTTTGGAGGTAGGTAACTGGCATATTTGTGAACAGCATCACATATGTGTATGACCCAGTTCTGAGGCCCTGACTAGAGGCAGGTCAGTTCCCCTTCCGGAGCAGCCAATTAAATCCACCCCCTCAGCCACTTCCCTCATTGGGGTCTTATAGTCCAGGCCACTATCCACCTACTTAATCACCGCAGGGTCAGGTACCAGACATCCCAGGACAGCCCCACAGACATTCCAGTGCCCCGGAATCTGCTGGAATTACACAAACCAGCCACCCCAAAGCCTGTTTACCCTGCCTCGCCCATTCCTTTCCTCAAAAACTGCAATAAAGGCTCCTGCCCACAGCTCCCCTCCCTCCCTGTGCTTTGCAACAGAGCCTGGGGCTTCCCACAAGTGGCCCTATGCGGTGGGCTACGTGCTCCCCAGAGAGCTGGGAGTAACCAGACCATAAAACCCTTCCGGTTTCTCTCTCTTGATCTGCCTCTGGGTGCACTGTACCTCACCCAAGGCAACATGGCTAAAAGAGTGACACAGGATGGGTCATCGATCTGGGTTACTTTCTCTTCCTTCACCCACTTCCTACCATTTTAAAATTGTGCATCATTAGGAAATAGCTCTGAGTCAGCAAGTGTAGTCAACTTGATTGGAAGACAAAATAGGAGACGAACAGGTGCCTCAGTAAAAGTCTGAGGAACAAAGATGGAACGGAGTCCACAGACAGTGGATATAACCAATATTTTATACTAACTATAAATGGAGTATAATCTTTAAAAATTGTGAATAACTAAATAGTACACTTGTAAAATTATCTCAGATTGTACATCAACTATACTTCAATTAAACAAAGAAGATGAAAAAACCTCAAGAGTAATAACTGTAAAATGAAAGCAACCTTTAAAAATTGTATAAATTTTTTTAAATGATATGCACAACGAAAAAAAAAAACAAGAAGAAGCAAGTCAAGAGCCCTCTGTCACTCATGTTTCTCCCCTGCCTCTTGCCTTACATCTGCCTCATTCTTCTCTCTCTCCCGGTTGTCTCTGCTTCCCTGCCGGGATTGGGCAGACGGGGAACTTCCTAGCTTGTAGCATCCCAGGTGTGCATAGGACTGGGCTAAACAACACGTCTGAGTTCCAGTTCTAAGTTTCTCGGTTGTCCTAGTTTCTACCAGCCATGACCAGGAAAGACATCTCAGGGGAGTAGAGTGAACCGGACCAGATCACAAAATGTGCACCCACCCCTCTTTCAGAACCAAAGGCTCCAATGGCTGTTCTCACTTCTCCCTTTTCTCACATCTCTGTCACAACCACTTCCTTCCTCATCTTTCATTTTCTGTTCATTGCGTTCAGTCTTTTGTTTCTGTCCTCCTTTTCAGAACATGTGGCAAAAGTTCACTTAGAAAAGTGGATCCCATTCAAGGAAGCCATCATGGCTTATAACATTCCATATTTGAGTGCAAATCCCCCATATTTACTGTTTTCTTTGCCAAAAAAAAAAAAAAGCTGGTCGACTAGGCTGGCTGTGGCAGGAAGCCACACTTTTCCTCTGCTTCTGTGTTCCTTGATGACCTCCTCTGGTCTATGCAGCTCATATGAATGCCTTTTAATGAAAGCCGTCACTGAAAGTTCACCTGGTGTAGTTAACACAGGTTAATAATTGTCCTGCCACAGTGTAAGGGCATCTCTGATGAACGTGGGGTGGGTGAAAATGTAAAGCAATGAATGTTTTCCATTTTCTAGTTCATTCATTCATTCTGCGTCTCAGTCTTCCAGCGGAGCAGTCAATTCACCAATGTTCTGTTTTTTCATCCTTGTGGTCTCTTGTTCACCTCGTGTGATGAAGGAAAGAGAGTGAGAGACAATTAGTGTAATGAACCGCTGGTGTGTAAAGCGGGAGGGACGATCAGGAGGAGATTACGTGGAGGGAATATGAGAGGAACCAGAATGTTAGATGAGGTCCGGGAAAATCAGAAACCTGGGGACGAGAAGCACGAGGCAAGAAGAATGTGGAAGTTCTATTTTCTAGTGAGAATAGGAGCTAATTGGTGGATTGAAGAATGATTTTGTGGAGGTCCTCTGACTATTGATCACCATCATATGACAGTAACAGCCACCACCAGCCTTTCATCACGTACACCAACAACACTTGCTCACGTCCAAGTGTCTGGAGCCAGCTAAGGGCCACCCCTGGGGCTCTGCTGAACTGCTAATTGCTCACACGGCAGAGTTGGCTGGATGTCGGCTGATCTTGGCCCATCCAGGCACCGCAGTTCCGCCGGCTTGCTCCTATGTTCGCTGACATCCCACTGGCCAAAGCAAGTCGCGTGGCTGAGCCCAGTATTAAAGGGTGGGGCAGGTCACCTTGCCTGCAGGGTGGGGAAAGGTACTCAGATTCACATGGCAAAGGGTAGGAAGAATTGAGGCCATGGTTGCAGTCAAACATGAGTGCCATGCTTAGCGAAAGTTCAAAGGCAGTTGCTTCATTAGCAGTTATCACTTCTCTGAGTCCTTTGGGTCTGGGCTGGGCCTGAGAACGCAGTCATTACATGTAAACCTGATGGGCACAGACTTACTGTGCGGCTGGAGGATCTGGACATCAGCAAGCTCTGTGCCAGTGCAGCGTCTGTGTACAGACTGTGGTTTTGTTCTCACTTTGTAGACTCAGGCTTATGGGCTCAGAGGCATTTCCCACCTACACAGGGGTGTGCTTCCCCTGCGGACTGGTGGAGTTGTGACCAACCACATGATCCCAAGAAAAACGAATGACGAGCATTGAAACAAATGTATTTTCCCCATTTTCCTTGCCAAATAAATAAACAGCATGAAATATATCTATAAAACGTGGTATTCAAAAAAACTCTGTGATTCCTGCTTAGGTAAATTTACCTTTATCTTATTAACAAGGCTCATTCAAATGCTTTAAAAAATTTTTATCATAATTCTCTTCTTGAAGGTACAGTCCTTTCAAGTCAGCCAACAATTGGAAGACTTCAGGTTAGTATTAAAATATCAGTAGGTTCCTTTTCTTCACCTGTTAGGACCCTTTCCTCCTAAGTCACATACATAAGTTTTTGAAAAAATTTTAAAATGGCTTATACCCACACAATGGAATATTATTTGTCAATAATAAGAATTAAAGTATGGATCCATGCTACATCGTGAATGAACTTTGAGAACACTGCGCTAAATGAAAGAATTCAGGCACAAAGGACCATATTATGTTTATGTGAAATGCTCGGAACACCTAAACCTGTAGAGACAGAAAGTAGATTAGTGGTTTGCTAGGGCTGGGAAGATGGGGAGATTGCAGAGCGATGGCCAAGAAATGTCGGGTTTCTTTGTGGGATAATGAAAATATTCCAAAATTGATCTAAATGACGAATGCATAACTCCGTGAATATACTAAAAGCCATTGAATTGTACACTTTAAATGGATAAATTGTTCCATAAAAGGTCTCAAGCAGCTGTTTTTTTTTTTTAAGTGATCCTTTCTAATATTCCAGATCAACTAAGGTGTCCATGGTAATTCTGTGTGCCCTTTCTGCCATATAGCTGAAGGAAAAAGGGAGGGAAAAGTGTCACATAGAACATTTACACAATAAGAAAGCAAATTCCCCATGAATATTTTCATGTCGGGAAGGAGTAATGTTCCATTTAAAATTTTTAAACCATTTATTGCCTACTTGACACAGAGACTCCGACACAAATGTCCAGAAATCTTACACTATCTAAGCTTCCTTCTGGCTGTGTTTTGAAATGCTAAGTGGTTCAAGGCCACCAGAAGTCTTACAAGGAAACCGATTCTACGGGGGCTTTTGTATCACTCACAACTTAGAAAAAGTGTTTGCCAAGAAGACACGTTTGCCTGGATTACATTATGTGTCTGTATTCGTCTGCCCTTTCTCACTTCATTGGTTAAAAGGTTGACTTGAAAGAGGGTTGAAAAACCCAAAGCCTTCCGTGACCTACAGCAGTCACTTTTTTTCTCTTTTTCCTTGTTTGTTTCTTTCTCCATGCTCCACCCCCTTTTTTTCCTACTCAAAAGGTCAATTACAAATTTTTTTGGTTATAATGCTTACAATTTACTGATCATAGAGACTGAGCTATAGATTAAATAAATTTTTATGCAGGAGTTACCTAAGACTTCAACATTATTTCAAAGTTTCCTCCAGAATAACATGATTGAGAACAACTGCCAAGAGTGAAGGAAGACACAGGGGTAGAAGAGTCTGAGCATTTGAAAGGAATGGCAGAGTCCTGAATGAGTTATTCTGGGGAGTGAAAGAGTGAGCGATGGCTCGAGAAGCACCATAGGATTGCTGGGTGTCTTCAAGGGCTCATATGAGACTGGGGTTTGAAAACGTACAGTGGTACCAGTCTGCCCTAATGTGAGACTTCTCCAACTGTCCTCAGCTACATGAATGCCAGCAGATAACCGGGTTCACCAATGGGTGGCATGTATAAAAAAGATGGAAGAACCATGGCATGGGAACAACTGTCTATCAATGGATGGGTGGATAAAGAGGATGTGATGTATATGCACAATGGAATATTACACAGCCATGAGAAAGAAGAAGTCCTGCCATTTGTGACAACATGAATGTAACTTGAAGTCAAATAAATCAAATAGAGAAAGACAAATACTGTACAATATTACTTGTATGCAGAATCTAAAAAAACTAAATTCATAAAAACAGAGAATAGATTGGTGGTTACCAGAGATAGGAGGTTGGGGGGGGGGGGAGAAATGGGTGAAAGGGGTCAAAAGGTACAAATTTCCAGGTATAAGATAAATAAGTCCTAGGGATGTAATGTTACAGCATGGTGACTATAGTTAATAATACTGTATTGTATATTTGAATGTTGCTAAGAGAGCAGAACTTAAAAAGTTCATCATAAAAAAACTGTAACCATGTGAAGTGATGTATGTTAAATAAACTTATTGTGGTGATCCTTTTGCAATGCATATGTAAATCAAATCATTATGTTGGACACCTTAGATTAATGCAATGTTTTATGTCAATTATATCCTTGGAAAAACACGATAGAAGGATCAGAGTGTTTGAACAGTTGATATGGGTGTTATTGAAATATACCATGCCAACCATCTCTTTTTTAACAAAGAGACAAAAACAGAGAGGCCAAAAGCCCAGTCTGACACTTAGAAGGCATTGCCTTCACCTTGGCCTGAGCTTTGGAAGTCAGACCCATGATAGTACAGTCAGAATCAGTTCTTTGTGGCCCGGACAACAGAGGGAGTAAGCATGAGGTCTGCAGCCCAGCCTCCTGTCCTCCCCTTCACTCTGCAGGGTCAGCTGGTCTCTGGGCTAAAGGTGAGTGAGACTGGGACCAGAGGGTGGGGCTGAAGTGTTCAGCCGAGCACATCCATTCAACACAAGCAATCCAGACACAGTCATATTGCCCTGCAGCTGTCAGGGCAGCTGCAAAGAACCAGGGCTGCATTCAGAGCAGGTGGGTGTAGAAGGGCTCGAGCAGAATCTGAGACCCTTAGCTGGCTCTCCCCAGCAGGTTGGGCCAAGGTCTTCATGCAGGAAAAGTGTTGGCAGTGGTCAGGTGCTCCTGCTCTTTCCGAAGGACACTCCTCACCTGTGGGAGGCAGTAGTGTTGTCTACCTAGTATTTCTGTTCCTCTTCCCTGCCCCACAAAACATACACACATAGGAGGATGGCTCTTCTTGTTCCATTGAAGTTAAGTGTGGCCATGTGACTTCTCAGGCCAATGAAGAGCAAGTGGAGGGCAGGTGTCACTTCCAGGCAGGAGAGTTAAGAGAATGTCACTCCGTGATGGGTTCCCTATCTCTCGACAAGAGGCAATAGTAAAGATGGAGTTTCTTCCATCACATCGTAAAAAGAAGGGAAACAAAGTCCCCTGCCATGGGCCACGTGTAGCATGAAGAAGAAAGAAACCTTCATTACAGCAGCAGAGTCCAGGGGAAAAAAAGCCTTGTTTGTTACAGCAGCATGACCTAGCTCATCCTGACGAATACATCCTCTGATTAACAAATGCCCCAGACTGTGCAGTGAAAAAATGAAGGGTAAGAGGAAGGAGACTAATATTTGTTGATACTTCTTTTGTGTTTCTCCTACTCTCAGAGCTGTTTATCTCTGCCCTGAACAATCATGGGTGGATTTCATAGTTCAACCCTGAAGGGTCTGACCTGGTCCCCTTGTTCCCATTTTCCTGGGGCGAGGGGTGGCTCATGCTGTTGCTGGGAGGAAAAATCCATCCTGACTCAGGGAACTTCCAGCTCAGCATAAGTTGTATGTGAGTGTTCTGTGTTGGGGTGCTTGCTGAAGGATGGGGTTGTGCAGGGAACAGGGTGCCAGGACTCCTTGCTAGGCGGCCTTGCGTCTAGAGGGAAAGAGAGAAGACAAAGTGGGGAGGACGGCGGGGAGCGGTCGTGCACCTGGAGCAGAAGGACGCGGTGGGGCTGAGCCAGGGAAGCACAAACTCGGGGCAGCTAAGCAGAGGGGTCCAGGCAGGCTCAGGTCAGCAACAGAGAGGGGGACGCTGTCTCCCTCAAAGGTGGAGACAAAGGGGTGGGTTAAACTAGGAAGAGCCTCATGCCTCTGAGAAGTTCATTTATTCAATAAAAATGTATTATTCACATATGATATCCCAGGTGCTTTTCCAGGTGCTCGGGGGAAAACGTACTAAACAAAAGAGACTATAACCTCTGTCCTCTTGGAGCTTACATCCTAGGAGGGAGACAAGTGTTAAACCGGCATGTAAGTAAATTACCCAGCATGTCCCATTGGGAGCAATGCTATGGGAGCGGGGAAGGCCAGCAGGGTATAGGGAAGGCAGGGTTAGGGGCAGGAAATGGGAAAGAAATGGGGTGGACAGAAAAGGTGGGTGACTCATGGGAATGGCAGAGGGCCTGGCATGCTTGCAGGCCCTGAGGGGTCAGTGCTTCCACCTGTGGATGGATGGTTAGGATCAGTCGGGAACCCAGGACTGGCCTCCTCCCTGCCCCCCAGTAGCAAGGCTTTTGAATCCAGTGCATGTGTTTGGTTCGGATAGGGTTCCCCTTTGTGTCACAGGAGGCATATTCAAGCTTGGGTCTGGGTCTGGATCTAGCCTGGGGCCAGAGGCGGGGACGGGGCTCTCTGCTTCTCCCGATGATATGATGATGATGATGATGACCAGTTGTCAGTCAATGTTCCGGCCCCGCCCACGAGGCCTGAGCCCCTCCTCCACACCCACTGCTGCTTCTCCTGCCAGCACCTTCCTCTGGCAGGTTGTCTGGGGATTCTTTTCTTATGCCTGCATCTGTTTCCCCGCCTGACAGGTGGGGCGGGCAGGACGGCGGGGCGGCGGGGGGAGGGCTCCACTGTCAGGAGCCGCTGTAACCAGAGGGCCCTCAGCCCAGCGCTGGGTAGGATGGATGGGCTGGTCAAACCAATTGTCCATTAGTAACTCCAGAGCCATTTTCCAGGTTTACATTCTCAATTCATAAAGGTTTAAAAACTATGGATTTTCATTTTGCTTGTTGCACCTGTAACCTCCCTAAGCATCCTCAGGGGCGCGGGGCGGCACGGGCCGGCAGCCAGGCCTGCGAGGTAAGTAGCGCCTCTGCCGCGGAGATGGGCGCCTGGGGAGAAGGGACATTAAACAGATCAGCGGCTGCAAATCAATCACGCCCTGCCTGGGGACACTGTGGGGGCTGCTCTAGTTGGCCCTGCGGTGTGTGTGTGTGTGTGTGTGTGTGTGCGTGCGCGCACACACGGGAGCGAGGGGAAGGGGTGGAAAATTCTGGAAAGTGCCAGAGTTTACGTGCTGTGGCAAGGGCAGAAGAACCAGGCCCAAATTCTTGCTGTGGAAGAGCTAAGTCCACCAAAGGGCCGGTGCTCCCACCCTCCCCTGCCCACTGCACAAGCCACAGGCCAGATTCACCCTCAACACCCCAGTGCTCCCTCAGGCCCTGGCTGGGGCTGCCACAGCGCAGGTGACAGGAGAAAGGAGACAGGTGAAGGGACACCTGGGGCCTCCCCACGCTGGCCCACAGCTGCACGTGTGCAGAAACACACACAGCACTAAATATTTCAGAAGGTGAATGATTTTGTTGGGGTTGGGAAGAAGGCCAGGATAACGATTTATAGAATTTTAGAAAACTTGATTCCGTAAGTGTACTTCACAGGAGGCCCAGCACACACACAAAGGCAGAGTCCCAGGATTGATTCTTCAGGAAGAAGAAAGGGAACCGTAAGGGCCCTTCACGCTTCATTTCTAGGGCACTCAGCGACGACCAACCCCTCAGGACGCCCCGAGCCCCACCCCCCCGAGTCCTTGTCCCCTCACCCTCTGCCTTACCCTTGACCAAGGAATCAGTCTGGCCAGCGACAGGTGGATGGCTTAATATCCCCCAGGGGCCTCTGGCCTCCAGGCCCTCTGGGCCCAGTCCCAGGAGCTCAGCTTTGCCCCAGCCTCTCAGGGCTTTCCAAGGAGCCTTCTGACTCTACCAGAGCTGGCTCTTGGCCGGAAGAGTCCTGCCCAGAATGGCCGCTTGTAGGCTTGGCTCCTCAGCTCCCAAGCCCAGCTGGAACCGTGCAGGGACCAGGCAAGACCAGCCACTGGGAAAAAGGGCCCTCTGCCTCTGCCCTGCAGGCCTGCCCTTATCCCCACAGTCACCACCCTTGCTGCAGCCACCCATGCTCCAGCGTTGAGAAGACAGAGAGGGACAACTGTGCAGCCAGGAGCCCAAACTGAATCTCAGCTCTGCTAGCATGTTCATGAGGAGCCTCTGTCTTCTCATCTGGGAAATGGCACCATAGTAATGGGCAGGGCCTCTGGTGAGCATCTGTGTGGACGATCCTGGCTCATGCTCATGTTGCGGCGCTTTATCAAAGGTAGGATGGGGCAGCGGCAGGGTTTTAAAAGACTTCAGGGTACAGATCTCTCGATCTCCCCCAGGCACGCTGCAGGGGAAACAGTCACTCTCACCAAGGGCCCTGAGGCTAGAAGACCCCTGGGGATGTTTCTGGGCCTGAAAGAGGCACCAAATCACCCTTAGATTAGCCCAGAGGGTGGAAAGGAAGTGACCCTTCGGCAGCTTCCTCCCACCTCAGCTCCACATAGGCTGATGCCTGCCAGGGAGGTGTGGATCTAAGGTTGCCCCACCATGGAGGGAGCCCCGGTGCCCAAGGCCCTTACCTGGGGTGACCCAGTCCCTCCGGGGACAGCCTTCCAGTGGCAGGGGAACTCTTGCTGGAACATTCTGGAGAGGACTGTGTAGAGACAGCCGCTGGCAAAGGCCCCTCTCGGGCCAAAACACCCAATCTGTTGCCCATCAGGGTGGTCTGACTCCAGCTTCTGTGCTGCCGAAAAGGGTCCAGGAGGACAGACGAGAGGGAGGGCCCGAACGGCCACTGCCCAGAACAATCATCGATGGCTTTCATGTTCCAGGACCAATTAATTACCCAAACCTCCCGATTTGAAAAGGAGGATGTTTAATCTCCTGTTTTCCCCCAGGTCTCAGCCCCTGACCCTGCTTCTTGACCCCTGCCCTTCCACCTAGCCTGTTCCCTAGAGGCAGTGATGCTGCAGCCGCTTTGCTTAGTAAACAAGGCTCCTGAGTGGGGGAGGTTAAATGCATCTTTTGACAAAGCCGGGAGCTTTTCACAGGGTGGCTTGGGCGGGGTCTGCCAACCAGCGCTCACAGGATTCTGCCTTGTGACCCCAGGGAGGCTCTTGGCTCTCTGCTGGAGAGAGCATTTCATTTCGCTGTCACCATGCCACTAAGCAGGGTCATCCATTTTTTTATCTTTTCTCCTGAGCACCGTCTTGCAACAAGGTTGGCCAGCTGCAGCAGACGTGATAAAGGGATCCCCCAGGGAGCTAGCAGGGTCCACGTGTGGGAACAGAGGTCCTCAGGCCACTGCTCTCTCCAGGGTCTTAAACAATCCAGGGTTGAGCTAGAAGGTGCCAAGTCACCCTGGGTTCAAATCCCAGTGCTGCTCCCAATTACCTTTGGGAGCTTGAGCAAATTACTTAACTTCCCTTTGCCTCAGTTTCCTCCTCCACAAGAGGAGAAGAATGAGAGGACTAGTCTCACGGGTTGATGGTAAAAATCAAATGAGATGATCTAAGTAACTGATTGTGTTGTGTGAGGTTTACAGAAGGGTTGGCTACATTAATTTTTTTCTGATGAGACTGGATGTGACTCTCATCCAGTTTCATCCTCTCCTCCAATCCCCATACACCTTTGGGTCCCTAGGGATCCTAAATTCTAGGTCTTATACCAGGGTTTGTGGCAAGTCTGGGTCTGTTTGAGTCCCTAGTTACCCTGAGCCGGTCGTTCTCAACCAGGCGTGATTTTGCCATCCAGGGACGTTTGGCAATATCTGGAGACACTTTTGGGCATCACATCTGGGCAAATGGTTGCTACAAGCATCTAGCGGGTAGAGCGCAGGGATGCTTCTAACCACCCTACAAGGCACGGGACAGCCTCCAGACAAAGAAGCATCAGGTCCCAAATGTCAGTACTGCGGAGGCTGAGAAAGCCTGCCCTGCGCCTGGGGCCGGGTGAGAGAGAGACCGTGACAGGGAAACAGCTGAGGTGCCTGCCTCCTGCTGGGCCCCCCGCCCTGGGAGAATCTGGCTGTCCCATTCCAACTGATCAGATACATCAGTGGAGAGGAGAGTGCCCCTCCTGTGATATTTTCATTCTCCCACATTCCCTAAAGAGTTCCTTGAAACAAAAGCAATGACGCAAATTATGTACCCTGAGAAGCCAGCTACAATATGCATTCATGTAAATCAATGAACAAACACCGATTGCTGGGGCACCAATTGCTAAACAAAGCCTCGGAACTAATGCCTGTAATTGGAAGTGTTCAAGACAGTGATAAAAATCTATCCTTAGCGCCTGGTCCTCCTCTGTCTCCCAGTGACACTTGCAGCCTTTTAGCTGTCACTCAGCCACAGCGGCTCCCGGAAGGGAGCCTCTGCAGCCCTGCTCACCAGGGTCCTCTCCAAGTTAAACCCTTGCTGGACATCCGTCCTCTCACTGGAGACTAGAACCAAGAACTGTTGCTTCTGCTGGGCCCTGGTGACCTTGGTTACAGTCAGGGACAAACCAATCAACCTAATGCAAAGGGGCAGGAGTTGGGATAGATCAGGGGAGGGTGTAGAAAAGTTTGCCCTGGACATTTCCAGTGCCTCCATTAATTCTTTCCTCAAAATGGAATCTGAGCAGAACTCCCCAGCTTGCTAGAGACCAACTAAACTCTCCCTTTTGCTCTCTTCATGGATGCTGCATTTTACATGGCCAGGTGCCATTATTCCTAAAGACATTGCCCCAGACAGCTTGCCCAACCCCAAACCAAGGGCTCAAATGCTACAGTTTGGGGAAATGCTAAATAAACAAGAATACAACACATAGTACTGTTTGTATCTTTCCGACTGGTTGTCATGATGCCTGCAAGTTGACCATCTCTGGCCAAGAACAGATGTCAGCCCCAGAGAAAAGGAATCCGATCATCACCTTGAACTTGTGTGTAAGGTCCACATAGGCAATTAAAATCTTCATTCATTTTGTTTTTAATTTCTAAAATGGGAAAAAATGATTACTTCAAAAGCCATTTGTCTTTCTTGGGGGTTGGGGAGAAATATTTCCCCAAACCACATGATTCCAATAATTCAGCATTCCATTTTAGCGAGTTACGGCACAGGCTTAATTACAGCTTCTCATGTCGCGTGCCCACGAACATTGACGAGATGCTGCCAGCCCTTAAGGAAGCGGGGTTAGGCACTAGAAATGATGGGTCCAATTACCCAAACTCGGCTTTATAAAGGGTTCTGGAACATACTTTGTCTACGTGAACCTCGAAGTAACTAGTGCTTTTAGCAATAAATAAATAAAGGCTACACAGTCAGCAGGAGCAGAGACAAACAGCTTGGGTTACTGGGTTTTTTACCCTCTGATCACCCGAACTGGTATTCGTGGGCAAATTCTGGGGCCACTCATTGTCTGTGTGTCCTTGGGCAAGTCACGCCTCTCCTCCGCGATTTAGTGTCCTCCTGGGTGCACACTTCATGATGCAATTCTGAGAATTAAAAGAGACGGTGAGCGTGGAGCCCTCCACAGAGCATCTGGAGTTTAGTTATTGCTGACACAAAGTAACTCTTGTGTAATCATTGTAATAATGTAAGACCCAGCCTCTCTCTTCCCCCGCGATGGATTAAAAGAGGTCCCCAAGGCCTTTTTGCTGAGACTCCCAGCACTTGTGAAGGACCCCCTGCCCATCAGATAGAAGCAAAGTCCTGAAGGTGGGCAGGCCAAACTTCCGCTGGGCCCATCAGCAACTTGAGAGCAGAGCCCACCTTGTCTTGTAGGAGAGCTGGGGCTGTCCAGCTGGTCAACGTCACAGAGCGGAGTCCAGGACACCCGTGGGACCTGATGTGAGTCAGCTGAACTCCTGAGCCTCTGCTTTCTCATCCACAAGGTAGAAGGGCAGGCAAGGAGGCCCAGAGCCCCGTCCAACTCTGAAGTGCTGCGACTTCAGGACCTGAGGGAAATTGGCAGCTGACACACATTTTGTAGCCCTAGGGCAGGGAGGGTACCGTTTGTGTCTGTGACATCCCCCACAGTGCCCAGCCCAGTGCTGTCCAGCGCTCCGTAGATATCTGCTGGTCGATCCATCAGTCAGATCCTGGGGCTCACGGCTCCCAGCTCCTTGCTCTTTTAATTTCAAAAAGGTCAATCAGTCAATCAATCAATATACTTTCTCCAATGCTGCAGCTCGGGAGGACAGGACATGGGCACCAGCCAAATGGCATCCACACCTCAATCTGACAGCAGCTAAAGACCTTCACGTGCACACACACACACGCACATACGTGCATACGTGCACACATGCAAGTGAGCACACACCCTTTGGTGGACTCACCAGGAGTCTTCCTGAGATGCTTTGCTAGGTTCAAAGATTTGGAGGAAAATGACCCAACCCGAGCACTCGGTCAGCAAGATGGCGCCCAGCACCGACCAGCCCTGCAAACTGAATAAAGTGCAGAGGGCCCTGCACACAGGCCTGTGCCCTGAGTGTGCCAGGAAGCGGGGAGCCCCCACCGCTGGAAAGAGACACCTCTCAGGAAGATGAGCAACAAAGAAAACCACCTCTAAATAAGTAACGGGGTGGAAGGGGGAAGGGAGGCCTGATCCGGCTTCTCTGCCTGTGGCGTCTTCCCCTGAGAGCACATCCATCTGACCCCAAACTTTCCCCATTTTCCAAGTCAGTGCCCTTGATGGGGCCCGTCAGGCGCCTTGATCCCATCCCCTGTCATTGCTTTGCCAGGGAACTGGTGTCAATTTAGAGTGGTTGGAATTCATTTCTTTATATCCACCTCAGATCTTATCAAAGGGGCTGCAGGGGAGGGAGGAGCTGCTGGTTTTGTTCCTCGGGCTTCCATCCTCCCTCCCACCGTGAGCCTCTCTCCCCCTCCCCCAGGCCCCCAAGCCTGAGTGGAGATCCCCTCCTCTCTGAAGTTAATGGCTGTAAGAAGATTTCATTTTATTGTATCTCCAACAGCCCTGATATTTTAAATTTGCCTCTGACAAACTCGGAGCCCTGGAATCATCATTTAGGAAACAAAGCTTAACCGGGAGCTTTTAAGGAGGGTTTTTTTTTTTCCTTTCAATTTTAGTAGGCTAGTAAAAATCAATAATGCCGTGTTCCCATCTGTAGCCCACCTGACATCTCATGAATGGTCAATGGAGCCTGCTTCAAGCCGCTGAAGCTACCGAGAGCAGCAGTGGCCAGCCCGGCTGGGAATCACATTTCTTTTCTGCCAATTTAAAGTCCTCTGTCCCCCCAGAAGATGCTCCTGGGTGACTTCCTGGGGTAGAAGGTCGGGTCTTTGCAGAAAGAGTTTAGAAAGACCAGACTGAGGACAGGAAAATTGCGGGGTGGGGCGGGGACATATTAATCTGAGCACAGAGATGGTCTAACTCTCTGTCCCTCAAAGGATTCGTTAAATAGGACAGGCCTAGGATGGGGATTTGGAGGGTATTATTCCCGTGCAATTAGCCATGAGCCCCAGGATTCAAGAAGCTGTAAATTGGTCCTGGCTGGTGCCAAAAGATTTGGGACCCAAAGCCCTGTTTGGTTGCTCAGCAAGCCCTCAGTGGGCTGAGACGGAGGCACCACAAAAACACAGCCCTGGCCTACAGACGTGACCCAGTCTTGCTGGTTATTTCGAGGATGAGGACGTGGGTCTGTCCACCTGCCCAGGGCTTCTGAACGCACCCTGGAAGGATGATCTGGGACAGCCAGCGTGGTCTTTCTGGCAGCACAGTCAATTGCGCAAACCCGACTCTCAGACAATGGAGCCAAAATTTGGGAACTGCTGTGGCCCCAGGGCACGTGAAAAACAGGGCTCCGTGAACAGGAGCCAAAGGAGGCCGGGGAACATGAAACAGCCACCCCCCTCACCCTACCCCGAGGCCTTTTCAAAGCCACAGACTGAACCATATTGTCACTCCCAAGCCAAGTTTAACTTCTAAAGAAATCTTTTCAAGATGTTCAAAGCACCCGAGAGCAGTTTGGCGCTAAGCGCTACCATCTGCCGCTGCAAGCGGGCCCACCCCCTCGTAATCTCCCACTCGCTCCCCGCTCCCGGGCAGAGGCCCTCGTGGCAGGGCCCTGCTGTGCCCACTGGAGAATGCACATTGGGTAACAGATGACAAAGGGCCGCCGGGCGCTCCGGCTCCTGGCAGTGGCCCATGGAGTGCTGGGGGTCCGGGAACAGCTCAGGATGGACCACACCTGCGCCAACACCCTGCTCAGGCTGGGCTCCAGCCAGCTCTGGGGAGGGGTCGGTCCCCGAGGTCCGAACCCCCAGCCCCGTGAGCAGGAAAGAAGGGCTCAGGGTCCACCTGCGACACCTGGAATTCCTTTGACTCCAGAATTTCAAGTGCTAATAAATGGGACTATTTGATTCCAAAGGGAAGTCATCCTTGTATTGGTTTTTGTTAGTTTTCTCTTTTTTCTGTTTTTTTCCCCCCTGTTCTAGAGTGCAAAACCATCATGAGTTGGCATGAAATTAAATAGATGCTCATTTTAATAAGAGAACCAATATTGTTTTCTAGCTATGTCAATCATCTTATCTCTGACCTTGAACATCAGCACTCAGGAAATTCTAGGCCAAAGGTTTGTTATTCTAGGGCCAGGACCACCAAAGTGGACGATGGTGGGATGACAAGGAGCAGGGCCCTCTAGGCAGAGGGTGAAGGGCCCAGGGGTGAGATCACGGATAAGGACCGTCAGGAGGCCCAAAGGACCAGAGTGGAGCAGAAGGAACAGTCGGCCTGGGAAGCAAGGCGAGGAGGAAGAATCAGACTGCTCTGGCCGCCTCCGAAATCCCTGGGACCCGGACGCAGTCTGGTTTGCGCAGGAGAGAGAGTCAGGCATCCAGCAGTAACGTCTCCCCAGCCAGGCTGTCAGGAGAGGCAGCAGGAGGCCACATCCTGACAGGAGGCTCAACTTGAAGAGGGCTGCAGTCACTAATCCTGGGCCACTGCTGCCCTACTGGGTGTCCCCTTCTCTGTGTGGCAGGGGAGCTGGTAGCCAGCCAGAAGCAGAGTCCTGGGGCTGCGTGTTGCTCTGGATTGCAACAGAGGAGCACGAGGTGCAATGGTTAGAAACCCAGGAACCACTTACAGAATGGTAGGACCCTAGGCAAATAACTTACACTCATTTTGCCTTAGTTTTCCCTTCTGTAAAACGGGGCAAGCTGCTGATGAACGCACACACTTCACAGGGTTGCCTCCAGGGTCAACATCCTTAAAGTGCTATAAACAGCACTGGGGACACAGTAGGTGCCAGATGAGCCTTAGCCATGATCTTTATTATTGCTTTATTTATCATAGGAGTCAGTGAGAGGCTGACAATCTCAGATGTCAGCTTAGCTGGTCGAGAAAACGGGAAGACAGCTTTGGCCCCAGGATACAGCCAGGCTCCACTCCGCTCAAGAGGAGCTCCCAAGTTAGCTGTTGGGATTCCAGCTCCCCCCCCACCCCTCGCCCCCCCTGGCCTGGACTCCCCGTGCCTGGTGGCTTGGCAGATCTGAGACCACCCGCCAGGAGGCTGGGAGCTAGATCTCCCGGTACAGATGCCTGTCAGAAGCCCTGTGGGAAGAAACCACCCCCTTGGGCTCTGCCGGCCACAATCACCAGACGTTTCTGGCAGAGGCTGTGTTTCAAAGCCGCCCTTGGAACTGAGTCAGATGGGGTTCAACTGGCACACCAGGGGCTCCACGGGCCTGGTGACATCCAGCTGGCTTTTGGCCACAAAGAGCAAGGCCAGAACTGTGTAAGAAGACAGAAACAGAAGGCTGGTTTGCTTTGGGGTTTGGGGTTTCTCTGTTTTGAAAATTTTTTTCCTGTTGCCCCACCAGAATCTAAATGACAATAGTTATAATTCCTGCAAATCTTCAGCCACCACTTTGGCCAAAGGGACAGCCTGTCTTACTATTTTCTAGAAGTATAACGAGATGGGTTTCACCAGAGTGATCCAAACTCTTCTTCCTTCACCCATCTCTTTACTCCAGGGCCCCTCTCCCCGCCCCCACCTCATCCCTGATCCTGCTTGTGGTTAGTAAACCTGGAGCTCAAAGCGGTGACTGGGGCAGGCTGAGCAGCCGTGAAAGGAACAGGTCCATGGAGAACAGAGCCCACTGCCCACGCGGGGGAGGGGCTGCACTTTGCAGGAGCGCTTTGAGTGGCATGTGATTGGTGGGAGACACTTCTGGCATTGGGTTGGTGAGAGCTGGGGCTTCTGGTCCCAGTTTCCTCATCAATGAAATGGAGCCTCTGCAGCCCTGCAGAGTCCCTACTTTCTAAGGTCGTGATGCACGTTCAGGGAATTGACCTGAACAAAGCCCCACGCACAATGCCTGGAATTTACCAACATCAGCTGTCACTTCCCTGTCATCTAAGGAACACACCCAGCCACACATACTTGTCCTTTGTATAACTTCCAAATGTTCCACCAAACGTTTAAGTCATCTTCATCATGATCTGAGCCTGAAACATAACTCTTTTTTTAAAAAAAAAGAACATGAAAACAAAACAATTTATTTTTAAAGTTGAAGATACACCAATTCCCCCAGGAATGCAACGACTCTGTTGGATCAGACTGAATGTATTCACCTCTTCAAATTCTCTGGGCTGCACCCGCCTCCCAGACTCTCAGCGCCCTGGTCCACCTGACTCTCTGCAGGACGTTGTATGCCACCCCCGAGGCCACTAGCCTTGTGCCCATGTGCCCAGGTCTCTGGATAGTCCTGCTGCTTCTGAAGTCAGACCAAAGGCCACACTAAGAGGGTACAGTTGCCTCAAGGATCAGATGACATAACTCAGAAAGGGAGAAAAGTCAATTCCTCATGGAACCAACTTCGGCCAAGGGGCATGGGGTTTCCTGCTCGCCTGTGTCTCCTGGTAGACTGTTCTGAAGTTCAACCTCTCCATCTGGTCCATCTGGAGACCTGCTATGGAGCTGAGTATACTCACTCAGCCCACGGTGCGTCTGAAGACGTAGGTTACCCAGAAACACCTCGTCCTGCGTGGCTTTCCATCCTTCACGGAGGTTCTTACTTTTCCATCATCCTGCTGCCCTGGGACCGCACCTCCTAGAGGAAGCACCATTGCTTTTTCCCTGCCTCAGACTATTTCCTGGGGAACTTGGGCTAAAATTTCCCTAAAAAGGGGAGATTGTATTTTGTCTTGGATACAACTTCACCGAGAGTTGTTTACCATTTCAGAAAATCACACAGTCAATAGCAACAACCCCAAAGGTATTTAAGTCACCGATAGAACAGATTCCTCTCAGTCTACATTTGCAGCTGCAGCGTTCATGGTGATGGTCTGAGTGTGGTTGTGCTGTGTGTTGCTTATTGAACTTCCTTATGAATTACTCTCCTTTTATTTCTCCCTTACAGTACGTGTAAGGCATTATATTGATTTTTTATTATGTATATAGGGAAGGAAGTTATATTATCTATAAACTTAATATCAAGATAGATAAGAGGTCATTACAAGACATTTGTCACAGAAAGTGGACATCGAGGTTGGTGGAGCTGAGGACCGGTGATGAAGTAGAAAGATCCACCGGGCTACTTACTAGTCAGCTGCGACATGATGGATAAGACGCTTGTCCCCAGGGCCTTGGTTTTTGAGGTTGAGTGAGATGATTCCTGGAGGCCTTTACAGCCTCTGCCACGCTGAGGTTTAATTTAGATGTTATCTGCTTTAGTTTTTCCGGGCTTCCACTAAGGTGCCCTCTGTTGTCAGAACCTAAATTCAGCCCCTCTCCTGCAGGCAGGAGTGGGGCACCATTCCCATCTGAGGCAGACAGGAAGTGAGTGGATGATCACCTAAGTTAGCTTTCACTCCAAAATCATATCCACACCAGAGGGCCCAGATGGCTGCCGCCCGGGCCCACCTGCTCCTGTGGGGGATGTCTGACTGCTGGGCTGGGGGGTCTGCTTGCTGTGTGCCACCTCCAGGGCTGGCGGCTGCCTGTGGACCTCTCTCCATCTCTGTCTCTGCGCCTCCAAGTAACATCCCCTAATCCCACTCCCAGGTCCCAAGTTCCAACCGCAGAGCCAAGGCCAAGTCCATGGCACGGAGCTAGAAGTCCTTCCCTGGAAGGCAAGAGATTCCACAGCTGGGCTTCTGCCCTTTCACTCCTCCAGGTGGACACAGACTGGGCACTGAGTGTGGTTCAGAAGCAGGAGGAACTTTCTTACCGGAACCCCACCCCCTACCCCAATCCCCCAGGCATCGGGACCAAATTCACATCGTTAACCTCTTCCATTTTGCCACGTCCACGACAGGAATCAGACGAGGCAATCCGATGGGGCAATCGCCCACCCCATCCAAGAGCCCTCTTTCCTACCCTCTGTATGTTAAGAAGCTTCAGGAATGCCTGGAAACCACGTTTATCAGTAAAGAACGTGGTAAAGTGGAAAGTTAGGACAAAAAGGTTTGTCTCTGTAAATAGAGTGGTTTCATGAAGAAAAGGGCGTTGGCTGAGGAGGAAAGCCCAGTTACGGACAGTTGGTGCTTGGAAGACGGTGAGTCAGAAGCATGTACCTCCACGTGCCCATCAATCACTCATCTCAAGGGAGCCCAGAGGCAGCTTGGATGCCCCGGGCCAAGGTGGGAGGGGCTCACCCTAGTGTTGGGGGACCACAGCCAGCTCTTCACAAGGCCTGGGTAAGTCTTGGGGCAAAACAGTAACAAATGATGCTATTAAGAACCCCGATGAGATTGACTAGGGCTTTTGAATTGCCCAGAGGAAAAAATGTCGTAGGGTTCTTCAGTGGAGGCTAACATGCTGTGTTCTTATGGAGCTTGTGGGCTTCTGCTTAAGAGGCAGAACTAAGGAGGCTCGGGAGAGGCTTGGGGAACTTTCTGAGCCTCGGGGGAGCTTTAGAATCCGTCAGAGGCGGCTTCACGTCAGGTTTAAAGCTGCAGTGAGGATTTACATACAATCAGGGCCTTAGGGGAAGCTTTAATATTGCTTACAAATTTCCAAAATTCTGCTTCATTTAAAACAGAATACTTGGAGGACCTACTATGCTTGAGGAAACCCCGCTTTGCAAAGACAATCAGGGCAGTGACAACAGAGGCTTTGTTGGGACCCAGCTTGGGGCTGAGGGTCTCAGACTCAAGGCCCTCTCTTTGTGCCCGCATTCCTGAACTCTGGTGTCCCCTTCAGGTTTTGTCAAAACCAAGGCAATAAAATAAAGCAATTCAGGAAGCAAATCCTGGGCATAGGAAAGCCCCTTGGAGGCCATGGGTGGCGCCGGGCGCCCAGCCCTGGGTATAGAATTGGGGTCCCCCGTCTGCTGGGGGAGGGGCTGGGTCGTCTCCACACAGGGGCCCATCAGCCCCTGGGGAGGGTCCGGGTGGCTGAGCAGGGGGGCGGGGGTCTGCTCAGCCTCTCAGCCTGTGGGGCGCCTGCTCTTCGGCACGTGCGAGGACATCCTCCCGCGGCCACGGCTGGAGGGCAGATCCTGAAAGCTGCCAGCTGTTCTAACTTGCGTTCTCTGGGCCAGAGACCTCCGCTCTGGAGCCAGGAAAACCACGGGGAGTGGGGGCAGTGCGGGCATCCAGGCAGCCCAGTCTGCTTCTGAGGGGAATGTCCCCCAGTGCAGGTACCCGGGCCCCCCGAACCCACCGCCCGCACTCTTCAGGCTGACGGGCCTCCAGCGGATTCACACAGGCTCCAGTTTGAGACCAGCCTCCCTGTGACAGCCCTGCTGCAGGGGTCAAAGGGTCACAATGAATCAATTTTATTGACTTTCATCGCTGCAAGGAGCCTCAGGGCCGGGCCCAGCTTGCAGACTGCCCCCACCCCCTTAGGCCCGGCAGCGCACGGAATATTTGCTCCCTCCTGCGGGGCCCATTTCCTGAGCACCTCTGTGTGCCGGCCTGTCTCGGCCGGGTCGGGGAATGAGTCAGCCAAAACTCCCTTCACCAGGGGCCCCCATCCCATGGTGTCCCTGCCCTACGTTCTAATCACACTTGACTTATGAACAGTGTTACGTGGCTATCACCTGCGATTTTTCAAGCCTTTCGGTGGGTATGTTATGACCTCCTTTTTACAGGTGAGGGAACAGGACCAGGGAGACCAGAGGGCTTATCTGTGTCCGAGGTCCCCAGCTTGTAGTGGGGGAGTGATGGCTGAGGGCAGAACCTTCTGCCCACCCCTCACCGCCGGGGCCACCCATGGAGACTTGCAGGCACTGGTTCTTGACCAGACAATTCTGTCCCCCAGGGGGCGCTTGAAAATGTCTCGGGACATTTTGGTTGTCACAACTACGAGGGCTACTGGCATCCAGTGAGTAGACATCAGGGTTGCTGCCTAATGTCCCACATGGCACAGGACAGCCCTGCACGACCAAGGACGACCCACCCAAACTGCCAGTTGTGGAAAGCCCTACGACAGGCAGGGCAAGGTGGGCATGTAACACGTCAGCTTGGCTGTTTCTTACAAGCACCATGGAGATAAGTATTACACTGTCCAGTGGACAGAAAGGAAGGTTAAAGGCAGCAGAGGTAACATGCCCAAGGTCACAAAAATCAGAAAGAGTAGAGCTGGGATTTGAACGCGTGTTCCCATCTGAACCAGCCCAGCTCCAAGGGTCTACGGTTTTGCTCCTAAGCCACCTCATAACCTCAGAATGAAAGGACGGGGTCCAGGTGAAGGCGGAGGTGGCCCGCGCGGTCGGCCGGGCTGGGCGCTGCTGTGGGGCGGCTCCGAGAAACACTGTACCCGCCACCCCAGCAGCCTCAGGGCCTCTGCTTACGGCCGCCCTCGGGGTCCCTGCCCAGTGCCAGGTGGCCCAGGCTCCTGGCTGCGAACTTGCCTCATTTCCTGCTAATGAAATTCCCTTGAAACTCTTTTGATTTTTTTCTTTGGGTTTTGGATTTTGTTCTGTTTTGTTTGTGTGAGCTGATCCCAGGAGCCTGTCTGCAACCTGGCGTTAGATCAAAGGCTTACACCGAAAGCGCTTCTCACCAATCCGGGCGCGTCTCCTACATCTTGTGACCCCCCTTCCCCCACAGCGCTCACCCTGCAGCCACCACCGTGGTGCCTGTCCCAAAAGGGCCCCCCAGGCCCCACCCCCTCCCCACACAGGGAGCAGGGAGCCAGGACTGAAGAAGGGGTGGGGGGAGTGGGATGTTTTCCTTCCAATTCAGACATAATGGCTCCTACAGAAAAGTCATTTCTGGGGACCACAGGGTCATGTCTGCTACCTACTGGGACCTACTGGGGGTCATTCTGTGAGCAGTGCAGCTGATTTGCACGGGGACGCAGGTCTAGACAAGGCTGGACCTCCATCTCCCACCCCCCCATCACACACACATGGCAGGGGAGCGCAGAGAGGAGGGAGGAGGGGAAAGAAGCAAGACTGTTAGCAGAAATCCTCACAGGAACCTGCAGGCTGTCCTGGTTTCTCCTCAGAGGCTTGGGGGTCTCCCTCCTCACCCGACTTGGGTCCTTTCCTTTTCTCAGCCTCATCCCCCCATGTGGGCTCTGAAAAGAGGCACCGCTCCCAGGACTCACTGTTCTGCTCCCCAGAGAAAGCCTCAGAGGAGGAACATGCAAAAGTGGAGTCACTCCTGTGCTTGGGGAATGAGGGAATGGGGGCAGGGGTGGTATGAAATGGTCCAGCGGGCAGGAGGGATGATCTGAGCCGTGGCCCATCCATCCGGGTTGGGGCTGGGACCTGCACATGCCAAGCAGAGGGGGGACCTCCCCAGACCCCAGCCCAGATGCCCACGAGGTCAGCAAGGCCGATGTGTCTGAAATGTAAAATTTTACATCTGTGGTCACTTCCTGTAACAAAGGCTTTGTGATTGTGTATAAAAAGTTCTTCCCTTTATGATACGTTCTTGGGTCAGGTCTCAGGCAAAGAATTGGAACCAACAGGAATGAGGCAAAAAATTCATCCTAGGGATTTGACCTCACACCTAAACGGTGGGGGCTGGTCATTCTCTTCTGGGTTGGGTCCTGCACCTCAAGCGCCAGGACGCATAGGCTGCGCTGAAAGATGGGAGTGTGGTGGACGAGAGCTGGGATGACGGGGACCACGAAGAACAGGCTGGAGCTGCGTAGTCCTCCCCCTCCCCAGGCCCCCATCCTCCCTGGCTGCCGGGCAGAAACAGCGGCCCTGCCCCTGGAGCCGTGCTCCCTGCCCTGGGGTTTGGAGCAGCTGAAGGAGGGGGCTCGGGGCCGCAGTCCTGCTGGGGTGTGAGCAGCACAGGTGCCTGCATCTGCTTTCCAGAGTAAACACGGCTGCTGCTTCCCTCCCGCCCGCCTACCTTGTATAGGTTTCACCCTAAACACGCAGGAAAGGGCGGGAGTGATGGGAAACGGTGCTCAGCTTAGCCCAGTTGCCACGTTGCAAAATCACCAGACCTGTTTTTTCTTCCTGATGTGTTTTGTTTGCTCATTTTTGATCTTCTGAGGAGTATTTCTGTAGATTTCTGGCATGTGCTTGTGTGGACTCCCCCTGAACTTAACATACCTCTGCTTTTCTCAACTGAACTCCTCTGAGGAGCCTTTTAGCTTCTGACAGGAGATGAGTATTGTGCCAGGAAATCTGCTGGGAAAGAATGTAGTGAGTGTGTCTGTTTGTGGTTGTGCGTATGCACGTGTGTTTGGGGGGGGTGTGTGTCCCAGTGTGTGCCCCGTTTCCCCATGCCCTTCAGTGGTGGGGGTGGGAAGGGGAGAGGAGAAGGGGGAGACAATAACAGAAAACAAAACTGCATGTTTGGGCTGGGAGGCAATGTCCTTTCGCCAAGAACCAAATGCAGATTTCAATCAATTCAATCAATGGGCAATGTTTGCTGGCTGTAAAAATAGCCCAGAGGTTGCTGGTCAGCGGCTCTAAGATGGATGACCAGTGGCCCCAGAGGTCCCAAAGGTCAAAGATGACTATCACCTTAAAATGTAATCTGTGCTGGCCTCCAGCCCGGGGCCTGGCCATCTGCAGCCACCCACCACACCATGCTGCTCTCAGCCCCGCTGCCCGCTCAGCCCCATAGCCTGGCAGGTAACCTATGGGCATCCTGGGCAGTGCCATCAGGCCATCTGTACTCCCAAGTCCTAGCTGGTGCCACCGTCCTCCCAGGCAGCGCGCCCACACACTTGTCTACCCACTGCTGCCCCTCCACTCCGCCCATGACATCCCATAGGGATGCAAAAGAGCAGGGCTGCCATTTGGCTTTCAGCCTCATGGCCCCTTTTCACTCAGCAAACCCTCTCCACCTTCAGCTCTGAGCGCCTGCTTCTTAGGTACCAGGAGTCAAAGGTCATCATTGCTCATTTGTAATTGTGAGGAAGGATGAAGCCACAGCGAGTGATGAGTGAGGGACCTGCTACTTCCCTCCTTCCCCTCCAGGCCGAGGGACCCTGTCCATTTGTCCCTTCCCTCCATCTCAGCCTAGAAGACCTCCTGTTTCTTCATCCAGACATCTCTTCCTCTGCCTCCCGTTCCAGGGTGGACACCGGCGCGGCACAGGCTGCGTCTTAGAGCCCCCTCAACTCAGTTTCAAATAGCTTTTTCTTCCTCCCCTGCTCATTGTCTGATGGATGCCAGATTTTCCTCCCCATCCTTGGTGCCCCCGTTTCCTTAATTTTTACCATCTGCCGTGTGGCATTCGGGAGGCGTGTAAGGATGAGAAGTGCCTGATGAACATTTTGTCCAGTTGCATCAGCTCCTAAAGACGGCTGCTTCCCTTTCTTTGTTGCTGGTTGCGTGTTGGTGCCGCCAAGCCGGGAGAGCAGGATCTGTGTGCCGCACATCAACCGCCTTCCACAAATCATCGCCGTTCGGCTATTTAATGGTCGACGTGTCACCCGAAGATGCAGTATTTCCCAAAAGTCAGGAAGCAAATAAATTATTACAGTTTAAAAGTGAATCTATTTATTGATCTCCTACTTTTACACTATTAATGCTAATTGTTTTTCATGGTGCATGCATTTGGGATTCATCAAAATGAATTCTAACGAGTTTCCAAACACAAAAATGATAGCAGGGTAGCAGTCCTACCATCCCTCAGCCACACTGGCTCTGGTTGTTGGTTCTCACAGGAGCCAGGCTCTCTCCTGACACGAAGCCTTTGCACAGTCATCCTCTTAGCCTGAAATGCTCATCCACCTTTCCCCTTTGTGCTTGTAACTGCTAATTCATGTCTGCCTCTCCCACTGGAATGCACACCCCCTCAAGGGCAGGAATTGCGTCTGTTTGGTTTCACAGTTGCATTCCTGGTGCCTCATAAATGCTGAACACCAAGAGGGTGGTTAATAAGGATAAACTGAACTGGTGAATGTGTTATTGTCCTGACATTCTGATTTGATGGAGTCGATCAGGAAGCCATCATGCCACTTGGGGCCCCAGTGAAACAGGTTGTCCCCAGATCCTATTCCTCAGCACTTTCTCCCATGATGCAAAGGAAGAAATTAGTAGAAAGAATAACCTTACAGAATATGTTCTATGTAAAATGAAACAACATGAATCCAACATCTCAACACATGACCCTCCCCCTGAGAACCTAGCATGACAGAGGATACCAGGGACGAGTGACAACCAGCGGAGCCCGTCTCCCCATTGTCAATCAGGGAGCATTCAGCTTAAGTCAAGATGTTGCCACAAATGAGTGAACTTTTATGAAAGCGGCTGTCGAGCAGGGAAGTCATTCTAAGCAGGGTTTCAGTATGAAGACTGTAGACATGCCCCTTTTATACCCACCTTCTTTGTTCTCAGTGCTGTATCTTACAAAAAGCAAGAAATACAAGTGCTGGGACGTGAAACACAACCAGCCTTGTTTTAAGTGCATCTCTGAGCCTACCAGGAAGCTTACTAAGGCTTTGTCGTCAAGAAATAGATCCAATGGGAAACTGTAGCTTTATATTCTTTGGCCAAGTTTTTCATCAATATATTGGGGGCAGTTCTACATACCACTCCCGCTATGGGTTGCCACGTGGGATGGCGGGGTCTGGAGGGTCACCTGAATACCGTTTGTATAGGTGGTTCTCACTTCTGGGGGTTATATTCCTGACTGAGGTTCTGCAAGGCCAAATGGTGTAAATTGAATCTGATTTCCCCATAGCAGCAATGCTCTTATGTAGGATTATGTGAGTGGGAATTCACCGTGGAAGGCTCCCACGGGAGAGGACAGAGGAAAAGAGGCATCCAGGTGTGAAGGTGGATTGTATTTTTCAGGAGTGCTGAGTGCTGTGGGCTGGCAGATACAGTTAGATAGCCGTCTCTCCCACTGAGGAACCCTGACATTTAAGCTCATTAAATGTCCTAGGTTCTGCCTTGACAACGTCCCTCAGCCTTTCTTTTGGTGTCCCCTGCCCTCTCCAGAGCTCCAGTTCTCAGAATCTGTTGATTAGAGTTGCAGCCTTCTCTTACCTGGTCTGTCAGGGAAGAAGGGAGAAATGCGTCTTGGGTAAGCAATTGATTATGTTGAAAACACCATCTGCTTTCACACCTCCATGCCTTCACTGGAGTCTCCTCTTTGTCTGAATGGTCTTCTGGGCAACTCCTATTCATCCTTCAAGACCCCGCTGTAGTGCTACCATCAGTGGGATGTGGCTGTGTTGGGAAACCCCACACGGCAAAGGACTGGGCTATTTCCTCGTCTGAAGGTCTTCTGCCTCCTCACGGCTCTTCAGATATCTGGCTCCTTCTCTTCCTTCAGAGACCGGCTGTCGACATTGCCACCCCACCCCTGGTTCCAAGGCCTTAGCCCTCTCCTTCCTCTCTTCAGAGATCTCATTATAATTGGTGGTTGGCTGACCCTCCCATACCCATGGCCCCCATCCCACCCCACTAGAATGACATCCCTCTGGGGGCAGGTATTAGAATTGTTTCTTTCACTTCCATACTCCCAACACTTAGCCTGCTGCCTGGCACATGGGTAGGTCATCATTTCCCAAATGAATGAATGAGTTTAATTTTCAGTCGACGCTACCAGAATGTATATATTCAAATAAATGTCTTAATGGTCCCTTTCTCCTTCCTTCCTCCTCTGTGCGCCGCTGCATCATTGTATTCTGGGAATGAGGCTCTGGAGACAAGGGCTGGAAAAGAAAGAGGAGAGAATGAAGAATGAGGTCAGGGAGCAGTGGGCTCGGGCAGGTGGGGTCCAGGAAGCATAGCCCAAGGGACTTAAGAAAGCAGAGTCCTGATCAGCAGGGGGAGGCCGCCCAGAACTGGTGCCTGTGTACAGGGTGGGGGGAGGGTGGGGACGCGAGCTGAGCACTGGCACTGAGCACTGCTGTAAGTTAGAGCATCAGAAGGAAGGGGCTGTGTGTGAGTGTGAGCCACATGTATAATAGGCTTCTCAAACTCTACCACATTAGCTAGATAGCTTTTGAGATGCTTAAGCAATGTGAGTGTCCGGGCTGTATTAATTTGCCTTCTCTAGAAATGCCTGGAAAATAATAGGCATTCAATGAGTCATTGCGGAATAAATAAATGAAGATCGAATTCTGAGGTCCTTGGTTTTTTATTGAGGTCAATGTGAAAACGGAGCACGTCTGTTCAGCTGCTATGAAACTAGCCTGGAAGACACTGCCCATCGATGGAGAGGAAAGAGCCCTTTGGGTGTGAATCGTAGCTCCACCTCTAACCAGCTGTGCGACCTTAGGCCCGTTACTTAGCCTGTCAGTGTATCCGTTTTTTACCCTATAGAAGAAAGTAGTCTAACGTATTGGATTTTTGAGAAACTTAAATGAAATCTTATATATCAAACGCCTAACATAGTCTCAATAAATGTTACTTCTCCCTTCACATTCTTTTATTTAAGGGTCCAGGCACTGCATTGCACTCAGAAGATAGGAAGAGTAGGACGCTGGTCTTTCCTTACGTGCACTGAGTCCTCCCCGTATCAGATAATTAAAACCATCAAATTCACCTCTGCTCCAGCTGTTAGAAAATTTAGAGCCAAACTGAATGGTAAATTACTTTCTGGAAATCTCTACTGCCCTCTTCCACTGAAAGGCTTGGAAATGACGAGCCGAAGGATAACTGTGAGGGGTGGGGAGGGAGTGGCCGATGCTGGAGATGTTTTTGCAATAAAGGGACAGGCAGAGCACATCAGGACCCTCCCAGAGGACCCCTTGACTCACTGGGAAAGAAATCTAAGATTTGAGTATCACAGAGTCAGGGCCTGGCATGTGCACTAGTGACAAATCTGAGGCTAAAGGATGTGAGGAGGGGCGGGTGTAGCTCAGTGGTAGAGCGTGTGCTTAGCATGTGCAAGGTCCTGGGTTGAATCCCCAGTACTCCCAGTAAAAGCAAAACAAATAAATATATAAATAAAGGATGTGAGTATGGTGGTGTGCTCTGGTTTGCTCTGGGAAATTCTGATATATTGCAGTGTTTCCTGCAATGAGAGCATCTGGGCTTTGAAAACCCCGTGTGTGCTGACAGTAAAGACAAGAGCCACCTCTGTCCTGGCAGGGGCTCCTCTTGAGAGTAAGTTTTGTGCTTCCTCTGTCTGGATGGGAGAGCAAGTCGCCTGGGGCGGGGGCAGGAAGGGTGCCCTGAACATTTGATTTTTGATTCCATCTTAAAAATGTTAAGATTCAGAAGTATTTCCTACATCCTAAGGAAGGAGAAATGCCAGCCAAAGCAACTGGGAGAAGAGGTCAGAGAGATGCGGCCCCGGGAAGGTGGGGAGACAGAGCCGGGGGGACTGGCCAGCAGCACCAAAGGCACCCGAGTCATCCAAGGAAAGGCGGCCCCTTTCTGTAAAGCAAATCTTATTTTTCCAAAGATATCCATTTCCCAAGAGAACAAAGCTGCTTCCTGAGTTACAACAGGATCACTCCATGGAATATAGCATGCTGGACAGTTCACACATTTTCATTCAACCATTTCATGGTAAACTCATCACATTTATTCGACACTGAGAAGGAACGTAATTCTCGTCCTTCTAAAATTGGGTACAATGGCCATAAACCCAAACAGAAAAAAACAATGGCTTTAATGGCTTAAATGAACGAATACCCCTTCCCGTTCTACCACGTTTCCTTCTGCTTCTAAAAGAGGAGGGCTGGCCAGACCAGTCCCATCATGGGAGGGACCCTGGAAGAAAAGACTGGGCTTCGGTGACAGCGGCTGGGATTCGGACGCTGGATACGGCTTTTATTAGTTGTGTGATCTTGGTCATTTATCTTATGTGACCTGCAACTTCTTCGTCTGTGAAAGGGAGATAATAATTCATGGCTTTTTGGATTGAGAATTATGCAGAATAATGAATGCAGTTAATATAATGTGTGGCACAAAATGAGGAGTTAGAAATGTCAGTGCCCTTCTACCTTCCCTCCTCGCTTTTTACAAATGAGTGCTTTGATCTGGGTTGAAGAAAGGAATAAAACACAGGGGAAAAAATTCATGGGAAATGTAACAAAGAAGCAGGAAATGAAGTAGAAGATCTGAAAAAAATTGCATAATAGCTTACGATGATAAGAAGAGTTAGCAGAGTTAGCATATATTGAATATATACCATGTGCCGGACACTGTTTGAAGGGCTCTGCATATATTAGCTCTTTTCTAAGCCTCATAACTGCGACGTAGGTATGATCACTATTCCCATTTTGAAGATGAGGCGACAAGATGTAAGTACCTGAGGCACAAGGAGAGTGATTTAGCTGATAAGCGGCAGAGACAGATTTGAACCTCGGCAGGGTCGTTTTCTGGGGAGGAGACTCTGAGACTAAGATTTGCTGGAAGGATGTGTATTGAGACATGTTCCCGGGATCAAGACCGAAGTGAGGCAAACAGAAATGGGCTGAGGGAGAAGTTGGGCTGTGATTCAGTTGCAACAGAGGTTTCAGCCAAACCCTCTGGGAGCTCTGAAGCTGGGGTGGCCCTTGGTGATGCCCCAACGGAAGCAAGTAGGGTTGAGTCTGTGTACTCCCGTGACCGGTCACTGGAGCTGCTGCCTTTGGGAAGGCAGGTGGGGGCTTGAGAAGCGTGGCTCTCTTCCACCCAGGCAATTAATTCTTGGAAAACTGTCAACTGAGAGATGTCAGCTGCCAGTGGCCCAGTCCCTGGTTCTCCAGCCTCCACTACAGCTACTCTTCATTCCATTCGCTTTGGATAAATTCTGGAAGCAGCTCTTCCAGGATTCCGGAGGGAAATTGTGGGACAAACTACAACTCTTGATGTTGTACCTGGTCTTGAAGCCACCACTGACAACACACTGTCCCCTATACCGTCCCTTCTAAGTTCCCCTCCTGCTCGGTAAGAACCTCTGCTAATCTCCATGGCTTACTATCAGCTAACTCAGTTCCTCATCCATGAGGGTCTGAACTGATAACCCTGATAACCATACCCTGGAGGCCTACAGATCAGGCAAAAAATGTTGACTTTTTGAGGGGATGGCTGCCTTCAGCCTCCTGTTTTCCGTTCTTGATTTCTTTGGGTTGGATAGACTGAACACTTGTCGGCCCCTCTAGGGATGGCAAGTTTTATTAATCATTTTCAAAGATTTCTGCACTGCGGGCCCCTCTGGCTACCACCCCAACCTTGATGCTCATCGACAGTTGCGCCCCGTGGGTCTCTGTTATTTCAGGACCATCCCCTGTCCCTATGGGTATCAGGAGCCCAGTTCCGTAGTGGCATCTTCTACCCTCAGCCTGGACTTACAGTGATGCTGTCAGTCACCATTTTCTCCAAGCTGAACAGCAGGTTCGTACCTTGTCAATAAACTCGCCTTGTTCTCATTTTTTATTATGTCTCCCCTTGACCCAGCACCCCCAGAATCCAGTCCCATTGTTCCCCCAGCTCTTGCAGGCTCACGTTGGCTCAGTCCTATAGCTCCTTTGAAATCTAGTTCTTTCCCTCGCTCAGCAGATTCAGCAGTTCGCAGCCAGATGTGACTCAACCCTAGCTAACTGGTCTGAAGGCTGGGGGAGGAGCTGGGGGCACTGTCTCACAAGAGAGAGGCATCCGCACATCCTCAAACAAAGGAGTGGGTCACTAAGGTAGGTTAGAGAGGGTTCACCAGAAGCTGGGGTTTCAAGATTGCTCAAGTGCATTGACCTAGAGAGCTCCATTCATCTCCATCGGGCTCTGACCTGGAGGTTATAGATTTTTGGTGGCTAAGACTTCAGCCTCCTTTGGAGCTCTGCTTCCCCAAAACAAGTCCTGGCCCTCATCTTCAGTTTAGGTTTGGCTGCAGGAAATGAGACTCTCCTTAGGTGTTGCCACGGGTATCTCTGGCTTTCACATTTAGCCTTTGATGACATCCTCAGCATTTCATTGTCTTTTCACAGTGTGCCCAGCAACAGCCCCCCAAGTCCACTGTCCTAATAGTTTCTCTTTTCTCTTTCTTCTCAAACACCGGCCACGCTGCACCCTCCAGTACACCCCCTTCAATCAGCACGCCATCCTGATTCACCACTGATACCAGTTTTAACAAGTGCATGGTCCCAGCATGCCAGAGGCTGCCCGCCATCACCTGCTACCAGTGGTGAGATTCTCACTGCCAGTGACCCAGCTTCCAAATCATGTTTTAGATCCTGTTTTCTTGGACCACCCCTGGTACCAACTTCCATCAATTGAGTTTTCTGGGATGCAGACTATGAGACAGAGGTCTGCACATGGGAGGTTTCTGGGGCAATTTTCTCAGGACCAAGCCTGTAGGGGAGTGAAGGAAGCAGCACTGGGCAGAGGGAAAGCTGGACTGCGATGCAGTTCCTTAAAATCTCCAGCCCATCCCAAGGGAATTCTGGATCTGGGATGGCTCTTCAGTGTTGTTCTGAAACAGCTCGGGGTGGGGCCTTTATACCTCCTCCCTGACCCATCACTGGATGGAGCTGCCCCCAGGAGAGGGAGCTTGACCTTGGGTCACACAGCTCTCTGGCTGTGAAGCAATCTCCAGGGAAGGACTCAGCAGAGAGCAATTAGATGCCAACACTCCCAGTGAGCCAGGGGAATAAATGCTTTTGTCCTGGAGTGAGAGCTGGGGGAGGTGGGAGTCTGAGCGTTGCGCATGGCAGGCATTCAGCACACCGTGTTATCTGCACACTGGAGCGCAGGATAAGGAGAATGCATGCCTTACTTTTAAAGCAAAAATAACTTTAAAAAATGAAATCTGGAAAACTAGTAGAAGTCAGAGAAATCGTTTACTGGGTTTTTTGCTCTATTTTTTTTTTTTTTTTGGAAGAGTTTTTGACTTCTAGATGTTAGGTGTTCTTCAGCCCAGGAAGCTTGTTTTCTGTAGACGTATAAACTACAATTGAAGAGCCACCTGGATTGTCAGGCGTGCCCCCCAGCACCCCTCAGGGTATATACACTCAAATCACAGAACTGAGAACTTCCATGAATTCCTACATTATAACATTCCCTCCAGCCTCCTAATTAATTTCTATCTAGTCTTCAAGGCCCAGCCCAAATGCTTCCTCTCTCAGAAGCCTAACTTGACACCACCCTCCCAGAATTAATCACCCCTGTGATCTTGGAGCTCGTTGCTCATCTTTGTTTTTAGCACTTATTCCATAGTGTTTACGGTTCTTTGTTCAACTGTGAGCTCGCCAGTGAGAGGAAAATAGAACATGTGCTCGGCATATACTAAGATTCAATAAATGCTTGTAGACGGAATAATGTTTCACTGAGGTATCTTTGAATTATTTGTAAATTTTCACTAATACTACAAGTGTCACTGAGTGGGTCAGGTTTTTGACAATGCATTTCCCATTTGGGGAAACTGAGGTGCTAAGTCATTTTGACACTAGTCAAGACAAGAAGCTTTGGCAATAAAACCTACAGTTCCCTTTGCTTTGGTGATTTCGTGAAACTTACTCTAGAATATTTTGTCCAGAGTCGTGCTCACTCTTGTTGGATGCATACTTCAAAGCTACTCACATAAGTAACTCAAAGTCATCCCTGATGCTAAGGTGAGTGCTAACCTGTAACGTGACAAACTACTTTCCTTTTCAGGAATCAGTCAAAATTTCAACAGCCATAATCAAGCAGCCACATCCACTGGTATATATTTTGCCATTTCTTCAGTGTCTCCCAATTTTGGTGAGAAGCAAGATGGCAACACATAGCAACACGGAGAAAGTGGAATACAGGTGGAAACACAGAGACTCCCCTTTGGGTTAAGATGTTCAGATCTGTCATTGGAATCTACCTAAAAACACAATTAAAAAAAAAAACAACCCAACGTTTTCCAAAGAACACAAGTAATTTGCAATCTTATTTATCCGTGCTCAGTGAGGACTTGTAAATGTCTGCTAAAAGCACTTGCTCATATCTATTGAGTGCTTACTGTGTGCCACTCTTACAACCAGTTTACAGGCATAACCTCATGGATTTAACAAATGAAATACGTATTTGTCTGATACCTGCCACAAATCAGGCGTGAGCTGGACCCCTGGCCTTCGCTGGGAAATCTCAGAATATCGAGGAACCTTGGCCTGCTGCGTTGTCCTTTCGAAACAACTATAAATCTGCAGCCAGATCTATCTTCTCTGACTAGAGTGAGATTTTTTAATGAGAAAGGTCTATAAATTAAGGGTATATTTTCACTGTTATTTTAATCATTATATCATCAGCATGTGTTTCAAGCAGGCCTGATGTTGCTCGTCCAAGAGAAAACAGAGGGTTACTTTAGACATTTCAGGTACTCAGGACTCCTTTGTCTTTCTGTGTTTGGCTGGAAGGTAACGGCACCATTCGACTTCTTTTTCTTATCTGCAGGAAACAAAGGAATCTATATCCATTTGATGGAGGTATCTGTCCACGGAACGAATGGATCTAATCTCACTGGTGAGAGTGGAGTGAATTGCTTACCTACTTCCTAGCGGTGCAGGAGCCTCCCACTTAGAAAAGCACTGATAAGAATACTTCTGTAAGTAATTTGCTTAAAGGGACTTGGGAAACTGGAAACAAATCGGGTCCCAAAGGCACACAAACTCTTTTCTCCTGCAAATGACTGAACCAAATGTGAAGGAGGGAGGGGCTCAGATATTCATGCCATCCTGGCAGGATCAATGTGAATCAAAAAACAAGAGTCTGAGATATTACACCACTAGGTGATGTCACCCCTCAAAAAACAATTCATGTCCAAGAAAAAAATGCACAGAAACCAGAAATCTACCCAAATTTTCAGGCATCCAGGATTTCCCAGTGCTGCCTCTATAAAACGTAAGATTTGGTGGAAGGGAGATGCTGCCCTTAAAGCACACACCTGTGAGCTCCGTTCACCTAGACAGTTACAAGCACAACCCTCTCTGGAGCTTTTTTTAGTTTGTAAACAGCAGAAGGAACCGAACATCTAATTTTTGAAATTCTTCTGGCTTTTCTTTTCGACCTTTGGTATTTGTATGTATCGACGATCTCTAAACCATTGTACAAAAACACCTTGAAGTGTCAAGCTTTAAAAATGAGTCTTCTTTTCTCTTTCTCCTGTGCAGCTTGGATTATCTTGGCCTTGTCAAAATACATTCTCTAGTTAGAGGTTGGAAATATTTCCCTCCTGGCTCCAAAGTATTGATTTTCTTGAACACTCAGCTCTGTCAGTCAGCCGAAGGGGTGAAAGGTGAAAGTTCACCCAGCACTGCATGGCTTTACCTTCCTATTAATGTCGTGCCCTTTCCACATTTGATCAGCTTATGTGATCACCAATCATATAGAACTGTTACTGCCCCTGTTTTCCCTATAAGGATACATTCGAGTCATCAGGAGATGGGGTGGACACTGGGCATCTCAACAAGGGCCAACGATGCTGCGGTCAACTCGTTTAATGCTTGTCTGTTTCTTAAAGAAAGAAAATTGTAGTGTTATATGATTGACTCAACTCAATTCTTATCTGAAAATTAAAGAACTGCATTCACTACTTACGTGTCTAACCCTCTGTGAGCGATGATGACCTATTTTGTTATTCCTGCTTTTTCTGAAAACCAATTATACTGTTTACCTCAGGGATTCAAATTCAACTCCAAACTGAGTATTAAGTGAAATGGATTTAATGATCTCAGCTCAGCCCCCCCACCCTGGGGCAGCCAACCCGTGTCATCAACTCTGACAAGATATGATTTGGTACAATTAACAGTCTATTTACTAGCAATTTAGAAGGCGGAGATACAGCAACAGGCATGCAGTTCCCCTGCCCAAACCACAGAGGGTGCTGTTGAGTCTTTGTAGGAGGGTTTGGGTCTCTTACTTCTGCAGTGGGGGAGAGTGACTTCCCTACTGCTCCGCTTTTGTCTTTTGGGAACAAGCTTGCCTTTCCTGAAGCTAGCTCTCCAGGGAAATGAATAATTAGACAGAAATAGAAGGCTTAATTTGGTACCAGAGGTGGGAGGGACAAAACATATGGATTTCAACTGAGAATGTTTCAGAAGAGTGAACAATATTTTTAATGAGAAAAACAACCTTCAGTACAATTCAGTTTTATTTAACACACATATGTACACGGGGACATTCAGCACACACAGAATCTATTAAGTAGAGTCATCAAGAAATGTCTTGTGAGGCAGACGTTTTAATTCACACACTGTACAGAGTGAGTTCAGCCATTACATTTTCATACACGTGTCATGTCAAGTCACGTTTTGCTTGTAAATTACCAGTGAAGCCACACATGTCTCTACATTTACAAGGACAGGTCCAAATACAGTGCCAACAAAATCAGTAAGACACTAAAAGAGTACGCTGGGATGACACTACAAAGTTTACCTCAGTGCTGAGAACTCTTAAGCTGCAATGAAGTTTGGAACTGTGGTTGTCAAAAGAGCCAAGGAGAGATTGGTGCGAACAAGAATGCAAACGTTAGTTTAGCAGTTAGAGATGTCTGTCTACCCATCAAATATCATCCACCCCACTGGTTCACAACTGCAACAGTCTACTGGCCAATCGTGTAGGGGCTGTCTGCGCGGCCAGGATGGCTGGCCGGCCGGCCTACGCCCACCACCCAGGGGTTTTGCTCCTCTGGCCCTCACAGTTTTCTGTCCAATCTCCATGGGGTGTGCCACCCAGGCTTCCAGTGGCCTGCCCACCAGTCTCACACCTTTCTCCTGATGCACTGAACATTTTTTTTTAAATCTCTAAAGTATACTTTTACTTCATCATTCCAAAGCGGCTTTGTAGTCTAGAATAAATTAATCCCCATTTAGGTTCATAAAGTGAAAGTGTGCTGGGTACTCGTACGGAAGACTCGGGAAACCAGTGGAAAAGCCAAGAGTGCCTCTTGTTCACCCTGGGTTTCTCGATCTGTGTCGGACACGTCAGCACACTCACCAAACAAACCACGTCTACACTGCATAGCTCTTAGTTTCTTCCTGGGAAACTACATATATAATCTTCATAAATACAATGTACATGCATGTGGCAAACCTTCACTTCTGAAGAACACCTAAAGTCTAAAACCGAGGTATGGGACGGGTTTGTCATCAACAGAAATAACATACTTCATATCCACATGAAGGAGACGTCCTAGTGGTCTTAATTTTGTAACATGTTCTTTAAAAGTCTGTTTCAATAAAATCACAGATGTGTTTGCTCCTGGACTGCGATCCTACTTTTTTGTATACTATATAAACTCTGGCGATCTATGCTTTTTTTAATTAGATGCTCCCGTTATAATTTTGGTCCCTCTGGAAACTTCATGTATTTTCCCTGAATTTAATAAATCATCTTCTATTTTTGTATTTAATAAGCCATTCTGCTCAATTAACCAACCAGTCAACAGCCACCCAGACAAATCCCCGACTATAGACAGATCAAGGTTTGTTAGGGGCAATTCATACAAAATACTATTTTATGGATTTTTTTTCCCCATTACTATGAGCAGGAACCAGCACAGTCTGACATAAGCAGAAGAAAGTGACGTGGCTCCAGCTTACTCTGAAGTGTGGTCAACATCCTCACTGCACCATTTGTCCAGACTGATGGAGGGCTCCCACCTTTTTACATACAGTCAGCCCTCCGTGCACGTGGCCATTTTCTAGAAGGGGCTTGAGCAGATTTGGATTTTGGTGTCCTCGGGGGTCCTGGAAGCAATCCCCCGTAGATGCTGAGGGACAAATGTATGCTCCTGAATGCTTGTGCCATAATGAATACTTTTCTAGGACGTTTGTTTAAAAGAAATGCTCCTGTCACTGATTAGCAGTAGTCTGAAGGCAGAACTGTCACTATCATGTGATAGCTGACATACGGGAACTGCAGGTCTGTGACGTTTCTGGAAGGAAGGGGTGAGATCTGTAGCCCTAGGCACAAGGGTCTCCTTTTCAGGGATATGCTATGCTTCCAAACTTGGCTCTTTATTATAAGAGATTAGTTACAGTGACTGGCTAATTCTGTTAACTAGGTCATGAGTAGGATGGTTTTTATTTTAAACTACTAAATACACTATCACTTCAGCAGGATATGAGCATTTAGAAAGCCAGGTGTCTGGGAAACTGCATTCTCCAAGAGGAAAATGTGTGTGTATGTGTGTATTTCCTCATTAATTTCAAACCGGTTAGGTGTTACTAAAGAAGGTAGGGGCTAGACTGTAGGAAATTGGATTTCCTAGCAATCACCAGAAGAAAAAAACCCATGTAAACACACAATCTTTCTGGTAAACAAGAGCATGTTTTCAGAAATCCAAAGGAAAATAGTATCCATAGTGAGGACCGCCACGATACCTCAAAACCCAGCGTCAGAACGACCAGGTTCTAACAGCACGTCGGGGGGCGGGGGGGCTGAGCGCGAGGAGAAAGCTGATCTGGGCCGGCAGTGCAATCACAGTGGTTATTGATTTTCGGGCCTCGGGTGCACCCAGCAACGGGAGCGCTCCGGGGACCTGCCCCTCCCTCTGCGGCAGGAGGGAGAAACGACCTGGTGACAGGATGGCCACATCCTGCAGAGTGATGTGTGCATGCCTCAGCCGGTAGGTGACACGGGAGGGGTCTGCCCCCGAGGACCATGCAGAGGGACACAGACCTGGCAGCACCCCCGGGTGACACCGAGGAACGGTCCGGAGCGCGGGGGGGACAGGACTCTCGGCTCAGCACATGGGAAGAACGGAGACGCAGACGCGAGCGCTAGACCATGAAGCGGTGCTCCTTGCCGTCATGGGCCATGAGGATGACGTTGCGGTTGGAAGTCCAGATGAGCCGGGCCAGCCTGAGGGCGTTGTGGGAGCCTGGGGAGGCTGGCTGCACGGGGGGCACCTGGTAGGTCTTAATGCAGCGCAGCTGGGGTGCAGAGTTCAGCATGCCGATGCTCCCCAGCAGGGAGGTGTTCATCTGGAGGGACACAGGGACGGGAGAGGCACATGTGTCACTTAGACAACAGTTTCCCTTTCCCCAGCATGGAGAGGGGTCCAAGGGAGACACACTTCCGGTCACTCTCCATCAGGCTCATTCACATTCATCTAACAGTTTATCCTTAACCTCCAAAGGGCCCCTGTCAGTGTATTTGAAATTGCTCTTCTGCTGTTACAGTAAATGCTTACAACCTGGTGGGTGGAACTTGAAGAAGGGAGCTAAATGGTATCTTTTAATAAAATGGTTCAATCAAATAATACTTGGAAACTGTATATGTCAAACCGCAGACTTTTCTGTTCTTTAATGACAGGGCTCACCGCATCCCCTGAAGAACAAGTCCGCAAAGACAAGTGTGGGGACTCAGCATTAGTTCGAGAAAACGAACCAAAGTTAAGCAGTAGACAGAGTGATAGGTTATGGATTAAAGCTCAAAACTTACCCCCCTCCCATCTTCACCTAAGATACCTTCCCTCCTCGCCTGCATTTAAAAAATTCAGTCTCTGGAAAGCTCGAGTTTATCTTGCAGGAAAACACGAGAATCAACTGCACCTCAGCACTGCATCTGTGGCCCACCGCGCGGCTGCCACGCTAAAGAGAGTATCTAATACCAGATCGGCAGCACATTTGATCAGTTGGTGATTTCTGCTTTTTGGGTGGCTTTTCTGGATTTGACTTGAATTTTAAGTTCTCCTCATCCATTCACACAAATGGAAAATAACATGGAAATTATGGCCTGTGAACAATCAAGCATTCAGGTCATAGTGTTTTAAACGTTCGGTGGCCGGTAGGTATCTAGACGGGCTGTCCTCTGAGCGACCGAGCCTGAGGAATCCTTTAGATTCTAAACATGACAACATTTTCCCAATATGCATCTTTTGTGCTCTTAGAAATCACATGGAAAGCACACTGAAAAGCAGGAGAGAGGTCTCGGAAGTATCTTTCATTGCGCTAAGTTTCATTTCTGATTCTCCTCTCCAGCAGCGCCTCCATCTGAACGTGTATGATGCGAGGGACTCGCGTGAGGCGTGCGGACCGTGCTCTGATGTATACAGATGGCCGACACACGAAACCTTGGCGAATCCTGGGACATTTAAGGTGTGTTATTGCTGATATCACGCCCTCCATTGGGATCAGTGCAAAGTATAAGCCATTCCTTTTCCTGGCCCTTCTCGGCAGCAGGATGGTGTCAGGGGGTGTAAATCACGGCATCTCTGGCAGGACGCATGCAGGCTCCACTGACATTTTCACAATTTAAATCATCTTGAGTAATAACCCTTTTAAGATGACTAATGTTACTGATTTTCCTGCATTAATAATAGTGCCGAACACAACACAGAGGTGAAAAAAAATCACTAGTGTACGAGGTCACATTTTAAAACCAAATGTATGATTATCATTAACTCTTTCTGTTAAAGTCAGGTTAACATTTAAAGCCAGGCAGTACCTGTCATCCTCTAAAGAGTCTCTTTCCTTGTGTCCTTCCCTCCTCTTCCCCAAAACTCCATAAAAGATAAAAATCAGGGCCTTATTGCTTCTGGAGGTTCTCAGATAGTTTAAATAGAAATAATGATGGTGAGCTTGATTTGCTAGCTCTCACTTATACAAAGAGTAATCGTACATAATAGTTTAGACCTCTAACAGAGCAGATTCAAATGATCCAGAAAATTGCTGGTTAAAATTAACTGGCATCAACAGGCATACCAAGTTTTTTTTTTTTTAAATCTAATTTCTCAGTTGATAAATAACGACAAAGTATTTTTCATTCTTTATGGATTTTCTATGAAAGTGCGTATGAAGCTTGATTTCTGCTGGCGGCTCAAAGTGCTAGGGACATCTGATACTCTCAGACACCTCCTTATTTTTAATTCCTTCCTTCAAATTTTGCCACGTCCAAGAAATGAGTTGGAAGCTAATGGGGGCAAGGAGAGAATATCTTATAGGAATGCTACAGATGGAAAGATTTTTTTTAAAAAAGTCCATTATTATATCTGCATTCCCGTTACAAATTGAGCCATCCCTGAAATGATTGCTACATGCCTTTGGTGGAGTCAAACTGCCTTCCTGCCTCAGAACAGGGCTACGTGGAGCTCTGCACAGTGTATAACTGTGATAGTACAACACAGTTGGACAGTTAAAGTCCCCCCTGTTAACTATAATTTGTTGTTCCTCAGACCATCCTCTTCCTATGACGTCTTCAAACAAAAGACGAATCTGAATTAAGTGGGGGGGGATTAATTTTTCCAATAAGCTCTGCCACAGAACTCGCACCAAAACAATGAGCCATTTTGTTATTCGACATTAATACTTCCTTGACCAGAGACTGGCTACAAATTATGCTGAAGTAAGGGCAATTTGAGCCTTGAATGAATGAAAACTACATGGAATTATGACATTTGGTCACATTAACTTTTTTCTTTACTACAAAATCAATAAATACTCATTGTAGAAAATTCAAATTATAAAGAGAAGGACAAAATAGAAAGCAAAAACCCCCTGAAATATCACTTCCCAGAGACAATCACTAACACTTTGGTAAATCTCTTTCCAGACCTCCAAATATATAAACACACAAGGAGAAGCGGGTTTAGGGAATCTTACAAAAACAGGCTCATCGCAAAGGCAGTTTCACAATCTGCTTTTTTTCACTGAACAAAATGTTGAGGGTAATCTTTTTATGTTAATGACTGGATTTACAGCATCCTTTTAAAATGGCTGAATAGGATTCTATTGTATGATGGAACAAATTAAAAAAAAATGAAACCAATATCCACCTAACATAATAAGCATTTCTGAAAGAGGATACTTATTTGTTGGAGGGTGGTGGTAAAATTTGGGTGAGAGAATTATGGTTGTATCTCATTACTAAACCCTCCTGGCTCAAATATCAGTGGATACACTGAAGTGAAATATTCACATAGTAGGAATCTGCTGTTGGAGAATCAAAGGGCTTCCAAGGTTGCCAAATTACATCATTCGGCAGCTGAATATGTAAACTAACTAAAAGGCAACTTTGGCGTTTCCCTTCCCTTTAAAAATAATGCTTCACAAAACGAGTTCTGAGAAGATTATTTCCTGAACACATAGAGAGAGACACATACAGATGTAATTCATCAAAACAGGAAGTGTTTTAATGCTATTCTCAGTGGAAGTGATACTGCACACAAACCTTTTACCGTTCTCACTTGAGTAATTATCCAACCAGTATTTCTCATTAACACTCATTTCTCAGCAAAGATTTTAATAGCTGATAGCTTTTGTAAGGCTCTGTATTAATAAGACTTCATTAAGTTTTCAAAATATATTACAGTACATTTACTGGAATAATAAAAAAAGTATGACCATATGTCATTAGACCTAAACAATACAGTATCTAAATAAATCAGCAAAGCACATTTGGGGAGAGAGGCGGTAGATCCAACGCTGCTTTCTGGATCCTCTTTAATTCAAATCAAAACTAAATTAGAGGACGAGTAGGAAGAGCCTGTGACAGATTTCGAAGTTGTCATGCTTTAATAGCATGTTGCTAATTAAGCAATTCATTGTATCTGTTTTGCATTTTATTAGCTGTTGACTTTTTAAAAACCATTGTCAAGTTGTGCTGAAGTCTTGTTGAAACTTTTTTTTTTTAACTTTCAAAGCAATAAACTGAATCTCATAAAACATACCTGCATTCTAGGAAGGTAAAGGTAACAACAAAATTTTAAATTAAACTTTTGTTTTTTCTTGGGGGGGTTGGTAATGTTTAATTTTTTTGTAATTATCAGGAGAAAGGTAATTAAAAAGAAGATGGGATGGAGATTAATCACTGAGGATGAAACAAGTTCTACTATAAAGATCCATTGCTCAAATGAATACTCATTTTAATCACAATTGAACATAGGCATTCTCAGGTACTGCCAGTCAATGATGTTCAGAGTTTTGAGCATTTTGATGGCTTGGGAATGAAGAGCATTACGTGGGAAATTCAGAATGCGAACAAAAATGAGATAATATAAATGGGACATCACGTTACTATGAGGCTGCCTTTTCCCCTATGCCCTGCTGGCACTGTCTGAACGCCTTGTATAAATTAACAGCCTGTACAGTGCTCATCCGTCCCCCACCAAGTCCTTTGAGGCCAGGCCCTCACACACACCAGGCTGTTGCTTATCTTGCCCCAGTCACCCACTCCTCCCTACCCCTAATGCCTGGCCCATCCTTGGCATCACCATGCCTCAGTGCAGGTGTTGCTGCCCGTGTGAAGCCGTCCTGCAACCCCACTCCCAGGTACCCCCTGTATTGTAAGTGCTTATTTACTTGTGTCTCCCTCAGTCTGGCAGCTGTGTGAGAGCAGAACCCCCTCTTTCTAGCTTTCTAATTGCATTCTCAGTAGACTGTGTGCTGGCCGCTGGCACAGCATCCACAAGCAATAAATAGCAGTATTTGTTGAAAGAAGGGAGACAGAGCAGGAGGGAGGGTTGGTGGGTGGGCTCAACAGGGAGCCTCTCTGAGGAAAAGCAGATCATGCAATACAATCATGCAACACACGTCAAGACCCTGGAGCATCTGCACTCACCTGCCAGAAAGAAATGTGGCTGTCAGTGTTTGAGTAGGTGGCAAGATATCGTCCATCCGGGGCAAAGGCCACTGCAGTGATTGGTCCCTTGTGTCCGTGGATGGTCTAAAATAAAATTCAGAGTCACTCATTGCATGCGTTCCACAGAACTATTACACGTG
The DNA here is from genome assembly GCF_048773025.1 of Camelus bactrianus. Classification (NCBI taxonomy): domain Eukaryota; kingdom Metazoa; phylum Chordata; class Mammalia; order Artiodactyla; family Camelidae; genus Camelus; species Camelus bactrianus. Next base: position 16,399,549 of record NC_133568.1, on the reverse strand, counting down.
CACATGTGAATACATTCCATGTTGAACAAGTCATGTGGATATTAACAACTGTTTTTTTTTTTCACTTTATTTATACATTTAGGTTAGAAAAAGAGGAAAAGCAACTAAAGTCCTCCCACTGCTATCTCCAGGGGCTTTGATCTTGTTCTGAGGAGTCTACCTGTCTCCTAGCTGGGAGGACAGCATGAGTCCAAAGGAAAAGCATATATGAATGGGCAAACCAGTATGTTAATTCACGTCCATTAGAGGGGTGACATTTGACAATTACTTAGGAAGGTAAAAAACCAAATTTGTTCGGGAACTTAGCTCACTCAAAATGAAAAATAATCAAAGCTATATCATATAACATCCCTGTTCTGGAAGGAGTTAAAAACTGTAATTTCAACCTCTTAATAATTACACATTTTTCATGTTTTATGCTTCATTTCCCACCAATAACACTGTGTCTAAGTGCATATGACTGCAGTTACTACACATACATACATGCATGTGCTGGAGGTTTGAGCACACATATAAATCAAATGCTATTAAAAACAAGTTAACAGGGATAATTTTGAGCCTCTGCCAAATGGCCATCATTGATTTAACCATGAATTAAAAAAAAAGGAAGTTGTATTTCAGACTCAGTCTTTGATAAAAGATCTTTACTGATAAAAAATTACACTCAAGTTTAATGATATTAATGGTTACCGAAAATACTGGGATACTAAGCAAATTAGCATAATATTGTATTAATGTCTGTACACTCATCTATTAAAGACACGAACCAAAGTCAGCCTGCTCACAGCTGCAGGTCGGTCTCCTCCCTTGGTCTAGGAAGGAATGGGGAAACGTGTTCCCTTAAGCTAAGACAACACCATCTGCTATTTTTTGATGACGAATTGTGAAGCTTTGAGTCAGTGGGAGCATCAAGCCCATCGTGATTCAGCCCCACACATACTGTAAATTTCCGTGAGACTCTTCTCGTAACTCACATCTGAGCGATGACAATGAGGGAGGGAGAGCGGGGAGAGGGGTGGGGGTACAAGCGTGTTCCTCAGCGCTTTTTGGGTTTTATTCTTTCCTGTCATTAGACAAGACACTGTGGGATCCAAAATAATGCTTGTTTTCAACACTCACAGAAAAAAATGTTATCCAGGTATAGCACTGGGCTCTGGGCTGGCAGAGAACACTGCTCTGAGCCAGACTGCCTGCTTGACTTCCACTGCTTGCTGTGGGACCTAGGCAAGTTCTTTACGTTCCTCAATCTCAGAACACCTGTGTCTGTAAAGCAGCAGTGATGATGATGATGTTGATAATTCCTGCCTCAAAGAGCTCTGTGAAGATTAAATGAGTTTGTACACATATAGCCCTCTGCATGGCACATAATAAGAATTCAGTAAATACTATTAATATTTGTGTTCCTCCTCCTTATTTAAAGATGACCAGCTGTATATACTTGAATGTTGCTAAGAGAGTAGATCTTAAATGTTCTCACCACAAGAAAGGAATGGTAGTTATATGATGGGATGGAGGTGCTAGCTAACACTATGGGGGTAATCATTTTGCAATATATAAGTGTATCAAATCATCACATCATATACTTTAAACTTACACAATGTTATCTGTCAATTGTCTCAAGAAAGCTGAAAAAAATGACCAGACAAATGTAAACAATCATATAAATCAATTATTCAACTATGCCATTAAATGAAAAACAATTTTTAAAACGCCCTAGTCATATATGAAACCAGATTACAGATATATAGGGTTTGGCCTGCAAAATGTTTTAAAAAAATATTTTCTAAGCCCATAGTCTAATTCATCAAACATCATTTAAAATTAAGATTTCTAGCCTCCCCTGAAAAACTGGACGCTCTGGCAGTCCCGGGCCTCTGTTTACACGTGGCCACATGGGCCAGCTGAGCGGAGGTGTCCCCTTGGGCTGGGGCACTTGCTCTCTGTGTCACCCAGTCCCAGCCCTGACTCGAGTGGGCCTGTGTACCTTACACCCACTGTCTGGCTCCCTCACTTCCTGTCTGGTCCCTCATGGCATTTAATGTAGCCCGTCCATTAAAAATATTTGATTTGAAATAGTTTCTTCCATGCTCTGGGGTCCGAGGATGCATCTGAAAGCGTGAGCAGACTAAAAGCTCCTCTAAAAGCTTGCCTTTCTTGCAAGCCTCCCCCTCAACCCAGAGCCCAACTCCACGCAGTGGTGGCTGGATCCATCCCTTCTCTTGGAGTTTGGGCCCTTAAATCTCTAAACAGAATATTAAGCCTGCCTCCTTCAGATTAGCTTCCCTCTTTAATCAGCAACCAGAATGTGCTTTAGACAATAACAATGCAGCAGTGAGTTGGCCGTAAACCAGCAGGTCCAAAGGATGTACCAACCCAGTGGCCTTCTTAACATACTTCTCTGTGATGCTGGCTAAGTTGGCCTGGTTGTAAAGGCAGAACACCAGACACACAGGCTCCTTCAGAAAAGTCTTCATGAAATATTTCATATTATGTCTTCATCCTTTATGGAAGGTCAGTATTTGAAACATCCACTTGAATACTTCTGTGCCAGTTGAAGATTTTCATCATCATGTTGTCTAGTGTCTCTAGAAGAGCCTGTGAGTTAAGTTCATCTTGGAATTTTCTGTCAGGAAAATGTTTATCTTTCCAGATAAATTTTGTTGCTTTTTTTTTCTATCATGCAACAATAATTACATAATCACACACGTGTTTGCTTTCCTGCCAGGAAACTGAGAGCTACATTTATGCTCATTCTTTGTGTCTAGTAATAAATATTTCCTCCTCATCTCACTAATCACTGTCCTGTTTTCCTTTATTGTTGCTGTTGTCAAGGTTAGATACTGGGCTTAATGTGTTAGTTTCTTTAAAGTCTGTTTTGAACAAAGGGGGACTACACTTTAGACCAGCGCGTGCGGGACACACACACACACACACACACACACACACACACGGTGCCAGACTCCGAGGTGCCCCACAGGCTGTCTTTTAAAGCGACACAGAGGAAAACCACAGCACTGACTGCAGTGTCAGCTGAGAGACCTGTTGTCTTATAAAAAAGCAAGTACCACTCACGGCAGCTCAGGGAAGCTCACTGTTTTGAATGGTTGGTACATCTGGTGAGTTCATTACAAGCTCGGCCTAAGAGGTGCTTCAGCCCTCAGTGTAATGGAAATGTTGCCATTGTCTTTTGTTCAGAATCTCTGAACTTCTCTAAGATCTGCGCAGGCACCACCTGAACTGACTTTAACCTCTAGGCTGGCATTAGAGGTGCAGCTGTGCAGGGATCACATGGACTCGTAAGTGCTTTGTGATGGGGCGAACCCACGGTTTGGGATCTTAAACGCTGAACTAGAAGGAACATTTTCCAAAACAACGGGTTTCGAAATAAAAGGAGGTTTGGTCTACTTTTTACATGCGGATGAGTATCAGAGGTCTTGCTGTATGTTTAGTCAAAGAAATTGCTGCCTTGAAGAGACAGAAATGGAATAGAAAGAAATTAATCTAATTCAAGCAGTGCTATGAACAATGAAAGAAATCAAGCAATTATCCGTAGCAGGAGACAGAGAATTGAATTGTCAAACATTCTCCCTCTTTTTCTTATGAAAGAAAAGGAGCCGAGGGGCAGGATTAATGAGTGATGCTTGCGTTTGCCCAACAGTTTTTAACACGCACTTTCAACCTGCTCTGCAAAGAAATATAATTAACCCTGCTGTACAGAGAAGGAGAGACACGGATTTCTAAAATGACTTGCTCAGCATTGGTAGAGCCCGTCCAGGATACTCACTTTAAAACGTCTGTCTCTACCTGGACTCCTTGCTATTCAGCTTCCAAACGACACATTTGAGAACTGAAACCAAAACAAAGGATTCTACTGCACATACTTTAGAGACTGGACATGATCAAAGAGAACCTTCTAAATTAATTTGCAGGTCTCATCACTTTTTTCAAAGGGGAGGGAAAAAACCCAGCCAAAAAAAGTTTCCTGCTTTGAACATAAATTGAGAAGAAAAGATTTCCAAAAGTCGGTAACATTTTGCTATCATCAATACCACCACAAGGGAAAGATGTAGAGAGCACTGACCCGTGTATTTTGTGTAACATTTATTAAACTGAAAAACAGCAAGACTCTGCCACTGACCCTTCAGAGCCCCAGGGTCAGCGGGGCCCGAGAGGGAGGGCGGCTGCCTTGGTCACAGGCTTTTTTGGGGAGCAGCAGGGCTGGGTTGGGATTAAGATAGGCAGTTTCAATTTGAGGGGTGCTTGAAAGGCCTGCTGAGCTGAAACATGTCCCCAGCTGGCTGCACATGGTCTCTGAACTTTTATCCAAAAGTACAATCATGCTTTCGGTCGAGGCATGCTCCCCAGAACAGCTAACAAAACAGACACGCTTTCAAGAGGTGGAAACATGGCAGATGCCTTGAGTTCAGCGAGAGCCTGAATGAAGTGTCCACCTGTGTACAAAGGCAGGAAAACAGGTTGGAGACAGTCCACATATTCAGGGAAGTGAGGATGAGCCCCGGAAATAAAAGGATAGGTAACAGCAAAGACCCCCAAACCCCTACATCTTCCTAGTGCTGGTCCCTCAGCGATAACAAACAATGCTACATGCGGTCCAGGACGCGCTCTCCTCTGTCCCTGCAGCACCTACCATCTCTCACTGACTGCAGCCAAAGTCAGAAAAGGGCGGATAAGGAAGGGGGTCCAGGGTCTGATTTGCATGCCCTCCTGACATCCCACTACTGGCCAGGGATTTCATGGCTGGCTGGCAGGGGGGTAACTGCTCATGGCGGAGAGAAGACAAAGACATCACTCTGACTGACAGCTCTGTTTGTTAGGCAAGGGAGAGACGCATCAGAATAGAGCCATTTCAAAAGAGCTGAAAAGTTAAGAATTAATTACGTTCAAGAAAAAAAAAAAAAAACCAAAAACTCCCTCTTTCTTTTCTCTGAAGCAACCAATTTGTGAAAATTGCTTTATATATTTAAGGTTCGCTTGCTCAAGGAAACAAATAATTTAGGCAGATGATAACACATAAAAAAAAATAAGATCTCATCTATGGCTGATTAGAAGGCTCAAGTAAAACCTAATTCCCGCTATGAACTAAGCCGTCTGCAGGCTTTCTGTGTGTGGGATCTGAAGGCCACGTGACGTTGCCAAGAACACTGAAAGGTCACCTATTCTTTTCTGTATGTGGACAGGGCTGCCTTAAAGCAGGTCAGATGAAAATCCATTCTGTTTTCAAATATCTCTAGAGAAGATTCCAGAACCTCCTGCGAGGACCTTTTCTGTGTTTAACAATGTGTGCTGTCAGGAAATTTTTCCTTTTCTCAAATCTATATCTAAAATGCTGCAGTGTACGTCTACTTCCTCTCGTTCCAGCCTCAGCAGAGATGGAGCAGAGCCGGTCATCAGCCCTAGCAGGATAACCTTTTACAGAACTGAAGGCTGTTAGAGCAGCTTGCGCCTTTTTCCCTTGTTTTTTATTTTCGAGATTTAAAACAATTTTTTTCGGTGATTATAACCTTTCCTTTCAGGTCTCACTTTCTGACTTTTAAAATCATTTCTGTGGCTTTTCCTTAAACTCGCTCCAAGCTTTCAAATCATGGCGTCTTAGAGTTGGATGGTATCTTAAAGGGCACCTTAATCAACCACGTCTCGAAAGTTGGGGTTCCAAACCGGACTGAGGACTGGAATAGGCAACTGGATGTTATCACAGTTTCTCATAACGCCGTGCAGGAGCCAGCACTATGCTTATTTTATCAGAAAACCGCACCCGTGGCTGTAACGGCTGGTAAAGATGTCGGCACGGAGATGGCAGACACTCAGAGGCTCCCCAGTGTGCCATCTCTAGGAGACCGGGGTGTGCACACCTGGGTCCAGGGGACGGCCTTGGCTGTGATGAAATGCCTGAGAGGCCTCCACTGACAAAAACACAGACTGCCAGTCCCCGCTCTCAATCCTCTGCTAATACACTTGCAGAAGAAGTTATTGGCAGTAATTCTGCATCCTGGCTGCTTATTTTCAGTTAAAAATGTACTCCCATTTAACGCTTGCCCATTGATTGTAGTCTGTTTTTTCCGTCTACTTCTCCGGTTCGCCAGTTCTCAACACTTCTCACATCGCTTGGGCGCTTACAAGTGCATAGTTTCTGTCTCACACTGTGGTCACTGATAAAAGTGAATCAAAAAACTCTGTACTTTAACTTAAAATAAAAAGTTAGCTCCATCAAAGGTTGACTACAAAGCAGCTTTGTCATCATTCAAATTTTACAACTACATGCTAAAGGTATAGAAGTGTGCATTCCGCTGCTGGGCACTCTAGGGAATCTGAGAAGGGTAAGAAGAAGAAATTTTGCAGCACATCTTGCATGCCAGGTACTCCTGTAAGCACTTTAACATAAACTTCTTAATCCTAACATAGCAACTCTATGACATAAGAATCCCATTTACTTTACAGATGAGGAAACGGAGGCCCAGGAAGGTGGAGTAACTTGATTGAATTAGAAGCTAGGCAATCTGGCTCCAGAATCTGTTGCCTCACAGAATATCAGGTAAAATAAAACTATGAACTGTGAAAACTATAAACTGCCAGTCTTCATTCCCACACACTTGAGTTTATAGAGCTGGCACTATGTAGGTTCTACACCAACACTCCAAAATGACTTTCCCACGCCAAGTAACAAGGATCTGGGGCCAGGTCATGGTGATGGGGGGCTGGGCGCTGCAGGCTGGAAGGTTAAAGCTATAGTGAGCTGTGCCCCGTTGTCCTCAATACAGGGGCACTTACAGAACTCCTAAGCCCAGGTGGTCTGGAGGTGGCTTCCACACACAGGGAAGGCCGCTCTGGGATGGTCCAATCTCCCTTCACACCCTGGTACTGTCCTGGTCCATCTGTGAGGATGGTGGAATGACAGTTGGCCCTGCCTGGCTCTGAGGATGCCCAGTCTCCCAGGGGCATTTATTCACTCCGAGCCCGCTACAACCGTGGGAGAGGAAGGAAGACTCTTCCTTGACCTTAAACAGAGCTTTAAAGGTCAGAAGCTGCTCCATCCTCGTAACTGGCTGGGAAGGAGGTGGATGGCCTGGCTGGCTCCTCCAGACACCGAGGCCAGAGGAGGGTGGTGGCCCCATCCTTCTCATCAGCAGTCTTTCTTCCCAGCCCTGGGTGCCTGAAGGTTTTCCCCCTCCCAGAAGCTCGTCTGTGCCCCCACAGAGGCAACATCTACCCACAGGCACCATAAACAAGCACTTCTTGAGGAAAGAACCATCATAAAATTAGGGGCCCAGCTCTTTCTCTCTTGGGACACAAAATATAGAAACTAAAAGTACTGATCAAAATGGGAGTAGACGGTAAATGCACTCCTAAAGGTCTCTAGCACCAAAGGGAGCCCAGCTTCTCTGACTGGCTGGACCACCTCCTATAGTGTAAGCACACAGGCTGAGATGCTGCCCTTTGGCGGACTGACAATGATTTTGAACAGAGATCTGAGGGCTGAAAATGGGTTGTTTATCTCCATAATTTCTTTTCTTGATGGAGAGTCAAGGAAATGCTTTTTATTCACATTATGCCAACTCTATATTATAGAGTCAACCCATTGTGGCATTTTCCGATCCAAGGAGTATTCAACAGAACTATTCAATGAATTGAGTTATTTTCTATCACTATCTAACTGAGAAGAATATACGTTCAGGGCAAAAGACAAGTAGATTTGGTATCATCTTAACATCTTAATGGAAAATAGATTTCAGGATACGTATAATAAAGTCTGCTATCTTAAGTCTTCTTATAAGATACAATGCCTCAAGTCAACAGACTTTTTTCCCTAAAAACAGCTGCACATTTCTAGTTACTGAAAGTTACTTAAATGTCATTTGGGGATAAACTGACTGACACTGAAGAATTAAAGGAGTTTTTGATATCTACATATTGGTAATCCTTAAGCCAGGAGTAATAGTTTTTGAAAATTTCTTCTGGGGAGGATTATAACCAACATGCATGTGCATAATACACTTACCCAGGGATAGTAACAATCAACAGAAATGCTCAAGACTGTGTCACTATTGGAATACAGGTGTTAGTGAGAATTTCAGATTTTTATGATATTGAGGCTCATGTTTTCACTAATGTCAATAATAAATGACCAAAACTGAATTTAAAAAGGAAGATCTACAAGTGAATAAATAAGAGAATAATCACTTAGGTCCATAGTTGGTTTCCAGTCTTAAAATGTTGTAGCCATCATATGAGCAATCTCTCTTTAAAAAAGTGTACTGGTTTTAGGAGCTTATTCCCTTTATTTAATGGAGGAATGTTTTCAGGTTGAAAGAATACATTTTCCGTAAATCTCACCTATTTATGTCTAGGTCCTTCTTCCTCATTTTCTTGCTACAGATAATCAGGAGCTGACCACATGCGTGCACCTGTACACACACGCACACACACACACACACACACACACACGCACACACACACGCGCGCCCCTCTTCTGCTTTAGCAGACCAAACATTTTCAGGATGAAGTAACTATAATATACCCAATTAAATGATAATAACTGATACGTCCTTTATCTGCATGCTGAAATGATCAGTTGTATAGGATCATACTTTGAAAATTACGTTTGCTAAAAATCCCAAACGTCACAAACTTCCAATTATTCTGTAACATGATTACCACCAATTTTTGGCTAATTAAATGGCAGCAGTATGTTTGTATTGTGTGTGAAACTCTTAAGCTCAATAATGATAACAGAAGAAAAATAATCTAAAGACATAATTCCAACCTAACATTTTTCATATAATTCAACATTTTAAAACAGAGTCATATTTAAAGATTATTCATGGATACTCAAACACTGAATGCTAATATGATTTAGATAAATATGCTTCAGTTTTAAATAAAAAGGACAGTGAATAAATTATCAACTATTAATTTATTCACTGTCCTTTTTATTAAGTTTTATTAAGTTTATTGATTGACGTTATCAACTATTCACATTGCTGGTATGAAATAATTACAAAACATTTATTAAAGTATAACTTTCTATAGCTTTTAAGAATATGCAAGTGTTTTGTATAGATCCCAGACCCAAAGCTAAATATTTTTAATCATATTTGTATTATAAAGCTATTCAAACATACGCTAGAAGTCTTAAAGGGAACAAAGTTTTGCTTCTATGTTCTCAGATTATGAAAATTCTGTTGTTAAATATTCAAAGGATTCCTGAGAAATTGGACTAATATAAAATGGTTATATAATTTTTCAAAGAAGACAGGAGAAAATATTGTTAAAGGTAATACTGTGCCACAAAAGCAAATCCCAGTTGCTTCCACTTGGAGCTCCTTAGGACATGGACTGCCTTATCTCTGAACCCTCTCAAAACATCGCAGCCCTTACACAGCAGCCTTCAGCAGACACGCGTCCACATTAACCGATGGAGGGGAGCAATCACTTTCCTAAGGAAACGCCCACCAAGACAGACCTCAGCACTTTCGGGGGTTCTGACGGTTTAAGGGTGACTTAGCAGATGGTTTTTGGCTAGAGCAGCAGGACAGGGCCTTCACACATGTGCCTTCTCCCCTCTCTTCCCCCCAGTATAGAGTCTGGTGACACAAACTTGTCTTATGCAGATTGCATGAATATGGAATTTATATTTTTCAAATTCACATTTCAAAAGGATTTAATGCTTTTACCATTCCAAAAAGAGAGATGATTTGAAAGGGTTAAAGAAAACAAAAGCATTACATAAATTTCTAAAACTCATACATGTATTAACCAGTACATCACTGTATCTTTTGGCTTGTATTTATTCTGGAGAATGATAGAGTATATACACTAATAGACAATACAGATTCAGGAATTTTATACTTTGATGTGTGGTTTTATTATGCTTCTTCAACTTATTAATACAGAAAATCAAATTAGTCTGGAACATGACCTAATTAATACTGACCTACATTGCAAGGTCTATTTTTTTTGTCAAGTCAAGAAAGTCCAAATTAGAAAAATATAAAATCAAGCTCCTATAGTTGCTGTAATAGTCAATATTTTCAATGTTAAAATAGTAATAAAACAATACAATAATATATACAGAATTTTTTTTCAGACAGTAGTTGCATTTGAAAATATTCCGCAGCAATACTACGGTGAAGTAACACTGATGTTACCTGTCAGTCCAGACTTATTCTGAGACTACCCCACATTTATCTAGTGGTTTAAAATTTGCCCTCGCTGATTTTATGAAAGGTAAACTTTTCTGAGACACACTTTGCTTATTTGTAAAATAAGGATAATACCCATCTTCCCTACCTCGTGGGATTCAATATTTTTAGGAGAAATGTACTTTAAAATGTTTATTGAGAGCTTATTATGTTCCAGGCCCCGTGTTAGGTATCAGTAGAAAAGTGAGGCAATTTCCCTGCCAGTGAACCTAGTGGCGAGGAGAGAGGTGGACAGTGAGCCACTAGTGTGTCATGTAATAAATGGCATAACAGAAATGTGTGTAAGGTGCCATGGAAACACAGATGGACAAGCCGCAATTTCTGTCCAGGGTAGGAGATGTCAGAACAAGGTGCAGAGAGAAGGTGATATTCCAGTCGAGCTTTAAAGGAGGAGTTGGCCTGAAGGACAAGACGTGGAAGGCCTAGATCCCAGCAGACAGATGAGGCAGGCAGGCATGTGACAGTGTGGTTGGGGGTGAGGAGTCCAGGAGACAGCAAGCACTCCTGGGTCCCTCTGCCACTGGGGGTGCCCGGAATGGAACGAAGGGAGACAGGGATGGACGGGTTTGGGAATGAGGTCAAAAGGGAGCTGTGGTCAGTCTATCAACTGCCTTTTTGTTGTGCTAAGACATTGGAACTTCGTTCATAGTCCCAAACCCCATAGGGAGTCTTTTTTTTTTTTCTTTCTTTTAAGTTTTTAAATGGAGACTGGCAGATCAGGTCAGTTTTAGGAAAATTCCAGCAGAGAGAGAAGAGAACTTAGAAAAAAAGAACAGTTGGGAGGCACATATAGTAGATAAATTAGGAGCTAAATGAGGAACTGGATATGGGCAGGAAAGGAGAGGTCAAACTGGGCAAGTGGTGATGCTGTTTCCTGGACAGGGAAGCACAAGAGAAAAGAAGTGCTTTTTGTGAGGGAGGCAGGTGGCGGGTGGGGGCTGTCGGTGGGAAGTCATGGGGGAAATGACGAGCTTCGTTTGGGACATGTAGATATTAAGGTGGAAGACCTACGTAGGTAGTTAGAAATATGTCAGGAAATCAGAAAGAAAAATCTGGAGCTCAGGAAAAGACTTATGGAAGGAGAGACAGATCTGGGAGTTACTAGCACACAGATGCTGAAGGCGCAGATCCTGCACTCAGCACTGTTTCTGGTGCACAGCAGTCTCGCCATGAATATCCATTAATTGACTGCGTGTAAGGGGTCGAGATAACCCATGAGGAGCAGGGAGAGCAAGAAGACCAAAAGGACGTGGTTGGAACGACAGAGGACGCTACCAGTGTAACGGGTGGGCAGAAAAGAAAGGGCTGGTCTAGTTCACAAACTGAAGGCTTGAGATCTGTTTTTAGCTAATCTTTTTAAGTAAAAGATTTCAAAGTTGTCCCCAGTGTACAAGTCACTTCTCAGGTAGAGAATTTTGTGATGGGTCACTGCAGTTAATATCTAACAAAATTACTTTAAAGCTTGATAATATTCTATCTTTTAAATAATAACCCTTTATCGAGTAGTAATTATTTAACTCAGATCAGGAAATAATCTAGTAAAAATCCAAACTACTAGCATCAAACGCATGTATTTGAGTTAGAACTGAACTTCTAATTCTAAATGACCAATACTGATCCACGGACAAAACAGAAGATCTAATTTCTCTCATTTTAACTTTGCTTACATTTCATCAGTTATCCACAAATTTTGATATTTTAGAAAGATCCTTATATAATATAGTTAAGACTTCTCTGAATATAACTATTAAAAAGACAAAAAAGATATACTATTAAAAGATCACGAAAAGGAGTTAAAATGGAACTTGGATGTCTTCATACGTGTGTGTATACACTTACACACACACATATCTGGTTGCTCACTTTGATATACAGATCCTTTTCAAAAGTGAAAAGAGAAATATTTTAACCAAGTTAGTGATTTATAAAGACTCATATTAATGATCACAGTCACCAGTTTTGTTCTGATAGAAATTTCAACGATTCTCTAGATTCATAAACTAGAATCAATGTAAGATACAGTGGATAATTTACTACTAGCTAGAGTCATACAATGCATATTTAAACAAGCATTCCTTATAGTTTGGTCCAAGAGAATTCATTTATGTGTAAAGAAAATGAATTAAATATCCTCCGGCTGAGATTAAACTCTACAGGAGAATCTATCTGATATTCCTAGAGTGGGAGATAGGCTGGCTTGAACCTTGGCATCTTCAATGCAATCATACTGCCTAATGATAAGCCAAACTAAAAGGCCAATTCATTATAAAATTCAATATTTGGACCATCAAGCTCTTTAGCACTTAATAAGCAATTAATATTTGTCAATGAAAAAATGTTTTGGTAACGCAAGGTGACAATCAGTAACACCAGCCCACCTGTTGCACTGTCCAACTCTGACGAGCTATCCAAATAAATACAGTCCTTAAGGGGCAACAACTGCTTTGATGTTTTAATTCATATTCTTCCCAAGCAAACATGGATCCTTTGAAGCTTTTTGTTTATAACTCAGAATGCGTTTTGTTAGTAATCTGCTTATAATTGCTATCATGTATGTAACCCACAGAAGCGTGTCTTATTTTAAGACACACATAGAATGTTATTTCAACATTCTATGCCTTACAACAGATACTATTAAAAGCATACTTAATGCACACTTATACACACTAATTTTATTCATGTTTGAGCAAAAGCATGTAAAATTCAAGCAAAAGCCTTCCATTTAATATTGTATTTCCCTTTTAGGAATAAGCATGTAAATAGGGCAGTTTTGACACATTTCTAAATACTTACTAGATTATATATATGAGCTTTGCATTAGTAAACAGAAGCATGTTTATTTTGGAGGGTTTTTTTTTTAAAAAGAGAATAACACAATAAAGGAAACTAAAAATTATCTCTAATTCCACCACTTTTTACCTACAATGAAAAAGAATATATATAATTGAATCACTATGCTGTACGCCAGAAACTAAAACAACATTGCAAATCAACTACAGTTCAATTAAAAAAAAAATCCCACCACTTTTTTTTTTGAAGTACCCATAATAAAACTGGAAACCCTACCAACTACTCTTACTAATCAAATCCCATGCCTCAGAAGAACCACCATGAAGCATTTGGCATACATCCTTCCAGACTTTCTATTACTTGTCTTTGAAATCATAAAGTTTATCAGCTTTTTTCTAGTATAGACAATCTGGTATTCCTCTACACTAGTCTATATTTTTAATAAAAATATCTGTTCAGATATGAGACTTCTAGTTGTCAGATCACTTGACATGTTAAAATTAAAATTGTGCATCATATGGTAAGTGCATGCTCCCCTAAATTTGCTTCTGCTTTAAAAAAGAATGAAATATTATTTAACAAAGAAACATTATATAACACGTACTTAGTTGTTTGTATAGCTTGGAAATAATAGAGACTCACTAACCATTTCTATAAAACAAGAGAGGGAGAGTATAGCTCAGAGGTAGAGTGCATGCCTAGCATGCACAAGGTCCTGGGTTCAACCCCCAGTACCTCCATTAAAAGAATAAATAAATAAACCTAATTACCCCTCCCACCCAAAATAAACAAACAAATTAAAAAAAAACAATAAAAGGCAGGTTTGTTCTTTTAAAGGGGAGGGTTTTTTCAAAAGGAAATACTATGGACGAAAAAAAATTTTGTAATTTTATGATAACAATTTTATGGTAAACATTTTCATTTAACAGTCAATTGAGATTAATATATAGATATAGTGCTATAGATTAAGGCTGCCTGCCATGACACTATAAACCACGGATTTAAAATTTCTGATTATTCAGGAGTCAGAGTTTAGAACTGGTTTCACTAAGAACTTAAACTACAAAGCAAACAGCCAGTCAGCCTAAGGGCACTCTTAACAGCACCGCAAACCTTCACACTCAAGGTCTGAGTTAAAACAGAACAAAAAATACCATTTCTCGATCTTTGGAAAGTTTAAAATTTAATGAGAAATATGACTCATACTTCCTGTTTTACATATGAAAAAGTCAGAGCCCAAAGTCAGTGCTCACAGAAAGATAAATGTTACACTCAAGGTGAGAAGAGATCAATATTGTAAGAACTTTTTTGTTTTTAAATTCTTGATAATTAATTTTATGTTAAAATATAAGAAATAATAAATCATTCTATTTGTAGTTCTGTAGATTCAACACAGACTGTCATTCTCTGTTATTCCAGGTGCAATCTGGTCATTTTTTTTTTTTTATGATCATACGCCAGAGACACATTCACACGCAAACTGCTGCAGGATTTCCACAAAGGCAGTCATCAAATAAGAGGTTCTAATGCCTGTTTGGAATTCAGTTCTTTGGAACTCTGAACACATTTATCTATAGAAACAATGCCACAAATAGCAGATTTCTAGGCCAGCTTCTAAAAGCCTATAGAATTCTTAATGTTTCAGAATTTATAGTGCCAGCTGAATTTCCTGAGCACTGTTTATGACAGTTGCTACGGGAAAAAGCATTTCAAGGTCTGAGTCAGAAGCTAGGAACCTAATTATCCACTGTGGACACCAGAAACTTGTAAGTTCTGACAGCTTTAGATCTATGGGGGGCATAGCTATGTGTTACCAGGCCAGCAGTAGTATATGTGGGATGTCAGAGAAGAGTATGCGATTACCTGCCTGGAACCCCTAGACACTGGACTCACCCAAAGTTCACACTCATTCACGGGCCCCTCAGGTTAATCATCTTAATTTCTTCAGGTAGAAATTAAGTTATGGGCTTACAGTAGGAAAACTCGGAGATCTTCTGGGCTATGACGATGAGTGATTAGGTGATGTGGTAGTAATGGTGGCGGTGAGGGTGTAGTCTGAGTGTGTGTATGTTTGTGCCTGTGTATGTTGGGGTGAAGAGGGACCTATCGAGACTGAAAGAGTGTTCCACGTAGAGGGTGTAAGATAATCACAGGAGAGGGAGAGGATACCTTGATAGAAAAACTAAAAGACCTTCATAATGATTAGGATTTATGGCACAAGGGATAAGTGGATGGAGAATTAGGTTGAAGAAAGCCCATGAAGGGCCTTGGGATTTTCAACAAATATGTACTAACTATGAACACAACCTGTGAGAGGGGCTTTTAAACCCAACAATAATATTTTTTAAAATATTTACTGAAAGACATTGTGAGATCCAAACCATTACATTTTGTATATAATTTAACTTTTAAAACGCAGGTATTTAATATTAGATTCATATCTATACCTTGTGCTATATATGGAGATTAAAAAACTGGATAACAACGTGGTTTTGGTCATTTTTTATTTAGATAAGTGTGGTTCAGTTCTGAATAAAAAATGAGGAATGACTCAGTTATTTTCTCCCAAATAATTTCAGACTACTTATTGAAGTGACTAACATGCTCAAAAAGTTACTAAAGAAGAGGGTAGGGGTATAGCTCAGTGGTAGAACACAAGCTTAGCACATACGAGGTCCTGGGTTCAATCCCCAGTACCTCCATTAAAAAAAAAAAAAAACTCGAAAAAATAAATAAAAGTCCCCCCTTTAAAAAAAAAAGTGAAAATATTTTCTTTGGATTTGGGCAGATATAAAAGCAAAATGTGCTTTTCAGTATTTTTAATATAAAATCTATTTCAAACAAATGGTAGAAGTGTTTAAGTGAAAATAGGTGTGCTTTGGAATTCTTAGATTCTAAGCTCTTTAGATTTTTTTGAAAACTGAAGAGCCATAAAACAAAGAACATTACTGAGATTTGTCCATATTCAAGTTTGGCTTCTGTGAACACTGTGATAAATCTATACAAATACACCTCACCATCTCATGAATTTATGTTTTCCTTGATTTCTTTTATTTCAATTTTTGACAATGGTAAGATAAAACTGCAGTAAAAATGTAAAGATGTTTAATTTATCTAAATGCTGTATAAAATTAATGACTGATTTTTTTTTTAAGTAAGGCATCTTTTCACTGATTATTAGTACTGCTTAGAATGTGAACTGGATGATTTTTGATGGCTGCACACTCAAGGACAACAGTGAATGACCTTGAACAGCAGTGTATAAAAATACATTTATCACTGAAATGGCATGCTGGCTGCCAGTCAATATATGCCTCTCATTTGTTAGGAGGTTCTCCTGCTGTGATTCCCTCATTACAATTTGCTTTTACTTCCTGGGCAAATGACAACTAGAAAATGAGGCAGCTTCTTTCTTGACCAAACTTAATCCAGAAAAAATGAGATGACAGCTGCAGCCACTCAAGTGTTACAGGGCATTTTCCACATGTTTCTCAAAGGCCCGAGTATATATTCTAAATATTACATCACTGAATGTGACAGCCGGCAAGTTATCTCACTTTTGTGGTCTCTATCATTTGTGGAAAGGGGTCTTTCAGAAACAGGATACCTTCTGCTTATAAGAAAAAAAACTTCTTATGTCCTATCCAATCTGTTTTTCTAATCAAATAATTTGAGGTATAAGATGCAGCTAAACACTGGATTTACAGACTTGCTGTAGGAAACATTCTTGGATATTTTTCATAAAAGTGTCCTGCTGAAGTCTTTAGTTAGCTAAAGGAAGTAACTAACTCCTGTTTTACGTTTTATGATAATTAGTCATTCTTAATGCACAGTTTACTTTTTTCTAGGAAGCAAAAAAAGGTACATTCACTGAGATAACTTACTTGTACTAGAGATATACATGTAAAGAAAATTATAGTACAGTCACATACAGGTTTAAGTTATGTTTAATTTATTTCTTCATAAGGATTTTCTGACCCACTGATTTCTAGTCACGATTTGAGACACCTCAGGGCACAGTATATGATTACATGTAGAATTGTCACAAAATGTGGAAAACAAAAACAATTTTTCCTTTTAATTAAAAAATACAGACACTAGAAAGCACCTTAGGAGGTGGAAGACAAAGGGAATAAAAATCCTAACAACTAGTAATAAGGTATAGAAAAGAAACTAAAAAAATAATGGCTGTTCCAATAATTGTTTTCAGTTTTCCTGTATTTAATGTGACTAAACTTCTGTTCCAGTGCAGATGGGCCCAAGTGTTCTAGTTAGAATTTTTATCTGAGACTCTGTATTGAGAAGTTTAAAGTCAGTGATTAGGACAGAAAGAGACTGAAAATATGGGTAGGTGGATGGACATGAACAGGATGCTAAGTGAAATCAGCCAGACACAAAAATCACGTTCTAAATATGAAATTCTCAATATGGCAAAACTACAGTGACAGAAAGACTCAGCGACTGCCAGAGGGCGAGGACTAGACTGCAAAGGAGCAGAAGGAGACTTTTGGGGGTGATGGATATGTTCTGATCTTGGTTGTAGAGGCGCTGACAAGACTGCACACATTTGCTATCACTCATCAAACTGTGCACTGACAGTGAGTGAATTTACTACATGTAAATTACACCTGGTTAAATCAGTTACAAATATGGACATACAGAAAAGGAGATATATTAGGAAAGTGGGAGTCTTGTAGTAACTGATGCTTTTGTCACTACTTCTTGGAAGCACTGAGAAACCAACATGCAGAAGGCTAATTACGTGCAGCATGAGGCTGCGGCTGCTCCCCAAAAAGCATCCTCCAGCTCCTCAAGCGTCCGCATGAACAGTGCTCCCACAATTTCCCCTAGGAAACCTCAACCACAACCTACCATTTCTCAGTAAAGATACCTTTCCTGTAAATCCGCTGGGAGTGTTCTTTTCCTTGAACTCAGGCTCATCAAACAAGAAATTAAAGAATACGGGATCAGTGAAATCAGACTAGGGTACTATTCGTTATGACTTCTCTTCTCCTTGGCCACTGAATAAATTCTGGTTTATGATAGGCTTTTAAAAATATGAATGTAATTCTAGTTAATTAAATACAAACATAATACATCTCTCTAAAATGACTTTATAAACGAAAGGATTATTCTTGCTGACATCCTCCTGAAACATTTCCATAACTTACCTCCTAACAGAGGACTCTATAAATATTTTGATACTCCCAATTCTTCATGTTGAGACTGTTCCCAAGGAACAGTACGGTCTGTCAGCTGGCTGCAGCACTGCTCCGGGACCAGAGAGCAGAAACCTGCCACAGCAAATTCTGCCCCCAGTGGAACATTCCCAGAGGGAATGTGGCCAGTGGGAAAGAAGCCCACAGTGGCCAGAGGACGGACACCCCCGCTTCTGTTCAGGCAACTGTCTTGGGCAAGGCCATGGAGTGGTTCATGCTCTTGGAAGGCCTTGTTTCTGGAGTCCTACTTCTGCCCTAATTAGGCAGTTATTTGTGGTTTTCTGTTTTTCTTGTCATCTTCCCTTGTATCCCCCTGTACTGTTGAATTTATTACATAAGATGATAGTGCAAAAGCATTGAATTCTCCTCATTTAGTCTTGGTTATTTTTCTTAGATTGTTTTCTCTACCATGATGTGTCTCCATCTCTCCTTGGCTGTCAACACAAAGAAAACCTTTATTGTTAAGTTTTTTTTTTTTTTTCTCCTGGCTTATATTTTTCTAAACACCTTCTCTTTTTCTGAACCTTTTTTTCTAGATACTTTTCAAGGACTTAGATGCTCCAGACTAACATAAAGGCTGACCTCATGGAGAAAGGTTGAAAGAATTCCTAACTTTCCTTTCCCATTATTACAGTCATCTCAGAACAAGTGGTTTAAAAGACATTTGTGGTCTGCTCTTTCTACACAACTGAGGTTGAATGTACAATCCATTATCACCACTTCATACGTATTATCCCCTAATACATATTTACTACTAAAATATTTATCTCTATTACCTCCATCTATCCAATGAATTTAACTTTTCTATATTTCTGTACTCAAAAATAGTCTTCCAATCCTAACTTCCTTACCAGGTTTCTTATAATACACTCAGTACAAAGATGAGTGTTGTAGAATTGAGAGAGTATTTTGAACTCTATTAATTGACTATGAAGTTTCACGTCAAACTAAAGGATTGTACTGTCAGGATTTTATTTCACTGAATTCTCTGTAAAGTTTATCATACTGTATTTTCTAACATAAGACTCCATAAATATTCTCATAACTCTGACTTCTTCATGAAGTAGCCATGGGATAAGTTATTATACTCTCTATATGGCACACCATTCACACTGGTACTAGGCTGGGGTACTGCTGATTTTCCTCAGCTAGTAAGGGCTGTAATGTACTATCAAGACCTTAGAAAAATCAAGAGTAAGACCTATAGCTTCTCAAATATTCCATAGTTCTAAATTTGAAAAGGATATTTTCTCATTTTATAAGTACAATATGCTCATTTGTTATTTTTTTGATGTAAATAGTCATTTATTCACATTCAGTCCCTAAAAATGCTACTCTTTGGGTAAAAAAAGAGATGATTTTCTATGTGCACAACTTGGTGAATATTATTTTTTAGTGTCTTGCTTTTGATAATGATATTTTACAAAGATTTTACACAGTTATTACTTCCTTTGATGGTGAACTCATTGAAATGGACATCCCATTTCATCATCCCATAAGCTCATCATTCCTTAACAGAATTCTAAACTGGAGGGGTTATAAAAGCAAACTGTCTGGTGAAGAAGGATGGAAGTTGCATGATTAATCCAAAGCCACTGAAGGCTGCAATGGTTTCAAGTATGCTGATAGAATTCAGTCCTCTACTGTAGACCGTTCTGTCCCACATCAAGTTTGCCCCACCTCCATGTTTTGAGAGAGTCTACTCCAAACTGATTTTATTAAATAGAACCCATAAAACCTCGAGTTATGCCTACGACTGCAGGGTCAAATATACGTGTCAAGGGATGGCAGCACTTGACCTTTGCCCTCTGAGGCCCAGTGAAAGGGTTCTGGGAACGTGCATGGCTCCCCAGAGACCTGCAGTTTAAATGCAATCTCTCATAGGTCCAGGGGGCAGGGAGGCACACAAAATCCCAGGACACTAAGGTCTTCACTGCTTAAACAGCTTTGGGACAGCAAACAGTTCTTTCCCCAAGTGCCTTGTGACCCTGGCACTCTCCGGACCCCGTCTTAGAAGATTCACCACGGCCAGGGTATACCTGCTTTGTCTTCACTCCTTTGTTTCTGTTATCCTCAGAACGGAAGGAAAGCAATGCAATGGAAAGCAGGGGTAAATTTCTCCACTGCCCTTCATCCTTCCCATAAAGATTATCAGGAAAAAGGGCTTCTCTAAAGCTAGAATCAGAAGGAGAGTAAGTTTTAAAACCCACCCTGTACTCACGTTCATTATTCAATTTGAGGGCACACGACTGAATAAAAGGACAAACTGAAAACGACGGTTACCTTCCCCAGCTCTCCTGGCTCTTGCTATAAACACTGCACATCCCACCATTGTCAGTGGCTCTGTCCTTGTCTGCTTACAATCTAAGTAATGTATTCATCTTTCTTCTGAAAAAGTTGGAATCTAGAGATCAGCCCAAGTATCAAAAAACATCCTAAGATGAATTAAGTAAGAATTTTTTTTTTTTTTTTTAACAATTCCCTTTGGTCGCCCAAGGTCTGTGTGAGCTGTGCACAAAGAAATCAAACACCCTTTGGACAATTCAGCACATCTCCTTTTTCCTTCTGCCAGAAAACACACAGATATTTATAATAAAAATGCACTGTTAGTTTAACTTCTGGTTTCAGTCATTAATACCCAATCATAAAATTTAAGCGTAAATGCCACCCCCTTCCCCAACCCACGGGGAAATTCAAGAATGCATGTTGTCTTTTCAGCAAATACTTCAGCTTTGCCTCAGATGTTTACAAGTGTGATAAACATTTATTCTTTTCTATATCTGCCACTACTGTGAGGTTATTGATCAAATCATACTTGAAAACACTCTGCCAGAGACCATGGAGAAGGATATGTGTTGTTTCTGAAAAGTAATTGCTTCCTTTCCTCTGAGCAATCCATTGTTTAATTCAGGTTTGTTTTAAATCTGATTTCTGTAAAGGTCTCATGCAAGTCACAATTTCTTATAAAACACTCAGGCAATTAAGGATTTATATACCATAACTTTCACTAACATGATTCTCATGGGATGTTGTTTCTGGTTAAGAAATACGATTCTTTCTATATGAGGTATAGAAAAGCTCCATTTTTAAGACTCTTTGCAGGTAATTTTTATAGAATATCACATGCTCTTTTCAACCTCTCATGTGAAATATTAAAAGAAGCTTTAAAAAATAAATTTAAATGCTTACATGGCATGGCAGGCCAAAAAGAAGAGGGTCCTCTTTCTGCAGAGCATCCCGCGGCTTGCGGGAGCCCTGGTTTTTAAGCCCCATTTTACACGGGCTGACAAAGCAGAAGGAAGAAACGAGGCAGTCTTCCCTGTCCCCTCCTGAATAGTTCCAGGCATTTCTAACTTTCTTGGGGGCTCCCTTCCCTACTGGACCAACTGCCTCAAAGCTGAAGGGAAAAATAAAATTTTTACCAGGCGATATCTAATTCTACATGATTTCCCAACCTACCAAGCAGCCTACATGTATTTACATCCTAGCTTATATCTTCTTGGTTGCCTCTACTTGTCCAAACTGCTATAAATTTTATGTTTCCAAATTAGGGAATTTAACCTCTCTGGTAAATGTGGTTATAAGAGAATTTTAACTTTCTTTTTGAAAATTTGATTTTTAAACATTTTCAATCATTTGTGAACTATTTTTAAAAAGTCTCTTTCGAAGCCCAGGAATCCAAGAGGAGAAGCCCTGTGTCTTCTCTAAGTATATACACACAGGAAATCTGATCTTTCCTTTTATACAGGTTCACCTTAAAAACAAACAAACAAAAAGAGTAGCGACCAGCCCTCATGTAGAGTATAGATGCTTGACTGAGACTCTGTTTCTGCTCTTAAGGAGCTGGTAGCCAAACATTTATACTCTGCATGAATACTGGTCACTATCCTTACAAAAAAATTTTTTTTAAAATACATGGTGAATGAATGAAGGGGGATGGGATCACAGTCAGCTTCTTATTCAACACTTCTGGACTCGCTTTAAGTAGTGGGACACGCTGATGCTCCAATCCCTCTGGCAGTCTTCTCAATCCACTGCTCTAATTCTTTGATTTGAAATCATTAAGCCTCGAAAGCAGCAAGAGACTCAGCTACTAAACGTGCATGAATTCCAACTGCCTGCCTTGTGGATCCGAGTCTTTCTACAAAATAGCCTTTCACCGGCAGACCAGGTTCTATCTCCATGATAATGCCATTGAGAAAAAATCCACAGAAACGTGTAGAGACCACACACGCTCAGGCAGCCTATGTTGTACTGAACGTGCGGCTTAGTCTACACAGGACGTAGGGGTCGGGGGACGTCAGAAATCCGAGGCCTCCGAATGGGTTCTAGGAGTTCTCACGAACCCTCAAGTGGAAGAACTCGGTAATGCTTTCTGGTATAAAAGACTACATTTGAGGAGTTTGGAGTGAATTACTGGGGTTGGGGGATAAAGGAAGAGGAAAACTATGAGTTGAAGAACTAGGCATGGCTCAGAGCAGACAACGATGGGCATGACTTCGAAGGAAGCTGTAATTTCACTTAATCCCAGTGGTACCTACTGTAGACAGGCGGAGTGACGCTTAGAATATTCTTTTCGTGTACAGTGGATCTAGTTCCAGTAGGAAGCAGTTCTGGCTTGAATCAGTCAGATTTTTTCCCAAAGAAATGAACATTATACATTCTGTAATCACCCGCCCCATGCTCAAAATAAAAAGTCAACAATTTTATACCCTTAAACTTGTTTTTGTCAGGGAATAACCATTTTGAAGAGAAACTCAGGCTGAGTTCAAGTAAAATGTGTGTTTCTGAGGAAACTGGCAGGATTTTACCAAAGGCAGGTTTCCCATGGTCCTCCTCTGTCTTCATTTATCCTACAGCTATAACTGTAGGCAGATACTAAGCACACAGGTCACTGCCTTCAGAATTTAGTATCCTTAGCATTATACCAGCCTCCGAAAATCCAGAAGCCTGAATTTCAAAAGGAAGTTTCTTTTGTCTCTCATACTCTAGCTTAAATGATTTCAACAGATTATTTGATGAATAGCTTTAAAAAACCTAACTTGCTTTAGTAGTTTAAATTCTAATACTTTGAGAATTTAATTCATCTGAGTAATATGACATTGCTTCCTGACATAATTTTTGAATGAATTAATAAACTGCTAGCTATCTTCCTAAAAATTTAATACTGTCTAAGCATGGTCAGTTTAGTAAAACCCTCTCTTACAATCCTGAAGCCTAGAGCTTTGTGGATGCTGGAGTGAAGACAGGCTATGCTACTATGAGATGTGAAAGATTTAATGTGTGCCAGAGTAGCATGCAATTGGATTTTTTATTTTTTTAAATAATGGTCACTATGGGGTATGGTTCATGGAGAGGCTACCAACACAGCATGCTGAAAACCTTGCTACACTTGATTTTAAAATACACAGAACCGATTAAACAATGTGCTTGTGAATGTAAACGCACTCAGCCAGTGTCATGAGAGTTTCAAATTAAATTATTCAAGGAAAACTTTAGGAAGGAAAATGCAAAAGAGAAAAAAAAATTCCCAGGACATTGTGAATAAATCCCTATTCTTAAGAACATGAGAAACTACATTGAGTAGTCAAAAATTAACAGAATAATTGAAAATTAAGGAACTGAGAAGTGCTATAAGCATAGCAAAAGCCATGAGTTTCCAAGGATTTCCATTTACTTCAACAGAGTCTCATGTGGAGAGCGCAACGAAATGCCCTGCAAATAGTCATGGACGAGACATCGCACCGGATCCATTTTAATCAACAAAAATATAAAGTAAGTGACACACTAGCAAGGAAGAGTCTGTTTCCCCAAGCAACTACCACACAGTTGACTGACAACAGTTTATTTGCCTGATCACTGCGAAGTATGTATCCAGTAATCTGAGGATCATCCTGGGAGATGACTGATCCCTTTACAGGAAAATACCATCCCTGTGAAAGGGTTTCCTATAAATGAGGGTGAACAGAAAGACACACAACCCCCCGCATCTCACCATCTTCCCTAGACAGAAGCTCCTTTTGACAGCCTGAACAAAAGTGCTTTGCTAACACACTTAAAATGGAGCATTTTTACAGAGTTAAAAGCTGAGAGGGCCCATCCAGGGAGACAGAGGCAAATTAGATACAATTTCTGCATTTCTTTTGATACAAATTCAATTTTTTAAGAGCCTTTGCCCTAGACACGACGTCACATTTTTTACGATAATAAAAATTTAAAATCACAGTATGTGGCTTCACAGAGTGGTCAGCAAGTTTACTATTTTTCCAGGCAGCCCCATCTCATTATAGCAAATGGCATCGTTCCAAAAGAAAATAAAAGAAAAAATTAAATTGATTACTATGTCAACCTTGGCATCCATCTGCCAAACTGTTCTTTGATAAGAGCTAGGTATAAGGTAGAAACTTGAGAAAAACTGTTTTCTTTTCTGAATTCCAAAGTCTTGTTATCAGATACAGTTTCTTAAACTCACAGATACATATTTAAATGATCTGAGTATTTCCAACATAACTCAAGAAGCTTTTCTACTTTCCTTCTTAGGAAGTCAATTTATTAGCTTACCAAGTGCCTCCTTTTCCTCCCAAAGTACTCTATTTCATTCAACCTATTTGTCACGTATGTGAAAATAGATGTAATATGTGGTCACCACAACACAGATTGGAGTTTGGGTGGTACAATTTTATGAAGCACTAGGTCATTACAGCAGTGAGTTAGCCTGCACTGTGGACCAGCTTGAAGTATGCGTGAATTACAGCCATTGTAACACCAGCTTATGGTTTAACGGCTTCTCTCATTCAAGATCCAATATATATACACATATATGTATGTGTATGTATAACTGAATCACTTGGCTCTACACATGAAACTAACATTGTAAATGGACTACACGTCAATAAAAAACAAGAATTGTAAAAAAAAAAAAAATCCATATAAAGGGCAAATAACTACCAGAGTTGGGACATGCCTCTTCTTTTTTTCCCCCTATTTTTTAAATTGAAGTAGTCAGTTTATATACTGTTGTGTCAATTTCTGGTGTACAGCATAATGTACACCAGACTGTACAGTTTCAGTCATACATCTACATATATATATTGCTTTTCATATTCTTTTTCATTATAGGTTACTACAAGATATTGAATACAGTTCCCTGTGCTCTACAGTATAAGCTTGCTGTTTATCTATTTTATATATAGTAGTATCTGCACATCTCGAACTCCCAGTTTATCCCTTTCCACCCCCTGGGACATGCCTCTTAATGAAAAATTCACACAAATGCATGCTATAGCAGGTTTCCTTGACCACTGTATCCCTCAACTCCTAGTTTAGCGGAATATTTCGGGATGGGTCAGAGTGGCCTTCAGAAGTCACAGGGCAGGGCTGGGCTGGGCTGGGGAATACAACGCAACAGGACAAGTCTGACCCACCAGCCCTCATTTGACTA
Organism: Camelus bactrianus; assembly: GCF_048773025.1. NCBI lineage: Eukaryota > Metazoa > Chordata > Mammalia > Artiodactyla > Camelidae > Camelus > Camelus bactrianus. The sequence goes on along the minus strand of NC_133568.1, from coordinate 16,373,882 downwards.
TGTTTGCATTAATTACATTGTTTTTCAAAATAATTACTACCTATTACTTGGAACAGTTTGCATTAGCATCATATGTTCCATTGGCCCTAACCATAAAAATTTTACTTCATACTCCTAATTAAGATCTTTACAGAGTTAACTACTAATTAGTATGCTCAGTATTGTTAGAAACGTTATTATTTCCTACTTTTGGACAAAACTCAAGCTTTAATTTAAACTTCAAAGTTAGCATAAGAAAATTCACTCCTTTGGGAATAATCCCTGTAAATAAAGGCCCCACAAAATTCCACATTTGTCTTGATACTGGTTCCATCATTTCTGAGATACCTTAGTTCGTGAAGAAACATTCCACATAGACAACCTCATCCTTATCAAGATATTATACAGTTTCTTCCCACAGACACATTTACGAAGTGCTTAGCTGCTGTGACCTGTTGCTAGTTACATAAAGAAGGCAGGCACCCAGCTCCCCAGCTCTAAAGCACGCACATAAATGCATTCTGCTACTGACACATGTCTAGCTCGGGAAGGATTCTTAAGTGAAAGGAGTGATTCAGAAGACCAGCTGCTTGAATCAAGATAGGTAAGGAAAAGGGAAGCTGTTATTTGATTAGCTGAATTATTCTTTTTCATTATGAGTGCTTTATAAAATTAAACAGCATGGACTTGAGGTTACTTTACACTGAGCAGGCCTAGTGTCTTCAATTTTAATTGATTAATATGATTAATTAGGAGAAGAAATAGAGAATGTTAAAAATCCGGTGAAATATATTTATAACATAAATAGTAATATAGTTTGAAAGGCATGAATAGTTGGAACATTTTATTAAGTTACACATGAATCCATAATGAGAAACTGAACTGAAAGATGTGGATCCTCTCTGTTCACTAGTATTTTGTTCTACTTAGAGATCTCTGGGATCACATTTTAAAGCAGGGTATTGGTATTCAGATTTTGAATAACATCTTGAGCTGCTGCTAATACACTACATTTAAAGGTATAGACCACACTTAGAGGAATAAGATACTGAGAGTTCAACAGAAACAGATTTCTTTTTCTTTCTCAGCCTGTAATGACTCATGCTTCTACCCACGTCTGCAGACTGTTCACAGGCTCACTGTGGTCCACAAACCTGTTTTGTTTGGTCCACAGGACATCTAAAATTTTTAGAGTCCCCCCCTACCCGCCCTCCATCGAGACTGGTACTCTCCACTTTACCATGGTCCCTCACCTCCCTCGAGATTAACTCATCTCTCATTTGACCAGTTTCTCTTCCACTATTTATAAAATAAAGGAGGACGGCAAGTGTAGCAGGTGAGAGGTAGTCCAATTTTCATATGCTGTATCCAAAGCTAAGAAAGGCACGTGCCATGAATTTACTCTCAGGAGAACAGGAGGGGGGCAACAGGACTTCTGGACGAGAACTGAACTGAGTATGAATCATCTAGTCCCCAGCAATACTGTCTGGTGTGCTATGGGGTGGTAAGTGATTGCTGGATTTAGAACAAGTGAGGATAGTACTTAATTGAAGGAGGGAGATGGTATACCTGGGGTGAAAAGGCAGGTAAGTCCTAAGTGAGAAAATAGCATGTGCAAAAGTCCTGGGGTATGAGGGAGAAAAGGAGACATAAGAGTGAGTGTGGCCTGAGCACAGAGAATGCAGGGGAGCCTGGTGAGAGATGATGCTGGAGCATCAGAAGAAGTTTAAAGCAGAGTAACTCTAAGTAAATTTTATCTCATAAGTATTATTAGTAATGATATTAATATTTATATTATTCAAGTAGTTATATTTATTTGCACTGAAGATTATTATGGACAATTTTAACACACACAGCAGTAGATAGAACAGCACAATGGTACAACTCACCCAGCTTTCACAATTATCAATTCAAGGTAAACTTTGCTTCATCCAGACCCATCTTTATGCCCTCTTTCCATATAGCTTTGAAGAAAATCCTAGAAATCATGATTTTATCTGTAGGATATTTTATTTTAAAGTAACTCCTGGCTACTGTTTAAAAAAAAAAAACTTGTATAAAATTAAATGTAAAGGTGCTGGAGTAGGGCGACTCTGACCAGAAAGCTTGAAGAAAGAAAGGATTTCTACATGTGCTTTTGGTCCACAGACCAGCCCCTTCTGCCACCAGCAGGAGGAGAAAAGATTGCTTTGTCTCTAGACTATGGTGGCAGCAGCTTCCATTGCTTCACACCTAAGGACCTCAGGTAGAACTTTGTTTCAAATACAGTTTTATTTGTCATGAATCACAATGCAGTTCACGTCATGAAAGGGGATTCCCTGGGTCCCTCCCTGGTTCCTGTGCCCTTTGGTTTCAAGGATTTAATATCATATATTATGCTTTCACATTTGGGCAGTTTTGTTTACAGTTTTCTGCTTGCAATATTATAATCTTATTAAAGAACCAAATTAATACAAATCCAAAATAGCAAAAGAAATGTTCATTATTACCCAATGCTTTAAGGAATGTTTATTTTCCACTTAAAGACAGATTAATTTTATGTGTTCCTGTCTGCTCATTTACAGGCTGGGGTTTAGTAAATAATTTAGCTTAAAATTCAAAGGTTGTTTTAAGAATGAACAAACTGGGCCCTGTAAGTGATGAAGGTTGGACTCATCAATACAGCAGTCAAAGTTTAAATGATATTCTAGAACTTTTAAAAATAGGAACTCTATCTATAAGATTTAAGGAGGAGGGTATAGCTAACATGGTACAGTGTGTGCTTAGCATGCATGAGGTCCTGGATTCAATTCCCAGTACCGCCCCTAAAAATAAGTAAACCTAATTACCTCCCTCCTCCTCCACCAAAAAAAAAAAAAAAAAAAAAAATTAAAAGGCAAGCTTGGGTACTATACTTATTAAGAAAAACTTATTTTCTTCTTATGAGATAAATAAAACTACATTTTACAATAAAGTATTGTAAGTCATTTAATAAACAGGCACTAAAAATTCCAGCATTTTTGGTTGATACAAATTCTTCCTAAAAAGAATGTGTCACTTTGCTGGGAAAGTTATCATTTTAATTTTATAAGCAGATTAATAGTTTTAACCCACGTCAAACACCTAACTAGTGGAGAGGAACTTCTGAAAATTGAATACTAATTAGAGAAAGAATTCTACCAAGAAAAATGTTAGGTCTTCATAAAACTAAGATTTTTTTCAGTTATTTAAATGTTAAAAATTTTAAAAGGCCATAATAGATTAATTACTCAGAAAATATTCTTTTACGCCACAATTCTTAGTAATTTTAGAAGAAGCTCAAGAAAGATTAACTTCTGGGGATTTTTTTTTTCTTTAGAACTAGGCTATCCAATATATTAGCCATTAGCCAAATGAAGCTATTTTAAATTTAAATTAATTAAAATGAAACTAAATTAAAAATTCAATTTCTCAGTCTCATTAATCATATGTGGCTAGTGGCTACCATACTGGACAACGTAGATACTGAACATTTCCTTCATATCAGAAAGTTCTAGTGAATGGTTTTGTTTTAGAATGTGATTAACTTAAATTCACACTGGAAATATTCAAAAGTTAGCCATGGTATTTTCATTATTTCCTTTTTTTAAAAAACAACAATTTATACACACACATATATACACATATTCTTGAGAAGATCTATCAGCTAAAAGGTGGTCTCTTTTTCTTCTTAATCATCAGGTCAAAACTCCTGTAGATAATTCCATTTTTCCTTTTAAATACCAAATTAGAGCCTATATTAAAAAAAAATCATTCTTCCCATAAGAAGAAATCTGAACTAAAATATAGTTATAAAACTAATATTTCCCCTCCCCCTGCATCGATCTGTTTTTAACTGTGATAGTTACTCGTGATAAGCTACAAGGGATTTTCCAAACCTTTAAGTCCAACGAATATTTCCTATCTTACTTTCAACTATTTAATATCTTTCCTGTGCATGAAAGCACACACATGCATCTTCTGAGTTTACAAGAATCCCTAATCTTTTCCCATTCATTGGTGTGGGATCCACTAACTGCTACAAAATGATAACAAAAAATATATTTACTTTCCACGAGACTTTTCTTCTCAGGAAACTTCACCTTTTAAAAAAAAGTAAATCTATATTTTGTTCAAAGGTGAACTTGGCAAGTCAACTGACAATATGGAAACAATTAAATAGACGCTTATGGGTTCACATTTTGGTTTAGAAGTCTGAGATCTGAAGCAGTAATTTTATAAAATCAAGAATTTGGAGGGGTGAGAAGGTGGGAAGTCCACGTTTCCCCCGCCCCAGTAGTGCATAGGCAGCAGCAGTCTCAATGAGCGGCAACCTGCCATGTTTATCATGAGATAATCACCCCCCGAGAGGTTTAGAAGCACTCAGCTGAACCTTGTGCCGCACAGCACACTTGGGGTGTCATTATCTCATGATAACCATACTCCCTGTCAAGCCTTATTGCTTAATTAGGGGTTACGAAGGTGATAAGACTAAAAGAAATCGGATGAACAGTACCTAAGATGAATGATACCTTAATCAACTTAAACCCGGTGGCTGAAGGAAGCTTGATGAACAAACACAGCGAGTTAACGCATTATTTTTAGAGAAATCTGTTAATAATAAATGAGGAGAAACCCAGCCTGGGTTCACAGATTATTTGAGCTGCATTTGCCAGGAGACAGGATGTTTATGATCAATAATTTAAATTGTGTTTTCATGCAATATGTAAAATATTCAAGAAATGAATGTTAACATGAAATTTAACTCTGACCTTAGATACCCAGTGATTCATCCTAATCCAAACACAGAATTGAGGTATGAAGTCTACAAGGGCATCGATCATTAACACCCATGCTGTGTAAGATCTTAACAAACTAACCTGAAACCAAAGAGGAAAAATAATGTGATATGCCCCTTCCTATTTTTTTTCCAACTAGAGCTTAAACTAATCAAACACAGGAAAAACAAAAATCATAGCACCAAGTGCTCTAAAAACCCATGTCCAAATATTTAACTTTAGTTCTTTTGTTCTATTTTTATATATGATTGCCATCTTTGTGGATAGAATATAGCTCCAAATACAGTACACTTGAAGCTGCTTTCCAATTCACTGCAAAACATCAATTACCTTTATCAAATAACAGTATCTCATCTCAGTCCATTATCAAGATGGAGTCTTATTTTAGCTGGACTGCAGCCCTATCTGTATACCAGGGCTGGCCGCAGTGGCAGAGCGTGAGTGAAAGGCTGTGAAATAATCAATAATAATCATCAAATTGTGGTTGAAAGGTTGTGAGGATGGAAGTTTTTGATGAAACCTCACCTTTTTTTAGGGGGCAGGGAGGGCAGATGATAAGGCTTAATGTTTGCTGTACCTGGTAAGTACGCCTCGGTTAGAGGAAGACTTGCGTACACTTTAAAGTGGTTCTGAATGTCCAAAGACACACTGAAATACTTAAGCTTAAGTGGAACACAAACCTCATGCTTTCAAAAACCATCAGGTGGGAGGGCTTAAAGCCACTGCAGCCAGGGTCTATTGTAAACTGGATACCTGACTCCTACAAGGAGCATTCAAACTTGACAGACTGTGGGAGTTAAACCCACATAAGTAAAAGTTGGCTCTGAAAGAACAATGTTTGCATAACAATGGGTCAGCTGTACCCTGTTATTTGCCCCTGAGGTGAGTGAAATGTTGCCCAAGTCTGTGTACCTAGATCTGAAAAGGATTCATGGCATCTGTTCTCATCATGTGTCCTAGAAGCTCCTGACTTGTGGTGTGCAGATTCACGGAGAATTCATTTTTTTTTATTCAAAAGAACAACACTAATTTGGTGGAATGAGAGGTAAATGCCTTTCCTCTGATTTTTCTGTCACTGGGTTCTATTTACATCAACTAGACATAAACCTGAAGTAAATCAGCTGGGAAGCAACTAGACTCCAAGCAGAAACAACTGTTTCTGGGGGTTATGTGCTGATCTGTCATACAGAGACAGTCTACCAAGGCTACGTACGCACTATACCCCGACCTATCAAAAAAAACACTTGCTAAGAACTTTCATTTAAAAATTCTTACTTTGTGACTGATATTTTTAAAAGCATTCAATTAAAAAAACTCTACATTCCTAAAACATAAAACTTCCCCACCAAGATTTGCTAAAACAAGAACTAAATCCATCAACCAACACAAATAATTCCAAGATGTTAAAAAAAATTAAACGGCAAAGCTCACTAATATGAACTGATACAAACGTATAACATTTTCCAGTGGTTAAACTACTAATAATTTGAACATATCGTTATAGGTGTTACATCGGACATTTTTGAAACAGATTCTAGAGTTCAAGGAATTCATAATGTTGGACACATACTAATAAAGAGAAATTAGCTTTAATATAATTCTGAAAATCTGAATTTATTGAAATAAGTTTGTTAAAGAAGTCTGTTCTAATTAAAACATTCTTCAGTTAAACAACTTTGATAAAAAGTAACCATCAATATTAATGGAACCTGCAACTCTTCCTTTGACTTAACTTTTTTTAGAAAAATGTCCAGATACTTCAGGCAAGAAAAGACTAACTGCTCTCTATTGAGCTATATTACTGTTTATACTAGTAATAGACTTAACAGTGGGTTAAAATATTTAAAGTATCTTTAAGAAGCATGTGCATTTTACTCTCTCTGTACCAACAGATTCAAAGTCTATTTCTCAAGATATCTGAGCTCTTTGTGAAACACTACACTATCAATCAACACAGGGTACCAAGGAATTACCAATGCTGATTGTGGACTAGGAAATACATGGGAAATAAAAATGAAAATAGTCTGATATTAAAATATATGAAGCCTCCAATGTAGAACAAAAAAAGATACATGCTCAAACAAAATCAGTCACAACTTAAATAGAAAAAAAAAAGTCTTCCAAGATGACTAAGAAGAAATATTTCATGTGATTTCTTATAACTTGAGACACTATCAGAGTTAAAATGTCTAAAGGAAGACATTTTCACAATAGCAAATTAGAAATACATAAATTAAATACAATCAGGAACCTCAAAAAACCGTCATGCACTGTAGTAATAAATCATAGCATCATACTTATGTTTCAAAGCTTACTTTTGAAATTGAATATTATAGCAACATGTCAAGTCTAATAATGTTAACACAGAATATTCTTTTCACTAGCCCTATGTTTTAAAATTAATTTTGTACTAATAATGCAAAATTTCATGTTAATATATGCAAAGCTAGTATTGGTTTTAAGACAATAAAAATGTAATAGTATGTGTGGCATCTTGTTATAGAGGTAGCTATTAAAGCCACACAAAACAGAATCCTAAAATTGCCAGAACACTTTACCCCACAGAAAATAAATGTTCTCTAGAAACATTGTGGTGTTCTTAGGCTAAACCAGTTGGCTCTCAGAGCTGAGGAGGAGTAAGATGGTATGTTTTATTATGAGTGTCATGGAGACAGTGTGAAAAACCAAGAGCCACAGGCAGTCAGCAGCAATGGGTCAATGGTGCTCCCAGAGACACTGTGCAGATAATCAAGAAGGCCCGAGGTTCTCTCTGCACTGCACACAGCTGAAGGGCAAATCAATGCAGCCTGGGGAAGGGCACTGCCCTGCTCCACTTCCCACAACACACTATGGCTACTCCAGGACCACCCCCTAACCCCACAATGGAAATGAAGCAAACTTGCTGGACAACTAACAATCAACTGATCTTTAATGTAATCACAAATTCACCCTTCAAATAAGCTTCCTCAAAATCTAAACCAAGTTCAATATGAAGTCTGCCTGAAAATGAAACTAGAGCAAAGAAAGAAAATGCTACCTAAACAGGGGCCAGGATGGAATCACTTAAATAGAAAAAGGGCAAACCTGATCTTATGGGTTCTTTCAGATTATACTCCTAAAATTAAAGTTTAACCAAAATTGTTGTGAATAAAAAAATTCTATAACAGGAGGCTTTTTTTTTTTTCTGGTCTAATATTGATAATGCTTAAGCAGCATTATCAGTTAAAGAGTTTTAAACAAGAAGTAAAACCATACTAATTTTAGGAAATTGTAAATTATATTTGAATTACTTTGTTTTCAAAACTGGAACATAACATTTTAATACATTCTACTGGTTATGAAGGCAATATTTTGTCAACAGTTTTTGTATCCGACATCTTGTTAAATATACGATGCTAATATTTCACGTTTTTCAGTAAAAATTTATGGGTAGGAATATGTTGATTTATTATTTCTCAAGAAAAAGGTGATTCATCACATCCATCATTCTGTTAATTATTAGGTGTTCTTTCTAAGTTACTATGTAAAGCCATCTTTCTTGAAACGTGAAGAAAATGTGCTAGAAGAAAAAGAATAGTGGCAAACATTTTAAGGTTTCTTTCTTATCTTTCACAATTCAAGTTTCCTTTTTCTCCTAAGCAGACAAAATAACATCTTTAAGCATTAAACTAGCACCAACTCCAGCATGAAATACTGTAAACATTCCTTCATAATAATACATAATATTACAGGAAGGATTGCAGTATGTTCCTATTGTTAGAATATCAAAAGAATATTAAAAAAGAAAAAACTACAATTGTGTAAAATGGCTTGCAATTGAATTTAGGGAACAAAGCATTGATTCCTCTTATAAGATTTTAAAAGAATGCTGTCTATTTGTTCAGTCTATTGATAAAGAGATTTCCTTGTTTCTCTTTTATTCACTGACAATTATGTATAGATATTGAGGGAAATAGTATTATATTGTTTAGTAAAGTGTTACCATAAGAATGTACCAAAATTAATATTATTCTGGGGACACATTTTTTTTAACTAGAAAGAATATGAATTCAAAAACAACAATTCCTTTGTTGGTGCTTACTATGTTTTACCGCTAGGAGTCTGACAGGGAGTTTGTGTGTGTGTTTATTGAAATCTGATGTCTGTAAAGTAAACTTGGATTTCAGCAAGGGGAGAAACTGAGTATAAACTGTCTACTCTGAACTCTAAATTTATGCCTAGCAGGCTGGTACAATGTGCTTAAAAGCAGGTTTCCATTTTTGAAAAGTTATATTATCTAGTCACCATGACAACAAAATTGAAGTTCTGTAGTAAGCCTTAGAAAAATACCTACCTTTAAAAAAGAAAAGTCAGCTTCTTAAAGTAGAATCTTTATATTTATTTCATTAAAACACTAATCTTATAGAAATAATCTAAAGAGTAATTAGGGAAAAACAGAAACTGTTTCATCATCAAATAAGATGATTCAGACTCAGATACCACTGATGATGGGAAATCTGAAATGAGAGACAATGATACCAGCAGTCTTTAAAAAAGCAGTTTTCCTGTGGGATCCTCCGTTGTCCCTTCACATCTACCTATTATTAGAGAATCTGTGTTGACCTATTTAGTTTTAGACCTTCCACCTCTTTGTCAAATCTGGTTGAGATCAGCTTGCCTAAGTCGGCTGTTGTCCAGTGACCGAGTGTGTGACATGACAGCTGGCTGATTTGCATATTTCTCTCTTATTGGCTGAGGAAACCACCCAGGCAGCAAAACACTCAGAGACAGACAAAGATTTTAGATGCTTGCTCATTCTGAAAACTTGGAACATCTCTTATGTGCTTAGAGAGTGTCTATACGACCCCAGATGCTATACATTAGGATAGTGCTTCTCCCCACCTAACATGGGTAGAAGTGGAGAATAATTTTAAATGTACTCCTATGGACACAATGCTAGCAGATTAAAAACCCCTCAATTCTAATTGTGTTTAGAGGCTTTGGTGTTTGGCGGGATTTTTTTTTAAAGTCCCATAACCACATGATCAATCCAGGTGATTTAAAATCAATGCCAAAGCCAGACAAAGGCTGTTGTAAACAGCTCTCTACTTGCTTTCTAGAAAAGGTGAAAAATCAGAGTGAAGCTTTTTCTTCAGTGAAATGGCTAAACCGTAGGAAAAGAGCTCAAGCCCATGAGGTTACCTGCATTTCCTTGATGGAAATTCAGAAATGCAAACTGAACCGACCTTACTCTTGTCCGGAGAAAATTAAGAGAAAGCTAATCAAAACTGATACCTCCCTCTTGGTAACATGAAAAGAATGCTTTGGCCATGATATAGTTGTATCAAATATAAATACATTTGGTAAATCAAATCTATATGATACACAGATAGCCAAATAATGCTCCACTCTTGGCCAAAAAAAAAAAAGCCTTTAATCCTAGAAGTACAGGATGATTGTTGAGTAATTTCATTTAAGAATACTTAGAAGCTGAGTGCTTCTGAAATTCAACAAATTTTCAAGTAATACCTGTTTTTGAAATCCCTGAACAAATGACTCTTAATAAAGTCACGTATGAAGGCACTGCTCTTCGCCTTAGTCTGCGATTTCAAAGGTCTGTCTTAATGATCCTTTCCTTCATCCAATTAGCACAGATGTAATGCCTCTTGAATTCTCTGGGTTGGCACTGAATTAATATTCAAATGGTTCAGAATAATAGTGTTAACATACATCAGCACACAGACAACATGCAGGAGTATTTTCCTCATGGCCAATCCCAAACAGTACCTTGCGTGTCTGTTTTAAACCCTTTCCCACGGTTAAATGTTTTACTTTGGTAAACTCGGAGTCAGGTGTTCACTTTCAGGGGTTACATAACCTGTGGCTTATTTTAAAATATATATCTTAAAAAGCAAAACTCTGCTGATGTCACATTCACTCCTAGCCACCTCTTGTCTCATTTTTTCCAGAAGCTTCTTGAAGGAGTCATCCACACAAGTCTGCCTGTTCCACTGCTGCCAGGCTTCCACCCCCACCACTGTACCCACCTGCTTCTTCAGAGCCACCCAGAACCTTCTGCTGCCAAATCTGATGCCTCCTCTTAATTTTCATCTTACTTGATCTTTCAGCAGCATTTTACCCGTGAGACACTCTCCCTTTCTGTACCACAATCTTCTGATTTTCTTCTTGCCTGCAAACCATTCATTCTCTTGCTTTTCCAGACGCATCCCTTCCATCTCATCTCTAATGTGGATCTCCAGAGCCAAGCATGGAGTTACATATTTGACAGCGCCACATGAATGTTTACCAGGCATCTCAAAGTTAACATCGAAAGCCGAGCGATTAGTTTTCTGCCACCCTTACTCCACGAATCTGCTCCTCTTGCTCACTCCCGAAACCTGAGAATCATCCTTCGCACCTCACTCGCTCAGTAACCGCACTGCATTCACCACAAGTTCAACTTTATCTTCAAATTCATCTCAAATCGGTCCATTTCTCTCCATAGTAACTGTCCCTACACCCGTCTAGACTGTTGTCATCTCTAGTCTGGAATCCTTCTGGAACAGCCCTGTAACTGGCCTTTCCATTTCCACTGTGGTCTTCCTTCAATCCGTTCCCCACAGATCAAGTCACTTGTTTAGAACCCTTAATAGTTTCCCACTGCATTTAGAATAATATCAAAATTCCTCATCATGACTCAGGGACCTCTGTGACGGAGCTCCAGCCCACCTCCCCAGTCGTGTCTCTTGTTGCTCTGCTATAAAATCTCCTTGGTGCATAATTTCTCTCAGTATGTCATTAAGGACATATTGATAAACTAAATGCTCAGGATTTTCCTTAAATATGGAAGCATCTCACATCCTGGACATGTCACTGGACGCACAACTTGGAAAAGCAAAGCAGCTAAAAATGTTCTTCTAAGTATGTCTCTGGAGGAAGCCTCATTTCCTTATAATCATTAAATAGAAATACATTATTCCAGTAGTGAGTAGCACCAACATAGTAGCTGGTACACAGCAAATACTTAATAGTTGTTAAATGAATAAACGATTTGAATGGATGCTGGAGCAAGAGAAAAGGCCCTACTGTATTGAGAGACATCCAGAGACAGAGGAGTCCTGAACTGTCTGTTGTATCTGAGTAGCTGGAGAAAACTGCCAGTTGGGGACAGAGCTGTAAAGGGTTAACGAGATCTTGGTGACCTCTGTAAGCACGGGTTTCTGTTAGTGATTTTATCTGGTAGAGGCTCCCCCTGTTGTAACTTGAAGAACAGAAAAGTTACTAGAAAGGGGTCCGTGGTTGAAGAGGAGGCTAGACATGGACCCAACAGTCGTTGTCTAACGCTCTGTCAGGTGGGCTGGGATAACGTAACATAATGCAACATGAGTGTCTAGGTATTCTGTCCTCAACTCAGTTCAGGGTGGTCAAAATTTCTGCATAGCAAGGAGTAACTAAAACCTCACAAACTAAAATTTTATGATTTTATGCAATATTTCAAAGCAAATCTAGGAATGTACAGACTATGGTTACAAGTATCTATAAATAGTTATACATGTAAGTAATGGATAAACATAAGGTCTTTGTGGGGGTGGGGATTTCCCCTCTAAAGCTTTCCTTAATGTTGCTTTGCTCAATGGTAACACCTCCCACCCACCCAAATCACGTTTCTCTCATCCTAAGGCTCCATTTCAGTCTGTATGATTCTAGATCTAATGCAAGCTATTTTTCCTTATTTCAAAATTGTTTAATTTTATAGTCCATGGGGACTTAAAATGTCATTTCACAATAATTCAAACACTGGTTTTTCCTCCTCTAATCTGTTATTTTGTTTGGTAAACCAGAGTTTCTCAACTCCAGTCTGCCTTAGCGTAATCTGGAGGCACTTTATGAGAACGTAAATATCCGAGTTCTTGCCTCAGAGATTCTAATTCAAAAGGCCTGAGGTAGCAGAAATTTAGTTTCAAATTTCCTGCATGATTCTGATGTGTCAGCTGGCTTGGAAAGAACAATGCTAAATGACAACACCCAGTGAATGTACAAAAAACGAACTCCCAGACAGATGGAAACGCCCATGGAGAACCAAACACATATGCATCACCCTACAAAGGACACTGGCTTTGTATTACAATTAACGATTATTTCTCCTTGTATGAATTCTGCAATTCATTTCAAAAGCCCTTTCACATATCCTTCTGTAAAGCACCTCATCTTTCTGGCCTCACTTTGCTTTTTTGCAAAAATGAGCATGTTGAACTAAATTACTTTTTTCAGCCTAAAAAAATTATGCATGTCTCATAAATAGTATGTACTCAGTAAATGTTTGTGGAAAGAATGAATGCACGGCTTCCTCGCAAAAACCACGCAAAGTGTATCGGGGTGGAATTAACAGGTTTTGGAAAAGTAATCTTCTACCTGGTAAACTGAGACTCAGAGAAGTCAAGTAACAAAATTAGTAATTGGGGCTAAGACTAAATTTTCTGACTCCTCATTTGGTGATCTTTTGCTCAGCATTCTTGCGGAAGTCTTCCGACTGGACTGTGTTGGGTGAAGGACAGTCCACCTGCTGTGTTCTGTATTCACACGACTACCGATGAATGACAAACTGCTGTGCGTGTATAATGGCGTGTAAGTTGTTACCTTCTTCTTTAACCTCTGTCTACAGGAGAGGCAGTAATTCCAGAGACCTGATACACATGTCTACAGGTAATAAATCTGTGTGAGTTATAGCTGTATCCTCGCAGATTTACAACTATAAGTTTCAATTCATCTCTGGCAACACATTTACATAAATTACAGCAACACAGTAACAATGCCATACGCTGGATGTTCACCCAGAGAAATTTAAGAGGCTTCCGGGAGCTGGCTTTCTGACTGCTACGAAGGGCCGCTCTCAGCACATATGAGAAAGCAGCATTGAACTTGGTGTGGTGGGCATTCCATAGACGTTCTCCTACTCCTGACAGTCCTTTGAGAGGAAACTATGTTTTCAATGCCTTTCACTGCAGTAACGAATAATCTGGATTAAGATGTAACTTTAGGGCACAGCAGAATTACTTCAGCAGTTAAAAGGAATAAATGCAAATTATTTGTAAGCACCTACTCTGTCTTCAAGCGTGGCTGCTTAACAGCTCCTTCTGAAGCAGGGGCACAAGTCCAGTGAAACAGGTCAGGGAGAGGGACAGTGTGAGGTCACCAAGGGCAATCCTCTCCCACTAGTGCAAGGAAGCGGGGTGGCCGTTGGCCTTGGACGAGACATGGGAAGCGAAAAGAGGCAGATCACCTGAGGCTTCTCATGTACTTTCCCATTCCAGCTCACTCTTTCTGTACCAAAAAAGGGAAAGCTGATTCTTTTAAAGCAATTTACTACTGGTCGTCTTTGTTTTAACAGATTTCCAGATTTTTGTTCTCAGACCAAAACAAAAGGCACTTTCAAATTCAGGAACTCAAAACTGGATTGTCCTAGAAAGACCACTATCAATCAACCCCCCACTACCATTTACTGAGCACTGAGAATGCCACAGTCAGGAAACTCTATGTTGGCTCAATGAATCTTGAAGAGAGCCTAGAATTATGCCCATTTTACAGGAGAGGAAAGTGAGGGCTAGTAACTGTTCAAAGTTGCAAAGACAGTAGGTAGAAGTGTTGTGTCCCCAAATCCAGATCTGCTCCAAAATCTCTGCCATCAACCTACTCTCCTATTTATCACATCTTACGACACTCCAGGGGCGATGTCACCAAATTCCCCCGGGGCGGCAGTGTTGGTTGGCTTCCTCTGGCCAGTCTAGGGAAGGTGACAACTTTCTGTCTCAGGAGTGAACTTCAATTAGTCAGTCATGATAATTCCATTCTCTTTGCCAGCAACCGGTTTAAAAAATGGGTATGTGGTACAATTTTGGTCAATTGAGACCTGGGGACAGGCTTTCTTAGAGGGTCTATTTGCTTTAAAAACTTCTCCTTTCTGTCACTGGATGGTATCTTATGCACAGGTCACTGGCTCTGTGGCAGCATCCTGTATCCTGAGGTGGTCCAGTCTAGGAGATCAACACATTGAATATAGTGAAAGAGAGGGGAAAACTGGGGTCCTTCACGATAATGCTGAGCTGGCCCCTTCATCAGTTACCTGAAGATGTTTTATTATGTGAAATAATAAATTCTTTAATTGAAAGTCTCTTCTGCGGCTTCTATTATTTTGCAGATGAAATACCCTAAGGATTAAATCTTTCCCACAATTCCACAGTACTTTTATTTTTAAAACGCCCCTCTATGCCTAAACTAAATCCTTCCTTTTACATGACTATCTTCCCGACTAGTTCATACCTAGCCCATCCTTTTTTTTTTTTCTTTTTATTTGTTTCAGAAAATCTTGCTTTTACTGTTTCATTACGGTATCTATTGCTATTTTAATTTAGTACATGTATTTAAAATGCTTTATTTTAAGGCGTATCATAATCTACCTGCTCTGTATCATGCTTCTGGCTCCTTGTCTTCACTCAGCCACCATGGATACCATTCAAGCCCTGATCAACGGGTCCTGGATTGTTACCAAAGCCTCAAAGAGCACACCTTCTTCTCATCCTCTGCAGTCCTGTCCTTCCCAAACGGAATCTCTGATCCTGTGGCTCCCCTGCTAAAACCTCTTCAAATGGTTGCTCTGAATATACTACCATGCATTCCATGTAGTACTGGTTTGTGCACTCTCAAAACTTTAAAAATCAGTCACTAGCATTTAAAAATTGGGAGGATTTAAATGACAACCCAGATTTGCAGCTTATCTTGAAGAATCACAAGATCAGGTCCACCATTCCACATGGCGCCAACGGAGAGGATCTGAGACACCGCTGATCCCATTTCATGGAGCACGTGCTCTCCAGTCTGCCAGAGTCCCCACCCCTCCCAGTTCTATCCACGACACTCAAGTACAATACCAGCTGGCATTTCATTAAAGGCTTAAGCTGCTGTTTTACTGATAGTAGTGCTATAAAGAAGGACAAATGTTTCTTGGATGGTGCTATCACAAATGGGAAAATGAAAGATGAAACAAGAGGGCTTACCTTGTTTTACCAAGTTATGCTACTTGCTGGTCGCTGGGGGCATCTGAGTTTGCCACTGCTGACAAATGAGACTCCGCACTATGAAGCTGTCTATCCAGGAAAGGCTTCCTACGGTCCGCCCCCGCCCCAACCACCAGGCTTTCTCTCCTCCTCCAGCTTACTGCTGTACTCCTCTGTGAGCTCTGCTCCCCGTGCAGCAAAACCCTCCCCGTCCCCGGAATGCACTCTAAGAGATGTCTCTAAGCTTTTGTTGGTGCTTCATCCTCTCTCTGCAAAGTTTTCTTCCTCCACGTGTGCCCACGGAACACCAACTCAAGACTCGGCTCAAATATCACCTTCCTCACTGATCTCTTCCTGTTCTTGTCTCCCGTCTCCATGGGGGTCACCCTTTCCTTCTTTGTGACATGCCACGTTCTACTGCAGCCCTGAAACGCTGCATTGCCCTTATTTGTTTCATCTCTGTCATCCCTACCAGGTTGCAGACACCTTGATCGTATGAGTCGTCATTTCCTTCTGCATTTCCTAGTGCCATGTAAATACTTCCAGGCACCATGCATTGAAGGTATTAGAATCTCGCTGACGGACTTCTATTTTTACTGATTCTTGGGATTACAATACTCTCTACTCAGATGTCCTGACCGACGCCCAACACATGAGAGATGCCAGTGGTTAACGAGCCCACTTGCTGCTGCCACCACCACTTAAGCTCTGTGATCTGGAGTTAGCCAAAGTTATGCTGGTTGTGTGCGTCAATGTAAACATGTAGTTAAATTAAATACCATATAAAATTATAAAATAAGAGTGGGAAGCCTGCTTAAGAAAGATACAGACATACACACTCTCATGAAATTAGGTGGAAGTGGGACAACCATACACAGCAGGGAAAAGCATCAACACCCAGGACAATACTCTGTGATGCTTTCTGAGTATCTTCAACTTCTCAATCTACTTAAAGAAACAGAAGCTGGTGTGGTTTAGACAGAACAGTGTTCTAGATTTATAATCAATGGACCAACTATAGAAATAAAAGGCCTTGGTCTCACATCAAAAGGGATGGAAAATAAATTTTTATAGGATTTAAATTAGAATGACATGTGTAAGATAAATGTCATTTTACAAGATTCCACACTTGAGCAATACTTTGACTAACCGAGCGACTTCTGGGGCTTACTGTGCTACGTGTGAGGGCTTTTGTGTGACCTGTGGATCTGCCCCCTCCCCCGCCAGACGTAAGCTCCGTCACGAGCTCTATTTGAGACAGGAGCTACTGAATTCTGACAAGCTCCTTTGAATCACTATCAGCATTTATTTAGAACCTATCATGAACTACAGATTTGTGTCCTTATTATCCATGGTTTAGAGCACTTACGATTCATATCTACAAGGCCCTGAATCCAGAATGCATTCAATGTGCTACGATCCCTCTGCCTAGCATTTTACAATTTTGTGGACTTATCTATTCACATTTATATTTTCATTTTTTTGTGTTGATAGGAAAGAAAGAATGGCTAGGAAGGAAACTGAATGGCACTGAGAAATGTAGATAAAATATAAATTTTGAGAATCAAAATAAATTTTAGTCTACCTAATGCTTTTGCAAGAATGCTGAAATGCTTGTCATAACTGTTGGGTTTGCAAACAAACTCTCTGCCTCATGTATTCACAATTACAGATATTACCAAGAATTTAATTTTCCTTCTTGGTGTAGAAATCTTAAATATTGCCATTTGAAGTACAGCATGGCTCTAAGAAGTTCTCACTGAGTGTTGGGGCAAAGAGACAACAGAAAGATACTCCTCTACACAGACTATTAAAAAAATTCTTTAAGAATTTTTAAGCTTTCAGGATAAATGATGGTCTAATTTCAAGCACTGTTCCAGATATCTGTTTCTTTTCCTAGAGGTTCTTCTCTAAATAGCATTTCACTTTTAAAACGGGAGGCTCGTTGGGTAATTCTTCAACACAGCATCAGGGAGCCATTGTCTTCTCCAACCATTCATCTTATTAGCACCCCTGATGCCAAATTTCTGGTTGTTGCTCCCGAACATCAGGGGAAACACCCACCATAAAAGCAGCTGCTGAAAAGAATAGAAAGAAAATACCTAAAATGTCAGCCTGACTAAGGACTGTAGTCAATTCTCACTGCAATTTCTGCAATCACCACATAAGTGCCCTTGATGGACACGCGCGATGGACTTCTGCTCAGTGAAAACTGTGCCCGGAGCGTCAAAACTCCGTCTTAAAGAAACATCAATCCTACTGGCCACCAGATCCTTAAGGTCCACGGCTCCCCCTAACTAGAGGTAAAATCTCTGTACTCTTAGAGAGAAGAACACACTGTATTTCAAACTTCTATTCATTTAGGTGTGTTTGCTGACATGACTGTTGCACCTTACATATTAGCTATCTTTGGATACACAGTAGCCTTAGAGGGCTCGCCAGAATGCAATGTGTTACAGAAAATTAGGGTGGCTCATTTTCATCTGAATGCTTTATGTTCTATGCTAAAAACATTTTCATCTCTTGCCAAGCCCCCTTTTTTCCTAAAAATATTATTTACAGACAATGCTAGCAGTCAGTATTTCTTTATACTACGCTAACACCATGTAAACTTTATTTATAAAATCTGTGTTACTGACTTAGCATTCAGTAAGTCGCAGAGAAGAGGTGTCTCTCCACTTATCTACTGAAATGGCTTTTTCACATATGAGCTGTGCAATTCCCAGGGTAATGCGAATTTCCAGACTGCTACAACATGACCCGCTCACATGCAAAGGGGAAACATCTCTCAGGTTTTGATCCGTGTGCTTCCACTCCGATTCCTGTCCCTCTGGGCTCTGCAGGTGCCATGCCCTCTGCCTGAAATCTGTCCCCACCCTTGCCCTTCTCGCCTAACTCGGAACTGTTAATGACTCAGTTCAGATGTCCTCTCCTGCAGGGAGCCCTTCCAGACCTTTCTCTCCAGACTCCTAAACAAATCTGGGCTCGCGCTCCCCCCGCGTTCTCCCGCAGAACTCCAGACCGCCCTGCTGGAAGGGACCATCACAGCGTTTCAGCTCCAGGTTTCTGCCTGCCTTCTAGACCAGATTATAAACTCCTTGAGGGGTTTTATAAGGAACAATTCATATTTATTTTTTTAATCTCTTGCACATAATATAGTGTCTGACACAGAGTAGAACTATCAGAAAATTATTTTATTTTTTTGTAAATGAAATAAATGATAACCTATGAATAAACGAATAAACAGTCTGTTGTCCCAGATGAAAAATATAGGAGGCAAAACAGACCAACTGTGGAGTTTCCTTTTTTTTTTTTTAAATGAGAATAACTGCTGTTCAAGAGTCATTCATAGGATTCAAGTGATTCATAGGAATACTGGGGAGAGTATGAAGAAATTAATGCCCATAAACCGTGGGAAAGTAGTTTTAAAGCATTCTGGTGATCAAATGTGCAAGTCTTTTGACCTTGCACTGTGTATCCAGGAATTTACCCTAAGAAAACCAGATAGGCATAAAAAGTTATCTTAATAAGGCTATTCAATGTGGCACTGTTTATAATGGTGAGAAATTGGCAAGGGGGAGCTTAAATGTTAATGGATAGAGGATTGGTTAATGAATTCTCCTACACCTGTATATTGGAATACTATGCAGTCATTCCAATAGATTAAAATAGCCGTTCAAACTTAATATGTCCAGACCTAAGTCCTGACCTTCACCCCACACCTTGCCTGCTTTCCTCCCTGTCATTAATGGCACCATAATCCACCTAGTTGTTCAAGACTCAAACCTGTGAGTCACCTCTGAACTCCTCCCTTTTCTCACTACTGCTTCCCTCTTAATTTCCCCCACCCTTTGCCCCACATTTGAACAATCATCAAGACCTTCTGGCTCTACTTCCAAAAAATTACCTTTCTCCACATTTCTCCATCTCTGTTGCAACCACCTTAGTCCCAGCTCAGCAGCCATTAATCTTTGAAAATCAAAATAGATCAAACGAATTCCTGTTTTTAGAATCTGTCCTACAGAGAGAAAAGCACCAATGTATAAAGATCTTTATTGCAGCCTTGTTGGTATGAACACAAAGCTGGACTAAATTTGAATAGTTCATCAACAGCATAATAATTTTATAAAACGCTTCATATTTTATAAAGCACACGTTACATCAATGGTGTGTGCTTGACTTGGAAGTCTAGCTATGATGGACTATTAAGATTTTTTTAATGTTTCAGAGTAGTGTGACTCCTGTGATTCCAATGTTGTAAAATAAAGAACAAAAAGCCTTCCAAAACAAAAGATGCAAAAAATAATTTTTAAAAACATATAAGCTCCCTGCTTAAAATTCTATAGTGGCATCCTCCATCACACTGAAATAAAATCTAAGATCCCCAGCATGGCCTTTGTGGTCAGATCCCACCTTCCTATCCAATCCCACCTTAAATCGATCTTCCACTTGCTCACAAAATGACTGTCCTTCACAGCTGCCTTCTTTCTGTTCCCCAAACTCTGCAATGTTGTTCCCACCTTCGTCCTTGTACTCATGGCTCCTTGTCCTTATGCTGCTATTCTTCTAGATGGTCACCCATTCTCAGGTTAAATCAACCCCCTCAGTGTGCTCGCCCCTGAGCATCTAATCTAAAGCAGGTACCCAGTCACCCCTTTGTATTAGCTACCTGATGATATTTTCTTTACTTTCTTGTTTGTCTCCTCTCATTGAATAGAAGCCCCCTGAGGGCAAGGGCCATACCTGTGTCATTTACAGCCAACAGCAGGCACTCATTATTACTTGCTATTATTGAATGAGATATATAGAGTCACAGGGAAGGTGACTGTTAGGTAAAAATAAAAACAGGCTGCAGAAAACTATTCTATTATTGGGGCGGAGGGAAGGGATAATATTACTTGTATATCACAGAAACAAGACTCAAAGTATTTGCAACAAACAGCTAAACAGGAATTAACTCTGAGGGACAGCTTACAGTGGACTTTAACTTTCAACTTTATTTTGTTATTGCTTGAGGTTATTTTTTAATGAGCATGAGTTACATTTATAATCTGAAGAAGCAATCAATACATTTCATCCATTTTCCAGAGAAAAAGGAAGGCTGACTTTCCCTTCACCAGCTTTTCCCCTGTTCTCATGTAAATGCTAATCATTCCAGCATTATATCTAGACTTCTCATGGGAGGGGGGCATGGAAATTACACAAATTACTCAATTTTGACTGGTCAGGTATCAGTAGGTCATTACTGGCAATAAAAACAAAATAATTGTTACAGGAAGCTTCACACTGATGGGAAAAAAAGAAAGGAAGGAAGAAACTGAGTCGGGCATTGGCCACAGTTGACCAGATTCAGAGATGAAGAACGAAAAAGTTTTAAACCAACCCCAAACCTAATAAAAATCAGATAACAACAATCTTTAAGAGCCTAACTACAGTTTTCTTTTGAGTTATAAAAGCAGCCACCTAAGCAGCATAAAAATGCTTGTATATATGAAGAGGTAAGTTTGTAAATAAATTAAACTGAATTTCAATAGAGATAAGGATAAAGGGCTTAATAATAAACGGTATGCAAATAAGAGAGAATGAGAAATTCACAACTGTGCCTGTTGAAAGCAAGAGACACCACAAAGAAAATTATGCTACCTAACAAATGGGAACTTGAATATAACACCCATAAGGTGTCTGAGTCACTGACCTAATCTTTTATGTCCTAAAAAGGATGCTGAAGAAAACAGATGTGGAAAATCACACAGTAACAAAATCCTTAAAAAAACCCCAAACCCCAGTGGTGGTTAATTAATATGACGTTAAATATATGCGAACAGAAGGGCCCCAAACAGATATGCTGGCACTTGAGAACACCAACACTTAAAAATCAGCTTAAAATTACTTTACTCAGAAAGATTCTAATATAGCAGAAACACTGAAAGTAATATTTGTAATGATTTCAAAAAAATCACTAAAAATGTATTAGTGGACAACAGATTCATGCTGTGGGAAAATCAGGATAGACAAAAGAATAATTATTAAACATGGAGGTTGAGGACAGGTCAGTATGTGTAATCTTAGCTTTCCTAATTACTTGGTCTGGTATTCTATTCATTCTATTTGTAAGATTAATCAAATGATTCTAGAATAAAGAGCAGGAAAAAAAATCCTAAGAAAGAAGTTGTTACTGATCTAGCTGGTATGAAGTCATATATATACTGCAGCAGAAGGGAACAGACTGGACTTGACTGATTTCGTCGTATTTAACAACTGGCTAAAGAATAATTATGATGACTAACATTTCTTTAAGCACCTACCACTGGCTGACGTTTGCTTTATATATAAATATATTCTTTTAATTTTACAATATGATACTAAGAGGGTTATTGTGTCCATTTTATTGATGAAAAAACTAAAGCACAAAGAATATAAGTACCTTGCTTAAGCCACAAAGCTAATAAGGACTGAGCAAGGATTTGAAACCAAGGCAGTCTGGCCCCAAAATCTGCTCTAACACTGCCTTCCCCAGTAAATAAGAGGGAGTAAATAACTTGCTAATTGAATTTAATATTAAACTTGGTATATTACAAATACCATCAAAAAAAATATCATTTACCTGAGTCAGAAATATGGATACAAGTAAAGAATTTGAGAGGGCTGCATAACTTACAAAGGGTATAAGGAATTCAAAGGATGGTCAAAAACAAATTTCAATAGAATCGTTAATGAAAAAGGAGCCAATATTCATTATTTTAATGTGAATTATTCTCAGCATTTTTGTCCACCCGCAGTGCTTCATCTATGAGCATACAGTAACTTTATATATTTGGCCAAGGGGCCAAGAGACACCTTGCTAGCATTGTGGCAAGACCACCCTAGTGAAGTTCGAGTGTGTGGTTTCAGTCGCTCTGTCCAGGTGGAAGCTGGAAGGTGTCGGGTAGAGGGGGTACCACAGACCACTCATCTGATACAATGGTAGGAGAGAGAAGGACCATGGTAGCTACAGAAAGGATTATAAAATGCACTTTTTAAAGGAGCCAGAAAGGTGAATTTACCATGAAGTTACTGAAAAGTTATACACATACACACATACATTTAATACATACATAATTTTTGTGCAGAGTTCTGATTTTGTTCATAAATGGAAGTCCCCCAAATTATGTATGCTGTAGACACACTACCTTGGAGCCTTAGTTAATGAAACAGATGCTCCCCACAAGGTAACAAGTCTAGTCCTCAGAGTTACTTGGCAGTTGAAGACAAATAGGGACGAGGGAAAAGGAGACGGACAGGAAAGCAATGAGGCAGCCTTCCTCATCTTCCATGTGCTCTTCGAGGTAGCTGTGCATTTTCCTGATTTCCTCATTAGTTTAGTTAGAAGGCGGCAGGTGCCTATATAAAGCAACACGACTGGACCAATTTTGTGAAGGCTTGTTGGCCAAAGAATGAAGTTATCCCATGCTGGACAACAGTGGGATAAATCAAGGTTTAAAGACTGGTGAAAATGGGTCTGGACAGATTAGCAAAGGAGCAGGGCAGAGGACGTTCGGGAGATAAGGATAAAGTAAGTGGACAAAGTACCCTGTGGCCTCCCACTTTTCCTCATGGAGGTGCAGCTGAAGCGCAACACATCCACCCCACATGGAGGAAGGAGTCTGTACGGCCAGAGGAGCTGAGCCTCCAGGCTCACCGCTTTTTAGAGCAGTAGGCTGTGTGAGCATTAGGGGCACATGTCAGCATTCCAGAACCTACTTCGTGCCCTATAAGGGATTATAGCTGGACTTCAGTTGCCACAGTTTTACAACAATCAATCTTTGCTTCCATTTTTCCCTTCATTATCTGGCTGTGGGATGCCTGGTCATGGTCTACTACAGAAACATAGGTATGTTTTCATGGCTCACAAAAAAGACATCCTTTATGTTACTTCTGAAGATATCCTATTAACCTTTATAGAGAAACAACAATTTGATGAAGGGTGGATGACACGCCAAAATATAGCTATAGCCCAAATTACAAATATATTTTTGATGTAATTGAAGCATATTTTGTTTTCATTTACCATGCCATATTATATTTCATATTTTATTTTTTACTCCAAGGACTCAGGATGTTTTATTTGATCAACGTGAATGAATTTTATTGTGCAACTACTATGTACCAGGTACTAGAAAATATGGGGCTCCAAAAATGAGTACTTTACGGAACTTACCTAAAATTTTCAATAATAAAGTTCTTTCACTAATTTAAGATATGGATAAGACTTCGGCCATACTTTCTCCCTCTCATACATCACTGCCTTTTGGGCAGAACTATGTCAAAGAAAGAAAATAAGTGCCTAGATGTACCAAAGTGGATCAGACACCTTCAAGTAACGTAGTACAAACTTCATGAGGAAAACTAGCTAACATGAGCCTAAGAGAATCTTGCACAGAGCCGGCAGTGATTATTACAAAGAATGCGTTCACAAAGGACTGGAAAATCAGAAAGAGGTAGCATCAAGTTTGCCAAACCAAAGGCAAATATTACTAGAGGGAAGATTTTTCACTGCTGATTTAACCAAACACATACTTGTAGCTCTAAGGATTCATGGAATCTAATCAGTCTGCAGATCAAGCCCATTGTCTACCAACAAAATTTAAGCACTTCATGGGGAGTTATCTTTCTTTCCTTTAACTAGTAGCACTTTTTAATATCATCAAATATAGAGTCACTTCTAATTTCATGTGTGCACGTGTGTGCAGAATATCATATAAGCAATTTACTTGTTTAAATCAGGATACAAATAATGCCCACCTGTTTCAATTCACTGATCCATCTCTTAAGTCTTATTGTGTTCACCCTCCCTCTCCCACCCCAACCTTGGCAAATTATTACTCAAAGAACCAGATCATTTATCCTCTGGAAGTTCTCCTAGTCTGGATTTTGATGGCCACATCCCCATGATGTCCATCATATATTCCTCTGACTTCTGTGTTTATTGTGAATTACAGCTGGATTTGGAAGCTGGGTCAGATTCAGATTTGATGGTTTTGGCAAGACTGCTTCACAGGTGGTGGTGTGCTCTGCTGTCAGTGGACACGTAATGTCCAACAGCCTCCTTTATGATAGAAGCAGTCACCAGGGTTCAGCACCTAGCTCTGTTACAGCTTGCAAAATGGCGAGATTCTGTCATTCGTTCTTTACATATCAGCTGAAATCGTTTCACACAGAGAAACTGGCCCTCACCAACTATTTGGTAACTCATTGGTATCTTTTTTTTTTTTTAATTAAGCAAAATCTGAGTCAGGTATATTCTTAAATTGCTAGCAGTTGCCAAGTTGGTTAGCAGCACAGCGAGACTTTAACTATTGAACTACATCAAAGTTTCTGATTTCCATAATCAGTGGAGATTCAGCCCAACACCACAGGCAAGAGCTGCCTTTAGAAAGGAAATTTACCCATGGCCCACGGGCAGCTGCCTGACTTGTCCACCAAAGCTCTGACTCTGTGCAAAGTCCTAGCCCTGAGAATCTACAAACACTCTAATGTCTCAAGGTTTATCTTTAAAATTCCCCACAATCAATGCAATTCAACTGCAATGTAATGCATTTCCAAGTTTCTTTTAATAAAGTAATAACCAACACTCATGGAATACTAACCACTTGCTAAGAATTTTACACAAACCATCTTACTTTTCAGGATAACAGGCACTATTTCCATCACCATTTTACAGTTAGGAAACTTCGGCTCAGGAAAGTTAAGGAACATTCCCAAGCTGATGAAATCAGTAAGTGGTGGAGACAGGGTTCAAGCCACACAAGGCTCTATTTGTTCTTCTCCAATACGTTACACTATACCGCTTTAAGTCACTTTTCACTTAAATGAGTTAACTCTTCCTCCTCAGTTATCTAAGCCAGGGGTCAGTAAACTTCTTCTGTAAAGGGCCACATAATAAATATTATAGGCTTTGCAGACCACGTATGGTCTTTGCCGGCCACGACAACTCAGTTCTGCTGTTGTAGTTTGACAGCAGCTGTACACAATCCTTAAACGAATGATGTGGCTGTGGTCCAGTAAAATTTTATTTACTAAAACAGGTGGCAGGCAGATTTGGGCAATAGCCTGTGAACTCTCAATGTAAGTAAAATTCGTGTGCCAGACAGATAATGCATATTTATCTTGTGGTTTCGTATGACTGCCTATTCTAGTTTGGGAGGAACAGACAGAAAGAAAACTGATTGGGAAGGAAAAAAGAAGCCAATGCCAAAAGGTAAGGGAAAGAGATTTGACTTTTCTATTCTATCCTTTACCAACCAACCTAACAATAAGGACAGGGACCCTATATGTTCCTCCCTCCATTCCCTCAGCCAAGGGTTCTCGGCATCCGCTGGGACCAGGGAATTCTCTCAGCCTCTGGCATCCTAGAATGGCCACTGCAGGTCCTCCCACCTAACTGGAACCCTACCCCTAGAGTCCAGTGAAGTTACTAATCATCCTTCTACATTTTTTATGTCATATCTCTATGTCTTTGCCCATGCTAGAAAATTGTCCCACTCTGTGAAATGATTCCAGTAGCTAATTCAAAAAATGCTTTACTGCATTCCTAGTTCAAAATTCCTAGTCCTTTGATTCACCTCTAAAATACCATTTTTAAACATGACAACTATACTTGTGAATTCTGTTTCAACTGTTGACTCACTTATTTCAAACACTAATACCATAAAAGAATTAAGAGAATCCCTTAAGAGCTCATTGTCACTGGATATAACTGGTAACTGGCAAAAGCAGTTAAGATTGATTTTAGAGATTTAGCTTTGTTTTCATGCTCTGAATGATGAGAGAAAAGAGTAACCTTCACTTTCACACAGAACTGGAAGGTAAAGGTTACTCCATCACTTAATACTACTGATAATTTTGCATATCAAAACCAAGAAGCTGAGGAAGAAAAATACGGTGACACTGAAATGTCTAAACGTACTAAAATAATGTAGAGAAAATAAAATGAAATATGAGTGGTATTATAAATGCTTGTTAAGAATGAACTGTCATTGATTTAGTAAGTGCATCTCAAATACTTTTCTTAAAAAGAGTAAGATATTCAAATGATTCATGTGTTTTCCACGTTACGAAGATCTTCACTAAGACCACGCAGGAGGGAGAAACTGTCGGGAAATGTACACTCAGGACAGTCCGGTACTTTCTCGTTAGTTCTTCATTTCTCTCCTCTTTGGGTTACGTCACCGTGCTCACGCTGCCTCGCTCTCTGTTGGTGGCAACAGTGTCTTGTCTGATAACAAAGAGTCCTTTCGATGATTTCCACACTTCAGGTTTAAAGAAGCATGAAAAGGTCCCCTTGCTCTTTTTTTTTTTTTTTTTCTGTCTTTTTGTCTTTAGCTTATAGATGTTTGTGGTTTATTTCTCTCAAGTCTGCTAGTAATAATATACAGTTGATCCTTGAACAACACGGGCTTGAACTGCGTGGCTCCACTCGTACACAGATTTCAATTGTAAACACTACAGCGTTACAGGCCCGAGGTTGGCTGAATCCCCAGATGCAGAACCAGGGATAAGGAGGAACCACGGACACAAAGGGCCAAGTTATATGTGGGTCTGTACCCCTGACCCCAGCGTTGTTCAGGGCTCAACTATACTCCAATTTTTAAAAAGTGTCTTACCAAAAGAAACTCTGAAATGCTGTCTGAAGAATCTGTCTCTCTTTGGAGAGAATGTTATATAGACAACTAATTTTTAAGCAAGTGTTCAGAGTAGTTTCATTGTTCAAAATGAGAGTTCCGAGTAAAGAAATATGGTCATCAAGCAGGAGCGAATGTCAACCCCCCTCCCCGCAACACACAAACAAAATTCAGTAGTTACAACAGTGTGGCAAATGGTGCGTCCTCCACACACACACCCAGGAACTGCACAACGTACACTCACGCATGAGAGCCCCTGAGAAGGCCGGCGGAAAGAGACATTCAAACCATATCCCCTACACGCATCTGACCCCTGAAACTTTTACCCCCTAAACCTGTTACCATCTCTTAGAACTATTTCATGGAAAACAGCCAAAGACACTTCAGGAGAACTAATTAATAGTTTACTAAATTTAAGAGACAATTTAAAATTTTAGCTACATCCCAACGTATTTCTTCATATTCCTTCTGGAAATTCTTAATACAGCTGAACATATCAATCTAACATAGTTGAATATAACTCTGACTATGAGTGTACACATCAGCACTGATAAATGCTACAGTGAACACCAGGAAGCTCTGGCTTGGAACTATTTATCAGCGAACACTATAAGCTCATCGTGATCACGGCAAAGCCTGGCCCTGCTTTTGCCGTTGCCCAACAGTGCGGTTCTGGATAAAGAGGTTTAAAAGCTCAGAGCTCCGATCCACTTACAGCTAAAGCGGGGCTAGTCTTGCTTCATCTACCAGACGGTACATTTGGAGATTTCAGCTATCGAGATCAAGACCAAGAAGAATTTCCCATAAACAATAAAGGTTTTATAAAAACAGAGAGTTATAAAAGTATAAAAAGTTAACATTATTTCAGATAGAGCCTTGGTTTCCCTTTTATAGAGCCACACTAACCGCCACTGTGATTTCTGCTTTTCTTGCAATCTTGGGCAAAATACTGTCTTATAATTGCTAAATATCTCGTTTCACTTAGTCAGAAACTTAATTTTTTGTTTAGCCATTAATCATAATAATGTTTCATCAATTTTTTTTCTTCAGAAAATACACGGCCTAAAGGAGAAAATCAGAAAACTTTGTTTAAAAGAAGAAAGATTTATCGCAAGGTGGTTTGTGAGCAGTAGCACCTTACTCTGGGCTCTGTTGCGAACCCATCCATGGCAGCCCTGCGTTCCCGGCGAATAAAGACAGCAGGGCTCTATGTTCTTTGAGTCCTTCATTAAACTATTGATCCCTTTAGCATTATCCATAATGTTCCAGCAGCTCAGCACGTCAGCTGGTGAAGTGCTGGTCTCTCGCTCCTTTCAGTAACTTCCACACTTTATGGAGAGGAAGTCACAGTGATTTATTTACCTGACATTTTCCCGTCCGGATGTCGTACAGGGCCACTGAACCGTGGCGAGCTCCAACCGCTATTCTGTGATTCCGCTCATAATAGCTGACCATGTAGAACCTGGATTGAACGTTTTAGCAACAACAAAAACAGAAAAAAACAGGTGAGATGACCTGTACATCAAAGTGGAGAGCAATCCACTTCAAAGACGAAAGTCAGCTCTGATACATATGTACTTACATAGGTATATCCATAATTACTATATTGAGGTTTAAAACAAATTTCCATTGCAGTAATTCTTAAAATCAACTGAAAGAAAAATGATGCAGAATACCACTTAGGCCTGTTAATAATTATTTTCAGTAGAAAACAACTTCATAATTACAAACACCCTTGAATTTTGAAACAAGAAGGGTGAAATACAAAAGAAGCTTAAATATGAAAGCTCAGTTTTGCTACAGTGACTATTATGCAAATATTTCTATTTGAGCAGAACTGGAAAAGATGAAAAGGCTTACATACTCCATCTAATTATGTTCTCGTGGTTTATTATAGTATTAAGGAATGAAAAATACTTTCTAGGAGGACAATCTTAAAAAAGCTACATAAATGTTATGTTTAAAAGTTCACATCAGTGATTTAGACGGTGGCTATCGGTAGTGTAAGGAAGCATCTTTGGTGATGTGGCATTGCATGAAAATAGGATTTAGGGGGGATGGTTTGCAGGTTGTAAAAGGTTGATTTATTTTTATTTGTTTATTTTTCTAGATTAATTTTCATGACTTGATTAAGTGTTTGAATTCCTGATCTGTGCTTCGACAAAATGATTGAAAGGCCATATGGCTAGAGCCTGAGAAGGCAGGAACAAAATCGAAGTGTAAATAAGGTGCAATTTTATATCCCCGGAGAGCTTTGCATATGCCCCGCCCATTACCCAGCCCTGCTGTCCCAGGTGGACGAGTGGCTTATTCCATGTCTTTCCGAGGCTGTCACATCGATTCTATTGCACAGTCCTTGCCTTTTTTTCTTTGATTTCCTACTCAATCTAAATTTTCTGTTACTATTTTTTAAAATATGGGAGTGGGAGGCAAAACAGAAGACAGAGAAATACCGTCTCTCTAACGCTTTCTTGAGATTGATATAGAGTAAAAGCTGGTATGGCAGGGGGGCCCATTTCTGACATTCTGGTAGGAGAGGCCGAGAGAGACCGAGACAAGATGTTGGAATGTAAGCATTTTGAAACCAGGGACAGTCTGACAAAGCCATTTTGGCATTAACAGGCATTATGACATTCATGTATATTTTATAAATCTTGAATACAAGCTACTAAGTATTTAAGCTTTTTGTTTGATACTTCTTATCAAGTAATGGATTCAACAATACTTTTGTCCTATCCTGAGCCTCATCCGGTGAGGCTACTTTTTCCTCTTTAGTGGAAGACGAATGCTTCATTTTTAGTCCCTTTAGGATGTCCTGCTGGGCTTTGCTGTGCTCAGGGATGGGACGTTCTCTTTGTGCACAGGTTTGAGGGGAGGAAGGGTACCTGAGGCTCCTGCCACGCACGAAGCTTCCCCACTATTAAGTGGTTAGTAAAAAGTTTGTTTCTTAAGAGCTGTTCTTATCTAAATCATCACATTACTGAACCTCAATAGAGAAGGTAGGAATCAGTATGCAAGATTTAACGTTTTCATACTCGAAAATAAGAGAGATTTAGAAGAGTTTAAAAACAGTTACTATTTTGTTATTCAGTAATTACAGCAGTCTAAGTACTGGGCGTCACTGTGTAAGTGTGCCTCTATCCACATCTCCGTCTAAAGCACACACACAACTGATGACCTAGCAGAGTAACGTGGAACATAATACCTAACAAGTGTATTAACAAATATTCATTCTGTGCAGGTCAACAGCCACAGGAAAATAACATTTCCAGAGGTCTTTTGTTACCTATTTTTAAACTCTGCACAGATGTGTCAGTTTTGGGCCCAAATCCTTCTGTGAGACAAATACAATTGCCCCTGAAAATTATCCTCTTCAAAACAAACCACTGGTAACATACATTTATGTTGACAAAATTTTACTTAAACTAGAATCTAAAGATTTGTGTTACATTGGCCATTTTCTGTGCTCTGGATATCAACCTCATCCTTCTATATCACCTCCAAACACCATTGTTTACGGGAGAAAAAAAAGATCAAATCTATTCTTGGTATCAAATCTTTAGTCAGCCTGAAAGGACCATATATTACACGTCTGCATTTTTCATTCTCCGCAATTTACTACTAGACTAATAATTCTAAAATATCTTAAAGAATTCTGGGCAGTGAACGTCTCATGGCATGTTTTTATCTTTGGATTTCTTGTTAAACTTTTGATGCCTTTACCGATATCTCTTTTAACAGAATAATTCCATCATGTCTGTGTGCAGTTTCTTCACAAGTACCACTCTGGACACTGGCTGCAGTGAGCTTACCTCTGCTGAGGGTTTCCAGTGCCCATCGCACCCACAGACTCTTGTCCTAGAACCAGTTCTCCACTGGGAAGGGCGTCAAGCTTAAGGATGCTGAGATACACATTCCCTGCCCCCACCCCTAAAAGTATCAAATGGATTGAAGAGGAGGATCCATTACAGTTTTTAAGACTATCCTACTCTTGATCTGATCTCACATCAAAGTCTTGAATTCCTCCAAACTTTGGAGGAGGGAGCGTGTCTCAAAGTAAGGGTTCATGTGTGCAGAGCCTTCTGGAATTGGTATCTAAGTCTCCAGTTCACTGCACTGGCAACATGTCACATGGGCAGTATTTCGTGGGGAACAACCTGACAGGAATCCTTCTGTGACGTTCAAGTTGTAATAATGGTTTCCCTCTACTCAGCCCCCCACAAGGAAACTGTTAAGTTGGAGAAAACATTACCACTCAAGTACATGAATGAAAAATGAAGTGGAATAGAGTAACGTCGCAAAATGTATTTCTTACTGGGGCTGGGGCAGTCATCATCCAAAAGGTTACAGTCACTGATTTCCATGTTTCATTGGCCATATGCAGCCAGAGTGATCCTTTTTAGCCATAAATCAGATCACCTGTATCTTATGTTCACAACCGTCCTACGTAATCTGGCCCTAACACCTCTTGGATGTCATTTCCTTTCCCCTTTGCCCACTCTGCTCTGGTCTAATTGATCTCCTTATACTTTCCTGAATATTCCAAGAGTGTGCCCCCTTCAGAGCTTAATACCTGCTGCTCCCTTTGCCTGAAAAATCTCATCTGCTTCGTATCTCCATGGCTCAAGCCTCGCTTCACTTAGGTCCCTGTCCCAAGGTTATCTGGACAAGGAAGGCGTTTACAGGCCATCCTATTTAATACAACAGCCCTCCCTCCACTATCTATAGCTCAATATCCTATTTTTTCTTTATTGTACTTATTATCTCTTTGATATTAAACAATAACTTTATTTGTTTATTGCTTGTTTCTCTCCATCAGACTTTACTTTTGGCTGAATGTATGAACGTATAGAGTCCAATCAAGCAGGATATGGCAGGAAAAGGTTAATGCAGTAAGAAGTTCAAAACACTATGCTTATCCTTCAGTGACTAGTATATAAATGATGCTAACCACATCAACTTTTAAGACCAATGACTATTTCATAATGTCTAAAATAATAACTGGTATAAACAACAAAGAAAAACGGTCCAAAAAAGTTAGGCAGAAATCAAGAAACAGAAAGTAGCCCCATGACCCTTCTAAAACTATATTTTCAATTGAGACAAACAACTGCAGATTTACAAGAAGTTATCTGTAAAGGCTCCTGAAGCCTGAGTCCATTAGCATGAGATTGACAGCTGCATAATGGAAATTATTTAATAATGAAAGATTACTTGGCCTGAAACTCAAGAAGGTACATACAGTCTAAATAATATGTACAATAAAATATATATTTTTGGTATAAACGTTGTCCTGGGAATAAAAATTATTCTAAGAATTTGCTAAATATTTATATCACCACACATATATTTCACTGAACATGGTATTACCACATAAAACATAATTGAAAGAACTAATCAATTATCAATCATTATGAAATACTGAAATAGGTTATTTTATTTCTCCAAAGCACATTTGTGATACCAGCTCTTTAGGAGTAGCTCACAGCAGGGTGGTTTATGATGTGAAATACAAATGTGAACTGAGTCCACTCTGGGGCAGGATCCTGGAGCAAATTGCGCTGCTTGAGAGTTCGCCAAGCATCCAACACCTGAGCGTCTGAATAATCTTAGTACTCTCCACTTACAGTCTCCCGTGAATTGATGGCCTTTTTCTTTTCATTTTTATTAAAAACGGTCCTCAAATAAGAGAAATTTGTGTGAAACTTATGAGTCAATTTGGAAAAATATAGGAAGAGGAAACATGCAACTCTCAGCAGAGATACGATTTAGGAGAAAGACAGAAACCTCTAGAATTACTTTCTTAAGTCTGACTTTGGTAATCTGCAGTGATCTCCGGATGCTAAGTTACTACTGTATATGGTGTCCTTGAGCACTAAAATGCAACAAGGAACGTTCTTCAATTAATCCAAAATTAATCTCCAGCTTGACATGAACCCATCAATCTAAGGATATAAGGAATAGAATGTCTGGGATATAACTATAATTTATAACTATTTAAAAGCCACTGACTACAATTACTTGCCGCTAACATTTACTGAGCATGAACTGTGTATCAGGCACTGCCCTGAGTTCTTATATATGTATTTCCATGATTGAGGTATTTAGAGCAGTTCTTACCAAGTTGCTTTTGGAAATTCTTGATGTTGATTTAAAATGGTTAAAAAACTATTGAGTCTTTGTTAAGAAGGTATGAAGATAATATGTACTTGTAAAAAACTCAATTACCACTAATATGCCTGTAGTGAAAAGTAAGCCTTTCCTTTCAGACCCTGTCCCTCACCAAGGGTGACCTCCTGTTAACAATTTGGTGCATCTTCTGAGGTTTTTCTAATTTTTATTACCAAGAAAATGGTATCATATTATGTACATTATTCTGCAACTTACTTTTCTTCCCTCAATAGTTCATAGACCACCTTTGCACGTCAGTAAACATGATCCCCCATCACTCTCACACCTGCATTGTACTCCTGTGTATGTATGTATATTCCATTATTAAACTATTCCCTTTCTGACATTACACATAGATCTTTGTGTACATATAGGTGAGTATTTTGTAGGATAGATTCCCCAAAGCAAGATTCTAGATTAGAGTATACACACATTTTAAATTTCGATAGGCAATGCCAAATTACCTTCAATTCTCTGTAAAAGAGGTGCCTCCACTTGCTATTATCAAACTTTCTACTTGTTTGGCAATACGAGGGAAAAAATGGTATCACTTTTTTGTTTTCATTTGCATGAAGTAACTTTTTAGATTGATTCATTTGGTTACATTCTGAAGGATATGCATGCAGATTTTTATTATTAACGAAAACAAAGATTATTTAAAATCTAATCAACACGCTGCATCCCTTTAACCATCATGCAAACTGGACAAGGAGTGGGACTCTTCAATACCCATGCTGGGTTCTCAATAACCCATGGAAAAGATCTGAGCCCTAAACACAGGCAGGGCTCTGCAGAAAGGAATGGCAGGCCTTCTGTAGCGGAGCAAAGCACAGGTCAGCCTGACCACAAGAAGTATCAGTGACAACACCTCAGTCCTCTTGCTGGCCAGGATGAGATGCCAGAGAACTCTTCTGAGGGCCACCATGTGAGGAGCCAGGGCTTAAAAGATTCAGGCATCTGTTCTCAGAGCACTGGTCAACAGCCCTCAGGGATGCCAGAGCTGCAATCAAGGGGGACCACTTTCTAGAGGAGGCAGCATCTTACAGACCTGTTCGTACAAAGCCCCCAGAACTCCAAGTCTCTCTGCTGCTAATGTGTTTAAAAGATTCAGAGACACGGAAGTGGCTTTGGTGAAGGCATCCGCTCAAGGGAGGGCTGTGTTAGTT
This sequence comes from Camelus bactrianus, assembly GCF_048773025.1. Lineage (NCBI taxonomy): Eukaryota > Metazoa > Chordata > Mammalia > Artiodactyla > Camelidae > Camelus > Camelus bactrianus. The sequence goes on along the minus strand of NC_133568.1, from coordinate 16,339,080 downwards.
CGAGGGGGTGTGAGCAGTGGAGGGTGGAGAAATGTGTTCTAGAAGCCCTTCATTCCAGTGGAAGGCACCAGCTCCAAAGACAAAAAGGAAAGATTTCGCATTCTGGGATGGTGACGGACACTGGCAAGTCGCTGAGAGTCACGACTTCCCATTCAGCGTTTCGCACACTGTAAATGATTAATAGATGCTTCCTGAAAAAAATCGCTGAGTATTTAACAGGCGAATTACTTTCCTTCTGAAAAAACTTCCTATAGACACACTGTAGCTGGGGTGTTAGAAGGAGAACTGGAAATGCTTCCTAGGCTGTGCAGGGAGCAGAATTTCTGCAAGGAAAACCACCACGCATGTTGAGGGTATATTGTATGATGGCTGAGAAACACGTCACTTATTGCCTGGCTCTCCCACTTGCTAATTGTGACCTCAAGCAAGTTATGTAACTTACCTATGCCTCGGCTTCCTCATCTGTAAAATGGGAACATTTAATAGCACCTAATTCATCTGCTGTGAGGACCAAATAAGCAAATACATGTAAAGTACTTAGAACAGAGCCTGGCACATAATAAGCACGGACTACGGTAAGTACACATGTTAGCAGCTATCATAATTACACACATCATCATAATTTGCATCTCTGAATATACACCACAAAAACATAAAGCAAACGTAGCTTACTTTGCTTTTTTCCTAGGGCAAATAAGTGCCAACAGCATGCTGATAATAACGGGAAGTGAGCTCTCCAAAATATTTTAAACTTGCCTATTTCTTAAATACTTGTGATTTGCAGATATATAACCTGACAACAACTGCAAATTATTTCAGTTTTGGCTTAAAGTTGCTAATATAGATACTATGGATTTCAGTTAGAAACTCTTTTCTATATCATTTCAAACAGTCTGATAATTTAAGATTCTGTGTGTTACCCAGTGAAAGGGAATCCTGGATGCGTTAGGCTTTTGTTCTGTTTGTTTCACGAAGAACTTTAATATTGAAAGACAGACATCTATTGGGAAGCTTTCAGGAGGACGGATATGGACTAAAATGGTCTTAGAAGGGTTTCTGCTTGTGCGAGTATAGGAGTAATATCTATACTTAATATAAAAAGTACCGCATAAAATGGTAACTAATTTAAGAACTTTACTGGAAGTTAGGATGGAAGCTGTTTTACATCCCATTATTGTTATCACCATCCAGGATAAGCACAAACCACAGATTTGGAGGAGTTTTTTTTTTTTAAAAATGAGCTCATGCACTGTTCTAAAGTAGACAGTGTTCATTTCCTCGCTGGATTTTAAGTGCCCATTTAGGGTGAACAGAGCTGATTCAGCTTTTCACTTGAAACGCAGAATCAATCAGTCTGTCTACATAATAACAAAGTTTAACAAAAGGTAAACTATGTCTCAAAATACAGACTTTTAACTCTTCTGTCTAGATTTTTTGGTCCCATTCAGTTCAAAAGTTGAAATACTTATTTTACTTTGAACTTTTTGTATCTTAACTACATTACAGCTTTCATGTTTTCCCAATGATTTTTTTCATTTGGATTATTCTAATACAGTTGATCCAATTTTAAAGGGATACACAATCACTGTAAAAAAGAAACAGAGACTACAGTGACCACGAGAAACACTTTGGGGTGTGTCTTTCCAGGTTTTTTCTCCTCTTCAGTAGTATATATGCATGTACATGTCTGAACATCAATCCTTATCTATAGTTCTCTTCTTCAAAAATGATTTTATTTTACATACTTTTCTGAAATTTTGCTGGTTTCTCTTTAAATTTATCTTCTACCGACATCTTTCCGTGTCAGTAGGAACAGACTGCCTTCAATATTTTTAATGGCTGTATGATATGCCACCATGCCAATATTTTTTAATGGAAGTGACGGCTGGTAAGCAAAAGTTACATTTAGAGGACAATAGTGAATAAAGTGTTTTCATATAAATTTAATATAAATGTAAAATCGTCCTAAGAGGCCAACTAAGACATATTCAGTTAAATCCAGCAAAACCGTATAAAACACTTTAGATTTCAATGTCAATGCTATGGAGATTTAGGTGATTTGTTTATTTACAGCAAATTAGAGAGTTTTATGTTCTGAGTTCCTTAAAGGTAGTTTCTTCCTTACTTCTACCACTATCTTTTTAATACCTACCAAGAAGCCCATGTAGTTAAGCCATTAAATATATTGTTTGGGCCTATGATTGAGAATTTCTTCATTCCTGGCAGTGAAATATGCAATGGGAAAGAATACACACTAATAATTTTTGCAAAGTCATCACTGATTCATTGGCTGGAGATTTACAATCATATTTAATACAGCATTTCATTCAATGACAGCTAATTTCGCATACGGAAATAGCTTAGGGCTTGGAGTCAGAAGGATTTGTCTACCTGAAAAACATCTACTCATCTTTTAAAATTCAGCTAAAACATCACCAATTCTCCTTTTGACTCCTGTGCAGAATTGCCAGGTCCCTCCTTTGTGTTCCTCACATCACAGCACCTGGGACTTTTCTCTGTGTCCTGGACACCCTCTCATCATAGTGTTGTGACATTTCTCTGATTTGCCACTCCATCTCTGCCAAGCCAACCTGAAGGCCTCTCAGGGTGGAGACAGTGCCTGACTGACCGGATGGAGCTGTGCAGCCCACGCTGGGTTTGCCCAGCACGGTGCGTGAAGGTAGAAGCAAGCTGGGCTCCATTCAAGGGGTAGAGAAAGGGTAATGACTTAGAGCTTGGGAGCTGAAGAACACAGATCTGACACTTTTAATAAGATACCATCTGCAACGGGAGCCCTAACGACAGGCAGTTTTGCTGCCAGGTATGATGCATCACCGTGCTTTGGGTAACACCAAACATCTAGGATTCCTCATGGAGGCCCCCTTCTGGGACCAGCTGCATTGGATTTGAGGAGAGTCGGGAGTCCCTAGAAAAGTGAAGGGTCCTTTAAAGTAAGTAGAGTGAATTTCAGGATTTGTATTGAGCCTCCGAAAAACGAACCCCTGGTCTTCCTGAGGTCTACCCTACCTTCTCCCCAGGTACTGGGTCCTAGGAAAGGTTATGACTTTGGGAGACAGAGGATGCAGAAAATAAGAGTTTTAAGAAAGAAGAAATGAGTTTCCCGTTTCAGTGTAACAAAACGTTCCACTCCATCAGAAGTTCTCCACCAAGCGCAGTCTGCAGATGCCCTGGGGGCCTTATGCTCCTGTCGGGAAGTTTATGAGAGCAAACCTATTTTTGTAAAAGTCCTGAGATGTCATCTGATCTTTCTATTGTGCTGGATTTGCACGGATGGTACATGGTGATGGGTAAAACTGCTGGGACTAGCTCAAATCAGGGCAGTGGCATCAAACTGTATTAGTCACTGTTACATTCTTCACTGCCATGCACTAGTAGTAAATAGAAGAAAACAACAAAGTGTTTTCACTTAAGAATGTCTTTGATGAATTAGTAAAAATGATTAGTTTTATTTAAACGTTGACCCTCGAAGTGCATGTTGTTTCATTATTCAGTGCGACAGAAGGGAACGTGCACTTAAAGCGCATCTAACATACACTGAAACATGACCGGTGTTTCAGGAGAAAAGGCTTGGAAGACTGAGGTGTGATCTAAACTAGCTATTTTTTTTCATGGAAGACATTTTCACTTGAAACTATAACTGAGAGAGAAACTATGATTATTTGAAGTTGGGTATTTGGCAGACATCTTCTTGAAAATGAACTATTTCGTTCCTGTCCAGAAAAACAACTGACAGAATTTGTTGCCAATGATAAAATTCCAGTTTTCAAGTAAAAATTAGAGTTTTGGAAAATGGTATCTGGCTTCCCAACACTCACTGACTTTTTTTTTTTTTTTTTTAACGAGCTCAGCCATGCTATTAGCAAATGTGATTTTTTGATATTGCGGATTGCAATGTGACAATATATGGAGAATTTACATATAACTGAGTGACCAGATTTTCCAAAGACAAATGCATAATGTTGTAAAATCACGCATAAGTTAAAGGACTACTCAGAAAACCACCCGAAGACCCACCCAGTGGAGTAGATGTGACAGTAGGAAAAGTTCCTTTAAAACCGCAGGTTCCATATTGCAACTAACCTTTAGAAAGCGACCACGTGTTGAGTTTTGGTGAATTACCAAAGAAGACGCAAAATTATTTTAAAAGGCTACTGAAACATTCCTCTCTTTTTCAACTATATTATCTATTTCAGGCCAGATTTTCACCATATACTTCAATTAAAACTACTTATGGCAACAGACTGAAGACATGTGCAGATATAAGTCTTCTATTAAGTAAGACGTTAAAGAAATCGGTAAAAATGTTAAGCAATTCTACATTTCTCAGTATTTTTTTTGTTTTGGCAAGTACTTATTTTTCATAAAAATGTGTTTATTCCAATATGAACTGAGTTTGTTCTTGTTAAATAAATCAATAAATATTTTTTAAAATCTCAGTTTTAATTTCTAATACATTAAAAATCCATACATACAACTTTCATAAACAAAAACTCTTTGGGGGGTCTTCCATTTCTACTGGGATCTGAGACTAAATGTTTGAGAACCACTACACTTAAGACTGAAAACATTTGGCAATCAAAAAACTGTAACTACAGGGAGAGAGGGATATTAGCAAAATAGTGGGGGCACAGATCAGATTACAGTGGATCAAAACACACAAGAGGTGACAAAATGGACAGAGTGCAGACTCCTTTTCCTGGAGGAGAGATGAGAGGCGGGCCAGTAGCTGGAGGAGATGCTGAGGGAAGGAAGGGTTTGAAATGAGAGATAAAGAGCATGTGTCCAGGCTGAGGAAGCGATGCCACAGAGAAGTTGAGGATAAAAGAGAGAGAAGGGTGCTCTAAAAAGCGAGGTCCAAGAGGAGGTGAGAGGGGATGGGAGAGGAAGGATGCGGAAGGGAAGGGGCCTGGGCTGGAACATGACAGCCATCTCGTCCTATGCTGAGACGGCACAACTCTGTGTCACGTGGGTGCCTGTGCAGTGGGTGCACACCCCACCCTGCAGAAGACAGAGCAGGCGCGAGTTCTGTTCAGCAGAGCCAGGCTTCACTTACATCTGACTGTCAGCACAGAAGCGCTCTTAAGTTTGTCCATTTGTAAAGTGAGGGGAAGGGGTAGGTAATTCACAACATGAGGTCCTTTGCAGATTCAAAATTCTACAACTTGTAATTCTATAAAAATAACTCAGCAAGGTCACTGCTTAAGTGAAATAGCTGGTGCCATTTATTACGACGAAATTAAGGACTACACACACAGCAGCATAGATGGCATCATTATTCAACCACAGCTATTGAGTGTCTACAGTGAGTGTTCATCTTTTCTGAACTAAAAATTGGGACAGAGCCCAACAAAGGACTTCTTTTGAATCGGTGAATTTATTTGACAAGTCTTTACAAGGCATAAAAATTAAATCACTCTTAGCTATATAACGAATAAATTGCTTCGACATAAAAGAATATGAATGCGTGAAATGGGGATCTACGTAGGAATTTCGGGGCATACGGCTTTCGGTCAGATGAAGCCCTTTACTCGTTCCTGTCAGGCACTGTAAAAGAAATGGATGCAAAACCCCTTTTCTTCAAACTATTTATAATGTGCATAATTGAGAAGTTGTAAGTGACTAAAAATTATGTTTAGAGGCAGATCTAATTTGTGCTATGAAAAAAATCCTAAAACTTCTTACTCTCTAAAAATAACCATAATTTCCCATCAACTTACAATTTCATTTAAAAATCCCTAATCCTTTATTTGTTATGCATTATGTCCCTACTAGCCCTCAAGAACATAATAAAATTGCCTTACATTTAAAAATTATAATCTCATCATATTTCCAGAGGTACTTCATCTTCCTTTCTAACCGAGCTTTGATAGTCAGTAGCTTCTAGGACCTTCGATTTTCCTATTCTGACATTAGTAAAGAATATTTTTGCAAAATGAACAACAAAGCCTTCAAGTGTTCATTTTGGAACAAGTGTGCACCACACCTGTGTGTTTTACCCTGCTTTTTCTCTTAGTTTAGTAACATCCGTGCTTTTCTACACTTTCCTACTTTACATTACTGCATCAAATATGGGAGTGTAAAATGAGACAGTGTTTACACGGTGACCAAAAGAGAAATAATTAATCAAACAGAGTCAGGTAGGCATGGCAGGCTGCATGCTGATCAATCTGCTATATGAGGGTCTAAACAAGGACATTCAAGTTCAGTAACATAGCAACTGGTACCTAAATGTTAACAATGAATTCTGAGGAAACTTCAGAGACATTTGTTTATCCTCCAAAGCCTTGAAAGAAGTTAGTTCTTAGATACTTTTAGTGTCCAGGGTATTTTTAACTGAGGATGCTGTATTGTTTATAGTCTAGGCAATTACATGTAAATTACTCGGAACCCTCTGTACTTCTGCCTGTAACAATAATTATCCAGAGTGCTGGATGATATCTTTTTGAAGATCTTCTAGGTAAAGCAAAGTCCATCTAGGCAAAACAAAACAAAACAAAACAAACAAACAAGAAACTGATAGAGGCAAATCAAAGTCCAATGAAATGGGAGGGAATTTAGAGGAATTAATTTCTTAAATGTTACCTTATTGTACTTTGTACTTTGCCTATTCATAAACATAAGATTAATTCAATGTTGCAACAATCTTGTTGCTAATATGTCTGTGTTCTAGAAAGAATGCAGTTTAATTCCTATATAATAGAAATTTTTATTTGTTACAGTGATGAAAAACCTGGTAGCAGAACTATTTGGTATGTTTTCAGGGATGCGTATGCCATAGTCTCTCAAAGGCACTGAAATCTAAGCACTTCTCTTATATTATGAATGGATACCACTATATTATTAATAATATCCCTGGAACTAAAAAGTGAACTATTAGGAAACATTTAAATCTATGACTATAAAGTTTATACAGCAGTTAAAATTGTGATTTAAAAAAAAAAATATGGAACCACAAAAGGCTTAGAATTGCCAAAGCAATCCTGGTGAAAGAAATGGGAATGTAAATTGGTGCAGCCACTGTGGAAAACAGTATGGAGGTTCCTTAAAAAACTAAAAATAGAGTTACCACATGATCCAGCAATCCCACTCCTGGGTATATATATCTGGAAAAAACAAGAACCCTGATTTGAAAAGATACACGCACCCCCAATGTTCACAGCAGCACTATTTACAATAGCCAGGACATGGAAGCAACCCAGGTGCCTATATGTATGTATGCGCACACATATATACACATACAATAGAATGTTACTCAGCCATAAAAAAGAATGAGATATTGCCATTTGCACCAACATGGATGGACCAAGAGAATATTATACTTAGTGAAGTAAGTCAGACAGAGAAAGACCAATACTGTGATATTATAATGTGCAATTTTAAAAATAATACAAATGAATCCATATACAAAACAGACACAGACTCACAGTCATAGAAAACAAACTTATGGTTACCAAAGGGGAGAGAAAGGGACAAATTAGGAGTATGGGATTAACAGATACACACTATTATACATAAAATAGATGAGCAACAAGGATTTACCGTATAGCACAGGGAATTATATGCAATATCTTGTGTTAACCTATAATGGAATATGATCCAAAAAAAATAACTGAATAACTTTGCTGTATGCCTGAAACTAACACAAACAATACTGCAAATGAACCATGCTTCAATTCTTTAAATTATGTGATTTTTGTATCTCTTACTAAATAAATTATAGAAAAATATCTACAGATACATAAGATACTCCAGGAAAATCTAGGATATTTCAATTAATACAAAGAAGCCTTTTTTTTTTAATTTTTAGAAAATAATCATAGTTGTATTATATATAAAATGGTTATCTTTGTTTCCCCGACTTCTGAAATAAAATTATAAATGTGTGTATATTTCACACACACATACACATATACATATATGTGCACATTATTACAGAAAGCACTTAGATGAAAATGATAGTAATGCCATCCTATAATTTGTACGCCTATAAAATCTTTTCAAATATATATTAACTAATTTCTTACATACAATTTGGGTTTTCATGTTATTATTCAGATGGGAAGACCCCCAGGAAACTAATATTCTCTGAATACGTAAATCACAAGCGTTTTGCTAGGTGCTTTGACAAATATCATCTGATTAAAAAAAGTACTAAATGAAGCTTTACAGCTTTTTATGATCTACCAATGGTATGTAGCAACATTACAGAGGTCAGCCTGAGCTAAAATCCATAGCATCTTTAGAAAAGGGTAAAGGAAAGGAAAGAGGAAGAAAACAACCAAACAAAAAGACTATATAACATTGTATGAAGATTTTAAAAACAAATGTCACATGACTGGACCACAGATACTCACATCAAGAACTCTGACTGGAGGTTCATGTTTAGTGAAAGGCATTTACTTGTAAGCAGAGGGCACGTCAGTGCTCTAAGGCACCTCGGGTGTGGCATGGACATGCCAGGTAAACAATAAAATAATTTTGACTTCTGTTGATATGTTGATATCTCTGTTGTTTTTCACTTATCAACCGAGTACAGATCAGCCTAGACAGGTAGCGTGTCATCACTCTGTGAAACTCCAGAGGTCCTGTCTAAGCTGAACGTTCTCTCAAGTTCTCCATGATTTCCTATTTGTTCAAGCTAACACTTAGCATAAGCTATCTTACTCTGTTCTGCATCTTTCTGTGTTTATGGGCTGACTCTTTGTGGCTTATATCCTCACAGCTCTAATAATATCTGATATAATTTAATAAGAAGTAGGCAACTGCCTCAATTTATAACTATTTATTATAAACCTGAGGTCTCATTAGATTATATATTATCAGCTATGTTCTGGCAAAAGAATCACACGTTTCTGCTTAAACTCTGCCGACTCGCCATTGCTTACAAAATAATGACCAAATTCCTTCATATGGATTCAAAGCCCTGTCCTGTGGGGCTGGGCTGGACTTCCGTCCTCAACTGACACTCCAGCCACTACGGCACAGCACTTGCCAAACTGTGCACTTTTGTGCCTCCAGGTATTTGTCAGTATGATTCTTTCTGCAATTCCAGATGGCACACACCTATTTATTCTGCAAAGCTCACCATATTAACTCTTCAGTGAAGCCTTCCCCGAACCCACCAACACTCCAATCACCACCACCCCCAAAACCATGCAGAGGACAGATCCTTCTCTGTGTTATGCAGCCACCTTTATTAAAGTATTTTTCTTCTTTAATAAAAGGAGATTATTATTATTATTATTAATCTGCCTTCTCCTTTGTGAAACTTTCTAAGACTATTTTCATCATCATCATCATCATCATCATTGTCTGCCTTCTCCTTTGTGAACTTGCTAAGACTCCCATAACCAGAATTAAGCACTGCATTTATTGCCCAGCCCTGTCCCTGGCATGCAATTCTATGACAGCACATAACACAGCACCTGGCATTACCTTTATAATTACCTGCCCTATCAGACCCTGTGCTCCTTGAGGACATCATCTCATTCATTGCTGTATCCCCAGGGCCTAGTTAGTACCTGATACACTGTAGGTGTTTGATGTTATTACATTAATAAACAAAATATAATTGCCTTCTGCCAAATTAGAAAAAAACTGGTACTGAGCATTCAGTTTAGATACATGATTCCTTTGCATTCAAGCAGAATCCCCACTCTCCAGTGATTAAACAACAGCAAACAAAAGTGGGTCCACGGAAATTCAGCTGACTTAAGGAAGTGAGGCTGCAGCTTGCGGAGGAGGCCGGCTTCCAACAAGGGGAAGAACAAGCCCTTTAAACACTGAACAATTTCCTCACATTAACTCCAGGAGGCTTATTTACACAACCGTGACTGCAGCTGTAAGAATGCTTTGTTAACATTCAGTAAGATGATTCTTAATAATGCCACGTCCTCACCTCCACTAAGCGACAGATAAACATCCATTTTCACTTAGACGTTTTCTTGGAGAACAATCGACTGAGAATATAACAGCTACATGTATTTTTCATATCATTTAACTACACAAAGATTTAATATATATAACTTTAAACAAAAAGAACATAAGCCAGAATCAATGTGGCGTGATGTTAAAGACTTATTATAGTCTAACATGCCTAATCGATATCACAGGAAAATATGCGTCTGTACACATGTATACTGCAGCGTGATCTTTTTCTTATATGTGTTCTTGCTTTAACTTCTGGGCGGCATAAATCAGAAAAAGCAAAATGAAGAGAAGGAAGAAAAATCTATTGTAAATATGGGGAAAGATATGAGAAGACTCAGAGTACAATTAATTCAGCAACCATTTGTTGAAATGCCAGGAAATTACAGAAGGCACAAAGATGCATAGTGTAACATCACTGCTCTCAGGAAATGTGAGAGTCTAAAATAAAGCTTTCCACTGCAACATACTCACAGAACTGAGCAAACATCAGTAAGGATAGCATTGAGCTCATCTTAAAAAGAAAAATGTTATGTAACTATGACTAACTGGTTGTTCTGTATTCTAGAAAAACAACTCTTTTCAGCAGATTTTAACACTATTTCTATGGAACACACGAGGCAATTTTCTTTTTTTTTTTTTTAACAAAATGTACCTATAAATATTTTGAGAAGCCAAAACGACTTTAAAAGAAAAGTAAACATAATGTTACTACGTTTAGACACTTTAAAAATCTTCACTTCATAACAATTACATGCTATACACATATAAATTTTTGGAGTTATACGTCACGCATGTAACATCGTTTATAAACGTTTCAACTGCTCGACTTCCTTTAACTGCTCTTGGTCTGTTTTCTCATGGAACAATACCTACCCTTAGTAGGACGATACACAAATGCTGGCCTTTGTATTAAAAATAAAATTAACCAGCAAAATTGGAGCATAAAGGAGTCTATGGGCTGAAAAGTATATTTTCCCTTCTAAGTCAGCAGCTCCCTAACTCTCCTTTTTGTAAAGTAAAATTTAATTTGATAATAGATATAAGAATCCAGACATAGTCAATAGATGCTATCTCTTAGTCATTTTTAAAGCTTTGAGAAAACCTCTTCATGACCCTATTTCAAACAATGGTTCTATTACAGTTGTGGTTTTGACTATAAGCTGCTTAAATTGTTTTAGAAAATAAGCAGATGTTAATTCACAATTGGATTTCTAATTGGGCAAGACTACTAACTCATCCTGCTCAAAAAAAACTTTTCAAAAATTATTTATTACTAAAAGTTATTTATTTTGCATGTTATCGAAGGCTTCTTTACCTGCAGATGGCTGGGAAACATTCCTGAAGACCTTTCTTTTTAACTAAAGATCCTTCAAGGCAGTACATAATGATGTCCATAACCTTTACAAAGAAGATACAAATCCAAAATTAACTTCAAATACTCAGTTTTCCCAAATTTAAATTATGAACTTTGGCCTCATTGGCATGAGAATTCTAGATACTTTGATTTTAACATTTACTTTAAAACTACAGTATATTTACTAAAACTGCAGTACATTTACTTTATTACTATCGGCCATCCTTCCTCTCATCGGTGGAAAACATTTTTAAAAGACAGCACACAGTAAAATAAAGAAACCAGACTGGTTTACTTGAAAAGCAATTCACATTTATGTCCAGTGTAGGTTTTATTCAAGCATGCTGTATGTTTTGTTTTATTTATAATGAAAGATACCAAAGAGAATATAACCTTTAAAAATTACTCCAACACAGGCTAATTGCATGTGGATGGTAAGTGGGCAGAGCAATCATTTTGATTTTTGAAGAAATTTAAATAAGGCCTCCAGAAATGATACAGAAATTCGTTTACTTTAGTTACCTCTCTCTTTTTTTTTTAGAGGTGCTGGAAATAAAGATCCTGATTTACTTACTCCACTAGAATATTTTATTTAGGTTGTTGATGCAGCATTTAAAACAGAATATTCTTACCTCCACAAGAAGATCCACAACATCTGTAGGCATCTTTTCAATGAGAATTTCAATGACTCTCAGGATCTCCCCTTTAGCTCGTGCAAGGGTTGTGGTGTGCATATTCTGCTGCGATTGTGTGTTTGCCGCCAGAGCAGTATGTCTGTGTACCTATGAAAACACTGCATGCTATAGATGTGCTCCGCACTTAGTAGAGTTTTACATTCCTAGCCACTGGTTTAGTTTTCACTTATTAACACAACAGGAAAAGAAAAAAAAAGAACCAACAAAAATAAACATCTTGGGGTCAGTCAGGAAACACTTAAATGCAAAAGAAAGTATTTAGTACAATAAAAACTCAGTATGTATTCCCTAATAGAATTCTAGTTCCTGGATATGATATGAGACTTCAATACAATATTATCATGACATTTTGAAAAAGACAAACTGAAGGTCTGTGAATTTGGTATATGTGACACTGAGGTGGGTAGCAATTAAGGGGTACCAGCAATTACAAGGCATGATCCTTGCTTTCAAGTAATAATGGTAAATGATGCTTACATGGCATGTCAGCTGCATTCCAGGCACCATTCTAGGTGCATTATAATCAAGGCGGGAAATTTAAAAAAACATGCTTCCAGAAATAATGAGCACTCTAAATACAGCTGACCCTTGAACAATGCTGGGGGTCAGGGGTGCCGACCCTCCCCAAAGCTGGAAATCTGCATACAACTGCTAGCCGGCCTCCATATATGCGGGTCCTCCGTGTCCAAGGGTTCAACCAACCACGGAATGTGTAGTACTGTAGTGTTTCCTACTGAAGACGATCTGCGTGTAAGTGGACCTGCGCAGCGCAAATCCATGTTGTTCAAGGGCCAACTGTAATGTAAGTTCAGTGTGATTCTTCTTCCTCATACAAACTGTTAAGTCTTAACAGTTCGGAGGAGAAACAGCATTAGCAGGCCCTGGACTAGCCATGCAGGAGTGGACACGGGGAGGGGCAGCATAATTGTGAGAAATACTTTAGCATGTAATCTAAACCTCTATGGGAAGTGGAAAACCTGCTTTTAAAAGGTAATAAATGTGGACTGTTCCCTTAAAATATTAGTCAAAACACTAAGAATGTGGCAATCAATTGGCAGTTAGAACATTAACATTAAAATATTTAAAAATTACCTCTCTAGCCAAATGCTGGAGTAGAACAAATCCAAAGTATGGCTATTCTAAGTTGATTTAAAAATACACATATGTAAATGGTGAACGTTAAGTTCAGAAACACAAGTTAATTGTTAATAAATACTCGTTTACTCTCTTTAAAGAGGCAGTTTAATGCCCGGTGTTGATAGGACATGTGTATGAAGTCAGACTGGCATAAGGCTTATTTAGGAAACTCAATATTACTACCTCTGCATAGTCCACTGATGGGAAAAACTGGTAAAAAAAAAAATTCCATGTCTCTTAAATCTGTACACTTATATGTACATACACTTCATATAAATATGTAATATCCATAAAATATAAACACGTAACATACACATGTATATTTTAAGTGCAGCGCCCTCTCACTATAACTCCATGCACTGTTAGAAAATCATGGCCCCTTAGTCTACAAATCTATTTTAGATGAGAACTCAGAGTCCCACTGTCTCATAGAAACCTATACAATCTGCTATTTCCTGCCTTCCTTCTAGCTACATTCACATCACAAATATTAGCTGCTTGCCTTTTAAAGATAGCTCTGGGGCAAAGACAGGCCCAACAGGCTGCAGTTATCAAGACAGACTCAGAGGCATTTATTTAGTATTTTAAAGATTCATCATATCTACAGCAGAAACAACTCAGAGTCCTTACACCACTGACACCAGTCTGCACGTGATTCATGCTGAAATGGAACAAACCTTTACAGAAAACTTAGGAGCTTACGGTTCTTTCCTTTTCTCCCACTCCTAAGACCTACAGGAAAGACCCTACCACTGGCTCATTGTTCTTTACTAGTTTTTCAGTTAGATGTGGGCGATTAGTTAGAACGCTAAGAATGTGGGAATCAATTGGCTTTCAAGTCTTTATCTGTGACATGTAATAGGAAAAACAATTAGCAAGTTTATGACTTACATTTTTGTTTACAGTTGAGAGCCAGTGTTAAATAAGTTTAGTTTTGATTACACATAGATACCTACACTTGTAAAATGTGGATGCCTTTAATATATTTTAATTTGAACAAGCCTGTCATATTTCCGATGGAGAAATTACCGTCAAATATTTACAAGTGAATTAACTTTGAGAACAGAAATGAATACACAAGTAAGGAATGCCCCTCCGTGGAATTCAGGGTGTGCACACACAGGTACCTATGTATTCATCCCAGGACTAAATTATTAACTTGCATTGTGCCAGAACAAACTGGAAGGATCATCTATGGATGCGGTGCCTCGGCTCACAATATCGAATAGGTCCTCTAAATGAGAAGCCGCGCTCACCTCTTTGGCTATGGTGGTGATGAAGGCGGGTGGTCTGGCAGTGGCGATGAGGGAGAGGGCGTGCCGGGCAGAGCGGGCGGAGTCAGCTGCTGGGCTCAGGGGCAGCCCCATTGTGATGCTAAACAGGGATCAGGAAAAAAAAGGCAGAAAGAAAAGAAGCATTAGAAATATAGACTGAAAAGATTAGACACAGCTTAGAATGTCAGTTCAAGGTCAATGGGAGCACTCAAACAGAATATAATGGACTTGCAACAATGAGCAGTGATTAGGAGTCAGGGTGTTCCAGCATCAAATACAAAATCGAATAATTAACCGTGAAGATTGAAAACAGTATGTGCATCTGCCCCAAGTGTTAAAAACGCCTTGTTAACAAATTATCAAGAACTAGTACTGAATACATATCACAAAGCTCCAAATAAGGCAAGGAAGAATACTGTGCAGGATATTTTCCTTTTTTTTTTCCCTTAAAGAAGTTAAAGGTAATAATTTGCTTATAAAGCCAAGATAAAAGGCTTATGTATTTAAGGCCTATATCTGAGCAGAAGTCAAATTCACTCCTGTCCGTGAAATTATCAAAAGAACTGAAATGGCAAATGTATTTTTCGTTTGTATAACATTTTTAGCTTGAAACATCCTCAGGTGTGCTGGTTTACCCCACACTTGGTACTTCAGAAGCAACCCACGAAGCAGCATGTGCTGCCAACAGTTACTCAGTATTGACGCAAAAGTTCTCTCTATAAAGAACAGGTACCTGGCATCTCCCAGACTATATATAAGAATATGTACATGATAATTTCCAGTTATAAGATAAATAAGTGATGGGGATGTAATGTACAACCTGATAAATATACTTAACACAGCAGTGTGTTCTATGTGAAAGTTGTTAAGAGACTAAATCCTGAGAGTCCTCATCACAAAGAATATTTTTTCTCTTTCTTTCATTTTGTATCTATGAGATCACAGATATTCACTAAACTTACTGTGGTAGTAATTTCATGACGTACATACGTCTAATCATTACGCTGTACACCTTAATACTTACACTGTGCTGTATGTCAATTATACCTCAATAAAACTGGAAAGAAAAAGAGAAAAAAAAGAGTATGTACATGATGAACTAAATCTTTCTAGACTGAGAATGTTCCGATAAGATAGCGATGCTATGTATTCCTCTGCCACTCCTAAAACATAAAAATGATAATATTCTTCTGTTTGTAAGCTTCCTTTACATTTTGTATAGACTACTGGGGAAAGCATTGAGACTCTTCATTAAAATGTGGCATGTGATCTGCACACCAACTGTATGCAGGGAGTATTTTGTTACTCAGTAAAACATCCACTACAGCTTCTCCCTCTAGTTAAATAATTTTGATACTTAAATATCCATATGGAATTATATTAGGATCTGTCCTGCTCCAATTAAATAAGTCTGTGTGCCTCATGGGTAAACTGGATTCTGTTTGCTAAAAATTCTCAAGTTTACTAGTATCTCTGTAATTGACCTAAGAATCGTTATTTTAACTTTCAGTTGAAAATAAAGAGGCATTACATCATTCTCATTATTGTTAAAAGAAGGTAAATTGATTATAGAAAATTCTGCTGATAATTTCTTTGTGACTGTTAAAACTGCTTCAGTCTTTGATGGATACGGTAACTGTCTCTATTCTTTCTTCCCAGCTGAGGGTAGATATAAAGCAGGAACCTGGAGGAGAGGTTTCCTTTGATGTTTACCACTAAAAAGCAAGATGTGAGCTGAGAGAACAAACACACATATTGAACAATAAACAGACGGAACGCAGTGGTGGGCACATCACCCCCTGGGGAAGACCCTGATGCCCTAGGGACCCAGTAGGGGCTGGACAGAGGTGTTCAGCAGGAAAGCAGGGTGGGGTAGCTAGCCAGTTTCTTTTCTGGCTTAAACTTTATTATTGAAAATTCAGCCAAAGAAATAATTACGACGTGAGCAGTGCTGGGCTAGATTGCTTAAATAATTATTGTAAAGTTTAGATCATATTTTAAGGTTAAGTTTTAAAAAAAACCAGAAGCTAAACTTTTTAGATATTCTATGATGTTTCCTTTCTTTCATCAGCATGGATGAATAGGTGTTGACTGATAATGTTGAAAGCTGAAACCAACAAAAATGGTTATGCTAATTGAACAATTCTGAACAAACCTTAATCAAATTTCCTAAGATCAATAAAATCACAAAATTTTGATGCTGGAGAAGATCCCCTAGGCAACATCTCTGCCAAGCACTCAGCCAGGGAACAGGAGTGTCTGTTTCCAGGGCAGCTCATTGCACACGTGGCACGAGGCATGAGAGAGAGGAACTTCTGAGAACTGTGCTTGGACTGTCAGCGGAGGTTTGAAGGGGGGGCTTCCCCGTGCTACTTTATGTCCTCTTGCATCTGCCCAGAGCATCCCTACGAGGTGGTGACATCAGTATTTTATGAAGGAGAAATCAGATCCAGAGAAGTTCAGTGAGGAGGCAAGGTAGCAGCACAATGTCTCTTAGGACAGCCAACTTCTGGAGAAAATAAAAGGGGTGGGAGGAAGCCACCCAAAGACACATCAGAGAATGGAACACCACAATTTGTAGAGGCATCGACGCGCACATGTGAGCGATTCCTGTCATCAGGATCCGGTAGGACGTCAACATGTGGACACATCTACTGCTCTGAGGTCAGGGCTCTGCGGTGACCTTTAGAGCATCCACAGTGCAAAAGCAGGCGGTCGCTGGGTGTGATAACAGAAAGGAGTTGCCAAGGCAACAGGGGAAGAAGAGAAACCTCGCCTCTCCCCTCTACTGTCTCTTCAATGCACCACTGCCAGAGTAATCTTCCCAAAGCCCAAGTTTATTTCATGGTTAACCTGCTTAAAAACCTCAGTGGGTCCTACGGCTTAGAAAAAGCTTAAACTCTTTGACTTGAGAGTCTAGGCCCTCCATGATCTAGTTTCGCTAATTTATTATAACGCGGTCATTTCCACACCCATGCTTCTGAGGCCAGGCTAATTTCAAAGCTAGTCCCTAAGATTCAATTCCTTTCTTAATTGTATTTTGCTGATGCTTCTTCACTACCTCTTCTCCCACTGGGTCACTCTCCTCCCTCCTCTCTGTTCAGCTCTTGTGGAAGCCTGCATGCTATTTCACAATTGCCACTGCACTCAGTCACCACCTACTGAAGCAAAAACAGCCAACAACAAAACCCGTTTACTCCAGGCCCTTAGCACTGAGTCTCATTCTGCCAGGCACTATGAATTCGTTTTGCATTATGAACTCTGTACAGATTGGAACCATAACCCTCTGTATCCCCCCAAAGTGCCCAGCACCGCCCTTGGACACGATGGTAGCTCAATAGTTACACACAAAATGAAGTTACCTGGCAAATTCAGCAGGAAGGAAAAAAAATCACTTAAGCCAGTTATTTGACTGAATTGACTAGGCAACGAAGCCAAAGTAATTGATCCGGTAGTCCCAGCAGACAAAGTTGAATTCTGCATGCAGTTATCTTGAAAGTCAAAAGTGTACTGGGCGTGCGATGTACTTTTTAATGAGGGATTCTAACTGAATGAGGAAGGATCATACTATCAGAGGTCTGAAATTAAAGGGGTGGCTGCCTTATTCTGGAATCTGTATGTAAACACAGAACTCACTCTTTCCACCTGATCCTGCTTATCTGGCTGTTACGCAGATCATTTGTTATATAGGTTTATAGGTGGGTCTTGGTTTCAGTCTTTATTCTGAAAAATATGATATGACACACTATTTTGCTCAGCATTTCAGTAAGCACATCCCATACGAGGTACCAGAGATGACAGATATTTTAAATAAAAGCCATGAATAGAAGAATAGTCCACTCAGGCCAAGCTCATTCCTTACCTGAATGCTCATTAATCCTGCTCTAGCCATTACTCCATCACAGTAAAAGCTTTTTAAAAGTTACACGTAAGACAACCTCAGTTAAATGTCATCATCTACAACTGTCAGACTTCCCCATCTGTCAAATTGAGGAATACTGTAAGGGAACATTCAGAGGGGAAAACACTTAAACTTTCATAGAATAACCTGCAGATCATGGTCAACAGTGCTACGGACTGAGCGCCTATGTCTCCCTGAAATTCCTATGTTGAGGCCCTACGCCTCAGTGTGATGGTATCTGGAGATGGGGCCTTTGGGAGATAAGAGTTACAAGAAGCCAGGAGGGTGAGGCTCTTGTGATGGGATTGGTGCTCTTCTAAGAGACACCAGAGAGCTCACTCTCTCTCTTTCAATTTTGCCCACAAAGAACTCACGTGAGGACAGAGCAAGATGGCAGCCACCTACAAGCCAAGAGGAGAGAGCTCAGACTGAAACCTGCCCTGCTAGCACCTTGATCTTAGACTTTGACCTCCAGAGCTGTGAAAATAAGTGTCTGCTGTTTAAGACACCCAGTCTATGTGCTTAGTTATGGCAGCCCAAGTGAACTAAGACAAACAGTAACAGGGCATTAACAACACTCCCCACTGAAAACACAGACTAAAATTATTTTGAAAAATATATACTTAATTATATAACATACATAACATCTGGGAATTCCATCCTACCCACTTCCTGATAAAACAGGTGTGTTAACAATTGTCTTCAATGTAATAAGGAATCTCCATTTCCTCTTTGTCATGTGGGACCTTAATTTGGTAAGTCACAGGTGGCATTAATTTCCTAACTCAAAGGTGGCAATTCCTCCAAGCGCATATCTTTTAGACCTATCTCCTATATACTGTGCACATTTACAATGAGTAAAATCTGTGCTAACATGATGCAGTTAAATGGTTTCCTCAGACTATAATTTTCTACTAAAAATAAATGTCATGAATAGGAAAAATAATCTAAATATTAAAGCCTAAAGCACTTTAGCATTTGTACTGTGTGTTCTTTTCTCTATTTCCTGGCTCTCAAATCCAAAAATAGGATTGAGATTTGAGTTAAAATGTCAATTCTTTTCCTCCATCTCTATTTTATATAATGTTTGAAAAGAATCTTTCTAACATATGGGGCTTATCTATGTTATAAAAGCATGTGTGATTTCCAGTGACTATGTTTCTCTCTTAAAGTTTGGCAACTGTGAGTATTCCAGAAAATGCAGCGGGTTTCTTGTGTTCATCCACATCTGTCAGTCAGGGGGTGCTGAGGTGAGAGACCCGCCCTGCCCTGCTCTTTAAAGGTCTGCAACACGAACTGGGAAAACGGAGTCAGAGTCACAGACTACAACGCATACAAGAGTACAAGGATTTCTCTGTACTTCTATTTTTTTAAAAAGTAGGATTTTGGGGGGAGGGTATAGTGCAAATGGTAGAGCACATGCTTAGCATGCAGGAGGTCCTGGGTTCAATCCCAGGTACCTCCTCTAAAAATAAATAAACAAACCTAACCCCCCTGCCAAAAAAATTTTTTTTTAAGTAGGACTTTCTGCTGTCTCTAACATTTTATCCATATGTACATAACCCATGCAGATCTAAAAAATCATGAGTTTATAAAAAAGATAATACTGAATGTGTCTCTATTTTTTTCCAATTAGCTGGGGATGGCTCAACCTATGATTTCAATGAAGTGCAGCCTCCATTTTCTACTAAACAGTCCAACATAAATGAGCAGCTCAATATCATTAATTTAAAAAATTCCTCTATTGGGGGTCTACCCGTGGATGACTCGTCATAGACCGGGTGGCATAATCATGAGGTATGGGAGCAGCCAAATGGGAGTCGGGAGACCCAGGCGATAGTCTCAGCTCTTACAGGACTAGTGTAACTTCAGACAAGTTGTTTAATCTCTCAAGCTTACTTTTACTAAATAGCATATTGAGGGCATTGGATCGGACGCTGCTGAAGATTTTTGTCTCTAAAATTCTACGACTTTATTAAATGTTTACTGCAGGCAAATCACATGACAGGTGTTTAAATACATAAGGATGAGCACGTAGTACCTGGCCCAAGCAGTCGGTGGGCTTACTGACATGTAAACGGGCTTTACTTTCCAGAAGGCACAAAAGTCTGGATAGAAATGATTTTATTAAGTAGATGTTTAAAATCTGAAAGTACACTCAAAATTCTGCGTTGACCACTTTTAAGTCCTTTGAGTAGGTTGTCTTAAAGTTAGCACTCTGCTGGACTTGAATTCTGTGGGTGTAACATTTCAAATGCAGGACGGCACAGTGGGGAGAGAGTGGCTTTTGGTGTCAGTGAGACCTCACCTTTTTCACTGACCACAGTTTTCCTGTGGACAAGAGAAAGTACCTTTTTCAGATCCATTTCATAATCTTTCATAATCATTTTTAGAATCTTTTAATAAAGAAAAAGGTAAAATCAATCCTGTCTTTGACCCCAAGTCTATTCCCTGAAGATAACTAGGACAGCAATTATGTTCAAGTTTTTGGAGAGCATCCCATGGTTTAAGTTCTACAAGGAATTAATGAATGAAATGAGCTAAAAATAATGTTTACTTTCATCTCCCTACATGTGGAGCATGCCGGACTTTCTCTTGTATTGTTTTAAGAGTCCTTTTTCTTCCCCGCCTCTCCTCACAATCATTCAAATGAAAGATTCAAATGAAACTCTTCCTTGTGCCCTCCTGTCCAAGTACTCGGCTGTGATGCACCTGCCATGCTCTCAATGTCCGTATCTTTACTGTCCTTTCTTACAAGATCATATCTTTCCTGTAGGATCTTACTTTTCCCGTAAGACTGCAAGCACCTTGATCTTTGTTTCATGCAACTTTGTAACTACATACAGTACCTAACATTGTCCCTGCCACATATGAGTGATTCGATAAATGCTTGCTTAGTTAATAAACACAGTGCAAAAGTTGGCAAAATATTTGAAAACACTGGAAAAAAGCTGGTTTTATTTTGAAGATGTAAAATTCTAAGTCACATTTCTGAAAACAAAATCATTATTCATTTGGGAAAATATTAACCTTGAGCCACATATAGGTTTTCAGGAGACCTCTCAGGAGTCACCTCTGACAAAGGATGTGGACACACGGGAGAGAGGGAGAGAAAGAAGCTCTGCTATCAGAACCAGGCAGCAGTTTGAGCTGCCCTGTCCTGAGCCCATCCTTCATAAACTCACAAGAACAGGAATAAAGACGGAAATGTTGCTTATGTTTTTCTTTTTTTCTTTCTCAGTAAACGTGAACTGAAATTTTCAAAAAGTACAAGCTTAACATAAAAGCTTCTTCATAAAGCAAGCCTGAGATCACAGTCAGGAGCAAGGCAGCTGAGCACTGTCACCACGCACACACCAAAGCTGTGAGTCAGGCACAGAAGGGGCGGCGCAGGAGGCACCACGAGGGTTAGGTGCACAGTCACCCCTGCACGTGCCGCTGCGCCATCTGGCCCCACCTCAGTCCTTCTGCAGCCTGTACCAGTGTGCCACAGGCCACTTTCAATCTAAATCTTGTTCTAGATTAATAAGCAAACATTTTCTTGCTTATTATGCAATTTATCATGATGAAAATTACATTGGACTCCTCAAGGCTACAGGCTGATACATTCATTTATTCAGAGCTGTGCAAAGAGAGTTATACTAATCTTCGTGACAGAAAAGGATATAATAGCAAGATTTGAATTAGCCACTGAAAACTCAGAGTATTTGTGTCTGTGGACATACTCCATGCAGATAAAAGACAGCACGTCTTTATGTCTGCTGATATAAGCTTCGTGTAAACTTATTTAAGCACAAAATATTAAATGGCTAGCCTGAAATAAAAACCCATCGCTTCTCCAAGGCAACAAAACAAGATCACAAACTATTGAAATTGTGTTTAGATCAGATTTGAAAATAGGCTATAAAATTAGGTCACAGCAAAAGTCTGGACAGTCAAAAACGCTAAAGGCTTCTCAAGGTAACCAGCAGAGCTGTGCTAACAGAAGCCACACGGGCGATTATGGAGGCTATCCATGGCAGCTACAGCCAAGGGGAGGGCAAAAGCTTGAAAATACGTCTGGACTTTGCACAGAGGCCAGCTGCCTCTTACTGCTGCTGCCAAGTCATGGGCTCACATTTCCTCCTAATCCTTGAAGTCAATTGAGAACCTTCAGGCCTCCTGTATCCAGAAACTATCCCAGCTGCCACTATGTCCAAGTGTTCATTCTAGAAATGGGCATCCCTTCCCTGCAGAACACTGGGACAGTAACAATGGAAGCACCGTCCATACTAACACCATCCATTTACTCTCTTAATATGTGCTAGGTCCTCTTCCGAGCACTTTGCAAATATAAACTCATTGAACATATGCCTTATGAGGTAGGTGTTTAATTAGTCCCATGATGTACATGGAACTGGGGTGAGAGGTGAAGTAATTTGCCGAAGAACTTACAGGTAGGGAGACCAGAGGTGAAGTTGAGAATAGGAGGGGGGGTGCTGCTTAGTTTGGAACAAATACCTGTCCCTGACCACTCAATCTTGGGGCTTTGGGCTGGTGGTGCCCAGCTCTCCAGTCCAGCCTTCAGCTGCTTCTCTGGTCTCCACTTCCTGAGCATAGAGCAGCCAGCACACAGACGACGGCAAAGCACACTAAACATGAAGCAACTTGGGGTGTGAGAGAGGCAACAGGGAAGGAAAGGGCAGAGAACTCTAGTTTTTTAAAAGGTTAACAATGATAAGAATGAAATGCCAGTTACTGAAAAAAATCAAAGAGGTGATAACATTTACAGGCAGACCTTGAAGATACTGTAGGTATGGTTCCAGAGCAACACAATAAAGTGAATATTAAAACAAAGGGAGTCACATGAATCTTTTAGTTTCCCAGTAAACACACAAAAACCATGTTTACACTATCCTGTAGTCTATCAGGTGTGCAATAATAGCATTATGTATTTTTTTAAGTCCATATTTTAATTAAAAAATGCTTTATTGCTAAAAAATGTCAAGCCAATTTAAAAAATAACATCAGAGATCACTGATCGCAGACAACCATAAAAAATATAACAAAGTAAGAAAGTCTGAAATATTGCTACAATTACCAAGATGTGACACAGAGTCATGAAATGAGCAAATGCTGTTGGAAAAATGGTGCCAATAGACTTGCTTGATGCAGGGTTGCCACAGACCTTTAAATTGTGAAAAAAACAAAACAAAAACACAGTATCTGTGAAACGCAATAAAGCAAAGTGTAATAAAGCAAGGTTTGCCTGAACATTAGGAGAGGCACGTCAAGAATCCCTACCTTTAGGAATTCACACTCAACTAGGATGATGACACTAAAAAAGCAACAATAAACTGCTGGTAGGAACAGAAAATGATACAGCTGCTGTGGAAAACAGTTTGGTGGTTCCTCAGTAGGTTAGACACAGAATTACCACGTGACCCAGCAATTCCACGTTTAGGTATCTACCTAAGAGAAATGAAAGTAGGTGTTCAAACAAATACTTCTACAGGAATTTTCACAGCAGCTCTCTTCAAAACAACCCAAATGTCCATCAACAGATAAACAGAGACAAAATGTGCTACATCCACAGAAAGGAATAGAGTTCAACTATTAGAAGAAGTGAAGTATTGAAAAACGCTGCATCAGTACACTAAGTGAAAGAAGCCAGACACAAAAGGCCACGCACTGTATAACTCCACGTACATGAAACGTCCAGAATAGGAAATTCATAGAGACAGAAAGCAGACTGGTGGCTGCCAGGGGCTGCTGGGAGGGAGAGCGGGAAGTGACCATGTGATGGGTATGGAGTTTCCGTGGTGGTGATGGCTGCATAACGTTTTCAAAGTACAGAATGTCACTGAATCGTCTACTTTAAGAGGGAAACAGTGGTAAATTTCATGTTCTATGTGTATGATATCACCAAAACAAAACAAAACAAAACAGACTTCCTCCAGGAACCAGGAAGCTGAGTTCTCAAGTCAATACTAACCTCTATCACCACCCGGATCTCCTATTAGGAGCTGCCTCAGCTCATCTTCCTAGCCCACTACTCACATCACTGCTTCCCTGGACCACTGCAACCTCCTTACGGCTGATCCTCGACTGTGTGCAAATGAAAACTCAATAAAGTTGATTTAAAAATTAACATGAGTGCAAAGGAATAATTCTTCAAACTATGTGGTCATGTATTCTATCAGTAAAACATTTTTGAGCAAATACATATATATATATATATATATAATTTGTCTTAAATATGGTATGTCTATACCATTATTAGCTGATATATCTTGAGGCACAATACATATAAATTTAAAATTATGTCACATAAGTCACCCACTGGCTCAAAGCTAAATCCCAATTATGTTAAAATGACAAAAACATACATCCCTTTCATCATTTATTTCAAATATTTCATATTCTTGAGATATTGGTCCACATTTTTGTCCATTAAAAACACTCAATTTGTAAAGAGTAATCAATCACCTCTGCTAAAACCAAACCAACCCAAAAAACAAAACCAACAAAAACCAAATGAACTGAGCCTGAGCACGTACTTGGCAAGCTGCTTCTCGGCATCAGCACAGAGTTCGAGAAGCCCCATCAGGACAGCAGACACGTCCATGTAAGGCTCCCAAACTGTGAAGCCACGTCCGATCAGATCAATGGCTGTTCTTCGGACAGTACTGTGTGGAGGAAGTTTGGGGCTTGGTGGCTGCAGCAGAAGAAATGTCAGTGCCTTACCTACAATTACAAAATAAAAGGCAGAGCAATAAAATAATTTTACTTTTGTGAACTTTTCTTTAAAGTGTATTTTCAAAATATAAACCCTTTAGATTTACCTTTTTTTTTTAACTGAAAAGGGGTTTTTATAAAAGGTTTCAAGTTTAGTTTGTTCAACCATATACTTTAAAGAGAAGGTAGGCTACAATATTCTACACCATATTCTAAAGTGTTGTAATTACATAATAATTACATATAAATAAGTATATACAATTAAAAACATTCTGGTGATTCTAAGCTTCCAAACAATGTTTCTCCCTACTCAGCATTCTGCAAAATGGAGATGGTTTCAAATAGTATAACGTGCTATTTCTTCTTCTTCTTCAAATGCATCTAGCAAAGTTCATACGTCGAATACTTCTCATCAGTGACACTGCTTATCACGGCAACATTTATCAATAGGGATGAGGGATGGAGAAAGTAGAATGTGTAGTTTGAAAAAAGTCTCCCCCACAGTCCCAAGCATCTCTGTTCCTCCACAACCTGGTGCACCGGTGGCACACAATGACGTCAAGTATGTGGTAAATCCTTCACACAAGTTTGTAACACAACTTTTAAAAATATGGCTTCTAAATCTGGCGAAGTGATCTAGATTTTAATGAATACGTATTCCTTTACGTATTAGTACTAGCAGTTTGTATACATAAGCCTAAAGGCTATTAAGCTGCAAATGCTCATCTACTTCAAAAGGCATTTGACATTTGAAAAAAAAAACCACTAGGGATTGTGAAGAGTACACTGTAATTCAGAAGAGATTTTTTGTTTGTTGAAGGGAAGAAAGAGTTTATAAGTCGTATTACTGAACAGCATACGGGTTAAGGGGAACAGGCTTCTGACTCAAGACAGAGTTTTACTCAGTTTTATAACACCTTAGGGGGCAGGCTTAGGAAGACACTTAAAGAGCCTCAGCTTCCTTATCTGTAAAACGGGGGTAACTCTCGCTCAGGAAGGGCCTGAGTGCTAAACGAATTAACGCATGCAAAGTATATTGTCAAGTGCCCCCATCGGCACGTGTTCAATGAATGGCAGTCAGGGCTCGTTCTGAACAGCATGCTGAACTTGTCTGTTTTCAAAATTAAGAACACAGCATATAAACTTAAATTGAAAGCACTCAACAAATAAAAGCATTTACTTATTTTTATGTTCTAATCAATTTTTAAGTTAGAATGGATTGAAACGGAGGTGACAAGAAGAGAAGGATACTGTACAGCTGGGGTAAGAGTCGGTGAATGCGCTCTCAATTAGTGGTTCTAAATTTCTTCTCAGAGAACCCTTAAAGGTTCTAATAGAATGTTTTTAAAAGATTAAAGAAAAAAAAAAATCTGTTGAAAGCCATCAGTCCTTTCCTCAGGAAATGATTACACATACATATCCACCAAATTCTGCAGAAAAATTTCAAAGAGGTCTTGGACCTTGGGTCAACAAAGTCCTGTAGTCGACTAAAAAGGTACACATTTATGGAAAGCCTCCTTGAGAAGTTCATCATTCATCCGTGTATTTGAAAAATTTACTCTCATACATAGCCATGTAAATATACTATTTGAAGCTGCAAGCTTTGAGGATCATAAAAATATAAACCCCTTACAAAAAGTTGCCACTGTTCCCTATTTTCCACCAGATGCGTCCCTCGTCACACACTATTTTTAAGTATAAGCATCTCTGTGCACATCCCTCCTCCTCAGCAAGTTTGTTCGCTCTTTGAGGGTAGGAACTATGTTTCGTATGACTTAGCATCTCCCAAACCACCAAGCACAGTGCTCTGCACACAGTGTGGACCTGAAATGGAAAACAGAGCTGCCTTTCCTGTAGGTACATTTCTAATGCAGCTCCCGGTGCTGGTTTGTCAGAATGATATTTCAAAATGCTGAGAAATCTCCCGCTCTCCTGTTATTCTTGACTTCTGGGAAGTCGTAAGAGCTGCGGGGAAACCTCCACTGCTGCTCCCTGCGGACATCCTGAAACACCAACGGCAACGGCTCCCAATCTAAGACAGGGCTCCCTGGAGGTGGGTCCCTGGTAAGCAGTATTGCAGAAGGGACGTCAAGTGTCCTAAGCAGTGTTTTACAGCTTTTCAATCATTTTCCTTCACTGCACTCTACCATTTCTGTATTCATTACCGGCAGGGCATTCTGGCATCCTAGGGACTTTACTGGTTTCTCACGGACTTTGCCGTGGGAACTCCAGAGGCACCTTCCTCACCACTCTGACAATTTTATCCTGAGAGCAAAAATAAAACATAAGTGGCCAATGTATTGAGATTTTCCATCATTTTTCTGACAAAGTGGGAGATGTGGTCACTTGCCTTCCAATGCAATGACAGAAAAGGGGGAAATCAGGAAGGCTTCTCTGAAAGACCTGGGCCCTACAACAGCCCGCAGCATGCCTGCTGCTCCCTGCACGTGTGGTCCACCGGCACAGGAAGGATGCCCAGCTCCACAGGAAACACGGGTTCCCCAGAGCACCGCCACCCCTTCCTTTCTTCTCCTTCACTCGGGGATCTTAGAAGGAAAACTCTCCTGCGGCGTCTCTGGGTAACACACAGCACAGATCCCGACAGCTCTGGCAGGGCAGTGTTTACAGTCTGGGGAGTCCATGAGTGGGGCATCAAGAGAAGCCGAGAGAAAAACGGTCTATTTGACACACAAATTTTAAATCTACTAGTAAGCGGATGATTTCTTTTTTTCCCTGATGATCTGTTTTGGAATTATAGAAAAATGTGATCTATTTCTGTTTGAGATGAGATCACTGAGACCTGTGGGAGGCAAGTGGTTAGCTGCAGGGCTCTGTGGCCCAAGCCGTGGGTAATGTGACCGGTACACATCTCTGAACACAACTTACATCTTTACAACTACGTTTGATTCACGACACTCTACCCGTCTCCCCCAAACAGAAGATTAAATAATTTATACGTTTTATCTTATCTCACACGATGAGAAGATTGCCGTTACTGGTCCAGCAGCTAAATACAGCCCTACCAAGACCCCTGTAATGGTCTTGGCTTTATTTTAGTTGCATTGTGGACACAAAATGGTTAACTGCATATACAGCACTGCATTCACCTTCAGGCAGAAAAAGGTAGAAGGCTGAAGGGCAAAAGGACATGTGCCAGTTAAGTCAAGTCCCCTTTTAAAGTCTGGTTCTATCTCACTGGTCAAAATTATACAATAATTTCCCTAGTTTTAAGGAAGGATGGGAAATGCAGTTTGCTAGCTGGCCACAATGCCATCTTCAACAATAATGAGGTTTTGTTCACGTGTAAGAGGGAAGGGGTACGTGGTTGGTAGCTGGCAATTTCTGCTGCATCTTCCCTTAGAATGAAATTCTTCTTTTTAGTATATATCAATTCCTATCCATACATTTAACAACCAACAATATAGCATCTTTGGGCATTTATTCTATTCTCTAAAGCTAATTTCACTTATTTATTTTTACTTTATTACCTTTTCACACATCTGCTAAATGAGTAAGTCTCCTGGGCCATGTGAAATTTAAAAAAAAAAAAAACTTTTTCTTTTTGGCATGAGGCTTAGCACAGTGCTTTACATTCAGTAACTACTTAGTACATAATTGTTGCTTTGGCAAACACTGAAAATTACACTGTATCTGCCCAAAAGTCAATAAAATTATGCACAGATCAGAAATTTCCAAGAGTCAGCTACAAACCTACACTGGTCTATGGCAAAGTTTCCATGGCTCTATGGTGAAATGATAAAAATATAAAGAATATCATAAGTTTTTTTCATAAAGCTAAATTTATTCAATTGAAAGGAGGGCTTATTCTAAGATTATATTCTTACTATTTTTTGATGAACAAAAGGTTTTTAATAGAATGTTATAGATACGGTATTTTTTAGTATTTGCACTCAGCAAAATAAAACAATTAAAGCATTGCTAATACTTGCAAATTTTATTTTTGGAAATTTTACTGGCCTATGATGCCGGCAAGTTGGGAAACAGCTTTGGCAGCTAATAAATTTACTGTTCTGAGGAACTACGAAGGTACTTCTGCACTACACAATGCAAGACTCAACAACAAGTCCTATTACTGGTCACTGGCTTGTTACTGAGAATGCCAAGAGGCTCCTAACTCAACTCGTTACAGGATAGAAGTCAGCAATTATTCAAGTCAATCTGTGACCATATTCAAGGCCTGGTTATCAGATTCTTAGTCTTTTTCACCTGTAAGATGGGTCAGTAGACACTGTGACAGCCTTATAGTGGGAATTTAGCAGGCAGCACCCCTCCCCCAACTCGTGTGTCTAACCCAATGTGCATATGAACTAGCAAAATGCAGACAGGCTTAGAGCACTGGAAACAAATCAAATCAAAACAAAGCCCCTTAAAAAGCAGAAAGCACTAAAATCCAGCATTGGATAAATCACAATTAACTTAGACCCTCTGGCTGCTGAAAAACGAATTCTGTTGTCATGCAGTCAAGACTAATAACAATAGCTCATATTTTAGTGCTGTTTTAGCTCAAGCTTTTTTCTCAAGCTTTTTTTTTTTAAATGTTCCACCTTAATCTCACCAGTTTTTTAAAAGTGCTACAGTAGGGCAACGCTGCAAGAAAATATTTACACTTTGCTGTAACAGCAAAACGCTAAAAGTGTGAAAAGGATTGACACAGAGATGGCAAAACAGAGCCTATGTAAACTGTGGTTACCGGATTACACTATGCTAACTTGTTGCTTTGGCAAGATGACTCTCGTCCCATCACGAACTAACCAAGGAAAAAAGCCAATTAAAATTTTTTTTGTTCTATCTGGCTGCTTATGATGACCAGCTCTTTTAAAAGATCAGCATACAAGCCATAACACACACACACACACATACACACACACACACACACACACACACGCCCTAATGCTATTACTTAGGAGATAATGAATTTGTTTTCTGGATCATTTTTGTATCCTTATCACAAAATGTAGACTCACTTTATTAATGTACTCTACATTTAATGAATGCCTATTATATGAAAACACTTCATTAATTATAAAGAACTATAGTTACATATTTCTATAAGCATCAGGTATAATTTTCAGCACCATTTGATAATAAATAACACTTTCATGTTGCTACTCCACTATTTTTCCCCCTTTGCATTTCTAAGGCAGGGGTGGAGACTAAACCTGACAGTACCTTGAGTTCTCTGCAGCACAATGAACAGGACTTATTTTATTCACTTAAAACACACATACACACACACACAGTTAAACTGCCAGTTACATGCACTAACAGAACACTTTGAACACTAACTCAAATCCTTATTTTCATACAACCACAGATCCAACTAACGAGATGTGTTCATGACACGAATGTGAATCATACAGTATATACATATATTTTTACCCTGTTTCTATTTGTGCTGAAATGGCACTAAATAAAAAAAGATCATTTTAAAAGTTGTGAAATCAATGATATTTTTTCCAGCTTTCCATTTGTAATTTTTACTTCCTTTTTTTTTTGGTGGGGGGAGGCTAAATCTTCCCTCACATGCTTCTCCTGAAGCATGAAGCCCTGACAGGGATCCTGTGAGAGGCAACTTCTAGAACCATCTGTTACAAGTCCTCTGGCAACCAGAGCACCCTGAATGAAGAAGGCACTGGATCACTGAAGAGGCTGAAGGGGGAAATGTGGAAAGACAGCACAAATGCAGGGGAAAGGCGACCTCAATGCAGTGTCTGCGCGCTGGAGGCAAGGGAATTTGGGTTTCCTGGCAGCCGATGCTTACGGAAAACCAGTGGCTATCACGAGAAGTTTTAAGAATTAGAAATTAAAACAGAAGCCAGAGTTAAACCACGTTTATCAAGAGAGAATGAAATGTTCTTACTGGAATTATTATAAAACCAAAGCATGTCATAGAATTTTCCCGAGAGCCCTTAGAGGTCATTGACAATTATTACCATTGTCCTGCTGCTCGGCAATATATGAAACCATTTTCTTGGGCTTTGGAACCTCCTAGGCCAGTCAGCAGGCCTAGTTAGGACAAACTTGTTCCTCATACTTAAAAGAAAATCATGAATAAAGAAATGGCCACTAAACACCCTTGGCTCTGAAGAGTAGAGAAGGGAAAAAAAGGTCACATTAAAAAAATATACTAATTAATAGCCCAATTACAAGGAAATTCCTGTGGGAGAACATATTTTATGCACTTTAAACCAAACGAATTTATGATGATTTATGTCATTACAATGAGTGCAAAATGAATTAATAATGATTGGCCACTTATTTCAAAGTGTAACCGAGTGAATGAAGCCTTCTCCCACTTGCTAATGTCCATCAAAGAAGAAGGATGCAGAGTGCCATCGAGAATTCTACTCCTTTGCTTTATACAGGTACTTAATTTGGTCAAAAATAATTCCAGTGCAGTGTGCATTATTATGGTTAAGGAATAATTAATAAACACTTCTATAATGAGATGCTTTTGTATTAATGCAGTTATGAAAACTGTTTTTAAACTTTTTACATCCTGCATTGCACAAAAACTGTCATCATTCCATTTAATAACGAGCATAAAATAACTCAAATTAGGAAGTTAGTTTAACAAAGGTATTTTAAAACTCATTAATCTACTACCAGCTTGGTCAAAAATGTCCTAATTCAAAGAAATTAGCTGTTTCTTGCCCTATAATCAGAAGAGTATAAATCCAATGTTTCTTGACTGAAAGTATATTTTTTTCGGTTCTATTGAGTTTTAAATTAACTAAGTTGTATCATACAGTAAAATTTAATCTCATTTTGCTTTTGGTATTTCATGTGTTTTAGATGGCATACTAAAGTAAGTCTCACCTTCTCATAAACAAAAGGAGATTTCTCATTGCCCACTGTCCTTCTCTGCCTACGGAAGGTAAAAAGTGCTGATTGACAATCTTAGAGTCAGAAATAAAGAAGTAAAGTAATAGAAGTAGATGTTTATGATGTCAAAGAAGTAAACAACAAAGCCGTGGATCTCTGCGATCTGTAATTAAATGATCCAAATACTTCTATGTCCTGCTCCCAAATGGTGTATAGTTGTTGAATGGCATGAATGGTGGGGGGCTGGGAGGGTGTAGGGTGTGAAGCAAGAGAACACCAGGCTTAAGTTCTAGCTCAGCATCCAACAGCGGAGTGATGCTTTCATTCACTCAGTATCTCCTGGTGCCTGCTGCGGACCAAGCTCTGTTCCAGGCGCAGGTCAACCAAGTCTGTGCTCTCACAAAGCTCACATTCCAATTGGGATATAACAGCCAAATGAACAAACAGACGTGTCGAGTAGTAAGTGACAGAGAGGGAAGGGCTCTGCAAAAGGTGACTGCTGAGCAAAGACCTGAGAGCAGGGAAAGAGAGGCATGCGGGCACCTGTGGGAGAAGCAGTCTAGGCTGAGGACCTGCACAAAAGGCTGAGAGGCAGGAGCCAGCCTGGGACATCTCAGGGATGGCACAAGGTCCAGTGTGGCTGGATGGCAGTGAACGGGGGGAGGGTGGGGGCACACGAGGTCAGAGAGGCAGCTGTGGGCTGCACCACGCGGGGCCTTTTCAACACGGGGTGTGATTCTAAGTGTCACAAGAAACTCGTGGAAGTTGCGTGGAGTAGAGTGATGATCTGCTGTCAACTAGAAAGTGGCTGGGTGCTGTGCACAGAGTAGATCATGGGTTTGAGGTGGGGGGAGTGACATTGAGGGAGGCTATCTGGGAGGTTCTAATGATGGTTCTGGCAAGAGATAATGATGGCTTGGACTAAAGCAGTAATGATGGAGTAGTGAGAGCTGTGTGAATTGTGGATTACAAAAAAGTTTCTTTAAAGATCGAGCAGACAGAATTCACTTGAGGATTGGATGTGGACACAAGACAGAAAGAGAAGAAATAAAACTGATTCCAAGAATCTGGGCACGAACAACTTGGTGAAGAGTGGAGACATTTACTGAAATGAGTCAGAACAGGAGAGAGGAGGTTTTTGTTTGTTTTTGAAATGAGAGCAATCATCCAAATTTCAGGGTTGGCCATTTCAAGGTTGAGATACCCACTCAGTATCTGAAGGTAGGTTTCAGATAAGCCTTTGGATGTATGAGTCGAGACTGGTGTAGAAACCAGGGATAGAATTAAAAATTTGGAAATCACCCGTGTACAGACAGCACTGAAGCCACAGGACTGGGTGTGCTACCCAGGGAATGAGTGTAGGAAGAGGAGAACTTTCACAGGCTGGGAAGAGGAGCACGATGAAGACTGGATGCCAGCGGCTAAAGAGGAAAGAGAAACAGGAGAGGAGAGTGTCACAGATGCGAAGTGAAGAAAGTCTCAACATATCAGGAGATAGAGACAAGGCCTGAGAGTTGCTTGTTGGGTCTGACCACGTGTAAGTCACTGGTTACCTTACCGAAAAGGTTTCAGGAGAATCAAAGGCAGAAAAACCTGATTGAAGCAGATTCCGGAAGGAATCGTAGCTAAGAAAGCAGGGAAGGTAAACAGAGTCAGAGTATTTAATATAGATTGTAAAGTTACCCAGATTAAAGTGTCTTAATTTCCTGGGACAGTGATTTCTCATGACTAACGGTAAGAATTTGGTGTCCGTGTAACGCTCTATAGGTACAGAATGACGCAGGAAACTGGAGTTTCTCTGGCTTATGCAACACGGATTTCTCCCCATGCTCTTTGCATAGCTTGCATCTGCCTTCTTGAGGCCTGGTCACCTCCAGGAGCCAGCCAATCAGAGGGAGCCTCCGGCCTTCAAGGCAGAGATGGGCCTTTCCAAAGAGGAAACTCCCCAGCGCTGCAGCTCCGCTCACGTCTGACCTGGAGTGTATCTTAACCCTCTCTGGTCAGCTGTGCACCACGAAGCATCCTGTGATAGGGACTTGTCAAGTGTATTACAGGCTTCTGAAGGTGCTGGCATGCCTCTCCAAAGTAACTGACTTCCTGCTCGATCAAAGTCTCATGCTCAGTTATCTTACCCATTTGCACTACTACAGGGCTTGTAGAAGTTAATCATTTTTTAAAAAATACATAAAATGAAAACAATGACATTCTCTGAGAAATACTATTAATGCTAACCAAAAGTATAGCCAAAAAACTGAAATGTTTCATGATAACTTCATGATTTCCTCCTCTTTTGAAATAATTCACACAGGCTAATTAAGTAAGTTAGCCATCATTACAACATAAATCTCAAAGTAATTTTATTGGTTAGTCGAGTGGAGATTAAAATCATATGAAAAATGACTTGATCTCTTTTCTAATAATCACAGTGAAACATTCAAGAGATCAAGGGGCTGCTGAACGTTAACCCTTTACAGATACACAAAGAGTAGAATGAGATGCCCTTATAGACACCAAATATTAAGTAAGCTGTGACATGGAGACTAGAGTAACCACAGAAGACGTAAAGTCAGAATTGTTCTACGCAAGCAAATGGATAAATACCAACATTCTCAATACAGGCACTCTAAATGTTTCCCTTCTACACATTTATTTTATTGAAGTTGAGTAAGGGAGAAAAAAAAAAAGATGAGCAAACAAAAGTCACTCTGCTGCCCGTTTCTCAGTCTGGACATCTTTGTTTAAGCTTTGACTTGGCTTAAATGAACGAATTAATATTGACAAAAACATCAACTAAGCTAATGAGTTGTTAGTTAAGGCAATAAACATGTCACATTAGAGTCAGCGCAGCAAAGAGGTAATTAGCCCTGGAAAAGCCCTGCTGATTGGAGCTGTTGAGATCCTCTGCTCTTAACCTTTGAGTCCATTATCTAACCCAGGAGTAGCGGCTGTGTTAATGGGAACTTGCCAGTAAATAGCAGCCTTGCCGGAGCAGCTAAGCCGGCATTCAGAATCCTGGGATGAAAGGGTGCTGGTGGGTTTACAAGAGAGCCGTCAACAAAGCTCCATGAAAACCCGAAACGGAGCTCTTCTGGGAATAGATGTTAATGTCAAACAAAGAGAGAGGACAACAAATACATTTCCAAAGAAACTTGGGGTGACACATATTTTTCAATGAAAGGATACACAGAAATATACCAAGTAACATACAATGTAATAAAGGAGAAGTCATTCCAGTCACAAAATCTCTCTGCTACAAATAAGGATGCTATGAATGATCCTTTCAAGCTAAAGCGTAATATACTGCAAAACAATGAATTCCTGAACTATCTGAGCCATGAAGCAACCAGAATCACACCTAAAGATCATAGATAATAATTTATATTCATTTAAACAGAAAAGAAACATACTGGTGCTATTATACTCCTGAAAAACATGTTGACATGAGTAATTACACATTATCCTTCAAAGCAGCTTCCTCTATACATTTTTTTTTAAACTTATTAATTTTACTGATTTGGCTTTAGGACAATCAAAACTAGCATTTTCAAAGACTACTTGAAAAAAAAAACAAGATGCTTACAGAAAAATCAGAAATAGCAGGAGGTACAGCATATATGAATAAAACTCCCATTTTCTAGATTAGCGGATCATTCCTGAAATAAAGCACAAGACCATACTGGCGAGTACAATCTGAATTTGCATAATCTTCATATTGGCTTCAAAAAATTGATCAAACATAGCCTAAGTTTTGACATTGCTTCTAGTATTACAAATGGGTATAGATACATTAATTGATACACCTATCTTATGTGTATGGATTATCTGATACTACATTATCAGGAAATATTTTTTTCCTTTGGAAACTTGTCAGGGGGGAGGTTGAGCTCTAAAGGAAACACATCATACATTCAAGATAATACTACAGTGCCATTCGTTTTGTGTGTGTTAATGATTTTATGCTATTTCCGCTTACAACAGAAGAAAATGTTCCTGATTCTAATTTTGTTATTATAGAAGTTTGATGAAAGAGATGAGTAGGTACGCAGTTCCTTGCTGCTCCCACCACGAGTATGTGCGGGGTGCATCTGGGTGTTAGAGGAGAGAGATGGGACGTTTACTATACAGTAAATCAATACATGCTATCCTTTTGCAGGCTGAGTAATTTCGAAAGGACTGGAGGCAATTAGCTGCCTCATTCCGTATTGGCTACTGTATGGTTTTGATTTTTTTTTTTTAATTTTCCCTCAAATGTAGCTTCTTTTTAATAAATTTGCAAAACAGCTGTATGTGGCTTAATCTTCATTAGTTAATTCTTTTTTATAGTCAAATATAGATTGAAAGGCACTATCAATCAGACTTTATTTTCAGTAAAAGATGAAAGAAGTAACGCTGTAAATCAAAGTAAGAAATACATTTTTCTGTTATTCTACTGAGGCTGGCAGCTAGGTACAACCTGAAAAAATATTCCACAGTATTTATTTCTGATATTATACACAGTACATCTAAGAATGTCCAAATACTTCTAAATTGTCTAGGAGCAATCAAGAAAAATAAACAAGGTCAAAATATTTTTAAGACCTCACATCCATATAAGGATCTAATTTGATATAATTATATAACAATTTTACATCCATACCATATATCCTGGAATAATAGTGCTCAATCTGTGTATCCCAACTTACTTGAAGAATATGACATATTACCAAACCATGTCTTCCTACGGCAGGAAGTGGGTATCAAAATTGAGGGGGAGCAGACTTTACCATGAATGTAATTTGAAAAAGTCTCCCAGGCGATTCAGGTCTGTTCCCCCTCTCCACACCTTGCCCCTGCTTCCTTCTGGAAGCAATGGGGGATGGAGCAGATCTGGATTCTAATCCCAACTCTGCATCTGATAACAGTTTGGGGTTAGGTAGCTTAGCTGGGTATGAGTTTCCTCATCTAATGAGATAAAATGAGATGGGGAGAGACCTATTTCTTAAGTTGACAGTGGTATGAAATTATACATCATGCACCAGGCCTGACCCAGGGGAGCCTCTGAATATACTCCTCTTCCTCCATCTCCTTGCGTGTAATTACACAGAAAGTGCTCCTTAATTATCTTCTCCAATCACAGGTATTTACCTGTATATTATACCAAGACTTCAAAAAGAGATTTTTAATAGAGGAAAACTACTAGGACTCCAGTCCTTTGAAAAATGTATTTTTAAAAAAGTAAAGAAAAAATATATTTTAAAAAGCATTCTATCAAGTGGTAAGACAAACCAGTAACATAAATGAAGGAAGGAAAGGAAAAGGAGGAGGAAGCGGAAGCTCGACTCTCTGACTTCCTGCGAGCTGGCAGGTGTCGTGCCGGTGCTTTACGTGTGGTATTCAATTCTGAAAACAACCCAGTGAGGAATATGATTAGTTCCAATTTGCAAGATGAGAAAAACTGCTTGTCACAAAACTTAAAGAACGTATTCTAGGTCATCTTCATACTAATGCCAGAATAAGGCTTATCCGACTTGAAATCCTCTGTTCTGTCCACTATGTGTAATACTTATTTAAAAGTAATGGGCTGTGTCATAATCCAGATGTAAGATGACATCTGCAAAGGGATCTTATGTTAAATATCGCAAATGAAATACATCATGTTGTTTTCCTCCTGGTAATCCCAGGAACCGTAAATTGGGCTCGTGACAATTGAGTGAAGGGCGGAATCATTTTAACAGGTATGAAAAGTGGAGCCTGGCTGGGGAGCGCCTTGAGATTGCCAGAGTTGTTTATCTGAATGATTTACATACATTAGCACCTTACAGGAAGACAGAGAAAAGCAAACAAATATTATACACTGGTTTTCCAATCTTCCCCGTTAACTCTGGCCTAGTTAACTAAGCTAGCAATGCTATTTTTCTTCCTCTCAAAATCTGTAGAGGGTGAATTAAATGTGAAAGCAAGATCAATTCTGTTCTGAGACAGTAAATGAGCTTAAGATCAGACCTGTTTCAGGTTATGGAGAGAATCTAATTATGCCAACTTAAATGTATGTTTATAAAACTGTATTACAGAGGCAGGAAAAAGAGAAGATACCCACCCACCCCCCGACAGGCAAACCTCATGGCTACTGATACGGTAAAAAAAAAAATTTTTTTTTTGGTCCCATATACCACACCGTCCACATACATAGCAAAAACCATAGAGCAAAATACCTTTGTGCATCATGTTTTTATCCAAGGCAAGAGCTAGGATGATGTAACCTTCTCACAATGATAGATCAGAAAACGGAGGCTTAGAGAAGTTATGTGGCTTTCTCTAAATTAAACAGCAAGTTTTACGGCAGGTCTAGAAGTCAAAGCTCTAGCCTCAAAACTGCATTCTCTCTACGGGAACACAAAGCTTCCACAATAAAGAAAGTTCAAAAGTATCATCATCATAACTGTTTTGACCATAACCATATTCCAGTGCTTGGCGCACTGTCTGGCACTGAGAAGCATTAAAAATATTTTTGGAGTGAGTGAATGGACCGGACTCACACTTCACTGTCACATTTCTACGATTTTTCAAGGTCTTGGGTAAGTCTCACTTTACTAATTAGCAAGGAAGGCTTTGCTGGTCACTCCGATTATTTTGCCCCCGAATTTCTGAAGCCCATCTTGTTTATACCATTCAAAGATATACAGACTTAGAAAGCTCAGAAATAGAAGAAACTTTAAAGATGGTCTGGCCTCGAGGTTTCTAATCCTGGTTGATATTTTGAATCACCTGACAAGTGAAGTAAAAAGGCAATAAAAATAACAGCAGCGAATTGAAACAGATTGCATGTCTTGACTTATAAGTTCTTAGGGGGCAAATACTTGTACCTCTATAATCCATTAGAATAAAAGTGGTTAGGAACAAAATAAAATCCTTAACAGCTTTAAAAATTATCTATAATCAAAAGGGAATTAATACAATGTAGAAGTTTCTCACCTGTTTTAGATAATTAGGCTTAGATTTTAGGCTTAATTTTAACTTTTAGTCTTTTTTTTTTCATCAAAGTTCTGCCTTTATATACTCTCTGAGCCATGCTTCTCCTTCAGTATCTGTGAGGCTATTTATCTGCTTCCTTATTCTGCTTGCAAATATCTTCATGTCAATTTTCTGCCTTCAGAATATGTGCTCTAAGAGCTACTTCAACCTGCTCCATGCTTTCCAATCCTCTCACTGTTCTATAAATCAATATAAAAATTTTAAACATTTTTTAGTTCATCTAGAGAT
The DNA here is from genome assembly GCF_048773025.1 of Camelus bactrianus. Taxonomy (NCBI): domain Eukaryota; kingdom Metazoa; phylum Chordata; class Mammalia; order Artiodactyla; family Camelidae; genus Camelus; species Camelus bactrianus. Next base: position 16,299,966 of record NC_133568.1, on the reverse strand, counting down.
GACCGTAACACAAAGGTTCTGGCATTTTGAAGGAAGAAGCTAAAGAAAAGGCTATTTGAAAGTGAAGTTTCCTCAGTAAGATAATACATTCAAACATGAACTTTCATATAGTCATGTAATAATAATAATTGAGAGAAAAAGATTCTGAGTACTAGATTACTCCTTTCTGTCAGGAATGAACCATTTTACTTATCTTGGTTTCCACAGGTGGAAGGCAAGAATAACTGCCAAACTCTACTTTCCATGTGGGTATGTTTTGTAAAACATGATAATGCTCCATCTAAAATCATCTGAGTATCTAGGGATGGCTATGAAAAACATGTCATTGCCCCCAAAGTGAGGCTAATGTTGTTAGCAAGTTTGGAAGTGATTATGTGCAAAACACTTCTAATGAATACTTTCAGTACTAGCTGAGGCTTTGAAAAGTAACACTGCATTAAAAATTAGTCTTTATATTTTCATATTCAAGATAAAAGAGTTCAATTAATTTATCAACCCATTAAATTATAAACACTGAGTTAGCTGTACTTTCAATGCAAAGTTGTGAATCATTACTAGGGGCTTCTCTGGATGGCTCACTGTAAGTTAAATATGTTGTGAACCATGGCATAGTTTAATCAGAGTAGGCCCCAATCAAAATGTTTAAATAAATTCATATCTGGATAACTGGAAAAAGTGACTGCTTATCACCAGTGAGAAGGCACTGGGGTCAGCCTTGGTCCATAGCACTTTTCTTGAGGTTGGTTGAACAATCTGAAATCCAACTTCCATTAATAATGTGAAAACAAAATCTGTCAACTGGTCACTGTTTTACTAATGAATGCTCACTATTTGGCTCAAGTTTCAAAAGAATAAATACATCTTACCAAAAGAGTGAAGATTATTAAAAATAACATCAAACTCATTACCATTTCATTCATAGAACTGAAAGACCTCAGTGACTCATTTTTAGAAAATATCAGGGAATAAAAGTAGATCAATAGAAAATATAAAACCTTGAATGTGGGTGGATGAGGAACTTCCTGGTATCTTCGTAGGCAAGGCTGTCATTAAGTCTAAAACAAACCCATTGCCGCCAAGGGGCGAGCACCTTGATACTTACAAGTTAAAAAGGCAACAAAGAGTTTATTAAAAATCTCTGTGCTAGATATGTCAGGAAGGCAACCACATAAGCAAATGAGAAGTACCTTATCTGCAAGGATTTACGTAATCCTAGGCCTAAAACTCATTGTTCAGAGAGTAAAACAACTGTTGACCAAAATATTCTGGCAACACAGTGATGAAGATCACACCTCCCTTCTGCCGCACAGACTGTCATAAATCACTCATTAGTTTTACTTTCCTAGACATCATTTCTGTCTCTGTCTCTCATCAATGTCTAATAACAAGTTGTTGTTAATTTGGATTCTGGCTTATCTAATTTACTCTAATGACATGGCACTCCTCTCTATCATGGCAGAGTTGATACTTTGCTGTTAGGTTGAACCATACAAAATTGCCAATATTTGACCACCTCTAACTTTCAAGAATGACAGTTCATGAGAAACAGATAATGCTTGACATTTCCTTGTCCCTACTAGCACTACACCAGCAACACAGGCATTTATTTAAAGAGAACAGGGCTTCCATCTCTGTGCACCCGGGTGACTCTGTACACACAAGATTTAAGGGAGGCACTAAATATGAAAGACAGCAACTTTTCAATCTTTTATATCCACTGAAAAAGCATATTGTATAATTATACATACATGTCTTATATAAATATCCATAAAGGCAAACTCTGTTTTGCAGTTACCAAAATTAACTTGATTGATAACCTATAGGTTCAGCATAATGACTTCTGGGCAATGAAAACAGCTTGAATGACGTACTGTGTATAACCACAGAATATTGCTGTACTTCAGGAGCTGGCACATCAATATTTTAGGACTTGTGCTCCTGCCCAGAACTCTCCTCTTCCCAGAAGCAGAGTGGCCTGTTCTGCTCCAGCCAGCGGCCTTAGGAAGCTCTGGGAGGTCACAGAACTGACAGTGGAGACATTCGGAGCAGACTGCTCTGTAATGTGATGGCCAGTCAGACAAAGAATTTTAAATGAGCTCTGTCTTAATACATTACCTTCTCTTGGCCTGAAATTCTTTTCTCATGCTTAAAAGTCCAGAGAATCCTCCACCTGCCAGTAGTGTTCCCCCTTTAAACCATTCAACATGAAAGCACCAGTAAATCCTCTGCTTGCCATTTTTATTCTTTCTTAACTCCCAAAACGCTGTCCAGTGAAATGACAACTATGGCTAAAATGGATGGCACTGCACCATTTTACAACGCATAATGGAACTGGACTGCTTTTCTATTTTGGAGAAAATACATTGTAATGTCCACTGGGACCGAGGATAAGAGATTATAGGAACCATTACTTCAGTCTGATAAAGTAGCTAGGAGCAAGCTCAGAAATCCATAGCAATTAAAAGGCAAATAAAAGTTAAATATAGAATTTGTACATCTATTGTACATTATAATCAGAGATCTGATCTTGTTAACAAATCATTAATTATTCCTTATCACTAACATCCCTGGGAAGTAGTAGGTAAGCGATGGGACATTACTAGGCCATTGAAATGCAAATCTGGGGGCAACAGTTGCCAAGCATCATTTATTTCTCTGTAAATGGAAAATGGGGTTAGTTGTGCTTACCACACCCAGGCAGAGTTCAGTTTTCTGAGGCCTGGTCTAGTTCTGTTTCAGACTTACTCCTTTCAGTGACCACCCTGCCTAGAGCAGCCGTGACAAGGGTACTTCTCAGGAAGAAGACACACAGTGGAGAACAATTTCTTGGTCAGTCTCTCAAAACTTATAAAATAATACAATAATAACTCACCTAAAGATATATGTTTATGGAAAACAGAATTAGCTCATTATGGAGCACCAAGCAGAGAATGAAATTCTAGTTATTTGAAAGTTCTGATTTATGATATCTTAGAATAATAACAATCCATCCTTCCTTCTTGACCTGTTATCAGCCTATAGTATCTCAGCTCCACATCCACAGTCCTTCCCCTCTCCTGCCCACTCTGTAATCCCGGAGCTAGACTCTGTGAACATCCCCTTTGCCAGCTGGCAGATTGTTAAGCTTTGCCAATAGAGGTCGACAGAGTGATCCTGCAAGGGAAAGACGCCCCCGCTCCCACCCGACCCCAGCAGCTCTGGCCTGTCCAACCCTCAGAAAGTGGCAGACTGCTCCTGGAGACCAGCTTGGACCAGCCGGTGCACTCCAACAGCAGTGGTCTGCTTCAGAGGAGCCCACATTCCTCCAGGAACCTGAGGACCAGCTCCAAGCTGCCAGCACTCTCAGGAAACAGCAGGCCACTTGTGCCCACGCCCTCTGGCAAATTTCTTCACCACCCACAGGTGGGGTATCTCCCTAGTAGCCACAATGGAGGAAGGTCTCTCCAGGTCTTTAGTTCCTTTATTACCGATTTTACCCCACCCTAGACGAGGTGAGAGCTGACATGTCGCACGTGCTCCTGGACCCCTAAGAGCCTCTTATACCTCCTTTAATAAACACTTTCTACTAACAGGCAATCCTTTATAATTTTCCTGTTCTGATAACTGATGTGGTTTCTGTCTCCTGACTAATACATCTCCCTTCTTTTCCATCTCCCTTCGAGAATTATCAGGAACCAACATCACATTGTCCCAAAGCAGCTGCTTCTACTGCCATGCAGCTTTTCTAGGCTTCAGGAAGATTCCACTTCCTTTCTTCACATAATCTTGAAGTAGCACATTTCAGACACTATGAGAGTTCTCCAGTGTCCAGCCCAATTTAATCTATGAAGGACAAGATGAAATTTCTGATAACAGTAAAAATACACCCAAATGACTAAATCAAAATGCTATTCACAAAACTAAATAATGCTTACTTTTAATATATGTTCAGTAAGTTCAATTCAGAGATCATTTACTCATGACATTAATCCTATTTGCCTAAAGGAGTTTTGGGGGCAAAAATCAGATACACCATTTAGGGACACACACACACTTGCCATTCAAAACCTAAAGCACATACTAAATTCTCACAGATTATTTCTTAAAATACTTGTTTATCAGTGTGTCAACACCTTTTCAATGGAAATGAAACACTCATTTATTCTTAAATGTTATATGATGATCAGAAATTGTTAACACAGAAAGCATTTACTACACATTGGGTATGATTCAAGATCAGTTTCCAACTTGCACAATTTAGAATGACACTTTTAACAGTAAAATACAAAACTGAAGTGAATAAATGAGAGGCATGTAGTCCTGGGACCTAATTTTCATGGGCAGCTTCCCTTAGTGTAGGCTCAAGGAACGTAACAATTAATTGTATAGGCATGAACAGAAGAAAAACTGAAAATATAAAACAAAAGATGCTTTAAAATTTTCAGAAATTTAGGGCAATGCCCTAGAATCACATTATTGTAGCTCTAATATAAGACCTTAAAAAAGATTTTCTTCTTTTTTTCGTATGACTAGCAATAAACAAAATTCAGAGTATGGAGATATACTTTCTGTCAACTTAACAGCATGTAATAACCCAGGGAAAAACACATCTAGTTAAACATTGGCTGGTAAGTAAGAAGCATTGGGAATTAATAAACACGGAATAAAAATCATGTGAAAAAATGTGCTTTTTCTTCCAAAACCTACCTATTAATACAATGATATATGCTAAGAATCACTAATTATTATGCTATTATTTTTAAATCTATGAATAAAACTGTTCTAAACTTTCTATGCATGGATGTATAACACACTTGGAAACTGGGGAGGGAGGGATATTGGGGATGGAAGCCCTAGAAAAATTGTGATTTCCAATTCTGAACATTCTCAGCTACTTGAAAATATGGTATTGCTTATATATTATAAAATACAAATCTATCTTTATAGTACCACTTAGGAAAAACTGCCTTTTAAAATCTTTTTACTTTGAAATAATTTAGGCTTATAGAAGAGTTACATAAATAGGAAGGGGAATTCACGCATATCCTTTACTCTGCTTTCTCTGATGCCAACAATGTATATAACCTGTATGACTATCCAAACTAGGGAAGTAACATTGGTGAACCTTTGCTGTATAAACTACAGACTTGATTGGAATTTTCCAAGGTCCTTTTCCTGTTTCAGTACTTACTCCAGGATCTCACACTGTATTTACTTGTTGTGTCTCTTTAGTCTCCTTCAGTCTGTGGTAGATAATTCCATTTGTTTAACCTTGCTTTTCATGACTTGGACACTTCTGACAAATACAGGTCAGTCATTTAGTAGAATGTCTCTCAGCCTGATGATTTTTCACAATTCGATTAAGGCTATGCATTTGGGGCTCGAATACCACAAAAGTGATGCTGTGTCCTTCTTAGTGTATCATATCAGGGGGAGAATGATGTCTTATTACTGACAGTGTTCACCTTGATCACTTGGTCACAGTAACCAATTACAATGGAGAATGCCAACTTCCCTTTGTAGTTGATCAATGTCTTGGGAGGAGATCCTTCAAGGCTGTATGAATAGACTGATTTCAGCATTCACCAGTGGATTCTGTCTGTGACAATTAATACTGTTGTCTTTGCCCAGTGGAGATTTTGTATTTCCCTCATTCTTTCTATATTTATTAACTAAAAGTCTTCTGTAAGAGCTGCCCTTTGTCCTTAATTGATTGATTTAGATTAGCATGGACTCATGGGCATTTATTTTGTTCTCTGGGTTATAATTCCACAAAATACATCATTTATTTTGTTGCTCACATTAGTCCAGTTTGGCTATTAGATGCACTTGCAGGTTAGCTCCCATGTCCGTATGACATGTGTGACCCCATCCCTTTTAAACCCTTCCTTTTTTTTCTTCTTCTTTTTGACATCACAGATGTTTCAGGTTCATCTTGTACTTAACCTGCCCTAGTCCCAGAACCAACCACTTTTCCAAGGGGTCCTGGCTTCTTTTGTTAAGAGAATGGTATTTAGAAATCAATATCTGAGCTCTGGGTATGAGCACAGCTATTGGGGTGTTACTGCTCCTAAACCCTTCGGTGGCCAGAGCTAGGAAATATATGCATGCATACGAACCAACATATACATACAGAGCTATATTTATTTCTGTAGCTATCTGCATGCACAACAAAAACCTTGAGTTCACACTGCTAGCTCAAGATTCATGCTAGCATTTTCACTTTCCTCATTTGTAATGATGAGAGTTACCTTGGTCACTGTTATTTTGAACTGTTGAATACACGCTACTTACTACAAAATTAAATGAAAATGCACACACTTATATACCTCTTTTTTTTTTGTTCAACAACATAAAGGTAAAGACTGGAGGTTTGACTACATAAAAATTATAAACGCCTCTACTACAAAGAACCAAAATATACAAATAGACTACTAAAAACTGACCACAGAATATTGCTGAGAGGAATTAAAGAAGATCTAAACAGTGCAATATACCACATTCACAGATTGGAAGGCTCAGTATTGCTAAGATGTCAATTTTCCCCAAATTCAACTACAGATTCAAGGTAATTCCAATCAAAACTCCAGCAGGCTTTAAAAAAAAAAACAAAAAAACTGGCATGGAGATTCCAAAATGTTATCAAGCAACAAATGACCTAGAATTAGCCAAAGAAATTTTACAGCAGAAGAATGAAGTTGGAAGACTTCTACTTAATTTCAGAACTTAATTTAAAAAGCTGAAGTCATCAAGACAGTATGGTATTAGTCAACAGACATAATAGATTAATGTTAGAGAAGAGTGTAGAAATAGACCCAAACATCTAGGCTCAAATGATTTTCAGAAAAAGCAACTTAATAGGAGCAAAAGAGAAAAATGTTTTCACCAAATGTTGCCAGAATGGAATTTCTGTGTATTTACGTGTGTGTGTGTGTGTGTGTATATATATATATGTTTTAAAAATTAATCCTTACCTCACATCATACTCAAAAATTAATTCAAACCACAGCATAAGGCTAAACACAAAAGCTAAAACCCCCAGAAAAAAAACATTGGGGTAAAAAAGACCTTAGAGACCTTGGGGTAGGCAAATATTTCTTAGAATATAAAGAGCATGACCTATAAAACAAAACAACTGACAATCTGTATTTCATTGAAACCAGAGAACTGTGTTTTCTGAAACACATTGTTAAGGCAGTCAAAAGGCACTCCACAGAATGGAAGAAAATATTCACATCACACATGGAAAGGTTTCTCTAGACAAAGCAAAAATAAGAGTACAGTCCCAGGACAGCACGCCCAGTAGCCTTCCAAAGTGCTTCAACCAATTTATACTCTACAGTAAGTGTAAAAGAGCTCTAGCTGCTCCTAAGCCTTGCCAAAATTTGATGTCAGACTTTAAGCTTTCAGTTTGGTAGATGAGAAATGATAGTTCATTTGGCTTTTAAACTGCATTTCCCTTATAATAAGGTTTATTATTTTTCATAGGTTTATTAGCCATTCTCATTTCCTTTGGTGAAGTACTTTATCAATCTTTACCCATTTTTCTGCTCTGCATTTTTTCTAAGTTATATATACAAATACATATATATGTATAAATATATGTATGTGGGTGTGTTTGACAATCTTTTGTCAGTTCCCTGTGTTATAAACTCCTTTGCCTTCTTTGTGGCTTTACTTTTCACTTTTAAAAAACTATTGCTGATTACAAGTTTGTCATTTTAATGTGGTTGGATCTACCCATCTTCTTTATTATTCGGTTGGCTTTCTGTCAGCCATTTACAGAACTGTTCCCCATTCCAAGGTCATGTTTTCCTGCATCATATTTTTAAAGTATTATGATGTTAGCTTTCATATTAAGTCTTTCAATCCACATAGAATTGATTTTTTTGGCTATGATGGGCATGAGGGATCCAATTTCATTATTCTTCCTTATAGGTAGCCAATGGTAAATAGACTATTTATTTAAAATTCTATCCCTTATTTCACTGATCTACAACACTAGGTCTATAAAGCATCAGATTCCTACATATATACAGATCCATTTCTGTGCTGTGTATTCTGTTCCGTATAGGTATGTTGGTCTGTTCACCAAAGTAACACTATATTAATTACCATACATTTATAATAACTTTTGATATAAGCAAGGGAAATCCGTCCACTTTGTTCTTCTTCTTTAGAAATGTCATGGCTTTTCTTAGCCCACTGTTCTTTCATATAAATTTGAGAATCAACTTGTCAAGTTCAATAAGAAAAAACAGTAACAAAGACCCTATTGGTATTTTATTTGGAATGGTACTGAATTTTTAAAAACTGACATTCTTATGATACTGGTATCCATGTGATACTAGTATCCATACTTTTATGATAGCAATCCATAAAAGTATATATCTCCCTATTTATTTAGGTCTTTTAAAACTCTTTCAATAAGATTTAAAATTTTTCCATAAAAGTCTTACATATTCTTTGTTAAGCCAATGCCTAGATATTTTATTTTTTTCAGTACTGCGTAGGTTGATTTTTTTTTTAATAATTACATATTTCAAGGGGTTATAATTAGGATTACATAATATTTGTAAAGTGCCTAAAATAGTGACTGGTATATTGTTAACACTATATATGCTTACTGAATAAAGCAAATCACGTATTCCACTTTATCTCTGGTGTGTTGATTTTATAATAATCTTGACTAGCTATTAAAAAATGATGTTCAGATTTTTAGTGTTTGTTTAGGATTTATATGTTAGTTTGGGAACAACTGAGATATTTACTACATGGAATTATCTTATCCATCCAAGAACTGCATGCCTTTTTATTTATTCAAATATTACTTTTTTCCCCTCAGTGACATATTACAGTTTCTTCCATATTTAAAAAAGATTCTTCCATATTTCTTAAGTTTATTCTTAGCTATAGGACTTCTTTGGTTGACATAATTATTGAGATTTTTAAAATATTTTTAAAATATGAGCATCTATTTATCATTTCATTTTAATTATAAGAATACCCACTCACTGTAAAAAAAATTTCATTTTAAACAAACAAGTGCTTCTAGTCAATTTTTCCTAACCCCTAATTCCTTTAATTATTGAGTAAGTTGAGTATTTTTTAGCATCTTCATTCTTTCCATAGCAAAATGACTGCCTGTAGTCTTGTATTATTTTTTCCCCCACTAAACTGGGTTGTCTGTCTTTTACTTTCTGGTTTTTAGGGTCTTGTCTAGTTTGAAGAGTCTTTTAGGAAATGATAATTCTCTACATTTTCTATTTTGTTCAGTATTATATAGAAGAGCTACTGATTTTTTGAGTATTTGTCTGACTGATTAGACATCTGGATATCCTTGAATGATTTGACCTACCTTAGGGTTTAAATGCATCACCACCATGACTACCGTGTTTAAAACTTCACTATAAAGGGATAAGGGTAGAAGCTGGAAGGCTTGGCAGTTATCCTGGTGAGAAATGAACGTTTCCAACCAGGGTGACATAGTAAAAGTGGTAAGTAGCTGAATTTTGGATATATTTTGAAGGTAGAGCCAGTAAGATTTCCTGAAGGATTAGAAGTTGTCTGAGAGAGAAAGGAATTAGGTGTGAACCTGAAAGAAAGAATAATCATGAACTGAGATGGGGAAGCCAAAAGTAGAGCAGGTTTGGGTGGGAAAATCAAGAATTTTGATTATCATTGAGTTTTTGAAGGATGTATAATTTCTAGTTTTCAGGGTTTTTTTTTTTAAGAGCCTAACCCTGTTTTTGGTAGTTTCTCTTTGCGGATACAATGCCATGCCAACCTTTAACTTCTAAAAACACAAAAGTCAGTGCTGCTGCGCTTAAAGGAGTGTTATGAGCCCAGGCAGCCACTGAGCCATCTCCGTGGAGCCCTACGACTCTACAGAACATAATTTGAAAACCAAAGGTATAAGGAAGGAGCTCTACATTTATTGATTTCATACAAGCGTCCGGGTCCTCTAGCGGACTTGGGCTCTGGGAGTCCCCAGTTGAACTGGGCAGCACCAAGTTCACCAGCACTTACTGTATGATCACGAAAGCCAGGGTATAAAGCAATCTAATAGTCTTAGGCTCCCTACCACTCAACAGTGTCTCAGAAATTGTGTTTTCTAAGGACATGGCAGGGAATCTACAAACAAGTGTACAAAATATTTCTGTTCACTTCTTACCGAAAGGCTTTCTAAGCGAACGATCAAAAGTTCTGCAGCTTCTGAAAAGGTTAAGCTAGATGTTCTCCTTTGTCCCTTTTGGACATAAAGTTGTTTGAACTTACAGAATTAAACCTGTTAATTACAGTGACCCCAGAGGACACATACATTAGGACATACAGCTGTGAAGGAACCATTCTGCAGAGCAGTCAGAAAACTTTAGACCAAGGTAATTTAAATACTAGAAATAAGAAAGTCCTATGCGAAAAAAAGAAAAAAAAAAAAAGGTCGGGGGGGGAGGTTTGCCACTGGCAATGCAATGCTAAAACCTGTCACTGAATCTGCATCTTAGTCAAGGTAACTAGATATACATTAGATGGTTGGCAGAGACTTATAACCAATGCTGCATTACATTCTAAACCAAAAAAATTGGTATAATGCCTTTGTGCTACATTCCTATAAGGATACAGATCTCTAAGTACCATAGGTGCTATATTTAGCTACTGAAGTATTTTTAACAAAGTTAACCTCAAAGCTCTTTTTATATTAAATGGCAGGAGAGGACCACTAACAAATGTTCTGAATAAGGTACAGGAGGGAAGAGCCAGAAAATAAATAGTTTTGGCTTTGTCGGCCATGCAATGTCTACAGCAGCCAGTCAGCCCTGCAGCTGCAGCGTGAACAAGACAGTACAAACACAAGTTGGAGAGGCTGTGCTCCAATAAAATTTTATTTGGAAAAATGGGCAGGGGACCAGGTTTGATCCACTGCTACAGCTTGCTGGTCTGCAGCTGGCAGTACAACTATATCAGCATTAACATGAGTCCACAAAGCTGGACATGTGTAAGGAATGAGTTTTGTAGAAATAACTGTAGCCTGGTAAGCTGACATGAGCTACCCACAAGGAGGGGTAGCAGAAAAATACTTTAAAGATGCTCAGCTGCAAATACGGCATAGAAGCGGAGCACTGAAACCTGTAACAGCAAACAGAACAAAAGGTCCAGAGCAATGGAAATACGGTAGGCGAGTTCAAGTGGCAGCCATAAACATTAGCACTCCATAGTTAGAATAATAATAAATCACATGAATAATTTCCTAGAACCATGTAATTTTAGATGGAAGTGGCCTTAGAAATAACCTTGTCCAACTTACTTGTTTTATGGAAGAGGAACCTAAAACCCATAGTGTAGAATTAACAGAAAGAATTGCAAACTTAAAGTATTTTTGGAGCACAAGGATGGGATTACATCACCAAACAGGCTCTGTAATGCAAGTGTCAGATCTCAGTTAAAGACAATAAAGCTGTTATACAACATAAATTATTTATAAGTAAAAACAAAAGAGTAGTGAAATTTTCCATTTAATCTCAGCTGTGTATTGATGTGGTTAAAATGAGAAACAAGGTAGTAAATATGTAGAAATTCAGCCAAATAAATAACATACAAATATACAAGAATACAAATAAATAATCACAAAAATACTTACTGTTTTATTTCAACACATGTGTAATAATGTGGCCAAAGAGAAGTGTATTTTTACATAAATCCCCTGGGAATGAAGGTGATTTACCACAAACAATGGGAGTATGTATTACAGAAAACTGCATTTTGGGCTTTAGGGGAAAAAACTGTATCTAGTTTGAAATCCTACTTTATAAGACCGCTAACCTTAGGGAAGTTAACCTAACTTTTAAGAGTCTCAGTTCACTCATATATAAAATGTTGATAGTAATACCCACCTTATAAGATTCCTAGGAAGAGTTTTATAAGGAGCATATACGCATATAAATCCCCTAACACACAGCATACTTCCTCTCTTTACAAACATTTCTGAAAACGATAATGATAACTGACACCAACTAACACATCCTTTCAAAGCACTTTACATTCACTAATTTACTTATTCCTCACAATCCTCACTCGGTGAGGTAAATTATATAATAATAATTCCCATTTTTGAGTTAAAGAAACTGAGGCAAAAGCATTTAAGGCCACACAGCTACTGAGCAGTGATTTGAGATCCAAACCCAAGCAACCCAGAATAATGAAATCCCAATAAAAGGGCCGAACTACCTACAGAATTAGTGCTGAGGATAATATAAATGTCATTTATTCACTATGATTAGTTCCCATTATCTCTTCTATTTTCAAATATAAAGACAATTACAATTTGTGCATTAAGGTAGTTTAGTGACCAGAACTACCAATAGAAAACTCAATTTAAAACAACTATAAAGGATTCCAAATTCTACTGGGTTTCTCAACTCTGGCTACAGATAAAAATTACATATGAAAATAACACAGATGCCCAAACTCCACCCTTGACTTTCTGAATAGGAACTCCAGAGTAAGGCTCAAGACACATGCATTTTTTAAAAAACACTCGATATGATTTTGGTGCATAGCCAGAGTGAAGGATTACTGTTCTGAACACAGAAGAGGTGATGGCAACGCAAGTCAAGTAGCATCTGGAACCAGGATGCCTTTCGAAGGTAAAATTACAAAGGAGAAGGGGCAGCATAGAACACGGGATGCTGACTTAGTACAGTGGGAAGAATGAATGAGGTGGACAGTGGAGAAAGAAGCCAGACAGGGAGGCAGGTTCACTTCCAAGTGCCAGGCAGGCCAGGTTAGAAAGACAAGGGAAAGCAAACAGAAATGCAACCTCCATGGCCACAGCAGCAGGTCAGCAACACGATCTGACCGCTTGTTTGTGACCAGTGAGAATTTCCATTATTGAGGTCATTGCTCAGCCCTGCCAATGGCATGATGCTTTCCTCATCATCATTGCTGATTATTTTTTTTCATAGTTTGCCACCACCACTAGTTTTGTTATTAACCACAATTCAGTGACTTTGTCCTAATCTTGTTGATAAAACATTTGAGATTTGGCTTAACTTTCTTAAGATGGAGGAAATGGGAAGGTGAAGATAAAGGAGAATTTCCTGGGATGCTTTCCATTTCACTTTAGAAACAGAGACTAATTAGACCAAAAGGGGTTTTACAGACAGAATAGTTCCTGTCCTTTAGTTTAATACAAGAGGAAAATGCAACCAAGAGGGTTATTTTGTTCCTGAGGATACAAGGTAACAGAGCAGCCTGGTCTAAGCCTCTTACTCTCCAGGGTCCTTCAGCTTTGTCTTCAATATGTAATTTCAACATTTTACTAACGTGTAACTCCCACAAAAGATTCCTATATATGCAAATATATGTCTTTGCTGTACACCTGAAACTAATGTTGTAAATAGCTACATTTTAATACAAAATAAAATTTTAAAATGTATAAGCATATAATATATTATAAAACTATGTATGACTTCTGAATTAGGCATCAGTGGCTCTCTTCCTACCTGCCCCCCCCATCAATATGGATAATTGGAATTTGACTACGTTATAAGTTTTCACAGAATGGCTTTATGAGGAAGGTTAGAACTCTAGCAATTAAAGTTCATCAAATATTGTATCTTAATGGGCTTATCTCAGAGTGAAGATAATAACTATTATCTCATTCAATAGCAAGCCATAAAGACTAAATATTTGACGGTAGCAATACATTTCAATTGCCACATAAATAAATAACATAGCTATACAGATAGCAACTTCTAGCAGGTTAACATTACACAGAACTACATAGAAAACAAACGGTTACCAAAGGGGAAAGTGGAGCAGAGGGTGGAAGATGGGGGGAGTGGAGAGGAGGGATAAATTAAGAGATAAATAAATTTGGGATTAGCATATATACACCACTATATATAAAATAAAGATCTACTGTATAGCACAGGGAACTATATTAAATATCTTATAATAACCTATAATGAAAAATAATCTGAAAAAGAATATACGTGTGTATGTGTGTATGTCTGTATACTGAATTACTTTGCTGTACACCTGAAACTAACACAACATTGTAAATTATACTTCAATTTAAAAAAGGCAATTAAGAAAAAAAGCTTTCGGAAAAAAATTACACTGAATTGACTGAGAAGAGCCCAAGCAAGACACTGGAACATTTAGACATCTCAAGAGAACAAGATTTAAACTGATAAACATAAATTTAATCAATACATCCAAATTCTTAAAAATCCCTATGGTAAGGAAATCTACTACCAAGGAATCTAAGACCTTTGAGGAAAAAAGAGGGTAATGGAATGGAAGCTAAAAGCAAACCCATGATTATCTTCAAAACATTTTAAAATTATTAAAATATGACAACCATAATAAAAGAGAAAAATATCAAAGACACTTTATACATTTTGAACTTGTTCCATAGGTAGTATATCATTCATTTTTATATATGATTTCTGATTGCTATAAATCTCTCAGAATCTGTCTTTTGTTAAGAAATAGTTATAAATATTATTGCTAAAAAATATTACTTTCTGCTCTTTCCATATCTACATTCTTTATCCAAAATGCTCAAAGAACAAACTTGGTTCTAAAAGGCTTTACTAAGACCCTTTGATTCTTTTATCAATTCCCAAGGCATCTTTGAAACACTTCACTTCTATTTCTGTTCTATCATAGCTTTTTAAAAATTGCTTCTTTTTGCCTAACTCATTTCCCCTTTTTCTAATTACAGTAGTTAACAATTTGCAGATGAAACCATAACAATCAAAAGTAAAGGCATACAGAAGCAAATTCAGGAATACGAGAATTTTGTATAAAGATAAATCGTGGTTAGAAAATGGATGATAACAGTCTTAGTCTGGATAACTACATTACTGTGGTGTAAACTCATCTGCCTAGTAACCAGCCAATGGCTTGAGTGGAATCAGTAAGCAATTCATTAATGTATGATATTCTTATATTTGTACACAGATACTTATATTAAGCAATGTGAAAATTCCAGAGAAACAACATTTAAGTTTACTTTTCTTGCAGGAAAATATAAAATACTGTTGAGATATGATATGAACATGTTGGACTAAATTAGCAGTCCTCAAAACAAATAACCCTTTCAGATGGGAACATCTTATGACTTTTCAAGGAATACGTAGTTTTACAAGCACGCATAGTTTTAAGACACAGTTAGTTCAAAGGAATTGATATTCGGATGCTAAATATGCAAATGAACACTTCTCTAAAACTGGGAGGGTAGACATTTTCTCTCTTCAAGGAAAATAATTAAGGATGGAAGATTTCTGACTTTTAAAGGAAAGTCTGTCTTGAATTTTTCTTTAATGGATGATGATGATGGATATGGCAAATTATGTTATGGCAAACATTCTATCGAATATATTAAAAAGAATGAATAATAGTTTTATTTTTAAATGTCAATATTTATAGTATCCTCAAAATTACATCTTTCACAATCATTTAAACTTACTGTTAGAAAGTTTCAGCTGTTAACATAAACATGTGCAAAGGATTAGACATTTCTTGATATTCATTAAGAGAGATGGCGAGCAAAAAAATTTGAAAGCCACCAGACTAAATCATGTCAAGCTTTCATTAACCTCTAATATTGTAATGTCAAGACTCTAAATAAGGAGCTATACACATAATTATGTCCTAGGCTGTCTAGAGTGACACAGAAAGGTTGGGCCTAATTAAAAAGCCCTTGGTAGAGTGGGTGAGATTTGAGCAGGATTTTATGAATGGAAAACAGGGAACTTGAAAAACCTGAGAAAAGATGAAGAGGCCTTTGCAGGAGAGGGGAAGAGATGTGCTGGGGGTGAGGGGTGGGGAAACGGGAAGGGGATGGGTTTTCAGCTCCCAAGAAGCTTGAGTCAAATTCAGATTTTACCACTCTTTGGCTGAGCCATTTTGAAGAAATCTTAATTTCTAGTTTGAAGATCAAATGAAGAGACAGAAAAGAAATCGCTCGTGAAATTATAAAGTAATAGCACATGTTAGTTACTGAGCCCTTTTCAACGAGAAACCACTGCGCACAGCAGTTTACACCACAGGCAAAGGCACGAGCTCTGGAACCAACAGGCTGTGTTGAGACAAAACCCGCCATTTCCTGGAGGTGCGTCTCAGCCAGGTTAACGAAACCTCTCTGTACTCGATTAGCCTTACGCGCAAAGTGGAGATAATTGAGGAACCCACTTTATAGGGTGTTTATGAGGATTAAGTGAGTTAACGCAGATAAAGAGCTTAAAATGGGGCTCATGTGGTTGCTTTATTACTGTTGGTGGTGGTATTCTTATTATTACCCTCTGATTCTCAATGTCAAATAGAGATCAAGAGATTACCAACCACTAATAAGTATTTGTTGGATTAAGAGCCTAGAAAGGGGCCGGGGGGAGTGGGCAGGCAGCTAAATCTGTAAGAGAGCTTCAATAATAAAAACCTCTAATATGGCTCCTTGGCTTCTCAGCAAAGGCATGTGACAGTGATCCCCTGAACCTCTCTGCTGTCATAACTAGCAAAGAAGCATATATCTTTTTTCCTTGCTTAAAGGACAAAACCTCAAAAGAACATGTTGCAATTTATGCTGCAAAGAATATCTTGTGATGTTGTTGGTAGGATTATATTGGGTCCTTAAAGATGACACATCTGTTTATTATTTTGCAACATGGTAGGATCATTCTGACCTTACCTAAGGGAGTCTGACACTAAAGCACCAGAAGACCTCTTTAGAAAACACCCTTACCTGTCAGTAACATAACAGCCACAGAACCGGAGGCAGCAATCCGACACAAATCCTTCCAGCTCTGACTGTAATTTTTCAGTCATTTAAAAACTATTATTGGAATATTTTTAAATTAGAGAGGTAATTCATAATTCCTCATTCATGCTCTTATACATTAGTTTTTTTTTTTTTAAGAGAAAATTGGTTTTCCACCCCTACCATTGATTTTTCAAACCACGTTCAGGATAAGTTGCATAGTTTTTCAGAAATTATTTTAGAAGTCAGAAGTTTAGGCTAAAAGCATGACCAAAATGTGGAAACGCAAAGCTCAGAAATGTGTTGCTTTAAGGAGAGCACTTTTAAAGACCACGCTTCAACTTTTAAAAAGAAGTTCCAGAACTATAACTCCAAGGTAATGTGCCAAATAGATTATACTGCTTTCTAATAACTTCATTTAAACATTCTATTTGAATTCAACCTCAGGATATGTACAATATTCTGAGGTTTTTGTTAACACATACTATGTACTGAGAAGCAACAGATAAGCATTAGGAATTTTTACACTTACAAGTATGTCTGGCCAGTGAGTAGTTGGATCCGCCACTAGTCAGACCAAATCCCTCAGGAATCTGACTAGAGCTTCGAGGTCTGGTCAACAGTTTGGGAGGTTCAATTTCAGCCCCAAATTCAGCTCCTATTACTCCTAGTAAAACAATAGCAGTAGCTTGCTTCCGCCTTTCCTCATAAGATGTAGAAATTTTTTTCATTTGTGGGACACTTGATAAGCAACCTGAAAACCAAAACATAAGAACAGAAGTTAAAAGACTATCAATACATATGATTAGAAACATATTCCAGATCGGTCATTTAGGAGCAATCAGTCTCTTCAACAAACGGCACTGGGACAACTGGTTATCCATGAGCAAAAGATTGAATTTGAACCTTCACCTTCTACCATACAAAAAAAAAACCCAAACTCAAAATGGATGAGAGTCCTAAATATAAAAGTTAAAACTAAATAACTTGTAATAAAAAATATAGATGTGTATCTTCATGATCTTGGGTTAGGCAATGATTTCTTAGATATGATACCAAAAGCATGAGTAATTTTCAAAAAGGTTTTTAACTGAACCTCATCAGTGTTAAAAACTTTTGATCTTCAAATGACAGAATCAGGAAAGTGAAAAGAATATACACAGACTAAGAGAAAATATTGTCAAATTATACACCTAAAAACTGATTGTATTCAGAATACTTAAGGAACTGTTCTTATAACTCAGTAATAAGAAAATCCAACTTTTAAAATGAGCAAACAATTATATAGATATTTCTCCAAAGATATATGAATGGCTAATATGCCCAATAAAGCTGCTCAACATCATTGGCCATTAGGAAAATAAAAATCAAAACCACAGGGAGACACCACTTCACACCCACTAGAATGGCTGCAATTAAAAGGACACACCGTAACATATATTGTTAAGTCTGTACAGAAATGGAAATGCTCATGCATTGCTGGTGGGAATGTAAAATGATGCAACTACTTTGGAAAATAGTTCTGCAGTTCCTCAAAAAGTTCAACGTAGAGTTATAACACACGGCCCAGAAATCCCACTCCTAGGTATCTCCATAAGGGGAGTGAAAACAGATGTACATGCAAAGACTTGCACATGAGCATCCACAGCAGTATTATTCATAATAGCCAAAAAGTAGAAACAGCCTAAATGTCCATCAACTGACAAAACGAGTAAACAAAATGTGGTATATCCATCCAATAAAATATTATTCAGCAATATAAAAGAATAAAGTACTAATACATACTGCAAAAGGATGACCTTGAAAACTTTATGGCATGGGAAAAAAGCCAGGCCAAAGGACCACATAGTGTTGCATAATTCAATTTACATGAAACAGAATAGGCAAATAGGCAGAATAGTCCAGAATAAGCAAATCTATACGGACAGAAAGTAGATCAGTGGTGGCCTAGGGCTGGGACAGGGGTGAAATGGTTAATGATGGCTAATGAGGACTGGGTTCTTGAGATGAAAATGTTGTAAAATTCTATTATGATGGTATCTGCACAAGTCCAAATACACTAACCACCACTTGATTCTAAGCTTTATTTTTCAATTTTTATTAAAACATTTATTTTATTTTATTTATTTATTTTTAATGGAGGTACTGGGGATTGAACCCAGGACCTTGTGTATGCTAAGCATGAGCTCTACACTGAGCTATATCCTCGCCTCCTGGATGAATTTTATGAAATATAAATCATACCTTAATATATCTATTTTTAAAAAAGATTGTTAACTCACTTATTAATCTGCCCACTAATTTTACAAATATTTATTGAGCATCTACTTTGGGCCAGGGAATTGCAAACATGAAAATAAATAGTGCAGGTTCTCAAGAAGCTCACTAGTATGTAAAAAAGGAAAGCCTGTCCAAGGAGGAAAAGGAATTTAAAACTCAAAAGATAAGTAGAAGTTTGCCAGGCAGTAAGATGAATGGGCAATGAGAGGAAGGCAAAGAATGAATATTTTGTCCAGATGGAGCAGAATGCAGAAGCACAAGCAGTCATGACCTGGGCAAAGCTCAGCAGAGTTTCAGATGCAGAAGTAGTACGAGCATGACACTCAAAACATAATGGAAAACAATTTTAAATCTTTATTACAGTATCAGTATCAGTAAATAGAAAGTAACACATAACACTGCTTCTTAAAATTTATTTTCCCAACCTTTCTCTAAGATAACTACAACTCACTCACTCTCCCAAAATGCTACTAAGATTTGGCCCTTTGCTCAGCCCTACCCCTTTTCTAGTTCTACTCCTTTTTATAAGTGGTCTACCTTTCATTTTTTGTTTGATGTTTATTATGTGATATTTCAAACATCAAAGGAGCTACACAGGGAATATATAAAGAACATCATGATATGCATGTATACAATAAACTTTATAATAACTTAGTAACTTAATGTTTAGTAACTTAATGTTTTCCATAGATGCTTGAGACTTTTAAAAGTAATTAACTAATGTGGATATAACTAAAGTCTACTATGGATTTAGTCTTGACTTCACTATGCCTCTCTCTTGCCCTAGAGGGAGCAATCGTGGATCCTGACCTTATCAAATGTTTTAAATCTATTATATATCAATTATATCAACACCTGAAACATTACGTATTTTCTGACCTTAAACCATGCTTGCATTCCTTGGGTAAACTCCGGATGAATGGATGGATGGAGATCAATAGATAGATAGGCAGGTAGGTAGACAGAAACAGGCTAACAGACAGACTCTGAACTAAATTTGCTAAAAGAGTTTTTTATATTTATTTACAAAGGTAAGATTGGACTATGATTTTCTTTTCATACACTATTCTTGTTGTGTCTTGGTAGCAATATAATATGATCCTCAAAAACTGGGTTAAGTAATTTTCTCTCCCCAGTTCTTTAAAAACTGTTAAAGAATTCTTGAAGTTAGCTAAAAATTCTCTACAATTATTGTGACTTGTGTCTCAGGGACACTCCCTTTTGGGAGTCAGGGAGTAGGGGATGCAGAGGGCAGGGAAGGGACAAAGTAGAGGAAGGAACATGTTTTATTATGAATTCATTTTCTGTGATAGTAACTTATTTAGCTTGATTCCCTATTTCTTCATGAATCCTTTTGGATAGCTTCCAGTTTTAAAAGAATTATTCACCTCATTTAAGTTTGTAAATGTTTTGGTCTGAAGTTCTTTAGAGTATTCTCTATGGTTTAAAAATCTCAGTTGTATCAGTTGCTCTGGATCCTTTTAAATATTGTTTATTTGTGCCTTCTATAGTATTATTTTTCATGCCTTTCTTGATCAGTTTTTCTAGAAATACATATTTTGTCAGATTTCCAAAAAATGTTTCGGTTTTGATCTTACTGCTTTATTGCTTTCTATTTCACTAATTTCTGTTGTTATTTTTTTATTATTTCTCCTTTCTCCTGTTTTCTTTGGGTATTTTCTCTATTCTCTCTTTCTCTTTGTTTTGTTTCTGGGCTCCCAGACTGAATAAAGCTCACTTCTTTTCATTATTTTCTATTATGGTTAACACTGCCAGTCACATAGTTAGCATCCGATTTCTTCTTTTCCTTTAGTAATACAACCTCAATTTTAACTGAGTAGCAACATGCTCGTACTCTTTCAACGTCCTTCCAGGAACTGAGGAAGCTATAGCCTAGCTCCCAGCTTTAAGCTTTATTCATTATATATTTTTAAGTCTTCTTTGCTCATAGGAGCCAAAGGAGCCCAAGCTAGTGGTTTCAGCTCAGATCCCACTGCATTCTATTCCATCACTTGTCCATGGAGATATCTTTCTTTCTTCAGCCTAGTTATGTCTCTTTGGTTTTCTATTTGTAAATTTTATCCATCATGGCTATATACTTGTTAGAGAGGGATTCTTAAAGTGAATTTCTAGAGCCATCCTGATTGGAGGTCAGCCTTTTGTTCTTTCTAATATTAACCCATCCAGCTTTTCTGGTCTCTTTCAGTACACTGGCAATATATTAATTAAGTCAGTACAAGGCAGAGCCCTCAGAGCAGTACACTAACCAAGAGATGAGCAATGGGGAACTTAGAATACTTTAAGATGTTTTATTTTTGTCTCTTCTGTTTCTTTCCTTTGTCAATCTATACTACTGCAGGTAAGGCAGGGGGATGACAACAGGGGAGGCCAAAGGGGTACCAAATACTAGAGGCCTTTGTATAGCAATCTGAAGACTTTTAACTTTTGGCTAGTGGAAAGTCATCGAACAATTCTGTCCAAAGTGGTGACATGAGAGTCACTGCTAGAAAGATCATGATAGTGGTAGTATGGAAGGTGAACTGCGAGGGAAAACAAGACTGGTGTCAAGTAGAACCAAAAGATGACTCAGGCAGTGGTCAAGTGGAAAACAGTGAGTACCACTGGTGGCAGAATTTACAGTTCATCTCATTCAGCATATGAGAATCGAAGGCCTAGTGTATGCATGGCATTGTGCTAATATGGATTAATGAATTGATATGGGATGAATTAAGATAAATTAGTAGGAATAAGAAAAGCAAAGCCCCTGTCTTCATTGAACTTAAAGGCGACTAACCAGGAATTAGAAATGTAAAGGTGACAAAAATCAATGAGAACATGATGGTCTAAGGGGACAGCACACATAAGAACCTAAAGCGTACAGGAATTTGTTGATTTCTATTGGGAGGATAGGTAAGTGTGCTGGAACTCCATGAGCCGAGAAGAGGATGGTAGAAAATGAGGCGAGAGTCAGGAAAGGGGGAGATCACAGATGACTCTACTGGTCATATTCACATTTCGATTTTCATCCTTTGAACAACGGAATTTAGGGTTCCTGAACACCACTCTGAGCATGAATAAAGAACGCTGGACGTGAGGTAATCAATCAAGAGGGTATCGTAGAACTGAAAGTGGGAGATGAAGGTTGGTTTGGTGTTGGATTTTAATAGGAGACGCAGAGAAGTGGATGGCTTCGAGATCCACGGTGAGGTCTGTGTAGCTGATGGAAACACCACCCCAAAACATTAGATGTCATGCTCCGAATTCTTTTAAAAGTCCCAGTTAATTAAAACAAAAGTAAAACAAGACTTCAAAAACCCTTGCAAGAGATGTAGGTATGGCCTTTCCAGAAGCTGAACAAAAAAACACCTAGAGCACAAAGATTCTTAGTATACTTTAATTCCATTTATTTAGCTGCACCAAAAGGCAGAATAGGATGTGGGCAAGAAGACCTAGTTGGATCTAAGAAATGGAAACGGTAAGATATAAAGAATGTAAGATTGGAAAAGAATCATTGAATGGTGTTAAAGCACTTAAGGAAAAATGGGGATCAGTTATCTAAAAAACTAAGGTGGTAATATCGAACAGTAGCTACTGTTTATTTGGATTCCAAGAAAAGTTTGGTGCAATTGAGAACAGAAGAGATCTGTTCTTGTTGCTGCTATAGTTTCTTAGCTTCTGCATGTCACACTTTATTGTTAAAAAAAAAAAGTTAATTTAGGAAATTTGCCGTTAGTTTCTCAGCATGTATAGAAAGGACAAAATCTAAAATGAGACAACAGAGAATAGACTCATCTTCAAAATATTCTAATTCTTCTATGCAAATTTTTAATTATTACTCATTTTCCTGATTTGCTTTATTTTGCATGGTGTATTTCAGATCACATCATATAATAACGTTCCTCTAGTGTTATAAAATTATTTTATAACTTCCAAGGTCATTTCTTATAAAAAGCCTCAATTAAAAAGCTTAAAAATATCTAAGTAACATACAGTATATCTTCTAATCTGATACCGTAGTATGCATTTCTGCCTCTTCATGGATGTTTTTTCCAATTTTTTTAAGACAAAGAGGAAATGTTAGTAAAAGTATTAGCATGTAAATGTGATTATGGATTCAAAGTATGACACTGATCTATGACAGTTCATAGTAACCAAAGCGGGGAAAAAACCCTAAAAGCTTAACCATACTAAGAAGGGAAAAAAAAAAATCAATAATCACTGCCTCTGTGTTTAGAAGGATGAAAATGGACCCTAATTCTAGACAAAGTGATATTTAACAGTTTGATAATCTATACCTCAGGACATGCATTTAAAACCAACTTTATTTATGTATAAGAACAGACACCAGGAGCAGGAGCTCTGTGGGACTGCATCTGGAGACACGCAGGATACATTTATTCTTTACATAGTCTTCTTGAACCAGGAAGCCGGTGGAGCTCCCCTCCCCCCATGGCTCAGCACGAGCATGCTCCATAACAATAGTTCAAAGGAAAGCTCTATTCTGCAGTTGCACTGATTGTTCTGTCAGCTGACCTCTGCAGAAGGGAATTGCTAACCGCTGCCTCGCTCCTTAGCTGACAAATGAATGATCGCAGCTCCATCTATTTTCACTATGGCTGCCTCTAGCCCAGGTGCTCAGACAGAGAGCCCGGTGTGACATCTTAGATCAAGATGAATTGGCACAAACTCCTGATCCAAGATTGTTTTATACCATTTAATTTAGTTTCTTCCCCTGCTTGGATGAGCACAGCTCTGGTTATGGATTTCTATTCTAATGTACTGAAGCAGGCCCTGAAAGAAGCCAATGAAGCAGCTGCTGGAGCAAGGGACTGCAGGGATACTGATCAATAGGCAAGGCATTGACCCCAGCCGGTCAGCCTCTGCAATGGCCACTGCTCGAAGGGGGAGGGGGCACGGAGCACACATGGGCTGCTTCCAGTAGGAAATTAAACAACAGGGGCATTTGGAGAGCTCCACCTCCACCCCAGTCCCCCACCTTCTCCATGTTCCTTTTGTTTAATTACTTCAGTCTGGTCCTAACTCCCACTCCACAGGAAGGAATTAAGACTTCAGGGAAGTTTTAATAATGTTCTTTAAAATCACCATTTGTAAATTTTATCCTTAAGCTAACAGAAAGAATCTTAGTCGGTGCCCTCCCCTAAGTGGCCAAAATATGAAATCTTAATTAGCTGTCAAGTACATCACTTGGTGTAATTTAAGGTTTCGCATGTGCACAGGCTCCTAATACAGTCCAAGTCGTGATGAACACTACTGATGCTGAAATTCTATGGTACGTAATTTTTACCAGTACTCAGATCTGAAAAGATGATAGCTCTTTGTTAACAAGGAAAGAAGTAAGAACAAGAAGAGGATCCCCTAAAAGAGACACTGACTGATTAGTAAATGTATAAGCTGACAGATGCCCATCCCTACTACTGTTCTAACAATAACACAGCAATTTCTGATTCTTTTAATTTTTTCAAATTTGGAAACATTTTAATTTATTGGCTTTGCCTGTGTTTTAAATAATACAAGATATATACAATTAGCTGCCCTGTTTTCCTACAAATAAACTGACAACCAAATGGGAGATTTGGGGATATTAAAAACAAAATAATTCTGGAAAAGTAGACCTTCCTAGTTTCATTTGTCTCATGAAAATTTGGTACTTTTTCACAGAGACATGCCTCCATTTAATCATGCTAAAGGGTGACATGGAGATCCATTTTCTTGACAGGACGGTTGATCACCCTATCACAGTAAGAAAATTAATACCTTCAACCAGCCCTGTGTGGAAACAGAAGCTACATGCAATGGTAAAGGACATAAATGTTCTACATTTTAAGTCGCAAACAGAATACTTGTTCTGTGTGAAAATAATGTTTCCTCATTATTGGGTTACTTAAAGCAAAATATGAGCCTTTGATTGTATTAAGACAACCATTTAATTCATATGGTGTTCCTCAAAAGTACATAATTGTCTTTAGATTCAGCATAATTGACTCTAGATTTACAGGAACAGGAGTAAACCCTTTACTTACAGCTTAACTAGAACACAGGTAAAATATTTGAGAAGTTTAAGCTATTTAAAGAGCTGTGAGATATTGATTACTTCATTTAAAAAGCAGTCAGAGAGTGCAACCAAGAGGTCAAGATAAATTCAACAGTTTGAAGCACTTTACTAAATAACTCTAAAGATCATGTTAATTGGCTTTGTGCAGTTCCAGGGTAAAATTAATTTTATCCTAGCTTACAATAAAAGGATTAAAAGACATATTAAGTTCTTCAGTTTTAACTGGAATAGGAATCAATGGATTTGAATTAAGGTTAACGGCGGTTTTATGAGAGATGGACTACCAGCAGATACTTTAGATCTGCTATTAGCCATACATTGATGGAACTCTGCGATTGTATTAGGTGTTAAAATCTTAGATAAGAAGATACCACTAATTACTATGCTGAGAATATGCTTTAAGAATTATGTGATTTGATCTAGAAAAGCTGTCACCAGAAATCTGATTCTCTGTTTAGGATTCAGTATCATAACGCTTTTTATAGTTGACTTAGCTATGTTATAATTTTAAAATTCTAGTAAAAATTAATGAGATGATGTGGCTAAATTTAAAAACAATTCACTTCAAGATTACAACTACATTTAAAACATTTAAAACTATATCACAAGCATATTATCAGGGTTTTCTGAACCAAAGCATTACATTCAGATTGGTTTTAACATACCAATTTTATGCCAGAAATTTCATGCACTGATAGAGTCCAAGATACTCATAATGATAGGAATGTTTCCTGAATTTATTTAAAGTTCAATATACTCTAAAACATCACTTTCAAAAATCAGAAATGTCTATAACAATAAAGTGAGAATACAATTTTAAGTGTTTGTCTTCAGTCTTTCATTATTTAATATGTTTTGGAACTATATTATAGAAAAATAAATTGCTTTTACTATGCACTGCCTAGCAAAGGAAAAAAATCCAATTTTGTATTTAATAAGGTATATATGTTATATATTAATAACTGACTTTATACTTTATAGGAATGATAGGGAAAAAGTAGGTTGCAAGATCTCACAGCAAAAAACTATTTAAAGGGCAGCATGTAAGACTATTTAAAATAATAATTTGAATCATGCTAGAAAATAGTTTCCATTGGAGTTCTTTACAATTCTTTTATTTGCAATAAAGTATACTTGCAAATATTAGCTTATGACTAATTATTAAAGAGCAAATGTAAATTTAGCAAAGTGAACTTCGTTAACTTTGGCAGTCTTGAGGACAAAAGAACTTTCAGAATTAAGACATGATTTACTGTTTACAGTGTGGGCATACAATTCAAATAGACTTAGCATTCAAAGCTCTACAGCTATGAGCCAATAAAACTACAAAAACAAAAAAAGAAAGAAAGAAAACAACTTTCTTTTTTCAGACCAGTAAAATATTCTTCTGAATTCTCATTTTTACCTACTTCTTTTTTCTCAGCCCCATGGACATTTTAAATGTGATGTGGTATTACAGCTATATGAAAAACATACATAAAATTGTATATTAAGTAAATATAAGATTAAAATAGTAAGTGACAGTGAAATATGTCAAATGAAAATACATTTTAATATGTTTCTAAACATAAACACAAGTACCTAAAAGAAACTAGATCTTATAAAAGTGAGTTAAGTTCTAATTGTTTCTTAGATGTAATCAAAATAATCTCAACCTATTACCGACTGATAAGTGTCTAAACTGATGTACCTAGTTGCCTAGTGGAATATTAATTTATTTTTAAGATATGCCTTTTTGATAATCATTATATGGTGCTAATCAAAAATGTTAACTTTACAAATACATATATATTATGTGTACATAATTATATGCACACTCATAAGTATATAATATTCTTAGGTTTCATGTCTTGGTACCCTGAGCTAAAACTGTATTTTTGAAAAGTTAAAATGTGTTATCTATGTTTTAAATCATAATGAAGAAAATGTTGGCCCTCAATAAATTGTTTCCACAGATGTTTGGCCAGAACATTTTCTATACCTACTCTGTGCTATTGTTAGGGTTGCTTAAGACTGGATAAAGTACAATGCTATAAAAATGTCCAATTTTACTCCATATGTAACAGTAATCTTCCAAATAAGACTTAGTAACAATATTTTTAAATAAGCAAAATTCTTTTGATATTAATTTATGTTTAAGACAATTTGGTTTTAAAATGGTCTAGTATTCTATTAATTAAATATCAGTTATCCAAAATACCGTGGTTCTTAGTCAAATACTTCAAAGATGAATTTGTTAAGTGGGAACACAAAAAGGCATAGATTGGTGACAATCCAGTGTGTGACAAAGGACTGAAAGAATTCACTCACTTTGGTGGTGAATCCAGCTTTCTTAAGCTCATAAGGAGCATCTGTGAGTCCATGCCATTGAAAATACATGTAATCAGGTTCCTTTTCTTAAACCACATGCTTTTATATGAATATTATATATTATTCTTACATTTGTTGGTACATTAAAGAGTGCTGCAAAGTCTTGCAATTTTTACAAAATATGGCAGATAAATTTTCATGATGTGGAAAAACATAAAAATTACAGATGATTATTTGGCAAAAACGCTAATTTCTACCTGTGCTTCTGAAGCAAACAAAATGAAATAAAACATGGCATTTTGAAATCTTCCTCTCTACCTCCTTGGGAAAAAAAAAAAAAGATGAGCTGATTAAAAATGACTGTCACGGAGCATTTCAACATTAATTTCCAAACCCTCACTCTATTATCAAAGTTAGTGTGTGCGTGCGTGTGTGTGTGTGTGTGTGTGTGTGTGTGTGTGTGTGTGTGTAGAATACTTCCAGTCTGTCACCAGCATAGGCGTTTCCTCCACTGCATTACAAGTATTCTTTAGTTGCTCTGTGACACATCTATTGGGTTTTCCTCACACCGACTGATGGAGCATACGGAAATTGCTTCCCAATTGTATGAGGCTTTTGCTGTTTTTGTTGCTGCTGTTCTATTTCCCCTATCACTTGAACACCAAAGTAAACAAACATTCTATTAATTTGTATGTATGCTCCATAGCCCCCTGCTGGACCACAATAGTTCTGCAAATGCGTACATCTTTCTGCGGCTGCTGATTAAGCCATTTTAAAATAATGCCTCTTGCACGTATATGCATTGTGTGTGTGCCTTTGACAAAATACATCAAACCTACCTTCCGCAAAATCAGATAAAAGCAAAATAAATGAACACTCAAAAATGATTTTCTTTTTCTAAGAAAATTATCACTCTCTTGGGGATATGTCAATTATTTTGGTAATTAGAAACCTTAAGCTTTGACAGCAACTTGTATGTTTTTTGAGTAATTCTTGTAACAATTTCTTATTCTTAACACAGACAAGCTCTACTCTTATTTTCCACAATCTGCATTATCTTATTTTTCTATTTATTCTCTACCTAAACATCAAAAAGCCCATTTTTTTTCTCTTTTACTGTTAGTATGAACATTCTCAGCTTGAGGAATGAAATTTCTTAGTTTTGAGGAAACTGGATTTAAAAAGTTCCAAGTATCTATCTAAGACATTTATGTAATCAGAAATCTTGTAGCTAATAATTATCAAGAATAATGTTCATTTTTGGTTTACTTTACCTTTCAAGGGTGAATCTGAGATTCATGTCAAGTTTTAAAAACTATAAATTGTAATATTAAGAACATTATTAGCTTTTTCATGAAGAAAGGAATGTTTCAGAAATAGTGGTTAGTGGCTTGTAAAATTACATAAATCTGAAAAACATAGCAAATAATTCTCATAATTTTTTCATACAGTTAATGTTCAGAAAAAGGCAACTTCTGTGATGAGATTTTCCTATAAAAATACTGGAGTAGACATAATGATGTGTTTCTTTAAAAGATCAAACGAAACACGAGACAACATTTGGTGGACCATTAGAAGTCATTCTATGAAGATCTTACACTTGTGCATTACAGCACACTGAAAAATGAATTGTTACACCTGAGGTCATTTTTATTCATAAAATGACATCATTTATTGGAGTCACTTAAAAATCTTTTCACTTAGGTATCTCTCTCAGTGATACAAAACCAGACCAAAAGGGATAACTGCCTTGTTCTATCTTTGAGAAATTAACAAGTACATCTGTTCATTTATAAGAAGTAATTGTAGTATTTCTGAATTAATATACATTTGATCACAATAATGAAACAATGACATTTAGCTAAAATTACCATTTTTAAAATGTTTATTTAAAGTAAGTTAGAACTTCTAAGGGTTTTCTTGCTTTAATTTTTCTCAGTAGATTATAGCATTTTTCTCCAGTTTTGAGAAACAATCAACTTATTCACATGTTATTTTTTTCTTTTGCTTTCTTCACTCTAAGTGTTAAGCAGAAGTAATGCAACATCGTCAGAGGCAACATAATATAACAGGAATTAATGGCCAGACCTTTGAAGTAACAGCAGATCTGGGAAAAGTTGTGGTGGTTAAATCTAAAGTGAAATTTAACAGTAAAGACTTTAAAACCTAGCCCACAATTAGCAGAAATATATAACATTTAATCTTTTTTTAAAGCATCCTGTGAGTTATTAAAATTTGATATAGATTAACATACAATTCCTAACAACTAACTAACTAACGAAATTTAAAGGAAAAGTCCTTTTAAACTTAAAGGAGAAATAAAATAAGAAGAGAAAGAGATAAGTAAGGAAATTTAAAGGAGAAATTAAACGGTCAAAAATATCTTTGACTTTTATTTTACTAACCACATTAACAGATGATCAAAAAAGCAAGGCTTTGAAAAATAAAAAGACAAATAAGCAAAAGTTAACTAAGCATTTGTGATAAAAATCTAAAAGCCACTGAAAAAATAAGCCACAGCCTCAAACTGTTAAGAATATACTCATTATTAGCCCACACCTATAGAAAAAGTAGACCATCTATAGACCATTTATAGACCATCTATAGCCTAAGAAATACACATGTGTGTAAATGACATATTAGTCCATTTTTTTCCGAAGAGATTTCTAAGTAGCTTCAGAGAGCCTGAAGAAAAAGAACACTTGAATTACTATTAGACAGTTATAGACGACTTTCATTTCTGATCTCTTTATATGTTTCTGCTTTCATATCATTTTTTAAGCTTCATGTAGAGAGAATTATGTGCCTTTTAAATTATTGTAGATAATTTTGAAATTAGTTTACACTTCTTCATTTTACAATCAGGATAACTAGTCTATCAAACTGACTCTAGTTGTTATTCAGCAAATGTTTTTGTCACAGATCTTTTTTGTTTACATGATTTTTTATTACGTACCTTTGCAAGTAAGCATATATAGATATTGAAATATAGTAACATTCTCTTTCATCTTACTGTTTTATGTGATTTCCTATTAATTAGTTCATTCCATTTGTAATTTGGATCTGAGCTGCCTATCTTGCACATTACACACTAAAGCAGCCTTTGAGCCTTGAATCTTTGCACAGTCCTTCCAATGTTTAACTGAAAAAGGCTAAGTGTATATACCTAGTCATCCTGAATATCTAAGCCATTGATTAGTTACGACTGTGGATTTAGAAAAGCTACCACTCCTGAAGTGAACACTAAGAGAAAAATTCAATGTCTTAACCTATGCATATATGTTGTCAGACACTCAGATTTTTAAGACGACACGCTATTTTAAAAAGACAGGTTTAAAAAAAAATCTGTTCCTGCTACACGATAACATATAATAATTTCCTCAAAATTCTGCCTGACTAGCACAAATCATTAGGTTACACTCAGGAGTTGTGAACAGACAGCTTTATAATCTCCTCTTGTTTTAATTCATTTTTATTAAGACAGATAGATACTTTCCTATGTAAAAACCTGGAAAATACATGTATATTGATGTTTTATGTTTACATTTTTCTCAAATAAAATGGTTTCTCTTATTAGCAAAAGAAAAAACTGAGTATTTTTTCTAATACTATATATTTATATATAGTTTATATATATATTATATAATGTTTTTGATTTCTACAAATACTCAAATAAGAAACAGTATTTATTTATGGTTTTAAAAAAAAGCACCTGAAAATATGTCAAAGGTAATAGGGTCCCCATTTAAAACAAAACAAAACAAAACAAAATCCAGAAAAACCTGAAGTCCATCTGCTCACTTATCTACTAAGACTGTATTTATTATAATGACACAGTTAAATGCTTATTACAATCACTTTCCAAACTCTTACAAAAATAGATAAACCATTAAGAATTTAAAAGGAAAAGAAGACACACCAGAAGCAGTGTGTCTAAGGCATCTCCTAGGTCCAAGATTAGATAACTGTTAGGGGAAATTTCAGAATTTCAGAGGAAAAGGGGATCACAGAGATCTTCTAATCAAACTAATACCCGTATTTTACAGATAAAGAAGGTCAAGTAGGTTAAGTGTTCAAGTGACAAGGTGAAGGGCACAAAGAGAGTGGGTACTGATGGCAACATGAGTCCAGATGGATTTCTAGAATCGTCCCTGGCCGCAAGTCAGTGTTTGCATAGAAATTGGTTAATATTTGACACTGGCTTCAATATAAATCTATACTACGTATCTTCAAATACTGCAAAATTAAAGACGTTTCTTAAAAATTAACAAGAAAGCAAAATTTATAATTAGAAAAAAGTCTTAATAAGTTTTGGTCTATAGTACCTAACAATGTTATATTTATTTTCTACTGGGGCTATCTGCAACAAATGTAAAAATTTCGAATGCAAACTTATTAAAAATATAACTTTAAGTTTTGGTTACCTCTACATAAACCTCCCTGTAAGTAAATGTCTACTATAAACTCATACGCACAAATATTTTCCAAAGTCACATACTGAACTCCAAATATTGCAAGTAAGTTGATGATCATTTCCAAAGTTTACATCGTAGTATCAGAGAATAGCTTGGAGTCTCCATAAGGGTTAAGACAATCATTTTCTACTGCATACTAGTGCTATTCTAAGCCGATAGTGTGTTTAAATCCACACCAATGAAATCAATACAGCACTGTTCTATTCAAGGTGAGACCAAATAAACCTGTCTGAAGCTTTGAGAAATAGGTTTTGCAGTATACTTTGAGTGCTAAATGCCTTTCAGTCCAGAGATCTGTCATTAAATAATCATTAGCCATCATTCACTCTTCCTAAAAAGCTTAACATCTAAACTTGTTCAGCATCCACTAAAGCATTAGTATAGACTACCAAGTATGTGCTCATTAGCACTTAGAGATGTTTCAACCGCTCTGTTTAACCACGCATTGTCTTATCAAAAAATGCCCCAAATACTTACACATATTCACCACTAGATTAGAGAGCAATTTATTCCAATGATTAGTAAAAAGGACACCAATATAATGATCAGCCTCTTTTGGATAACATGGCATAACCCACAGAAACACAATCAACTTTTTCCTGACTGATCAACTCAAACAAAATCTGATGTCTTTCCTAGCATTCAGCATCATATATAATTCAGCATCGCATATAAGCCAAACAAAATTAAGTCAATCACAATAGAGAATTCATCAGAAAGTAATCTTGGCTTTGATCCTGAATGTATTTTAAAATAATGCTTCTTTTATCAATGCTATTCATATCTCTTTCAATATATGATCATCTCAATTGCTGCATATCAACTATAATGAACCTTGAGTTATTTTAGATATCATGAGGTAGACAGAAAATTAAGATATATTTATCTTCTTTCTATTACTTGAAAGATTGAGTAAATAATACAGAATGATCTGTATTTAGTAATGTTATTGGACTATATGCATAAATTTGATGGTCGAGGTAATTTTCTCTGTCTGTACTTCTAAGAAGTTAATGCTCGTATGCTATTACACTAATCCTCTCAATTTCAAGCTAATATTAATGAAGATATCGTTTTTGAAAGACATTAATTCGTTATTCATTTTTAAAAGCTCAAATAAAAATATATGGCCAGATACTTATGATCTCATCTGCAGTTTTACAACTTATCACTTCCAATTTTAATATAGATTTCAACCTAAAGAGAGTCACGATATTATATGAACATGTTTTATTTAACTGGATGACATTTGATGGTTTCCCAGGAGTACTTAGATAACTAAATATAAAAGTATTCTTTTAGCTTAATAGCCACTATAGGTACTTTAAAATGTCAAATACACATTGTACAAATACAAACTGTAACAGAAACTTTCTAGCATTTTAATTACCAGCCCATTTGATCTATGACTTTTTCATTTTTCTATCAATGCCACAAAATAAAATTTCAATTGCTAAGATACGAACAGATATAATATTGCTTGAACACTTTGGTAAATGTATTATAATATTATATTTCAAAGTATAAAACATTTCAAAGCTCAGAAACTAAAGAGGGTAACATAAAACCAAATCTCATCACAGACGATTTTTTAATGGTCAAATTTTCCCTTACCTGCAGCACTGAAATGCACTTTGAGTATACAATGAAATATAAAATCATCATTCCTTTTCACTTGTTAAGGTACATTAAGAGTTACACTGAACAATCAGAGAGTTAACTAAAAACAAGTTAACAGTCCAGTCACTATAAAAAGGAGAAACTTCTTCGGAAAAATGGGGAAAAAAAGTAAAACTAAAACTCATGTAAAAGTGTAACGTGCAGATACCAAGAGAAAAGGGGAATATTAAAGTTAGCATCAATGCTGTGAATATAAATTAGCCACATTTTCCTAAAAGAGCCCGGAATCTCAAAAAATCTGAAAATAGAGTTTTACAATAAATTAATAAAATAAAAGTTTTCTAATTATAACAGTTTGTCAGAAAATGTAGTATTTTTAAAATGTTTTATCTATAAAATCTGTACCACTGGATTTCACTTTAGCCTCATCGTTCTTGAAATAGGTTAACTCTTTCAGAACCTCACGTAAATTCTCATTTTTTAATCTACAAAACACTATGGCAGAGTCAACAAAGCCTGACAAAGTGCTTTCATCCCTTTCAGAATCTGTACTACGAATCTCTTACTGCTAATCTCTTACTGACTTCAGAATCAATATTTATAACATCTATTTATACCAATCAACATTTATTCCGTACTAAGTTTTAAGTAATAAGTTGCTTTTTTATCGTTGCAGTTGTTTAATTACTGTAAAATAAAACGAATGCCTTATTTCTACAATTAAATTTAGCTTCCTTTTTAAAAAAAAAAGGTAAAAATAAGAAAAGGAGTTTTATATGCCCTTCTTAACGATACAATTGTTTTGTAAATACTAAACAACTACTTTATGAAAAAGAGACCAAATGCTGTTTTCAAGTAATTCATGCCTTTAAAAATATGTTAGATTAACTGTTAATACAAAAACATGATCAATAAAAGCAATTCATTCTTGACTCTCAAATCTCATTGGGTATAGGTGAAACTTCAATAAAACTGGTACTCTTCTGGATTTTACATTTTGAAGCATGATTACTATTTTATTGAAAAGCATATAAGAGTAACACACTATTTTAAATTAAGTCATTTTGAAACTAAGTTGCAACTTATCCTTATTCTTTATGAATAGACTAGGTTCTTATTGGAAATCAATTTGAAGGCAGGTAAAATTAGATAGCCATGGTTACCAGAATATCAGTAAGAGATAGCAATATCCCATTCTAAGTCTTATGCTAAAGTAAAAAGAAAATAAAAGGTACAACAATAAAAAATACCCTTTTTGCCAGCAAATGTTTAAGATGCAGAATATATTTTCAATGCTATTATGTACAATATGAAACACAAAATAATGAAAAAACGTTTTCATTATTACAAATATTTCCATCAAAATTATTATCAAAACTAGATTTTATTTTGTATTTTTCATTTGAATGCCCTAAACAGTAAAACAACCACATTAAAATGTAAGGACATATAATAGGCAATTTAAGCTTTCTCACATTTCAAATGTTTAATTAATAGAGGCAAAAAAGGGTAAGTGAAAAAAAATCCAAAAAAGGGTAATGAATCTCCTATATTGAACTGAAGAGTTGACTGTATAAAATCAAGAGATGAAAAATAGATGGGAGAGTTCATGACAAACATATTTAAATGTCACTGTACACAGAATTAATCCAAAAAGCCAAACGTAAAACATAACTTCTACTTAAGAAATATCTTTGAAATATATTACATAGTAAGCTTACATTTTTAAGTTATTAAATCAATATCAGATCAAAATCTTCACATCAAAAAGTAAAGTATACAGAGTTTCAAGATATATAAACATAATAGCTGACAACAGTAAATAAAGTGCTTCTGAAAATTGTTTTATCTTTGTTTCTGAGTTTTTCATTCTCTGTTAATGTATATTTACATGCAAATTATCTTCTCGCTACAACTGGATCTACTTAGGTTTATTTGGAAAAAGGCGTAACTATGAAATTTTATAGAATATACTAACATGTATTAATAATCTATCTCATTTACTCCTTAGGCATCAATTTACGAAAAAGAAATGCACATACGTATAAGGCAACCTATAATGCCTGAAATCTTTTTTGTGTAAAAGTATCGAAAGAACTCGGCAGTGTAATTGTCAGTGTAATAGTTGCATTATACTCAAGGCTGTTAAGCATGCATTCCTTATCCTAATTAAATGTTCAAAATGGCTAGATTCAATTTTCATAAGAGAGACAAATCAATATTATGATACTTGTTTTTCTCAAAATATGTTTCAAATCCCCTAAACCTAAACATGCCGCTCTTTCCGAAAGTGACAAATACAGAAAATTAGTAGGTTCTTGAAATATGATACCAACAGCCCTGTTCAGAAACGAAAGGCCAATACTATATTAAAGAAAAAAAAGTGAAACCACCAATAAGTAACAGAATTATAGCAGGCCCCACTGTATCCGAGAATCTCAATACTGGACTGCTCGGCTGCTGGAGGAGCTCCAGAGAGAGCTAACCTGGTGTGATGAAAGGCTTGACAAAGCAGTTCTGACTGCACAGCGATGCTGAGTTGTGGGCTAATACAAGAACAGGAGGCCCAGTCGCTGTCTTTCACCACGCGCAATTTACACACGGCTTTATCAATAGCCTCAGTGCTGAATACAGAACACACTCTATTTGGCTTTCAGTCAATTAAGCTTTAAGCTGTCAGCAAACAAGAGTTTTAAGTTAATTTTGAATCACCACGAATCAAGCTGAAGGTTGTGAAAGGGCGGCTCGCACGCCGGCATGGAAAAAGGCAGTTTAATTGCCTCTGAATAGCTATTATATGCTGCAATTGGCCTATTGAATCTTAGATGATCTATTTATTTATCAAAGTGCAACCATCAAAGATTAGTAAAGGAGTGAATAATCTGAATCACACATTCCCTATTTTGCATAAGATGTTGATGTATTTGCAAAGGTATAAATAAGTCACATTTTTTAAAGCATATTTTATTTTTTGATGTAAAATTTTCTATGAAGTGGAAAATAAGCAATACAACACAGCATAAAAATAAAACAATTACAGTTCCAGGAAAATAAAGAAATACTTTTTAAAAAAGATACACCTGTTACCATAAAATATTTTCAGGTATTACCTGATATCAAATTGATGACTTAGAATAAAAATACACCTTTATAAATGTTCATGTTATAAATATTCATCAAATAAAGACAGCCAGAAAAAAATTATAAAATTGAATTAAGTCAAAGATTTAAAACATCTTAATTAGAATTCCTTAGATTAAATTGCATCGTTAATTGTGTACAGGAAAAGAACACCAAAATATTTCATTTTAATGAAGATTGAGGATCTCTCAAGAAAATGGTATTGTCAAATAAAAAGGATTATTATATTCCTAACATTGCATAACATCTATTTTTTGATCCTAATCGGTTTTTTCCTGAAATTATTTCTCTCAATAGTGTGTATTCTGTTTATTATTATACGGGTACTCATGAGTGCTGGACGCGTATATTGATTTTTTTATTAGAAGAGAGCACTGAAGCATTAGGTCGACAGAGTGGGGGTAGGGGATGCTCAGATTTTATAAACAGATGTAAACATAGATCAAATTTAGGGAGAGTAAAACTGAACCATTTTGCTTTGGCTGAAATGCGCTATAGTTCTTTTTACATGTTAGACCTTCAATAGTAAATGTATTGAAGCATGCACTCACAGTTGGTTTATATAGGGAAACCATGTGGAGATTAACAGTTATAAAGTATTAATGGTTTATAAGAATTTGGATAGAATACGGGTTAATTTCAGTATTCCCTCAAGGACAGTCACATATTCTTGGAAGCCTGGACCCATCACTCTGTATTTCCAGTCAGCAGAGGCGATGGGCTTGGGAATCAGTGCTGACTACCATCATTCCAGGAACTACCACACATTCAGGGGCTGAAATTCAATGAAAGAGTGTTGAAACCCTTTCTTCTTCTCTCTTCTCTCATCCATTATTATAAAATACTTTTTTTTTTGCATTTACATTCAAAAACTATCTTGTAATCATTTACTAGTTACCTCTTACAAAAATCTATGCTGCTAAAACCATAAACAGAAAGATCCTAAAGTAGAGAATGCCTGTATGATTTCTAATGGAAACAGGGGAAGGAAACAGACTAAGTATCGGAGCCAGGCTTCTTAAGGTAAAACAAAGTAAAAAACCATGAGAAAAGAGGCTATTTTTCTTCATCATTCTTAAGAAGCATTAACAAAGGACTTCTGTTCAATGGCCACAAATGTCCACTGTGAGTCTCCTACTTTATTTGTGTATTTTACATATTTATGTAGGACATGAAGTGTTCTAAACACCTTCACATCACTCAGTAACTCCCTTCACATCATCCACTTATTCCACATGGGAGGGGATAGAACAGGGAAGAAAACAGAAAATGTTTTCCACCTTCCTGCAGCTTACATTCAGGGAAGGAAAACAGACACACAAATAACCACAATTTACAAAGTGTGATACATTGATTTACTCCAGAGTCAGTCTTGGAAATTTTAGAAAATTGTTGAAAGTTGGGGGAGGTCTTAGTCACAGTCCTCTAGTTTCCTTGAAGAAATTTTCCCTACGCCCCCTCACTGGCTTCCTGGCCCATTGCTCACTCAGTGTTTCCCAGAAATACTACAATGACTTTTCTGAAGGATGAGTTTCAGATACGAAATATGTCATATGTAGCTCACCCTCTTCCCTTCTCTTTGGGATACATTTACTTTCAAAGAGTGGACATTCTGCTCTGCTCTCAAAGTCATGAGTTTTACAGAAGCAGGTGCACAAAGGGGAAAGGCAGAGGTTTTCCAGCACAGTCTGTGATGAATAATTAATTTGCCTGTAAAATGTATTATGGAAGAACAAAGGGCCAAGAATAACTAAGGAGCTTCCGAAAAAGGAAAAGAGGGAAGATATGCTGTACTAGATATAAAGACTAATTATAAAGCTACAGTAATTAAAACAGCATGGTTTTGGTGCAGGGATAAATTTCCAAGTAGAATAAAATAAGGAGTCAAAAAACAGAGTCCAGATATATACATATATATAATGAAAAAAAAGGGTTATTTATACGAATGAAAATGAAACTGGAACTCTATCTTTCATCACAAACAAAAAATCAACTACAGGTGGATTAAGAACTTACATATCAGTAGCAAAAGTTTAAACTTTTCGGATGAAAACAAAGATGATGATATAGAGAAAAATTTATTAAGTTCCTAAAAGCACTAGGCATAAAGGATGGATAAATTCAATTACATAAAAATTAAGAACTCCTTTTCATCAAAAGCACCGTACAGAAATGAAAATATAAGATACAAACTGAGAGCAGATATTTGTCATAAATATAACTGGCAAACTATTAGTATTCTGAACATAAAAAGAACACCTACAGTTAGAAAGACAAATGATCCAATGGAAAAAAAACGGGCAGAAGACTTGAAAAAGCATTTCACAGAAAAGGAAAGATACATGCTCAAACTCACTAGTAAGCAAGGAAATGCAAGCTAAGGGCACAATAAGATAACCATTTTCCACTCTTTCAATTGGCAAAACTGTAAATGTCAAGTGCTGGAGAGGATGCAGATTGACAGAATCTGTCATACGCTTTGGGTAAGAATTTGACTATTTTTTAAGGTTGATCATTTGTATATCCTAAGACATAGCAATTCCAGTCCTAGACATACACAAGAGAAATATGCACACGTACAGAAGACATGTGGAAGGCTGTTTATAACAAAACTGTTTGTAATCGTTAAAACAAAAAACCTTAATAACTCAAATGTCTATTAACAGAAAAATAAGCAAATTAGGTTTTTTTTCCCATTTACTGTTAGTAAGTGGTAAAAACGACTGAACTATAGCCACATACAACATAAAATAATCTTTGTGATACAATGTTAAATGACAAAAGTAAGCGCCAAAAGATTGTATCTACTGTGATAGCTTTTTATAAAGTTTAAAACAAGTGAAACTAAGCAATATATTGTTTCGGCACGACTGTGGATGAGACAAAACAAATACACAGAAAGCAAGGAAGCAGCAGACACAAAACTCAAAAAGAGTGGTTACCTCTAAGACATGCAGGAGGATGGACTAGGGCAAGAACACATGTAGAGAGAAATCAGATGTAAATGGCCGGCAATATTCTAGTTCTTGGTTTGGGTGGGGCGGTGGCATAGCAATTAAAATCAGTTAACTGATTAAATAAAATATATTTAAACTTAGTGAAATAAAACGAGTCCCTTAATTTAACGGGCCACTGATTGTTTTTGTGTGTCTGGTTGTTTGTGTCTGTTAAATAGGGGAAACAGCCTGAAAGAAAATGGGAAATGAAAAGGCAAACTATTTGTATATATAGCATGCAATTCTTTAAACCATTAAAATCAAGGTTAAGAATATTGCTTATGAGATAAGGCTAAATAGGGGGTAAAACACTAGGATACAAAATTGTGTATTCCCTATGATAATTAAAAATGCATAGGAAACACTGGAAGAAATTTATCACTAAGTTAACAGTTACCGTGTTGAGACAGTGATGTTCCATATTTCTTTACTTTTTCTGTTTTCTAAAAATTTCTTCAAGATAATTTAAATTATATTTGTAGTTTTAAAACTGTTCAGATATATTAAGGAACAAACTTTTAGGTAATTTTCATATTTTGCCTAAGCTCTTCATTTCTCAGTAAATCAGTAACGAATGTTTGAAAGTTTACTAAAAATTTAATGAATTTAAATCTATTTGCATATTTATATAGGGCAAACAAATTGCATGACCATGGCAACCTAATATTAGAATTTGGAAGCATGTCAACTTTTAACTCAACAAGCAGGAAATTAAAAAAAAAATAAAATCACGCTAAAGTACTTATTTAGTTGGAACCTCAAGTCCATTAGCAAAAGTGTTTACATTTTCATTTTGAATGAATGTAAAATATCTACAGAATTCAGCAACTTAAATAATCTAGTCCATATATCCATTTATATGTGTATGTGTATGTACATGTATTTTTTTTTACATATAAGAACTACACTTACACTTGTAATATACTTGTTTAAACCTTTACATCAGTGGGCCTTCAGAATGGCTTAACAGTTTAACTGTTATTCTGGCAGCATGAAAACAAATGCTAACCTCTTAATATTTAGGTGGATATTAAAATGTAGTAAATTTTTAGGAGGGGAATAAAATAGATAGCAATTGTAATTTACTAGAAAGGGTGTACCCCGGATGCTTTCTTATAGGACATAATCAATGAACTGACAGGTTATAAATAACTTCCAATTCAGGCTCTCTCATCAGCTGAAGGCCTAACTGCCTAGAAAGAGCCTAAACACATTCCTGTGCCCTTTCAAGGCTACTTACATGCACATGACTTGTATGAGAACCTGTATCAGCTTCCCAACATTCACGGTAAGAAAAGCAGCAATTAATGAACAGCTGCCACATCCCAGGCACTACCCTGGGTATGCTACACATTAGGCAGCGTGAAGAGAAAGAGGCCAAGCCTTGGCATGATAAGACCAAGTTTGAATTCCGGCCTTTCTGCATGCAAGCTGAGTGAACGTGAATAACATACTTGGACTCTCTAAGGCTGAGCTTCCTCATCTCTAAAATGTGGGCAACATACATATCTGGTTAATTTGTTAGGGTTAAAGAGAAAAGATAAAGTATCTAGTTTATAATACCAGAGATATAAGAAATAGTAACAACTATTATTTTATCATCAAACCAGTAGACAGTCCCCTATATTTGGGAGTTGCTAAAAACACTTAATGAGGAGGGAGGGCATAGCTCAGTGGTAGAGTCCACGCCGAGCATGCATGAGGTCCTGGGTTCAATCCTCAGTACCTCCATTATAAATAAATAAATAAACAAACAAACAAACAAACTTAATTACAGCCCCCCCCCAAGAACACTTAATGAAATAACCAAAAAGTTATTGGCAAAATCAAGTTCTAGTTAAATCTTTAAAAGTAATAAGCTGGATTTAGTTTAGGTGTAGGCAAAGTTTTATTTGTTTTCCCCCAAACCACAAAAGCAAGACCCTACTTATGATTCTAAGGGTTCAAGCTGGTGGTGTTTGGCCAGCACGAGTCTTTTAATGGACACGTGACAGAGATACAACGTGATGTCGTCAGACACAATATATTTTTATTCAGCAACTCAAAATATCAGAATGAAGACAAAAATTCCTTTTCTGCCCTATTCAGGAATGAACTAGATTTTTCTGTTACCATTATGTGGTAATCGGGCCTCACATTCATAAAACCCAGTGAACTTAGGTACATCGGACAGTCAGGTCATGAACTCCAACCACTGCAGTAAGTGTCTGGTTACTACCTGGAGGCAGAAATAGCAGCTGTGGCCTTACAAAAACGGTCTTCCCCGTGAGGAAGACTGGCAGTAACAGGGACTAAAGCTACGGTCCTGGTCCCTCCAACAGGTCCACTCCTGAAGCACTGATTTTAAAATGTTTACTTTTTTTTTTTTTTTAACATCTTTCTTTCTTTCATATCTCTTGATCATTTTGATTTACTCCTCCACTTCAGAATTCATCACTTCTCTGGAGAAACCCACTAAGTCAATGTCACAGATGACTCTCCTTTCACAATCTCTCCATTTCCCTCCTTGTCTCTACCTCAGAATAATCCCTTTGACTCTCTTGACTCCAAGCCCTAGTAGACACAGTACACAACTCCCTTCCTTGCCACCACGAATCCTTTTGGTCTTATATTTCCATATGCTCACCCCACCAATTAAAAACTCTCCACTTGGACAAAACCAGGCACGTCCAATCATATGCCATAAGTAGGCTATCAACCTCAAAAGCTAAGAGGCTAATTACCATAGCTTTCTGCTTTATATTGTTTTATTTGCTTCTCTAATGAGACTTTCAGGTACAGAAGAATCTAGATTTTTAATTTTTGACTAATGCTGCAGAATTTATATCAATACGGTGACTAAATGTTAGATAATATTAAAGAAATACTGTTAATAATTTTAAGTAACTATTATAGTTAAGAATAATGATCAGTAAAAGATACATATAAAAGTATTAATAATAAAATGACATAGTATATGGAGTTTGCATTCAAACAATCAATGGAGGGAAAAACAGATGAAGTAAGACTGACTATATGTTGACAGCTGTTGAAGCAGGTAATTAGTGAATGAACACTATATAGTTCTCTTCAATTCTGTGTGTGCTTGAAAATTTCCAAAATAAAAATAATTTATGGTGAATTAAACTGGGTCTCATGTGTTAAGTTTTGCTTAATAAGCTTAGACTGTAAACAAGGCAGGAAACAGTCAGTGAGTTGAGGGTGTTTGTTTATAATGCTGGTTACTGAGATACAAGCGCTCAAATACCTCTCTCAGAATTTTCCCTGAAGAGAAATGTTCTGGTTCCTTCGTTTCACACTGATATACAGACGTACCAGTCATTCATCAGTCGTACGTTAGCTCTTCCTAGTCTTTCTTTCATGTCTGTCTTTCCATTACTAAAACGAAGTCAAGCTGTTCACTTTAAAATGGTTAACTTTGTTATGTGAATTGCATCTCAATAAATCACAACATTCCAATATCTAAATCTAATTCCCAAATTATTTTTTTCACTTCTTTTCCCATTTTTCTCTTAAGTCCGCCAGTAATGATTTGATAAAAGTGGCATTTTTAACACAGTAATCAAAATTAGAGGTTATAAAACTTGTTCAAAATTTTGCAATAACAGATTGTTAAACAGATTCAGCTTGTGACATTTTTCCTTAAATTTGTTGGTGATTACAGCTGATGAGAAACATTAATAAATCCAATAACACTTTTCTACACGGCCATTTGGAAATGTCAGCCATTGCGAATCGATAGATTTCTTTTCTGACTGGTCACAATGGCTCACAAAATGGTCACAATGACTAATTTTGCAACCTCTTTACAGGTCATCTCCATAAGAAGCTTGATCCAAATAGTTACTAGTGTTGTGTGTTTCTGCTTCTTCGCAAGGAGGGAGCCAATTACATCAGTGGCCATAGCTACATTTCTTTTTAAAATGCAAGCGATAAAAATGTGAGCCTCTTTTAGATTAACACCCCCAAATTAAAGTGTATCTTAACTGTGCTGACATCTGTCATTCAAACAGATGTCAACTCACAAACCTGACAAAGGACAAGTTGTTTATGCCACAAGTTGCTGTGTGACAGATGTTTATCAGCCACATCTCTGAGCAGTCACCTTTGACTATGAGATACTGAGTGATTTTTTTGTTAACTGTAAAAATTCACAAAATAATACACAAATAAAAACCTTAACCCTATTAAAATTCTAACAAATACAGTCTCAGGAAAATAGTTTAATTCATAATGACTTGAGGTTATAGCTTGGTATCAAAATTACCACTGACAAATGGGTTAAACCACCTTCTTAGAAGTTTTGAAAGGCTTCTTTCAAAGAAATGAAAATTATTATGAAATATAAAATCTGAAACAAAATAATCCTTCCTGGTCACATGATCTTCTTTTGCTTATAATTTTATGAGAAAGAGATTAAGAGGGATACAAGAAAGTATATATTCTTACTTAGCATTTGAAGAGGTTGTCTATTTCAGACTTCAAAAAAAGAACATACTTATGTGGTTGTTTTTTACACAATAGCCATTGCTGGATATGGTGGATGGTTCCTCAAGGAGTGATTAAACGCAAATTAAAAGCTTCTTTGGTCTGTATAACCAGCTGGTGAGGGAATCACATCCTAAAATGTGTGCTGACAGGATGTGCCC
This sequence comes from Camelus bactrianus, assembly GCF_048773025.1. Classification (NCBI taxonomy): domain Eukaryota; kingdom Metazoa; phylum Chordata; class Mammalia; order Artiodactyla; family Camelidae; genus Camelus; species Camelus bactrianus. Next base: position 16,255,678 of record NC_133568.1, on the reverse strand, counting down.
TCGCCCTCTGAACTGAGGCCCAGCAGGGGCCCGGTCCAGGAGCTGACTTATGTGGCACCAGCATTGTCCCTAACAGTGGGTTAGGGGCTGCTTGGCCGGGAGTGGCAGATGGTTTCATTTGTTCTAGATTTTCACTGTTCACCAAAATTTAGGTGAATCCTGGCCAGAGATGAGAGGAAAGTTCTGTTACAGCACCTGTTGCTTTTATGTCTAAAAGAACCAACTCTAGTTGGAAGAGAATAAGGAAAAGTCTGTTAGGCTTGGCTTTGACTACTTTGTATACATTGACTGCCCAAAGCTCTCTGTTAGTCTTCACATTTTCTTTTAAATTAAAATCATGACATTAAAAAAAAAATCTCATATTTAAATAAACTATTCTCAGAAAGTATACAATGTACATGAATATGTAAGGTCCTTTACATAGTCCACAAATCATATGCAGTCAACTGCAAATATCTAAATATGAAACAGTCAAAATATTAATATCAGAGGGTCCTAGATTCTTATTTTTCTGTCCCAAACCAAGTTTTCTTAAAGTGATATTTTAAAATAATATAGTACATAAATAATCTCGTATGAACCTGGTTTACTATACCTTTTTGCTAACTCTAAAACAGAGTAACACAAGATCTAAGTTTTAAATTTAAAATGGAGTATAAATACTCCATCAATAAATATTTGTTATAAAAATCACAGTACATGCAAAGTCAAGCAGAAATGTTTACATACTGTTGAGATATATTTAGATAATTTCCTGATACTTATGGGCTGATGGTTATATCTGCTCTGTCATGTGACAGTCGTTCAGTCAATGATGTCTGAGGCGACCTCTGAAAATACTGAAGATGATTACTGCTGCTGGTTGCTAATTAAAAAATTACATATCTCCAGTATCACTGCAATTCAATGAAGAACGATTTAAAACCCCTCTGCTTGTAGGTTAGATTCAAAACCACAAATTTAAAACTTATCATCTTAAACCTATAGTGTCTATAAATGCAACATATTTCGATTTCAGCAAAGCATCTGAAGAAATCTCTTAGAGTATTATTATGAACAAGATAGAGAAATTTGAATTGGGTGACAGGGCAAAAGGGTTGGTTTGAACTGCGCTGAAAAACCAAATCCCCACAGTCAGGTCAGTGCTGGTGACTCTCTAACCATGTGCTGCACGAGTCTCGCTGAGGCCTGGTCCACAATGAACCAGTTAGCATGTGACAACACAGAAGGCCTGTTCATCACATTCACGGAGGACAGAGAGCTGGGGAATAACCAGTCCATTAGATGGCAGAGAAAGGATTCCTAGTCTGGATGATGAACTGAAGTCGACAAGATAGAAATAAAAAGAAAAATATATCAAATCCTGTTCCCAATTTGGAAAGACTTGAATTAAGAGGATTTCATGTAAAAATGGAGTTCAGGTGATTTCTTATTTAGGGGCAGTCAAAATGTGGGATGCCTAAAGAAAACAACTTTCGAATTATGGAATCCAGATAAAGGAAGACAATAGTCCCATCATACTTGAACTGGTCTGCTACTGGTTGCATGGCCAGCTCTGGGTATTAAGTTCAGAGGAGGCACCGACAACTGGAAGAGGGAAGGGTCTAGAAATCAGGTCATATGAGAAGCTGTTGAAGAACAAAGAGAGGACATGGGAGGAGAAATTCTCTCTCATTCTCTCTCAGACATACATACACACACACACCACAAAATAAGTAAAATAGGGAAGGCGTGATAGTGCGAACAGTGAGCCCCACACTTGCATAGGTGTGTGTGGTGGGACTCCCAGTGAGTCACACCCTTGCATGGGCAGGGATCTGGGACTTGCTTTAACCAACAGAAGACAGCAAAGTGATGGGATGCCACAGCCATAATTAGGTAACATCATAAAGCACTCTCATAATTAGGTTATACTAAGCATGTACTGGAGAGACTCCCCTGCTGACTCTGAAGAAACAAGCTGCCCTGATGGGAAATGCCTAATGGAGAGGGCCATGTGGCAGGGAACTGTGGGCAACCTCTGGGAGCGGAGAACCTCAGTCCTACAACTGCAAGGAACTGAATTCTGCCAATAAGCATGTGAGATTGGAAGAGGATCCCAGGCCTCAGATGCCATCTAGCTCTGGCCAAGACCCTGACTGCAGCCTTGCTAAGACTCAGAGCAGAGGACATAACTAAATTCTGTCTGGATTCCCCAACCTTGGGGAAACTATGAGACTATTTTAAACCACAACATTTGTGGTAGTTTATTATGTAGCAATAGAAGAGTAAGCAGAGGCTAGATAACCTTTATGTTATGAGAAACACCTTGTACTGGGTAAAAGATCTGGCTATTAGATGATAAATTAGGTGTTTCCAACTCTGGATAATACAGCAAAAATGGGGCAGGGAGGATTTTTACATGGCACACGAATGACACTAATATTCTCTACACTAAATTCATAATGAAGCACTTCTACAACATTAGTCATTTTACTTCCATTGATATTTGTAACTGTAAGCATTTATCTTATTGGGATGTTTTATTTTATTGGAATATTAAATAACAATTAGCTTATTTTAATGGTAAACCCAAAGGATATTCAATAAGCAGAACATTTTAAATAAACTTAAACACCACCATACAAAGTGCAGCAGAGTATTAAAGGTAGCTCTTTGTTCACTTCCATCACCCAGCCTCCCCTAGAGCATCATCTCTTGTCAGTCCTGGTCTTGCCCCTCATACACATTCATACACCTTCCTAGTGGACCAGTTACACTTCCCCCAAAGTGCTACACCACTTCTGGCTCTCACCCTCTCTAACCATGACCCCAGCTGAGAAAGCCTTTCCCTCCCCACTTTTGGCCAGGCTAATTCCTTCAGGTTCAAAGATGTTCAACTAGTGCGTCAGGAATCCCTCCCAGGGGCCCTCCCAGGCCTTTCTGACTATGCTGAGAACCCTGCTTCTGCGGGAGCAGACATCTGCCAGATCCACCGCCGTGCTACGAAGGGTGAATGCCACTTCCTGCACATTAAACAGTGAAGAGTACGCTGTGACATCAAGCCAGGTCCTCTCAAAGACTGTCTACTAAAACGTATAAAAACTTCCAAATAAATATACATGAGTGAGTCAGATACACACGTTAGCATCACAAGTACCAAAGGTGCAAGGTGCTGTACCAAGAGGTGATTTGCAGGTAGCACCGTGGTGATGACCGCTGCTACCGATGCGTCTGTCTACTGTCCTGCGGAATCTTGGGCTGTACTGTTGAGATTTACGTTATAGACTGCTTCCTATTTTTCAGAAGTTCTCTCCCCTAATCCCTAAGTCAGTTGATAAATTCATCATGAGAAAATAATGAGGAAGACATTAGCAATGATACTTGTTTAATAATGACAGTAACGAGTAATATCAAACCAAATTCTAAAAAAAAAATCCACATTTACCATGAGAAACAGCTTTCTGTGAACAGGAGAATGACCCACTCTATTGTCTGTTGTATGCACTGAAAGCCCACAGAGGAGTATAAATGTCATTTTATGATGAATTGTGTATATTTTACACCAAAACACCAAAATTGTTTTAGGTCGTGGATGCCAACAAAATCAGCACAATTGGAGCACTGGGATAAAATTCCAGAGTGTGAGAAGGCTCAGGGCACCAGTACTGATTCTCAGATTTGCAACTAAATCATATTTTTAAAACCACTGCAAATTTCTGGTATATCTGAACAGTACACTAACCAGTTTAGAGTGTCTTAGGTCCAATTTACCCTCATTTTAAAAATAAAGACTGCTGTTCATCTGCAGATTTTAATTTTCATTCTTCAAATTTTCTTTTTCAAAATTAACCAAGAGTGACTCTGTTGTCACTGCAGCAAGTTCTTATAACCCCTGGATGCAGGTCACTAGATCACGAGGAGAAACGAACTACATCTACGTTTCCTTCACTCTTCTCCTCACGTCAACTGAACATTCTGAGTGTCTCTGCCCCACTTTCCATCCTACACTGTGTCACACCACAGTGCGTCTCTCTCGTCTTCCCCTTCTTCGGAAGACAGCTGGGAAAAAAAGGATAGAAAGCGGGGTGGGCAGAAAAACATACTCTGCTTGTTTCCAGCTCATTCTGGCTTAAAGTTGATGCCATGTATTTTATGTCACCTTTCATTATTATCTTTGGTTAGGGGCTCCCTTGTCCTACTTTTAAAAAGTTTTATATTGATTTTTAAATATAGTCTTTATCTTATGAAACTCTACATTGTTGAAAGAACCCAACAGTTCTACAAACTAGTATAAAAAGGCAGCAATTCCTCAACCCAATCCCCACTTTCCACTCTGCCAAAACAACTACTTTTGGCTCTTTTAGAAAATTCTGTGTTGCTACTTTATAATTTTTCAGTTTTTAGGCTAATTTTTAGGCTTAGGATTCCTCACTACTGTCAATAAAAACTGGGTTCTCCTTCACATGTTATTTACAGGTGTCTCACTCACTCACCCACATACACAAAGCCATGTCCACTCAAACACACACACACACACGCACACACGCTTTCTCTCTCCATTCACCTTCTTCTTCCTCTGCCTCCCAATGTATCATATCATAGTTCTTATTAAAACTATGTCATAACCAGTGTTTGTATTTTGATGATATTGTACATGCCATGCACAGCTTAACCATGTGGTTGATCAATCATGATAACCTCAGTATTACTTTCTTTTTCCCTCTCTGCAGTTTAATTAATTGTTGTCATTGTTGACTTGGTTTCTATCTTTCCATAATTTACCTCCAAATTCTCACCCAGTCGAATGAATCTGGAATACAGGGAAGCAGGCTGGGGAGCAGAAATCAGGCCCAGCCTGGGAAGTAAAACATGATCTTGACAAATATTTGGAACATATTTTATAAAAAACTGAGCTAAAAAGGTAAGCATCTTTTGCAAGGACGAGAGCTGCATTAAATGTTCCTCTGTTTTCTTTCTTGGCAAGACTATTAATGACAGCATGGTGAAGATTTTCTTTTATCTTTCTGGTTTTATCGTACTTTAATTATGCTCTCCTAAGTCTAGCAGTGACTCTCAGCCAAATGGCTGCACCACATTCTTTTCAGTATCACTGTCTTCCTCCCGTCCCTCACTGATCGCCACTGGCCAAACATGGGTTTGAATATGCCAATTAACTCTCCCGTAGCCACCTTAGGTATAGATAAATACCATCTTCTTTTAAAGCTGTCAGTATTTCTATTTTATCAAATGATTCACTCTTCTTGGTCAGATTTAACTCAAACAATAAATGTGGTAAAAAGAAGACGATATAAAAGTGTTTAAGAAAATACAAGAATTAATCTACATTTCACGAACCAGCTTTTAGGAATTTCTAATAATTTGCATGAAAGTTTGCATGCAGCTTATTTCTCTATCTATAAAGTATAAATGTGTCTATTAAATTTTTATCTCTAGGAGTGATGATCAAAATATTAGAAAAAATATCAAGTCATCAGGAAGAACTGATTTATAAATGATTTATGTTAGTTATAAACCGTTTATTCTACTTATTAAAGCAATTCTTAAGGATGATGGTGGTAATGAGGAGGGGAGAAGGAGAGAAGGGGCGTATAGTATTTCTTGGGCACTTATTATGTGCCAGCTGCTCTGCTAAGGTTAAGTGCATCATGCATTTAATCCTCTACACAATCTCCCTGTCTGCAGATTTCAGGTGAGAAAATTGAGATGCGGCGTGGTCCAGTAACTTGCACAAGGCCATGCAGTGAAAGGGCTGGGAAGCTGAGATGTGAACACAGACGATGAGACACGAGAGCCTAGGCTACAGTCGTATTTACTCTAAAATATTCCACTTATATATTTACTACTGTACACCAGCTTTTCATCTAGTTGATTTAAATCTGCTTCATTTTGCTTTTTCACTTCCATTAAATCTATAGATTCACTTAGACATACATATGAAATGTAAGGCTTGACTCACAGTAACATGAGTTTATTAAAACCTTCATGAGTAACAGTTCTTCAAGTAACAATTTCCCAACAAACAATAAACACAACTAGTCATCAGCCTTGCCCTTTGGAGCATAAACTCCACCCTACACTCAATAACCAGTAAGTGCTCAGAACCTAGACGGGGTCAGAACTACCTGCTGAGTGAAAAGAAAAAGCACAGAAGTAGAATTAAGCACATGAGGCGTGAAACCGATACATTCCACCCACACCGTCAATCTCTTCTACAGCTGTTTAATACTGAGCCCTGCCGTAAAGTCACATACAGCACAGGATGTAAAATCTGCCACGTTCCACATGAACACGGCTGATCTCATAGTGGACCCTGGTTCCTGGACCAGTTCCTTCTTCTCAGCCCTCTGAAGAGTCTTCATTTCAAACCAAGTTCTAAACTAACAGCTTTGGCTCGAAAGCTTCTTCCCTGTCTCTCCACTTCTGCCACAAATGCAGGTTGACCTCATACGTAACTCCTACCCTACATACTCCCCAGTGCTCTGAATTCTCCTACCTGAAGTCTGTCATAGGTACATGTATGTCCCGCATGTGTATGTGGCTAAGTGTGAATACATAGCCTTTCTCTAAAATTATACCTTCAGCATCTCAAATAGAATGCTTGCTTTATTAAATCCTCCTCAGAATGTGCAGACAGAAAAACAGAAGGTGCATATTAATGTTTCATTGAATGAAACTGAACATCCTTTATACTTTTAGGTGGTATCAAGAACACTGAAAAAAATATTCATATATAGAAAAAGAGAGAGTAGCTAATTCAGTTTCCCTAAATCCTTTTAAATTAGGTTTACTTCACTAAATTCACCCAACTTTGTTTAGGATATGTCATTATCACCCCCATCCAAAAAAGAGTAAATATTCTCACTTGATTTTATCCTACCTGTGAGGGAGGATTACTCTTTCTAGTCTACTACATCATGAGAAAAATACATTCAGATCCATGACTCTCTTCATCTCAAGGCGTAAATATTAACTTTCATTTGCAATTTCAAATTTCAAATTAAGAGTAAAAGCCTTTATGTTTGACAATTAATTTTAATCCAGGAAATCATGGGCAAATTCAAGAATGCTAGTCCATCTACCTTTTTGTGTATTAAAAGTGACTAGAAAAGTATCAGGAAGAACTCTTCAAAACTCCACATCCATTTTAACATCTGTTTTTCCCCTTTAACGTGGTTTGCACAGTAAAACTAATCATTCACAGGTATGACATAAAGTCTGTGAATTATGAGACATTGTTGTCATTACTTTCGTGAATTACAACTTTTGGTCATATGGGTTTGATATCAATTATAAGGGCAATTCATGTAATATACAGATATATAATAGTGTGCCACAATCTAATGCAATTCATTCTTACCCGTGAGCTATTATTACACTGCTCACAAAAGACCGAGCTTTAAGTTCATCCTGAAGGTTATTCACTCACATGGAAGGCTTTTTCGCTTACTTTAACAGCTCTAACATTCTCATTCAACCAATTATTTCTTTTTTTTTTTACTAAAGCTAAGTTTATCAAAGATATATATAATATTAAATCTGAAAACCAAACCATAAGTCTTTATGATCTAATATTGTGTGTGTTGGTATAATTATGTATGTGGTTCTATACGAATATAAAATAATTCTAATTTTATCTAGAAAATACATAAAATTATCTTCCTATACTAATTACCCATGTTTATTTTTTAAGAAAACAGAATGTCTTCTCTTCACATTTAAAATATTTCCTTGTACAATATTAAAAATCAAACTATCTTAAAAATTAAAATAGAAGTTTCTGTATCACACAAAGAGAAAATGATATGCCATAATGAATACATCTCTTTATTTTTTTTCTTACATGATTTTATTTAAATGACCTGGTTTTGAATAAATTACTTCCATTTAAGAGCACCAGCTCTAGAGGCAGATGGCCTGGATTCAAATCCTGACTCCATCTGCCATTTCCTATCCGTGGGCTTTATGTGGAAAGTACTTTAATCAATTTGTGCCTCATTTTTCCCTCTTGTAAAATATGTGATAATGAAGACAACTTGCAATGAGGTGTGAGGATTAAAAAGATCCTAGAGTATGACTGATACTTATTAGGTACTTATTAAATACTAGTGAGTTATTGTGATAGTTATTAAGTTCCCGATGTTTAAATGTATGATTTTAGATGAGTCTGCTATGATGATATCCATTACTGCTTATCTGACCAACCTCTTGCCGAAGTATTACATGCAAACAGCCAAATCATACCCATTAAAAAAAATTTAAAGTACTGTTATTAGAAAATTATGAAATTATGTTACTATGAAAGATTCAGTGCCAATGTAACAGCTAATTAAAGTAATTTATGTGTCAGCACTTCTGATTCTTTATGATATTTGTTTAAATACACAAATGCTTTCTTGGCCAAAATACACTGATATTAAGCAGATTTCCCATCTATAAAAGTCTACAGGTATTTTTCAAGTGAAACTGAAGATTCCAAATGGTATTTATTTGCCATTTTTTTTGTCTTTGCTCTTCCTCTTTTCCTTTTGTGCTCTTAGACAAGTCACCCCAGCCCAAGCTTTTAAACATAAGCTTGAACACAATAAATCTGGGGATGTTAACTAGCAATTACAATGGACGATAAAAAACAGATTTTCTTAGTGCTAAATAACTGACTGCAGACACATCCAGGGGAATGGCACAAACACATGTACACCGTCACACAACACGAGCCCCCACTCTCATTCTTCAGTGTCGAGTGTTTAAATGTCAGTCCTCCTGGAAAAATTCAGTGTTTCTTTCCTTCCTGTGAGCATCTCCCTACTTCCCCATCTCTCCCCAACTCCCATACAAGCCACCTTGCCTCTCCAGCAGTGGACCACCAAGCCCCAGCGGGATCCCTTGGACAACAGCTACACTGGTATCTCTAGTTCCAGAAAAACCACAAGAGAGTTTGGTTTTCACTGACAGAGGTGAGCCTAGAAATGAGGCAGCATAGCTTCCAGGGCAAAAGGAGAGACACACCCAGAGGGAAAATTGTGGCTCAGGAGGCAGTAACCAACCTTCTAAGAAACTCTGACCGTTGTTCAGAAGCACATCACCACTGTCTGGTCAGTGCAGGCCACAAAAAGGGGCCTCTCTGGGAGCCCTAAGAGTCCGTTTCCCTACGTGCGACCCCACAGCCGCACACTCCGCCTTCCCTTCTCTCACTAAGATTTAAGCTACATAACACATCTGTCCCAGGTACTTTTCCTGTCTCCTCATTTACACTACAGATCATATCCTTTTCCTGATTTTGAAGGCTTAACCGTCTTCCAAGAGAAAACGACAAACTTAAGTGAGAATCAACAGCAACTAATTCAGTAGAGTTAATTATGCTCTTGGATCTCTGCCAAGTCTCATTTTCACAAACTCAAGAGGCAGTTTATCCAGAAGTAAGTCTATGTTCCCTCACTAATCTGTTACAAACACTTTTTGGGAGACCAAATACCCACTAAGAAGAAGGGGGAGGTTAGGGAGATAAACATACTACATTAGAATAGGAAACATATAGAATACAGTACATGAGGAATGTTCTTTGAAATATGAGTTACCACATGGATTCACTAATTCAGCCATTCGACATCTCAGAAGTTCACCCCATGTGTGAGAGAATGAAGAGCACCCAGGGGGAGGGGCACAGGCGAATCAGGAAACAGCAGGGCACTCTGGGGAAGCTGAGGTCAGTATTGCTACAGCAGCCGTCGAAGCCAGAGACAGGGGTCAGGTATCTGAAGAGCCCCAGATATCCCCTAACGTGTTGGGATCTTGTTCTATAATCAGGGGGAAGCCATTAAGCAGCAGATAGAAGGGTGATGAACTGGCTTCTGAGACTCTCAGAGTGATGGAAGACATGAACTGGGGGAGGGCAAGTGAATGGAGACAGGAAGATGGCTGCAGGGCAATATAATAATAATCCGAAGTAGAAACAATTAAAATCTGGATGTAAGTATTCTCTGTGGAAATGGATGGAGAAGGGGAAAATCACCAGGAGATATTTTAAGAGGCGCACTTTACAAGAACTGGCCCAAACTGCATGTGGACATTGTTGGAAAGTGGGGAAGCCAGGATTACTCCTTGGTTTCTGGCTTGGGGTGTTAGGTGGTTAATGGTACCCTTAGTGGTACCTTTAAATGAGATATAAACAAAAAAGGAGGTGAGTTTCAGGAAGAAATCACAGCTGATTTTGGACTTGGTAGTTAGGTATCTAAGGGACATTCAGGCAGGAGGACATATTAACCTGACACTCAGAACAAAAGCCTAGGTTGAAGATACAGATTTGATAGTCTTTAACATGTACGTGGTAGTTCAAACGAAAGAAAAGGGAAAGTCAGTCACCCAGAGGGAAAAAAATGAAAAGAGGAAATGAATAACTAAAAGCCATAATTTTGGCTATATTTTAATACTCCTGTCAGAAGTTCTCAAATACAATATTTAGAAATATTGCACTTAACATCCTATCAACACTTAGCTAAAACCAAGTATTAAACACCAAACAATAAAAAATACTTTAATTTATATTTTCTTCTTCCAGGTTAAAAAAAAAGTATAGAAAGGGAAATTGTCTGAAATGACATGTTTCAGTCAGAAAACTATGAAATTCACACTTTCATTTTTCTTAATACCTGTTTTCATGAGAGCTTCATGGGACATAAACCACAGCATTAGCAATTTATAATTATCCAAAATCTTGATATAGTCTAACTCATATGTTAACAGTAGCAAACATTCTGAAGTCAATCATGAGGGTCGTGATAACAGTTTAGAACAAATGATTTAAAATTCATACAGATCTGTACTGTTTTTCAGACTGTTAGTTATAAATCAGAGAATGACAGAGGGAAAGGGTGCAGTGGAAAAAGTCTTACTCTAGTTTACTAATTAATGATAAGGCCTCTGACTCTATACTAAGAAAGTACTTCTGAATTCTGAATACATAATCCTCCCCAATTTTGTTCTTTTGGAAATTTAACAGAGTGAATTTCCTATTTTTCAGTCAAAACAAATGTATAAACATTTTATGAACAGGCCTCAGTAAATGGTAAAATTAACAAATCAGTATTTAGTCTCAGACTAGACGTACTGTTCAACTCTTATCTCAACAGACTAGAAATGTTGACTTTAGTATGTGAATATACGTTAAAAGCGTCGGTTTTATACTGGTGACTTCAAAAAGCTGGAGAGAACGATGAACATTTCATTTTACATATACGTAATAAAATAACTGTTTAATAATGAACACTACTTATATTTACAGTCTTACATCACAGTAGTCCTAAATAATTCAAAGAAGAAATTGTAAAAGAGCATTTAAAGAACAAGTGTGTCATGATTTTTCCCCCTAAGTGAGATAATCTCTTGCTCTAAATTTAGAAGAACAAGTTTGCATTCTAAATAATAAGATAGATACCCAGTAAATATCAGGCTTATGCTTGCTATCATAAGCATTAAAGGTGGACTGTGGCATCATCTCACATTTCAAAAGAAAAGGTAAATAATGTCAAAAATTCAGTGGGTTTGAGAAGATGACGTGGTGTGGGGTGGTGCTGAAGGCCACATCTAGGCTCTGGAGTCAGGCAGAACTCATTTTAAGTCCCAGATCTATTACTTGTTAAGTCTGTGAACCCATGAGCGTGACCTTTTTGAGCTTGTTTCTTCATCTATATCTGGAAAAATACTGGAATACACTTCAAAGAAATGTTCTAAGAGTCAAGAATAAAGTACATGCTACGTAGTCAGTTGACAATTGATACTGCTTTCAAGTTCTCTTCCCTTTCTCTATTTTTCTTTTCTCCACAGAATTTCTCTTTTTTTTTTATAAATTAAATTTAAATTTTACAAAAAATACAACAAATAGAGTCAGCACATCCATCCGAATCCATATATCATTGCTACATTTCTTGTAAGCAGTTGAACCTGTCAACTGGGCTGCTGATCTAGAATCAAGCTGTCTCCTTTTGACAGTGTCAGTGACTCCTGACCCTTTGTCACTGTTATATGGTCAGTTTGTGTCCTTGCTGTGTTGAACAAAGGGCAGGACACTGCAGTATGACCCTCAGAAGGATATAGTGACTTTCTCACAGGGGTCCAGGCAGGCTTGTGAGTGAAACTCTTTCAAAATTCTTTTTAACCTGCCATTAGGGGAGGCTGTTTTTCAAAATGCAATGTTTAAGAGATGATTTGCTTAATCCTCACTTAGAATGCTATCCTTTACCACATAAAAACTGTGTAAAGATAATTAAGAAAGTCACATAAAAGGTCTACCTTAAAAAATAAACTATGATTACCAAAAATACAAATACACATACAAAAGCAAATGCACAGGTATAAAATAATGTTTGTGTGGCTCTAAATTATAAATAACCTAGACACAATCTTAATGTCATTCTTTTTACTTTCAAGAAAATTCTATTACTGCAGTTAAATAGGTTTTAAATATGCAGAGTATTGCAAAACCTGAAACAATTCCACTGGGGGAAAAACGTGTATTTCCCTTGCATACTGTATGACATAAAAAAATACGAGGGACGGGTTTTAATATTTTTTCTACATGAAACAGTATTAATCTGTGAAAATAGCTAATACGATTTTGATATGTAATTTAAAATATTTGGTTAAAGGAAAGAATTAGATAAACCTTAAGATGGAATCCTAAGTAAAACTGAGGGTGTGTGTTGACCAAGGCACACTGGCATTCCTTTGTAAGGTCGATCAATAGATATTAGCTTTAAAAAGAGAGATGTAGAAAGAAGCTGCAGCGTATTTTTTAAATGACAGGGTGAAGGCTTAAATTGTCTCAATCAAGACTCAATTTTTTCTTCCCAGTTTTTCCAGCTGTTCTTTTCCAGTTAAGACTCTTCATTTCAAATAAATTTAATTAGTTCCAATTGATCATAGCCACCACTTACACAGCTTAATCCATGCTCCTTTACTTTCATAAGGCAAACACTAACAAAGACTGCCAGGCTCAGATTCAAGTGTCAGAAGACAATACTCATCCGCTCTCGCCCAGAGGAAAAATCACAGCAAAAGCACTACATTATACTGCACATTTTAATTGCTGTCTTGGTCAGCTGTTGAATTCAGTTAACTGAAGAATTAAGTCCCAGATTACTATAGAAATAAAATTAATACAACTCTGCATACTAGCCTTGCTACAGCATTCAAATAAGAGTTCATTCAGAACACAGGCAAATCTCTCTGTCATGATATAATTTCTATTTCATAGTATTTTATGAGGAGATATTATTAGAGCAATTCCTTTAAAATAACCAGGAAACAGAATCAGATTTTTCAAAGTGAGTGGCTACACTGGCCAGTTTCCCCTTTTGTAGTAATTGTGCTCTACAATGCTGGTTATCCCAAAATAAGATTATTCTGCTTGAAACAGGTGTCTCTCAATGCACCCACCGTATTTTTCATAATGCAATTTATATAGGATTTTAGTCAATAAAAAGAAATATGGTTTTCTTCCAAACCCTCACAAAAATCTATACCACATCTTAATCAAGTCACAGTCTAAAGGTAACCTGAATGATGTACAGGCTGCCGCATGCTAGTTGCTCTGACAACATGTTAAGGAAGCCTGCCTTAGTTATTTAAATTCTTTGGATATTGAACATTCCTGCCCCTAGTACTCATGGCATGAAATGAGTAAATCAACTGATCAAAGCCATTAGTCACACACGCTTAACTAAACTTCTTACAGATTAAAATACAGTTTATGTAGCATTAATTGACTCTACAAAGTATATTTTCATTTTTAAGCTTTTTGCTTTTTTAAAAAAACTATCAAATAAAGATACAGTCACGTGCTATCATGCTGCCTCATGAATTTGGCAGTGCATAATTCACAATTTCAATATACGGGTTTAATAAATGTTTACTCCAGTGCTCAAAAATTCAACTTTTATTCTGGAATGCAAATTGAGTTGTTGTGTTATTACAAAGGCAATTTCTTTTTTTCTCATTAATTGAACCACTACATTTTACAGACAACAAAACCCTTAAAATTTAAAGGGAATAATAGAACATATCTATAACATTATTTTTTAAAAAGCAGTGAAAACTGAATAAAGCAAGAACTAGGTTTTCAAAATCTGCAAATGAAATTTCCTTTAGTAGCTGCTGAAACAACTTCCATAATTGTGAAGTACAAATGACTTTCAGCAAAGTTAGAAGTTTTCAAAATAATTTATATCTAAGGTGGATGATTTAAAAAAAAAAATCAATGAACTGATACATTAAAAAGTAACAAGTAAGAGCCACCACCATCTCATTTCTGCTGGAAACCAGATGCCTCTCAGCCTCATCAATGACTTATCTGCAGCAGTGGCACAAATCTATAGGTTTTTAATACAGGTTTTGTAAATTTTCAAGGGAGATCATTAGGCTTCCTCAACTTCTTCCCAGTGAAAAAAATTTAAGGGCATTCACGTGATAACAGTAAAAAAACAAACAAACAAACAAAAAACCCCAAAACAAAAAACCTTCCACACAGAGCTTTCAAAGGAAAAAGAGGGGTAACAACTTTCCTTTTTTTTCCCCTCACTTCAATTTTTGTTGAAAATTTTACTGTTATTTTCTAGGCATGCTTCTTTTCAAATTATTGATTACTATTAAGTTAATATTTCTTGCTTCACAATAATTATAGATTTATATGGTCAGATTTTACATTTTAACCATCTGCATGAAAAACAAGAGTTTATCATTCTTAATACCAATAAAATATTTATATTAGGTTGTTTTTATCTTCTGTGCATTGAAAGAAATTGAGGTGAATGTATTTGGAGGTCCAGTAATTGAAACTGCTTCAAGTCTATAGAAAGATAGGCTGAACATACGCAGTGCATGGCTTTACTACACTTTACCTTATGACTGATTATGTGATAAATAATACAGATAAGAATGTTCAATAACCAAACAATGTAAATAACTCTAAAAAGCAGCATTCATTTCCACAGTACAGGTACAAAGAGTGTAAGTTTCCTTATGTAGCCTATATCGTATATATTGCTATTACAACTTCAGTATTTTCACTTTACCCTATGATAATTGCAAAACTTTTCAAAACACAGTAAGTGTATTCTTCTACATGTTCTAAGGCTTTAGTAATGATCCTAGTCTCTGAATTAAAAGGACCGCGGAAAATCAAACGCACAGCTAGCAGGTTCACTGTTATAGCAACAATGAACAAACTTGGACCAAGTAAACAATTCTGCTTCTTTCTACTTCGAGATCAAAAAGGACACTAAAGGGTCTCAAAAAACTAAACACTCCATCAGTACTAGTTTCCATCCTTTCCGTCGATATATTTAGTCCCATTGTAAATGACCTAAAAGCATTTTCCAATACGGGACAAAGCTCATCCAGATTACATTAAAGATATCTGTGCTTACCGGTTGTGATGTCATCATCTACAAGGTCATGCTCTTCCTCCTGGACTTTGGCTTCTGGCCCCGAAGCATCAGGAGCAGTGGTGATAGTCTGCATGGCTTCTGCTGAGACCCCAGCTAAAACAAATGGGAAGCACAACAGTTAGTTTAAAAAAAAAACAAAAAACTAACGTACATTTTGGGAGGAGAGCACATTTTAGTACAACCACTTTATTCAGTATTGCTCCAGCAAAAGAGTGAACAGTGCTAAATCAATGGTCCCCAATAACTGCAAAGTGATAAAGCTACCCTTTACGGTTTCATTTCTGTTGTAGGGTTTTCAAGATAAAATTTTAAAGATGGGGAATTACTAGAAAAATATTGTTAATTACTTAATTAAAGACGGCTATCAGTAAAATAATCACAAAGAGAAGAAGGTAAATGTCACATTCCCAAACACTTATTTCTTAAGCATAAAATCAAAAATCATTACTTCGTATTATTAAACCAAAGTATAAATCTCTGAAATCTCTTAGTCTTGTTCCTTGCCCAACACCTGATAATTCTAGGAATAATCAGAGAAACGGGGAAATGATATTAATGAACAGTTTAGATGGTAATAATCATTTATCATTAGTATTTCCTTTCCTGTACAGTTAAGGGATTCCATGAAAATACTTCTGTGTAATGAATTTACAAATCCACTTAAATTTATCTTATTTAATCAGATGAGATCAAGCACTTGCTCAACATAACACAGCTAGTAAATTCAAGAACCAGTAGTGACATGTAGGTCTTTGGATTTCAAATCTCAATATCCTTTTACCACCAAGTCCTTCCAGGGACTGAGTTCCTCATGGCAGGATAGGGGGTATGACACAACATCAGAGCATAACCATGAGAAATCACTGATCATGTAATACTGAGTAGGAATACTGCCAAGTCCTCCATGGAGCTGTTGGGCTGTACCAGGTAACTGTTCAACTGAAGGCATTCAGTGTTTTAGGACAAAGCTTAAGGAGAAAAAGTGTCTATCTCAAAGTAACCAACACTGAAAGACCAACAAGGATCTACACTGAAACTGGTTCTTTTTAAAACAAAGTAAGGGTTATAAAATCCTATATCTCCTGGCAGAAAAAAAAAAAAAAAAAAGAGAAAATACAGTTCTTGAACAACATAGAGGTTAGGGTGCCAACTCTCTGTATAGCTGAAAATCTACATATAACTTGTAGTCCTCTGTATCTGTGGATTCAACCAACCATGGATCAGGTAGTACTGTAGTATTTACTATTGAAAAAAATCCACATACAAGTGGACCCACTCAGTTCAAAACCACGTTGTTCAATGTTCAACTGTACAAACAAACAAACAAAAAATAAAACTACATGCGAGATCAATATCTCTCATGAATATAGTCTCAAAAATCCTTAACATGTAAGTACAATTCAACAACATATAAAAAGAATTATACACCATGACCAAGTGAGATTTCTTCCAGGAATGTAAGTCTGGTTCTATATTCAAAAATCAATCAATGTAATCCAAAATTTTAACAGACTAAAGATGAAAAAAAAATCATATGATCATGTCAATAACTTGACAAAATTTGACATCAATTCATGATTTCAAAAAACTCAGAAAAATAGGAATCGAGGAGAGAAGGGGACTTGCTCAACTTAATAAAGAGGATCTACTAAAAATCTACAGCTAACTTTCTGCGTATCAGTGAAAGACTGAATGTTTTCCTCCTATGATCAAGAACGAAGCAAAGCTGTCCACACCGCCACTTAACATACCTTTGGAAATAAAGCAAGAAAAGAAAACACATACAGTTTGGAATGGATGAGGTAATCCTAGTCAAGGAAAAAAAAATAACTGTCTACATGGAAAATCTAGGGGAATCTACAAAAAACAAAACAAAACAAAACAAAACTGAATTAGTGAGTGTAGCAAGTCTGCATAATACAAAAAATTCTATTTTAAATTATATTTCTATATGCCAGCAACAAACATGTGGACACCTAAATATAAAAAAAATACTACTAACAATGGCTCAAAAAGACTGAAATACTTAGATGTAAATCTAAAAGAACATATACAGGACTTGTATGCTGAAACCTACAAAATATACTGATGAAGCATCAAAGAGACCTAAATAAATGAAATGGAGAAACATACCATGCTCGTAAGTTGAAATATTCTACATAGTAAAGATGTCAATATTCTACATACAGGTTTAATGTAATTCCCAGCAAAATCCCAGCACAATATTTTTGTTCATATAGACAGAATTATTCTAAAATTATATGGAAAGACAAAGGAACTGGAATAGCTTAAAGAATTTGGGGGGTGGGGGAAGTTAGGAATATACCAGTCTGCTCCATTTCAAGACTTATCATATAAGGTTATTAAAACTATGTGGCTTTAGGTTAATGGAACAGAATAGAAAACCAGAAAAAGACAACCACAAACATGCAAAATGATATTTGACATATATGCAAAAGCAGAGCAAGGGAGTCAAATAGTCTCTTTAACAAGGGGGCTGCTATACCTGGCCAACCAAAGACAAAAGTATGAATCTTGACCTAAGGCTTACACCTTTTACAAAAATTAACTCAAAATAAATCATGGACTTAAATGTAGAAAGTAAAACTATAAAACTTTCAAGGAAAAAAAAGTAGGAGAAAAATCTTTGATACCCGAGGCCAGACTTGACACCAAACACACAATCCATAAACAGGAAAACTGGTAAAGTGGACTTCATTAAAATTAAAAACTTTTGCTCTATAAAAGAGACTATTAAGAGGATGGAAAGATAAGCTATAGACTGGAAGAAGAGTCACAAATCACATATTCAACAAGGGACTAGGACCTCGCTACATAAGGCACTCTCAACCCTCAACAGTAAACAGTCGAGCAGTTCCTGAAAAGGTCAAACATAGAGTTATCATATGACCCAGCAATTCCACCCCCAGGGAATGAAAACATATGACCACACAAAGACTCGTATACGAACGTTCACAGTAGCATTTCTCATGAGAGCCAGAGTGTGTAAGTAATCTGAATGTCCATCGACTGAACAAATGTATAAATTTATCACAATTTGCTGATGAATAGAGAGAGAATCGTGATACAGTCACGCAATGGAATACTGATCAGCAGTACAAGAAAACGAAGCACAGAGTGCAAGAAACCAGTCACAAAACATCACGTGTTGTATGACTCCATTTCTATGAAGTGTCCAGAATAGGATAATCTAGAGAGACAGAAAGTACATTTGTGGCTGCTTCGGACTGGGCAGACTGGGGGAAAACGGGGAGTTATACTAATGGGTAGATAGCTTCTTTTTGGTGTGATGAAAATGTTCTGAAATTGTGGTGATGGTGGCGCAACTCTGTGAATATGCTAAAAACCGCTGAATTGTACAGTTTTAAGGGTCAATTGAATGGCTTGTGAATTATATCTCAATGAAGTTGTTTCTTAAAAGTCTGCTTTGCTACCATTCCAGATCAACCAAGAAATCCACACGACTTCCATGTACTCTTTTGATGCCATTTCTGCCACATAGCTGAAGAAAATAGGGAGAAAAGGGGCCACATGGAACATCTATGCAGCAAGAAAACAAAATTCACCATGAAGGCTTTTCTCATAGCTGGAAGGAATTAATTAAAAAAATTAAACTATATCCTTGATTTTGACCATATTTGTAATTTATTCCATTAGTTCTTAACAGTCAGATTATCTGGGTTATTTTGTTACCAATAATAAAAAAAAAGATTAAGTTGGTTACTTTAAAATTATATATGTTTCATTTTTTAAGGATCAGCTAAATATCTTAACTTCAGTCAGACTGGGCGTGGGATGGTAACACAAAATACTTAAGATTCCAAACCCTTATTGGAAGATATAAATGTGAGAGATACTGAGCATGGAAAGACCAAATTACTACAATCAACTCTCAAAACCAAATGGCACAGATGATTTATAACGAATTTTAACAGACTGTTCTAAGGAAATGATAGAAGCTTCTCCTCTGGAACTTTTGGACCATAAAGCTACGGTCAGAGATGAGTGAAAGCCAGTATTTAATCCTTCTAAAAATAGTACTCGTTAACTGCAAATAAAAGGAATAATAATATTTTTTAAAAGCCCATCCATAACTTCAATATTTCTAATCTCCACAGCATTCAGTCATGTGTTGTATTACTATCTTATGATTATAGGCAGACATTCCAGGAGATTCTGCAAAAGGCAAAACTATAGGATAAAAATCAAACCAGTGGCTGCCAGAGGCTCAAGGTGTGGTAGAGGACTCATTACAAAATGGTCAGAGCAAATATTTTATAATAATGAAAATAACTGAATCTTAATTGTGGGAGTGGAAATACGACTATCCACATTTGTTTAAAACTCACAGAACTGTACACTAAAAAGAGTGAATTTTACTATATATAAATTATACAATAAACCTAACTTTAAAAAAAGATACAACAGAATGTATTACATCACTGTCACTAAAGAGAATTGAGGATTATGCCAGAATACAATGCTATTTTCAATGAAACACGAAGACCAGAAAAAAAGTTTTACTTTCTTCTTAGTATGAAAAAGCTAAGCTTCTTGAAACATAAAAGTCACTTCATCACTATCCACTATCAATAAGATAATGAAATATACCTTGAGACATATATTAAGATACCTACACGGAAGCTTCAGTTTCTTGCATATCAATAATCAACATTATAAGCACTGTGAATTAATCACACAGTGATAATTTGCTACTTTTTTACATACTTGATGTAAGTGAGCTCATCTGTCAGGCTATGCCATAACATCTAAGACATTTACTTTCTGAATATCCACAAAATATCTGACAGTAAAGAATATCTCATATTTAATAAATACATCTTGAATAGAACTCAATACCTTCAAACCCATGACACAAATTATGTTATCTAAACATACGATAAAATAATAGTAAGCATACTTTGCTGAAAGATATACAATGAAAAGGTACAAGAATGAGATGATGAAGAGATACAATAAAAAAGATACAAAAAATTAACTGAAAAATATGAGGTACTTAAACAACCAGGTAGTCCCCAAATTCGGATTTCACAAAATTAAAAAAAAATGAATGTACATTATGCTAGACAGTAGGCATCTATAAATGGGTTAGCACTGTGAATCAGGAGGAAAATAAGAGGAAAAAGGGAATGGAGCAGAAAACAAGCATGAGTAAGTTTGGACACAGCAGGGGAAGGGGGAGGCTGGGCTGTGGCAGCAGCAGGAGTAAGAAACAGTGGGCAGGGAGGGCTCTGGTGAGACCTTCCAGCCATCTCGATTTCTAAATACTCAGACCACTACTCATTGTGAAGGATGTACACAGACATCTTTCCTGTTTGTGTGTGATATTTTCAATCATTTTAGGAGAACATTTTTTTTTCATATAAATATGGAAATACAGTTTTCAAAATTAAGGAAATAAAACTGCACCTGCCTCTTCCCACCTGTAAAATCAGGTACATTATTATAAAATTTATCATTAAAACGCTTGTAAATGACCTTTATAAACCTTTTTTTTCCTACTGGATAATAATAACTGAGTAATGATTAATAACATGAACTCAGAAGATTTCAGTGTCATGTGATTAATTTAACCACCAAAGATTAAATACTAAATTTTAATACTTTAACATTTAAAGCACAGCCCTTTAACCAGTATTACAACATAAAATCATTTGAGTTCATTATAATTTTGTTATTTTATTGAAGATTAGATGGAAATGATAGACAATATTCTTAAGAATCAGAAAGATGTATACCATAATATTTACAAATATTAGCAAAAATTATATTTCTTATTCCCACTGCGATACAGATTTCCACTGAGACTGAAAAGTGGATCTAAAAAAACAGCATGTATTATCTCATCAGTTTTTCACAACGCGGTTTTCCAGTGGTCCAATTAAAGTACGCGAGGCAAGAATCTGATATGTGCATTTACTTTGAATAAAATAAAATTTCACCATCAGGAAGGGAGTATGTGCGTATCTAGCATTTATTTTCAGGCAGCGGGCTTGAATTTATTGGAAGCAGATCTCTGCGGTGACTGACCACACCGCCCCGCATTCCCCACAATCCTCATGACAGACAGACGGCCGGCCTCGCATTAATTCACTTCACACCACGTCTATCGATCCGCAGCCGGTTCCCCAGTCTCTCCGCACACATTGCCTGTCTGGCTGCCTACAACCACATCAGCACATACACACAAAGGCCAGAGAAAGATAACCTTTTGCTTTCCATTAAAGACACAGTATCCACTTTTCCTTCTCCAGTAACATCAAAAATATAAAATATAACAGTATACATGTCTCAGAGAAAAGTCTTCCTGCAAGAAATGGTTGAGGATATTTATTCCTAATTCTAAGCAGAGATCATTTCAGTTTATCAAAAACAAGTTGGTTTATTAAAGGCCATAGAGCAATGAGAGAAATGAAAAATATACTGAAGAATAAACAAATGTCTTCAAGTCTAAATAAGAACATAATAAGCACTTGGTAATGTAAGTTTTGCTAGTTACTTTTCAAGAAATGAAATACATTTTTTCCTAGTTAGCATTCTGGTTTTTTTGTAAGAAAACTGCTCTCACATGAAATGTAATTATAAACAATTCTGAAAATAACAGAAGAAATACATTTACTGAAAAATACACAAGGAAGAGAGAACACAGGAAGTATACTATATCAACAGAAGGTCAATTAAGAGTATAAAACTTTATTTTTTCCTCTTTCCCAACAAGAACCTGGAAATCACCCATGGTAAAAAAAATCACACCTAATACTTTTAATTCATTACATGCACTTTTTCAAAGATTTCTATTTGATCTGCAGGCTGTGAGCTGACTCAACACCAATTTTGGTTTCAGAAGACACAAAAAAACAAAGATTTATTTTTCAACCAACAACATGTTGAAGAACAAAGGCAGATCTGTCTTGACACACAACTGTACTCAAGCACTTAAAATAATATAAAAATAAAATGAACTTAAAATAATAACCTCTGGATGATTTAGAAACCCAAATTATATATCTCAGAACTGAGTCAAGTACCCTTGAAACTATTTATGAATTTTCTCTTTCTTCTTCTTCTTCTTCTTCTTTTTTTTTTTTTTTTTGCTAGGATTACCCAGGCAGAGGTTATACCATGAAGTAGTAACCAAAAAAAAGTTCACTAAATAAATACAGTACACTAAGCATGCTGTTCTTCATAATCACAATAAAATGCTTTAGAAATCCAAGAAAGGTAAACTGATGAAGGCTGCTAAAGCTAAGGATAGCTTTGAAATAGGGAGTTAGGATTTGGGCTGGGCCTGAAAATGGAAGCGATCTGAGTAAGAGGAAGGCTGGCACTGCCAGTCTGAGTAAAGCACGGCCAGGAGAATGAAGAAGACAGGTGACCACGCCAAGTGCCCTCACTACCTTCCACACTCACGGAGCACCCAGCTACCGCACATGAAGCCTGGGTCATACCAGGTACTAGTCACACCTGGTACTAAGGACACAAAGGTGAGAAAGACACCCTTAGCTCCCAAGCGGCTCGCATGTGAGGTAAGGCGATGCAGACTCATTAGCAAAATTTAAACATGAGAAATAATTTGATCTGTGTTTTAGAAAGACCTGTCCTGAGACAATGTGAAGAATGATTTGGAAGGACTCAAATGCAGACGCAGCAGTAAGACCAGTGATCTTCAAACCTTACTACTTAGAGCCCTACGAGTTCCCTAGGAAGTGCCAGGAGCAGAATAGGGACGTCCACGCTCCCCACTTGTACCTTTGTATTTGTGAGGGTGTGGGTGCAAGCACATTGTACACAAGTTTTCATTTGGAGAAAGGATACCACTTTAAAAAAATGTTTGAGTAAGTCAGAAAGAGAAGGGAAAATACCATATGATATCACTTATATGTGGAATCTTTAAAAAAAAAAAAAGGACACAAATGAACTTATCTGCAGAACAGAGACAGACTCACAGACATGGAAAACAAACTTATGGATATCAGGGGGAAAGGGATAAATTGGGAGTTTGCGGTTTGCAGATACTAACTACTACATATAAAATAGATAAACAACAAGATCCTACTGTATAGCACAACGAACTATATTTAATATCTTGCAATGCTATATAATAAAAAAGGATATGAAAAGGAATATATATGTGTATATATATATGTAGAAATGAATCACTATGCTCTACACCAGAAATTGACACATTGTAAACCAATTATACTTCAATTAAAAAAAAGTTTGAAAACCACGATCTAGATTTTAAGAAAAATAAAGACAATATAAACAGGGAGAAAATCAAGCGTCATTTTTATGGGGTGAGGGTCCGAACAGAGGGAAGGACAAGGAGGGAAGATTAATCAACTTCTTCTGGAATGATGGTTATGCTAGGCAAAGAGGATTAAAAACAAAGGGGGAAAAACACAGGGACTTTACACTTGAGAAACTTAAGAGCCACGTGGAAAATATAAATTTGTAAGTGAAAATACGGTGCGCATCTGAAGAAAAATCAATTAAGTCTGCTTGGGATGCGGTGAGGAAGAGAGCACACGTCAAAAAGAACCTCATGGGAAGGAAATATTTGAGCAGGGTCTTGAAGTATGTATGAGAAGTTGCCATGGAATGGTGCCAACTGAAAAAAATTCTAGGAAGTCAGGACCATACCCTAAAGCACCCTGATGTATCTATAGAAATGGGTAACAGAAGCATAAAAAATGTATGAAGAGGCAAAATGAGGCTAAGAGGACATGTAAAATCAGAGCCCTAAAGGCAGTGAGAAACAGGTGCTAATAGAAAGTATGAAGCAGAAAAGGAGTATGTTTTTATTCTTTAAGGCTCCACTGTGGTACTTGGAGAGCCCAGGTCAACGGGTGGTGAATATGAGCAGAAGATTGCTAGGGCTGGTGGCCATGCAATGACAGTAAATAAGAACTTTAATACTTGAGATTTTAGGATAAGTCAGGGTAACCCTATAACTTTTCTTTCTCATCATCATAGTAGTCCAGAAATTCAGTGTGTATAGAGCCAGAAGTAGCTGTTTGAAGACAATTACGAAGGCACAGAGTTTGATCTATACTTGCAGACAGTCCCCAAAAGGCAACTCAGCCAAGCTGCATGGTATCCTCGTGTGCAATGCAAAGAAAACAAGACAGTGCTAGGTTATCTATTAAATTTAATGATGGATATAAGTGGTAGTTTAACACAGCTCCTAGGATGTAATAAGTGCTCAATAAATAGCATTATTAGGATCATCAATATTATTACCATTGCTTTTGTTATTATTAATCCTGGCTTATTTTTATTATTTTTTTCTCTAGAAGTGATGTATGACCTCCAGTATTCAACATTTTTTTCTATCTGATGAACTCATTTGTCTTTTTTTCCTTTTTTAACTTTTATTAAGCACTGCTTTTAGAACTTTTAGAACTACATTTGCAGACATCTTAGGACATCTGTTTATATATAAGCCACTTGAAGCCAAAAACACTTAGAACAAATATTTACATTTCAAAGAACCAATTCATCTTATGATTACTTCTCTTACTGCCAATAATACACACACACACACACACACACAAGTAAGAAAGCTTTTGACCTCTTAATCTCTTAATACACAATGAATAATTGATTTGAAAATAAAAAACACAAAAATCTTGTCTTATCATCCTAGTAGAAGACACATTTAATTGGCAGCAATATGCTATAAGAGCACACAAAAGGCATTTGTGATAGTCCAACAATTTCTCACAGTAGTAACTTGGACAAATATTGTGATGTGCTCTGATTTCATTATTTGAGAATATTAAGTTCTTCAATGGACAACAAGAAAAATATTTGGATGGATGAAAACCATAAGAAGTATTAAGTATAAATAGTAAGGATACAAGTAGCTTGTGAGACTATAGGCAAAACTCAGAAGTGTTAAGCATGGATAGCAAGCTAATGACCTGGAAGATATGTTATATGTTAAAAAAAAGGATGAAACAGACAAGAATGCTACTTACAGGTAGAAATGAATGGAAAGACCAAGTCATAATATATATAGAAAGCTGTAACCCTCCTGGAAGAAAACATCTGCATGACCTGAGGTTTGCCAAAGAGTTTTCAGCTGACTAAAAGCACGAGTCATGAAAGATAAAACTGATAAATTGGACTTTATCAAAATTTAAAACTTCTGTTCTGTAA
Source organism: Camelus bactrianus (assembly GCF_048773025.1). NCBI lineage: Eukaryota > Metazoa > Chordata > Mammalia > Artiodactyla > Camelidae > Camelus > Camelus bactrianus. The sequence continues at coordinate 16,230,032 of NC_133568.1, read as the reverse complement.
ATGATACTGTTAAGAAAACGAAAGACAAGCCACAGATTGGAAGAAAATATCTGGAAAGGTTACATATCTGTTAAAGGACTTGTATGCAGTATATATAAAGAAGTCTTAAGACCCAACAATAAGAAAACAAGCAAGCCAAAAGAAAAAACAAAAAAAAAAAGGGCAAAAGATCTAAGAGACCTTTCACCAAAGAGGATATACAGATTGTAAATAACCATGTGAAAACATGCTCAGCATCACTAGTCATTAGGGAAACACAAATTACAATCACATGAGGTATCACTACACATGTCTTAGAATGCCTAAAATAAAATTTTTTTTAAAACTAATTAAATCAAATACTGGTAAGGGTACAGAGCAACAGGAAATATCATTCACTGCTAACGGAAATGCAAAATGTTGCAGCTACTTTGGAAAACAGTTTGAAAGGTTTTTTTGTTTGTTTTTAAATAATTACACTCACACTTACCAAATGACCTAGCAATTCCAATCCCAGGTATTTGCCCAAGTGAACTGAAATCTTATGTTCATGCAAAATCCTAGACATGAATAGTTAATGTGAATAGTTATTGCAGCTTATTATTAACCACCAAAACCTGGAAACAATCCAGATGTCCTTAAATAGGTTAATGGATAAACAAACTTTGGTACAGCCATAAAATGGAACACTATTAGGCCATAAAAAGGAATGAAATATTGACTCGTGCAACAATATGAACCTCAAACATATTTTGCCAAGTGAAAGAAGCCAAACCCAAAAGGCCACCGGTTGTTTAATTCCTATCTGTACAGGATTTTGGAAAAGGCAAAACTGCAGGGACAGAAAACAGATCGGTGGTTGCCAAGGATTGGTGGGGGCGTGACTGATCACAAAGAGGCTAAAGAGGAAATTCCCAAAGTGTCTGAAATATTCTGTATGGTACTGTGATGGTAGATAACTGACTCTATTCATTTAGCCAAATCCCCCAAACCTACACACCCAAAGAGTAAACTTTATTGCATGTGAACTTTAAAAACAATAATAGTGAATTTACCAGAATACCAGGGAACCCAGAATGAACTGCAGACTGTGACAAACGAATATAACAACATTATAAGGGTATGACATAACATCACTGAAGAGTATAAAGAAAAAAAGGAGGTGACCTAAGTAACTCTGGAAAACAGGCCAAAACACTGCTTACTGTAAAGCCAAAGACAGAAAGAACTGTGCACAACTACTGAATTCTAGTTGCTAAGTTGGTTTTTCACAGGTGTATGTGCTAGCAATTCTAACTCACTTTTCTATGTCCACCAGGGTTGACAGAACAAGTCAATCTACTACAGATAATGAGAGTTAGGTTTCTCACACCCAGAGAAAGAAATTACAAATAAGCAAAAGGGGAAGACTAGACTGAATCTGTGGTGGATTAAACAGGATATGCCGGTATCAATTCACACCTATTTTAACACAGAGAGATAGGCAGATACAGAAATAATACAGATATGTGGCCACACATGAGTTAGTATGCACATACACATTTCCTGGTTTTATCCAGTAAGAGGACCTAGAAGCAGAGAAATCCCAGTAGCACTCCTGGCATCCAGATCTTAAGTTTCTAGTACCTCTGTTAAAGGGAGCCAGGCTCCTTGGAGAAATGACTGATTGCTCTAGGATTCACCCAGGGAAATACCAGATGAGTGGCAAGCATGTTCTATAACAGAAAATAAGACAGTTCTTTTAAAAAAAAAAAAATAGGTGGGATCATATCAAAATTACACTGGAATCAACTTAAAAGGGCTCCCTATGGTCAATGCTAGAATAACGTGAGCAACAAATTGACATTACAAAAGGTCTACTCATTCCTCAGTTATGTGCCTGCTAAGGGCTTGCTGCTGGGTCATTTGGGGATAAAAAATAAGGTCCTGGACCTTAGCCCCAAGGAGATCAAAATGCAGTACTTTACTATATACATTTATTTTTATGTAGATTGTGTTGCTTCATTATCATAATGAAACACAAATCATGTCTCAAAATGTAAATATATATTCATACACGGAATATAAAGAAAGAGGCAAAATGATAAACCTTAAAGAAAACTAAGGAAGCAGGTGCATGAAATATGTTTACTTCAGCCTGGAAAGAGGACAAAATGGCATCAAACTGCTGAAGATCTCAACATTCATGCACTGTAATGAGCATAATGCATCTGCAGAAGCACATCATTATTCCATTGCATTACACTGATTAAATCTCACAATTCATTTTAAAGACTATTCATATCTAGCCAATGATTTAGAGGAGGATGGAAAGTTGAATTAACTACGAGAGCACCAATCATTGCCTCTGGCAGAGCTTTTAAAGAATTAACTTGCAAACAAAGTTATAAAAAGAATGAAAAATGAGTCAGATGAGTACTAAGATAGTGAAGAAACTACAATGTGCAGAGAACATTAACTTTCTTTTTTTAAAACTCAATCCCACAAAAACAAAAATTTAAATATGTTTTTAAATGAAGCAGCCACTCAGAAGAGAAGTTGCATTTTACACCCCTTCTCCCACTAGTCTGGCAGCAGGGGGCTGCTGAGGGGTGAGGACCTACCGGGGAAGGAAATACGGAATCACTAAAAAGGAACTATCATTAAAGAACCTTGAGAAGATTAACAAAAGTAGATCAACTACTCTTAAAGAGAATGCCAACAATAATGAGTTGAGCTTTAAAGAGGGTAAATAAATGATCCCAATCCACTTGGTGTCATGAGAATTCAGGATATCTGATTTTGCAAACACTCCACCCTCACCCTTAATTTCCCTTCAATTGTTCCACAGCACGACTTAAAAATATGTTTAATTCTTTCTGCATAAATATGTATATTTCCACACGTTATCAGGCTGGCTTATATGTTCTTTTCAAACGCTCCCTACAGTGACAAAAATAACACAGAGGCCAATATATAAAAATATGTTTGGTATGTACCAAGCATTTTTCTAAGAAGTCCTTTACATATTAATGCTTCATTAAATGTTACATGAAACATATACATAAATACATTATAAACATCTTAGTATTTTCAGCTCTTTTTTAACTTTCACAGCACCTAGCACCTAAGATATTGCCCCAGTACTGATAGTTTTTGAGTATTTGTAACATGTATTTAAAAATCACAGTTGTGATGAATAAGTAGAAACAAAATAGCTGATATAAAGAACACAAATATGTGATCTCAATTAATATTTAATTAAGATACTGTCATCCTGCGCCATCTTACCCTTCTCATTCACTTCCATTGCACAAAGAGAAATTCTCAATTTATATAAAATTAAAATGGATTTCGATAGTTCAAACTGTTCAAACTTACAAAAAGTTTTAGTATTGCCTTCTGAATACATCTCTTTGACATTAAGCCCTGGCATTTCCATATACTGTGATCATGGTCCAGCTGTTAACACGTCAGTGCCCTTGGCTCTGCGGGGCACCTCCACAGCCTGTACTATCTCTGTCATAGCTCTTACCACACTGTTTTATTGCTCATTTGATTACCTGCCTTCCTAATAACAGAGACAATAAGCTCCATGAAGACAGGGACCATGACTAGCTCATGCATCAGTATGTTCCCCTGGGCCCACGGCTATGCTTAGCACTTAATAAACAGTTGCTGAATGAGGGAGGGAAGGAAAGACCAAACATATCTGTGATAGCCAGATTGATGAGAACATTTACTTAAAGTGGTTTTTAATCTTTTATTATTTAAATAGGCAGAGCGTTCATAAAGGAAGTTTTAGCATATGCTCTATGTATGATACCTATTTTATATAGTCTTATTAACATTAAAAAGTCTATCACACACATTACATAATGTATATGTTAAGAAAAATGGTTTTCTTAAAAGAAGCAGGAAATACTAAATGCAAAAGGAAATGAACCAGGTAATTTAATTTTACATAAATACCACTGAAAAATACTACCCTCTCACCTGCTGTGTCCTCCTCAGCCACGTAAGCATTCACACATTATCTCTTACAAATGTAATTGGAGAGAAGGCAACAAGTTCACCATTTTTGATTACTCTGATCCAGGCTGTCTTCACTTCATCACCACTGATATTTTACATTGTAGTCTGGGGAGAGGGCGGGGGTCTTGTTTAGCAGCATCTCTGGCCTCTAACCACTAGATGCCAGTATCACACCCTCTCTCTGTTGGGACAAAAATGTTTCCATGTGTTGTCAAATGTAGGGGTGAGGAGTGTGCAAAACTGCTCTGGGTTAAGAAGCAAGGCTCTAGTCTAATGATTGTGAAGCTCCTAGTCAAAACCTCCAGCTCAGGTGAAGTGAGACGTTTTATCCAAAGGGATCCGATCAATAGCAACTCTCCCTGCCCCCCATCCTATAATCACTATTACTATTCCTGGCATATTTTCAGACAGATTGGTAAAAGTTTATTCTGATGAATCCACAGGATGAGATTGTTTCTTTGGGAATGGAGATTGTCTATTACGCTAATGAAGGGATTAGCACCTTGAGAATGATCACCAACCTGGTAAAGAAATTTGAAACTGGAATATTTTAATGTATTTAGTCTTCAGTCATAATTAATTGCTTCTTCCCCTTTTCCTATGTATCCTATTTATATCTGTTGTGTGTCAATTATATTTTTAAAACTGTGTGGAACTAATTAATTATCAATCAGAAGATGAATCCCTAAATTTTCCATGTATTTCCAATAAACTACTAGAGAGCGATTTTTTTCTACTATATATAAGACTTCCACTATTTAGGTTCAAACAAAGGGAAGGGTCTTCAATCCTTCAGGGTACAATTGCAGTTAGATTTCTTTCCTCTTTCTGTAATTAAAAAACAAGAACAAAAGCAAAAAAAACTTCAAACTACTTTAAGAACTACAGTAGAAAATGTAGAGATGATCTTGATTTTCTTATCTTTCCTTTTAATTTCTTTTCATTTTATGCATTAACTTTTAGATCACTCATTAGTACATTTTAATCTAATGAAATTAAAGAAAATGTAAAAGCACTAGCACATTGCATGAATTTAATAGATATTTGATTTTTTTTTCTTCTTTTGTATTATTCAACACAATTACTGAGACAAAGCTATTCTCCTGTAAATCTGGTAATAGATGACAAATTAGATAATCACGCCTCATTTTAAGTAGTAAAACACTATTAAGTATTTTAGTGGAAATTTAAATTTTAGAAATATTAGCATATTTCAAGTAAAATCCCACCAGATGATCAATATAGAAATCTTTCTATACCAGCTGAGTTTTTGTTGAGTCTTCTAAAAAGGATGAGTTTCAAATCAGCAGTCTTGGACAAACACACATATCAGATATATATCTGTGGTTCAAGGTCCTCCATTTTTAAAAGAAAAGTAACTAGATTTACTTCCCCAAAGTCATGAGATCACCTGAGTAGGGAGAAGGGAGAATGAGATGGTGGGGTAATAGAGAAATCTTCAAGTGGAGACAGAAGAGACAGATACTCTCCCAGTTATCTTAAGAAGAGGCACCACTTCCAACGGCACTACGGGTATAGGTATCCTACCAAGCCCCCCAGCGGGAAGAACTGTAGAACACATGTGAATTGCACAGACATATAAACTCCACTGACACATAATATATCCTATAATCTGTATGATTCTGGTTATAAATACATTCAATGAGTTAGCCAAATAGTACAGTTTCCATTTCTAAAAATGGAATTAAACTAAAAAAATTTTACCTTCAAAATACAGAAACTCATTATTAAGCATTATGTAACCTTTTTATAGTCACAGTTCTTATTTAACATTGTGTTGGAGGTGTTAGGTAATACAATTATATAGAAGAAAGCAGTCAGAGGCATAGTAGTTGGAAAAAAAGGAAAGGCTGTCTCTATTTCCAAAGGATATAATTATGTAAATCTGAAAACCCCAAAAAACCAATGGAAACACATATAATCTGCAAGAAATTTTTATAATAGTATCAGGTTACATAACCAATAAAATCAATAGCATTTCTATATACAAACAAAAACCAGTTAAATGTTACAATGGAAGAACAATAAAAGTTAACTACATAACTAACAACCTAACACATATCTAAAACTATATAAGGAAAATTTTAATGTCCTGAATGACCAAAAAGTGGACTTGAATAAATTAAAAGGCATACTATATTCTTGGATATAAATTCAACATTATAAAAATATTAGTTCCCCCTAAGTTCATTTATAAATTAAATGGAATCCCAATGAACATGCCATCAGGTTTTTTTTCCCTCCTAAAGCTAAACAAGTTGATTATAAAGTTCCTTTGGAAAGACAAATGAGCAAGAACAGCCAGGAGAAGCCTCAAAAAGAAGGGCTTGAGCCACAATTACTAAATATTAAAACATGAATTACCTATAGGCCAATGGAACAAAGTAGAAAACAGAAAAAAATGCACATAGAAACTTCATATAGTAAGTACTTTGGAGATAAACAGATAGCCATATGGAAAAAGATAACAGCCATTCTCCACACACATAAGCAGGACCAATTTCAACTGACAGGCAAGGAAAAAAATGGAAATGATAGAAAATATGGGGAATTCCAATAGCAAGGATAACTACCATAGTTTTGCCACAAAATTCTCAAACAATAAGAGAAAGGGTCAATAAATTGGGTTATGAGCAAAAAAAACACCATAAGTGAGAAAGAAAAATAACTGACCAGGAAATATTGAATACATCATAAAATTTTAATCAAATAATCCCATACAGAAGCGAGCCAGAGATAAGAGCAGCAAGACCTTCCAACACCCCTCCTTCCATGGGACTGCCTAACCAAGAATCTGGTTCTGTAGATTAGCTGCTTATCCACCTTTAGAAAAATCCTTTGAAAAACAGTATTTTTCTCCCTAATTCCACCTGACTGGAAACTACTGAGTGAATGAACACAGATTCTTAGTTGAGGAGGGAGTAATATTTAGGAGAATCACCTTTCGAAACTCATCCCGCCTGCCTCTCCCCCTACATCTGAGAATCTCTCTGCTTGAATCTCTTCTCCACGGGCAGTGATGGAACAGAATGCGAAAGGCTTCCGATCCCAAGTGCCCATCCAACTTCTATAGAGGAAAAGAATCCTGGTCACACCTTTACAACAGGTTACACCCAAGATTATGTGGTCAACTTTCAACCCTATGTAAGTATTTTATGGAAAATACCATGACACTTTAGATTAAGACTATAAATGCCCAGTCCTCTACTCATCACCCAGATTCAGAGATTCACTCCTAGTTTAGTTCCTCTGACTTTGTTATTATTTGTTTTAAAGACTCACCGTTGCTTTAGGGGGGAAAAAACCAAGCAAGCGAAAATCAAATCAAAATCAAAACCTGAGTAAGACCTGCTAGCTATCCCTTAGCAGAGAGTAAAGAAAAAGCCTTCTTTACTTCATGCCTGAGACAGAAAAGTATCTCACAAATAAGCTGAATTTATATCTTTGTACCCACAAGCCATACCAGAACTTGCTTAATAATGCTTAATTATTAGAGGGATGTGATTTCATTATATTTCTTAAAATCAGTGGGAATATTCAATTTTTAAGAATCATTCCTCTTCTTCCATTTCCACTGCCCAAAGCTGAGTGTTCTTTAGTCCGAGTACACATTTCATATGTTAAGTCTGTCTTATCATCTTTTCCTAGTAAAATATAAACTTCTTTCATAAGGGTTATAAAAAATAACTGATTATAGAAGACATTAACTGTAGAAACAATTTTTAAAATCAAAGAGCAATGAAATAGGCAATGAAATATGGTTGTTTTCATCTCTAAATCAAGCAAGGAAAATATTTTCAAGTGATGGGCAAGTTTTATAGAACACAGAAAATATGTATAGAAAAATTACAAAAATACTAAGTACTGTTACAGATGACTGGATTGGCATTTAACAGGCTGAAAGAAACCAGATCAATCTCAATCTTGCTGGGGTCAATTCGGGTGCTCAAACCAATAAAACAAATTTTTTTCTTTATGTTTGTGTATTAGAGGTGCTAAAATATTAACCAAGTCTGCAAATGTCATGCACAATGAAACCACTTATAAATATTAAAACACATTTAACATACTTCTTTGTATCAAAATCTGCTTAATAAAAATAGACACTAGATGTAATTAAATCATTGGGACAATATTACTAAGGAAAAATATAAAGTACCATTCTTCCCCACGAAGAGCAGGGAGTGGGAGAGAGAATGAATTAGGCAAACACATTTCAGCATATTTAATCATTTTAGTCCCAGAATTTATAAACAATAGAACAAAATATACCATTTGCTTTAATAATATAAATATTACAGGTAAAATAGGTTCATATACTTTTCTTGTAATAACTTCAAATTACTGTTTTCCTTCCAAACTATAAGGTCTATTGTGCCACATAACAGATCATAAAAAGGCTTTGAACTAAAATATTAAAGCAATGCAATTATATGTAATATCCAGTCAATATAAAGCGATAATAAACTTAGAAGTACGGTTTAAAACTACAATCATCTCACTTCCGATTAAATTGGATTTGTTCATGCATATTCAGTGTCAAGATTTAAAACATCACAAGATCATCAGTTCAGCTTTCTGCTCTGTAAAAGTACACTGAATAGGACTCTATCTGTACCGAAATAACCTGTACTAGAATAAAGAAAATTTATATTCAAAAGCTTACTAGACACTTGTTCTATTACAAAGACATATTCCAGTATTCGTGCGCAGTGTTGTAGAGCACTTTATTTCCATTAGCATTGTACATTTTTGTTCTTCAGCAAATCAGCAAGAGTCTAATGGCACAAATCGGTATCATACTCTTCATTGCAGCTAATATTAGGTCGTTTATTGTGGCAAAGGCCACGAGAACCGCAGCTAAAGGGAGACCAGGCATTTCAATTTGAACATCATTTTGTAAAAAAAACAATGTGCCACAGGTTGAATGAGTTTTTCTTTTACCAGCAGTCTTCACACACTTAAGTACCTTCAACTTCCTACACTAAAGCAGGTAGTCAGGGTACTAACACCTCAAAGAAAGCCAGCCGTGCCTCCTAGGGGCCTTGCCACCAACTGCCACTCTTAGCAGAGTTCATTTCTGCCTTGAAGGGAGGGAGAACAGGAGACTCGTGGAAGGAAAAATGAAGGTGGCATGAGAAAACTGAAATTATTTCAAACCCCTTCTGCTCCACAGGCTTTTCCACAGGAGCCAGGTGACAACCAGTGGTCCCTGAGCGGAATGAGAAGGCAGGCAGCAGGCAAGGGGTCCCACACTTGATGGAACCCCACCCCCACCCCAGTTCCTCACTGCTCAACAAGGAACAACTTACTGAATTTCCTTAGGCTCCACTCCTTGCTTTGTTCCACAAGGTGGAAAACGGCCATGGGGCTCCTGAAACCAGACTGCGGGCTATATTGTTACAGCGTCTGTTACACAGAGGGCGTCATGCTGCGTCCTGTGAAGTGCCTAACCTACAGCGTGACTTGGTAACAAGAGTTTTCTGTTTATTACTTACAAGTCACATCTGAATAACCAATCGATCCAGTAATGCCTTCGGTTTTAATCTACCTCTTTACTAATTTCCAAAACTTGTCAAAAGGATAAAGGAAAATTACAAAAAATATCAAATATCACCTCAAGGAATTCAAGTCATATGAAACTAAAGGATTTTCCTTGAGATAGCTCTGACTGATTAAGGACAAATTTCATTGTTATTCTATTAGGTTAGTAGCCAAATTTAGATAAGTAGAAGAGTTTAGTGCTGTTAAATGCAGGATCAGCCTAAAGTGCTTAAAATTAAGCTCCATAGCTCTGGCACTCTGGAGGGAAAAAGAGGAACAAATCCCTTCAGCCCCAGCGAAACACTACAAACAGATACTTTACGACTAGTGTGCTCTGCATAACATAGTATGTCTCAAGGCAAACCCTTCCTGCCTCACAATATAGAAATTCCCACGGAAGATGAAGTACTTTTTATGTGTATCACTTAGTCATAATTTAATACTTTCCCTCTCCAATCACCATTGTGCAGTCATTCCCAGCTGGCTTTGTGAACAGCTTAAGACAACTATTAACCGAGATTTCTAAGGAAACCTCATACTTTAATTTCAACTGATTCACAAAACAGGCATTAATTACCAAAGGGGTCTCTTTAAAATTATCAGTTCTTCATGAACAACCAAATGGTTTTCCCTTTCTTTCTCCACTTTTTAATCAGAATATTTTCCCCCCCAAGACCTAAGAAAGCAGTCAAGACAGCAGAAAGTGAGGAGCCAACAGGGACCCCACAAAGTGCTTTCACTAAAGATTGGGGACTTCTTTCATCAGAGAGACCCAGTCTCAGCCAATCTACTCTTATTTTAAATTTAACTGAACTAAGTTTGGTAACCTGGCTTCTGCACTCTTCAGAACACTGGAAACAATAAATTAGAAATCAGGACAGGAGCTACTGGGGGGTTGGGGCTGGGGGCGCAAAACAGCCAAGGTAATTGGCAACAATTACTAGACAATTAAGAGAGGAGGAAGAAAAATTATTTTAAACAATAGGATATGAAATGCAAGAGGCACAGCAATCTGTGAAGTTTTATATTCTGAGAAGTCTGCTCTCTTCAATAAGCACAGGGTGGTGATTTTACAGCACAGGCCAAAAACAACAATTCTGGCTACTGAGAAGATGCTCAATAAGCCAGAGACATTTTGAAATATTTCAACAAAAAGGGTTAAATTTTATTTAGAATCTGAGCATCTAATGATTTTAAACACTTAGTTATCTATAAAATCATTCCTTAAAAGACTGTTAGAAAGTTCCAAATAACTGAGGCATATATAAAAAAGAAAGAAGAAAGGAATGCTATGCAGTTCAATGCCTTTCGGTGGGGGGGGAGAAGGGGAGGGAGAGGGGGGACTCACTTAAATCATATTTATCAAACCCCTTCCCTATCCTTTCCCCCATCCTCTCCCCACCAGCAAACCCTGAAAATATCTGCCTAGCAAAGAAGGCACTAATATTTAAATTATTTTTACTAGCTACAATATAGTTTTCCACTACTTTTATAATACAGAGTTCCATCTTACCTTCTTGCATATTGTTGGTCCATCCATATTTGTGCTCAGAATGACCACTACTTTATAATCATCAGAAAAGTGACTTCAGTTCCAGGTTAAAATAGATACTACAGTGTGGCTTGTTGAAAGTCAAACCCCAAACATTTACTATGAGTGTCTTTCATTGAACAAAGAAATCCTATTCTGTTTCCAAGGGGGACAGAAAGACGAGCCTAACCCTGGTAACCTTAACACAAAAGGAAGCTAAAAAGGCAGGGACTCGATAAGAACAAAGGATTGTTCCTTCTGATGACATCGATACATATTAAACACGATGTGTTACACATCTTTTATCAATATCTGAGATGATAAATTTGCAAATTAATACAATACCAGCCATGAGTGCATAAAATTACAACAGCACCCTCTTTAGAAAAGATTTTGATTTATATAATGGTAATAACTTTTATGTGTTTAATGTTTCTGAAATTAAAGGAGGAGATGAGCTACTGTGAGCAAGCAGAACACAACGTACAAGAAATAATTACGCTTGTGACCTCATGCCCTGTAAGGTCACTCTGCATTACAGGCCAAAGGAAATCGGGAACCATCAGCATTTACCTCAGAGCAGTCACCGCCTCGAATGAAGGGCAAGTGTGGGTGTATTTCATAAACTAGCAGGTGCTTGACCTTATAAAAAAGTCAATTATCAAAATGCTACATGTAGAATGTCACAAATAAGAAATAGATAAAATTGGGTTCTGCAAAATACCTTCCCTTCAAAATAAATCTGAGACAACTTATAACATTTTATCTTTACCTGCATTGTAATACAACAGTTTCACAAAGTAACATTAATCTGTCCTTAGAATAATCAGTAGAAATTTTAAAAAATGTTTTGGAACATAAATGTGATTAGAGATACATGGTGAAAAGTGGTAACTCAGAAAATATTTACAATATTTATTTAAGTCACTATCACAAGAGTGTACGTGATATTTATAATTCTGGTCCTGTTACTTGAGTAAGAATTACTGTGCACCTATCCACAAATTTTCTAGCAGAAACTGAGCATCAAAAGTTGTATGTATATGAGATGATGGATATTCACTAAACCTATTGCGATAATCACTTCATAGTATATGTAAATCAAACCATGTTAAAAAAATTTAAGTACATTTTAAACTTCTACACTGATGTATGCCAATTATTTCTAAATAGAACTGGGAAAAAAAAGTTTGCCTCTTGCCTGCATTTGTAAAGGATAAGATGTTCCCTAACAGGTTCAAAGGAGAATTCCATTATCAGAAGCAAAATTCTCCTATCTCTCAATTAGGGCTTGGTTTTTATAAAAATTTGTGAACTGGATTTTCAGTTAAGACAGACTATTACTTCTTTTTCCTCCCCAGTGATCTCTGGTCTGCTGCCAGATTCCCCTGAACAATACAAACTAAAGTGCATTCTGGGGCAGTGACAATAAGGAGAACAAAACTACAGAAACCAGTACAGGAAAGGGAAGGGGACAGCCAGCCAATATGCACTACGTGTATTATGTGCCGTGCTGGATGCTTTACACAGAGTTTCTCCTTTAATGCTCTCAACAGTCCTAAGGAAAGCAACTGGCTTCTGACCCATTGCTTTCCTTAGGCTCTCAGACAAATCTACCAAAGACTCTTATTGCCTAATGTATTGAAATAAAATTCCAGATCCCACTCAATATGACCAGTCGACTTGAACTGTCATCTTAGCACCAGCTCCATATCACCGACTGACGGTGAAGTCAGAGAAAGTTGCTGTCCACTTTAAGCTACTACCCTCGGACTCCAGGTCTCTAAGAGGAAGGGCTATCACAGGCCCATCAGCCCAGGGTGCCATTCTGCTCTTGAGGTAAAAGCATTTTCTCAGTTTCAGACAAACAGCAAACAAAGGGACTCTGAGACCAAGCTCAGACATAAGTTAGGAGCTGCCAATACCGCTTAGGCAATTACTGCATATTTTTCAATGCTTAGATGATTAAATTACAAGAAAAAAATTATCTGATGAAGTGTATTTATGAGATGTATTGCCTAACATTTTACTTAGTGATTAAAAAGATTTCTATGTTAGAGATAGGTTTAAAGCTCTAAAAGAATGCTTTCTCCTGTAACTTGCCAGAATAATCATCTCCTCAGACGTTAATGACAATGGTATAAGCGATGTCACCACAAGCACGTTTATGGCAGGTGTGGGCTGCCCACCAGCTGGCTCCATAACCTTTTGATCCCTTTGGACAGCAAATCTGTTCAACAGCCCTATGTGGTCATTCCTCATTTGTTGTAAGCCTTCTTCTCCTTTCACACATTTAAAATCCTCACTCCTTTATCTTGACATCTTTTTATTAAAGTAGAACACTCTCGATAAAGCAAACTAAAACTAATTTTACACTCAGTCAGTGCAAGAGTTCCACCAATAGATTAATGTATTATAGCAACTGTGGTTAGTGTGCGATGTTTTCATTACATGTAGAATGCCTATTTGGTTATTCTTTGCTAAAATTACAATTTTACAGTAAGTGGTAAGATCAAAATTTTGAGTAAGCTAGCATTCAGCTAATTTATAAAATACTCTAGGATACTGTTACTAAATACCAAGGACTTGAATTTACATCAATGGAAAGGCTTGAACTTGACCTAAGAACAACCTCGTTTGTGTTTATTTAAACAATGATGAGAACCATTCTCTTCTTTCCAGAAAAAAATAAAATAAAATGATATCCACCACCACTGCTAATGGCACCTCTCTTTCCCAACCGTCAAGAATACAACAAGGCACTAATCTTTCAAGTTTTTCTTAGCCCTTTATATGCAACCTGCAATTAAGGTTTAGAATTGCCTTTTACCCTATCTACATTTAGGTCTGGGTCCATATCCCCTTCAGTAATAGCCTTTCATCTACTAAGTCTACTTTAATCCATCTCCCACTGTACACTAGTCCATTCTAAATAAGGATGTCTTAAAACTGTTTCTCAGTATTTCCTTATCTCCACAGTGTTCTCTTTTCAAATAATCTCTAGCAATTTGCTACTTAGTTTCACCTTCAGTCCACTCTACAGTACTATCCTCAGAGTTTGTCTCAAGGATTCACTCATTACATACTCAAAATAACCTTATAAAGTCTTACTACCATCTTCATTGAATCTGCGACAAAGCTGAGGCCGAAAAAGGCTAAGTGTGCAAGGTAGCATACTTAATTAAGTAACCACCATAGTCACCACTGGCAAACACGTGGTAGAGTTGTACCAGTAGCAACAATTATAACCCTTTCTGAATCTTTTCATTTTCCATCTTATACAATCATGTATTGTCTGTCTTGACAAGTACAGTGAATATCTCATTACCAAAAGTAACTAGTATTGGCAAAAGGCCAGTTAAAATGAATGCACCAAAAGCCCAGGACAAATTTTCATACTAGAAAGTTTTTTTTAAAGTTTCACTGAGACTTAAAAAAAAAAAAAGAAACTTATTTTATCTTACACTCAATATAACAGGTTAAAATTTTAACTCAGAATTCTTCTTTAGAAGAGTAAAGAATGAATCAAATAAGTTGGGAATAAAGCATATTTCTTCTAAAAAGAAAAAAAAAATGATAGCACAGTATAACTTTTACTCGATGCACCACTGACCTAGCAGCACAACTGCAAAGGTTTTGTTTTGCAAAAAATGCTCCAAAATTTCAGCAATTTTCCCCATAGACTTTCTCAATCCATTGAAAACATATTCTTCCAAAAGGTCCTTCAGTCAAAATCCTTCCTAATTTTCTCTTTTTTCAATAGGACACTGGTCTAACTCTACCAGATCTTTAGTTCTTAAGGATTCACAATTCCAACTTCTACTTGGAAAGGATCTGCCCTGTATTTGCACTTACATATCATCAGATCAGTGTCTAACAAGATGGTACCCATAATCATAACAATGAAATATGCAGAGACAGATGCTACAGTTAAACAGGGTAGAGTTTTCAATTGGGATTAACTTATAAGGGGTCAGCCCATTGGTGAATATGTTGATATTTACATAACTTTTTCTTTTTTTTCTTCTTTTTTTGAAAATCAAACTCCAAGCTGTAAGGATCCAGAAAATGAATGAGCAAAACTGGAGGATCCCTTATTTTCACTCTAAGGTAAATGACTCACTTTTGTTGCAAGGCAGGAGCAAGCGTATTTCTGAGTTTGGGTATTTTCCTACACATGCGTGAAAAGCTGTGTGGAAAAGCATGAGAGCTCTTACGTGATATGACGTGGTCCATGTACTGGGGTAAGTAAGGAGCCCAGGCATCGATGGCCTCCTTCCGCCCCGCCTGCTCAATTCTTCTCAGCTCAGCCAGAAGAAGGGCTTGCGCGGCTTCTCTGACCTAAGACCACAGATCCAAACGCAAAAAAAAGGTAAGTGGATGAGGTGTTTGAAAACTAGCAAGTTCATAATGAAAGAGAGGTAGAAAATATACAAACCACGCTTATTTACATGAGAAAAATTACTAACCAAACAATGAATTAAGTACTAAGTGGAATAAACTAAATGTGAGCAAGTCAGACATATCAATTAACGATCTCACTGAAAAACACTTAACACTAATACACAGAATAATGTTTGAACATTTAATAAGCTTCAAAAAATGAAATTTAAAACATTCTTGCACTTTAATTTAGCACTTTCAATTCTTTAATTTCCATGAAAATATTATTTAAAAAATCACTGTTAGAACTATTCAATATTTTCTGTTTTAGCCTGAAGAAATTTAACTCTGTCTAGCAAATTTCTATATATTATAATGCTCAAGAGGTACTGTTTACACAAACATATATGGGTCAGTCCACACAATTCATGTATCTCTAAGACAGGCTTAAACAATTTGTTTTCAATAAATGAGCAAATGTGCTGCTATGTAATGGCGTTAGTTCTATAAAAGGAAACTATTTTTCAAAATTGTATTATCTCAATTTTTATTTCAATGTGGCACACACTTTTATTCCGCAGTTTTCGTATAGTTTTGTTTTATTTTGGCCAAGGTGCCACAGGCATGGGTTCAAAGAATCTAGTCAACTGTCAAAGGATGTACCAGTTTATTAACTATTTATAATTGAAGAGATAACTCAGCAGCATCTGATGAGAATTCAAATAAACACTGTTTTTAATTAATTACATTATATCATATTTAATTAATTAATTATAACTGATTTTTGAGGTGAATTCAAATATTCAAATGCAAAACCATGAAAATTTTAGCATGCTGCAGTTCCACTTGGACTTGAGGGAAGAGAGACCAGGAAAGGGACAAAAATATTATCTAAATTTGGCAAATTAAAAATCTTGAGTGAGAGAAACTGCTATAGCTATATGGGTCAAATGCTATAATAAGGAAAATCTCTACAGAACATTTCCAAGTCCCTGTTGATATTCTATCCCAAGCAACATCTAATGCAGCGTTAAGTCCATTAACACAAAATAATAGCCACTGTTTACTGAGCTCGTACCATGTGTCAGGCTCTGTACTCACTGTTTTACTTACATTATCTTATTTGATCCTGACAGCAATCCCATGAGGAATATATTATTATCCTCACTTTACAAATGAACTTCAAATAGGTTAAGTAAATCACCTAGGGTCACAAAGTTAATAACTGGCAGAACTGATATTTAAACCCAGGTCTCTTCTAATTCCAAAGACCTTTTCTTTTTATTATAACATGGTATCTTTCATTGGATGATGCTTATTCACTTAGAATTTGACTGATGTGATTATACCTGAAAGTGCAATTTTGGGGGAGGGGTGTGTGTGTGTGTGTGTGTGTGTGTGTGTGTGTGTGTGTGTGTGTGTGTGTATGGTCTGTACAGAAAGAAATACTTAAGAAACTGTTCCATAAAGTATATAAAACTTTTTTTTATCAAATATTCACTGGATTTTTTTTTATAAAAAAGTAAATAAGTATGTAAGCTGAAACATTACTATTTAGTATAAAAACAAAAAAAATCATGACTCCATTATCTTCTATCACGTAATAAACAGGTGATAAGAAATCAGATAAACATGATATTTCTGTTTCAAATTTAATCTGTCCAATGCCTTTTTAATGTTTTTGTTTGGTATCCATATCACTGTGATATTACCTCCAAGCATCGATCTTGCCATCTCCGAGCCAGCATCTCTAGAAGCGGGGGCCTAAACCTGTCCAGTCCCAGCAGGTCTGGCAGCATAACACAGTGCATGGCAGCCAGCTGACTCCATCCTGTCAAAATGTAACATATTACAAACGCTTTGAACACTCAGGCATCCCCTCATTCAAAGATTTTTCTATATGTAAGTATCCCTAAAACAAAAATAGGAAAATCTGCTAAATTATGTTGTAAATGATTTTAATTTATTATTAGCTATTTTACACAAAGACATATCAAATGTACTTCATCGCTAAATCATGTAACTGGTACTTACAAGAACTCTCCAGGCTTTAAAATAAAAATAAATTTCCACATAAAGCATTTATGAACTCTGAAGGAAAAGCACATTTCTAAACAGTTCCTCTAAAATAAGACATATATTCAGGGATAGGAAAGCAGAGAAATGAACATGTGCTAGAGCTACAGACTTGAAACTACTGTCAGTTAAAAGGGCAGTCACAGATACCCAAAGAGAGGCTCGTGTCCCTCAAGGCCTGGCTGCCTGGTATTGTACCACTCAGCAGAGATAGATGCCTTCCCTTCTCTTCCGAGGGCCTTTAATTAAGGTACTTACTGACCCCTTTTCTTAAAAACTGAATCAGAAGTTTAATCACAATCATAACTGAAATAAGTAAACTAACACCAATTTTGAGAGGAAAACATGAATTCCTACATTGCACAAAAATAAAAACTTGACAACCCCAAATTTACAAAGTTTTAAGCATCATTAACGATTAATGCTAACCTATGGGAATAAAAGTTATTTCTTCCAAAATTCTAATCCACAATATGTAAATAGATTATATAAAGACAACAATTTAAACCGCTGCAAATTTGAAAGCACTAGTATTCAGACATTCTCAAATAATCATTTCAACCCTATTTTAAAGGTGTCCATATTACAAAGTGAGTTATCTGTCACTACAGAACTTTAGCAAATCAATGTTTTGAAATAATCTAAGCTATAGTTTTCTAAAACAACAAAAAACCCCACCATAAAACTCAAAATGTTTATAGAGACTGTTAAAAAGAATGTGAGTGAGAGAAAGAGAAAGCCATCTATGTAAAGATACATCCTCTCAGTAAGGAAATCCTCATCAACTGAGAATATATAATTACATTAATTAAAGTGATGAGCACACACATTTTAGATTATAATTGATTTTCAACAGAGAAATATATATATACACATATACACACACAAATATACATAAGCAAATTACTACCTGGCAACTTCTCAAAGTATTTTAATGTCTCATGAAAGTATGAAGTATATTTATTAGCTAAATTTTAATGTGAAAATGCTTCTCACCATGGTCCACAGTCAATAGCTTATTTCTAAATTGACAAATTACTATTTTTACAATAGCTTAATAAATGTGACCTTAATTATTTTTGCTAAAATTCAGTCCTAACACAGGAAACTTAGGGCAGGTTCATAACAGGGAAACCAAACAAAACAAGAGTTTTAAGTCCCCATGTTTTCTTTCCAAAAGAACAGTACTTAGAACATGGGCTCAAGACCTTATAGATACCATATCATTCCTTCTGCTTGAATAGATTGGTTTTATTGCTTTTTAGTGAAGAGTCAGAATCATTCTAGGTTAAATTTGAGATTTTGTAAATTTCCTCCTTTTTATACTATATAAACTGGAGCCCACAATGCAGAGCGTGGATATAACTCAGAGCTCACAAGTTATGTTACGCTTCCAGTTAGTATAAATAATCCCAGATAGCTCCTGGGGAGTAAAGGTTTGTGGATTCCATTCACATTTTCAGAGCTCCAAAAATACTTTCCCCTCTAACCAGGGCACATAGTGTGTACAGAGGGCAAAGTGTGTCTGTCTCAGAGTAATAATATGTGTAAAATATTTAGCTCTAATACCAGAGAGAGCATGGCAAACATCATCATGAAAACCAATCCCCTGTTTTAATACCTACTTTGTATCAAAGATGAGCATCTCTGCATTCTAGATTACAGGAACATGGTTCACACCAGCCAGAAAAAAAAAACACATTTGTATAACCGACCCTTATCATTACCGTTAGCAAATCAAGTTATAAAATGGAAACTTTAGGATCTCATACATAAAGCAGATGAATGTATAAATTAGATAAAAAGAACATGTCATATTAGAATAAAGCACAGGTTGAAAGACACTTGTTAGGAAGTTTAGAGAGAATACCTTCATTTACTAAGAAACAGGTATGTAAAGCAGGAGTGGAAGCAGGGTCAGAGCCAGAGTGATCAGCATCAGACCGAGCGGAAACGACAGGTGCAGCGACTTGCAGAGGAAAATAGAAGAAAGAAAGGGGAGAGAATTGAGATACAGAGGTTTCTGAAAAAAAAGCTCAGTATTAGTGAAGAATGAAAAACAAAATCGGCAAAATATAGTAAATGTAGAACTGAAAAATGATGTTTTAATCAGAAGAGCATGATCGTTAAGGATTACAGCAGTGAAATGATATATTTCATTAAACAGTGTTCATAGTGTAGCTCAAATTCCTCTTAAAACCAAAATTTATTTAATGTTATAGTTGATAGGTGTGTCAACTAATGCAGAAAACAGCTCTAAAATAATTAAGGCTACAATGAAAAAAATGTCAACAAACACATTAAGAATTTACAAAAATGTAATTCAATGTTTAAAGTGTATCACAGAATGAAGAGTTTATGCTGGTTTTCAGATTGTCAATTACATTTTTCTAATAATTTATTTCCTAACATTATGTCTAAATTATTTTTAATATCTCAAACCAATAATTCACTGAGATCACGTCAATTTTCTACACTCATCTTTTAAGAACTCACTTCAAAATATACCGACTTGTAAATTATACAAAATTGTAAAAATATAACAACTTTAAGTTAAGTTAAATATACTTAACTCTTGTTGGAAGAATCTAACATAGCTCCATCCTTTGGAGTTTAAAAAATATTTTTATGATACAAATGTCTTATATTCTAAAATAATTACATTGAATACTATAATCCCTACAGAACAGATACAACAACCCCTTCCCCCCCAAAAGTTATGTTGCCTGGAAGATGTTCAGCTTAAATTATCACATGAAAAGGCAAAAGGACCGTATGGCTCACACATTCTACAACTGGAGGTCAATGTTAAGATTTAGAGGTCACCATTTGACACTTCCTTCCTATGGAGAAATTACCATATGTCATGCACAAGCATCTTCAAATTAATCCCTCTCCTTTCTTCTGTCATTGAACAGCAATAGGTTTGGGCTCCTGAACAGATTAAGCATTGTCTGCTGAATGATATGTTTGCTTTTCACGCAGTGAAGTTCTTTTGTAACTACAGGACAGCTGCATGAAAACAACTTTTCATAATTTCCACACGAATGCATCATAATGTCAATCAGGCACGTGTGAGGTAAACAGGAGAACGGAGATAAGTAAATGAGCAGTAATAAAAGCCAGGAAATCCAGCTCCATAAACCCTAAGAAGCACATCTGGCACACATAGAAGTTTTATCTGAAAAAATCATAATTTTTCACTGTATCAGACTTGTTTTTTATTCCTTCTGAAATTACAAGTATTTTATAATGCTTATGCTTATCAAAGAAATAAGTACTCTTAATTGCACATTTCATAAGATCTAAGGATTCCACTGTAATCTTGCAAAGAAATCCCAAATATTTCTATATACTCCATTGAATAATTTTTCATTTATAAAATCATTTAACTACAAATTCAGTTATTGTGGCCTATAAAATATTTACTTCCCCACGCAAAAAGTTGGTAAGCCTTTGGTGGCAAGGACTAAATTTTTAGGTTTTAGCTTTCATGCCACCAAAATTGTTCGAGAAAGTTTCTCTGGTGGTTTCTGACAGTTGAGGCTTTTTTATAATTTCACTTTAAATAAAGGAGAAAAATTATTATCTCTGAAAAGGCTGTGTTGACTTCATCTGACTTTATCATTAATTCTGAAAGAGCACTAGAATGAGAAGGTGAGAAAATTCAATATAAATAAACAAAAGTCCATGACTGAGTGATCGTGACCGTAGCCAGGGCAAAGAAGAAGGAGGATTAAACTATAACGTTTTCTCTAAATCACAAGTAGAAAAGAAACTAGAGATGCTAATGGTAGATCTGCTAGAATAAGATTATGTCTGAATAGAATAATGTTCAATATATGTAACTTTATTTTTAATTTGAGAAATAAACAGATTATTAGAATATTTTATTTTTGGAGTCCTGTTTAAATGAGATTGTCTACAGAAAAAGCCATTTATATTATTCTGTGGGCACTAAAAATTTTTTTTAAATACTGTAACAGAAATCAAGGAATCAGATTTACTATGCTTTAAAAATCTCTGCATCACCAACAAAAAGCACTTTATTCAGACGACGTAACTGAAACTGCAAAATCTAGAACTATTTTCATAATTCATTGAGAATATTGAAATTAAACTGCTAGACAGTTTTATGCTGTCCACAAACAGAAAAAATCAGTAACAGAAATTAGAAAAGCACCACTACCATAATAAAAAGCTCAAGATTTAATGACACATAATAAATCTGAATAAGTTATGGGTGGCACTGAACATCAAGATTTACACCATAAAACATAAGAAAGCATTTAATTTCTTAAAACAGAAAAGCTGCCATGTCAACTATCAATTTGCTTCTCTTATTAAGGATCAGTAAACACAAGGGAAAAGTCTCAGCGTAGCTTCAACGTGGGGTCGGAACTGACTCAAGTTCTACTGTTTTACCTGGGAAAGTTCTTTAAGTAATGTTGCGGCTAAGGGCCTCTTCCCAACTGCTTACTCTCACGTGAAGGGATAGATGAAGATAAACTAACTTGTGTGACAACATATACACACACACATATGCGCTGGTTTCCCTTTAAATGCCATATACAGGGGCGAGGGTGTAGCTCAGTGCTACAGCGCAAGTCTAGCACACCCAAGGTCCTGGATGCAATCCCCAGTACCTCCACTAAAGTAAATAAATAAACCTAATTACCTCCCCGCAAAACAAAAAAGAAAACAAATTTTAAATGGCATATACGTAAGTACTCAATATTACAATATCCATAGTTTCTGTTTTTGAACAGATCTACTTCTGTCTTCATTTGAAATCTGATTCTAAACTCCTTTTTTCCCAACCGCCATTGTGATACTAAATATATATTTACATAGGAAAGAAAGTTAACATACTTTAGGTAGCAAGCGCTCTCTACGTATTGGTCTAAACTTCACTATCCTCCCAATAGATAAAAACTAATAGCCCTCTTGATACATTTTTCAGAAGGGGGAAAAGAAAACAAAACCTAGAAAAGTAGAGAAAACCAAATGCAATGCTTAAAAAAGTTTCTGCAGAGCTAAGTACTAAAAAAAAATTATTTAACAATGAATCACCTTATCTAAAGTGTTATATGACAATCGTGAAGCTTTGAGAGGGGGAGGACAGAGGAGAGAACATAAAAAAATTGCAAGTTAGGAAACTGAGAGTCAATCACCATGTATGTCCCATGAAGGCGTCCTACACTGGGTATGCCATCCAATATAGAGATCTTAGAGCCACATTTGCCTTTTTGTAAACTTCTCTTATGTCTACACTTTTATCTTAGGTAGACAGGCATTCTGGTCATCTTTTCAATCAACACGAAGCATTAGGATAAATCATTAATCAAACATCATAAGGAAAAAAGGATATCCTCCAAACACTGTAAAAGAAGAACCCAAACAGCTAAGGGCAATGAGGGAATACAAAGTTCCAGGCAGTAAGAAGGACAGGGACCTACCATAGGGCAGAATGAGTACACAGCCCAAGACTGTACTCTGACAAAGGGAAAGTGCTGATGATGTCTGAAAAACATGGTGATAGTACTTAGCCTCTAGATCACTCCTGGCTCACATCAGAATTGGAGTAAGTTCAGATGCAGTGATAATTTTATGCTGGCCTATAACTTCAGCCAAAGAGTCAAACAAACAAAAACCACACACACACACCCTTCTGTAAATGGTCTCTTTCATTACTAATATCCAACATAAATAAATGAGCAAGATCAAAACTCCTGTGGAGAGAGTTCATTACAGTGAAAGATAAAATTGTAACATAATCACTGACGTGAATTAGATATATAAAGGTTATTAATTTTTTCTTTCATTTGATTAACACTTAGTAAGTGCCTACTCTATGGCAGGTAAAGATCATAAACATTAGACAAAGATAGGAAAAGCAAGTAAGTAGCCAATTAAAATCATAAACTGTACTCCTCTGATCTCCTCCGGTAGACACAAGCTCCTTGAAGGCAGGGATCTATCTCTTTTATCAGCCCTTGTAGCCTAGGTTCCTACTTACTGACATACTGACTCTAGAAGCATAAAGAGAAAGTATCTACAGATTCATTCATTCCATTCGACAAATATTTACTGCGCTCCTACCAAGCACTTGGGATAAATCAGTGAATCAAAAAAAAAAAAAAGTCCTTGCCCTCTGAGCTTCCACAGCAGACCAAAGTCAGAGCTTTTGCAGTTAAATTATAGCTATAGCTTTTTCTTTTAAAGGTACATAAGTTCAAACATAAAATTTTAAGGGGCTCTCAGGTCCATCCATTGGCCTGATACATGTACTCCAAGTTTTTTGCTACAGATCCCGGAAAAGAATGGTGAGTAACTATTGTTTAATTTTCATAAATGATTCCTGAGATAATTTATCAATGACGACCTCTTACCTCTAAATTTAGACAACCTAAATTGAATCTACTTCTGAAAAATAAAACTACAAATAAGTAACACAATTTAAAATCTTTAAGTTGCCTAGACTTGCCTCCACAGCTACCACTGAGTGAAGATGCAATTACTAACATAAAGATGCAGTTTTGAGAGACACAGATCAAAGATTTATGCCATGAGATTACTGAATTAATAAAGAAAAGTACAATATGTCAGAATACAGAAAAGCCTAAAGCCATGGGCAGATTTAGGGCTGCATGACCGTTACCAAAAACGTAGTCGTTTGGCAAGTTTATACTGTATAGCACAGAGAACTACATTCAATAGCTTGTAGTAATCTATAATGAAAAAGAATATGGAAACAAATGTATGTATATGTATGACTGAAACATTATGCTGTACACCAGAAATTGACACAACACTGTAAACTGATTGTATCTCAATTTTTAAAAATATGAAATGCACTGAAGTTGTCAACTATATTATTCATGCACACTTTAACTCTTAAGAAATATGCACTAAAATGTTTAGGGGTAAAGAGCCTTGGTCAGTGCAACTTAATCTGGTAACTCATCATGACAACGTCACAAACTATACTGGAAAGCTTGTATCTACTATGATTACAGGGGGAGAAAGATGTAATCCAAAAAGAAACATCAACCATAAAGAATGATAATAAAGATGATGATGATGATGACAACAAATCATCTCTCTAACAGGAATCAATCTTAAATGAAGCTTTAAATCAGCTAAATGAAGGAGAATACACCTTGAACTGATTTGTATTGTAACATCTGGAAGATATTTTCAATGAATTCAGAAAATATGCTATTGTAGAAAAAGCACAGGATCTAGAGTTAAAAGATTCTGGTTGTGTCTTCATCATACCTCCAGAACTAGCCAGACTTTAAACAAGTCTGTGTGAGCCTGTTTCCATCTCTCCATGAGATAATGCTTTAAAAATGTTAAAAGTCTTCACAACATAAAGAACTTTTACTTTATAAAGTAACAGTATATTTAGAATATTTTTGAAAGTAAAAGGGAAATGAAATTCTGCTTCTGGCCAAGATGAAGTAACAGGAAACAAATTTATAATCCCATCTAAAACAAACAAACAAAGGGGCAAAATACATAAAACAATAGTTTCAAGCCATTGGACATCAAGCAATGATGAGCTGAGAGTCAGGAGTTGGGAAACAAAGTGATTGTCCTGCTTATTGCCTTGAGGGAGTTTTTAGGCCAAGAAAAATAAAGGCGAATTGAGGAGGAGCCCAGTAGTTTCCCTGAGTTGAGGAGACAGAGCTGAGAGTCTTGGGAAACCAGGGCAGCTAGAATTCCTAGAACAGAGAGAAGAGCTGAGAAGGTCAAAGTTTTTCAGAGGTCCCCGTGGAGTATTCAGCAGAGTGCTGATCAGCACACGTGTTGAAGGAAACCACTAGAGGCTGGGGAAAGAAACTATTGAAGGGCCAGAAACAGTGCCTGCTCCCACTAGCCCAACTGGGAAATTTGCAGTTCATGGAGGGTATTTAACAGAGCACTCAGGAAGGTTCTGCCTCAGTAATGGGAAATAACAAGTCTTTGATGGAGCAATACTCCAAGTCCACTAACAGATCATAAAAGCAAGACCAGAAAAAGATCCAACTGTTTTCAAATAACTTAACTGCATCCTAGAACAAAGCTCAAGAAGATTAATAAAAATACAAAAATATTCAGTATCCAACCAGGTAAAATTCAAATATCTGCCGTCTAATCAAAGATTACCAGGCATGCAAAGAGGCAGGAAAGCAAAGTCCATAATGAGGAAAAGAACAGTTAAAATCAACCCATAATTGACAGATATGCCAGAACTATCAAATAAGGATGTTAAAACAGTTATTATAAATGGAATCTATATATCTTTAAAAAGTTAGACAAGGAGAATACAAAAAATTAAAAAAAAAAGACCCAAGTCAAAATTCTAAGATGCAAACCACAATGTCTGAGATGAAAAATATACTGGATGAGTGTAATAGCAGGTAAGTCATTGCCAAGAACAGATGGATGAACTTGAAGACACTGCAAAGGAAACCACCTAATCAAAACAGAGACGAAAAAGAGCCCCCAAATTAAAAAGAGCATCAGTGAGCTGTGTTTCAAGTGGCCTAATGCACATGTAATTTGAGTCCCCTAAGGGGTGGGGGGACAGAAAGAATATGCAAAGAAATAATGGTTGAATTTTTTTTTTAATTAAAACTATAAAACTAAGAAGCTCAACAAATTCCAGCTACAAAAACATGAAGAAAACTACACCAAGGCACTTCATAACCAAATTGCTCAAAACCAGTGACAAAGAAAAAATCTTAAGCAGCAAGAGTTACCAAAGTAAAAGTAAAAGTAAAGGCTTCACACAGAGGAACAAAAGAGAAGGATGACATGAGAATTCTTGTTAGAAACAATACAAGCGAGAAGACAAAGAGCATCATCCGTAAGTACTGAAAGATTAAAACGGTCAACCTGGAATTATATACCAAAAAAATCTGTAAAAATCAAAGGCAAATGAAGATGTTTTCTGATAGATAAATGCTGAAGGAATAGCAGACCCTCACTACAAGAAATGTTAAAGCAAGTGCTTTAGGCAGAAGGAAAATCATACTAGACAGAATCCTGGATCTATACAAAGCAATAAAGAATAACAAATGGTAACTATATGCGTAAATATTTATTTTTTTCTTATTATTAAAGCTTCTTTAAAATATAATTGATCATTAAATGTAAGTAATAATAATGATCTGTGAGTTTCATAACTTATGTAAAAATGAAACGCATGACAAAAACATCATAAAAGCTAGGAAGTAAGAAACCCAGGTATAATATTGTCAGGTTTTTATAATAAATGTTAAGTGGTATAGTATCACTGCAGATACACTTTAAGTTAAAGATGTAGACTAGAAACTCTAAAATAACCAGTAAAATAACAAAATAAAGAATTACCTTATAGGCCAATAAAGAAGATAAAATAAAATCATAAAAAATACTCTATTAATCTGAAAGAGATCAGAAAAAGGAAAAGGAACAAAGAACAAATGAGACAAGGATAAAAATAAATAGCAGAATGAGCAACTCAAATCTAACCATATCAACAATCACATTAAACGTAAATGGTTTAAATGCCCCAGTTAAAAAGCAGGTCAGAGTGCCTATAAGAAATACATTTTAAATATAAAGACCCAAATAGGTTAAAAGTAAAAGGATGGGAAAGATATGCCATGCCATTGTTAAATAACCAAAAATGCTGAAATGGCTATATTATCATAAACAAAGTAGATTTCAAAACAAAGGGTATTACCAAGGAAGAGGTATTTCATAATGACAAAAAAAAATCAGTAAGAAATAACAATTATAAAGGTTTACACACCTAATAAAGACAGTTTCAAAATACATCAAGCAAAAACTGATAGAACTACAAGGAGGAATAAACAAATCCACAATTGCCACAGATTTCAATATCCTTATTTAACGGATAGAACCAAATGGGCAGAAAAATCAGCTAGTATATACTAAACTTGAACACTCTCAAGCAACTTGATCTGACAACAGCAGAATACACAGTCATCTGAAGCGCACAAGTATACTGACTAAGAAAGATCATATTCAGAGCCATAAAACAAGTCTCAATATTCAAAGGATCAAATCACACAAAGTATGTTTTCTGACCGTAAATTAGAACTCAGTAGCAGGAAGATACTTGGAAATTTCCCAAATGTTTGCAAATTTAACTCACCAATAAATTGCCCATGGTTAAAAGAAAAAAATTAAAAGGACAACATATCAAAGTATGTGGGATGCCACTAAAGCTGTACTTAGGGGAAAATTTGTACAGCTGACTCACTCTACTGAAAAAAAGAAAAGTTTCAAATCAATGACCTCAGGTTCTACCTTAAAAAAACTAAAAAATATGAGCAAATTTAAAGCAGAAGAAATGATATAATAACAATCAAAGCAGAAATAAATTAAATAGAAAACAGAAGAACAGATAAAAATTGATGAAATCTAAAGCTGGTTAAGAGCCATAAAACTCCTAAGATACTAGCCAGACTGGTCAGGAAAAAAAAAACCCAACATTAATTATGACTAACAGAAATGAGATAGGGAATATCATTTCAAATCCTACAGAGATGATATTATAAGGAAAAGAGATTATTAACTTTTTGTCAATAAATTTGACACAAACTAGCAAAGTCCACCCAAGATGAAATTAAAAGAACTAAATACCTATTATTTATTAAAACATTTACATTTGTGGTTAAAAACTTCCCATAAAGAAAACTCTATGCCTACATACTTTCTCTGGTAAAACAGTTCAAATTAAAAAAAAAAAAAGAAAAGTATCAAGTCTACACAAACCCTTCCAGAAGACACAAGGGGATAACATCCTAATTCATTCTGTGAGACCAGCATTATCCTGTTACCAAAACTGAGCAAAGACATTACTGACATAAAAACTGCAGACCAACATTCCTCATGACCACACACGTAAAAACTCTTAACAAAATTTTAGCAAATTATACCCAACAATCTATTAAAAGAATAATTCATCAAGACCAAGTGTGATCTACCCCAGGATTGCAAAGTTGTTTAAAATTCAAAAGTCAAGGTACTTGGACTTATTAAGAAAATAAAAGAGAAAATTCATTTGAGAAGTTCAACAGATGCAGAAAAATCATCTGTCCAACTTTAACACCCATTCATAATTATAAAATCTCCATGAACCAGGAACAGGAGGGAACTTCCTCAATATCCACCTCATCTAAGAGCTAACATCATACTTAACAGTAAAAGACTAAATGCTTTATCCCTAAAATTGGGAATGAGGCAAGGATGTCTGCTTTAATTTCAATTCTACATCTTTCCGTAAGTCCTAACCTGTGCAATACCATAAGAAAAATAAAAAACATACCAATTGAAAAGAAGTAAAATTGGCCTTTTTTACAGATGGTATGATTTTTGGTATACACTCTAAAGGAAAAAGGGCCAAAAATCAGTAGGTAACCATCAATCTGAAGAAGGTAAATAATACTAATACTAATACTAATACTAATACTAATACTAATACTAATAATAATAATAGCTTACTGAGTCCAAAGGAAGTAGGAAGTAAATAAAGAGCAGAATTCAGTGAAATAGGAAAAAATATGTGCTAGAAAAGATAAACAAAGGTATGGTTCATTAAAAGGACTAAAAAGATTGATAAGGCCCTGGTAAGACTGATCAAGAAAAAAGAAAGATACAAACGACTATGATCATAAATAAAAATGAGACATCACCACAGATACTAAAGAAATTAAAAAGATAAGACAATGTTATCTTTTCTAATGCAAACATAACTGAAAATTTAGAACTGCAAAAATCCCTAAATATATGCTACTTAATGAAACTGACACAAGAAGAAACAGAAAACCTGATGAGTCATATAAAAATGAAAGAAATTGACCCAGAATTTTAAAACTCTCCACAGAGAAAATCCTAGGTCTAAATCCAGCAAATTTCCCTGCACATTTATGAAATAAATAATGCCAATCTTACACAAATTCTATCTAAAAATAGAAAAAGAGTTAGATTCTCCAATTAATTTTCTGAAATCTGAATAACATAAAATGTTATAAGGACATTAGAAAAAAGAAAAATTTTTCCTAAACAAAAAATATTAAACCAACTGCAACAATCTACAAGAGAATAATAATACATCACAACAAGATTTGTTCTATACTAGGATGCAAAGTTGGGTTTATGTTCAAAATTATGTTAATAGAGTAAAAAAAACTATATAATCACCACAATAGATACAAAAAAGCACAATAAAATCCAGCATACATTGATGATAAACAACTGGCAAAGGATTGAGAGTTAATTTCTTAAAATTATCTGTAAAATCATATAGGAAATATCATAATTATGAAAGCTTAAAAATGATTAAAGGAATCTACAGAAAATCATTACTATAATAGGTGAATTGAGCAAGATTCTTTGATACAAGGTCAGTGTACAAAAATCAACTGCATTTCTCTATCAGGGGCATAAAAAATGAAGAAATATAATACCAATTACAAGGTTATTTTTAAAACCTAATATCTAGGAATATATCTAACAGAAGAAATAGAAGATCTCTACATAGAAAACTATAAAAATGTTATGGTAGTTAAATAAGACCTAAATAAACAGAGATATATCAAGCTGATGGCTTAAACGAGGGAATCCCATTAAGATAATAATTCTCTGCAAAATGATCTATAAATTCAATAAAACTGCAGTTAAAATCATAATAGGCCTTTGTGACAATTCAGAAACTGGTTCTAAAGTTTATACTGAAATTCAAAGAGACAAGAATAGTCAAGACACTCTTTAAGAAGAACAGGTGGGAAGACGATCTATTAAATATCAAGTATTATCACAGAGCTACAGTAATTAAGGCACAAGGATATACAAACAAATCAATGGGCTCAAATTGATGCAACACTGCAAAGTGACTATACTTCAATAAAAAATATATACCTTAAAACAAAAACAAAACAAAACAAAAAAAAATGAATGGGCTCAAACAGCCCAAAATGGATCACCACGTAAGGACATTTTGTTTACGACAAAGATGGCACTGCAAAGCAGTGAGGAAAGAATCATCTCTTTAATAAATCATGCTAGACTCGTTTGGTATAATATGGAAGTAAAATTGAAAGAGGACCCCCCACTTCATGTAATATACAAAATTAAAAGTCTAGGTAGGTTATGTATGTTAATGAGAAAGGTAAAAATAATAAAGCTTCGAAAAGAAAATAGGAGTATCTTCATATCAGAGTAGGAATATCAGGATAACTTCTTAAACAGGAAACAAAAATAATAATCAAAATGAAAATATTGATATATTAAATATATTAGTCATACCAAAATGGCTAAAGTGAAAAAGATGGAAACTATCAAGTGTTGGCTAGGATATCCTGTCAGCTACAGATGAGAGGTCTCACTGATCCACATCCTGAGCTAACTCAGTCTTTTCCATCTTTTTCACCTTAGCCAGTTTGATGGATGTATATTAGTCCCTCACTTACAAAATCATGTTAACATTCTCTACTAAGGCTGAAATTCCAGAAATTCCACTTTTGGTTACACACAGAACAGAAAAGCTTTTAATGAACACCAAGATTCAAATATAAGAATGTTCACAGAATTATTTATGAAAACCAAACACCAGAAATAATCCAAATGTCTACTGACAGAAAAATGGATGAATAAAATGTGGTCTAGTCATTCAGCAGAATACTACACAATAAAATAAACAACAAAAATGAACAAACTGTAGTCACATGCAACAACACTGATAACTCTCACAAAAGGAGGAAACACAAAAGAATTCTTCGCCTGTGACTGACTGAATTCATATAAAATTCGAAACACAGGCAAAACTAAACTACAGCATTTAGGGGTTTAAACTTAGTTGGTACAACCATAAAGGAAAGCAAGAATTCCTAAAAGTGAAGATAGCAGTTACCTTTGGAAGGGGAAGGAACACTGACTGGAAGGAACAGGTAGGAGATTTCTGGTGTGCTGGCAACGCTCTATTTCTTGTCCAAGGATAGAGTTCCAAGGGTGCTTAGCTTGTAAAAATCACTGAGTTGGATGTTCTGTTTTGTGTACCTGTCTGTGTGTATTTTTACACACACACACAACTATAAAAAGTTATCTAATCAAAACTTCTATGTAACTTAATATACTCTTAGACAATGAGTGTAAAGGTTTGATGAGAGGGCAGAGAAAGCAGAGGGTGACCATGTGGGGCTGGAAAATTAAGGCCAGCAGCCGGCATAGAGAGTGGAGGACTTATCTGCCATAATGAGAAGGCAACACACAATGCCTAAAAGTAAAAACCAAGCATGCCATTTAAGAAAATTAAAGTAAATAGCAAACAATCAGCTGAGAGAGAAGAGTACTTAATCTAGGAAAGGTGCCAATTGCAGATATGAAGTTGGAGGCCTATTGTTCATCTAACAAATCTCGTATACCTATTTATTGACTCTTTAAAATCTAAAAAAAAAAAAAAAAGAACATCCCCAAATGTCACCATTTAACAGAACTTCCATCAACCCAACCCTTGCTTACTTCTTCACGTCCACCACATTCTGTGAGAGCGGGCGTTCACCCCTAGCCTAAAGCGAAGCTCTCTAAGAGGAAGTGCCCCCTCCCCCAGTCTGATCAGCTTACTTGTCAGTCTTAAAGTGAGTATAAAAGATAATAAAGGAAGAAAAACTCAAGCTCTGTTCTATCCCCTAATGAAAAAACAAAGCTATAGATAAAAGTTAAGGTACATAATGACTTAAATAAAAGGAATTTCCACCTGTGGATTACAATGCATGAAGTACTGGCAAATGGCAGCAGGGCCCTAGTATGGAAATATGAATTTAAACATCTCTAAATGCAGTTAAAAAACAGATCTATTTTATAGACTCAAGATACACACAATTAAGGCACTAACGTCAAGTTAAGGTGCCCCTAATGTATAAAAATTAGGCCAAAGACAGTACAATAAAATTATGTGAAATATGCTCATTTATCAATTTGTAAATAAATCAAATTTATTTTTAACTGACATCTTAATTATCCATATTTACATCTGGAATATAACAACTTTTCTCTCTTTTAACAACCTGAGACAAACAAAATGTTATGATTATATATTAGTTATGCCTCCTCGATTTCTAGAGCTGAAATGTCATGTCAATTACTTAATGAGATTTATTTTTACCTTGTTTAATCTGTCCTTGCACAATATTACTGGAAGTTGGAGGGGAACCCCTTGCCTTAGACAGGTCTGGGGTGCTTGGTCTAGGTGGCCTTTAAAAAGAAGAAGAAAATACATGTATATGTATACATTCATAATTCCAGAGCTATTTAAAATATTAAGCTTTCTAATTCCAAATGAATTGCGAAACAAACACACATAGGACATTTTCAACTTGCAGTTCTAAAAAAAAAATAGGGTTTTTTGTTTTGTACCTATTAACATTTTCCATTTCCGATTTTAATAATAGTAATTTAAGTAATTTACTTGCAAATAGCAATAACATCTACAATTTATGCTTTATACTAATATAAGAAACATTTATGAACACTTTAATTTACTACCACTGACATAGGTAAATATCATAATTAGTCCTTCATTCTTCAATATGAGCAAGCTGATATATTTCAGTCCACCCCATATCATTGGTCCGCATGAATATATGGAACAATACATTGCATTTCAGAGAATTCAGCTCTAAAATCTGAAAAAGGTAAAAAGGGCATTAAGAAATCTTGGCAGACTATCCCCTTCAGAATCCTGGCTCTCCCACTTCCTACTTGCACACCCCTGGACAAGTTATTCACCTCTCTGTGTCTCACCTTTCTTACCTGTAACACACAGATGCTAAGAGAACCTACCTTACAGAGTTAACAGCAGTTAGGAGATAATATCTGTAAAGAGTTTACAACAGAGCCAGACACAAGGTAAGTACTACTTTAGTATCTGTTAGATTATTATTTTTTTAGTTCTAAATATGGTCAGCTCTCAGTAAAGTATAATAAAACCAGGGTTTAAAAAGCTGTCTTCATGACTTCTGGAAAATGGGAAATAGCAATTCAAGTTAAGTCTTCCAGAAATATGAAAAGAATACTCTCCCGCACTTAAAAAAGTTGTTTTCTCTTTTCCCATTGAGAAATTCTGACTGTACTTCTCACAAAATTGTGAAGCCCAATCACTGAACACTTATCACTCATTACATATGGGTCACAATGAGGAGCAGCATTCTAACCAAATATATATTTAGAATTAAATGTTAGCACAACTGTTAAGTAGATACAATCTAAGATTATATTTACTGGGGAGCTAGTCTGCAATTTATTTATTAAGGCTGAAATCTAACCTTTCTCATTCCAATTTTTTTTTTAGATAGCTACTAAGTATGTACAGATGAAAAGGTACAATTTGATTATGTTTTAAGTCATGCATATTGTATTTCAAAACTTAGAGGGGAAATACTGAGATGACACAAAAATGCCCCCCCCCCAAAAAAAAAAGGAATAAGAAGTGACAAAATAAAATAGGTTTCTCTTTTCTTTAAAAACATAAGAAT
Organism: Camelus bactrianus; assembly: GCF_048773025.1. Taxonomy (NCBI): domain Eukaryota; kingdom Metazoa; phylum Chordata; class Mammalia; order Artiodactyla; family Camelidae; genus Camelus; species Camelus bactrianus. The sequence continues at coordinate 16,195,952 of NC_133568.1, read as the reverse complement.
AAAACCAAGAATATCTGGTCCCACCTGGTAGGGCCCTTCTTCATATGGTCACCAATGAAAGTTGCATTGGTCATACTCATCAAGGTGTTCGCCAAAGATATGATGGACAGGAGGTGCTGCGTGGTGACGGCCCGGGACACTGCGTAAGTCCCCTTTCCTACTCCCTCAGATGGTGGCAGCTTCCTTCCTACTTCTGCTTTCCCGTGTGGTAGTTTACAAGCGGGCTGATTATAACCAGGAAGCATCAGTGACATATGACCTCCTCTGGATAAGAGGCCGAAGGACACTGTGCAGTGGGGTTTCAGCATTCCCAGGCGGTCGAGGCAAACTTCATCCAGAACTTCATTCAGACCCCAGGCGTGGAGGCAGGACATGAACAGTTTCGCGGTGTCCATTGTCAGATTATATTCTAACAGCGTCAGCGGCTTAGATTTGCTGGCCCGATACTCAGGGTCGCTCTCTTCCCGCCTCTGCCTCATTATCTCCTCATCCTCCTCTTCGTCATCGAGGAGATGTTCCTTTATGTTCTCTTTGATCGTCTCTTTCACTTGTTGGAAGAGAACGGCTGCTCGTTTTCCAGTTAGAAAAGAGCCCCCTTTGTCTGAGCTGCCAGATGCTTTTTGCAGATTCTCTGGGGAAATAAGCGCGGTGTTCGGCCTAGAGGCTTCCTCAGTCAGGAGCTGGATGATCAGCGCTTCCACATCAAAGAAAAGCACGTGCATGTCCGGATCTGTCAGGTTCGTCTTTATTGCCTGAACCATCAGGGAGTTATGGGAATATTTAGGCAAATTTCCCTGCAACAAATATTTTTAAAAGATGGTTAGAATGAAAAGTGTTTAATTTCATGCATTCATTAATGAATAATAAATAGTCAAAGAAATTTAAATGCTCATTTAGCTGTCTTTTTAGGTACATATTTCATGAAAAGTAACAAGCCAACTTTGCCAATCAGCAGCATGTAAAAGATATGAACTGTTTTTAAACAACTAGAAGAATCTTAGGCTGAAACAGATATAAAACTGTCAATTAATTTTTTAAAAAAAGGAAATGAAAGTTTATTATTATTATTGTTTACTCATAGTGCAGATGAAAAGTTGTTTCAATTTCAACCCCGAATGTGCTACAACTGTTCCACCTGAAAGGATACCCCATTTATCACAGTTGCTCATCCTTTTAAGCAGCTGCACCAAGTCCCTCCTTCGTTACTTTACCTTCAATCTCTCCCTGTTCACGGATTCTTTTCCCTCAACAGAGAACATGTTCAAGTCTACTTAGCTTCTTAAAGAAAAAAAAGAAAAACTGTTATCCTTTGATCATGCTCCTTCTTCTATTTCCCGGTCTACTGCCCCTTTTAGCCAAATTTAAGGAAAGAAGTAGACGAATCCACTGGAAACTTTCCAGTCCCTCTCCTCCTTACTCTCTTTGCATTCTCTCTGACCATACCCATAATCTCTGACATTGCTGTTTTTGGTAAGAGAGAGGGGAAGAGAGAGAAAGCATTAAAAGATCTTCCCAGAGAACACCTTCTTAGTAGGACTTCTGAGCACCCTTCTCAGTCAGCTGCCCTGAAAACTCATTCTTTCTCCCACATTATAACTATCACCTGTGTGGAGGTGGATCCCTAATTTCCATCATCAGCCAGACCAGCTTCTGAAGGAGTCTGAACATCGTCTTTCCCACTTTTGTATCTGGATGTCCCACAGAACATGCCCTAATCTCCACCCTCCCACTAAACCTGCTGCACCTCCCAAATCACCGATTGAGAGTTCTTCTTCTAATCTATCCCCAACATCAACAGCAGCACATTCAGACCCTTCTCTTCTCTCCTCTAAACAGGTTTCACTGCCCTTAGTCTCTCCTTACTCCAATCCAAGTGCCACAGAGCCACTAGACTGCTTTCTGAAGCACAAATCTAATCATGTTGCTTTTCAGCCAAAAAAACTGTCATGATCATGGGTTATTGAGATAAACGGAAAATACAAAATTAAAAACTAAATCAAAATATAGAGGAATAGATCTGATCTCAAGATGAGAAAGAATTTGCCAAAGTTAAATTTAAAATTCACTAGTATTAAAATTTAAGGCAAGAAAGAAATAGGAATAAAAATATGCCAGAAATAAGACTGATGTAGTTATAATCTATATAAATACTTTTAAAAAAAATTGAGGAGGTGAGGTAATTAGGTTTATTTACTGATATTTATGTTTAATGGTGGTACTGGAGATTGAACCCAGGACCTTGTGTATGCTAAGCATGCACTCTACCTGAGCTATACCTTCCCCCATTACTTCTTAAAAATCAATTTAAAAATACTAATGCCCAAATAAAAGGGGAAAATACCATAAAGGTCAAAGACAATTCACAGTAAAAACAGACAAATTCAGTCAATGAATATAAGGGAAAACTTGTTCAAACTAGCTGTCAAGGAAATAAGAGTTAAATCACCACAAGATGCCATTAACAAAATTAGCAAGCAGTAAACATGAAAAAATACTTATCCAGGAATACAAGGAAAGTCAAAAGCACACACTGCAAATGTGAATTTAAATACCAGCCTTTTGGAAGAGGAATTTGGTAAAACAGATTATGAGCCCTTGAGATTGTCTGATCCAGTACATTTATTTCTAGAACCCTATCCTAAACAGTCAGAAATACAAAGATTTTCGTACAAGGACATTCAGTGAAACAGTATCCATTATTTTAAACTGCAAACAACCTAAATAATCTAACATAAAGAAATAAATAATTTAAACATAAACAACCATATAATAAAATAAATACTGTAATTACTACAAATCATGCTTTCTGGACACATTAATCACATGGTAAAATGCCCATTTTCTAATTTTAAGTGTGCTAAAACTACACACATGCACACAGGTACATACACACACATACCACACAAAAGTATATAACTCTGATTTCATTTATTTAACACGCAAGTATGTATTTGTGCATAGTGAGAAACACTGGGAAGAAATACATGAAAATGTTCATTGCAGTTACTTTTTGTGATGGAATATATAAGACTTACATTATCTTCATATTTCTATATATTTTAATTGCATATAATCAACATATATTATTTTCATAATTAGAAAATAAAGCTCTAGGATAAAAATGAAAATCCTTCAGTACAACATTCAAGGCCCATTGCAATTTGATACCAAATACTTTCAACTTTAACAAGTACATTCTAGTGCCGGGACCATAGTCCCTCATCCATTTAGTCCCTTTGTTTATTCCTTTATCCGAAATCCTGTTCTTTGCTCTACTCCAATCCCTTCACTTCCATCAAGACCTTCATTCTCCCAGGGAGTTAGTCCACAATGAATCCAGTTCCCATAATATTTTTTATCTACTATGTATCACAAATTTGGATGTCTTGGCTACATTTATATTAGTTATTTTATGTGTTTACATTTTCCTGTACTCTACAGGAACTGTATCTTACTCATCTTGTGTAACCCTCAGCCTATCAGAGAACCCGGCAGAATGAACAAAGAACATTATAAAAATCTTAATAAAATTATTTTAAGTTGCTAATCAACTCTCCTATTGTAAAATTATAACAAATTCCTTCAAGTGGTCTCTCTTCTGTCTCAATCCCCCTCCCATCTGACTATGGTCCTTTCTAGCTTAAGAGACTTCAATAGCATTTTATAGCCCAAGGATGAAATCTTTGCAAAGCAAAGACTTCTTTACAAAGCACAAGACATCCTCCAAAACAGACCACTGCCTACTCCTCCTCCTCCAACTTCATCTCTTACCACAGGACTTACGTCTTCAGCTGCAACCAAATTAAATCACTTGTGCCCTTCCAGAACCAGGCAGTTTCAGGCACCTGTATCTTTGCACTGCCTACACCAGGACGATGCTCCCTTCTCAACCTCCTGCTCATCCATCACAAACTCTCTCAAGTGGCTGCTCTTCCAAAAATTACTTCCAGAATGATCACTGATTCTGCTTCCTTTGTCTAAACTTCTACTCTGAATGGAACAAATGATATTTAAAGGAAGGAAAAAGTAAATATTATTTCTATACTATAGCTTAAGAACCTAAGGCACTTAAGTAAGTAGATAAATTTACACTACACAAAATATAAAGTAAAAAAAAAAAATCAACTTGAACTTCATCCCTGTATTTAATTCATTCATTCCGCATTCCCACTATGTTTGTGTAAAGCACTAAGGATACAAAGATAAAGAAGATGGTTTCCTAGTCATGCAACTCAAAACTAACAAAAAATGACATGTAGAGGCATTATTACAATGCAGTATGAATGGCGCTATAAATAAAGGCGGGGGGGGTTGGCAGGTGCGATTAGACATACAGAGAAAGTTATCAACTCCACCTCGGGAGACCAGGGAGATCCTCCCCCAAGGGATGACTTGAGCTGTGCAAGGGCAGAGAGGTAGCAGGATGCGAAAAAGGATAAAGGCAGGAAACATCACAGGATGGATGCTGATGAAACCACAGGTGACTAAGACAAAGACTGCAAGGAACGGTGTGTTGAGAGCACAGACGTCCACACGAAGACTCCCGAACTTTCTCTTGCGGGCTCGGAGGTCATTCAAGCACTGCTTCTCCCAGAAACATCAGGGGTGCTGGTCAAAACACGGGTTCCTGGGCCTGGTACCAGACCTGAATCAGTGCATGCTGGAATGGATCGAGGTCTGCTTGATGAAAACCCCAGATGACGTTACACAGTGAAGTAGGAAAACCACTACGTAAAGGCTTTAATAAGGCGAGTAATATGATCAAATTTAATTTTATAACAATTTATCCACTAGCAATGTTGGCTGAAAAGAAGCAAGATCAGGGTCATGAATATAAACTGGGAGGAAGGATAAGCCAGCCAGATGAGGGAATATGAAAGTATGCAACAGTACTGACCAACAGCACTGAACCTGTAGACGGGGTGGATGAAGGATGCCTGACCATTTTATTCCTCACACCACCGCGCTTTGTATTCGCTTTTTCAAACACTGAATGTGTAACGTCAAACACTACTCTTAATGCTTTGTACCTGCTGGCAACTAATTTCACTGATACATAAAATTATACATTTATAATAAATATATCTAATATATAATATTTTACACCAATATTAGGTCGACAGACATGACACTAGGTATGAGGGAATCACAGCATTAGATCAAACAGCCCACCACAGTACTTCAGTCAATACTGTCTTCCCAGTAAAAATCGGCAAAACCATTACTGCCAAAGAATTAAAAAATCAGACGTGTTTGGCAAAGAAATTATTGAAACCGCAAGAGTAGCTTGAAGAAAAAAAGGCCAGGATGAAGACACAAGGTTGGCTTCTAGGCCCCCTCCTCCGATGTCGAGCACACGTGTGCCCCTCTCCGCACCCCCGGGTCTGCCAGGTTTCCGTCTCCTGCTGGGAGGTGTGCCAGCAGACAGCCTCTGTGCTCGCACAGCTGAGCGGCTATCTGGTGTCTGGTACCGTGACATCTGGATGTGACTGCGTGCAGCTCCCACTGACCGTGTCATTGTGGCAAAAACTGTCTCTAATAGTAACCGCAGTCAGAAAAGAAAGAAATGGTGCGAGGGAAGAAGGAAGGAAAAAAGAAGAGCGGGAGAGGGGGAAGGAGGAAGAAAACAATGAAAGCAGATGAGGAGAGAACAGAGGGAGACAGAAGGAAAGACAATGTCTCATCTCCACGTCCTGTAGGTGAACTATAATTTCCAACGTCACTGTCCCTGCATACAGCCTGTAATGCCTGACAATGGATTTGAGTGACTTAACAAAGTCTTATTGCAACAAAATACAGTTAGTCATCCAGCAAAGCTATGAGGGTAAGAGTTTCACTAAATGCATGGAGATGGCAAAGTTGATCACCAGCATGTCTGACATCTAACATGTTACACTAAGATTAACTAAAGGAAAATAAACAAAAACATCTGTCAAACTTCAAGGGTCTCTTGGCTTAATCATAAGATATCCCTGTTTAGAGCAAACCAACTCACTCATATCATCTTATATTCTTAACAATTTCAAATACAGGCCACCTGATACTGGAAATTCTTTAACAGGAACATCAGTGTGTTTGCCCTGCCACCTTTATTAAGAACATCTGAAATGTGTTCTCACAAACTCATTTTTATATTATCATGGAGGAAGATTCAATTCAATTCAACAAATATTTGTGCAGTGCCCATTTTCTGCAATGTGTTTGGGAGAAAATAAAGCCTCCACACTTACAGTAATAATTTAAACATTTACTTGAAAAAGGCCAACAAGAAAAGCCAAATCATAAAGTAGCTACAAATGAAATGGTCTCATGCTGAACACGAGAGATTGACACAATGTAACTGACTATACTTCAATTAAAAAAAAAAAAAAAGGAATGGTCTCAAAGTTGCTAGTAAAACCCAACGGTAAACGCAAAACACATACACACACATGTAAGAAGCTAGGAGGACGGATATATTTGACATTTTCATTGTAAGTACGAAGCCTATTCTAACTCCACGTTTTCTGTAGAGGAGAAAATACAGATGTAGTAGGGAACTTGACTTAAAATATTACAGAAATGCAACCAAAGGAAAAAAATTACTGAACTGCCTGCTCATCACTGAAAGTGAACCTGTGGCGATCACATAAAGAATAGCAGGTAAAATTGTGTCTCAAGTGAAAACCCAAGCAAAATGACAGAATGGTCATCACTAGACTAATCCCTACTCAAGCACCGGTATTTTTCAGCACATGCACACGCATGCACGGCATAAGTAGCAGCCCCCAGCAACAGCAACAAAGCAGAACACAAAAGACAGTAACTTACGACCGTAAGGGAGAAACTGTTGACATATCCTTGTTACCGCATTTACTGTTAGTATATATTTGCATATGTGCTAGGCTAACTCATGTCTGCTAAAACATAGCTTTGTCCCCAAGGCCAATGATATTTTAGCCTTGTTTCATCTTATCCAAGGACTAAGAGAAATTTAAAACATTGACACTAATTTTACTCTTGTGCAGTCCACTTCAATGGTCCCAATTTAAAAGCTTACTTATTTCTGAACCATTTTTTAATGGCTTAGTTTTTGAGACTGTTTTTAAGGTTACCTAGTAAAATAACTTTTTATTTTTCCTGAAAGAGTACTGAGTCCAATCTATAATAGCAAATGATTCAGATTTCTACCCAAACATAAAGTTGATTTATGACAGTGCACATTAAACTTCACCTGATTTTGATGCTAAAGTGTAATGCAGAAGAGTGGATGAGTTAAAAAAAAAAAATCTGAATCTGCTTTGAAACCACAGAGTAAGACTAGGAAATGTTATATCACACACACACAGACACACACACACAGATACACACTTCTAGAAATATCAATGCTGAGTTTTAAAACAGAATAGAAGAAAATATGTATTTGACAAATATTAATGTTTCATAAAATAATTACATAGATGTCATTTATAATGCATGTTCTAAATAATTTTAATTTCCTAAGCACAGTATAAAGAACTAGTTTATCACCTAAGAATGTATTCTTGATTACGGATAGGATATTTTATTGAATAAGGATCTTTGAAAGAACTTCTGAAATTCTGATGCATCATGTTAAATGGGAAAGGTTCAAATAAAAACACAGTGATGTTTTAACGTACTTCTAAAACATTCTAAAACTAAGGGGGAAAAATACCACCATCTGCTACTTTAAAAATATGGTTTTAATGTTAATGATTTTAAGTATTAGGAAAAAGGAAGGGAGGGAAGAAGGAAGAGAAAGAGAGCCTGGAGAAGGAAACACAAAAACTGTTAACCATCAAGCAAAATATGAGACTGAAGTGGGTATTTGGCGCCCTCTGCTGTCGTATTTCTGTTACTGCAGCCTAATGGTTCTGATAACAGATGAATCCATTTTCAAGTTGGAATTAGACAATAGACTTATCTTAAATATTTGACTTTGGAAAGAATATAATGATTCAGGATACATTACAATACACTCATTGACGTTATTTCACTTCCTTTCAAGTGTTTTCATTATCAAGTACGTTAATAATCATAAACCAAAGAGACTATTTCAGCTACTGAGGGGTTTTAAGGGTTAATACTGCATTATAATTTACTTCATATAACATAAATGAAATGTAAATTTCTCAAAGGTTAATTGTAAGTTTTAAATATAAACACTTTTTTATAAAGCATCTTCTAAACATATTCTACAGGCCATATCTTACTGAACAATATTTGAATAATAATAGCCAGAGGGCATTAAGATATTAAGAGATAAGAAGATTAATGCTAACTTTCCACAACACTAGCACAAAAGAGAGTGACTTGCACCTCTTCCCAAAAGGGCCAAGTTACCAAGTAAAAAGGCCAGGAGCCCTGTAGGCTAGGCCATCCCCACCCCCCATTAGACAGTCTTTATCTGAATCAGTCAACTTCTCCAGCACCTGTTCTCCCATCGGCCTAAGAAAGGAACTACCCACTTCAGAGAGCTGCTCTGAACAGCTAGCAGACAAAACAAGCAGGATTCCTTTTGCTAGTAAAAGAGATGATAAAACCCAGCTGATTTCATCTCAAATGAATGTGTGAAAGGCACATGCGAAAGCAGTCTAATCAACTGAAAGAAACTGTTTAAAAAGGGAGGTGGGGGAGCTGCTATTCTGTATGCCCTCCCGGGTATCCCCAAAACCCTTGGCACATTTGTGAATGAACGGAAATGAGATGAGATTCTGGGCGGCAGACTTGGTTAAGAAAGAAGATAAGACTGATAATGACAGAATGAAAAGGAGCAGAGAAAACCTCTCTAACTGGCTCCGGGTCACTGTGGTGAGCACTCTGACTGCAGAAATAGTCACACTCAAGCGGATCCTAAGGTGTTTTTAACCCTCCTCCCCCGCAGCGCCGCCCTCGCCGACCCCGCCCGCATCTGCACCTGTTCTTTTTCTTTGCCTGGGATGTTCTTGCCCACTTTTCTTCCTGACGTCAAGCCTCTATGCAAATGACTCTCTTTCTTCAGAAAAGCCTTCCCCAGGGCTCTGCGGGTCAGTTCAAGTCCTAGGGCTCTCTGCGGCTCCGCTCCCACCGCCCGCAGTGAAGGCACCGTCGTCTGTCTCCCCGCTCAGAGCAGGAGCGCCTCCGCGCCAGGGCCGGCGGGTGGGGTTGTGACTAACGCACTCTCCGAGGGTCCTGCTTGGGGCCTGGCTTACAGCAGGCCCTCACTCAGTGTGTGCTGAATGAATGGAATCAACCGATCAGGAGTATTAATCAAGTGTGTGCCGAACGCCTATTGAGATGAATGTTTTCAAACACGTTGCTCATTTAACTTCGTTACAACCTTCTTACGCGCCCCACACCCCCACTTTAAAGCTAAAACTAAATGGAAGTGAAGAGGTCAGTCAGTCACACAGGCCACACAGCTAGTCAGTCCATGGTCAGGATACAGGAGGCAGTCCGGGTCCTCCTGTATCTGCCGGAGGTCTAATTCTAGACCTCGAGAGGCTCTCAGTATGAGTTCTGCAGAGATTCTAAAGGAGGAGGGGGTGGGGTGGAAGGGAAAGGGTGAATCCACTCCACACTAATCAACCCTCAAAGGCTGGCTCGTTCACAGTAATTCAGTGAACACTTTGTGCTGGGCTCTGGAAACACAAGGAGAAATATCAAATGGTGCTTTGAGGAGCTCTTAGTGTGGCACAGAGTGACACAGAGCAGTGGCTCTCAGCCAGGGGTGGTTTTTCCCCCAGCCCCTGAGGACATCTGGCAATGTCTGCAGACATCTCTGTTAGTCACAATTAGGAGCGGGTGCTAATGGCATGTGGTAAGTAGAGACCAGGGATGCCGAGAAACCGTTATAATGCACGGACAGCCCCCAGAACAAAGGATCATCCAGCCCAAAATGTCAATGATGCTCCAGTTAAGAAACTCTGATAGAGGAACAGGATGTGTAAACAGATCTCTCTCCTTACCTCCATATAGAGCAGTGCAAGGTAATAATGACCAGGATAGAAACATACATGAAGCGCGGGAGGATCGGAGAAGATCCAACTGACTCCACCGCTAGCCTTGGCAGCATCACCTTGACACTGTGAAGTCAGGCACTAAGTTCTACCTATGAAAGTCCTAACTGGTATCTTCTTCCAAAAGAAGGTTGTTCTGTCTCTGCTGAAAACCTGTTGTTTCGTGTAGCCACCTTCATTAATCATCTCAGCTGGATCTTCTGGGTAACTCGCTGCGACTTCTCCATCAGAACCTACACTTTCACGTTACGGAGACGGCTTCTTTCCTCAAACCTCACTTTCAGAAAATTAAGTTTCCTCCTCCAGGTCAAAGCCAGCTGCCTTCCCTCTACCTTGAAACCCACCATCCTCTCCTCCCCTGGGGAAACTAGCTTCATCAGTTGTCTCCCCACCATTCTGACCGGGAACCTGCCTCTCTCCATCGGCTCTTTATCCTCAATCCACAAACGCTCCAACCTGTCTTCAAAGCTGCACTTCCCTCTCACTATACTCTTTCTCATACAAGCTTTCCAGATTGTTCCACACTTGTTATTTCCATTTCCACACTTCCCACTCACTCCTAAACCCACCACAATCCAGCTTCTGACCCCAGCATCCTGGGGAGACAGTGCTGGAAGAGGATGCTAACGACCTCGCTGACAGACACATTTCACTCCTCAGACTCAGCACCTACCGCATTTGACACAGTGAGGGCGCCACCCTTCCTGAAACCTGATTCTCTGCAGGTGAGCAGGTACTCCTGCCTCTCCGCAGCTCCTCACAGCACTTCCTCTCCGAATGGTTTCCTCTCCCTCCCCTTCCGGTCTGTACCCCGAGAGTGTACCCCAGCCCATTTGCTATCTCTGAATGACCTCATCCACTTCCACGGGTTTAAATACCAGGTGAGGGATATGTGGGAGAGTCCTCAATCTGTATCTCCATCCCCGCACCCCTCCCCCAACCCCCCCAATCCTATACAAAGCCACTCATCACCATCCCCCACAAAACCTGTTCCTGCATTCGCCATCACCCTGGACAGAGCCACTTTCCACTCAGTCATCCAAGCAGAAAACCTGTGCATCAACCTCCCTTCCCATCTCTGCCTAATCACTAGGTCCTGCCAAATAGCACTTACCAGCAATTCTTGAATTTAAACTCTCGTCCACATTTCCTCGCATCTGTTGTACACACTGGCTTTCATATAAAATTCTTTTTGAAGGAAGAATTCTAGTTTTTTTTTTTTTTTAAGTTTGAAAGCGACTGAGGTAAAAGATAACGCTTTAGTGTCTTCACGTGGTACCCAGGGACTAGCCTCACTTCCCACCACTCCCGTCCCTCCCCAGGTGATCCTCCAGCAACACTGAACACACGTGGGGTCCCCACTCCCCTCTTCGCATCTGCCAGCCACTGCTCCCAGAGCACACTGCAGCCCACCTCCACCAGCCAGGACTACACTCTACTCTTTCTTTCACGGCCCCTCCTCCAAGAAGCCAGTCCTGATCACCTCAAGCTAGGCCAGGTTTCTGCAATACTTTCTGCGTTTCCTCCGCCATCTCGCTCGCTGCACTGCATGGTATTTATCTGTTTATGTTTCCTGAGGGCATCTATTGTGTCTTATTCATTTTGGCTCCCGAGGGCCTAACACAGTACCTAATAGTCAATAAATGGTTACTGAACTAGACTGATTCAATTATGTGTCTAACAGAGGCTATAAAAGTCAAGAAGTTTGGAAATCTTCTACATGGTCTAATAGAGAGCAGTTTTTCAAGCATATTAGAACAAATGATTTCTCACCCAAAGTACTAACATACTAGAATTTAGCCACGAATCTTTACACTTCCACCAAGTTACTTCACAACACCTTTAAGTTTCCAAGTAAGAGTTAAAGTCTGATACACAAGAGCTAAGCCAGGCCTGGCTGCTGAGGTCACAGGGCTCAGTCTATCCAGTGCCCCTACTCTCTCAGCAGTTTACAATTTGATTTATTATGTGAGGTGGTGAAACAAACTTCTCCTTTGCTGTATCTCACAGACATTGCACAGCAGTCTAAATTTCATCTCAGGTACAGTGCGGTTTGTTAATGTATTTCTAAGGAAAAACAAAACGGTTCTGAATTTAAAACCAACACAGAACAAGATGGCTTTTTCTTGGCTCAGAATAATATGATGAATTACATCAAATATGAACTATGAAATCCATTCATAAATCCCCTGAGCACCTGGTAAGGGCAAGACATAGGGCCAGAAAGGCACTGGAGCCATGGGTCTTGCTCAGTTCCAAGAGGGAGCGTTCCCTTGTACAAGTCATTATGTGATGGTGTTAACCCAATCATCACCATAAACCCAGTCATGTCTTATTTAAGGATCCTTAAAATTAAGAGAACTAAATAAAGACCTTAAAATCACCAAAACGTTAGTAAATACGAATTAAACATGTAACTAGTTTTGAGAATTTAGTTTTATTCCTTAATGGAATAATTTATATTATATTCATAGCAGCCTAAAACTCATTTCCCTCAAACCGGAGAAAAAGTTGGTGGAAAGTCAACCCAAGTTGGAAATGTTCAAAGCAGTCATCCCAAACTCTAAACACACACACACACTCACACACACAAAGGAGCACATGCACTTACAACCTACGTACGCTGTACTTTACTGTGTGTGAGGGTTCTATGAAAGTGAGGCAAATGTGGAGAAAAAGTAAGAGAGAGTAACAGAATTAGGACATAAATGCATTAAAGGAATATGGATCATTTTTACAGAGATGAGGAAGAAATGATTAATTTAATATGACGGACAGATGTGGGAGGGAGGAAAAAATGGAGAAGAAGAGGAAAAGAGTGATGGAGGAGGGAGGCAGGCCGCCTGGACGCCACGGGCTGCCTTGTGTTTGTGACGGCAGCAACTAACGCACTAACGTATGTCCAGAAAATGGTCCCATTATCTGACCTATGTTCCTGTGCCTCATTAATTACTTTAAATCTTTTAATTTTACATTTGTGGTTCCAAAAGAAAAATTTTTAAGCTCATTCCTTAAGAAATCTCTTTACCAAAGTCTCGTTAAATTCTAAAATTTTCATTCTGGAGGTTTTTAAGTACCAAATGACAAACAATAGAGAGGGAAGTGATGGAGGGAGAAAGAGCCAAAGCCCCCAGTTGTTCAGTGCAGAGTTAAAAAGTCAGACTCGGTAACCACCATGTTATCAGGCTGTGGATGGACAGCAGGTGGGGCAACACAGGAGCGGAAGTTCAGTCCGGACTGATGGACTCAGGGCAACCTGTCACGTGCCAGGAGGTGAAGGATCTTCTCACAGAATATAAAGTATGCTTCCTGTAAATTCAAAGCCACACTAAGTATCTTACCAGTGTGACCCAGAAAAAAATACACGTATTCATTAATGTGCTTCATCTAGGTCAAGATTTTAAACATTCATTTTAAAACCTTCAATCTTAGCTTCCTAGTTTTTAAGAAAGATTCATATTAAACATTCATTTCAAAATCTCCTTAACTCTATTTATTAAGACTAGACAACAATTAGAGTAATATAACATTTTTGTCTTAATAACTACTTAGAAGAACCCAAAACTGAATTTATATATACTTATAAGTATATAATATACAATTAACATATTCATGTTTTCTATTAAAATATTCATGAAAGTTTTGAGGTGGAATATTAGGCAAATATAATTGATTCTTCGAAGGTCATACATATCATGAGACTTTTTCTGAGGCTGAAGAAACAGTTCACCGGACAAGACCTGGTACCCTGCACTAGCGTCATTTGGATTGTCCCTGTCTGTACCTTACAGTGCCCTTTTCACAATGAATCACAAAGTCTATTCAATCAGTATGACTTTTTTTTTTACAGAGTGAATTCTGCAAGCAAAAAACAAAGTATGTTCTCAGTAGGTTATATCTGACTTCTAAATTCCATTCTCTTACCTAGTTACACAGAATACAAAGCTACTGACCTTTGCAAATATAGCCCATTCATTTTTTTCAGGGTTTTGACTAATTAGACAACAGAGAGAGAAATGGAAGGTAAAAGGTAAATCATACCGGTCAATTTTTCAATTCCTTCAACCTCATCATGTTTCAATATAAATAGAGTGATTCTGACTGATACAATACCCAAGATGTAACGATGCCCAATTAAAAAATTACGTACACTAAGAAATGAATTTCATTCAGGGGCAGGGAGGGTGTGTGCAGTGGGTATAGCTCAGTGGTAGAGTGCATGCTTAGCATGCACAAAGTCCTGAGTTCAATTCCTAGTGCCTGTGTTAAAAAAATAAATAAATAAAGTCTTATTTTAAAAAAAAAGAAATTAATTTCATGGCCACAAGGGCTGTCTAGCTTCACTAATAAAATCCCATTCGCCCAAGGCATCGCCCAAGATTTCCTCACCAAAAACTAGGGTCTGGCAGATGCTTTATGGGAAAACTTGTCAAAAAGATCACCTAATATACCCAGACATGCTTCCTGACATATTCATTTATGCACTCCTCAAATACCACTACATCCCAGCTCACTGCCTATTTTCGTAAATAAAGTTTTGCTGGGAGCCAGCCACACATCCATTTACACATTGTCTATGGCTGCTTTAATGCCACTTTAATGGTGCAGTGCATCACTGTGAGAGAGGCGAGGTCCCAAAGCCTAATTTTGTTTTACTATCTAACCCTTTACACACACAAAAAATGTGCCAATCCCTATTCTAAGCAAATGTCTTTCAGGTTCATCACTGGCAAATTTGAGGATAATAACTAACTCACCTATTTGCAGGGAGAATTAAGGAAGGTGGCATATCTGGAATAATCTAATGAGAGCAGGCACCCTAAAATGTCAAGTGTGGTCTAATTCAGACTCTGAACCCCAACATTCATTTAGGAAATAAAATGCCATCCCTACTCTATCTCACCACCACGTCGCTACCTTCTTGGAGGTTTTTTGCTCCCCCTGCACACCCCACACCTCCCCACACTACACAGAAGAGACAAATGTCTCCTATTATAGTCACCCTCAAAGCCTATTCCATGAGCTGTTTATTTCTGTTACAAGACAAGGGGAAATATACGATACATGCCATAGAAGGAATACACAGGATTTCGAACACACACACTCTCCAAAGATTCAATGCAGTAATAAAGGCTAATTCTATTTAATATCCTCTTGGTCTTTCAGTGAAAGAAATAAAAAATCATAGGACAATAAACTCCATCTTTTGCTTGCAAAGTTGTATATATCTGGCAAAATTAACATAATTTGCAATACAAAACATATTACTTCCAAATAGCCCAGTTGCTAACACTAGTAAGGAAAAAATGCGATACTTTCTACAGAGTATTCCCATAGAGATTTCACTTTCCATTGAGAGACCCGTGAGAAAAATCAGATCCAATAACCTCGAGTAAGTTCTGCAACACTGAGAGGCTCTTAGGTATGTTTAGGGTTTTTTTTTGTTTTTTGTTTTTTTTTCACTTTGGGTGGGTATTATTTCTCCCGAGGTTAGAAGGCTGTCCAGAGGACAGCTCTTTAAATATCCCCCCACCGAAGAAGCCTCAAATTCAACATGAGAAAATAGAGAAATCCCTAATGGTCCAGCCAGCATACATTTTTCATAAAGTGATTATCCTCCTGCAGCCTCGGCTTCCTAAGCCTTTTCCCCCTTCTATAATTGTTTTCCTTGTAGGCCAAGCAACAATTACCACTGCTACAAGACGCAGGAGGTTCACAAGCAATATATTTTACAATACGTAAGTGTAGCGTCTCTGATATCTGGGCTTTTATCACTAATTGCACTATAAAATGCGCCATTAAAACAGGGACAAACAGGATTGTAAAAATCACATAATGGACCATGACCACTTCCAAAAGCCATTCATAAATGTTACTGTACCACTTTCCTTTCTTTAATTTTTCCAGTTAATTATTTTTCCAAATTTTTACTTCTAGGGGATACCAACAAGCAAAAGATTATATTTGGGAATTACAAAACATACATGCTTGCCTTTGAATAGATTGTTTTATAAAATTGCTCAAAATTAAAATTATATAGAACATCAGACAATGTGCTATGAACACTGAATTCCCAGGGGCATCTACATAATCCCTTGAAAGAAATTATAGGCATGACAAATGCACTTATGCCTAATTTCTGTTCAAACTTTAGCACATGGGACAGAAAGCATGAAAAAAAATCACAGAAAGATTTCATAATTCTAACCTATGAAAGATCAATATAACAATGCCAATAAAACATTAATATCTTGGGGAAAGACAGAATGATCAAATATTACTGCCAGTTACTGGAGGATACGGGTAATGGAACTGCCCACAGTATTTCATGTGTCATTAGCACTCATTAACTCACGGGCAAATTTTCAAGTTTGTAGATGAGCCTTTCAACCTCTTCATTTTTACTCACATGTCTAATCATTTAAAACTTAGTAATTAGGGATAAGAGAATGAAAATAGAACTATTTGGTTAGCCATTCATAATTCTAAGGAATACTTAGATGGAACTAGGAATTTTAAGATATGATTCAAATAAAATACTGGAATTGTGTCCAGGTTCCATTTATCCATTCCCAGAGATAAACCAGTTCTAATAATACTACAGAACACAAACCCCACAAACCAAATAGTGGCTCGTGTCTGCAGAACTAAAGACAAGTAGGCAATCAATGAACTGGGATTCTTGATGGGTTGGTAAGGAAAGTGTGATGGAGCTTGGGTCTTGTAGAAAAATGCCAACACGTGTACAACTTCACCATACCTATTCTCAAATATTTTCTTAAATCCTTACAATGGCCTAACCTTAATAAAATCAGAACCTACTTTTAAAACAAATGATAAGTCACAATTAGAAATATCCTAATTTTACTTTTTTCTCCTGACAGTATTAGCTGGTGCTCAATCTTTCAACAGGAGGACTGTCAGAAAGTCAAAAAGATAGATTATATACAAAATGTTTGCTCTAACTTCAAAAACTGAAGTCACTTAATTCCGCAGGAATCATTTAAAAATATTTTGCCTGGTGAGAACAAATTACTTTTTCCAAATGCCAAATACTTGAAATACTCCAAAACTGTGTTGGAATAAACCTAAGCAAAAATCAGAAGCTTATTTCTCACCAGTGTCACCTTCCAAAAATTATTCCCTGAGACATGACAAAGCGATGTTATTAAATGAAGTCAAATGGGAGGGGACACATGAGCCCACATACAAAACTTACTTTGTCAGATGCTTCGGAAGCCAAGAGGTTAGTTGCAAGGGTTTGTAGCTTATGATGGGCCATATTTTTCAGAGCAGCAAGACTACGTCTGGTCATGGCTTGTTTTAGGTTGACTGCTGGGTGACTGAGTGAATCAACGGCAGCGGGAACTGCTTCATCACAAGCGTTCAGTATCTCAACCGCTGTTATCCCCATCACACAACGATCCAGCGCACCTGGAAGACACACACGTTCACGG
Organism: Camelus bactrianus; assembly: GCF_048773025.1. NCBI lineage: Eukaryota > Metazoa > Chordata > Mammalia > Artiodactyla > Camelidae > Camelus > Camelus bactrianus. The sequence continues at coordinate 16,178,497 of NC_133568.1, read as the reverse complement.
TCACTGCACAACACTGTAAGAGTGCAAGTCGTTTTTTAAGAAAGGAAAAATACATGGGCTTTTTTTTTTATGTGGGAATACGTTTCATCAGTGCCTCCGAGAAACACTTTCTTGTACTTCCTTCCTCTAATGATCTTCCATGAACCTTAATCATTTCCTCTCCCTTACAGCTCCTACCACAACTTCCCAGTAAACTCAAGTTCAGAGTCAAGATTTCAATGACATCTTCCTGGCTTTTCTACTTTCTTTCTTCTTCCAAGATGGTCTCCTCGATTGCTCCACACCATTAGTCTATTACAAACATCAATTTCTATGATGTCACCTTACTCTAATCTTCAAAAACAAAAACAAAAACCTAGGTTTTGCTACTTTTCTAAATTTTTCTACTTGAGTAATTCCTGAAGCTTCTCTTTCTCTAGGAAACCTACACAAAATAGGAAAAAAATTATAACTTCTCATTCTGCCTGCAAAAGTCTTGATTCTTATTCTTAATATCCAATCAATGTTTCCTTGTATGTTTGTGAAAATTACTACAACTTGTGATGATTTCAAAGCTGCTTCATTTGGCCATTCTTTCCACTTCTCTCCATCTCCACACATTTCTTGTCTAAATGAGGGTGCAGACCCCTTCCTGTAAAGCAGAGAACCTTTCTGTGTACTTTGTTTTACACAGTACCCAGCATCACGTTAGGCAGAGAAGGATCTCATTGTGAGGAATTGTATATTATTTCTTGAAGATTATAATAGTGACAATGAAATGATGATAAAGTTTATTTGGATTCACTGGGCGTTCTCCCAGAGTCATTCTAAAAGCAGGCAAGCCCAATTTTGAAAAATAACCATAGAGAACACCAGAAACTTAATGTCAACAAAACACAAAATGTTTACTGTATTTTTGAGCTAGTGCCCAAACATCCAAACACAGTATTTTCTTCCCAATGGTTTTTACACATGCCATTCAAGTTTGTCTCTCATTCCTTAAAGAGTTTAGCTGCTGACTCACTGTCCTCTTTCCAACAGTGCTCTTGGAATAATTCAGGTGGTTTTAGTATTAACATACATCAGTGTTTTACTAACCAATTCATTGAGTCACATATATTTTGGAAGGCAAAGCAAAAGAAGAAGGAATTGTTACTTGAAACATTTTTCATGTGTGTATGAAAAGGAGAGTGTATATACTCTAATGTGACGTAAAAATTCAAAGACTCTTGAAAATCCTCAGCACACATGATTCTTCCACATATCCTGACCTCCTTGTTCTTTGGGCTCCTCTATTCCAATGAATTCTGTCCTTCATTCAACCAGAGTCAACGGTCGTATTTTAATCCTCTGACAACCGATAACCAAAATCCCAACACAGATCCCAATTTCAAACACTCCACATCTGGCAGCAGCCCCCATTCTGCACTTCAACCCTTCTGACTCCAATAATTCCTTATTCAACATTGCCTCTAATAATCCATTAAATGATCATCCTGGCCCCATCTCTCACTTTCCTATGTCCTTGCATCCCTCCTCGCTGAACTAAAATTCCATCATCCAAGCTCATAACCACAGCTTTGTCCCCATGTCACTTCCTCATACTAGTTAAGCAAACTCCAACAGTGGCTGAATCCAACTCTCCACCTACTCTGCACCTTATAATGAAGATGGACATGAATGACGAACGTACTAAAAGATCCACTTGAAATTCTTGGCCACTGATCTCAGTGGGCCCTTAGTGGTGACCACATTCCCACAGACCTTTCATTTTCCTACTCTCCGAGTTAATTAGTCTACACTTCCTTTCCCCTCCAATCCCAACACGCCATTTCCTGCCCTCGTCTGGGTGAAAAGTTCTGTTTCCTGTTTCCTTTAGGAAGAAGCAATTAGAAAAGAAGCTCCACAAGCTCCCACTGCCATGTCTCCATTCACACTGCTCCCTATGATTACAATTATGAATGAACTATCCCGGCTCGTACCTAACATACTTGTGGCTTGTCTGCCCAAGGACACCATTTCAGCAGTTCTCCCCTTCCTCTGCATCAATTTTCCCCTTCTACCAGATCATTCCCATCAGTGTATGATCGTTCCCATCAGCTTATAAACATGCAATTACTTCACCTGTGTAAAAAAAGTTAAAACACGGTCTCTCTCTCTAGCTGGTATCCCATTTTTCATAATCATCCTGTAAAGAGCTGTCTATTTTTCCTCCAAATTTTTCTCCTCCCATCATCCTTTGAACTTAACTCAAATCAGATATCACCCCAGGCACGCACAGACCTACTTTCCATGTTGCTAAATCTAATAGGCAGCTCTCGCTCTTCATTTTACCATCATTTACAGCACTTAATCGTCCTCTCTACTCCTTGAAACACATTGTTTTTTTTTTCACTTGGCTTCCAGGCAACTACAACTACAACGACTTTATTTTCTTCTTTTTCTTGGCAGGTCCATTTTAGACTCCTCTGCTGGTTTCTCTACATCACAGAAATACATCTAAACCCTGGAGCACCCCCAGCCATTATCTACCTGCACCCCCTTGGTGATACATCCAGGGGCGCAAATTTACATGTCTTCTATATGCCAAGAATTCCCAAATTTGCATCACCCACTCTGACTTCCCTCCCTTGAACTGCAGACTCATATATACAGTTGACACTTGAATAACACAAGGATTAGGGGTACCACTCCTCCATGCAGTTGAAAATCCACATTTAACTATATAATTGACCCTTCATATCCATAGTTGATACTTGTAGAGTCAACCAACTGCAGATCATGTAGTACTGTGGTATTTACTATTGAAAAAATACCCATGCAGTTCAAACCTTTGCTCAAGAGTCAACTGTACAATTTACAAATCAACATCTCTACTTGGATATCTAATATTTAACTCACTTAACATATAAAAAATTGAATCCTTAATCTTCCAGAAATCTACTCTTCCCATTCCCACTGTTTTCTCAATATCTCAAAAGGAATTGCATCTTTCAAATTTCTCATGACCAAAATCTTGGAGTCATCTTTGGCACATTTCATTCCCTAATGCCCCTCATTCAAGGATCAGCAAATCCTATTGACTCTACCTTCAAAATATACCAACTTTAACCACTTCTTATCAGCTCCACTGCTACCACTCTAGTCCAATAATCCACCATCCTTTATTGCCTAGAGGCAATAGCATACAAGCTAATCTCCCTGCTTCTACCCTAGAACCACCTTTAGGCTATTCTGGAAAAAAAGCAGGAAAATATAATCTATAATGAGGGGTAAAAGGCAAACCAATAAAAACCACTGAAACAGATTTTTTTTTTAATGGCAGACAAAGGCATTAAAAGTTGTTATAACTGTCCTCTAGCTGTTAAAAAAGTTTGAAAAGTGAGATGTGGAAGATATCAAAAGACCAAAATCAAACTTTTAGAGATGAGAACTACAATGTCTAAGATGAAAAACACACTCAATGGGAACAATAGCATACTAGACACTGTAGAAGGAAAGCTCAGTAAACTTAACACAGAATAGAAACTATTAACATGAAACACAGAAAAAATAATTTTAAAAATGAAATGACAAACTATGAGCTGGGGGCAATTTCAAGTAGCCTAATAGACAACTGACTGGAGTCTCCGAAGAGAGGAAAGAGGAGGGAGGATTAAAAACAGATTACATTAACAATGGCCAAGAGTTTCTAAATTTGTGAAAAACTGTATGCCCACAGATCCAAGTACAACAAACCCTAAACACAAGAAATATGAAGAAAACTATAACCAAATTGCTCCAATAATAAAAAGGAAAAAAAAATAGACACAACATATGTAAAGGAACCAAGATAAGCGTGACAGCAGATTTCTCACTGGAAATAACGCAGGCAAGAAGACAGTGGGGTATTGAAAGGAAAAACAAAAAAACAAAAAACAAAAATCTGTCACCCTAGAATTCTATATCCAGGGAAAAATGTCTGCACTATAAGAAATATTAAATATTAGGCAAAAGGAAAATTATTCCAGATGGAAATACGGATCTACATAAAGCAATGAAGAGCAAGAGAAACGGTAACTACATGGGAAATATGTAAAATTTTGTTTTTATATTCAAATCTCCTTAAAAGATAATATACTGTTTAAACAAATAAACAAATAGAAAGAAATAATGTTCCAAATGAATGAAAACCATGAGCAACAATATAAGTGATACAAAAGACCAAAAGTGGCAGGCAGTGACCCAATTATTCTTGACAAGAGTTATTCTCCATACAGAGCAGCTGTTCTGTGCAAAAGAGCACAGGCGGTAAGACAAAGGAAGGAGTGTGCCCCACTATGGAGGGCCTTGTCTTAAAGGCTAGATGAACTAAAATTACTTGCATTTTTTTTTCATTAAGACAGTGGCATGAACCAAGTGTGGTCACTGTTGCTTTATTTGCTATGATTAATTTGCCAGGAGAGTACAGGATGGAGGAGAAGGTAGAAATAGAAGACAGAGAAACCAGTGAAAATAGCCTAGGTGTGCAGGAGGGGAGGAAAGTAGAAAAGAGAGCCATAAGTCCACTCTAACAACATCTTCCTTCAAAATTTCAGAGTGAATCATCCACAGGGAAAAAAGAAACTTTGATTTTACTTAGTTTTACCAAAATTTTAGAAAAGTACCATTTTCTAATTAGCCATTTCATCTTTGTGTCTTTGCCTGCCCTATCATATAATATTTTTTGTAATAGAAAGAAAAACAAAAATGTAGATGATATAGAAAACTAGATGATGCAATGCCACATATTGTGAAACTGAAACAAAATCAAATCTCCACTGAATTAAATCCTGCAGGCAAAAGGTCAAATGTACAAAGAAAATACTTGCTACCAACCCCTTCTGCTAGTAACAAAAGACTGGACTGAACTATCACCTCCTGATTCTCTCTGGTTACTTTAGTAACAAGACAAAACCATCAATTTAAAAAAAATCAGAATAAATGTTTTGGGGTATACTTGCTTTATATGTGTTGCTATATGTATGTTGTGTCAGTAGGCAAATATGCATTAGTTCATATTCTCTACCACATTTTATTGGATAACTAAGTTTTAAAAAATGACTCCAATGCATATTGCATGCAGTAACTGCAGAAAACTGCAGAAAACTAGGAGGGATAGAAAATAAATGAAAAGGAAAAAGATAACAGAACCAAGTAAATTGCTAAGACTTCATACACTAATTTTGAATAATATTTGGCAAGCACTACTGGTGTTTGCATTTGTACAAGAACTGTCCCTATAGAAGTGGGTATATGGCGAATCATGTTTTTTATGTAGCAAAGACAATAAAAATGTGTGGATGAGAATGGTGGTAAGGCTTGGTAATGGTCAGATAAGAAGAACGTTTTATATCGTCAGTCATTACTTAAAGCAGGCCACTGTTTCCCAAATAGACAGGATCTTGACCTTGTCAAATGTCTGTGGGAACAACACTGCATGCTTACTGGGAACATCAACTGTGAAGATCGAGAGAGTTGATCCTGAAAGAATATAAACAGGTCCATATAGAAGCAGCCACCATCTAGGTCGGTGACCCACCTTTAATAAGTTCCTAGAGGGGGCAGGATATAGCTCAAGTGGTAGAGTGCATGCCTAGCACGCACAAGGTCCTGTGTTCAGTCCCCAGTACCTCCTCTAAAAATAAATAAATAAACCTAACTACCTCTTCCCCCCACCATAAAAAAATAATTTCCATGGCCTCTACATCACTATTACGTGCTATTGCATATAATTAAGATACAGTAAAAGAAACGAAGACTCTGGACCTCTACCTCTCTAGCTCAATTATATATTACTAGCTTCAGTTTCATTTCATTAGGAAATAAATGCTGAAAACAAAAAGTACCCATTTGAGGGAAAAAAACAACTAAAAGAAAGTACTGCATAAAAGCGTAAAGTTAAGATATTTTTAAGTGTCTTTAAAATTACTTCTAAATGCCTTTTGAACTATACTGATAATCAGTATAATTCAAAACAGCAAACACAGAAAATTGCACAAAATGCATGAGTAGTTTTGGTGTCATATGGCTTCATCTGTAAAAATGCATTCCCAAAACACTAGGTAGAGAGATAAAGTATCTCCTCAGAGTTTAAAGACATTTCATATGTCAAACCTTAGCCGAATGTGATTTATTTAGCTTCATTTTTAATTTATTTAATAAATAAATAAATTTAATAAATAAATAATGTCAATACCTTCAGGATGTGCCTTACTGACTCCCCAGGGACCTTTACATCACTAGCTAAAGCCTGAACAGCAGGGAGGAAAAAGAATGTACCCCTCCCATTATGGTTGAAACCCAAATTTTATTCTGCTTCTCTACCTTAATCTTGATTTAAGAATGCCATTGTTGACTGATTATTTACCAAACTCCTCCTGAAGATCGGAAGATAATTGTTAAATTGGAATATTATGTATTGGGCTTAATTGTACTAAACTGGTTATCAGAATAAGGCCCTCCAGTACACATACAGTTAGGAGCTATTTGTCTTTTCCTACTCGGGAAATTACTGAAAAAGCAACTTTGTCTTTCAGTAAGGTCTCACTCATAAAAAATTTCATATTCTAAAGTATTCAAGTATCACATATTTAAGCAGCTAAGAAATTCAGGAAAATGACACTCTTCCTTTATCATATTAATATAATGTTTTAAGTCCTGTTAGACAAGTTTACCATACTCTTGTGTTTGTATCAATTGTTAATTCAACATGTATGGTATTTTAAAATAATGTTTTACATGTATCATCATAATAAGAACATTTAATTTTCTGGTCTGGCTCAACATTTGTCCTTACCAGTGTCCATCTGCCAGACGTACACAGAGCCATCTGAACATCCCACAACTAGGTAATCATCAGAGGGCCTCCACTTGATTACTTGAATGGGGAAAAGATGACGAGATGCCAGCATAATGCATTTTTTCTCTCGCAAACTTAGGAGTCCCACTGAGTGGTCACTGGCTACAGAGCAGATGCAGTGCTGTACTCTTGCCTGAAAAAAGAATAAACCTTAATTATATTTACATTAAATTCAGAATAAAGTGGATCTGGTCTTCAATTAGACCAAAATTAATTATACGTTCACTGCTGCTGGAAACACCAACCACAATATTAGGATGTGTTGAAAATTTTCTTCCTTTATATTGTACATAAAACACCCAGTTCCAACATCATGACCCTTTTAAAAATATTAAATTAATCCTCCATTAAACAGGGGAAAGATGTCTTGAAAATTTTGCTGTTCAAATTTGAAGATGACCTTACTAAAAATAATTCTTATATGTGAACAGGCAAAGCTGGGGAAAAGAATTGATCTACTATTATGTGTTCTCTTTCCACAGTCTGAACTTCCCTTTTTTAGTGACCGGAGCTGCTTTCTGGAGTGCTTCTTTCTGTTTCTGACTCTTGTCACAAGACCCATGCTCCTCCCTGCTTCTTTGCTCAAAAACAATACCCTCAGGGTCCCTCTGCCACAATCATTTCTTAAGCACTACGAAGAATTTGTATTATCTGTAGATGTGCTTCATAGCTTCCATTTGTAACGTCAGCAGGTGCACGATCTCAACTAACATACAACAGCCAATTAAACATTCTGCTGCATAGAAGTTTTTGTTCTTCCATGGCTTTTTAGAACAAGATGGAATAAATATAATCAAAGATGGTAAAGATGTTCACTAGCTACGGAGAACTAAGTCTATAACCTAGAAAATTAAAAATGAAAGTCTTTACATATTTATAAGACAATCTGTAAGCAATTTCAAACTTTTCGTGACTTATTAGATTCTGCTTCCAGATCACATGAAGGTGAAACCCTATGAACACTGCCACCCAAAACTCGTTATTGTGTATGTTGTGGCTATTGATTGCTGATGGGGCCCATGGCACTACAGACATACTACCCCTTCTACAGGATCCAGAAGAGAAAATTCTCAAACCTCATCCTCCAGGGCTTTGCCTAAGTAGAGATTTTCAGCTAAACAACAGTATCTTGCTGATTGGTCTATCTCAATGGGAAATGTTGGCGTATATCAGATGAGAAAAGCAAGGCGGTGGGTTACCATTTGTGCATTGGAAACACAAGTTACAGTTGCCGTTTTTACCCCCAGAACTCCTAAGAACATTTAACATGCTGATGTGGATATAATTATCCCTACACGGGGCATACGCTACCACTCATCTCAAAGTTTATTTGATCATCATAATCTTAGAAGATGCAGTTTTTTGAGAAACACACTTTGGAGAAAGCTGCTACAACTGATTTCTTTTATGTTTTGGTTACTAAGAAACCTGGAACTGAATTTTCTGCGTATAACAGTGGAGGATGTGGGCAGACATCTCAAACACCAAACTGTATTTATCAATGTGGACTCTCAGTGGCCTCATCCACTTTTTCTTTCATTTTCTCTTCACCATGATTTAGCTGTATCTGCATCTAACTGAATAATATTTATTTTTGTAAACAACATAAAATCAATGTTTGAATAAAGCAGAGCATTAATTTAAAAAAGGGTGTAAGATTTAACTAACTTACTTTGTTCTTAAATTCACGCTTTAACATTTTGTTCTGTGTTAGCTTTATTTGTACTTTTTGTTTTATAATGATTTTAAAACTATAATCAGCCTAGGAGGTATTAACTGATTTTAAAAGTTAAGAAAACTAAGTTCAGAGAGATCGTGTTATAAACATTCAATAAAACGTCATACAGAATTTTCTTCAGCAAGCGTTTGTTAAGCTATTTATTTCAAGCTCCCAGATAAGCACTCAACTGAACATAAACTATGATTTCTTTTTTTAAAAAGACATTAAAAACTGAGGGGCAGCTGACTATGGCATGCAAAAATTCACTTTTTAATTAAGTGATACGTCAAAATGAAGTGGCAAACTACAAAAATATCATTTACACATAGGCAATGTTAGAATAAAACGTATTTCACAGCACATAAAATATTTTTGAGTTTCACCAGACGTACATTGCTAACTGAAGATAACAGTTTAATACATCGGATGCTCTGTATTTCTACAGATTGTCATTATTGCTGACTTTGTATTTATGAAATACATCCATCATCCAATTTACAAAAAGGGATGATTGCAACATGATGGTTAACTATTTTCTATTTTGCAACATCGATCTGCCAAAAAGTGGTCATTTTATTTCTCTCATTGGAGAAAATAAATCTAACAGTGATCTTTTTCTCTGTGTGTGTGACTAAAAAGAACAATCCCTAAAACAGCGTCCCTTTTATTCTACTCACATCCTTTAATCAGGCCTCACAATGCCTGCCACTAATTTTCACTCTGCTACTTTGACTCACAAGCTCTCCAAAATCTTATTTAAAATGAGCTAACCCTTAATTAATGCCATGTACCTAATTCGCCTACTTGCTGGTCCCCAAGTCGACAATCATTTCCTTAATATTCACATACATTCTTGTCATTCCTTATTATAGAGAAAATGAGGCATGAGTTGGGGTGAAGTCCGTTTGCCTGTTTGCTTTTAAGGTGAATTTTTACCAATATTCGTTACTACGTTTGGTGTTTTTCAAATTAGATTCTGTTGGTAGATCTCAACATCTGAGGTGATACAAGCCTACTGAGAACCACTGGCCCACGCATTCTCTCTCTGCCAACATCTCTTACTGTAGTTTGTCGCCTAGCAGAGAGAAGACTGCACATGTTAAGCAAAGAAAAAAGGGTTCCCTTTTCCTCTGAGGAACTTGCCCTTCAGCACGAACTCCTCATGAGAAGTTGCACCGTCAGAACTTTCACCCTTGACATTTATATGCTGATGGATAATTTTTTTTCATTCAAGAAAATACAATCCATCCTCATAAAAAAATTTAAAAGCCCTACATCATGTTATCACTCTTATCAGTAAAAACTAACACACAAAGGAAATATTAAATAATAGCATAGGGTATGCTTTAAAAAGATTATGGGATGTAATTTTTTTTTTAGGATATAATTTTTTGAAAGGAAAAATAATTGAATTCTCCAAGTTCTAGCTTTTCATTCCCACATGACGCGTTCTCTTCTAAACATACATAAATACGTTTTAAGGAATGGTTCTGTTTTCCTTTCAGATAGTGCAATAATGATGAAAACTGGCAACTGACATGCCTCAACCACAAAGAAAATGTTTGGTCCAAAATAAAAATGTTATACCATACGCATAAATGAAAATAAGCATGTGAAGAGTTAAGTCTAGCTTTACTGTAATGAGCAACAGTCTGGAAACAGCCAAAATAATCAAGACTGAAAATAAACACACAAAAATCAATATCGCCAAGCCCAAGGAAGCACAGTTATTAGAGGTACTTAACTCACAAGAAAAGATGGCTCTCTGCTTTTTAAAATATAGATCTAAATAAATCTAATTTTTCTTCTTTCATGAAAATGCTAGTCCAACTCATGTGAAGAAAAGTGGCCGAGAGTAGAAATAGCTCAATACAGTAAAACCTCATTAATTTTGACTCCACTAATTAATTCTGAGTTGATGGTTACCTTCATAGGCTGTGTGAAAATAAATTAAATGGTACAAACAAAGCAAATGTCTAGCCTATTTAAATGTGAAAAGAAAAAGACCATTCTCAAGCACCACTTTGGTATTAATTTTAATTCAAATAATAAACAGAGTAATGATAAATAATTCTCAGCTACCTGTTCAATGAAAGCACTTAAAAGATTTGCTAAAACACAATTAACTTGGTTTCTTCCTATCTGTCCTCAAAATTACTGAAGAAGCACTCCTTAAAGAATATTTGATAACTCTTATCTCTCTTTGATTTAGACCCAGCTTCCCACAAATGAGTTGAAATACCACAATTCTTTTGTTATTATTAAATTCTCACGATCTTGGTTATTGAACATTTACTACACCTACAATGACTAATTCTGTAATTTGATTCATTCCATTCTACTTCATTTTCTTCTATTTCAACCTGGAAAAGTCACCTAAACATGACAACATCAAGGATATTTTAATAAGAATAAGACATTTAAATTGTGTAATCAGAATAATAATATAATAACTAAAAACTGTGAACCTCAGATCTTTAACTAAAAAGCATTTATGTTCCAAGCTTTTTTTTGATCGCACATCTATTCATTAAAAAAACTTTGTAATGCATTCTCACTGCATGTATATTTATAAATTGTACATGTAATTCTGTGCCACTGTATCATGACATTGTAAAACACACACAAGAACAGTTTTAAAGGACGACTCAGTTTAAATAAACAAATTTCAGATGAAATGAAATCTTTTCTTAAATGTCTTAGTAATGTCGATAACTTCATGTTAGCATTAGCCAATACCTCAAAGCACAATATATATCTTTAGAAAGGCTGCATTGTTAATGATAGTGGATGTAAATACATATTTTATATAAACATGAATTTTGTGCCTGCCCTGTTGCCAAGATTGATCGAATGATCCCTGTTTGAACATCATAATGTGGCTAATGAAAAGATACTTCATTTTCATTGGAAGTATCTTCCATCATCCTCTTCTCTGTCCATGTTGTTAACAGCCCAGTTAAGAATTACACAGTACAATCTGCAGTTCTGCTAAGCGAACACATTTTAACTGGACACACCCCTGGTGAGCGCACTGCTGTGGCCCTCCGTGACGGGGCAGCCCCCCTCTCGGCCCACGTGATATGTGCCTGTTTGATGTATGAAGCAAGAGAGGCACCAGTGTCCTTCCATCTAGGAAATATTCATAAGCTCAATTTCATAAGGTCAAAAAAAGAAATAAGAGCTTTAATATTTTATCCCCGTACCCCGAATAATGTCTCACAGATTCCACTTCAGCACCCACTGCTGCCAATCGACTTAAGCAGTGTAATACACAAATACCATTAAAAAATTTTTTTTGAACTTGTACAGCGTGGATTGAGCCTCTGATCAACTTGTCTAGTACTTCATAGGAAGAACTTATTCCTGAAATTATTCAAAATTATTCAAAATCATTTTCCAAACACTGTGTTAGTTCTTCCCTGGAAGCAATATGCACCAATTAGCATCAAAAGCTAATTAAAAGCAGGGGTTAACAAAACGCAACAGAATTTTTAACCAAGTAAAAACTCTTATTTTGATTTGATGAAAAAATTAAGATAACAGGGGCAGGAAAAGGAAGAGATATTGGACCAAAACAAATATATTCCAAGGCCAATTATTATTTTTCAAATAATTCTGATCCTCAACCAAATGAAGGCTCATTGAATTTTGCCAGTAAATAATCCTCACAGTACATTAGTGCTGAGCAGCAGAATGCCACAAGCTATCACAGGATCTGACAGAGTCAGAATGCACCACCTAGGTCATCCAGCCTGACCTCACGCATTTTACAAGACTTCATTTTAAACCATTCCCAGAAACCTCTTATGTAACCTGTTCCCAAGCATCTGCCATGAATTACAGAAATCAGAGGCAGCTAGTATATCCCACCCACCTCCCCAGCTCCGTGGGGAGGTGATTTTGCTTTCAAACAGTTTCCAATGTAAATTATATATATATATATATGTATATATATATATATATATTCTACTTTTGCTAATTTGTTTTCTAAACTATACTTTTCTTCATATTATTTCAATCTCTTAGCTGTCCAAAACAATTTTTTTCTTTGTCTGAATATTCTCTAAATATATGAACACTAACTACTGTCTCTCCTTTTAAATATGCCCATCATTAGACAAGCTATAAATGACCGGCTTTCACCCATAAATCAACCCCCTATTCTCTTAATCATTATTTCTTACTTCCCAGAACTCTTTCTCTGGAACATAAATGTGCAGTTAAGATGCCTCATTTATCACTTTTAAATACTCTACCTGAAGGGGAAAAAAGAGCCTATAAATGTTAATTTCATTTCCACACATTCACAAAACTAGATTAAAAAAATTTCTTTACAGAAATCCATAGTTCATCCTTCTTTAAAAAAAAAAAAAGGTAGAGTTGTTTCTTTAATAGCTATTTTAGAAAATAAGACCATATGGTCCAAACAAAACACTGATTAACCACCTAATAGAACAGTTATGTTCTAATGAAAATAAGACTTTTAAGGACAAGTTTTAATATCTCCATTCATTCACTACATACAAAAGACACTAAAGATATAGTGGAACTCCATTTCTCTTCAACTGCTTCCTTATTAATAAAAGAACAAATAAATATGAAGAATTTAATGTAAGATTAAGAAGATATTACCTATCAAAGAAGAATTTATTTAATAAATGACATTGAGATAATCTGTTACTTTAGGGAAGAACAGATGATTTTTATCCTTTCCTCAACCCACAGACATAAATAAACTTCAGATAGATTCAAGTATTTGATGTTTGCTTCAATTCAGGCATTGTTTTTTAATCAAATTTCATCAAATATCTGGGTAGGGGAAGACTCCAGGATTCAAAAATATGAAAGAAGCTAATAGAAAAAAGATAAATTAGATTATACAGGAATAGAAATTATCTGTAGGTTAAAAATACATTACAAAGAAAACCTACGTTGTCCATTGTTCTTACCGGCTGCGAACATGAGGCACTTAGCACACATACAGTCACATACACCATTCTCACCATCGGGTCTCTGTCTCTAAGAGCTAGGGATTTAATATTGTCAAAGGAAGGCACAAAAAGGTTAGATACCTGACAATCCCATTTTCACAAACTCATGCTGCCCCCTTCTGGATAGGTAACAACACAAGCTCAGTGAGATAAAAGGAAAAGTAATCATTTAAAACTAATCAATTAAAGAACTTAGCCTTACACTGGGAAACATATATATTGTTGGTACATAATTTATTTCGAAACATTTTCCAAAAATTCTGTTCTGAATTAAGTTCTAGCAGCAGAAAAAGCTATGATGATCCAATCATCCACACCAATGAAAGAGGGAAGTAATATCAAATACACATTTACTAAAAGGAAATAAAACATGACACTTAGAGAGGTCACCTCTTTTGCTCCCTTCCATACTTATTCCCATCACTCCCAAAAGGAAACAGAATCTGAAGTTGGTACTTATTTTTCCAGTTCAGTTTTAACAATTTTACTACCTATACATGTATCCATAAATATATAATATGGCTGTGCATGTTTTTCTAATGTAAGTAAATGGCATCAGACTGCATTACACACACAAATGTTCCCTGATAAGTAAGACGGAAAGTAAGAGAAGCGGGCAGGGACATGGAGGGGAGAGGTCAGCTGATTCTCATCTGCAAATGCACAGTCCTAGTGTTAGAGATTTAGAGAAGTCTGCTGCTGCCGCACTCCAGAAGCCTCAAAAGTGTCTGCTCTCCTTTCAGCTGCTCTCTTCCTCAGACCCCTCAGGCATTTGGTGTGTCTTTTTGGCCTCCCCAGCCAAATCAGAAATGGTTGCTCTAAACTGGAATAAGATAAATTATCCATTTCGGCATCAAAAAAATTAGGTATTTCAAATTTGCAGTCAGAGGTGAAAAAAACTCATGTTTTACCATGGGGCGTAACTACTGTAAAATGAAGTTTAGGACAGGGGTTCTAAGAGCGCTGTAACTTATGAGTACAATTACAATGATATCTATTTCACTAAAATAGACGTAAAATTACTTATTTAAATAATTGCACAGCAATTTTTCACAGTGATGAAGACAAAAAAAATGAACGACCAAATGAAAGAAAGAAAAAGGCAAAAATCAAAAAAGAAGGAAGAGAATAATTAAGTCCTGAATTTCCAAATCTGTCAGGGGAAAAAAAAAAGAGAGAGCCACACTAGTACTAGGACTTCCTACACCACCACCAGCACCAAGTCAAACGAACTCTAGCGTTGGCAGAACGGGGAGACTGAGGACATAAGCAGAAAGGCCCAGGAAAATTTCCTGGGTTTTGAAATGAGACCCCTTGTGAACACTGCACCAGATACGCACGCAAAATGCTTTTCATTTCAGCAAGACCATAACTGGTGACACTGAATGGACTATGATAAGTGTGAAATATGTGTGCAAGACAGTGTGTGTGCATGCGCTCGCACATGGGTGGGTGTTGGGGAATACTGACTATGCACTTAGGTGGCTGATCACACAAACAAGTTCATGATGAACAAACAGTAAAAGAAATTATGGGTCTACTATTTATCTGTCCTAAGTCCTCCTAAAATCTCCTATTTCTAACATTTATTTGGCTTTTTACACTTGACATCGTGGTCTAACTTACACACACATCACTAAGAAAGCAATCTGCCTCCACAGAGGTATGTGCAAAATTTTTCAAAGTCATTGTCAGTGTCTGTTATAATTTCCCTTGTCACAGTTGTTCATTTAAATGAACTCTGTAAGTATTGATAAGTGTTCTGCTCCTACCAAAATATATGTTCACTATCTTTTTGTTCAGACGGACCTGAAAGTAATGAAATTATAGGATGACTTTGAGGATACTTAAACTATTCTAAAACAGAAAACTGAAACTTCATTAAACATGTTCTAAATTGCTACTATGTTTCCGGGACAAGTCATACTACTTGGGAGCCAATAACA
This sequence comes from Camelus bactrianus, assembly GCF_048773025.1. Taxonomy (NCBI): domain Eukaryota; kingdom Metazoa; phylum Chordata; class Mammalia; order Artiodactyla; family Camelidae; genus Camelus; species Camelus bactrianus. The sequence continues at coordinate 16,162,978 of NC_133568.1, read as the reverse complement.
GGAAGAAACACTATGTGCATCGTCTATTTCTATGTGCACAATAGTAAATAATCATAACTTGGCCTAAACATTACACGTTACTGTTATTCAGCTTTAAAATTAAAAGGGCTTCATTAATTCTCTTGTCACATTTTAAGTTACTCTAGATTCCACTCACATTAAACCTGATAGCAATATAACTTGACTCTACCATAGTGAAATAATCTTTTATGATCAACTTACACTACAGTTTTCAGGCGGAACTAGAAGTTGAGTAATCTCGCCACCGTGGACACAGAAGATATGTTTCATTTCTCCGGAAAATATGTCCCAAATTATGACTGAAAAATCCACACCTCCAGATATCAGATATCTTTGATCATAACGAGCCGAGACCTGATGAGGATACAGCAAACATGTGACTTTGTTCCGATGACCACGGAGTGTCCTGTGAGGTGGCCAACCTGTGGATGAGGTTTTAGATTTAAAATGGGAAAATGAAAGTCTCCCAAAGTTTCAATAAACAAAAGCAAACATGAATTGACAGAAGAGCTATACATTTTACCATTAAAAAGGCTTCTATCTTCTAGAACTGCTCTGTCCGATACAGTAGCTACAAACCACATGCGACTACTCAACACCTGCAATGTGGCCAGAGTGGGTCCCTATGTGCCACAAATGTAAAATATACCTGGAACTTCAAGGACTTAGTACCCCCAAAATGTAAAATAGCTCATTAGTCATTTTTATGTTGATTACAAATTGAAATGATAATAGTTTTGCTACACTGGATTAAATAAAATTATGTTATTAAAATTAATTTCACCTGCTTCATTTTTACTTTTTTTAATGTAGCACTTAGAAAATCACATATATTATTACATATATTTCTACTGGACAGCATTGTTCTAAAAGATTACCAGTATTACTGATAATATGATAATTATTAAGTATGCCATAGAGATCCTTAATAATAAATGGAATTATAAACATATATCAAGGAGGTAAAATGGGTTACTTCTTTATTTACAGTCATTACATGGTGTTTATTCCAATAACAGACATTGAGTACAGTTGATTCTTGAACAACACAGATTTGAACTGCGTGTGTCCACTTATACGCAGATTTCTTTCAATAAATATATACATAACACTTCACAGTACACAGCTGGTTGAATCCGAGGATGTGCAACCACGGATACAGAAGGCCAACTGCAAAGTTACATGCAGATTTTCAACTGTGTGGAGGATCAGCGCCCCTAACTCCCTGAGTTGTTCAAGGATCAACTGTAGTGTATTTTATTAAACTCTACCAACTACATTGCACACTAACAACTACACTGATTCACTGCATTTGTTACAAATAAATAGTGCAGACATCGTCAGGTTCATGGTTACAAAGCTCTCAGAACACTTTAGACACTGGCAGGTCTCAGGGTACCTCTGCGGAGCATGTGTTCCCCCTGCAGCAGCTGCACTATGGCCGTCTGTGTGGCAGGTACGATAATGATGCTTCCATCTTCACGGCCACAAACGAGTCGTCCATGCGCTGGGATGTACACACTTGCAGTTACCTTAAGAGGTTCATTACTGTTGGGAATCACACTCAGCTGATCTATAATTCCAGCAGGACAAGGATTCAGTCTGTCAAATGCTTCTTGCAAACTAATAGAAGTTGTCATTTCCAGCCCTGTGGGGATTTTGTTTTGCATAAAGGAAAAACATTTATGCATGTTAGAACAAGAAATTAAATATACAAAAATTAACGTGCTTGTGGTTGATTTAATAATGTACCAAAGAATAATAACTGTCATTAACTATAATTCTAAGAAGAAAATGACATATGTACATTATGAATTTGCTATTCAGTGGTTAGTATTTAGGTGGTTAAACGAAAAGAGCTGAGAAATCACAGCACATGATTTACTATTACCTCCTTTACCTTCCTGTTTATCAGGTGTGTCTGATATGTTCCAAATATTCAACCTGCCAGAAGAGTCACCCTGAATTAATAATTTGTGGAAGTATTCCTTGCATCCATAGAAGAACCGAGTAACAGGAGGACAAATTAGCAACTGCAAAAAAAAAAAAAATTGTTCCAATATCTTTAGCTATATTTTTAATAAAAATATTTCACACGTTAACATTTCTTCAGATTCGGATGTTAAGTACTTTGCCTCGGTATCAAAGTAAACAAAAAAAGTATATTTATAGAATGAGTACTCAACAATTTTTAATTAATTTTGTAGCACTAATACACATGTCAACTAATACTCAAATCCAGTACATCGTATAACACAGACATTCAAAGAAATGAAAACTACATTTATATCCTTTCTCTAGAATTAATACTTATATTCTTTTTTCCTGCTTTATAAAAACTGATTATTTGGGGGGAGGGTATATCTCAGTAGTAGAGTGCATGCCTCGCATGCACAAGGTCCGGGGTTCAATCCCCAGTACCTTCATTAAAAAATAAATAAGTAATTTTAAAAACTGATTACGCACTGCAATGCAATTATTTAATTGTCTGCTATTAAGCAACTAATACAAAGATATACCACTCTTTACCAAAAAGGAAAGTCTCCACTTAAAAGGTCAAAAGGGGAGAACTGGCTAATCTGAGCTTTCTGCCTGCCCCTGATTAGTTTAGTTTTGCTGCTATTCCTAGTGACTACCAAAGTGGTAGAAATAGAGGACTCCTTTTTAATTTTTAATTAGAATATTCTTCAGCTAACAGCACAACACTTTACTTGGTCACATTTACACTTAAACCTAGCCTGATACATTAGCTGAAAACCGCTAGGAACAGAAACCACTTATTAGGGTCTCATGTGTACTTTCATTTTTAAAACAAATTATTTTTCTGTTTAAGATCCTGTGCCTCACATGAGATCACTTATTTCAAAATATTAAACAGTGGTAGCCTCCTAAATTTAAAATTTAGATTATTAATGTACAAAAACTTGAGTATTAAAGCATAGACGCTTATCCTGAAAAGGAGTGAAAAACAGACTTCAGTGTTTACAGTTATAGTTAACAAATAATCTATTTACCATATTCAGTATTAGTTGTTTCTTTAAAAGCACTAGCTTATAGAAATTACATGCATTAAGCATAATCAATTTGATTTAACTTAACGTCTGAAAATAACTGAAAGTTTTAATTGATAAACAACATGCTTAACCAGGAAAAGTTGCCACAACAGTTGTAACAACCAGTATTCCATATTTTAATGTGAATCTCACACCACATAACACATGTATTTTAACTTAAAATGTATTAGGGAGCTGATACTTAAAGAAACGTGATTTAAAAAAAGAAATGTGCTATGGATTTGCTTTATTTTATGTATTTTTTTACATGTCATTATCCCTTAGTTTAAACAGAAGGGACTGTCTAGTTTGGAGAGAAGTAGGAGTTTAAGTTAAGAGAAAAAGGGGCAGGTTATAGAGAACCTTAACTGTACAGACACGTCTACATTCTGTATATTCAAAATATTCACAGAAAAAATAATTCTCTCCCTTCACCATCTCCTCCACATAAAGATGGAACAAAATGTTCAGAACGGAAAAGCTACGGAAACCCAGAACATAAGCAAAGGAAACTGTATTTCTAAAACCAGTTTCTTAATTAGTACTCAAAGAATATAGAGTTGGAAACCTAGTACTAAGCATATTTCAACTTTAAATTGATTTAAGTAGGTTTTTAGAAATCATAATAAACTTTGGGGTTTTTTTTAGATAAGAAATGTCTTTATTCCTTATTTATAATCCTAATGATTTAAATCACAATGCCTTGTTCAAATAATGGGGAGATATCGCAATGCCTTGTTCAAATAATGAACTATTATTAGTCACCATTACTACATAATTATTTTTATCCTTCTAAAATCACATCTGTCATTATGTTTATAACTGTATGGTAATGTAAAACAATTTATATCATCAATATGAATTTCACTGAAAAGTCATTGCCACTTTGTTGTCAGTATAAAATTATTTTTACTGTTAAAGAAAGGTGAATGCTCTATTAGGGGCATATTACATGTAAATCTAAAAATTGTGCTAATATTGACCATGTTAAAATGTTTTACATCATCAAACAGTGCCTCGAATTGTACTGAGTCTTTCAAATGCTTAGCTACCAAAAGACGCCAATAAATACAGTTGTGAAAATTTTTCAATGTAACTACCAATTATAAATGATAGAATTTTACCTCTTTATCTGTTCGATCCAAGAGGCTATGTTGTACAGGAGGAATTAAATTTTCAACTGCTTTCCCCACATCACTGCGGAATGAATCACTAGCTGGAAGGCAACTGAAAATGATAAAAATATAACATGCAGTAAAAATATTGACATTAAATATTTTATCATACCACATGATGAGGTTTTTCTGACAGTGGACAAAACATGGATTTTTTAAGTTATGCTTAATCTAACATAGGCATTAAATTAAATAGTTAATGTTATTAGAATACCCTACTTCAAATAAAAATCCACTTAATTTTTGTGCTTAGAAGTTAAACTGTCATTACAAATCTAACTTCTCAAATGTTTTACCTAAATTAAATATTTATACTTTCTATATTTTTATACTTTGAGATTACAACCCAAATTTGGAATCTTTTTCTTTTGATTAAAGTTCTTATTAGTTATTAAATACCTGGCAGGTAGTTTGTAAATATAACTTTGCCCATTTTCAGTCCAAATGATGACCCTGTCTGCGGACACAAAGTCACCTCCAGTCCACGTCTGCCCGTTTTCACTGGGACCCGAACACAGCAGGGAGTAGTCGCCAGCATCGAAGACCTGCAAGGAATAAGAAATTCACAGTCTGGTCTATGTTGGTGTCATTTAAGTAAAATGCAGTGACATTTCAATTAAAAATAAATAAAAACTTCTGGAAATATATTTAAGAACCTCAGGCCTTTACAGTTCGCTACCTCAGTTAAAGACATTTTGAGCACTGGGGCACAGTCACCTTCAGCAGGGAAAGCACCACGAGGTGCCCAGCTGGGTGCGGCCTCCAGTGGTCACGCAGCAGACTGTGACGAGTGGGGCAAGGGTGTGTCCCTACACACAGACAGGAACCCTCAGCCCTTCACATCTAAAGGGAGGAGCAAGCCCCCCAAAATGACAAGCAACCAACCCCTAGAATGCATGGCTATGCCTCCTGTTTTATTTCTATGTCCAGTAACAATGTTTCTAACCAAAAACTCTACCACCAGAGTATCTCCTCCTTAACAGGGGATTAGCTCACTTTACCCTAATTCACCAATGTGTTAATAGTGTAAATAGGAAGTTAACAGACTCAGTTTTATTGTTAATAATTATCACATATAAAAGCCAAGTCCCTATAATTTCATCAGAAAAACAGGCTACTGACCTTCTGGGGCCTCACATTAATAAGACACATCAAAGTTCGTAAAGTGCCTTTACAATCATTTTCTCATACGACCCTTAGAATCACTGCAGGAGGCAGGCAGGCAGGAACTGCTACGAACAAAAACCTGACACAGTTAAGGGCTACATCACCTGCTCAAGGTCACGCGTCCAATAAGTGACAGAGCTGGGAGTAAAACCTTTGTCTTATAACATTTTTCTACCACTCTCAATTTTCTGATAAAAGTGCATTCTGTATTGCTAAAACACTTCCCCAGGAGGAATGAGCAACTCAATGGTCCAGAGTTTTTATTTTATTTTTCTTTAAGGAAACAACAATGAAGTTGCTTATAAAAAGCCTTGAAATCGGAATAAATCTTAGCAGAATTTACCATGATTTGCTATAATACTTACCAGTATATAACATTAGCACAACAAGAAGAACTAAGAAAAGCTCTGGAATAAAAATAAAATTGTCTAACTAATGTCTGCAGCCAACGGTCAGTAGGACCTGAGGCCTGTCAAACCAACTGAATAAGCTTGGAAGCGGATCTTCCCCTAAGTGAGCCTTGGATTGAGACGGTCATCCTGGTCAAAACCTTGATCGACATCTGTGAGAGACCCTGGGCCAGAGGCACCCAGCTAAGACACGCCCGGCTTTCCGACCCACAGAAACTCAGTGATGATATATATATTTTTTTGTTTTAAACCCTAACGTCTGAAGTAATTTGTTAAACAGAATTAGGTAACTAATATACCACCTCTCAGAGAGCTGTGATGATTAAAAAAATAATACACGGCAAGCTTTGAAAACTATGCTAGGCATAGAGCAATTCATCAAAACTCGCTGACTCTTCGTCTTTCATGGAAATTGCAAAGTCTGGCAATGTGGAAGTAATGTACTCCTCCACCACTGGCTCTCAAGTGCCAGAAGGCCTTCCTGACTCCAAAATGTCAGATAAAAATGGCAACTGGGGATAACAACAACCTACAAAGATACGTCCAGCCTGCAGAAAACTCACTAACCATTGCTCACGCTGGTACTGACAGGACAATGAATAAAACAGTAGCAAAGGTAGGCGTTAAGGTCAATAGAACTAATAGTTATTAACTGACTCACTCTATGAACCCAAACAAAAAAGACAACTTTGTATAGCCAGATCCCATACCTCAAAACATGATATCAAAATCAGACATGAATTCCAAGCAGTTAAAACATTCTACCACCAAGCTGCTCCTACAGTCATCTTTGGAAGTCTGACAAGCCAACATCATGAAGAGTAAAAACACCATTTCCTACTTGTGTAGTTATCTTACCCTCCAATACTTGGAGCACACGACCAAAAGTGACCTTTGAGTGAATGCACAAAAAGAGATGCTTTGGCAATTCTGACAGTAAATTGGTTTGGATTCCTCCTCAAATATTGGCTCAGTATCCTAAAAAGAGAAAGACTTGTTAAAACTTTAGGATTGGCTTGGTTGTCAATTAAAATGATTACACAATGATAAAGAAAACAAAATGAAATAAAAGCAACACTTGATATGTTCATCATTTTAGCCCCTCATATAAGGTAGTAAAAAGCAGCAAAAATACACTCTAAAGTCACCTGGGCACAACATGTTTGCTACAAAGCTACTCAAGATTAAAATACTAATGAGAGTCAGAATCACCACTGGCGATGACAGATAATAAAAATTTGAGGCAATCCTAATTTTTGTAGTTACACGTGCTCGTTGGTTTAAAAAAAAAAAAAATCAGTCCTCCAGTTTCTCCCAGATTCAACGTCTAAAAATTCCCTAAGGAAAGAGATTAGTATCAATACTGCCAGAAAATTGATCTGCCTTTCTTACTGGTAAAACGTAACAAGGAATTCAAGTCCAAAACACTAGTAGAACTCAAATCGACTTCCTATCCTCTTCATGGTAGTGTGTTTTAGTTTTCCCCCTCAAGCTAACTACCTTCTAACTTCAAATTTAGACAGAGGCCTTTGTCTGTTTCTCTACTTCATATCGTGTACAATATGTTTCTCTACTTTGTATCCTTGATAAAGCGGATGTCTACCATCAAAAGGGAAAAAAAATTATTCATGTACGGAGACAGCATACTAGAGGAATCTTTTATACTATGTCAAGGCTACTGAAAACAATAGCGTTGTCTTTTCTTTTTAAGTGAAAACGGGAATCCGCAGTAAAATGTAAGACTCCATAAGAACAAAAACAGAGAAGTCACTCCCAGTCCCATTTGGCTCACCTGCATGCCACTTATTTCAGAGGTAACAATCCACACCTTCAAGATGCCCGTCACTGAGAGCGCTACCACAGTGTCCTCTATGCAGAGAGGGAGGAAGCCAGTTACAAGCACAATATGCTTTCTTGCTAAATCGCAACATGGTTACAACAGTGACATGGGACACGTTTGCTTTAATGACATTAAATAATATCATGATTTACAATAGAATAAAAATAATTCTATATTTTATGAGATTTCAGGAAACAGATTTCAAAACAAGTTAATGGAGATGATCAAAAATTTGGAGTTCAAGGAAAAGGTGTTTTTAGCTCCTGGATTTCTTTTTTCTAATCAATACATTTTAATAACTTCAAATATTCTTCATTACAGTGTTAACACATAACTTTTGTTCTTCAGAATTCACTTTTTATCATTTATCACAGATGAGCAGAGTCTCTTTATCTTTTCTCTTTCCCCCTTTCCCACCTACCTTGCCTGCCTTTGAGACATTTTGTTGCATACTACAGTCTCCACAGATGTGATCAAGAGAAAGACATGCTACAAAACCTAAATTCATAAGCTTTGGGTAGAGAAGCAATCACCACACCACTGTAATATTCGTGAACTTGGAGAGGGAGGGGAACCGTGACTCAATGCGGAAGTTCCTAAGGGCACACTGACCTTGTGTTCGGTGGGATCGGATAATACTCATGGAGCTAATCCAGTCTGGAGCTATCTTTGATACTAAGGAGTACAGCACCTCAAGGCTGGTGGCGTCCACAACGAGGATTTCAGGATAATGGCCGTGGCACAGGAGCCTGCCTTCCTTCTGATTTCCCACAGAGAACTGGTAGAACTAAAAGGAGAAAGATTTGTAAATGTTTTCCTTTACTTTAGACACTTGATTCACTTGCATTCCCCAAGCTTATTATGATGCTCAGTTTCTTCAGTGATATTTCCAGACAGGTACAACACATTATAGATTATACGCACCTATGTGCACATGTATGCATCCATCAAGTTACATTAATTTTGAAAATATTTAACAAAAATTATTCTTTTCCTAACATCTTATCCTCCCTTTCGAAGTATTTTAGAGCAGAATTCATGATAATTCTTCTTTTTCATCCTCCTGCAGCACCTAAAACAGGACTGTTGAATGAATTAATAAAATATTTGAATAAAACCAGCTTCACAAATGAAAGCAAAAGGGTAGCTCAGGTGGGTCACAAATACAGTATGAGTTTTAGGCAATAAGTGAGTATAGGCTTATAATTACTAGTTATAACTAAAAAAATTTAGAAGCAAAGATGCTATTAAAATATAATCAGAAGTGAATTCTGAATAATCTAAGTGTGTTGTTTTAGACTAGCGTGTGTGACAACCATTACAAACCATTCTCACACTGCACATTTACACCCTGTGGAAGAAAAACAGAGGAAGAATCAATACAATCATGTCACTCACGCCAAGAATAACTCAAAAGGATAAGATGGGTTTCCATCAACCAAAAAGCAGAGAAAGAATAACTATCAAAACAAGACCAACAACTTATCATAGGGCCTGTCTTTCCTTGGCCTCAAAAAAAAGCAACTCTCTTAGTGGAATGATTCTCCTACAGGATTTTTATGAGGTGAAGATACACAGTATCCAGACTACCACTTTCCAAGGGACTGGACCTTATACAGATCACATGAGGGCAAGCTGGGCACTGCACAAAGGGCCACACTGTAACCACTCCACAGCTGGGGAAATAAGAAACTCAGTCTGCTTCCCATCCTCGTCAGTCCCATGCTTAGAGCTCAATGCAGTATGTGAAGAAGACAATCTTTTCTCAAGTATGGAGCACCCTGTACGTGGAGTACAACTTCTTAAAGACATACATTGATCACGGAGCATAGTAACTCAGCGCAAGGTAACACGACTAAAATTCCCAGAGGGGATCTAAGAAAATGCAGACTACCACAGAGGGCATCTCTAGACCTCAGAAGGTTGAGCCAAAAGACATGACACGCAATCTGGGCTCCCAGGGACTGCCAGGCACTCGCATATAATAATGTGACCGTCGGTAGCCTTGACCCACATAAGGGGAGGAGGTGTGAAGGAGAAAGGGATGGCTGCAGAGAATCAGCCTTTGTCAGTGCTCATCCAACACCAGCCAGGAAAGACATGTGCACTGCCGTCACGAGGGAAGGGCTCTCCTCTGGGGGCAAGGATATCTTATTAGACCTGCCTGCCTAAGTGCCTCTCACTTTTGCTTTAAAGTTATACTCCCAATCTTCTGAACACTAATTTAATTTCCAAGACACGTTGATGTGGGCAAAGAAGGTGTCCTTAATAGAGAAATGGGCTTTCCAAATATTAAAAAGGAATGCCCCCATGTGATGATTCAATAAGTTGGCATTTCCTTGTGATTTCAGTAACTGCCAGTATCATCAAGGTTTATCATTTCCACATACATAAAAAACAACCTGCTTCTGGACCTGAGAGGGTGAGGATCACATGGGAAACAACTGCCACACACTAGTAAACGTGCCAAAAAGGCATGACTTCTGTTCATCAAGGCTTAATACGGGATCTAATAAATAGCAGGCACTAAAACTACATTTAATAAATAAAGATAATTTTTTCTAAGATACACAGCACTTTTAAATTGTAAAATTATACAATAGTCAAAATATTTATATCCAATGAGTTTGATATTTATACACAATTTTTCAACTATAATAAATTATAAAGTCAATGATACAAACCTTGATGATTCTTCATATGATTAAAAAAATAATACATGCCCTTTAAATAAAAAGCATATGCCCTTAACAGTATTAAAGAAGCAGTATTTAAAAGGCCTTTGCCAGGGCAAGAAATGGTCACTAAAGGTCTACATCACACCAACCACCACCTCCCTCCAGACATTTTCCATTGCTTTTCTAATTTGTGTTAGCACAGATTTTCTTCCCCAACAAATGATTTTATTTGCTTATTTGAAGGGAGACAGTAGGATATACAAGAAAGAACAGAGTCCCTACAGTCAGACAAAGCTGATTTGGGATCCTAGTGGCAGGAATGACTCACTACCAGACTAGGGCAAGTCATCTGATCACTCTGGCCCTCAGCTTCCTTATATGTAAAATGATACTCTCCTATCTAATTTGTAAGAATACCGTGAGGACTAAGTGAGGCATCATACAAGAAACGCCTATATAATATTTCCTAAAACTTGAGATCTCTTCTCTTCTCTTCACTCTCCTTCCCCACTGAGAACATAAACCACCTTTTCTATATACCTTGTAATTCTCCCAACACTCAACACAGTAATGATGAGTAAACTGAAGCACGAAGAATTTGGCAACTATGAAAGAATAAGGAAGAATACCAGGAATGTTACATGAGAAGCTATCAATTCCTGTAAGCCAGGCATATGAAATAGTCATTTTTTCTGCAGTTGTGAAGGCAAAACATGTATCCAAGGACCAACTGCACAAACAATGAAAAAGGATCATCCAGAAAGTGCACTGTGTCAATCACAAGTGGAATCCTTAAGGCTATAGCAAGAAACAGTTTCATTATTGAGGATCTAGAACACTTACCCAACCAGTAAAGGGGCTCTTACTTGGATGCCCAGTAGAGCCAGAAAGAGCAGAAGCAGCAGTGGCAATGGCTTACCTTACATCTTCCCCCATCAGTCTCCTCCCCTTTCATTTTCCTCTCCCCCTAGACCATTTTTTGAGGAAACGTTTACTACTCTAACTCTAGTCTTTTTGTCATATTACCCACCCTTACCTGTTTTTCATACAAAAATATAGGCCCAATGTTTAAAATAACATTTTTAAAATTGTCCACCTGAAATAAATTGTGCTGACTTGGACAAGTTACAGAAATAGATACTAACCTGTATGCCAGTATGTGTGCAAGCTAATTTTGTGAATTCAATACATCTGCCATCATTCACATCCCAGAGGCACATCTCTCTATAAAACAGAATAACAGCTAACTTCAAATCTGAGTTTTAAAAGCACTGTTCAACTTTGTCACAGTGGTTTAAAATTAACCTTCCAGTACAAGTGATATATTTCAGAAAAAGGAACATATAGTCATTATTGCTGTTCACCCACCATCCTAAACTCCCCTCCAATCTAACCACCCCCACCTCAGTCCATATTCTTTCTGGGCACGTTGTAGGGTTGCACTTCCTGGCTCCCCCTTTAGCTGGTGGAGTCTTGAGAGTAGTTCCAGCTATGAGACTTGCCAGAACTCTCCTCTTCCCCAACCTCCACTCCAGGCAGCGGCTGCTCCCTCACCCTCAGTCTCAGAGTAAGGATAATGAGGAAGCAGAGAATAGCCCCAAGTGATATATGAAGGGCAAGTGACAAACACAAGAAATAAACTTTTAATTTAAACCACTGACATTTCCCACTGGTTATCAACATAGCTAGAAAATTTAGCACTGCAAAAAAACAAAACTTAAAGTCAACTGAATTTCATATCTTTGCAAATTAAATACAATATTCCAGTTCTGATTCTGTATTTATTGCAGAAGTTTTATTGAGTGCATACCAAAAAAAAAGCTTTATCTCAAATTAAAGATACAACATTCAAAATCAGAAATGTCAATATGCCTTGCCTTTTAAAAAGATAAGATTTATTTAACAGAAGACAACAGTCTTAAAATGCAATGATCTTGATATTACTGGGATTTTCTTTAGGATAACTTTTCCTGTATCTTATATGGTATAAATTTTTCAAAGGACACTGACTTGATCTACTTGGAATATGCATTCTAATATGAATTATCAGGTAACTGACCAAAAGGTACTATATTTTTACCTGATGCTGCCTCCAGTTATAGAAGGTTCTTTTCAAATTCATAAATTATGGGAAGCAGAAGGAACAACTTTTTAAATAATCCTCTTCCAGGTTCCCAACTATCTTTAATAACATATTATGTAAATATACAATTTTCTAAACAACATAAAAGCTTTTTTTTTAATTCCCCACACTCTGGACAACTGCTGTCCAACGACCTACATCTCCAAAAGCAAGTTATTATTGCAAGACTTAGGAAGTTAGTGTATTAACATACATCAATGTAACTGTATGAACTTTTAAATGGCTTCATCTTCCAAATTTATGCTAGCCTAGCATCACTGAGGTTTTTTAAAACCTTCAAAGTTGTCTGCCAACTCAGTAAAAATGCCATGGAGATTAATGACCGTGCTTTAACTTTAATGGTACTCTGAATTTCTCAAAAGCAAGGCAAAGACATAATCATAAATTACAATAAAGGTATTATAAAAATCATTAATAAAGATAAAATTCATTTTTAAAACATATTTCAAATCTCTTTAAGTTGAGACAACTGAGGCATTTATTTAAAAGATATTCCAAAAGAAAAGAAAAAAATTCCCTACTTACTGTGGCACTGGGACTATTTGCAATATAGACTCATAAGGAGAAAAGTGAATAAGAAAACACTTACCCACTCTCAGATGCACTCACAATATACTGTTTGTCACTAGAAGCACAAGCTTTAGACAAGCAGGTGATTGAAGCTGTGTGACCAAACAACAGTGCTCGAGGATTCACCTAGAAATACACAAATACGTTGATATAAGTACCTAATTTTTAAAAAGTAATCATTTTTAGGAATCCTGTTAAATATTCAATATAAATATACAGATACAGATTTGAGAAGAATTGCTCAGAACACCAAAAACTAAGGGCAGCAAAACAGTGATCCCCCACCAATGTAATGCCAACAATCACCCCACCAAGTTCTCAGGCCAAAAGTGAAAAAAAAAAGAGGTGACATTACTTGCCCAATTTCATACAGAGTGATGGAACCAGAACGCAAACCAGGGCAGTGTCAAGCACTTAGATACAGTACATTGAGAAATCAGGTTAAGGACATAAATTAGTATAAAAAGTAAAATAGTTCAACCTTACTTATTTTTAAAATAATACTTTCCATGATATGAAAGCATGTTTATCTCTAGACTGACATCCCCAAACGTAAAAACTACAGGACAAGCACCCTACTGAATGCTGAGACCAATGCTAATTATCAGGAACTAAGAGTGACCTCCACAGACTAATGATTTAGTGACATAGTGCCTGATAGAAAGGATGACTTAATACCTACTCTTCCAAAATAGTCTGGCAGTCAGCCTCCAAATTCATCTCCCTTGTACCAAGTGCCAGGCTATCACTTCAGGTTACTTCAGGGCCTTAGGTTATGTCAGGATGCATTTCTTAATTAAATATTTAATGCAACCAAATATGATTCATAAGATGTACAAGATATAAAAAATATGTAACCATATACTGAATACCCAGTTTAAAAAAAATAGAATTTGATCAATACTTTTAAAGCCCTTTTGTACCTCTCACAATATCCATTTTGGAAACAATTTATCCTAATTCATTAGAAAAGCTTTTTTTAACATTTTTTTATTGAGTTATAGTCATTTTACAATGTTGTCTCAATTTCCAGTGTAGAACACAAGTTTTCAGTTACACATGAACATACGTATATTCATTGTTGCATTCTTTTTCGCTGTGAGCTACCACAAGATCTTGTATATATTTCCCTGTGCTATACAGAAAAGCTAAATTGTTCCAAATTAAATATGCCATGAGAAGAGTACTGAGATTTTTCTATAGTTCTGGTATGTGACTACTGAAGCAATTTTCCAAATCAAAATCATCTTAGCCATCTTTTGCATGGTTATAATCAAAAGAAAAATACAACCACTCTTTGTGGTTAGAATAGGCCTAGAATTTTCTCATAAATTCAAATTTTCTCATACATCCAATCCCATTTCTATGCAGAGATTCCTCCACTGGAAAATATGTTCTTGGTCAATTCTCTAACATCCCCCAGGAAAATCAAATTCCCCAATTGTAGGTTTTATTTTCAATGTACATGGCTTTGCTAGAAAATTCCATTTTTAGCCATAATAGAGTAACTAGAACTGGACGGTACTCCCACCAAAATCTAAAATAATGAACAAAAATCATAGAATGAAGTATAAAGCCAAATAATCATTGCAATAAAGGCAAAAAAAGCATCTGACAAAATTCAGTATCCTTTCATGATGAACAACTCTCAACAAACTGGGTGCAGAAGGAGCACACCCCAGCATAATAAAGACCGCATAGGACAAGCCCACCACGATAACATGCTCAACAGTAAGAAGCTAAAAGCCTTTTCCCTAAATGTTCTAAATCTGACTGTGATGATGGCTGTGCAACTGTGAACAGAGTAAAAATCATTACACTGTATACTTTAAATGAGTTAATTGTATGACATCTAAATTTTATCTCAATAAGACTGTTCCCCTCCAAAAAAACTACTTAACAAATCAACTTTCTAGCCCCTATATTCCACACCAGCTACCACCCTTTCTCTGTTCCCCCTTACGGGAAAACTCTTGGGGAGAAGGGAGGTTAAAATATGGGAAAACACAGTGTGTCCACAGAGAGGGCCCAGGAGCAGAGCAAAGGGAGCACTCGCAGCAAAGAAGAATGGCAGTTAAATACAAGATGACTTTTAAAATAAATACAACAAAATGTACATCTTACAAAAAGTTTTGCTCTCTTCAAGACAGTCACCTTAGAAGGTATAAACGTTCAAAACTGTTTTTTAATATCTTTTTGGAAACCTCCTTTAATATGGATAGAAATCTTTTGAAAAACCTCAGATGTAACCTACTATGCCACTTATGGTAGATATTACAATTCAAAATAGCCAAAAGCCAGCAGAAGTCAATTCTGATGAATAATGTAAATAATCAATCTGCAATTACCAATTTTAGTCAAAATGCATCCCACAGAAAATATACTGTAAGGCCAAGTCTTATTCTGGATCTGTGCTGTTTTGTATTAAGTAGTTTCTTGTACATGAAAAGTGCAATCAGCATTTCAAATACTCACTTCCAAGTCTACTGAAAGATCCCAGAGACATATTTGTCCATCATGGCATCCAGTCACGATCGTGGCCCCATCATCTGTCAAAAGCACTGCTGAGATGCAGTGTGTTGGTGCTTTGCGACCCCAAAGAACAATGGGTAGAACAAGGCTGTTTCCGGCCATTTGTGCTTTCAAACCTGGAAATGTTATAAGAATGATGTCAAATATTACAATATTTCCTTCTAAAACATATCATACATTTTCATTATGAAGCCAACTTGAAATTCCCAAGTGCCAAAAATTCCTTTAAACGTTGTATATAAATAAAAGACACATATATAAAAAAATATAAAATCTAATTAAAATCTCACTCCTCACAACAAATCACGCAGTAAGTACTACTCACTCCTCTTTCACACATAAAGACAGTGAGTCATAAAGAGTCACAAAGTGAAAAGCAAAAAGCCCAACTCAGAACCCAGGCGGCCTGACTTAGAACCTGCGGTCTTACTCACTCTGCTTTGCTACCAGTGGCAAATGATCTCCAAATCTTGTTAAGACCCAAATGCAGCAATAAATAACAATGTCCAAGAAAAACTGAGTGTTGTTTCACAGTGTCCTCATCATTAAAAAGAGTATTGTTCACTGAAAAACTCATTCGCCATATTTCCCACACAGCCATCGTATCTCAAAGTCACAAAGTGTATTTTACGGTAAACTCTGAAACTTGAGGGGAAAAGAATTTCACTTTAAACTCTTTTCTGTGTAACAAAAATTTAGTTCTGACTAAAGTATTTAAATGTGAGATGAATAATCAATGAAGCAGTGTATACTAGACTACACCTTCTGTAGCACAAATATAAGGAATTATTCTTTCACTTGACAAAATTAAGATCTAGCTGGTGAAACATACAGATTTAAGTGTTATACACTGCATGGTCAAAGACTTAAGTGCTAGTTCAGAGAAGTCTGAGAGAAATGGAGACTGGAAATAATCAAAGAGGGCTCCACAGAAGACAGAAGACTGCCAGACCTCACCAGACACCAGGGGTCACCTATCGGCTTGATTTTTAAGTCACAACAAAAAATATGTGTGTAACTCCAGACTCTTTAGAATGCTAAGATTGTCTTAAGAAACTTTCAGAAACACTGAAAGGAATAGCCACTTTCTATGAAAGAAAATAGTTTGATAGCCATGTCTTACTGCTTAGCTACTTTTAGCAAAGGTCTCTTCTTTAATCCACTACTTACACTCTTTAAACAAGTAAATGAAAACTAAAAGTGAAACCCCTTTTTAAAAAACGGTAACTAGAAATGAGGCAAGTAAAAAATTATGAATGACATTAGCATGTTTACTAAAGATAATCTATACATATTACATCTTTTATTACTTGTTAGAATTCATGGATTTCATCAATTTGTTCCCCCTAAACTTCATCTTTTTGCTACAGCAAATAAATGGTATGTATTTTTAAGGTAAAAACTCCAAAGTCACTTCCTATTTATAAAACTCTTTGTGTATCATCTTTACCATTTCATAGACTACTAGGACACCAGCAATGACTTCCATATTCTTATTTAATATCAGAAAATGAAAACAAACACTGAGCCAATTTGAGCAAATTTGGTACAGTGTGTTACTGGCTGAATAACATATCCAACAGTGACTTTCTCTCAAAGAGAATCTGGAAGGAGTTCATTTTTCCATGGTGACAACATTCAGTTTTAATTATATCACCAAAAAAGATTTCTCTCAATTAAATAAGCTCACAGCATTGAACACACTATGGTGAGATCTGGAAAAAACATCATTCTCTAGACATCTGAGGACTCACATTCAATGCATATGCCTAGCTTAAAGGAATGCAAATATACAGATTCAGGACTAAGGACTATGTGCGCCACAGGGACATGTGTCTGCTCTGATTCAACAGGAGAGAACATTCTGGTATTCAAGGGGCAAGGAATTCAAGGACACCTGGAAGAATAATGCATTTCATAGCCCTTAAAACAAGTGAAAATAATCGCCCAAAATATGATAAAGGTATGGCTTACATCATTAGAAGAAGATAACACAAGAAAACGCATCTATCTCTAACTCAGCTTCCTCAGAAACTAAAATAAATCCTCACATTCTCACAGAAATCAAGAACTGGCAGTCAACCAGAATCTGATTAAAACAAAAAATGGGCAAAATACCAAGGAACTAACCATTTGGTTAGGTAGGACACGGGAATCAAAGTTTGAATTTCTTTAAACTAAATAACAGATAAGCCCAGACACACTCAACTGGCACACAAGGGAGTTTTTAAAGAGGAACGAAAGGCAATGTAAATCCAGAGCGTGACGTTTTCAACCATCATCATTCAACTACTCTGATTATTAGCTCATCATCCATTCTTTGTTTGCAACATTATCACCCATTGTATGAAGGAAACTGATATGTTCCAAAAAAGCTTTATATTAAATGGAAACAAAACAAGTCCTAGAACAGGATTCATTCGGATTTTTAAAAATCATACCTTTTTTTCGAAAAGGGCCAAAGCAAAAGTGATTTAACAAATGATTAATCTGATATGGTATGAATTTTAATAGAACCTCTGAAGAAATTCTTACTAACTCTCCAAAATTCTGTGTACAATATATTCATGTTTTGCAACTAATACAATTAAGAGGAAATGTCAGCTTTTAAATTTTAGAGTTATAAATAAATATACTGTAAAACTAGACGCTTCTAAAAACAAAAGAACACTGGGAACATTCAATTTTTATCCATGTTTGTATCAAATCTGGCTTAAAATTACATTTAGACATTGGCCATTAAACAAAAAAATTTAAATGAAAAAGCTTTAGAGTCAAGTAACAGAAGTTCTAGATTCTGTTCCTCACTTTGCCATTAATCATGCAGTCTTTTATCATATCCTCTCATTTCTGAGGCTTAGTTTTCTCATCAAGAGGTATTTATACAATTAATTTGGAATCACTTTTTTTAACATTTTTTATTGATTTATAATCATTTTACAATGTTGTGTCAAATTCCAGTGTAGAGCACAATTTTTCAGTTATACATGAACATATATATATTCATTGTCACATTTTTTTCTCTGTGAGCTACCATAAGATCTCGTGTCTATTTGCCTGTGCCATACAGTATAATCTTGGAATCACTTTTAAGTCAAAGAAATCAAATCATAAAGAACAGGGGTCTGGGAGATAAAAATTAAGTCATCCCTCTTGGTTACCTTAATTTCTATTTCACTTAATTTTCTGTTTCACTTTTCACCTACTTCTCAGTTCTATACAGAAATAAAACTGTACTTCGGTCAACAGCAACTACAACAAAAAATAACAATGGAAAGAACATTGGACTTACAATCAGAAGAACTATATTCAAATTCTGGCTCTTCTATGTAATCTTGAAAAAGTTATCCCTCTGGGTCTCAGCTTCCCCATCTGCAAAAGATGAACAATAATACCCTCCTTTCAGAAAGCTATCATAGAGATTAAGAGAAATCATATATTTAATGCAAGTAAAATACCTAGCATATGACAATTGCTCAATAAATATTAATTTTTTTAAAAAAAACACAGATTTTGCTACTTCTTCACATTCTGCTTCCATATCTACTGGTTTCTTCCAGCACTCACTTAAGATTTAATAAAACAGGATTTTTCAACATGTTAGTATCTTTCACTGACTTTCTGACACAATATAAAATTATTACTGTACGTGCTTGTCTAACGCAATTCTATTATCTGCAAATATAACAATTTAATTCCGCATGACTTTATTAGAAATAACACTACAAACTCCAATTCCAATACTAAAACAGCTTTCAAACTAAATTCTGATCTCAGAATAACAATAATTAGTATCCATTTTTGGGGCAGCATTTCCCAAGTTTCCATTCTGTGCCTGTACTATGGTATTACAACAGCAGACGAACAATTATCACAGAGTGTGATAAGGGAGAAATCTCAAGCCCTACGGAGACACAAAAGATGGATATCCTAACCTATAGTCCAGTGGGTCCAGGAAGGACTCTTGGGAGAAATCGTAAGTGAGAATAAGTAGTAATTACCCAAGGAAGAGGCTTAAGAAATTACATATTCTAAGTCCCAGAGGTAACAGATCTCAATTCTTTCTGGACAGCAAAAATAGTAAGGCTGGCATTCAGAGCACAAAGAACCAACAGGTCAACAGGCACCAACTCATAAAGAACTTGGTAAACCATCTAAAGGAATTTGGAGTTTAACCTGCCAGCAATGGAAAACAGGTCAATGTTTTAAATTTGAATTTGCTTTTCGGAAAGATCACGCTAGCTGCAATATAATAGAGAGGGATAAAACTGGGTTTGAAGACCAAGAGGACACTGCTGCACTGCTGGTAAGAGACGATGAACTCTCATTACTATTTCTGGGCGTCTCTGTTTAATGGCTGTCTCCCCTACTACTCTTCAAGCTCCCTAGAACAAGAACCACATCTATGTATCCATTACCATATGACGCGGAGCATAGTGTCTGTCAGATAGAATATCTTTAATAAATATATGATGAAAGGTAACAGTGGTGAGAATGGTAATAATAAGATAAATATGAGAGCTATTTTAGACATACAATAGATAGGACTTGGTGTTCAACACCCCAAGCTGATAAAAATGCAACAAAGATCTTGATACAGGTTTTACACAAAGGTACTCTGAGAACAAAAGCAAGGAAAAAGCAATTTGCAATACTAAAAGCCCTCTATATAAAGGACAGGGACTACTATTACAATACTGATGCCCAGTGAGGTCATCAACAATTTTGGATTCTAATTGTGAGATAAATCATTCTCCGCTTAACCAGAATTAACAAATTTAGATTTTGAAAAGGGAGAAGATTCACACTGGTCTTAAGCAGGACTGGATTTTAAAGAAACTTTAATGGTCCCATAAGTAGATATCTAAACAGAGAAACAGTATACTAAAACTATTTGAGATAGTATGAAGTTTGTTTCAACTGAGAAAAAACTGCAGACAGGGGAACCAAATGTGACGCTACTGCAGTAAATCTGGGTGCGCAGTGACAAGGAGTTTAGCTAAAATGATGAGAGTTTTGAAAAGAAAAAGAAAATATAAGGCATTATAGAAGAACAGTAAATCATGGCAATTAATGAAATGTGTAAGGCTGAAGGCAAGAAAAAGACACAAGTGACTATTACTTTCCAAGCAGAGTGATAAGGAAAGAGAAGAAGCAAGCATGGGGGGAGGGAGAAGGAAAATGAGAACATAAATGAAGTAAAACAGGAACAGAGTATAATCTGGTCTCAGAGACGTTATTACTTGGAAAATACGTTCACAAAATGGCACCAGAAAACTCAACAAAAACTGTTCCATGTGAACGGCCAATCACCCTTTGCCTGTATCAGTGAACCAACTCATCACAAAAGTTGATGAAATACGGGTTTACCTCCTGCTGTTTCACTTTTTGTATTTAAGCAGTTGTAAAACAAAGGCTTTTGTAATTGACAAAAAGAAAAATAATTTGGCTTCCTAACCTAGAAATAGAGAGTAGAGTTTCTAAACCAAGTATACTATCTTATAGAGATTTGTTTTGATGAATATTTAGGTCTATTGGCAACTTTCTCAAGATCGCACCAAGAACTGATCTCAGATCTCAGGGGCATACACAGACCTCCGGATTCCTCATGAAATAAGTGCCCTTCACTATTCTATATCATCTTCATTTACCATAAAATTCCATTTACCAGAAAACTTCATTCCCAGTCAATCTGGTTAATTAAGACTTTACTAAAACACATTACTCAAAGGTAAATAGATCTGTAGTATTTACAGATAAAATCATCTGATGTCTGGGCTCTGGCACTTGAGGGACAATAGAAATGGGTAGGGGGTAAGAGGTATCGGAAGGGATAAGATGAAACAGGCGCATAAGTGTGATGGATGGTATGCGCCCACATTCATCTCAGGAATAAAGGACTTCAAATCCCAGCTGCTGAGAGCACTGGGCTGTCAGCCCCCACTAAGGACTACTCCAGCCAAAGGGAGATACCTTGCCCCCTTCCAGTGGAACAGCCCACATCCAATGACTACTCAATTTGAGAATATACAGTCAAGGCCAGGCCCCTTCATATCAATTCAGGATGGTTCTGAAGGGTCATTCCATCTTCGGAGCCGCCCCCAGGGTCAGCTGAGATTCCAATGATACTCATCACAGCTCAACTTCTCCCTCTGCCAACCCTGCTTCCTTTCCCAGGCGTTGGTACTAAGAGCTCTCCCTGATAAACCTGAGTGCTAATCTCCATCTCAGAGTCTGCTCACCAGGGAACCCAAACTGTCAAAGTAAGTGTTAAAGCTCTCTTTTTTACAAGTACAACAGTGTTCATTACATTATTCTTACTATTTTTATATGTCTGAAAATTTCCCCAATTGTTAAAGGTACATGCAAAGAACTTTAAT
Source organism: Camelus bactrianus (assembly GCF_048773025.1). Lineage (NCBI taxonomy): Eukaryota > Metazoa > Chordata > Mammalia > Artiodactyla > Camelidae > Camelus > Camelus bactrianus. The sequence continues at coordinate 16,141,009 of NC_133568.1, read as the reverse complement.
GTCCAGGAATCAGAGATTAAATAAATTACTACAGTCTTAACAATAAAACACTGCAGCATGAGATATGAAATAATCTCTAGAACCAAGGGAAAAGGTAGAGTACAGTGTGCAAAATACACGCCCATTTTAGGTTTTAAAAGAGAGATATATATTTATCAACACACATCTATACATACACACACACACACACAAACACAATGTTTAGAATAATTCTGTAATGATACCAAATTTAAAAAAAAAAAAACAGTAATGATGACAACCTCTGAAAAGGGAGAGTAAGAGAAGTAAGAGACTGGATTGAGTGGGAATCCTAATTCTCAAGATAAATCCTTTGGTCTTGAGAGGTTTTATTTCCCCTGCCTTTGGGTATTTTGCTATATTCCAAAAGATAGCTTAATAAAGAAATTAAGTAAATGGCCCTGATTCACCAGGTTCTTTTATCTTAAAGATGCACCTATGCACACACATAGAGTTTTCAAAAAGCATTTAATGAGTATTTCTCTTTAGCCTATAACTTATTCCAACACTAGCTCCCCTCTGCTGTGAGCGCCCTGTCCCAAAGCCCGGCACTCACTACTCCTGCTACTGTGTTTTCACTACGTACCACTGCAGAACACTCATCATTTTGTGTGCAGTTGTTTGTTTATAAATCCATCCATTTCACAAAAATCTGTGTCCCTCAAGGGTAACACCAGATCATCTACGGAAGACCATCATCTTTGTAATTTAATTATCAAGCAAACTGTATTCCACTGGGATTTGTGATGGTTTATCAGCACCTAGAATAGTTACAGGCTTTTACCAGTGACCAATTGTGTATTCATTGAATGAATAAACAAAGAATAACAGTAACTACCGTTTAAGCTCTCACTGTGTTCCAAGCAAGATATTTCCAAAGAAGAAATACCTCCTCTTTTCTGTTAAATCTAATTCCTCCTGGACGCTCTGAAGGATCTTACTCCCTTAACTACTCTCTCACTGACTGCCACTTTATCTTTCTATTGAATTAGCCTTTGCCCCTTCCAACATGTTTACATCTCGTTTTTGTCCAAAACTCCTTCACTTGTTACTGGCCCCTGCTTGTAAATCTAGTAATCTCTCTCTCACCCTCTCTCAGTCTCTCTCTCTCTCCCATTCTAATTACAATCAACATTTTGAAATCTGTGGTCTTTAATGCGAAGTTTCTATTTTCTCACTACGAAAGGCTTCATGTAATCTAGGTTCTATTTTCAAAAGACCTAAAGATCTCCCTCTACATGAAGAGGTCGACAATTTCTCTAACATGCTACTCCAGGGAAGAACTCTCTAGTACTGCAGAGAGAAGTAATGCCTTGGGAGAGACGTGAGGATGCTTTGACATTAATGGACAGTTGATACCTACTCTTTCTAACCATGTTATTCAGTCCTTACATTATATTCAGTCTTGCACAGCTACCAGTTTGACATGGCTGATCATTTCCTAATCCTCAACCCCCTCTTTCAGCGTACTCTTCCAATTATGTTCTGCCCAGAAGTGTGAAGGCCTAGGGAGCCCTAAGAAAAATTCAAAGAACAAGGGAGGATCTTTAACTAGATTTGGAGTATTTTTTTAATTTGATTGTTCTTTTAATAAAAAGCTTAAGATGAAATTTACTTTTCTCCTTATGATTCTCCCCAACTTTTTATTACAAAAATTTTAAACATACAAAAAGCTCAAAAATAATATAAAGATCACTCAATATCAATAAATATCGTGTCAAACTTCTCTTGTCAATACATGCATAGGTATATATACATACATACACATATAGAGACTTTTTTGCTGAGCCATTTGAAAATAACCTACACATAGGACAATTCCTCCCTTAATACTTTAAAATACGGAGATTATAATTAAAAGCATCCTCCTTCACAAACACAATACCATTATCACAATCACCATTATTAATACCATAATAATTCTCTAACAGCATCTACAATCCAATCCAAATTCAAATTACTTTGTCTAAAAAATGTTCCACGTTTTTGATTTATCTGATCTTATTTATGTCATTATCTTGTTCACCTCTCTTCTGCTTTTCCTATAAACTGGAAGTTGGATCTAAAGACATCCTCAGGTCCAAATGAAACATTTTTGGCAGGTGTGCTTCACAAGCGATTCTGCATGCGTCACACTGCATCACGGCAGGAGGCACGTAACATCACGTTGTCCTGCTATCAGTGATGCCACCTAGGACCATCTGATTAAAGCAGTGACTACCAAAAATTTCACTGAAAATATTTTTCCCGTTTAAAACTCTTTAAAACCTACGGAGTGACACTCTGATAAGATCATCCTGTCCTGTAAGATCTCACAGGATACTGGTATTCCCACGTGACTTCTAAAAGCTATAAAAGTCAAGATTATATATGAAAAAATCTAGAATCAGATCAATGTTCATTTCTCTACATTGCTTTTCTAACACTCAAAGGCGAAAGCAAGATGGATTTCTATCCCAGGAACACAGGCATTTTCACAGCAGAGTCAATACCATCTCCATCTGTTTGCTTCCTGTGCCCCAGGCAGGCCCTCTGAGGCTTACAGGCAAAAACAAACTCAAATTCTTTCTCATGGGAATGGGCACAAATGAACAAGAGCAGGCAGGCCTATATCACCCATTTACCAATGGGGAATATGAAAAGCTGGGACTAGAGACCAAATAACTCAATGTATTTGCCATAGTTGCAATGAAAGAAGAAAGACGTCTTTAAAGGTTTATTCAAATTCTCAGAACATTCCTACATCATTTGTTGAAAATTTTGCTCAAGTCAAAAATCACAGTATAATGTGATGAGGGAGGTGGTCCTTAAGATTACAAACGTTCTTTGTGATTACGCTTTTGCTGTCAACTTAGTGAAGACTTGGAAAATGAATCAGATAGTGAAGGCTTTATTAGAACGCAACGAGAGAGCCAGGCCCTAAAAGCGCACTGAAGAAATTAACGAGCTGCTTCCTCAAAACAAAGGGTTCCTGGAATTAAAGAGTTGTGAGGGACACAATCTTCTGAACACTAAGCTTGTCGCTAAGTTGACCAGATTATATTTTCTTAATTGAGTGGCAAGAAATCCACTCCCAAAGAACTGGACACTTCAGGACTGCTTTGTTAAAGGAAGTTCCAGGGTTCTGTTTCAAAAGGACATGTGGAATGAGCAGATGGCAGCAGAAGACTACACTTATTTCTTATTGCTGAAACAGCCCTGAGCACATGAGAGTCGGGTTTTGAAGAACTGTAGAGCTATCTGGCCAAAAATAAATCACAATTTTAAAAATGATTCATAGATTTTGAGGCATATGAATCACACTGTAAATTTCTGCAGCTGCCATTAAGATGTCTGAACTCTTCTACTTACGTGCTCTATCCATCACCAACCTGCCTCAGCTTCAAGAGTTACTGATTAAGCTAAAAGCAAACTCTGCCCACCAAGTCCCTACATTTTAGGGGAAACAGATCCCATCTGGTAGAATCCACTTCAGCTTTATCCCCCCACCCACCTTTAATCTCACCTCCATCTCCAGTCATTCCTCCTGCTTTCCCCCACAATGCCATCAAAACTCTAAAATAAGTACTGAAGACTCTCATTGTTCATAAATTAAAGCACCCAGAAGAAGAAACAAACACGCCTTCCTGGACTAGAAGATGAATTGTCACAATATTCTGGGGGTCAGTAAGGCGTGCCAAGTAAGCGTGAAGATTTGAGAGTCACACTGACTAGGGAAGACTCCAGCTCCCCTACTTACTAGCTATAATCCTTGAAGAAATATGAAGGAAATATTCCAAATCAGAATGTCCTCATTTGTAACATTACCCTCCTCCTTATACGGAGACTATAGAAAAGTGTTCCACCTGTCACAGAAATGCTCTTGTCAAGGTCACCAAACCTCCCCATTGCTAAACCCAATGTCAAGTCATAATCCCCATCTTTCTTGACCAACCAGCAGCATTTGACATCATCCACACTTCGTCTCCCTTAAAACACTTCTTCACTTGGCCTCCAGCTCGTCACACCTTCCTGCTACCTTTAGTCTCCATGACTTTGGTTTCCATTTTTCTTCATTTTTGACCTTTAATGTTGGCATGCCCAGAGCTTAGTCTTTGGACTTCATCTCCTCTCTGGCAGCACTCCCTGCCTCCCTCAATGATCTTACCAAGCCTCACAGCTTTAAATACCAGCTATACATTGACAATTCTCCAGCTTTTAGCTTGGGGCTCTCTTCTGACACCACACTCACATACGTGGCTTCCTACTCAACATTTCCATCTGGATTGCCAATAAGTTTCTCAAACCTGACATGTTCAGAAGTGAGTCTCCAGTCTTCTTCCCAAAACCTGCCTTCCCATGGTCTTCCCCAGCTCAGTCAACGGCAACTCCGTCTTAATATTGCCCTCATCCACTTCCTATCTCTGCTAAAATGTCATCTTCTCAGCGAGGCCTTTCCTGACCATCATAAATTGCAAAATCCACCATTCCAAAAGCATTTTACTATACTTAAGAGCACTTACAATCATTTAATATACCATATGTTCTACTTATTTATTTTTCATCTGTCTTTGCCACTGTAACATAAGCTCCACAAAGGTGATGATTTATGTTTGTTTTGCTCTGTACTGTATTCCCAGTGCCTACAACTTCTGCCATACAGGAGGCACCCAAGTATTTATTGAATAAATGAACAAAGTAATGAATAAAACACATTTGCTTGCCTTAAAAAAAGATGCACCCATCAACAAACTAAAATACATCTTGATTTTACATGCTTCATATTTCAGAATTGTTTATCAATTAATTTTTCTATAATAATGCCAAAAATGAATACAAGTGTCCTTAATCCCTATTAACATACTAATTGTTTCCCCAGCTGCAGGTTGCATCTATATTCCAGCCTCTTTTATTGTATCTGTGATACATGCACAGCGAGACATGTCTTAGAACCTATGCAGCAAATTAGCTAACAAGGTTTACTTTAATCGCTACAACCCTCACTAAGGCTTGTTAATAAATCACAAAACTGTTGTTTAAACTAAGTAAACTGACACTTTATATTAGTGTGAACTTTTAACTCCCACTAATGGTGGTTTTTTCTTGTTTGTGTGTATTTAAAATGTTTAGACAAAAGAAGAGCCCTTAAGGAAGACAGCAAAATAAAAAACCTGAGTGTGAGAACTGAAGGTAACTGGCACATTCTATCGATCTGTTATCACTGACATATATTAACTGCCAACCTTCAGAGAGAAATACGTACGGGCAAAACACTAGTAAAATGTCTTCTGTGAGCTTGAAAGGTCGTAAATTAAAATTGCTAAGGTGAATGGGAGACAGTGGTTTAAAAGTCATGCCTCTCCAGTAGGCTTCTATTCTAAAAGAGCCTACAGAATAACTCTTAGCACTTCAGAAATTTTCTCCACTCTTAACCAGTGCCGTAACGTTTCATTGTTTCATCACTTTATGAACCATCAACCCCCAAACCCTACATTTTCATTAAACATCACCCACATATTTTGGAAAAGATACCTAATTTTATTTAAAATATTTAATATTTTATGACCACAGTGTATATGCTATTTAATTAGAAAAGAAATAAAAATTCCACTTGGACAAGGACTTTCTGAGTGCAGTCATGGTGTAGGACTTCTTCCAACAATATCTCTGGTGCTCTTATCAGCAAAGTAGCTTTAAGTATCAGATACAGATCAAGGCAAATGAGCCATGTGAGGAGTTCAAATTCTAAATTAACATTACAATCACAGTATCTGTGAGTAGGAATGCAAGGTATGCTCTTGTTGACGACAGGACCTCACTAAACCACAAAGAAGCTCTCAGCTGGCTCTGCCCATGGTCACCAGCACGCATGTACGTAAGATTACAAACTCTTTATAAATTCCAACAATGAAATGGACAAAATGGGAACAGAACCTACAAATCTCACTAACCCTATACTCTCATCTTTGACTTTCTCAGTCCCAACAAACAAAACAGTGTCACAGAGAGACGGAGCAGGTAAACCAGGAATAAAGGCACTACCTTGTTTGAGGCCTAACTCTACAAGTACCAAAATTACTTCAAGATTTATACTATGGATTTTGATCTCTGCCTAGTAGAACACACACACACAAACACAGACTATCAATATATATGAAAATCAGTCTTTTTTGCCTTAAAAAACGTTATACCCATCAACAAATCAAAATACATCAAAAAACAGAACAGTGTCACAGAGAGATGTAGCAGGTAAACCAGGAATAAAGGCACCACCTAGTTCCAGGCCTATCTCTATCAACAAGAATCTACTTTAAATTAGCATCTATTCACAATATTCTTTAAAACTACAAAAAAATTTCCTTCTGCTCAGTCATGAATGGAAGACCATTCCATGCTCTTGGATACAATGATCTAATGTTACAAAGATGTCAATTCTTCCTGAAGTAAACCTATAAATTCAATGCATACTTAAATCAAAATTCTAGTTGTGTTGCTTTTAGATACGCTAGCTCTAAAATATACAGAAAAGAATGAAAATCCACAAATAGCTAAGTCAACTTTGAAAATGGAAAAAGAATGGAGAACTTGCCTTACTAGATATTTAACATCACTAGCCACTTGGGAAACACAAATTAAGACCACAATGCACTGCAGTGACAATATCGAGTGCTGGCAAGAACGCAAAGAAATGCAATCTCTCACATATTGCCGGTGGAAATGTAAAATGGTACAGCCACTCTAGAAAACAGTTCCGCAATTTCTTCAAAAATGAAACATATATTTACCATACCACTCAGCAAATCACATTCCTAGACATTTATCCCCCAAAAGTGTGAAAAATTATACATCTACAGAAAAAAACTGTAAAGAGTGTCCATAGCAGCTTAATTGTAATAGCAAAAAAATGGAAACAGCCTCAATGTCCAGGTGAATGTTTAAAGAAACTGGTATATATACCATGGAGTACTTCCCAAATTACACAATCATTTGGATGAATCTCAAAAGTTGTCTCAGCCAACGATTTAAATGAATCTCAGTCTCAAAGTCACATGCTGTATGATCTCATTTATTTAGCACTCTTGTAATGATAAAATTATAGATGGAAAATTGAAAAGTGACCAGAGGTTAGGGATAATAGGGGGAAGGGAGATGGAAATGACTAGAAAGGGGTAGCACAAAGGAGGTCGTTGTGGTGACAGCGTAGTTCTGTATCTTGATTGCAGGGGTAGTTACAAGTGTCTATCCACACAGGTGATAAAATGGCATAGAACTATATCCAGGTATTATGCCAATGTCAAGGTTTTGCCATTATACAAGAGTTGTATAAAATGTAACCATTGAGGGAAATTGGGTAAAGTTGTATAAAATGTAACCATTGAGGAAGACCAGACCTCTCTGTACTACTTTAGAAACTTTAATCTGTAATTATTTCAAAATAAGTTGAAACAAAATAAATGGGAAGACTTATTCATGTAGGAAAAATAGCAATACAAAGCTATCATACTAAAAGTCTGGTATTAGAGCAAGAGCAAAGAAATAATCCAAAGGCACAGACTACAGTCTTCAGAGTTCATATGAGAACTTAGTATAGGTAAGTGTGGTACCACCTATCCATGGGGAAAGGAGAGACTGGCACACTGTATGAAAAATAAACTGGATCTCCACCTTGTGACATGTAAAAAGACACTCTGGCTGAACTAAAGACCTACAAATTTAAATGAAAATTATAAAGTTAGTAGTACATAAACAGACAGTAACTGTGACATAGAATTGGGGAAAGACTACTTGAAACACAAACTGTAGGCAAAAAAAAAATGTTTTTAATTTGATTATATCAAAATTGAAGGCTCCTGTTCAATGAAGGACAGAATAAAAAACATTACAAATGACAGAATAGGGTCAGATATAATATTAAAGGACTAATATGTAGGAAATACAAAGAACTTCTGCAGATCAACAGGAAAAGGAGTGAAACCTCAAAATTAAAATGGGTAAAGGAATGAACAAATTTACAAAAGAGAAAACCCAAAAAAGATAAAATGCACATCAAGAAAGGCTCAAACTCATTAGTAATAGTGACACGTAATTTAAAATGAGATTTCACTTTGTATCCATCATCAGTCTGGAAAAAAGCGGGGCACTAGATGACACTAAGCATTGGTGGGGACACAAGGATATAGAAACTCTCGTGAAATGCCTGCAGGAGTACAGACCACTCGTTCTGGAACACAGTCTGGCAGTCCTTCAATGAAATACATGAATACCTATGATCCAAAAATCACATTTCTGGATATATATCTCAAAAGAAAGCACCACAGAGGTCCAAAGGGTATGTTTACCATAGTATTGTGTAAAGTGAGGAAAATGAAGGTAATACGGGTACCCAAAAATAGGAGAGCAGACATAACTGCACTAGATACAAATTCTGAAATACTGTGCAGCAGTTAGAAGCAATGGGCAGAGACACAAATAGATCTTTAAAGCATAGTAGGGGGGAAAAATTGTAATGAGATCATGCATACTATCATCTCTATAAATTTAGAGTGTGGGCACCCAAAACAACATACATACATTTAATAACAGGATACACATCGCACATATTGGAATGGCTGCCTACGGGCTGAGGGGCAAGGGAATGGAGTGGGAATTGGAAATAAAAGAACATGAATGAAAAAAAAAGGACACACATGTTGAACAATCCAATGATGATTGCTGAACTGAGAAAGATTAACTCCATCCTCTGCATTTGAGATCCAAGACAAACTTTAAGGACTCACCTAACATGCAGCACATGACTAAGGTTAAACGTCATCCTGCCTTCTTATGACAAAGGCACAAAACCAGCTCACTACTTCGAGAGTTTGCAATGCTAAGCCTTGTACGCTGATAAACCACCCCCACTTCCTTTGCTCCAAACCAGAACTTAAATCCAAATAAAAATTAAAGGAAATTATAAGATCTCACTCAGTCCTTGAACCAGTTCGAATTCCTATTTCTTGCCTTTGGTGAACGTCTGGAATTAGGAGCTACCTCAGAGGTTCTAGAACTCACCAAGCTCCATCAAGCTCCATCAAGCTGCATCCTAAGCAGCATAGCTGAGACCTGCAGATCCCACATGGTCTCAGATGAACTGCCTGCATGGCGAAGTGCACGGCCTGGCAACTGGGGCAGAGGCAGCTACAAAAGCGTCTAGAAGCTGCTGTGTGGCTCCCCCCACTTTACTGAATAGACTGCCAGTAACATTTGCCAGTTATAACATAGTTAATATTCTTGTGCTGGAATATGAACCTTGGTCCCAGGATCTGTGCTTTTTCCTGCTTTGCTATACTGCCTAAGATGGCTCTGAACTTGAACTCAAGTGTCAATAAAGTCTGGTATTCCTGCCTTTAAAAAAAAAAAAAAAGCTCACTAGTTCAAAACGTTAAGTTCCCATAGTAATACTTAAACAAGGCAAAGCTTATCTGATTATCAACATGTTTTAAAATTTAGCTACAAGTGGCAACAGGAAAGTATAAGGTGTACACTCCAGTTTTGCTGCGACTAAGGGCTCCGGACCATTTAAAAAATATAGACACTCAAATGAGTTTCTCACCTTAATCTCTCATTGAAAGTTTAAAAGGCATTTACTACTTATTTATACTGCTCTGTTTGCCCAATCTATCATTCTGGATGAAATCAAGGCAATTTTGATTCTTCATAATAATAAAGCTATGTCAACACATTTATTTCACTTTTAAGCCGTTCACCACCTCCATACTGTCACGAATGGTTTATAAAACAAGAAAGTTGTGTGTGCGCATGTGCAACAAAATTTCAAAAAGCCAATTTCTCTCGTGTAACAGGCAATTCTTGACATCTTGTCCACCAAGCCCTAAACTACAAACATCTGAAAGAGCCATAGCTTGCCTTCTTTGGCTCATGGCAAATGCTACTGTGAAAGCAAGCTGTAGCTCTCACTGAACCCTAAAAATCAGCAACATCAACAATTTCAGTGTTGCCTGAGATGCAACTGTAGCTGCCATAGTTTCAAACCAGCAAATTCTGCCCAGGACCTGAGAAACTGACAAGCAAATGAATCAAAATATAAAACGCAATTTTTTAATCCAAGGCAAGGTAGTTCTGACTCCAAACATACAGCTCCAGAACCCTGGGACCCACGAGTAAGAGAGCGGGAGTAGCAGGCATCCTTAGACCAAGTCTTACAGCAAACGGATGAGAACGGGCAAGTGTACTAACAGACGTCTCAGGATCGTTCGCAAGGGCAAACTATAAAGTACCAGGAGGTAAGGAGGGACCAGGTGTACCCCAGAAGCAAGCACAGTATTCCCCGAAAGCATTGTCAAGGACCACCCACCCATCATCACTAAGCACCTCACCCCGCTTAGATTGTCCCTGAGGGCAAGGCGGTCCTATCAAGATCAAAGCCAGTGTCCCCAGGAGAAAATGTCACTCACCAGGCCAAGGAGTCCCAAAGACCCCTGGCAGGACCCACGCTCCAGGCAGAGGCGCCTAGCTGTGGGCCTGAACCTGCAGGTGCGGCACCGAACCAAGCTTCCAGCAGCAGCGCTCTGACAGCTGGCACCGCCCCCAGCTGGAGCGGAGCAGTGACTCATGACCCCCGACCCCTGACCCCCACGTTGCGGACATATCCCTTGCTTGGGTTACCCCTGGGGAAGCTCGAAAGCCCTCTTACCTGTCACAGCTTCATCTTATGCCGCGATATTTTCTGTCTGATAACCTGTGGGCGCCCCGGCAAAGAAGACAAGACGAGGACGTACGTGAGGAAGACGTGAGGGTGGGCAAATCCAGGTGGGAAAACTTTGGACCGCAACCCCAGCCCAGCCTCTGTCTCTCCACCGAGGCTGCAAGAAGCCGTAGCCGTTGCCGTTGCCGTTGCCGCCGCCGCCGCCGCCGCTGCAGAAAATCAGCTGACATCAGCCAACTGCCGTGACTTTCCCTGCAACTGTCGCAAAAATGAGGGGGAGGGAAATGCTTTTCATTTCCATACAAGCCGGGCCTAGGCCAGCGCGGAAGGAGCTGGCTGCGTTACTATGGCGACAAAATGGCGAAGAGCATGTCAGCTGTGGGCGGGGAATGCACGGCAGCCATTTTGGTTATGGGAAGGTTGGTCTAGGCTCTCTTCTCGTCTCCACTTCCCATGCTGGGAGGACCTAGATGGAGGGATGGATGAAACGCCAAGTTTAGGTGTTTGTTTCCTGGGGCCAGGATGTTGCAAGTTTACTCTTCTGCCCCCGAGACTCGGTCCAGATTCCTGAAAAGTGTTAGCTCTGGGATTTGGTTACTGTTTTCCTCTGACCCCGAATTTGGCTGTTGGCCCCGACACAGGGGGCAAGAGGAGGAACTTGACTACCTAACTAGAGAAGTCTGAACTTGTGCAACATTCCTGTGCAGGAGAATGAATGTACACTCGTGTGGGTGGCAAAGAGTGGTACATGAGCCCTGCATTCAAAGAGGCATGTCTTGACTCCCAGTTCCTCCACTGCACACTGTTAAGAGTCATCTGGGCATCTTGCTTCTTCATTGTCCTCAATGTCACCATAAATAATAGGCATAATGACCTCATGGATGTCTAGGAAGTTAAACGAGCTCAGCAGATGTTAATTACTTATTATGCTTGTTTCTCTTCCTCCCAACACTTATTGAATGAGTGAGTGAAGGTATGAATGGTATCCAAGGAAAAAACTGGTGCCATGCTGGTGGCCAACGGTCAGTTGTGTTTAAAAAAAAAAATAGAAGATACTCATTCCCTGGCTTTGTTTTTCCTTTATAATTTCACTACCCGTTTTATAAGACAAGAAGTCTAGTGCAGTCCTCAAAATTTACTGTGTGTATGAATCACCTGGGAAGCTTGTTAAGATGAAGTTTCTGAATCAGTAGTTCTGGAGTGGGGTCTGAGACTCTCCGCTTCTAACAAGCTCCCAGATAATGCCCATTCCTGCTGGTCTTTGGACCATCCTTCATTAGCAAAGTCCTATTTGATGTGACCTGAAGCAGCAGATTAGGGAATCAGAACACAGCAGAAACAACACCTTCAGACAGGATCATTTCCATGCTGATTTACCAGAAGAGAACTAAGTGTTGGTTTGGTCAAAAGGCTTCCTGTCAACAATTTATTATTCCTGCTGTTGACTGAAAGAAAAATACACCACATAAACGTTGTGAGTTAAGTTTTATTCAGGGAATTTACTGAGGATTATAGCCCAGGTAGCCGCCTCTCAGTAGTTCTGAGGTGACTGCCCCCAAAGAGACAGGGAAGAAGCTTGTATATATACAATTCTTTTGGCTGGGAAATACACGTAGTCAAACATACATACAGTCAAACATACATCTCGGTAAAAAGATTACTGCTAATCACACACACACACACACACACACACACACACACAAACATACACAAAACAGATAATCTCAAGTTAATGATTTTAGTGCTTTTTTGTGTATGAGAAGATTCAGGAATCTGAAGTCACTGAAATTCTTCCTTAAATACACACTTTAACTGTCTAGGAGCCACATATGCAAAACAGAACACTCCATCCTGTTCTTCTGTCCTGAATTATTCTCAGGGAGCACTGTAGGTGGGCAGCTGCAGTGGGTTGTGACTTAACCCTTCGCATAACTGGATGATGAGGGAGATTCTGTTCTTTTTATCTACAGCAGCTAATGGCAGACTGTCCCTCCTCTTTTCTCCGCCTTAGACATCCTCCTCCCAGCAGCACATTACAGACCCATTCGTGTCCTGGACGGCCTCTTTCCTTCACTAGGCCACTTAGCATCCTGTACATCTCAGGTATTGTTTCTCATATGCTGATTCTGTTGATTTGTAGAGACCAGCTCTGCTGTCACAATAATGAAAAAAACTAAATCATAACGTTGATCGAGGGAGTAAATAGAACACTTGAAAATCAGTAATTCTGAAGTTGTCTTATACAACAAAATAGAATTCTGTGATTTTCTTCTGCTTTGGACTAACAGCCTCACAATCACATTGGGGAAGGGGGAAGATGGGGAAATGATGTTACATAGAAGAAATTAATTTCTTGGCCAGTTGGGTTCAATGTACCCACTCTGTTGTGACAATGAATACATTTAAACCATTACACTCATAATCCCCTTTACAATTTATAAGAACTTTTTGGAAATATAGGAAGCACAGAGAGGTTACTACAGGATAATCTTAAGCTACATTAAAGCTTGTTTGGTTTGTAAAGGAAATCTGCAAGAAATCTTTCCTGGATAAAGTTGACTCTTATTCAATAAATATTAATTGAACACTTACTGTGTTTCAAATACCTCCCTAGGAATACAAAGGTTAATCAGAACATTAACGAGAAACTTTCAGACTATTAACACTCTGGCCCCCTTTCACCAAATTTACAAAATTTTTTGCCAAATCTATACATGTGTTTAATTTTCTGAGCTACAGGACTAAAATAAATATTCCAATATTAATTAATTCAGGAAAGTTTGCATATTTTAATAAATACATATGTTTTACATGTATAACCTTTCTGAAAATTAAGAGTTTTGTCTTCGTTAAGCCAATCTTGAGTATATTTATGTAAATAAATATCCTCTCTCATCCAGAGGAATTATATAAAAACCTCAAAAGACTTTAAACATCAAAAAAATGCAACATATATTTCTTGAACCTTAACTGAAAGACAAGTTGAGAAAGAGGGAATCTGGCAGGTTCAGTTTCTACAGAGGAAGGCAGGCTCTGCTTCCCACCAAGACTCACAAAATTGGGAATTCCCTAAACATTGGAAAGTATTTGGATGCTGGGCAGCTAAAATGAATGACACAAGTCCACCAAAATATATGGCTGCGATACAGTGCAGTATGAGAAATACATAACATAAGGAGTAGTGGAGAAAGAAACTAATTACTTCCAGGTTCGGGGGAGAAGGGAGAGTCACATTTGATTTCATGGAGGTCTAGTAAAATGGGTAGGATTCAGAACAGGAAAAATTGGGAAAGGAAAAAAACTTGATTGCTGGTATCGAAATGTAAAACACGAGTATATACAATAAACAGAAAGTTAACTTGGGGGGAAGTACAGAGGACATAGAGTAGATGTACGTAACAGGAAACTGTGGTATTAGGACTCAGCTATTTCTGGAATATGAGGGCTCCTTCCCCAGGCAATCTCTGCCTGTGAGTTCTCCCTTAGGTTGATGGAGTCTTTATCAGACTGGGCCTAGACCCAGTAATAAAAAGTATCCTGGGAAAAACAGAATAAGTTCAGATAACAAGAAGCCTTGCTTGTCCTTACATCCTTTTTTTGGAATTTATTCCAAAGGCAATGAAATGTCATTGAAGAATTTTGACCAATACATAGAGTGGGGCTTTTCCTAACAATATTTTGTTTTTATCATTGTATTAAAAATTAGCATAAATTCAGTGGCTTAAAACAACGCACATTTCTTGCCTCACAATTTCCATGGAAAAGGAGTCCAGGCACAGCTTAACTGAGTCCTCTGTCCATGACTGTCCATAAGGCTACAGCTGAGTGTCTACTACATTCTCATCTGGAGGCTTGAGCGGGCAAGAATCATTCCAAGCTCATGCAGGTTCATTCACTGCCTTGTGGCTATATGGCCAAGAGTCCTGGCCCTGGTCCTGCAGACCACCCACAGGTCCTTTCCACCTGGCCCTCTCACAACATGGCAGCCTACTTTTTCAAAGCCAGCAAAGAGAATCTCTCCACTGAGAGCGAGAAAGATGGAGTCACATAGCTGGAGATGCACATGATATATAGATAAAGCTATAAATAGTAACCTAATCAAGAGTGTGACAGCCCATCACCTTTGCCACATTCTGTTGGTTAGAATCAAGTCACAGGTTTCACCTGCATTCAAAGAGAGAGCATTATACAGACTGTGACTCCTCAAGCAGTCACTGTAGGGTGTTTCAGCCACAAATACTAATCCAGCAGCAGAGCATCATGTGCATTAGGTGGGAATGAGACAAATAAGAAGTTGTTGTTGATGTTTTAACCAAAAATGTATAATTATCAGAACAGAATCATAAATAGAACCCATGGGGTAAGGGTCAGGAATTTCAACACACTATATTTTAATGTTTTATAGGTATTAAAGAAAAAAGAAAAGACTCAAGTATCATTCTGTCTTTAGAATTTGGCAGCTATTACCCTACAACACACCAGCACTTCCTTGACTTTCTGAGTTCCAAGTTAAGTTCTCCAAAAGGCAAAAAGATTTGTTCCTGCATTTAAAAAATGTCAAAAGGGAGATTACCAAGCTGCCCAGTGGCCTAACAGTACCCTAATTTTTACTATGATTTTCAAACTGTTTCATGTGTGCCGTTATATTTCTCCTCATCTGGACCGTAAGTCTGTGGTTTGGTGCCTGGTGTTTGCTAATTGTGCTGTCCTGAATGGACCCACTGCCCTAAAAGTCATGTCGAGGTTGGGGACTTCATGTTAGCCCTGAGAGCCTCACTCATCACCATGTTGCAGCAGAGTAGTCCAAGTGTTCTTTGCTGGGTTTTGTGTGATTAAAACCTTTTAAGAGTTTTCCTTTGCACTTTCTCACATGACATGAAAGTCAACTGGTGAGACTTCTCTTTTTTTCCCTATCTCATGACTTCCACTGAATCAACCTTCCCCCTCTCCCAAGTAACAGACTTTTTCCAGAAATATCTCCATTTGCTCCAGAGTCATGCCTTCTAGAAAGGAGTGAAGGTGATAAGATTGGGGGTGCTCATGATTCTCTTGGGGTCCCCTCGCCAAGATCAGCAAGGGGAAATCAGGTCAGGGAGAAGGTGATGAATGCCACTGCTGCCCTGTCACCAGCTACAGCCCCACGGACTTTGGTTTGTCCTAATAGCTTCCTTCTTCTGTTTCCTGCCAGGAAGAGAGGACCACCAGAGC
Organism: Camelus bactrianus; assembly: GCF_048773025.1. Classification (NCBI taxonomy): domain Eukaryota; kingdom Metazoa; phylum Chordata; class Mammalia; order Artiodactyla; family Camelidae; genus Camelus; species Camelus bactrianus. The sequence goes on along the minus strand of NC_133568.1, from coordinate 16,125,099 downwards.
CCGAGAAGGGCTTGCTCCCCAAACCTGTGTGAAGAGGACCTGTGTTCTACAAATAGACCACTGTGGAAGACACAAAGATGCACTGCCAGATTCTCCTTCCGGAAAAAAACACTTCCCAACTCCATGGAGAATGGTTTTGCCCACTGTTCCTGCTATTAGCTTCCTCATGGTCACCTCAGCTTTCTAGCTGAGGTTGCCTGTTCCTGGGGCAGCTCCTGGCGAATGCCTGAGCAAGATGAAGTTAGTCGAGACTTGCTGGGAGCCCCCAGTCATTGGCCCCTCTCCTCACTGTACCCTCCTCTCCTTCTTCCTCCTGTCTGCCTCTTCCTCCTTCTTCTTCCGCAACTTTTCTGTCCATTTGAATTTTTTCACATAAAAAGTTGGAAAAAAAGTGAAGATTAAACAAAGTTGTAATAAGAGACAACAGACAGACACATCAACCAATGCAATGTGTAGAATTTATTTTGGTATTGATTCAAATAAGTTACACAGTAAATTAGGAGAAACATGGGAAATTTTATCATCGAGTGGATATTTGATGATAGTAAAGAAGCACTGTTAACATTTTAGTTGTGACAATGGTGTTTTGGTTATGATTTTTAAGGGAATCCTTCTAGACATGCAGGCTAAAATATTTACAGATAAAATTATATGATGCTTGGCATTTATAAATGCTCCACAATAATATAGAATGAGAGGGGCCATGACTATAAGTCCTTGAACTTTACTTCCATTTTCATGAAACAGTACTTTCTTTTACTTGCCCTACATTTAATTTGTCAAGGTAGAAAGCATCATTTATTCAACATCAAGCCGTGTCAGACACTGCTAAGCTGGGCGTGCAGATAATGCAAAGACCTGGTTCTGTGGTCAAGTGGCCAATTGTCTGGCAGGGGGACAAACATCTGCTATGAGCACAGCACAGTGTGAGAAGTCATAAGTTCTGGTACTTTCTAGTTGCAGTGGGTCTGATCCTCTTACTTGCCATCTGATTCTAATATTCTGAATGTTGGTGGGAGATACTGTTTTTAACATAGTGTAAATAACCTCTTCCTTATTGTATTAAAAAGTCAGTAATAAACATTTTATTTTTATTAAATCTTCAGTGCTTGGCGCTCAGATTTACTCAGAGTATGCAGGTATTGCTACACAAAAATGTACAGATGATGAGGGTGTGTGTGTGTGTGTGTGTGTGTGTGTGTGCGCGCGCGTGCTCGAGGGCACACCTGAGAGACAGCTCTGAATACAGTGAAAGCCTCTACTAAGAATTTTATCATTTCTTTGCTATCTGTACATTCTTGCCAGAATACACCTACTATAGCACCACTAGCAAAAAAGAACTCTCTTTACAAGTGATTAAGTGAAAACATAGTTATGTATAGTTACGTATAGGTTTTCAGTTCCAAAGGGTCAATTCCAATGCCCAACATACTCTTTTAAGAAATTAAAATATGGATTTTCATTTCAGAAGCTGACGTGATAGAAATATTTGTCTAAATATCTGACTTTCTTAATAGAAACTCTAGACAGTTTACTGACTTCTGAATGTCAGATATAAATGTCAGAAGAAAAACCTTTTGCATTTCTGGGAAACATCCAAAACGGACTCAGAATTGTCAGCAAGTTTCTTCACTATGTTCCAGGAAGAAGACATTTATGACAAAGACCACTCTGCGACTTCCTAGGAAACTGTTTCCTCCAAGACACTGCTTAGTGTCCAAAACTAAAGAATATAGTGTTAGTGGGATAAAGGGTCCATCTGGTGACTTGATGCATCATTTAAAAAAGCTTTTGATAGCTAAAGGGAAATCATACGCCTCTGACTAAAAAGATATTGCGCCACCTAGGGACAACTACTGGGAAATGGTATTTAATTTTCAAGTTCCATAACACACAGCTAGAAAGGAATTAGAAATTACAAAGCACTATAACTCAATAAAAAATACATATATATAAATAAAAAATAAAGAAATTATAAAGCAGGACTTCCTTTCTATTTAATATTTATATTACATAAATTACATATTTTGTCCTCAAAACTTTCAGAATAAAGAAAAGCTTATCACCAGAAATTATTTTTTTAAATAAATTACCCAGTTGATAAGCAGAGTTAAACTGGTATAATATAACATTTTATGAGATCTCTACTTCTTCAGGAATAAGATAACAATAAGCTATTAAGCAGCAGTAATTTGTATGTAGAATGTTGAGGTAGGTGTAATTCTGGTAAGTTAATGGGGATTTTATATCATTTGTATGAGTCATCAAGCTGTATCCCTGGACTTATACAAATACAAATTTAGTTATTTAAAGAGTTATATTATAATCTGAGGGGAATTTATGGGTTTTTCTTTTTCTTTCTTTTTTTCTTTTGTAGAATAAAAGTTCTTTCTTCATTATATTCTTGTTCTGCTTTTCAAAAATTCAGAAACTGCTCTTCCTCCCTTTTACAAGAGGTCTAAATTTAAAGAAAAACTAACATCAGAGATTGTAAAGTTACTGCATAATGCCTTTCCAAAAACCACTCAAATATATATAAAGCTGGAAAATTGTACACATCTTTCTCATGAGACTACTTTGAAATGATTAGAATCATACGGAAGAAGTTTGCCTCAAAAAACGGTGGATGGTGGATCAAAGAACTAAACTTAAGAGCTAAAATTATAAAGCTCTTAATGAGAATATAAGGAAAAATCTTTATGACGTGGAATTTGGCAATGATATCTTGGATATGCCACTCAAACACATAATAAAAGAAAAAATAGACAAATTAAAATTCATCATATTGAAAACTTTTGTGCATCAAATAACACTATCAGGAAAGTGAAAAGACAACCCATAAAATAGGAGAAAATATTTGCAAGTCATATAACTGATAAGGGATTAGTATCCAGAAATATATATATATAGACATATACATTCTGCAGTTCTCCCTCAAAATCAATTCAAAAATGGGCAAAGGACCTGAATCAACATTTCTCCAAAGAAAACATACAAATGATCATTAGGCACATGAAAAGATGCTCAGTGGCTTCATTCTTTAGGGAAATGCCCATCAAAACTACAATGAGATGCCATTTGACACCCATTAGGTAATTAAGATTAAATAAGATTATAAGCGTGGGGGGGCCCTAATCCAATAGAGCTGGTGTCTTTATGAGAAGATGAGACACCAGGAGTGTGCATGCTTGTGTGTGTGCATGCATGCACAAAGAAGACTTGTGAGGACACACAGAGAAGACGGCCATTTACAAGTCGAGGAGAGAGGCCTCAGGAGAAACCAGTTGTACCAACCACCTTGACCTTGGACTTCCAATCTTCAGAGCTGCAACAAACAAATTTCTGTGAAGCCACCCAGTCTGGTATTTTGTTACAGCAGCCCTAGCCAAATAATACAGCATAGTTTATAGGTATCTTTTACTGAGCCCCTCATGCTCTAGTTCTTTATGCACATCATCTACTATTACTTTTAACCTACACAATCCTAGAAAGTAGGTTCCCAATTCTCACAGACAAGAACACTGTAGTTCAGAGAGGTTAGTGGCTTGTCGATGGCTACAAAATAATAAGTAGCAGAGATTTATTATTGAAACTTCTGTCTCTTGGGGTCTAAAGCAATCACACTGTGCTAGTATCACATGAGAAAGGATTATAATTACTATGGCTCTGCTCTGGCTGTGTTCAGTTAGGTATAATTATTTTACGTTTCAGCAGCACCCTTAGCCTTCTCTTTCCACATTTCTTGAGCTTCAATTATCGCCCAAACTGATGACTCTCAAATCTGTAGCTTTAGCCTACTCCATTCTCTTTAGTTTCAGACTCACCCTTCCTTCTGCCTACTGATGTCTTCTCAGCATCTTAACTTAGTAAAAAGAAACAGAAGATTGAAATATTTACATTATCCTAAACTACTTCCGCTGTCACTTCGCCAAATTGGTCTAACTGATCACTAAACCCCGTGGTTTTTAATCTCTTAATTGTTTCTCAAGTATCAGTTGACTGCAGCTGCTCCCATAACTCAGTTCCCGGGTTATCAGTGACCTCCTCAACTGGTTTCACTGCCTTCCATCCTCCTAGCTGCTACCTGGGGGCCTTTTCTAAAGTCACTTGTAATCACAAAATTGTTCTGCAGTGATTATTCCATTCCCTTCATGTTAAAATACAAAATCTTTAGCTAGTTATTATCTGGTCTTCAACTCCCTCTTGAATTTCATCATCCCAGCTAAAACCAAATGTAAATTATTTGACTTGTCACCTCGCCTAATATTCAGAAGAAAATGCTGGTGTGAGACTGCCTTAACTTGAATGCTGGCTTGACCTCGCACTGTATATGTGAAATTTGGAAAATTAAGGTTCTTCGTGAGGATTAAATGAGGTAATATACACAAAGGGCTTGTATCTTATTTGGAACGTAATTTGTTCAAACTTAGCTGTTGTTATTATTACTATCATCAGTCCTCTCAACCCACTCATTTGCACTGCTGCTTCCTCAGCCTGGAATACATAGTAATACATAATACCCTGTCATCTCTTACTGCCGGGTATGCCCTTCTTCTCTATCGGGGTCACATTTCCTAGCAAATTTACCCTGTCCCATTCTCCTCTCATTTGTCTCCACCGTTTCCTTTGCAAACTTCTTTGTTGCTTTAACTATTGTTTGTGTCTATCACCAGACTGTGAGTTCCTAAAGGAGGGATGGTGCTTTCATTTTTCTAAGGCACAAGTGAAAGGTACCTAATACTTCCTGGATGACGTCCCACAGAGAGCCCGAATGTAATGAGACCCCTAAATAAATGTTCCTAAAGGCTATTTTTGTCTAGTGTGGCGACTTGTACCGAATATGAGCCAGGACTATACTGAAAGTACTTCCGGGGACGAGAGGAACGTAAAACCTTAGCCAGTAAACAAGAACCCATGAGAAAAAGAAGTTCTTTTCTCACCTTCCCACCCCGGCAACTCCTCGGTTAAAAACTCGGGTCTTGGAACCGCGGAGGAATATCTGAACTTCAGTCGCAATCTGCGCCGGCGCGGCTGACCGCTCCCCTTCTGCGCCTGCGCCGCTCCAGCCAGTGAGGGGCTCTCCAGTCGAGGGTGGAGCCACGGGTCGCGCTTTAGGATTGGGCGGTGAGAGCCAAAACGCACGGCGCGGAAATGACGCCAAAGTGCGCAAGCGCTGTCGGCCCTGCGGCGCGGTGGCTGCTGGGCTCCGCACGCCTTCCCTTCCCTCGCCTCTCCCCTCCCCCCTCCCATCCCCGCCCCCTCGGCCGCTCCGCTCCCTGGCGTGACTCGGCACTGAGAGCCCCGGGAGAAGACGTCGCGGTCACCACCTCCCCTGTCCAGGCCTAGGCCTTCCTGAGCCTCTCCTATTCCTCTCCCGGGTCTTCTTCTTTAGTTTTGAAGCCGGTGGCATCGCGGCCGCCTTCCAGGGCTCTCTGAGAATGGTGGGTGTGAAGCCGGTCGGGAGTGACCCGGATTTCCAGCCGGAGCTGAGCGGCGCGGGCTCCAGACTCGCCGTGGTCAAGTTCACCATGCGAGGGTGAGGCCGGGCCCCAGCCCAGTGGGCCCCGCGTGTCTGTGCTTTCCTCTCTCTCTTTCTCTGCGCCTCCTTCCTTGCGGTCTCCTGCTCCGGAACGTCCGGCGCCGGCCGCAGCCCCAGGCCGCTGCCCTGTTAGGCCTCAGGTCCTGGGTGTGACCTCCCGTCTGTGCACCCGGAGTCTTTGGCGGACTGAGGCCAGGCCGGCTGCCTCCCCAGCCCAGGGGATCCCCGCCCGCTTCTTTTGAGTCTTCGGATGAGCTCTGCTCTTGGGGTGGCCTGGCTCTATTCCTTCTAATCTGTGGGAGTCTCAGCCGCTCCTGCTTGCACCTCTCCACTTCTTTCCCAGGAGCTAGCTGTCACTTGCATCTTAGAAACTGTAAAAATTTTAATTTACCGAACGCTTTGATTCTCCTTACCACCTGCATTGCTGGAAAACCTTTGGAAGATTCAGATGGGGCTACCCAACTAATCCTCGTAGTGCTTGGACATAAAGCTCAGCTAATGCATTTTAAATTAAGTTAATGTTTGGTCAGGATGCTTTTTAATTCCCCTAACATTTTTGTTACCTCTTTGGTTAGTAACTTTGTAACTTAGGCTATCTTATGTATGCAGTTGCATGTGGTTATGAAAAGTTAAGTAGGTATTTATACAGTACAGGTAGGCAGATGTCCACATCTGGGTTTAACCAAATAGACTCCGTTTTTGACTTGATTTAAGAGGACAGGGAACTTGAAAGATGTTATCTGGCTTTGGTAAGTCTCAGCATAATTTATAGGTCGCAGAACTAGTGGCTCTTCCATGTTGAGTGTGCACTGTTCTCTGTGAGAGTGACTTGTTGGAACGAGACTTTCAGAACCAAGACTTAAGGGAGTTTGTGTGTTTACTGAAGTCTCCATTTGATTTACCTGGACCCCCCCCCCCGGTGTTATTTACACTTACACAAACTTGGAGAAATCTACTACAGATATCACTATGTAACACCTTTAATTGTACAAGTAATTATATAAACATAAGGCAGTGTTTTGTGTCTCGGAACAAAAAGTAATTCAAACCTATTGAACATGATTCAATAAATGTTGAATATCTAAATGGTGACATTAAGATTAGATAGTTTTAGGGGATGGAGGGATGCAGATAGAGATGAAAACAAGTTGGGACTTTGTTGTCAATCTCTATCATACAGAATTGGAAAGGAGCAGAACATTAAAGTTTGTTTTCCCAGTTTTGTTAATTTTACAATGTCTGTTTTCTTAATATGAGGGAATGCCTATACATTTGTTAAGTTCTAGGCCAGTGTTGGAAAAGGGAAGGGATGATTTTCACAACGAATTGCATTTTTAGTTCACTTTCTTAATTCTAGTCAGTGGGAGCCTTTATACTTTTGTCCCTCAATGATACACATTCTTTTTCCCATAACATAGCAGGGGGAGAGATGACAGTAATAAGCAACTTATTTGAAGTGAGAAAAGTTACTTTCATCCCATTTTAGGCCAAAAACAGTTTTCTCAAGCCCCTATTTCATTTCCGTACTATCCCTACTTTAAGCCTTATTTCTTATTCTCATCTTTTGTGCTTTATTCATCCTATTAATTTTACTGAAACACTGTACAAATTGTCACTCTTCTGTTAAGAATCTTCAGTTAGCTCTCCAGTATTATTTTTCAGTTGTTTTTTTTAATTGTAGTAAAATTTGCCATTTTTAAATGTACAATTTGGTGGCATTAAGCACATTCACAGTGTTGTACCATCATCATCCCTATCTGTTTCCTAGATTTTTTCATTATCCCAGACACAAATTATGTGTCCATTGAACAGTAACTCTGATAGCTCCTCCCCCCGCCCCCTCCTCTGGTAGCCTCTCATCTACTGTCTGTCTCTGAATTTGCCTGTTCTTGATAACTCATTTAAGTGGAATCATATAATATTTGTCCCTTTGTTTATGGCTTATTTTACTTAGCATAATGTTTTCAAGGTTCATCCATGTTATAGCATGTGTCAGATTTTCTTTCCTTTTTAGAGCTGAGTAATATTCTGTTGTATATGTATACCACATATTGTTTATTCATCTGTTGATGAACATTTGAGTTGTTTCCATCTTTTGGCTATTGTAAATAGTGCTGCCACCAAACTATTTTCCATGGTGGCTGCACAATTTTGCATTTCCACCAGCAATGCATGAGAACTCCAATTTCTTCATAAACCAACATTTAGAAAATATTTGAATAGCCATCTTGGGTGGGTGTGAAATGGTATCTGGTGGTTTTAGTTTGCATTTCCTTGATGACTAATAATGTTGAGTGTCTTTTCAGGTGTTTATAGGCCATTTGTTTGTCTTTGTATAAATGTCTGTTCAAGTCCTTTGCCCATTTTGAATTGGATTGTTTGGGGTTTTTTTGTGGCGTTATAGTTCTTTATATATTTTGGGTCTTAATCCTTTCTCACATATATCATTTGCAAATATTTTCTCCCATTTGTTGTGTTTTCAGTTTCTTAATAGTGTTCTTTGATACACAAAAGTTTAAAAATCTTGCTGAAGTCTAATTTATCTTTTTTGTTGTTGTCGCTTGTCCTTTTGGTGTCATACCCCCAAAATCATTGCCAAATCCAATACCATGGCGATTCCTCCCTATGTTTTCATTAAAGAATTTTATAGTTTTAGGTCTTAAGTTTAGGTCTTTGATCTATTTTGAGTTAATTTTTGTATATTATGTAAAGTAAGGGTCCAACTTCATTTTTTTGCATGTGGACATCGAGTTTTCCTAGCACCATTTGTTAAAAAAAATTGTCTTTAACCCAGTAACTGGCACCCTTTGCCAGTATTTTTTTAAGCAGTTAAGATAGTCATTATTTACTTTTTATTTAGTCTGTGTAAGGGACTTATTTAAGCACTTACTGACTCCTGCAGTCCTCAAAATAGTCTTTTGAAATTCTGTTCATTTTACAGATGAAGAAGTTGAGCCACAGAGAGGTTAAATGACTTGTTCAAGGTCCCATTGCTGAATGCTCCATTTGGATTGTAAAGTGCTGTCCTTGTTCTTCCCAGCCTGAGCAAAAGGGACATGCAGGATCACCTCTGTTGCACAGAGCCTGACATTTCTTTTTCAGTAAATATTGCCTTGAAAAAGCTCTGCTTGCAAACTGATCTTCTGATGGAGGACAGTTCAGTTCACTCTCTGCTATTCTTTTCCCTACCTGTAAAATGAGGATAATAACATGTAACCTAACCATACTATTTAGAGAATGAAGTTATGTATGTGAGTTATATACTGTGGTAACTGGTATCTCCAAACTGTTACTTCTTAAGTTTACCCAGATACATTTAAGTGGTCATAAGCAGTGCTAGTTTTGTTATCACTGTTGAGTAAACTCCAACTTTAAAAGAATATACATTTTCTTTCCTATAAAACTCAACATGAATGATTTTTACCTTGAATTCATGAGTGTACTACTTTTGTAGATAGGTTTACCACATATTCAGTTTTCCTAAAGCAGGCCTTACTTTGTAGTTGGTTAGTTGTTATTGTTACCATCCAAGGAGAATGTCAGTGTATTTTAGGATGGTGAGATCTATGGGTTATGGTAGTTTGTGCCAATAATGCATTATATGTAGAGGATTAATTATATATTTTTTTAAATTGCGGTGGGCTGAAGATACTTTACTATATTACAGACTTGCAGGCACAAAAGTCCATAGGGACCAGGCATATATAAGACAGAGTGAAACAGGGGCCTGTAAGACAGCTGGGGCATGATGAGGCCCACAAGAACATATAGAGACTTTTTTTACACAAACCTTTTATTGAAGTATAGCAGGCGTACAAAAATGTACACCAACCTTTTAAGTGTATGGTTTGATAAATTTCCAGTGGTTACACCTGTTCAGCTAGCATGTAGGTCAAGAATGCCAGCGTCACACAATCCCTGCCCCACCCCCACCTCCTGCAGGCCCCATCTCATCACTCTTGAATTCTAACACTGCAGGTTAGTTTTGTCTGGGTTTGAACTTTATAAAAATGGTATCATACAGTATGTAATCTGTCTGGATTCCTTTCAAGAGTATATAAATAGTTTTAATCTTGGCAGTTAATTTAGAAATAACAAGCAAAAAAAAAAACACTGTGTAGGCCACTATTTTGAGGTTTTTGGAATAGCAGTTAAAAGTTGGGTTTTGTGATCAAATTTTAGCACTGTGCTTCATTGTTCTTGTCTTTAAAATGAGGAATTGTAAAACAAATGGCTGTAAGGGTTTTGTAAATTGCACACCATATAGCAAATGGTTAATGAACACTAGCTATTTTGTGTTATTAATAGGGCCAATTATGATTATGTCTATTAGTAAATACAGTACATCTAGAAATAACCTATTTTAAAATTATGCCTGCAGAATAATAAACTTTTAAAATATGTCTTTAGAAAGCATGTACATTTTCCATACCTGTTTACCAGCTGGATGTGTTTACATATATTATTGCTCAAGGTGGAGCACTGACTGCTTTAGCAAATAGAGAAGGATAGCAAGTTCTGCTTTAGCAAATAGAGAAGGATAGAAAGTTCTTGAAATAGAATCTTTATATTATGACTGTAAACACAGATCTTACTTATTAAGAAGAACCTAACGTGGTGCTTTCAAAGAAAGTAAATCTTAGATTGGCTTTAGAGGTTAACTCTTCTGGTCGTGTCCCTGCCATTAACTAGAGCGTCTGATTTTGGTCAAGTCATTTAAGCTTGTCTGGTCTTCACTTCTCACTTATCGAATAATTGTGTTAGGTTAGGTCAATTTTAAAATTTCAGTTTTGTGGGTGTGGTTCCTTATATATTGCAGGAAGCTAGAGGGTTGTCTGCTGAGTTCTTGTTTTCTCAAAAAAGAGCAACTCAGAATCCTTACATATCGAATCTAACAGATAAGCTTTCCATCAGAAGGAGGTTCAGAGGTCAGAAAATAACTTTTTTTCTTCCTTTTTTGAACCTCTTGACTAGATGGTCTCTGGTCTGTTACAAGCTCAAAGGTCCCGAGACTGTCTAAGGTCTGTGAAACAAGGGCTACACGAGAGAAAAAAGTACAGCCCTGAGCTTAGGCATACTTGGGGCATAATGTTTCAGAGATCAGAAAGGGTCCTTGAAGGATCTAGTTCCTTGCCATTTATAGAGAAATCAGGTGATTTATTCATGAGCTTAGCTAGTAATCGAACTTTGTTTACTTTAAATGCTAATAGTAAGCAAGGAAAACGTCTTACTTAAAATAACCAATCAGTTCACTTGAATGATCATAGTGAAAAGTTGCTGCTGTAGAGTTATGCTTCTGTGTTCTATAACTTTTTTATTTTTGACTGAAGTTCCACTTATGATGGCTAACTAAAATCAAACAAAGGATCTAGATGAGGTTAAAATTTGTAAGGGAACACTTATTCGCAAGGTAGCCATTATTTTAGTATAGTCTGTTCAACTTCAGGAAGTGTTTCTTTAACGCCAGTTAGCTCATACATGACCGATGAATGGAGTGATGATGTCAGCGTGATGTGGAAGTTGTACCAGTTCATATTCTATTTTTCTTAGGTAGTGGAGAGCAGGAGCAGAACCTTTAGCAGGATAAAAGCCCTTAGCCACAGAGGCGGGCTCCCTTTCAGGTTTATTTTAAGAAAGTTAAAGTTAATAAAATTAAACCTGAGTGCCTGCACCCAGCTCTTGTTCTCCAGCCGGGGTCATTCTCATGTTGCACTTCCTCCCATCCCCACCTAAGTGGCAGCCCCGCTGACTCAGAGCTTTGCTTCCCTTTGGATCCTCACAGCACCTGTAAGCGGTGCTGCTTCCACTAGATCTTTTTTTGTTCACTTAAAACACCCTCTGTAGTAGCCTCCAGGTCTGAGCCACCTGCCTGTCTGTGCAGGTATTTCCTGAGTACTAGTTACTGTTTTTCTTAGGAATATTTTTACAAAGTTGCAGGGGTTTAAATGGTTTGCCTTTATCTTATTTTTTCCATAAGCCTTCTTATTTTTGAGTGCATGCTTTTGCAGAAAGGTTTTTCAGGAATGAGAAAACCTGATATTGTGTGTATACCGAGTATATTTTGTGGTATAGCATGGTATCTGTGCTTCATTTGTGACTACTGTCTAAGTGCTGTTAACATTAAATTCTCCATCCTCAGTCTGTTTAATATTTTAAAATGAAAATACCTGTTCATCATATAAAAGCAAAGGATACAGAAGTATAGTTTTGAAAGTCTCCCCTAAACTCTCTTCTTTTTCCAGTCCCACTTTGTAGAAGTAATTGTTTATTGTGTGACCCACCTAACTTTTTAATATGTGTTTATATGCATATATACCATATAAATGCATATGTAAGTACATATTTTTAATGTCATAGAGGACATTTTATCATGAGACTTAGTTTTCTTTTAAACAGTAAAAATTATCCTTATCCCTGATGTGAATGTGTCATAACTTTTTTAATTAAAATATAGTTGATGTATAATATAAAAGTTACAGGTGTACAATACAGTGATTCACAATTTTTAAAGCTTATGCTCCATTTATAGTTAGTATAAAATATTGGCTGCATTCACTGTGTTGTACGATATATCCTTGTGCTTATTCTGTCGAATAATATTTCATTGTATAGGTATACTACATTTTTGTTTATCCATTAATCTCTTTTTTAATTCTTATTTTTTATTGAGGTGTAGTCAGTTTACAATGTTAATTTCAGGTGTACAGTAAAGCAATTCAGTTATACGTACACATACATATCTATTTTTTTTCAGATTCTTTTCCATTACAGCTCATTACAAGAAACCGAATGTAGTTCTCTGTGCTATATAAGTAGGTCTTTGTTTTATGACTTAATTGACAAGATCTTTAGAGTATAAATTAATACAGTCCTTGGTGTTGTCTTACCAAGCATCTTACCTTTCTCTCAGGTGTGGTCCATGCTTAAGGATTGCCCCAGCCTTCAGTTCTATGAGTAATAAGTATCCACAAGCAGTTTTCTTGGAAGTGGATGTACATCAGTGTCAGGTAAGGCAAAAGAGTCCTTTTTAAATAAATTTTATTTACAAATTGGTTTTGAGATTCAACATTAATATCATTTTTTATTTATCTCTTTATGCACTAAGTACTTTTTTGACAATAGGATAATGTTGACATAGTTACGACAAGTTATCACAATTATAACTACATTAGTTAAGAAGGGTAGTCCATTTCTGATTGCTTCTGGGTTTATTTATATTAACACTCTTGTGATATGGAATTAATACAATGTTGTAATAACAGTATTATATTTTATATATATATATATATATATAATATGTATACATAAAAATAACCTAATAGGTTACATGGCAGTTCTGTGTTTTACATTTCTTTGTTTACTTTTTTGCAAATCTAGAATTGTATCTTCTACTGCTGACACATTGGTTGATTAGAAAGCCATGAAAGAGAATTGGTTCTAGTTTGATTTGAGTAGATCAGTTGTAATGTGAGCTCCCTAGCTCCAAAGCTGCCTACTCAACAGAATCTTTAAAATGCTGATTCCTGTTGACTGAGCCACAGTGTTGTAGGCAGCTCGCCCTGGTTACATAGTTGGAGTGGCTGTGTGACAGCTCTACATTTGGGATATGTAGAAGTTTGGAGGAGTTGTTAAGGAAAAAAAAATTTTAAAGGCTCCTTCCAACACTAAAAATGTGGTCTTTTGACTGAGGAACCGCTCTGTAGTTTTTTTTTTCCCCCATCAATGAGGTTTTTTGTCTTTGATACATTTCTGAGTGTGAAAAAAAAAAATCTTGGAATGTTATATAATTTGTAGATAAGTAGTTTGGGGATTTAGTGTAAACCCTGCGCTACACAATTACTGTTCAGTGCTTACGTCGCTGCAGCACTGGCCTTGTTTCAAGTGCTCTCTGTCTCTAATCTGAAAGTGCTGTCTTCTGGAGCTGTTGTCCTGTATGGCAGCCACATGTGGTTGGTTATGGAGCACTTGGAATGTGGCAGGTCCAAACTGAGATGTGCTCTGAGTGTAAAATACGTAGGATTTTCAAGACTTAGTGTGAAAGAAAAAATGTGAACTATGTTAACTCTTTATATTGACTATATGCTGAAAATGCATATTTGGGTTTTCTAAAATATACTATTAAAATGGATTTCACTTGTTTCTTTTTACTTTTTTGTTGCAATACTAAAAAATTTAAAGTTACATATAGAGCTCATATTTGTGTCTTGTATTATATTTCTTTTGGGCAGCACTATTCTAAAAGGTCAATTTTTAAAAATTATTCTAATTTATGAGGCTTAGAGAAGACGTCTCTGTGAACTTTATGCCTTTAAAAAACAATGTACCTTTTCCTAGTGTTTGAATGTGCAAGGTTACATATTTGCTTTACTACTTTCTTTATACTTCTCATGAAGAATTTAAACCATGAATCAGTGGTTAATTAACTAATTTTCATTCAGTAGCTAATCTTACTGTGGATTTGGAGCAGAATTTAAAAAGATAGCTATTGCAGTGTTTTTTAGATGGGAGACCGGAAGTCATGTCTTTAAGAGTAGAACTAGATGAGGATTGCAATGCAAAGGACGTTACCCTGTTTTCATGGATGGATGGGCTACTGTGTTTTCAGATGTGTACTTTTTCCTCGTAGCAGTGGTTTGTGCTGTCATATCTCAATACCCTACTTGGTTTCTGCATTTGAGAAACAGTCTATACTTTCTGTATTGGAAGTTGATTATTCTACTGGATGAAGTGTTTATAACATAAAAAGGCAGAGCTGTTCTTCATTGTGGACATAAGGGTAACATAGTTGTGCCCGTTAGGAATAGGTCTGCTTTTTCTTAAGTAATAATTAAGAATAAGTTATTTTACATGTTTTTAGCTCTTGCTTGTGATATTTAACTTCCATAAAGATGTAGAATGAATATTCAGAGTGGTTTAAGATTAGTTTTAATTCATAATGCTATCTAACTTGACAATTCTAGGGAACAGCTGCCACCAACAATATATCAGCAACACCTACATTTCTGTTTTTTCGAAACAAAGTGAGAATTGATCAATATCAAGGAGCAGATGCTGTGGGATTAGAAGAAAAAATCAAGCAGCACTTAGAAAACGACCCTGGAAGCAACGAGGACACAGATATTCCAAAAGGCTATGTATGTACACTTAAAAGCCAAGTCATGATATATCTTGTATTTGTCATTATTTGATAGAAGTGAAACTGACTGTTTTTATGTTTTGTCTTTTGCTAATTAAGAATACTTTCAATAAGAACTTTAAAACTGTATTAGCTGACTGTTGGGCTTTGTCTGTGCCTTAAGCCCCCATCATAAACTATTTTTCCTAAGTGTCTTCTAATTTTCACTACCACTTGTTTTTAATCTACTTTCTGAACTATTTTAATAACCATTTTAAAACATTTGTTTTATACTTTTTTTCCCTCAAAAGTGAAGAAATGTGCTTTGGAAAAATATTTTCCTTTTTGGCAATTGTGTAAAATGACGTGTGAATTTTAATATATGACCATTATATTCAGAACTCTCTTTTCCGCCAGTTCCTATAGTTTTCTCTTTTTTTAGGCAATCCCCTCTTTTCTGGCACTCTATTAAAAATAAAAACCTTGTTACTGATTTTGGTTTAGGACCAAATGTAATTTTAGTATTGGATATGTTTTTCAGAGTTTTAAGAGTGAGTTATTCTAAATACTAATTTTTGAAGCCTGGAGAACTTCAAAGTTTTTAAAAACTACATAATATGAATAGTTTAATTCATATCTCTATTATTTGAGAGCTCTTAGGAAGGAAGTAAATTCAGAAGGAGCACTTCATGGTAGCTGACTATTATGCAAATTGGTAAATCCTGCATACCAGAAGATATATGTTATGTATATTTCTTAATTTTTCTTATTATAAAGTTATTGTGTTAGCAGTTTAAAAATGAACTTTAAAAAAGTTAAAACTAATATATGAAAGTATGTGTACCAAGTTCATTAAAACAGATTTGTCATGGGGCCGTGAGTCCTTTCTGTAAGGCCTTTAAATTTGTGTTGAAAGAGGAGAATCTGTAGTCAGGTGAATGTGAGAGATTCTTTTTGTGTGTATGGGTGGAGGAGTTGTGTCTTTAAAAAGTGTCTTTAACGTGTGGTAGCAGCATTCATTAAGTTAAGGACTTTCAATGAATATTTTTTAAAAATAGAACTGTTGTATGTTAATTTGTAAATCTCAGAAAGTACGAACATGTTGTGTAAGTCAGGGTTGTGACATCTTTTGGAATATTTTGGAAATCATTTGACGTGTAAACTGTTGTGTTTACATCTTTGTATTTTTTTTCCTTTAATACTAAGGGTTTTTGCATGAAAAGTCTTATAAGAGTGCAACAGTCCTGCTGCTTAGCTACAGGGACACATCAGCTAAGTGTGATGTTAGTGTTTTGGCTTCAGGTAGAAAATAAGCAGGGAAATTTGAAGTTTTTAAGAAATAAAACAAATTTAGTTTTCATCTAGATATTATGAATACAATGTGAAAAACTTAAAAACGTTTTCGTTTTTTTCCATCAGGTATCAGTCAAGACATGAAAATTTTGAACTATAGGTCTTATAGGGTAATTAAGTATTTAAACCTGGTAGTGTGTTCCTGAGAACGTCATTGTCCTCACAACACAAACAGAAACTGAATACAGAATAGATAAAGCAAGGTCCTACTGTAGAGCACAGGGAACTGCATTCAGTAACTTGTAATAACCTATAGTAAAAAATATGATAAAGTATATGTGTATATATATATATATACAAAACTTGTAATCACCTATAATGAAGAAGAATATGAAAAAGTATACATCTATAAGTGAATCACTGTGCTGTACACCAGAAACTAATACAACATTGTAAGTCAACTATACTTAAATAAAAAAGTTAAAAAAATAAAAGAAGAAGAAGAAAACTTAGTTAACTAGTCATGTAATTTGGCTATGTGGGGAGTCTTTTCAGGCATAACCCCAAGGCAGAAACCATTAAAAAATTTAGATATGTAACTTTATAAATGTGAAATTATGCATAAAATTATAAATAAAATGAAAAGTAAATGGGAAAACTGAGAAAAACATTTGTAACATGTAAGACAAACATTAGTATCTTCAATATGTAAAGAATCATTACAAGTCTAAGAAAAAATAAACACTAGAAACAAAGGGGCACAGGCCATAAAGAGGCAATTCACAGAAATGCCCAATGCAAATATGAAAACATTGAATCTTGCTTGTAATCAAAGAAATGAATATTTAAATGTAACATCTGAGGACTAGGATGTTTCCTTCTTTATAAATATTTGTATTCCTTAATAATTTTTTAAAGACATTTATTTAAATAAAATTTTTTTAAAAACTGAATGAAAACCTGTGTCTTAAAGTGGATTTAAATATAAGCATTGCAAAAATGTACCAACAATTTTCAAATAAAATTTTGGGTTTCTTAGAATAAAGACTTTCTGTCATTAGGTGTTAACCCTGAAAGGCTATACAGTTACTGATTTTACATATCATCAGGTTTTGAAACTCCTGATTTGACTGAGGCCAGAGTTAATGAGATACATGTGTCTCTTTTAGGAGTGTTTGAGATACTGCAAAAGATGAAGAATATGATACTCAAAAGGTTAAAAATCGTGGTAGATTCTTGCTCAGAAGTAAGGCAGTGTTTTTGTAAACATCATAGCTTTGTTTTTAATATGCTTATTGAAGTTGGGGTAATTTAAACACTTTATTTTTTTTCTCTCCCGTAATTGCTAAGAATCCCTAGTGTGGCTTCAAGCAGTACAAGGGGGGCTATCAGTAACAAGTCTTCCTCTCCAGGAGTTCGCGTGTGGCGACTCTGGAATCGAACTTGCATCTGTGTGTGTTGTAAACCTTGAGGCTTGTGTATGTATTTCAGTATTCCAGCCTCTGAATACACATGGTCTACACATTTGCCATCATTTATCAAAATAAGAGCAAACGTTAAATGACCCTAAATTATGTAATAGGTAGAACAGATCTTTCTTTAACCAAAAACTTGAAGCATGGAAAGTTTTTTTCTAATTTCCTGTTTCTCGTGTTGGATTTCCTCTAAAAAAAAAGCTGAAACCCGTTAAAAACAAAAACAGGTGAACATGCAACTGATAATTTATAATACTTGGTTAATTTTAAGAACAGTTCTTGTTCAGTAGATGAAATGTATACTCTTCTAGAAAAACACAGTGTATCAAAATCTACTCCACTAGAAGTAGAACTCCTAATTAGACCAGTCACCATAGAGGAAGTAGAGAAAATAGTGCAAGAGCTCTTCTGTGAAGCCCAAGATGACTTCACAGGGAAATTCTACCAAGTCTTTAAAGATCAGTAGTCTAGTGTTACTGCAACTACTTAAGACCATGTAAAAAGAAAATTTCCAAGTTAATTTTTGAAGTATGACATTGATCCCAGAATCTGACAAAGTTTGTACCAAAAAAGAAAGCTACTGATCAGTTTCAACTAAGAATATTGGTGTATAAAACTTAAATAAAAGTAAACAAAATCCAGCAATCTAGAAGAGAAAAATCATGATCTCTTAATATGCAGAAAAGGCACTTTGGTAGAATTCAATACGTCTTTATTCCTAAAGCATTCAATAAAGTATTAATGGGAAGGCACTAGAGGCATTCCCACTAACATCAGAAACAAGACAGGGTGCCCACTGTCACTGCAACTCTTTGGCATTATGTTGAAAGAACCAGCCAACACGTATACAGGAGAAAGGAAGATTTTAAGTGACTCTGCAGGGAAGTAGCAAAGTCCAGATATAAGAAATCCACAGGCTAAATGACTATAGATTAAAAGAGATTTAAGAGACACATTAACTAAGTACAGTGTTTGTACTTTGCTTGGGTTCTTTTTCTGCATTTAACTAAATTCAGCTATAAAACATTTATGAAACAGTTGAAGAAATTTGAACATTGATATTTGATGATATTTAAAGTACTGTTCATTGTTTTAGTTGTGATAATGAGGATTTTTTTTAAGAGTTTTTATCTCTTAGAAATGCTCATGCACACTCGAATGTTCATGAATGAAATGAAAAAATGTCTAAAATTTACTTTAAAATAGGGAAAGGTTGGGACTGGTTGCAGGATAAAGATTAAATAAGAGTGGCTATGAGTTGATGATGATGATGATTATAGCTGGGAGCTGGGCACCTGAGGGTCAGTGTATTACATGTCTATATATGTATGTTTGAAATTTTCCATAATAAAATTTTAAGTCTCTTTGCTGTTTACCTTTAAACCTATATGTACCTTAAACCTATATGAAGAGTTTAGATTTAAAAGTGCATGATCACTAGAAGAGGGAGGTAGGCTTTCTTTGGATATTTTATAGATAATTTTCATATTTCTCAATGTAAAACACTGTTACGAAGAAAAATATGTCAACATTTTATAATCTATGAGTTAAAAAGACTTGATTTGGGATACCTATTGAGTGGATGAAGCCTAGATTTGGCTTTAATTATTAGTAGTAGATGTTAGAAATTCAGATGAAGGGTTAATATAAAAGTTTTGAAACTATTTTAAAGGACAGAATTTTTCTTTAAAATTGCCTAATCAAGAGAATTATATACAAGGATACATTGTACAACATTGGGAATAGAGCCAATATTTTATAATAATTATAAATAGAATATAATCTTTAAAAGCTGTTGTACACCTGAAGCACATAATATTGTATATCAGCTATATAACTCAGTAAGAAAAAAATCACATATTTACGCTTCTTTTTAAGATTTTTATACCAAATCCAGATACTTTGCCTAAAGTCTTGATTTACTTTTTTCAGATGGATTTAATGCCTTTTATTAACAAAGCTGGCTGTGAGTGTCTGAATGAAAGTGATGAGCATGGATTTGACAACTGTTTACGGAAAGACATGACCTTCTTGGAATCTGATTGCGATGAACAGGTAATTGAGTGCTTAAGGCTTGTAGGAATTAGCAGTATTTATGCCCACTCTTGTTTCTTTATCGTGTTTCCATCTCATGGTTTTCTGTCTCTCCTTCCCAGATGATCACTTCTTTCCTTTTTATAACTTGACCCCTGTCCTTTGACCCTGCAGACCCACCTCCTTTCTCAGTTCTTTTGTGAGATATACTGAGGAGAATCACAGAACTCTTGCATTGGCCCCAAGGCTGAGTTCAGCCTTCACTATTCTTAAGTCCTTGTGTTCATTCTGACCCACCTTCCATGCTTTCTACCTACCCGAAGAGTTTATCCCTGAGAAACAGGGCCTGGTTAGATGAGCACTCCCGTATGTCTAGTCCCCACCCCCAGCTGTAAATCCGTATTGTACTTCCCTGCACTTCCTGTATCGTTGTCACAGAGGAAGTGTCATGCAGTACTGCTTTGGTCAAGCCATCTTTATCTTCATCTTGACTGTTGTTTTTCTTAATTTAATTTCTTTTCCACTGACACTTCTTCGTCCCCATTCCAGTTCATCTTCTACATGTTCACAAAAGCTATTTTTCTAAAATACAAATCTGATCATGCTTCTTTTTTTTAAAGGGGTTAAGTGATTCTTCACTGGCTTCAGGAAGAGGAGATCATATTCTTGCTGACTTTGTTTTTCTAGCTTCCAACTCTCATATCCTCTTCACCAGGTTCAAGTCCCTAAATGTGTCATGCTCATATTTTTTGACACACGATTATAGGTTAAGTATACAAAGAACTTACATAACCAAAGGAAGTAGTCTAAGTATTTTCTTAGGCAAACAGGCCACAGGGATTTTGAAATCATAAATCTAAATCTCATCTTTCTTTGTTCCAACCAGTGCGACCCTACTATATAACTTTGAGAATATCGTTCACATTGTGCTCCTTGTAAATGGTGCTTTGAGTATAATGTGGTGATGTTTATCAGAAGGACTAGCTATAGCTTCCCTAAAATCTTCCTGCCCGTGGCCTTCCAAATTCAGTCAGTCAGGCAAGTTTAGGAT
The DNA here is from genome assembly GCF_048773025.1 of Camelus bactrianus. NCBI lineage: Eukaryota > Metazoa > Chordata > Mammalia > Artiodactyla > Camelidae > Camelus > Camelus bactrianus. The sequence goes on along the minus strand of NC_133568.1, from coordinate 16,104,592 downwards.
GGAGGTTTGGAGGTTACCCCTGGAGCTGTGAGTCCTCTTCTCGAGTTTTGGATCAAATAGAGTCCATGTGAGGGCTCTGCTCTCCATATAACCTGTGCATTGTCTCCAAGTTGTCAGGTGACGTGGGTACATGCTTCACAAATAAACTGGTTTAGGAAACATTGAGCTTAATGTGCTAAAATATATAGAGTTTTGTTTGATTTTTTGGAAAGCAGATTGCTTGCCATTTAGTAGGTCACACACCTTTAGGTTCTTGCATACAATTTTAGTTAATTTATTCTATTAAATTTTGTTGTCATTCCCTTATACACATAACAGATGATTGTATTTCTCAAATGTCAATCTATTCAAGTTACTTTCAACTTGCTAATTTTCTATGTTACATTGGTTTTGTTAGATACATTAAATTTTTTCTGCTTCTTAATTACTCTAATTCAGCTTAGCTGTTGTGTTATTCAAGGTGTTCAATGGCCCTTTTAAAATGAAACTATTTTCTTCACAGCTGCTTATTACTGTGGCATTCAATCAGCCTGTTAAGCTTTATTCAATGAAATTTCAAGGGCCAGATAATGGTGAGTAATGGACAGCTTTTCTTTAACTTTCTGTTCTATAGACCTATTAGTACACATTTAAAACTTTTATTTTATCTAATTCTGTTTTTAATTGAGATATAGTTGATGAACAATATAATATAGGTTTCAGTGTACAACATAGTGATTCACAATTTTTAAAGGTTATATTCCATTTATAGTTATTATGAAATATTGGCTATATTCTCTATGTTGTACAATATATACTTGTAGTTTGTTTATTTTATATGTAGTAGTTTGTACCTCATAGTCCCCTACCTCTATCTTCCCTCTCCCTCCTCCACTCTCCCTGCTGGTAACCACTTGTTTGTTCTCTTTGTCTGTGAGTCTCTTTCTTTTTTTGTTATATTTACTAGTTTATTTTATTTATTTTTTAATTCTGCATATAAGTGATATCATATAGTATTTGTCTTTCTCTGACTTATTTTACTTAGCATAATATCCTTTAAGTCCATCCATGTTGTTGTAAATGGCAAAATTTCATTCTTTTTTATAACTTGAGTAGTATTCCATTGGATATATTTACCACATCTTATTTATCCATTCATTTGTTGATGGACACTTAGGTTAAAACTTTTTGTTAAATAGAGGGAGATATTTCTTGTTTTGGGAAAGAGTGAAAATTGTTCTTGGAACAAAGAAAGGATATAAAATGGGCAAATAATGTGAGATTATTGGATCGAAAGTAAAAAAAAGAAAAAGAAAAAGAAACTTTTACCTTATTTCTAAGGGTTTTTATTTTAGAATTTAAGTTCCCTGGTAATGTGAACACGAGGGAACCTTTTCTTCCAACTCAAAATTAAAGATCTGCAGCAGCCATTTTTCAGGACCAGAACTGGGAGAGATGTATTTCAGACTCCTCTTGTTACAGGTGATAGAACTGGGGCTTTAGAGCTTCCTGTGAGTGCTCTATTCATATGTTCATCTTCTGTGTACAAATTGTGATGCTGTAAACAGGGCTGTACAGACTTGGCATTTCTCTTTTTATTAAATAAAGAATTTTCCTTATGTACCCCCCCATCCCCAACTCCCTTCTTCTTCTACATCTGTTGTGGGGGTTTTGCTAGTGTAGTTACCCTATTTATCAGATAGCATTCCCTTCTCGTTTATTATTCTAAATTTTTGTGTATTAATGACTTTTCACTAATACAATTATTTCTTTATTGTGAAAATACGAAGTATTTATAAAAGCAAGTGCTGTAGAAATGAGTGTTTAAGCAATGTGAAAAGCTTGAGATTCTTTAATCAGTGACAAAATATGGGTCTGAAGTTAAAGAGACTAAGACATTCTGTAAGTGTGATCTTACCACTGATCACACCCTAATCCCTACACTGAAATTCAGCAGTTTGTATGTTTAATTTCCTTCTGGCTAAATGTCGTCACTGATGATGCTTTTCTCCTAAATAACAAAATGTGCCAATTGATGACAACTGCAAGACCCAGCTCAAATGTTATTTCTCTTGAAACTTTTCGTTAGCCTGCATATGCTGGCAAACTTCATTGCCACCTTCCCTATACCTCCTCACTGGTAGTTACACACTTACCATAGTGTGTCTTTTATAGTTGAGGGCAAGAACTCTGTGTAAGTGTATGCGTGAACATATGTATGTATGTGTTTTACTCTAGTATTCAAAGTACTTAGTATAGTGGTAGCAGGCCAAGAATTTACTGGTTAATGTCTATTGAAAGGGGAAAAAAGTATGGCTATGAAAATACTCAGACTTACAGTTTCTAAAGATAGAGGTAGATATGTGCATGTGTGTGTCTGTCTGTATAGTGTGAATATCATGAAAGAGGGAACCAACTGTTGTATATTTGGTTTTAGCATTTTATTTTATTCTACCATTTTATAGGTCAGGGTCCTAAATACGTAAAAATTTTTATCAATCTACCCCGATCTATGGATTTTGAAGAAGCAGAAAGAAGTGAACCAACTCAAGCTCTGGAGCTAACAGAGGATGATATTAAAGAAGACGGCATTGTCCCACTTCGTTATGTTAAGTTTCAGAATGTTAACAGTGTAACTGTAAGTACTGTTTCATTCAGATATATTTAGCGGGTTGTGAGTGACAATTCATGCTGTCTTAAATATCCTTGCTGATTCTAAGTGACCCTTTAAAGTAGTTGATTGATTGGTTTGAAATGAGTAAGAACATCTAATAAACTAATTAAATTTTCTTCTTTTTAATTCATCTGTGTGCCCCAAAGGGAAAGGACAGGTTTTTTTTTTTTTTTTAATTTGTGGACTTGTCAGTCCATTTATATATATTTGATAACTTTTGTTAAAAGTTTATTCTAGAACATTTATACTTAAACTGAAGGTATTTGTGCTTCCTTCATACCTGATGGTAAGTGATGATATGTTTGTAAAATCCAGTTTACTTTTCTAGAATATAGAGTTTTTAATAGTATCCATGATCTCAGTAAAAAGGACTTTTTAAAAAGGTAATTTTATGTTATCTTAATTTACATTAAGAAATCAGTTCCTTTTTAGAAGTTATTAATTGTTTTTGTGAATTTTAGTATTGAAACCCAGCACATGCTTCTAAGCCAACCCTCCACCCTAGCCCATTCCTTCAGAAGAGGCGGTAGGAGGGTTAAAACAGAATAATAGAATACCTAGGGAAAAAGTAGGAACCAGCAGAGTCACTTGAGAATAAGTCATGCCAAACTAATGTGGTTTCTTTGTGTTAGTGGATTCTGGTTTTTGTGGATTAGAAGAATGTTATGACGTGTTCATTTTATGAAGTTTTCAGTGGACTTTCACAGAATATACTTAGTAGTAAGATGAAGGGTTATATTAAGTTTTCAGTGTTTGAAATATTCCACCCAGACGAAATTAAAGAAAATGGTTATATTAGACTGGGACACTGGTTATGAAATATTTTCCTGACTTTTGTCATATTTGTAACATTTAATTAGTAACACCCGTGACTTTATTTAGTGATGGGAGGAAGGCTTTTGTTTATTGGGAAAAGCCCTTTCAACCCAGAGATCCTAAAATGATCTCCTCTGTCTTTGAGAATCACTGAACATAGTTATCTTGTGATAGGCTCAAGTCTTTATGGACTGTGTACTATCTCAGTCAAAATTTTAGTCAGCGACTTAAATGAAGACACAGAAAGCATCCCTGTCACTTTTTGGTGATAAAATTGAAGTCAAAACAACAGTTTTGATCAGAACATCTAATCAAAGTAAGTAGATGAATTTTAAAACCAGTAAATAGAAACTATTGTGCTTAGGTTCAAAAAGCATTGCAAATAAATAAATAGTTTAATAGTCTACTTATTATAGACTTGGAGTTTTTAATTGATAAACTCAGTTTGAGATGAATCTGTGGTTGCCTGTAAAACCAACAAAAACTGACTGCTGAGTGCCATCTGAGAATGAAAAAAGTATGTTGCCCAAATCAACAGAGGCAATATTCTTAAGTAATATCTAGAGTATTATGTTTTTTAAAATGGAACAAATAGAAAAAATCCAATGTATTGAAAGAGGATCTTTGAGTAAAGCATTTGTCTCCTAACATGCTGAGGGTTTAAACAGAAAGTATAAAGAGGCAAGCTTAAAAAATAGGCAAGGCACAGTATAGTTTTAGGAGCTTATTTCCAGTACTGTTTTTTTCTTTTAATATTCTTGTATCAGAATGAAGGAGTATCAGAAAAAAATATAACTGCAGAAATTTTCCTCAGTGAAAAGCCATAATTTTAGAAAAACTTTAGTAGCACTCTGCCCATTGTAATCATGAATTCCATAATCTTTCGGCATTCTCTGTAAATAATTTAATTATTACCTTTCCACACCACCACACTAAATCATCAAGAACTTGTGTATGTGAGTGTCTTGCCGTGACATCCCTGGAGAAGGTGGGAAGAGCAATTAATAAGGGCTCTGGGAGTACTAGTCTAAATGTAATGTGGATTAGTCTTTACAAAGAACAGCAGGTATTTTTATGAATAACCTAGGGAAATTGATTAAAGTTAAAGCACACTTAATAAGAAAAGGAGTTTAATCATTAATGTAGAAATTCTTTTTTTTTTCTTTTGGGGGGTGTGTATGTATAGATATTTGTTCAGTCCAATCAAGGTGAAGAAGAAACAACAAGAATTTCGTATTTTACTTTTATTGGGACTCCAGTCCAGGCAACAAATATGAATGACTTCAAACGAGTAAGTTTGTTTAAATGATGTCTAGGAGAAGTAAAAATAATTATTGTAAAGAAATAATTTTTAAAAGATCAAAATGATAACCATGTCATGAAATTTTATAAGGTTAAACAAAAGAGTAGGTTCTTCTAATCAGAGTGTTAGGTATCTTACTGAAAGGACTCTCTAATGAAAAAATAAGTCTTACTGATACAGTATCTGTTAACGAATGGCATCCAAATAAAAAATAATTGATTATAGAAAGTGGTTAGGAATAATGGAAAAAGAAGTAAGTTAAATCATTAATAGTAAATATTGTAAAACTTTGCTTATATTAAGATTTTGATTACATGATTTCTGATGAAAACATATTTAAAATGACTTAAACAATTTTATTTTATTTATTTATTTTCTAATGGAGATACTGGAAATTGAACCTAGAATCTTGTGCATGCTAAGCCTGCACTCTACCACTGAGCTATATACCCCACCCCCTAAAATGATTTAAATAATTTTAATCAAAAAGAATGGACTCAGTTTTACTGCACTGAGATGTTTTATGTCTTTGTGCTGAAAGAACACATTTCAGCAAATAACTGTTCAGTGAACAGGCTTTTTTTTTTTTATTGTTGTTTTGTTTTTGAGGACTCAGTCCTAAGGTTTACAAAAGTATTTATAGTTTTCATGGGACCTTTAGGAATGAGAACATTTTTTCGTTCTTGGAACTACTTCTAATTGGTAACAGTTCCTTAGGATGAGTCTTAAAATACACAACCACAGATCGTAGAAGTGCCACCAAGAACTTTATCAGTATAGAACCCAGTTGCTGTATACAGATGAAATGTGCAGCAGCATAGAAGATGGAGGTATCAGCGTGTTTCTGATGGCATTGGGCAGGCAGTCTAGAACTTGAAGAGATTATAAGAGAGGAAGAGTCTTCCTAGGGCTGCTAGTCCCTAGGGAATTGGCACCTAGCTTAACAACTTGGACCCCTGTTTGGGGAATTGGAGCTGTGGAACATCCTGAAAACTTACTCTTTTTGATGATACTGCAGATCTACTTTTAATTCGATTATAGACAAATGCATAAAATTTTATAACAGTGGATGAGCATAATTGTATGCTGTTTTTACAAAATTGATAACCTGGACAATAGATACTTTTAAGTGGTCGTTTTCCAACTACTATCTTCCTGTCTCACAATGTAATTAACTTTTGGGAGCCGTAGGAAGGGTTATGTACTTAGATCTGTTGTGTCAAATGTTTGACGTATGCGTAATGACAGGTCAGAAGAAGCAGAGATAAAACATCTACATTTTTATGATATGAAGTATGCTGTACTGGGAAAATGTGTGAGCAACAAAAACGTTTTGGCTGCCTGCTTTCCTACTTTGCTTGTTTAAATTAAATGCCATTGGATTTGGCTTTAACTGTGCCTTGCAGAGTTTGTTTTAGCTTAATTCTTTCCTAAGAACTGTTACTCTAAATCCTGTTCTTCCCTCGTGTTACTAATTCAGCTCTAGTTTCCTGCTTCTCACCCCGGCTTATGCTACTTGATTTCCATTTTTTTCTTTCTACTCAGTCTTGTCCATCTTCTTACCAGCCTGCCATTCAGTTATAGTTTTTCTACTGTGCATTAATAATTGTTCATCAAAGGATGTCTTCACCTTTTTGTTTTTAACATCCTCCTTCACATCACTTCCAGCCTAGTTTCTCTCTTTTTTGATGACCAAACTACCTTTTTGGATTGTCTTTAGGGTAGCAGAGGTATTTTTCATTTCTTGCTTGAGAGTATTTGTGTGTGGTTTATAATGCTGTGTGTTTGACTGAGTACTTTTTTACCTTGTTGAAAACTCCGTAGAACAATAGATCTCAAAACTTTTTGGTCCCAGGACCCCTTTACACTATTAAAGAAGATTGAGGACCAATATTTATCTGTTTACCATTTAAGAAGTTAAAACTGAGAAATTTAAAAAATACTGATTTATTTACAAATAACAAAATTGTTATGTGTTAACACAAGTAATATTTTAAAATTAAAATATGTACTTTCTGAAACAAAGACCAGTTTTGTAAGAGGAACATTGTTTTACACTTGGACAAATTTGTTTACTATCTAGTGTAACAGAATCCTCTCATTCTCATACCTGCTTCTGCTTTCAGTCAGTTTTGCTGTCATAGGTCTTGTAGCCTCTGGAAAACTCCATCGTATATTTGTGAGACAATTAGAGTTCAGGAGACAAATAGCAACTTAGTATTATTATGAAACTAGTTTTGACCTTGAAGACTTCCTGAACGGGTCTCAGGGGCCCCCAGCCTGGACCACACTGAGAACTGCTGTGAAAATACTTTAATAACGTAGTGGAGTCCCTTCATTGTGTTCCGGACTTCTTAATCCCTTGCTGTTAATGTTTGATAAGTTTTAATTGGTTGAATGGTTTCCTTATGTATGTTAATATTACATTTCCTTTCAGTAGTTTCTGAATGAGGTTTTCTCTGCTTGTGTCATTCATTGTGCTGTAGGGTTATTCCTCAAAAGTAAGCTAATTTAGTATTTTTCATATGGTGCTAATAAGTCAACAGCTTCAACGTAGGAACATTGCAATTGAAAAACTAGTTTATATGTAACTGAAGTTGGCCTTGTGTAGAGTCATTTATTAAAAATTATCAGTGAGTTTGGTTTCTGGTGAAGGGAAGAATGGATACATGGTATGGTGCTTGAGGTCCCGGTGGTACTCTGCTGAGTAGAGTCGTCATCGCTGTCAACAGCAAGTTTATATCCTGAAAGGATAATGCACAAACGTTTGGAAAGTTAATCAAAATTAATCAAAGCTTAGTTCAGGGCTTTCTTCTTCCACAAAATATTCTCATACTTTCCCAGCCCAGTGATATTTCCTTCTTCCCAAGAATGGCTGGGGAAACATGAGAGTATTTTGTGGAGGAAAGGGCCTTGAACTAAACTGCAGGAGTAGAAGCGGATACAGGAAAAGACAGCAGCAGGCACTCTGGGTAGAATGGAAAATAGGGACCTTGGGCACCACGTCTGGCGTGGCACTTCTTTCCTGTCCTTATTTGGTCAGTCTGAATTTTAAAGGGATTGCACATAGTGATCAGAATTTAAAATTTCAAAATTTAGCATGCCTTTTATCAGCACAGAGAAGAAAGTTTTGATACCTCTTTGTTAGTGAAGAGAGCTGTATAAAATGATTTTAATGAATGATTAAATGAAATTACATAGTCATTTTCAGTTTACGTTTTTATGTCATATTAGTTGTTTCTAGATAATTTTAGTTTTCAGAATATCACTGATCTTCTCCTTATGTCACTAAGATGACGGAAGCTAAGGTGATGCTGATGAATCCTGGATGTGGATAAAAATCTTAGACCATCTTGCGTGCTCTTACAACTTTAAAAGGTTATACTTTCAGACTTGGGAGACAAGAACATACCTTCTCCGTGTCTGTTTTTGGCTCGTAAGAGGCATTGTGCATAGATTGTAATATATATTTCGGCTATCTGTTGTTGTAAATGTGTTCTGTGTGTTGCAGCATGAAAAAAGCTTGCCATTTTAATTGGAAGTAGATGTTTTCTTTGCTAAAATATGCTCTTTACATGGATTGCTTTATTTTAATACAAAAGAAATAAGGGTGTACAAAAAGAAGCAAAAATGAAGGGGCTTCTGCTCCTTAGGGAATGAGGTGCATGTGAAAAGCAGAGCAGATTTTCTATCACTGTAATAAAAATAGACTTTTCTAAACTGGCCATTCACCATATCAGCTATTTTTGTAACATTTTTGTCTGTTTATTTTTCAGCTTTTTTAATCCAACTCAAATGAACTAAAAACAGAAGATTTTAAAAAATGAAGTAATATAAAGATTGACCTTATCTCACTCTACTCCCCTCCTTGCTTCTCTGCTCATCTAGCACCTGTCTGCTCTCACCCTTCCCATGTTCTCGCCATTGCTGGGGCAAGATTTCTACAGCTTCTGTCATCGGATCAGCCTTCTTGTCACATAGATTTCCTCAACCATCTCTTTCTTCAGATCTCATTCCAGTCATGTTTCCTTTTTGGCCTTTTGTTTTGGTTTTTATTTTGGGCTTGCAACTAGGTGCTTTAATTTCACTACCATACTACATTGCTCACCCAACTTTTTGTTATTTTTTTTACTTTCTCCTGTCTCATATTTAATTTTTGTACTACATTTTGAGAAATAATATTACAGTAAAACTTACATTGTTGTAAATGTTTTTAGATTTAACTAGTTGTTGGATAATGTTTTAATATGACCTGAAGTTTAAATTTTATTTTTTAGGAACTATAGACTCATTTTGGAAATTAAATCTGAGCAGTTTCATCAAGTTCTTTTATAGTAGTACTAGGGTAATACATTGATTAGGCTGAAGTTGAGAGATGTGGGTTTTCTTTTCTCATTGGAACTGTCGCCCAAAACTCTTTTTTGCTGATTAACTGTGGGTGTGTCCTCTGCTTTGCCAACCCAAGTGAGTTCAAGGCCAGCTCAAAGACTTACGGACTGAATTTTAGGCTGGGTTCAGATATTAACGTGGAAGATCAATGGACTCTTTACTGAATAAATATTTTTAACACCTAATCTTGATGTACCAAAATTTTTATTTGTCTAAGGTGTACTATAAAGACTTAAAAGTGAATAAAAGATCTTTAGTTTTAGGGTGAGAAACTCCGTATAGGAATGCTGAATTTCTTCTTTTTTGCAGAGAATACACATTGGCAAGTTGAGAGTTATCAGCCTGTGAAACAGTATGCGGATTCGTATCTTCTGCTGTATCACATCTGCTAAAATTTTAATTTTTAATATTAGTCGTTTTTGTTTTCTTTTGCTTAATCTAATAGCTCTGTTTTGTGTGTCCCACATGGTACAATGATCAATAATGCTTTCAGTTTTTATCTGCTTCAATTCAGTTGCTGTACAAATAGTGCCACCTCCGCTTCTTTCCTAGGAAGGCTTCCCCCCGGCTCTTAAAACTTCAGTTTCTTACTCTCATCCACAGACTCTTTTATGAGACTGTTTTTCGTATCTTTGTGGCTTTTTGGACTTTCTAAAACATGGTTTCCTTGGATCAGAGAGAAGTTATTTTAAAATAATAAAAGTGATTTTCCTCAAGATGGGGAAAACAACATTTCTAGCATCATGTGATTAGGAATTCAGTGGAAAGAGGTTTTTATAATCTTTTCTCAGGAATGACATTGACCCGAGCCACGTTCTGTTTTAGACCAGACGTGTACTGAAGACGTCATGAGTTTTGCTTGATTCAGATGTTACCATTTAGACCAGAATCAATTTAAAATATGAAAATTACAGTTTAAAACATACATAGAAATTTTGTTATATACAAATACATATTCAGTAGCTTGCAAGTAGATTTCCTTAGAGGCATTTCTGCCATGAGAATACATTATCTGATGATAAACGTTAGGTTTGAAGTAAATTATTTGATTACAACATAATTTTAGAACCTTCCTACAGACAATTTGTGTTCTAGAACTATTGGTAGAAACCAAGTTTATTCTTTACATTTTTATGCTGCCACACTTATAGCAACTAGAGCATTTTTTAAACCCTCCAGTAGAGAATTTTTCTAATCAGTGACAGAAACAGGATTTATTCTTTGTATTTTTAATAGTACATTGTAGCAACCAGGGTTTTTTAAAAATAGAAACTAGTCAAAATTAGTCATTTTTAATCTGTTTTCATTGCATGTCTACTTACTGAAAAAAAAAGTCTAGAAACCTGTCATCTTGGGCATGAAGACCTAAGTTTAGTGTACTCTTAATTCTAGATTATTTTGTGATCGACATTTGATATCTAATTGCCTAAAAATAGCGTGCCAAATATGTTTCACTCATATAGCATCATCTTTTTATTAACTTCTCTAAACTGTCAACCTTGTTTTGAAAAATTGCATTACTTTTTCTTAAAACAGTGTGGGAAGCCAAAAATAGCCTGCATGTGTTTAATTTTTAATTTCTAGAGGCTGTGAGGGTAGGGAGGGTAACAGTTTTCTTCAAAATGAAGATACACTGCATGCCAAAAGAATGCAACAATAAAAATTAATACCAGGTTTTAAAGATGACTACGATTAATATTACTCTGAAAATAACTCATTTCTTAAATCAGTAAGAGGTGCATATAAAGTTATTTTTGTTCTTCCTAGGTAGTTGGCAAAAAAGGAGAAAGCCACTAAGGTACAGAAGACACTGGAAGACCATATTGCATTCAGATCTACAGCTCCTGGATAACTGCTTGATTCTCGCCAGAGACTTTCAACATTTCATTCATTGCCATTACCAATAAATCATTGCTTTTGTTCAGATGGTATCACTAGTGTTTCTATTGTAATCTTGATACATGCAAATGTAAATAAAAGTAACTACTTTGCCAAGCTTAAATTTTGTCCGTTCTAAGTAAGTATTTTCTCTTTCCATTTATTTGAAAATTGGCCACCTTTTGATTTTAGCAGAGTCTTAAGTGTCTGGTAGCATATTGATCAAAAGCCAGTTTCTCTCTTTCAAGGAGCAAAACTGTTTTAGGGAATGAAGGAGTGCATGTGCACTCACATGCACACACAGAGCAGGTGATTTTGATGAGTGGACTTGAAACAGCTAACCACGTTCAAGTGAGTACTAACTCGTTTGTTAAACAGCGTTTGGGTATCTGGGCTAAAGAAATTACTAAAATTATAAATTACCAGAAATAAATTAAATGAGATTTAACGGTTTTCACCTAAAACTGTTAGTTAACAGGACCAGAGATTTTAAACCCTTCTGGATAAACTTTTAAAATTTGAGTCAGCCACTTTCGTTACTAATAGATACGTCGAAATTTGACAGGAGGGAAAAATACAGTACTGTGAATTCATGAAGCAACAGGAATTAATATCTTTTAATCAAGTATTTATTATTTTAACAACCAAAGGATAACAATGTTAATATACAGAGAACATGATTTAAGGTTGAAAATGAATTGGCCAAATGTATGTTTTTAAAAGGTCTTTCACAAAAGGCTAGTGAAACAAAGCAACTTGTTCCTTATGACATTTTAAAATCTTAAAACTATAGAAAGTATTGGTAAATTTTTTTTTTTTTAGTATTGGTAAATTTGATTTTTTAATGTTTTCTGTTTTTGCAATTTAAATTAAATTTAAAAATTTTTCAGCATTTTAAAAGCTCAGTGTTTGAAAGGAGTACATAAGACTTAATTTTGATTCAGTTAATTAAACAATAAACCTGAGGGCATATTTGTCTAGGAGTGTGGTCGAGATACTGATTTGCCTTTGAGGCACCAATGTATTTATACATGTTTCAGAAAAAAATTATGCACAAGTTTTTGTGTTAAAATAGTCACTCTCTGAAACCCCAGTGTCATTAGATAATGTTTAGTTCCTTTGTATGTAAGCACATTAATTTGTCTAGTGATGTCTGTGTATCTTATGTATTTCATAGTTACGTTGCCTTGGATCAAGTGGAAGCAGAAGGGCAAGAAATAAAATAAAAGTTTATAACACTCCTTAATATAGACCATCTCAGATTAATGACGTCTGAAATTAAGGGTAAGATTGATGTCAAGAGTTTTGTTTTACGGGGGAGGGTATAGCTCAGTGGTAGAGCACATGCTTAGCATGCACGAGGTCCTGGGTTCAATCCCCAGTGCCTCCATTAAAAAAATAAGTAATTAACACCCCCCCCCAAAAAAAATTTTGTTTTACACTTTGGTACACTTGACCTATTTGGGTAGTTGCTAAAGTGCCTCATCTTACGTATTGCCGACCTCATCCTATTAATACTTGACAATTTGAAAACCCAGTGAAAATAATTTCGTGTTTGTAAAGGACAGGGCATCAGATTTATATTGTTTATGTGACTTTTCTATAACTCAATTGGTTGCTTTGTACAAACAATTTCATAATTATTCAAATTGTAAATAGTGAAAAGTGAATGTTTACAGGTAAATAACATGTTTCACTATGGGAAGTTTTACAAATAAACATGCCCAGTTGACATTATTTAAATTACCAAGCTGAAATGCTGCTGTTTTCTCCTGAAACTGAGTATGTGTGTGTTTGTGTGTGTGTGTGTATATATACGTATATACACACATGTATACATATTTATATATAACACTGAATTTTCCAAATGAATAGAAAGCATTTAAAAAATATAACTAGCTATTTTAACTGAAGCCATCCATAAGGTAGTATTTTCTGGAAAACAGATACTAGGTTTATTGTTTTGTCAGACAGCAAAAAAACAAACAAAAAAATCCCCAACAAAACTTTTCCTTTGATTTTACTTATTTTGTTACAGAACAAGAAAAACTGATAGAGGTAACACACAATGATTGTTTACGCCCTCTGCTGCCATTCCACCCTGTGGTTATTTCATCCTGGAATGTAGCAAACGACGTTGTAATTATTTGTAGTCTTATTTACTAGCTTATGAGCAGTGATGCGAGGACTTGTCCCTAGTACCAACCAAAGTTACTTTGGTCTCTGTCTTCAATAAACAAATTATTGAACAAATTCTCAGATTCCAAGAGAAGATACTTGAGGTAAATCTGAGAGATTGTAGGAATTTGCAGTTTAGCAAGGTAAAGAAGAGAATTTAGCAGAATTAAAGGAGAAGTGCATGGCATGTACATTAAAGGACTGAAAATTAAATAAACGATTTCTTAGGTGAGGGAGGAGATGAAGCCGGAAGGGCAAGGAGAAACCATAGCATGAAGTTCCTCTTGCCACGTGAAAGGGATCAGGCTACCCTTTGTGTGTGAGGAGGGAGGAAGTTGAGTGAGGAGTCTGCAGTGACTCACAAGTGCTTCGCTTTTACATTGATTCTTAGGAAAAAGCACATTGGGAGGGGAAGATAAATGTGGTTTGGGGTATGACATTGCCTTGAGCAGTGAAATGCTTTTCTGGCTTTAAGGTGGAGATGTCTCTTAGGTACACAGGCAGGAATGTGGTTTTAGATCTTAGGGCTAGAATTAGGGAACTAGGAGTCATTTAGGTGATGAAATAGATGTATGAATGGAAGCATCTAGAGGGAGAAGGAAACTAAAAAGCAAATACTAGGGAATGCTAAAAAAAAAATTACGGAATTGGTCAAGGAGAAGCCTGAAAGCAGACTATTAAGCAGGACCCGTAGTCATCATTATCAAACGTAGAAATAGTGAAGTTAGGATAGCCAATTGTCAGTCCACCAAGTCGTGGAGACAATCTGTGTAGTACTTAATTATTAGAATCATTAATTACTTTAATACTCTTGGTTGAAAGGGTATCAGCAGACAGCATGATTCTGAAATCTTTCCAGCAAAGAAAATTAGAAGCTTTCATAGTCTGCCACTGAACATAGTTTTACATGACAATTAGCAAGGCTCGGAGATTGATGGCAACATTCCATAAGAGAGAATATGAAACACTGCTCTGAAGTTGTCATTAAAGGCTTTAGTCTTTTCTTATAATCAGGTGCTTCTCCTCCTGTATTTTGTTTGTAATTATAAATTTTGTCCCTGTCATTTGAGAGCATTCTTTCATGACTGCTTTTATTCTCATAAAAGTTTTTAATTTTACAAAGATGATTCCTCTGTTAGAATCCTGGCTGGGTCATTTAGTTTCTTTAGTGATAAAGTTTCTGTCTTTACGGAAGTATTGAATGTGCAAATTGTTAAAACAACTCTGTGTTTTCCAGTCAGTAATAGAGAATTCCTTCACTAGGTCCCTGTAATCTCTCTGTGAGCAAGGATGGTAAAAATAGTGGGGCAGTTTCATTTCCCTGGCCACACAATTCTCTCAAAGGATTCAACTCATGGACAGCATGAGGAATGCTTCTGCGTGGGTTTAGCTTTGACTGCAGGTGACTTTTAAGTTTAAAAATAAATATTTAACCTAAAGACCGGGCAACAGCATGGAGCCTGGGGTAAGTGCACAGGCCAACTCAAACCTCTGGGAAAGGCTTGTACAGAAGTAAATCGGTATCCATTAAAAGGGGAGGCGAATAGATGCCACTTCATCTGATTTTTTTATTTGAATCTAGCAACTGCAAGGAGAAGACATTTGGGTTGAAGTTTTCTTACTATATAAGAAAACATTTTCTGGAATTAAAAAAATTGTAACCCACAGTTTATATAACAGGAAGTTTTTTGTTTCCTCTTACCAATCAAAATATAAAATCCACTCAATTTGGGAAATACTAAAAACTTCGGTCCAATGTACTCACTTTTCAGAGTGCCCTAATGCAGTTATCAGGACTCTCTCTAAACACGTATGCTTCAGGATTTAGCTGGTTAATGGACATAGAACTTTATCACCTTTATTAAAAATAGTGAACTGTATAAGCCCACTCTGGACTGTTCCATTTGTTACGTGAATAGCAAACTGTCTTGATTACTTCAGCTTTATAATTTTTCTTGAAGTCAGGTAGTATAATTCTTCAACTTTCTTCTTAATCAAGTTTTTTTTTTTTTTTTTTTGGTTAGTTTAGTTCCTTTGCATTTTGGTTTTGGAATCTGCTTATCAATTTCTAAAGCTTTATGATTGGACTGCCTTGATTATGGCATCTTACGTCTTTCAATCTATGAACGTTCATTTATTTAGATCTTTTTTAGGGCAATGTTTTATCGTTTTCAATATGGAGGCCCTTCTTTCAGTAGATTTACTTCTAGCTGTTTAATGTTTGTTGACATTGTTGCAAATGGAATTTTAAACATTTCACTTTCCAGTTGTTTGCTCCTAGTATATAGTAATACAGTTAGTTTTCGTCTGTTAGTGTGCCACTTTCATGAACTCTCTTATTAGTTCTAGTGACTTAAAAAAAACAGATTCCTTATGATTTTCTGTGTAATCATCATACGCAAGTAGAGTCAGTTTTCATTTTTCTTCCCAGCTCCTTATGATTTTCTGTGTAATCATCATACGCAAGTAGAGTCAGTTTTCATTTTTCTTCCCAGCATTGCATCTTTATTTTTCTTGCCTTATTTCGCTGCTTAGGAATTCCAGTACAATGCTGAATAGAAGTAGTGACAGTACACATGCTTATTACTTTGTTCTTGAATTTAGGGGGATAACATTTAGTGTTTCACTATTAAGTGATGTTAGTTTGCAAGATGCCCTTTGTCAAATTGACAGAGTTCCTTTCTATTTCTAATTTGCTTGAATTAAAAAAAAATCATGAATGAGTGATAAATTTTGCCAAGTATTTTTTTGTGCATCTATTGAGATAATGATGTGTTTCCTTCTGTTAATATGATGAATAATATAAATAGATTTTTTTATAAATGTTAAACCAGCCTTGGTTTCCTTGGATTAACTACACTTCGTCTTGATATATTATTATTTTCATTTATTACTGGATTAAATTAGCTAAATTAGTTTGCTAAGGATTTTTTGTGTTTGTGCTTATGAAGGATATTGCTCTATACATACATTGTAATTTCTTGGCCCATTTTTGATAGCAGGGTTATGCTGGTTATTCTTTAAATGTTTAGTAGAACTGACCAGTTTTTGGTGGGAGGATTTTTAAATACATATTTGATAGATATTGTAGTTATTGAATTTTCTGCATCACCCTGTGCTGTGTCCACTTTGGTAAATTTTATTTTCCAAGGAATTTGTCTTTCATTTAAGTTGTCAAATTTATTAGCATAAAGTTTTTCATAATATTCTCTTGTTGTCTTTTAATGTATGAAATATCTGTCTAGCCCTTTTTCATTTCTATTATTGGTAATTTCTCTCTCTGTGAATCAGTCTTGCAGAGGGGTTAGAAATTTTATTAATCTTGTCAAGAATGAACTTCTGGCCTTGTTATTTTTCTATTTTATTAATTTATACACCTTTCTTTATTATTGTCTTTTTTCTACTTTGTGTTTAATTTACTTGTTTCTTTATCTTAATATAAAATTTTGATCATAAATAGAAATCTTTTCTAATGAGAAGCATTTAAAATTATAAATTTCAGGTGCATACCAAGTTTTTCTATGTTGTTTATTATTATAACTTAATTCAAAATATTTTAAAGTTCTTTTATAATTTATCCTTTAGTTCATGGGTAATTTATTGCTTGATTTCCAAATATTTGGGAATTTTCCAGATATCCGATTTCTGTGGATTTTTAATTTACTTCTATTTCTGTAAGAGAACTTACTGTTTTCAGCTTTTTGGATAATTTTGAGACTTGTTTTATGTCCCAGCATAATAGTTTATCTTGGTGAATATTTCATATACACTTAAAAAGAATATATATCCTGCAGTTGTCAAGTTTATTTTTTATAAACGTCAATGAGTCAGGGTGGTTGATGCCTGCTCAGGTGATGTATATCTTTATTAATTTTATTTTTTGTTATCCTATTAATTACTGAGAGAGTAGTGTTACAAACTGCAACTATGATTGTATGTTTGACTTAAGCATAAATACATAATGTCTTTCTGATTAGTTGACACTTTAGTCATAAATGTCTTTATATCCCTGGTAATACTCCCTGTGTTGAAACGTATTTGTTTTGTTTGAATTTACTATAGTTTAACTTTCTTCTGATAGCATAGTTTTTACAACTTTTTATCTTTCCATTTATCTGTCTTTGTTTTTAAAATATGTCTCTTGTAGAAAACATTTAGTTGAGTCTCTCTTTTAAAATCCAGCCTGACAGTCTCTGCCTTTAATTGGAATTATTCTATTTACATTTATATTAATGATTGATATGATTTCTTTAGGTCAACCATTTTCTTATTTGTTTTCTAGTTGTCCCATCTGTGTTTAGTTTTTCTATTCTTTTTTTACCTTTTTCCTTATATGTTAATCAAAATGTTTATAATAACACTGATACCACTTTTTCTTTAGTGGCTACTCTCGGGAATGCATTATGTGTCTTTCATACATCACTTAGATTTAACATATATGCCTCTTCACATAAAATATAGGAAACTTGAAACATTATAGTTCTGTTGACCTCCATCATTTGTGTCACATATATTTACAAGTTATAAACCCTATGATACAGTGTTACAACTTTTACTTAATGTCTTTTAACATCTGTGAAAAATTATTTGCCATTATCTCTTCAAATATTGCTTCTGTTCCATTTTGTCTCTTCTTTCTTTCTTGAAGTCCAATTACATGCACACCAGTCCTGGTGCCACGGATTCCAACAGCTCCCGGCAGCTTCCTTGGCGCCCGGCTACCAGTGGGCTCTAGCTCACTTAGGCCTCCAGCCACCCCCAACTCCGGTGGCCCCAGGTACCCAATGGGCTCCCACAGTCTCAGGCTCCCGCCCAATCCCTAAGGGTGGCCAGCTCCTGTGACACCTGTCTCCAGCTGGGCTCCTGCGAACCCAGGCCCTCAAGTGGGGCTCAGCATCAGGCCAAGTGCTGTGAACACAGGCTTCTTTTTTGTTTGTTTGTTTGTAATTGAAGTATAGTTGATTTACAATGCTGTGTTAGTTTCAGGCGTAGAGCACAGTGATTTAGTTATACACATATAAGAATCAGAATTCTTTTTCCGATTCTAATCCATTATAGGTTATTACAAGGTATTGAATTTAGTTCCCTGTGCTGTACAGTAGGCCCTTGTTATTGGACACAGACTTGTGACCCACCTCAGCGCTAGGCCAGCCTCCACGGCCTCAACCTCAAAGCTAACTTCCATGGACCGAGTCTCCCAGGCCACCCCAGTGGCAGACCCAGATCCAGGCATAACTTCCCCGGGCCCGGCTCTAGGCTCTCATTAGCTCTGGGCCGTTCTCTGTGATGTCAAGCACTAGGCCTGCCCCACCTGCTGACCCAGGCACCAGACCCACCTGCCCAAGGACTCAAGCCACAAGCCTTCACCTCTCCAGTCCCATGTGGACAATGCTGGACGGCCTACCCAGAGTGTCTGGACCAGCTGACTGGTAAAAATGATTGCCCTTGAATTAAATATATACTATATTTAATTTAAAATATACTATATTAAATATACATATATTTAAACCCAACAAAACCCTTACAAATAACAAAGCCTCTCTGATTTTGAGGTAGTGACTGGATATACTTTTATTTATTATTTATTACTTTCCTGTTTACTGGAACCACAGAGTGAGCAAACTTGGTTGGAATTTTGCCTTTATTACCAGGACAGGAATGTATTTCCATCTTACAAGGGGCACCGTGGGTAGAGAGCCACAGTCCCGATTCCCAGCGTGCTGGCGTCAAAGCCGCAGTCTGCCAGCGAGCGGAGCTGGCACCGCGTGGCCCCCGTGCCCGGGAAGCCGGCGCTGAGCAGGGATTAGAACGCCAGCATCTGATGCACAGGGTTGCTTCCTGCTCCCCCTTGGAGTCCTGACAAGAAATGACCTTGTTCAATCCTGCTGAGCTTCCTAGATTTACTGGGCTTATAGCAACACATGGGAAGGAGATTATGTTTATTTTTAAAACGTTAAAAAAAAAAAGTAACCTTCCCAAGGCCTGTGTGGTGCCTGCGTGCAACACACACACACACACACGCAGTGTATGTATAATCACTTCTAATTAACTTCAGCTCTTCCTGCAAAACTAAGTGTGAAGTCTTAAAGACTTGTCAGCTTCTCTGCCTGTGAAATTTATCTACTTTAATTGTGAATAACAATACATTCAAGGTTAGCTATAAATGACTCAGATTTCACAGGGAATCCAAAGTCTAAAAACCACATTTGAAGAGGAATACATCTGTGCGAAACATTTTTGTAGTATGCGTCCAGATCAAAATACAGTTATTTATGCTTATCCAGAATGCCGTCTTTTTTTTCTAAAGGAGGATTTTTTTTCCACATCTGTGAAAAAAATAGATTTCATTGATTTCAAAGCCCAGAAATAAAAGGTAGAAAGCAGTAAAGATGCCTAAAATAAAGACAAGTATATCATTATAGTAGATGGAAAAATGAATTTAGTTTACAATATCACGAAATAAAATATTCAAGGAGCAAATGTTAAAGAAGATTAAGAATGCTCCCCGCCTTCTCGGTAGCTTTGAGCGTCCCGCACACCCTTCCAGACTTCACCACTAGATGTCACAAAGAGCCCAGTGAAACACGGTAGGCAAGCCTCCCGAGAGCAGTGGGTTACAGAACCTTTTAAAGTTTTTCCTGATTTTGTAGTTAATTCAAATAGGAAGTAATTTCCTTTGGGGTTTTGTGTCAAAATATTCATTGTGGATTAATTTTAAGTAAGATATTAGAAACTATTAGAAAATGGGATTGGTTATCAAATCTGGGAAACGATTCTCTTAAAGCGTTGAGAGCATCTCCAGGTGTATGTGGCACGGCACCAGAGCTGTAGGAATGTCTGCTGTGTACTCAGCTTAGCTTAGGACCTCTTAGCATTGCTTTCCTTTTAAAATAGCCATGGGCCTGTCAGGTGTGCCGTCACCAAGACGTCATAGGATTCTGCATAAAACTAATCCGGTGAAAAAAGAAAGGGCAGGACCTTAATGATCAGGTGAGAATGTTTGAATTTAGACTTTGAGATTCACTAATCAAAGTAATTGTGGAAGACTAGATGGGATGGGTTGAAGTTTAGAGAGAATTTGACTCAATATAAGGAAGAACTTCCTAAAAATAAAATAGCTCGTCATTTAAACACAGCATCTTATGAAGCAGTGGGGTCCTCGTCACAGGAAAGATTTCAGGATCCACAGAGGCTCTCGGAGAGCCAGAGAAAATCTTTGGGGTGGAAAGTGATGGCCAAGAGCATCAGAGTCACATTTCTACAGTCAGTGAGGTCAATCATTTAACAGCCAAGAAGGCAGCAGGAAAAGAGTTGAGAATGTGTGCTTAGGTGACTACAAATACGTATTTGAGTTTCCTTAACCAAGGAAAATTGGGTTCTTCAGGCCCCATATGGGAATTATGGTGGTTGCTCTGGTTTGTGGGACCCTGAGAAACACTGATAAGAAGGGACCATTTGATTTCTGTGCTTCTAGCCTCTGGTTCCTCAGTCCTCTCCATCCCAAGGGCATACTATCTAGTAGCTTCTCTTCTAACCAAAAGTTGATCTTGACTCAATCTGTCTTTAAAATCTGGAAATAACTCAAGTGACATCTTCCCAGTGTGTTGCAGTTTATTAGGGAACAGTGCCTTCAGGCTGAACGAAAGGAATGAAAGTCAGTCTGGGAGTGGGCGGTCTCGGCCGGCCTGTAGGAGAGGAAGTAAGCCCTTGTTTGACCTCCTAACCGTTGTCCTCTCTGCCAAGAGGATAAGCCCCAGAGTGTGGCTGGCCCTTGAAGTGTATCACATGAGCTCCAGAGATTGATAAAAAAAACAAAACAAAGTATTTCCACATATTCTTGGCTCTTAAAAAACAAAAAACAAAAAACTACAGCTGAGATATAACTTAAGCCCACCCAAGACCTCGAGGTAGAGTGTGTGACCCTAGTATAAATCAGGAGCATGACTTGATTGTCTATCCAAATACATCCACTAAAAAGCAGGTTTTATAACATCTTTCTAAATTCAGAGTTTGGTAAAACATCACATGGTTAGACGAAGACGGATTTAAAATTTCCTTCTTATGACAAGAATGAAAAAGATTTACACAAGCTTGCATTTTCTACATGTGCCAAAGAGTTAAACGCTGGGCTGTTTACCTGGATTCCTGACCAAGGGTTAAAAGAAATCCTTTCTCCTTCATTCCCCATGGATAAGGACCACTCACAGTATCATAAAAGCTTAGAGCTGGGGTGGACCACCAGGGTCAGTTAGCTCCATCTCAGTTCCACAGATGACAGAACTGAGGCCTGGGGTGACTTGTTTTGACCAGCGTCTCCCTGTCCTTCCACCACACAGTCTCCTTCCCAGAGGACGAGGGCTCGAGTGCAGAGGAACATCTGCCCTGACCCAGGACACCCCTTCATCTGCCCCTCCATGGATTGGGAAGAGAGATGCCCAGGTGGAAGAGGAAAGAGGGTATATTCAGTGGTTCTTACTATTTTACCGCCAAGGAATGAGTGTATGAACTGCCCCCCCCGCCCCCCTCCCTGCACATTACAAGCCCTGTGATTTTCTACTTTTTTTTTTAATGGAGGTACTAGGGATCGAACCCAGGACCTCATGCATGCTAAACATGTGCCCTACCGCTGAGCTGTACCCCCTCCCCCCAGGACCCCGTGCTTTGAAACTTTAGGTGTATGGAATAAATCCCTTTTGTTAAGTATACATTTTTGTAAAATCCTTAAAGACAGGCATTGCTATCAACTCAACCTTCTGATCAGCATAGAAACCCAGGGTGATGTAAGTTTAGCTCACTGCGAAGGAACTTAGTGTTTAGCCTGAGCAAACTTCCAAATGATTTCCTCTAGGAGTACTGAAGTGTAGGAACCAGGAAAGGACCTCCGGGGCTCTGGGAGCTCAGGCCGGTAATGCTGGCCCGAAGCTTACTCACAGGATGCCTTGGCCTTGACTTCGTTGGTACCGCTCTCTGAGTGAGCCGTGGTTCATCCTGGGACAGGTGTGAGGTGAAGGCACGACCCAAGCCCCATCATCCTGCACCTGGATCATTGCAACGGCTCCTCCCTGTCTCCCTGCTTCCACGCTGCCTCATCCCCTTGAGTGTCTGCTCAGCGGAGCAGCTGGTAATGTCATTTAACACTCCACTGCCCCCAGCTCGGCAGTGGCTCCACATCTCACTCGAGCAAAAGCGGAGCCCTGACAGCGATTCACAAGTGAACCCCTCACCCCACCCCCTAATCTGACTCCTGCCCCTGCCTGCCCACCCGCCCCTTTATTCCTCCAACTTTGTCTCCCACTCCGACCTTCAGCTCGGTGGATTGAGTCACACGGGCCCACCTGCTGTTTCTCAGTCCTTTCGGGAGCAGTCCCAACTCTGGGCCTTTGTGCCTGCTCTTGCCACTCCCTAGAACTCTCTCCTTCCGGGTGTCTCAAAGCCCGGCCCCCTCATCTCTGCAGTCTTTACTCAGATGCCACCTTCTCACTGCCCTCTTCCGGGCCACCCCATCTGAAATGGCCACAGCCCTCTCCCCACCTCCCTACTTTCCACCTCTCTTCCCTGCTTTATTTTTTTTCTTATCAATATCTAAGAACCCAAATATTTTACTTGTTTGCTGTCTGTCTTCCCTAGCAGAATGTAAACTCTGTGAGAAATCACGGTCTCTTTTGTTTACTGCGGTATTTAGTGCCTAGGAGAATGCTTGGCACGTGGCTAGTACTCAATAAATATTTGTTGAGGGAAAACATGAATGAACGTAAGTCATCCCACGACGGTCTGTACAACGTCAGGCTGTGACCGTCAGGGTTTCCAGGTGAAGTAATGAAACACTTGCAGTGAACTCTAGATGCAACATTCTAGGGTAGCCTGCCCAGAACCGCGGATGAGGAGAACTAGGCTGTCATCCAGGCCTGGCTGAAGTCCCACTGTGTGACCTGAGGCAAGTTGTGTAACCTCTCTGTGCCTTATCGTTCCTACTTTATGAGGGAGAAAATGAATACTGGTCTTAAGTCTCTCACTCGGTTTTATAAGAGTCAAGTGAGGCGAGGCCTACAAGCTCTTTGGAAAGTTAGACGTCCCATCCCAATGTGAGAGCTTTCTCCTTCTTTCAAAGATTAAATGTAAGACCCAAAGAGAAAGACCGAAGGGAGGTTCTGAATCCAGTGTTGAGGGAGAAACATGCAAAGAAGTGAAGGAAAGAGGGCATGGAATGCTCAGTATGTAAAATCCCAGACAGAAACACTGAGAAGAGAATGTTCAAGGTCTGTGTCCTTCGACCCTCACGTGACACCCACAGCAGTGCCTGGGGAGGTAAAATACTCTTTGCCCCAAGTGACACCCACAGCAGTGCCTGGGGAGGTAAAATACTCTTTGCCCCAAGCAAGTTAGGTCGAGTGATGAGAAGGACCGGACCACAGTATCATAACAGCAATAGCTACCGCTTGCTTTACTTTCTATCATGAGCTCCACACTCTGGGTTTTAACTGAGTTACTACACCCTCGCTACACTGTGCCGTAGGCAGGTACGTATCATGGTCTCTTCCTATGGGTCAGAATATTGAGGCTTACAGAAGTCCAGGAATTGGATCAAGCTCGCACCTCTAGAGCCTGGCGTGTCAAACCTGTCTGCTGCCCTCCCTGCCACTCTGCTTTCCATTCAAGCTCAGCCGAATAAGAGAAAAGGGTGTGAATCTGGATTCTAGATACAAACCCTGGAATTTTTATAAGGTGGAACTCTCGTGTTCTTCCTTATAATCAGCATCTCACAATGTGATACATACATAGTAAGATGCCATCTTTCCTGATTCTCCAGCATTTGGGTTAATCTTGTTTTTTATTTATTTTATTGTTAATGGAGGTACTGGGGATTGAACCCAGGACCTCATGCATGCTGAACATGCACTCTGCCACTGAGCTGTACCCTGCAACCCCTTAATCTTGTCTCCTTAAATGGCTTGGAATTTCCCACCTGTCCCTAACATAATTTTGGGCACGCAGTGGGTTCTCAAGTAATTATTTGGTTAAATGGGCTCTGTTTCCTGAATGCTCATAGCTACTATATGATAATTTCCGGGAAACTAGAATTTTAAGTCTTCTCAATCTCCTGTCCCTGGCCCTCCAAAAGAAAATGAATATTACCTTAGAGAAGTCAGTGAGGAATAGAAGGTTCCATTTAAGGATTTTTAGAAGAATGAGTTGATGGTGGTGATCTTGACTCTTATTTGTACATCTAAATAGACTCAGGAAACTTAAATATTTTAACCCCAAACACATCAGTATATCAATTTATTATTATTTATTTATTAAGTTATTTATTTTCCAAAATATGCACAGTACTTAAAAAAAAAGAATTGATCTAATTTCCACCCAATTGTATAATTCTGGGATATTCATGGTTTAAGGCACCTAAAATGCACTTGAGTTCTGGAAAAAGAAGACAACTTTCAGAGGACTGACCCGTTTTCTTTCCTCCTGCGGGACTGTGCTGGGAAAGCACCACGGGCTATTAGAGTGTAAATTACTGCTTAACCTAAAGGCCTTTTAACTGACGTAGAAACTGATTGCCCGCAACTTGGCATTGAGAGGCCTGAAACCACAGTGAACGTAGCTAGAATAAAAGAGGAAAACAAATGTAATAAAGATGTATATTCATTCAAAGAGTCTAGATGTGTATTTACACAAAAGTCACAGCCAAGCCTACCTTTCAAGTTCCTTAGGAAGATTCCCATGGAAAAGGGAGGAGCAGGGAGAAGGGATGGTCTCCCAACTCCAAAATACCTCCGTGCGCTGCCCAGCTCCACGGGAGACGATGAATTCATTCCCCTGTATTTTCATACCAAGGGATCTACTATAAACATGGAAAATGAATCTCATGTTTCTTCTTTATTTTTCCACTGTACACAGTGGAAACATGTTCCTTATTTTTCTTTTTTTCTTTATTTTTCAGTAGGTGGAGCAGTGAGAAGAAAGCCTGTATATTTATTCTCTCTCTCTTTTAGGATAACTTCCTTATAATACAGACATTGGGAGATATCACTGACATCTACGTTGAAGACCAGTTGGATTTTAGTAACTGTTTTCTCTGCTGAGGTCTGGTACTACATAAGTTCACTCTTATATTTTCTGTGTGGTAATACATTCCAATCTGTATATATGTATTAACGTTCAGGGTTTTGATGATCAGTGTTGCACCATCCCTCCAAACAGCATCTATGATGTCTTAAAGGACAATAAATCATTAGCAAGCTAGGTGGACTAGAAGAAAACAGTGCAAGATAAATTTCCTATTGACTCTAATTAAAGAATTTTTGCAAATCATTGTTTGCACCTTGGGTTGTACGCTGCACAGTCTGCACTGGCTTTTAATTTGCTTTCAAGTGCAGTTCAAGGTGTGGATATTGATCTATAAACCCCTGATGGTTGATCCCTAGGTACTGAGCTGCATCTCTTTGTGTACCACTGTGACAGCTGAGGTCAATTAGAGTGCTGGCTAACCATCCCCATATCTAAACACCCTGCATAGCTGTCCTTGATAAAGTACTCCCAGCTCTCGAGTCTCCTTTCCTGGGTGGCCTGGGTCAGAGACAACTGCAAAGCAAGGCCGTTTACCCAACATCTCCATCTACCTACCTACTGTCTGTTGGGTCACTATACCTTCTCGGGTTGAGGTACTAACTCTTTCTTTAAAAGCTTAATTTATTTGATTCCTGGCATCATGAACAGTTCTTAATGGGACTGTCTTCTGGGGTCCAGGGAACACACAATGTCAATGTCAGTGCTACACAAAGCGTCAGTCACCAACCAGCAGCATCACCTGGGAGCTTGTTAAATATGCAAATTATTGGCCCCCATTCCACACCTACTGAATCAGCAACTCTGGGGACAGGGCCAGCAGACTGTAGTTTAACAAGCCCTCCAAGCGATGCTGTTAGACATTCAAGTTTAGGAACCACTGATACACATGATGATTTCAAGAACTACAGAAACTTCCCCGCCTTCGTCTCAGTCCACACCGTTCAAATCTCCCTCCACCTGTTACACACCTGAGCTTTCACTGGACTAACATCTTTGCTATGGTTTACAGCTTGGATATTCCAAGACGCAAATACCTGCGAGCACTTTAGGCTGTCATCAGTTATTTATATCCTAGTATGAACAGTTCTATATTTTTCTGGTTTTGCTAGAAAAACACCCTCAAGAAGCTGACCTTCAAGTGGGGAGAGTTCTTTCCAGCTTTTGAGAGGAAAATAGTGCCACCAGGAGGGAGCAGGGAATGGAGTAAAAACCTCCTTTGAGTCACAATATTACCCCAGGTGAGATTTATGTTTCGTACATCTGAGATGATTTTTAGAGGAAAGTCAAGGGGCTAAAAACTCTTGGGCAAAGAGCAAAAATATTGAAGGATTCAACATATTAAACAAGGAAGAGTCTTTGCTTAGAGCTGAAAAAGTGAAGATTAGTCAGTGTGTCCCCAAAATGTCAATAGCAAGGAAGAGACCCTAACGTGGGAAATGGAGCAGGACAAGTATAATGAGGAATTACTATGTGTCCAGAAGTTTACTAAGGATCCTTGAAAGGCTTTGTCTCCACCACAGAAAGTAAAAGGAAAAAGGTTATAATCAAATCTCAACCAATATCGCTATGGCTTGCATCTGCTTCGGAGACACGGGAATTTCTGTTTTCCTCATTGGATCTTGTTGTGGGGCTGAGCAATTGTCTTAGAAGGAGCTGGCTTGCCCGGAGGGTTGAGCATGGAAATCAGAGACAGGGAACCTGGCCTTCTTAGTCCTGACTTCACCATCAGTTCAGCCAAGCCTGGGGCGAGGCTCTTAACTTCTCTGTGGCTGTTTCTTCCCTGTAAACCAGGAATAAAAACATTCACCTGCCCCTCAGGGGGTATCTGGGGGACCGACTGGCAGATGATGGGACTGCCCTTTATGTTTCCAATGAGCCACATAAAAGCTGTTTCGCGGGGGTGGGGGGGCTCTTTTGTCTGGTTTCTCACAGAGCAACCTTTAATGATGCTTTAGAAAATCAATTCCGTTTGGAAACGGTATCAAGTAATCACATAGAACTCGAAGTTTTAACTTCTGAAACTGGAGTTGCTCAATAGGAAACTGCCAAATGTGGATATTATAGGAATTTGAACATGCTGAAGGCGGCCTTGCATTGGAATAATGGTATTGAGGAATGTGCAGCTGTTTGTATGGGAGTGAGTAGTCACAGTCCGCGGAGAGCGGGGAATGGCAGGAACTGCCTCTGACTATTGTAATCTACAAGATTATCCCATTAATCATATTTGTCTCTGGGAGTACCTTCGTTCTGATGCGAAGTGTTGTTTTTCCCTTGATGCATCACATGCGAGAAAGCCTTTAATTGAAAACATTACAGGGACAAATTTCAAAATGTTCTTAAATACAAGATGAGTTTTAGCTGCCAATAAGAGACAAGTTAACTGCACGCATCAAAACCCGATCTGATTACATTTTTTGGTCTTTGTCTCTTATTTTTTTTTTTTTTTTAACCTCTAAAGTATTATCACTTGTTACGATCTGGAACCCTCCAGTCTTTTCCTTAGGTAGCTCTTAGTTGCCTTAGCTGCCTGCATTCCTAACCAGACTAAATGGCTCAGTGTTCCAGGACTGTGGGCCAATGCAGGAGTGAATGGTCTCTTCTCTTATTTTTTCCACCCAGAATTCAACAAGATCTGGGAGACGCAGATTAGTCTGGAGACAAAAATTAAAAGCACATTTTGAAAAATGAGATTCAGATGCACAAGGAAGGGATGCTAGATTTTTATTAATGACATAATATCGGAGACATTAGCCCGGTTGTAGCCATGTTTCAAGGGCCCAGGCAGCTTCGTCTTCAGCAGCTGGTGTGACTTTTCCTGCAGCTCCTGGAGCTTTCCCCCTGCCGAGAAGCTGTACACATTTTAGGGTATGTGCGTTTCATCTCAATAGCTGTGTAAGGAGATGCTACTAGAACTGATCCCAGGAATCAAAAATATGCTGCATGAATTTGCATGTGTCTCTGTAATGAATATAAGAGCTGTATGTGTTCACACACACACACCATTCACACAATGGATTTTAACATAGATCAGAGCTAAAGACCAAATGCTGACAGCAACAGAGAACAAGTAATAAATTGATTTGTTAGCCTACGCTTAAACTTCAAGCCAAGGAGACAAATTTTTGTTGATCTAACAAGCTCTGCATTGATTACAGACCAAAAGTGACCTCTAAGGTATAACAACATGTTAGCAATTAGGAAGAGTATTTGGTTTCTGGGGTCATGTACAACTGGGCGGCCTAGCTCAGCTGGTACTTCCAAACTTGAGCTATATAAGGGAGAAAGCATAGACAGAAATGTAAGTACACCATTTCTGAAACTAAACTATAAAAACAAAGGTAGAGAATTACTTCATGAGTTTGTTGCCTGTCTTTCTTAACTGTCAACATTACCTAATAGTCAAGCCTCAGCCAAAATAACTATATACTAATTCTATTACTATATAAGGCATATGCTTAAGGGATTTATTTATTCATTCAACAAATAATTATTGTGTCAATGGTGTGTCAAGCATGAAGGGTACAGCTCTCATTGAGGATCAAACAAATGTTACATTTTCTCTTTCTCTACCATTCCCTACTATTTTCTTTATCTATAGCCCCCAGACTCCTAAGGATTTGGAAGAACTATAATTGCTCTCATAATTGAATATGTGTATACATAAGAGGCATCTTTTGTTTTAGCAACTACAGCCTTCTAAAGTGTCTTCCTCTAAAATGGGTTACTAAGGCACATCTAGTTCTGCGTGGCCTGAAGCACTGCGTGGACTAAAGCGAGACCTGGGTTCAGACCAGGTTGTTGCCTACCTGCTGTGTCATCTTTGCCAGTTCACTTCAGGCTCTCAAAGCCCCTGGCTTTTCCGTCTGCAAGAGACCAAGAGCTATGCATGCCTTGTAAACTGTAAAGTGCTGTAAGGAGTTACGAGGACTCAGACCCAGAGCCTGCGGCAAGGGGCAGAGGAAGCTGAGGTCCTGGTGCTGTCCCTTGAGGTGTGACACCCGCTCGTCCCAGTCCACTTCCTCGTGCTGCAGTCTAAATTAGAACAGCGACACCTGCAGCCCCTGTGGGAGATGTGGGGACTGTCTGGTGAGGAGCTGCATGGGGGCCGACCAGCTGCAGGAGGCACAGCGAACCACATGGTAGCCATAAGGGGAACTGAGCCTTATCAGGCTGAGTTTCCAACGAGGTCAGATTGGCTTTTGTCAAGTCATCCTGCTTCTCTAAGGCATGTGGAGTGGACAGTCACAGGTTAGACAGAAGCACCGGGCCCACTCTCCAGTCTCAGCTGTGAGATTCAGCCACTTTGCTTCAGGGGGGGTAAGGAAAAGAATGATGGGACCATGAGGGGACAGGGCAGGGTGTCCCCTGGGCCCTCCTTCCACCAGTGAAACTCCCCGCCAGTAGCACTGTCCCCAGCCATCCTCTTTTGAGGCCAAATATCATGAAAGGGGGCAGGGTATGCAAAAAGCCAGAAAGAGACGAACAGAGATGGATGGGCTGGCTAATTTCAGCCACCGTGTTCATCTCAGCTTAGCTATCACCTCGTTCTGGAAGCCGTCCCTGAGTCCCTAGGTCTCTCCTAGACTACGATGGCCTTGAGGACATGTCACCGTGTTTGCATGCTTACCCATCTCAGCTCTGTCCCAAACAGACTGTGTAAGCTGTCTTACTGACCCCAGGATCCTGCCCCTAACCTGTACGGATGACCCCAGGAGTCCGCAGTGGTACAGCACAGTAGCAACACGCAGGGAAAGGCCTGCCCTCTCCCCCCAGGGTTCTCTTCCTTGGAACAGGATTCTCTTCCAGGGGAACTGAGACGCTAGAAACAATTCCTTTTTTCTGACACAGTTGTTGGAGGACCCGCAGCAGCGGCAGCAGAGGTAGGCTGGGTCACAGCCGAAAGCAGAGGGCGCGAGCTTGTAAGTATTCACGAGAGAGGCAATTGGTCCTGATGGCTGGGGCTTGAGAGTTTTGTACAAGTTCCTCTGAGAGCACAGGGATGAAGACACCCTCCTTGGCAGCCTGTCCAGTGACTTCCAGGTGAGGCCCCAGCACGCACGCTGGGAGAAATGGTGTGAAATGCCTCATCTTTGCTGTGAAGACTGGGTCTCCCCATTCACCCCGAGACATCTAGTTTTACACAGAGACACCTGGAATTCACTGTTCAGTTTCACTGGCAAGTGCAGTCTAGCTATGGTTGCATCCTTATTGTGTAATTCAATGAAAGTCCAAGTTAAGAACTGTCACTGGTTGTAGACCTGTAACTGGTTATTGTTTGGAGCAGATATTCTCAGGACTGGGCAGGAACTAATGCTCGGAAGGTCTGTTGACCGAATGTTTTCTGTATGCCAAGCCTCTTCTAAGTGCTGTACATGCCTTAACTGAAAAAAATCCTCAACTGCATGAAGTAGGCAGTGATTATTTTCATTCTGTTATTGAGGAAACTGAGGTCATTTGCCTGAAGGCCCCCAGCTTACGTGGCAGAGCTGGGATTTGGATGTGGGGGCCTGTGAGAGCTACTTCCCATGGGAGGACGCTATGACTCCTTCGGTCACTCCTAGGATGCTCAAGGAAGATGGGGAGGGGTCTACTTTCTTCCTGCTACTTAAGTCAGCAGGCAGATGGGCTTCACCAAGGCCAGTGTGCTGTCAATCTGGTCCCCTCTCCCCTCATTTTCACTGATGGCACTAGATTAATTTTCCAGGTTACTTTTGAGCATTAGACCAGCCTCTCTCTTTCCACAGTTTCCGTTGTTGGGACCACAATTTCCCTAACGTGTGTCATAAACAGTGGCAGATTAGAAAATCCGAATCCCAGCCTTCTAGCATCCTAGCATTTAGATTTTTTCTAAATGGTAGCGGTGATATTTGTCAGAGAAAGAATACCAGTTTGCCTTCCTTACTGCCAAAAAGCTTTCTCTAGACCTGTTTTTCCATCAGAGTGATTTTTTAGAGCCTTTAGAAGATTTGAAACTTCAGTCATCTACTGTACAATTTGTATGGCCTACTCATAATTTTAAGAATTTATTCTAGCTTTTTTTTTTTTAACGTAAAATGCATGGATTTCCTGGGTTAGGTAATAATGCTAGCTCTGCAATGCATAATGAAATGATACCCATCTCTCTGAAAGTATTAAGATTTTACTGTAGGTTGGGTAGAAGATGCCTGCCAGTCGGGGCACGTGACTGCATTCGAGGCCTAGTTCTGCTGCCACTTCTGGGCAAGACACTT
This sequence comes from Camelus bactrianus, assembly GCF_048773025.1. Taxonomy (NCBI): domain Eukaryota; kingdom Metazoa; phylum Chordata; class Mammalia; order Artiodactyla; family Camelidae; genus Camelus; species Camelus bactrianus. The sequence continues at coordinate 16,073,076 of NC_133568.1, read as the reverse complement.
CATTTTTCTGGTCCCCAGTTTCCTCATCCATTAAGTTAAAGAGGTGGACGATGTGAAAATTTAAAGTTCCTTCCAGCTCTGAAAAGCTTCAAAGAAATTTCAAGGCAGTGATGAAACTGCCTCAAAGTCTTCTGTTGGCATTTCTAGTTTTTTCTCCTTTACTCTAAATTTTTAGTCCTCTTCTTTTGCCCCCTGATCTGTGTCCCAGCTGTGACATCTCAGGGTCTCCTCTGTTGTCATTCCTCAGGGTAGTCACTGATTCTCTGCTATGATAACACGTTCTCCCGGACCACATGGAGCCTGGAGCCTGCTCTTTATGGCTTCAGGTGGCATAGAATGTTCTGGAAACATTAACTGTCAAACTATTTAACAATCATAAGAGCGCCTTCATATACTTTTCTGAGTGCTTTCCCATACTTTTTATAGAATCTCTGCCACCAACTAACACAGAACTTTGTTCTTAGTAAGTGCGGGGTAAATATTTGGTAAAAATGAGCTATGTAAAATGAACCCTCTGATTTTACAGATAAAGATGCTAAGGAAGAAAAGCAAATTAACTCAAACTCCAGCGGACGGATGATGGAACAGGACCGCTCCCAAGTCAGTACTCATTCGTGTCCCAGCAGCCGGCATCCACTTTATTTTCTGATTTTCTCTCTTGGTGCAGAGAGTTTCCTGCGCCAACTGGTACCCGTGGAAGACCCCGTGTTTTCTAGCATCCTTACTCTTCTTTAGCTGGTGAGGTACTTCTCTGACTCGATGCGTGTGGAAGCTGCCACCCGAGGGTAGCACACTGTCTGGCACAATATGCTTGCTCGGTAAATAATGATGGAGCGGAAGGAATGAATGATTAATAAACTCAAAGACGTAGAGTTGAGTCTAGTTACCAGTCAGGAGCACGTCGGCAGAATCACTAGTTTAAGTCTGTTTCCTCAGATGCACTCCTGATTCACAAACTCTCTTAACTGTCAATGTGTTTTCAAATACCTGCCATTTTGGGGCACCACCTTCTCGGCTGCCTTGAAGAAGTGGCGTGAAACCAACACACATCTAGAGAACTTCGCTGGTGGAGGAGGCCGTGGATATGCCCTGATGTCTCAGTTACCATTTTGCAATACGGAGTCCAGGCTGACGGAGTCCAGGCTGACAAGGTCCAGCGCAGCTTAGGTACCTAAATCCTCCAAGCATCTGCAAATCCTTATATATTTAGAACTTTCAACTTCTTTTTTCCCTACCTCTTAAATATTTTCTCACAACTGCTAACGAGAAGCAACACTGATCAATGTGGTTTTCAATTTCTTTCTTTTCCTCTCCCTGCTGTGCTGAGAAGGAGTCTGCTAGTTAGAGCAGAGGCTGCAGGTGGGAAAGGGAAAGAGGCATAGAGACACCCTCAGACTGGCTTCTCAGCCTGGACGGGACCCCGGAGCTAAGGAGTTCCTCCCGTCTCCCAGCTGCTCCTTAATGTGCCACCTCCCTTTGCCCCCACCCCCCGCCACCCCCTCCATCAGAGGTTTCTGTATTCCAGTCACTGCCCCGGGCAAGCACAGACCTCTAGTGCCTTTTAAGTGGATCCAGAAGCTATTTTTGAACGTTTTCTATGTTTAGCCAATTCACCCAAGCACAAAGTATGAAATACAAGAAGGTGTGAATTTTGCCGACACCAGAGCACTGAGGGGCGTATATCACATATATTTAATATCATCTATATTTAATAATTGGGGAAAAGGCACTTGGAGCACACGAATACTTGTTTTAATGGGTCCTCGCTTTTGCTTGCTCACACGCACACCAGGCTTTGCACGTGAGTCATCTCAGCAAGCACGCCAGCCACCTCGCCAATGTCCTCGTCCAGGGGAAGTCAATTACGCCTGCATACATTTCATGCAGGTGAGCTGTGGCCGGCGGAGCTGGGCTGCCCTCCACCTTGCTCTGCTGTGGACCGTGGTTCCTGTGATAGGACCGTTCAAGATGCACATGAGAAAATAAGCATAAGGCTGTCAACAAACAACTCTGCATCTTCTAATTTATCCCAAGTTCACAGATGGGTAACCCGAACTTCAGGGATTGCCCAAGGTCATGGAGTTAACTGTGTGAGAGGCAGACAGGGCCCTGTGCTTCTGATTTCTAATTCCTGGTTGGCTCCTTCCTTGCCTGAAAATAAAACACATTAATAACCTATCCTGATGCTTTCCTTTCTGTCTTAATTGACGCCACCTACTATTTTCCTATCACAGCAGGACATAAAACAAAATATACCTACACCACTCAGTCCACTTCTAATACACCTCAACATCTTATGTCCCCTTGAATTTGTGCTTTTCCACACAGCAGTTATTGTTCTTATATATATAATCCCCTGCTTCAGCTAGTGGATGTGTTCCCAAAGGATTGTGGTGATCTGTTCTGTTTTTTTTTAAGTTGACTATCTTCTCCCTGAATTATATTTTCTGATGTTATTCCTATTTTTGATTAGACATGAATAATGTCTTCTTACTTGATTCAAATTGGATCACCTTTGTTATTAACTTTCTTAGCTATGTCCCCACCCCAAGCCTCTCTGTTAAGTAATTAGGAAATAGTAAATGCTCATTAAATCACATTCTTTATAATGGAGTGTACAATGATCATGAGAATGGTATTTGGAGGCACAGAAGGCCTGTATTTGAACCTCGGCTTTTCCCAGAGTACTTGGGACACTTCATGCAAATTAATTACTCTGTAAGATTAGGATAATAATACTTTTTGGGTTGTTGAAGTATCACAGGACATAATGTACAAACACCTAGTACAGTGCCTGACACACATTAATAAGCTTTATTATTAATATTAGTAAGCTTTAGGTATAATTGCCAAACTGCGGTAAGAACCGTGCTAAGTTCTTGAGGACAAAAAGAAAAACAGGGTCCTTCCACTAAGTCACATGGAGTGACAGACATGGAGACAAACAGTTATAAAACAGTGTGACACCTGCCATCATAGAAGGCTCCAGGTGCCACCAGGCATTGGAAGATTCGTACAGTGGAGTCATATTTAATTTTCACAAGTCAAACCACACATGGTCTGCTTTCTCTGCCCTTAATATGCTGGACAACTATATTTTCATATGCACTCTTTACGATACTACATACATTACAAATTTATACCTATGTATTCTGAAATGGGTTTTACTCACAAAACTTTGTGGGAGATTTGAGGGATTTTCGAAATGTGATTTGTAAGTATGATTCTAGGTTTATGAATCTAACCCCTCCCACCTCCCAGATGCTACTCACCTGTAATTAGGTTTACTTTGAGGAGCTGAGAAAGGTCTGTGGAACTGGTTCATTAATCTGGAACATTCATGGAGCCCACAGAGGCTGAGCTGGTGCCCTGGCCACACATTGTGCTGGGAGGGAGGGTGTAAAGCAACTCGACCCAAGCACCCAGGCCTTGTCCTCAGGGGGCTTCTATGTAATGGTGGAGACAGACAGGCAAGCTGGGCTCAATAGATCACCAGAGGTTTAAAGCAGGAGCAGAGGAGGTGATTGATTTTGCTGGGGCAGAGAGCAGCCACAGAGAGTCAGGGAGGCGGAAGCTTGCAGGGTGAGTGAGTAATCACTGCCAATTAGAGTCAGAAAATCTTTTCCTTCTTCTGAGAGAGAAGCGTTGCAGGTAACAGCCTACAGGCAGAGGCATGAGGTGATTAAGGCAGACAAATACATTACCATGTTTCATTTTGAGGGACTTGAAAAGAATGAGCTGTTCTCAGGGGCAGGGTTTCATCCCAGATGACATCAGTGGGCTTCCAGAGGTCTCCTGTGCAGTGGGCAAGAAGCATCCTTCCAAACGGAAAGGAAATTAATGGGAAATTAATGAGAGAGAAGTGGTAGGAAACATGCTTTAGGAACATTCTCCTTGTGCTTATTTAAAGTTGAAAATATAAATGTATTTAATTATACAAGTAACTGAACAACATGCATAAATTTATTAGAAATAAAGAAGAAAAAATCCTGTGATCTTATCTTCTTAGAAATAACTACTTTTGGTATCCTAATGACCAGTCTTTCAGATTTCATAAAGTGCAAAAAGGAATGAACAGGAAATCAAGTGATACCTATTATTTTGTAAACTCTTCTCACTCAATACTATAGTATGAATATCCTCCTATGCCAAAAATATAGGCAGCTTATTTTAAAAATATTTTAATACACATGTTTACGAGACAAAATAATTGTTATAACTTTAAGAATGAACAAGTAGCAGGTAAAAGACAAATACTACAAGCCACTAAGGATAACTTTGGAGTATCTGCTAGACCCGGGAAATCTATTTAAAAAACAACCCCCCCCCCCAAAAAAAACACAGAAGAGGTGACTAAAAGATAAGGACAGACCCTTATTCTGTGATTATTATTTTATAAAAGTAGTGAGAATTTTCATACAAGACCCTCACTTCCTGGGCATCAACCAACATGAAGATGCACGTCTGTGTGTGAAAGACAATCAAGATGGACTTTCCTGGGCGGGGCCTCACCACCACAACCCCAAGAGAATCACAACCTGAGACAAGAGAATCATGTAGTCCGAGTCCCTTTATCTCAAAAAAAAAAAAAAAAAAAAGAGGTCCACAAGAGATCTTCTCTAGCATGTATTTTGGCTATTTCCCTCTTTCCAAAAGATCTTGTCTTTTTGGGAAAATAGCTTATTTTAGAAGCCTCAAATAGCAGTTACAAGAAGCTATGCTCCAGAAGGGGCAGTTACATGAATTCAGCTTTGAGTTCTGATTAGAGAACCTCCTATTTGCACCCAATTCTGAGCTGATTTATAAGCTCTCCTCCAGTAAGAACAAGTCAATAAGGTGGTGTGATAGGCTGGGCTGAAGGTAGGGAAGCCAAGTAAGAGGCACATCCCGGGAACAAGGATCCACAGAGATAGGGCTGGGGAAGGGCAGGGCAGAGGGGGCGAGGGCGGAGGTGATGGCTCAGCTGCCCTTGCTTCTCAGCTCTGAGGTCCTCTGTGATTCATTGCCTGTGTCTCCAGGGAGATGGGATGGCCCCAAAACGGTCCACATGGGCCCTCTCTTGTTCTTGCTGCCATCTGTTCCATGGGCTAAGAAACATGGATTTTGTAAGGGAGACAGTCTGGTAAAAGTGCCCCACAGGGACTGGAACAGGCAGAGGCTGCAGAGACAAATGCCAGGGAGGAGTCTAAGAGTGAACCCTCACTACCACCACCACCTCCACCACCACAATACTTAGAATTTATTGGTTCCCTTCTCTGTATCAAGGATGGTGATCCACACATCACGTTTGTTTACAAAGATCCTATTAGTAGAGATGGTTACTGCCTGTCCTTGATAGATGAGGAAATGGAGACTTCGAAAGGTGATATAACTTGACCAAGGTCACACAGTGCAAGACAGAGTTGGAGTCTGAATTCGTGCTGCAATTTGACTCCAGGATCCAGACTATTAGGCACTGTGATACATCCCTCTGGAGGAGGAGAAGAGAGGGGGATACAAATCCAGGGGAATGTGGTGGGAGAGGTGGGCAGGGTGCAGAGTCAGGAGCAGATGTAAATAAAAACTAACAGAAATGGGGAAGTCCAGAAGGGAATCAGTTTTGATATATTATGTATATTCTATGCATTTATTTATGGCCTGCTTATTTCTCAAATGGGTATGAAGTAGTTTAGATATGATATCTTAATTTCTTAACATTTTTCCTATGGCCAAAGACTGAATGTCACTAGTATTTACAACTCGGCCCATTCACAAATTGGATCCCAGTAACTTTGACTTTTAAAAAAAATGTACATATGCCTGTTTTCAAGGCTAATTGTTTGAGGATATTAAATTTATAGTTTAACAGCTGTATACATTAAGCAAAAGGCAGTCTTTGTATGCAAGAATATAAAAATAAAGTTCAACCATAGGCTCATAGTATAACTACTTATGAAAATAATACAGCTGTAGTTCCCTCAGCCCTTAAGACAAAGCCATATTTTGGGTTCATATATTTCACCACCAATGTCCAAGTCAATGATATATTTTCTAGTTAATCTTAAATGGACTTCTGTTTATGCCTTTTCTCATTACTACTCATTTGCTCAGTGAAGACTCCTGTCTCAGAGCCTTCAGCACACATGCAAAATTTGTAAAATTAAATATATAGTCAGGAGCTATAATCCTTCTTCAGTGCATGTTGTTGCAAATCACATTATTTCATTCTTTTTCATGGCTGAGTAGTGTTGCATAATATATATATATCACATATATGTTGCATATATATATATATATACAACTTTTTTATTCAGTCATCTATTAATGGACATTTAGGTTGCTCCCATGTCTTGACTATTGTAAATAGTTCTGCTATGAACATTGGGGTGCAGGTATCTTTTTGAATTAGAGTTTTCTCCAGATAAATGCCAGTGGGATTGCTGGATCATATGGTAACTCTGTTTTTAGTTTTTTAAGGAATCTCCATGCTGTTTTCCATAGTGGCTGCAATTAATTCCCCCCAAACTGTGTAGGAGGGTTTCCTTTTATCCATACCCTCTCCGGCATAGAATCCTAATTTTAAAGCTAAACAAAGTGGAGAAGGTGATTCTCAGCTCACCCTGTAGAACCACCACTGAACTGGCCCCAGTGGCTGCTGAGCCAGCATTCAACAGGAGGTTCCTTCTCTTCCATTTTCTTATTCTAATTCACTTTGAGGACTCCTGCGAGAGAGAAATATTTGAATGGCTAGAGCACACGACCCGAGACAGAATCTCCTGAAACACTGGGAACGCTTTATAGAAAGAGCAGGATCATGGGGGAACATCCACTCGTGAGGTCAGGAGGCCAACTCTTGTCTCAGTGTGTCACTAAGTACCTGAGTGACTCCAGAAGTTTAGTATTTTATGATTACAGGAATAACTAGCTTTCAGTTAGTGATAACACATTCTGCAAGAATGAGACTAACTGCTTTTTTTTTTTTTAAGGGAAAATTTTTCCCCTTGGTGGTGAATCTTCCCCCTGTTGGCTCAGAAACTTTTTGGCTAACTGGTGGCTTCCCCCGAGGTCTGTGTGCATGTTCTTTTTCAGGCTAATCAACCACTCAGTTCAGCTGGGTCACCTGTCTGGGAACCGATTTTTCAGTTTGGAAACTGAGCAGATTATCCAGGCCTGTGGTCACAACTCCTTCATTCTCTCTTTCTGTCTTTGTTTCTCTGATGCTGTCTCTTCCTCATGTCCTGGAGGGGCAGAGAGTAGAGGAAAAAGCCAATGCCAGTCACTTTGGCTAGTCCTAGGAGTTACGAATTTTTTTGTTTTTTCTTGAGAGGAGGTTAAATCGGACAGATAAGGTGAGGTGGATTGGTGGATTGGTGAATCTTATTTGTTCAGTTCCTTTTGGTTCCTAATTAAAAGGGATTACAGCAAGGTTGGTGAGACTTTCCAAAGGATTTATGATATTTTTAAGGAAAGTAAAGCAAAAATAAATTTGGTAAAAATTTTCTCAGTTCTTGAGGATTCATTTTGCTTTATGTTTGGTCGTTTTGTTTTTATTTCAAGGTTTCGGGGGGGGGGGGGAAGCAAACCTAAGCTACAGTTTTATTACATTGTAACGGAGCACAGGGCACTCGTATATTTTGCAGCTCCCTTTTATGGAAAGAGAATTGCTTAGTCTTCAAATGAGGGGATTTTGATTCAAGTGCATGATTAAAAACTAGCATCTGAGATGAATAATAGGGAATCAAGGCATTTTGTCATAATTTAATTTTTATTCATTTTTAGGAAAAAAAATTGCTCAACATAACATAAGCTGGGCCCACTCAAATGGGGGGCATGCATATGTTATCCGTTCTGCCAGGCTCACAACCAATTGAAGTGTTAGCTATTTATAAATTCAAGGTTGACTGAAACCATCTCGCCACCACACAGAGCTCCCGCCTTAATAGAAGAAGATCCACTGGTAGGTGTTGGGAGCAAATGTTTAACAAGCGTTTTCCGGCCCTGAAATATGGAGGAGGACAGGAAACGTATGGCAGTAGCAACTCAGGCCATAGACTGCAGGATGAAGAGACCGAGAAGGAAGGACCGGCAGAGAAGCAGCGTGTCCATATGGGGACCGTCATTGGCGCGGAAACTGGAGGGGGAGGGGTGCACTAAGGAACCGTGAAGAGGAGAGTGATGAAGAGAAAAGCAGGTGGCTGTTTTGGGTTTTCTTTCTTTCTTTCCTTTTTTTTTTTTTTAACGCTTGATGTACTCGCTTCCAACGGGACCCCGAGGTGCTTGTTTGGGAAGGGAAGTTGGAGCCACTTGGCAAGCTGTTTCCAGGTTGTTACTCTGTTGCCGGGAAGAGGGAAGAGAAAGAGAAAAACTCCTTTTGTTTTGCACACAAGTACTGAAATTTGGGAACACATCGTCTTAGAGGAGCAGGAGATGGTAAGATAGATCAGTTAGGGCTCCTAGAGTTGCAAGTGCCAGAAAAACCCAGCCCCAAGTGGCCGAAGGAAGGAAAGGAATTTGTAGGCTCCCTTCTGGAAAGGTCAGGACAGCCTGGCCACAGGAATAAGTGTGTCCACGGCCTCAATAATAGTTATGGGTCTTTCCATCTCTCCATTCTGCTCTCCTCCGCGATTCCTTCATTCTTGGACTCCCCGTGTCAGTGCAATAGCGGCCTCTACCTCCGGGCCTTTATCAGTTCGGATTCCTCTCTGTGTGGAGCGCTTACTTTCCTCCAGCAGCAAAAGCCGGGGCCTAAGCTTTCCGGGAGCTCAGCTGGGTCACATGCTCCTCCTTGAGCCAATCGCAGGCAGCGTGGAGAGTGCACTGTGCCGATTGGCTTAGGGCTGGGTCACATGACCGCCCTGGAGCTGGGGGTGGAGTCAGGTCCGGAGAAGCGTGGGGCCTGAGCGCCCGCCTGGGAGCAGATGCCGGGTGTCCGGGGAGGGAACGTCCGTTTGTGGAGCGCAGGTAGGAGGTGCTTTGTTCACATTTTCTCACGCAGACCTCTGGTCCATCCTATGAGAAAGTCATCACTGCCGCCGGTTTGTAAATGAGTAAACTGCGACTCAGAGAGGTTAATACTTGTGGTACTGGTACTTGGAGGAGCTGGGGTTTGAACCTGTGCGCCCTGATTCTAATAGTCTTTGTGTATCTAACCAACGTCAAAACCCAGGCCCTACTGGCCGCAAATGGCAACATGTCTTTCTTTCTGGTGGGTGAGTTGTATTCCACTGCATACCTGTGCTGCGTCTTCTTGTCCATTCATCTGTTAATGTGCCCTTAGGATGCTTCCGTATCTTGGCAACTATAAATGTTGCTGTTAATAGCAGGGTGTATGTATCTTTTTGAATTAATTCTTATTTTGTGACTAGCTTTATTCGTTTGATAACTATGTAAGTTTAAAAAGCTAAAGCTCTAAACGTTCTTAGAAAAACAATGAACCGTACGGTATGTGTAAATTTTAAAAATATGTGCAGTATATTGTGTATATGTATTTACATGCAATATATTGTATATTTGCAGTCAAATTGTATCAATTCTGCCTAATAAAACTGGAAACTGAAAAAAAAAAAAACCCCAAAAAACAAATCCAGGCCCTACTGATCATCTAAGCAAATCCTCTTCAGCTGTTTACCATCTCCTGCCCCCCCACCTTTTTTGTTTTGTTTTGTTTTACAAGTACAGGTCTGTCCAGGATAACACTGAGGCATCTGTCTGTAGGACAGGTGGGGAATATCACCTTTGTTGGCATCAGAACCCCTAATATTTAGCTCTATAAAAATAAGAAAGCCTGAGCTGCCATGTGGGATGTACATACTACCAGGGTCATGGGGTAAAGGGTGGGGGTAATTACCCTGCATTTTTCTCCCTCCTCCCTGATAGCACATCATCACCTCACACCTCCTTCTCCTTGGCACCCTGGGGTCTCTCAGTGGTAATATCCTCTCCACACTGTTAGTCCAACTTCTGAAAATGAGAGGTTAACAAAATTGTTTTCAAGGTTAAAGAACTTATTTTTAAGGCAAAGTGTGTGTCATCTCACCATGATGAATTGACAAAAATGCTCAGTTTGTGAGGAATTAAATTTCCAGGCTGACAGATGAGGGAGAATGTAGTTAATGTAGTTCCAGGATTGTCTAATTATGTGGTATCACTAAAGAGAGAGGGGCTGCTTTCAAGGAAAGATAAACAAACAAACAAACGAACAAAAACCAAAAAACAAAACAAAAAAGTCACTGAACTAAAACCTTCTAAAGACCTTAAGTCAGGAGATCCCCAAAATAGAGCAACTGAGAAAGAAATACAGAATAGCGGCGTAGCTTTTGCTTGGAAAACGTAAAAAACACTGATGAAATATGTCCTAATTCGGGTCAAGTCAACCTTATGGAAAATGAGTTAGATAATGCTTTTAAGATAATTTTGAACCTTCATTGTCTGTTGTACCTGTTTGATGAAAAATTCCATTAAAGTACCCAAGAGTTGCATTACTTTGCATACAGTTGCATTTAGTACTATTTTATATTCTACTCTCTTCACTGGACTTGATTTTGTATCCGTATTTGCCTATAGCTACATGGTCCAGCACTCAGTATTCTTTTAGAAGATACATAGTTTATAGAACTTTTAAAACATTTATTTAAGGAAAGGAGTTTTATGACTTTCAAATTCAGGCAGTAACTGCTGACAGGACAAGGGGAAGTGGAAAAGTGGAAGTTGCCTCTGCATTTAAGAGAATCCTGTAAATGCTTTAACAAATAGATAAGATGTGCTTTGAATGAGCTCATCCATCGTTTGAATAAAAACTGCTGGGAAGGTGGTGCTTAAGCAGTTTGTGGTCTTTGATGCAAATAGGGTTGCCATCCCCTTTGCTTGTTACATTGTTCAACTTCCCTTTCAAAGCTGGTACTCCCAGACCTCAGCCCGGTTCTGCAGGGCGCTGGTCCCCAGGCCTGTCTACACAATAGAATTCCCCGGGGAACTTCTGGAATTCCAGATACCAGGCCTCATCCCAGATTAACTGCTTCAAAGAGATCTGGATACTGGTATTTTTTTCAAAGCTCCCAAGTGATTATAAATGCAGCCAGGGTTGAGAACTACTGGTCAAGAGAATATGTTAACAATTCCATCGTCTTTGTCCTTTGATTTCTATAATTAGGTCTATTTAGGTCACCAGAAAGCAAGTGGTTTATCCTGATTCCCTGTATAGCAGATTGGCCAACATCTCCCAACTGCTAAAGTGAAGATGAGATAGCTTGAAATACAGATGTGTTAAGATCGAAATATTTATTCATTTAGCAAACATGTATTAAGCATGTACTATATGCTCTGTTTTAGGTAATGTGAATGATCAAAAAATGAATAAGACATCACTACCCTTCTTTTCAGTAAGATAAAAAAATAAAAAAATATAAAATGAGTAACCGTAATACATAGCAAAATCTGTTTGTGGATTCACGGAAGATGTAGAGGCAGAATGCAACCAGAGTTCAGTGTTACTTCTAGTGGGGAAGGTTTTGAAAAGAAAGGGACATTTGAGCTGCTCCTGATTGTACCACTTGAGGTGTGGGAGAAGGCTGGGCAGAAGGGGGGGATTGACTGAGGGAACAGCGTGAGAAAGGGCAGCGGGAGGGAGAGTGGAGGGAGTGTCTGGGAAGCCAGTGTTTAGTGTGGACCCGGCTTAGGTTGTATGAAGCAAAGGACTAAAGGGTCCAATAATGCAGGTCTTGAGTTTCAGTCCCAGAGTCCCACATTTTGTCTTAGTCACTTGGAAAGGGCCCCTCATTAGAGACACTTTCCCTTTGGAAAATTTGGGAATGTGTTGATATAAAACTACAAGACTGAAAAGTGTTCTATCCTTATGGAAGCCTGGAGAGGTAAAAATGTCTAAATCCATCCCTGTCTGGCCTAAGGTTTCCTAGAATTGTTCATTCTGCCAGTGTGGCCTCTGTGAAGGCGGGGTAAGTGCTCTGTGTTTTTTCCCCCCTGCCACATTCAATAATGGTTAAAGACTTAATTATCTTTTTATGAGCCCAACAGTCCTAGTTTTCTGTTACTCAAACACAAAGACATCATCTGTCTTCGGCAGACATTCAGCTGTTGAATAGGAGAGAAAGGGTAGGTGTGTGCGGTGTGCAGGCGGGGGAGGGAGACAGTGTACTCTGGAAACACAGCCTGGAGGAGCTGACCTGTGGATGAAATGAGATAAAGAACACACATGTGCCCAACCCCATGTGTGGCCCCTGATCTGTACGGAGAAACTGCCTAAAAACATTTAAAGAATCAATGAAGAACTAGTGGATTCAAAGGAATAGGACTCTTGTGCTTTGTGTGCGTGTGTGTGATGTTAAAAAACACTTCATTTTATCTCTTTTTATTATCATGAAATATTACAAAGACAAGTATAGAATATTAACCTTTGATTTATGAAAATCTCAGCATTAGGCCAATTTGCATCACTTGTTTTTTGGAGGAATAAAACAAATACAGGCCGTACCTACAAAAATCTAAGCTGTCTGTGGTTTTCAGTTTTGACCCCGTGTTTAACTATATCTATTATTTGGCAACTTCTTTTTTTCACTCAACATTCTCATATGAGATTTACTCATGTTGATTCACTTCAGTGGCTGTTTAAGTGGATCCTGTGCTGTGAACACACTGCAGCTTGTTTATCCATTCACATTCATAGACATTTGGTGGTTTCCTAATGTCCGCTGGGTCACAGAGCTCAGCTCTCCAGTGAGTGGGCAGCCTTTGACCTCCACAGATCACATGGCCCTAATCCAGTGTGATTGGTGTCCCTACAAGAAGAGGAAGTCTGAACACGGAAATGCACAAACAGAAGACCATGTGAAGACACATGGAGGAAACAGCCGTCTGCAACCCAAGGAGAGAGGCCTTGGAAGAACCCAAACCTGCTGACACCTTGATCTTGGACTTCCAGCCTCCAGAGCTGTAAAAAAATAAATTTCTGTTGTTTAAGGTCCGCAGTTACAGCAGCCCTCTACACTAATACCTTTAATAATTATTAAAGGTTCGACTGTATTAAATGTATTTTGAGGAGTGTCTTTGAGGGGTCTGTCGTCTGGGACATGTTTTAAAACTTAGTTTTAAATTGGCACAGCCACTATGGAAAACAGTATGGAGAATCCTCAAAAAATTAAAAATAGAACTTCTATAGGATCTAGAAATACCGCTTCTGGGTATTTATCCGAAGGAAACACAACCGTTAATTAAAAAAGATATCTGCACTCCTATGTTCATTGTAGCGTAATTTACAATAGCCAAGATATGGAAGCAATCTAAGTGCCCATCGATAGATGAATGGATAAAAGAAGAAAAAAAAATATATACACACACACACACACACACACACACAATTACTCAGTCATAAAAAGGAATGAAATCTTGCCATTTGTGACAACATGGATGGACCCAGAGGGTATTTTGCTAAGTGAAATAAGTCAGACAGAGAAAGACAAATACCATATGATTTCACTTATATGTGGAATCTAAAAACCAAAACAAATGAGCAAACCTAAAACAGAAACAGAGTCATAGATACAGAGAACAAACAAGTGGTTGCCAGAGGGGAGGAAGATGGGGACGTGAGAGAAATAGGTGAGGGGGATTAAGAGGTACAAACTTCCAGTTACAAAATACGTGAGTCATGGGTATGAAGTGTACAGCGTGGGGGAATATAGTCAATAACAGTGTAATTAATATCTTTGCATGGTGACAGATCATAACTAGACTTATCATGGTGATCATTTTGTAATGTATAGAAATATCGTCAGGAACTCACATAGTGTTGTAAGTCAATTATAATTCAAAAAACAAACTCATAGAAAAAGAGATCAGACTTGTGATTACCAGAGGCGGGGGTGTGGGTAGGGAATTCAATGAATGTAGTCAAATGGTATAAACTTCCAGTTGTAAGATAAACAAGTACTAGGGATATTAAATATGATAAATATAATTAACACTGCTGTACATTATATATGAAAATTAAGAGTGAATTTGGAGTTCTCATCAAAAGGAAAAAACAGGTTCTTTTCTTTTTCTTTAATATGAGACGATGGATGGACATTCACTAAACTTATTGTGCTAATCATGATGTAAGTCAAATCATTATGCTGCACACCTTAAACGCATACAGTGCTGTATGTCAATTGTATTTCAATAAAACTGGAAGGGAAAGAAAAAAAACAACAGGTGCCCTTTTTCACATAAGTAAATACTACGTAAGTCCTCAATCTATAAAATACACAAATACAATTTTAGTGGTATGTATTTGTCTTGGAAGCTTGAAATAATAGGATACAAGTTCTCGGAAACCTATGGCATTTGGGCCAAACTGGCTACCAGCTCAACCTTCTTACCCGAAGGACTCTCTCTCTCTCCCTTCCCACTGCCCACCCCGTTCTCCTTGCTCGCAAAATTCGGCATTATGTTATTAGAACAGCATTTCTGCCTCCTCCCTGGCCAGAAAAATGGAGGCGGACACAGCCTACAGCTGTTTAAAGGCTTGATCTCTTTACCAAACTAGAGTCATCTAATGCAAAGACTGAGCGAGGCTGCGCAGCAGTGAAGCGGAGAGTTGTGATCTGCCGGCTCACATGGACCAGGAGGAGGGGCGTGGGCTTTCCAGCCTGATGACCTCACTGTGCATCCTGCCTTGACCATTAATAGCCATGGGAGATGGCAGATGAATGACCTCTCTGAGTCTCAGTTTCCTCATCCGTAATAAAAGGAGTTTAAACACCTGCTTTGTGGGTTCTTGTGAGGATTAAATGAATGAAAATGTGTGTTTACCCAGCACAGTGCTTTGCATATGGCTCATTAAATATTTATTTTCCCTCCCCCTTGGGAGAGCAACTGAAGGGCTCACATGCGATAATATAGATAGTTTGTAGTCTGGGAAGAGTCATCTCTCTGCCCGTTAGAATCCTGATGTGACCCTGACTCATTCCTGACCGGATGTGTCTGAGCAGATAGACAGATGCTTGTCTTCTCTAGGGTGAGAGACAGGAGCAAGAACATCGGAGGGGAGCGCGGGTGTGCTGCACTCTGTGAAAAGCTGATGAGGAGAATGAGTTTTGAAAATGTTTCCGCAAGGCTGTCTGAGCTGTTTCCAGTCACCAAATGACCAGTTTTAGGAAGGATTTTGAAATATAATGGGAAGCTCAAGAGATCATGCCCTACCCCAAGTACCAAAGTGATTGACGCCAGAATCTGACCAAATAATTTCCCAGGTCATCACATTTGCCATTTGGTCTTTGACATATTCAATATTATCAAATAAATTTAGAGTGTAGCTAAGAGTCTGTTTTAAGGATTTGCCACATTTAAAAAAAAAAGCCTTTGTATTCGAAATTGTGTTTAAATCTACAAAGAATATGATCGGTTGGGATGTAAAGAACAGATGGGTCCAAACATGGTGGTTTTCCTTGAGCAGTCCTGATCCAGCATCACGGATATTGAGGGGCGGCATAAGCTAATGCTGCCCTGTGCCAAGAGGGACAGCTGTGTCCTTCTGAGCTTTTTATTCCCACCTGGGGCCCCCTCTGCTGTGGGTGGGGCTCCGGAAGTTCATCCCTACCTCTCCCTTTGCTGATTCTCCCACTAATCTACCTTCTGGAGTTTGACTGGGCTTCACTTTAGACCTCCCAACCCTCAAACTGTGAAATCATTCTTTTCTTTAGGGGCTCCTTTCAAAACAGAAATTTTAAGGCTGTAAGCATTTGCGACATTTTCTTCCCAGTTGTTTTAGTTTCCACGTATAAGTGATATCATACGATATTTGTTCTCTGTCTGACTTCCTTCACTTAACATGACATCTCTAGGTCCATCCATGTTGCTGCAAATGGCATTATTTCATTATTTTTATGGCTGAGTGATATCCCATTGTATATGTATGTACCACATCTTCTTTATCCAGTCATCTGTTGATGGACATTTAGGCTGCTTTCATGTCTTCAGACCTCTGGTTGAGAGCCCTGGTTGAGCAGCAGTCCCGAGAGGAAGGGACTGAGTGGGGAGGGGAGACGGTTGCACAGGCTATGTGGGAGGGGCTTCTGTGACCGTTCATAGAGCTGTGGTGGACCACCTTCTTCGCTCTGACACCCTAGGGGGATCAACGCTGATGTGGATAGAAGTGCCAGTGGGATGGGCAGACTCAGGGACTCTCAAGGGTTAACCTCTTCTTTTTATTACTATTATTACTTTCATGTTTTTCACTTTCTTTTCAAATAATTTCAAACTTAAACGTTGCCTAAATAGTACAAGAAACTTTTTTTGTTCTAAACTATCTGAGAGTAAGTTGCCGACTCGTCACTTCCAAACACTGTAGAGTCTAATTTCTTCAAACCAGGACACTCTCCCTCATCACATGATGCACCCATCAAAATCAGGAAGTTAACACTGATCCGGTACTAGTATCTGATCTTCAGAACCTTTTCAGGTTTCACCAGTTGTCCCAGCAGTGTCCGTTACAGCAAGAGTCAAGTGCAGAATCACACACTGCACTTGGTTCCCACGTCTCTTTAGTCGGGAAGAAAGGAAGGGAGGCAGAGAGGGTAGAAGAAGCAAAGAAATTCCTTGTAGATTTTTGGGGGGGAGTAGGGGATTTATTTATTTATTTTTTTCGTGGAGGTTCTGGGGCTTGAACCCAGGACCTTGTGCATGCTAGGCATGCACTCCACCACTAAGCTGTACCCTCTCCCCTTCCTTGTAGATTTTGCAGACCATCAACCCTGACAGCAAGCAGCAACAGACAGTGCTTGGTATTTTAGTTTCCTTTTACAGCCCAGTCAGCTTTCAATTATCTGCCCAAATGAGTGTAATGGACAGATTTGAAATAATTTGGGGTTTTCTCATGTATTTTGCTACAGCTTTGTAGCTCTTATTTTCCCTGATTTTACTTAACTTACATAAGCACCTGTGTAGGTCAGAGATGTGTTTGGTAGAAGCAGAAGCTGGTGCTTGTGCTCTGTTAATACTCCACAAAGTGGAGAACTGAGATTCTCCGATACAGTGCTTACTGCGCTGTGGGCCATCAGCCCAGCCCCGGGAACTAGGCCCTGCTCCTCCTCTTGACCTGAGCGCTCTCGTTTGCTTTAGTTTCATCTCGGAGTCCAGAGACCCAGGCTTGCCATGATTGCTTATTTCATATAGCTCTCATCTTTCATTTTGTGAAATGATTCTTGTGGACTGTAATGGGCATCTCTGAGTGATTATTTGCCCAGAGATTTGTCTTCCTCTGACAAGACTGCTTATTTCCTGCACGAAAGTGGAAATTTTCAGATCAGGTATAGAAGTGACCCTCCTTATCCTTTTGGTTTGAGTTCTTGTGCATTGTTCATTCATTTCTTCGTTCAGCTTATGTTTAGTGAGCACCTACTGTCACCATATATGGATTCACATAAATGAATAACTTGTTCTCAAGGGGTTTGTCATTTGATCTAGGGGAAAGGCACATGTGAAAATGACCTTCATGGCGGAGACTGATGGATGCCAAGGAAAGCACCCTGGTTTTGATGATCAGGGAAGCATGTTGGTGGAGGGCACTGGGAGGGCGTGTGAAGGCAGGACAGGACTTGGACTTGGAGTCAAGTCGGAAACTCCACCCTAGGCTGGTTCAGAGTTTACAGAGGAACACGCATGTTCCTCCAGTGCCGTATATTTCACTGGAATTCCACTACTAACATTGGCTCTACTAATAGCAGAGGCATAGTGGACAACGCTTCGATGCATTGAACTCATAACATGCCAGGCTCTCTGGGTGGGCAGAGTCCTCTATGAGTAATTTCACACCCTCACTTTCCAGGCAAGGAAGTGGAGGTGCCAAGAGATGAGGTTATTCAATCCAGGGTCCCCACTGAGCTGAGAGTAGTCCTTGGCTCGCCCTCCCTCCACCTCAGGCTTCATTCCATCCTGCCTTGTGGCACCACGGGAACCAGGCTCGGCGTGGTGCAGAGGCTAAGTCAGTCTCCTTGGCTGCGGAACCTGGAGGAAGGGCTGTTTGTTACATTGATGCATGAAAGAGGCAGAAAAACCGCTGGGGCTGCCAGACACCACAGCTGTTCCTTTCGAGAGCTGGACTTGGGGCCGCCAAGGGAGAGGACAGCTCCAGAGGGTGTAGCGAGCAGGAATGCAGAGTTGGGGAGAGGTGAGGGGCCGGGGATGTGGGCAGAGGGGCTGCTTCGAGAAGAGCTGGAGAAAGGTTTTCCTGGGCCTCTGACCTGGAGGTTTGCTCTTCTAAGCCTTTTCCTTCACCACCTTCCCTTCCTCCTTCTCTCCCTTCCCTCTTTAACATCTAACCATGCTTGTTCCTTTTGTTTTTTTTAACTTTTCTTTTGAAATGATTATTGATTCAAAGAAAATTGTAAAGAGAGTGTCTAGAGGTTCCCATGTACCGTTCACCTAGTTTCTGCAGTGGTTACATCTTACAACTGTACAATATATAATTGCCTACCTGTTTTTTAAAATTTTAAATCCCTGCCCCCTGTATCATTAGTGCCCTGAGCACAGTCCTCAGGATCTTCCCTGGACAAGTGTCTCATACCTACAATTTGAGAGTAATTTAGTTTTCTGGATTCCAAAGTTTGTAACTCTTGATGAGAGGCAGGGAAATTGGAACTGGATAAGCCAGTTCGAAAGGGATGTACAAGTGAACAAAGATGATCTTGAACACGCTAAACAGATGGGCACCATATTGAGTGAGGGCTAAATGGATCCTTGGGTTTGGGAGCTGAGACTTGATTGGAGCTTTGGGACCCTGGTGTGGTGGCATGGGGACTGGCATGGAAGAAAGCCTTTGGACCATCGATCAGGACTAGTCACTGAGTCTGGGGCCCAGGGTGTACCCTCTGGAAGGAATAAAGAGGAAGCATTCCTGGGATCTTGCCTCTTCCTGGGTTCTGCCCTGCTGGTGGATCCTTCAGGCTGTTCCTGTGGATGCATCTTCCTCATCATGTCTTCGCCAGGTCACTGAACATCCAGAACGGGGCCTCCTGTTCCAGAGAGTCTGGGTTGGGGGCTCTTGTTCAATAAACACAAGCCCTGTCAGTCTGCTGTCTCCTCAGATTCATCTTGCCTGACACTGCCAGGTCAGTCTTCTGAAAGCCCCACTTTGCTTGTGTGTCTCTTGGCTGGACCACCTTCAGGAGCACCCCTTGGTACTGAAGCCTCCCATTAGCCGTCCCTGTGTCATTTCTGTTTGAATCTAGCAGGTGCCCGGAGCACAGCACCCTCATCTTGTTACTGTCTTCCTGCCGTGGGGAATGATCTTCCCTCTCCAGATCCTACCCTTCAAGGTGTGAGCAAAGCCCCAGCCTCTCCAACAACTTCTCCTCTGACTATTCCAACCCCTGTGGAGAGTTGTAGCTCAGAACTCCCCCTCCTGGTCGCCTGTGCTGCCTGCCTGGCACTTACTCATGCACTGTGTGTGTTGTCAGTTAGTTTTCCTGCTGTCGATTCTGCGTACTGCCTGATGGCTAGGGTTTCCACTCTCCCCCTACTGCTGGGAGTAATTTCCAGCTGTCCTTGCACCTCCGTGTCTTCAACTCACGGGGCAAGTCCTGAGTCGGAGCCGTGGACGAACCTGCCGCATTCCTTTGTCCTGTATGCCCATGGGAAGAAGGGAGAGTGTCTGGCTCCTCTGGGGTGTCTGCCGTTCTAGGAGCATCAGGAGTCACCCAAGGAAGGATTTCTCAGATAGTAAGGCTGTTTGGTTGCTAGGGAGCCAAAAAAAGGACAAATGCTCACCAAATGTTCATATATGACATATTATGTACTACACTGAAAAATTTGAGTCCCAATTTTCCCATCTATGGATTGGGAATAATAATACTTACCAAACAAGGCTTTTTCAAGATTTGAGTAGATGAAATGTATAGTCAGATACTGGCTGACATGAGTTAGCACTTAACAAACATGAGCTCTCCTCTCCTACTATTAGTTTCTGAATCATTTACTGGGAAAATTATTCGCCATAATCCTCTAGAGCTACTCATCTGTTCATAGCAACTTTAAAGGAACTCTCTAAAAACAATTCCTTACTTTCTTTTTGTGTCTATTTGCATGACTGCAAGCCTTTTTTTTTTTTTTTTTTTTTTTTTTTTTGCAGTAAAAGAGTGACAGTCTGCTTTTGTTTTATTTTGTGTTATGCCTGTCTTAAATCCGGATCGCCACTTAGGAGCTTTGCTGATTTTTATTTTATTTCATTTCATTTCTCGTCGATGATTTTGAAATTCTGAATGGATTAGGATTAATTTGGCTTCGAGGTTTGGGGCTGCTTCAGTCTCCCTGCCTCTCATAATTGGCAGCACCAAGGGGACCCGGAGAACTGGAGCTGGGCCCACTGTCGATGTGATCGAAGCTGTGGGCATCGTTAAGATTGGCAAAAGTCCTGGGTCAACACGAGTCTGTGGTCTCCACTGAGTAACTAGCAGTAAACCAAGAATTGATTCTGTTGTGAGGGTCAGATTTCTCCAAAGGACAGATGGAAGTGCTCAATTGACTGTTACCTCCAGTTCCAAACACTGCTTCTCTCCTCCCCAGCTGTAGGTGTTCCGTCAATGGTCCCTTATTATCTTGACTCATTTTTGACACATACCCACGGTGGAGTCGGGGCCCTGCCGCTGTTGTTGTTGTGAGTAACCTTCACAAACAAGTCATGCTAAGAGGATGAATCATTTAATCACTGTCTGCGTGGATCCCACCACCCAGTCTCCAGCCTGTGGGGCGAGGTGAGGGGGCTGCCCCGTGGGTGGCCAGGAAGGAAGTGGGGAGCGCCTTCCCTCGTTCAGCAAGTTACTTCTGGGCTGCCATCTGGCAGCAGAAATCACTTCTCCAAAATTGCTCGTATCAGTTAACGGGGCCGAGAGTACAAGTAACTGGCATGTCAGCCACAACCTGGACTCATTTGCTCCTTCCCGTCCTGCACTGAGACGAGGCTCTACTGGATATGGTGTGAGAATTCCTCCTCTCCTTTTAAAAAATATTCCCACTGGGCAAGTGCATTAAAGGTTCGTGCATTCTGTAGCATGACACCTCTTTGATGCTTAACTCTTTACATATGATCCCATGAAGGGGGGCGGGTAGCGCTGCCAGATCCAAAGGGGACCCACACAGTGACGGAGAAGTTAGAAAACAGCCTGGCTTTCTGGGTGTTCCTGTGAAAGCACATCTCCCTTTGGATTTATGGCTCTCATTTTCTTCATTTGTTTCCTTCCTTCTCTCCCTTCTCAGATAATTAGTCCGCATGCTTCACCTGTTGGTGCCTCAGTAAATATCTGCTGAATGAGTGAACAGGGAAGTCCTATTGCCAGTGTATAAACCCTGAGAATGTGCCAGGAGGACCGAGGGAGTGGCTGTCACTGACCCTTGCTGAGGTGGTGCCCTGAGATGGGAGACCTCGCTTACACCCTGGGTGAGGCAACAGGAGCCCTGGGAAAGAAAGAAAAGAAAATGATGAAGACCCTTGGTTTGATTCCATCTGGGATAATGAGCTTCCTTTTCAGAGAAAGTATTTAGCAAGTGGAGAGAAAGGCTCCTAGGCATACAAAGACAATAATGTGTTTTAGAGCCGAATGGAGTCCCCTGGCTTAGCACGGTGATAAGTGAAGGGATGATGTAGAGAATGAGGCACAGTGAGGTACTAGATGATTCAGGGTTGGGAGCCAGCCACCTGAAATCCTGGGGGGTTCTCGAGGTAGCTTGCTATTCTAGAGACTTAATTACCACTGTAACTCATGACACATAATTGCGTGTCAGCTTGGCTGCTTTTCATGCTGAACTGCAACCTGGTGGAAGTAAATGATGTGTCTCTCTCCTTCCCCTGCAAAATGACCCACCAGCCTTCTGATACCTGTCTTGTTACTCCTTTCTCATGATTCTTAAACAGAAATGGCTGCAGTGACATGATTTCATGTAGAAGGCACGTGAAACTTGTAGAATCAGAGTCTTAAATTTTCAGAGTATATTAAGCTGATTAAAATAAAGAAGTGAGTCAAATGTCAGGGAATCTTGGGTTTGAAATACATTAAATCTAATTCTAATTTAGGAACTTCGAAATCTTTTTTTTCTTTCTATAAATAGGTACCCTTTCCCTTCCATTTCACCATGGCAGATCCGAATCTCACTATAGTGCACAGAACTGTGAACAGGAAATGGACACTTTCCTTTGGAATAGAAAGTTGAAGACAGAATCCAAAACCATGTAGAAAAATCTGGAGGACTTTTATCACCTAATCATGTAATTGTTTTACTGAATGGAACATGAGTAGTCCTTAAATTTTTTACATCTGTTTTTCCAAAGAGTCAATGTTCGTTACCCTGTAGTCATTAATTTAAATTTAAAACCAGAAAAAGCTCATGATTACCAAACTCCTGAATATGAGACCAGATGTTTAGAAAATTGTTTTTAATGTAGGAGTTTCTCACCTTTTCTTGAAGATATTTCTGTTGGTCTCCCATGAACCTACCAGCACCTAAGAGGACCCAAGCAAAGGAGGGGTCTGTAGTTGAAGATTTTTATTTATAGCCCTTGATGAACTGAATACATTTACAAGCTGCATTTTGAAATCATAATGATCTAATGTGAAGCAATCAAAATTCCAAAATCATCTAATCAAGAATGACATCAGAGGCAAACAATCTCTAGATGGAGTAGGTATAATTCCCTCTGTAAATCTTCAATTTAGAGCAGATGTTCTGATTCTGTGGATTAAGCCACGAAGTGTTGAGCTAAGTTGTCCAGAAGACAGTTATTTAGAAAAGGTGAACCAATATGATGAAACTTGGTTTTCTTAAATGAAACGAGTTGCCTCATGCCTCCATCTCCTGGCTCCTAACTGGGAGAGAATTAGGCTGCCAAGCAAAGCAGAGGGGCCATTGCCAAAGGAAAGGGTGCTTTGAAAGGACGGCCTCAGAGTGATTCAAGCCTTGCAGGAGGGTGGATATTCTTCTAAGGGAGATCCTTTTCAGATTCTTCATCCCTCAGCTCTTTCCTGTAGGACTGAGAACAAAAAAGAACAACAGCAAGTTCTTACAGCTTTTCAGTTCCAAAGAGTAACTATTTTGGTTCATTGATCAAGCAAGACATATGGATTCAGAAATACAAGAACTGTATGTTTTAACATCTCCTCATCTGGCACCTCAATTAGGTGGCTCTCCTATAGCGGGAGGGTGGGGATGGAATGTGTTGCTATGGCCCCAGTTACTGTGACATTTGGACCCTGGCCCCTGATCTGGAAACAGAATTGTCGGTTCCAAAGTTCTGTTGGTAACAGTTTATGTGGTGTTGTCAGAAGCTGCGTTCATTCTTTACTGTTTTCTTATTGCTTTTA
Organism: Camelus bactrianus; assembly: GCF_048773025.1. Classification (NCBI taxonomy): domain Eukaryota; kingdom Metazoa; phylum Chordata; class Mammalia; order Artiodactyla; family Camelidae; genus Camelus; species Camelus bactrianus. The sequence goes on along the minus strand of NC_133568.1, from coordinate 16,049,755 downwards.
TAATAAATATTTACAGATTTATTGCATACTTATTTTCCAAATGGATAGACATTTTTAGAAATGACATTTCTGAAAGTGCAGAAGCTATCTGGCACATATACAGTGTATCATACCATGTGTTTTCTGACAAGAGCATCATCGAAACTGTCTCTGTAGTTTATCTGATGAAACTCTCTTGCAATACGTTATATCAAGTTTATGGCCCCATTCTTCTCCTCTATGCTTTTTATTTTTACATCTGACACAGGGAAAATGGCAAGATTTTCTTTATTCCCTAGCAAAATAGTCTGTAAAAGCTGCAGGAACTTCTCTCTTCTTACAAATCTGGTGGGAGATCCTGCCTTCTACAGCTTGTCTCCTCCATTAGAGAATCTATTTCTAGTCATATTGTCAACATATTGAGTCTTTCCTCTTAAGGAGCAGGATGGACGAAAGAAGAAAGTCATGTAGGAAACTGTAAATGTCTTATTGTTTAAACTATAGATTATTTTCCATATGCCTTGACATTAGACAAAGGGCACTACAACAGGAGAATCCTCTGGACCATCTTGGTGTCCAGAGTGTAATAGGAAGCAGTAAGTTGGCTATTTTTCATACAGACTATAAAAATGTTCCAATACCTGCAGAAAAAAGAGGTTCTATGACATTCTCAGAATTATAGGAAAATGGAGTAGAATAGGGCGACATCGTATCTCATTCTTAGTTGTCTTGGTTTCGAAAGAGTTGGGTGTTCTGGAGGTGAGGTAGTTTAACATTTTTGATCAGTTGCAGGGCTTAAAGGAATATCTATTGAAATATCCACTAAAAGCAAAGAATAATAACATTGGAACCTCTCTGTGACTACAGTGTATGTTTAAGAGATGCTGATTGGTGTAGTTTACGGTGGCAACCGAGGTGTATGTGTTTATAATTGTTAATTCTTGACTTCATTTGAGGCCATATAGGGGACCTAGCTTATGATAATTCTTCTGGACCTGTTTTGTCCCCCAAAGAACCTCCAACGGCAGGTAAACTATACCATTAGAGGAAAAAGAAAATAAAAGACAGGTTATGTGTCTATATTGGAAACTGTATCTCTGAGCAATGTGTGGATGACTCAAGGAGGGAGATTTTGATTAATTACAAGAAAAACTTTCAAACCATAGAAACGTTTAGCAATTCTTGGAAAGACAGTAAGCTCCCTGTTAGTAGATGAGTTCAGGCAGGGGCTGGCTGATTACCCAGCAGATCAGTTTATGAAGGATCCCTGTATTGTATCAACTGATGTCTTAGGTCTCAGTCTCATCAATTACAGGCATTCTGAGAATCAGAGTTTTATCAATTTACATACGTAAAATTTCATTAAAGTAAGATTTCACTAATTTGTAATTTGGGATAAACTGGGCTGAAGTCTTTCATTACGTAGCACATATTTTTTTTCTTTTTAAAGTGAGTATAAATAAGGTTAGAGGAAGATTGTAAAAATACTTAAAATAGGCTGCTGTGTTTAAATGCTTTTAGAAACGTCAATTTATTTAGAAAAATCGTATGCTCTTTATAAAGTATTAAGTATTTATCCCTATTAAATAATACCTTTTATTATAAACTTGAAAGTAATAAAGCTGTATTTCTTTGGACATACTTTAATCAGAAAGATTTTTTCCCTTCTAAAATAAGTCTGAGTTAGTGAGACTTTACATGTATTTGTCTACATAAATTAAAGGATATTTTTTAAAGGTAAAATCATAACTCTCATACAAATACAAAATGAACATATGTCAAAGATTTTATTTAACTCATTAATTAATGAGAGAACCAGAAAAGTGTTATAACTAGTTCAAAGTAGAGTCCAAAGACCAGGCATATTTATAGGCCATTAGGAATGCCAAAATTCATTTGTTTAAATGGATGCAAAACTGAGTTCTTCCACAGTGGAAGACGGATGTCATTTGAAACTCCACCAGACAGATTTTTGCATTTCTATGGTTAAGAATTAGTTACATGACTCCCAGGTTTCTACAAATTAGCTTCTGAGTCTTCAGAGTTGTTTAATAGCCTAATCAAAGGCAATGAAAGGCAGAGAAAACCTGAATAGACGAACTAGTGAGGAAAATCACTAAATTTCAAGGTCTTTCCCAGTTTTTCCTTACACACCCACATTCACACGCATTCTTAATTATATCAAGCCCTATCACCATTAGAGTGATGCTGCGTTAGACACAGGATCCCTGTCTGTTGATGTTGAACCAACTGTTTCTATGTCCAAGACTCAAGTGAATTTCAGAAATTCAGTTTATCTCATTTTCTACTCCGAATCCTAATAATATGGTGAATTATTGTCAAGAAGCATGAGATGTATTGACAAGATGGGCAAGATGGCCACACTGAGGATAGGGAGGTTAGTTAGTCCATGCTCTCAGATGGATGTGTCCAGTAGAACTGAAGTCCTCCAGCAATGATGTGGCATACTTTTTTTTATATATATATAAATTTTTAAGTTAAAAAATGCGGGCATGGGTGTCATCAGGAAAAATGATGTCATTGTCAGATACAAGATAAGAAAACTATTTGGGAAAAAACCCATCTAGTTCATACAGTAGCCAATTGGCAGCTGTCTTGTCAAAGGGATCATTTTAGGGGACTGAGCAGTTAGTTGTCTTAAGAACTTGGGTACATTTTTAAAACATTATTCTCAAAAAAGTGACAATGTTGAACATTCCATGAGTCTGTGCTCCCAGAAAATGGGGTGGTGCTTAAGAAATCCCCCTGCCTGTGGGTTTCAGGAGATGACCAGCCACAGGGATGACTGTGTTCAGTGTATTTTGAGATAAGACCTGTTTCCATCTGTCCTTAAGAACCTCTGTAAGACTCCTGGACCATGCCATGGTTTACCTGCATCTACAAACCCTAGATGTCTTTCTTTTCTATGAGATATTTCCTACTGATGAACATTCTCCTTATTATAATAGCCTGAATGAAATCATCTCCTTAATTTGTCTGGTGCATTTTGTAAAAGTTGGAATTACATTTTTGGTCACGTGAGGGTGAATTTGTTTTCTGGAAATGATAAAAATCACATAGAAATATGTTAAAGAGGTGAGTGGTCAAGCTGGACAATGCCATTTTGGGCCAAAAATCCAGTATTATAAAGTATAGATGATTTTTCTTGTGTGAAAAATGTGCAAGCCATATGTTGTAAAACACAATCCAAGTCATGGCAGCAATACTAGAATAAGTTGTAGCCTCTTAAGTAAATATATCGAGAGGACACCACTGATTTTTTTTTGAAACCACTAATTATTAAGTGTGATTTCTGGTGTATTGATCCAGTGCATTTACCTCCCTGTGCCTCAGTTTCCCCATCTGTAAAACTAAGGGGTCAGGCTAGATGACTGGTGATGCTCTTTACCTCTTTAATCCTGTGAGCTCTTCGGTCGTTCCTGGGTTCAGCTTTCTCGGTACAATGGGATCCCTCAGGTTCAGAGTTTCCAGGTAGCTAAGCAGTGAGGAAACCGAAGGGTTGGTTTTTCTTCTCTGTAATTCATCTCTGCTCTGAATTCTTGAATGAAAGCTATTCTATCATGCAGAGTAGTTGCCAGAGGTTTCTAAGGGTAAATGGGTTTATATTAATTAAAAGGATCTAATTCCCTCAATGAGGATCATTAAATACTAGGAGAGGGGTAGGCTGAAGGAGGCTGTTTAACAACAGAAGAGAAATAGTTTGAAGAGTTTGACTTAAACTGTAGGGTACTAAGGTGAAAGCCTACTTTACAGCACTTCGTATATGCTAGGCAGCACGTATACAAGCACGTATACAATGATTTAAATCATTGATGCGTTTCATCCTCTACCCTGTGCAGGAGCCGTGGTGCAGTTGTTACCATTTTCCTATTGGAGACTGAGACCCAGGAGTTAAAAGAGCTTGTCCAAATTCACAGAGTTACAAGGAAGAAAGCTGGAGTGCGGAGCCCTGTTGAACGGGCTGAGTTTATGCTCTCAACCACCATGCTGTGATGTTTCATCAGAGTGGGGTTAGCCTTTCATGGACACTGACAGTCCTGTAATTCTGCGAAAGGCAAAGAATCTTCCATGGAGCTCTGCAAACTCCACACTCACAGGGGGAATAAACAATCACGTCTCAGCGTGGAGGCATTTGGATGAACGAAGTGCCTGACCCAAGGTTATAAAATGAGTTGGCCATGAAACCAAGGAACCTACCATCTTTTCCTTTCCAACTCCCAACCACGTGTTCATTGCTAGTTTATTCCGGCAACTGGCATCGTGGAGAAAAATGAATCTCTTTTAAAAGCATCTTTCTTAGGGCTTGTCATGCTTCAGAATTCTTCAATGTTTGGAGCCTGTGATAATATGTGGTCTTTGCTAGAACTCCCGTGGTTTGACACCAGCCTCTATGAGAGATTATGGCAGCTTTTGTTTTCTTGAAAAGCTGGCCGCTCTCAGAATGTAGGCTTGAGAGAACAGAAGTGAGGTTGGTTTGGCTCCAACAAAGCAGTCAAGTGTAACTAATACTGTGTTATTAGCACGGGGTGAAATTTCCAACTTTCAGTATCTTGACGAAACATAGACAATAAAAATTGCTCAGTGACTTTTTCTAACCTTTCTAACCTGTATTTTACTCCCCAAGACCACGATCCACTTTGCAGTCTCAGACAATGAGCCAGGGAGCTTGAAACTGTGCCACTCATAGGGAAGGATGGCTTCCCCCTAAACAGCTACACTTGGCAAGCTGAAGTCTCAAGAAGTCGTAAGAATTTCCAGGTACGGAAGTGCTCTTCCTAATGACAGACTGGAAGAGTTGTCAAAGCTCCTTCATTAAGAGGTTCTGAAAAAAAAATCTGTGGAGCTGAGCTGGTCAAGTCCCCAAGTGTGATAAGAAAACGTTTTCTGCATCCCTGTGGATATTTAATTAATCTAATTGTTTTGAGATGCTCTATTTAAAAATACAGTAGGAATAAAACAATACAATGTATTAAAATCACAGTGGTCTTAGTCAAGGCCCATTAACATTCCAAGTATGGAAATCTATACACATATCTTTATTGGAGTTTGTCTAGCATTTCTTTCCTTTAGGCTTTGTGGAAGGCTTTGAATACGATGTATGAGTTTGAAATGGCACTTTCTAGCTGTCAGGAATGAAGTGATCAGGGACAGTGTGACTTTTTTGCGTTACTCGAGATAAAAAGAATGCAGTTTGTTGCTACTTCAAGTTCAATTGCTGGTGAAAAAAGAAAGCTGAGGGGAATGTCAGTGCCCACTCACAGCCTGATAATGAGGTCAGCTTGGAGATGATCACTTCCCTGGGTTCCCCTGGACTCGCCTTTCCTTCTCTGCCATACCCCAGTCTGGTGCCCAGTCCAGGCAGCTTTCTCCTGGAATTCAGATTCCTTTCTGACTTATCAACTGGCTTTTTCCTGATTGCAGACACTTTCTGCTGGAGAGGAAAACATGTCTAGGAGTTTGAGCAGGGTACGCTCTGGCCTCTGAGAAGGTGGTGAGGCTGGTTCTTGGTGGGGAGGTAGAGTACAGACTAGAAAGCTTACAGAAAAATTCAGTGTCAGGAAACTCAAGTCACAGTTCTAGTGTGGCTCTGACTCCAGACTTTGAGGAAAATATTTAAACCCACTGAATACCCTTTTTTTTAAACTACTTGGAAATGAGGACATTGACTTATTCTCAAACTTCTTTTAGCCTCAAGACTCATTCTTCAAAGGAAAACATTTGTGTATGTTTAATAAGAGTGAATCGAAGGTGGAGTTGCTCTGTCTGAATGGGGCAAATCTGAGTTCCACTCATCCCCTGGGCTCTCCCTGCAAGCATGCCCTTCCTTGGCCTCACTTAGCCCCGGAAAGCTTCCAGGGAGCATGATTTAATAACTAGACCAGATGCACACTGAGGACAGTAAAGGGTCCTTCCCAGGGGAGGTACAGGTGTAAAGTGGAGACCCTTCCTTCCACATGTAGATGTAGTTTTTGTGGGGGAAATCAAGGTAAGGGCTTTTAAATTAGAGGACAGTTCAGTGCTGCACTGCGAAGTACTCGTCAGAGAGAACTCTGTTAGTCTCACCTCTTCCCTAGTGAGACGTACTTGTGACCATGCACTTAGAATAGTGAGTCCTAACCTTTTTGGTATCTGAACCATTTGGGAAACTGATGAAAAATGCACGTAACAACCACCACATCTTGAAAGTGATGTCAAGGTTGTCTAGATGCCCAAAGCCCAGCCACCGATTGTGGAGTGAGAACTCTGCCTCAGAGACCTCCCACAGACGTAGTTGCTAAGCTCAGAATCACCCAGAGGCATTTGTGGTTGACCAATGCCAGAGGTATTTGCATTTTTTAGGCAGGACTTCTGAAGATGATATAACTCAAAGGAATGGCTCTAATACTGGGAGTTTGGGGACCCACTGGCAGGCTGGTAAGGGGTTTTTATTAACAGTCTAAATAAAATAGATAATATTTTTTCTCAAGGACACAAGCATTATTGTTTTCATTGACTTCTGAATGCTATCAAGGTCACCCCGGTTTTAAATGTGGCATACCTATTGCAGGAGAAGGTGTCTGCATTGCCTCCTGCTCATCTGCGGTAGAACTGTCTCCAAAAGGGTGGCCCAAAGCTCCTGTCTGTGAATATACACGCAGCTCTTCCCGTCAAGAGGTGGAATCTACTTCCTCTTCCTTCTGATCCTATCTGGCCTTGACTTTGACTGACAGATTGTGGCAAAAGTTAAAAAACAAAAACAAAAAACTGGGCCAGGTATGGGTCTCACTTTTAAGAGCTCTGTCTGCTTCTGCCTTGGCTTGAGCCTCTCCCTTATTCTCGAGCTGCTAGTTAAAGAAGTGTGGGCTCGATGAGTAAATGCTGAGATGTCACAGGAGGGAGGTACTGGAATATGAGAGGCCATCCTGGATGATCCAGCTCCAGCTGAACTCTCAGCTGAACCTCACCACACAAGTCATCTCACTCACCATGTCATGGGGTGGAAGAACTGCTCAGCTGAACTCAGCCCACCCACAGAATTGTGAGAAATAACGTGTTGTCGTTTTAAGCCATCAGGTTTATTATACAACAATAAATCACCAAAATATTATTCCTCAAGCACTTATAGGCAAAGTAAATTTCTTAGTTTTCCCACAAGCAACTCAAAATCCTGAAGTTATTTCTTAATTGTAGCGCTATTTCATCACTACTTCTTGTTTCATATAATTTTATTGCTTTCACGTGGAGTTCTCAGAATCACACAGAAAACACAGATATCATCCGTTGACCAGTGAGGGCCCTCTGTGGTCCAAGCACTCACTTTGCAGAGAGTCTAGGACCGGAAAGATCCTGTCTGTGATTTTCAGCTTTATGATGATCATGTCAATCGTTAATTCATCGCCTTTCTCGGACTTCAGATAAATGATGCAGGTTTCTTTTCCAGGGAAAGCGATCCAGAGTGAGAAACACAAATGGCTTTATCATAAGGTCTAGTTCGCACATTAAACATCTGATTTAGTGGTCATTTTGTTTCCTAAATGATCCTGTTTGTCATGTGTAGCTGCAGTGACCATAAAATGGTTGAGTGACAAATAAAACAAAATAAAACAGGGGAGGCAGTGATTTGGTGGGCACTGCATGCCTAAGAGGTTGTCCTCAAAGCCATAGATTGTACGTTTTTGTTTTCTCCTTTGGTCTGATTCTGTTCATCAGTGACTGGGCTAAGGGCCTTGTGCTGATGGTCAGGGGCAGCAATGGAATCACCCATGAGTAGCTTTTCTTGCGGGAAATGGTCTGAGTTATATGACTGTAGTTCCTACATAGCCCCCTCAACTCCTGCCCCACCCCAGCACGTTATAGAAGTTTTTCAGAGCCCAGAACACAGGAGTATGTGTGTTGGGGCAATTGTAGCACATGCTGATCATCATTTATTGATTTTACCTGAAAATATGTTTGCTGCTAGGATTGTGTGTGTGTGTGTGTTTGTAGTATCATACTTGTGTAAGAAACATAAAACCATAAAGTTTTACACAAGAAAGGTATGGGTAAGACAGAAAGAGGAAGGGAGGTTTATAGAAAGGAGAAGGGAGACAGATGTAGGGGCGGCAGTGGGAAAGATATGTGTCCTCATTGACCCTTTTAGGGCCAAAGTCCCAGTGCTGAAAGCTGTTCTAGAGAGCTGGGGGCAATGTTATGTATAATTAAACAACAAACAAATAAACCAACAAAATCCTAAAACAGTTCTACCTAAGGAATTTTGTAATGTTAAAAGCATCCACTTAAGAACAAAATAATTTCCTTTTTAGCTCCGCCTATGTGTGGCTGACTGTGGGACTGTATAACCGGGGGGTAAGGAGATTCAGTGCAAGAAAGAGAAGGCATTGGCTGAGCAGCGTCCGTCGAGCTGGAGAGGCGGCAAGGCCGGCGTGTGGGAGGAGCGGAAGAGGAATGAGACAGGAGAGGACGTTGGGCTGAGGAAGAGAGAAGCAGGGGAAAAGAACACATGGGAAGGAAGAGACATGAACAGACCAGGAAGAGCCAGAACTGGAGAAAAGGCAAATGCAAGTGAGATATGGGCATGAGAGTCCGGGTGAGCATGTTAGGAACCCAAGGGAAGAATGTGGCTTCTCTTCCTTCTTTAATGTGACTTTTCCATCTCTCAAAATGAAAGATGAGTGTGGGACTGATGAGCAGGAAAAGCAAAGAGCGAGGGTCATGAGTTTTCTATCTGTGTGGGTCACATGGCAGCCCTAAAGGAGATTCTTAATTTTGGTTAGCCATTTGATAACTCATGTCATTGGGCCCAAGGGACAAGGATGAGAGAGAATGCATGGCCTCAAGACAAGCCAAATTTATGACCAGAGAATGGTGCTCCAATAATTTTATCTTTGCACATCCAGAGAGCATACTGATGCTTTAATGTTATTGGTAGCATCCATCCATTATATCCTTGGTAGAATACCTATAATATTCTTTCTCTGATCTGGAGCTTTTGAGTAGGTTGATGAAGACACAGACAGGCTAGTGGCTCCCTTCTTCACTAAAACTAAGTAATCTGTTGTGTTACATACATATCACATGTATACACATATATGTTTCTTTATTGCTTAAAAGAAATCTGTTTGGATCACTACAATCTTCAAATTCATCTGTTCAAAAGCTCTGTATTTTCCTTTGTGTCTTTGCATAGATTAATTTTTTCATGGTAACAGGAGTTACATTTTTAATTAAACTTTTTATTTGGGGGTTCTTATAGACTCACACGCAGTTGTAAGAAATAAGAGAGAGACTCAATGGACCTATTATCTGGTTTCCCCCGACGGTAACATCTTGTACCAGCAGAGTACCTGCATCAGCCAGGATACTGACACTGATTCAGTCAAGGCACAGAACATCCCCCCCACCACAGGTCTGCCTCCTGATGCCCTTTCATAGCCAAGCCCACCTCCCTTCCGCGGTGTGGGTGTACCACCATTAGGTTGATCAGCCACAGTTTGCACATTCTGGACACCTGATTGCTTCCAGGTTAGGTTATTATTAATAAAGCTGCTATAAATACTTGTGTGCGGGTTTTTGTGTGAACACAGTTTTCATTTCTCTGGGAGAAATGCCTAGGAGTACAATTGCTGGCTTATGTAGTAGTTGCTGGTTTAGTTTTTAGACAGACCGCCAAACCGTTTTCCAAAGTTCCAAACTGCTCCCATTTTCCATTGCCACTGGCAATGAAGGAGAGACCCAGTCTCTCCGTATCCTCACCAGAATTTGGTGTTGTCACTGTTCTTTATTTTAGACATTCTGATAAGTGTGTAGCAGTGTCTCACTGTGGATTTAATTTACGTTTTCCTAATGGCTAATGATGTTAAACACCTTTGCACAGGTTTGTTTATTTGTGCATGTGTATGTATATATTTAGATATATATATTTAAACATCTGGGGGAAAAATATTTAATTGTTCCTTAGTGTTTATTTCATAGACTCTGTTCTCATGACTGGCTTTCTGAGAGGATGCTCGGTAGAGGATGTCCAGCACGCTGGACAAGGAAAAGAAGTAGAGATGTGATTTTGAGCTGAATGTCATTCTTTGCTCAAAGAAAAAGAAATTCTGTTTCACTTAAGCATCAGTGTAACACAGTGTAACAGTAACACATATTATTGTTTAATACCCCCTCAAAGGTCCAGTTCTGTTACCTCACATGACATCAGGAGTCTTGTAGCCATCTTAAAGACGTTGTTATCTTTGGCAGAAGCACATTGGCTTGGCTTAGGAAGCAAGCGGTAACAATGATAACAGTTCCTTTCTATTTTTTTTTTTCTTCCTCTTTCCCTGGAACACGGTGTTACCTAGAATACATGAGAATCTGGCAGCGGTCTCTATTTTCTTCGCCTGTCTTCCTTTCACACCATCTGTTTGGGTGTGCTGGAATCCACTGGAATGTCTTTACAAGGTGTCAAAACTCCGGGAACTCCACTCTCCTTGGCAGCAGAGAGAGAAAGGATAAAGCGGTCCTGGGAGTTGTGTGGAAGGGAGGACCTGGGGGAGCGTCTGTCACAATTACAGATGGGACAACAGTCCGCGTGATGGAGTCCAAGGTTAGTGTTACTTCTCTCAGATCTTTTCCTGATCGACGTTTCAGGAGTGGATGCCACGCAGGTGCCCTTGTTCTTCAATGAAGGGAGCGTCAATCATGTGATCCTGCAAACTGTCTCAGAACCATTCATGTGCCCATCTAGAATGTTCCTGGAGAGCAAAAAAAAGCAAAAACAAAAACAAGAAAAACGCCTTCAAGGCGAGGATTCCATGCACTGAGAAATCCTCAGTTTAGCACAAGTTCCTTTCTGTGATGGTTTTAGAAATCCAGCTCGTCTTTAAGTCATTTCAAAAGCAGGGTTTCAATTCTGTTTATTAAAAATATAGAAAAACAAAACAAGACAAAACCAATCCCTCTACCCTCAAAACTTGTTTATAAATGGCATCGTGTGAAAATGCAACTTGGAAAGAATTCGAATTTGACTTTAAACTGTTTGTTCACAAGCTCATGGAATAACATGGTTCTTGGATTCATTAACTCTTATTTATAAACTTAAGGTTGTTTTGGAACAAGAAGCATAACATTTACTGAAAAGTACATTGACACGTATTTGTCTTTTTAATTAAAAAAATACTAAGAAATGAAGTCTGCAAAACACAAAATCGTAATATTGCAGTAGGATTTTCCCTCATTAAAAATATATATCAAACCATTGTCTGATTGAAACTAAACACAGTTAAACATATATAGATATAAATTATATAATTTACATTTATTATACTTAATCCAGGTACACATGCAAACACATTTGTATATATAAATTATGTATGAAATACACATAGCTAAAATTTATGTGGCTATATTTGAAACTGTGACATCAGAGATAGGCTTAAAACACGTTTAATTACATTACCAGCGTGTATAATCAGAGTTAGAACTACTGATAGATTTTGCTGACAAGAATTATGGAAAGTAGGGCTAATTCAGGATTGTTCTATTACAGATATTACAGGGGAAGCAAGTCTGAAAAGTGGATTTAGACTCCCATGTTATTCACTTTTTGTGGGAATTTTATTATTTAAAAAAACATATTTCTTAAACTATTTGGGCAAGTATATTCTGGAATAAAACAGTCATCATTTTTGATAACTTCCTGTGACTTTCTTCTTATATTCACTTAGCTCAAATCCATTTTAGGTCTTTAAAAATGTTAAGAAAAGTATAATATATAAATATACAATATATGCAGTTTGTTGTCTTTCAATGGAAGCTTATAAAAATATGGTGTTATTCAATTGATACAGGAAAATGATAAAAGATGTTTAGCAAGGAGTGAAAAATGAGTCTTTTCCCCTAAAATGCTACAGGGCTCTGTGGCCAATGCTCTTAAGATACCCATGTTCTCATTTCCTCTGAGCAATGCATTGAAATGATGGGCAACTACTTCTTTAAAACCTAGGTGCCTCAAGTGTCCTTTTAAAAAAAGTTTATTTGCAGCTTGGAACTATCTTCCAAAATGAAAATGGGTGGCGGTTTTTAGCAAAGACAGCAAAAAGTGATCTTCGACCAGAAGTCTTTAAGATGTCTTCGAACCAAACAACCCTGCTGAAATAAATGTACTTTGTGGGTTGCATGATCATGCTTAAAATAAAAAAAAAAGAGTAGGCACAGTGTTTGAAGTGATATTTAGTAAATTAACATCCTTACTACTGACTAATAGAAATGCCTGGTTGGCAGCTTTGAAAAGTGTTCCAAACACTGTTGGTCATCTGCATTACAGACATTTAGAAAGGTGCTGATTCACTCATACCCATTTGTATCTTTGAAATTCTTGCCTTATAGGCTATTAGCACATCTCTTCTATTATAAGGGAGTCTGGATACTTAAAAATGTATTCGGAATAAGCCAGAATATGGAGAAACTCTGGCTGGTTCCCCTGTGAGTCCCTTAAGTCTCATTGTAGTTCCATGCCTAGGAAGTCCTGCAGCAGAAAACTTGAGGGGATGGTGGACAGCCCAAATAAGATCAGCCCATTTCAAGCTTAATTGGGCTTTTACCCTAGCTTGGGGAAATTTCTCTGTTTATGGAATGTCTCCGATCCTGGCAGATTAGTTGGCCAGGCAGACTTTATAAAAAAACGAGTGGTTCATTCTTACAGAAGAAATATGATTTATTGCATATCCTTTGCACATGGTTTAATGCGTCTAGTTGTTCTGGATTTCTGCTATTTTGTGACTGCTTGTTCATGATTTTTTTTTTCCTGCATTTTTTTTTGTATTAAAAGCCCCACTTCATTTATTTAAAAAACAATAAAAGAATAGGTGGGTTTTGGTGCCCAGATCCCCTCAGTCTGTATTTCTAGTGTTTAGGCTGGGTTTCTGTTTGCCATGGGAAACTTCAGTTAGGCATGTTATCTGGCTTTGGGGGGTACTCTCAAGACAGCCCTCTGAGAACACTTGACAAGCAGTACCAGAAAATGAAGAAAACATCTGAGTTCAGAATCAATGGTAGCCGTGTAACATGACTGTTTACTGAGAACCCAGTGATTTAAAGGAAGTCTCTTTGACTGCATTACAGGTCCCCCTTCCCCTCTTCATGATCATTGGGGTCTATTTGTGGATGATTAGTCAAAGCCAGATAATGTCATCAAACACATTAACATATTGTAAACAGGAAGGTCAGGTGGACGGGAGGACAACAGATGGCCAGAGTTCACGTCCAAGCGTAGCAATTCCAAAGGCTGTCAGAGGGGCCCAAGGAAAGAGTCTGAGGCTGCCCCAGGCTGAGCACAGCTCATTCATTCATTCATTCACTCATTCCACCATTTATGGAGAGAGTAATACTCTCATTTTGTGCCTCTAGGCATTCACCAGCGAACAACAAAGCAGACAGAAGTCCCTGCCTCGTGGAAGTGTTCGCTCAAAAATCCAAGTACATTAAAACATTTAATAATCCGAAAATATCAGAAGTTATTTTTAAATTATTAAAACATTTAATAGTCAGAAAATAATCAGAAAAACTGCTACTAAAAACAGCAAACTATTTTCATTTAAATGTTGTAAGAACAATACTGCTTAATTTATAAAAAGAAAAAGCCAGATTTAAAGATAAAGTTTGGCTTTCTGCTTTCAGAAAGGAAGTGACTTAGACATAGATGGGGGTTGCAGGTAAGAAACTCGTTTTAAAAAATTGAAAAACCTACTTTCAATAACTTTACCAACAACTTCTTAACTAGATTATACTCCCCATGGTTTTTGGGAGCATCTGAAAGTTAAAAATTCTTGTAAATGAGACTAGCAATTTTTGTCTAGCATTTTATTTCTAAGACTCTCAAGAATTGTTCAAAATGATTTGTAGTTATTGAATATTTAAATAAATAGGGTATTGATTATTCGAGCAATTGTTTTAAGTGGAAAAGAGAGCAAAGGAAATCAGAAACAAGTTTATAAATAGCACAGAGATATTATTTGAACTTCATGCTTTTTTGCCTCTGTAGTTTTTGTTTCCTTATTATAAAATGAAACAATAGAATAGCAGGTAAAATTATTTACCTTGGATACAATCTAAACACATAAGATGGATGAAGTAGAGAGTTGAGAATAGTCAATGTCGTATCATATGAAAAAATGTGTGTGTTTTAGCCAGTTTGACTCTAATACAGGAACAGATTTTGCTCACGTTGGCTCCTTTCCCTCCATTAACCTCATCTGCTTCTCAGAAAGTCTTGTTGGTGGGCAGTTCTGCATCAAATAATATAGAGCACGGACTTGATGAGTTTATGGTTTATCTCACTGGAGAATTGCTGCAGGTGCCAGATTGTTTTTCATGGGTAGAATACAGATCAACTTTCTCTTTCCTTGATGAATTTGAGGTCATTCCATAAGTGAATAAATGAACAAGTGAACCCATAAATGAAGAATGAATTGCTCAGTGTCATTGCAAATGTTCCACTCAGTTCCCATCCAGCCAACCTTCGTTCATCCACACCAACTGAGCTAGCGCAAAGGTAAGATGGGGTCCTGCCACCAGTTGCCACAGTCTGAGGTGGGGACGAACTGAACGATCAGACATGGGCCGAAGAGCACATCTGGGGAATGTGTAAGGATCTGTGGAGCTCAGAAGGGCATCTATCTGAGTGCCTTTAACCACTGCTGTACCCGCTGTTTACTCAGTACTTCCCAGTCCCATTTAAGCACTCTCTCCTCTTCTTGTGTCCTCTGAACCCCAGGTCCTGGTGCATGTCTGGCAGAACAGTGTCTTCAGAGATAAAAGGGAGCATCTTAAAGTCCCTTCCAGTGCTAACATGATATGAAAGGAAAGTTAAAGGCAGTTTTAGTAACAAACTGTAAGGGGGGAGGGTATAGCTCAAGTGACAGAGCGCATGCTTAGCATGCACGAGGTCCATACGTGAGGTCCTGGGTTCAAGCCCCAGTACCTCCTCTAAAAATAAAAAAATGAACCTAATTACCTCCCCCCAAAATAAAAAAAAATAAAAAATAATCCAATAGAAACAAACTGTAATGCTCACTCTATATTGTGATTCTGAACAAATGAAGAGGCTGTGTTATAATTGCTTTGATTTGCCTGTAATCATGATATTTTGAAATTTCAAATTGCTCAAAAGAAGTCACGAGACACTTATGTTTATCAAAAATGGTTATGGGTCAAAAAAACCTGAGCATCACTGATTAATATCAAGCAAGAGGCCCCTTTTCTAATATAATTACCAAGACTGGCCTTATAAGAGTGGTTTCAGGGGACCAGAAGTGGCTCTGTCACCTCCCTGCCTCCCTCCACTCCCGGACTTCCTCATTTGTTCCTGGACACTTGACACTTTTTGCATTTCGGGAAAAGAACAGAGTTTTTTTTTTAAAGAGATTTTTAAAACAGATTTATTGAAATATAATCCACATACCATGCAAGTCACCCATTTAAAGTGTACAGTCCAGTGGTTTTTAGTGTACTCACAGAAATGTGCAGTCATCCCCAAATACATTTTAGAACATTTTCATCATCCCCAAAGAAACCCTGTACCTGATGGCAGTCACTCCTATTTCCCTCCAATATCCCCACCCCCACCCCAGCTCTAGGCAACCACTAATCTATTTTCTGTCTCTATAGATGTGTCTATTCTGGATACTTCATATAAATGGAACCATATACCATGTTGTCTTTTGTGACTGGAAAGAGAAGTGATTTGATGTGGTTTAAATTCGTATTAAGGAGGAAAACATTATTTTCTGTCTCTTTAAAAAGAGGTTTTTGAGGAGATGTGATATATATATTATATATATATACACATACATATACAATGGAATATTACTCAGCCATAAAAATAATGAAATAATTCCATTTGCAGCAACATGGATGGACCTGGAGATTATCATATTAAGCGAATTAAGTCAGATAGAGAATGACAAATATCATATGATGTCACTTATATGTGGAATCTAAAAAAAAAATTTATATTTATAAACCAGAAAAAGTCTCACTGACATGAAAACAAACTGTGGTTACTAGGGGTAAAGGGGCAGGAGGGATTGATTAGGAGTTTGGGGTTAACAGATACACATTATTTTATATAAACTAGATAAATAACAAGGACCTACTGTAAAGCCCAGGAAACTATATTCAGTTTCCTATAATGAGCTATAATGGAAAAGAATCTGAAAAAGTATGTCTATGTATAACTGAATCACTTTGCTGTACACCTGAAACTAACACTGTAAATCAACTACACTTCAATAAAAATGAGCATTAAAAAAAAAAGGTTTTTGATAGGGAGAGGAACAGAACGTTTTGGTCCTGGGTGGCTGATGAGAAGAAGCGAAGCAATATGACAAAGAGGGGTGGTCCTCACTTAACAGTTTTGGCCAGGGCAGGCCCTGGCTGTCAGCACTAAATGTCAGAGCTTCAAGATGATAGATAATTCAGACGTTGGCATAAAGAGAAGGATTTGCTCACATGGCCCCATAGATAGATGCTGGTAGGCCCCGGTTACTCTCTGTCACATTCATAAATAGTGGAATTGAGACTTATAATTAGACCTCACTTGACTGACAGCTCGCCTTGATTTCTCACCCAGCTGCTTACAGGACCGAAGTGCCTCTTTCCTCTGCTGTGGCTTGTAACGCAGAGCACTAGAACCATGTTGCACAGGCTATTTGCCCGATCAGGCCAGGTAACGGGGCACCAGGCTGTCATTTTCATCATGAGGAAATAGGTCCTTGGGTGTAATTTTCCTCCAGTAATTAGTCTCTCTGTGATTTTTAGACTTCGTGTCATGTTGTGAATGCAACATGTTCGACAGTATTCCTGCCGAGGAAATATCTTCGATGATGGGTAAGCAAATATCATCTTTCACTAAAAACATCAGAAAAATTTCATCTGAAACTTCTGAGCAGCCAGGGGGAGGAAAACTCCTAAAGACAACAGAAAGCCCACTTATGCCAAAATCCATGTGAGAGTGGCTGACGGTGAAGTTTGAAAGTAGCCTTCTAGACATGCCTCCAGCCCATTGGTTAGATGTCTGTTCTTCTGTTAACGATGACATTTTCTGAGACAATTGATTTCTATTCATCGAATGGTGTTATTGAATTAAGATAGGTTTTCAGGTGTCCAAAATGGTA
The DNA here is from genome assembly GCF_048773025.1 of Camelus bactrianus. Lineage (NCBI taxonomy): Eukaryota > Metazoa > Chordata > Mammalia > Artiodactyla > Camelidae > Camelus > Camelus bactrianus. Next base: position 16,032,620 of record NC_133568.1, on the reverse strand, counting down.
TATACCCAATTAAAGCACTTTCCTAAGCCAGGAATTTTATAGGCCAGGTTTCAACATGTGTATCTCCTATGATCCAGAAATTACATACGTGTGTATAAATATATGCACACACATGCACACACGTACAAGAGAAACAAATGCATACTAACAAAAGACATGTCTAAGAATGCTCTTAGTTTCCTCACAATAGCAAAAACCTGGAAGCAAGCCAAATGTCCATCAACAGGAGAACGGATGAGCAAATTGTGGTTTTCATACAATGGAGTACTACACACATTAAGAGCAAACTACCAACACACACAGCAATACAAATGAATCTGGCATTATTTTGAGCAAAGCAAGCTAGAAACCAATGAGTTCATACTGGATGCCTTGTGAAAGGCAAGGAGAGGTGATGGGGGGCGAACAGGTGTGGGGAGGGCAGATTTGAGAGGAGAGTCCCTTGAATATGTGTGTGTGTGTGTGTGTGCTTTGCTGCACCCCGATTTTCCTTGCTCCTCCAAACTCTGGGCCACACCTGTCCTAGATGACTAAATGTCCTGCTCATTGGCCTTGGGGGAAGAACGGGCCAAGGTCAGCCCTGGGAGAGCAACAGCAGTGGGAATGCCCAGGACTAAAGCAGAAGGATGTGCGTGAATGCCCAGGACCAAGACACGGATGGTAATTAAGGGCAGTCACCATCTGTAAAGGAAATGACATGCTCGTTCTAGGGCTCCAGGACGGGCATGAGCCCACGGCTGCGTTCACGTCAGCACTCAGGTGTCTTCCGTAGCAGCGGTGCGTGGAGCACGGGCTGGGCGCTAGCTTAGTGCTTCTTATTCATGACTCCTGTTGCTGTTCACTTAGCAAGGACTACTCAGGTTTAAAAATGTCAGCTCCTTCATCCTCACAACAACCCAAGGTGGATACTGTCACGATTATGGCCTCTATTCTAATATAGGAACACTGGGGCACAGAGGATTTTAATAAATTGCCCAAGGTCGCATGGCCAGAAGGTGGAGGGGCAGGATTTAAACCCAGGCATTCTGGCCTCATGGTGTTTGCTCTTAACCACCATTCTCTGCTGTTTTAACCATTCCTTGTGCCAATTATGGTTTAGGGAGGCGAGTGAGTCATATCCAGGCCGCTAGGTCCCTTGGGGTGGGGGGAGGGCAAGAAAAGAGGTGGGGAAGGGAGGGCGGCAAGAGGGGAGTTGAAGCCAAGACATCTGCACTCATTTCTCCATGTGCCTGGGGCCTGACTGGGTGTTAGAATTGCCCTTGCCCACTCTTCACTGAGGAATCCTCCACGCCAACCCCAGCTACGAAAAAGCAGCAATTAGACGTTACTGTCCTTGGTAGTTCATCACCCGCGCTCGCCGACAGGAGGGAACAGATGCTGTGTGAAGATCATGCTGTCACGGAGGTCGTGGGACAATTTGGGCTTGATGGACGTCACTCCCTCACGGCTGCTCCAGGCAGACCCCCCAGGCCGTGGCGGGCACGAGGAAGCCTCTTACTGGTTGCCTCTTCCATCCAGATGACTCAGGCTTTCCGGGAGTTTAGCCGCCTATGAGGAAAGCCTGTCAGTGGTGATGCTGTGCTTGGGAAACATTTGGAGCTGAATTTTTTTTTTTTTTTGGTCAAAATTAATGCTACAGTTATCCGGAAGCACGGCAAGGTTATTTCTCTATTAATGTGATGAAACTCTTCCTAGGCCAGCGTTGTCTCTTCTTGTTGGAGACGAAGGGCCGTTTGCTTGATGAACACACGTGGCCACTGCCTCTGTTCACTCTTAGTGGCTCAGAGGGCGCCATTTTGTGGGGCGAATGGCAAACGCCCAGTAGCGTTTACCTGGGGGAGCCTGGGGCCCATCACGGAGCTTCACTGAAACTCGAGAGTTTAGAGTTGGTGTGTTCACTGGAAAAGAAAGTGGTTTCCTTTTCTTTATCATTTGAAGAGGGCATAAGGTTCTCTGTGTCCCCACTCTCTGCCCAACTAGGTTGACAAGATATTTCCTCTTCCTCCCATTGGAGCTCCGACCCTTTAGGTTAAGACATCACAACTTTAGGAGTCCCCCCCTTTAAAATGAGGCCCACTTGGGAGCCCATGCTGTGTGTGTGTGTGTGTTTGTGTGTGTGTGTGTGTGTGTGTGTGTGTGTGTGTAGTATATAATACATAAGCTATTGCTACATTACTATTACTTATAGTCCTAAAGAGAAATCCTGAAAGTGGAATTCTAGCAAATGACATTGAAACCCTTCTCATGTTATCTACGTAATGGATTTGTGCTAGAACAAGGGTTATTCCAGGACTCAGGTATCTGAAGGGGTGTAGGAGTGAGGACAGCCTCTGGGGGGGGGTACACGCCACTGTGTGAAAGAAAGCTTGCTGGGGATGGAACATGTCCCACAGTGGCACTGTTACCAAACCAAACTTGGGTCCTCTTGCCCATGTGTAGTAAAGCCAGTCTACTGACACCAGGTTGTGAAGGAAAGTGCAGTGTTTATTGCAGGGCACCAAGCAAGGAGTCCAGGCAGCTAGTGCTTAAAAGGCCCCAACTCCCTGGAGGCTTTCAGGGAAAACTTTTTAAGGACAGGCTGGGGGTGGGGTAGGGGCGTATGATCAGCTCCTGGACATTCTTCTGATTGGTTGGTGGTGAGGTCATCAGGAGTCAACAGCATCAACCCGTCTGGGGTCTACGTGCTTGTGCACAGCCTGCAGTTAACTTCTTCCACCTGGTGGGGCTTTCAGTGTCTGCAGAACAGCTCAAAGGATATGGCTCAGAATATTGTCTGTAGCCCTCACTTGAGGAGGAACTAAAGGTCCTTGACTTTGTTTAACGAGCTAAACTATTATTATTTTGTCTTATTTGACTGTTTTCCTTCCTTTCTGCCTTTTCTCACTTCTCTGATTAAATATACTCTTTGGAACTCAGGGGGAGGCATAGGAAACTGAAGGTCTTCTCAGACAAGAGGCAGACGGAGGACTTGGCGGGGGGCGGTGACTGGGAATACAGAGAAGGAGGCCGACCTGAGGGAAAACATGAGCAAATTAAAAAGCACTGTCATGTCTGAAACGACACTCCCCCGGGGGAGATCGGACGTTTGTTCACACTATTACAAACTCAGTTTGGGTGTGTGCAGGGGGCACATGTTGTATCTGTGTAGGAGTGACAACTTACCTTGTTTATTAAGGGTGTGATTAACTACCTTGGTTGTTTGCCTGGTAAAAATGTCTTCAACGCACGTAACTGAATTTATGTTTGAGTTCAGACCAAGAGAACTGTAACACATTTCTCATGAGAATCTCATTGCTAACGTGTCTTTTGGGGGTGCTGATTCCCCATTCCTGCTGCTTCCTCTCCTCCCAGGTAGATCCCAGCTTCGGTGCCAGTCTGACCCCCCCACTCCCCCAACACTCCCAGGCCCAGCTGAGCTCCTGCAGATGGAATCCGAATTCAGCGCTGGAGAGACTGGCCTCAGCTCTTCTGCTCCGGGTCTGGTGGCTGGATCTTCTTAAGATTAAATTTGGGGGACTGTATTTCCAGTTTTGGTGGCTGGACCTCTATCTTGTCTCCCATGGCTAAATGCCTTTTCTAGGCTTTCCTTATCTTTTCCATTCCCACCCCTCACCTCCTCCGGGCAGGAGTTTTGTCTCCAAAACCCATGCTGGCACCAGGGCTCTACTAATTTTCCTACTGTTCACAGACTAAGGTCTGTCCTTTGATTCCTCACTGCTAAGTTTGCTTGTCGACCAGCACCCTCTATTGCTAGGTGTCTTATATACCATTTGCTTGTCTGTAACCCTGTTTTCCAACGGCGCCTATGCCTGGAACCAGACTTTCTGGCATAGGGTGTGGGGATTTGCATTGCCCGCAAGCGCTCACGTCCTCAGTGTTGCCCTGGGGCTCTCAGTGTTGAGTGGGCCTTGGAATCCCCCGGAGGGCTTGTTACAGTACCAGTTTCTGGGCCCCGCCCCTGGAATTTCTGATCCAGAGCTGGGGCAGGGCCAGGGAATCTGCATTTCTAGTAAGTTCCCGAGTGATGTTGATTCTGCTGGCTCAGGGCCCACATTTTGAGAACCACGGGTCTAGATCTGTCTTCACACTGTCTGCCTGGTGGGGGTTCCTCTCAGTAGCTACAGTGGGGCTTTTCCGGCCCTGCCTTGCCCAGGAGGCAGGGCCACGTGCTCATTTTCTAGTCTGGACATTTTGTGCCTGCTACATCATGAGATGTTACACTAGGCTCCATGTGTTCCGGTTTAACTTGTGACTAGATCCTGAGCTTCAGAATACAAATAGGGGGTGCCATGGATTCCGGGAACTGAAGGGTTAACCAGAGGTGGCTGCAGGAGCACTTTTTTTTTTTGGTTTAAAAGCCATTGTCTTGATTCAGATGTCTCCACCCAGGTCGCAAAGGGAGTGAAGGATGCCTTGTTCTGAGGACGGGGACTCCACCTCACAGCCAAGCTGCTGGAGGAGAACATGGACCCCAGACCTCCGTTACCCCCGCCTGAGAGCGGCACTCAGCCCTAGTGTAGAGCTGTAGGCGTGAACAGGTGTGTCCTGGGCTTCCGGATGACCCACCTGGTTTCTGGCTTCCCTGAAATGACACACTGTCGTCCACTTGGGGTCCCAGCCCTGGTGGAGGCTTGTCTGGAGGCATACTTCCCTTACGGCCTGATCCAGTGGAATAGCTTGAATTAAGCATGCTTGATGCTTGCTTTCATGGAGGGGAAAAAAGCTTATTTATCAGGGTGCAGGGGATTTTTTTTCACCATTTTAAATTGTGGTAAAATACACATAACATTACATTTTTTTTGTCTTAAAGTTATTTTAAATGGTACGGTTCAGTGGTATTAAGTACATTCACATTTTTGTGCGACCATCACCATTCTTTCTGTTTTGCAAACCTGGAATTCCATACCCATTATACAATCACTCCCCGTTTCCTCCTCTCCCAGCCCCTGGCAGCCTCTCCTGCCTGACTCTGCCAGGTGCCTCACGTAAGTGGAATCGTACGGTCTGTGTATTTCTGTGATTGACTTACTTCACTTTGCCTGAAGTCCTCTAGGTTCATCCCTGTTGTTACATGTGTCCAAATTTCCTTCTCTTTTAAGGAGGACTAATACTCCATCGTATGTTATAGTCCATATTTTGTTTACCCATTTATCTGTTGATGGACACTGAGGTTGCTCCCACCTTTGGCTCTTGTGAATAATGCTGCCATGACCATGGATGGCCTGTAGAAATATCTGTTTGAGTCACTGCCTTTGGTTCTTTTGGTTATATACCTAGAAATGGAATTGTTAGGTCATATAGTAATTCTGTTTAATTTTTTGAAGAAACACCATACTGCTCCACAGTGATGGTATCATTTTATATTCCCACCAACAGTGCACAAGGGGAATTTGTTTCAATAGAGGACCTTATTATGAGGCTGCTTCTTTGGGGTGACTTGACTTCATTGGGCTCCTGGTCCTGGAGAAGGCTGAGGAGCTGAGATGGGTGCATCCTGGCAGGAAACAGATGGCACACTGGAGGGGTAGTTGAAGAGAGTTTAATAAAGGAATAATTCAACATAGGTGAGAATAGGGTTAAGGAAACCAATGAAAGATGGTGAAGAACCCAGGGCCCAGTAGTGGTGGGAAGATGCTACCACTTCTGGGCCTGAAGAGGTGATTTATCTTGGAACCCAGTGAAGTGGGTAGCTATGAGCAAGGGACCACTCGACAGAAGTGTGGCCTGAGATAGGGGGATGTAGCCCTGTCACATGGCAACAAGGCAGGAAGAATAAACTCCCTGACCTTATTATTTTCCCGTTCTCTGACTGCCTGTTAGTTACTGCTATTGGCCGAGGCCAGAGGATAAGGGAGACCAGTGCAATAATCCACAGGGAACCTTCCTGTGCGCAGAGCAGAAGGGAGCAGAATGAGTAGGAGGGCACATAGAGAATACTCAGCCCCCTGAGGGTCAAGGTCAGCTCGAGCTGTGTTCACAGCAGCTCTGCTCCTTCTAATACAGCAACTCTGTGTTTGCAGATCTTTGCTTCTGGTGTTAGAATGCGGAGCACAGGGCTGAATCCAGGAGGAGGCAGGGGTCCACCACCGAGTGGATGCTCACTCGTCCTGAAATAATTTTTTCCGTATTTGCTTCAAATCATGACCTTTTGCAAATCATCATTCTTTCTCAGTGGGACGCTTATCCATTTGTTTCTGACACAGTCGCAAGCACCAAGTCTTGGCATTTGTGTGTTGTATCACATCCGTGGAGTAACTGAGAGGGAGACAGAGTTCAGATAAATTTTGATGCTGGGAGGGTGGGTTGTATGAGAGTCTGAAGCACGAGGAAAAAGTACAGTTATCCCTGGTTTTTTTTTTTTTTGGCAGGGGAGGTCTTCATTATTCAAATGTATGGTATGAGCCTGAGAGTGCTGGGTTCCTTGGGTGGAGAGAGGGGATGTGAAGGAAGTTCACTGTCAATAGTGAAGGGAAAGAAGAAGAAGTCATACTGAAGAAGAAAGGAAAAGTTGGAGAACCCAAAAGATCTACTTGCCTAGTTTACCATTTTGTAGAAGATCCTGAGAGTCATGGCTGGAAAAAGTGGAGAGCGGCCCAGCCCCGCTGCAGTGGGCTTCATAGGAGCAAGGAAAAAACTTGAGATTGGCACTGAGATATCAGGGCTAATGTGGCGTAACCTAGCACATCCTGACTGATACAAGGCCTGACTCAAATGTCACTTCTTCTGAAGCTTTCCAGTTATTCCATTGTTTATACAGAAACCATTTGAGGATAGGTACTGTCCTTTACTCATTTTTATTTCCCCAGTGCACTTTTCCCAGTGCATTTCTGTTTTCCCACTGTGGTACCCAAAGCATTGGCAGGCCTGGTGACATTTGAGATAAGTGATGCTCTCAGCATCTGAGCTGTGATGGACCTATGTTAGCATCTTCTCAGACTCCTTTCCAGGCTCAAGTTGGGGAGGGTATAGCTTAGTGGCAGAGTGCACCCTTAGCATGCACGAAGTCCTGGGTTCAATCCCCAGTACCTCCATTAAAATAATAAAATAACAAACAAACTTCCCCCCAAAAGGAATTAAAAAAAAAAGAGGGAGAGAGAGAACTTTACAGGCTCGAGCTTCTAAAGAAGGGGCATCATTACTTTTATTTTTAAAAGTATATTTCTGAGATGTTAATTTGTGAATAGCATTAAAAAAAAAAAGAAACAATAATTGCCCAAAGTCCCATGGCCAAGATAATTCCTGATGGTATTAGGAAAAAAAGGAATTAACTCACCTAAGTAGAAAATTCAAGTAGAAAAAAGGTCTCTTTCCTCAAAGGTAAATATTTAAAATAATTTCTTGTGTATCCTTGCAGAAAAATATGCAGATATGTCTCTTTTTATGTGTGTGCACATACACACAGATGTGTATATATTTCTATGTTAAAAGGATCAAACTATACATACCCTTTCCTCCCAGCTAATGGCATATCTGGGAGATTCCTCTACACCAGAATAACTACTTCATCCTTTTAAAGTCGGCACAGTATCCGTTGAATAGATATTATCAGAATGTAACCGAGCAGGACCCTATGGGGCCTTTCAGGGACAGACCCCTCCTGCATATCCTCCGCTGTAGCTCGTGTCTGAAGGACTCAGATAATTGTATCCATGTATATTTCTTGAGTTTTTCAGATGCTAAAAACTACCACCAAATGGAAGGAAGGAACTACTTAATGATGGAGAGCATGTGGCCCCAGACCTGGCGCCCAGGGGTTGATCGTGTTGACCTCCCTGTTCCCTCAACATCAGCCAATCAGAGGACTGTGCATGAGAGAATCGTGTACCCTGTGACCTCCTCCCTTACCTGGTCTTTAAATCTGCTTTGCTGAGACCATCTGGGGAGTTTGGGGTTTTCCTGGGCATGAGCCACTGTGTCCTCCTTGCTCGGCCCTGCAATAAACCTTTCTCTCCTCCAAACTCTTAGTACTTCAGTTTGTTTGGCTTCATGGTGCGGAGAGCACACGAACTTGCCTCCTGGAACTCCAAGCCGGTGCAGGAGTCTGCGGCCGTGGCAGGCCGATGCCAGCCGGGGGCAGCCCCCTCCCTGGGTCCCAGCAGCTGCCGGAGCTCACTTGGCTCCAGGTAACCGGGAGGCTCACCCCCCAACAGGCACTGGCGCCCAAAGGCCCGAGGCTGTTTGGAGCCGAGAGAATAGTCTGGAATCGTCCACATTCGGAGCCACCTTGGGGTGAGTGGGTGCAGCTCGTGCAGGCTGGGAATTCTCTCCACTCCTGGGCTCGTTCCCACTGGGAGCCACTCTGGGTCTGTTCTCTTTTGAGATCTGTTTGGAGGCCTCCATCTGGGAGTGGAAGTGGAATTTTGGGGCCACACTTTGTCAGGTCTTTTGTTTGTGGGACGATGTTTGTTGTTTGTGTGTGTGTCAGAACTTGCTTTGGCCGGTTGAGATTGAGACGTCTTTGAGTAACGGGGCTCGTGTGTGATGACAGCGGCGAATCCGTCCTTCCCTGCTGTGCTGGCCTCCCCTGTGGCGGTGGAGCTGGTCGGGGTTTCCCCTTTCTAGCCTTGGTCTTTCATTCGGCTTCTTCTCTGATGGGGTGTTGGCTGGGGGTCTCCCCTTTTGGACTGATGAGGCCTTGGTTAGGAATTTCCCTTTTCTGACTAGGGAACTGGGACCCTGAGAGACCACTTAAAATTGTTGTTTGCTTGATATTTGATAATATTCACTGTGAATAATTAAGTATGGATTATCAGAGCTCTGTTCTATCTTATAGATAGTCCTCCTAGAGTGTATTTTGCAAAACTGAGAGATCTTCAGCTAAGCTCCCATAAATGAAAGAAAATGATATTTTTACTATAACACTATGTGACTTCAGGACTCCCTGAGATCAGGAGAACAATGGCCCTCCTGGCTCTGCCGTTATATCAAAGTGGGGCTTCTGCAATTCGGCTTTATCTTGGGTGTGTGTGTGTGTGTGTGTGTGCGCGTGTACTTGGTATCTGTGTCCAAATCCTGTTCTCTCTTCCTAGTTTTGCTGAAAGTGAGACATGTGAATGTGAGCGAATAAGATATATATACACATACATATATATGTGTGTGTGTATATATATATATATATATTTGTCTATTATTGTTATTTCTTTAAACTGAAATGATATTTGGGAACTGGAAAAAAAAATCCCTGAAAATAGCCAAGATGATTGGGTTTTGCATGAACTTTTAGAGGAAGAATTTGCTTGTCTCTCTCTTTCTGTGCCTTTGAGATGTAAATGGTCTACCTGGGCCCTCAAGGAAAAAATGTTTTTTCAAACTCAGGCAGAAAACTGAGATGTCTGGTTCTGTCTGTCCTTACGTAAAACTAAACATGTAAAAGGGCTCTATTTAATTGACTTAAAAGTAAGCACTTACAAATTAAATACTTCTAAGTATAAGCAAAGCTAGACAACAAATTTCAGGCTCATGTGATCTAGGAAATATTCAATATTAAATTCGTATCTGATATTAAAGCTAGCTTAAGCTTGTTGGTATAATCAACACAGACATGTCTTCATTGTGCCTCGGTTTACTGAGGTTCAATGGGTTCATGTTGTTTCTGTTGCAAATTTTGTCAAGAAGAAAAAAAATTCAATTAACTTCTATGACAAAATTCTTATAAGTAGATTAAATGCAAATAACATAAGAGCTTTTGGGTGAACTCTTTGGAAATAATTCTGTTTTAGGAACGTCTACTTAAAAATGATCTCTCCAGATATTTGGAAACTTGAAACATTAGAGTTGTACTAACTTAAGTTAAATGACGAAAGTTTGTTGAATAGCTAGGTCATTGCCAAACAAAATAAGACACTGAAACATTATTTACTGAACATTGGCTTCCGTTTACAGAAAAACTAAAGGTGTTTAAGACTATTATTAAATATGTTTGGTGCCACACTGAAATATATTCTATAAAAAGCATGTTTTTAGAAATTATTGGTATTTATGTTTGACAGTCTACAGAATGCTAGTGTAAAAGACAGCTCATAATTGCTTACTCCTTGGTTTTCACTAGAAATGAATGTTTTTAAGAGTTGACGATTCTAATTTAAATATGTCATTAAAGCTACTAAAAATAATAAAGGAATCATTTCAGTAAACATTAGGAAAGCAGGATATATGTTTTGAGTGAAAAATATGAGGAATAGAATGGCATTTGGTTGAGGGAAAGGTTTGTAGAAAGGGACCCCTGAAAAGTTTGTGCATGGTCGGGCTGATATTAAACTTAAGTAAACAGTACATGGATTTTGTTATTAAAAGAAGACTGATGTGGGACTCGATTTGCTTCCTCTCTGTTAGGAGATCAGGTTTACTTGCTTGTGATGACAGATGCTTCTGATAACAGATTGTGTGAAACTTCTTGATGTTGTTGACAAACTTCCTATCAAATTCTAATCAAAATTCTTTTGACTTCAGCTAACTTTGGGAGGCTTCAGAGGACCCCTGAGACATCTCAGAGAAAAATATTAAACCAACTAGGATTTGGTTGGTATGTTAAATTACACGGCATTGTCAAATGAGTGAGAAGCCTCCTCAGAATATATGGTACGAATAAATGTTATTCACATAGACATTCTGGAAATTATATAAGGTTTCTGAAATTTAGACAAGTCCTTGTATAATGCTATCAGTCAAAATTCTAGTTGTTTTGGTCATAATTCTAGTTCCGGTCTAATTATCTTAAAATATTGTATGCCACAGCAACTTGATTAAGCTTCTTTGTCAAAAAAAGTTACAACCAGATCTTTAACCTTGACTTTTTGAGTCTTGTGTTATTCAGAGACAGTTAAGCTGGGTCTTTGCAAAACTGCTTCATCTTCAGTAAGATTCATAGGTGGCCATTGAGGGCATGATTTCAGACATGTTCTTATATTGTTGAGAACTCGAATTTTCTGTCACTCCTCCAACTACTTCTAATTGGGTCTGTTGGCACCAAAAGGGTGGACTAAAGGGCTTGGATCTTAATCATACAAGACTCGGATCCAGAACTTGAAACTCAGGAATATTTTTGATTAGGTGTCTGTCCCCCAGATTGAGGCAGGGCGATGCCCTATTTCAGCAGGAAGTAGCCAGGGTGTTCGTCACTCCACTCCCTGAAGGATTTGGGGAAGAATGAAATAGGATTGGAGATCAAAACCAAGTCCCCTCAAAACCAAGTTCCTCTGCTGAGTTTATGGGTAACCTCTCTGTTTAAAATATTATTCCGTTTCTTGTCCAACACCTCTTCTCCTCAGGACTGAGGGGTATCAAAGAAAAAGGGGGGAATTGTAACCAAGTGGTACCCTGTGGGGTCTTCTAGGGTCAGACCCCCTCCCCCATATCCTCTGCTGCAACTCCTCCCTGAAGGATCCAAATAATAGTATCTCCTTTATATTTCCTGAGTTTTTCAGATGCTAAAAAACCGCCGCCAAAGGGAAAAACATTAACTGCTTGATGATCAAGAGCACATGGCCTCAAACCTTCTGGCGCCTAGGGATTGACAGTGTTGACCACCCTGTTCCCTCACCACAAATCAGTCAGAGACATGTGCACAGCTAATCATGTACCTGCGACCCCACCCTCCCCCTCCTCCTCACCTGGACTTTAAGTATGCTTTGCTGAAACCCTTCTGGGAGTTCAGGGTTTTCTTAGGCATGAGCCACCCCATCCTCTTTGCTTGGCCCTGCAATAAACCTTTCTCTCCTGCAAACTCTTAATATTTCAGTTTGTTTGGCCTCAGGGTGTGGAGGGCACACGAACTTGCCTTCTGTCATGATAACTGAGATATCTAAAAAGATGGAGTTTTAGGACTACTTTGAGTGAAGAACAGAAACTATGGCACAAATGGAAAAAGTCCAGGTGGCGAGTGAAAATGAGAAGAAAACAATGAAAGAGGTATAATCACCCTAAAAAAACTAAAAATCCAGGAGAAACTGGAAGAAGCAACCTACCTTGTTTGAGGGGGCACCTCGCTTTCGCTTCTGAGTGTCGATATGTTGAATTTTGTGAAAAAATGATTATAAAAGTGACAGGAGGGATTTAAACTAGGTTCAGAATGACCAGAGGGAGAGAGCATCTTGGCAGCAGCCGCTAATATTTACCAGACTTGAGAAGCACATAAGGAGAACGGGCCATCTGGACAACAGTTCCATTTGTCGAGTCAAGAAGTGACCAAAACACATGGTGGCATCTTCTCGGTGGGAATAGAGAGGGAGGCTCTGTGAATCCAGAGTTTGTCAGAGAGCCAGGCTGTGGAGACCATCTCAGGCTGCAAGTCTTGTGGGGTGAGAGATTTCAGCACTGATGGTGGCTTTAAGGAAAAGAATCAAAAATAAGATTTGCAACCAAGAGGAGAGACAACTTAATTTGGGGTTAGTCTAGGGAGTTGAGGTGAATACCAGCGTGTGCGTGTATACCCGCATACACACTCATGCCAACACTTCGCTTTTAAAGAAAAGCAGGGAAAGGAAAGAAATGGTCCCAGAACGAATTTAAAAATGCCTTCTCTTAGGTGTGGACACTCCACTGGGGACTTTCCAGAGGAGGGTATGTTTCCTTATTTTGCCCACCAGGTCTCCTGTTAAGTAGCTTTTATTAATTTCACTCAAGATAAGGAAACTGAGGTGCTGGGAAGCTGACTGGCACTTGAACTCAAGCCACCTGCTTACTTCCAAAGCCCCGGTTCTGTTCTCTGGTTCTCTACTTCCGGTTCTGTTCTCCATGCTAGAATACCAGGAAATCTTTGAATATATTATACAAACCTATTAAAATGGGCAGGGGTCTGTATGTGGGTAGCATATCATGTGAGGACAAGGTTGGACATCAAAAGGGGAATGAAGAAAGTCATCATTACTCACCTAGCGTCTATGTGTCTGGGAAACAGCCCACTGACTACGGGGTGAACAGGTATTTGAGGGTCAGAGCACGTGGCGCGCGCAGTCACTGGGAGGCAAATGAAGAGCCAGGTTTGGGGCTGGTGAAGATTTACTTTTAGAGAGAGCTGTGTCCTGTATGGTAAGGACATAGCTTGGAAGATCTGTCCGTGATCAGAGGCAGGTGTGGTCAAGGCATCCAACAGGGTCAGGTAGCCAGATTTGAAAAACAGAACAGAAATGTTGGCCAAAAACATTTCTGGTTTAGGAAAAGGAAGCTTCCAGGAGAGAAGGGAAAAAGAAAAGACAGCGTTTGGAGGGAGGATGTGGAGAGTCCAGAAATAACACCATCAAGAAAAGCCACTGCTGTTTAGTGCAGAGCAGAAGGGGTCTGCAGCGGAGTCGGGGGCAGCGAGCAAAGCCACCCGGTGGAGAGAAGGCTCGTAAGTGGCAGGCTGCGCAGTAAATGGGAACCACCCTCTTCTCTATTTGAGCACTGCTCAGATTCACCCTGGAACTCTCGCCCACACCTCCCCCCATATGGAGACGCTAGAGAGGGCTGGAGAGCCTGAGATGTTTGAAGTTACACGAAATCACTTCCATATGGAAAAATTAGAAGAATAAATTATTTAAACTTAATAAGAGACATCAGAGGGGGAACTTTGGTAACCGTTTTCGGGAATACGAAGGTTTATGAAATAAAGCGTGTTGACAGCACTGGCTACATCCATTAAGGAGACCAGAGAGAGGACCAAGCCTCATGTTACGTTGAGCCTGATCACACAAAAGGAGGAGGCCCCTCTCGATGGCAGAGCTCCCATCTGAAAGGAAGCTACGGAAACTCACTCTATGGAGAACATTGTTGTACGAACTGTTCAGGCAGGAAATGTTTTTAGCTTGCTTGGAGTCTATATGGAAGTTTTAATAATTTGTCTTCTTTGACTTCTTTAGATTTTGGCCGGGTTGAGAAGGCGAAAAGCCCACGCAACTACATTTAGAAAGAAGGTACTTAGGGTAAGTGAGTTCCGCTCATTGAGAATTGATAATTATCAGAAACCCCAAAGGGGTGTCTGTTCACGCAGGGTCTCTCTGCAAATTCATATGAATATTATCTTTTTGTGTGTGCCAAGTAGGACAGAGCTTGCTGTTCTTAACCCAACCTACAGGGTCCCCAAGCTTCACCTTCAACTTGCATGGCTTATTTGTCTCTCACAATGGCCATTTTTCAGAAGATCTATTTTGTGGACACAGAACAATCACGAGTAACAGCCAACACTTTAAGTAAGAGCATGTACCTGTGTTAAGATATTTATGTTCTTAACATAAATACATTTGTTCTTCACATCTTTTACATATTTTATAATTAAAAAACATAAGGTTTATCTCTTCTTCCATTATAAGAGCATTGCATATTCCTGAAAAAACACCCCATAATGATTGAGATCAGGATAATGATTACTTTATGGGGCATCAGTGGCTGAGAAGGGGGATGAGGGAGCTTGCTGATGGAAGATGGAATAGATCTGGATGGTGGTCACTTGTGTGTATACATATGTAAATATCCATTGAGTTGTATCCTTGAGATTTGTGTACATTATTTAAGTTAGAGCTATTTAAAAATAAGCAATACTTCTTATTTTTCTTATAAAATATTTTTAAAATGTAGAAAGGTAGAAATAAAAAGTCATTTATTACTCAGAGAAAACCATTGCTAACCTGGTGGACTATTTCAGTTGTTTTTTTTCAATGTATATTCTTTATAAGTTGAGATTAAAATCCATATACAATTTAGATTCCTTTCTTCCACATATAAACTCTTGAAAAATACCATTTTCCCCAGAGATATTAGAGCTGAATTGAGGTTACCCACAGATAGAGGGCAAATAGTGGTGCCAACCTATGTTGCACAACATGTGTGAGGCACATGTAGATTTGGGTGAGGGTACAGGGAGGTGGTGTGTTTGATAACTTTAGGCTGGTAAGTGGAAGTTAATTTTGGAAGGTCTAGATTCTGGAAGACCTAATGAACAATTCAAAAGAGTTGAAGCTTTCTAAGAGATGCTTGCAGTATAGCTAAATCTAGAACATACTACATTAAGAGACAGAAATGAGGATCTTTACCTTAGAACGTCTCTACTGGTGTGTCACGAATGGGTTGAGACATGTATTTCCTAGCCCTTCTGGGTATCTAGTTGAGACTTGAAGGCTGGAATCCTTGGACCAGAAACAGATTTCTCTGTTAACCCCAAGTAATGTTCTCTGTGTGTGTCACAAGGTAAATGTGGTTGGGAAGCCCAGCCCATTTGACAAGCTGGCTCACCTACCAAACCCATGCTTGCAGCGTAAGCTTGAACATACACCACTGAGTCAGCCCATACTCCAAGTGAAGAATGCAAGTTGTTCTGTGGTTGGGAATTTATAAATTCTGCTGGGAATTTATAAATCTCCAGTTAGGTAATAATAGCACAGTAAGAATTCCTTCCACATCTCATCTCAATTTGTCCTGACAAGAACTTTTAAGGTGGATGGTATGAGTTTATAATCAAAGGTCAGAGAAATGAGTGGTTAGGCCACTGTCACATAACTGGGAGGTGATAGGGTTAGGATCCAAACCCAGATTTTTCTATCTGTGGTGTTTCTATATCAAAATGGGCTCTAATCTCCTCTTTTTCCAAACCAAATTTCCATATGGGTTTTAATCATATCCCTCTTTGCAAACCAAATTTTGCAGGACTGTAATATATAAAGGAGAAAACATGGAGCTACTGTGGTTGAAAAGGGAGTGGGGAGCCCAGAGTTTTTTTTAGCATAACCTGAGCTCATCCTTCTGGACACCTCTGAGTCACTTCTGCAGCCCCCAGAACTCAAGGGGCTAGTTTGAAAATGCTACACTCTACCATATTTTTTCATCAGGGTTACGCATGGTGGTCCTTGATCACTGAAAAACTAAATGTCACTTTTAATGTCGTTAGTTTTCAGTTTTTGAAGTTTTTAATTTTGGTTTATCTCTTGGTCAGTGGGTCAATTGTAGTTTGTCTTTCCTCATAGGAATGGGGGCTATATTTTCCTGAGCTTGTGTGTATCTGATACTGTCTTTGGGTTCCTGTTATATAAAAATAGCTTGGCTGGGTGTAAAAATTCATGTTCACCAACTTTCAACCTGAGAATTTTCTAGATGTTGCTCCATTGTCTTGCATCTAGCATTACAAATTAATTTTTATTTTTCTAGTTAATTTTTTTAGTCCAGATTTTGATAGAATGCTTTTATTTATTTTTGTAATTAAAAATACAACTGTAAGTTTAAATACGGTTGTTTATTCACAACTTTGCTTGTGACATGGTGACTCCTTCAGTATTTGTCTTTTCTCAGGTTCAAGAAATTTTCTATAACTCTGTCTTCATTTATTTCTGTAGTTTCAAGAGTTATAGCCTTTTACTTAAGGATTTTTAGCTCTTATAGACTGAGAATAAAGGTCAAACCTATCACTTTTCTTATAATTCTCATCTTTATGGAATTTTCTCCCAAATTCCAGAGAGTGTATCAATTTTGTCCTCCACATTATTTGCCCAATTTTCTGTTTTAAACCTGCTCTGTATTGTTTCCAGCACACATTTTAATTTTGCTTTTGCATTTTTTTCCTTGCCTTTGTCCTTTCCTTCCCTGTGTTCATTTTCATCTTGTTCTAATTTCTTGTCATCTCAGTCTTCCTTCTTTCCTTCATGATTTCTTTGGTTTCTATTACATGGCCCTCTCTTTAAACATTTTCTTGAGGGTAAAATCCATTTTTTCTTTGACTACCCATGCGTAAATATTCTATTATTTTTATCCATTCAGGCATCAGAGCAAACTGTGGAGGAAGTTGGGGAAAAAAGAAAGAAGCAAAAGAGGGGTCATCATTAGGCAGAATTGGATAAACAGAATACAGAAATACGATACAACCACAAGAAAGTACCTAATACATAGAAGATGCTCAGTAAACTTTTTTTCACATGATTTTTTTCATATACAATCTTATTTGGCAACTTAAGACATTATCATTCCTGATTTTAAAATGCAGTTTAGAGAGGTTAATTGATTTTCTCCTGTTTGTGATGCTAGTTGTTGTTAGAGGTGAATCTCTCACCTCTCAGTAATGTAAAGACATCCTCTGAGACCTGTAAGTTGTCTGGAGATGATGTAGTTTAGTGTCTTCATTTTCCATATGAAGAAACAAGCCTAGAGAGAAAGAGTATTGTTACAGTTTTATCACTAATTACTAATAGTGTCCAGACTGGGACTTACTGCCCCATAGATAAACTTTTCTTTCCTATTTGCTGAACTCTTACAGAAAATAATCACATACTGTTTGGCTTTATTATTCCTTCCACAGACTCCATCCCCCCATGCTGGGCTGATGTAGTTTCTGTCTGCACAGCATCCTTTCCTTTGGGGAAGCCATCCCTCTCCTATTCTGTGTGGTTCTGGCGAGACCGTGAGTCATAGTAGCTGCCCATCTGGCTGCAGACATAGCATATGTAAGGTATCTTATAATAAAAATTTCTTCCCTTGTTTGCAAATATTTAAGTTAATGGGGAGAGGATTGAATTATTAATATTATTACAGAGTATGTAGAGTAAAGAATTGAAGTGTGTCTTTACTAGACAGTGTTGGATGGACAGAGCTGTGAGGTGTGAAACAGCAAGAAGGACATCTGGCTCTTTATCTGCCTTTCTCTGTTCTCTTAAATTGTTCTCCTTATGTCAGAAAAGGCGAGGATGACAGAGAATACATGTATGTTCCTATATGACTGAACTACTGTGCTGTACACCAGAAATTGACACAACATTGTAAACTGACTATACATATATATACGTATGTGTGTATATATATGTGTGTATATATATATATATATATAAAATAAGAAAAGATGAGGAAAACATGATATATACCATCGACAGTAAGATGATAAGGTCGTGGCTGGGAGCTGTGAGATTTCCAATAAAAATGTCCCTTCTCCTTTAACATTCTTCCTTAACCTACTCATGTTAAATATGAGCACCCATGTTTTCTGAGGGTAGTGGCAACATTTATGTCATTTGTTTCCCTGAGGCCTCGGGCACACTTTCAAGCTACAAAGATAGAAGTATGTATTTTAGGGCTGGAAGAAGAAAGAGGAATCAAATTCAGAATGAATGCTCCATACAGACTTGAAAAATCTATTAGTTTAATCCAAATAAATAAAGTCCAATTCTACATGTGAAATAACCTCCAGAGCTCAAGCCAACTTTTGTGGGGCCACAGCAGTCTGGAAAGCAATTTTAAAAATGGTCACTGACATAGAAGACAAACTTATGGTTATAAAGGCGAAAGGAGCAGGGAGGGATAAATTAGGAGTTTGGAATTAACAGATAACACATGAATATATATAAAATAGATAAACAACAAGGACCTACTGTGTGGCACAGGGAACTATATTCCATATCTTGTGATAAAGTATAATGGAAAAAAATCCGAAAAAGAATATTTATATACATACATATAAATACATAAACTGAATCACGTTGGTGTACAACTGAAATTAACACAATATTGTAGATCAACTGTAGTTCAGTTTTAAAAAAAGGTCACTGACACAGACATAGAAAACAAACTCTGGTTACCAGAGGGGAGAGGAACGGGGAGGGATAGATTAGGAGTTTGGGATGAATAGATACGCATTAAAAAAAAAATGTCACTGAGAGGAACGACTCCATATGCGAACTGGTGAGAATATTACCAGACCCAGAGTGGACCCAGGAATCCTGATGTGGGGTGCTTTCTCCTAATGCTCTGAAGAAAGTCACCTTCAGGGTGGGATGGGTGGCACATGAAGAAATTCTCCAGGGACAGAGTGCGTTAATGGCCTGCCCTTTTGTGGGTAAAAATTATGCTTCTGGCGCTGTAATGGAAGTTTAGTCACTTGGACCCCTGGGGGCAAAGGCTACAAGTACGTGTGGGCTCCTGTGAAATCATTCTGGGTTCACCTCTGTTAGTGACGGCGTGGAGGAGGCGGAGGAGGAAAGGGGTGGAAGTTATCGGCCTTATCACGCACTGCACCGTTTCCCCCTGCTGGGAAGTGGGCTGCCTCAGAGGGCACGAAGACCCAAATAGACCTTCATCTGTGACTCAGCGCCCGCCTGGCCCTTGCTGTGATGGCTTAATTTACCTGCTGAAGTGTTGGTGCCCTGCCCACTCTGTGAGGGTAAGCCCCTGAGTAGATGGAGCCTGAAGGCCCTGGAAAGTTCACTCTATTGGGGCCGTAAAAATACTCTATGTGAGACCACAATGGTGGATACATGTTATTATACATCTGTCTAAACCCACAGAATGTACAAGACCAAGGATGCACCCTAAGGTAAACGGTAGACTTTGGGTGACAATGGTGTGTCACTGTAGGTTCATGAAGTGTAGCAAATGTACCACTCTGGTGGGGGAGGTTGATCATGGGGGAGGCAGGGGCCGTGGGAAATCTTGTACCTTTCCCTCAGTTTTGCTGTTAACTAACCTAAACTGCTCTAGAAAAGAGACTTCAAAAAAAAAAAAAAAAAAGGTTCACTCTACTTTGCTAGGAAATCCGCGGTGGCTGCCTCTCCCTGGCTCCCCTCCCCCCTCCCTCCTCCTCACGCACTTTGCCGAAGGAAGACCGACATCAGGTGTTATACGCTGACCTGTGTGCCTCCATTCCCAGATGCCTGTGTGGAGGTCAGAATCCCCAGGACTTCAGTCTGGGACTGTATTTAGGGTCTTCAAACAGGTGATAAAATTCAAATGAGGTCCTTAGGATGGGCCCACATCCAACAGGAAAGGGAAGTTAGGATGCAGACATGCACCTGTACAGAGGAGGGACCACGTGAGGACACAGGGAGAGGGCTCCCATTTCCGTGTCCAGGAGGGGGGCCTCAGAAGAAACCAACCCTGTGGACACCTTGATCTTGGACTTGTAGCCTGTAACAGTCAGGCAATTTCTGTTGTTAAAGCCACCTCGCCTGTAGTACGTGGTTATGGCAGCCTTGGCCGACTGATATGTCACTTTCCTGTCCCACCCCGTCCATGCTCCCCCGGCCATTCAGAAGGCAGACCCACTCCTCGGAGCAGCCCGAGTAGCAGGCACCAAGACCCACGGTGCCTACAGTCAGCACCGTGGCTCCTCACTTGGGGCCTAGATGTCTCCAAGCACCAGGCGACAAAGTTATTATTTTTTTCACATTAGAAATGTCAAGCTGATCAAAGAAACAAACACTTTTAATGAAACATATGTGGGACACTTAGAAGGAGAAGATTTACAACGTGTCCGCTGTGAAACCAGAAGGCTTATGGAAAGTGTGAAGGAGGAGGAGAAAGATAACGGGCGAGGATGCCAGAGGAGACACGGCCTACATATTAAACAGAAGGGAAAATAATTCTCGTCCATAAAATCACAATTCATTTCCGTATCAACATAAATCACTCACGCACACACAGGACATTTCCATCTCACTGCATTCGGCCCTTTCCACACCCATCACAGTCCTGCACACTTTGATCTTGAGGAAGGAAATTAAAGTCAGACATCGAGATGTAAAATTCTCAGAACTGCTTCAGAACCCACACTCTGAAAATCCCACTTCCCTCTTTAGAGATGAATCTTGAGAGTCAAGAATAATGTGAGTGTGTTTGACGAGTTTTTAAAAAGTAGACAATGTCTTAACTGTCTTTTGCAACTTTGGATCTAAAATAAAACCCTGGCCCACGACAAGACGATGCCGTGTGAAAAGATGATGGATGACGCCACTTTGGGCTGCCTGGGCCGCCGACGTCGCACTTGGAATGATCCTGTATTTCAAATAGCATGAAAGCGGGTTTTCAGTATTTTGACTGGGTATTAAATGAATATTAATTATATTTCTTTAGAAGCCTGTAAAATATGTGTGTGTTTGTCAGGTTCTTTGGGAGGATAAAAGTGTATTTTCTATTGTATACAAATCTGACCAATACAGGAATCCTCTCTTAACATTCGTAACATTCATAATGCTCTCCCCACAAGCTTTAAACTCAATTTGGAAGCATTGAAAAATATATTGTCTGTATTTTCAAACATTCAAGAATTCCTTTTCTGCTGTCTAGCCTAGTCTTGGGTTAGACTCCAGGTGTTAAAGGAAGGATGAAGTCACGAAGCGGAGCACGGCTCTGACTCATCTCTGGCCAGGTTGTCCCCTTCTGCTCTCTTCCTTTTCTTGGGTGGGTCCCCAGAAGATGGGGCTCTGATCTTATCCAAAAAGAGACCTTTCTTTCCCTTCCTCTAAAGAATAGGGTCACCAGGGCGTAGGGTCTGTGGTGTGTGTGTGTGTGTGTGTGTGTGTGTGTGTCTGTTGGGGAGGGGATGGGAAGAGGCACGAGGAAGATTCCGGGTGATGCCTCTTTGTGGGTCCAGATAAGGAGAGCCTGGAAGAAGTGGTCGGTTCTGTGACCTCCCAGCCTCAGGCTTGTAGGCGGACTAGGAAAGAGGGATGATGTGTCTGTACTTTGTGAGGGCAGCCTGACCAACAGCCCTCCCAAGGGACAGTGGAGTCACCCTATGCCACTCTGTCTACCCCAGCCAAGTCAGCCCCGCTTTCTTCACATCTTCATTTTTACCTGAAACTAAGTCAGTTGTTCCCAACTTATGGTTTGCATATCTTTGAGGATCATAGAGACATTTAAAAAAAATGTGTGAACGTGTGAAGTCATGGATCTTCAACAGAAAAAAAAAAATGAGATTGACCTGGACATATGTTTGAATTTATCAAATGTATGTAGATCTCCTTAGGGATTAATAAAATAGAATTTATTGTAAGCATTATTAAATTCACAGTGAGTTTTTTTGGGTCATCATTTTCTCAGTCTGTGGGTACTAAGGCATGATTATTATCATTCGGTAGTCTGAAATTTTATTGTTTTTTAACTTCTGAAGAGTTCTCTCCACTGAAGGGATCTTTCAGAGCCTTTATATGCTCCACCGCACTGTGCTTATAAAATCTTGGTTTTGTAATTTTAACTCTGAACCCAAGTGGCTTCTGGGTTACCATTTAGTGAGACCGTGCCAGCGTCAAAGACGAGATGTGCCGGACAATGAACGAGACAGTTTATTCGGGTTATTGCAATAGAAAGATGTTTATTATGAGGAAAGTCTCAGGGGAAGAAAAGGGAGGATGCGTGGGGTTTTATAGAGGCCAGTAAACAGGGAAGTCGCCTCTGACTTTTGTGGAAGACACGTGGAAGGAGGGAGAAAGGGGAAAGAGATACAGCTGCAATTAGCTGTTCCCAGAAACACAAAAGGGTAGGGGGGCTTTGCGACCACCACAGGAGCGCAGGACTTAGGTCAAGTTCAGCATCAGCTCCAGCAACGTGGTAAGCAGCGATGACTCAGCCACTTTGGAGACTTTATCTTTCATAATTTACCATGCCTTGGTTTCACAGTCACACATCTCAGATGTGGATGAATTAGGAGTTTGGGATCAGCAGATACAAACTACCGTATATACAATAAACAACACGGTCCTACTGTATAGCATGGGGAACTGTATTCAATGTCCTGTAACAAACCGTAATGGAAAAGAAAAAAAATTTTTTAAAGATTAACCTTTTTCTGTAACTAAATGGAACTACGATCTCAATTCTCTCTTCCCACTGATGTTGGTACGGAAGCATCAGTTATTTCCATGTCAACTAAGTCACTTTAGAACATTGGTCGCCTGAGTATTTAAACATTTCTGATTCAGAGCCAGCTTTGCCCCTTTTTCCTTGCGTCTCCCTCAGTCTTGATCCAAGTACCAGTCTTGAGGTTTTGTTCTGGCATCAGCAGGAGGCATTTGGTCCCTCCTTCCTGCATTCACTGCAGAAGGATTTTAAGAGCCCCTCTCCTCTCTGTCCATGTAGGTCCTTCGGTGCCCTTGTCCTGCTGCATGTAAGCTCTGCATTTCCACCAACATTTCCACGCTCCTCTTGGGTACTGCAGGGGAGAATCCAGAAAGATTCAGTTTAATTTTTGGAGCTACCTTTAAGAAACCAGATACAAAATTTTGATTTTGTTGGGTTGAGTATATATATTACTGAGTACATCTCCTGGCTGGGAGGAACTTCTATGTTGACTAGGTGTCAACAATCCTGAATGCTTTACTTATAATTTCACTCTTCTCAGGACTAGCAGAACGTTCCCTGGGCTAGTATCTGGCTCCATACATTTAGAACCTTTTCCCCCAATAGCCATGTCTTTCCGGTTCTTGGTGCTGTAGGATATGTTCATACCATATAGCAACTTCTGGCTCTCAACTTTGTGCCGTGAGTCTGGGTGTTGGGACAGTGGATTTTTGGAGGGTTTGGCATATCCATTTGTATACTGGATGGCTCGCCAAACAGCCAAACACAGAAGTGACTGGCAACCATATAAATGTATCTGACTAAACTCAAATACAAGTATATTCTCAACTCACCTTCCTCTGCGCTGCATCCCCAATATGCTGGAAGCCACCCCAACATCATCTGACACAAGGGGGGGAGTTGGAATGGAAAGAGACAGTGGTCTTAATTAATTGGTAGTAAGGTTTCTTACTCTTGCAGGTTTTACAACATTTGAGACTATGTGAACATACCCTGCCCAGGGCATCATAAAGGGGCAGGCAGACGAGGGCCCTTAAGCCTAATCTTCATGATTAATCCTCTTCTGTGGGCACAGGGAGCCTCAGGTGCCCTTCCTGCCTCACTGGTGCCATGGAAGACTCGGGGTACTGTGGATCCGCTCTGCAGACATATTCTGCTGCCATTTCTGCTTGACCATTGCAAGGCTATGGTGGAGCCAGGGTCTTCTCCATGAGACTGCTGATTGATGACCTAAACAGCAGTCTCTGTTTGGAGGACCCCTTCCTAAACCTATTTGAGGTTTGAGAATTTAGGGTT
This sequence comes from Camelus bactrianus, assembly GCF_048773025.1. Taxonomy (NCBI): domain Eukaryota; kingdom Metazoa; phylum Chordata; class Mammalia; order Artiodactyla; family Camelidae; genus Camelus; species Camelus bactrianus. The sequence goes on along the minus strand of NC_133568.1, from coordinate 16,008,806 downwards.
TCTAGAATTTCTTCCTCACCCCAGGTCTTGGCCCAGAAAGAAGAGTCATACCATTTAAATCCACCAGCAGCATCTAAACTCTTCTTGGGCCGTCTTTTGCTTCCTTGTCTTTCTCCTTGCTGTTCAACATCAATCTCTTTCTGAACCAGAAAACTGTCATATTGTCAGGCATTCTCACCTCATCTATGGTTTAAGGGTCATCTCTGTGCCCTGAGTTTCTCAGACTGTTAGCTTTTTGAAGATCAAAGCTCTTTTTTTTTTTTTTTCCCAGAAAGACTCACTCTTGCAATGAAGAGATTCAATTGTCAAGACTCTTGTCTCCTTTTAGGAACTGAAAACACCTAGTTATGTCCCTGACTGATGTCTTTGTTTTTGGCTGATGCATTGAATGCCACTGATTCAATTGGTGGAGGACTGTGGGGCAACCAGAGAATTATGGGAAAAAGAAAACTCAGGTGTTCTCTTCCTGATTTCCCCTGCCACGTTCATTTTGGGGCTTTAGAATTTCCAATTCTTTGTTGACAATTTTTAAGAAAACTTGTTAAATGGAATTATCGATTCTTGTCAGCTTCTGCCATTGGTGAATCATTTTCAGAATACTATATATGCCATTCTTTTTCTGTTTATTCATTTATTAAAAAATGATGTAGTGAGTACATACTACTCTGAAGCTATCTGTATTGCTGTTCTGCTAAAAAGGCAGGTGTGAAAAGACAGGTATGGTTTCCGCCCTCTTTAGCTTACCACGTGACTGCTGAACATACAGCAAATATAATCATATAATTTGTAGAATATTTAATTATAATTTGTGCTACAAAGAGAAATACAAGGTGCCATGAGAGAGATGAGCGGAGACATTGAATTTACATAATTTCAAAAAAAGTAGTTTGGGAATTGCAGTGCCTTGGTTTTTGTGGAATGATTATGTGTTGAATGACCATTTGGCAAATGGATGATGGAAGGAAATAGAGTCCTTTATTCTTCCCAGTATGCCAAGCTGCAGAAGCAAGTTTTCTGGAACTTTCTCTATGTAGTGTTTTCCTTAAAAGATAGATTTTTTTTTTCTTGATCTAAAAACCTCGTTGATCCAGAACATGCATAGAAGGATAAGGTATTAAATCCAGTTTTGAGAGATAGAATGTCAAGGTTAATGCCAAGATGAATCTTTAGCTTCTAGGCCAGATTTGTAAGCAGTATTTTGATTCCTAATAAGCTTCACCCTATCCCATAAACATTATTTTACAAGTGAGGAAAGTGGAGATACAAAGAAGTAAGTACTCTGTCCTCACAGTTTCATTCAACAGTCCAGCTCTATCTCCTTCCTCCCTGACATCCAGCCTCAGTCTATCCACTGCTGACCCCTGGGTTGGACACCACAATCAATTCATGAATCATTTTTGAACACCTTTTTCTGCCATGTCTCCAGGTACCAAGACCATCAGGTGGCCTTTCAAGGAGTTTATAGTTAGTAAGAGAGACTACCATATAAATAGTTAAAATAGAATATGAAAAGTATTTCATAGGACAAGGTGCTATAGAAAAACAGAAGAACACGTTCCAGTAGGCAGACAGTAGTCATAAGTCTGTATGGCTGTGGCATCAATACAGTAGCCACTAGCTACGTGCGGTAATTTAAAGTAAACAAAATGATATAAAACTAGAAATTCAGTTCCTCAGTTGCATTCGTCAAATTTAAGTCCTTAACAGCTACATGGGGCTATTGGCTACCACCATGGACAGGATGGATGCATTTCCATCATCACAGAAGGTTCTACTGGACAGTGCAAGTTTAGGGCTACTGTGACGATGATGTGGTAAGTTCAAGGGGGCCAAGGTGACCTCCTGAGACAATAGAACAGTATCTGATTCTGGAGAGGAATTATCTTCGACCATCTGTGCATCAGTCAGTAGATAAAAGTTACACAGGTTATTTCATTCTTTCATTAATTTTTCTTCCAGTTTATATCGAGATATGATTGACATACAGCACTGTTATTAGCTTAAGGTGTACAGCTCAATGATTGATGCGACTTACATACCTCATCAAATGAATATCACAGTAGGTTCAGTGAACAACCATCATCTCATAGAGATACAAATTAAAGAAACGGAAAACATTTTTTTCTTGTGATGAGAACTCTCAGGATATACTCTGCTAATAACTTTTATATGTAACATACAGCAATGTTAATTATAGTTATCAAGTTATACATTACATCCCTAAAACTTATTATCTTATAAATGGAAGTTTTTATTTTTTGACTGCCTTCATCCATTTCCTGCCCCCGCCCCACCTCTGGTAACCACAGATCTGATCTCTTTTTGTATGAGTTTGTTTGTGAAGTATGATTGACTTACAACACCACGTTACTTCCTGTTCCACAGCATAGTGATTCGGTATTTCTGCACATTTCAAACTGGCCACCAGGGTAAGTTTGGTTATGACATGTCACCATACAAATACATTCCACAGGTATAGTCCGTATTCCCCACACTGTCAATTTCAAACCTGGGACTCGTTTATTTTGCAGGTGGAAGTTTGTACCTCTTAGTCTCCCTCACCTCTTTCTTTCCTCCCTCCAGCCCCCTCCTTCTGGCAACCGCCTGTTTGTTCTCTGTATCTATAACTCTGTTCTGTTCTGTTTGTTCATGTGGTTTGTTTTTATTTTTAGATTCCACGTATAAGTGAAATCATACAGTATTCGTCTTTCTCCAACTTATTTCACTTAGAGTAATTCCCTGTAGGTCCATCCATGTTGTTGCAAATGACAAGATTTCATTCTTTTTTATGACTACATATATATATATATATATACACACATACACCCCACATATCTTTATCCATTCATCTGTTGATGGGCCCTTAGGTTGCTTCCATATTTTGGCTATTGTAAATAATGCTGCAGTGAACACAGGGGTGCATAAAAACTACATAGGTTATTTTTAACAGAAGGAATTAAATAGAAAGAATTGTTAACTAGATAGTGGAGAAATGAAAAGGCAAAAGCAAACTAAAGTTGCATTCCCAGGGCTTGGGAAACAAAGTGCAATGGTCAGAATTATTAAAATGTAGAAGCTTGGAGATGGGCTATAGAGAGCTGAAACTGACTTTTTAAAAAAAATAAAGACTTTGGAGGAGAGGGCACCAGCTGGCTGCTTCTAGGCTCTCAGAACTTGGAAGGGAGGGCCTGTGGGGCTGGAACACAGAGCCCTGAGGAAGGGAAGCTGCTCGGCTGTTCCTGGTGTCTCTGAGCCCATAGGAGGGGCTCTGTGGGGCTGGGACCCAGACCTCTAAGTAGGGGAGGGGGTTGTTGATGGCTGGCTTGTTCTGCTGTCTCTGAGAGGGCATGATAAGGCCGGTGTGGGAGTTTTGAAAAACTGAACACTGGAATTATTAAGGTACTGGAATAAACTGCAATTACAGGGGTGGAAAGTGTGGCTGAGGTCATGTTCACACAAACAGGAAAGAAACAGGAAGAAAACAGGATGCAGACACAAAGGAATAAATCCCGCATCCCCTTCTCAACCTTCCAGTCTTCTGACATCCTTTTGGCAAAACTTAGCAGGGAGCCAGCTGGCAAAGGAGAAATGTTTTCAGAACCCCAGTCCCAACGTCGTGAAGCAGAATCTGAGACTGGGGTAGAGATGCTGTGTAAGGAAGGCTTTCCTGGGCTTCTGTCCATGGCTCTTGGGAGGAAAACTAAATTCTTGGAATTTCCCAAGTAATAGGAGTGTCTTTGTTATTCAGAAGCCCGTTAGATCACACCTGTATTTATGCTGTCAAGATGTTTCAGATGGGGACTGTTTACCAACCAAGTGATTAGAGGGTTGGCACTTTGCGACAGCCCCACCCACCTCCGACCTCCAGAGAGAGAGTCACGGGATGGGGGGAGGTGTTGAAGATCAAATTCAATCACATAGCCAATGATCTAGTCATTCAGGTCTATATAATGAAACTCCAGTGAAAACTGGATACCAGTGCTCCAAGGAACTTTCTAGTTGTGAACACAGCAGTGCGGGAGGGGGTGATGTGTCCAGATTCCACAGGGAAGGGGCACAAACTCTCTGGGTCTGGGAACCCCCTGTAAGACTGGGCATCTCTTCATTTGGCTGATCCTGCTCTGTATCCTTTATAATAAAACTGTAATTGCTAAGTATAGCGCTTTCCTGACTTCTGTGAGTCATTCCAGCAAGTGATCAAACCTAAGGAGGCTTGCGGAATACCTTGAATTTGGAGCCAGTTGGTCAGAAGGGCAGGTGGCCTGGGCACCCTCAGACTGGTGACTGGCACCTGAAGTGAGGCAGTCTTGTTGGGGACTGTGACCTTAAGCCTGTGGAGTCTGACTCTAACTCGGGGTTGTTGGTGTCAGAATTGAATTGCCCTGTGGTAAGAGTCGTCGAATATTTTCAACCTGAGGTTGGTTACATCTGCAGATGCAGTGGACCGACCGTATTGCAGGGGAGTGAGGGGGGAATGTGGATTTGAAGCTCTGAGGCAATTGTTTAACAAATTAGCCCAACTGGGCAAAACCAATGATTCCTATGAGGTGGTAGTGTCCTGACCATTTACTTTTGTGTAGCAAACTACCCCAGAACGTAGGTTCATGGGGTTTTGTGAAGCAGAAACTCAGGGAAGACTCTCCTCTGCCCTGTGATGTCTGGAATCACAGCCAGAGTGACAATACAAAGTCATAAAACACAAAGCACGCTAAAATTGAAAGTGCATCTTTTCAGATTTGTTTTTAATGATAAAATTTCAGGTAAATTCTTCCAAGTTGAGCTTTTCTCCCTTTCAGGTCGCCCCTCATTCCCTGGTGCTCTTCGTGAGTTAGAATGGCCTTTGGGCAGTTCAGCTCTGCAGGTTGGCTGTGATGGAAGGGTTGCAGAGCCGTCCAGCCAGGCTGAGAAGCTCATAATCTTTAGGGTGGCCTCTCAGCATCTATGATGTTGATTACAGTTTTATTGCACCCCCTCCCCCAAATTATAAAAGCACATCTCTATAAATAATCCAAGCCCAAGATACAGAAGCAGGGCACTTGAGAATGTACATTATAGTGATCAAGGGATTTGGAGCCACACCACCTGAGTTTATATTCCAGCTTAACCATTTACTAGCTTTGCGACCTTGGATGAGATACATTACCTCCCCGTGCCTCAGTTTCTCCATCTGTGAAATGGGGTCATGATTTCAGTTGTCATCTGACTTCTGTCACTAACCAGTGTGACTTTGTTCATCTTGGTTTTGTTACGTGGACTAGAAGTTCTGTGAGCTCCCTTGCAGTTCTGCATTTCTAGAAGTGACAGTGATGGGCAAGAAGTGAAAGGCCTAATACATTAGAAGGCATCTGTTATTTTTTTTCCTCTGCCCAGCCATCCCTGACCACAGCTGTCCCTTGGTGCTCTGAGTCCCAGCCGGCTTTGTCCTGTTGGTGAGCGCTGTCAGCCGTGGTGGCTTCCTGGCACAGCAGCACGAGCTCACGTCTTAGAGTTAGACTGGATGTGAATTCTAGCTCTACCACCTCTCTGGCTAATGAAGTGATTTAACCTTTTAAACCCTCTATTTCCTCATATAAAGCAAACCTGTGTTAATTGGAATGCTGGGCTACAAATAATGGACCCCTGGATGGAAAGTGGTTTAAAGAGTACCCATTTATTTATCAGAAACTGGCCATTTATTATTTGTTATTTATGATTATGGCACCACGCTTGCCAAGCAGCCTGGGCTTAGGTGGCTGTAGCACTGGGTCAGTGAAACCAGGTTGGCTTTTCCCTTATGGTCCCAAGACGATGGCTGTAGAATCATGTCAGCAGACAGGAACCATGGAAGGGAGCTTCTCATTGTCTGCTTCTTTGGTAGGGCACGAAAATTTCTCCAAAAGATACGAGCAAAAACGTCCTCAGTCTGCATAGACCAGGGCTGGGTTTCACATTCATGCCTCAGCTGCAGGGAATGCTGGGTAAGCCGACATAGGTCACGTGGGGCCTCTGTCAAGTGGAGGTGAGCCCCACCCACAGTGGCATTTGTGACAAATGTCTAGCTCAGGGCATTCTGCGAATCAAATGGATTGATTGATTTAATCTGTTCAAATTAATATTTAGGCTTATCAAATGCTTACTGTAGTAGTTATTATATGTCAGGCACTGTTTAATATCAACCTATTTACTCCTCATAACTCCATAAGAGAGATACTATTATGATCCCTGTTTTACCAATGGGGAAACTGAGGCACGGACAGATTGAGATAACTGGCTAAGGCCTCAGAGCTTGGAAGTGGTGGAGGCAGGATTTGAACGCGGCTCCTGAGCCCACTCTCTCAACCCCTGCACCAGCCCATCTCCCAAAATGTGTGTTGAAGCATCGCGGACAGCAGGCTGCCTGAGAATGCTTTCCTCTCCTTCCTCTGCTTCTGCCCGGAGTGTGTGGATGCGGGATGGAAGGGGCAACAGTAAAAGCAGAATCTTCCACTGCACATGCCCTCCTTTCTCTCTCCATTCCAGTTTCCTGTGTTTACTTTCCCTCTTCTGCTAGCTTCACATCAGTGTCAAAAGAATCTGTGAAATCGATTCCAAAATTCTCTACTTATTTCTTTAAGATATATGAAAAGGGTGATTTTTTTTTCCTCCTGATTTTTGAAAGCCCGAACCAACAGAGAATAAAAGTTTTCTGTGTCTAAGGCTGAATAGAAATGGGTTGATGGATTGGCCGTGAGGCCTTATGGGCAGTTGTCACTGGGCGTCCACCTTTCCTGCGAAGAGCAGCTCAGAGTGTAGTGAGAGCTTATAGGGCACTGCCTGATGGCGAGGTCCCTTTAAAATAGAGCATTTTGAATACTTTGTTCATTAACAGGATTGGGATGGAACTGGAGAAGGATTGACCGCATCATGGCTTCGGCTGCCACATCCACAGCATGGCAGGGAGGCAGGCATGGGGTTGTTTTGGAGAACCCCTCTCTAAGGATGTGGAGGAAGGGAGCCACACATTTGTAACACAAACCGGTGACTCAAGAAGGAACAGGAAAGGACCATCACAAGTTTCCTAGCCTGGGACACAGAAAACATGAAAACAAGGTCACATGTCCCACCATGAAGAAAGGAGCCTCTGAAAAGGGAGGAAAAAACAGCCAAATATAACTCCACATAGAGATGATCAGAAAAACATCCTCGCTCGTTTGACAACCAACCAAGAATAACATATGAGTTCATCGAGCTCCAAAAGGGGAGAAAAGATAGAAGCATTAGGCAGCTAATTTAAAAATCAAGCAGTGCATTGCTCGTCTTCATGCAGAGGAATGTTTGGGAGCAGATCCTCGTGGAGCAGAGCTAGCCCCCTAAAGGGGGCTTTCCTGTGGGGACGAAGCAGCTGCATCGTTGGTGACTCCTCGGATATTAGCAAAACACTTGCTAAATATAGATGAACATCAACAAGTCATAAATAAGGGAAACAGGAGTGGGAAACTCCACACAAAAGGTGAGTGGGCAAGAACAAAGACAGCCTTTTCTGCCAAGGCAGTTATCACGTGCAGCATTGAAGCATGACTCACTGAATCATTTAGAAGTTCAAGTGCCAAATAAGAATAAAAGTCCTATGCGGGAAACTGTCACAGAGCAGGGCACTGGAGGCCAACTGCTACCGAGTGTCTGTTTCCAGCACTCTATTCCATGGAGTGGAAAGAAAGCATGACATTGGTAGGAACTCTGAGGACATGACAATGGCCAGGGGGCCAGGAGCTACTCAGGCTGCCAGTCTGCTGTTGTACCTGTATCAGTTCTTTCCCTATTTAAGTTTTCTTTACTGTAAAGGAGACCATCAGAACCTCTATCTTTATTTCCCTCCAGGACATGGGATTACCTAGCCCCTGAACGTGAGCAAGTTGGACCGCATCAGTCTGGACCGTGGTAGGTCAGCTGAACGCCGTTTTCTCAAAGAAGCCAAACACGTGCTGATCAATTTCTGCTCTTCATTTTTGCCCAGATTAAATCCATTTAAACTCTGAACAGTCTGTACTTATTAAGTGCCGTGTGTACATGGTGTTGGGCTTGGCTCTGCCCACAGCACATCAAACCAAACAAGCACACCCCGCCCCTCCTTCTAGGAAGTCCTGGTTTAAGGAGGCTTTGGCATGAACAGATGGAGAGCTGTTGCAGCTACTCCCACAAGTTTAGGTAATTCTTGCTGAACACAGACAGCATCTCATCTCGATGTCCCAAAGAAGACTGCCGCCCAACCCCACAAAGACACCATATAGTTCCTCAATTGTAACCTGTCAAGTAGCTCTTGGACACTCAAAGGATGTGTAGAAACAGGTAGCTCTTTTAAGAAACCCTATATAAAAAGTGTATCCTTGTGTCATTTGCTATGTCCTCAATCCAGTGCTTCACATCAGCCACCAAATTACTGACATAAAACAGTTAAGCCACGGTAGGGTTAGCTGGTGAAGGGGGTTCCCCCCAACCCCCTGCCCTGTAGATTGATTTAGTTATATTTATTTATTTATTTTGCTTTCTGGGGATTTTACCAGTCCTGGCAATTTATGAATAATTGTTTATTTATTCAAGTAGATTCCTTTACATACATCACAGCACTTAGACAGGACCACCTGGGCACCATGATATGTTCTTTGTGAAGCAGAGATTTTGATAAAGAGATACTTCTATCCTCTCATGCTGTGGATGGCAAAACACCCCCTTACTTACTGTTTTTGGAGCGAAGCCTAGTCAAGTGTGCCTTATTCTGCCTTGGTGCCCGTCACCAAGCACCCAATAGCGGGTCTGGTGCTGATGTTTGTGAAAATGAGCAGCAGGTGCTGAATGAATATGGTGAGAGGGGCTGATGAACTTGGTGCCTCTTCTGTTCACACTGGGTGATTGTCCATCCAATACTTACAGCGATGCAGAGAGAGCCCAGCTGGTGGTAAGAGAGATACCAAGTGGTGGCTGTTAATTCTCTAAGTCTTTAAATGAAGAATGGGGTAAGAGGCATTTTCTTCCCCTTCCTTCAGCAAGGAACCACTCTGGTCCTAGAACTTGGGAGTGGCTGGTGTGGACGTGTCCTCCTTCCCATTGCTGACAGTAGACGTGCTCACTGGTGGTGGAGCTGAGCTGTGTTTGTAGGTGCTGTTCCTGGGGTTTGCACAGCAGTGTCACTACCTTGGCTGAACATTTTGAGCTATGCTTGGAGCTTCCTGAAGTCACAGTTTTGCAGAGGGTCCTTAATAGTTGAGGTTTAATGCATTTCTCCATGCATGTGTTTTGAAAGGAACACACAAAACATTGAAGTTAACATTTCCCAACATTTTGGTTCAAACAAAACCATCTTTTCCTTCCTCCCTTATCTTCTGCTCTCCATCTACAGAATGGCTTTCAGGTACGGGTTTTTCCAGGCAGTCATTTCCAGCCTGTAGGGAAAGTGGCAGCATCAGATCTCTTTGTGTTCTGGGACTTTTACATTTTTCCCCACTTCAGTTGATGGGAACCCCTGTGATGTTATATGCTGGAGACTCTAAGAAATCATAAATCTAAAGACACTCCAGAGGGGAGGGTATAGCTCAGTGGTAGAGCACATGCCTGGCATACATGAGGTCCTGGGTTCAATCCCCAGTACCTCCACTAAAATAAATAAATAAACCTAATTACCTCCCCCCCAAACAAAAAGGAAAATAAAGATAATCCATTCGTTGGTGTTCTCAGAAAGAAAAAAAAATGCTGTCAAGCTTTGTCATGTCATAGACTGCAAATGCATCCTGACTTCAGAGATGTTACAACAGCAACACAAAGTGCATTGAAGGTTCAAGGAAATACACATTCATCCTTTTCTTGGAACCACCTAAGGAAATGTGGGGTCTTATAAGCAGAGAGCAAACAAATACATACAACAGAAAGGTCCTTCCTCTGCAAAAACTTTCTTTCATCTCTGTTTCCACAAATTACTCCATGGGGACTTCAGGACAAGAGTCTTTGTGGAGACTTTTTGCAAATGTCACTCACCAGAGTAGTTATTAAAATGGGGCTGGTGAATAAAGTCAAGAAACCATCAGATGCCTCTTGTGTTTTTCCAGCCCATGACATGGCAGAAAGCCAAGTAAAATAGATGACAGTAGCAATTACAGCAACGCACCATCAGCCATAGTGACAGGCTGGTGTGTGCACCGGGGTCTACCTGCTCTCTGAACGCGCCATTCGCCTCCCAGCTGTGCAGTGGGGAGGAAGCCCGTGTGGCTTTTGGAGATCCGTTTTGGAAATAACTAACTTTGCAAGGCAAACTGGGGTGGGGGGGCGGGAAAGGTGGCTGTGCATTTGTATTGTTGTTTTGGCCCTCACACATCAAAGTTGCACTGGGTGATGCTACGCTGTATTCCAGGCGAGACAGAAAGTCGGGACCTGCTCCCACCAGCAGTGTAGCTTTATCCCACATCTTACTATTCCTGTTCCTTGATATTCTCAGCCTTAAACATTTTTGCCCACCAGGTAGGAGTGAATGGCTTCTCATTGTGGTCTTAATATGCATTTTTCTGATTATTAATGAACATTTCCCCCTATATAATGGGCATTCATCTTGCCGCATCTATTAAGGGCCTCTTTATCTCCTTTGACTCTGGATTGTTTGTGCCCTATTGGGGTGTTTGTCTTTTTCTTGTTGACATAGGAGTTCTTTATTTCCTGGATATTAATCCTTTGTTAACTGTAGGTATCGAAGATCTCTCCTCCCCATTTGTATCTTGTCTTTTTTTTTTTTTTTTGAATTTTTTAAAAAGATTTTTGGTTTCTTTTGTTTTGGGGGGGTAATTAAGCATTATTTACTAATTTGTTTTTAGAGGAGGTGCTGGGAATTGAACCCAGGACCTTGTGCATGCTAAGCATGCGCTCTACCACTTGAGCTGTACCCCCGCCCCTGTATCTTGTCTTTTTAGTCTCTTGTTGGTGTCTTCCGAAGAATGGAAGTTACTGTGGTTGAACCAATCACTGTTTTTTCTTTAGAGTTTGTTCTTTTTGTGACTTGTTTAATAATCCTTCCCTATCCTGAGGTCATGAAAATGTTTTTCTATTTTTTTCCCCTCAGAAGTGTGATTTTTTTCCCTCCTGATGTCATTGATCCACCTGGAATTGATTTTAGTAAATGGTGTGAGTTGATCTATTTTTTCTCTTTTCTTTTTTTTTTTTTTATTCCATATTGCTTACCCACTGTCCCAGCATCATTACTGAAAAATCCCTCCTTTTCCACTCACATGCCATGTCACCTCCTCCAGTGTGGGTCTTCTTGCGTCTCTCTGTTCTGTTCCATAGACTATTTGTCTGTCTCTGCCCCAGTAACACTGTCTGATTTTCAATGACTATAATTATTCTCATCTGGTATGGCACATTATAGTTTTCAAGTCCAATGGGAATCTGAATTGGTCAGGACTAGGCTGATGGATACATAGAAGACTTCCTTTAAATTCAACAATCCCCAGATTGTCAGTTCTAAAATGTGCCAGCATTAAGTATTCCGAGGAAATGAAAAGAGAAAAAAAAAAGTATTTTCCTTCAATAGCCCTAATTGAGCCAAATATACATTCTTTTGCAAAGACACAACAGAAAGCTAGGATATACTTTGCAGAAGACTAGTGGTGATTACCTATTTTTATCTTTACAGAGGTGTGAAGATACATTTGGGTTCTCTTCTTAGAGGAACCAGATATCGAGCGGCTAAAATATAAAGTGTTGATAGCATACACACTTGTACTTTTATGAATTTCTACTCACAAGAATATTCATTCACTTTCCCCTTCCAGTCACTCAAGTTTTAAAAGACCCACCTGGGTGAGAAAGTCCTGCATTTACAACGAGCTCCAGTTCACCCAACTTGATCCCGTTTTATTTTAATGAAAAAAAAATGAATGGAATAGATAATAAAGTTCTCTCAGAGATGCCTTCTTTGGAGTTATCTAAAGTTTATCAGCAAAATAACTTTGACTAAGTTAAATGGCGATGTGTCACACACCCAAAACGTGTGAAGCAATTTGAAAAAATATTTTAAATATGCCATGGATTTGTAAATTAATGCAGGGCTCACTGTGCTTGAATTTCCATTTCTAAACTGCTTCATTTGCATGCAAAGAGTGGGCAATTTTTGTGTGTGTGAAAATTTAGCCTTAAGAAATGAAAATCAAAAACTCAGCAACTTGAAAAGAGCTGTTAGGCATAGAAATTGTTTAATCGGTTTCCAGCAGGGCCAATGGTGTTGGCATTTTGAAATACCAGATTGGATTGGCATCCTAGAAACAAAAAAATCCTCAGCTCAGAAAAAGTCGCCTAAAAAAGCCACCATCTACAAAGTGGGGAAAGAAGATAGCCGAGATATGACAAATGCCAATGAAACGAATTCTATGATCGAGAGAGAGCTTGAAGTGTGAAATGAACAAATGTTACATGTGATAAAATTTCTGTCAGTGCCACCCCGATCGTCTACTCTGACAAATACAATGCTTGATTGGAAAGTCAGGTGTTTTTGTCCAAGGGGTTGTTCTCTGGGGATGTTTTTAGGAGGACCTAACACCGTGGGTTCATCTTCAAGTCAATGTTCTCACCTGAGGATATCTTAAAAAGGGACCTAATGATTCCCTGTGTAACAAGGTTGAGATCCCAACTTAGATTTTTCCTTCCAGGGCTTTTAAAATGCGAGTTTAAAATAAGATTTCATTTGAACACAGCTCTACATTTTGTGATGTGTTTGTGGCTCAGACCTTAGAAACTAGACCAGAATACCATATTTTATTAGAGACCATATTTTTTTTATCTACAGTATCCCAGATGAAAGGTGCAAAGTTAGATCTACCTGTATATAATGATGATGATGATCATATTAATTAAAAAAACCCTAATAATAAATACTGATCTTAGTTTTTTGTTTTTTTTTTTAAATATACACATTTATTTGGTACCTGCTTTGTGCTGGGTACTGTCCTAGGTGCTGGGGATAAAAATGAGTAAGAAAGACACCATCTACTCTTAAGATGCTCAGTCTTTCTAGTGAGTCTCTCTCTCTAGAGGGTTTTAACAAATAAATTGTCTAATCTAGTTATCTAGTTTTCTCCCAAAGGACCTGCTGAGTACACAAGGCCCAGACAACAAGGACGGTGATGCTTTCCTGTCCTGTTTCCTCTTTAATCCAAGCCCGTGGAAGAGCAGCCAGCTTGAGGACAGCGATGCTCTTGACTTAACGGCATTTGAACTAGATGCTTTGCTCACACTGATTCTTCTTCCAACAGGGGAGCAGAGAAAATAGCTCTAGTTTCCCTTCCCGGGACTGGTGATGGAATTCTTGGGTAAGAATAAGAGGATACCAGAACGTCTTCATGCTGGGATCAATTCTATTTGTGTTGTTGCTGAAAAAGAACAAACCTCACGGCCCGACACTTTCAGACACGAGTCCTCAGTTCTCAACACGATGCTTGGCGTGCTTCAGTGTTTGTTGATTGAACAAATGACAGTGCAGGGATGACAGGCATGAAGCCAGAGCATCTCAGGAAAGGTTTTTATGTGATAAAGGACTGTCAACTGAAATAAAATGCACAACCTAAAAGTTGAGAGTTATGTTTTATTCGGTGGACATTTCTGAGGACTCAAACCCCTTTGAGCCCAGGATGACAGCCTCCCAAATTGCTCTGAAGGAGATTTGGGAGATAGGGGAGGAGCTAGGATATACAGGAGTTTTACATCAAAGACCATGTAGTCTGAACATTAAGGAGAAAACCAGGCATCTCAAGTTAAAGAACTCAGCGCTTTTCTATGTATGGGAAGGAGCAAACATCTGGGCTCATTGAAATCATCCCTTTAATGCACACTTAGCTATCTAGGGCCAATGTCCTGTCCTTTCTTATTCTGAATCCGCTCAGAATGCATCCTTGCGGGTGGTTTCAGAGGCTGGGCTTCTGGCTAACCCCTCCCCATCCGCCCCCCCCCCCCCACTGCCCCGAGCTCACTGTTGAGGGGGTGGCAGCAGCAGATGATGACTTGATGGCTTCAGCATTCTTTGTTTACTGATATGGCTTGCAGGATTTTTCATTCACAGGACTGTAGCATAGTTGCAAAATAAGAGGATCGAACAGCAGATGCTAATATTATCAACGAGAGGTTCTTGTCGCAGAAAGAATTCAGAAACAAGACATGGAGGTCAAGAAGGCAAAGCTAGGGGATAGACAGTACACTCTCAAGAAGAGAGCGGGCAGACCCAGGTGCGTAGCTGCCCCGAGTTTCCTTGGCAAGCTCATTATATTAGTGCAAAAATGAAATGGCAGAATATTCATTGGCAGGGAGGGGTTTGGGGTCGTCTTTCCTGATCTCCATCCCAGCTCCACCTTCCCGGGGGGGGGGAGGAGGGATTTTTTTGTCCTTATTTAGTCTTGATCAGGAATTTAGATGAGGTCATAATGAACAAAAGGTTACATTCGGATGGGGGTATCATAAGCAAAAGGTTACATTTGGACAGAGGTCATCATGATTGGAAGGTTACATTTGGATGGTGGGGATTCTTGTCTCGTCCCACCCTTCTGCCTCCAGGACACCTGTCAACCCAGAAGGTATGGGTTTATCAGTCCAGAGGATCTTGTTTTTCTTGGTCTGTCCGAGGTCCCCCATTGTTCACAAGATGTATGGTTTTCTGCCATTTGGCCCATGTCCCCCTTTCTCTGCTCATATCTAGCTACCTGGCTACTCTAACAATATAATTCCTACTATGAATGTATTCAAAACTAATTCTAGAATATGCTGACAGGAAGGTGCAAGAGTTATAAATTTGGGGAGGGAAGCATTGCAAGAACGGGCCCTCTGTAGAGAGTCTCAGGCATTGCCCACCTACCCTTTTTCATAAATCTTTTGGTGAGTGATCTGTAGCCTGAGGTCTATGTTGCAGACAGGGCTCAGGCTGAACTTGAAAAGCCAAGATTTGGGTTCTGTTTGAAACTTCATCAACTTGCTATTGAGTACTGAATAATCTTGTGGTTTACTACCCCTGGTGCATATAAAACAAGAAATTTTAAAATATGGCTACACATATCTGGGGTGGATGTCTCTATCTCTGAGTTTTATGCTTAGTGAACCAGTATTTATTTTCCTTGTGGCTTAGTCAAAAGTCCATACTTCATATCATAGTAAATTAGTATATGGCAAATGCTTCAAGATTTGTGTTAAGTGATGCTGAACATAAATGCCATTATAAAATCTTGGTATGACTCCAGCTAGTACACTTTTTATGAAGAAGGTGAGGCTGGGCATGGGATGGGGCAACTAGCCTCAGACCACACAACTCTGAACCCATCAGTTTAGTTCTGATTTCCAGGGACTAAAAATCTGACTAATAGTGGCCTAAACGGTAGACACTGAATTTTTGAAAACAACAAAAAATATAAAGGTAGACACATTTAGGTTGGTACAATGGCTCAGCAATGTCTTCAAGCATCCAGGAGCCAGGATTTTTCTAACACTCTTGCTCCTCCATCCTTGGAGTATTGCATTTTTTTGCCCTCATGGCTGTCACCTCATGTTTACAACATGGCTGCCTCAGCTCCCGGCATCATGTGCTCATGCCAGCATCCTCAACAGAAACCTGAAGGTCAGAGGCCAGATAAAGGTCTTACCCTCTAAAGCTTTGCCTTTTTAGGCAGTAAGGAAAGGCTTGAGACTTCTCCCCTTTACTTCTCATTGTCCAGAATGATATCGCACAACTGCCCTACTTGGTCACAGGGGCAGGGAAATGGGGTTATCATGAATTGTGGGCTCAGTCATTATTTACTTCCTGGTGTTGGGGAGAGCCCCACTTTCCCTGAGACCTAGAGATAACTGCTTCTACTTGAGCTAATTGTCAGATTTCTGTGGTCAGTGCCTTTGTAGCCTGTGGGATGTGCTAGTGTTTGGCATCGAAGAGTTGAGAGAAGGAGCTAAATGAGACAGACCAAGTCGCGGGCCATGGGTGATGGACACAGGACCCAAGACCGAATTCTGGATTTGCTGTTTATCAGCGATATGACCTCAGGCAGGTTAGTACTTAACTCTCTGCTTTGAAGTTGAATTACCTGTAGCAACACCGACCTCAGAGGGTTGTTAGGAGAATTAAATGAGATAATGTGGGCAGAGCACTTAGTGCTGAGCCGGGATGTGTTACAGGACTCAGAAGCAGGGGCTCCTTGACTATTTTAGAGCCGGTAGGGCAGAGTGGAGAGGCGTCTGCTGTTACGTGCTGATAACTTTGAGAAACAGCACTATTCTGAGAGGTGGGAAGCCAGGCTTGTCATCGCTGTCTGTGACTAAGTTCCCATTTCTGGGTCTCAGTTTCCTCCAGTGTCAGATGCAGATCAGGGCTGGGTGTCTCCGAGCTCCATTCAGCTCCAGCAGCCTGATGTAACGGTGGACTCTTTGGAGCGGACAGGGGGTGGCCTGGGTCCTGAGGGTCCAGCAGGGCCACTGTCATCACACTCATTGCAAAGACTGGAGACTTCTCACGTTTTCACTAATGACGGTGTTTACTGCTGTTCATGTGAAGGTGGGATGTAACTGTGGGTTCCTACCCACCTCGTGGTCCATGTACTTTATACAGAACCCCCTGGAGTAAGTTAGACGCAGCCTCATCACTAGCTCAAATGGCTAGTGACCTCATCCGAAAGGGCTCCCCGCGCCGGAAATCCCAGCGGGGCTTCTGTCCCACTGGCTGTCAGACTTGATTTTACATTCAGACCAGATTTTCCTTCAATAGGATGTTCAGAAACGCTTTGAGTTAACTTTGTACTGACTTAGTTTCAGGAAAAACAAGGCAAATGCATAATGAGCATTTTAACAATAAATAAATTAGAACTTGCGATCACTATAACAATATACACTGTTACAAGAAGAACTGAGGAACGCCGTCTAAAAATAAAGACAAAACCATAAACACACTCTCTTCTCTCTGGAAATCAAAAACACACCAATGGTTTTAGGACAAAGGAGGATTAATGAAAGGAACTGAAAACTTTTTTTCCCACCTCATAGTGGGAAGGTACTCGTGTGGAGTTGGAAGAGGAACAATTGTATCGGAAACAATAAACTTGCCCTCAAAAGGCTTGATTATTAGTTCCACTTTTTTTTTTTTTAAAGTAGTAACAACAAGGCTAAATGTAAAACTGATGTTAGGAGGTTTTTAAAAGCTGCAACCTCTGAAAACGAAGCAGTCATTTGCAAAATACTGTTCCAATCAAAAGAATTGTTTCCTTCAGGAAAAAAAAAAAAAAAAATCAGGCGCACCCCATCCCCTGTCCTGCCACAGCCTGAAAATTTTTCTTTCTTCCTGTGGGACAAGGAACTGTTCAAACACTTCGTCAAGACTGTCATGTCCTAAAAAGTTCTGAATGTCATTGTGGAATAATCAGCCACAGATTGAATGTTACAAATTTTCCAAGGTCTGTTGCAATGAAGGGAAATTTGGGGCCAGGGGCGGAGAAGTCTGCGGTGAGGCAAGGTGGACCCCGTGCGGTGGGTGCCTTTGGAAGGGTGTGGCTCACGGCTCACACCAGCCCTGGGCACTGGCTCTGGCTTTTGGAACTCTGGGTACCCCGCACTCTTACACTAGATATAACAAAGGATGGGGGCCAAGGATCAACCTGTGTTTTGAGTTTTTCTAAACTGTTTCATGGTGATGTATCCTGAGGCTTGTATGGCTAAGAAACAAACTAACAAAGGCACACACAAAAAAGGTAAAATTACTCCGTGGAGTGCAGGGATCCCTATTCTGAAAAATAATCTTTTAAGTTAAAAACTTTACAGGAGAAAATGGAGCCAGAACAGAGCTATCCACAACACTTTAAAATTTGGAAGTCCGTGGATGTGTGGATGGGTGTGTGTGTTTTCACACACAGGTGCACGTTTGAATTTGAACCTCCCTGTCTGATTTTGGGGGGAATCTGATAATGACATTTATCCGGTAATGGACCTCTTGACTTGCCTCTTTCCTGTGCAGGCTTCTCCTCACCCCTTCCCAGCTGGGCCCCCACTTTGGAGGAGTTTTAGAAAATGATTGAGCTCAATTAAGGTCCGTGGACGGACACTTGGGTATATTGAAAGGGTCCCCATGGCCTGCAGTGAAGTTGTGTTGGGTGAAAAGTAGAAGCACATTAGTCATGAAAACATGTTCCCGTGGTAAAAAATAATCTAGGACCCAGATGCAGGCCAAGAAAACCGGGGAAACAGGCAGGGCATACTGGGCCAAGACTCATTAAATAGAAATGGTTCAGGGGGAACAAGAAAGCCAATGGGCTGAAAGGCAGAGGAAATGCGCATCCACAGGGCTTTGCAGCAGCTCTGAGTGTTTGGAACCTGATCACAGAAATTCAGAGCCAGAAGGGAGCTTAATGTTGTAGACGAGGAAACCAAGGTTGAGTGCTTTGCCCAAGGTCCCAGCTAAATCAGAGCAGAAGCCAGGTCGGGGTCCAGGACCCCCTACGCTCAGCCTGGGGGATCCCCACCACCAGGCAGTGGGGACCCGCTTCTTCTAGATTTGGTCTCTCCTGCTCATTGACATTTCACTAGGAAATGATAAAGGAAGGGCAGGAAACCAGGTCTTACGAATAACTGAAAAAGTGATGAGGGAATTACAACAAAAGATGATGGGACAAAGCACGAGTTTCTCAATGCTAGCTGCCCACTGGAACCAGGCTCCACAGGACGCTAATTTAATCCGAATCACTGTGGGTGAGGCTCCGACACTGCTCAGTATAAAAGCTTCCAGATGACAATGTGGGGCAGAGCTGGCCTGACAGATCTGGACCTGAATCCCGCTATTATTAGCCGTGTGACTTCAGGCACCTGTCACTTGACTTCTCCAAGCTTCACTTTGAGAGTGAAGTGGAGCCAATACTATCTGCTTTCTAAGGTTGCTGTGAGATTAGGTGAGATAAAGCATCTGTCTTTTTCAGAGTCGTATGTGTCATTAACTGTTTGTTTCCTTGATAAGAACCCCAGTCTCAAATGATTACAATTAGAGACCATTTTTATTGTGTAAACTATTATGGAGTGATTTTTTTTTTCCCCTAGCGTGTTCCTAACTCCCTGAACTCACTCTCAACAATTCTCACCGAAAATTCAACAAAGGTTTTCAATTTTCAAAATAAGGTGATGGGGCCGAGTATGTAGCCATCAGGAAAGTAATACTTAATTTGTTGACAGGGCTGTTGCTTCTGGGATTCCGATGAGCGAGCTGGAGGCGGTGAGCCTTGTGGCTCGTCCTCAAGGATGACGCAGAGCTTTCCAGAAGGAAACCACAGGGCAGTGACTTCAGAAATAAACCTTCAGCGGCATCGAGTCACATATTGAGAAAACCGTCACTTTTTCAGTTCTTTTTCAGTGATTTTTCTACTCTCCATGACATTTCACTTGCTAATATCACTATTTAAATAGAAGGGATCTCAGAGCCTTCTTAGAGTTTACCATTGTTCTGTCTTAATTCTGTTGATGTTTATGGTTGGCTGTTATTTATGGCAAATGATACAGGTTTTCCATTTATTATAGCAAATTTGTGTAAGGAAAAAAACGACCACTTAAGGAAAATTCTTCCGTGAACAAAGTGAGAGTGGTAAGCAGATGTAAAAAAATCATGATGGTGGAAGATTCCTGAGTTTCTGGAATTGACTCACCTGTGAGAACTCAGGCTAGACTAGTAATACACTCTTCCTGGGTCTCAGTTTCCTCAAACCTAAAATAAATGTGTTAGATTTGACAGTACCTAAGATTACTTCCAATTTGAGCACATCTGATATTCAGATTCACCACAATTTGGCCTTTGAAGGACAGTCTCACTCATCAAAGACACAAAAAACACCCCATTAAAAAAGGAGATGGGATGGAAAATAAAATTCTATTGCATATTCCCATAGAAGAACTGCTTGTGGGTTACAGGATCGTAATAAAGCCATTCTTTGCTGGGAGCGCACTCTTCTCCTGGGGCTTTCTTCTCTTGCTGATGGCCCCTATTCATTTATTTTAAAGACTGTTGTGATCTGGGTAATTACCTACATTCAAGGGTAACGCCCAAGCCAGGTGCATCCTTTTGTGAATTTCCCAGGCAATTAGATCTGTGGATTATTGCTGGGTTAGCGTATTTCCCCCTTTTTGGCACTCTTGGGAAATCTGAAGCACAGGATAGATTTTCCCACTGCAGAGAATTGGTTAATTGGTGTAAAAGAGCATGAATTTGGTCTTTTGGATGTTAACGATGGCATCAATGCTTGGCCGGTTGCCACCAGATTCCTAATGGCTGGAGTACTGGTGCATGGCACACGGATGCTGACGTAGGAGGGCCGGTGATCTGGGGCAGGAGGGACGTCGGGGAGAACCTCTAGGCTTTCACAGTGTTGTTCCCCAAGGCTGGTGCCTCCTGGGAAGGGCCAGGGCTGGGGCGAGGCTGGCTGGGCCCCCAGGGTGCAGGATTCAAGGAGGCACGCTCAGCTTCCAGCAAGTTCTTCCTCGGAGTCCTGTGCCTCTGAATACTGTTAATTGATGAGTCATGATACAAGAGCTGCTCGTATTTGTCTCAGCATTGCTCTGGGCGGTGAACTAATTTATCCTGCCCAGTTGCCGTCTTTCTCTCCTTCCTGCTCTGGGCCTTCACCACTCGGCTGCAAGGTCATGGCAGCCTCAGGGAAGACCGCCTTCCTCCTCTAGTTCAAAGTCTCCTTTGCCAGTGGCGACTCCTGCACCACCCTCGCTTTATATGGTTTTCTGGTTACTGTTCCCTGGGATGACAATGTCCATGAACTCTGGAAATGAGGAGCGTCAAGACTCAAATTCAATCAGTGTCTTTTCAATGTTTCTCGTGTCCCAAAACTTGTCCTAGACCCTTCCTAGTGCCCTATTTTACCTAAGCCTTTCTGCACGATTACGCCTACCTCAGCAAAGGGGCAACGGAAGCTTCGAAAATGACCTAGTGTCCTTTCAGGCGACGATGGGCTTCTGAAACTAGTGATTTTATGGCACCTCATCCTGTAGAAAGTTTTCTGAAGTTTTCCAATAGAGGAGAAATACTGGAAAATTTTCCCAGAAGGTGAAAGTATCTGGGATGGATGTGAGCTTCCCTTGGTTGGGGTTGGGAGAATCCTGTTGACCAGACTTGATAATCCTTGTGGTTGCCGGGGGTTTGCAAGAATAAGGAAGACCCTGGAGGTGGATGGTTTGTTGAGAGTTGATTTCAAGGCAGGAGATCCACACAGCTTTAAGAAGACCCATAAAGGAACGGGGTCTTTGGGTCTGGAGTTTCATGTGGATCCAGGAATCTTATTCAGTGACATGTTCTAGCAATGGTAGGCAGCTCCAGGCTTGAGAATGAATTGTCTGGAAGCATGTGGAAATGTTGTGTTAAGGAAATGGAGAGTTTGTCAGCAATTTATTCACTCATTCATTTCCTCACTCACTCGTTCACTCAAAAATACTTAGTGAGCACTTGCTAAGTGTCACATAATATTTTCAGACTGAGGAATGAGAGGAAAACCACCAGCCTGGCTCTCCGGAAGCTGTAGGCTGAGATCATGCCAACATGTCAAGGTTGAGCAGAGAAGGAGGAGGGAGAAAGGAGACCAGGAAGGAATGGCCAGGGAGGTGGCTGGAAAACTAGGAGGGAGTGGTGTTGGTAAGCCCAGAGAAGAGAGAGTTTCCAGAAATTGGTGGAGACAGGAAGCTAAAGAGGGGAGCTGTCAAAAAATCTCTGTTGACCCCTCCACCTTACACCCTGATGACTTCCAACTCTTCCCCTCCAGCCTTTTCTCAAGAGGCTTTACTTCAACATCATTCCCAGCAGGACGGAGCAGAGGAGACACTGCCGTGAGGAAGCGTATATCCACGGATGGGGCGCTCGCAGGCCCGCTGGGCTGCTGCTGCATTCTTCTGGGAGGCAAGGCTCGTCACCCGTGGTGGGCTTTGACTTGGAGTCCTTGCAGGGGTGTTCTTACCTGGGGATGAAACGGATCTGAAGGCCAGGTGTCTGTGTGCAGCGCCTTCCTCAGATCAGCCACAGACCCTGCCAGATCCTTGGGGGAGACGGAGTGCCGGGGAGCAGCCTGCCACCACAAAGAAAAGCCCGGAAGGCAGCAACACTGCCAGTGGCAGGAAATTCCGGAAATGCTCCCTGGAAAGCAATTCCCCTTAGTGCCATCGTGGCAGTACCATGATACCAACTCATCTGATCCTGAGAATGGTTACAAGGACCATTTGTACAATCCTTGAGGGTTTATAAAGTGCTCCCAGGGGGCTTGTCTTATGGACTTTATTTGAGCTTGGATCGTGTGGACAGCTCAGACGAGGAGCCTTCAAATCCTCCCGCGTCAGCTTGTGTAAGTCCCTCTGTCTCCTTTCCAAAGTGGACACTGTGGCCCCCCGACCTGGGACTGGTGTCCTGTCTTCAAATGACTTGCCGCCCAGCAATCATGACTCTGAATCTGGCAAATACAGGACATTTTTCTCTTTTCTCCTATATATCTTAGAGTTTTCCCAATTTCCTGTCATAAACATGACTCCATTTGTAATTAGAAGAAAAAATTTATTTAAAAAATCAGGGGAAGCAAGCTTCTGAAATTCACCACAGTCAACAAGGCTTGCCTTCCATTGAGCCAGCCCAGCAGATTGTCCAGCTACTTTGATCAAGCTTCCTGGATCAGAAGACCCGTCACATTTTTGAATATGGGCCATTAAGGTCATCAATCCACCCCTTTCATGCTCCAGTCAGTGTGCAAAGAACACAACCAGCCAGAAGCAGTGTCCTAGTTCTTTAAAATAGACACTTGGAAAGCTTTCATGCCAGCAGAGCGAAGCCAAAGATATCGATCCTTGTAGATGAAGTGAGATGGATTCTGAATGTGCTATTTTCCCTTTTAAATCATTTTTTTTATTAAATAATATGAGATCCTTAAAGGAAATGTGATAAATAAAAAAGGAAAAACAAAGCTGTTAAAGATGATCTCAAAATTTCTTTCCTTCAGTTTTCTTAAATGGAAGTAGGTAGGTTTTTGTTTTGGTTTTGTTTTTGTTTTTGTTTTTGCATAGTGGTATTTACATTTGTTTGAATTTCTGAATTTTCTTTTCCAGAATTATTTCTTAAATCTGAATAATTAAGAGTAACAATTCATTCTAAAAGTTTTTTCTTTTTTTTTTTTTTAAAGCTTTATCCAGAGTGAAAGGAAAGCTGCCTCAGGCGTGGTTCCCTGGGGTGACATCCCACAAGACAGTCCATCAGCGCTTTTATGATACAACTTCCTCTGTGTTGAGTTCCTAATTTTAATTCTCATTTTACAACAAGGGCCACTGGATAGTCTATCACCAGACCCCTTGCTTCTCCAAGACTTTGTTTTTGTTCCATCACTCAGAAAGATGAATTGGCAGGGTACAATGTTCTTGGTCCACAACTTTGTCCTCAAGAAGTCATTGCTTCATTGTTTTTCAGCATTTAAAATGTATCCTAGTTCCCGGCCCTGCCTCCTCCCCCTCCCCCACCCCCGAGCCCCCAGGCCCCAGCCCCACTGAGTTTTTGGACCATGATGAGCTGTTTCATAATCATACACATTTCTCTGAAAGAAGAGTTTCTTTTTCTATGGCTTTGGAGATGGTGTTTATTCCAATTTGGATATTGTGCTTATTCTCCTTTTTAAAGTTTGATTTCTATTATATCTATTTTAATATTTTTCTCCCATGATTTACATCTTTGTCTGAATTCCAAGAGAACTACTGATGTTTGCCCTCCACACTCCTGACTGGTTTTTCTGCAAAGTTAGTTCTGCTCTTTACTGCCTCCAGTGTGGTATTACATTCTATTGTTGCTTTTCTGATTTTCCTGAAGCCTTTTCTATCTGACCTGTATCACTTTTAAGCTCATCCTGCTGACCGTTTTCACATCAGTTATTTACCTTTTACTGAGGATGTCTTCTCGCCTCCTGGTGGCCACTTTGTTCTCTATTTAAATGATAGTCCCAGACAGTTTTCCCCAATTCCATTTTTTTATACTAGGTTTCTCCCCAGAAGTCTGCTCTGAATTTGCATAATGACTTCCCCCCTATTTTTTAATTCAATTTCTGCCTTGTTCTTTGTTTTAATATTTTTCTTCTTGATTTGTCCTCAAATAGAAAGGATGTTTCACTTACTCTCGGCCTTTCTCTCTGGTGGTGCCCACACCTCTTTCTCAGAGGTTTGGCTGCATTTTTATTTCCAGGGTGACTCTTCAGGGCTGAGATGGGAGCTTCTTTCCAGGCTTCCTAGAAGCGCTAACATTCTGAAAAGATGGAATGCGCAAAAGTGAAAATTCCCAGAGTGGACGGACACTAGACCTCTCTGGGTCTCTGCTCCCCGATGCCCTTACATCACATCATCTAGAACAGTGTCTCCTGTGATCCTAAGCACTATTCTCAGCTTCTCTGCATTTCTTGAAAACTATCTTATAAGGGCTGTGGCGAAATCCAGTAATGACTTCCTTGAGAGTCTCGTAATCTTGAGTTCACACCCCATTCTACTTCTGATCTGCTTGGGCGAGCTTTGGTTAGTTATTTCATATCTTTGAGCTTCACTTTCCTAAAATGGAGTCAGTAGCATTGCTATTATCATGGATTGCGAGGTTTAAATGAAGTGATGCTTTTCCAGCACTTAGCCCAGCTGATAGTGAATTTTAAAGATTAGCTGCTGTTGTGATGATTAATATTACTACTCTGCCTTTGAATAGAAGTGTAGGTGCTGATTGAGGTCGAGGCCGTGGAACACTACACTGATAGCTTCCATAAGAAGCCCCCACCCCACCCCACGGTAGGAAGGCAGATGTTTGTTTAATTTTGTGATTGGCACAGATGTTGAATTCTGAAATCTCAGTGTACAATAGGGGAATATTTTCAATCAGGCACAAAAATGGTGAGTCACAAAATGAATTTCCAATCTGGTTTGGATCTGCTTCTTAATTAGGAGAAATTCCTCTAAGATTCTGATAAGAGTCTGACTGTAAATCACAGTTTTCTTCTTGCTGTTTCATCTTCTGGGTCTTCATAGGTATTTTTTTATGGGAAGGTGGTGGTGGTGTGTCCAGAGCTGTTACCCAGTGATAATTTTAAGTTGAAAGTCTCCAGGTTTATTTCTTAGTTAGTTTTCAAATACAAATTATCAAGCTTAAAACCAGTTAGACACATTAGAACAAAATATGTTACATAAGTGACTTCTTTAACTCCCTAGAGCAGTTCTGTTTTTATCCAGATTTCATTTGTTAAAAGTGTCCTAAGCCAGGCATGAGGGAACCTTCCCTTTGGCTTCATTATCATGTTGATATTCCATCATTCTCCGATCACACCATAATGGAATTACATGTTTTGCATTCTTATGGACCTTTTTAACCACTTGTGTTTCCCACAGCATTCTTCAGGATCAAGCACAGAGATGAATTCAATGCCTTTGGCACTGAGATTCGAATATGTATGTAAGGGATGCTTGAACTTCACCGTATGATACAGCACTCCTGCTGAAACCATTGTTATCCTAAAAAAATAAATCTTACGATGTGGATTATCTCTCTATGTTGTAGGAAGAGAGAAATAGTTTTCATTGCAGTGTTTTTGAGATAACCTCGATCTGGTTCACCAGAGTTCATATTTGAAGACACTGTTTCGCCGTTGACAGAGCATGCTGGGAGAAGCTTATTTGGTAACAATGGAAAGAATAGTGTCCCGCTGGGCAGGGCTGGTACTGTCCAGCCTGCGATTTGCTAAGGCTGGGTCCAATTATCCACTAATAAATTTAGCACTGACATGACATTTAATTGTAAAATATTTTCAATTCTCTGAAAAACTCTCCTCAGACGTAGGTTATTACTGTTATCACCCATTGTTCACAAAGTCTGGTGTAATGCCATATGTCCCATGGGTTTTTGGTTTCTTTGGTCAATTCGTTTCCATTAATACTGACCAAGGTGACATTTGTTTGCTTACCCCATGACAAATAGTGAGGTTAGAATGCCTAGTTCTGTGGTTGGGACATTGGGACATTGGGACATAGACATGATGCCTCCTTTTTAAACATAAGAAACACAAGGAAACAAGCCAATTAGCCCTTCCAGTGAGTGCGGAGGATGCCAGGGACATGTGGTTACGTTACATAACGATGAGAAAGTCAGAAGATGTACCACCCTACGGCTGGAGAAATGGGGTCACTGGCTTGGGGATCTGGCCGTGTTTCCAGGTGTGCTGTCATACAGAGGCTCCAGTATCTCGGATAGCTCTTCCTGATGACAGATAAGCCAGTGGAAAGCTAGACACTAACTTGAACTAGAAGACGCAATATGGCCAAGGACTGTTCGAGCAGAGCTGTCCTGAAAAGGGGCAGCACGTTCCGCTCCCTTGTCTCTCTCAGTTGGATCTGAGCCACTTGAGAGCCTGTTCGTTACAGAAATTCCTTCCTGCAAAGCCCATGGGACCATGCACAATCCACCCTAGTTTAAGAGACAGCCAAGACCCTGAACGGGCCGTACTGTACGAGCCCATCTGATGTGTTTTAAAAGCCTGAGAAAGCTTTGTCTGCTGCACGCACCGGCCCAGACTCCAGGATTCATCTTAAGAACTGGGTAGACTTAGAGGGGAACACATCCAAGTGGGCGGAATCTTTGATTTGCACCACCAAGAGGACAACACACGCAACTACAGTTTTTACAAGCTATGCTCACCCATCAAAGTCCTCAGGCTAAGCGTTTAGAATGAAATGCATCTTCCTAATGACTCTTTGGCAGGTTGAAGTGAATTGCTTAAAATAAACTTCAGAGTCTTACATTTCCTTCCTGGCACCAAAGTTCCAATACATTTCTTAGTGATCAAAAATGACATCTCCTTGATATAGTATTTCTGGTAACATCATTGATTCTCCAAACCGTTCTCTTTTTGTGGGGGAAGGAGACATCTAACGTTCACTGCAGTAGGCAGTCATCATACTTTCCGCATCTGTTCTAGAGACTCGGACCTTTAGCAGCTGGAGTATCCATAAACAAGCTACAGGGCTTGGAGCAAATCACGTGGATTTTAGTTTCCTGCAGGTGAAATGCAGTTAAACTTAGCATCTGGATGTGGCCTGGCTCCCTCACTCACTGCTGAGTGGAATCTTTTTTTGTCAAGGCTGTCAGAGTTCTGCAAATCCAATAGAAAAAATTTGAGTTTTCATCCTACTTAATACCATTCATTCATTTGTTCATTAGCACCCCCCCCCCCCAAATCCCCACCATGTTAAGCACTGGGGATACAGCAATGAACAACACAGACTCAGTCCCTGATGCATCTTACATATTCTATTGGTGAAATTAGATATTAAGTAATAAATTACCTGAGCAGCTATTGAATAGTTACTGTGATATGAATTGCAAGGGAGATGTGTAGGATGCTCAGAGGCCATTTAAGAAGAGGACTAGATTTCATCTCAGGAGGTCCGAGGTATTCGAGTTGAGAGCTGAAGGATGCTCTTTTCTTCAACCTACTCTAAACGTAGGTGTTCCTCAGGCCTCGGGAGTTTGGGGCCATCTCACCTACTTTTATGGACTAAATGATCCCCCACACAGCTTTAGCTCTGGTCTCTTCTGTGAGATCCAAACTTGAAATTTCTAACTGTGTATTGGATACCCTCTCTGTGTGTCTCACCAGCTCACCCAAATGTACTTTGTTCTAGTTACTATGGCTGTGTAACAAGTGAACCCAAAATCTGGAGACTTAAAAAACAGCAGCTTCCTTTGGCTCCGAAATCAGCAGTTTGGGTAGGACTCAGCAGGGCTGGTTTGTCTCTGGGCCCACTCAAAGGTTAGTAGCTAAAACTATCTTTCTGGGAGTGGAGCCATAACAAGGACTACCTTACAACATGGTGGCTGGGCTCCAAGGGTGAGCATATGTGTAGAGGAAAACAGGACCAGAGAGAGAGCCACGCAGAAGCCGTATCATATTGTTTTTTATGACTTAGCCTCAC
The DNA here is from genome assembly GCF_048773025.1 of Camelus bactrianus. Lineage (NCBI taxonomy): Eukaryota > Metazoa > Chordata > Mammalia > Artiodactyla > Camelidae > Camelus > Camelus bactrianus. The sequence goes on along the minus strand of NC_133568.1, from coordinate 15,980,858 downwards.
ACAGTATCACTTTCCCGCCTTCTATTCATTGAAGCAGTTACAATGTCTTGCTCAGGAAAGAGAAATAAACTTCACCTTCCAGTGGGAGGAATGTGGTATGTATGTGTATATCTATTTTTTTGTATTTCTTTTATGGATGTATAGTTGATGTACAAAATTATATAAGTTATAGGTATACAATATAGTGGTTCACATTTTTTAAAAATTATGCTCTATTATAGTTATTATAAAACAGTTGCTCTGTTCTCCGTGTTGTAAGATATATGTGTCTATTTTTCTATCTCTGTGGAAAATACAATCTGCACTTCTTAGTAAGTCACTTAAAGGTTGTGTCCACGTGCATGAGATGGCCCATTAACTGTTAACGATTTTGCACATGTTCTGAGATGCTGAGCATGTACACAGAGGTGGGGAAAATTACAAAAGAAATAGATGTGGCCCCTGACTTAAGAAAGTACCCAATTTGAATGTCAGACAGCTGCAATGAAAGGAGAGAACACGATCATTATCCTTTTCACCCCAGAACGAAGGAGCAGGAGGAAAACAAGAAATTTTCTTTATCATGGTGTGGTTGGTGCCTTACCATCCGCAAAGACATTTTATATACACTGTCCAATTACACTTTCATAATAATTGTGAGAGAGGCATCTTCATATATGAAACATATTCTTAACATGTTAGAGTTTGGGAGGACTGGGAATGGTTAGCCTAGAAAGATTTTTATCAGAGAGGATTATTTAGCAGGATCCCAAAGGAAAAATGACTTAAAGAAGAACTCTTTGCAAGACCTTTTAAGGAAAATAAATGACATGAGTGAAAATTCAGAATAGAGGCAAATAGCTCAGTTTCAGGGAGGAGCAGGGAGATGCAAAAATGAGCAGAAAAATGGCCACCAATGAGTAAAGAAGGAAGGCATTTAAACAGTAGCCCAAATTCCTGATGAGGGGTCTTAATGAACTTCTGAGGCAGTTGGGCATCATTATAGGGTCGCCCAAAGGGTTGTGATTGGATAGAGTGGTAGCTGAGGGAGGGAGAAGTTTTACTGCTGGATGTAGGGCAGATTGAAATGGGGGTCTTCAAAGTCCTCTGTTCCACATCCAAGACTGAGTTATCAGGAAGTTTAGAGTCCTCAGTATAACCATGGAAATGGAGAAGAGCGTTATAACTGAGGAATATTATGGAGAACCCAGTGACGTGAACACTGTGCATTCCTGAGCATGCTGAATATTTAGAAACCATGCTTCCTTTATATCCTATGGCAGATGTACGGGTATTAATAGATAGTGACAAGCATTGGATATTTGATTAGCCAATCAAGTCTACTCTTTGAGGGTAAAGATCTCATCTTATGTAGCCATGTGCTTAGCTCATGGAAAGAGGTGATAAATGCCTTGGTTTGGGGGGTTGGGTTTTCTCAGAAGGAGACAGAGACAGAGACAAGCATTTTAGCCCAAGTCATCTAAATAGATGAGGTGAGCCCATTCAACACGGTTTGGAAGCAAGAATAAGGTGTGACCTCAAGCCAGTTACCTCTGTGGGCGGCTGGAGCTCCGCCTTGCTGGGGAGTCCTGGGTGACACGCAGAGTTCCCCTAATTGATGGCCAAGGAGGTGGGCTATTTATCCACCCCTCACCCCTCCTTCATCATTGGTGAGAGTTTTTCTTGAGTCACTAACTTTCCCACCCTTCTGGCTTGTCCTGCTGCCGTGGCCAGAATAAAACCCTCAGGCAGATCAAGGAACAGGCTTCGAGGTGTGTAGATGTGAATGATGGCACCCAGTGGTGAGGGCAGGTGTCAGCTGTGTCTCCTACAATAAAGATGGAAAGAATAAACAGAGTAATAAGAGAACACACACACACACAGGCACACACACACACGCATGTGTGTGCACAAAGGATCCTGCTGCTTCTTGCCCACCGTTTTCTTCTAGAACACATGCATGCTTTTGGCTTTTTCTACTCAGGCCATCCTTCCAGCCTCTCAAGTTGCCTTCATGTTACTTCTCCCTCCTTGAGCATGTTTACATCTCCCAGTTTAGTGTCATTTGCAGATTTAATTAACAGGCTATTTACCCCTCTTCCGGATCATTAATGAAGATATTAAATAAGGCCAGATCAAACATCAGTTCCCGAAGCAGCCTCTCTCTTTCTCCCCCTGCGCCCCTTCCCCGTTGCATATGCTCACAACTCAGCGACCACTTAACTGTCACTTTGGCCTTCGGGGACTTCAAGCCATTTCTTGGTCCTTGTCACAAGTCATCACCAAGATAATCTGAGTGAATGTATCAAAGAACATTTAATGAGATGCTGTGTTAAATGTGCCCCTCTAATCACGCAGTATTAGCTGCCTTTCCTTTGCTCAACTAATTTTTCAGTTCTCTCAGTAAATAGTTTCCTGAGGCATGCACTCAAACAGATTTTAATAAATCCTGGCATGGGTATGGTAGAGACTTAATAGAGGGGAAAATCTCAATTGTTTCTTAAAATGTCACTTGCTTTGTAACCACATTGCTGTGAGAGGTGCAAAAACACACAGTTATATTTTGTAGCTGGAGGTCAGGACACTCAGGCCAATATACAAGTCCTGATCCTGTGACTGATGGAGTCAGGTCTCCACCTGTCCCTGCCATCCTGTGAGGTCTTTTTAAGTCTCTCTGACTATGGAGAAAACTTCCTTCCCCTACACTGACTAATAGGCAGCGATAGGTTGACTTTGCTGTACAGGAGAGTGAATTGCTCCAGTTTTAATTCATCTCACATTTCTTTTTACTCTCATGATAAATGGAACAAGCAATTATGAAAATGATCATTCATGAAAGCACTCAAGTGCCTACATTTTACGGAATTATAGAATTGGGGAGCTGGAAAGGACTTTAGAAGACACCTTGACCTGGGGTTCATGGCCATCTTGAAGTTGTGCGCACATTTCTGTACTGGTGTCTCGGTCCCTTTTCCATGTTTTTCATCTTCCAGCCTCTGATGAGCACGTTGATTGCTGCTTCCAACATAACCCATTCCATTGAAGGACAGAGGGAACGTTTAGAATATCTTTTTCTTTTTTTAAAAAATTTTGAATTGAAGTTAATCTTTCTGTAACTTGCACTCATTTGTCCTTCTCTGGACCTCCTAGGGAACTAGCTGATCTCTTCCATACAATTCTTGGGCAGTCTGTCCATCCTCTCAAGAGAACTTTTGACTGAATATCTTTAGTTCTTGCAATAGGTACTAAGAGGATGTGGTTTCCGTCACTCCGCTAACCCAGCAGACCTGTCCCGGACACCCTTTAGTTTTCCAAAATTCTCCTTAATGAGTCAGGCACTCGGAACTCTTAGACCAGGTGTACGCTAATCTCTAAATGTGCAGCTGATTTTTAAAGCTTTTTAAAAATCAACCAAGCAATCAGCAAGAGTTTATACTTCTTAAATGCTTCATATAAATACTTAAATATAAAGTATGAAGCCAAGACAAGATCTGGAGAGACTGTGGGATATATCAGTATGCACGAGTTTAAGAGGGGGGAAACACATTTATTAAATCTCCGTTCCTGGGTGGGGGTGGGAGGGACTAATAGCTCAGTGGTAGAGCTCCTGCTTAGCATGCATGAGGTTCTGGGTTCAATTCCCAGTACCTCCATTAAAATTAAAACAAAAACAAAGACAAAAACCCCTCCATTCTGGAAGCTCTCATCAAGAAGGGAAAGCGGTTTTTAAAAGTTTACAGCAACACCTAAAAAACAATGGTTTTCAAGGGTGGGAAGTACTGTTGACATCGTAACATGAATGAAGACAGTGACATCCAGCTCCGCTGGGAGTAACTGTGTTCCCTGTCACACGTTCGTGGGGGAAAATTAGCCAGTTTCACTTAAGAATGTTCTTAATGAAGCAATTAAAAATTATTAATTTTATGAAATCTCAGCCCTTGAGTTTATCTTTTTAACATTTTGTTTGATTTGATGAGCAGGACAAATAAAACGCATCTGCTAGTTACTAAAGTACCAACAGTCACCTCTAGGAAAAGTGCACGCGAGATTGAGCTGTGAAAAGATCTGGTGGCTTTCTCACGGGACACTGTTTTTACTTGAAAGAATGACTGGCAGAAAAACTAGAGTTATTCAGATTCGTGTATTTGGCAGGCACTTTCTCAAAAATGGAAAAAGTGAATCTGTCACTTCAAGGGAAACAACTGACAGCATTTCTTGCCTACAATAAAAAATTTGAGCTTTCAAGTGAAAATAAGAATTTTGAAAAATTTCTATCCACCACCGTGAACTTGACAGCTTCACTTAAAGACTTTCGTGATGAGATTGGTGGTGATATTAACAAATGCAATTTTTTTTTGATATTGTATAATTAAATGTGTCAACATTTGGAAGAGCTACATAACTTAGGAAACCAATATTTTCCAAATGACTACTGCTAATAATATAAACTCATGCATGAACACTTGACCCATTTAATATACAAGATAGGCTAGATGATTCTAATGGAGCAGATTACAAATATTTGATTGATACGGTTTCACATTCCATATTGCAACTGATCTTTAGGAAACTGTCCTTATTGAGTGTTGTGTAGTGTCAAAGAAAATCCATAGTTATCTGAAAAGGCTATAAAAATACTTCTCCATTTTCCAACTGTAAATCTGTGTGGAGCCAAATATTTTTAATTTATCTCAACTTATCTCAACCAACTGAATGCAGAAGCAGATATGATAATCCACTGTCTTCCATTAAACCAGAGACTACAGAGAGATTTGCAAAAATGTAAAAAAAAAAGTCACTTTTGTTATGAAAAGTTTAGTATTTTCATAAAGATATGTTAACATGTGAAAAGGATTGTAATTGTTATTTTAAAACGCGTTAATAAATATTTTTAAATTTCTCAGTTTTACTTTCCAATACAATAAGTATTGAGAGAGAGAATCCACATAAACAAAAGCTCGTTGGCATCCTAAGTAATTGTTTTAAAGTGCCAAGGGATCTTGAGACCAAAAACTCGAGTACCATTGAACTAAAATGACAATGGACAATGCACTGCTAGCTGATGAGAAGGGAGTAAATAAACTGGAAGTGATGGGGTTGATGGGGTCAAAAGTGCAGATAACGGAGAGGGCCAGGATGTGAGGTAAAAGGTAGGATTAGAGTGATAATTGGTCTGCAAAGAGCGCTTAGGGAAGAGAGAAAGAATTTAGGACAAAGTCCAAAAAAAAAAAAAAAATCAAAGGATTGAAAAACAATCCACTATACGGCTGAAGGACTTGTATTAAACAGCTTCAAAAATGAGAAGATATTAATATAACTGTTTAATTGCTTATGCCTCTTTGTGCTAGTGACTCAGTGGACTTAAACAGCAGTCTAGGGATCAGAGGCTTAGAGATGGAATAAAATTATGTCTGTGAAGATTATTTTTGGACCACTGAGATATTTGTTTATTAATAATAATATTATCATTTATTGAGTATAATCTATGTGCAAGGAAATGTACTGGGTAACTTATTACTTCATTTCATAACTTTTTAAATGTGTTTTTCATTTCTCTTTTTTCTTAATTTTTTCCCCAGCTTTATTGAAGTCAAATTGAAAAATAAAATTGTGAAATAGTTAGTATATGATAATTTGAAACATGAAATAGTTCCTACAGACAAGTTTATTAATACCTTCATTATGTCATATAGTTACCTTTTTTTCTTTTTTCTTGTTTTTTTTTTTAAGTGAGATTTCCTCTTAGCAAATTTCAAGTACACAATACAGTATTATTAACTATAGGCACCATGCTCTACATTAGATCCTCAGAACTTTGTTCATTTTATAACTGACAGTTTGGACCCTTTAACCAACATGTCCCCATGTCTCCCACCTCCTAACCCCTGGCTACCAGCACTCCACACTCTGTTTCTGTGGTTTGACATTTTTTTTTTTTAGATTCCACATTTAAGTTACACCACACAGTATTTGTCTTTCTCTCTCTGGATTATTTCACTTAGCAAAATGCTCTCCAGGTCCATCCATGTTGTGGCAAATGGCAGGACTGTTTTCTTTGTTTATGGTTGAGTAATATTCATATACATACACAAAAAATAATTCAAAATGGATCAAAGTCTTAAGTTTAAGGCATGAAACCAGAACATCTTAAAATGAATTTACTTTTGCATATGTACTATTATTATAAATTTCAATGAGTTTTATTTGAGTGGCATTTCGTCAAGAAATGTCGAAATCTAGTGTATCCTAGACTTGACACACGACATGGTTTCACCTTGGGCTTCAGAGTGATGTGGACAATTCTCCTAAAGAAACTTTTCTTTCTTTTGTTTTAGGCATTATTCCTCACTTTTGTGTGTGTGTGTGACATTGTTTTCTAAGCCTCATTGAAATGATGTAAAGCAATAGAGAGAATTCTTTTCTGTGGCATACTTTGCTTAGGTACTAAGCCAATGGCCACCACTTGAACTTGTGTCTGATCATTTGCCCTAAGAGATCTCTTCTCCAAGCTCTCAGTCCTGCTTTCCCTTGCCCCATCTAAAGAAGCCTTAGCTGGGGCTTCTCTGTCTAAGGGATGTCTTTTCTTGACAGCTTTATAAGTCACCTTTTCTGACTGTTACAGATTTGATACTTGGCCTCCTGTTCTTAAATTAGGGGCATGTTTCTTTCAGGGTTTTTTTTTTTTTTTTAATAGTAAGGCATATGAAAGTTTTGTAAATCTTTATGTTTTTCTTTCTGGTGCATAGATCTGTGAAACCCTGATTTGCTCCTTCCCCCTTGACCATTTCTTTGGATCATCATTTCTTCCAGTCTCATCCTTGTCAAAATAATATAAAGTCATCTATATTGGTAGAGAGGTTGATTTCCTTTTACTCTCAGCCAAGCGCTGGGAACAAATCTGCAGCCTGGATGATGAGTGGTCCAGAGGGCTGGGCTGGGTTTACCTGGGAGCCCTCAGAGTGCTTAGACTGTCAGCAGAAGACAATCATCTGAACCATTGCCATGTTTCCTTTGTCTTTTTTTTTCTTTTTCTTTCCTTCCTTCCTCCATCCCTCCCTTCTTCCCTTCCCTTTCTCTTTCCTTCTTCTCTTCCCTCTCTCTTTCCTTCTTCTCTTCCCTCTCTCTTTCCTTCTTTCTTTCTTCCCTTCTTCCTTTCTTTCTTCCTTTCTTTCTTACCATATATTTAGTACTTCACAAAGATTACCTCTTTTAATACTTACAGTGGTCTTTCAATTTTTCAGCCAGAGAAACTAACCCACAGTAAAGTTAACTAACTCCCAAAGTTCAAAAAGAACTAGCAGCAGAACTGGGATTTGAACTGAGAAAGTCTGACTCCAAAGCCTGCATTCTCCACTTTCTCTATGGATACTTAAAATATAGAATAAAAAAATAGAATCAAATCTCAACTTGTGACACATTCAGGCAAAGCTAGACAAATTTTAGCTCTGTGAATTTTTATGCTATGAGTTTGACATGACCTATACGAAAATAAGAAAGTATCAATTAAAAATGTTGGATAAAAAGAAATTAAACAGAGTCACCCCCACGAGTTCTTTTCTTACACTATTTCTGATTGCTCTTCAATGTTCTATCAAATACCAGAAAAGTGTCAAGGAGTGATGGATATAGCATTGGAGGTCTTAGTTCAGTTGCCTCATCCTTAAAAAGAGGAGGTTGCAATTGAACCAACTGAGCAACTCAAATTCCTCCTCTGCTTTCAGCTTTCTATAAAATAATAGATTTTTATTTTCCTGGTCCAAGGTATAAACTTAAGTACATCACCTACTCACCATCATCTCTACTCAGTTACTACGAGGAACTCCAATTGAAATTGTGTCCACATGCTTCAATGGAAGAACCAGTTTCTTGATTTGTATTTGATGTTAATGAAGATTGTATAATTCATTTGCTTGGACTGTTATCTTGGATTTTAAGTAATAATCAAGCAGAAAATCCTCATTTTCAAAAGCATGTATATGGAAATGAATTTGTACCAAGTTAACAAAAACATGTAAGAGAAAAAGAAAGAGGGAAAAAAACAAAAACAACTCAAACCCTACGTACTGAAATCTTCTTTAAGACACACATGGAATCTCTTAAATTACATTTGTATCAAATTAACTTGGGTGGTCTGAGCGTCATCAAGCATGAAGAAAGGGTTCCCATAAAAAGCTAATTTAAGAAAGTCGTTAGGGCATTGACAATGGAAGCAACCTGTTCCCTTGTTGTCAATGTGTTTTCTTTTAGGGAAACTTGCTCTTTCCTGCCCATGTTGAAAGTATCTACAGCTCTCCAAGAGCTCAGCCTTAACATCTTCATGGGTGGCTCCAAATGGCTGCCATTTTTACCATGTGCAGAGTGAGAGCTTCTCTTTATGTTTTTTTCAAATAACATAATGACTAAAATACTGTCGGGTAGACCCATGTGTGCATTAAAGTTGAGAGGCGCTCAGAACTTATCAACATCTTTTTGTAGTCGAATCAGCAATGTATCAGCAATTCAACTGTTCATTAGAAAGTGAATCATATCTAGGGAATCCTTTTTTTTGTTGCGTTGTTCTCTAAAATGTCTAAGGGATGGCATTGAGGATATTAGCCAGCAGAGGTAGATTGTAAATGTGGCTTCTGTTGGAGGAGGGGGAGGGAAGAGGGAAAGCAGAGGACAGTGTTGGATAAGGGTTGCTGGAGCGCATGTTTGTACAGGACAATCACAGCTCAGCAGGGGGAGTCCCCTGTTTTGCCTCCAGAAAGGCTAACGATGCTGATCTCAGCTAGAATTTACATGAAGGCTTGTTAAAACAAAGCAAAACAAACCTCACAGAATATAGTTTGCCTATTCTCAGAACACACTTCAAAGGCCTTGGGAACTGGGTTGGTCTGTAGGACCAAAGAACAGATGCTTGATTCCATCTAGTTCATCTCTCAGTGGTCCATCTGGGTAAAATGTTGGACCCTGTGTCATTTTATATACAATGAGTATGTGTGGAACACTTACTGTGGCAAAGATTTAGCTGTGGGCATTGTGCCAGGGGCTGGGTCCCTATTAGTGCTGACAGTGACCAGTGTGTGTCCCTGCAGAGATCTGTAATAAGGAAAGGAAGCCTTTGTTGATTAATATTCAGCACTCATTCAACAATTCCTCTGTGCTAGGCACTGTTCTGAGTGCATTACTACTCCTAAACCCATTTAATCTCACAACTCCATGAGGTATAATAATAACTCCACTATTGTCCCCATTTTACAGATGAGAAAAGTGAGGCACAGGGATTAAGTGACTTGCCCATGGTCACATGTAAGTGGTGAGGCTGGGGTTTGAACCTACGTAGTTTGTCTTTAGTGTTCATGCTCTTAACCCCAGAGGGAAGCTGCCCCATTACTTGCTTCAGAGGCTGATGAGTTGGACCTTGATGCCTCTTGATTCACTGGTCACTCCTCAGAATGAGAGTTCACGCTGATCTTGCTTCTTTGCAGGTCAGGAAAGTCCTGTTCAGATGGGGACTGGATCTTCATGTGCTCTGTCTCCCTTAGGGTGGGTGCATCAGACTTACTTGGGGGTGATATTTAATATGAAAAATCCTGCCCCCAATTCTAATTTTGTATGTTCAGGCAATGCCTGGGAATAGGCATATGTGATAAGTGGCCCTCATGGCTGATGTCGGTGACCATGGCCACACTGGGGACATGGACAGCATTTTAAGAACAAATTCCCTAAGCTTGGGGCATCCTGTTTAGTAAGCAGAACAGTTACTTTGTGGGTCCAAGAACTGAATTCTGTTCTTTGTTTTGCCTCATTCGTTTAGCCCTTCTGAAGGCAAGTGTTTTCATGTGCAAAATGGGAAAATAATACCCCTTTTGCCTGTCTCAACGGAGTGTTATGACAGCACTTTGAAACTCTAAGGTGCTATACAAATATAAGACATTAGTATTCATTGTTGTTTTTCTTGCTTATCACAAGTACTGTCAACTTCACAGATGTACTGTTAATAGCCTGCTTTCACATTGTGTTGACATTTTAGGTGATTCTTAATGGACTTCAGTGTGTTTCATTTGGGGGGCTCTGTACTGCTGTGTCGGGCTGTCTCTGGAAGTAACAAGATGAGGGAAGAAAGGACCCAGGGGAGAGAGACTGGAAGCTGCTGGATTCCATGAGGAATTCAGGGAACAGTTCCATTAGGAGTCAAGGCCAAGATCAGGGGTCAAGGCAGAGTTGGAGTCAATTTAATGAGGTACCCAGACCAGAGCCTTGGCAACAAGTGGTCTGGATCTAGAACGTGGGTTTGAGACTTGAGATGAACGGATGGAGCCCGAAGTCTCTGGGAAGCTGGGACTTTTCATGCTCACCCTCTGCCCGGGGTCTCTCCTGGTGCCAGCCTGGGATGGGCTGTGTCAGCCTCCAGGGAGAGTGGGGGCCACACGGAGGAGAGGCAGGTGGTTTCTGGAGGTGTGTCCATTTGCAAAGGGGCTACTTGTCCCCCTCCCACTTTAATTTGGCCTGTTTGGAAGGAAATCACTGACAGGCTGATTACAAAAATGCCATCTGATTATTTTTAAAGTACCTCAAACCAGACTAAAGAAATGTCATGTAAGTAGCAATCATTAAGAGACTGTCTTGTAGTAACCTATAATGAAAAAGAATATGAAAACGAATATATGTATGTATATATATGACTGAGCTATTATGCTGTACACCAGAAATGGACACAACATGGTAAACTGATTATACTTAAATAAAAAAAAAAGAATTCCATAAGATTCCACTAATTAAAAAAGAAAAAAAGAGACTGTCAATGAATAGATAAGAACAATCAATCTCGAAGTGAATGCATACTTCTGACTTGTTGTGGGATATTTGAAAAGAACTTTTTCTTAAGCGTTTTTAATGGTTTCTTTATATTTTTGTACACTAAGAGAAAAGAGAAAGAGGTAATATAAGTAGTGATTACAAAGGAAAATTTCAGGACAGTCTTTGTCCGATTTTTGTGCTCAGAAAGAGCTGAATTACTATGGCTCCTTGAAAGGGCCTATGTTCTGGGATAGTAACAGTTGGATTGAGGCAGGGAGAGAAATCAAGGTCTTTGTGGTCAAGAGAATTTTATTTTATAAATAAATTATTTTATGAGATTCTACACCTTCCTTAAAGAAGCAGAAAACCAACCTAAAGTTGGATTCGTGCATGGCTGTATGCTTGACAACGACAGGTTTTTCAGTTCCTTTAAAAGGTCCCAACTGGAGTTATTAATGCTGGGGAGGAAGGGGCTTCCAGAGGGGGAACTTCACCTGAGATATCACACCACACAGGTCCCGAGACTTTTCACTGGGTCTCAAAGGTTGAATGGTAAAAAGCAGGAGAGAAGCCTGCCAGCCAGGCAGTCGGGACCCAGTGTCCTTTGCTGAGCACAGCCTGCCTGCAAGGAGGGAGCTGAATCCAAATGTCCAAAGCCACATGGGCAAATGGCTGTAGAATTGGAGGATGATGACCATGAAGCTGCCAAGCTCCCCATTTCTGCTACTTACTGGAAACAGGGGTTCTTTGCTATGCCCTGTGGTCAGTGGGGGTGGCACGGGGGTGCTTGGGGGTACTTTGGCCACCAGTAAGTTCCAAGTCATTGTAAGTATTTATATAATTGAATAGAAACAAAGTGTTTGCCATACAGATCTGCTTCCAGACAAGTCTCGGAGACGTCTCCTTCCGCAGTGTTTGCACCTGGAAGCCCCCACCCCACAGACTCAGGAATCTCTGGCTGGTGGGGCGTGTTTCCCGCAAAGCAGCAGGAACAAGCAAGAGGCAAGACTGAGGAGGAAGTACAGGCCATTCTTGCTCCCTCTTCTGTGCCTTGCCCACATACACAAAGTCCCCTCCGGATTTGCCATTCTTCAGGGAAGACCCCCATCCTGCCCTTCTCCCAAATCACCATTTCCCTTCCTGCTTCCCTTCCTTCAGACCACAGCAATCAGCTGGATATCTCCAGGGCCAAGGCCATAAAGAATTCACAGGAAAACACCAATTGTTTTTATTTTCAGTATTTTATTTTAAAACTATTTTTCTTTTTTATTGAAGTAGAGTTGATTTCCAACGTTGTGTTAGTTTCAGTTGTACAGCAAAGTGATTCAATTGTATACATACATTCTTTTTCAGATTCTTTTCCATTATAGGTTATTATAAGATATTGAATATACTTCCCTGTGCTATACAGTAGGTCCTTGTTGTTTACCTATTTTATATATAGTAAGGTGTATATGTTAATCCTAAACTCCTAATTGATCCCTCTCCCCTCCTTCCCCTTTGGTAACCAGAGTCTGCTTAAAGCACCAATGTTTATGAGCAGGTGAACGTGTGTCCTCCCTCCCAAACTTGCTGTTGGACACAAGATCCCTGGGCAACCAGAATGCATCTCCAGAGGCAGTATTTCAGCTATGGTAGCTGGTGTGTGTGTGTGTGTGTGTGTGTGTGTGTGTGCTGCGGGTGTGTGTATGTGCTGGGGGTGTATGTGTTGGGGATGGTAGGTTGGACAGAAGGAGAGAAAGAGAGTTAGTACTTATAGCAGAGTTCTCATGGAGCCAATGTGCAAGGCTTGCATTAACTCTGCATTGTTTATCCGAGTATTTAATTCATTTCTGTGTGCTGTGTATGCTTATTCACTGGTACCTCCTTAGATGGGTATCAATTTTGCCTTTTGATGTAACTGAAGCTGGAGGATGCTACTGGATCAATGGTTTTGCCCAGGATGTTCTGCCACTTCAGTGACATAATCAGTTACTTAAGTCAATACGTGGTCTGAGATTCTTTTGTGGTTATAAACTAAGTATGTAGAGCCTAAGAAAGCAGTGGCTTTCTCTATAAAGGGCCGAGTCCCTGGCATAACCCTATGTATAAAGAAGAACTGAGCTAGCTAAATATATATCTTTTTTTTTTGATGATGAAAATGGTTTTTGAAGCAACCATGCAAAATATTTCAGGTGAAAGAGATTAGTCTTATTTTGTATGTTTGTCTGACCTGACTTGCTTGTAATAGAAATAGCTCAGCGTTCCTCGTCTGGTGAGAAGTCAGTCTGTTATGGTACTCAGAACATATGCTTCTATTCATTTCATTGCATTTGCTTACTTGGAACACTGAGTGAAATCAGTAGTGTTTAGAAGTGGTTATAGACTGTATGGTGGCAAACTTTATGACGTCAGCTTTTGGTTCTCTCATGTTAAAAGAACCAACGGTTCCTACATAGAGTTATATCCTTGGCTCACCTATTCATTCCTTTAGGGAAGAGCATCGATTCCATGGAATGCTTTGTGTTGGAGTCTTCCACGGGGGAGGGAAAGACCGATAAATCCCAGTTTCTCCCGCGCAAGCGTGAATCTCTAAAACGATGGTGTTCAGGTTCAGAATTAAATCAAACAAACAAACAAACAAAAAACAATGAAACAATAAAAGTGTGTGCAAAAATGCTAATAATTTTCAGTGTCTAGAATTTAAGGGGGTGGCATATGTTATATAATATTAATATGATTTATTTCAGTTTTTATAACAGCCACTACTTTTTCATTATTTTTATGGTTTTCTAAGACTCGTGACATTCTTAGAGACAAAAAATTTCTTCACATGTTGAAACCTTTGGGCAACTCCCTTCTTTTGTGCACTAGCAGTCAGATGAATATGAAAATGTTAAATAAGAAGAGGGATAGAGAAGTTATAGGCCAGAGAAATGCGGGGCTGGGGAAGGAGAGAAAGAAACACTGCAGAATTCAGCAGTCTAAAGTCTCGTCAACGGAATTAATATTAAAGTGGAATGACGTGAAAACTGGATTACTTACACTACTTTCATCTGGTCAAATTCCTCCCAGAATTCCTGTTCCCATGAATATTTAGCTTTCCTGGACTCAGGAATCAATCTGACTTTTATCTTGAGGAAACACATACCATATATGTCCTGAAAAACACAAATGCAAATTCAATGAACACTCCCCCCAATATTGAACCCACCTATATTGAATCCCTGTGTATAGCAATCAAATTGGAAATCCAGGTCTATTACATGCACATGTAATATTTCTGGAGTATATCAAATTCCATCCTATATCAAATTTTTTTCCTCAGGTTCCTAGAAATTTAATATAAGCAAGTTTCACTCTATTTGAAAAGGACATGATGCAATATAATGTGTTTTTCAATGAATAGAATTCTTGGTAATTCAATTTATGTTCAGAACTTCTTAAAGGCGACCTGCTTCCTAGAGGCCTCATGTCAGAGTTCAGCTCTGAGAACCTTACTCAGGGAGCACTCCTTTTGGCATGAAAAACTGAGAAGGAAGATCAGAAGGAACTTTGGTGATTCATATACAGTGATCCAAAAAGTAGCCATCCAGTCAAGGAGAGGAAGGTGATGTATTTGAGAGACCAGGAAAGTTCTTGATTCAGGCTTATCATGTAGGACCATCCTCTGGACAGGGACCTTCTCATCGGTGGGAACTTTATATCCTCACATGGGCCCCCATAGACCAAGTGCTTGGAAAGACTTGGATCAATCAATAAGTCAACTGGTGACAGGGCCATGGTCATGGGCTCGTAGGAAAGCTTAAAAGTCAACACCTCCTTCTGCTTTCATGGGCCAGTTGTTTTTTTTTTTAACTATACCTGTAATCTGAAGTTTCCTTCAATAATCCCAAACTGTTAGTTTCTATTGCCTTGTGTTTTCTTCCAGTGTTTATTTTTAATTTTTTTAGATAACGAATCTCTGATTCTAGGAAGTTCTCATTTTTATACACACATCTATGTGTCATGTAACTCTGATTATGGTTATTGTTAAATAAAATATACCTTGATAGCCTATGTTCAGCATCCCCTGAGTAGTAAACCAGACCCATTATAATGATATGCATTCATTAAAGAAATTCCATTTAAAATCTTGGAAAGCCTACATTAAGAACACTTTCTCATATCACTCTGTCAATCTTCCTTGCACCTGTTAGCATGTCTAGAAAATGGCTTTTTATAATTCACTCATCTTATTGCAAGTGGAAAAAGATTCACAAAAGTAATTCTGATTATTCAAATTGTTTTGTAAAACATAAAATTAAGAACATATCCTATAATAAGCACTAATAAACTAAGCAACTAGATATAAATAAAATACAGGTCATTAAAGTATTCTAATGCGATGGGAAAGAGTTATAGGCTCATGCAATTATCCTTGCTGAAGGTAAACAGTTTCTGAGATAGTTTTAACTATTTTTAGTGCTTGAAGCTTTCCTAGATATACCAATAGGGTTGGTATGGCTTCCCTCATTACAGTTCTTGTTTTTTAACTCCCTAACGCGTAATAAACCTACGAACTCCATTAACTGTAATCGGTATGCATGCAGGGATGCAAAGGCCTTTCCTTGGCCTCCTCACTGCCTCAAACAAGAAACCAAAATGAGTATGACGCCAAGTCCCATGCAAGTAATCAGGTACGCCATTTTTCATTTGAAAAGAAGTCCTCTCCAATAACGGAAATGCTGAGAGAGGTTATTACAATAATAAATGAGTTGGCAGGGTGATTTATGCTGGAGACAAATGTACCTTCTGATGGAATCCTCTTTAATTCCTTATAAATCCTGGGTCTAGGGGACAGGGTCTGATTCTGGGACTCCGTCAGTTCAGTGCTCACGGTACACTGAATTCACTGGGTTCATTTCTTGTGGACCAAACAGCTGTTTTCAATAGTCTTCCCGGCAGGTATCTGTCTGGGGATTAGTGATGCTTCACGTGGTCGTACATCACAAGAAATGGATGTGTAATTACATTAACTATGCTTCACCTCTTTGGATTCACTTATCCCATATCACTGATATTGGAGCCATTTAATAATAATTCTGTTTACTTCTTTAATGGCAACACCATCTTATATCAGTGCAGTGGTTTTGACTCTTCCAGATACTCCTGAAAGCTTCCTCCTTAGATTTGTCTTTGAGTGTGTCTGAGTGTGTTTACCCGAATCTGGGATTCCTGAGTGAGAAGGTCCTTTCTGAGTCCCCCTCAAAATAGAATCAGATGTGAACATCTCTAGGATCTTGATGAAATTCTGAGGAGAACTTAGAATCTAGAAAATGGTCCATGCAGGATCATGCACTTTCAAGCTGGTGTAGACTCTAAATGTGGGTTCAGACCGTGAATGATCACTGAGAAAGGCTCAGAAAAAAAAAAATACTCTGTCCTGCTGGGAACACCATCATTCATCTTTGACATGTTTTCTCTAGTCTTAGAAGAATTGTTACAAAACCTAAATGTGTTCTTCCAAGTTTAGCTCAAAAAGGCTACCCAGACCCTTCTCCAGGAGGGATTTCTTTCAATGTTCTTTGAAATTCTGTAGTGTTTCATATCCTTCAAATAGCCCTTCTGTTTATTTTAGTTGTCACAACACCTCCCTGTGGCTTCTAAATATTCAAAATTATAAATTCTGTGAGACTTAACTCTCAAAAATACCCCCATTACTTCTGGGTATCTTTTCCCCTCTACATTCCCAACAGGGGCGGGGACAGTGGCAATATTTCACTCTCATGTCACATGAAACATGTACCGCAGTAACTTGCACATGGTTGATGCTTAATAAGTTTGTCTTGAGGTAAATTACAGTTAATTTAATGAAATGGATGATGGCTGAAAGAATGGCTTTATTGAATCTAAAACAATGGTTGTGATTAGGACAGTTGTTGTATTATAAAGTATTGTTGGTTAATTTGTTGATTGCATTCACTCATTTGATAGATATTTATCAAGTGTGTACTATGTGCCAGGTGTTGTTCTAGTCACTGGGGATACAGTGGTGAACAGACAAGTAAGATTCCTGCTTTCATTTTGGTGGGAAACGAGAATAAACAAGGAGACAAATATATACGATCGTTTCTGAGAAGAATACATTCTAGGAAGACAATGAAGCGGGGAAACTGATAGACCAAGCCTGGGTTAGGGAGTGGAGGGATGTTTTTGAGATCAAGATGACATTGAGGCTGAGGCCTGAATCATGAGATGAAGTCATCACGTGGCAACAAGTGTGACAAGTTTTCAGAAGACATAAAGAAAACCCATGGGACTGGAGCAAAATGAATTAGAGAGAAAAGCATGGAAGCTGCTGGTAGGAATATTTACAGGGCGTGCTGCGGACTGAAGGTGATGGGCGTGGGGCTTGGACAGATAGGGCAGGAGGCAATGATGATATCACTTTCAAAAGGTGGGAAATGGGGTAGTGAGGTTGAGACCTTCCTTTTTCTCCCTTCCTCCCCTTCCTCCTTCCTTTCTTCTTTTCGAAGTGGGGAATTCATGTTCTGATGGAGATGCAGCAGTCGACTGAAGAACAATGGTGTGAGGGAAGAAGGTGAAATTCCAGGAAGGCAGTGGGCTCCACGAGAAGGTGGGAACACAAGTGCCAGCCATGGGGATGGGGCACCGATGTGGCAGGAGGCATGGGAGAGGGTGTGGTCACGGCAGTTGGGCTCTCATGTTTCCTGATGGAGACGATGAGGGAGCGCCACTAGATTCGCGTTTATTTACTCGGAGGAGTAGGAGACGTGCCATCGGCTGTGAGTGGGAAGGTCGGGGAGGCACAGGCAGTTTTAGGAAAGGGAAAGCAGGCAGTTATCTTTTGGGAGAGTCGGGGAGCAAACCTCCCAGGGAGGCATAGTAAGAGAGTCTGGAATGTTTGACAGGCGCTTTGGCCATTGTATTTGGTTTACGATGAGGTTGGCACATTTACACAGAGGCATTAAGAGAGCCCTGTAATTGGAGCAGAAATAAAGGTCGGGGGTGTGTTCCAAGTGAGGAAGACTAAAGGAACTGGGCTTCAAGAATGTTTGACTTGAAGAAGAAATATTTAAAGGTAAGGGTTAAGAGCATAGACTGTGGAGTCTGACAGACTTGGAGTTTGACCTTGGAAAGGTCATATACCCTCTCTGAGCTTTGATTCTTTCATCTGTGGGGAACGTAAATAAATCTCCTCCATCTGGTTGCCATATCAAGGATCCAGTGATCCCTCCTATTTATTGTGTATGTGTGTGGGGATATTACTTTCTTAATAACCAAAGAGCTATTGTGTGGAACACACATCTGACCTGTTCCACATGGTGCTAGAGCACACATCTAGAGCATGAAAAATTAACACAGGTGCAGCAAAAACAACTTTCCCGTGGCTGGAGCTGTTCTAACACGGATTGAGTTTTCCTGTGAGGCAGTGGGCTTCCCACCACTGGAGTGTTCCTGCCATGGTGGGAAGTGTGGAAGCGTTTTGTAGGGACTATTCCTGCCTTGGTAAGAAGACTGGATTAGAATGATACAGTTTGATAGCAAATGCATTGATATAGATGGGCATGTTTGTGTATATGCACGTGGAATGTCTCATTGTAAATAACTTGCACCACAAATTTGATGTACGTGTGTACAAACACTTTGGTTCTTGTAAAACTTGAGAAATCAACAGTATTATATTTTTGCCTACATTGTGTCATTTGATCATCTAAGAATCTTGTTAGGTAGATATTATTATTCTATTTCATAGACTGGGAATGAAAATGAAAAGAGACGAGGTTATTTGCTCATGAACTTGTAGGAAAACAGTGTAAGAATACTCAGTCCTGTAATTTGCCCAATCATTCCCAGCCCAATACCTTCAAATTGAATGTCTTAGAGTGTACAATCTATTAAGCATTGCTTAAATTCAAGTCTCTTTATTAAATATGAAAAGGGATGATTTGTCTTTAAGATTGTTTTGAATTTAATGATTCATTTTTTATAATGCCCAATGATTTAAGCTAATTTATCTCATCAGTCCTTCTGTGCTGATAAGCAATCTTAGACTCAGTTTGTAGAGTACCATTTTAGCTTGCTCCTCTTGTGGTATTTCTATAAAACAGCAGTATGGTGCAAAGTGTTATTACATCTAAATTTTATGATGAACAGGGGGAAATGGCTGGAGGCATTCATGGGAGATATTGTATGCAAACTTTAGAAAAGCATTTCATATTAGCAACAGAAAGGCTTCAGCTAATAGTCACATAAATCCAAATGGATTAGGGTTTTAGTTGAGAGAAAGACTAGTTCTTATAAGACTTTCTCCATAATTGAAGGCTTTTACCAATTATGCTCAAATACTGTGTGAAAGGAAAAGATTTTTCCATCACTATTTCTGGTTACATGCAGAAAATATTTCACTCTGGTGAGACTCAGAGTAGCATTCAGGTTTTTTTTTTTTTTTAATATTCAATGCAAGCTGGCTAATGCTTCTTTTTAAATTGGAGGGGAAATATTACAAAGCTCACTTTCTTAGAGATGGAAAATAATACCATTCTTCAGAGGAAAAATGAATACATTGTTAAGCAGATCAACTTCTGAGTTTTCTGGAAAATTGTATAATCTAAAGAAAGTAGCTGAAGCATCAGCAGCATTTGCTAGAAACTGGAATGCAGTCAAAGGTGGCTGAATGGGGGAAATTAGAGGAAACGGAAGAAAAAGCCCTGTAGTGGATATAATTCAGTTCTGTCGGATTAGATGTGACGGTAACCAGATCTTTTTATTCAGTAATCAGCCTGATACTAAATATCTTCAGAGTATAATGACTTACAGAAGAACTCTCTGGGTTTTTTTTTTTTCCTTCTCTTTTTCCTCCCAATAGTAACAGGAGGTAAAAATAAGAAAACGTTCCTTGCTGTTGGGAACAAGAGTGAAATTTAACCCAGTAATGTAAACAATGGCATGTTTACTTATTGGCATATTTTCAGAAAAGGACTCAGAGCATTAAAATGGCTGAAGATTGAGTCGTGCATCCTCGTTCACTCTCCTTGACCATCTAGGAATGATTTCAGAAGGGATTTCAAACAAGCGCTCCATTAGTTTCCCGGAGCTGCTGGAACAAAGTATCACTGCTGGGTGGCTTGGGACGATGCAAATGTATTGTTTCACAGTTCTGGGGGGGGCCTGAGTTCCAAAATCAGGTTGTTGGCAAGGCCATGCTTCCTCTGAAGGCATGAGGGAAGGATCTGCTCCAGGCTTTTCTCCAAGCTTCTGGTAAGCTCAGGGGTTCCTGGGCCACATGCATCACTCCAGTTACATGGCTATCTTCTCTTTGAGTGTCTTCACTTTACTTTCACTCTGTGTGTATCTGTCTCAGCCCAAATGTCTCCTTTTTATAAGGACACTGGTCACACTGGATTAGGACCCACCCTAATGACTTCATTTTACGTTTATTACCTCTGTAAAGCCCGTATTTCCAAATTGCATCACATTCTGAGGTACTGAGGTGCTATGGACTGAATGTTTGCACCCCTCCCCTCCCTGAATTCATATGTTGAAACCAAATCCCTAATGTGATGGTATTTGGAGGCGGGGTCTTGGGAGGTGATTAAGTCATGAGGGTGGAGCCCTCATAAAAGGGATTAGTGCCCTTATGAAAGAGACTTCAGAGAGTTCTCTCACCTCCTGAGGACAGAGAGGACCACCACCTATGAACCAGGAAGTAGGCTCTCACCAGACTCCAAATCTGCCAGCACTGTGACCTTGGACTTCTCAGCCTCTAAAACTGCGAGAAATAAATTTCCTGTTGTTTGTAGACCACCCAGTCTATGGTGTTTTGTTACGGCAGTGCAAATGGACTAAGACGTGGGGGTTAGGAAGTCAACATATTTGGGGGGAGGGGGACACAATTCAACTCACAAGTGCCTCAAACACTGTTTTACTTTTTTGAGAAGAAATGACCAAGTGTGAAGGAGCTACAGTTCATCCCACTTCTCATTAGAGTGTCTGAAAGATACATTAGCTTATTAAGGTGCTTTTTGTGGGAACCAGTGAAAGGGCTGGGTTTGCATCCAGATTGCTTTAGGGCTAAAACAGAGGAGCACAAGTGGACTGACCAGCCAACATCTGGATGACACACCCCATACAGCTGTCGAGATGGTTAAATGTAGTAACGTATGTAAAGCTCCAGGGCTAAATCAATAGAAGTGATTGTCACTGTGATGAGGGTGCCATTTATTGACTATATATAGAGGCCTGTATGCAGGCATCCATGCAGTGGAATCATACACCATTGAGATAGATATTTTAATTTCCTGAAGTGTGTCTACTCTGAGACTCACAGAATGGTAATACTGGCTTGATGGTCCACAGGAAATTGAAATAATGGAATCTTTTGGTAGCATATGAGTTGACCCTGTGCATAGAGGCTGAACCTAAAAGCCAGACTGAGGAATACATTCTAATTCTTTGATTATAAAAGCCTTCTCCCCGAGCACAGCACCTTGCCATCTGTCTTTTTAATCTCTTCAAGGAAAACCTCAGCCTGATTCCAAACTCTCTCTCTCCCCATAATGGGAAATCTCTCTGTGTTTGATGAACCTAAGTGAAAAATGCAGTCTCATATCCATGTATTTATTAAATCTCTGGTTGCATAAAGGCCTCACTCCAAAGTAATGTTCAAAATAAATTGCTTCCATGATTGTATTGTTAGCATGCACATGTATGATTTTTCCTCTCTGCATTCTAAGATGACAGTGTATCTTGGGGAACGTTAATGATGCAAATTCAAACTACCTGGGCAATCAGCAACAGACAGATCAGAAAATTGTAGCGATTGGCCTAAAGACTCCTTCTGAGTCCTTCTTAGTGCCAGGAGGGCTCCGAGGTCTCCTCAAGGAGATTTGGCTTGTCATTTTTTTCCCCCACTGCAGAGACTCTGAGTCAGAAAAAATGATTTTTTTGCTCAGGGCATGACAGTTCTTCTCTGTGCTTGGGGGTTCACCCAAGTGCTTCTTCAAGATGCCAAATCTGCCATCCCAGCCAACAAAATGGCCCATGGATCTCACAGCTACGCTGAGCCCCTGCCACTCCTCTCCCTTCCAGCAGTAGGTGTGGGAGCGTGGCTCCATGGCTGGTCACTTTCCATTCAGGCTGGTGCTTGGGAAATCTACTCCTGCCTTTTGAATGGGTCTGAACACCAGCCAGGTGTAGGTGTGCTCTTGGGGGTTCCCAGTGCCCCGGGACTGTTAGCATTCGAGTAGTCAGGTGCACTCTTGGCTATCTGGCCAGTATTTTCCCATTACTTAGCAGGCACTAAGCTCTTTGCTTATGTATTTAATTATCATGGCACTCATATGAGGGAGGGATATTTATCATTTCCTTTACGACTCAGGAAACTGGGGTTTAGCAAGATTGACACACGTGCCAGTGTTTAGATGGTTAGTAAGTGGTAAGGTTGAGATTTGGACCCAGGCAGGCAGATGCCCAAGCTTGGAGTCTTGACCATCCTGCCCGCCATATCTTAGAGGCAGTGTCAGGAGAGGTTAGCAGCCCTGCTGCTTGGGACCGAGGACCGGCTCTGTGACTCTCCCTTCATGGGGTCTCGGGCAGGTCTTCACACCTCCCTGAGCTGTCCCTTCCTTCTTGTGAAATGGAGCTAATAAGAGCCTGCTGTTCAGGGCTGTTGGGAGAATTAAATGAGATTATACATGTAGAGTGCTTGACGCACAATGTGTTCCATACCTGTTAGCTAATGTCATTGTGACTACATCACACAGTCACATGGGTGTCTGCCTCTAACCCTCTAGTTTCAGGCCTGGCCCTACTGTTTCTTCCATCCATAAGGGAGAGTCACTAAGTTGACAGTGAAAGGAATCTGACAGAGGGCTGCTGGCTCCTTAAGCACAGTAATGTGTTAGCTCCATGTGCTCATTGACTTTTAAGGTCGGTGATAAAGAGACGTCATGTTCTTGTTTATGGATGGTTTTGGCAAAGCCTGTTTCTGGGGAAGGTAGGTCCAATCATCCTTCCTCTCAGCGGAGGGACAGTGGGGACTGGGACTCAGAGTCCTGGCCTGAGAGCAGGGGGACCTGACCTCCGGTACCAGTCAGGTGACAGGAGCAGGGTATTGTTGCAGCTGGTATGCAGGGTCCTTGTGTGCAAAATGGGAGACCAGAACTCAGTCCTTCCTAGGGTTCTTTCTGCCCCTGTTGAATGTGAAATGAGTCTGCATCTTTCCTAAACGCCTTTTTCATTATTTGCTTTTAACCAGGGCTGTGTGCTTGGATGATGGGAAAGGGAGCATTGGGGGGATGGGGGGGCAGTGAATTTGTGAGAAAAGAAGAAAGTAATGAGTGGTGGGTGGGCTTAGGCCCAGGCAGATGAGCGGGGAAAATGAGAGAAAGATAAACCAAAAGAAAAAGGTCAGATATAAGAAACAATTGTGAAACAATGAAGGAAAGGCTTGGGAAATAATGACTCCATTATATTTGTTCAGAATCAGTGTGATTTGATGCTATACTTAAACTGGATGGGTGACACCTCATATTTGCCTCATTAAAACTAAGAGGATGTGATGGATATGATGCTGGACTAGTTTTAATAAAAAAAAAAATGCATGTAACAACTGAGCAGTGAGAGTTCTTCAGGTGACTCAATATTTTTTAAAAAAAAAATCAATGCAATGTAGTGGATGATTTTAAAAAGATGAATTAAAAATGGAGCCGGGAATAAACCCATTAAGAACTATATTTAATAAAACATAATAAACAGTCCAGAAACAGACTAAATTATATACAAAAACTATTATATAATAAAGGTGGTATTTCAGACCAATGGGAAATAATGTTTTCAGTAATTGACATTGAAACAATAGGCTATTACATTATCAAAATTACTAAAATTTAACCATATTAATATTAGATTATTTTTAAAAGGGTAAATTTCTAGTTCACATATTTTTTTACCTAAGTGAAATTCTAGTTAGGTTAAAGATTTTCAATGTAAAAAATGAAACTATGAAATCCTGGAATAAAATTTAAGATGATATTTTTATAATCTTGAGGTGGAAAAAGCCTTTCTATACCTACGCAGGGTAGAAATCATAAAAAATAGACTGATAAATTAGATACCATAAAGTCACAACAAACCAAAGCAAAATCTTATATGATCAAAAATATTTACAATAACCAAGCGATGGAAGCAATCTAAGTGCCCATCAACAGATAAATGGATAAAGAAGATGTGGGATACACAATGGAATACTACTCAGCCATAAAGAAGAATGAAATTTTACCATCTGCAACAACATGAATAGACCTAGAGGGTATTATACTTAGTGAAATAAGTCAGACAAAGACAGATATTGTATGTTA
The DNA here is from genome assembly GCF_048773025.1 of Camelus bactrianus. Classification (NCBI taxonomy): domain Eukaryota; kingdom Metazoa; phylum Chordata; class Mammalia; order Artiodactyla; family Camelidae; genus Camelus; species Camelus bactrianus. Next base: position 15,956,754 of record NC_133568.1, on the reverse strand, counting down.
TCACTTATATGTGGAATCTAAAAAAATGAAACTAATGAATATGATAAAACAGAGACAAGACTCAAAGATATAGAGAATTAACTAGTGGAATAAACTGGTGATTACCAGTAGGGAGAGGGGAGGGGAGAGGGGCACAAATGGGGTAGAGGATTAAGAGGTACAAACTACTAAGTATAAAATAAATAAGCTACAAGGATATATTGTACAGCACGGGGAATGTAGCCAATATTCTATAATAACTTTAAATGGAGTGTAACCTATAAAAATTTTGAATCACTATGTTGTACACCTGAAACTAATATAACATTGCAAACCGACTGTACCTCAATTTAAAAATATCTTTTACAAACAAAAAAGACAAGGTCAGAAATGTATTTGAAGCATACATGTCAAGGGGATCTTTTAAAATTATACTGAAGTCTGTCACATCAACAACAACAAAAAAAAACTCCAAGAAAAAAAATGGGAAAAAGGATATAAAAGCGAAATATGCAATAAAATGTTGAGATATCATATTGTACAAGATGAGAAAAAAAATCAACCCCCTTATTGGTGAAGGTGTTGGAAAATAAACAATATCCTGCTCTGGTTTGGGAATATAAATTGTGCAGTCGTTCTGAACGATTATCAGGCAAGGGCACTCTTTCGTCTACTCATTTAAATGACAACATTTTTCCTATGACCATTATAAAATCTATGAAACAAAAGCATTGATTTTAATTGCGGAAAATATAAACTCGAATGGCTATTAATAAGGAATTGACTTAAAGTATTATACTGTATCCACGCAAGGGAATACCATGCAGCCCTGGCAATGCTTATGTAGATCTGTCTTGAACCATAAGGGAGAATGTCCCTAAAGTAAAAAGGTACAGAACAAAGCAGTTTGCATAGATACTATGCATCCATCTTTATATTAAGATATGTCAGTTTTCAATAAAGTAGTTTGAAGAATAAAATAAAATAACTAGGTAAATCACAGAAAATACATGTAAGCTTCTACACAGCAAAACATTAGATGATGTACACCAAAATATTAAAAATAATGTCTATGTGATAGATCATATAATTTTTGTCATTTTCTGAAATGAGTCATGCATGCACTACTTTTTAAATAAATCTTTAAAGATATTCCAATTGAAATATAAGTACATGGGAAGAATATTTGTGAAGAAAATGACAGCTATTATAATTAAACATATCTTTGCATACTTTTGTAAATTATGGAAAGATAAAAAAATTAGTGTCCAGGATCCAGCACTTCTGGCCAGGCTCAGGTGTATCAGAGAGAAAGCCTTTAGACAGAGTTGCAGGTGCCAAGGTGGGAGGGTGTGGCATGTATCAGAATGATGAAAAGCTAAGGGGTACGAGTGGGGCACTGGTAGTGTCTGCTGCATGGTCTAAAGCCAAAAGGATGAGGATTTGAACTTGAGATTGCTTTCAGTTTGATTTACTTCTGAACTACAAACAAGCACTATAAAGGACACACCAAGATCAGGATTCACAATAGTGAATTCAGGTATCAGCTATGCAGAATGCTTCTGATCCTTCCCCCCACCCCCAGTAGTCCAGTAGTCTCTGTAGCCCTCAGAGTGAGGTGCTGACCATGTGGGAGGAGCCCAGAGCTTCAGGCTCCACCTTTTAAGCATCAGATCAAGGAATAGATTCTGTGAGCCCTCAGGGTTCATTTTATAACCTTGTATTCTAAGTCTTGGACATATTTTTTCTCTCTGCTCTAATTTTTCCTGAGTCATCTGGCCTGTGGTATGTCTGGTTTTGACCTGTCATAAAACAAGTGTTAGAGATGGATGAACAGTCTATCTTGCCCCTAAAATTGATACACGATGACCAAGAAAAACACACATAAGGTGACTTAGAAAGATACAAAGATAAAAAAATGAGAACATCAGGCAAAAAGAGACTATGTAAACAAAATGAAATAAATCTAAGGGCAGAGTGAGTGTACAAAATCCACAACATGTTTAGAATGCAACTTGTGTATTTGTGAGAATACACGTGAGCCACGTTTTTGGTCTTTGAACATCCTAACATGCAAAGCCAAGAAGGAAGATGACCAGTTAGAACAAAAAGAATCACTTAAAAGTGACATAGTGTTCCTGGAGTTAAAAAAAAACCCCACAAAATCAAAACAAAAGACAGTTGATCAGAAGTACATTTCTGAGACCTGAAAGAGGACACAGTATGGTGTGGTCAGATAATATCTTGGATATCGACCTCGATAAATGTAATAAATACTGCAGTGAGGGTTTTTTTTTATTGTCTCATCATTCCATTGTTTCACTGATGATTCTATTTTTACCATCAAAGCAGACCTTGGCATAATGCCAGAGCAAAATTTAATAAACATTATTTTAGGATGCAAATCAATGCAACCAAGTGTACAACTTTCTGATGGTTTGGCTTGAACAAAGGGCAAATTTAGACCACCCAGAAAAATCAATAGAATATATATTTTTAAGGCAATACATTATGAGTATTATTTTTTCACAATCAAGCTTTTGATATAACTCTTCAGATAGCAAGGAGTTTGAGGTAATAGGTTCTGGAAAAATCATGCAGTGAGTTTTTTTGTGTGTGTGCCGCTGGTTAAGGACAGATTTATATGTTTTGGCAATCAATCAACGAAGCCAAAAGATAGAGCTGAGACTCTCTTAAGAAAATGAAAAAATGGTACTAAGTATTAATAATAAGCTTAATAGAAGACTTCTGCTACCTCTATAGAGGGATTTCCATACTATGCGTTAAGACTGCTAACACTGAAAGAATTTCTGTATTTATAGTCTATAGATTTAGCTGTATTTCATTCTTCTAGCTGCAGGATTTTTCAGTTTTTTATTTTCATTTTTATTTTTTAGATTACTGTTGTTTTGGTACGTTATTCAAAAGGAAAGTGCCTTGTAACAAAAATGTTAATGGCGTGTGCATTTCGATACCTCTTTAAAACCTGTGCGATGTACTGGCTTCACAGCCTGGCATTTTCAGGAAATGTGTGATCAAGTAGCCTCATTATTGATAAATATTTTAAAACACGTGGTATTTACCCAGAAGGTCCCAATGGCTCGATGTACCTCCTGCAGAAATGACATGTAATAAAAAAAACTCCAGGATGAAATTTCAGAGGAAAAAAGGATACTGCACTTAAACAAAAATTCAATAAAAGAAATGTTAGAAAATCCCCAACGCATTCCAACCAAGTTATGGATTAATTGCTTGGCACGTTTCCTTTTTTAATTCCAAGCTGCCTTTTTTGTTAGCTGAGTAAACAAAGCATCTAGAATAAGTCAGCTTCAGCACATCGATGACAGCCCATTAACATCGCGACTGATAATAATGATCATCCCAAAGGCTCTGACAAGGTCCACACATGAGCAATATTTGACCAGTAGGGACTGTATTGAGAAAGAAGGCAAAAAAAAAGCTCTGTTTCTTTCCAATTAAAAAAAAAAAAAGTGAAATAAATGCTTAGCATAAGAAGGGCCAGTCTTCTGGGATTGTCTAGACTGCCACGGAGTAGATCCAGGACCCCGTGTGAAGGGGCTTTAGGGGCACAACTTCCTTTGGGGTCAAGGAAAGGGAGGAGGAATTCTTAAACCTTAAATCCAGCAGTCTTTACAAGGCTGCTATACCAGAGGGTTTTAGAGCTAGAAAGCGATTGATTGCTGCATCACGAAATTGGTAGTTAGAACACTTGCTCACGCCTCAAGGAAAATGTTTTCATTAGAGATCATTTTATTTACATAATGTCGATCCTATCTCCTCCTCTCCTCCCTGAATTCTCTCTGAGTTCCAGAAGAGCAAGCGCTCTGCCTCGTGTATTGTTTGCAGAAGGTGTATAGTGAATGTTAAATAAGGTTGGGTCACAAACAAGAGGCATTCAGATTAGGTTTATTTAAAAAAAATCAACAGCAACTACACAGCACTCTCCTCTCCAGAAAAAAAGAAAAAAAAAAAAAGGAAAACGGACCGTCAAAATGAATCAAAACTTAAATGTTGGTTCTAATCTTCAGCACTGCCCTATTGTGTATATTACTATTCACAATACGTTCTGGAGTTTCCCCAAGATATGATGAGATTCATGTAAGGAAGAATTCTCCTCATGCATCAGGAAACCCTCTCTCCAGAGGAGTAATGGAAGCTGAATCCGAAGGCACACAACCCAGAATCTCTCTGACCTTCAAAGTCCTGACATTGTATTCATGTATTTTAAAATGGAAACTTTGCCCTGATAAATCTACAGAGAAATCAGGCTTATGCCTACATTTCATAATGGAGATTGCTGCTTCCTTCTGTGAATGCCTGAAACTGGTGGTGTATTTGGACCCTTATTTTTCTTTATCCTCCCTGGGTGCTGCGTGTATGGATACTGAAATATCCACCGCTCCTATTTTAATTGAGGAAAAAAAAAGTGCTCTAAAAAAATAATTGGCATCTTACAGCTGAAAGAGACAGTAGAAATAAGTTGATTCAATTCTTTAATTTGGCAAATAAGGAAACTTGAGTCCCAAAGGGGCTCAAACTGATCCAAGGCCATGCAGCTACTCAGTTACAGGACTTAAGCAATTAAATATTTATTATGGAGCTAAGGTAGAAAAAAAAATGGAAAAAAAAACCAATTTGGAAAGCAGAATTTATCTACACGGGGATTATGGTCAGTATTTTAAAAGCTAATCGACCTGAGGTACAGGTTTAGGATTAGCCTCTGGTTACTGGTAGAAAAACCTCATTGAAGACTTTTAAAATATACAGTTCTGTGTTCTGGACTTAGAGACACATTGGTGCTCTCTCTTAGCAAATGTTTGTTGAGTAACTATTGTGGATAAGACTGCGCTGAGTTCTATAAGGATATGGAACAATGCAAACATCATAGCCTTGTTCCCAAGAAATTATAAGCTGTTAAATCAATTGAACTGGCTCTCAAACATGGCAGCCTGTGTAAGAAAACCAAAATCTAAGCCTGTAAATGCCTCAACATGTTGGAATTGAAACCTAAGGATGATCAATCACAAACAGCCAATGAGGTTTTAAGTTATAGCCCATCAATAATTTCCTGTCTTTGTTTCTGCACTTTCTTTACACAAGTATTTCTGCTGCTCCTATGGGCAGAGTGCTCCTAACCACTTCCGGTTTGGCACTGCCTGATTTGAATCAATTTTAAGCTCTTAAAATAAATTAAAAAAAAAGCTTCAGTTTATCTTTTAACAAAGTCCAGCATGAGAGATAAAGCGAATCACTTACATAACTCCGACCAGAACATGATTGCAGCCTCTGTAATGACATACGGTACTAGAGGAAGTTTGGAAGAGGGAATGAGTAGCTTTAATGGCAATTAGGGGAAAAATTCTTAGAAGATGTGGTCTTGGTTGGCACTGAATGAGAGAAGGATTTGACAGGTGATGTTGGGGGAAATCCTTCCAGGGGGAGGAGGCATGAGGAGTTAAGGCATTAGAAGCAAAGAAAACTTGGGATGCATTTGGGAAATTGCAAACTTAGTGACTTGATGAACACAGCAGAGATTTCTTTAGTTGGTGGGCATGTGATTCTGAAGTGTCAGGCTCGAGGGAGGGCGGGGGAGGTAGGGAGGTGAGGTGAGGTTGCGGCGGGTGGAAGCCAGACCACAAAGCCCCTCATAGGTCAGGTTAAGGAAGGGGGCCAAACACATTTTCTTTCTTCCCTTCTTATTTTCTTTCTTGTTTGCTTATTTCTTTAGATAGGAATTTTGGGGTTTTAAGTTCAAAGCTAAAAATACACAAAAAAGGAGTTTTAACTCCTTTAAGTTGAAAATATTGTAAGTCAAAAATGCATTTATTACACATAACCTACTGAACATCATAGCTTACCCTTTGCCCTAACGAGCTCAGAACACACACACGAGCCTACAGGTAGGCAAAACCATCCAGTGCAAAGCTTATTTTCTAACAAAGTGTTGAACAGCTCATGCAATTCACCGACTGCTGTACTGAAAGTGAAAGACAGAACGGTTGTCTGGGTACGGAATGCTTGTAGGTGTATCTGTGTGATGGCGGGGCTGCTGGGAGCTGTGGCTCACAACTGCCACCCAGCATCCCGAGAGAGGATCAACTCACATACCATACCGCTAGTCCTGGGAAAGAACAAAATTCATCATTCGAAGTACCGTTTCTACTGAATTCGTGTTGTTTTTGCACTGGTAGAGTTGAAAAATTAGAAGGCGAAACTTCCTAAGTCAGGAACCACCTGTAGTTATTTAGAACCGTGCTGTCCTATACAGTAGCCGCCAGCTGCCTGGGACTGAGCCCTTCATACGTGGCTGGTCCAGACTACGATGCGCTGTGATGAATGCAAAGTGGATTTCTAAGCCTTAGTAAAGCAAAAAGGACACCTGTTATCTCAATAATGCTTATATTCATGGCATGTTGATGCTATACTATTTTGGATAGGTTGGGTTAGATAAAATACATTCTTAAAATCAATTTTACCTGTTTCTTTCTACTTTTTTTTTCCAGTGTGGATATTAGAAAATTTAAAATGAAATATGTGACTCGCATTATATTTCCGCTGGATGGTGTTACGTTAAAATAATGCTGACATGCTTTTTAAGAGTATGGCAAGTCAAGTGTGGCTAAGAACTTTAGTGAAACATCTTCCTGAACCAAAGCAAATCTGCTGTTGAGGCAGCATAATTATCATTAAGTAAACGTCAATAATTTAGACAGGGGCTAGGCCGGCAGTCAACGTTGCCTGGTCAATGTGTAAGGAGTTTACTAAGCAAATGAACGCCGGCAACCAGCTTGACCACAGGCTCGAGCCTATTCAAAGGTAATAATGTAGCAATCACGTGGGAGCATCCTTACATTTGAACAACTAATGTGAAAATTATGCATAATACAAACATGTATTTATTGTCAGAGGACCTCAACTTAATAATAATTTATTACAGCTGAAAATAACATAATTAGTTGTTAACTCCTTCAAAATTTTTAAATTCACCTTTTCAGAAAGCTCTTCAGACCTCCCAATAAATCTACATTAAAGACGTTTGAGTTTATTTCCCATGGCTTATTCCACTGGCCTTTCCTTATTCATAAAGCTGAGGACTTTTGTTAGAAAGATGAAGCCAAATAAATGACAAAATGTCTCACAATGTAGACCTGCTAGACAATATGAGTCTGAAAATATCCTGACGCGGTTCAGGCTTCAGAGAGAGGCACATTGGCTCATTTAAAGTGCAAGGAGTCAGAGTTCTAGACTGGGGTACAAACCATTATTATTATTATTTTAATTTGTGTTATGGGCAATTTGTTTCAGCTGTAACTGCAATCCATTTCATAAAACAATCAGGCATGCGTGCCAATTGGAACACTCACTCTGGGTGATGGCAGACGGAAACCCACACCACCCGGTTTTAAAATCAAGGGCTCTGTGTGCTGATTTCAGCAGAGGAAGCGGCAGAGATGTTCTCAAACAGTTCCCACAAATTTATAGAATAATAGCCTGTTAAGTTCTAAATCTCAAGGGCTTTTTTTAAAGACGCAATATTCACACTTGAAAAACCAACTGTGTTTCCCACCTTCCTTGGGGGTCTAGCAGAAAAATCCTGATTTAACTATACCAAGACAGTCTGCCACTTGTTGCAATAAAATGAAGCAGAAACAGTCCAAAGTGTTTTAATATGGGAACCTTATGTCTCTGTAGTGATTCATTCCATGGCTTGTTCTGACCCTCCCTACTCCCAGTACCCATCATAGTTCCATAGAAAGAATGCCATAATTATTTACTCTAGACCCAAACAGGACCTCCCTCAAATTCATTTTCAAGACCGAGCATCTTTAATTGAATCATGGTGGTTTTATCTAAGCACTGAAAATAAAACCAGAGAATTTCCTAAGCTGCCATCACACAGAAGCTGCAGGAAATTGATTACAGAGAGGGCACAGAGGGTGCTGTGTTTGCTCTCTTACAAGAATGCCTGATTGTTTCAGGGTTTCAGTATGGTAAACGGATTCCTTTGGCGACTACGGTTTCAGCACAGAGAATTGGGTTTGTGATGGCCTATTCACTTATGGAATAAGACGTTTAGTAATGTAATAGTCTTAACATTCAAACCTCAGATGCCTTTCCATGCACAAGTGGTTAAGAACTCAAAAACAAGTAATTATCAATAGCACGTGTATGCAATGGGAGACGCATCAGCTGAAACAAGTTATATTTATGACATTGGCAAGAAGGATACATTAATTGACTGCAGAAAGGAGCCAACATATTATTTACCCTGCGTTTTCACAAGGATGGGAAGAAGATCCAACAAACTTAAAGGCACTTAGCTTTATTTGTGAGGCAAAGTCCGAGAGAACGTTAACCAGAAGAGGACCAGCTGGGGTGTATCTAGGCCTTGTGACTTCGTTTTAGTCATCCCGGGGGGATCGATAAGTACACAGTCTCATTAAGTAATGCACGAGATAACATTTCTGGGCCTTTAAGAGAGCTGTGGTTTTCAAAGAGATAGATAAGAAGATACTTTTGAGTTTGGGACTTTCTGTGTTGCTGGACTTGGCTCTACTTTTCTTCTGATGAGCTTCTGTTCATGTTGGGCTTTCATTGTAGAACACATTCCATTCTGTCCGTAACTCTGCTTACTGAAGCTCGACTGCATTTTAAGGATTCATTCAAACCTTTATCTTGGAAGAAACTCCAAATTTGACTCCCAACACCCGCCTTGCTGAAGGTCATCTGTCCTTTCCGTAAATTCCACAGCCATGGCGCTCTCTCTCACTATTTTTCTTCATAATATTTAGATATGGGACTTACGTCCCTTGTAAGAGTGCATATTCCTAAAGGTCAGACTCCGTGTCTTATTTAATTTTGTCTCCTGCCTCCTCCTCCTTCCACCCCAGGGTGTCAAGAAGAGGTCTTGCATATAGAAGATGCTCAATAAGTATTTGTTGGAGGAATCAGTGAAATGCAGGGCTCAGCTTGCTGTGGAAAGAATAACACATCAAGGACCTTGCTTTCAATTAATTTAAATCTGTGAGTCAGCGATAAAGGATCCTGTACGTTATAACTGCCAATCTTGAGTGATCACACTCTGAGACCGCCCTTTTGAGTCTCTGACACTCCCTGTTAAAACTCCAGACTCCCTCCACTAAACCGCTAAACAGATTGAAGAAAACTACCTAAAATTAAGGAAAATAATAGTTTTGAAAATTTGGGGGTATCTATTGCGCTAATTGGATGTGACACACAAAATATTGGGGATTACTTTACAGCTAGACAAAATTTAGGAATCATTAATAAGCAAGCATTATTTTAATGTACTTAATTTATGGGAGGTAATTTCTATTCATCAATTCTACCCAATAAAGCTGAAAAAAACTTATGGGAGGAAGAAAGGAAAAGACCTCAGATTTCACAATCTGAATCTTACTCTCTAGTTACGGTTTTGTGTGTGTACATAATGCCAAGTAACAAGGAAGACCTAGGGAAATACTCAGAAATTTTCTATCTAAAACAGTTTTTGTTTGGTATATCGAGCTGGTAGCCAAAAGGGCTTAAAGAAATCCCTGAATTATCTCGACAGTTTTCTCAGTTTTATACTAACTATTATAATGAGAAACCTAATGACCTAATCATGCCTTAAGGAGAAATTGTTTGGCATATCAATTTCTGGTGAAAGGATGTAGAAGATACCGTGGTTTTAAGGACACGCGGCTACGAGTCCAGGTTACAAAGCTTGGCAAATATCACCAGGAAAAGAGATGTCACCTGTTGTGCCCTCTTCATCTTCTTACCCCTCTGATAGAAGTGATTGTTCTCTCTTGGAACCCAAAGTATGTTCTGTCATTACTGCTTGTTTAGCATTTGATACTTACCATTTTGCCCCTGTGTTGTTACTACCTTTTAATGCTCGTAACCAGGAGAACTTTCGATGCGCTTCCTTGGGCGGCCCTTGCAGGAACGTGGTCAGTTTGGGACCAGGGAGGAGCTGGCAGAGGTTTGGTAGCACTGTTTTGCTTTTTCTTTCTTTCTTTTTTTTTTAAATTGTGGTAAACGCATAATGTGAAATCTACCCTCTTAACTTTTTCCTGTGTGCCGTACAGTATGGGTAACTGTCTGGATATTATGTAGCAGATTAAGAACTTTTTCACTTTGTGTGCCCTGGGCAACCAACCAGCATTCTTTCTGCTTCTATCAGTTTTATGGTGGTAGATCCTCATACAAATGGAATCTTGCAGGATTTGTTCTATGACTGGCTTCCTTTACTTACTTAGCATCATGCCCTGTTTTCTTGGGTAAGGGTTATGGTCAGGGTAGATCCTTGTGACTCTGTAGAATATACCCTCCTTTTAGCCAGTACTATAGGGCCAGAGTGGAGAGTAGCTTGATTAAGCTTCTGTTTTTAGGATAAAGGCTTCTGACACATTCTCTTTCGAGCTTCTTAAAATCCTAAGAGATAGGTTCGGTGATCAGTGTTTGACCAACACTGATACAGAAACCAGAAAGGCTGTTCGGCATCATCACTGGTCACATGGCCAGGAGGTGGGGATGCAGAGACTAATTGAGGTCTGTCTCATTCCACAGTTCATGTTTTAAAACAATATCCTCAAGCTGCTTTTCTGTGGTGGTCTAAGTCCTCCAGTTTCTAACTACGAGATCAAGGCGTGGCATGATTTCAAAATGCGTGTGTCTTTAGACACGCCTTTGAAAGTCAATGTGCTAGAGTCCAAATCTGCTCTTTTCCTGTCTTCCGTAGGCCCAGGTGACCCCCCCGCCAGTGCCCCAGCCCAGACGCCTCCCCTGCAGTCCACATCAAAATCGAGCAAGGGATTTTACTTGCTTTAACAGACTGTGCTAATGATGGTGGTTGGTTTCCCATGTGCCCTAAAATGAAATTTCAGCTTTGTAAGGGAGACCGCAGCGGGGTGTTAAGTCAATGCCCTTCTGGTCATGGGTAGGAGAAAGCAGTCTCTGCATGGGACCACCCCTCACCCTCCCTCAAGCCCCCCAGCCCTCTCCCCACTTTCCTGGCATATTCCTACCCATCAAACTCTCCTGCCTTCTGGAGATCAGACTAACCTTCTGGTTACTGTCCTTGCAACGGGTGAAGGGAAATGGCTCGGCCCCTTGTACATGAGCAATAACAGACATGGAGGCTCATTAACTCCCCTTTATATTTCTTCGAGATTTCCTCCGTTAAGCATTCTGTTCTCCCGTCAAAATCCAAAGTATGCTCCAGCAGCCCTGGTGCAGCCAAATATACTATGGGTCCATTCATTTAGCATATTGTCGTTTTCAGACATTATGTCTTGTCAAAGAAAGACACTCACAGAAATAAAACAAAAGAACAGAAGTCTCCAAATGAATGGGCTTGCTTCATGGAGGAGAAAGTTGAAGTATTAAAATCGCTCATCAGATGTTCTGAAAAATCATTTCAGCTGCTCAGAAAAAAAAAAAAAGAAACAAAATTTTATTTTGAAGGATGTGTTCCAAGAACTTCCCCTTTGATTTTTTTTTTTTTTTAAAGCCATCTGTCATGTTTGTTTCATTCCAGCCTTGAAGTAAATAGATTTAGAGAGTATACGGCGGCCACTGAAACCTTCCGCAGAAGAACAGAAACAGCCTGCTCCGTCAGTGCCCTTGTGGTCTCCTTTAATCAAAAGCCTTTGAAATTAAAAAATATATATATCCATAGACATTTTGCTTGAGTTGGAATATGGTGTGCGGAACACGGTATGTTATTTTGACCTGTTGTTGAATGTCTCAAAACTTTTGCTTTTACTCTGGGCAGCAAGGAGAGGCTAATGCAGAGTGACTTTTTTATTGGCACCAGGGAATTTATTTTCCCCTTTCATGCTTTAGTTGAGCCCTCTGAACGTAAGTCTTTATTTTCCCAAGAGAGATTGAGCCTCGGGAGTGCAATTCTTCTCTTGAAATAAAGAAGGATGTCATTTCAGTTCATCTTGTCTATTTAACCTCATGATATAATTGTCACTCTCTTACTGATTTCACCACCAGGAGTTTGTTCTACACCATAAGAATCTCCAAGGTATTTAGATTTTTTTTTTCCTGATAATTTCTTTTGAACTTGATGCTTTTGTCCCTTAAATGCCACAAAGACCCATGAACTGGGCATGTCTCCCTCCCGTAAGACTGAATAATTGTTCCCTGGAGTAGGAGCCTTTCACAGATCAATAACTGCCTCGGAGCAGGAAAGAAAGCAAGAATGTGAGAAGCTCATTATAATATAAAAATATTCTAAATAAATAAATGGCAAGTACTAACACGCTCAAAATAATAGTGTGGAAGTGACTGACAAAGTGTGAGCTTGTAAACTCAGATCCATGGCTGTGCAAAAGCTCCGTGATGATTAAAAACGATGATGCTTATGGACGACTTCAGTGATAATTTGTTTAAAATAGATGGGCCAATTCTACCACTTATATGTATAGATAGAATGAAAATCAGCATATGTTGAAGGATGTGAAGTAGCCAGATTAATACCTTAAAAATGTCAGGGACTCATTAAAATGTAAACAAAATTTAAAAAGCCACGTGGTGACACTGAAATAGTTACTGAAGAAATGATACGATGTTTGGGATTAGCTTCAAAATAATCCATCCTGTTTGTAGTGGGGAAGGGCTGGTGAGGATTCAGATGAAACAAGATTGTTTAAACATTGGTTTCATTGAAACTGGGTGAAGGGTACATAAGGAAGTTTCTATATTCACTATACTTTTGTGTATACTTGAAATTTTATGGAGGAAAGTAAAAGGATTAAGGGGAAAAACCTATGTCACTAATTGAGTGGTTTGAGGGTATTGGAATGTTTTATAAGAGAGTTTGAGGTGGAAAAGCGTAGTCTCTGTGTATGGTTTATTTTACAGATTTCCCTTAAATATTGATGGGTGGCCAGATAGAGGCATGTGGGATGACCATTAGCAATTCTGATGCCTGACTCCCACCGACACAGCTCAGAAAGCAAACGGAAAGCTGCGTCATTAATTTAACTTAATGTCAGTGAATTATAAATCAATTTTAAAAATTAATTCCTTAAATTACTGACTTTATTTCTTGGATAACTATATACCTGTCACAGGATCTAGCATAGAGCTTTGCCTGTATTTAGTCCTTAATCCTTATTTGGGTATTAGGTGACATAACTTTTTTTTTAAATGGAGGTACTGGGGATTGAACCCAGGACCTCGTGCATGCTAAGCAAGCACTCTACCATTGAGCTATCCTCAGCCCACCCCTGGGTGAATTATAACTTTAAGAATGCATATCTGATGGAGCATTTCATATTCATACGTGTGCCTGGACACCTTATTCACAAATAAATATGCCCCAATCACTGTTGAAAGCTGGAAAATATCACTGTTCTTATTGATAAATAAGAAGAGGATGCAAAATACATCTTTTTTTTTTTTTTTCTGCCCTCACTCCCCACCTTTCCATGGGATTTTGGAATGCCCCGTGCTCAGTTTACATCTGCAAATATATATAATTTAGAACTGTTTGACAGAGTGCGCTCTCATTTTCGAGCTAAACTGAAGGGAATGGCTTATGTCACTGACAGATCCAGAGGGTTGGTTTTTTCCAAAACAGAATTCTGTGAAGGCTTCAGATTTTTCAAAATGCTTTCAATTTGGTGATGTTGTTGGAAAAATATTTGCTTCCAAATCAGTGTGCAGTGTAAAACAGAAGGGCTCAGGCCCCACTGCTTTGCATTAGCAAGAACGAGAAGTATTATTACTGCCTCTGACTCGAACGGTAATCCCCGTTGCGTGGGAAGCTGAGAGGTTCTGCAAAGAAACAGGAGCCTGTAGGTCGAGTTAATATTCCCATCGCACTTGAAAATGCCAAACCTCTGCTTAGTGAGACTGATAGTTCAAACTTTGATTTGTAATTCTTTGGTGAATATCTTGATACTTACATAACATCCGACGTAAGATCTGGAAACAGAAATGAGCGTGTTTGGTTATGGTTCTGTTGGGATCACAGCACAGGAGACCTGCATCCCACGCCTGGCCTCCATATTACTGTTTCTCTAGGATCTCGGGGACCCGCCCATAGTTTTAGAAGTCTTTGGTGCTTGGCACCGAACTGAAGCCGACAACAATCTGTTTATTTATTTTCTTTTCTGAGAAGGAATATTCTGGAAGGACCAGATGGGAAGAACTTTTATGGGCAATTGGTGGAATGAGTCTCAGAACAAGGTTTAAAATCAGGTATTTTCACTCTAAATGTTATCATCCTTCCACCCTGAACATCCCTGAAAAGAGAACCTGATTCCCAACCCCCGAGGACCCTGAAGGCAGAGTTAGAGGAAGGGGATCAGACAGAGCAGAGCTCCTCTCCCATCTGCGTAACCCTTCAGCAGAGTCAGTCTGGGGTTCCGTGGCAGCTATTTTCAAGGTTCTGTTTACACAACCTCTGAAATAAAATGCTAGTCCAAGAGAGAACTAAATCAGGATGTTTCGCTTACACTGTACTTTTAAATGACCTAGTAGAACCTTGAGTTTCTACCTGGAGGTCGTCGTGGACCTGGCTCACTTGCAGAAATTCAGGGAAATCTGACTTGTCAATCTAATTCTTCAGGCTGAATCAAGATCTTTTGGTCTGGAAACTTCCTCTCAAAAATAAATGTTCTGGAATAGGCGGTAAAAGAAGCCGTCGTTGGACTGCTCCTGTGCTTTCCAAGTCTCTTCTTTTGAGACCCCATCTCTCCTCTTTTCTTTTTCTCCCTTCTTTGCTCCCTCCCTCCCTCCATCCCCCTCTCTCTTCCTGACTCTCTCACACAGAACCACATTCTCTTTCTTCTCATCAAAGCCTGCTTCCTGTTAAGGGTCAGGAAAACCCTTCACACAAATAACTAAAATCTTACTCCTTCTTGAAACAGATATCCTTGAGTATTTAAATACAAACCAAAAGTTAAAGAGAAAGTAAAAAAGAGAAATGAAGTCGTAGACATCTGGGTGTCAGAAATAACAGGTGAGGGGTGTATATTTGGGGCAGAGGAATCGTCCATGAAGCCACTGTTTACTCATGAGACCTTTGGGTGTTAAACTGCTGTCATCCACAGCTCTAACCTGGGAGATGCTTGTGAACAGCTCAGGAGAAAGGGCAAGCTAGAGAGAAGGCAAAAAAGGCAGACTTGGGGTGAAAATGCCCTCAAATGCCTGGAAAGTCCTCATCTTTAATGTTTTCATTTTTAAATTTTAATTCAACGTTTATTTTTTGAGGAAACAACTTACAACGAGACGGTGAATAAGCAAAGAACAGGTGAAGTTTGATTCCACGTAGGTGAACAGCCCTTCAGAGATGGCTCTGTGTTTGGCTCAGCCCCTTGGGAGCTTCTCCAGAAATGCCCAGTGTCCCACGTTTTAGACCTATTGCCAAATGTGTCTCAGGGCCTGGTTAACATATCTGCCCAGACTGTAATTTGGAAGACATAATTAGTATTAGTCACAAAATGCCAAGTGTGCATTTGGCATTCTGCAGAATACGGATGGAAACCCCAGAGTTCCCTACCCGGCAAGTTGGGGTGTGGCGGCCCCTGTTCCTCTGGTTGCCAGCACCATGCCTTTGTCCTTGATCCAGACTGGGAAACTGAAACGTTTCCTCAACCATTATGGAACAGGTAGCACTGTTAAATGGGAGCCACACCCATGCTCATGCTTGGGAAAGACTTTAGAGGCAACTAATTTCAGAGAAAACTTCACTGGATTCGGAAATTGAAAAAGAGGGAGACAGGTGGTTGCCATAGCAACGTTACCATCTACCTAGAGCATCATGGGGTAGCCTTTTCCCACCTGTTACAGGAAGAACCTTAGGTGTTCTTAGTGGAAATTCTCAGGGCTTGGCTTTATTTCAGGCAAGACCCCAAATTTAGGATTAGGTAGAGAAGAAGAGGAGGAAAAGAGAAGGAAGAAGCAGACACGTGATCCACTAAGAATGGGAGGAGCAGAGGAGTTTTAGGCTGAGAAGGTACCCATTGTAACAGGAACTGAGATCTACAAAACTCCACATTTAAATGATGGCTTCCTTAAAAATTCAAGAGTTTCAATATGTGATTCATTTGACCTAAGGCAGAGTGGGAGTGTGCCAGGAGAATCGGACTGTTATCCTGAGCGTCTTCTGACTCTGAGGATCTCAGAACTAGCAAAAATGATGCTCAAGGGGGAAAAAAAAAAAGGAAGAAGAGGAGCTGGTGAAGGAGGAGGAAGAGGAAGAGGTGAAGGAGGACTCTGCCCTTCTCTGAGGTTTGCTTGTTGGCAGCAAGCTCTGTTCTAAGATAAAACTTCTGAAGTCAAAGGACTGGTGTGAACAGATGTTCCAGAAATTCTACCAGACTTGTTCTGTAGGTAAAGAGCCATCCTTATAGGTTCTGGGATTTCTCTTCTTTGAGTGCATTACCACCCATTTCAGGAATAATATTTAGCCTAAGGGCTTGTGATGTGCAGACTTTTCAATTAAAAAACATTTCTGCTTTTACTCCTCCTTCCATTTAACTTGTGTTAAGACACCTACATTCAGCCTCTAGCAATGGCTGTTATATCCACCTTAGACTCTCCAACATGCTTTTCCTAAGAGGACAGTGCAGGATCATTAACCGGCTTGCAGGTTATAAGGGGAAATCAAGTTCAAACACAGCAATCAATTGACAAAGACTTCAGGAGTTGTTTCTTTACAATAGCCAGGAAAAGGGACGCTTTAGATTCTCCTTCCAAGAATTCTAAGAAGGATAAATCTCAGACTCACTTTTTTACAAAAAAGTTTATAATTGAAAAAGATTATAAAAGTGTATAATTGAAAGTTACAAGTCTTAATATGTCTCTTTTAACTTTCAGCTTGATGAAACTTGCTTTGTTACAGATTATTCCTGGGATTCCTAGACCTGCTGTAAGGCATTTCCTTTCTCCAATCCCAAATTCCCCTCTTCTAAATTATATCAAGCCCCACCATGTCATAAGGTGATCACAAGGGGAAACTGTAGAAACTGTATGAAAACAGGTGAGAACATAAAACAGGATGGTGCATGCAATCACCTACTTAAATTGTGAGATGGAAGTTATTGCAAACGTCAATTTTTCCTCAAGATGCGATGCTCTATAGTGAAGAAAATAGTTTGGTCAACCACATTTCCACCTAGAAGTTCTGCTGGTAAACCTGGGAACCCCCAAATGAAGTAGAGGCGTCTGTGAGCTCTTGTGAGTCAAAAAGCCTGCTGTATAGTGTATGCTTACCAGAACTGAGGTCACATTAAGGGTATACCCATACATTCAGTGTGGTGACCTGGTTATTGCCATAAGATCTAAAGTTCCTGTCGATTGTCGTCTGGGTCTGTAATAAATAAAATGCTGGGAAACAAGTTAATCTGAGGGAGGAGGGTATAGCTTAGTGGTAGAGTGTGTGCATAGCATGCACAAGATCCTGGGTTCAATCCCTAGTACTTCCACTAAAAACAAATAAATAAAACCTAATTACCTCTCTCCTCCAACAGAAAAAACCCCCAAAACAAGTTAATCTTTTGCAATAATTTTTTGAACACTAACACTTTTTAAACACAGGGTCCGTAGATGAAAACGTAGTTTAAAAAGGAAATGTGAGTTTCTGTACTCTAAAAGATCATTTGTCATTAAGGTTTTTGGCTGAATAGTGCGTGCTCTGGCATTTACCATTCCTTGATTCTTATATCAAAATATAAACACAAATATCAGACTAGATTCTCTTAGTAAATAATTAAGATGGTTATCCAGTGACATTTGGAAGACAACTCAACCAACCAGCAGGTCTTGGCAAACTAGGCATGATTGCATAGTAGGCAAATTTTAATCATGCAAATTTGTCATAGCATTATATAAAATACTAATTTCTTTCTGCCCAGAAATGAAAACAACATGGATTTCAAAAAAATGGAAAGCCTTAGTAAATGATCCCGTAATTTCAAATCCGGGGAGACGAGTGCTTTAAAAACCCTGTGACGCCATTGCCACCTGCGAGCCTCACTTGAACTTGTTTGCAGAACTATTTACCCTCCTCTGTCTCTATCCTGTTTTTTACCTGCTTGGGAACCTCTGTGAGTGAGTCCAATGATATCTGTACTGTTATTTTAATATTTACCATTATTATAATTTAAAATGTCTTGCCTAGTACATGTCTGACTCATTGCTGAGGCTTGTTAAAGACTCATAAGTGAATGAATAATTTAAGATTTTTTCTTTACATCTTATATGAGTATCATCTGAGCGTTCGTTGAATGCTGGTGTTAGCGCTGTTCTCAGAAAGTACTGAAAAATAATATTGGCATTGAATTCAGATGTGATACTGTTTTTACGTACCTATTATTTTGATTGTGTGTGTGTATGACAGAGAGAGGGAGGGAGAAACTTTATTTTTAAAATTGTCTTAAAAGGAAGCGACAAGCGTTGTCGATTTTTGTACATTCTCCCATTCACACCTATTCTTATGAAAATTCAGTCTTGACAAGTGTGAGTTTTGAGTCTGTGAAGTCTTCAGCCACACCTTCTTTTCATAAAATGTATTTGTCGGGCACATAAAGTTGTTTAGATGAGTTTAACTCTACCCAAGAGAGAATGTTTGGGATAGACGTTCACTCCTCTGTCAGACTTAAGGCAGTCATGCCCCCCCTTTTGTGTACTTTTGAACTGATGTGGCGTTTTGAGCAAATTGCTGACTTGTACCCCGGTTTCCTGTTTAAAGGAACCTGGTGATCTTTCGTCATCTGCTTCTTCCTTGATATTGTTCCCTGAGATAAAGCCACATTAGTAGAGTAGAGCTGTAAACTTTTCAGCTTCTAAAACTCAAATTATGTTTTTTTAAAGTGTTCTGGAGTGAATAGAAGAGAAGGTCAGGTTTAAATGAAAAAGGTTTTCTTTTTTTCTTTTTTTCTTTTTTTGCACTGTTATTATGTCCCCTGAGGATACTGAAACAGCATCTGGTACTATTTAAAACCAAATACTGTAATTTGGGTACAACTATTTGGAAGACAAACGTCATTATGAAAGATAGCAAGGCAGAGCATGGGTCTCTCTACAGTCTAAATGGAAATTCAATTAGTCACATTTTTCAGTAGCTGTCTATTTCTGTCTGAGGGAGGTGGGTACAACCCACTTGCCACTTTCCACCTGTTTTCAGTTCTTCCTGGCTTAGGGCCAGACTTGCAGACTTTCAAGATGACTGTCAAGTTGGGCATTTGAGTTCCTCGGAGACAGTCTAAGAGGCCATTTAATCACCCATTTTGGGGGCAGAATTTGGGAATGTCTTCATCCATATTGCCACAGGTTAACAAAATAGCTGATTCTATTTAGACCAAACATTAGACTACTCACGTATGAGAACAACTCTATTCATTCTTTGTGGAACAGTCTGAGATCTATTCTGTTAGCCTGCTCTACCTGAATAAGATGGTGCGTCTTCACAATGTGGTAATGCTCTTTGTAAATTATTCCAAGTACTTTATTTAGAAATCTAAATATTTACTTAGTAAGCTATGAACCTTAAAGGTATCCTGCAAAATGAGAGAGTATCCATAGCTGAGAATTTTTTTTTTTTGTATCAACTGTCTTCATTTCAAGAGCCCAAGCAACGTGTACTGGCAAATCTATTTAGCAAACTGTAAGTGTGTGCCTTTATTTAAATAGACCTTAGACTGTAATGGGGGAACATTCTTTGATATCACAGCCATATTAAAATTTTTGCAATGGAAAAAGTGGTTAATTTCAGTAATCCTCAATTTAAATGATTGGTTATCCCCTTTCTGTGCTTGGCCATTTGCTTTGTTTCATGCTGACTTTGTTGGCATCAGTCCATCTGCATGATCGTCAGTTTTGCAGAGCTTAACCCTTTGAGTTAAAAATCCTCTCCCTTGCCCACTGCGTGGTTAAATGGGAAAATCTGCCAGGACTGATGAGCAGCCCATCCGCATACATGGTGAGCCGCAAAAAGGCGATAGAAAAGATTATAAACATCTACAGTGTTAGTTACAGGAACATTATCCACAAAGCATGTAATCCTATCCACACCTTCCTACGACAGTTTCACAGTGCACCAGAATTTTTAGGATATTTTCTATTTTCAACCCGTGATCCCATGTAATACATAGTCTTGGCATTTCTTATCACTGCCAACCATGCATTTCTCATTTAAAAAAAAAAATGTTTGTTCCAAATTTCAATACTGTGCATCCTTTTTGCCTTAGACCAAATGCCTATCACACATTCTCATCATTTTAATTAAACTCGGGCCAATCCAGGGCACATGTTTGATTTTGACTCAAAAGGTGCATGCAAATCACAAATTCTATGCGACTCTGAATGGAAATGCTTCCTGTGGCCTCCCTTCAGCGTGTGTAGAGAAACGGTCTGCCAGATCCGTGGTTGTGCATCATTAGAGGAGAGACCTGCTGATTCAAATATAGAAAAATAAACCCCATTTCCATCTAATAAGTAAACACCATGCATCTGCAGCTCTAAGATCATCCATCTGAAGAAACAAAAGGCTGGGTCTGGAAAGAGGTAGTCTTCAATTTTAAGCCAGCTTCATGTGAACAAAGAGTTAACTGGCCACCCATGGGAGAACCTGGGCCCCGGGAAGTGGCACACTGATGGGCGATCAGGAGCTCTTGAGCTCCTTGGACACTTCTAGCTCTCAGCCTTCTGCATGGCCTTAAGCAAGGAAATTATTCCTTTTCCTGTCCTATAAAATGGAGGTAACCCTAAGGAACCATGCCTATTACACATTTTTTGCAGCGTGCGTGGTCAGTTAGAGCTTTCAGACACACAGTTCTGTCATCGCTGACTCATTTTCATGAAACAAGATTTTACATAAACACGGGGAAGTGGAAACTCAACAAAGAGAAATCCATTAATGAAGAGTCTCATCAAAACAGGCTCCCTAAAATCCCTTTCTGGCATGTTTGCTGCCCTGATGAGTTATAGCAATATTGCAAAAATAGTCTTTTTTTTGTGGGGGGAAAAAAAGTTTCTGCACAAATGAATTGGTGATGTACTCAAATGTTAGAATCATCCTACAGTTCAACACTTTCACAAGCAAAGTGATTGAGCTTTTCAGGTTTTATCCTTATGCCTGGGAGGAGGGGGAGGGAAGATTTGTAGGGACCTGAGTTTGTAGCATAGGATACCTGCACACGTTAGTGTGATGGAAGAGGCAGGTGCTATTAGTGGTTCAATGGACTAAATTGTTAAGAGAGATTGAAGGTTGAGCAATAAAGAAGACTTGCCTTTGAGTTTACTTGAGCTGCCCTTTGGTTCCATCACCCTCCCCACCAGTGGTCCTCTGACCAGTACTTCTGAGTAAACATCTGTGTGCCCTGCATGAGATGCGCAGCATTAACGTGTTTATGTAAACACTGTGATCTAACAACTTGTAATCGGCCGGCGTGAACGGTGCAGCAGTCAATTCGATAATATATGCTCCTTGCTTTGCCTCCTCATCATTTATAACATCTCTGATGTGGATGCTATTACTTTCTCTGCTTTACAGGTGAGGAAACTGAGGCTTAAAAAATTTAAGTGACTTACTAAGGTCACACAATTAGAAGCTAAACCGGAAACTGAACCCAAGTCTTCTTTACTCGAGGATCGGACTTTCCATCACTCTGCTAAACAGCTTCCTAAGCCAGGAGCTCATTCCATTATTGGACAATTCTAATGAATAGAGTAAGCTGGAACCTGCCTTCTTCTGTACTTTAGAGCAACAGAGAATCAATCTAATAGGTCGCTCCTACTCTGTCAACCTCTTGGGCTTCTGCTATGTTCCAGGCACACTGAAAATTAATTTCCTGAAAATTACTATTACTTACTATGTTTTTTAATAGGGTTTTTTGGAGGGAATAATTGATAAATAATAAACTGCACATATTTAAAATGTACAATTCAAGTTTTACATGTATCTGCAAAATCACCACCATCAAGATAATGAACACCCTTCCTCCCCAGCCACCAAGCTTCCTTGCGCCTTTGTGTTCTTCTTGTTTTATGCTCTGCGGGGACAGAAGTTAAATCTTTTATCTTCGTATTCCTAGTCTTTATCACAGTATTTAGGACATAGCAGACACTTAGCACAGGGTAGTAAACAATGTAACAAAAGAAGTGTAGCATCCACTCCCTGCTCACAGCTTATTGAGTGAAAAGAGAGAGAGAGAAATTGGAATACAAAGTTCTCCTGTGGAATGAAAATGTTTTTACGGCTAACAACAGGGTGCAGAGGGGAGTAATGCCTAGTTTTCTGTTTGTGGCAGGGAGAGGCAAAGGGAGAAGGGGCTCATGGAAGGTTTTCTGGAGAAGGTGATATGGAGCTGGTGTGGAGGGTCGACAGCCAGGACAAGAAGGAAGAGCATTTTAAGTCAAAGTTATATGAGACATATGGATAGACGGGAAACTCATAGTATATTTGGGGAAACAGAAAAAAAATACAGTATAAGAAACTTACAGAAATGTGAAGTTTGGCTTACATACATACCTCTTCCCCCTCCTCTTCTCCTTGTCTCCAGATTCGTAATTCCAGTTCCCTCAACTCTGTTTCCTTTGTTATAACTGCTGAATCACTCACTGCCCTGGCTTCTCCTTCTGGGGACTTTCTGGCTTCTCTGCATCTCTTCCTCAAAATATATCCCCCAGAACTGAACTGAATTCCAGATGTACCCACAGTGCAGGCACGTGTCACTTTCTTGGTCTGAATGTTGTAATTAGAGGGTCCAAATGCGTGTGACCCACTTACCCACACCTGCTTTTTCCAAAAATAATTTTGCTGTTTTAAGGGAACTCAACCTGGAGCCAGCTCTATGGCATTTTCATCACGTTTGATTCAGAACACTGAGGAGTCTTGTTTGTCTTAATATCTCTTGGTATGCACTCTAGCCTGAGCGTAAGTATTTATTGCTTCCCTCACTGTTTTGCCTTCCTGAGATGAAGCATTTTACTTTAGTGCAAATTTCTATGAGATATTTGGATGAACAGGCAGTGCTGGGGACCATGGGGGACCATGCTGCTGATTTTAGGGAAATTTGATGGAGCCTAGTGGAGCATAGTAGTTTTACTCTATATAATAAGAAATTTATATCACATCCTTCTGGTATAAAGTAAGTATAAAATAGCACCTAGCATTTGCATCAATAATATTTAGTGTCTAAAGGACTGACTATCCACTCTGTAAATTCTTCTTGGCAAAACATGCTT
Source organism: Camelus bactrianus (assembly GCF_048773025.1). Classification (NCBI taxonomy): domain Eukaryota; kingdom Metazoa; phylum Chordata; class Mammalia; order Artiodactyla; family Camelidae; genus Camelus; species Camelus bactrianus. The sequence goes on along the minus strand of NC_133568.1, from coordinate 15,933,540 downwards.
TCAAATTCTTCTTAGAGCTCAGGAGGGTGGACAGTAAGGTCCTATAGCAACACATTTCATTATCCATTATTTCTTATTTACTTTTATTTCTCTGTGAAGCTTGCAACCCAGCAGGTAGTTCCTTAAATAAATAAACCTCCACACACTTTCCCGCACACACACTCAAACACGCATGTGTACCTGCATGCAACCACATACACACTACATATGAGAGAAGGGCCTGTTTATCCATCAGGGTAAGCTAGTGTGTCTTAATAGTGGATGCATCCTCTTGCCTTTTTTTTTCTTTTTTCTTTTTTCCCTTTTTTGTTTCTTTTAGCAGATATCAGGGTAGATTCTGGGGAGGGATGAATTTCTTGCAAGGGCCTCTGGAGTGACATCTCAGTGGAACTTCTTTATTTCGTTTGGAGTGAGGTAAATTCCCAAGCATCAGACGCATCTTCATTGACGTGAAGTCATGGAAACACGTTTCAGGGTCCATTACGATGGAGGAAAGTGGAGGAATGTCAGTGGCTGCCTAGCTGTGTGCTCACAGGTGCAGCCTCTTCCGTCCCTTCCAATGCTGAACTTGCTTATGAAATTCAAGAGCATCAACAGTGCTTGCATATGCTGGCCAGTCAGGACTTAGCAAAGAAGCAGGGGACCTGGCGACACGCTGACTGAACTTCAAGTCAGAATCAGATAGGGGAGAGCCCATTGGGAGAGACAACATTTTGACTCTGATTTGTTCCACTGCCCTCTCATCCTACCATGCCGTGCTCTTTCCTACCAGCACGGTTACTGTAAGTCTGTTTGTGCTTCTGTCTTTATTTCTCACCAGCATTTGGTAAGTCTGTATTATCCTTGAGAGCAGTGAGCTATCTATCCAGCTTGAATTACTCTTCTCCATCTCCTTTCTCTCTAACAAGTGAGTTGGACTGAACTCGGTAACATTAAATTGAAGTCACTGCCAGCCAGTCTTGATCCAGTCTACCTTTTCTTCCTCCTGCAAGCTTAGTGGGCCATGTGAAACTAGAGCTTTTTTGTCTATTCTTAGCCCATTGGTTAGACTCCTTTAGAACAGTTATTTCTCTGTCTTTTGTGGGGAGGAGGCAAGTGGAGGGATGCCTGAGGAGTGGGAAAGCTATTAAGAGGAAAGGAGAAAGAGGTGGACGATGAAAACCTTTCTCTGACCGGTTTCAGGCAAACCCTTACCTCATCCCACGGCAGGCGCCAAGAGGGTTGCCACCACGTGGTAACATACACTCGCTTCACCCTATCTGCGCGTCTGAGGAATAGAAGTTTCTTATGTAGCTGGAGGCGTAAGGACCGTAGCTGAGGAGGGGATGCTCGCTGGCTCTAATCTAGCTGGTGTTGCACTTTGCACACCCGTGCTGTATTGTTGCCTTGCTTCAAGCCTTGACCCTCTTTCTCAGAGCTCCGGAAATGCCTGGATTTAGCCACTTACTTTCTGATATTCTCAAGATTCTCTTGTGCTCCGTGGACACAGGTTGTTTTTTTTTTTTTAATCAGCCAGGCTTGTCTAAGAAGACAAAGTTCCACCCCGCTACCCTATGGATTTTTCCCTGATTCTAATGGAACAAGAATGGATTCCTTTAAGAAGGAACGACTTGAGCTTTATTTAAAAAGGAACTCCTCTTTTCTCCTGAGCTCTGCAAGTTGCTGCAGAGCTTTTGCTGGATACTCACAGGCTGCTTTCCCCTGAGTTATTCCCTAGTCTCATGCTAATTAATAAGAAATGGGGGTCTGTGGATGAAGTTTTTAGCTCTCTAACAAAGAAAAGCCCTAAATTCACCAAGGCAGTGATGTAAACAAATGACAAGTGGAGACTGCCATGAACCACAACCAGCCGCAGCTGCATCAAACCAATGACCCAAGTAGTCTGGTATTTTGTTATCATATAGGATAGAGCCCAACGTCAACACTCTGAAGGGAAAGCATGTGTGAGAGAAGCAACCCAGCTTCTGCCAAACATCGGGATAAAGGCTAAACAAGCAGCTGGTGATCTAAGACAGAGATACAGAAACCATAAGGTCAGTGGTTCCTGACCACGTCTCTCTTTGCAGCAGGGAGAGCAAACTCAGAGAAAATTCCTCATCACACTGAACTCCATGGCTCCTCCATTTAACCAGAGGGCTATGCATTTCAGAATCAACTGAGAGTTAAAAGCTTCTCATTGGAGGCACAGAGTTTTAGTGTTTAAGTCCTCTTGCTCATAGGCTGGTTCAGTTCAAGTCAACTTAGTTCAATTCAAAAAAAAAATTACTGAGCACCTATTGGGGACTGGACTATGTATTATGAGGGATGTGAAGATGTTAAATTTCTGCTTTCAAAGAACATAGCATATCCTGGGGAAACCAAAGGTGGACACATTGAATTGTGAAAGTGTGCTGTGTTAAGGACACTCTGATGGAGATACAGAGAACTGTGGATCCAGAGAAGAAAACTGCAGCAGATCAGAGGGGAAGGAGATGCTGAGTTAGGCCTTGAACACTGAGTAGAATTTGGCCCAGTGGAACTGGGGAGAGGTGTGGCAGAAAGATGGGAAAGTGCGCTCGAGAAAGAATTAATGGTCTGTTAAAAGATATTGGGCCATAAAATTTCACTGCGCATTTAAAAAACAATGACTGTTCTGATATGGCTTGTATGTACCATACTGGGAGACAGGCAAATATGTAGGTTAGAGCTGGGTTGCGAGGGGCCTTGAATGACATGCCAATGAGTTTGACTTTCTGAATGATTGAGAAATTCTTTCATTCAATGAGTATTGAACACATACCTTGTAAAGGTTGACACTGTTACAGTGGTGAACAAGAGATGAGCTCTTTCTTCCATGGGGCTTATATTCTAGTATTGAGCTAAGCTATTAAAAAGTAGACAAATGAAGAAAATAATTTTAAAGAGACATAATTGCTGGGAAGGAGATAAAGCAGGTCATGTGAGAGAGACAGAATGGGGGAGATCAAGGGCACCCTCCCAGGGACATCGTATTTGTACTGAGACCTAACTGATGAGATGACCTCAGCCATGCAAAGTTTAGGGATGGGAGAGAATTCCATGCAGAGAAGCAGTAAAGAACAAAATCCAAGAAAGGAATGTGCTTGGCATATATAAGGAACAAAAGACCAGGGAGTGTAGATCACAGAAAGGGAAGGGACAGTGGTATGGGACGTGGTTATAGAGGGAGACAGAGCCTGTCTGTGTGGGGCCTTGCAGGCCACAGCAGAGCTTGGGCTCTGTTCTGAGTGTAATGGGAAGCCCCTGCGAGCATGGTGTGCTGGCTTCCACTTTGCTCTGCAGTGAACTGAGAGTATGGATCAGGAGTGGACATGGAGAGAAACCCATGAAGAGCTTCCTGCATAACAGGTGGGGTGTGGTGGTGGCTTGGACCAGTATGGTACCCACAGAAAAGGAGAAAAAGTGACCAACCTGGCATAGATTTTAACGTTAGTGTCAACAGAACTTGGTGTTGAATTGGGTGTCAGAGAGGGGAAAGAACAATCAAAGATGGCCCTCGGAGTTGTAGTCTGAGCAGGTGTTTGTCATTTGCTGAGACAGGAAAGACTGGAGAAGAAATTGATTTGAGAGCTAAATCAAGTGAGTTGTTTTTTTTTGATAGCTTATTAAATTTGAGTTGTGTATCAATCATCCAACTGGTGATATCATGTGGGTGGTTATCATATGACTTCATATTTTGATACCAGGGCAAAGGCCATGGTTGGAAATAATAAATCCAGGTATGCACTCAGCCTTAGAGGGGTAAATAATGTGGATTGATTTCCTTCTCTTATAAAATTGGTGTGTTTTTAAGGTGGAGTTTCTAATGATAGTAACATATCACTGTATTACATAAATACTGATATCTCTGTGAAGACTGCTTAATCATCGGACCAAATTTCCAAGCTTAAAAACCATTATTTCAGTAAGAAAAACACAAATAAAATGAACATATTGACTAATTTGTAAATTTTCAAGGCCATATTTTTGGCCAATGTCTGCATTTATTGTTACTGACTTACTTTGTTACAGTGAGATATAGGGAGGTCTGGTGAGTATTTTTTGGACCAGGAAAACCTTGTTGTAAGCTTGGACATTGAGGAAGATCTTGTTGTTTACTTACAAAATATTTTGAGTGCATTAGAAAAAGGAAGAGTATAAATAGGCTAGCCTTACTCATGATAATGTTTTTAAAATTCAGAACTGAAGTTTCCTTTTAATGGTCTCTGATTTTCTAATGAATGGGCCATTGGATTCATGTAGAGAAAGGATTGAGGAATACACCCAGGATACCTTAGGAGAGAAGATGGTATCACATAGAGTTTCTTCAAAGCTGGGGGTGTCATAGGAATCCTCCATCCATGCTAAATACTAATTGCATCGACAATAATAAACTTTTCTAAATCTTCTGTCTCCATGTGAAATCTTCCAAACGATTCTTTATTCAGCTGAAATGCTCTCTTGCATGATGTGCAAATGAGGATAAAATAAAGCCAGAGAATGTGATGTCTCAGGGAGACTGAGATGGAAGAAGCAGACCAAAAAATATTGAACCAAAAAGTAATGCATGAACTGCAGTCCATCTGGTGAGTACGCATACCATTGCTCTACGTGAGAAACCATTACCAACCATTTGGAGTGATCAAAAAAAGAGCTGCCCAGGTGCAGCAGTTTATATTTTGAAAATGAAATAAATCTAGTGGATACAATGGCTGAAGAGCTCGCAAAATCTTATTAGAAAAATAAATCTGTTTTGAGTTAGAAGACTGAAAAAATCCTTACAAATTACTGCAGAAGAAATCTTGCAAAACTCAATACATTCATGTTTATTCAATAATCACACACATGTTCCATTAAGAAATGCAAGGGAAAAAGTGCAATAAATATTGACTTTTACAGCAAAGTATAGAAGTATTTGTGGAAAGAATAATGAATCCTTTTCATAACAGTTTGGGAAAAATAGAAACTTTGAGCCATTTATACAGGTTGAAAAAGAAGAAAATGGTCCTCTTTAGTAACCAAAGGATAAAAAGATTTCAAGTTAGTTTTCTAGGTTATTCATTTGACTTGATTCTCTTTATGCATGAAAACTAGTTTGTGTGTGGTGTTTCCTGAATATAGGAAATCATGGGACGAGACCTGGGTGTGGAACTCTTACGTTTGGGGGGAGGACAAAATCATGGGGCAACTCCCCCTCTCACGCTGTTGCTTTTCCTAAAGCTCCCTAAATAAAGAAAGCACTTAAATTCAGTGTCGCCTGCATTGGAGGGATTGGTGGAAATCACACTGTGTTCTATATACCTCATAACACCCCCTGGTAATATTTCTCTCCAGGATAAATTATGTTAAAATGAACTTAAGAGAAACTTCAGTGGGGGGGAAATGGCAAACAAACAAACAAACAAACAAAAAAAAACAACAAACCCATTTGGGACTGCTTATGTTTCACTGATCAGAGCATAACTTGGTACAGTCTTTTGAGACAGGAGGAAATGTGTATTGAAGACCTTTAAAAAAATGTTCATGGTCTTTAGCCCATCAATTCCATGGGATCCAAGAAAACAATCAGAGACATATACATATAACAACTTTCATGCAAAGACATTTAGCAACATTATTTATAATGGTGAAAACTTGGAATGGACCTAAATTAAATGGTAAAATGATTTAACAAATTAAATTACGATTCATGGTGGACTACTGTGAAACTCTTAGCTATCATGTCTTAAAGAATGTTTACTTACCTGGAAAACTATTCACGATGTACTGTTAAATGCAAAAGCCGAGACAACATAGACAACACACGTGGTTTAGCTTCTGCTCGGTTATGTGTATATATGTTTATATGGAGGCTGTATAGAAAAAAGACTGGAAGGAAATATTTAAAGAATGATAACTGTTTACTTTTGGGTGATGGAATTATGCATGATTTAAATGTTCCTATCTTTGTGCTTTTGTGTGTTGCCAAAATTTCTATCGGGATAAATGCTTCTACACTCAGAAAGGAAAAACTTAGTGTTATTAAAGAGAAAGGCAATCAAAAAGGCTAAGGAGAGAGTTCTGCCTTAGTTTTTGGGAGAAGAAAGCAGAATCTCATCTTGTTCGTTTTCCTGAATCAGTGGGTGAAACTGATCCTGCTCTCAAGTCTCTAGTTGGGTGGGGGTAAAATGGGGTCTTTGAATGGGCAGGATCTGGGTCAACAGCTCCAAAATGTGAAACACTGGTTGGACCTAAAAGAGTATCAATTAATTCAATGGGACGGAGCTAATCTCTGGAAGTTCCCAATCTGCTGTGTGATTCCTGGAGGGACAACTGAACGGCAGGCTCCACCTCCAGAAACTCACTTCACCCCTAACCACCTGCAGTGTGGAGCTTCCATTGGCCCCCCACTGATTTCTCAAGAGTTCCCAGGGTTATCATCAGCTTGGTGGGGCATAACGCAATAAGAGAAATGGACCCTGGGTTTCACAGCCCCACGTGCAAATGAGGACTCAATCGCTTGCCCTCAACATTATAAGATCATATAATGATGCTTGGTAAATTGCTTTGAGATCCACAGGCAAGTCTGCAATTCCATTACCAGTCTTTAATCGATATTTCTACTCACTCATGTAAGAACCATTGAAAACCATTGATCCTGAACTTTATGTAGACATCAGCAAGAGAGTCTGGAAAAGTTTAGGCGCCAAGATCTTAGCAAACTAAAAGGCCGAGAAAGTTTTATCTGCATTAGGCAGATAAAACCAATACAAATCAATGTTCGCATGAAGATAAAGGAAAATTATTACGGCAATAAACCTGCTGAGAAGTCATGCCCTATGAGAACAAATTGCAATGAGTGGGAATATCCATTACTGATCTGGGCTAACATCTCACTCCTCCTTCTGTTAGGACAAACATCTAAGAGTTGATTTTATCATCAAAAACACTAATTTCCCAGCTGAATGTTTTTGACCAGTATTCCACAGAATGATGGGAAGATTTTAGCTATTTAGCAATAATTGTTAAGAGGAATTCTTTCAACACATTTCTTCTCTGTGATACTAACATCTATGTGTGGAAGGTTTGTACTGTGGGTTTCATTGGCTCCACTTTGTTCAGTGAAATCCTAAAGTCAGCTACCCATGGTGCTAATGGGGCTATATTATGAGAGAATAGTGGTAAACTCTATGAAGAGTTTCTATTGGTTTTATGTATGACTGCTGACTAAGGAGAAATTTTCACAAGTGCTATGTACCTTGTTTGTCAATTAATATTATAGAACTAAAGCTAGTTTTGTAGAGCTCTGTCCATCCATCCATTCATCCTTCCATCCATCCAACTTTCCTATGCCTGTGTTGGAAATACTTTCAAATGCCTTACAAAATATAGAATAAAATTTAAAAGTAATGAATAAGGGACATGGAACAAAAGCAGAATAGTAAGAAAGATTAAATAAAACTAAGAATGAGTTTAGTAAGTCATGAGTCCTCTGCATTTTCAAGAAGCTGGCCAAATTTCTAGTGGCCAATGCAGAGAGAGAGAGAGGGAGAGTCAGAGTCATCAAATATTGTCCCATGAATCCCTTGGCTTCCCAGGAGTTACCCAGGGGCAGGTACAACAGGTGAGACCAGGCCAAGGGTAGAGTTCCTTGTGCCCTCCTGCTCAGCCAGAGGAGTTCTGAGTTTATTTGTTTTATGTTCTGGGTAAGATCTAATCATCTTCAAAAAGCATCCTCCACTAAAAGACATGCTCAACAGACACACAATTCATAGTGGCCCTAAGAGTGAAGTCAATCCATGTACATGTAAAGCATATCCATTCTTGGTGCTTAGGCTAGAGATACATCTCCTGTGACCTCATGGACAAGATGCTGGTGTCAAAGTGAACCATGTACTTGAGAACACCCTGAAAGAGAATCGTGGAAAGTAAATGAATATTCCTCACTGAAGGTTTAAGTCTCTCATTCACTTCTTTATTTATTCAACAAATATGTATCAAACACGTACTATGTGAATTGCCTATAATCTAGGTGTGGGAGTGTTTTTCGATTTTGAGAAATATTATTTTGATATTAGCCACTCATGAAAAATGACACAATAATATAGATAATAAGACTAGAATCATGGAATTCAATGAGAGCTTTGTAATCAGAGGACAGAGAGTGACTATCATAGGCTCTTTTTGAAATGAGATCAGCTCAACATTCTCTAAAGAAAGCCCAGGGTTTGGGTCAACAGAGAAGGCATGTAGGTATGTTGGTGTGTGGCACACACAGGTCACTGGAGAGGGATGAAAATAAGAATGATCTTAGAAAAAGTACTGAGCATCAGTGTTTGATTGGGAAGAGAGAAGGGGGAAAGAGAGGAGAGTTTACGACTTCTGTGGAACAACCCAGAGGTTTACCTTCATTCTGCAGTGGAGGATACTGGTACCTGCCAATGCAATGTGCTGTTCTTTGCCCCATGGCATAGACAACTTACAGTTAATATTACATTGTTGTCTAGAAAGGGAAGGAAGACACCCTGGAGGGGGTGAGAAAAGGTGGGCAGACAGCAACATTTGAGATTAAAACTTTACTTACTAATCAACTCAGTTCAACCATTCTCTTTTTTCAAAAAAAAAAAAAAATCAAGCATTGGTCTGCATTTTATAGGATGTGTGGTTTTTAAAGAGCCACTCTTGGAGGTGGTGTATTGTGTCCAAAAATACAGATTTGAACCCTAAGGATTAATTCTATGGCCTTGGGTAAGTAACTTGGCTTTTCTGAGTCTTTCTGTTTCCGCATTTTCAAAATAGAGATAACACAGGTAATCTCCCTATTCACAGAGCTACAGTTAGGATTAAATCAGGGCTATGTTTGTGAAAGCTGCCATGACTTACACAACTTTAGAATATCCCTGAGAGGATCCCAAAGAAGCTAACACAAGCGGTTGCATTTGAGAAGTTAGAAACTGGGGGTGGGGATGGAGGGAAGGGGAAAAGGCTAAAAAAAAAGAGGAGGGGAGAGGGGAGAAATCTTACTTTTCACACAGTAACCAAAGGACCTCTTTGCATTTTTGCGTTGAGAATCTCATCACTTATTCAAAATAAATAATGAATAATTAAAAATAGATTTTAATTAGCAGGAAAATGAAAGAGCTACATAGTTAAAAACTGTATCTAAGTTGTGAAAAGCTACATAGCTAACTTATTATCAGGATTAGTGGTCAACAACATATGGCCCTTGGGTCAAATCTGGTCTGTCATCTGTGTTTGTAAGTGATGTTTTATTGAAGCACAGCCACACCCATTCATTACACATTGTCTGTGTCTGCTTTTGAAGATATAATGGCGGAGTTGAGTAGTTGCAACAGAGAGTGAATGGCTCCAGAGATGGAAATATTTACTATCTGGCCCTTCATGGAAAAAGTTTGCTGACTCTTAGTCTGGACATTATATAATACTTTGTAGTGTAAATACATCTTGTTCCCATTTTGGAAAAAGCTATTGTGTGCTTTATTTTTTTCTCTTTCTCTCCAGCTGAAGAGGGACTGCAGCTAATAGCTCTTCCTACATCCTTAGCACATGCCACTATGCCTTCCACATGGTGATTTGATTTACTATTCACTCCAAGGAACTTGGGACATTAATATAATTAATTTTGCCATGTTGAATATATATAATCAAAATTTCCTATTAAAATTCTATATAGTCATCATCCATTTTTTTGAAGATAGTTTATTATTCTGTTTATAGATCAGAAATCTAGGCTTATAGTCAAAGGTATTGCTTATTGTTTTGATAACTTACGACTCCCTGTGTGACATTAATCAAATCCATGCCAAAGTTTCCATATCTGCAAATGAGGAACAATAATACTTATTTGTGTCTGTTCCATAAGGGTGTTCTGAAGACACCCAGAGTAGAGACACTTTGTATTTTAAACATTCTTGGTGGCTGACAATTTATTCTCAAAATGACACTGGCAAAGTAAGCTTTCTTATTGGTTATAAATGTGCCTGTGGAAATGTTCTCCTATCAATTAAGAAGAAAATATTTACTATGAGTAAACATAATTATTTACATTTATTGAACACTTACTATGTGCAGGGCAGTGTTTGCAGGGTAGTTGGCTTTTATGATGTCTTAGTCTGCTTGGGCTCCCAAAGCAAAAATACCATTAACCGGGTGGCTTGAACAGCAGAAATATATTTTCTCATAGTTCTGAAGGCTGGAAGTCCAAGATCAGGGTGACACCATGATCAGTTCGGGGCGACTCTCTTGCAGACACAGACCTTCTCCCTGTGTGCTCACATGGCAGAAAGAGAGAAAGATAGAGATGAGATAGCAAGAGTGAGAGGGAGAGAGAGAGGGAGAGAAAAAGAGAGAGAGACCTCTGGTGTCTTTTCTTATAAGGGAACTAACCCCATCATGGAGGGGCCCCACCCTCATGATCTCATCTAAACCTAATCACCTCCCAAAGACCCCATCTCCAAACACCATCACACTGGGAGTTGGGACTCCAGCATTTGAATTCAGAGGGACGAAATCCATAGTGTAGGGCAACCTGGCATTATCAGTGGAGTGAGCTTCCGCAGCACCATTCTTTCTCTGGACTCTGCCGCCATGTCCCACACTCCATCCATCCACACGTACTGCTTGGAGGGTGCCCCTGTTTCTAGGTGGGAAGCCCATTAATGGAACTGGGCTGCTCACACTTCACCAGAAGTTGCTGCCCAAAAATATGGGTTGCGGGGTAGCCTGAAGATCCCTTCCTTTGGAAGCTCTGGTTCTTCACATACAACGATTTAACGTTCAGTTCTGTTAACTCTGAATAGGTGACAATTTGATGGGGGTGTTGCAATCAGCATGCAGAAAATCAAGAGACACTTATGTTCTGCTGTCAGACTGATGCCAAGTTATAAGTAGAATGTGCACCGTGTAACCATGAGGTGGAGCGAGCCAAATGATGGGAAGGGGGACAGGGGAGAGTGTTTATTTTACAAAGGTAATTCCCAGGTCTTAAGGTGATATTACTGGGCATTTTCCAAAGTTCTGCAGCTTTTACTTATTTCCTCTTCCTTCCAATTACAAATATTTTAGACCAAAGAGGTTGCTATTAAAATTTTAATCTGTTGCTTTTTCCCCCTTGCCTATAAATTAGAGATGATAATATTTCTTCTTGATGTGCCACTTGGGGGTTGGGGAAAGGTTCCATTTGTCATCACTAGCATCACCATCGTCATCAAAACTATAATCAGCCTCAACCAGGGACAGAATCCTCATGATTATGGGCATCAGACACAAACACAAACCTACAGAGTCATCCAGAAAATAATCATCCGACCCTCCCTGCTTTTCCTTCCTTTCTTTCTCCCACGCTTTTTGAAATCGCTGGGAAATCCCTCCATTCTTAGTGTTTTTGCCAACAGTTGTTCTGTAAGAGGCATAACTTTTTTTTTTTTAAAAAAGCTTTAGGGATGCCTGATTTATAGTAGTGCTTCGTAAATGGTAGATATTATGTCCTTAGCAACTTAGATGAAAGAAATAGCCATACTATATTTCCACTTGAACAATGAGTCCACATTCAATTTTAGAATCTTTTAGTTGTCATTATAATGACTAAAGCCAATTTGTTAAAAAAAAAAAATATATATATATAGCTAATTACACTTCTACTGTCACTGTATATGAAACATCAGAATATCAAATACAATGTTTATTATTTCTTCACAGAAAAGGGAAAAACACAAATTCTTTTAATTGCATCTTTAATAATAAAAAGGAACATAATCATTACAAGCAGAAGATGTGTTACTTTCATGGGGCTTCGCACACCAGCATTTTGTCCCATTACTTCTCTGTTATACTCACAGCATTAATTATTGGGGCCTAATTAGGCAAAATTACAGTATACATCCTAATGAAGTCTCTAGATTCTTAAAAAGAAACCTCCATCTTTCTACATTATTTTGAAGCTAAGCCCTAATTCCATAAGTCAGCCCAGTCCCCTTTTTCTACTCAGCTGGTCTTTGAAATACTTACCATTTTTCTTGGTTTACTAGTCAAATTTGGGAGTTTTTCATTTTTTGTTTTTTAAGTTAGTTTCATTTCAAGATCTATCTCAGTACTGTTAAAGAACTATCTGCTAAAAAAAAGATTCTAAAGCAGAAAATAAAGGAGGAAGGGGCCAGAGAGGAGACTCAGAAGTTTTTTTTAAATGAGCATCGTTTGAGAAGTCGAAAGTAGAAAGATGTCCGTAGACATCAAAGCTTGCATGTGTTTGCCTTTCTAAACAGGCATGGCTGGCATGTGTGATGGAGATGCTTCCTTGTTCTCTTCCTTGTTCTCTTGCCTAGCAGCCTTCAGACCTCTGTGTATTTCTCTGTTGGTCAATTCAGTCTCTCAACAGTCTTTGGTTGGGGTGCCCCATGGGTCTGGCCATGTCTGGGTTTGGGAAAGTTGAGCTGTGAGAACCTGCAATAGGAGAGGAAGACAGAGTTGATTTGCTCTGAGAAGAGGTGGGGAGAGGAAGAGAGAATGTCTTGAGGAGGAAGATATTTCAACCAGAGCAATGACAAGAAAGACATTTCTTCATGAAAGACCATTGCTTTTTTAATACACAATCTCTAATCAAGATTACGAAAAGAAAAATTTCACGATACTTGGTGTCATGAATTCTTGTGGTCTGAGTGATATGCAAATATAATGTGATACCTAAAAAGAGTTATTCTCACTAAACTTGGAGTCATCTCATATACGTATGGGAGGTACTCAGTAAAACCGTGGTAAAATGGGGCCCCAGAGTAAGTTCCCTTCTTGATATATTGGTCAAGATCTTTAAAAATGAGTGCACAAAACCTGTTCAAGTCACACACAGCAAAATCAGGGGGGAAAAGATAGAATTGAGTTTATTGTCCCTCAAAATATCATTTATACTTTCACATTTTAATGTCAAACTCGGCCTTTTGTAGAAATAAATAAAAGCATTATTTTCAATAATACAGTTTTCTTCCTGTGCATGCTTGTCTAGTGAGAATGGCACCTGGGACTTTTCATCTCAACACACGCTTGGTTTTCACGGTCTTCATTTCTTGTCCTAAACTCACCCACTCTTGGCTTCCCTGCTGAGACATCACTGTTTCTTATCACTGTGGCTTGGTCTTGCCTTTTCAACCAGTTGCACGATCCAGTCTCTTCTTGCTACCTTTGGATTCCTACCTTTATGTCTCCTTGGCTCAAAACCCACTTAATTGCTCCTGACACAACACCCTTCCTGTCTTGACTGGTTCCTGGGAACTTTCTTTCTCACATGCTGCTTCTGTGAGCGGCCCTCCACCTGGTCTGTCGTCCTGCACACCCCATCTTTTACTTGAGATGCTGTGCGCTGTAGCTGTAGGAGGTTAACCAGAGTGGCAGGGCAGCCATAATGGTGTGACAACAACTCAGACACAGTGATACGGAGTTGGTGGTAAAGAAATTGGCAACTCTCTTTAAAAAGCCTGTCAAAATTCTTGGAACAGAGCAGTTTGAATCAAAGGGAGGAAATACAAAAAAAAAAAAAAAAAAGTAGTTGTCATTCCTAAGTGAAGTGAAAGAGGAAAATTCTTTGAAGAGTGTGGGCAAAAGTGCTTTTCTTTTCTGTTAATATGGGGTCACTACTCCTATTGCCAGAGATATTCTCTCAACATTTGCTTTTTAATTAAAATCTCCTCTTAGATTGTGAGTTATTGTTATGTTTTTCTAGCTCGAATTGCTAATAGTCCTAAATAATCACCTATATTGGGTTCATCGTATCTTTTTTGGAGGCCTGTGTAAGCTCAGGCACCTAGAAATTTAATTACAGAGCTCAACCCTTCTCTGTTATTTCCACAGACAGTCCCCTGTAATCAAGCCAATCCTTGGCAACTCTTCACTGGAAACTCCTTTGACACCTATCAAGTCGTTCATTTCATTAAGGCCTTAATAAGTCTTCAGAATCAAAGAATAACTGAAAAATAAACATAATTCCAGAGACCAGAGGCAAAATGAGCCCTCCATGAAAGAGTGTTTGATACGCCACAAATGGGGACAAGAAGAGGACTGATTAGGGGACCAGGGAGAGATCAGTAACCCCCAAGGGGAATTGGATGGCGAGGTAATGCCTCTGCATCTTCGAACCTCCAGTTCCCCCTGAAGTTTTGAAATTTGGGAGATTTGTATAAACTTGATGGTTAACCTCTAGACTACCTGAAACATTTTGTCTACATTTAGATTTTGAAACTTTTAGAAAAGCATTAGAACATTTTGAGAGACTGCCTCCTTGCAAATGGTTACAATCTGAGTTATTGCTGAAATTACATCGATAGTGAAATGTTCTAGAAATAGCTGGAATACAGCTTGACATTGTTGAAATGTCTTTCGTCCAGAGAACCTGCTCAATTCATGTCTGTCGAATAAAGAGCGCTGACATGGGATTAGCACACCGTATGTGTAGACGGGAAATGCCCTTTCCAGCCGTGGGTGGTGAGCTTGGTGAGAGTCCCAGGGGAGCTCAATCTGGCCCCTCTGTAGCTCAGGACAGGAGCGAGCCAAGCCCCAGTGTTAGCTTGAGGTCGCGGGTTGCACAGAAAAGTGATCTGTAATTACACAGTCTGGAAACATTCCTTGGTCGGGAAATCTCCAAGAGAACGCACAAGTTAATTTTATGTGTAAAATGAGACACTGAAGAGCTGGCCACTCACTACAGCTGGACTTTCCACCCCTAAACACACCCCAACATACTCACCCTGAGGTCAATACATCATCATCCCTTGTAGGTCCCACAGTTCCGTTTTGCAGTCAGTTTGTATCTCTCAGCTGGGATGGTTTCCTTGACACTCATCCCAAAGTGACTAATTGTCAATAAGAAGCCCCAGTGGCCTTTCAAATTTGGGCTCAAACAATTGAGCATAATTCAAGATGATTGAATGGTAAAAAGAGTGTATGTTCATAGACTATTAGAGCTGAAAGAGAATGTTTAGTCCAATGCTATCATTTTTGCAGATGGAGAAACTGAGGCCAAGAATAATTAAGTAATTAGTTAAAGATCTCACACAGCAACTCTTTGGAACAGACAGGTCTAGGACACAAGTCCACTGGCATTGCTCACTAACCTTGCTAAACTTCAGACTCACTCTTCAGAAGTGCTCAGGGGAAAAGCTTCAGATTTCAACTTATGAAATATGGCTAAAGTCTAGAATCAGATTCTGTAACAAAAAGAAAAACAAGATCTGAGGATATTTATTAAATCAGAACTATTTAGTATCTATTTTCAATTATAATCACTTGTCAGCATGAAAGATACTGTCTTGTTTCTTTAGAGTCATTGCCAGGGGAAATATGCATGAGTTCTACAAGACTGTGATTGTCTTGTATCTACATCTTGCTTTTAAAAGAAGGAATCAGACTTGGTAAATATCTCTGTCTTTTCTAATGGATGCGTGGATTTTTACGTAAGCTCAGAAACATTTATCCTTCATAGCATAAGTGAAAACCCGTCCTTAATTCATAAAATTGCTGTTTGATTCTCCTTGGAGGTGAGGGTGCAGTGAATAAATAGCAGCCTATCGGAGACACATGTGCAGTGTCATGACAATTAGAGTTAAGACGCAGTTAAGCTGTGTGGGACACCTGACCCACGCAAACTGTGAGATTATAAGTGTATGCTCTTTTAACCTGCTAAATTGGTGGTACTGTGTTATGCAGCCACAGAAAACAAAAAATGGTTTTCTTTTCTTTTGGCCATAATTGCTGTATCCTAATTTTTTATAACCACAAAATAATAAAAATAGAGCAATTTATATCATTCACACACCTAAAGGAACTCTGTGACTGTCTGCTCCCTACAGTGTCACATCTGAGCTTCTTAGTTTA
The DNA here is from genome assembly GCF_048773025.1 of Camelus bactrianus. Lineage (NCBI taxonomy): Eukaryota > Metazoa > Chordata > Mammalia > Artiodactyla > Camelidae > Camelus > Camelus bactrianus. The sequence goes on along the minus strand of NC_133568.1, from coordinate 15,917,688 downwards.
GCATATAAAGCCCTTCACCATTAGTTATTGACAAATTTTTCCAGCTTCTTTGGTTATGATCCTATCTCTTTCCCACTCTCTCTGCACACACTTCCATTCCACTACCTTCTTTTTTCTCATTGCTCCCAGGACACCTCACAGCTTAAGACCTTTGCACAAGCTTCCCCCTCTCCCTTGGATGCCTTCCTTTTGCATATTCTTTCTTATGCAAAAAAGATCCAGCTCAATTATTGCTCTGTCCTAAGGGCTCCCACAGCACTTCACTGATTGTATGTGATACCATTTACCACCTTATACTGTCATTTAATATGGGTGGCAGTGTAATCTTTGATGTTAATTTGGATTTTGACTTCCAAAATTTCTGCCTTCATCCTCTTTTCAAGCTGTTAGCCCTGTTACTGGCATTTCTTTGCTTTGGGAATTATTTTCAGGGGAGAAGGCAGACATGCTTTGAAGTTATGATTTTCCTGTTAAACCAAACTTACTGAATAGGTGGTGCTGGATATCTGGAAAAGGGAAAAAAAGAGGGAGGAGTGCCTCTGAGAGTAGTAAAGGAGAGAGTTCCTTGGAGCAGAAAGAGGCATGACTGCACTGCAGTGCTCCAGGAAAGAGGAGCAGACCTAGGGAGACAGGAGACAGCCGTAGATCGGGGGAGATGGGTCCCACTCTAGAGATGGAAGTTCAGGCACATGGCTCTGACTGAAGAGTCTAGGTCGCAGACACAGATTAGAGGCAGCATTGGCTGTGAACAAGAATGTTGGGTGTCACTATGGCAACCGGAGCATGTCAATGACCCTTGATTGGAGTGGCCTCCCCATCGGTGGGCGGCCCAGGGAACTTCCCTTCTCTGGTGGCAGAAGGAAAAATAATGACAATGATTAAATTTCCCACAATATGTTTGGGAAGGGGTTGGCTCTGCATTATATTTAACTTTTGTGTAAAAAAGAAAAAAAGGAAATCTGATATTTCTTGCACACCTGTTGGTTGATTAAGCTTCATGCTAGTAAAAATGAGCCCAAGACACAAGAAACATGAAGAAAACTACACCAAGGCACATCATAATCCATTTGTTCAAAATTGGCAATAAAGGGAAAATCTTAAAAGCAGTCAGAGAAAAAACCACGCATTTCACACAGGAACAAAGGTAAGAGTGACCGTGGATTTCTTGTCAGAAACAGTGTAAGTGAGAAGGCAGTGGAGCCACATCTTTAAAGGGCTGGGAGAACAAAACTTTCAGCCTAAGAGTCTTCACCAGGGGAGAGTACCTCTCAAAAATGTAGGCAAAATAAAGCCTTTTGGAAAAGAAATACAAACTCTGAAAGAATTTGTCACCAGCAAACCCACACTATACAGAATGTTAAAGGGAGTCTTTCAAGAAGAAGGAAATGACACCAGATGGAAATGTGGATCTACACCACTGGTTCTCAATTGGGGGTGATTTTGCAGCCACCCCCTCCCTGGGACGTTTGGCCATATCTGGAGACATTTTTGATTGTCACAACTTGTGGGGAGGAAGGAGGGTGAAGGTCTCCTAGCTGCCAGTGGGTAGGGGCCACAGATGTCACTAAATATTCTTCAATGCACAGGATTGCACCCCTCCACCCCCCAACAAAGAATGCCAACAGTAATGAGGTTGAAAAGCCCTTATCTAAAGAAAGGAATTACATGGGTAAATGTAAATATTTTCTTACTATTTAAATCTCTTTAAAAGGTATTGGCCGTTTAAAATAAAATAATAACCAAGTAAGGTGGATTTTATAAAAAAATGTACAAGTAGAATATATAGCAGCAGCACAGAGGCTGTGAGAAGTGGAAGCCTGTACTACTGGATGGCCCTTACACTACACAGGAAGTAGTATAATATCATTTAAAGTAGACTGGGATACGTTAAATATGCATACTTTAAACCCTAAAGTAACCACTAACGTCGCTAAAAGAGAAAGAACATAGCTAGTAAACTAGCAAAAAAAAGATTAAGTTAATCACAAAATAATCAATTAATCCAAAAGAAGGCAGAGAAAGAAAAGAGGGAATAAAGGACAGATGGGAAAAATAGGAAAACAAATAGCAAGATAATAGATTCAAACCTAACCATTTTAAATTTAAAAGGCCCGAACACCCCAATTAAAAGGTAGACATTATCAGACTGGATTTAAAACAAAGACCCAACTATATACTAGCTACAAGAGACTTACTTTAAATGAAGACACCAGGAGATTTAAAGGTAATGGAAATAGATAGAAAATGTTAACACTAATTAAAAGAAAGTTGAGGTAGCTGTACTGATATCAAACAAAGGAGACATCATAGCAAAGAATATTATCAGGTATAAAGAAAGTCATTTCATACAGGGGTCCATTCTTTAGGAGGGCGTAACAATTCTTAACATTCGTGCTCCTAATAGCAGAACTTCAAAATGCATGAGGAAAAACTTGGTAGTATTTTAAGGAGAAATAGATAAACTCACAATTATAGTCAGAGATTTTAATACTGTGCTCTCAGTAACAGATGGGACAAGTGAACTGAAATTCAGTAAAAGGATATAGAAAACCTGAACACTTGTTCTACCAACATGACCTAATTGACATTTTCGGAACGCCACCCCAAAACATCAGAATACAAATTCTTCTCAAGTGCACATAGGCCATTTATCATATTTTGGGCTGTAAAACAAGTTTAAAAAGTGTTCAGTCATTCAAAGTGTGTTCTTTGGCCATGATGGGATTAAATGAGAAATCAGTAACAGAAGGTCTCTGAAAAATTCCCACACGTTTTGAAACCAAATAGCGCACCCTGCCTGTCCCTTGGTCTAATGGGAAGTATTAGATGACATTTTTCTTCTGCTTGAGATTTTAACAGATAAGACAGTAAAGACATCAGGATGATTTAAACTCAGCCTTGCTTATCCAGGAACAGTGGAAGGAACAGTTTGATCTTCAATGGTCTTTGTAGTTCAAGGTCCTTACACACATACAATAAAATCACATACACTCTTAGGGAGGAAAAGTTTATTTAAATTTCTAAAATGTATTGTTATATAATATTTAAAGACAAATACAATTGTATTGCCTTTGAACCAAATACATGATTATTTACTCAACAGTTTCAGGTAGCATACTTTGAGGGTTTATTTTTGACAATATACATAAAACATAAATAAAAATGTTTTAATGCTTTATAAGCATGTTTGTAAGTTTGCTTTAGAGAATAGATAAGAATGCTTTTAGATAAGTGGGTGCTTCCAATTTGGACTTAAAGTTTTTGCATAAGTAATTTGTTCTTTTAAATACAATCAATCTAAGTAAATATTTTACTTTCCTAAAATGGCCATAACAGTATTTCCAGTTCTTTTTTTTTTTTTTCTTCCCAGAACTTTGACATTCCTCCCAAGAGGAGGTGGAGTGTGAGTCCCTTCCTCATGAATGTGGCTGGCTGTAGTGACTTGCTTCCGACGAATAGATAGGGATGGAAGTAATGCAGTGAAACTTCCAAGGCTAGGTCACAAAAGGTGGTACAGCTTCCACTTGGTTTTCTCCCTCTTAAGATGTGTGCCCTTAGAACCCAGCCCTCTTGCTCTGAGGGAACAGTGTCTGCATGGAGAGACCTCGTGGAGGTGCCCACGTGGAGAGGAACTGAGCCTCTTAGCTCACAGCCAGCATCAACCCCCAAATATGTGAGTGATGGAGGTGTCAGGTGATTCCAGCCATCAGCTTTAAGTCTTCCAGCTGAGGGCCCAGACAGCATGGATCAGGCACAGATTATCCCCATTGTGTTCTAATTATTAATGCTCAGAATCTATGGGCTTAATAAGCATTTTGTTTTAATGCCAAAGTTTTAGGGTCACATGTTATAGAACCAGTTATTGGAAGAGCCATATCATTTTATTTATTTACCAGTTTGTTTAATAAGCTCATATTATTTCATGTTCTCCATAAATAATTACATATTTTGAATCTGTATTCTTAAGTTTAACATGCACTGTTTCTATATAGAATGTCATTGTATAGTAACTATGCATGGTTATTCTTGTATAATTTGATATATTCCTGGATACCTCATTGAATGGAAAAAATATTACACATGGATATCAGAAAAAGCCATAATCTCCCATAGACTAGTACATGTGTAGGGCATGAATCTCAGGAATAAGGCTGGATCGACTGTGGAGTTTTACCATGATGGTCCTGGAGCCAAATGGAACTGGGTTTAAATCCCAATTTTACTGCATAGAAACTGTGTGTACAGGAATGAGTTCTATAACATCTCTGAGCCTTAATTTCCTCATCTGTCCTTTGGGGATTATATTAGCACCAATTTTACAGGATTGCTGTAAGGAATAAAGAATATAATGCACAAAGTAGGTAGGTGCTCAGTAAATATTAGTTACTAGGGCTATATGTATGAAATCTGTCCTTTTAAATACATGCTTTATCACACTACCTTAATTTCCAAATCTGGAAAAGTTTCCCCAGTAGCCCACTGCTGGGCAGATCTTGTAAAACCGACTTTTACAGGAATTCGCTGGGGCTGTTAATTGGGGCGACTTCCCAGAGACAGCCTGATCACTGCTGTTGTCCTTTTTTGAACACCCCTGGAGCAGTGCAAACTGTCCCCATAAGACCCTAGCAGATGCCCACCGGCTCCCAGGTAGGCCGACTTGGCTTAGTTTAGTCCGAAGAGTCACAGCTCCTGGCTTGCCTCATGGAGAGAAACACAGGAACAGTTTTGCAGGATGATAATTTCCTGCAGACTTTTTGAGACGTTCCGCTGTTTGTTTTGGAAAACAGTGGGGGTAAAATAAAACCCAAAGATTTGCTTTTCTCCTCTGACAGTCTGGCTGGGTCGACTCAGTGGCACCCGCTTCGAGGACGTGCCCCCGTCTCACTCCCTCAGCCCTTCCAGGGAGAACAGTCTTGTGTGATTTTAATGTGATCATGTCTTTACCATGTGGTCTATCAGCTGTCACTGTCAGTGTGTCTGAGAGTGTCTAGAAGGGGTTTTAATTGGCAAGATCTTAAGCAAAATTTGCAAATTAGTGATCCACCGGCTGATGTTATGACAATGTCTAAACACTATTGGTGCCGTTTTAAAATAATCTTTCATCGATACAACATTCATCTTAATTAGCCAGAAAATGTTGGTCCCAAAGGAAGCTGCCTACAGTTTTGTGGATTCAGCATGGGGTTATGGGACAGCTTGCTGAACTTGATTTATTTGGGAAAAAAGAGATTTACTGAAGTTGTTTATATTTTATTCAACTTAGGAAGTGCTGGTCAGTGTCCTGAATGTTTGGAATGTAGACCCAGGGGTTCAGGTGGAAAATACCCTTCTTTCTGGGGGGATGGCAGAGCATGAGGGCCAGCCTGAGAGTCATGACAGCTGGGTTTTAATCTTGGCTCCGCCAGAATTTGTTTGTATGACCCTGGGGAAGACCAAGGACAGTTACATGTGAGTATTCTACACTAGATACTCTATATCCATTTGTTGTTGTTGTTGTTGTTCCTCACAACAACAATGTGAGGTGAAAACCATTAGCATCTCCATTTTAGAGATAAGGAAACAGACTGAAGTGCAGGGAGTGGAATTAGCTTACCCTGGGTCATGGCCATGCAACTAGTAAGTGGTGGAGACCCAGGATGGAGCACTACACAGCCATGAACAAACCTCTCATGGAAAAATCCCTTCATATTCACAGGTCTGGGTTTTCTCATCTGTATTATGCAGCAGTTGGACTAGATGATCTTTTGCATTTATGTTTCAAAGAGTAGGATTCCAGGGCAGGTGTAGCTCAGTGGTAGAGTGCATGCTTAGCATGCATGAGGTCCTGGGTTCAATCCCTAGTAACTCCATTAAAAAAAAAAAAAAAGGAGAAGAAAGCACAAATCAAAAATTAACTCAAAAAGAGTAGGATTGTAGTTCAGGAAGAGTATGGTTCTTTGTAGCTTACCTATCTGGATTTCTGGGCCGTTCTGTTTCCATTGTGGCTTATAATCTCATGAGAACCAGCAGGTCCTTGGAGTATCCGTATTATAGCTCTAGCACTGATTACTTTAAGTGGATTAGCAGCCTTACGAGAACCATTTGTCTCCAGGTTAGCACTGAACTGTACATGACAACTCTTGTCACTGGCTTAGAGACATAAATCTCACTAGCCAAAAAGGCCGCCATTTTCTTTCACTGCAGTGGTATCAGCCAGTTCCTGGTGGTGCTCAGCACCCCGTGGGCGCCCTGTCAGTATTTATGGAGGCTACCTGATTAATATCCTTCGTAGGATATCAGCTTAGGGGTCATTTAATTTAAATCTGAACAAATTCTTAGCTCTATCCAACTGCACAGAAATGCATCAGCGAATATTTTTCTGGTATGAATTTCTGCCCCCAAAGCATGAAATTCAGTACAAACTCAGCCCAGGCTGCAGGATGGAGATGCCAGATGGCTGTTAAAACGACCCCTTTCTTGGCCTTTTCTCTTATAAAAATAATTTATGACCTGCTGCTCTGAACTTCCGATTGTGGGTTTCGCAGGCACCCTGACAGTTTTCTCCCACATTGGTAACTACCCCTAAGCTGCCTCTGTGACAACATTGTTCTTGGCAGTAGCCTTGAAATACCACTAAAGGGGGTTGTTGAGATCACTTGGCATTTCACACAGTGTTGTTATTATTTAGAGACAACTCTGGGAGATGGATTGTCAGAACTCGGGACTTCAAGTGTCTTTAGGGTTCAAAGCATGAGCTGAAGTTTCTATACTCTCCAGGCTTCGTTTGTAAAATGAAAATGATAATGCCTGCTTTTCAGAGATACTGGGCGATCACACGAAACTGTGACTGTGGAAATGCCTGGTGCAACATGGACGTTTGCTGTTCATCATTACCATGGCAAAGAAACTGAGGTTCCCTTTTGTATACTATACCAAGATTTTTTAAATCTGTTAAAAAAAAATTTAGGATTCTAGGAGATTTTCATGTACCTTGAAGGACCTCAATTTTCTGGGTCTCTGACGCAGCTCTGGGAAGTATGAGATCCAACTATTCAAACAAACCCACTATCTTTTTGACAAAGGCATCATTCAGTACATCTCTTCCCTCCATCTCAACCCCACCATCAGAGGAGAATTATTTTGTCCTTTTGTGGTAGTTACCGTTGCTGTGTAACAAATCACCCCAATTTTACGGTGTCAAACACCAATCATTTTATTATGCTCACAGATTCCATGGGTTAGGGATTTGGACAGGACACACAGGGATGCTAATTTCCTGCCCCTTGATGTCTGGGGCATGGACTGGGTAGATATGAACAGGTGGGGGTAACCCCCCTTGGGGTGCCTAGTCCCACAGTGGAAATCTCACGTGAGTCTATCCTACCAGAGGGAGTCTAGGTCTCCCACCCGTGCCCTGATTACCAAGCATCTCGGGAAATGAGTTTTCAGGCTGTATTAGTTTCCTAAGGCTGCTGTAACAAATCGCCACAAACGTGATGGCTTTATTGGCTCACAGTTGGGAGGCTAGGAGTCTAAAATCAAGGCCTGGGCAGAGTCGTGGTCCCTTTGACTCTAGGGAAGGATTCTTTCCTGCTCCGTCTTAGTTTCTGGTGGCTCCTGGCGATACTTGGCTCCCTGGGCTTGTGTTTACCTAACTCCAATTTCTGCCTCCATTGTCACATGGCGTCTTCCCTATATGTCTGTATCTCTGTGTCCTAATCTCCCTCTCCCTTCTCTTAGAAGGATTGTGGTCACTGGATTTAGGGCTCATTCTAAGATGATTTCATTCTGAGACACTTAGATGATCACAGCTGCAGAGAATCAACTAAGGTCAGATTCTGAGGTTCTAGTGGACATGGATTTGAGGGGGATGCTATTAAACTTGCTACACGTATGTCTGACTTGGGAAGTCTTGAAATTTCCCAAACAGATCAAGAATGCTAAAATATGCTGGGCAGCCAAAATGTATCATAAATATCCAATGCAAGTGCTTTGAAGTAGGACAAGATAAGGGAAGAGGGGGGTGATGCAGGGGGTGGGTGGTGGTCAGTCTCCTTTAGAATCTGTGGTCAGGGAAGGCATCTCCGTAGAGGTAACATGTGCTAGAGAATTCTGAGTACAGTGGAGAAGTGAGTGATGTGAAAAGTTTTGGGAAGAGATTCCCACAGATTATCAGGATGCTGAGGAAAGAACAAAGTGGTAGGTTTTGAAGAGCAGCCAGGGAGCCAGTGTGACTGGAATGGGCATGAAGGGGAAGGAAGGAGATGAAGTTAAGGTGGCAAATGAAGATCAGGGCATTTATAGGCCATTGTAAGACTTTGGGCTTCTTTTTAAGGGTAATGAATCACCAATGGGAGTTTTTGATCATGGGAGCAGGCTCATCTGATTTACATTTTAAAAAATCACTTGGTATTCAGAGAAAACTCTAATTCAAAGACACATGCACCCCAATGTTCACAGCAACACTATTTACAGTAGCCAAGACATGGAAGCAGCCTAAATGTCCACTGACAGATGACTGGATAAAGAAGATGTGGTATATACATATAATGGAATATTACTCAGCCATAAAGAAGAATGGAATAATGCCATTTGCAGCAACATGGATGAACTTGGAGATCATCACACTAAGTGAAGTAAGTCAGAGAAAGGCAAATATCATATGATAACACTTATATGTGGAATCTAAAAAAGATACAAATGAACTTATTTACAAGCCAGAAACAGACTCACAGACTTAGAAAACAAACTCTGGTTACCAAATGGGAATGGGTCGGGGGGAATAAATTAGGAGTTTGGGATTAACATATACATAGTACTATGCATAAAATAAATAACAAGGACCCACTGTGTAGCACAGGGAACTATATTCAATATCTTGTAATAACTTATAATGGAAAATAATCTATAAAAGAATATATATATATGTATATGTGTATATATATGTGTGTGTGTGTGTATATATATGTGTATATATATATAAAACTGAATCACTTTGCTGTACACCTGAGACTAACACAATGTTGTAAATCAATCGTACTTCAATAACATCACTTGGACTTCTATGTAAAGACTAGACACAGGGTGGAAAGGGTGGGGTCAGGTTGATGAGCTTGAGGACACGCCAGTCATCTAGACAAGAGAGGGTGGTGTCTTGGACAAGGCTGGTAGCAGTGGACACAATGAGAATAGGAACGGGGTGTATTTTGAAGGTAGAGCTGATAGATTGACAGCAGGTGTGAGAGAAAGAAAAGAGTCAAGAATGAATCCAAGGTTTTGGCCAGAGCCCCGTCATAAATGATAGGGTGACTTTCTGAGATGGGCAAGACCAAGGCATAGTGGGATTTGGGAATACAGTGGGAAGTCAGGTGTTCAAGCTTTGGTACATGAACTTTGGGAGCTCCACGAGACACCCAAGGGGATGAACAGCCATTGGATTTTGAGTCTGGAGCTTAGAGAGGGGAGAGGATTTAGAGTCGGGAACCATTGGTACATCAATGTAAAACACGGTGCTGAGTGAGGTCACCCAGGGAGTGTGGATAAGGAGAAAGGTGGGCAGGACTGAGGTCTGAGCCTTCCAGCATTTGGAGGTCAGCAAGCTGCTTTGAGGATCTGCAGCCCTGTGGTAGCATCTGAAACCCTCTCTACTTCAACTCCTCATCACTGCTCACATTTGCAAGACTCCTCTTCATGGGTCCTGGCGGTTTCAGCCTCTTGGTTTTGAGATTAGATATATGGCCAAAAATTCTTCAGTTGTATTTTACTCATATCTGAATGCTTTGGAGCAGGAAGCAGTTTCCTCTTGGAAAGTCCCATCTGCCTACATTCTTGTTCTCGACTTGTGGATTTGCTCTGCGTACCTGGAGACAAATGAGGCATGGATGGCTGAATGGGCCTGTCTTCTCTGATTCACAGTCTCATTCCTCCTTCTGCATCCCGTGTCTGCTCAGGACATATGGCTGGAGCAGCCATCGCACCTGCACAAGCCCTCGCTTTCACAGAGCCAGCTGTCTGGGGCTCACCTGAGCACACCTGTTACCCTTTCCTTTGAAAAGCTGGCCATTGATTTTTTACTTCAAAGCTTCAAATCTCATAGGGGAAACCTTTAAGGTATTTATCTGCCCCCAAGTGCCCACATTCCAAATGGCCTTAGTTGGGCTGGATTTTATCTCTCGCTTTTGGATGATTTGCAATTTGGTGACAAGAGAACACTTCGGAAGCAAGACTGTTGGGGGGGCGAGATGCCTGCTTCCACTAAACACTGACTCCACTCCTCCCACCTGGTCCAGTTTATGGGCGCTGAAACCAGACCTATTGAAAGCCTTGATGGATGTGGCAGGTGGGGCAGGTGGGAATGAGTTAGGAAGAAAGGAACAGTGGAGCCTCGGGAACAATGCACCTTAAAATGTGACCCCCCCCAATACATTGACTATTGCAAACGCTTCATCAGACTCCTGCGAGCCATTTGTGGGAAACCTGGCCCATCCCCAAATGATGCAAAGATGTATGATTCTCTTGGAAACACAAACACACACACACATGCAAACACATGCACACATGCACAGCCTTGCTTCATACCAGGTCTTTGCCAGCACTGATTTCTTATTAAGTGTCTTCGATTCAGGATGAAAGGATACATCAGAACAGGAAACTTTTTTTTCCCTGAGAATGAAAGAACTTTGTGTCTGGAGAATATGCACTGGCTTGCGTTCAGACGTGAACATACACCGCAACACGATTCCCTGCAGCTTGGAGCTGGGTTGCAACAGAGTTTTAGAACTGAATGAGCGGTGCCTGAAGTTTTATCCCATGACTCAATGAAATCCTATCCAAATGCAGTCTTATTCCCTGCATAAAACAACTTAGATGATTCTTAAGATTCTCTCTGAAGCAGCAGACCGCAGAAGATGACAGCCTAACTCCTCTGGTTTTGTTGTCCAAGCTGCTTCTCTCCAGCTCTTTCGCTCTCCGGCAGCTCAACTTTCTCCATCAACTGCCATTTTTCACTTTTTAATCTGCCTGTTCTTTCCTCTCCACGTTGGAAAGTGTGAACGTCCATCTTTTCCGGACTGCGATAATCTTCTTTCTGTTCCTCTACTCCTCCCAGCCCTTTCCATGGACACAACAACCCATATTTCTTTTGTCTGCCTTCTGCATTAATGACTGTCAGCCCTTGGCAATGGACATGAGCCTTCCCCCAAGTAGAGGAAATCCAGCCTTGGCCCCAGGCCGGAGTACTGGGGACCCAGGTTGCGATGGGGATTTATAGTCATTGCCCCCAGGGAGGTAGATGCCTTCAGAGGCCAGAAGAGGTACTCTGTTTAGCAGGCACCCCAAGCCCCCTGTGACTCCGGGTCTGTGCCATCGGCTATGTATTACCCCCCAACTCTGCGGGGCCACCATCGTTGGGGGCCTCATGGGGGCCTTCTCCGTGCCCCTGCACGCCCACCCCGCCTTGCTCTCTTGCACTGCGTATCACACCTGGGTGTGGGAGTCGTCCGTTTCCCTTGGATCCCCGGTCAGGGCTGCGACGGATTGATTTACGGCTGCATTCTAGTGTTCACCACCGAGACTTGCACATTCAGGCACTCAGCCTGTGTTTGCTAAATCCATTCATTCATCTGGTCACTCATTTGCAAATATTTATTGCCTGTTCTATACAGACTTTGTTCTAGGTGTTGAGTAAACAAATGAGCACAAGTGAGTCGAACTGCTGCTGTTCCCTCGGGCTGCTGTTCCCTCGGGCTGCTGTCCCTTTGTGCTCCTCTTGCAGTTTATTTAAGTTATTTCCCTTGGTTAATTAACAAACTAATGAACTGTTGCAGGCTATTGCAGTGGTAAGTGCTGAGAATGGCTATGTCAGGAGCCAGTGTCCAGGGGCTCTCCTCCCCACAATTATTCCTTCCATCTCCATTTCTGTGTCTGCCCTCCCCATCCCTATTCCATCCTGTTCCTGTCTGGCACGTCTGGTGACTTGGCAGGGTAGGAATGGGAAGGGAAAGAAACCAAATTACCAAAGACACCGTGGCACCCTGGCAAGAGAATGTATTCTCTGTGGAAACTTGAAGCTGACTCTGCAGGTGGGTCTGAGGGTGCTAGGGGATTAGGGAGGTCTACACCCCACTATCCACAGTTCAGCCGAGGAATCTCTTTAACAGAGTGTTAGGGGCTGAATATTTGTGTCCCTCCCAAATGCATATGTTGAAACCTAACCGCAATGTCATGGTATTAGGAGGTGGGGCCCTTGGGAGGGGATGAGGTCATGAGGGTGGAGCCCTTAGGAATGGGATGAGTGACCTTATGAAAGAGACCCCAAGAGCTCGCATGCTTTTTCCATCACGTAAGGACCCAGAGAAGCAGAAAGTGGGCTCACCAGACACCAAATCTGCTGCACCTTGAGTTTGGGTTTCCAGCTTCCAGAGTTATGAGAAATAAATTTCTGTTGTTGATTTACCACCCAGCCCATGGTATTCCGTTATGGCAGCCGGAGCAGACACAGAGACACACCACGGTATGGTGGGGGTGGGGGGTGGCGGTGGACAGTGCCCTTTGCCTTACAAGTGGCTTCTAAGCTCCTTCTTGGTAGTCGATCGTCGCTGGACCACAAGGACAGGAGCATCACATGTGGTATGACACTGAGAGGACTAGGAAGCAGTTTGACTCCTCAAGAAACCCCAGCTAGCTCCTGGGTCTTCTGGAAACATCTCAGATGGTAGGAGGAACTTGTCACAGGGACATCGGCTCTGAAGCCACACTGGCAGGGCTTAGTGGGGCAGCGGAAATCATTCTAGTACTAGTGACCGCGACCCCTCACACACCCACAGGCAGGGGATACTGAGGACATTTTTGTTTCCGATCTTTCAGATGGATTCTGTTCTCACAAGCACCCATGTCCACAGATGGGCCCAGAGTGGAACCACAGGCCAGGGGCTTTGGCCTTGACTCTGTTCACGCTCCCACTTGTCTGTTTCAACCAGCCCTTCTTCCTTTCATACTCACTGGCCCCTCCTGGATGCGGTTACCCATTTAGGAAGATGACTTCTGAACTGCTCAAAGTCTGCCCCTGTAGGGATTCTGACTCTCACATCTGGATCCACTGGCCCAGGGCAGGTGAGGGGTCCCCCCTGATACCAGGGGATGCCCATCGGGCCCCGTCCTGGACGGTGCAAAGCATCCACTCATTCTTTTCCTCACTTGCAAACACAGTTTCCCCATTGAAGGGACAGATGAGCTCATTTGAGCCTCTCTGTCCTAGTAGCCATTTGCCTTAATAAATTGTTTCTCGTGAATGAATTTGCCATTTAAAGGTGAAAAAAAAGCATGGATAACACCCACCTCTTAAATCTCTACAATGAACATTTTAGGCAGAAGTGACAGGTTGGTGGGAGAAAGGTTTTTGGTTGGGAGAGAATGTTTAGGGGATGCTGATAATCAATATTAATGTGTGTCTGAATCTCTTGGAATCTTGTTAAAATGGAGGTTCTGACCCAGAGGGTCTGGCGTAGAAACTGAGACGCTGCATTTCTAGCCAGCTCCCAGGTGATGATGCTGGTCTCAGGCAGTAATTGGAGCGACCAGGCCTTCAATCACTGACCACACCCGGGCAAAATTCTCTCTCCGCACCCGTGGTGTGATGCCTTCCCATAAACCAGGCAATGAGAGCCTTACCCACAATGTTGAATGAGCTTATTAGGCTGGCCATTTGAAATAGGAAGGGAAGTCTCTCATCACTGAGAAGGAAATCAGTACAAACTGGAATTCAGTTACAGGAGCAAAGTTTTGTGAATGATGTTCTTGTTTTCCTGCAACTGGTACTAATGCTGCTCCAAAAATGCTGCGGAGACGGCGTGGGAAACTGCTACGTGTGCGTGTGTGCGCCCGTGGTGGGGGTGGATGTCACTGAGACCGACAATACACCGGGCAGGAATGAGCCCTTTAATCCGAGAAGCTTACAAACAGGCTAGGTCTCTAAGGGGGAGCAGAGTTACGAGAATTTTCAGAAGTGCATACAAAAGAGCCATTTGTAGAATCAGAGTGGGGACAGTGCCACCTCATCTCCTCTTCCATTTCTCCGTCCTGCCGGTCCCAGGAGTATCTGTCACCTCCCCAGAGAGCCCAGCTGTCTGCCCGTCCTCCATCAGATGGCACCACCAGGCTCTCTTCGGGGGCAGCAGTCGGGAGGGAGTGGAAAGAGTTTGGTTGTTTTTTCCCTTCAAGTTTGTTGCCCAGGGCTTCCTCTGGGTGATGCTAGAAGATAAGTTCTTGCCATTACCGGAGCACAGCAATTGATCTTCCCCTGATGCTCCCAGCACAGGAACCCAGCCACCAGCCCAGGGCACTGGGCTAGGTCCAGTGGGGGATACCAGAAGTAGAAAGAGTCGCATCTGGCCATTGCAGGTCTTACAAGGTAGCTGGGAAGGGAAGAGCCACCCTCTTTGAGATCATTAACCACATCCAGCAGGAAACAGTAACTTCTCAATGAGTGATATGCATGGTAAGGATGTGGGCTAAGGATGATCAGAAAGGCTTCATCAAGAAGGTAGCAACTGATTTAGTCCTGGAAGGGAAGGGAGAGTTAAATGGTGCCTGAGAAGTCTGGGATGGTGCAGCCTCTGAGAACGTCCTCTTCCCACATCCCTCGCTGGGAATGCCTTGGGGAGAAGAGGAAGAGATGCACTCATCTATTTTGATGAGAGAAGATGCCAAAGGCCTTAGCTGTGGCTGACCTGAATGCGGTTAGTCCAAAGCAGGCTTGGAATGCACAGCACACCTTGCCAGAAGGACTCCGTTTCTTGTTAAATGTTGCTCAGAATCCGGTACAGGTTGGGATACAGTTAAATTCTACCTTCGTTATTTTCTTAAAAGCATGCTTTACGGGGAGATGCTCTAATCGGGCAGCCCAAATTTCTCTCTGTACTTCAGGAAACCCTTTAGCACCTGATTTTCAGCTTAAAAACTGTCATTTATATTTCAAACCCCAAGCATTCAATTTTTTAAACATCGGTAGATACAGAATAATAATGGCAGGCTTAGAAAAACTCCATAATGATCTTAAAAAAAATCAACTCTAGAGCTATTTTTTTATTTTAAACTTTAGGCTTCACATTTCAAAGTTTTATCGAACTGTCCCCCCCCCCACATAATTTAAACCATTGTTTTCCAAGGGAAATTCAATAATAAGAGTCACCATGTGTTTCTGCTTAATTTTGGAAGCCTGTGTTAGGCAGTCAAAGATTCTCATTTGAAAATAATTCCTGTCCTTATTTGAAAACTCCCAGGGGAATAAAATTTGAAAAACATGTTGCAGCTCTCAAGTTTATGTTTTGCCTAAAGCCAGGCAGTGCTAGAAGATCAAAGTTTGGAGTGGAGATCTGACGTTAGAAGCTCTGCCTTGCAAGGCGCTCACAAACCCAGAGCCGGGGCCCAGCAGCTGCCCGGCGAGGTCCTCGGGTAATTAGCTCTGGTGCGGATGGATGGAGGCCCCGGCCCCCTCCCCTGGGCAAGGCCTGGGCCCCAGGGCTCCTGTTGCCTGGGAAGCGGATCCCCACCGAGATGGGGGTGCAGGGTGTTTTCAGTCCACTTGTGTGCCCAGTGTAGGCCTCCTGCGTCCCACAATTTGCATATGGGAGGAGCAGGAGGGCGCACTGCCTGTGCTTGCTGTCTGCTGGGTCTGCCCTTAGTGGGGGCTGTTTGTCAACATGACAGATTCACCTAATACTGTTTAAGGATGGGCAAACTGGGGCATGCTTGCCTTCTCAAGCTACCTCTCTCTCTCTCTTAAAAATGACTATAGGTATGTGTATGTGTGTGTATGTGAGTATGTACGTGTGTGCAAGAATGTTTATATTATAGGTATAATTATATTATATATATATATATTTTTTTTTTCCCTTAAGTCCTAAAGCCCTACTCCCCTCTCCCTGATCAAACCTCTACTATGACTCTTGCAAGCCTTTGTGGAGTTGAGTGTAGACTGTGATTTCTTAAAGCACCAGAATGGCATTGAGGGCTAACAGCAGGACGTCCAGAGGCCGTCCGCATCTCCCCATTCACCTCCTCTGGCAAGTTCTGTTTGCTGGGGGTGAGCCAGGCTGAATAGTCCAATTGTACATCCGAAAGGTTATGATGCAGAAATTGCAGGCATTCACGTAGGTGTGTGGCTCAAACATAACGGTGGCTCCTTCCTTGAGAAGGTTCCCAGCCTTGCGCTGCTGAGCGTGATTGTGACCTGGGAACGCCCCTGGCACCAGCCAGAAATGAAAGCTGAGCTTCGGAAGGCTGTCACGCAGCTATGGGAAGCCTCAGCCTTTCCCCTTTGGATGTGACGTCTGGAATCCTGCCGATGGCCAGTGCTCTCTGGAACATTCCGCGCCGTGGTACGGGTACTGCCGTTCCCCTGGCAGCTGTGGAAGCAGGCGAAGCAGCTGCCTATTTTCAGTCTGAGCGAGCTCCTCACCACTTCTCAATTTCAGATAGATGGTTTTTCCGCAGAGCCTCAGTTTTACAGTGGCTTCTAACTTTGCAGTCAGTGGTCCACTGTCTTTGTGCAGTTGATAATAGGAAAAACAGGTGAACGGCTCAGTTTCACTCAAGCTGTCCCCTGAGCTAGTTTTCACCCTCAGAGAGCTGAATCGGCTCCCTGGATTCCTTTCCTAGAACAGAGGCGGTCAGCTCCTCGTGAACAAGAGGTGACGGGAAATGTGGTCTCCTTTGCCATAGATGCTTACCCAGGTCACCCGCAGAGTTTTGTGCAGTGGTCTCAGGAGACACAGATCCCTTTCTCCCAGTTGAGTTCTGAGTTGTGTTGCTCACAGGAGGGTGTCACACCTCTCCCGACGGAAGTAGCCAGGTCAGCCGAAGCCTCTCTCTCTGGTGCTAGAAACCAGGACTAGGCTCCAGTGTTTGGTGAGAAGGACACATAATTTGAATCCCTCTCTACCTCTCCACATTCCAGCCCTTAAAGCTGTTTGAGGTAGACCTCTTACAGTTGTTGATGGTGGAAAGGTTAAGAATTTGGGGGCTGTTGGGGTGGAATGGATGTATTCTGGATGCAAGAAGATGTGAAATTGGAGGGGGTGGGGGAGAACAGAGTGTCAGGAACTCAGTTGTGTCCCCCTGAACAAAGTTCATGAGTCCCAGCCCTCAACACCTCAGAATGTGTCTGTAAAGAGGTGATTAAGTTAAAATGAGGTGATTAGAGTGGGTCCTAATCCAGTAGGATTGATGTCCTTCTAAGAAGGGGAAATTTGGACACAAAGATACACATAGAGGAGAGACAGTGCGTGAAGATACAGGGAGAAGACGGCCGTCTACAAGCCAAGGAGAGAGGCCTCAGGAGACATCAACCCTGCTGACACCTTGCCCTTGGACTATGAGGTATAGATGTCTGTTGTCCAGGCCACCTGGGCCATGGTACTTGGTCACGGCAGCCCTAGCCAGTTACGTGTGTGGTTGGTGTGGTACAAGCGTGTACAAGGTCACACCAGAGAGCACTGTGAGACACACCTGTTCTCTAAAAATGCACCTGGATGGGTGTCCCTAGGATTATAGGGAATAAGCAGAGCCCGTTTTCTTGGGTGCACTTTACAAGCCTGCCTCTTTGGGGGACGCATTAAGGGAAAAGGAAAGGGGACGGCTGTACCCTGAGGACATGACACCGTGCAGCTTTTATTGTGGGGAGAAAAAGCACAAAACGCCACCACCAAACGGGCAATTTCTCACAATACCAGGTGCGTTACAGATTGGTGTGTGGGCTTTTGTGAATTGGTTGCATATAAATAAGGAACATTTAAATAAAAAGGAGATCTAGAAACTTTCACTCGTTTGGGGCTTTTATTTATAGCTGCTTCTGCACAGGGCTTGTTTCCCTTACCCTGTTTTGTGTTTTGTGTTGTGGCAATGGGACAGGCTTTTGTATGAAGCGCTGGCGCTGTGAGTGTTCAGAGAGGGTGCCACAGGCCCCTCCCTTCTGTGACAAATGAAGAGAATGGGGTGAGAAGACGGCTCGATGCCGAGGAACCTGGTTCAGCAGAGGGTGTGACTTAGTGGAGAGGGAACGGACTAAGCGTGGGCAGCCTGTGCTTAGTCCCAGCCGGAGCAGGACCATTCAGGTGACACTGGCACATTCCTTCCAAGGTCAAGGTGCGGGGTCCTCAGCTCCAAGTAAAGAGCTGGACCAGAGGAAGGCTCAGGTCACTTCTCACTCCAACCCTAGGAACTCAGAAGGCCAAGAGCAAGGGGCGATTGTGGCTTTTGGCGTGCGAGAGCAGACCCCCCACCTGGCCTGGCCTGCCCTCCCCATTAAGCCCGGTAGACATCATCCTCTCTGAAAACAGGCTGGGGCCATCTCCCCCCGGGCACTTCCCAGCCTGGTGCCTTCTGCCCACCCTCCCCCTTCAGTGCCCCACTGTTCCTTCCTCACCTTCTCTGCTCAGATGTTTGCTGCTCCGTGTCATCATTTTAGCTCTGGGAGCCACTCACCAGGAGACATTTTTCATCCTGCAGTGTTGTTTGGGGTCTCTTCGTCTCCCAGTCTAGGAAGACCTGTTTGGGAGTGTGTAGCACCATCTTGCGTTTAGTCAACTTCACTTGTCTCCAAATGGACCAGGGACACCAGGGACCGCTGAGCAGCGAGCACAGAGTAAGCCCCCCTAGGTTAGGTTTCTTTCTCTTCTGCAAAACTTCTGTGCTAATTACCTGCTCCGCATATTAATACTCAGGAGGTGCAGACTTGTGATGCCAGTTGTGTGTCTTAGCTCCACAACTCAGATGGGAAACTCCAGGTGAGGCTCAGGTCAGACTTTATATTTTGACTCACTCCAAGTTACTGTTTTGCACAGCACGTAGCAGGTCATCAAAATTATTGTTAGCTCATTAGTTATTGGCTGCTGGTCTCCCCTGAAAGGCTGTGCCTTCAATGACTCTCTGGTTCTGGGAATCTTTCAGGACTCAGTCAGTATTAACATTCATTCTCAGTGTTGCTTCAAATTGGCTTCTCCTCCGAGCCATCTGAGCACCTCCTTTTGCCACATGGAAATTTTAGACTCACTCCTAAGATGTTCACACATATTAACGGGGCAGTTACTTATTGTCAAATAGATGTGATAATGTTTAGTGTGCATCTGAAATCAGACACTGAGTGCCAATTGTAGATGAAATTGGCCCGTATCAAAACAGCCCATTGTTAATGATGTTAGACAGAAAGCTGGGCTCTGTGGTGTGGCCACGTAAACCTACCTCGATCGTCACAGGATGCAAGGATTTTCTAGGAAGTATACAACCAAACAAATAGAATCATAAGGGGACAATTAAACGACTGTCTTTCTAATGGGGTGTAAGATATAAGCCCCCCAAAGCAGTGCTGTTCAGTGGAAATTTACAGAACACGTGGATCCGGGGAGAAGCTTGGGGGTGTGAGTCTTCAGTGAAATTGCGCTTATTTCCTGGGTCGCGTGTTTGGAGAACAGTGGTCAGACCTGTGAGCAGACTTGGGTTCATGCTTCTTGATTTAAGGCTGAGGGAACTGGGGGTGTTTAGCATGGGGAAGAGAAAACGTCGGGTTACAAGGTGGCAGGCTTAAAATATCTGAGGGATCGTCTTGTGAAAGAGGAAATGTTCAGGGAGGCGCCTGATGGCAGAACTACAACCTGGGGTAAAAGGGGCAGAAAGAAAGATTTTTGTCCCAGGGTTAGGCAAAGCTTTCTAACAGTGAGCTTTGAATGTACTGGAGCAGAAATGGAGTAATTGGACAGGATTAATGTAGAGTAGGGGGTTGGAGTTGGAGGACCACCAAAACCCCTTCCCATCCTGGAACCTATGATTCTTTAAAATGATGGAGTCAGACTCCATCATTTTAAAGAATTCTAACACAGCTCAAAAATCACAACTACAGGATTCTGAGATGTTGGAAATAAAACAAAATCATGACTGTCGTCTGGTTCCGCATTAGCTCCTGGTCTTGAAAACTGTTTCAGAATCAGTCTGTGGAGAATCTCAGCGATCTCTGCATGGAAGTCTGCGGCTGAGAGTGGTTATAATGACTCATCCAAATAGCGGAGCGGGGGGGGGGGTGCTCTACAGACACACCTGAAGGAGGGCAGCAGTCATAATCTGAGGAATGAGGCCAAAAAGTGGTAGCTTTGGCTTGAGGGATCCAGTAACTGTCTCTGTCCTTCATATGACATTGGATAACATGAACTGCACTTTGTATGGTCTGGGGAAAGTCAGGACTTCAACTGATTGGATGATGGAGGGCAAGCTCCTTTACTCAAAGTCCTCCAATTTAAATAGAAATCTTGTCTAAAAACACCCTCAGAGAAACATCCAGAATAATGTTTGACCAATTACCTGGGCACCATGGCCCAACCAAGTTGACACATAAAATTAACCATCACGTGTTTGTAGCTCCAGGCTGTGTAGAAATGAGTGGCAGGGCAGGTTTGGTCCTGGGCTGTCCTTTGCCAGCCTCTGGCTTCAGTTTGCACCTGAGATGGGAATAGGGTCATTTTTCTTAAGAGTGGGTATCTGAACAAAACCCCGGTCAGTTAACAAGGGACAGAGATGATGGCTAGACCACCAGCTCTGCTAGGCCAGTCCTACAGAGTCAACATAGACTTTGAGACAGTAAACATAGAAATGCTTCCAGAAACTTTAGAACATTGCAACAGAATGTAAGGCAGCAATCCTGATCCAGCCTGTCCCCCGCCCCAACTTTTCTTTATTATGACTCAATATTCCTATTTGTTAGCATGTGATTTTTTTTATTGAAGTATAATCAGTTCACAATGTTGTGCTAATTTCTAGTGCGCAGCATAGTGATTCAGTTATACATATATATATTCCTTTTCCTACTCTTTTTCACTATACATTATTGCAAGAAACTGAAAATAGTTCCCTGTGCTCTATGGTAGGATCTTGCTGTTTATCTGTTTTATGTATAGTGGTTAGTATCTGCAAATCTCAAACTCCCAGTTTATCCCTTTCCACCTCCTCTCCCCTTTAGTAACCATAAGTTTGTTTTCTATGTCTATGAGTCTATCCCTGTTTTGTAAATAAGTCCATTTATGTCCCCTTTTTTTTAAGATTTCATATAAAAGTGATATCACATTGTATTTTTCTTTCTCTTTCTGGCTTACTTCAGTTAGTATGACAATCTCCAGTTTCATCCATGTTGTTGCAGTGGAATTATTTCATTCTTTTTCATGACTGAGTGGTATTCCATTGTATATATATGCCACATCTTTTTTATCTAGTCTTCTATTGATGGACATTGAGGTTGCTTCCATGTCTTGGCTATTGTGAATAGTACCGCTGTGAACATTGGGGTGCATGTATCTTTTCAAGTTAGAGTTTCCTCCGTTAGCATGTATTTTGCCTTCCCATTTAGGAGGCAGCTGCCATCCCATTCTCCAGGAGTGAAAAATAGGCAACCTGTGACTAATTACTGAGAGACTGAGATGGGCTGAGAAGCCCACAGTGATGCACATGTCTGCTGGAGGTGATAAATACACCAATGGGTGCAAGCAGACATCCTCCATCCATAACAAGGCACTCTGAGTTTTGGTGGAGGTGAGGTGGCTGGGGTTCTCTCCCCGCAGGTGAGGTTGGGGGGAAATTGAGCTGCTCTATGCACCGTGCTCACCAAGAGGGCATGAAAAGATTTATGACTCACATGATAAATCTCTGGGGGAGAGGAGGACAGGCCACTCAAGCAGATCCAAAATGACTTCCTAAGGTATTGGGGAGGGGTGGGGCTGGGGCTGGGGTGAGCATTCCCAGGCATGGAGGCTGGTGTGGTTTCACTCTCCCACTGGTACCAAAGAAGAGAGTACTCAAACTGCCTTCTCAGCTTGTCCAGATGTGGGGCACCACTGGAAGAGGGAGGAGTCTGGCTTGAGGGCCATCAGCACACAAATGAAGAATGGACTCAGACCTCGTGCTCCATACATCCTCTCTCCTTGAGACACCACTGTGACTATTGCCAGACGACTGGGAGGACGGCCAAGGAGGAGGGGGACAGGGCTTCCAGGACCCCACTTCCACCTGTGTAGAGAACACCAGCGAGGTGGGAAGTCGAGACTGGCTTAGGTTAGGGAGGAATGAGGTCCAGTTGCTATAGCATAGCTGGATAACAGAGGGCTCACTAGGGCGTGTTGCAGCCAGAATCACTGAAACTGATGAAGATGTTAAGATCTGCTTTAGCTCTTGGGTCCTTGGACTTCCCCTGTGCTCAATTCCTTGGGCACCTCCATCACTGAGCAGAACACTTTCTAGAGACAGGATCAGCATGGGACACTTCACCAGGGTGTGTATTAAGAACTGATGTACTGAGATTTTGTTTCCACACAGTCTGAAATGAAAAGTGCCACTGCTCTTAACATTCCTCCAGAAGTAGGAAAAAAAAAGATATACTGAGCTCTAAGTGGATGGCAAGCTAACTACTCTTGGGGATGTAAGTGAACAAGAAAAGAAAGGAGGCAACGTTATTGAGGTAACAATTCAGACTTACTCACATTTGATATAAACCACACTTTAAAAATGGATGGTCAGTTAAAGGCTGCAGTAATTTATGGTACTACCTTCTTGCTTCCAGGGAAGCTGACAAGTCCGGACTGAATCAAGAGACTCAGGGTAAATCTCAGTCGATGCCTAATTTTAGAGATGTATGCTCCTTGCAGGAGTCTTGCCGCAGCCAGATGGGGTGGGAGGCAACACTGGAGGATGGAAAAACACGAGGTACAGAGTGAAGCTCAAAAGGTTAAATCCATTTTTGTGGCTGATAAATCCTCGAGCAGAAATGAATTGGATCATGGGGAGAGTTGTGTACAGTAAACTGGCTTCCCTTGTGTGGCTGCAGAAGTATTGAAAGATCACAAGGAAATGATTTAATTCCTCTAGGCCTGGGTGTTGTACATCTCTTTAAAAATGAGCTCATTACCGCTGAAAGCTGTCCCAAACAGGACAGCAGGGTGACCATGGGTCTCCAGCACCTTGCTTCCTTATGTCTTCAACACAGAAGCACCTGTCTCCTCGGAGTAGCTGATGTCAAAGCCCTGCTTGGATCGTTCATGATCATTGAGACATTTCCTTATTATTACCTGCAGAAAATGAGCCCTCTGCCCCACAGTCTTCTTTTATTTTTGTATATACTCTGCTCTATTGTTTTATTTGTTTACCTGTCAATTTGCTTACATCACAGCTTCTAGAAGTTTTCAGAGGAATTCCGTTATTCCGTTATTCTGTTATTCCGGTGTTCCGTTCCTCCTTGGAACGTCTCCTGTGTCACACAGCCCTTGGCACTTGGGAAGAGTTCCGTTATGACAGAAACTGAGCTGAGCTCTCAGGAGGAGGCTGGAGGTGTTAATGGTAATTATGCCTTGGAGCTTCTCTAATTTTATTTATTTTTAAGTTTTATTTATTTATTTTTTTCCTAATTTTAAATTCAACTCATTGAGGCCAGACTGAAGAAGGGCTTGTCACTGCGGGCATGGACTTTACACCCCTCAGAACGCCGGTTCGAGCGCACTTATTATGACAATTGTGATTATTATTATTATATGATTCTGGAGGAAGGGAAAACAGGAGCAAAGGGACTTTCTGAAACAGTTGAATAACTGCTGATTCATTTAAGAGGATGTGTTGCCAGGAAACGAAGCACCGAGGATCATGTCATAACACTTTTGAAGGTTAAAGCTGTGATGGATTTGGGAAGTGTTTCTCAAGGCTTTGTTCCCCAGACGATCTGCATCGGAATCTTTTGCTTAATGCATCTTCCTGGGCCCTTGTTCCAGAACTGTGGAATCAAAATCTTTTGGGGGTTGGACCTAGCAATCTGCCTTTTAAACGAGTTTCCAAGATGATTTCAGTGTACACTAAAGTTATAAAGTAGTTTTGGTGGTCTTGGGGGTGGGGGGAATGTAACCCAAGGAGCACAATCAGGTATGGATTTGTTATGGTTGCAAGAGATAAAGTCTTCAGAGCCTGAAATTTCTGCATGGAAATCCTAAGAGAGATGCTTGTTAGCTTCGTGGCCACAGGCAAGAGACATCATCGCTCTAAGCCTCTCTTTCCTCTTCTTTGAAAGGGGGATATGGATGCCTTTCTTGTTGTAAAGATGAAAACAACGATGTTTCATCTGGACTCAGAGGACATCTAGTCAGCCATAGTCGATGTAATCTTCTTTGTTGCATCCATCAGGATGACGTGAGCCGGGGCTAATGGGCATTTTTACCTGCTGGGGAGAAGGAAGGGGACTTTCTTTACAGGACTAGGATGAATAAGGATGAGACACGTAGAACAGGGCGGGATCTAGCTTTTTAGGGAACACTCCTAAGACTCTTACAGAGCACCTTTCGAAGTATGTTTCTGCAAACGTATCTTTACCAGAATGATTGCTATGAAGGGTTTCTAATATGTCAAGAAGTTAAGGGACGTCATTTCTTCTTTTATTTTTATTCATTCTTAAGTTTTTGAAAACATTTCATCATAGAAAATTTCAAATTTTATATGATAGTAGATGAGTATAATAAACTCATATATATGCTAATCACTCATGTTCAGTGATTATCAACTCTTGTCAATTCTGTTTCAACCATTCTCACCCCCTCCACTGAATGGATTGTTTTTGAGCAAATCCATAACATCACATCATTTCATCTGTAAACATTTTAGTATGTGATTCTAAAATAGCAGGACTCAAAAAAAAAAAAAGAAATAATAATATGATTATTAATCTGAAAAGTTTAAAATGTCTGTATTATCATCAAATATTTGTCAGTGATCAATTTCTCCAATTGTCTATAATTTTTTTCATTTTTTACTTTTTTTTTGGTTAATATCAGGGTCTAAGTAATTAATTGATGAGTTGATATCTTTTAACTTTTGAAAATACATTACGTTCCTCCTCCATATCATTTTTTTTCCCTTACAGTTTATTTATTAAAGAGTTTTTTCCACAGTCTGGAGTTGCTTATCACGTCCCCATAGTGTCATTTCATTGTATTCTGGATTTTCTAGAACTACTGGTGAGCTCTAGAGGCTTGAATAGATTCAGGTTGATTACTTGGCAAGAATACTGCATAAGTAGTGGGATTTTTTCCATCATAGTCATACAAAGTCGAAGTTTTTGTGATGTGAGCAGCCATTGATAATCATTGCCTAGATCCATTAATTCACTCGGGATAGCCATAGTCTAATTTTATCTTGTTTTGTTAATTGTCTAAAGTACATCTACAAAGTCAGTCTTCAATTTGACAACTACTTGGTTATCCAGATACACAGTTTAAATATGCTTAATTTGTAGATACATTTCTTCCTCCTATATCTTAGATATACAGCTGCAAGTTATACTCAATTTCACCATCTTACTTTTTCACTCACCAAAATGTATCCTGGGGATTACTCGAGTATTATGTAGAGATATTCCCCTTTCCTTTTCATGTCTGTGTAGTACTCTACGGTCCCATTCCTTCCTATATTTTAGCAGTCTTCCAGCCTCTACCAAGGTATATGGCATGGGTCTGTAACCATTGGGGCTAGCGCACTGAGAGTCTCAGCTGCCCATGTGCTGAGAAAAATTGGACAGCAAACTTTCAAAAACAGAATAATTTATCTACTTCTTGACCCTACCCAGCAACATATTGTTATGCTCCAAAACAAATTTTACTCTTTCTTTCTTCCCTATAATGACGGTTTTTTTCTTTTTAAATTTTCTATTTTTCATTTAAAATTTTTTTAAAACTTTTTTTTTGGGGGGAGGAGGTAATTAGGTTCATTTATTTATTTATTTTTAGAGGAGATACTGGGGATCGAACCCAGAACTTTGTGCATGCTAGGCAAGCACTCTACCACTTGAGCTGTATTCTAGCCCCTAAATTTTCTATTCTTAAAGCTTAAACTTTCTTTCAAATTTAAGAGAAGTACGTCTCTACCATTAAAAAAACTACTTCCATTGTTTTATGAGCCTGTTTCTAGGTACGTTCTTGTTTTCCAGTTTGTAAATGAGGAGATTTGGACATTTAAGCTCCCCAAAGCATTATAAGCTTTTTTTTTTTTTTAAACAGTGCATTTTATTATTTATTATTTATTTTCAGAATTTTTTGGACTTCTTATCTCACGGTGCCAAGGATCGCCCTCTGTCCACTACTGTGGTCCTTAATCCTTGTCACCAACTGTGAGAATCAAGGAATGACTCCCATTTACTAAGTGGGATTAAACCATTTGAAATTCCCAATCGTTGCTATCAAATAACAGCTAAAAATGCTGGTTTCCTCTGAAGATCAGCAGGCAAAGAAATGCTACAGGATATGAGGTGGGACCAGGCGCTCCCTCGGTGCAGAAACAATTCTCAGAATGAGGATCCCGAGGCTAGCCTGACGGGGCCCCCAGCTGGGCCAGAGGAAATTAGGC
This sequence comes from Camelus bactrianus, assembly GCF_048773025.1. Taxonomy (NCBI): domain Eukaryota; kingdom Metazoa; phylum Chordata; class Mammalia; order Artiodactyla; family Camelidae; genus Camelus; species Camelus bactrianus. Next base: position 15,891,303 of record NC_133568.1, on the reverse strand, counting down.
CTCAGCTTCCTCCAGGGGAGCACACAGAGGAGCCCTGAGCTTTGTAGGGATGATGGGCTGATGTTTTTACTGGTTCACAGAAGCCTTCCAGCACAGCAACCTGCTCTCTCTGACAAATGAGGAGGCCAGGCTCAAATTAATTATTTTGGCACTATTATCATACAGACCAATTCAGTACATTTATTTAAAGCTGAATATTAAAACCTATTTATTTTCTCTTCGAGCTCATAAGCTGTTCTCCCTCCTCCCCTCCCCCCACCCCACCCTGTTACTGGTCACATTATGAGAGCTGAAACCTCAGGAAATTCTTCATTTCCCTGTGAATATCACATTCTGCAGTTTGAAAAAGTACAGAAGTATAAAATGTACCCCATTCTGATGTGGCCCCCAGGGGAAAGAGTTAGAGGCGGTCTTGTTAAGGGGGAGGCATGTGTCTGCTGAGCTGGCAGAGAGAAGTGCATGCAATAAAGAATGTGATCTTTCCTGTTTTTACAAGGAAATATTTTGTAGGAATGAGGCACGCAGTCTGCTAACGCAGAAGTCTAGGATGTCATTTCCCCCCTGGCCCCCGAATAATTTCATCTAAACCTCTTCCCATTTCATCAACGAAACTCACCTCTCTGAACCGTTGCTTACAGAACTGCAAATTTTTAACATCTGTTTTTAGAATTACCCCTTGTCTACAAATAATGGGCCAATGATAACAGCACGTTCAAGACCAAAATCCGAACTATAACTTTGTATAATGGACAGGTGGGAGGGATTGCTTTTGGCCAGTTAAAATACCATCTCAAACAAATTATCTGTTCTTCCAGAATCGTTTCTGTCTTACTTCTCTTCCTAGGCTCAAGCTGAACGTAGCTGCTTACCGCGGGTGTTCGCTTGTCTTGAATCACACAAAGAGCATCTCTTCTGTTGCTCCATCTCCTTACCGCTCCCCCACCCGCCTTCATTAGAAGGTTCCCTCTGTTCTCATTTCCTCTTTTACTTCATTGTGAGCAGCTGGGCTATGTGCTTACAGCAAATTAGCTGTAAAATAAAGCAGCCTTTTTTCCTTTTTCTTTTTCTTTTTTTTCCCAGGGTGTTGTGGGAGAAAAGGTGGTTAGTGAAATTATCCTACAATAAGCAAGTGTGGACAAGGATCAAACAAGCAGCAGAAATCAGCCTATTGGAGGGTTCACTCCCACTGGTGAACCATAGTGGAGTACATTTCCCTCTTGAGGGGGTCCCCTTGGCATCATTCTGGATGCTTCCTCTCAAGTTCTTTAGTGGAGGCATTTTCCCCTCAGTTCTTGATTTTCACAGACATTCACCAAATGAAGTCCCGGTTGGAATGTGTGTTCTTTAAAATATTGAAATCCAACTGCAGTCTTAGTGTTGTTGGCCTCACTTCTTGTGTGCGTTTAAAAATGCAACAGCAGTTGTCACAGCCATTCATCAATTTAAAAAGGCAGGCAGCCACCGAAATTGTGTATGGTCCCGAGAGGAAAATTAGTTTTAAAGGTAAGGAAAGAATGAGCTGGATGAGAGAGAGAGAGAGGCATGGTTAAAGCCTCAGTGACTACTCACAGGCAGTCGGGCTCAGGGTCCCTTCTTCAAGGCGCTGAGTGACCACACAGGAAGACTCCTTGTGAGGTCAAATAGAGTCCTCTGTGCTTGGTTTCAAACGCATTGACAAGGTGATGCTAATTATTTTCTCTTGCCACTCTCTCCTGGTGGCACTGAAATCTAATGTATTGTCACCTCTCTCTCTAACCCACTCCACATAGCACAGACCCAATTCAAGACGGGTGAGCGGGAAGAACTCCTCCGTGTGGATGTGAGGAGGTCACCTGACACCCGGCTGGACACCCTATCATTATAGTCAGTGACTGTCAACTTTTTTTTTCTTAAGGAGCACAATATTTTCTTTTGCAAATAAAACATCGCGTGCCATCAAAGTATGCAAAGCAGCAAAAAGAACATTTGAGTACCTTGAATTTATTTTGTAATTTACAAATTTATGCAACGGAAATGTTAAGCTTTATTTATTTTAAGGGCACTCAGACAGAATTCAGAGACTGTTGGGTTGAACACAAAGAATTGAAACTGGGAATGAGGGATGACTCTTGCCACGTTATAGCTGCCTCATTTCCCAATTGTACCCTCTTGATTTATGAATTTTTGTTTTGTAGGATATGGAGACAATTTTGATTCAGACGTTTAAGTAGAGAGATATGGTAAGATTTTTCGTTTTTATTAAATTTACTTTGTAACCTCAGAACATTCTCTCCTTCCTAAGAGATGGCCACAGAAGCAGGATTCTAAAGTTGGCATAAAAACAAGTGAATCTAATAGTACCAGGTTACAGGCAGTGATCTCAAATCTATTCGTATTACTTGAGTGTTTTAAATTACTGTCTGAGTGGTTAAACATATTTAAAAATGCAATTCAAATTAAATGTTTGCAGAATCTCTGAAGCACCACGGCAAACTCGAGAGAACACCAACAGCACCAGCCACATCTTGGTAATGAAGTCACCAACATCGGTGAGACAGGAGTGTCCGTGTGCCCTAGTAAGAGCCACAAACACTCTGGGGGTTGGGGGGGTCCATCCTCTATTTGGGGCTTGTTGGAACAACTTTTCTGCCCCAGTCTTTGTTAATGGGAGAATTTCTCTTGTTGCTACCATGCAAGTTAAGGATGCTGGAGACAGGAGCCCGGAAGCCGTTCCTGGTTCTAAGGATGCTAGAGTTATGTGGCACAATGCAGTAGTCATTATCGCATGTGGCAGCTTAAATTTAAATTCTCACCCTCGATTAAAATTACATAAAATTAAAAATTTATATCTGCAGTCTCCCTAGCCACATTTCCAGCACTCTGGTAGCCACATGTGGCTATTGGGTACCATGTTGGACAGGACAGGTGTAGGACATTTTTATCATCACAGAAGTTTCTGCTGGACAGCACTGCTCTGGAGTGAGGGCCACTCATCAGACCAGTGGCCATTCTGAGGTTGTTCTTGAAAATCACTTATAACCCAACATAGGATCATCTTTGTAGTCAACATGAACATCCCCTACATGGTGTTGGAACTATTTAAATGAGAGAGAAGATGAAGAGGAAAACATCTGGGAATATTTTCTGATCCCTACTACAGCCCTCATTCCTAATCATCTGTGATAAAATGAGAGAGGGTAAACTGAGGCTTATGTGGGTTGGATTCAGAAACTGCAGCCTGGGTCCAGAGTACTTTCTCTTAACCGCTTACAAGCTATGTCATCTTGGGGATGCTAACCTCTCGGTAACTCAGTTTCCTCTTTCAGGATAACAACAGAACCAACCTCATTAGATTATGATGAGAATTAAATAAGATATTGCATAGTGCCTCATTCCTAGTGAGCATCTGAGATGTGTTAGCTGCTTTTATTACTAACACAAGCTGCTCGAATTGAGAATTCTATTATGGAAGTCATTCTTTGAATCACAGGTTCAGAAATATGAAACATGAGAATACTGATTAAAAGAAAAACAAACTTCCAGATAAGAGAGTGGTTTCTAATCCTCAGTGCACATCACAAACTCCCCATTCTTGAGTTTCTCTGATTCATCTCTCTAAAGGCTGGAAGTAGTCTTCAAGTGATGCTTTAAGGAAGAGAATCTTCTGAGCCCTTGCCTAGTTGAGAAAGTCTATAATTGTCCCATGTGAATGGCAACTTGGCTGAACATTAAATTCATGAGTCTCAAATCATTCTTTTCAGACCTGGATAAACTTAGCACCATGGTTTCCTGTCATTCAGCATTTGAGAGCGATCTGGCCTAATTTTAGTTCCCCATTGAGGATGTCTTATTTTGAGTTCCCCCAAGATTAAGCTCTGAGGCAACGATTCAAGTGCAAGTAGTTTATTTGGGAAGAAAAGGTAGGGGAGTGGGGAGAGGAGACAGGGAGAGGAAGGCACCCAATAAAGGGTGCATTATAGAGAGTGTGCTATCCAGCCAGATCCCACGGTATACACCTGGAGCTTAATCACGCTGATTAATTCTGGATGTCAGTGAAAGACACATTTCCCAAAGTCACTGTCTCAGAAACGTGAGGGAGCCAGGGTGTTCTAATCACAAAACCCTGCCTCTCACTGGTTGAACACAGCTCCTGGGGGTTACTGATTCCCCAGCACATGCAGACACCTGGAGAGGCAGGCAAAGTGGCCATGGGGTCCAGGAACGACCTGATGCAAAAGAATCCCAGGAGTCGGAAGTTGGAAGTCAGGCTGTTTACACTGAAGCGCTGAGCATACGAGAGCCTAGGTGCAGGGGCTGACAGTGCCTACCACAGAGAGCAACCTTTCCTCTGCAGGGGTGCTGGATGCCTGAATGACTCATTGATTGTAGTTCTGAGTTTCGTCCCTGTTCTTTCCTGTCCCTTTCACGTCCTCTCAATCCCATTTTCTCTCAGTCTCTCTCTGTGTCATTTTCTCCACCTCCCTTATCTTTCTCTGATGCTCTGTCACTCTCCTTTTTCTTTCCCCTTTTTTCTTTAATTTTTGCCTGCATTAGCTCTTTTAGCATGAAAACTTAGTCCTGAAAAACTTTAATTTAATCTTTACTTGTTACTTTGTCCCTGGTTGTTTTCTCTTATTCTTCTGAAATAGCTGGATTCCTAAATTTAGTTACGTATTCTACCCTGTGCATCATATTAACTCTCATCATTTTTATCTCTGTCCTTTTCCTTTGCATTAAGAATACATTTTCTGGCTTGTCCTCCACATTACTGACTTTATTTTTAACAGTGTCAGATCTGTTCTTTACTGTTTCTAAATTAGATTTTATTTTGCCATTGCAAACTTACTTTTTTCTGGCAAATCTTTTTTATAACATTCAACTCAATTTTCATGTCAATCTATTTTGTATTTCTGCTGCTGTTTCATAGATTTTCATAGGCCATGACTTCTCCAATTCTACTAAAAAAAAAATTGAAGAGTTTTCCAAAAATTTCTTCTTAGTCTTACAGTAAATCATTTTCATATTTTCTTTTCCCTTTAGTCTCTAGGATAATATCCACTTCTTTTAATTTTTAGTATTTTCAATTGTCTGTATATATAATTTTTTTTTTTTTTTTTTTTGCTTAACCTTCAGGAAGATCAAATCAACCCAGACTGACCATTTGCTAAACAAACAAACAAAAAAGTGTGAATTTTTTCCTCCGAGTCTATTTGTCATCCACTGTTGTTTGAAGCCTAAGGCAGAGGGCAGGTGATGTTGACAGCTGTCAGGCAGGGCACCAGGTTGAGCTGGTCTTCATATTGTGAGGCTCTGCTGGGCCGCAGAGACCTCCCCCTACTCTCAGCGCCTAGCGGGCTCCCCTGTACTCTGAACCCATAAGAAGGGGAAAACCTACACTTGCAAGCATGTGCTGAAACAGTCTATTTGTACCCCCTCCATTGTCCGTATTCCTTTACCTGTAGGGGCTGTGTTTTCACAGTGCAATGTGCATCATGAGTTCCACCTGCTTTCTTATATACATATTTAAAGTTTTAGTCTCTGTGTGGGTGTAGCAGTACGAGGAATGATGGACATAACTGAGTCATATACAGAAATTACAAATTTGAGTTTTAGAGCCAGACTGCCTGAGTTCAGATCCCAGTTTGCCATTTATTAGCTATAAGACCCTGATAAAGTCACTTAGTTTTTCTGTGCCTCAGTTTCCTCAACTTTACAATGGGGTAATAATGAAGTACCTACTCCATTGGATTTTTGTGAGTATTAAATATGTTAACATTTGATGAAATGCTTGGCAGAGCACCTGCCACATAGTAATGACTCAATAAATGTTAGCTCAAATTATTCTCCCACACACATCACCTGTGCAGTGAGAGCAGTGACCCCCATTTTTTTTTGGTGTGAGTGAGTAGAAGGGAGGAAGAAGGTCCTGGGGGAGGAGGGAAGAATTTTCTGGGCTGATTTTGGCTGGATGAGGCTGCCCTAGTGCCTGAGACAAAGTGAGGTAGACCAGTCATGGTTTTTCTACTTGGAGTTCATCCGCCTTGTAGTCCGTAGAAATCCAGAATTAGAAGAATTAGAATTCTGACCCCAGGTTATCTGCTGACCTGAGCCTTCAGTTTCATGGTGAGTTTTCCTTTAATTATGTGCTTATGTATATTTTGGTGGCACATTGGGAGAAACTGCAGTAGACAACCAGATGCCATTTTAAATTGAAATGATGTAGAGAGTTTTGATCTGCTGATCTGGCAAATTGCTCATATTCTGCCTTATTTCACGTAACAAAGGGGTGGCAGTGGGATGCATGGAGTGGCCTAGCTACAGCCCTATCTCTGTGGGGTGGGAGAGAAGGGAGCCCGCCCTGAGGCTTCTCAGTCTGGGAGTGCGTGATGCTAACGGCCGGGCCACACGGGGAATGGGATGCAGATGTTAATACAGGTTCAGATGGGCACTGGGGCTATGCCGTGATTCCATTTAGGAAAAGGGGGAGCTATTCTTTGGCTGATTTATAAAGTATTTAGGAGAATGTCCAGCATACAGGAAGTGCTATAAGGGTTTTTGAATCAAGCAACTCTATGAGGTAGGTACTATTATTATACCCATTTTATGGATGAAGAAATCAAGGTTATGTAATTTCCCTAAGGTCACACATCTGGTAGAAGGTAGAGTCTGGGTCTAACCCCAGGCAGTTTTGTGCTAGATTTCCCATTCTTGACCACCTGACCATCGCCATACTTGAAAATCATTCAGGATCCTGCCATGGGCCTCATGGAGACCACATCACTCATCCCCAAGTGGAAAACAAATTAGCAGAGTTGCTTTTGTTCCTATCAAACAAGATTTACTGAAGAACATGCTCAAGTCTTAATGCTACCATTGACAGTGTCATCTTCTAAACCGGAAACGCCAATTCTCTATTTCTCCGCAGGCATAATTGGTGTTGCCGGGGGCAGAATAAAAAGGTAGGTATGCCATGAGCCTCTTTGTCAAGGTCCGTGAGGCGCGCACACACACACACACACACACACACACACACACATACACACACACACTCCTTAATATATCTGTGGCTGCCTGCCTTCTTTAGGTACCACGAATATTTTAAGTACCTTGAATCAATTGTTTTTACTTGGTAGAGATTTTCTGTGTGGAATTGAAGCCTTCGCCGCTCTCTCTCGTCCACTTGCGAAGTGTAGCTTCATCCCCATTTGATGCTTGTGTAGGCAGGATGTCAGCACAGGTCAGCAAGGCCCGTCTACGGAGACAGCGGCTCCCTGCAGCCCCGTGAGTAATCGCCTGGCCACGGAGTGAGTGGCAGAAGCATTCGCTCAGCACAGCGACGCTGACTGCTGTGCGGGCAGGACCAGGCCGCTGGGAGAGAGCGAGCCGACCCGCGACAGTGGGCTGCGGGCGGCCAGACGCAGCGCTCTTGCAAGCGGCGTTTCCTCTCTCCCTCGCTCCTTCCCTAATAGGAGAGGAATCCACGCTGTGATAGGTGAGATAGCACACAGGCAGATTGTCCACCAGATGGTACAATCTTCTATTTAAGAAATATTTGAAAGGGCAACAAAATACAGCAGAAACCATCCGACAGTCCACATGGCTAATGCGAAATTAGCCAAAATGATGGCGGCGGCAGTAGTGGGGGTGCTGGGAGGTGAGAGGCAGGCAGGGCTAAGGGGAGGCAAGCACGATGGTGACTAGCGGGGCAGGAGTGTGTGGAGTTTGAGATGCTTCTCCATCATTGCTTCGATGTGCTTCTGTGAACCCCGATTGGTTTGAGCCCAGGTTTGAGAATTGCCGAGGCTGAGGGTGACGGGCACCACCGTGGCTGTCCTGCCTGGCCGGCGTCTCATGAGCTGGGGAGACCTCCTGTGTCCTCCCTTGCGTGCAGTGGAACGTTGGTTGTCATTTCTAGTCTGTGGCTCATTTATCATTTCGAGATCTCTGTCAAGTGGCTGCTCGCTAATGATGTTCCATACGCATTCTTTGCACAAAACTCCACACATGGCCATGAATGATATCATGGCTATTGGTCGCTGAGCTTTGATTTTGTTCCAAGTGCTGAGCTAAACACCCTACCTAATAGTAGTTCACATGTACTGAGTGGTCGCTGTGTATCAGGCCCCGGTTGTAGTGATTTACATATATTATCTCATTTAATCCCTGCAATAACTAATGAGCTAAGTACTATTATTATCATTTTAATTTTACACAAGGAAAAAGGGGAGCCTGGAGATCTTAAATAATTTCCCCAAGGCTACATTTTTTTAAGTGGGGCAGATAATTAGGGCTATTTATTTACTTATTTATTTAATGGAGTTACTGGGGATTGAACCCAGGACACTGAGCATGCTAAGCACCACACACTCGACCACTGAGCTAAACCCCCCGCCCCACGTGGTTTTTAAGAGGAGACACTTGTCGCCTCCAGAGTCAATGATTTTTAAATTCTGTGCTCTGCTGCCTCTGATATGTACATTTTCTTTTTTCATCCTCATGACCACCCTCAGAAGAGACTGTCATCATTCCTAAAACAGAGAGCCTTAAAGGGATTCTGTGGGGTCGCATGTCTCAGAGTCAAGTCTGTCTATTTATTTTCATAGTTTTACTGAGAAATAATTGACATGAATCACGGTGTAAGTTTAAAATATCAACATGATGGTTTGATTGGCGTATATTGTGAAATGACTGCCATGATAGGTTTAGTTAGCATCCGTCATATCATACAGATATAATAAAAAGAAAAAATTTCTCACTGTGACAAGAACTCTTAGGATCTACTCTCTTAACAGCTTTCCTGCACAACAGACAGCTGTGTTAACTATAGTCATCATGCTGTGCAACCCTAGTACGTTTTATCTTGTGATTGGAAGTTGGTACCTTTTGAGCACTTTGCTCCCTTTCTTTCTCCTCCTTATCTCTTGCCTCTAGTAATCTGATCTCTTTTTTATTATGAGTTTTTTTTCCTTTTAGCTTTTTTAGATTCCATATATAAGTGCACTCATACAGTGTTCATCTTTCTCAGTCAAACCTGTCTATTCCACAGCTGGGGACTGGCCCCCTCTCCTTTCTGCCAGCTTTTCCAGAACCCTCTCTTTCTCTGCTCCAGCTTCCTCAGCATCCATGCTTGGAACTCCTGCCACATATTGACATTCTATTTTGTTACTTTTCAAGTCTTACTTCTTCCTGTTTCAGAGTATCCTCCTTTCTCATTCCTTTCTTCTCCATCACCATTGCTACAAGAGAGTCCAGAAGGTTTCTTGGCCCTCACAATGTTATTAAGAGATTTTCCATTGGTTACTGCATGCCTTCCCTCAAATCCACATTGTTCTACATTGTGACCTGACCTCTAGGCATGAGCCTCAGAGACACACACTGACATACTATATTCAAGAGGTAGGTGATGGGGACATAGCTCAGTGGTACAGTGCATGTTTAGCATGCATGAAGTCCTGGGTTCAATCCCCAGTACCTCTATTAAAAAAAAAAAAAGAAGTAGGTAGTCCCTAAAATTAAAAACGAAGAGCTATCTGTGTGTCTATGTGTGTACATACATTCACTGCGGCAAAAAAATGTAAAACTTCGGGAGTATTTTCGATTAAAATATAGAAACATATTTCTATGTCAATACATTTATAAGGATGAAATTATGAGTAGAGAGTTTTGTGATGGGCCCCAGGAAGAGCGCTGCTGTCTTGTGGGGGCAGCCATCTTTCTGATGAACCCGTCCTTTGGACCATCATAGAGGGAACGCTGGGAGTTTGGATGTTTAATTCTTGGGGTGCAAGAAGGCTTCATTGTTCATAGAAGCTGTCTTCCTGGGAATCACAACAGACAATGGAACAGAAATGGGGTTGACTAACCCACTGACCTTGTATCACAAGAGCAGAAAGAAAGAAAAACGGAACAGACCCCTGTGTTTTCCATCCCTCGAGGGCTCTGCCTGTCCCCAGGCCTGGGGGGCTGTGTTGCTCTCTGGAGGGTTCCAGGATCAAGCGTCTCTGTGTTAATTAACCCAGCATGTGGCACATGAAGGCCTGACAGCAGATAGCTAATGTTTTGGATGCGCACACAGTGTAAGGATTAGCTGAGTTCCAAAGGCCAACGTAACGTGGCCACCGTACAGTTGACGTTTGGTGATCTGAGGCCAGCCTCAAGGGGCTGGGCAGTCTTCCTCCTGCCCCACCGTGCATGTGGGCCTCCAGTCTTCACTTTCAGCTCTTTGACAATCAGGCAAAGAAAACCAATATTATTGGTATTTCAATTCAACACAAATAAAGTCGAGCAGACAGGAAGACACATTTTGTAATTGTCAATAAAAGCCAACACCCCCTGCCTGCCCCCCAGTGCACTGGGTTACCTCTTCCCAAGCTTGTTTCTCTCCCTATGGGAATTTTATAGACTATATTAAAATCATATAAAATATGTAAAATAAGCTTACAGTGCAGTTTCCCACATAAGGTGGCCCCAAAGCCAGATTCCTTAGGATAAATGTGTGGTAAGAAGTCAGTGTGATATGGAAGTCCTTTGGCCTGATTTCTGGCATTTTTGAGCATTGAGTGATGCGAAGTTTGCAAAATGGCAGCCCGCAAGCCACATCTGGCCTCTTGACATGCTCAGATTGGCTACATGCAGTGTTCTTCAAAAATTGTCATTGAAAATACGAAGTTTTTTTTTTTTTTTTTTAATTTGAAATTCTGGGTTTTCTTGCTGTAGGTTTGTGTTCCCTCAGGGCAATGAATGACCGGAGCACAGCACAACTGCCCCTCCAGGGAATGGGGCACACATAACACGATGCCAATTTCAGCCCACGTGCGTAATGTTTCACGTGCCAATTCCTGAACCCCAAATTTTGCTTTCTTGTTGTTCTGCCGGCCCGGTTTGCTAAACCTCCCACTTGCTCTTTGATAGTTTCTTGTCGATTTTGCTCAGGGTAGGCTGTGAAATTGGACATACTGGGTAGAGCTGGGCAGGGTTCATCTTAGACTTAGTTTTGGTTTAGCCAGAACCAAGCGGACTTTTCGTTCCTATTGACCAAATGCCCAGAAATCACCTGGCGAGCGCCTTTCTAAAAATCAAAACAAACAAGCAAATATAAGATATGTGGAAAGGCTGACAAATTTAGCCATTTGGCATGGCATTTAAAAATGGATATAGCAACATTTTTAATGTACTCTTTCAAATGTCATGACAGCTGTCCAAATTTTGTAATTTTAAAATATATTTTATGTTATCACATACATTTGCTATACACTCTATCAAATATATGACTAATATGTGAAAACAAATATGTTTGCCACCCGGCTGACTCATGCTCCTTGTTGGAGACTCTTTGAAGGATCAACAGAAAGCCCCTTGTGGCTGGAAAAAGAGGCCCCTAAACTAGCAGTTTTCTTTTTTCTCCAGCGGATTTGCTCAGGGATTAGCTTTTGTCTCCCCTTGGGATGGAAGGCACACATCACACATGTACCACAGAATCGTCGAGACCAAATATAGATGTGCTTTATCTTAAAGACCTGGGCATTGCTTCTTTAAATCATTCGTTCCTACATGTACCCGTTCACTAATCTATTCATTTACTCACTGAGTATTTATAGAACACCTAGTATGAGACACCGATGATTATGTTAGATGTTGATAGGGTTTAAATATATGAACAAAAATTCCTGTTTTTTAAGAAGTGCTTTTAGTTCACTCGGGCTGCCATAACAAAGAACCACAGATCGATGGCTTGAGCAACAGAGATGAATTGTCTCACAGTGTCGGAGGCCAAAAGTCTGATCTTAAGGTGTCAGCAGGGTTGATTCCAACCCTGAAGACTGTGTGGGAACGAGCTGTTCCTGGCCGCCCTCCTTGGCCTGGAGACGGCCATCTCCTCCCTGTGTCTTCATACCGTCTTCCCTCTGTGTGAGTCCGTGTCCAGGTCTCCTCTTCTCATAAGGACACAGGCATATTGGATTAGGGCCCAGCCTAATGACCTCATTTTACCTTAATCACCCTTCTAAAGGCCCTGTATCCAAATACACTCATACTCTGAGGTCCCAGGGGTTAGGACTTCAACGTGAATTTCTCGGTGGGGGGACACAGTTCAGCCCATGCCAGGAGATTATAAGGTAACTGTTTCTCTATGGTTAGTTTGAATCCTATTCTTCTCATTGGTCCTGCTGCTGCTTCTCGCAAGGGAATCTTTCTTTCAGTGTTGCTGATGCCCCCCACCCCCCTGCCGTTTATTCCTAAGCTGTGCTGGCCTAGATCATTTCAGAAGTGAGCAAAGTGATGAGAAACAGAGCTTGACTCTTTAGACACAAAATTTCAGACACTGGACATGGAATGGAGATGCAGATGAAAAGGTCCCAATTTCAAATGCAACCTGTGTGAATCGTGGAGGGCCAGCTAGTGGTCAGGAGTGGGAATAAACATTCTCTGTGGTATTTCTAGTAGGGCGACATGCAAGAAATGTGGGTGACTAGAGAAGGGACAGCCAGTCTGGTTAAGCCAGAGAGGAAATTTCTGGAAAGTTGTACATACAGGTAACATGGAGCTGGAACATGACGCATGTAAATCTTCCTGTGTGGGAACAAACAGAGGAAGAGCCGGTGAGGAGAGAGAGACGTGGGACGACAGTGGAGTTGTGGGGACTGTGCCACGAGGCACAGGTGGGGGACACACCCTTAAACGGACTAGGCTGACACCCTTGGACCAGGTCGCGCTGGAGCCCAGGAAGGAGATGGGGTGGGGGTCAAGCTCTGGGGCAGAACTGCGGGGTGGGGGGGGGGAGCATCATCTCCATTCTACCCTTTCCCCAAACCTCTTCCCCTCTTGGCCTTTTCTCTCCAGCATCTTCCCTGCCTCACTTTTCTGGTGTCTCAGCCAACACAGGGTAAATGGGAGCAGAGAAAAATCTTCATCCCTCCCGAGAGCGTATAAATTTTATTATGAAACTCCCATAGGTTGAAATGCTTCCAGATGCAAAGGAATACATCACGGGCACTGGAGTTCGTGTTACTCCACGGGTTCCTTCCCAGCGCAAGCGCAGGTCACACCACTGATCAAACTACTCCAAGTTCATCCAGGTGGGAGGCTGGCTCTGGACCCTTCTCTCCAGCAGCATTTCTCAAACTTTAATATGTGTGCTCATCACTGGGATCTTGTGAAAATGTGGATACCCATTCAGAGGGTCTGCGGTGCACCCAGGCTGGTCCATGGACCACACTGCAAGCAGCAAGAGCCTAGAGGAGTTGAGGTACCCAAGGAATCTCATTCGACAGAGCCTCATTCGGGAGCTCCAGGCTCCGTGGGATCCCCAGGTTGAGAAGTAAAGCTGCTCCTCTGGGCTACTGCCATCACCTTAACTTTCGCTAGCTCCTGTATTCATTAGCAAGGGTTAGAGAGAAGAGACAAATAACAATAGCATTCTTAATTGGATCCCTGAAAAAGATACTGCATTTCCACTGATTAAGGCAATTAAAGGTGCAGACGCTGCTGCTTCAAAGCTGACATCTTCAGGTGTCTCATAACAAAAATTAATACCACTGCTAGCTGTGCCACCTAGTCATGCTGTAAAGTAAATTAATTACTGCAACCAAACTAATAATAACAGTGCAGGCAGAGTTGTAGCAATCTTGTGGCTTACCAGTGGAGACTGAGCAGCGACTTTTGCCTCTCTGCTACCCATGAGCGCAACCCAGCACTTGCTGACTGTAACATTTCTATTGTATGGTTTATGCTAAATATGCATATCTTAATTGCATTAGTCAAAATAATTAGCTAATATATTTTTGCATAATGACGAGGTAAGCAAATATCACCATAGCTCAGTGGTTCTTGCATGAGTAAATTTGGAAAATTAATAGACTCCCAATTTCCTAATTATCTGTCTTTTATTCCATGCTCAAACAAAGAAATGCTACTGCACACTCCTGGGCATCGTGTAATTTAGTTTGCACCTTGAAAAATTTAAAGCACCTGTGTTTGTTTTCTCCCCCTTTTGCAGGAAAGGGATATAAAGCAAAATACCTCTCTCTCCTTCTATCAGTCTTAAATTGAAATGTAAAGGCAGTGTGGATCAATACATTTTAATTTCTATATGCAAGCAGGACCTTGAATTACAAGGCACTTTCAATGCATCAGAAAGTTATTATAACGTTGAAACACTGATCAAAATTCTTTCCAAAGTGACGGTGTACAGCAGGTGCCTGAGTTCTGGATGCATGTGGCACCTCTTCCTACTGCCCTGTCTGCTGATGGCTTCCTTGTGTAGCTGAGCTCTCTCTCATTTCTTCACATCTACATGGCAATGGTGTCTTTCTTGCTACTGAATGTAACAGTCTCCACTTATGACAGTGTGGTTACTGAAAAGCAAAGCTTGCTGTTTTGATTAAAATGCTGGGTGGACCGCAGCTAGATTTCTTTGGGTTCCATCCAATCTCCTTAGGCTTACGATGATGAAGTGGGCTAGCCTGAGCCAGCCCACAGAGCATCCTGATGTCTCCGAACCTGGCTATTCCTGTCGAAGGTATCAGTTCTTCCTCACTCTTCACGAGGAATCATATCCTTAGCGTGCCAAGCTGATGCAGAAAGAGAACAGAAACCCACCCAAGAGGACACCTGAGCTAATGTCCTCTAATGAGCTTAAAAGCACCCTTGCCTTGTGTCTTCTGAAGGCAGATTGCAGGCCACCACATAAAGATGGAGTGTGCTGGGGCCGGAAGCCCACCACATCTGGATGAAGCCCTTACGCCAAGCCCTAAACCACCAAGTCTAACAATAGCCAAGTCATTTATGGAAGAAAGCAGCTGGATGAGGGTGTCCTTTCAGTTTCTGATGGGTCTTTAGGTTTCTGGAGGCTTATGGGAAAACAGTCTGCAACCTGAGAAGGCAGGAGACCTTCACTGATGTCACTTTGCCTCTAAACAAGCTCTGATTGGATCAATTCCCCCAGCAGGTGCAGTGCTTGTCAGGATTCCAGTCCTGAGGCCACTCGGGCTGCCTGGCAGCCGACCTTGTGTAGGTATCTGGAGCAGGCAGCAGCTGTAGGCTGTAACGTCCCCAGGTAATGTGTTCACTTCCATGCTCACATGCAAATCTCTAGGAACTATAAAGGGAGTGTATGTAAAATGCGTTTTAATGTGTCCATGTGATTGCGACAGGCTTTAATTAAGATGAGGAAAGAGATGAAGAGCTGCTCAGTGGTGTGTGAGGGGCTGTGAAGACAGAACATCCAATTTCATAGAAGGATAGTTGGTACGAGAGGAATAAACTGGAAAGCGCAACTTGAAGTGTGCACCTTGGCCAGCTAGCAAGGGAAAGCTGCTCATGGCTGACCGTGCACCAAATTACCGGAAGGGCAGTTAAACACAGGAGACAGAAGGAAAGTGCAAAGAATGAAGGCTTAGAAGAAAAACTAATGAGGGGAGAGAAGCAAAGGTCATAGATGGACATTCTGAGAAAAATCCCCAAATTTTACCCCTCGAGATAAAAATGTAGTGAGAGGAAAGTAATTAGAAGTGAGATCAAAGGATGGAAGAAAATAACCAAAGCTGAAATGAGCCAGGGCATGGATGAAAACAAATGGGGAAGAGAGGATGGAGGACCCAAGGAGTGAAGGAAGTGGCTGCCCAGTCCCCATGCCACATGACTCAGCTTCCTGCTGTCTCTGATTCCAGGGGAGAGGCCATGCCTGTATCTGAGTCATGCAAAGCCTTTCATCCAGGCTAGAAGTCGAAGGCAAAAGGAATAGGATGTATTTCCCACCCTTTCCTTAACTCCCCAGAGTCTTCAGGGAAAGCAGCTTACTGCATAATATTCAGGCAGCCCCCCCTGAATCCCCATGGGAATAGGAAAGCATCCGGGGGGAGGGTATAGCTCCGTGGTGGAGCGTGTGCTTAGCATGCACAAGGTCCTGGGCTCAATCCTCAGTGCTTACGTTAAAAAAACCCCCCAAAACTAAAAAAGAAGGCATCCCATGTGTGATGGCAGTGGCCAAGATCGGGAGGGTGTGTGGCAGGAGATCAGGCTAGAGAAGGAACAGGAGCTAGGTCCCACGTGACATTTCTGGCATGATCTGAGGAGTCTGAACTGAATCCTGAGGCTAGCTGACAGCCAGTGAAGCTTACGGTCAGCCAATCAATTGGAATAAGCCATCAGAATTTGAAGATTTCCCAGGAGAGTAGCTAACCTTTACATGGAGATGCAAGAATGTAGAAGGCGTATTCTTGAGTTATGTGAGTAACTGAATAAATTTTTTAAAAATCCAAATAACAGATTAATAATACAGAAAGCATGTCTCAGGAGAAGTAGAACATGACTGCCATGCAGATCCCTGCTCCTCAAAGCACGGTCCGCAGACCAGCAGCATTGGCGTCACCTGGGAACTTGTTAGAATGCAGGAGCTCGGGTCCCCCCTACTACTGACTTGAATCGGAATTCAAAAATTAACAAAATCTTCAGGTGATCTCGCCAAAGCACCACTGGCCAAGAAGACTTGTAAAAACACTAAGTGCAAAACTGTCAGTGAAGAGCAAAGATTTTATGGGAAGAGTAACACTGTTCAGCAGGGACTGACTTTATTACCTACAATGAATCTAGTCCTTTGGGCCATTTCTAAAGGCACAGGACAGGTCTCCTACAAAAGCATGGAGTAGATCAAATGTAACAGCTGGCAGATCCCCCAGGCAATCACCCTGTGAGAACTTAGACTCTTCGGGAAAGGGGCGACGAATCTTGAATTCCCCGAGAAAATGGACTTGTATTAAAATTTAGATAGGCTTGTTTTTCGCACACTGGGTTGGAGAAATAGATCCTACCTGTTGCATTAGTTGAACTGAGTAAGCTTTGGGAAAGGCAGAGTGGTAGGAAAGGAGGGAGATGGAAATGGAATTCCTTAGGCCCAGCTTCCTTGATGCTCACTCTATTCAAGTGACTTGGCAAAAACCCAAGTTATCTAGAATCTTCCCAGATTAACTAGATCTAGAACCTTAACTAAATTTGTCACTGTCTACCAAACCATCATACAGTCCAAACCTCCCAGCAGAGCTTTCCTGGCCTTGCGGAGACTAACTGCTGCCAATCTTTCTACTCTGGTCCATCTCGACCCCCACCCTTTCTCCACCCACCACGGTTGCACCACATTGAAATGGTGGGTTCTCTGCTCACCTTTTTCTTCTCCACCCAGTGACCTTACTTACACTGTTCCGTCTACTTGTAACAGTCCTTGTCATCTCATTTGGAATATCCTTTGGTAAACTTCCTACTTAGCTTTCGAACTTCAGCTTACCCTTTCCACCTCCTTTACAGCAGAAGTAGGCACATTGCTCTCTGCCATCCTATGGTGCCTCATACGGAACTCCATCCTGGCCCTTGTTACCTTGCTGGAATTCATAGTCATCATGTGTGCTTCCTGCTAGACTCTAAGTTCCTTGACGCAGTTAACATATCTTATTCACGTATTTGCAACCCCTGTCATTATGCCTCGGACATAATAGATGCTTAATAAATATGAATTTAATGAAAACACATGAATAAGAGAGCATATGAATAAATGAATAACGACTGAATGAAATCAGATTGTAGAGGCCTGGCGTGCCAGGCTTGGGTAATTGGAATGCGTTGTGCAGCTGTTGGAAGGACAATGAAGGAGCGGGGTGTGGGTGAGAGGCACTGATTCAACTCACATGTTAAAAAGCAAAATTAGAAAAACCAGAAAAAAGAAAGACAAAACACGTGCACAGAGAGGGAAAAAAGAAATTCAGTGAGAAAAACACCCGCAATGAAAATCCACAAACTCATTTTGTAAGAAAAACGTCTCATCTCTGCATCTGGAGGTTTGGGCAGTTAGAGGCGACAGGAATGTGACAGGCTGTCTCCTTTGTCCCCTCCTTGTCAGGCTCTCCAATAACCTCAGCCAGCGGCAAAGATCACTCAGGGAGGGTGGCCTTGTGTTCAAGATCACCTGGGCTAGGGTGTCCTGCTGATTTATGAGTGTGATCTCAGATCGCTGTGTTATTTCCAAGATTATGCTTACTCAGGTTACCAGAGGTGAAGTGCAGCCATGCTTGGAACACTAACCACAGGTGTGCGTGGACTCCTGTGCCAGGATCTGTGGGACACCTGCTTACGGGACGAGCCTTTTCTTCTGTGAGCACGTAGACAGAGCCTCTGAGTTGCTTCTGCTTCTGTTGTTCATCGGAGCTGCAGAGATCTTGGGACCATGAATGCACACATTTAGCAGACTGGCAACTGCCTTGGTTCTACTTCGAGCTAGCCTTCAAACTATTTATTACAAGCCAGCTATTAGAACAAGGAATAAAGTCAGGGTCTTTCATTATCGATTCCAAGTTTTGGGCAACATGCTGTCAATTTGGCAAAAGGCGTCCGTCTGGGGGAAGTTTGGAGAGCTTTCAACGTGACACTCCTAATGCAGGTCCTCGGTTCCCGCAGCAGCTACAACTGGATGTGGGATTCTTAATTCAGGTCTCAGTTTTTTCCCGAATGTTCTGCTGGGCTGTTAAACAGCTGCTGTGTTTAACCACAGATGTGGGTACATTTTATGGATGTGATTCCTGTGTGTATTTGTGTGTGTGTGCCAATAAACAAACATGTATATATTTAAAACCAATATTGACATAGTGTTAAGACTGAAACCTTTGCAGTCAAATCAGGAAATTCCAAAGTTGCCTATAACAGCATACTTTTAGTCCCTTGTGTATCCTGTGTATTACACCACATCCATTTAAGCCCCAAAACACATGCAGATCGACTGCTCCAGGCCTAAGCTGACAAAAGTCAAGTCATTTTACCAATTATTTGATTTTTGAGGCGTTTTCATTTTACCTCTTGGCTTCACGTTAACAAATCAAACTTTGATGTAGAGAGGTAGAAAAGAAACAAAGGAATCAGAAAAGAAGTTTTCATTTATGAGTCAAAAAAGAGACATGTTGAGTTTTATTCTCCGGTTAATAATCTTCATCCAAATGGAAGCAAAAGCAGCAGAGGAAAAATTCCTCATCTTAGGCTCAACGCTCATTGTTTCAACCTTCTACTCTCAAAAATAGGAAACCATTTTTCTTCAGAATTGGCTTCCCTTCCCTTCCTTAATGAGGACTACAATCTTGCCAAATTTGAAGTTCACAGCTTCAGTCATTTTTGAATTGCAGAAGCACAGATAAAACATTTTGGTATTTTTTTTATAATGGAAAATTTGCCATTTTCCCCTGTCTAGGTGTCTGGTGCTATTCTGAGATCTAACACATCTAAGTTTAGATCTGAGTGACTTCTCTGGTGTCTAAAGGGCTGGGGAAGGAATGAGAGTGGCTTTTGTTGTGTTACTGTGTGTGGTCTTCTGGTCTCCATTCGGCTCCCTTTGGTGGCCGTTATCTGGTTGAAGTGATTTATCAACAGGTGTTGATGGGCTGGGAGACAGGATCTGGGAGTTAGAGATCTGACTCTTAACTTGGTGCCCGCCATGTTCTCACTTTTTAATCATACTGTTTATTATGTTTCTGCCTTCTTTTACGCCTGCTTCCAAAATCTTCTGAGAGTTGCCAGATAATAAGAGACAAATTGTGCAAATTAAATGTCAGGAAGTGGGACATTAGTAAGTGAGCTTTTTGCCATCAATGGTACAGCCGATTCCCCTCTCTCTAAGCCAAATACTTCTCCAAATTGGAATAGGCTTTATGAATTTCTTTTTTTTTTAAGTTAAAGTATGACAGCTGCTTATTTTCATTTTTGTTCATCTGGTGAAACCAGAAGGGGCCCAAAGAAGTCATTAATGTCCACTGTGTGAGGGCTCCAGGAAATGCGTTGAGGGTAAGATGCATGAACAGTATTGTTCACCATATGTAGACTAGAAACATCCTTATGTTCAGGGTCCCTGGGTAAGAGAGGGAGTGTGTTATAATTAACTGTATAGTACATATGGTGGACTAGAAAGTTTACTCCTTGGAGACTAGTTTAGTTATAAAATCAAACAAACAATGAAAACAGAGTCAATTAACAATGGCTCTATCAAACGTTGTCATGGAGTGCCTGCCATTCGTGTAGAAGCCACCATAGTCAGGAGGCGTGGGCATGTCCTGACCCTGGGTCCCCACTTTTCTGGACAAGGTGGAACAGGCTGTATTGGACGAGTTTAGCCAGTTCACAAGAGGGTGGCATTGACCGAGAGAGAGAGAGAGAGAGAGAGAGAGAGAGAGAGAGAGAGAGAGAGAAGGAGGGAGATGGACTTTATCTGCCACTAAAATGCCCTCACTGCATCTTCACCAAGGACCACTAGAAAGTCTATGAGTGAATTCTTTCTTTAGAGCCCATGTTCCAACGGCCATCTGCGGGTCATCTGTCAATAGTGCGCTCTGTCCAACTGAAGGATCACCAAGATCTGGGTTAGCACTCCGTGATCTGCTTCCCGTAGCTCCGTTTCTGGGGACCCGGCGGTTATGGGTCTTGCCGACTGAACCTCTGATGGAAAAAGTTTGGTCTGACTGGTAGCTTGTGTTACACAGGACAGTGACTATTTTAAACCGGATGAATCCGACCTTCTTCAAACCTCAACCAGCCTCTCTGCTTCTGCAACATGCCCCCTGCCAGGCCCGAAGGCAGACCGGGCCAGACCCCGCGACTGCTGCAGAAAATCTGGTTTGCAGAGCGGTTTAGCAAGACAGCAGTCTCTGGTCAGACTCTTTCATTTCTGATGCCTTCCAGACATTTCTTGAGAAAATGTTAACCTTGGGGGCCTCGTATGATGTTAATAGGCGTATTTGCAAAACGCAGACTTGCCTTTTGCGCTGATGGTGCTACAACTCACAGTTACATCTGATCACATCGGTAGCGTGCTCAGACCCCTTCAGCGGCTCTCTGTGGTCCTTCGGGCAAAGTTAAAACTGTTAGCAGAGCTTATGCGACGCTTCTCTCTCTGGTCTTCTTGTGCTTTCGTCCTCATCTTTCTTCACCCATCTGGACATTAACCCCCACTGATGTTTTTAGTTCCCAGAGATTCTTGAAAGCCTCCCTTGACCCTCCCATCATCCTTCTCCTCCCCACTCCCATCTGAATTCAGTTAGGTGTCCCCGCTACATTGTCATAGAGTCTTGGGTAGTTTTTCACACTTCTTTTGTAATATTTACCATATTTCTTGTCTTTGCTTGATTTTCTGCCTTTTCAGCTAAACAGTAATGGTCTTTGTGAGATTAGGGACCACCTGCTCATCTCGTTCCCCTTTGGGGCCCTTTACCTACACAGTGCTTGGCACGTGGTGGGTAATCAATGAAGACTTACGGCATGTTTGAATGAGTAATTTTGACCATAGATAATAAGATTAAATGAGCACTTATTAGTCTAATGCTTTCTTGGGTTTTTTTTTTTTAATTGAATTCTAAAAATGTATGTCTTTGCTAATGTACCTTAACTCTTCTGTTTTGAACTCTGTTTCTTCTAGAAATTTCAAAATGGTCTTTGGGCCCAAAGTATTAAAGCTGCGACCTAAGAGGTGTGAAACAAAAGTCCCTTGGAGCCCTAGAGAACATTGTCTAGGTCCCTGAGCCTGAGGGCTGCTTTGTAGGGTGGACCAGCTTCCAGCAAAACCCTTGGAGCATTTAAATATTTTAAACTGGTACAAAAATGTGCCCACTTCAAATAAAATTCTCTTGTACAGTGAACATCTACAGAGATTTGTGCCTCTAACAGAAATCGGCAGCTAAGCTCACACACTCTGAGATTTCTGTATCCTGATCAGTGCAGGAGGAAGTGGAAGAACTCAGCAGGAAGGGCATAAAATCCTGAGGCTCACCCAAAGCTAGCCCTTCCAGAAGGAGCCAGCAGCAGCTCTGCCTGCAAAAAGCTTTGCTCTGGGCCAACATTAATGCCTGAAACACATTCATTTGGAGACCTCTTAGATGTTCATTATTCATTACTTCATTATTGCATTGAACAAATGCCTGTTTTTAGAAGGGAAACACATTAGCCCATTAAACGCATTCTTGTGGATTAGATTCAGTCTTGACCAACTAGGCTGTCTCTTGGATGAGACAGAACAGGACCCTGAAGAACTGAAATTCCAACCATAAACAGCCATTGTCGAGAGGGAGAGAAGGCAGGGACCGAAGGAAATGTTAAGCCTGCAGGGGGTTATCGGGAGGTCTGCAGCCGGAAGGTGGTCTGGGCAGCCATGGCTACCGTATGTTTGTGTGTGTCTGCGTGTAAGACCAGGGAACCCCAGGGCCATTGAACAAGGTGCCACTAGTAAGTTTCACCCCTTGGATTTTGCCCAGACCCATCCCAGTGGCCAACCCCATGCTTCTCTGAGAAAGGAGCTGGGAGAGGCAAGATACACAACTGTGCCTCAGTTTCCCCAGCTGCCCTGCTTGCTGTTGAGTAGAAATCAGACTGATACAAATTCTCAGGATAGGTTGTAAGCATTATCTGGTTAAGCTCACATTCTTTGCGATCTTTGTCAAAATATTTCTACAAATATCAGATATTTCTCTGTATTTGTGGAACACACATTCACTCAGTTACTGCAGGATCGGGACTCATAATGTCCTTCGAATTCCCTTCTTGCTTTTAAAACAGGAAAAAAAAAAATCTGAGTTTCTGGGCCACATTTGTCCAGTTCCCCCTTCCTCCTTTCCTCATCCCTGTTGCTGTGGTATTGTCCCTCCTAAGAAGGATGTATAAAGTATGAAGGTTTTTCCAGGTGAAGAAAATCCAGGGGAAAAATTGGACAGGAAGGCTGGCTAATGACCAGCGTGGATTTAACCCATATTTGAAGTCGCACTTTCAGTTACTGGAGAGGGTGATACTTCTGGAGTGTATGAACCAGCTGGTATTAGCAAAAGTGCGAAGATCTGCTGATGGAGGAGGGGGCAGGGAAGGTTTGTGGGTGTGTTTCGAAGTCTGTTGGATGCAACTGGTTTAATTTCCTTTGTTCATCTGCTTCAGAGTTTGCAGTGATTTGAGAGGATCGTTTCCTCCCCCCTCCAACACATTTGGTGAAGTGCACTGAGACTGTCACTCATTAGGCTGTCAGCGGTATCACACGTTGTACATTCCATTGACATCAGGAAGTCCTCTCTTCGAGGACAATGCAAGATACAGAGTCTGGTTCCATCTAGAGCTCATGCTTGAGAGAGAGAGAGGTAGAGACAAGGACATGAGCGAGAGAGAGAGAGAGAGAGGGAATCAATGAGAAAGAGAGGCCAAGAGAGAGAGAGAGAGGTACCAAGAGAGGACAAAGATGTACCAAGAGAGATGAAAGCCAGAGACAGACAGATGAAAAGAGAAAGACAAAGACAGAGACTGAACAAGATGCACAGAGGATTGGAGAAAATGAGAATGTGGGCAGGAAAGCAGAAGAGGGGAAAGTTAGAAAGGAAGAGAGTCGGGAGTGAGGGGACAGGAGGAGAGGAGGGAAAGAAGAGAAGGAAGAGGGGAGGGAGGGAAGGAAGGGAGGAAGAGAATTTTCCATGAAGCCCCAGCCTTATTTATTTCAGCCTCCATGATATTTTGATGGTAGGGACCACTCACATGTGCGTAAGATTTTACTAGTGAACAAACCCCAGGGGGAAGTGAGGGGATGGGACTGCAGAGTGACTCACAACCCCTCAGAGCAATTACAGGCACTGAAGCAAGAAGGGGAAAGGAAAAAGTCATAAAATACTTTACAAAACCCTCTGAAAAAGCTTATGCACGAGTCTCTCGTTTTTTTGTTTTTTTTGTTTTTTCTTTTTGCTCAAGGGTTATCTGGGGAGTGATTTTCAAGTATTAAATCCAGATTTCCCAAAGCTTTCTGGGTGGAGATGATTCCTTCTAGGAGAATTGCAGAGTCTCCTTTTAAGAACTTGTCTGTGTTCGTCCAGCCCTTGTTCTGACACATCGAACTGCCCAAGTTGGGAGGTGAGTTCTAGCCAAGGCAGTTTTGGTCACAGGGGAGAGAAACCCACTCAAGTTAAAAGGGAACCAGGTAATGAGAACACTAGTAGTCCTAATCATCTGACTAGTATTAGACAGAAGGGTCGGGAACAAGGTTAAGCCCTTTAAATGTATCGTTTCATTATATCCTCACAGCAGCCCTATGAAGTAAATATATTTGACAGATGAGGAGCAGAGATTCAGAGAACTAAAGTGATTTGTCCAAGGTTCTCTAGGATTTGAAGCCAGGCAACAAGATTGCACTTCATTGATACAGATGATGACAGCTGAACAGATCTATGGATCTATCTACTTATCTTCTCATTGAGAAGAAACTGATCATTTTCTCCCCAAGGCAGTTGGAGTTCTAAAGAATAGATTTAGTAGTTGTCAACTTCACCTTACTATTCCCGGGGCTTTGAACGGGGCTGTGGATATTAAAGAGATATCACCATATACCACCCGATGTCATACAGAAAAACTCAAATATCTTGGAAGTTCACTCTAGCTGTTTCATTCTTTAAGTGGCTGAAAGTCATGGTTACTTCACATCTGAGTTGGCAATGGGACTAGAGGCGGAGAAATTCTAGGCTACACTGTTTGAGGCATTGATTCTAACCCTAGAAGCTGGAATTTGACTTCCAAAACAGCATTTCCCAAAGTGTGTTCTGCTGAACATTAGTTTTATGAGATGTTATATGAAGAAAAGTTTCCAGGATCAGGAATGTTTAGGAAATACTGGGTTAATCATATCTTGGTAGGTTTCTTTCCTATAAAATTTCTTTTTAGAGACAATGTATGTCTGCATTTGTATTGTTCCAACAGGATTGTCCTTCCCTTCCATCCCGTCTACCCAAATCCATGCATTGCCCACTTGTCCTTCCATAGCTCATCTTGTGCTCGCCACATTCTGTTTAGTTTCATTATTTAATATTTGACGATCTTACTTGCTCACCTAGATTGTGAGTCTCTTGCAATTAGAGACAGACTTTCTCTAGTTTAAGCCTAGCACTGTGTTATTTAGACCACAGGTACTTCATACGTATTTGTTCATTGACACATCAGCATGTGAAAAAGTGATGTGTCTTAGCTTGGTTCCCCCTTCCAACCTGCACAACCCCCCCAAGTGTCTCCTGAGACATCAATTTGGGTACAAGTTGCTGACTCGGGAGGTGATCTCAGGAAGCCCAGATGGAGAGTGGGAGAACTGAGACAGAGAGAAAGGAGTCAATAAAATGTACATTAATGATGGGCTACAGCTGTGGCAAACTGAGGCTCAGTCCTGCTGGGGACTCAATGTCAGGCTGTCGAGCACACATCAGTGTAGTAACCCTGAGCTGAGATGAATCTCAGTTACTTTCTACCAAGCTCTGCCTCTGATCGTCCTGGAGGAGGTGGGGGCGGTTAACACCTTGATCCTTCCAGCCTATGGATAGCATGGCTGGAAATCCCCTCAGGCAGAGAAGCATGGGAAGCTGTCACTGTACTTTGGAAAGCTACAGTGACCGCTGGGAAGAGGGGCAGGCCACTGGCGGTGACCTGTCACCTTATCCAAGAACAACATTATTTAACTGGCTTCCCCTACTCCCAGAAGTTAAAAAATATGTCCTCATTCAGACTTGTACCAATAAATGAGCAGTTTTCTTGCCTGGGCAAACAAATTAACTTAGGTTTTTCCTGCTTTTAGAACCAGCTGCTCCATTTCTCTCCACTGCCTCAGTGGAAAATTGTCCTGTGAGCAATATCACAATGTGATTTCTTTATCAAAGGCCATTATCAATTATTTCATAAGGAACTGATGTTTCAGTAATTACTCGATTTTTATCTCTTTTTTTTAAAAATGTAGGTCGTTTATATTTCATTATTGTCATGTTATGACCTATCTGCCCATGAAAAGGCATATATTAAATCCAGCAACTTTGCCTGAGCCTCCTGTTCGTGCCCCATATTTCATTTGTCACTGTATCTGCTGTTCTGGAGAAGATCATAGCTGGTTCGTTAAAGTGCTCGATAAGTGAACATTTATCATTTATTGATACAGGCAAACATATGCACAGGATGCTCCCCCACTCCTCGGCTGGTCTGCACCCCTCATCCCAACAGCGGGAGACGATGGCCTCCACCAGAGATGTCATGATCACATTCAGCCTAACCAGCTCCCAGAAGGAAGCCTGCTTGATTATTTGTCTGATTGCCTCTTGCATCGGATGCCCTCGCCCCGGAGTTCTACCTACTGGTACCTCCTACAGGGCCAGCGTTGATGCTTCTATGCCATGTTGCCTTGATTGGGTATCTGAGTAGGAATTCACTTCTTCTATCTGAGGTTGGAAACATTACGTGGTGGTTCTCTTATACCACTTGGCATTTAGCAATTTGCCTTCCTCCCCAGATTAAGGATTTCTGGAGGCCCCAGGCTGTGCCTTCTCTTCACCTTTTCCGCTCTCACCATACGCAGTATGGTATCCGTCATACTCAGATGCTCAGTGAATACAATGAGTTTAACTGAACTGGAAGATGGAGGAAGAAATTGCTCCGTCGTCTCTTTCTTTTACCTGTTGCAGGGTTGGAGTGTGTCCTAGATGGATGTCCAGTGGCCCTTCTGGGAGTGTCACAGCCCCTCTGCACCAGACACATGTCAGTCAGGCCTGAAATTTACACTGTTAAAGGCATTCATGTCCAAAGAAGCTTTTTGGAAAAAGAAGTTAAGAAAAAAAGAAACCAGAGAGGGGATCGTGTCTTAAGTGCTGCTCATCAGTATGCGGTTGAAGTATAGGAAATGGCCACGGTTAAGGTCACAAATGGTGGCTCCTACCTTGTGGCTTAGCATGATTAGTTGATTTATGGGCAGGAGGGGAAGTAGGAAATGGCATTTGTACAATTGTCGTGGGAAGAGGAAAACCAAGAACACCGTTGAAAGGAGACAGGCTTCCGTGAGGGTTGTAGGAAGGGGCCCCAGGCAACGATGTTCACTGGGGGAGAGGCGGTAACAAAGATGAAATGGGCACAGTGCGAAGTGAGTGTCCCTGAGCTCCGACCACTCCCGCCGCAGCGGGCCAGAGCTTCCCGAGGGCGGCTACACCAGGTTACGTCAGGTGCAGCCTGCTTTCTTTCCGGGTCTGTTTCTTAGTGTGGGCAGCTCAGGGGTGTGCAGCCGAGAGGGGGAGTTGGCCTTCTCAAACAAATACTGTTATGTACAAACCCCTACTCAAAGCAGCTCATTTCTGGCCCCAAATAAATGCTGTCCACCCATGAGTATTTGCCAGTTGGGATCATGAGCCCAAACCAGTATCAGATGAACAACACCTGCACCTACATCCTCTACTCGCACCTTTAAGCCATCCTCAGGAGAAAAGATCCCGAACTCTGCAGTCGATTTGTAAAATTGTCAAGTGTAACCAGAACCACAGAAGCAGCTGCCCCAGCGGGTCAAAAGCCAACTGGGTGAGGCTTTAACTTTCCAATATTAACGAGCAGTAATGCTTGGGGATGTTGATGGGACCCTTGGTTTGTGTGACTCTCAGGTACTCAAGAGCATGAGATAATGAGATCCTGTGGAGAGAGAAGAGGCGTCAGCACTTGTGCTCAGGACCAGCCAGGGGTGTTGCCCACTTCATGAGGTGAGCTGGGAAAGGAAGCTGTGGAAATAGGGGAGGGGAGAAATCGCACTTTTTGTATTCTAGGAAGGTGCACCATCCCCAAATGGAATCTATAAGCCAGGATAGTTTAATGTTTTCTCCAGGAACTTGATCTTTCAGACGCCCATCCAGCAATGTTCATGGATTTGTCTGTTCTCTCTCACACCTATATTGACAAGTAGGACACTCCTGTTCTAACCAAGAAACAGAAAAATGAGGTGTTAAGGGCCATTTGACAATTTAGTAACACATAGCTGTGTCTTACATAATACAGTATAGCAGCAAAAAAAAAAAAAAAATCTAGATTCAGCTCTAACACTAGCTAGTAATGAGAACTCAGATACGTTCCTTAACTCTTGAAGCTTGGAGTCTCTCATCTGTGAAATAATTACACCGGACCTGACATTCTCTATGTCCCCTCCAATTGTCCTGGTCCCTCCTTCTAGGTTAGGTTGCTGGAGCCAGCCACAGAATTATTTTCATTTCCAGAAAGACATGGTTGCTGAGCATATCAATTGTCACCTTGTGAATGGAGGTAGGCATTTGTTAAGGAAAAGATTGGCCAAGTAATAACCAAATCATTTTTCCTCTTGGTTTCCTGTGTTCCTTCTTTCTTGCCTTCATTGCTTTTCCAAATGCTTGGAAGTGAATCAGCAGGAAATGTAGGAGCCCTCAGACTTAAAAGCCACGGCTACTTTTCCTTTATGAAAAGGAAGAAAGGGAAGAGAAAGGGGAAATAAGTAGGCATGGTGTCACAGAACAAAAAGACAAGATCACTCAGCGGGCGGGAAGGCTCCACAGCTCCCCAAGCTTTAACAAAGATGTGGAGAAGAAATAGCCCCAGAGGAAGTTTTTTCCCCTTGGCACACCTGGGAGAGGTGAACTTTTTCTGTCTTTGTATTCCTTCCCTACCCTCTATCGGAATTGATTCAGAAGAGGACGGCACCTAGAGTACATAATAAACCTCTCCAGGAGAGGTGGGGAGGCCGGGCAGAAGCAGGAAGGAGATGAAGGAAAATCAATTGTTTGGTGCTGACAACTGCTTCTTGTAATAACGGTATTCTGTCACATTGCATTAGCAGCACTTTGCAATTGCATGTGTTTTTGCTAACAGGCTGTAAAAGTGTAATCATATGAACACTGAATACATTGTATTAGTGGGGATGATGCAAGGGGATGCGTGCTTTATTATACCAGTATGGTGCATAATGTGTTGCTTACTGAAGTGAGACTTATCATTTTAGTGAAAGAATATTTATTATTTGTTTGTTGTGGCATTGGTGCCTTCCAGGGAGAGCTGTGTGTTTCTGTTGGAGGGTGGCGGGGAGGGGAGATTTTTTTCCCACGCATCCTCCGCTCCCCACTCCACAGAACGGAGCAGCATGGCCCTGAAATTGGGATAAAAAAATCACTCGGAGTACCAAGTTCCCAACCATCTGAGAAAGTAACGGCTCTGCTTGGATTTCCAAATAGCATTTGTAAAGCTAATGGGATTGTGGCTGCAAAGCATCCTCTGCAAAAGAAAGTTGAAGGAACAAAGCGGGGGGTGGGGGTAGAATTTCACATGTGTGTGGGAATGACTACAGACTGAGCAGATCCTTTGGGGAGAGGATGTGCTGAGAAAGACGGGCTAGAATTAGGGACAGCATGAAAGGGGGCTTGCAGGATCCTTGAGGATGGATTTCTTGGCTTTAAAGAATTTTGCAGGAATTTAACTCTTTCTACCTGGTGCTGGAGTGCATTTGTGGCCTTTTGAGATAGAGCTTTTCCTGACTACGTAGCCCTGAACTCTTGTAGTACAGATTTCCAGCCACTCAGTGGACGTTGATAACATATTGACTTGAGCATGTGCATGTGTTTTTGCCTCCTCTATTAGAATGATCTGTCCTTGAACACAAGGATGACTTTTCTCTTTCTCAACACTTGGCCCAGTGCCCTGGGGTGTTCAACAAGCAGCTCTTGCTTGACTGACCTCAACTAAAATTGATACCTGGACCTGTCCTTGTGTTCACTTGGTAGGGCTGCAATAACAAAGTACCACAACCTTGATGACTCCACCAACAGAAGTGTGTTGCCTCCCAGTGCTGGAGGCTGGAAGTCCAAGGTCAAGCTGTCCCAGTGTTGGTTCCTACTGAGGACTGTTCCATGCCTCTCTCCTGCTTCTGGGGGTTGCTTGAAATCTTTGAATGCTTAGGTTTTTCAGTGCATCCCTCTGACCTCTACTTTCACATTTACATGATGTGTGTGTTTTCTTATTTATTAATGGCGGTGATTCAAGGGGACGTGTGATTTATTATTATTTTTTTATTTTTTATTTTGGGGGGAGGTAATTAGGTTTATTTATTTTATATTTAATAGAGGTACTGGGGATTGAACCCAGGACCTTGTGCATGCTAGGCATACACTCTACCACTGAGCTACAGCCTCCCCCTGCGATGTGTGATTTATTATACCAGTTGCTTCCCGAGGTAAGACTTCTCATTTTAGTGAAAGATCCTATGTGTGTGGCTGTGTCCAGGTTTCCCCTTTGTGTAATGATACCAGTCATATGGGATTAGGGGCCTGGGATGACCTTATCTTAACTGCTTATACCTGCAGTGACCCTACTCATGAATAAATTCACAGTCTGAGTACTGGGAGTTAGGACTCCAACATATAAATTTCGAGGGGGACACCATTGAATTCATAAGAGTACTCTGCCTCTGAGAATTGTTTATAATGCACATCTTGAGACTGGTATGAATTTCCCACCAAGTCTGGTGATGTCCATCAATTAAAAATAGCCCCTGCAATCAGGAGGGCACCCAGCACTGCCACTCATCATGTGACAAGCATTGTTTCAGATGCTTTAAATGCATTTACTATTTCATGCTCAATATCATCATGAGGTAGTTGCTACTCACATCCTCGTCTTACAGATGAAGAAACTGAGGCACAGAGGGGTGAAGTCATTGTCCCGAATGACACAATGGATATGGGTTTCAAACCTGCACAATTTGGCTCATGAATTTCTACATTTAACCACTATTTTTTATAGCCCCTCCAAATCAGACAGACTCTGGATGGCTCCTTATAGAAATGTTTCCTCTCTTTATATAATATTTGTATTTTATTTTTTCTGACAAGGGCTTTTAAATATAGTGAAAGAACATCGTAAAGCACGTTTAGACTTTGGGTCAGCTGGTGTGAGGCGCATATTGACTTCTGCTAGCCCCGATTTGCACTTTCCTGTGGCCCAGCGGACAGCGCCACCCTTTAAAATGGATATTCCATTGCAGACTCATCGGGGAGGTGTTCTGGGACTTCAGCACAGGCTGAGGGCAGGGGACGTGAAGACGGGCACGGGCAGGGATAGGGTGGTGTTGGCCAGGACTACAAGTTACAGTTCCTCAAACTCGTGTGGTGACTGACCTGTATCTGGGCTCGCATCCAAGACTGAAGTGGGTCCAATCTGGTGCAGAGAGAATGCCAGCAGGTGTCTGCAGGCAGGGGTAGCATTTGGAGGCAGAATAACAGAGGATCTTGGTTCCTGTGGTTAGTGGCTTAGAGTAAGAGTCCGTGTAGTGGTAGAGGTTAGGGACATAGGAGTCCAGCTCCCAGCAGAGGGGGCTGGCCAGGATGGATGAGGGAACATAACATATATTAAGAACCCATTGGACCTTCCAAAAAACACTGTGAGGATTTATTATTATTCCCATTTCAAAACTGGGACTTAGATGTTACCTAACCTACCCTTGTACTCATAGCTAGCAAAGGACTGAGCTAGAATTTGACCCCTGTGCTGTAGACCAAAAGCCTTTCACTTTTGGTACTGCATGATTCTTCAGGTTTACACAGGGGGAATTACGTGGAGCTGAGGATGCAGGCTGCAGATCTTTGGTGTCTACTCATGAGTGGGGCTGGGGGAACAAAAGACCTGACACTGCAAATGTAGACAGAATCCCCACATACATGTCCCTAATGTTCTAACCACTTACGTGTGCTGGCCAGGTAAAGGATGTGATGGATTAAGTGGGGTCTAAGTGGGGATCCAGTCAGCATTGTCCTGAAGGGAGGTTTCCTTTCTGAACTTGAAGGTATTTAAAAGCTTCCACTTTGGTTTCTGTTGCTACTTAATACAGTCAGCTCTAGATATCCACGTGGGTTTCGCATCCATGGATTTAACCAACTGAATTCAGCTTCTTCAAGCCCTGAGGACATTATGATTTAGTTTGACTTATGCTTTTTGTATTGCCTCCTATTGAATTATACTAAACTCCATTTGTGTGTTCACACATAATTTATATATTTGCTGCATAAAGTTTCTCTTGATTTTGTGACTTTTCCAACGCCATTCTTTCTAATTAAGCAGGAGATATTTTTGGTACACTTACTTATTATGTGATCAGTGTCGACAAAAATTCAAACAATCAAGAAGAAAAAAAGGCAATTTTATTCCAGCCAAATTGAGGATTATAACCTGGGAGACAGACTCTCAAAAAACTGAGAACTGTTCCAGCTGTAAGAAGTTCAAGGCACAGTCATATACATTTTCAAGACAAAGGACGGTACATGAAAATGATGCACTGATATTTTACATAAAGTTCACCAAAAATACGTAGTCCAGGTTAGCGCATACAAAGTGAGCAGTGAGTCACTACGACTCCATGCAGAGTTGGGGAAGAACACTATTCTCTTAAGAAGTTTCATTGCTGGCTTCAGAAGAAAGAAAAAAGATCTGTGCAGTTGAGCTGGGACTCCCATGTTTGAGGCGCTCTGGTTAACGTGGGATGCAAATGCACCGTGCACGTTAGGGAGGGAGAGAGGAGGCCCAGACAAACACACAGAGAGAATTTTATGTTTAACTCTTTCTTGTCCTGCCTTAAAATGCAGATTTTACTTCATCAGTCCTGTGGGTGAACCAGAAGCACGAAAGACAAGGTGCTGACCTCCCACGACTTAAGCTTTTACTGGGTGTAGAAGTCGCTGATGTGTGAGAGTTAAACATCAGTAGAAGAGATAAGCGAAAGCATGGCATCGTGGTCCTAGAGGGGTCTGCAGGGTGGTAAAGAACGGTCTGAACAGCATATGCTCCAAGAATTCAGAGGAGGAGGTACTGTCGTGAATTGGGCTCCGCTGGGAAAGGGACCAAGATGGGAAAGGGAGTGGAGAGAAGGCCACACTTGAGTGTGGTGAAGAACTACTCCCCACACTCAAATTTCCCCTGGGGGATGTGGAGCTGACGTTGAAATGGAGAAGCGTTTTAGGATGGTTCTTTTCACCATCCCTCGAGCTTTTTGTGAATTTTTTTTTCTTGAAGTAAAACCTTCCAGAGGAGCTAGGGGTTTCATGGGTGACGAGTCCATCTTTACATGGGTCTTCCTTGGGCTCAGGGGTGCCTCCGAGGGAAGGGCTAGAGTGCTATTAGATCTCTGCTTGGCGGCCCCTCCTCCACGAGCCCGCTGTGAGCGTGTGCTGCCCTCTCCATCCGCCTGGGAGTGGGGCTCTCAGCAGCAGAGCAGGGGTGGAAGAAGAGCTGGGAGGTCAGGCAGGTCCGAGCTAATTCTGTCATCAGCCTGTTCTGATGTTATTATTTCTGTTTCCCTCTAATAAGAACAATGGTATTTTAAAAATCTACACTGCATTTAATTATGTCAGCTATCTGATGTAAGTAATTTCAGTCCCCTTTAATGCAGCAAGTCTCCAGCGTGAAATAGCGAAATATCTAGCTAATAAGAAATGACAGGCGGTCGTTACTCTGTGAACCTCACCATCTTTCACTAGCACTTGCTGTGAAAAGTTAAATAAACCATCCCTCAACGTGGGAAACTCTGTAGGTGGCCCTCGAGGGAAGCGCAGGCACTGAGCTCCCCAGGACCAGACAAACGGTGACATCTTTGGCATTAAGATGAGGCTGCCAGAGACAGCTGATGCCTGTGTGTGATCTGAGGCTCTCGGGTCTCATTGCCTGATAATTTGGGCTGGAAAGCTCAGGTTAGTACAGAGCAATGACGAGGTCAAGGTCGTAGATTCTGTCCTGTGTGGGTTTAGTCCCACTTTATTCCTGATCCTGAAGTCATTTTTTTAAAGTGGCAAATTACTGAAAAGAAATAGGCACTGATAGGGGGCCAATAAAAACCAAGGCTTGTAAAGTAAGGATACTGTATTATGGGGGAATGTCTTTCAAAAAAATTATCTTGTATTTCTGGACCAAAGGAGGCAGATCAGCACTTTTGGCAGCAAGAGTGAGGTCTGCTGATGAATTTCTGTATATAACCACTGATCTCACGTTTCTTTGACGTTTCCATTTGAGCATAGAATCTGCAGAGGTGGCTCTACTCACATCTTCCTTGGAAGTATGCAGCCTTGTTTGGGACTGATAGAAAAAATAGGCATGAGGAAACTCAGGAGAGCATCAAATTATTGTGCCCCAAGTAAAGGCCTGTGGCTTACTTGGCCTCTTGGAGCCTTATCAAGGCAAATCGTACTTGGTAGAGTATCTGGATGGCCTCCACGCTTAACTACAAAAGGACAATATCATTGCAAGTTGAAAAGAAAATTGGAGCGGAAATGGGGTATGATCAGAAATCTGGATGTTAAGACCACAGGAGTCCTAGGTCCTGGCTCAGGTGGGCAAGCCATGGCAAGGCAATGATGTAAACCAGTGGGGCTGATGAGTTTGCCCACTAAGATACCATTCCACGATATGATTGGATGGATCTGTGATGCATAAAATACATTTGGGTAGAAACTTTTCACTTTTCCTCTTGTCATGTGTTCATTAACTAGAGGCTTTGCTACTATTTTCTAGTTATTACCCCTAGCTCGTTTTAACATTCCTACTGGTCCAGCCCATGTTCCTAACATTGTCTCTGCTCTGTCTGAGCTCACACTGTTGGTGATTCTTAGAATGTCTACTTATCTGTTTCTGAGTGCCCCACCCTCGCCCATCTTTCAAAGCACAGAACTCATAAGAACTTTACTGCTTCCCTAGATCATGTGGTTTGTATTTGTCAGAGGCCCTAAGTTAGGACACACTCTGTGTTCCTGTTACTTTTGTACCAGCCCCTTCCTGATTCATCTTTGCAACCCACACAGCTTCTTGCATATTTTAAATGTTAAAGAAAAATTTTTGAATGAATAAGTGATTGTGGGAGAAAGACTCATTTGGATCTGTGAGAAGCTGGAATGTCAGAAACTTATTTCATATTATAGAGAGCCTGTGAGTCTATTTAAATGATGGCCTTTACTTAAGCCGTTAAAAATATTTATTCTCTGAAGTAGGTTAAAACTGTCCCTTCCAAATCCTTTCCCTCCAAATTTGTTTCATTGACTCAATGAGCATTTTCTTTACAGATATTACAAAATATTTCACACCAGTTTTTCTCCAGATAATAAAATATCAGAGTGTGAATTAATGAAGGTGTTACTTACCTCTATCCAATGTATCCTGAAGTCATTTAGATTTCTTCTCCTAAGCAGATTTAAATAGAAAGATTTTTTTTCTATTTGCATTTCTACCCCCTGTGATCTGCTCAATAATTCAACTATTGTTCCATTTACTCACCTGGCTTCGGTACTCACTTTTTTTCCAGCTCCTTGAGCTCTTAAACAAAACAAAAGGTAAAGCAAATCAAATCACTCCCTAAAACCTCCGGGAACTCCGATCGCACCTTTCACGTGTCCTTCAGAGCCCTTCATGTACACGTGTGTCATGCTTTTTATTCAGGTCAGTCTCCCTTCTAGGCTGTAAGTTTCATGAAGGCAGAGACGTTCCACTTCGCTTAGCATGATACACCAGTACCTCGATAGTGATTGGCTGAAGCTGGGATGCTCAGCTCCTTTTTTGTTGGTAGAAGGAATATAGATCTCATCCATGAGTCTTACTATTTCCTCTCCTGGTAGACAATCATCGAATTCTTCTTCCTCATGACAGCTCTTCAGAGGACTGATGGCTCCCTTCATTCACCACTCTGTCTGCTCTAAGTTTGTAGTTCTCCAGGTTAGTTACCAGGTTTTTCTGGAATACTTTTGGTCACTTTGCCATTCTGGACCCCACCTTCTAAATACACTCCAGCTTGTGTTTTGCTGTTCAAAGGTGGTGCCCAGAGATGACTGTGATTTTCCACCCATGGTCTGACTGGCATACACCTGAGAATGACCAGTGTCTTCTTCAGATGCTATACCTCCATTAACACAGCCTAAGCCTGTGTTGATTCCAGTGTAACCTGATCAGCTTGCTGCTGACTCTTGAGCTTACATCAGGGAAAATCCTTAAATTTCTTTATTCAGTATGTTCCGAGGATGCACTGTTGCTGTTCTGGACCGACTTCCAGAATTTTGCATTTATTCTTATAAAACATAATGATTTTATCATGCTAATTCCTAACTCTCTCATCCATCATAATTATTCTCTTTCTTGGATTCATGCTATCTGCAAAACCTGTATCTCCATTCCCTTAGTTTTTTATTGAGCACCTACTAGTTGCTAAGCTATGTATTATATGTGGCAGTTTATCAGGTGGATATGATAACTACTTTCACAAAGCATACATTCTAGTCACTGACAAGAATTTTGAATGTCTCACTGATGAAGACACAATCTTATGGGAGTTGTTTGGAATCCCTCCTAGGTCCTTATCAGTTAATTAAGCAGTATTTTCCATTTCAACCAATTACTAACCCATTTAATATATTATCATTTGGCTCAGTACCAACACATTACTCAATACATAAGAATATGATTAGGTGTTATTGGATGGCAAGTAGGAGAAATAAAGAAATAGAAAGTGGCTTAGATAAAAATAAACTTATAAGGGCACAAGGAGTCATATAACTTTACTGTAGGACATAGTGCGGGGCCCCATAGAATTGGAAAATCATTAGTCAGTTACCATCTCCATTTCTCTCTCTGGGGCCCACACACACTCTTCAAGTCTCCTCCATTCTTCTTACTGTAGGTTAACTGCTTCTGAGACTCTTAGCTTCACCTCCCGTAAACTTTGACTTTCTACGGTTCTAACCCAGGTACCATTTCTCCAAGAACATCCTGTTCCAGGACCCAGTGCCATCTGCCTGATTTTCCTTTCTTTCTTTTTCTTTTTCATTAGCTCAGACCCTAGAAGGAGAGAATCTGGTTGGTCATTGGCTGATGGCAGATGGATCCCCCTTGGTCAAGCTTGGTCTATCACAGGCAGAGTGGAATCATTTTGTAAGAAGATCTGTGTCTTTCAGGGCTGATTAAGCTGATAAAACTGAGAAGGGAGCTTACCAGGGCAGCATGCCGCTGTAACAAGAGCATTATTGTAATGAGTCTGAAGTCTAGACAAACTCTATCAAATTCCACAGTGGACTAATTTAATAATATTATCAAAGGAAGGAAGATTAATCTGGCAGGTCTTGTTCTTGGGGACTTGTTTCTCAGTTTGTCACATTTTCTAAGAGATCATTGCTTTAACATTCTAGAACCATTCTGGAATCCTCCCTAGGATCAAACTCAAGATCATAGATCCATAGTATGCAGAACCCAAATTAAGATCAATATTTGCACATCTCTAGTAGCTATGACTCTCAGTGATACACAGATAATAGTTCGACAATCTTATTTCCAGGTATTTTTAGTATGTGGCACAGTGGATGTGGAGAAACATCCTGATTCCTCTTTGAAGTAGGACTTGTTGCCTAGATACTGATAGTGCTGTCAACAGACAACTTTCAGCTCTCAGCTCCTGCAGGGATTGTCTTAGCTTCAGAGAACTGACTAGCCCTAGACTATATCCTTCCAGGTGCCTCACATCCAGTGACTGATCACAGTGAACGTGCGAAGGCTGTGCCATTTCAGTCCAACACAAGACAGCTCTGATGGGTCACTTTAGCTCCAGGGCTCTGAACGGTTGGCTGAGGCTGTCAGGCCTATGTCTCAGTTTGACTTGTCGTATCCAATCCTGATCCCTTCCCCTTCCTTCCACTGGTGTTGATGCTGAAGGCACATCTTCATAAACACCCCACACACTAAAGTCAAAGATTCATTTCAGAGTCTTTTTTTTTTTTTTTAACATTTTTTTATTGAGTAATAGTCATTTTACAATGTTGTGTCAAATTCCAGTGTAGAGCACAATTTTTCAGCTATACATGAACATGCATATATTCATTATCACATTTTTTTTTTGCTGTGAGCTACCACAAGATCTTGTATACATTTCCCTGTGCTATACAGTATAATCTAGTTTATCTATTCTAAAATTTTGAAATCCCAGTCTGTCCCTTCCCACTCCCCACCCCCTTGGCAACCACAAGTTTCCTTCTATGTCTATGAGTCTGTTTCTAGTTTGTATTTATGTGTTTTTTTTTTTTTTTTTTTTTTAAGATTCCACATATGAGTGATCTCATATGGTATTTTTCTTTCTCTTTCTGGCTTACTTCACTTAGAATGACATTCTGCAGGAATATCCATGTTGCTGCAAATGGCGTTATGTTGTTGGATTTTATGGATGAATAGTGTTCCATTGTATAAATAAACCACATCTTCTTTATCCAGTCATCTGTTGATGGACATTTAGGCTGTTTCCATGTCTTGCCTATTGTATATAGTGCTGCTATGAACATTGGTGTGCAGGTGTCATTCTGAAGTAGGGTTCCTTCTGGATATATGCCCAGGAGCGGGATTCCTGGGTCATGTGGTAAGTCTATTCCTAGGCTTTTGAGGCATCTCCGTACTGTTTTCCACAGTGGCTGCACCAAACTGCATTCCCACAAGCAGTGTAGGAGGGTTCCCTTTTGTCCACAGCCTCTCCAGCATTTGTCATTTGTGGACTTTTGAATGATGGCTATTCTGACTGATGTGAATTGTAGTTTTGATTTGCATTTCTCTGATAATTAGTGATATTGAGCATTTTTTCATGTGCCTATTGATCATTTGTATTTCTTCCTTGGAGAATTGCTTGTTTAGGTCTTCTGCCCATTTTTGGATTGGGTTGTTTGTTTTTTCTTAATAAGTTTTATGAGCTGCTTATATATTCTGGAGATCAAGCCTTTGTCAGTTTCATTTGCAAAAATTTTCTCCCATTCCGTAGGTTGTTGTTTTGTTTTATTTATGGTTTCCTTTGCTGTGCAGAAGCTTATCAGTTTCATTAGGTCCCATTTGTTTATTCTTGCTTTTATTTCTATTGCTTGGGTAGATTCATTCCAGAGTCTGATTCACTAAGGACCCAACCTGTGACAGTACGAGAACTTACTATCACATTCTTGACTGGCATTTAGTCACCTACTGTCATTTTGACATCACTTGAATCGTTGTCTTGTGGTGGATATAATTTCCTGTGTGTCCCTCTGATCTTCTTAACCTGCGTATAAACTTTTTCAGGGCACTATGCCATGTACCATACTTCTTTGTGTCCTCACTGCATTCACATCCAAGTCTATTTTCCTTGGGACCATCTTTGGCCACTATATATAAAATTGCAACGCATGATTCCCAACCCCTGCCACTCCTATTCCCTTTGCCTGTTTTACATGTTCTTCATAGTACTTATCATTTGCTACCATATCACATAGTTTGCTTATTTATTTCTTGTTTATATTCCCCATTAGAATATAATCTCTATGAGGGCTAGATTTTTTGTGTGTTGTTCACTGCTATAACCCCAGTGAAAAGACCAGCACCGGACACACAGCAGGCACTCAGTCAATATTTATCAAATTAAATTGATATAAATCAGCGAAAATCTTTCATTACAGTATAGTAAAAGTCTCCTGCAGCAGTCAGGGTTCTGGCAGGAAACAGATGGTTTATTCAAACTTGGTATTTATAGAGTTTAATCAAGGAAATATTGACAAGGTGTGGTAAGGGTTTAGGGAAGCCAAAGAGGACTATTGCAGTATTTTGGGACTAGTAAGAGCATGGAGCCATTGCCTCCCCTAGGTCGGAAGGGACAAGCAGAAGAGCAGCTATGGAGAACCCAGAGAGGGTAGCTAGAAGGAGAGGGCCCTGCAGCAGAACTGGTACCTACAGTAGAGGGAGGCATCCAACTTGCAGTGCTTGGTAGGGATGGGCAATACATACTCTGTCCTTACTTTCTTCCCAGCCTCTGTCTTCTGCTGGGAACGGCCATTGACCAAACTCCCACTGCTATCAGGCAATGGAGGCCATTAATGTAGTCCTCAAGAGTTAGCCTCCCAAGGCACAGAGCAGGATGGAAAAGGTGGAGAGTGGAAACTGCTAAGGCCAACAGGAAACATCCAGAACATATCCTGTAGCAAAAAATGAGACCCTATTTCAGCTGATTCCTAGACTGAATGTGGCTTCTGAGGAATTCTCTTTACATCAGTATTCAAATGACTCTGAGAAGATTCCAAGATGCAGGGAATGACAGGAGGGTTCAGCATCCCGGATTCTGGCTGTTGTTGATGGTTTTAAGCTGCAACTGTGGGTGCCAATCTGGTACCCCGAGTCCCTGCCTGCTGGGAGTGCCGTGCAGTGTCATCACCCTCCCTTTGCCCCAGCCACCTGCCAGCTGGCACTCAGCAGTATAAGGGGGTCGGAGTGGTCCACCTTCCTTCCGGGTGAAGGAAGAGGGCTGCAAAACGTCCTGGGAGCCACCCGTAGTGCCAGACATGCAAGCAAAACTGGCAGGGTGGAAACAAGCTGAGAACTAATGCAAATGTGGGTGTGCGAGACAGAGCACACAGGGCCAGGGAAATGGCAGTCTTCATTTCTGCTTGGTTGAGGAGCTGCTATTCTTTTTGAACCTGGGGCCGAGTGGCAGGACTAGCCATTCAGAATGTCGCTGTCAGCCCCAGTATGAGGGTGGGAACTTGGGTGGGGTGGGGGAGTACTTCTGCAATGGAAAAATACACAGCACCCATCAACAATCTGTAAAGGCCACGGAGAGCTTATGCTTCAAACAATAAAAAGGAGAAGACAAAGAGGAACAAAACTCCGAGTAAGAACAGAGTTTGTTTAAAGTGTGGTGGCCAATGACCCAGATGGTGGCTGAGGAAGGAGAGAACTGGGGAAGACAGGATGCCACTGTGACATTGCAAACAGCAATGAGATCCTCCACTTGGGAGAAACCCGGAAAGCCAATGGGAAAATCTCCGTAACTATAAGATAAAGTCAAAACAGTGTTGCCTGGGTGGTTACGTGCATTTCCATGGCTTGCATAAGACTTCCATCTCAGCAGACGACTCCCAAGTCAGACTGACAGAAGATGATGCTTCCCATCCCAGATTTCAATTCTGAGATTTCAGGCTTAAATGCTTTTTGAGTCAACTGGACATTAGCTTCTGGATGCCCAGTAAATACTTCAAATTAACCCATCCAAAACGGAACTCAACATCCTCATCCTCCCAAGCACCCTCTTCCTTCATTTCTTTTAATTGTGTTACATTCCCTCAGGTTATTCAACCCAGAGCCCTGACCACCATTACTGCTTGCTTTTTATTCCTATCTCTTCCAATTTATCACTAGGTCCAGTTGACTTGACTCTCTCACCTCTTCAATCCGATTACCGCATCTTTAGATTTTCATTATTTCTTACCTGAGTCATGGCATCCTTTTCCAAGGGTTCTGCTCTCCATGTGTCCAATTTCTAGGATGGAGTCAGAGCGATCTTTCTGAGATTTCTAACCAATTATGTTGCTCCTCTGCTTAAGATTTGCCTCCATTGCTTTAGGATATACTTCAAGTTACTCAGCATGGCTTATCAGCATTACCTAAAATGTCACTTCCTCAGAGGAGCCTCACCAGTCTGTAGCTTGGCTAGGCTCCTCCTACCTATTATTCTCATACCTCCCTGTGACAGAGCCAGACATCTGATTTAAAGTGGTGCTCCTCTTCTGCTGAACAGAGTTTGGGCTGATAAGTGGCTCTCAATTCAGGGGCTTCATTTCCCACCTCCTTGTGTCTAGGTGGAACAATATGGCTCACTTTCATATTGAAATGAGAGCTCAGGTGACGAGCATCACACCCAGGAGTGGTTAAATGTCAGGTGCATTATCTTCCAGGCTGTTCCTTGCTTCTCATAGACTAGCTGGATGGAGGGAATTTAGAAAAAAATTTAGGGAGCTTCTGGAGGGTATTTGGAGCCAGAAGAAGAAAAGAATCTGAATCCTTGAGGCACCCTTGGGAAGATAGTTGCCGTTTTGCAGCTGTAACTGTGAGTAAGAAATAAACATTTGTCGTGATAAGCGATTGCAGCTTGGGGATTGGTTGTTACATCAGCTAGCATAAATTATACTGACTAATACATCTGTCTACTTCCTTATCAGTTATGGTGGAATCTTATGCTCTTTCAAAAATCTGTCTTAACCACTAGATTAAATTTTGATAGGACAGGGGCAGTGTCTTTCTTCCTTACAACTATATCATATGCCACACAGTTGTCTCATCTTTAGGAAATAGTAGATATATATAACTTTTACTATATACCAGGTTCTATCATAAGCAATTTATAATAAATTTGTAATATACAGTGTATAGTAAGATGCTCCATAAATACTTTTGTGTAAGTAAATAAATGAATAAATGCAAGCTTTAGTCTCTGCCTACTTCTTCATCCTTATTTCTAACCTATTCCTCATGAATTTGATTTGGACCCCACTTTCCCTGGTCCACTTGTCTTGGTCTGTCCAACACCTACTCATCCTTTGAGACTCAGTTTAAGTGTCTCCTGAGGTCCTCTCTGACGTGTGCAGGTTTATTGGATGACCTCTTCTGCTGCCTATGCTCCTACAGCCCCCCGAGAAGCCTGTCACAGTGCCTATTTCACTGCTAGGGGATTGTTTTCTTCTTATTGGCCTCTGTAGAAGCTGAGATCCTTGAGGGCAGTGAGAAAGTCTTTCATCTTTGTATCCTCAGTGTCCAGCACAATACCTTGGATGTTAGAAGTACTCCATGAATGGGATTGGGTGGATAAGTACTCCACATTGGGACCACAGCTGACCTTTCAAGCTAGGTGTTCTTTTATCTTCCCAAACTCTGAATTCCAGCTCATTTAACCACCCTTTTCCAATAGGTCTCTGTGCTTGGCTCATCGCATGGTTAGAGAATAAGTTACACGAAAGTATCCCCAAAATACGTCTCAGACCAATTTTGAAGCTTCTTCCTGTCATATTATGGTGGGAAGAGAGTCTTCTCTATGAGATCCAAGGACCTGTATCCTTCTATATCGTGTTCTGTTATCCTTTAGAGGGTTGTCCTCATTAATGTGGTTATAACGGGCTCACGTGGCCATACCAAGCTGTAAGAGACTCTGGGAAATGTAATCTCTAGTTGGGCAAAGTAAGACCCAGTTAAACGTCTTCAAAAGAAGAAGAGGAGAATTTTCTGGGCGAATATTAAAGGCTTTGGTCTGTTCACCTTTGATCCACTAAAATCCTAGACCCCCAGTTCCTCTCTGGACTTCCCTTGACCTCTGTCATTACTGCCCTCTAAAATAAAGCATTTGGAATGCCAAGTGATTGCCTTGGCTTTTGAACTGTCCTGAACCTTTGGCTGTCTTCTCATGAGTTTGTTTTCTCCTCTGAACCACAGTTTCCTGAAGGGCAGGAGCTTAGACACGTGAAGAAGTATAGATGAGTGGAAAGAGCACAGGCTTTTGTGTCAAGCTGAATTTGGTTCTGTCACTCACCAGCTCTGGGCTCTTGAGCTGTGGGGGTGGTTTCATCACTTAGCTCTAGTTGTCAGAGTGAAACAATAATTCTTCCTGGGCTGATGGTGATGAGAGACTATGTAAAAGCCGAGATGGAACTGGGGCTCACTGAGCAGTGTTCATTACAATGATGATCCCAAAGATAATATTTTGTTTCTCGAGGGAGCCAGAACATATCAAACACTGCAGACACTTAATAAACCTTCCCTGCTGTTTTCCAATGAAAAATTCCACCTGTGAAATTCCACCCTGAGTGGGTCAAGAATTTCTAGGCTGGGCTAATAATTAGGTCATCTCTGGCTCTAGAACATCACTTTTGCTTCTTGAAGAAATGAGTTTCCGGGAGATGGGGACAAGAAATACAAGCTTCTGAGGAGGTGATCTGCTTCCTCTTCCCCAAGCTTCATCATTACTTTCTTCTTCTAGCCTCCAGATACTTCCAGTAAGAGTCAGACGAAGGTCATGGTGCTATGGTTGTGAAGGGAATGTAGTATCACCAAGTGCTGTTTAATTGACTAAAGTCAGGCCATTCATTTGATGGGTATTTATTGAGTGTTTTTTGGATTTATTATGAGAATGAAACATGGTAATATATGATATATGCTTAGGAAATTACATGGAACTGCTCAATATTATCAGTTAGTAGTAGAGTAGCAACTAATGACTTATTCTGTAAAACTGCGGTAGGTGCTGTGTGTGTAGAAGTGTGTATACACAACATTCCTAGGCCCATAAGGATCTTGAAATTCTGAGACTTCCCAGCCTTGACCCTTCCTCTGGGGCATGCATCTGACTGATTTTGGTTTATTTGAAGACATCCACAGGTCATTTGAAAAGCTGGTTCTATGCTTCAGAGAAGTAACTTCTGTTTGTCCCTCTCAAAAAGGGAAAATGTGGAGATCAGATGAGATGGTGTCTGGTGAAGTGCCTTGGTGAGTGTGGGGTGCTGCAGGATGCTGCTGGGTGGATGCAGGCACTGTCTGGCTACGTGGCCCAAGTGGGAGATGCTGTCATTGCTAGCAGCTCTCCAGCTGGCCAGCTTGCATGTTTCAAAGATAACCTTCCTTTTTAAGCTGTTCCATTAATTGCTGTTTCCTGAGTATCTGATTTTGCACGTAAAACAAAGATGACTGGTGTCCTCTGAGCCCAGTGAATGGTTAAGCCTTCCAGTTTTAAGGCATCTGCTTTCCCTTCAGCTCAGGCGGTATCACGTGACCCATCAGTACCCTCAATAGCTTTCTTAAAAGTCTGTTAATTACATCCTTAACGATATGTTTCTAAATTATGAAAACCACACAATACATAATTCCATCCTCATCCTCCACCATCCCCCTCAAAAAGAGGTAGTCTGCTACAAATGAAGACTTCCTATTTAAATACCAAAAGCTTCTCAGATC
Organism: Camelus bactrianus; assembly: GCF_048773025.1. Taxonomy (NCBI): domain Eukaryota; kingdom Metazoa; phylum Chordata; class Mammalia; order Artiodactyla; family Camelidae; genus Camelus; species Camelus bactrianus. The sequence goes on along the minus strand of NC_133568.1, from coordinate 15,846,759 downwards.
TGTTTCTGGAAAGTCAAGTCTAGGCTTGGTAATAGAGTCTTGTATGCAGCATCTACAAATAGAGGGATCCCTGACTCCACACACAGGAGGAAATGAATCCATTTGGCCTGTGTTTCTTAGAGAACTGAAGAAAAGGGGGCTTGGAACTTGGGTTACTCTGATAATGACTTATTCCCTGACATCATTTAGTGCTCTCCAGACCTGAGCTTCAACTCTTTTGTGATTTTTTCTTCTCAGCTCTAAAACTTGAACAGATTTATCCATCTAGATTTTTTTTTCTTATTTGATTCAGATATTTGCTCCCAGCCTGAGAAATTGCATGCCAGCTTGTGCCAGGAACACCTTTCCACAGCTGTGTTACAAGTGTCTGGGGAAAAAATAGGGGAGGATTAAATCAAAGATTGCAATACCCTTCTTCCTGGTGCCAAGGCAGTCCTGGAGGTTCAGATAATAATATCTCACATTTACAATTTAGATCCAGAGCCCACTGAGCTAGGAGCGGATCCAACTTTTAATACCTTCCACACAGCGATGCCATTTAAAAACTTGGATGGCTATTTGGTGGTAACACCTAGTATTAATTAAATTATTCTTTATTTGAAAGTATTGTGATTTTTAAAATAACTTTATTCTTGGATCCACATATAAGTACTGGTAAATGTGCCTTGTCATTATCTGGCATGTTTTTTGTCATCTGAGTTTTGTAAGTCACAAGGTGCCAGTGATTCTGCCCAAGGGTTCGTGTCTTGCAGACCAAAAAAAAAAAAAAAAAAAAAAATTGTTTTGATTTGTTGAGTGAGCAGGTAGAGTAGGGCAACCTGTATGAGTTTTTTGGATATTGCCCTGAAAGTCGGTTTCCGTGAAAGGCAAGTGAGGAAGGTCATGAGTGTAAGGATGTGAGTCTCTGTGCCCTGAGGTGGGCAGAGTGCACCCTGTAGAGAGATTCATCAATTAGGAGAGGATGAGGGCTCCCAGGAGAGCATGTGGACCCTGCTAAGGAGGCGAAACAGCACAGAAGGGGAGTGAGGATAGCAGCTTAGTATCTTTCAGCTTCTGGTTGACCCAGTCTTGGGTAGCAAGGACAGCAAGCTGACATGTTTAGAAAGCTTCTTTGTGGTGAGATCAGGACTGGAGCCCAGCTCTACTGACTTCTAGATTTGAGTGACATCACATCTGCCAGACCATTGCCTGGTAGGTGGGCCTCACTGTTTAACAGAGGCAATTAGCAGATCTAATTCCAAGAGGTTCTCTAGAGGCAGTGAGTCTTTGCCTAATCGTACAAAGTAAACCAGCTCTTCCAAAACAGACTTGTTCATTCATTCATTCATTCATTCATTCAACATGCATTTATTGGACATCTGCCATATGCCAGTCACTGCTCTGGGTACAAATAGCTTTGAACATAAACAATTCAAGTCCCTGCCCTCATGAAGGTTACATTCTGATAGAGAAACATAAATATAAAGAAGTAGGCAAATATGTCAATGAAGTGATTTCACATAAAAGGTTATGAAGAAAATAAAAACAGAGTAATGGAGTGAAGTGGATGGAGGCAGTTGATGAATGTGGTGGTGGAAGATGAGATTTCCACTTAATAATGGCCAGTTGTTAACCTTCCAGAAAATGTCTGTAAGTTACAAAGTTCTAGTGAGAAAAGCAAAGCCATTCAAAGTAAAGCCATAAACTCAGGAGGTGGAAATATCAATGGAGAAATCTAAATTTCTCTCCAGAATACTAAGTACTACTTTTCTATTATTTTAAAAGATTATCACTTTTATTACAGAAGTAGCATATTTGTTGAAAATAATTAGACCATAGAGTAGACCATGAAGAAGAAAATAAAATTACCGGGATAAAAACTACCCCTAAAATTTTAATATTTATCTTCCATGTTTTTCAATGCATATAAAGATATGATTTGTACACACACTGCTTTGAAACTGGCTTTTATGAACTAGCAGCATATCGTGAACATCCTTTGACGTTAATTAATGCATAACTGCATCATTGCTTATCCCGGCTGGATGGTATTCCATTGCAGAAGTGTACTGAAATTTATGAAACCAAGTCCCTGTTTTTGAACGTTTGTTTCTAGTTGCTTACTCTTATAAGCAATGCTTGATGAATGTCCTTGTATCTGTATCTGTGCACATTTGTTTAATAATTTCCTTAGGGGAAATCCCTAACAGTGGAATTGCTAGGTCAGAAAGTCTGCAGTTTTATATACAGATTTTGAATTATATCACACGAATTTCCAAGAGAGAGGCTTTATGAATTTACAGCTGCAGTGGATGAATACTCTTTTCCCAAGTATTGGCCAATTCAGGGTAAGAAGAAATACAGTAAGAGGTGAAAGGAGGTGAACTGTTAATTTGTATTTACCTTATCACTGGTGAGATTCGTAGTTTTTTAACCTTTGTACTGACTTCTCATGTTTCTCCCTTTTGACTCAAGTCTTTTGCTAATTGCATCCATTTTTTTTCCTTACTGACTTGTAAGACCTCTTTATTAAATGCAGCCATTTTTTCAAGTGCCTACTATGTGCCAGGCACTGTTGCAGGATCCAGGAATAGACTGATAAACAAGTCCCTTTTTTTTAAACAATCCTTCCTACTGTATCCTTTGTTCTTTCAGTTTTGTCAGTAGAATTTTTCGGAGGCTAAAAGTATCCTTATTTTCCTACATGGTTTCATCTTGTAGCGTCATGTTTAGAAAGTCCTCCCCAAGTTCAAGATTATAAAAACTAGTCAGCTCTTAATTGAATAATTTATCTTTTCCCCACAGATTTGAAATGCCATCTTTATCTTACACTGAATTCTGAAATATACATAGGGCTGCCTTGGGATTTTCTACTTGACTTCACTGATATGTCTATGTTGGCACCAATGTCAAATTATTCTAAGTATTGTGGCTTTATAGCACATTTGAATATCTGCTAAGAAAAATCCCAACTTATCACTCTTCATTTTCAAGACATTTTTGCATGTTTATTCTACCAGACTTTTATCAAGCTCGAAAAAGAAATTCCACTGGATTTTCAGAAGGTTTGAGTTACATTTAAAGATTAATTTGCAGAGAATCTGTACAGGATTAGGTGTTCTTACTATGGGAATACAACTTCTCTATATTCCAAGTATTCAAGTCTGCTTATATGACCCTCAGGAAAGCTTAACATTTTTCATTCAAAAGTTTCTGCATATTTTGGGGGGTTCAGTTCATTCTGAGATATTTTATATTTTGGTTACTTCTGTGAATAGGATCACTTTACTGTTTTAGCCATTGATTCATTGCTAGCCTTCTTAATGATCTATCTTACTATTAGCCACAATCGAAAGTAATCAGTGGTGCAGCCTGAGAACCAACCAGTCAGCACAGATCCTGGGTGTGAATGGTTTGTGCGGACTTTCCTTGTCAGAGCAGCTGAATACTAACCCAGGTGTCAGTTCCAATCCTTTTTCAAATAAATCTTTTCCCAATATCTTTCGTAGGTAAGCAACCATAACATCCACAGTTCCTGGCCATTTTTCTTCCTCCTTTACAATATTATGTTTTCATTTTAATTACATTAACTAGAACTGCAGGAGGATCTTAAATAGGAGTGGTGATCATGGAAATCTTTGTGTCTCTCTTGATTTTATTTTTTAAAAGTTTGTTAAGAGTAGGCACTTCTGTAAGTAACATTAAGGAAAATCTATGCTATTTTTACTTTATTAATAGTTTTCTAAAAGTTAGGAGTTGTTGGTGAATATCATTACATACTCCATCTCCATCCTCTATCAGGTGATTATATGGACTGTCTCCTTTGTCCCATTAACAGGATAACATATTAACCCGTTTCCAAGTTGAACCATCATATTCCTCAACTTCACTTGGTCATGATGCGTAACCTTTGTGTTACACATCTGAATTTCATTTATTAATATTTTATTTAGTCTGTTTATATCTAATAGGCACAAATGTGATTGGTTAAACAATTGTTTTCTGTGTGCTTTGACAGATTTTGGTAAAAAGATTGTCCTTGTTTTGTAAAATAAATTGATATACATTTTGATACTCTGTGATTTGGTCTGTACATTACTTTCAAACCTTTATTTTGCTTTGTCATCTTTACAAAAATAAAATAATCCTGTTTGTCTTATTTAATATTTTACTTTGAACTCTGCTTCTATGATATTGATATAGCAACCTCTGATTTTTGTTTTCCTTTCACTACTTGATCTATCTTTACCCAGCTTTTTATTTTTAACATTTGTGAGTTGCCCTTTTTCTGGATGGCATAGAGAAAGGTTTTTTTGGGTTTTTTTTGTTTTTGTTTTGTTTTGTTTTGGATACACTTTACTCTGTATTTTAAGAGATTTAACTCATGAAAATATGTTATATTTTTGTTTTTGTTTTGTAAAATATGTTATATCAATTTGAATTACCAGACTGATGGTAGTCATTGAGATTTTCCCAAACAAATGATTACCTTGTAGAACAGGCATAAATGAATTGGCAAGTTGCATGAATTATGCTGGTGAGTCAATGAGATAAGGAGGTATATGACAGACAGGTCTAGGACAAGTGTGGCAGGTTGTCTCCAATGTACCAATGCCAATGGTCCCACCTCCTCTATTCCCACCCTGTGTATCCTCTTCCCCATAGTGTGGCTGGACCAAGCAATGGCATCTAACCAATAGAATAAGGCAAAAAGGACGGGATGTCACTTCTGAGATTTATTTGTATAGAAACTGTGGCTTCCATCTTGTATGCCCTTTCTTGTTCTCTTGCTGGCTGGCTTTGAGGAAAGCCAGCTGCCATGTTGTGAGCTTTGCTATGGAGAAATCCATGTGGTACAGCGTCTGAGGAACTACATCTTGAGAGCAACCCCTTGAGCTTGAAAGGAGATTCTCTCCCAGAGAAGCCTTCAATGGGACCACACATCCAGCCAACACATTGATTTCAGCCTTGTGAGAGACTTTGGACCAGAAGCATCCTGCTAAGCTGTGTCTGAATTCCCCACCCACAGAGACTATGACATAATACATATTTTTAAGCTACTGAGTTTTGGGATAATCTCTTATTCAGCAATAGGTAACTAATACATGTGACTAGATTTCTTGGACATTTGTTGAGCCAGTCAAGTTATATTTATAAGACTGTTTACAAGAACCCCAGAAGATTAAAAGGGTTTCTGCCCAAATATGGGGGGCTACTTATGAGAACCTGGTGCACTCTATAGAACTTTGAAAGCCGATCTTCAAAGCCCATCCATGAATATTGTATAGAACTTGATACTGTACACTGAAAATTTGTGGAATAAATAAATAAAAGTGTAAAATACTGCATGGGTGAATGTTTAGAAATTCAAAACATAGAAGGAAACTTTCTTTTTCTTCCAGTCTTAATTCTTGCATGCAGGTGAGGAAGAAAAGAGAGAGGGAAGGGAGATACAATATTTGCACCCAATGCTTGTTTAATAACTTTCTACTGAAATGCATAAAGGATAAAAAAGGAGGATTTATTATATAAGTTTAGCTATCAGTGATCAAAGTCTTACAATATGTTAAATTTATATACTTGACACATTAATCCACTGGTTCTCAAATCTGCTTGTGATGTTGGAATCCCCTGGGAAATTTTTAAATTCTTGCCTAGAGTTCACCCCCCAGGGATTCTTATTTAATTGTTTTGGGGTGTGGCATGGACGATGCATTTTTTAATTCCTCAGATGATTCCAATGTGTAGCAAACTTTGAGAACTCCTGTGCTACCCTTTTTGCCCAGGGCTTGTCAAACTTTTTCTGTAAAAGGCCAGGTAGTAAATATGTTAGTCTTTCCTGGCCATATGTTCTCTGTCACAACGACTCAGTCCTGTGACTGTAGCACTAACACAGCCATAGACAATACGTAAGTGTGTGAGTGTAGCTATGTTGAAATAAAACTTTATTTATGAACACTGAAATTTGAGTGTCATAAAATTTTCACACGTCACAAGGTCATCTAGTTATTTTGATTTTTTTTTTCAAGCATTTAAAAATACAGATTGGGGTCACACGAAATCAGGCAGCTGGCTGGATTTGACCATAGTTTGCAGGCTTCTGCTTGAATCCATTTAACTCCACAAAGGCAAATGTACCGCTTATTCTCATTTTTATAGCTGAGGGACGTGGGACAAGATCTGAGGTCTGCTGGGGGTTGAGTCAGAATACGATCATGATGCTAAGTTACTCTTTTAGAAAGTAAAAAATTTTACCCAAAAAAAATCACACTTTTGGCTGTTTTTTTTTTGAGGCTAATTATGAAGGTAAGTCATGTGGAGGAAGCACTCCTTCCAACCCCTATCATTTAAAAAATAAATTGCCAGTGAATTCACTGGGATTAACAGACACACATTACTCTATATAAAATGATAATCAACAAGGGCCTACTGTTTAGCGTATGGAACTATATTCAATTTCTTGTAATCAGCCATAATGGAAAAGAAACTGAAAAAAATGTATATGAATAGCTAAATCACCTTGCTGTACACCTGAAACTAACATTGTAAATAGACTACACTTCAATAATAAAAAAAAAGAATTAAATAAACAAAAAGCATACTTTATTTAGTTAAAAAAATATTTTTTAAACCATTGTTCAACCCTCTGCTTCCCGTATTGCTGAATAGGCCAGGCCTTTTATACGTTTGATGAGGGATTTACTCAATTTAATTGAAGTTACAGTTTTCCCTTGTTCATCCTGTACCACCAAATCAAGCAAACAGTGTTAAAATATTATGGTCAATTATACAAATAAATCTTGCAGAGTTAATGAACATAGTCTCTAGATTGTGGAACGGACTGGACACTTATCTTACTCTTTAAGATAAAACACCACATCTATATAATGCATTGCTAAGCTTTCTTCTTACTACACACTTTGCCTAGAATCCCATTTTCCATTAAATAATAATCATTGTAATTAATAGACTGGTTATTTTATCTCCCTAATCTGGTTACAGTAATTTATCAAAGGCAGGTAAATGAATGCTAGAAAAGTAGTGAACCATTCTTTTTATAAGAAGGTAAAAACATAAAATGTAATAATTCTCTAGGGGACGTAAGATATGTGAATTCTTGTAATTCACTGAAGGAAATGCATTAACTGTTTACCATTGTATTAAGGGCACCTGATTGGCTTAACTTATACTTCTCAGGACTAGTGATTATGACTAAGATGATGAATGAAAGTGAATGTTTCCTTCTAATCTTCCAAAGTGCCCTGGGATGGATCAGCAGGTCCATTACTGGCTCTCTATCCAGGGTTCTTCAGTACTGACCAGCTGAAAACGCCACACCCCCAGGTGGTGCTGAGGACAATTCAGAGACTGGATATTCTTGGGAAGGGTTTTATTTATTTATTTATTTAAATTTTTTTTAACATTTTTTATTGATTTATAATCATTTTACAATGTTGTGTCAAATTCCAGTGTAGAGCACAATTTTTCAGTTATACATAAACATATATATATTCATTGTCACATTTTTTTTCTCTGTGAGCTACCATAAGATCTTGTGTATATTTCCCTGTGCTATACAGTATAATCTTGTTTATCTATTCTACAATTTTAAAATCCCTCTCCTTAAAACTGGAGAGACCTTGTTACCACCCCCACTGCTCCAGTCCTCATGCACCAACAATTTATTCGGGCATGAAAAAGATGAGGAAGGAAGGGGACCAGCCAGGTAGGTGACTGGGCTCTTGGACAAGTTCTGCTGCACATCTTCATTTGGGCCGAATCACCTGACCTTTAATGCCAAAGCACTCTCCTCTGCACACACACCTGTCCTGCCTAATTCATGGGACTCTTCTAAGGCTTGGCCAAGATATATGTGCTATTAAACAGCAATGGCCAAGGCAGGATGGGGGCGTGGTTTTAGCACACTGAGTTGAAAGACTAAACTTTGGAAATAGTCAAGCCTGCATTTAAATCTGCACTCCCTCTGAGCTGATGGTCATGAGGATGGTACTAAACTTCTGGGCATCTCAATTCATCATTGATGAAATAAGGCTATGAAGAGGTGTGTTGTCAGAATTAAATCTGAAAATGCACCTAACGCCTCAGAATAGTAACTGGACTGAGTTCAAAAACTATTTATCTTCATCTTTTCCTCCCCTTTATCTTTCTCCTTCTTCCTTTTCAAATAGGCTACGAGGATTGATGGACAAGGAATAGCCCATCTTTCTCTGCAGCCACCCAGTCCTTTGGAATTTTCATTTGAAAGGAAAGGAAGGAGGAGAGCAAAGGGCAAAAAGAAAGGCTCAAAAGAGAAACAAGATCTGATCATGTCATTATCATCCTCATCCCTTCAGTGATATTTATCCATCTCAGGACAAAGACCAGATTTCTGCCCCCACCTTTGTGGCCCTGTGTGCTCTGGCCGGGGCCACAATGTCAACCTTTTCTGTCATCAATCTCTGGCACTTCTTTTGGTGAACAGCAAACTGCCACCAGCTTTGCAGCTTAAACCTATACCCAGGTATTGGCTCAGAGTTCTGTGGGGCAGAGTTCAGCCAAGTGCGGCAGGCTCCTTTGCTCAGAATCGACATGTGGCCAGACTGATCCAAACCCAAACCCAGTGCCTCAGAATGTGACCTTATTTGGAGACAGAGTCTTTACATAGGTGGTCACGTTAAAGTGAGGTCATAACTGATGTCCTTATAAAAGGGGGATTTAGAACACAGAGACACATGCTTAAAGGGAAGATGATGTGGAGAGACGTAGGAAGAAGACATGGGCTATCTACAAGCCAAGAAAGAAGAGAGGGCTGGAACAGAGCCTTCCCTCACAGCCCTCGCCTGGGAAAAACAACCCTGCCAACACCTTGATGTGGGACTTCCAGCCTCAGGAAGAATGGCTCCTGGAAGCCTGTCTGGAGTGGATATCTTCACACGATGGGTTTGGAGCAGCGAGGAAGGCATTTGGATGATGTGGGTGTCAGGTGGAAGGGGAGAGTGCAGCCATCCACAGGGTTCTGCTGCCCTCCAGCTCTGTTTACATGCCGGATGTCCTATAGTTAGTGTCTTAAAATCCATTAATGGGTTAAACCATGATGAGGTGAAAGCTTGTGCTCATGTGCCTTTCTCTCCACCGTGGCTGTTTGGTGGAGGCATGGGGGTGGCGGGGGGTGCAGAGAATGACAATGATGGGGGAAATGTTTCTCTTCTCTGAAGCATCAGAACCGTTACCCTAATGGCCACTTATGTTGGGGGTCCCAAGTTTTTCATTCAAAGTGATAACAAAAAAGACACCTTAAACCCATAGGGAAACCCATTCACATAGACCAGGTTTGAGCCCAGCCTCTGGAGTCACCAAGCTGAAAAGAACCTGATTAATGACAGCACCTGAGATAAGTGGCACTTTAACCAACCTTAACTGTTGATGTATGATGACATAATGTCCCCTCCAATTAATGACAAGGATATAAAACACCTGTATTTAGCAGAGCAGATGCTGCTTTTATGGTTAGATGCGCAGATGAAATTGACTTCTAAAGGACCATCTATAACTTACTTCCCTGTTATTTGTTTCTGTATTTGTTTCATTGTGTATGTTATAGGTGGAGGAGGAGATTTAACCTCAGCTTTCACACCTGTGCAGCAAAAGGGTATCTGCTATACTATAATTTACCTAAAAACTTGTATCTCATGACTGAACAGGTTGGCAATCGTGATCTGTCTCATTTACTGAGGACCTTTCCTATTGTTTGAACCCTAAAGTTTTTTTTTTTTTTGATAAGCAATACCTTTAATGAATCAGCCAATCAATCAATCAATATACAGAAGCCACCTGTTTGTCTTATTCTATATGTAGTTTTAAAAATGAAAATGGTTGTTGCATACTAAATATATGCAAGATGCTGTCTTAGGGCTTCCCAAGGACTTCCTTATGGAGCTGTAATTTATCAGGGGAAGCAAGGCATATATACAATGACCATAGATGCTCAATCTCAGGGAGCACTACTGTGATACTGTGATTTATAAAAAGTATATATTTGGTCTTTGTCCCCGTGTCTGACACAGAGCTCTTAAAATCCTTGGAATTTCCTAAGTGATGAGAGTTATAAAGATGTGCTTCGTTATGTCATGGGGTGACTTTTGGAAAACACTTAGGTAACCTAAGGATGGGGGCTGGTTGCCAGGAGACTCAATCATGTGATTAGAGGGTTGGACTTTTAGTTCCCCTTCCCCTTGCTCCCCTCTTCCCACACACACCTCTGGGGGAGGGGAGAATGGCTGGAGGTTGAATCAGTCACCCACGGCCAATGGTTTAATCCATCATGCCTATGCAGTGAAGCCTCCATAAGAGCTCGAAAGGATGCGATTCAGAGAGCTCCCAGGTTGGGAAAACATGTGGAGATTTGGGGGGAGAATGGCATGCCGGGGAGGGCCTGGATGCTCTGAGCCTTTTCCTCATACTTTGCCATAGGCATCTCTTCCATCTGACTGTTTCTGAGTTATATCCTTTTATAATAAACCAGTAATCTAATAAGTAAAATGTTTCTCTCAGCTCTGTGAGCTGCCCTAGCAAATTAATCAACGCTGGGGAGGAGGTTGTGGAAACCTCCAGTCAATAGCCAGTTGGTTGGAAGCGTAGATGACAACTTGGCCTTGCAACTGGTGGCTGAAGTGGTGGTGGTGGGAGGCAGACCTTTGGGGCTAAGACCTCAACCTGTGGGATCTAATGCCGTCACCGTGTAGATAGCGTCAGAATTAAGCTGAATTACAGGACACCCGTTGGTATCGGAGATTTGTCTCTTGGATGTGTGGGGAAAAAACTCACACACATCCCCACTGGAATTGGGCCCAGAACCCTTTTCGCTACGAATAGTGGGCATTCTATGAGTTCAGCTGTGGGCTGGGGTTGGCTGAAGAGAGTCACACGGAAGAGGTGGGATGTGAGAAGGGACTGGGTAAAAAGGTTTAGAAGAAAGAGAGGCCAGACCAGGTGAGAGATGATACTTTTGAAGCCAAGGGGTAGGAATACATAGGTTAAGCTAGGATCCAGAGCCAACAAGGAAACTGCAGTGTACAAAAGGCACACTGGGCAAACTAGCTCATGGTCAAAGAGAGAGACTGAGTCAAGATCAGAACAGTGTTGAGGACCAATTTCATATCTTTGACATGACGATTTGGGAACCCAAGGATAAGGTAAAATAGTGAGGCATCTTCTGTTTTCCATCTCCACTTGAAGCATTTTATGTTACTGTGTTATTGGGTGACTACTGACCCTGGGGGTTGGGTAAGAGGATTGAGAGACCATAGACAAGTGTTTAAAAGGCATTGTGGGCTCAGACTGCCCACCTTGTCAGCTGCAGGAGAAAATGTAAGAATAGTAGTAAGAATTGTGTCCAGGTCTTCCCATAAGTCCCTCCACAAGAAACTCTGTGGGCCACTGCTGTGACTGTTAAACACGTGGGTTAACAGGAGAAAGGGCAAAATGAGGGTGAATTTTGGTGTTGGGACTTAGGAAATTCATGACCCCTCTCTTCTTTCTTTACAACTTCTCTCTACTATCAAAAGTGGAGTTTCTATGGATGCGTCCAGTCTTAGGATGCTTAAATTGTCACAGTTCCCTTGCTGCGCTGAGTTAGGGTCCTGGCAGGCGTGGCTATTCACTCTCACTGATCTCTCTTGGGTTCTGGAGGCTGGGAGGACACCAGATCTAGGGCGACTGCCCAGGGGATGCAGGCCAGCAGCACCCCCACTCTGCGTCCCGGGTCATCGCCAGGCTGCGGCAGCCTCCTCCCCTCCTCCCTTGCTGGGACAGGTGGCCTTCGCCAGTTCTGCTTTCATCATGAGGGCAAACGTTCAGTGTCTTCCACTTTCTCGTGTTTGCCATTGAGAATGGCAGGTGTAGCCGTTCTCGCATCTCAGGGTGGTCTCAGGGATGGAGGCAGGCGGAGCAGGCAGCTTGGGCTGACAATCTGAGATCACACTTTTCTTGATACATTTGGACATAGACTGTGAATCCCATGAGAGCAGGACTTCATCTTGCTCATTGTCATAGCCCTAGCACCTGTGCCCGACACATCGAAGGTATTTAATACACATTCATGGAATAACAAAATTCAACATGCTTTCTTTTCTGCACACCTACTTCCTTAAGGACCCAGATGGTTGACTGAGGGCAGCACTGGCCACACCCCATTCCCCAGACTTTCATGTTTCTATCCATGAATCCATGAAAATCTGTAATAGCTGCACAATGGGGCAGCCCGTTTGAATATACCCAACTGTAGCCACTAAGAGTTTGCCACTAGCTTTTCCTTTCTTTCTCATGGAAGAGCTATTCATGGGGCCAGGGAAGTCCCCTAAGGATGGTTTTAAGTTTTCTGGCCCCCTACCCCAAGATTCCAGTCTAAGGAGTGAACCAGTTGAGGCTACATGGGACCATTTCTCACTTCACCTTTATAAAAGGAAAATGTGCACATCCTTCTCTTGAAGACTATCTTCTCTCCATCACACACTCTCCTGTCTAACCAGGACAAGACTCACGTTTTATACATTCCCCACCCACACCCCGGTGTTTTCCACCTCTCACCATTGACAGGTTACTTCTCTGCAAACTGTAGACATATCTATCAATCTTAACACAGTATTTCTTCATCTCTGCCTTCCAGTTGTTGCCATGGACCTTCTCTCATGACCTCTATCGTCGAGCTGCTTGGGAAAAACACATACACACATTCACAGCCTCCACTTCCTCTCTTCCATCTCGTGTCTTCCTGGGCGGCTGCCGCAGGACTGAACTTGTACTTTCTGGTCTCTCAAGTATCACGAAGGGCCTTTTGTGCGGTCATAGGTCCCCAGCTGTCTGTGATGGTTCATCTGTGGTGATGCGCAGCCATTGAGTGGAATTCTAGGAATCCTTGTGATACCTGTGACCTAATTTTATATTGACATGATGTTGGAAGAATTGGAACTAGGTGAGGTTTTCCTGTTTGTTCTAGTAGTTGTATTTTTATGGAAGCTTTCTACCCACTGCATGCCTGAAACTATTGAGTGCTGGGGTTATAATATGATTAAGTCATAGAAACTGTGGTTACTTAATACCATGTGCCCAAGTTACAAGGGCATGCCAGGTCAAGGGCCCAAAGGGGCCTGGGACCTCTTCACTGCCAGCATCCAGCCGCACATAACCTTGACAAGTAAGCCATGGGCCCCGATGCCCCAAGTACTGGACGAAGGGGAAGGCATCCCAGGGTGCAGGCAGGCACTGTCTGCAGACATTTCTGTTCACACATTTAGGAAGAGAGGAGATGGATGAAGGTACCAATCAGTAGCACGCTTTTCTAAGAAATGGAACATGCGTGGCTTGGCCAACAGAAATAATTAGCTCTTTGCCTGAAACCATAAGCTTCTTTATCTTTCTTCTTTGTCACGGACATGTTTCCTCTTCAAAATGGCATTTAGGGTTGAGTTTATTATTTCTAAGAGAAGAGAAGTATTTTCTTGACCAAAAAGAGATGCATTTTCCTCATGAGCCACACTCTTAGTTTATTTAGTTGTAAGTTAGCTGCTCCTTTTTTTCTGTCTGTTGTGTTTGTTTGGGTGTTTATGTATTTACTTATTTAATTTTTAATGGCAAGAGATGTATGAAAGTTGTCTCCTAAGCAGAAAATAAACAAAAATCCACTCTCAGACATTTGTGCTCATCACAGAATTTTTGGTCTGGGAATTGGGTCCTGAGAGATTAAAGACAGCTGGCACCCACCGCAGCAGCCGAGGCGAGGCGCGTTTCTGGATGAGTGTGTGGAATGAAATCTAAACAATGCTAACTGGTCACAGACACTAATTAAAGAGCCTGCCAGTAGCTGTGGGCTGCTCCAAATGAAACACTGTCTTTTCTTCACTCTGTGGACATAGAGATCCAAGTAAGTTTCCAAAAAGATTGAAGAGTGTGGACACTGTAATCTTGTCTTCCCAGTAAATTTGCCAAAATCAGATAACACCGACAAGGAACCGGTTCAACGCTACAAAGAGAGATTGTTAAATGAACGCTGGGTTGTTTTCTCCTTAAGAAAAAAAAAATACCATGGAGCTCAAATCCCTTAAATCCTCAATTCTCTGCCATCATAATTTTATATTAATCAGAAAGAAAATTCCGAGAATTGTTTACCATGCCTTAAGGACAACTTTGTTAAAAAGGATACTTGAAAAATCTGTAATAAGAGAAATCCCTGATGGTTACTTTATACGGTGGTAAAAACAATTTCAGAATAGTTTTTTATAGGAAAGATGTTACTCAGCCGCAAAACATTGCAGGCAAATTCCTCATTTCAGGAAGCCTAGGGGTGTCCTTGAAGGCTGAGAAGACAGCATTTCTCCTGGCCAGTTGGGTGAGGGCTTTCTGATCTCCTTTCAGGACATCTGTTTAGACATGAGGACTTGGTAGAGGCTGGGTGATCACGGAGCAAACAAGCCCAGATGGAGTGGAGGCAAGGCGATGGATGAACCATCTTCAACTCCCAGTATCTCTTCTTTCAGGAAGGTGCTGCTGCTGTCCTCCAAGGAGAGAACTGAACCCAGTAGATGCAAAGCTATTTTAAGTTAAAAGGATGAGAAATGAATATGATATCTGTCTTTGCACCTAGGAGCTCTTCTTCTTATCATGAAATCTGTGATGGTCAGAAAGCCAATGCTCCATCAGTGCCCCAGTCTACTTGCCTCCTCCAATGGTAGAATTTTCCCTTGTCAAGGCCTTTTTGATTTTCAAATTTTCTCTTTTGGATTCTGGCTTGAAATTTTGGACCAAATCTCAATTTACCTACTCCTTTAAAAAAAAAAAAAAGGCTAAATAAAGGTAAGATTCTGGTTACTGGAAAAGTTGCAAGATGAACTGCTTTATTCCAACCATGGGGTTTTTATGATTAGGAAAAAGCACACATGTAGAGAAAAATCTCCTCCATGTTAAGTAGCAAAATCTATGTCTTAATGGTGGGTAGAGTCATATTTAGTTACACAGAGAGCTAATAGCCTTTGAAGTACAAAATATTAAAGCCCAAGTAAATTAAACTAGTTACTCAAGAGGCAAGATTTCATTAGTTAAGTTTGTTGACTGCAAGTAGCCAACACTGACTTGTGTTAACATAACATTAAAAATGTGTTTTTTTGTGAGATTATGGAGAGCTTACTGAACCTTAGAAAAAGTGAAAATTGGGGATCATCATAGAAAACTTAGAAAACTCTTCAACAATTCACGGCCTCAAGGAAAGACATGTACTTGGAACATGTTGGTCTGATTAGATCTCCCAGGGCAAACCAGCTTCAAGCATTTTCCATATTTGGTTCACTGCATGCTACATTCAAATACAGGAAGTCTGACTGGCTACGCTTGAGTCTAGAGCCAGGAGAGGATGCCACACCTGGATTGATGGAGCCACCGAGACTGGATACATTGTGGGTGGGGTGGATCTCCAGGAAAATTTGGACACTCTTAGCTAGAGAAGAGTGAAGAAACACTGGCAGGCAGAAATAACAGACGGCCTGCTACCTGCATACGCACAGAGAAGAGCTCAGCTTGAACCTCAAGGGTTGGGAAAAAGCATAGAGTCTTGGGCTCAGTGTGGTTAACAAGCAACAAGATTATGAGCAAGTCCAGCTAAATTGTGTAGAAGTTTCTTACTTAATTAAACAAAACCTGTAGCTGGAAAGCCAGAAGGATCCCTTTGGTATCTCAGTAACGGAAGAAAGGCAGGGGATGAGGGGAAAGGAAAGGGTGTGAGGAATAGGGTAAGAGTGAGTCAAGGTCTATGTCATGGTGTGGCCTGGATCTACTTAAAATCCTGAAATAAGGAGGACTTTTTCTTCTTTTTTTTTTTAATAGATGGTGTAATACTCTTGACTAACATGGTGACATCAACAAATAGGACCATCTTAACCTACCATCACGGGGGGATTGGTGACCCATTAATGTTGTAATGGCATCACTAGGAGTCAGTCTTTATCCTTCCACTGTTTCGAGCCATTTGGCTGAGCTGATAACCTCAAGGTCTTTAAAAGCAAAGAGGCTTGAGTCAAATCTCACTTGCTTAAACTTGGGAAAGTTATTTAATCTCACAGTTTCCTCCTCTGTTAATTGAGGATTTTGTTATCTCCCCAGGGGAATATGTATGTGTCTCAGGTGCCTAGGAGAGCTGGCAGGCCTGGACCCCATCACCACTCAGACCCCATCTTCTCCCAGCTTCCACTTTCTCACTCAGCTCCGTCCACACTGACCATGGTGTTCTTCAAACAGACCAGACACAATCTGAATGGAAAGAGAAGTGACCCAAGTTAGGAAAGTGGCCGAAGCAGGTTCATCCTGGGCAATCCAAAGAGATCGACCTACTTTCTGGTGCCTACATGTCCTGAAGCCCAAGGCAGATGAACTACTGGGGAGTTTTCTGTAGATATGCTTGGGTCAGTTTCTTATATCTGTTGAACAAATTGCCACAAACTTCACGGCATAAAACAATACAAATGTATTGCCTGACAGTTCTGGAGGCTGGAAGTCTCCCTGGGCTAAAATCAAAGTTTCAGCTGGGCTGTGCTCCTTTCTGGAGGTTCCAGGGGAGAGTTTGTTTCCTGGCCTTATTCTGTTTTTGGAGACCGCTGTGCTCATGGGCTGACGGCCCCTCGCTCCATGTCAAATCCAGCAACGTTGGGATGAAGTCTCGCACTGCCATCTCTCTGGTTCTCTCTCCTCTAGTTCTCTCCTGTAATTGTAAGGACCCTTAATGATTATATTAGGCCCACCCGGATAATCCAAGGTACCCTCCTTATTTTAAGGTCAGCTGATTAGCAACATTAATCCCATCTGCAGTTTTATTTCCCCCTTGCCATGTAAACTAACCTATTCACAGCTTCCTGGAATTAGGAGCTGGACAACCGGGGAGTGGGGAGGGGGGCGGTGTTATTCTGACTACTGCATACATAATACCCAATTTCCACTTTAATTTAGATTCAATCATCTCTCTATTATTCTTCCAAGAAATTATTTTTATTTTCCCTGCATGTGTTAACCCAAACCAGCGTTAGTTGCCTTTTCCTGTATCATTTTTCCCCCATGATGCGGCATGACTCGCTCTTATTCTCCCTGTGTTTGTTAAAGGGGGCCTTCTCAGTGAGATCTGGGGACCCCATCCTTGCCACTTTCCAGGATTCCAGAACCCCTTTCTCATAATCAGTTATTTCCATAGCTCTTATCACCTCCTACCTCACCATATGATTTACTTAATCATTATATTTACTTTGTGTCTCCATCCACTGGAACAGAGTGTCTGGGACATAACTGGCACTTAACAAATAAATACTTAATGAAGGAATGAAAGGGTTGTTGTTAGGATTAAATAAAATTAACTGAGATGATTTATGTGCGACACGGAGGCGAACGGTCAGGGATGGTGGCTCTTGTTTTTCAATTCCCCAAAGTCTCTGGCTTCTAGAATTCTTCATGGTAAGTCTTTCAGTCCCAATTTGAAGCCACCACAAATGTTGCTAAAAAGCCACAAGAAACTTAACTTTTAGTGTTTCTTTGACTGGAATAGAAAAGTTTAGTTCTTTGAAAGCCACAAACATCTTTTAAACCAGGCAGCGTTACCCTACTGGCCTGGTCTTTCCGGAACTGTCTGACATGGAGGGACGGATTGTGAATTTATGCACCAAAAGCCCAGTTTGCTTTCCCTTTAGGGAAGTGGCTCCGTGCTCCTCCGTGCAAGAGGCTCCCGCCTCCCCAGGATTCCAGGCAACCGCTCCAGCTGTCACAAAGCATGATGTGGCTTGGAGGAAAGTGGTCAGAAAGCCACTAAGTGAAAAAAGGCAGGACGGAGGGGACAGCCTTCAGTGCCATGTGAGGAGCGCGGGGTCTGGCTAATCAGCCTCTGAAGTACCACTTCCCTATATCGGCTCAAAATGTGACACTTTGACCCTGCAAACCCGAGAAGTTCAGGTTTACACTGGAGGCAAAGAAAGATTTCCTATGGCCGTCCAGCAGCTGCAGAACCCAGAAGAAAAAGAAGAAGACAACACTTTCTCTTGCTTGGTCTGCGGTGGCAGGTGCACACCAAGCAAGGGTCACGGCCTCCAGGAGGAACTGGGGCTTGGCTGCGGAGCCGTCAATTCATCATCCAGGAAAATGCCCCTGACAGCAGCGAGAGACTCCCATTCATTTCCCTAGGGTCGTGCAGCCGCCGCCGCTAAATGCAACGTCTCTACAAATGTGAATTCGTTTGCTGCTTGGCACCAGGAGCCATTTGTTTGCTACTGCGTATTGCAGAAGCGGCCCTCGTTGCAGCTGGCTGGGCCTCTGTGAAGTCCTCCGAGCACATTTTGTGTCTTCCCATCTCTGGTTCTCTCTTGCCGGGCCCCCTTTGGAAAGCACCCCCTTCCTCTGATCTGCCCATGTAAGTTTCTCTCATCCTTCGTGGTCCCACCAAGTTCTGGTTTCTCTCCCAGCCCCTTCTGTTGATCTCTTGAAGTGCAGGACAGCAATGAGAAATCAAATGTTTATTCTTGGGGGTTTTTTTTGTTTTTTTTGCTCCATGTTCTTTTTCCTTATGCAGAGAAGCTTTTTTTTTTTTTTTAATTCTCAATCACTTTAGGATATTTCTTTATATTCAGTGTGCTGAAATGAGGATTTCATTCTTTCCTTCAGTTTTCTGAGGAAAGTAAGTGGAGAAGTCACAAGTTGATTAGGCAGAGAAGGAGGTAAGATAGTCTGCTGAGAGAGGGATAAAGATGTAAACAGAAATGCAGCCTGAACTTTAAATGGAGTTCAACATTAAAAATATTAAATCACTATATTGTATACCTGAAACTAATATTGTAACTAAACTATACTTCAATTAAAACAAAAACAAACTAAGTGCAGTCCAGCTGCCTTTTTTTTTTTTTGTCTCCATCTTACTTAATGTCTCAGCTACATATGACACAGTAACCACATCTTCCTTTTTCAAAATATTTTTTTTTCTCATGCAGACACTGTACCTGCTGATTTTCCCACCACCTCCCTGGCTGCTCCTCTTCGGGACTCTAAATTATGGAGTGGCCTGAGTCTTTTTCTTGTGCTCTTAATGCTGAAAGGTCTAACTTAGATAAAGGTGCAGTGTAGGTAGCAGGATAAATGCTTCCAAATTGACACTTTTCATTAGATGCCAACTTAACTTCAGCTCCAAGAGCTCATGGGAGAAGTGGCCTTTAGCTGTCGTGTGTTATTTCAGGTTACATAAGTTCCTACCACACGTTCCATATTTAGCGACATTAATAAAAGGGACTCTTCATCATTATATCAGCTTAGTGGGCACAAATCATACCCTGGGGCAAACCTTTAGAGGAAGTAAGGTGATTCATTCTATTAATCCTTGGTCTCTGAAGTCCTGCTAAATCCTGCCTCTTCCATTGAGGCCCAGATTTGTGCCCTCAGAGATGGACCGCCTCTTGCTTTGCTGACTTTCTGTTGTGACATCATATTTAGAAACTTTTTGGGGCCACGTAAAAAGCTGCCATGACCATATGCCTAGAAAAACAAGAAAACACACTCTTGATGTATCGTTGAGCAAAACAGATTATTGCAAAGCAGTGTGGTTCAAAGTGCAAGGACTTAAGACACCGTGGTGACCAGACTCACGTCTGTTCTAACTGCCCCAGCATCCTTTTCAGGCACCTGTAGGTAGTGGGGACCACAGGGCACAGAAGCTGAAGCGATGATTCATGCACGTGAAGAGTTCTCCTTCCCCGTCCAGCGGGCAGCATCCAGCTCCTGGGTGTGGAGAGGCAGCTGTTCCCACCAGCCTTGTGAGTGCTTAGTCAGGCCTTTCTCCTAAAAACCAGATTCAGGATACATTTCAGGCTATTTTCAAGGCAGCTGGAGCAGTAGGTGAGAGA
Source organism: Camelus bactrianus (assembly GCF_048773025.1). NCBI lineage: Eukaryota > Metazoa > Chordata > Mammalia > Artiodactyla > Camelidae > Camelus > Camelus bactrianus. Next base: position 15,826,873 of record NC_133568.1, on the reverse strand, counting down.
TCAAAACTCAGTTATGGTAGCTAGAAGAGAGGAATGCTTAGCTGAAGCTTTTCTAGATTCATCTTTTTTTTTAGGCTACAAACTCAACTGAATTTCTTCTAGACAAACCAAGCCTCCTGGTTTCCAGGGTTACCCAGGACGACATGTTGTGGGCTCCTTCCTGCGGAATGGGGCACAGAGAAGAGCAATTTGGAGGAGGTCGAGAGATAAAAGAAGAAAGACTTCGTTATATTTTTTCAAAACATTCTTGGGTAGCAGGAGGATCTTAACCTATAGATGGTGAACGCATGCCTTCATTGCCTTTTTTTTCCACATGATATAAAAGGAGAATTGACATAGTAGGAGACATCATTGGAACCAGGAATATTAATAAATACTGTAGTCAACAGTGGGATACCTTGGCATCCGATGGAGGCTTTGAATGATGAAGAGGATTTGGGCATCCAGAGGTGAGCCCCTGAGCAGTGGAGGCAGAGAGAGCAGTATGACCAAGTAACAGAGCCAGGCGCGTGCAAGGCCTGAGCTGGAGACGTCAGGTCCTTTACTTCCTGTTTCTGTTATATGGTATTTTATGTGTGAGTCCCAATTCCCCTGCTAGATCAAAGCATCCTTGAGAATGCCTTCTTCCACCTCACTCAACACCTCGAAGTATGGTGGTGATCAGAATCACCACTCATCAACACCCATTTATTGATGACTTCTTAAAAAAGGGCTAAGACCATACTTCTTCTTTTCCTTTTTTTTTTTTATGTTCTTTGTCTGCCTTTTTGCTTCATCCCAGAATGGTAGATGCCTTATAGGAATGAGCATCCAATGAACACTTGTGAGTTGACTTAGGCTAAATCCTATTTTAACCTGAAGTGCAGGCTGCTCTAGGTAAAAACAAAGCTCTCTTTTTATTTTCCGTCAACCCCCCCTCCAGAAATACAAACCTGCCACCAGAACAGATGATCCTATCTGATCAAACTCATGGCACTCTAAGTTAGCAAGTATTGTGCATAAACCAATCAGCCAGCTTGATATGACTTGGGCAGACGAGTCTTCAAGACTACCGGCGAGGTGGACTGGAAGAGCAACAGTACTTGATTCAAGGCTTGGGCTGGGAGAAGTTAGGCATTGTGAGAACTCATGTTAGCCAGGCTGGCTTTGGGGAGAAGAATTGGATGGGACCAGTGTCTTCTGTGGCATACGACTCACACATAACCCTAGGCTTTAAAACTCTAACTGAAGGTTGGGCTTGGTTTGGGCCTAGGGGCTTGTGGGCCCAAAGTAATCGGGACATCCATCCAGTGTTTCTCCCGGGAAATCTTGGCTGACTCCCCCTGCTCCCCAGAGGCCATCTGCTGCTTTTCTCAGAGAACCTGCTGCCAGCAGCCTGTCCTGGGAGCTTTGGCAGCCTGCAAACTCCCCTTCAGTCTAAATTATCTTGGATAAAGGAAAATCCCAGCCATGGATGAAGTAAACTCTTTTCCCCTTTTGAATTTTGGGAACATTTTATCAACTTACTATAAAGGAAGATGTGTAGGTCTTTTTCCCCCTCGAAGGAAAAATTTCATTCACAATAATCCTCCCCAAAGAAGTGGGCATTGGTTGGGCACCATATACCCAGTAGAACTGGCAAGCATGGAGGGTCTTAAGACTGCATGTGTACTCAGAGCCTGCCAGTTCTGTGACTCATGACATGGCAGAGGCTGAGTTGGCAGAGAAACCCTGTCCCAACCAAATGTCTCCTGCCTGCACCATCTAATTCTCTACCCACTTCTGAAAGAGTGGGGTCGCTGGAAGCACAGACCGTCTCTTCTCCGTTTAGTCACCTTTGTTCCTTTGAGATGTTTGTGTTTGCCAATGTATACGATGCATTTTAAACAGCACGTGCAAGTGCGAGCTTAGCCATCACCATCATATTTGATGAGAGAACCTTATTCTAGTGCGTGTTTGTAGCACTGTTTCACACTTGGAAAATTCTTTATTGAACCTTCTCTTCACCTCTGGCTCTGATGTTGGCAAAGGAGCAAAATTCATGTTTGATTTGAATTCTAGAATACCTCTCTTGAATCCAACTACATTTTGATGCAAACACTCTGATCATGGTGGAGTGAGCCCTGAGCGTTCCTTGCGCATTCCTATTCCCATGCTGCTCCCCTCGCCTGCCTGGAGTCCCCTTCCTCCTCTCCACTAATCCACCCCCTTCCCACCCTTCAAAGCCTCCCTGAAGTACATGATCCCAGCTCTCTATGATCCTTCACTTTGTGACATCATTATTCAGTTTGGAGGTTTGGGAAACAAAGTCTGAGACTGCAAATCAGGCCAAGCCAGTCATGCTGTGGTTCTCTGAGTCATGAGAACGAATGTGAGGCCAGAGCTCAGGCTGTCCAGCCAATCAGAGGACAGGTATGGGGTTCAGTGTCTCCGTATGTGGACTAAGGACAAGGTTAGCATGCTGAGCCACTCAGACAACACAAGCAGCAGAGTCTGACACAGGCGGAGAACTCTAGAACAAGAAGGTGTTTAGAAATCACATTCCATCCTCTTCAGAAGATCCTGAGGCCAGAGAAATTCAATAGCATTCCAAAGATCACCAGCTGTCGAAAGACAGAGCCAGGACCAGAACTCAGTTAGCACTCGGCTTCAGGAAATGTTCATCTTTGTTTCATTCAGAATCCCAAGAGTAATCCTTGGTGCCTCTCATCATCTGCTCTTTTCTGATCAGTCACAGAACATGTCAATTTTACTTTCTAAGTTTTTTTTTTAATCTGTTTGCTTTTCTCCATCTCCATGTCCACCACCCAAGCGGCTGTTGTCTTTTTTCTGGATTGTCTCCATCACCTCCAGATTTCTCTTCCAGCTTCCACTCTTGGTCCCCATCAATTCATTTACCATATTTTAGTTCCAAGAGATCTTTTTCAGATTGTGTCACTTTCACACTTAAAACTGTCCAGTCCTCTTTGGTAACAATCAGCATCCTCAAGCCGGCCTAATGGCGTTGAGTGAGCGGGACTTTCTTTACCCCTCTGCCAAATCGGCACCCCCATCTCCTCTATTCTTTCTGCTGCAACCACACTGGCTTTTCTGCTCCTGGAACTGGCCATACTCCTTCCATCTTGGAGACTTTGTTTCCTTCCTCACCTCCTTCCTCTAGTTAAATGCCGACTGACTCATCACCTCTCAGTACTGAGTTCCCTACACTAAACTGGGCTCTTCTGTTTTAGTCTCCTAGTTCCCTAAGCTTTACTTTCATGACACTTATTATGGCTTGTTACTGTTTATCCATGTAACAATTTGATCTAAAGTCTCTCTTCTCTATTAGACAATATGATTCATGACATCTGGATCCACATTTGCATTGCTTGCCATGATTTCCTGGAGACTAGCATTGTGCCTGGCACTTAGTAGGTGCTAAATAAATGTAAACAGCTAGAATGAATGAACTGAATCTGACAGTAGTGCAGAAAGAAGTGCATCTCTGGAAGCACCACATACTGTAAGTAAGTTCTGATTCGATAAGATCCAAATAAACACAGATAGTAAATAGACAAGGGCTATGTGACATACTCTGTCAAATACACACCTTTCTAGGGAAGTGTCCTCATGACACACAAATACCCACACTCATAAAAACCACTGGCAAGCCAAGAAATATAATACGTGAAAATGAAGGCAAGAATTGTTTTTTCCCTTTTACTATATATACATATATGTTAAATATATATATATATATTTATATACATGCAGAAATTTGTAAATATTCTTTAACGAACTCATGTATACCTACCACTTAGATACAATTGTTAACATTTTGTTATATTTGCTTTATATCTTTCTCTGTATGTGCTGTATGATTCGAGTAAGTTGTGTTCATCATAAAGAGATATTTCAGTAAATATTTCCTCAGTATGAGACATCTTGCCCACACAACCACGAGGTCATTATAACCTAAAAAAAAAAAACAAACAATAATTACCTAGAGTAATCTAATAGCCAATCCAAATTAAAATTTCCCCACTTGTTCCTAAAATGTCTTCTACAGCTGTTGCATTAAATGAAGATCCTAAGTTCACACATTGCTTGTGGTTACTGCTTGTATGTATGTGTGTGTGTATGTGTTTAGTATCTTTTAATCTATAATAGTTCCTCATTTTTTTTAAAGTTTACTACATTGACTTTTTGGAGTGACTGGATCATTGTCTTGGACTATCCCCCATCCTAGGTTAGTCTGATTGCTTCCTGCTGGAGTGATTTATGTTGTTCCTCTACTTCCTGAAAACTGCAGGTTAAGTCTCAAAGCTCGATTAGCAGCAGGGTAAACACTGTCAGTGAGAGGACCTCACAGATGTTGCTGGATACCATGTATTTCATCTCAGAACATCTTGAGCAGGATCCACCGATAGTGAAGATAAAACCAGATGCCCAGAACTTTTCATTATAAAGATATTTTTCTTTGCAATTAGCAAATAATGGGATGACACATGACACCTTGGGACTAATGTTTCCTCCTCACAATGTTTTATCCAGTGGTTTTGGTCCCCATTGATGTTCCTTGTCTGAATCACTGCTTTTGCGGGTGGGGTTTAGATTGCAAAATGATAATTTAACAGATTTCTATCATTCCTTCTACTTTTAATTAGTTGATATTCATTTGTAAAGAGACGCTTTCCCACATCAACTGGGGAAAAAATTTAAATTCCTCCTTTAAAAATGTTAAAGTGGTTAATTCTTTGTAAGAAATATACCAAGCGGACGAATCAGCACACTTTTGACGGAGAAGTTTGAGTGGCTGTTTTAAGGAGTCAGCTCGCTGGTGATCTGCTGTTGTGAACCTGCCCGAGCCAGTTATGTGCTTCAGCCAATGATCTGTGAATTTCAAATTCTAACTGAGTCTTGACATCTTAGGTTAAAATGATGCAAAAGTTCATTAAAGATTACTGAGTCTAAATACCTGGTTTTAAAATACTCTAATGATGCATTTAGTCAATTACTATTAAAGACGACCCGGTAAATTCTGTGCAATTTAAGAAGTCTCTCAACTCAATATTTAGACAAATGGCCTGGAATGGGCAGACTACCATGTAATTAATATACATTTTTGACTGCCCAAAATATTCATGTTTAGAAAGTAAATTATGTATTTATGTGATAGGGATGGGTGGACAACTGATGGGCATTTTTTATAAAGTTCATTGTTTTTTATCTTCTCAGAGGATTACCATGGTGTGTAATGAGCCATAGTGGTAGACCTGTGTCACATCTCCTTTTGCAGACAGAGTGATCAGTCCCTCTTTTCATCCTGACTAGCATCCGATGAATTTCCTATTTGGGCGTCCCCTCCTTGAAAGAGCTGAGGGAAATAAATCTACAAAAGCCAACAGCATGCTACAGGAAGTGTTATGCCTTCAACTCCCTGAATTCAACCAGGAAACAACAGAAACCCAGCATCAAGGCTGGCAGTCTCTCTTCTCACAGAGGATGTGAGCATTTGTAAGTAAAGCACATTCATGGAAATTAAAATGAGGCTGTCAGGTCAGATGGGAATACCCAAGACAGATTTTCTCACTTTTTGGATTCTCATCATTTATTGAAAATGGACTTCTTGAAAATTTATTATTGATTTAGTTTCTGATATCTCTACTGTCTTTCATCTAGAGGCACCATATTTTTTAGGAGGTTTATTCATGTTGTAGTTTAGAGTGAACCCACTGAGAAAGCACCTCTGAGCGCTATGGCTCTGAGGGACTAATGGGGCTTGTGATGTTAGTGTGGAAAATGTTTTAAATGTTATTATACGCATTTTTTTTATTACTTGCAGGGAGGTGATTAGAGATGGCTCAGTATTTGAGCTTATGAATTGATTTTCAAGAAACTTAAGCACTGTGCATTTATGCACGCAAAAGCTTTCTATGATGAGGGTGTTTGTTTATCGAGGGGGCTGAGTCTCGTAGCCATAGGAAGAAAAAGTGCTTGACTCACCTCCACCCTGTAAACTGGCTTGCTTCTTCTCCTCTGATGTGTTTTTAGTACCACACCCACCCATCTGTTCTCATGTTCCTTTAGGAATTTGGCAGTGTGCCATGTGTCCAGGAAAGGTTCAGTAAATGTTAATTAACTTTGATTTCCAAGGAGGGAAATTCTACAGAGAATGGTGATCAGTTCCTTCTTTTTTCTGCTGGAGGTTGGGCAAGAAAAATTGCAACAGTAGAAAGTCTCTATTGAGTCTGAATTCTGTGTGTTTTGTGTGTGTGTGTGTGTGTGTGTGTGTTTGTGTGTGTGAAGGAGTAGGGGTAACCGGCTTCTATTAATAAGGAGAGAGGGTTGGGCCATAATTTGGGAGGTTAATGGAGGAGCCCCTGAGTCTTAGCATGCCTCTCCACCTGTCAGGGGCTGGAAAGGGGAATCAATCGAAGAGCACCAGCGTAGGTTTCTCAGCATGCATAGGTAATGCGTTACACCTCTCACCTTCCCTTCATGTCCTCAGTTTTGAACCAGTCATTCAAACCTCTGTTTCCCTAAATTACATTCATTCTTCTTTCCAATGCAATCTGGCTTTGTCTCCAGAATTCCAAATTATTTTCTTCCTTACACGGTTGTTTCTTATTGTGGAACATGACTTCACGATCTATTGCCACCCACGCTAAAACCTGAAAGTCATCCTAATCTACCGTTTCCTCCTCTTCACTTCCTTTAATGTCTCCCATCCTCAACCGGCTGCATCTAAAAGGTGCTCTCCACTCCCACTGCCATTGCCCGTTTGAGGTCCTCTCTCTTGCATTGCCCTGCGTCCACTCTCCTACCTGCAATCTGCCCCCTGCTTCCTCTGTGCGCAACTCATTTTTTCTCAATTACATGTAGGAAGAACTTTCTTGAAATATCTCCATGCTATCTAATCCCATCAACACCTGTCTGCCCCTTCTTCTGGATCTTGCAGTCGTGACCCCATATCAGAGCTCAGCCCGGCCAAATTCCCAAGCGGACAAACCCCTTGTTAATGGTCAGGACACCTGCAAACTCCACAAAGCAAAACTTAAGGCCCTGAGACGTCTGGAGGAGCTGCAGGTGCTGTGGACAGAAAACCCCCGGTGCTTCTGCTGGGGTTGGGAGGTGAACAGAAAGTTTGAGGTTTTCTCCCCAGTGGGTATGTGATGACCTCCATTTGTGGTGTGAGACCATCTGATAGTTAATATATTTGAATTCCTCTCCCAAGTTCATTTTTTCTGTCCTTACAAAGAACTTTTATTTTCCTCTAGGATCCTAGAAGAACCGTACCTTCTTCCTCTGGACTCCAATGTGGTAGATTTAACCCAACCATCGCTTCTTCTTTTTTTTTTTTTTTCCTCTGTTTGTTTTTTAGCATCATCTTAGGCTCTAGGTTGAAAAAATAATGGTGAGTATATAGAACTAGAAATTTATTGATTTTAGATCACATGGATTTAGGGGTTAGGCAAAGATTAGTAATTTTTTATTATATGAGCACGCTTTTTTTTTTTTTTTTTTTTTAGTTTAGATGTTTAATTCTTCCCAGCCATCCTCCAGAAAGGGCAAGAGTTATTTAGTTCTCTCGTAAAGTTGCTCTCTTAAACAATGCATGCTCCACTCACGGAAGCAAAATTTTTTCTTTTAGTTTGGATTTTCCTCCTACGGCTTTCCAATGCCTTGGATATTAGGGATTCCATAAAATCAACACCCGTGGATTTTAATTTGGGAGATTCTGTAAGATTCTACAGTCTTAAAGGGCAGAGCAGAGGTCGTGGCTTGTGTCTTTGTTTCCCCCCATCTTTTTGTAGGCATCTATACATGGAAAACAAATTGGAAGAAAATCCAGGTATTTGGTGCCAATCTGCCGCCAACAGAACTGAGCAGCCATTTTACAAAATTGAAAATGACATTATTCCTTAGCCATCAACATATTCCTTCATCTCGCTGGAAATAAAGAAATCTGATCGAGGGTGAATGTGTATGTTTGTGCCCTGATCCATCCATTAAAATAGATTAGGACTTTGTACTCCGAGTGCTCTGAATATTTGCTGGGGAGTTGGTGGCCTTCAGGACTGCACGTGAGGAGCAGGTGTTTTCAAATATCCATGACTGATAAGTGCCAAGAACTGCCTTTGCATGTCCTGTGTGTGCTTTATCAGTTGCTTAGTGGTATGTGACTACCTGGATGATGTAATGTTTTCCCCAAGACCCAACTGCCTTTTCCATGAATAGCTGAGAAGTGCCTTCTAAGGGAATTGTTTGAGGACAGAAGCCCTGCTGTCTTGTGGTGGAGGCAAATAAAATTAATACTTATTCTTCAAATAAAACAAGTCTTTTGGGGATTGCAAAAATGTACCAAGGGCAGGGACATAGGTGATATATCTTGAAATGCATTCATGTGATTTTATGCAGAAGCAAGTTTCTCCAGTGTTGCAGCTGAGAAGAAATCTCAGGCTGGCCTCGTTCAGTCTCCAGCTCCCTCCCCTCTTCTCTAAGTTGAGGTGTGAAGGCCCTGTCTCCTCCGTGAAGTCAAAGCCCCACTTTCTTTTTGAAACTTACAAGTGTCCTAGACTTTTGAAGAGGGAGCTGTTCCACATGGGGGATTTGGCTGAACTGAGCACACTGGAGGGCTGGGCGTGTTTCGTGTCCAAGTGTAGGCAGTTATTGACAAGATGTCCTTGAGGGATGGCCCCTTGGGGCAAGCGACACTGGTGATGTTCACTCATGTGGAGACAATCAGAGGAGGCAGAATTAGATCCCTCAGATTCCCTGGCTCTGGCCGCTGGAGGTGCCCACTCAGAGGCTGGGTTCTCTCTCCAGGCTGAGCCCTACTTCCCCCAGTGGTCCTTTAGGTCCAGAGAGCCCCACTGGTCCCTTCACCCCCACAGAAAGTTTTGTAGAATGCCTATCTGGGCAACACAGTGTTCTTTCTTCTACTTCTTTTCTGTTCTCTTCTCAATTTTATGGATAAACTTTTCAATTGCCCTATGGGTATATTAACCCTTCTAGATTGAACCTAATTATCTCTTCCTTGTTATTTTATCATCATCTCAGAGAGACTCTAGATTGATGAACGAGTGTTAGATGGGACTGGTGAGTTGTTGGTTAAGCCATGTGGGTGGTGGGGATACATTCCGAGACTAGGCAGTAATTAGTTATTCTTTACTGTGTTTTCACACATTCTGCCAGCTCTGTCTGGGCGTTGCCTTTTGATATGCGAAAACTTTTTTTCTCTCAATATCTTGGTTGGTTGTTGGAAATTAAAAGCAGTGACTTTCACTATTAATTTAGAAGTTGAAAGCTGAAATGGACTCTTTCGTGTGGCTTTCTTACTACAAGAATCCTAATTCTCTCTGATTGAGTTATTATTTCCACACACAGGAATCTGTTCCAATCGCTCTCTGTCTTCCAACTCTTTCTAACTCCTCATTGTCTATAAGATAAAGTCCCAACTCCAAAGAGATTCAAAGGCATCAGTGGTCTGACATCACACTTCTTTCGAGCCTCAGCTCCTGCCTTCCTCCCGGGCTCCCTTTGCTGCTGTCCTGTTTCCCAAAGATGCCTCACTTCTTCATAACATCATACCGTTATTCATGCTTATTCTCCACTGTGGGATATTCCTGACTCTTCTCTGTTTGGTGGCCTCTTCTTTAGTCTTTAAGGCCCAAGCCCAATATTATTTCTTCTATGAGATATTTATGCATTCTCAGTGTAGACTTAATCTCACTGGCCTTGCCCTCTGAAAGCATACTGTTTATCACAGAAGCATAGCATTTATCACATTATATAGTAATTAACCACATCCTTCTTCACTATACAGTCGACTCCTTGAGGCAGACGCTATGCCTGATCAATGTTTACAACTGTAGTATCTACCAGAGAGACTGGTTTAGAGCTGATTCTCAATAAAAATTTGTTGAATTAGATACTAGAGCATTCTTTACAATTAAAAAAAGTATTTGGACTTTTCTGATTTGGTATTTATGAGTTAGAATGTCATTGCCATTTATAAGCAAACAATGAATATACTAATTGAAATTAATCCCTGTATTCATTAGCGCAGATCCCCAGTGAATTTCACTTGTCAGGATTTTGTTAACCTAGAATTACTGTGTATATTTGAAGTTTGTAAGCTTAATTTCTTTAAAAACCCCATCACTTACAAATTGGTTACTCTTACCATTAGTACAAATTTAAGAGATTTAGGATATTCCCTCCCGAAGATATGCTATTTCCAGACTTGTAATCAGCCATGAAGTTTTCATGAAAACCCAGTAGCTCTTGTTCTGGCCACTGAGTTTCATTGGTTAAGCTTTCTGAAGGAGGGGGGCAGATTAATACTGTCACATACTGCATAAATGTTCATGGTTTATCATTTGGTGAAGTCACAGTCCCCTTAGGAAATGGATGACCAATGTGTCCACTTGGGTGCCCAACCCATCATAGGGGACTTCAAGCCAATATGATCTGAGAGGACTTTGAAGCTGTCACTTGAGATTTGGATCTGCAGTGGGAAATCTCCCATTCCAAACCTGGTCAGTATTTGGTCCAACCAAAGTGTCATTTGGGTCGTGATTCTTGAGAAGTGTTGCCCAAGTGGCTGTTTATTTTCATCTTGTAGTTCCTTTGAGAAACAGATGATGAAGGAATGGGGAATTTTTAATTCATGATGTCAAGTGATCGCTTTACTTCTGGAAGTCACACCATAGGGAAGACAATCAAAGACAGCATGTGTAGTCACATAGGTCTATGCCAGTCATGATCATTCTGCAAAGGGAGGAACCCTCCCCCTCCAAAGTTATGTGCTCTGTGCCAACTAAGGCATTCTCTGCATGGGCAGTGAATGCCAAGTGATGGGAACAGTTGTAATGGAATTGTTCCAGCAGTATTCTTCCCATACTTCAAAAGTCTTAGAGGGGAAAAAGTAATAGGAGTTCAACCTCTATTTTGGAATCAGCCTGACTGTTTAGTTTTAAGAGGAAAGAATTTGGCTCTACAGGTACCCATGGGCCATGGTCTGTTCTCTTCTGGTCACCACTTGAGAGCCTTGAGGTCACTTCTGAGTTCTGACTGCTGGGGTAATTGATTTCATCTCCATGACTTCTAGACTCTAGATCTTGGCAAGCTTGGACTCTGAGACCTGATAGTTAAGTCTTTCCTTATTTGATGTCACAATCTCCAGATCCTTGGATGGCTATTGACCTTGCATAATCAGGAAGATGCTAACCTCTATCTTGATTTCCTGACTTCCTAAAACGTTGGCTCACCTTGCCCCACCCTGGCTCACCTTGGCACTTTGATGTTTTGGCCACGGCTGTGACAACCCTCAGGGTTAGAACCTTGGCTCTCTTTCTAACTTGTTTCCAAATCTGACCCATTCTTCTGATCTTCTCCTAACCTCTGGAGAGGTTATGCTTAGTGTGATGCTTTAAAGTTGTTGACCTCTGGAACAGACACAGAGGTAATGGCACATAAGCTATAACTGCGATAATCAGAGACCTTACTTAAGGTTGGGAAATCCAATGGAGGAAATCATATAACAGCAAAATTAAGGAACAGCAATGACTTGAGAAGACATGATACAGTCAAAATCATTGGTGGAGGTTTTGTGTGTAAAACTGTCTGGGAAAGCTGACATTTTCTTCCAACCTCTGTATTTCACCTCATCCTATTTTAATTGAATCATAGCAACACAGTGAGAAGTAAACTCTTTAGATAAATTATGTTTGCCTTTCAATCATAAAACATTGTTTATCTTAAGTATTTTTTGATGGAAAAGTTTCTTTCATATATTATGTAAAACCCTGTCTTCTTTTTTTATCGAAGTATAGTCAGTTTAGTACAGGGAACTATATTCAGTACCTTGGAATAGCCTATAATAAAAAAAGAACATGAAAAGGAATATATGTAGAACTGAATCACTATGCTATACACCAGAAACCCTATCTTCTTAAAAGAGAGTGCACTGAATTAAAATTAAATTAAAAAAAAAAGATTCAAGTTCATCATTTCAAATGCCTGCTGATGTGGTCATTGCTTAGTTTATTATTACTTCTATGTTCTCCAAAATCTTTACAGACTCACTTTTCAGTTGCTATGTAACAAATGTCCTCAAACTGAGTGGCTTAGAACAATAATCATTTCATTATCTCTCATGATTTTGTGAGTCTACTGGGCTCAGCTGCGTGGTTCTTCTGCTCCGTATGATGTGGGTGGAGGCTGCATCCTGGGGGCTTGGCTTGGCTGGACATCCAAGATGACTCACTTCCATGGCTGGCAGTTGGTGCTGGCTTTGCTGTGGACTGTTGATCAGAGGGACTCTGTTTTCCCCCATGTGGCCCCTCCAGGAGATTTGGGCTTCTCACAGCACATCCTCTGAGCTCCCAGAGAGCATTCCAGGAGGTAAAAGTGAAAGCTGCAAATCTTTTAAGACCCTGCCTCAAAGATACACAGTGTCACTTCCACTGGATACTGTTGGTCAAAGCAAGTGACAAGGGGCAACTCAAATTCAATTTGGTAAGGCTGTAGCTCACTGGGCACCATCTTTGAGGATTAGTTATTTAAAAGATTAAGCACGTTTTCTTCTAAAGCCCTAATTTCAGGGTGGGGAAGATTACTCCAGTGATTCAGCTTCTGATTAGACTGGTGGTTCCAGTCCTAATCCCTGGTCTCTTGGCTTGTCCTTTGTGCCTGAAAACCATCTAGATAGCGGATTCGGTCATTGGCCTCTGCCCTTCTCCTCTAGAGTCTCTAGTTGACTATAGATTACATGCTGCGAAGCTTCTTCCATGCCAACTACCTAAAGCATCCTTAGATATGTTCCTCCTTCCTGTCTCTTTCAATGCTGACTCCCCATGTGCTGAGCCTTCTCTTATTCATTAAAAAGTCTGATTTCTCCCTCTGGGATCTTCGAATTGAACCCAAACATCAGTCTGAACTGGCTCACTGCTGCCTGAGTTCCACTAACACAGGAGCTCTGCTCAGAGGCTGAAGTCAGTTGCCTAGAGCCTGTGTCTGCCTAGGGTGAGGTGGTCACTGTATTGGATTTGTTTCTAATGAGTTTAGTTCGGAAGACAATATGCCCTGGGCTCTTTGAGTTGTTGGCCTGGCCATATTTGCTATTTATTTAGGCGTGTGGACTCTCTCAGAGTCCCCGGATCCCCTCCCCAGAGCCCAGTTGGTCATGCTGAGATAGCGGCATGTTTACGCTCATCCCTCTGCGGCAATATTCCCCTAGCACCTTATTTATGTTGATTCTGGCACGTCAGCTTGTAAAACCAAAGAATCTCTGCAGTAAAATCATCTTGCAAAGGTCAGGCATACCTTTAACACTGGTCCTTTTTCACCAATTTTAGAACATTGGCCATCTTAAAAAAATGTTAGCATTCTATAACACAGGTTCCTGGGTCATGTCCACTCCTCTTATTTCATTCTCCTCCAAAAGAAACAGAACGCGGCTTGGCATAAGGTGGATGTAGAATGTTTATGTAATGACATAGTTATTTTAAGATGCCTGACTAGGAAGCAGCTTGTTGCTGCTAAAACGCTTAAAAGAACACCCCAAACTGCCAGGACAGTCTATTCACAAAATGTCACTTTAGCACGCACGATACCCACGTGTGTACCTTTAATTACTGAAGTCACCATTTATTAATAGATTTCTTTAGCCTCATGTTCTGGACTGGCCCCAATCTGAATGAGAGCGTTCTTCCTGTCTAAATTTTCCTAGTACCAGACTAGGGAAAGCAGAATACTGCCCCTAACCCTGATTTCCCATGGTCCACTCAGATAACCACAAAACATTTAACAGAGTATGGACTGAGTGGCCTCTGATGAACATTTATTCCCTACAATAATGATTCTAAATAGTAAATGATGCATAGTTATTGATTCGATTTGAATTCTGTTAGGAGTCGGCGACAACTCATCTCGTATAATTTATGGCTTTGCACACTAACGCTAGCACCATATATTTTCAGTGTTAAGTAGCTGTCAGGAGCTATGTAAAGTCTTTGACATGTATTAACTCATTTGAGCCTCGCTACAAGCCTCTGAGGTAGGTTAGTTTCTATTATTATCCTTCCTTTACAGACGAGAAAACTGAGGCACAGGGGACTCAGTGACTGTATCATGTGGCACTGACGATGCCTCTGTCTTACCAGATGGAATTCAGCAACAAACTCAATATGCATCTCATCGGTGTCTTATCATAAGCAACTTTATTTTTCTTTTCTAATATTGACAGAGAGGTGGGTTTGAAGAAGCATGAATGAAATGGGCGGGGCAGGTGACCCGGCCAAAGTTTACAAACTCTTCTCGTAAATTCTCTCTGTATAGGACAGAGGCTCATAAACTGATGTGAGTGTGTGTGCGTGTGATAGACACACGCACACAAACACACATACATATTCTATAACACCAATACACTTGCAAGTGTATATAGTATTATCAATGAGCCAAAAAGTCTTGACAAAAATAGGAAAATCTTTAAAGATGATGAAACATTCCCTAAATAAAGGAGGATTGTGCCAATGAATCGAATGGAGAATCATAAGTGCTTGTGTTCAAATCTAAGAAGACTCATTTAAAAGTTTTTGAGGAACCATCAGATCTTGGTTTTGTGTCTCCATTATCTGAGCCAGGCAGTATCTATAGTCTCTTTAACTCCGACATTTTTGTGAGTTTATTACTACAGTGAAATTCAAGAAGAACGGAATACCATCTTTGCCTTCAGAGGGTGTGTTTACCTAAGACACTGGTGGCTTTGGGGAGCTTTAAATATTTCTTCCACTATGAGAAAAGCCAAAAAAATTATACCTGTTGGCTCCCCTCTGTTTCTATCTATGGGCCACCTGCTGATCTATTTATGTACAGAGACATCCTTTTAATCTGTGCTCCAACCAGCATCCTTTGTCGCCCCTGTTCCTCGCACACTTGCAGGTCCTGGAGCTGCCCATTCCCCCCAGATTCAGTCACTCCTTTACTGTCATTGTCTGCATAGTGGTCTTGTTGTCACAGCCCGGCAAGCCCTATGTCTGAATCCCCTCCCAGTGCCACAAGGCAGTGGATTATTTTGGCTTAAAAATTATTCACGTAAAGATTAGTCCCATAAATGTTGCTTCCATAGCTGGGGGAAGAAGAGAAATTCCTGAGAGTTAACTGTATCTTCTATGTTCTCTTGTTCAAGGTTCTTGGTAGAAATTCAGTTGATTCAACTCAACGGTCTCTGAGCAGAAGGAACAGAAGGCCAATATATCTGTGCTATTTGCTTTGGCAGTATTAGGTGTTAGTTGTTTAGTTTCAAAGGCCCCCAAAACATTAATGCCAAATTGTTAGGGCATGAGAGCCTTAGAGAATGATTACACTCAAACACCCGTCCTCATAAATGCTCAAAACAATCATACCGTAAAGTAGATAATAATCTCGAATTTTTACTTGGGTTCCAAAGCAAAACTTCTCCAAGTCCTTTTCAAACTTCGCTTTCAAATCTTTTACCCACCCTTTGAAGTCTCTTGGATTAAACAGAAAATAAACAACCCAGGGTAAAATCACACATACTTGAATCCAAGTGCTTTCTGTGAACAAGGCTTGATTCTATTGGATTCCTAGCAAGACAACGATGGTTCTTTTATACTTTTAAAATAAACAAATATGTTCCATGGAAGCAAGAGATCTGGAAGCACTGTCAGACGTGTTGAAGTCCAGCCTGATGAAAGCAGTTAGAGGTCAGCTGAAGGTTGGCTCGTCTTTCCTCGGACACATTTTTCTAGGCTGGGAGCAGCCCAAATCGGAAAACACAATTCCATGTTTGCTTTTGGGACACAGATGGACAACACAAAAGCTATGCATCTTTATTAGCAGCCATTGTGATGCAGCTGGAAGTGGAGCTGGGAAAGACTCTCATTATATTTCATGATCTGTCCTAGGACAAGGTGTGTGGTTCTGCCACAGGGGCGTGGCTTGGGTCCGGATGTCAGAGACGGATGAGCATCATTACAGGATGGTGTGCTCAGCCCGCCTGGTGTGGAAGCCGTATCCCTTTCTCTAGATTTGCTTAGGGCATTCATCAAGACCTCGGTGGAGGCGGGGGCGGGGGGCGGCAGGGAACTGCCCCTGTTGATCAAAAACACCCTCAGTGCTGGTCTGGTTTCCCATTGTTGGGTCATGTTCTGCAATTCACATCTTATTGTTTTAGCTGAGACACAGCCAGGGTTGTCAAAGTGTGGGTTTTTCATTAGTGATCTCATTGTCCTTCCCTTCCTGTTCTGATGAAGAAGTTGATCCAGAGGCTAACATCTGGCCGCGCTATCCATGTCCAACTCCCACTGGGACATCCCTGGACACTCATGATACAGAGGTGGTGGGCAGCAAGAGTTGCCCGCGGTCCTGTGCGGCTGTCCCTCTCAGTTAGCGCTTTCCTTTCCGCTCAGGTGGGAGTGGGTATTCTGGGCATGTGTGTGGGGGCTTCCCCCATACATGTTATAAAGTTTACAATGTTTTTTTTTTGTTGTTGTTGTTGTTGTCTTTTTTTTTTTTTTTTTTTTTTTGTCCCATCCTCCTTTTGTAGAACCTTTAGCTTCTGAGCCCACAGGGTTTGGCTAATAACAAATAAAATTGTAAAGGAAATTCCTCTTATGTGAGGAGGGGTGGGAATTTATTTTAAAAGCTATAGTTCACTTCCAGGAGTATTTAGTCCATTTTCAGGTGTGGTTAGTCTAAATTTTAGTTTCATTTTCAGGCCTCCTTACTCCATTTTCAGGCCTATTTAGCCCAAATTTTAGTCCATTTCTAGGAGGCTATCTGGAAAGGGCACTGATTGCAAATAATCATTCAGTAATAAAACAATTTTAGGCATTACCAAGGGAAATACAATTATTTAGGGATGGACTTCATGCACATTAGATGGATGACTGATTTTTTTTTTTAATCAATATGTCATTTAGGACCGTCAAGTGTCTTCTGCCAATTTTGTGTTCAATCT
Organism: Camelus bactrianus; assembly: GCF_048773025.1. Lineage (NCBI taxonomy): Eukaryota > Metazoa > Chordata > Mammalia > Artiodactyla > Camelidae > Camelus > Camelus bactrianus. Next base: position 15,809,925 of record NC_133568.1, on the reverse strand, counting down.
GCTTCTTTATCTACTCTTCACATCTGTGCAGCACAGGGAACTATGTTCAATATCTTGTAACAACATTTAATGAAAAAGAATATGAAAACAAATATATGAATGTATATACGTGACTGGGACACTGTGTTGTACACCAGAGATTGACACATTGTAACTGACCGTACTTCAATTAAAACAATAAATATCTGTCCTTCACAGCCATATTTATTACCTAACAAACAAGGAATCCCCCCAAATCCCCATCAAAAAACAAAAAAAGAAAACACACTGGAAGTAAGTGATGGAAAAGGGGACCGGACAGACAACAAGTGTAACTATTGAAGAAAGGTATCGGGTGGCTAAAGCATGAGGGAGACTTGTGTTTTCATTTAGGAACGATATGGATGCTTTACATCTGGGCCACAAAAAGGCAATTAATGGTGAAGGACTTGTCCCAGTGATGAAAAAAAATTTATAACGTGGGCCTCACTCTACATCCCTAATGAGGAAACGAACTTATCCCTAAGCGCCTACTCTTCAGCTATTTATTCCACTTCTTTCATTAATAAATTTCCAAAGGATGTGAGAAAAAGACATGATTTATTTCAAAAAGTGTAATTTACACCCTCAAGGTGTCCTTTATTAACTAGCACTTTGGTTAAAAAAAAAAAAAATAAGCAGACCAGTAGGAGAGGAGAAGACAGTGAGAAAAGAGAGCGTGTGGGCATAGATATTAAATGGGTCAAGGTAAAATTAAATGAATTCACTGTCTTATGCTGTACATGAAACCAGAAATCCAGGGAAGTTAGATGCACAGAAATCATGTTCAATATCTTTCATTCAAAGTTTCCTCAGTATTTTTTTCTGGTTAAAAATGTTAAACGTAATACTTGGAATTTTTTGAAAGGAAAGAAGACTGAGTTTAGAATAAATGCTTCTTTTATTTTTTCTGACTGTAAAATAATGCATGCTTTTTATCAAAAAAATTAAGTATAATACAGAAAAACAAAATGACATAATCTTACTACCAAGAGATAAGAACCACTAATATTTTTGATATAGTTCCTTCTAAACATTTTCTAATGTGCATTTGCACTTAAAAATACACACATACATGTTTCACAAAATGAAATATTTTGTATTTGGTTTTGAAGTCCTTTTTACACTTACATAATTAGAATATTCCCGCACTATTACGTATCTTTTTCAAACATTAGTCCACTTAACATTCTTTTATTACACATTGAGATGACCTTATTTTTAATACTATAGATAAAGCTATGATGAACATCCTAGTGCAACAATTGTTGTATGTTTATTTATTACTTTATCAGCGCTTTTAAGAATATATATTCTATGCAACATCAATTTTAAATCTTTTTCTGATTTTGGGTGCATGCTTTTCTTATGTTGTAACTGTTCTTTATACATCGATATATTAACATTCTGTTAATATTTGTTTCAAACGTTTCCCCAACTTTTCTTGCATCTTTAACATCTTGGTGCTTTTATTGACATACAGGTGTTGTGCCAAATTTATTGATTTTTCTTTTGGTGTTTCTTCCATTGCTTTTAAATTTTGAAAGTCATCACCCCAAGATCAATAAAATATTTACCTGCATTTTCTCCTCATTTTGAAAATTATGCATAAAAGTGTTGCTTACTGTTTTTACAAAGATGATGGAGAAATAGAAAATAAAAGCAGAGGTACTTTCATTTCCCACCCCCTTACTTCCGCCAATCCTGATCCACAGAGGGGCCTCCGGTTTCTGAAGACTTCACCTTTTACATTTCGCTACTTAACATCAGGGGAATTTATTTTGTTGTGTGGTCTGAGGATTTTTTTTCTTCCAGATAATGAGCCAGTTTTCCCAACACCATTGTTGAATAATTCATTCCTTCCTCCTTGGCTTGTGAAGGCCCATATTTTTTGAGTTACAAAGACAGGAAACTCACAATGACATTATGCAACAAAAATAACCTGCCTTCAGTGCTTGAATACATGACTAGCTAAGCAAGTGGTTACTTCTACACCTACGCTCTGTGTAGAAGCAGACCATGTCGCTGTAGGGCAAGCAATTGGATTGTCCATTTTTAACAGAATGTTCTAATTTGCTGAACCACACAAGTCTTTAATTTTTCAGTTCAGTTCAGTTCAATTCAACTGACTTAATTTCAACCCAGTGTTTATTAAATGCTTATTATATGCATTCACTGTAGTATATGAATTATGGTTGATCCAGTTTTGGATTACAACACAGCCTACGAGCAACTTGTCTAATAACTCAGGCAAAAGCCAAATAAAATTCCCCAGACAATTTGGGAAGGAAAGGAGGAGCCTGTGCTGAAATAATTTTAAATGACAATCTTCAGGGTTTGAACTGATATGCTTTTAGGGCTGCAGGGTGCCTTCGTGTACTCATCTCAAAAGCCGACAGTGACAAATTGTCCAAGTCATTTGGATTATGCCACAGGAGCAGACTGAAAGCTCAAAAGCGGACGGGGGAGCAAAATAAATAAATAAAACAACATATGTAAGTCAAGGAGACACATTCCTTTCCCAGTATAAAAACATAGGAAGACAAAGATGCCTGCTGTTCTCGGGTAACTACCCATAGTTCATCAAGTGCAGAAGAGCGGGCAGAGACAACATTGTTATCATAGATGCCACAAGAATATCTAAAATAATCATGTCCACAAATATCCCATTTCACTGGCATTTCTATTGCTTATCTTTTCTTTTCATCATGTTAGCACTCATCTTTTCATAGAGTGATACAACAACAACCTGATGAGATTATATATTTTGGGGGGTTCCTATTAGAGAAAACAAAATTATTCATATGATCTTATTAGAGTATGACAGAAAACTGCTGACAGGATGGAAATGTACCAAAGATGTGTATCTTCTGTTTGTGGTTACACTGCCATTTCTCTTTATTACTCCTGACATTGTGTATCACGCCAGGCACAGTGCAGGAGACTGGGGAATGTTATCAGAAAGTTTTATTCCTCCAGGGAGTTCAGAAGCACCTGCTAATCGCCAGGCACCACTGCATTTGCCTTTATCCCCTTCCTCTTGGAATCTCCATGGGGCAAGAGTTCCCACCAACCACATGATTTTTTTTTCAGTTTACTCAACAGCATCATTGTTTTTAAATTTAGTTATGAGTAGTTTTTAAAACACAGTGTATTTTACCTTCCTAATATTCAGCATAGTTGCAATTTTCTGTTTATTTGTGTGAATATGCAATGGATGGTGGAAATGCAGTATGCAGAATTTAGTGTATTCCAGTGCTTAAAGCAGTGCACATAATGGGAACCCAATAAGTGTTTGTTGACTGAATGTTGAATGAACCAATTCTAGGAAAGCTATTTTGCTGGATATGAAGGGAGACACAAAGATGTGTGACATACTGTTTCTATTCTCAAAGTACTTACAGTAGAACTGGGAGCCATGACAGACACAAAATTAAATAGGAAGACAAGCCAATAATACAAGAGATGTCTTTCAAAAGCATACAAAGTATCCAATTAAAGGTACCACAGTCTGTGCTTGTGTCAGAGACAGTGTTTAACAAATGAAACACTCCTACACAATTCTCAGCCTCCCTTGTAGTTAACAGGGCCAAGCCACTAGGGCTAGCTCACTTCTGTGGAATGTAAATGGAGTTTTGTTTGTATCTTTGGGGTGGAGGCCAGTGTGCCTCTTCCATCTTGCTCTTCCTCTGCTGGGCAAACTTAAGAGACGATGTATCCGTAATGGCATGGCTATGAGAGGAAAGCAGCCTGGATCTCTGAGTCACCACTTGGAGGAGTGGTGCCCTGTAAAGTCACTCGCTCTATCTCATCCTATGATGTGAGCCAGAGATAAACCTTTACATTAAGAGATTGATTTGCTTGTGTGACAGCTAGAGTGAACTATCCTGATAAAATATTATCATTTTCAGGAGGTGGGAAAGTCATGGAAGGCTTCTGAAAGTGGTGGATTAAAGCTGGACTTTAAGCAGTGTTAAAAATTGTTAAAATTAAGGCAAGATCCAATAGCACTTTTTTGCAGAAATAGAAAAATCCATCCTAACATTCATATGGAATCTCAAAGGAGCCTGAATAGCCAAAACAATCTAAAAAGAAGAACAAAGTTGTATTTCTCACATTTTCTGATTTCAAAACTTACTATAAAGCTAGAGTAATCAAAAAGTATGGTAGTGGCATAAAGACAGACACGGAGACCAAGGGAATAAAACAGCCCACAAATAAACTCTCACATACATGCTCAAAAGATTTCTGATTTGGGTGCTAAGATGATTTAATGGGAAAGAAATGTCTTTTCAACAAATGGTGCTGGGAAAAGTAGATATCCACCTGCAAAGAATGAAATCAAACCCTTACGTTGTATCATATACAAAAATGGACGTAAAATGGCTGAAGACCTAAATGTTAAAAGCCAAAGCTATAAAACTCTTAGAAGACAAAATATGGGGAAAATGTTCTCACTTTGGATTTGGCAATAATTTCTTAGATGGGACACCAAGAACACAGGCAACAAGGAAAATAATAGATAAATTGGACTGTCTAAAAACTGTAAAATTTCTGTGCATCAAAGGAAACTATGCACAGATTGAAAGGGCAACTTACAGAACAGGAGAAAATATCTGCAAATCATATATCTGATTAGGCATTAATATCCAGAATATATAAAGAACTCCTATAAATCAACAACAAAAATACATATACACACAACAACAGCCCATTCAAAAATGGGCAAAGAATTCAAATAGACAGTTCTCCAAAGAAGATGTACAAATGGGCAATCAGCACATGAAAAGAGGCTTAACATCACTAAGCGTTAGGGAGATGCAAATCCAAACCGCAGTGAGATATCCCCTCACACGCATTAGGCTGACATGAGTACCCCCGAGAACAAAAACCAGAAAATAACAGTGTTGTCAAGAATGTGGAGAAATTGTATCCCTTCTCAAGTATCTGTGGGAATGAAAATCATGTAGCTGATATGGGAAACAGTATGGAGAGTCCTCAAAAAATTAAAAACAGAACTACCATATGATCCAACAATTCCGCTTCTGGGTATGTACCCAAGAGAATTGAAAGCAGGGTCTCAAAAAGATATTTGCTATGTTCATAGCAGCATTATTCACAACAGCCAAGAGTTGGAAGTAGCACAAATGCCCATTAACAAATAAATGGATAAACACATACAATGGAATATTATTGAAAGAGAGGAAATTTTGACACAGGCCACAACATGGATGAAACTTGAAGATATTATGCTTAGTGAAATAAGTCAGTCACCGAAAGACAAGTAATGTATAATTCCAGTTATATGAAGTATCTGGAGTAGTCAGATTGACAGACAGGAAGTAGAATAGTGACTGCCAGCGTCTGGGGTGGGAAGAAACATTGAGTAGTTGCTCAGTGAGTTTAGAGTTTCAGCTTCACAAGATGAAAAGAGTTCTTGAGATATGTTGCACAACACTCCTATTGAATGGCCCAAATCTGGAACACTGACAACACCAAATGCTGGCACGGATGTGGAGCAACAGGAACTCTCCTTCACTGCTGATGGGAATGCAAATTTGTACAGCCACATTGGAACACAGTTTGGCATTTTCTTACAAAACTAAACATACTCTTACCATATGATCCAGCAGTCTCACTCCTTGGTATTTACCCAAGGGAGCTGAAAACTCATGTCCACACACAAATTTGCACATGGATGTTTATAGCAGCTTTAATCATAATTGCCTAAACTTGGAAGCAACCAAGATGTACTTCAGTAGGTGACTGGATAAATAAACTGTAGTACATTCAGACAATGCAATATTATTCAGTGCTAAAAAGAAATGAGCTATCAAGCCATGAAACGATATGGAGGAAACTTAAATGCATATTACTAAGTGAAAAGAGCTAATCTGAAAATGCTATATACCATGTGATTCCCATAATATGATATTATGGAAAAGGCAAAACTATGGGAGGCAGTAAAATGATCTGAGATTGTCAAAGATTGGGGTGGCAGTTGAATGAATAGGCAGAGCTCAGAGGATTTTTAGGGCAGTGAAAATGCTCTACATTTTTGTACTATAATGATGGGTACATGTCATTACACACTTGACCAAACCCAAAGAAAGTACAACACTGAAAGTGAGCCATAAGGTAAAATATGGACTTCGGGTGATTATGATTTGACAATGTAGGTTCATCAGTGGTAATAAATGTGCCCTCTAGTGAGTCACGTTGGTAATGAGGCTGTGCATATTGCGGTCCAGGGATACAGGGGAACTCTCTGTACCTTCCTTTTAATTTTGCTGTGAACTTAACACAGCTCTAAACAAATACAGTCTTACGAAGAAATAAAGCAATGAATTTCATTTCTTCCTCTGTTTTGGATATGGTATTGATTTTAGCATAAAGAGAAAAAGAAATATTTATATTCCTAGGAAAATAGGTTCTCGGGGTATACAGTAGTTGCCCTTTGCTGCTGCATTTGGATAACTCCAGCCTATAACATTATAGTTTGTTAGTAACCTTTAGTCATTGTTGGAATGATGACAATAAGAAAGGCTTATTGATCATAGACACAATTATCAAGAATTAACAAGAACATTATCTGAATTCTCCATTATGCTATGTGCTCACACTTTTGATAAATCCCATCAACTAGAACTGGAGGAGATCTGAGTTCTCACAATGTGCCTCGGCAGCCCCGGCCTCAGCTTCCTCACTTCTAGGTGAAGGTACAAGCGCATTCTCATCGCTGTGTTCCTTCACAGCATAACTTGCTCTTCTCAGCTGCAAAGATATTTATTTCTCTATATGTGTTTGTGGGGCACTGATTTCCACTTTATTATTATGTTATCATCACTACTTTGTTTTCTAAATGTCAGTATTCAAACATTTTAAATTTTTAAATGAATAAAATTCTATTAGTGAGGATCCAAAGAGAGCCCAAGCCAGGTATAGCAACACAGTGACTTTAATAAGGATTCACTATACAGTAGTTGGAAGAGTTGGAAATAGGTGAGTTGCTGCTACTAAGGGTGACTGATAGGGTAAAGGGAAGAGAGGGGGTCCAGATGGCCAACATGTGGGAGCTGGAATGGTGGAGGTTGTCTTGTGGGAGCTGGAACCATGCCAGGAGTTGGAATTACAGGGGTTCTTCTGGGGGCACTCAGCAGAAGTGGACTTCTCCCCTCCTCTCACTCTCTAGTGTCCACCAGTGCTGCCCATTGACCTGGTCTTAATGGAAGCCAATGAGCAAGGGAGCCTGGGAAACGTAACGTACAGAGATCAGCTCTCCAGAGAGCAAAACAGGGGAAGGGTGGAAAATGGATCTGAGAGCCAACAGGCAAATGACCAGAACAAACACAAAACCTCAAAAACATCTATTTATTTATCAGGGCTACAGTGAGGTATGTCACTTCCTCTGCAGATGAGTAATTATTTGGGACAGGGAGTGAAGGTCATTTGGAAGACTCTCTGGCAAATACTTAAGCAGTGTGTACTTTGACCCCAAACCTCTTTGCACAGTCAGGTCAATTGTTCTCTAGTGAGGTCTTTGAAATGCAGGAACACTGAGAACTTCAGAACCGCAAATTAATTGGTGTGGGAGGAGGGGACAGGGGGGCAGCCCCCAAAGGAAATGGTCCTCAGGGTAGAAACATTTTATTCAGGACACAAGATGCTAGATTCAGAGGTAGAAACTTCCCAGTGTCCTTGGAGAATGAACACCCTGGCAATCAGATCTTTTCCTTCAGCCAGCAGTGAACTCTTTTCTTAGAAGGCAGAAGCTGTAAGGCACCTATTCCTGCTCTGCATGGACGAGTTCTCTGGTTGAACATGCTGAACCTCTTAAAAAATTCAGAGCAAGTTTTCTCGGCTCTCACAACGTGATTCCAATCCCATGAACACAGAAAAGCACACCAACTCTTAACAGTGACATAAAAGCTTTTGAAGTTGACTGAAAAAATGTTGTGGTTGCTTTTGTCTGAGAATGTGAAAGATTGGGACATTAAGCTCTTATCACAGAGGAAACAAAGGAGAAGAAACAGACAAACTGAATATTAAGAGGGAGGAGTGGAATCAGGCCACCTTTCACAGTGTGGGTGGAAATTGTTACATCTTTATAAATCTCCCTACAGAAGCTCCCCCATTTGAATCATGTGGGCACCTTCTAGTCCAATGAGTCTCCTCTCCTGATGCCCTCGACCCCAACCCATCAGAGAATTTAATTTTCCTTTTTATAATTTTGCCTCTTGTTAATTTTTGGGTTTAGTGGGACACAGAAATGTCTACATTTCCCTTTTAGTAAGGTTTCTAAGGAATAATACCAACGCTCCTGGTAATGCCCCACTTTGCTGTGTGTGTGTGTGTGCGTGTGTGCGTGTGTGCACACGCAGATCCGTGACAGCTACAGAATAGAAATAGAACTTAGGAATTTCTCCCAGAAGTGCCACACTGTCACCACTCAGCTGCCCCACGAACTTCCAGGGATGGTCTAATTAAGTCTTAGATCGCACATAACCTGGAAAAGCCTTTCAGCCTCAGGATAATTTTAGGTCAAATGAGGCCTGGGGAACTGAAGCTTAATTCAATCCTTTACAGCAGGGAAACAACAAAAGACTTTCAGATATTTGGTGGCCCTGCTCCCACCAGAAAGTCATATTCAGCACTCTGGGTCAATTCACTATTTAATGATATCAGTTATGCAGGAAACGTACCTGATACAGGTTTTGTATAAACGCTCTTTCTACATTTAACTCTGTGTGCCATGAACTTGCTAGATAGGGAATTCTGAGTTTAATAATATTTAAAAGCTCCTTGATTGAAGCACCACATCTCCTGGACTTGTGTTTTAAGAAACAGAAGCGTTCTCTCCAGAAGTCTCGGTGGGAGCTGAGCTGAGCTGCCCGGGGTCTGGACCATTACTCAGAGGCTCTGTAGGGATGAGAACAACAGCTCAGCCAGTGAGTGCTTGGAGGGAGCTGAGGCTCATAGGTACACGAGTAATTAGCCTGGGTACCTCTCTCTCCACCATTATGGGAGCCAGGTGGGAGCGGGTCTCCCAGTAATTCATTCTCTCTAAGCCAGCACACCACTCTCGCCTTCCTGGCTTCTTATCCGCCTTGAAGTCTGCTCACAGTGCTCCTTGTTACCCAGTTTCCCTCGCAGGGGAAGAGCCACTCAACTCCCTAGGGATGCCCCAGTTTCCTGATTCCCTTTGGGTACCTTTCTGCTTAATTCTCACCTCAATTTTGCAAGAGACTTGATGAGGACTTAAAAGTTTTGCTTTTGTTTTTCTTTTTTTTTTTTTTAATTCCCAGACAGGCAAAGCCTTATCAGTCTGTTGGAATACTGCTGCAAACCCGTGTTTTGAACGGGTGTGTTCTGTCAGATTGATTGGAAGTTTCTGGCTGGAATGTTTAATTATCACCTAATTAAGACAAGCTTGCGTTAGTCTCTTTTTTGGTATGCCTTGAGATTTGCCAGCGGCAGGGTAAGTCTTGCTTGACTGACAGCTGTCAGTGGCCCACGTGGAAATGACAAATAATGTGACAGGCTGAAGATGAAAGGTTTCACCTCGACACTGACCTGTGCCAGTGTTCCTCTTCTCCATTCCAGGTTTTTAAGGCAGATGCCGTGGCCATGTGGTGCACTGACTTGTCCGTTAAGAGGTTGTATTCTGGGCAATGACGGTGGTGACCCGTCATCATCATTCAGACGTTGAACTGTCTGGGTTGGACGGACCACTCCACCGAATGATCCATTGCTTTGCACTGAGCCACTCAGATGGCTGCAAACAACTGATTCTGCTCAGAATAGTTGAATCAATGCCCACCTAAGCCACACCCAGTGTATTTTAAATGATGTAGGCATCTTTATCAGACCAAGACGGAAGATGTTATAAGTAATAGCTCCATAGGCTCTTGTTTTAAAAATCTGGTGTGTGAGGTCTAATGGATTTTTTTTACAGCCTCCAGGAGGGACAGGGAATTCCTCATTCCAACTTCTTTCCTGTTTCATTTATCTTAAAGAGCACCCCAAACTGATTTTTTTTGGAAATATCAGCTTTTATCACATTACTCACCCACTCGGAGGCCCCAGCTGAGTGGAAGACAGCCCACTGCTGACAACAGAAGTCCAAACTCAACTCCAATTCAAGGCTGCGCAGGGGCCATAATCAGTCCATTGGTCCCGCCACCTCTCCTCCGGCTCCCCGTCAGGAGCTCCACTTTGCCAAACTCACGTATGTCCACCTCCAAAGCTCTGGCACTTGTGGCTCTGAAACACATGACCTGCAACCAGGTTATAGCAGAATTGCCTGGGGGAGATTTTAAACCAGCCTGGCTTCATCACCGACTTACAGACCAGCTTATGTATTTTCAAGTTTCTACAAGACCCTACCAGGTGCTTCGTAGTATAGGCAGTCTAAGGCGTGTCCCCCCCTCTCCAGTAAGATCACACACTTAAGTCTGTTCTCGTGTCCTTGCCATTCAGCACAAATGCCCAGATCCAGGTAGGGCTGTCTATTGTTGCCTGCACCACTGGGGTGGGACTGAAAAGCAACCCTCAACTCATTGACACTTAGGTAACTGCTTTGATTCTCAGGTCAATCTCAGCCCTAGGCTTTCTCCTCTCCCTGTTCTTTACAGCCGGATACTATTTGGGTGACATATCTTTCTGTGCCATCACCAGGTTCTGAGCCCCTAGTGAGGACAGGGACCATGGCTCAGTCGTCTTTGCACCAGCCTTCCCTGACCCTCTTTTATCCACATACTCATTCGTGTCCAGCATCGTGTAACACGTAGGCTGAGAGTTCAAAATAATTCTGTTAAATGAAATCAAAGAGGAAATATCTAAGCATTATTTTAGATGCTGTTGATTCTAAGTAGCAGCAATAAAGAGCTCAGAAAAGGGAAAGAACAATGTGACTGGTGAGTCAGGAAGGGTTCTAAGGAGGAAGAGGAAACCAGGTACCCAAGGGGTATAGTTTTGAAACTCATGGAAACAATGACTTCAATAGGTGTTTTCTTCAGTGGCGTCCCATTAAGAAGCCTTTACTACATTACTGTTTCACTTTTAGTCATTTTCCTTGTTATCATTTGAATTAACAGTGGCAGATTTTCGAGACTCATCTATTTCATTCTACTTATGCAATAGATTTATGTTGCTAATGCACTGTGTCTCATTTCCACTTTAATCTGTATGAGATAAGTTAAGACCATGTAGTCCAATGACAAATATAACTGTAGTTTCAAAATCTGCTGAGGTCATTTGTTGAGGACATTGTTAAGATAAGAATGATGTTTTAAACTTATTTTGCTGTTCACTGTCAACGCAGTAGCTAGTCCAGGCTTACAAACTTACATAATAAAAAGTCTTCTGCAGTTTGAGCTACTGCTTAAAGATGAAAGTGAATCAAAGTTTTTAACTCAAATGAATCCTACCTGGACTTTTAATTTATAAAATGAAAGGGAAAACTGATAAATCAAACATTATAATTGGAGGTTCTACTGAATGTCTCTCAGAAACTAAGATCAAGCAGCGAACACTGGTTTAGGGAAATAAACAATAAAATGAATAAAGTTTTAATTATATATAAATATTAGTATATATGTACAGTCAGCCCTCCATATCTGCAGGTTCCACATCCAGGGATTCAACCCACATAGATCAAAAATATTCAGAAAAAAAAATAAATAAACTCTAGAATGTTTCAAAAGCAAAACTTGAATTTGCCACACTCCAGCAACTATGTACATAGCATTTACATTGTATTTAAAATATTTATTTAAAGATGATTTAAAGTATACAGGAAGATTGCGAGGACTATATGCAAACACTAGACCATTTTATATAAGAGACTTGAGCATCCATGATCTTGGTATCTGGGGTTCTAGCGACACATGCATGTTTGTGTATATATATATATGTATATATCTTCAAGAAATTGAAAGAACGTATTTTTTTTTTCTGAGTACACATGGAACATTTACAAAAACAGACCACGATTTTGGCCTCAAAGGAAGTCTAAATTTAGGTTCAGTGACGTCAACAACATGGTGGCGTAAGATGTTTCTCCTTTTAATCCCCCTTTTCAGTCAACAAATTAGACATCCAAGCATGAACAAAAGTGCTTTGGTGTGCCTTTTGGATCTTAGAACCATGCTCCAAGGGACCCAAGAGGAATCTCGCCCACCAGTGCAGCTGGTAAGGAAGTCTAAGTTTAAAATAGCATTTAGAAGGAAATTTATATCTTTAAATCAATAACACTTGCCCAGATTATCCCATTTAAAAATTCCGTTCTGCACACTGACAGTCCTCATCTCCATTACCCTGCCCCATGTTTCCCTCCATTGGTCTACTGTCTCCTAACATACTATGTAATTCACCTATTTATCATGTCTATTGATCATGATATGCTGTCCCCAGTTAGAATGTAAGCTGCAGAAAGACAGTGTTTCTTGTTTGTTTATTCGTTGAAATACTGCCAGCTACTAAAACAGTACCTGGCAAATAGTGAGCACTCAGTAAAATTGTTGAATGAATGGATGAATGAGGAGAGGTTTTTTAAACAAAACGTAAACCAAAAAAACCCTGTAAGTAAAGGTGATTACATCCATAACAAGGATTTCTGTTCAACACTATGAAAAGTTAACAGGTTGATGATAGGTTGGGAGAATATATTTGTAATATCTAAGTCAGACAAGAAACAAATATTTAGATTACATGGAGAGTTGCTGAAAAGCAGCAAGGATAAGCCAGAAACCCAGACAGAATAATGAGTAGCCTGGAAAATGCAACTAATACAAAAACATGAAATAGACAAAAAGTAGAGATAGATGATGCCAGGTGTTGGTGGGATAATCAGGCAAGCTTTATGCAGTGCTGATGGGATGTAGACTGATCCAGCCATCTTGGACAGCAAACTGGTACAACATAGTTAAATTATGAACACAGATATCAATTTCATTCCTGGCTCTTAACCCCAAAGAAATTCTCATATAAGGGCTCATGTGTGAGGATGTTCATTGACACATTCTTCGCTATGCCAAGACAGGGAGGATGTCTGGTGATCACGGAGGAGTTTGGAGAATGAGAGTAGAAAAGGGGGAAATTTTTGAAGAGATAAAAGAGGATAAAAGGAAGCAAATAAATAAATAAAACAAAATAAATGCCTCGTACAATGATTGTATGCCATGAACTAAGAAGTGTAATGAACTGAACCCTCTGAAACTAAGACTCAACTGGAAATAAAATAAAACAGTTGTCCAGGGTAATTTCTTAGTTTCTTTACATTACTCAAAATTTTAGTAAATGATAATTCTCCTATTTTCATACAGATTTGACCCAAAAATTTTTTAATAGTTTATTAATGTTTTGCGAATTCATTTGGGTGTAAATGGTGTATTCTCAATCAACACATACTTTGCATTCTAATCATTTTGCTTTAAAGTCAGCCTTCAATCATCATGTTTGCTATAAAGCTTTTTGTAGTTGCCTTGAGTGAAAGGTTCTTTCCCTTTTTTGTCCCTATTTAATACCTTCTTTCTAATAACAATTATTGTTGATAATAAAAATTATAGCTTTCACGGAGACCCAGTCCCCATGTTGCACTAGAGATGCTGTAGGATACAGAATAGGACACTTCATGTACTTCACTAGTCAGGGACCAGATATCAGATGTTTGGGGCTTAGAGGCTACAATGACATCCATCAACTAGTCCCCCCTTTTCACTAAGGATATCGCTAAGGGAAAGTGACAAGGAGCAGCCCTGAATATTAATATTCCAATGATAGAAGAATGTCAGGACATTCTAAAATGAAAGGATAAATAATGAGAGACACTCAAGAAGAAGGGTTTGAAATTGCCTTCTCATATGATTTTTTGAAAAATACAATGGTTTCTCCTTCATGTGATATGATATATATAATCACAATTTGTTGAGAACAAAATATCTGTGTTTCAAAATCATCTCATTTAGTACTGGCAGTATGAATATATGTTTGTATAAAGCCTACATGGGATCATAGAATATTTTTGTTCTCTACTTGTTTTGTTCTGTCCCGGTTGAAGAAAGATCTTGTCATTAATTCTGCCCAAAGGAAAAAGGATGGGTATTTGATGATTTTCTAGGGTATCTTCTCAGGCTAACTGTCTGAGATAAAGGGTTGGTAAGCAAGCTGGATGCAAAGATTGCTTTCATAATTTTCCTTTTTGAACAGATGCTCGCAGTCTGTCGAGGCTAGGGAAGATGAGAGCTTGTGGTTTTCTGCATGAGCTCTCTGAGCTCCGGCGAAGCAGAGGGTAGGGTTTTGAGTGGGTGAAAGAGAAAGCAGAAGTCAAATTGTGTGCTTGCCGCTGCCCCTAGGCAGGAAACTCTTGTCTCCTCGGGCCAGCTCCTGCGGTGGGGGTCGCTTTTCACTTTCTTACTTAGAGTTATGTGATCCTCGACAGTTTTTAATGCTCTTAGAGCTCTTTCAAAATCAGTACCTCATTTGATTCTCACAACCACCCTGTGAGATAAGTAGAACCATATTTTCACTTGACTGATGAGGTAACCAAGGCTCAGAGAAGATAAGGCAGAGCCAGAACTCAAACTCTTCTGCCAGCTTTGGGTGTAGTGTTCTTTCTTTGAACCAAGATGAGTATTATGTTCCCTTCCTCTCCGTTCACCCATAAATCTCACCCCATGGCTCCCTCACCCCATGTCACCACCACTGCCATGTTCAAACACAAAGGTTTAATATTTACTTTAAAATTAAATACCACTGTGAGTCTCATACAAAGTTAGTATTTAAGTAAAAGAGAGAGGATAGCAGAAAAAGCAATGGGATAGAAGAAATCCTCAAAACTACAACTTGGGAATACCCGAGACCACACAAAGTTTACACCCAAAATATAAACTACACAACAATCTCTTTTATGAATACCAACAGAAAAAGTACATGGAATATTAGTAATCAGAATCCAAGAGCACATTAAAACAATAATGCACCATGACTAAATGAGAAATTTTTGCAAGAAGTTTAAATGTCTTTTAAAAATCAATTATTATAATCCATCATATTTATAGCACTAGGAAAAAAATTCGTATATCTCCACAGATGTATAAAAGATTATTTGAAAAATTTCGCATCCATTCACAATAATACATGTGCAGTACTATTGGAATGGATGGCTACATGCTTTAAGAGAGATGCTAGTTTGATAGAACTAGCTTCTTAATTTGTAGAGAAACACCAAAGGTTTTTCTGCTAAATCCGTGAATGGGTAAAGCATGCCCACTATAATCATTCTTATCTAATAATATTAGAGGTATTAGTTGATATGCAATTATACAAAAAAGCTCTAAAGGCAAAAGAATTGGTACAAGAAGTAAATACTCTCTCCTTTTGCAAGTGGTATGATTATAAATCTGGAGAAACCAAGAGTCAAAGGGAAAACTGTAACAATGCTATCAGCATGTTATAAAACGAACCTTAAAAAGAATAGCTTTTACGAATACTCCCAAAAGGAAATATAAAAGAAGACTTCATTTTCGGCTCACCTTTTTCTCGAATAGGAAAACTCAATACTGCAAAGATAAATTTAATTTAACATCAATAAAAATACCACCTTTTCTTTTTCTTCAGCCAATCATGTTGGTTATAAAGTTTATTTGGAAGACAAAGAAGTAAAAATAGCCATTGGAATTCTGAAAAAGAACTCTGGGAAACACTTTCTTAAACATTTAAATTTTTCAATGAGTTTTGAAGAATGAAGAAAATAAGACAGTTATCTTTCAACAGTACAAATACTAGACAGAATATTTAGCTATGTTTGTCTTTCTTTTGTCTATCCCCAAGTTTTTCTCATAGATGGGACTTTTATTTATATGCAGATTTAGGTTTCAAAATATTCTCTAACATTCAGGAAGACACTGGGAAGTAGATGAATCTATGCTTTTTCCCCCCACAATTTGAAGAGAGTTCTCGTATTTGAACTAGGCTTAAATGCATTTTAAAAATAAACACAGACAGAAATCAAATACCTTGATGTTGTCTCTGTATGTGTTAATCATGAGACACTGTGAGGTTTGTGTAGAAATTGAGCATAATATTGATGAAATAATGTTCCCCTTTGAAAAATCTGTGAAACTATAATAGCAAAAAAGCAGGATAGAAAATAAGAGCTCACTTTAATATGTGGGTGGATCTACCCGTTATCAAACATCTAAATAAATCAAAAGTTCAATTTATCATTCACATCTCTATGACTAAATTTTTTACTTTCATCTGTTATATATTAAAATACTCAGGCTTCTCAAAGCCTCCTAATTTCAAGTACCTTTGAAATTTGCATTTTGATTTTTTCCCCTTAAGTTTAGATCCTCTTCCCCAACCTCAAGTCAATGTATAAACAATCATCCCATTTTCCACATTTCTGTCTTATTGGTTGGCCATTGCTGTCTTCTCAAGTGGCAGGACTCTGATTGTTTTGGATTTGAATATTCTCTTACTCATTTTGGTTTTAGCAACACTCTACTTTGCTGGGAATTTCTTTGTTTCTTTTTCAGGGCTTGTCTGTAGTACCAGGCTTATGGGACCCAACATTGTAAGCTCCAAAGGCACAAATGAGATAAACTTCCCTGACTGTCCTCATCATGGGCAAAGGTCAAATTCACCAGCTCCACATGGGACTTTCCCAAGAAGCAACAATTTCCAAATTGGAAGAACTAGCTTTATAATAATTAGAAAAACAAATACCAAAATATTAACAATAATGATTTCTCGGTGGTTGCCATCTTAACTTTTTTTTTAGCATCTCATCCCAGGACTTACCTCTTTTATAATTGGAAGTTTGTACCTTCTGACCACCTTCACCTATTTTTCCTACCCCCTCCTTTTAGAAAAAATGTGCTTTTCCATGTTTTCTAATATTTCTACAAATACTGCTTCATCAGAAAAAGTAAGCAAACATCACTGGTCTTTATGAGGACAGTATGACAAACTTACTTACTTTCAGAAGGCAGAAAACACCTCCTTTGCCCCTCGCTCTCCCTGGCCACTCACATTCCCTGCCGTTTCTTTTGCAGTGTTTCGGAGTGTTGACAACACTTTGGTTTAAACTATATCCAATTATTTCTTATCAAGAGTCTCTAAGTTATTCTTGGTATCCTAGGAGGATCAGATGGAGTAGAAGAATTCAAAATAAAGTATTATCCACATTCAAGATTATTTATAACTCCCTGGAGGAGACATAAATGAAATAATTATAGGATATGACACAGAGGTAAACACTGTGGACAGAAATGTGTAGTCAATGCTATGATTACTTAGGTATTCGGACAAGCTCCATGCCCTCTCCCAGTGTGCTTTTAGAACTTTCTTGATGTTTTAAATTGCCCAGGTTGCTTGTTAAACACACAGATTCATGGGCCCCACTCCAAATTTATTCATTCAGAATCTTTAGAGAAGAGGCCTGGGAATCTTTCTTCTCCAGATGATTTCTGTTATCACAGACGTTCGGGAAACCCTGAGCTAGAATGATCAGGGAAGTTATTGGGGGTTGCCAGAACATGAGAAAGGCACTAAGGGATGGGCAGAAATTAAGCAGAAAGGTCAGAGGACAAGTGTTCAGGGAAGGCTTCTTGGAGGAAACATAAACTGAGTCTAAGTTCATATCAGCAGGAAAGGGGAAATTCATACAACTGAATGAGTCCCTGGGTGAGCTGCAAAAGGGTGTTTTATAGAGGTGCTTAACCCTCTAAGTCCATTTTTTTCTGAGTAATGAAAGTGATGTGACCTTAAGTAAAAAAAACTCTGTTTCTCTCTCTCTGTCGTCTCTCTCTCTCGAACTTGCTACCCAGATTTTGAAATGAATACTGGAGCCAGGAGGACATCGTGTTAAATTCATTGGCAGAACCGTGAGAAGCTATCACATACTTTTATCCATTTACATTAAATCTAAACCATCCATCCTCATACAATTTTTCTCTGCCTTCCCTATAGGATTAATATAAATCATGGGAGATAATTTGCAAAGAAGGCTATTTAACATTGCGGCCGAGCAGTTCATTCGTGGCGATAATTCACTTTGGTGTAAAATTCAATTATTACTGACAAATAAAGGTTAGTAACTTAATCATTATAAAGAACAGGCGTCCGGGGGAGGAACAAGTAAATTAGGGGATTCCCAAGTCTTTTAATCTCCATCCCCCAGTGATTCCGGAGGATTTTCAGATCTTGTAAGAGCTTAAAAAAATTCACATTCATCTTATGCTTGGATAGAATTCCTCCCATCCATTTATTTTCAAAGTAACAAATGTATAAATACACGCCGTAAGTTTATAGACGGGCAGCACTCTGTAGCATTCTTTAAAACCAGCCTAACTATTCAGAAAATTTGGTCTTGATTTTTTTCCCCTTCTGGCACAGACCAAAGAGAGCCACAGCCCAATTGTTGGAGGCTCTGACATCTGCTAATTTGTCAGTTTTGTTTAGTTCAGATGGATTCAGGTTTGTGAGGAAGGGGCCCTTTGGAGGCGCTAGCACTGGAGAAAATTAATTCTACTTTTACCAACATTAACTCCCATGATTTTGCATTAATTGTGATACGGTTTATGACTGGGAAACCACTTTGCACAAGGATTGGCTGGATGGGGGGCAGTTTCATAAATCGCAATGAATTCCAAAAGGGAGGGTGGGCGTGACCGAGGTCGCAGGCTGGGATGCTGTGCTCTTGCGGCAAACGAGCCAGGCCTCCCCCCAACCCCCCCCACCCCCGGCCCCTGTGTGACCCGCCCGGGCCCGCCCTGAGACCTGGTTCTGATGAGCCACGGCAAATTCTAAAGAGCTGGAGTGTGTGCCTCTCTCATGATAGTTTCCAACTTTGGGTAGTTAGTATGCATTTAATCCATTCACATTTGTATTGGAGTCCACAGCTCTATCCAGACCCCAAAGGAGCACTCCTAAACAGTTCTCACAGCTCAGCATTTTTTCTTTTTTTTTTTTTTGCACTAAGGAAGAAAGCTGGTCAACCAGTTTATAAAATGCTGACAGAAATACACAGTAATTTAGAGCACTTCTCCGCGCTGTCTTCAAGATTAACTGCGCTACATCTCCTATTATTTTTTCAACTCCTTCTGAAATGGTCGGCCATGTAGAGGAAAGCTGTAAAGGTAGGGTGAACCATGAATTACTTGCAAGCAGTATAAGAATGGTGATAAACCTTTTAAAACTTGTATTGGTAGAGCAGGCACTTCAGAAAATAAACAGGTATAATAACACATCTTGGGGTCCCCCCTCCCCACCCTTACATGTATTTCTTTTCAAAGTGAAGAAAGCTTGACTAGGTAGCTGGCCTCTAAGCCTTCAATTAATTGAACAAAGATTTTAAAACTGTTCAATTGGTTTCATTAGGAAGTGTACAATGAAATAATAAAGTAAAACAAATGATATAAAGCAGTGCCACTAATTAGCTCTACATGATTGATATAGCTTTGGACCAGGCATTTGATCTCAAACAAAATGCAGTTCCTTGTTAAGAGGATTTTTAATTGATGTGCAGAGAGGTATTAGATGATGTTGGAAAATAATTACTCCAAAGCTATTCATGCATTTGGCTGAACATAACAAATGAAGTTTGGGCACTGGATCTGGCGAAGTGGACACGTGCTAATTAATAACAAGAACAAGCAAGCATCTTCCAGGCGTTTTTAACCCAGTATTTGCTAGGAGATTGCTGAGCAATTATGCACCATAATGAGGTTGTCATATAAACAAGATTAACATTACTCAGATGTCAGATGAGATTTCAAATTCGTGCAACCCATATGTATTTTCCGGGTGTTATAGATTGTAATGCAGGGCTAACTAATCAAGGTCGCTGCTCCGAGTTCAGGTAGGATTCAGGAAACATCATGAGGAGATGGTGAATCTTTGCTATTTTCTGATGGTCAAATAAAGACTGTCCCCTTAGAATAAATAAGCAGATTCACTTGAGCTCACGTCAAAGCACCAATACATTAAAAAAAGAGAGAGAAAGAAAAAAGAAAAAATTACTTTTTTTTTCAAAGATATGAATATTGACTAGGGTAAATATGCTCTTCATCTCTAAAAACTTGATGAGCATATGCACCGAGTTACACATAATTTGTTAAATCTGACAAGAACGTTAAATTAGCATTTGGTTGGTCTCGGCCAGATTCTTTGCTCAGAAAAATGTGTGCATGTTGACATGAAATTAGAGGGACTTATGGGTGAATATCTGAAGGAGGAATTTGTCTTTCTTTGTTTTACATACGGCTGCTTTGCCTGCTCCCCGCCCCCCAAATGGTAGAAGATGAAGTTAACAGGCTATGTCTTCATCGTCAAAAAGGTAGCATTGATTCAAGTATTGAGATAACTTATCTGAGCAATTTAAAGCTGCAAGGAGGAAAACCTGAGTTTGGTATGTGTTCAAAGTACTGATTAATTGCTTAATAGCTCAACTTTCCACGGCAGCATTCGAGCTCAGTTTGAATGACAATTTAATATCTGCCTTTTATCTGACTCAACTATCCTGCACAAGTTCTTAAAGTACTAAAACTTGATGTTTCCCCAGTAAATGATGATATACATGTACTAAAGTCTTCCTCAGTTTTTCCAGACCGAAAAAACGTATGTACGTGTTGTGTGCATTTCTGCGTAGATGTTGCATGTCCGTGTGCGTGTGGGGGATGCGTGTATGGAGTGAGGGAAGGGTCAGGGTCAGAGGGGGAGGCACTCCAGACCATTAACACGTTTCTCAGTTTCTTCACAGAGCTTTGCTGTTCGCCCTAGTTCCTATACAATTCTCTTTGCCTGGGATGGTGCCTCTATAAGAGTGTGTGTGTGTGTGTGTGTGTGTGTGTGTGTGTGTGTGTGTGTGTGTGTCTGTGTGTCTGTGTGTCTGTGTGTCTGTGTGTGTCTGTGTACCCGAGTGTTTATTTAAGGCTCTTTTTCTAAAAGAAAAGGTTTCAAGGCACTCTCCTCTGTGATTATTCTTTGTTGTTGTCACTCTTGATTATCTCGATCGTTAAAATTTATTTCTTTGCTACTCAGTATTTGAGTTTTAAAAACCTAATAAATTAATTTTCTAACAGAAAACCTCAGACAATGGAGCAGTGATTACTGCAGGACCCCCCTCCATGCCCTGATCATGTCTCATTTCAGTCCTGATCCCTGTGTGGGGGTTTGCTGCACAATTTCTGCAGCACGATGCAGTTTCTGCAGCCTGGGGTGGTCCAGGGTCCTTGGGGACAATAGAGCGTATAGTATGAGCAGGACCACGGGGGGACATGAGTGCCCCATGAAAGGATGCAATCTTGTCCAAACAGGGCGAGATGCAGGCCACTCGCTTGGAAAGATGAATAGGGACGTGAAGGAATTCTGGTGGGAAAAGTGTGTCCCTTCCCCCAAATAAACGAAGGAAGCCTTTATAATGAAGATAATAATGAACAACTGTCTTGCTGCTCAGTTCTACGGAGACAGTAACAGAAGTGAAGGAGTGAAATGTGAAACCCAAGAAGCAAGCTGGCCTCCAACCAAAGGAGAGGTTGCTAGTTTTGATCTGCGAACATGGAGGTGTCTAAGTGGGGCTTGAGAAGAACCTCCCTCCTTCTGGGCTAAGCACATAACCATCTGAATGAATACCGTGGAGCAAAAATGAGCAGACACAGGACTCCCTGGGTACTAAGGGAAAGCTTGGGTCTATCTGAAATACGACTGTTAACTGTGTCATAACATGTCTGGAGGAAACACTGTGGACCTTTAAAGACTCTTCTGTATTTGAAATCCAAGTAATTACATGGATTATTATCCTTTAGACTGTTAAGTGAAAGGAGAGTTATGACTATATAATTACAAATTACGACCACGTTAAATAATATGAATAGAGGTAAAACTAGAAGGAAATAAACCCGAATGCCAATACCAGTTTTGTTAGATTGGTGAGCTCATGGGTCATTTACCCCATCTTTCTAAATTACCTGTAAATTTTTAGAATTATTTTTATAATGAACACGTCAAAAAAAAATAATTTATTCTACTAACTTATTTCAGAGCAAAAGTGAGAAAGCTTCCAGAAGAGCAATTGGTAATTCTCCTCGTTCTGTGTAACTTGAAACTCCAAGCTGACTGATATCGCTCAATGACTTTTACAGTCTCAATGAATTTCAAAGCAAATTGTCATCTTTACTTGTGACAGTAGGTGGTGTTTTCCCTGGAACTGTTGGATGAGAAGTGCCCAGGTTGGTGTCTACACCTCCACACAGAGCCTGTGAGTTTAACAGGCAATGGATACCTTTAGAAGACCTGGTCTTGGCAGCATTGAGCAAATCTGGCTGCAGAGGAAAGGAGCAATTGTCCCAAAGTCACTACCTTTGGGAGAAGTGACAACTTTTGCTCCCCGTCACCCACAAAAGGCAGCCTCAGGTAAGATTTAAAAACACCTCTGCAACATGCTTGAAGACTTAAAGAAAACTCTTTGTAGGTAGATGCCTTTCCTGAAGGAAGACCACAAGGATAAGTACCCTTCCTTTGACCGAGAAAGAGCCCTGGGAAGATGTAATTCCTACCTGAGATTCATGTTTTAAATTACTCCATCGTCAGTGGCTGTCAAAGTGTGTGGACCTGGACCAGTGGCATCAGCGTCACCTGGAAACTTTTAAGAAAAGGCAGAACCTCGGACCTAATGGATCTGAAGTTCTGGAGTAGGACCCAAGGATCCATTTTGATAAGCCACCCACATGAGTTTGGATTCTGCTTCCTAAAATTTAGGAACCATTGACATAAGTGTACTAAGAAGCATTGACTTTTGAATCAACTGCTTGGGTTTAGATTCTGGCTTTGTCGCTTCCTAGTTGGGTGAACTCTGTGCAAGAGGGAAATGGTGGGAGGAAGGCAGGGACTTTCAAGAAGATTCACAGGTGTCATTGTTGAATAGCAAAAACACAAGAATTTGAATTATTATGAAATTTATTTCTTGTTAATGAAGTGTATTTCTTTATTCAGTCTTAGACTAGATTTTTTGGGTGATAGTTTTATGTTATTTATTAAAATCTGAAAAAAACTTAAGAAGAAGAGTTGTGGAATATATATTTTATGAGGAAAAGCCATGTCATGGTTTTCCATGACTAGTTATGTTTCAACCACACAGGAGCCCCAGAAAGAGAAAACTTCACAGGTAACATAGTTCACAGAAGGTGGTAAAACAGAAGGAAACAAGATCTGGCTTTGGGATCTATATATATACCAAAAAA
The DNA here is from genome assembly GCF_048773025.1 of Camelus bactrianus. Taxonomy (NCBI): domain Eukaryota; kingdom Metazoa; phylum Chordata; class Mammalia; order Artiodactyla; family Camelidae; genus Camelus; species Camelus bactrianus. The sequence goes on along the minus strand of NC_133568.1, from coordinate 15,786,661 downwards.
TGTAGGTAATAATGTGGGAATGGAAAGAAATGGAAAGAAAGATTATCAGGGAGTCTTGTGTCCTCAAAAAAATTCAGCAAACGGCTGAGAAGCAAGGGTTTTAAACTGATTGTTTTCTAACTCATCAACCACAGTTTTTGCCTGGGGCCATGGGAGCTGCGCCAGCCAGCCACGTCGTAACCTGCAGGACCCCGTGTGAAATAAAAATGTAAGACCCTTTGTTCAAAAAGTAGGGAAAAATTGCCATTAAAGGTACTAAAATAATGGATTTTTTTCCCTTTCTTCTGTTCTCTGTCTTTCAACTTGTCAAGGTGTCTTTTTATTTGTTATTTAATGTTTTTCTAAGTAAAGAAAAATTTTAAATTTATGTTACGAACGTGGATTTTCTTGTTCATTTCATAGAGTATAATGTTAGTTTTAAGTGCAAATATCAGAGCATTTAACTCCCCCCACGTGGAATTACTGAACGTACACAATTATCTTTTCGGCGCCTGTCTCTGGAGGGTGCCTCACACTGACCAGAAAAGACAACAGCGAGCTGGAGTCAGGAATGTCGGAAGGAGGAGGGTCTCTCAAGGCACAACGCAGGCCTAAAGGAACACTCCCTCCTGCACTGGATCCTCCTGGGGTGCGCATGGACTCTCCAGGCCCCCTGGGATGTGTGCGTGCAGAAGTGGGTGGAAGGCAGCAAGAGTCTTACCTCGCAGGGGATGGGGACTGTGGGGACAGTGAGGCCAGTTGGAGCTGGGTGCCCCCAGGAGGTGGGGCCAATGCAGGGGCTGCAAAAAAAAAAAAAAAAGTGGGATCGCGCATGCGCCAAGTCTCCCCGTTGCTTCTCCACTTCCCCTCCCCCTCATCACCTCCCCCCTTTGGGACTTCACCTGCAAAACACCTCTTCGAAGATAAAATTAAGAATTTCAAGGCAGCAACTGCAGAGTGTTAAATCGCAAGCACGGGGCCGTTCTGAGCACCGTCGGTTGCCCGCAAGGCCGGCTGTGAGAGATGGAAGTGGTGAGCTCCCCCGGTGGGCCAGGCAGCGAGATGCCGTGGAGAAGTGACTCGACCTGCGTTATTTGTATTTGGAACCTATTCTCTGTTTGCGAAGGGTTAGAGACTTTCGAGTTTTTATTTAATTAAACGTGGCCTGACAATGCAGTCAAGCATCTCATTGAAGCGATTTACGGCGTTGCTTCATCAGATCAAGGACACTGCTCAGAATCGAGGGCTCTAAAATATGGGATGTTTCATGCCCTCTGCGGCGCCTAAGAATGCAGTTTCTTCCTGATATGGAAAAAACAAAAGAATATACTGAACTTGAAATTATAGGGGAAAACACACAAATCTCATTGATTTCAGAAAGTGGAGGGAGTCAGAATTCCATTGGATTAGATCCTGTGGCAATTGAATTTTACGCGTAACATTCATTTTGCATTGCTGACCTTCCTTAGAAACGATGAAATCACCAATTATGTTTGCATCTGTGTGTGTGTGTGTGTGTGTGTGTCTGTGTGTGTAACTGTTTGAAGTAGATTTATTCCAAAGGCATGCATATGAATCGTGTTTTAAGCGTTTCCGGCTGCCGTTGCAGAGCCAACGTCCGCGCTTACCCCAGCCCATGGCATGTAGTAAGTGCCCACTAATACTGTGGGATGAAGTTTCAGGAAGCTGTCATTTTGGCATGGTTCAGCCTATCACGGCTCACCAAGCAGACACTGCCTGAATCCCAGAGCCATCTTGACATTTCTGGCTCTGTGGGCAAGCTCCAGCCAACATTTGGATCGTAATGTTTTTAATGAAGCAGCTAAAATCAAAGCCAGGTGCTCTCCTCAGTGATTCAAACCTGGAGTCAGAAGCAAAATGTGCAAAGATCAAAGCCCAAACTGTCACAGTGGATGATAAGTTGGGAGCAGGACCCCTGAGCCTTCTCTTTTGATTTAAATTGTTGTAACCTTCCCTCCAACTTCCATCTTTTTTTTTTTCTTCCCTTTTTCGCAGGTGTTTCATCTGTGCAAGTGAATTTCAGTGTTTCTATGTTGAGTCCAAACTTTTCGAATTCCTCACTGGCAGCCCTATATGTTGGGTGTAAAGTTTATTTCAACGACTAGAAAAGTCAAACTATCTTCCCCAGACTTTTGATAACGGAGAATAATTCAGCTTGCCAAAATACCACTGTTTTCATCAACGTGCTCCCCCAAACTGAGTCCTGCCTTACAAATATACTTTTAGAAGAATTATACTTTTGTATAAAATGGATTAGTTTTATTTTTGTTTTATTTTTGAAACACACATTTTAATGAAGAGGCCATATTTCACCAATGATTATCAGTGAAAAATTCATGGATGCTTAAAAATTTCCGATACTGTGGTCCTCTCCTGAAAAAAAAAAAAAACAACAACAAAGAAACTGCCACTCGAGTGCCAGAAACATTACAGATGATCTCTCATGTACCCCTCACCACAGCTCCCATGACAGACATGACGTTGCCACCCCCCAAATTCCCAGAGGCACAAGAAGTTGAACCAGAGTTACAGCCAATGTGATGCTGAGGGAAGATGTAAACAGAAGTCCCTGGACTCCAAAGCTCCATTATTGCCACTGTGTTCTCTCGCCTGAATGTCTTAACTTTCCCCAGGAGAACCAGCTTTCTGCTTCCTTTTTCACCAAGCAAAAGGAGTCTCCCCCCACCCCTATGAACCCTGGGATCATACCTCCCTTTAGATTTCTCAAGCTCTCCCAGCCCCTGGACCACCTCTCCCCTTTACATTCCTTTTGGTGATGTCCTCTTCCTATTAAAATATCTGTTGGGGAGAAAGGTAGAGCGAGAGCCCAGAAGGGTTGTATTCACTGCCAACTAATCTTCTCTCTCCTTCCAGCTCCTTCCTCCTTCCTCCTCAGTGAATCATTTACTTTGAATAAATAGCTTCTTTGCTGAGCAAGTTTTCAGCCATTTTTACCACCCTATACTTTTTTTAAAAAAACACAAACAGATTATTTCCTTTCGGGACAAGTTTAGATTGATTGTGAACCTAGCATGAACCAGTACTAGATTCTTGAAGTTTTGTCTGGATAAAATAGTGAGTGCCTAGAGAGTGAGCCTTCCAGAAGGCTCTAAAGGTAAATCTCCCACAGGTGTCTTTACGTGGTTGTTTAAAGTATGTCCTCACCTATTGCCTCTGCATCTGTGTGAAATAGCCAGAGTGGGTGGTCATCACTCTCATTCCACAGATTAAAGGCACTGAAACCCAAGTAGTAGAAAATGAGTAGCGGGGCTCAGATTAGAACTCAGCTGTCCACAGCCCCTGCTATGGTGGACATGGCAGCGTCTCTCCAGGAAGGACCTGCATTGGCCCCTGCATGGTCTGGGCCAATGCTCTCTCCAGCCATCCTTTGATCTGTCATTCTCTGCACTTCCTCAGCTGCATGCCTCTGATATAAAAGAAAAGTGAGAAAAATAAATATGCAGCACAAACAAATTGTACAAGTCCAAGGGAACATTTCTATCAATATTTTTGGTCTTGTTTAATTTTTTTAATGTTTGTGCAGTTGTCTGTGTGTCTACTTGTCATGAGCCTGTATCAATATTTTTTTGTTGTTGTTTTAGAGGGTGAGTTCTGAGAGAGAGAGAGAGAGAGAGAGAGAGAGAGAGAGAGAGAGAGAGAGAGAATTGCGGCTCATTTTCTTTTCCAGCTTTTCACAAAACACCCAAACTATACGGTTATGGTACAGAATTTTTTGATGTCAGATTATCTGTCTGACCATCCTTCTCCCAATTTTGTTCTAACTCTTTTAGGGAAGAAAAAAAATGGATTCATTGACTCTAGAAAACATTTGTTTAAATATTTTTTTCTTTGAAAACGCTCAGCTGTGTTCTAGTTCTGGACTCAGGCAAGAAGAGCTCATTACTGTTTCTGTTCTCCAGGTCAGGAGAAATGGAGAACTGTCACCTTGAAAGCTGGACCTAAAGGGTTAGCATCAAAGCACCAGTTTCCCTGTCATATGTTTGATGTGGGTCTCTGTTCCCTGGGTGTATATAACCTTAATTATGAAGGATGACAGAGCAGAGAGGACACACTCCTTCCGGTGTTCCTTGAAAGCACAAAGAAATCATATGTTTACCACATAAAATGTATTATATTAAGTTTGGACAATTTTCACCAAATGGGATGGAGAGTTCCTTCCTTCCAGACCCTTCCAGGAGCAGCTGTCTACCTTTGCTTCCTTTGACTTTTGAAAGAAAAATATCCAGTGACCCTGGCTGTAGAACATCAATCGAAAAAGAGAAAAATCCAGTCACTGATGCAAACATTTGATCTCTGTGATGCCGAATAGCTGGATGCTTGTGGTCAAAACATAATGGAAACGGCCTGGCTTGTTTATGTCTGAGCCTGGTTGTGGTTGTGTTTGAAGGGTCCCTTTATGTTGACGCAGCCATGTGTGTTAGAATGCAGATTCCAACCTATGTTTTCCTCTAAACTCATGGAAGCAGCCCTGGAGGGAGGGAGAGTGCATCTCACCTGCTGCTGAGGCTCCAACCGCCCCCCCGCCCAGGGTGGGGCTTACTTGGTAAATAACACTCATCAGTGAGGACCCCACGCCCACCCAGGGCCTCTGATGCGCGGCCCTGGGGACAAAGGGGTTCCTTGCTAAGCCCTCTGGAGCTGAGGGTAGACTGCACCTGAAAGGTAGCCAGAACACCAGATGAGTTTGTTTTATTTGGAGCCGATGACTTCTGGGCAGACCAGGGAAGGACTCACATGGTGCAGGGGCTGGGTAGACAGACTGAAAAATATCATGCAATAGACAGAGGTGCACACACAGTGTGATGGGGATTTCATAGAGGGGCCCCTGATTCTGAAGAAGGTAATTGGGTTTTACAGAGAAATGTTCCACCTAGAAAGGGGCACTGGCAACCCAAGGAGTGTGAGCAGCAGAGCTCAAGCCTTGGTGACTGAAGAGGCTTGATGAATTGATCATCAGCCTGGATTCTTCTGGTAGTAAATAACAGAATTCCACCTAAACCATCTGGATACAGAAGTAGCGATGTGTCATAAGGACGTGACCCTGGCCTCCACTGCTTGCACCTTAGTCCAAGTTACTCTCTCTCACAGGACCCTGGGCAGAAGCCTCTTCCTTCTTTCATTCTCCTTCCATTCTCATCCCTGCTCCAGACAGCAGCCACGGTGATTCTCTTAGAATTGCAAATTAGGTCTCAGACTCCACTCCAGTCACCCCGAGGACCTCCCTTGCACACAGAACGCAGTCCGTTCCTCGCCGGGCGCACAGGTCCACAGCTCCTGGCTGTCTCGCACCACCCTCCTGTTCACTCGTTACTGGGCAAAGCCTTTCCCAGTTCCCTAAATCTCCAACCTCTTTCTGACCTCTGGGCCTCTGCCAAAGCCGTCCCCTTCCCTCCTTCTGCCCGTTCTTCGCCCGGCTTACCTACTTCTCCTTCAAGTCTGGATGTCAATGTCACTATTTTAGGGAGCATCCCCCTTCAGTCTCAGTCAACTCAGTCCTCTCATGTCCTCTCCTAACATACAGTGCATTGTCTTTCTTAGAGTTTCTCGTGCCCTGCGATCGTGTATATGTATGCGTTAGTCTGTGCAATGTCCCTCTTTCCTGCTTGATGACAAGCTCCACCAGTGTGTTCATGGGAAGTCTATGGCTCGTCAGATGAGGACAGTTCTCAATTGCGACAATACCAAGTATTGAGAAAGATATGGGGCAACAGAAACTCATATACAGCTGGTGGGAATGTCAGTTTGAACAACCTCTAAGGAAAGCAGTGGGCATTACCAAGTAAAGGAGAAAACACACATATACTATGATCCTCTAATTATACTGATAGGTGCATACACTCAACAGAAATATGTACTTACGGGCATCAGAACACAGCTACAAGAAAGTTTATGAATACTCCCCATAAGAGCCAAAACTGGAAACCACCCAAATGTCCATACATTTTTGAATACATCGAATACCTGTTATGTTCTTAAAATGGGATAATGTACAGCAATGAAAATGAATAAACTATCGCTTCACACAACAACAATGAAAAAAAGAGAAATCTATGGCATAGTATGAGTTATAAGAGAGATTTTTCTTTTATCAGTATTTCTCAGTCCATTTATTCAGTAGGTTTTGTTTTCCATCTCCATAGGGTTTGCCAAATGTTCTGTGATATTCAACTTTTTTTGTGGAGAAATCAGATCATGAGCAAACTCATTGTTTGGTTAATGTATTGATTAAAACTATATATGTGGGGCCTACCATATGGTCCACATCTATAATCACAGGACCTGAAAATTAATTTGAGGTAAGCAAGTCAAATACGTGGTTAATTCAGTCTCCTTCTCGAGGTGTTTCTGGAATGTGTATCTCTGGGAAGCAAAGGCAATTCTTGACTTCAGCATCCCTTCACCTATCAATCCACAAACATTTTAAAAACAGAAAAGTAACAAAATCTCACCATCGTCAATATCTTGACTTTGACCGCATTCACTTCCTACACTGCCTTTCCCTCCGGGCTGGTTTGTCGGAGTTCTTTCCACGGGTATCTCCCCTGATGGTCATTTCATGGATTAGGATCTGCAAATTGAATTGACAGGAAGCATAAAATTAATAATAATAAAAAAAAAACCTTCTGGAAACTCCACCTCCCAAGCCTCTTGGTAAACAGCTGTGGTATCTTCTTAAATAGAATACTCAGGGGTGTTGGGGACCAAGACGGTGGGCTCTCTCTGTAGCTGGACGGCAGATGTTTAAGTGTTACACTTGTATCACCTGGGGAGAGTTAAGAGCCTTGGTACATAGGGGACAGTAATAAGATCTACCACACGGGGCTCCCAGGAGAATTAAATGAGTTTAAAAATGCAAGGTACATTTTCAGCATACTTAGAACAATGCCTGTCACATACTAAGCATTCAATAAAAAGATATTCTTTCTCTCCTTCCTTCCTTCCTTCCTTCTCCTTCTCCTCTTCCTCCTTCTACCCTTTCTCTCCTTTCTTCTCTTTATCTCTTAATCCTCAAGTTCCACCAGTTTCTACAGTTACCACCAAACTCACGTAAGTGAAAGCAAGCATGTAAAATAAATGTTTTCAGACTGTGGGAATACATATTCAATTAATATTCAGTTTCCTTGAGTATTGTTATTGTTGCCCAAATCTATTTTGACGCAAGGATTTGCATAAGTGTACCCTTGGAGGAGCCGTTTTAAGTTTTATTTGAACGTTCATTGCTATATAGGATGGAAGCCATTCAGGTTTATTGTTAAAAACGGATGCAGAATACAGACAGTGGAATATTATTCAGCCTTAAAAAGGAAGGAAATTTTGACACATGCGAAACATGGATGAACCTTGAAGATCTTATGCTAAATGAAATAAGCCAGTTACAATATGTTATAATATGTTATAATTCCACTTAAAGGAGATTGTAGAGGGGGGTGAAATTATCTTTCTTCTCTGTCCTTCGAAGTTCTCAGGTGGGAGCCTTATAACAAAAGACAGATTGGCAAGAGAAAAGCATTAAATTTGTTTAATGTAAGTTCTGTGTGACACAGGAGCCTTCGTTAGGAAATGAGGACCCAAAGAAGTGGTTAAACCCGAGTGCTTCCATGCTGGTTTTGATAAAGAGTGGAGAGTCATAGAAAAATGCAATGGGACACTGTGATAGGTCTGAGCTAAGTGTACTAAACTGGGGGAAAAGCAGCACCTCTGTTCAGATTCCTCTTGGTGTTCCTGTCTTCGGAGATAATGAAGTTCCTTCCCTCTGGGTACGGGGAGGGCACCTTTCACATGAGGGTCTTGTGACGCTTCAGAGGAAGGTCAAAAAGCCCTTCTGCAACTCACATCCCTGCCACTTGAAATATTCAGTGTGCCAAGGTGTCCTATTTTGGGGTCTTACGCCCAGAACTCCATCAAGGTACCAAGAGTGGTCAAATTCATAGACACAGAAAGTAGGGTGGTGGCTTCCAGGGGCTGGAGGCAGAGGGAAATGGAGAGTTAGCATTTAATGGGTGCAGTGTTTCAGTTTGGGAAGATGCAAAAAGTTCTGGAGATGATGGTGGTTGTACAAGTGGATGCCCTTACTGCCAGTGAACTGTACCCTTAAAATGGGTAAATGGGAAAGTTTATGTTATGTGTATTCTGTCGTGGTTTAAGTCTTTAAAAAAGTGATTGCAAATTAAACAAAGTAAAAATCCACATTCTCCCTTCCTTTGCTCCCTTTTCTCCTTTCTCTCATCTCCTCTTAAGGAGTAATTCCTATAATAGTTTGCTTTACTTCATTTAGTGAGTATATATCTTGGAGCTTTTAAAATGGCTCTTTATAGACTATATTGAATATAAACCTTGATTTCTTTAGCTATTCCACTCTTGATGGGCATTTAGATTGCTTACACTTTCCCATCATAATGAAATTCCACAGTAGGCATCTCCATACATGAATCTTTGACCAAGTATGTCATATTTGTGCAGTATGGAGTCTTAGAAGTTGAATTGTTGGATCAAAAGGTAAACACATTTCACACTATGAAAAATTTCCTAAAATATGTTATCCATTTGTATCAGCAATACATGAGTGAGCCTGTATCTGAAAACACTGGATATTTTTAATCTTTAAATTGTTGTCACTCTGATGGGTGAAAATAGTATTATTATGCTTCTAATGATAAAATCACTAAATATTAGTGAAATGCTCATGTTTTCATATGTTTATTGGCTTTCTTTCCTCTACATTCTTTTGTCTGTTTTTTTTTTATCCCCCTGTGGCTTACCTTTTCCTTACGGATTTACAGGCATTTTTTACATATTAAGGATATAAAACATTCATCCACTATAGTATTTGTATATATTTTCTTCCAATTTGCTGTGTATCTTAACTCTGCATATCCAGTTTTCTGTCCAAAAATTGATATTGCTCCAGAGGGCCAAGTCTGTCAGTGACCTGCATATTGTGTTTTTTTTTTTTTTTAGGAAATCTTCACTACGTTTCCTAGAAATTTTCTTTTATAATCTATATAATTTATTTTAATGACATTTGAATTTTTAATTACTTTGTATATTTGCACACAGATGGCAGGAGACAGCATCCAATAATTGTGTGACTCCTTACATTTCGTTCTTTGTTATGATGCTTTAAGCTTGGTCGTACCAGGTGTTCAGGCAAGGATCATGCAGACTAATCTTCATTTTTGGACTTTTTTCCACTTAGGATCTTGTGTCTGCATCTCCTCCTTGAGCATCTATTTAACTAAGCACCTATTGAAATAACCTTCTGTGGGATGTTCATTTCTTCTCCTGCTACTTGAGGGTGTGTTTGTGCTTTTTGTGCTTGTTTTTATTTTTAGAAATCATTTGGAGGGGAAAAAAAAAAGGTGCTGCATTATCCTAGCAGATATCAGAAGAACAAAGTGTTTCTAAAAACAGCCTTTGCGCTGGTGACTGCTTGGTGAAGAAATTTCATAACCAAAGGCCTGTTAACAGGACTGATTATTTAAGACAACTGTGGTTCCTGTGTAGATTTCTCGTGCAACGTGTGAACCACAGTACTAATTTACTCTTTGACCAAATGCTCCTCCTCCGGAGTATGCCGACTCCCCTAAAGCTTGGGAAAACAGCTTTAAGCTTCTCACTTCTTTAGTAAAGAACTTCTCAGTTGATTTCAAGTGAAATGCCAACAGTCTCACTTTTTTTTTCAAACACACTTCACAGCCATGGCTGTATATCCACTTTAAAAGTGTGTGTTTTGTGGGTGGGGGTGCGGTGTGCTTTGAGCAGTTGTCAGATGTTTTATTTTTGGAAAATTCTAAATAGCATTTTGGAAGATAATTAAGGGTTGCTCAAGTTTCTCTCGGAATTAAAAAAAAAAAAAGGTATATTTTACCTCCTTTGTGGCGTTTTTGCACTCAATACTTCATTTGTCACCTCCTCCTCTATTTTATAAATCTTTTAATTAATGGTGTTTATTCTCCTCTCAGTCTGGTTTGAGTCGTGTTTTTATGATCATATTATTAGGAAGTGATAACATGTGTGGATTTTTTTCCTGTATCTGGGCTTGCCAATCACTATGGAAACAAGCAAATATTTACATAGCCCAGATACTGATTAATACCTACTGGTTATTTTGACATTATAAAGTTACTGTTTGAACGTAAGGAGTTTCTCCTGAGTAGTAAAGTGGTCCATTCTAGTTTATTTACACTTATAATTTGCCCGTTAGAAATTAATCCAGTAATAAAAGCTCCATCAGATCACGGCCATTTCCAAAAGAGCTGTTTTAGATAATATCAGTGCTACGCTATGTACGAGATGGTGAATCTCAAAGGGACTATTTAAGGAGACATTTTATCAGGACCCCAAAGGACTATTTAGCTACACATGGAAGCCCTGGAATTCAGCCTCTTGGGGGCACCCGGTAGTTCCCTCTGGGAACAAAATTACCTCACTGTCTCTCTTCACTCTTTCTCCATTTGGGTTGTCTTCTTTAGCTAAGGGAGCTCTTCATAAATTTAATTAATTTTTATTATTCATTTTTTTTCTGGCTTAGGCTCCAAAAAAGTTGTAGTCGATATCACAGAGCAGTGACTCTCAAATTTAAGTAGATATCCTTATCCCCCGGAGGGCTTGTTACAACCCAGACTGCTGACTTCCACCTCTTAGTCTCTGATTCAGTACATCTGGGTGTGGCCACAGGGCCTGTGTTTTGAACAAGTTCCCAGATGATAATATTGGTCCAGGCACCATGTTTTAAGGAACTCTACCCTACAGTCTAATATTTTTTTCTTTTAGATGTTAACCAAGTTAGGAAGAGTTCATAGATGTTGCAAAATGTTTTGAAACAATCTCTCCAAATGACTACGCAGCAGATTTAGTGGTAGAGTTGGAGCTTCAGGAAATCCAAACAATATGGGTTTATTACTTCAGGGAAGCTGGGAGGTGGTACCCTAGAGGTCCAAGTTTCAGCATGAGTCAGGAGCCCAGTGCTAGGACAGCCGTAATCTCTTAAAGGAAAGTATTTCTCAAAAACTAAGGAACCACCTCATCTTACTAATCAATTCAACTGAACTCTTAAATCACACAAACCCATAATTAAATGGTGTGTGGGCCAGACAAGTGGAGACTAAATCTGTGGAGACTGCCTATTCTTGCATTTTTCGTGAATATTGCCTCACATCCTGCAAAAAGAGTGATTAGAGTTGACCATGTTACTCATTTCTATAGAATTGAATGTGAATCTTAGCATCTCATCTTAGCCAGCAAAATCGTTAGGATGGCAAATCTTGGAGCAACACTGTCTAGTGAAAAGAAAAAAGATCGAGATTTTGAATCAGAAGATCTGGGTGATTCTCAAACACATTCCTTATTTTCTCTAGATCTAAGTACCTTCACTTATAAAGTGAGGCTAGTAACATTTATTCCACTGAATCAGCAAATAATTATTGAATGTTTCCCAGGCCCTGGGCTATGCCATGGTGATGTTAAAGAGAGTAAGACATGTTTCTTACAGTCAAGGCACTCATAGAATTATTTTAATAAATAAATGAGAGCAGGGACATGAAAGGAACGTTCAGGAGCTACAAAGGCCTAATGTAAAGTGTATCTGCTCCTTGCATAGCAGCTGGTCCTGAACTTGGACTGAACGAGCCTGACCTATTTACGCAAAGAAGTAAGACAGAGGGCAACTCCGTGCTAAACGGAATCCTCCCCAGTGAAAAGTTGCCACCATTGATTTTGGCATCAAACTAGCGGGTTGTAATTACAACACGTATTTTGCCTCAAATACTTTTGACCTCTGGAGAATTCAAATTATATTTTCATTTCAAGAAAATATTGATTTAGCTGCAAACCGGAGAATGTAAAAAGAATGGTTGGAATATTTGCTCAACGAACAACATTCAGGTGTGTGATGTGAAAAATAAACGTAATAAAGTTTAACATAGGGAAAAGCATGGAAGAAACACTCCTTTTAAAGTATTTTTTAAATATCAAATGATTTGGAGTCTTGTAACAAGTAGTTGTGTTTTTGTTTTGGTTTGTTTTGCTTTGCTTTTTAATGAATAGAACCCTTCTTAAACTCTAGCTCAGAATAGAAGGCAAATTTCTTCGTCTCTAAGGAAGTTGGGCACGGCCGTAGCCTTGAAGGCACTGGGCTTCAAATCTTATTGAATTTTGTTCTGGTAAAGCAATTTCATTCTCAAATTGAACATGTCATTTCTTCTTTATTAAATTTCCCAGTTATTCTTTCATCTCAAGTTTTTACGTTGCCTCCTATTTATTTCTGGACTTGTTCACTCAAAATGTGGGAAGGCACAAGGGTTTAGATCAAGCCCCATGTACCCTGCAGCTGTCAGTTAGAACCCAGCATGAAAGGACAGAACTCATAACCAAAGAGACTCCTGTTGGTGAACTCAGGTGAGGCTCTGAGGAAGAAGTGACATTTGGGGAAGAGAAATGGCGCCAATAGGTCACACCATCTTTCAGTGGGTCTTCAGTGGGTTTCAGAGCGAGGATGATGCAAAGAGCGCATCACTCTACCAGCATTTCCTGCAAGCTGCCCAGTGCCTGCCTGTGAAATGCCAAACAAGAACTTAAAACCTAAAAAAGAAAACTGGTGGAACTACATGTTCGATGTACTCCAGGTTTTGAAACGATTCAGTTATGTTTCCATATTTTCTGGCAATGGACATTTTCCTTAAGATTCAGGTTAAGTGGTTAAATAGCTATTCTTTTCTGTTTGAAATTATCTGGTGCTTTCTCCTTTGCCCCTACTGCTCATAGCATGTCTCGCTGGAATCCTGCCATCATATTCAACTTTATCCTGAATTTGGGTATGATTTCCCTGTGCACAGTCAATTCTCAGTATCGCTAAAGGTGTCATCTTTGACACGTTATTTGATTCCTTAAAACACTCTGTCAAGCTTGTAATCCTCTCAGTGGACTTCAAGGCCTGCTATTTCTTCTCTCGCAAGACTTTGTCGCATTTTCCCACTGTTCCCACCTGAGTGAGTAGCTCTCGTTTGGTTTACCCAGTTTGCCTCCTAGAATTGCTCTCAACTGACTAATTCCTGTCTTATCCATGCTATCCGTTTCAAATAAGTTAATCACTTTCAGCTTTCTAAATCCAGCACATCAACTGCTTCTTCTAGAAAACGGTTAGGAGGTCTTAGATATTTGGACAGTCTTCTGTAGATAATGTGCAATATATCAGGGCAGGGAAATTCTGATGAGTGGGGTTTGATTATCCAGGTATATAGAACCACCTGACTTACTGTATTTTTGTTTCCATTCCCTCCCACCCTCCCTTCCTTCTTTTCAACCTCCTTCTTTCCATCCTTCCCTCCTTTCTTCCTTTCTTATCTCCCTCCCTTTCTTCTCTCCCTCCCTTTCTCTGCCTGTCTGTCTGTCTCTCTCTGGTACCTACTTTCCATTTACTTAGACTCCTCCTCCCCAAACATGGATGCGGGAGGGGAAGATGAAGCCAGATTTCATCAATCTATGGGTTTGATGATTTTATTAGCACTATAACCTACACATTGTTAGAGGATTTAAAAAAAATGACTAAAATAAGCTGTATTATTCAGAATGCCTGATTCTGTTGTAGTCTGTGAGAATTTGATCATCTATTTTAGTACCTCTCCATGTAGAACAAAGACTGTTATTTAATCATGTTGTATAAATACTAAACTGCTAGTTATGTCATATCTTCAAACTCAAAGACTACACGATAAAACTAACAATAGCCACAAAATTCTACGTCTAGTTTTCTCTTCTTCAAGAGAAGATGGGCAGTGAATACAACTAGGTCAGGACAATGCTCTGGATACACACTTTGGATAAACAATTCCAAATGAATTCCTGCTCAGTGTCATCATCATGCGCAGGTGTGTGTGCTCGGCACTCTCCCGCTGACTCAAGGCAACTTCGTCTTAGTCTCCCAGTCATAAGGCATTTTTCATTCACTAAATTTCACTGGTGTCTACCAGGGTCGGGCACTGTGCTAAGCCTTGAGGATACAGAAATAAAAGGTACTTGCATTCCTCAGTTTAATGGTTAGATGAGTTGCAGGGATGGGCAGAGAGAAAGAAGAAAGCCAATGCATAATTGCAATACAAGATGGTAGATGTCATCGCATACAAGTTCAGAGAAGTGAAACATTCCTTATTATAAGCCTAAAAATGATCAATATTAACAAAGCAGAAGATGCATAAAATCACAATGAAAGAAATTCGGTTGAACTATATGAAAACAACATTTTTTTATAGGGTGAAATAGTAGGCTCTCAGAAATTTCATATTGTTCAACCTCCTCAAATGCATAGCATCAACTCAGAGATGGCATCTAATAACATATTGGAATATAGATCTCTCAAATGCTTTCTGTGACGTTATGATATGTTCCCAGAAAATATGCACGTAGATTCACATTTTAAGTGTTTTGTTCTTTTTTTAAGCAAAAAATATATTCCACTCTCAATTTGTTTCTTTCACTAAAGAAAATTTTAAATTAAAATTAAAATTTTTTAATTTTAAATTAAAATATAGGTCTACATAATTTTTAGTGATTGAATATTATTACACAGTATGAATGAGCCATACTTTATTTATTACATCCCCACTGTGGGATGTTTATGCTATTTTCCAATTTTCCCTGTAAATCCTGTAACTGCTATATGCTGAAATGATCACGATGACACAGCTCTGAATTGCTCCTCCTTGGTGATTTGAAAAAAGTCACCATAAATTAAAATAATAATTGAATAAAGTAAGTTTTGGCCAGCAGATCTTGTATTTTGTCCCTCTGATTTGTATACTATGCAGCACGTCTTAGAATATATAATAAAACCCCTGAACCTTGCTCACTCATTTTCAAACTTCACAGTATTTTTTTTTTAAACAGAGAAAGAGGCATAGACATGAGGGGTCAGGCTCCTGAAGGCAGGTCTGGATGAATAACGACTCTGAGAAAAAGAGCCAGATAAACACCACTTCTCAATAAAAAGATAGCACCACGCTCCAGTAACAATTGCCCTGGTCCTTCCCCGGAGAAGAACGAGGCACTTAAAATTGTTTGGCTCTCTTTCTGCTCCCATGTTATTGATTTAGAGCATGACATGTTTGTACGATTGCAACTAAGTCACCAAATGGGAAATGTCTAAATCAAGCTGCAATTAAAGCGTCGTAAAGCGCTGGGTAATAAGCCACACATTACCTCCAGGAGTGACACGTTTTTAGAACTAAATCCCAGCATAAGTCTGAAGAAGCCTGGAAAAAAGAAAGAAAAAAAAAAAAAAGCCACAATCCTTGCTAGGTTATTGTGGGGTGTGAGAGCCACACTGCTGTGGAAAAGCAGTCTGAATCCGTATTATTTAGAAATCAATGGCAGCCTAATATTTGCAGGCTGCACCGGGCGCCGTGTGACAAGGGCACAGCCATGCTGCTAATCAAGCAGGTTGTGCGAAAGCAGAGTCCAGCTGCGCTTGATACATCCAGCTGGACTTTGTTTGCTACTTAATGGAGCAGGTCATGGTTATAACACCCCAAAGAAATCAA
Source organism: Camelus bactrianus (assembly GCF_048773025.1). Taxonomy (NCBI): domain Eukaryota; kingdom Metazoa; phylum Chordata; class Mammalia; order Artiodactyla; family Camelidae; genus Camelus; species Camelus bactrianus. The sequence goes on along the minus strand of NC_133568.1, from coordinate 15,771,107 downwards.
CCCGCCTCGGCCGGAGGAGCCCACGCAAAGTGCGGGAACTCCAGCAGATCTGTGTTAAATCACTTCTATAGGTCATCTGCAGAGAAGGAACTCGAGAGATAATAAAGGCGAATCATTCTGCTGTCTGTGTTTCTGTTTCTCCCCCAGGGGAGGGAGCTGGGTGGGGAGGGAGAGCCATGTGGCTGCAAAACATTTCGTCTTTTTTATTCTATGCGTTATAAAGCTCTTGGCAGGGCATCGGGCGCCAAGCTTAGCTCCCCCTTCCTGAAAGCCACACGTTACAGGGGTTTATAAGCCAGAGTGACAGTGACAAAAGGCCAATTCAGGGATTGGGGACAATTTTTTCCTAACAACACGCTTTGGCCTCTTTGCCTCCTTAAACACCTGCAGCTTTGCACAGCCCCCTCCCGCCCAGCCTCCAGGGCAGCTCTGTCCCTGAGCTGGGATGGTGAACTTCAAAGTTAATGGCCCTCTCTACTGTTGCTGACAGGGGTGTGCGGAAGACCAGGGTCACTGCTCTCAGCCTGGCCTGAACAAAGCCACCCTCAGAATCCACATGGAACTCGGGAGGGTGAGACGGGGCTCTTCAACCTTCATCAACCCTGCGCCACTTTCTTTGGAGGCAAGGAGCCCCTCTCTTATTCTCAACAGAACCCTTAAAAGGCACTGGAGCCACAAAATCTCTTGGGATTAAAGCATGTGGTAAAAAGGTGCCTGATAAACGGACATTTGGCTTAGATAAAGGAGTGACAAGTTTTCTGAATGCAGGTGTATCGAGGGGCACCAGGGCAGTGGACGTGAGTGCTCTATCAATTTGAATACGAGCCCCCTCTCCCCGCTCCGTCCACAGGACCCTTGTCACTCACTGCGGAAGAGCTGGACAGGGGCAGCCTGCAGGGTTTTAGCCGCTGAAAGTTGGTGAAGCTAAGCAGCAGGAAGAGCCTGGAGCCCCGATCACCACGATTGTTCTTGCAGGAAACTTCCTGTCCGGGGAGAGATGTATCAAGCCGACCAGAGCAGGGTTGCCTGCTAAAAACAACAAACACGGGCGAGCATGTCCTTGAGGGGCAGCCGTTACGGGGAAGAACAGTGGGGCAGTGGAGGTGCCCACCCTGGCAAGTCTGAAGTGCAGGGACGCCGGCCGAACCTGAGTCTCACTCACGTGCTGTGAGCAGGGCAGAGTTCTAGGTGGACCGCTGCTCACCTGTAAATGAAGCGGTGTGGGAAGTTGGAAAGGTTCCCCTTTCCTATGGATGGCAAAATACAAGTCCCCTGAGTCCGTGGGCCTGGGCTGAGGGAACTGGACATCGCTTCTGTGCGAGGTACATGGTAGATATAGAAGACGTGCGGCGGCAAGGCGAATCTTGGCTCCACCCCTGTCTTCCTAAGAGCCCCTGAGTGAGTCTCCTCACTTCCCCAGGACCGAGTTTCCTCATCAACAGAGTGAGGGACCCGAGCCCATGCCTTTTAAAGCCCTGTCTAGCATCCTGTGATTCTCCCTGGCGCGGTCCATCTTAGGAAGTGCCCTGATGGAAGATATTTTATAAGAGGGGGTCTCCATGTTAGGATGTCCCTCCCTGGCAAACCAACCCCTGCTTTCTGGGTCCCAAGGCTTCCTTCCCACTGGAGGGTGGCTCCCTGCCTTAGGCCACCCTCTTCTGAATGAGTCCTGGCCACCGGAACCAAGCACTAGATGCTCCCCCATCCTGGGTGGAGCACTACCTTGCCTTGATTGTGTCTTTAATACTTCACAGTGAAAACTCGCTGTTCCCAGTAATGACCTACGACACTGAACGTCCCAAGGTTGTTTCTGGGACAGCAAAAAAGACTCCATGTCTTTCAGCGTAGTACTTAACTTACGAGGCAGGAAAGTAGCATTATTTAATTAGAGAGATTTAGAAACAGCAGAGGCTGACAAAGAAGTGTTGACTTGTGTCATCAGCTGAAGAATGGTCCTCCGAAGGTGTCCACATCCTCATCCCGGAACTCTGCGAATGTAATCTAACATAGCAGAGGGATTTGGCAGATGGGATTAAGGGTCTTGAGATGGGAAGATTTTTCTGGATGATTTGGATGGGCCCAAAATAATCACAAGGATTCTCATAAAAAGGACACAGGAGGAGCCAGAGTCAGATGACAAAATAATACAATGACAGAAGCAGAGTGGGAATGACATGGCCACAAACCAAGGAGTATCGGCAGCCTCCAGAAACTTGAAGAGGCAAGGAACAGATTCTCTCCTGGAGTCTCCCAGAGAAACCAGTTTTTATCTACATCTTGATTTTAGTCTGTAAGACTCGTTTCTGACTCTGACCTCCAGGCTGTAAGTTAGTCAGTTTGTGTTGTTTTAAGCCACTAAGGTTGGGGTGATTTGTTAGAGCAGCAATAAGAAACTAACACTGCTTACAAAAATGCAGTTGATGAGAAAGTTAAATTTTCAAAATGGACATTCCCGGAAGAGCTTGGTTAATTTAGATTTTATGTGAAAGCAGTTCCTCTAATGAATTAATATTTTTTCTAAATATGTCTTTCTCCAACTAGATCTAATAATCTATGATTAATGCTCCTTTCTATCCAAATTCTCCCCAAGCACCAGTGGTTTATTTACCACTAATATCCCATCATGTCGTGGTAGGCAGCTCGTCTACGGGGCAGAATGACCCCAAACTGGGCTTGTTTTTGCCCCATTCAGAGCGATCAGTATTTCCTGTCCTCTGTCTATCAGTAACCCGGGAAAAGCAGCCTATCAAGAAGTCTCTAAGTTCTTAATCTTCAGGCTGCAGGTAAGAGAATTTGGCCTCTTCAAACTCCCAGAATCCTCGGAGAAATACAGGGATAAAGCGTTCTCAGTTCTCCGTTAAGAAGAGAAACTGTAGAGGAATTACCAACAAACAATGAGGACCACTACTCTATCTCGGTATCTGCTTTTTCTGCCTCCATTACGTTATTCTCAGGACTTTCTTTGTAAGTTGTTTCTGACAATCCCTCCTTGACCACTAGATTCATCTCAGTGTGATTAAATTGAGAGTGCACTGTGCGATTTAAGGTTGAATGTCCAAGGACGATGTAATGATCAATTAAAAAATAACTGAAGAGAAACAAATTTTAAAACTAGCCTTCCTTAAAACTTTGAAAAGGTCAGTATTCTTAATCGGAGAGGCAGGTGTTGGATAACAGTGGTGGCTGCAAATTCTTTGCAGATGTCAGCTTATAACTCCAACAGAGCAATTTTCAGCTAATATGGGCCCTGAGATGGAAGAGTTGCTTCCCAAAGCCTTGCCGTTGATTCTAAATTTGATGCTCTTGCACAAAGTTGCGCACAGATTTTCACAACTGATCATCTGCGTGGGTGAATTTTCCACTGGGAGGCTGATTTTGGAATTTGCTATTTGTGAAGACATATACTAGACAGTGACAATATAATTAATTTTAAAAGCTATATATAAACCGAGGAAATGGTTAAGATCTGAAAAGCTCTTATAACTGTATCTTGTTAACTTGTTTATTTGGAATAAACTTTTAGATGTATAGAACTAAATTTTGTTTTTCCTCTTCTTATTTCCCTTTCTTCTTCTTCTTTTTTTTTATCATTTATTCAACATCCTTTGATGTTTCAGGTTATCTGTTATTGTGTAGCAGACTACACTAAAGCACGGTGGCTTAAAATAACAACCTTCTGAGGACTCTGAGATGGCAGGGGCTCAGCTAGGTGGTTCTTCTCCTGGTCTCACTCAGGATCTTGCATATGGTTGCAGTTAACTGGTGTCTGGGGTTGGAATAACCTAGATAGTTCCACTCATATGTCTGGGACATTGGTGACAGTGGCTTAAAAATTGAAATTTCTCTCTCTCTCCACATGGCTAGTGTGGACTTCTTTACATGGCAGCTGGACTCCAATAGTGAGCATTCCAAGAGGACAAGCCCTAGTGAGCAAGCACTTCTTCATCTCCAACTGACATTGTTTTTGCTAATATCCTGTTGGCCAAGGCAAGAGTCAATGTGGGAGGGGGAGTCACACAGGCGTGACTATTGGGAGATGTGAGTCACTGGGGCCACAGTCTACTGCACTTTGGATCCATGGTGCAATATCAGAAGAAAACCCTGTTTTTGTCCCCATATCACACCTGTATTTATAGTACTGGAAATAAGGATAGATGTAAAGTTTAGAGTCATTGTTCAGCCATAAAAACAGATAAACTGAGCTAATGAATTTTTTTTTTTTACTTTTTCATTTTTTAATTTTTTTGTATGAGTTTTGTTTTAATTTTTAAAATTTTATTTTTTAATTTTTTTAAATTGAAGTATAGTCGGTTACAATGTGTCAATTTCTGGTGCCCAGCACAATGTCTACAATGTCCCAGCCATATATATATATATACACACACACATACATATATTCATTTTTATATTCTTTTTAATTATAGGTTATTACAAAATATTGAATATAGTTCTCTGTGTTGTACAGAAGAAATTAGTTTTTTATCTTTTTTTTTTTTAATATATGGTAGTTAATATTTCTAAATCTCAAACTCCCAAATTTATCCCTTCCCACCCTCTTTCCCCTGGTACCCATAAGATTGTTTTTGTTGTTGTTGTTTTTATTGAAGTACAGTCAGTTACAATGTGTCAGTTTCTGGTGTGCAGCACAACATCCCAGTCATGCATATACATACATATTTTCGAAGATTATTTACAATGTTTGTGAGTATGTTCCTGTTTTGTAGATGAGTTCATTAGTGTCTTCTTTTTTCTTTTTTTAGATTCCACATATGAGTGATATCGTATGGTGTTTTTCTTTCTCTTTCTGGCTTACTTCACTTAGAATGATGATCTCCAGGTCCATCCATGTTGCTGCAAATGGCATTATTTTATTAATTTTTATGGCTGAGTAGTATTCCATTGTATAAATATGGGACAACTTCTTTATCCAGTCATCTGTCAATGGACATTAAGGTTTCCATGTCTTGGCTATTGTGTATAGTGCTGCTATGATCAATTGGGGTCATGTATCTTTTTGATTTAAAGTTCCCTCTAGATATATGCCCAGGAGTGGAGTTGCTGGATCATATACAGTGGTAAATCTATTTTTAGTTTTTTAAGGAATCTCCATACTGTTTTCCATAATGGCTGCCCTAAACTACATTCTCACCAACAGTGTAGGAGGGTTCCTTTTTCTCCACACCCTCTCCAGCATTTGTCATTTATAGACTTTTTAAAGATGGCCATCCTGACTGGTGCAAGGTGCTACCTCACTGTAGTTTCAATGTGCACTTCTCTGATAATTGGGCTAATGAATTAATTATTTAATTGTAACATTTCATATTTGGTTGTAACTTTTTATAGCTTATGATATTTTGATGCTAAAAGAAGCACAAAGCAGGAGTCAGGAGTCCCAAATACATCCCTGTGTCCACAAGATTCTCACTCAGTTGTCAGAGTTACTTTTAAGGCCCAGCTAGGTGATGATAGTAGGAGGTGTTAAAATAAGAGTCCTGGTGCATCAAAATTCCACTGCTTCCACCCTCTTCCCATGAGAGGATATTTGCTTCTTAGTGTCTTGATTACTCCCACCCATTCTTTGTCTACAGACGCAAATCTTCATGGATGTTATCTATTAATTATTGCACTGGATGACTTTGCCCTCAGCTACTTCCCAGGGATAGACCAACTTCCTGACAACTTGCTCTAACTGTATGTAGTACCTAATGCAGAGCCTGGCACATAGTATGTGCTCAATAAATAATTCTTGACTCAATAAATGAAAACCACAGGAATAATATCTCAGCATAGGTTGGCTTTTCTCACTGGTCTAACTTAGTGAGGTGTTTTTTTTTCCCCAACCCACTAAACCTACTTCGGCAATATTGTCTTCTGGGTTAAAACTAAGATAGTCCTTTTTCTATGATAGAATGAGGCAGAACTTTGGAAAACTCCCAACCACACAATATTTTCTCCTCCAGGAAAACTTTCCCTTTGTCATCAGTTGAGGTTATTAAAAATAATAAAATAAAAAGACTTGTGAAAAAATTTTTAAAAAGTCACCCAAAGTCAGAAGCTGAAGGAAACATGGTGACTTGGACTCTGCTATTAACAGCTTCCTATTTAAAGTCTTTGTAAGTGGTTACTGTACAAAGAAATTGCTAACCACCCTGGTTTTTACCTGTGACTCTGAAACATGCTGATAAAATGCTCTCATTTCCTTCTCTTTCTTGGACCATTAGTGTTATTCTGCTATATTTGGAGCTGAGCTCAAACCAAATCAATAAAGTCATTTATTATAAAGAAAACAGATTTAAGAAACAACAGACTTGACTACTCAGATAAAACATAGCAAGCTCAAAGTATGAATGCAGTGTTGAGTGAAGGATTTGATTTATGTGCCATACAGAAAAATCCAGTAAGCAGAAATGGAAGTTTTTATTGCTTGTCTACAAATGACTGTCCATAAATATAAAATTATTATTTATTAAAATAAATTTAGCATTTTATTGTAAATATGGCCATTATAAATAACAACCTTTTATTATCTTCTACTCACAATGCTCCCTTTTAAATTTTAATCACCTCTGTAAAGTAGCTGCCTCAGTTTGCCAAGATTTATGTAAAAATAAATACTCATTTATGGGTCCAATTTATGCTTCACAAATTACTCACATGTAAAAAGCTTTTGTTTGCAAGAGGGAACAAGTACTAAAGGAGCAAGGAGGGAAATCCCATGTCTTGAATACCATCTGGGGTTGAGAATGATGAATCCTGGCCTGAGACATCCATGTCTACACTACACTCTGTCTTCTAAATGCCAAAGTTATTAGCACTTCAGGTTGGGAAGGGCTGAGTTGTTTTATGGAAGGGGCTGGACTGTTTCCTATGAAAGGTGACTCCAGGGATGGTGGGAAGTCCTTGTGCAAAGTATCTCCTTTACACAGGTACCAAGTTATTTGGAATTTTTCTTTTGTGGTCTCCTTTCCTTCCCCTCCCCACCTCGAAACAGAGAAAGTAAATAATCTTGGGAAAGGAGACATCCAATCAAATTAACAGCAAAGCATTGATGAGATCTCCCCTTCCAAGTGGAAAACCTCAAGGCCATGGAGCACACACAAGCCCAAATAAAAAGGAAAGAAAAGAAGGCTCTGGAATAACCCTAAAGAGGTCACAGTAGAGAGGCCAGAAGTACTGATGACAGGCCTTCCACGTGGCTCTGCCCAGGCTGACCCTGCACACCTGTGATCACTAGGGATACCATTTTATTGAGGGTGACAGGCAGGCAGAGAGATGTGACACTAAAGAGTCCCTGGGAGGTGACATTCCTCAAATACCGGCATATTTTGCTGATACACTAGGAAAAGGATTTGAGACTTAGCCCTGAGCTCTGATCTCAGACTAACTCTGACCAACCCCTGCTGCAGCGTGCAGCCGCCCAGTCACTTATTACGAGGAAGGGTGTTCTGGGTGCCGGACTGACCTGCAAAGTCCCCATCAGCCACCACGAAAGGTCTCCTTGTGATTAGAGCATCAACTAAGTGTTTTCTTCATAAACTGTAACTGTTAACCTTTATGAAATCACTATTAGGAATTATTAAGTTCTCAAAAGTTATATTGGCTATTATTTCTGCATTGGACCTTTAACTTCCTCCTCCCTTTTTATCTTCCAAGATACTTATAACCAATATAGAGAGATATAAAGATAGATACTCAGTATTTATCAGTATAAGCTAATACACTGACTTACCTTGTTTGCTACTGTAACTAATATACTACTTTACATGGATGGAAAATTTCCTTCTTTCCTCCCTTAGCATTCTCAGGTTGTTGCATCAGTCAGGCTTCCACTGGGAAAATAAATATCAATCTCCATATATAAAACTAATGGATTTTAATGCAGATAATTGGCTAACTGGTTTCAGGAGTGATGGAAGAGCAGAGAAGTGCTGGAGGGATGCAAAGATTAGGAGCAACAGGAAGCCCTTGTGATTCCTAGGCTGGAGGACAAAGGACAGGGTCATGTTCCCAGAGCCCAGGGACTGGGATCATGCGATGGAATCTTGACGCAGTAGGCGTGGTTGTGGGGTTGGAGTTTAGAGGAAGATGAAGCTGTGATCGGAGACGCTGATCAAAGGTGGGGAGGAGGAGGGTTACCTTGACTTCACCATTCTTCCCACCTTGCAATTTCCCACCAGTGCTTCCTACTGGGAGGGAGATGGGAAGCCCCTGACGTGGGATCCTAGAAATACAGCCTTCCAAGGTCAGCCTCCCCACCCCACCCTAGCACACAGGAGAAGAACGGACCAGAAGGTGGACAGGGCCAAGCATGGCACAATAGTCTTCTGTGCAGTTTGTTGAAATGCTAGAGGTCTTGTTGATCATCATCTCTGTAGGCTCTGGAGTTGGCAGATCTGGTTCAACAGAAAAGACCTGGTAAATGTGGAGAGAGCCAGATTTCAGAGAGAACCCACAGGACACAGGCGCACACAATTGAACAGTGGCTATCAGGTCCTCCAGTTTGAACATCTAATGCCCCGGCCCATGACTTGGGGAAGTTCAGCTCTCTGCGCACGATTTGACAGGCATGCTTAAGGTTCCCTGGTCACCTCTGGGTCCCTACACTTGATTTTTATCTCCAGAAGTATTCCTCTCTCTGTGCAAGGCTATGGCCCCTCCCCTACCTGCCACCAAGGGCTGTCCTCCCTCTTCACTACCCAACCATCGTGAGTTGAATAGTGTCCCCCAGCACCTAGGAATCAAACCCACCTGGAAACCCCAAACATGATTGTGTTTGGAAATAGAGTCTTTGCGGATGCAATTAAGGTGAGGTTCGAGATGCGATCATCCTGCATGAGTTGGTCCCTACAGCCAATGAAAGTGCCCTTAGAAGAGGCAGAAAAAGACCAAGAAGAAGATGTGAAGACCAAGGGAGAGATTGGTGTGACACACCAACAAGCCGAGAAAGCCAGCGATTGCTGGGAGCCAACAGAAGCTGGAAGAGGCAAGAAAGGGCTCACCCCATCCCACCCAGAGCTTCAGAGGGAGCATGGCCCTGCTGACACCTTGATTAAAGACTTCTACCCTCCAGGACTGAGATGAGAAATTCCTGTCATTTCAAGCCACCCAGTTGACGGTTATCTTTTACAGCTCCCCTAGGAAACAAACACAGCAACCAAATGCTGACATAAAGCTGTGTGCTGAACACCCTTCGCTTGACAGGGTGGAGAGAACCAGAGGGGATTTACCATGAGGCTAAGGAAGCAAAAGGACCCTCACGTACATAGTCCTCTTTTAAGGCACAGGAAATGTGCTCACACAGTCACATTTTTAATTAAATAAAATTAGGTCTGAATTATTTTAAATATTAAAATATAAGCTATCTTATTAGCAATTGATGAAGACCACTGACCCTTTGCACTCCAGCACGCTTCCCCTCAAATCAGGAGGTACTGAAGTACCTGTGAGCATTTTTGGATTCAACTAAGGTGGGGGGCTTACTTTGTGCTTAGAAGAATTTAGTGTAGGTGGTTCACAGGGACTTGTGGGTTTAGTCTGGTGATTGCTGGCGGTCCCCAGGGTAAACTGGCTCCCAAGGTCCTCCTGCTGTCCCCCTGGGGGGAGGAGAGAGTCAGAGGTTAGTGAAATACATTTACCCTACGGCACCCAACACAGCAAGGAAGTGGGTGATAAAGGGAAAAGAGCAGAGATTATGAAGCCAGAAGCTAGTCTGTGTACAATCTCCCAGTGATCAATAAGTGGAAATGGAGGGTCCAATTCTCACGAGTGATCGATCAAAACAGGAGGGCACAGCTCAGTGGCACAGTGCATAGCTAGCATGCACGAGGTCCTGGGTTCAATCCCCTGTACTTCTACTAAAACAAATTAATTAATTAACCCAGTTATCTCCCCAATCAAAGTAAAAATTTTTTTCAGTTTAAAAAAAAAAAAGAAGTGATCTCTTGGTAGGAGTATTTTCAATTTTTCAGCATATACAATTATAAATGTACCGTATTTTTTTCTTTCCTGGTAGGAATTGTGCAGGATGCACCAAACTGTTGTGATGGTAGTAAAGAAGCACGTAGCAGTTCTACAGAGGGTGAATTTGTCTAGAACAAATTTGGTAGAAGTTTTCCTAAATTTGGCAGAAATCCCAAAAACTCACATGACACTGTCCATAGCAAATTGTGAACCTGAAAGAAACATTTTAATATTATGAATGATAAAAATGCATCTTAATCAGTGATCCTAGAGAATGACTGAATCATCTTTAAATTCTATGAAAATTGTGTTCTAAAACCCTTGTGGTAAGAAGCAGTGATCAGAGCAGTTATAGCCAAAAGAGGTAGAGAAAAAGTAAGATAGAAGTGATCCAGACCACTAATTAATAAAAATATTGTTATCTGCCTGAATTTCATGACGTCTGTGGTATTTGTTACTTTCAAAATGTGTGATTTGTTGTGATTTTTTTCACGTTCTAAATAAATATTCACTTTCATAACTAAATTTTGTGTTCTTTTTCTTAAAGAGACCCTCCCACATTGAGGAAGTGTGAGGTAACGCAAAGCCTCGCCCTACCCTGGGGGAAGATAAGCACCACTGTATACGCAGAGCAGGAAATCCCTGAGTATCAGTACCCTGAAGTTCCTGGTCTGTCTCTGCACATGAAAGCTCTGAGCGGCCACTGTTTTCAGAAGGCCACCCTATCTGCCCTGCTCCCAACTTCTCATCCCGTCTCCCCATCTTCTTCCTGTCCCCAGGTGCCCTGTCTCCTTTCCTTCCCAGTTATCCAGTTACTTTCCTATGACTTTGTTTTGCAAACTGGCTTTGATTCAAATCCCAACTCATATCAGGTTCAATCTTTCATATTCAAGCATTTTCTTATCAGAAGAGTCATCTTTCATCATCACTTAGGTACGTGCAGAATAAGCAGAGTCCTGGAGGTAGGGTTGCGGTAGTAAGACCAGCTCTCCACTGAACAGCTGTACTCACTCTCCTGTGGCAAGGTCTTGACACTGGGAAGTGGCTGTCCATCCAAGGTTTGTATTTTCCAGTATCCCACCTCTCAGTGTCAGAGCTTCACTCACATTTGCAGCTGTAGCCAAGACCTAGTCTCTGAACTCAAGACACTAATATCCAAGTGCCTATTTAACATCTCCCTTTGGTTGAGATACGTGTCCCAACTAAGTTCTACCCAATGAAATGAAGTGAAAATGCTGTGTTTCATTTCTACACTTGGTCCATACTTACCCTCTCCCCACAACACACACACAACATCCATGTTCCTCCATGTTTTTTCCCTTTCTGGAATGGAGATGCCCTCCAGGGTGACCTTGAAAGTCACATGTTGCAAATGGCATCAGTCTAGGTCCTTGAACAACTATGTGGATTGTTGTTCAAAGACCAACAATTGCTCGCCAACCTGTTCACCTGCCCAGTGCTATGACGTGATCAAAAAGTCATCTTCTAGTGTGCGAGGCCACTGAAATCTGGGGCTTTACTTTTTAAAGTTGCTAGAATTACCCCAAGTAATGTGACAGTTTTTTGTTTGACGACACCAAATTCCTAGCTAGGGCTCCTGCCTTCTCAAACAACCATCTCTGTACGTAGAAGGCTAGCGTACTATTTATTCTCTCCCTCGTTAGAATGAGCCAGAAATGTTTGTATAAACGTGCATATGTATGTATTTATTTATTCTCCTTAAATAATAATAACAATTAGTAGTAGTAGAATATAAAACTATTTTTAAAATGTTGTTAATGAGTGCTTCCTCTGGGCTAGGCTCAATTCTAAGTCCTTTACAAGCATTATGTCATTGACTCCTCACATGTTTCTACTATCATCTTCATTTTCCAGTTGAAGAAACTGAGGCATAGAAGAGTTAAATCAAGTGTCCTGGGGGGAGTCAGAATGTAAAGCCAGGGGCTAAGCCTTCACACAACCCATAACTGACCCCCGTACACAAAGCTCAGGTCAGTTCCACATGTACCTACCTAGATTGCACGGTTAACCGCTCTGGTCCTGTCTCCCCCGTGCAAATATACGGTCTAATGTGGCTCCTTCATCCTGGTGAGCTGCTCTGCCAGGAAGGTGTTCCAGTGATGCTGAATAAACCGTGGCTCTGAGATCACCATGATCTTCCGTTCCTCACATTATTTCACTCATATGTAGACTGGAGCCCAAGGAACCTGCCTCCCTACCTCATAGTGAGGAGAAGGCATGAGCTAATGTCTTTAAGGTCCATGGAGCTCCTCAGAATGTGGGGTTAGATAAACAGAAGCTTTATTAGTTATGCCACTAACAAGCCCCATCAGTCTTCGCTCTTCCACCAAACTGTGTGAATAGGCTACAGTCTCCGCTGCTCACCTCTTCCACAGGCAGGCTGCCCCTTTCAACTTGGACTGTGCTTCTGGAGCATCAGCGGAGGGGCTGGAGGAGCTGGAGGCTGGAGCTGGGAACAGGATGTAATAGAGGCATTGATTTAACAAAGATGAGTTCTACTTGTTAAGGGTGTTAGGGTCCAGTGGTGCAGACAGAGCTCATTTCTAGCTGCTGTAGGAGCTTTAGAAGCTTGCACTCCCCGTGCTGGACTGCTCAGGACAGGACCTTTTCAGAGATAAAGAGAAGGTGGTTTCTTCATTTTGTTCTGCCCTTCAAAGGGACCAATCTTAGTGGGCCACAGAGTAAAGGCTTGAAGACATCTGTGTCAAAATCCACTTGCTCCCAAATCCTCTCTCCCTGTCTCCTTTCTCTGTAGAACCATCATGCTAAGGCCCTGCAGACACTGATCTCAGCACATCCCAGGGCCAATGGCCAGTTCTTCCTCCTCCTACTACACCGACCAGCCGCCCTCAACACACTCTCTTCTCCTCAAAACACTTTCTTTATTTCAACATTCTTCTCATTTTCCTTTTGCCACAAGAACTGCTTTGTCTCCTTTTTCTAGATTATTCTCAGATCCATAATCTCTAAATATTAGAGTGCTCCAAGGGTTAATGCCCACTCTTGTGTTCTGTTTTGTCTAAAATCCCACCCTCGGTGATCTCATCCAGTACAATGTCTTTAAAGGTCATCTCTAAACCAATGACTCTTACATTTGTAGCTCCATCCTCACCTAATTCCAGTAGCTCCAGGCTTTTACATCCAGTCATCTACTTAGCATCTCTCTTTGGTGGAGATACATATCCCAAACATGTCCAAAACTGAACACTGATCCCCATTTCCAAGCCACCCCTCCCACCGTCCTCCTCAGTTCAACATTATTCAAGTTGCTCATGCCCCAGACCTTGGAACATTTTGATTCTTGTTTTTGTTTTTGTTTTCTTAATACTCCATATCCAAATCTCACTGGCTTTATCCTCAAAATATCAGCAGATGCAACAGTTTCTTCCCACCTCTGCAGCCAGTCCCTTGGTCTGAGCCAGTCCCACCTGGATTATCGCAGTTGCCTCCTGGTTGGTGTCTCAGCTTTCACACTGCCCCCACCCCCACCCCCATATAATCCATTCCCAACACAACAGCCAGAGGGATTTTTTTGAAACTCTAAACTAGATCATATCACTCTTCTGCTAGGAATTTTGCAAGGGCTTCTTAAACAGACAGAATAAAATCTGAATTTGTGATCTAAGCTTATGATTTTTCCTGCCACCACCTCTCTGACCCCGTCTACCTCTCCTTCCTCTCCCACCACAGCGGCCTCTTTAATAATCCTTAGCTGTGCCCAGTGTGCTCTCGCCTCAGGGCCTTTGACTTGCTATCTCCTTGACCTCAAATGATCTTTCACCAGATGTCCACATGGCTTATTCCTTCTCTTTATTCTGGTCGCTGCGTGAAAGTCATCTTGTAAGAGAGGAATTCCTTGGTCATCCTATCCAATACAGCATCCTTTCCATTAATCTATCAATCTCTGTGCTCTTACCCTGCTTTATTTTTTCCTTAGTATTTTATAATAACCTGATAGATTATTTACTTGCTTGTTTTGCTTATTACTTACTTCTTTCCTTGAAACAGAAAATATAATTCATTTAAAGAAGAGTTTTGCCTCTTTTCTATACTACTGTATACCTACATGGGAATCACAACAAATATATGTTGAATTAGTAAGTGAATTTCTTCTGATTCATAGAAGTTAGAATGTGTGTGTGTGAGTGTGTTGTGTGAGTGTGTGTGTATATGGTGTGTGTGTATGTGTGCTGTTTCTGACCCATCAAAGGGCGTGTGCACGGGAGGTTAGACTTTAGTCCCTTCTCAGAAAGTCAATGTGCTTTCCCTCTATGCTTTTGGCCATCACGGCCCCAGGGAAAGGAGCAGAAGAAATGTATTTCTGGAAAGAGATGATATGATATAGGGGAGATAATTGCTGCACAGAAGGAGGAAGAAGAAAAATCTCTGTTAGTCCAAGATGATTGTGGGGAAGGGAAGGGAGACAAAGAGATACAGAGAAGAGATCAGATACAAACATGCTAGACTCAAACTCTTTGTCACCCTCCTACCTCAGTGGAAATCACAAAAATTCTGAAAGTACAGGGAGTTTCCCCCTGCTTCTTTGATATTCAGAGAGAACACCATTTCATACAGTGATCTTCCACCCTCTCTACACTACTCTGAATCAGAATAACATTGCTGCTATGGCATGATTAAGACAGAGACGAGTTGAACCAGGTCCCTTACCCTACTTAGTGTCCTATGCCTTCAGAAATATCTAGAAGTTCCATCTTGCTCTACGAAGAAACACAGAAGGAAGATGTTGGTACTTCTGCCTGGGGAGATTACCAGGAATCACTGCAATGATGCGAAAGTGGCCAGTTGCCTTGTCCTACTGAGGAGTTTACCTAGGCTACAGTCAAATGAAAATGACTGTCAGATGTCATAATTTAAAAGGATGAACAAAAGTTGAGCTGGGATGGGTCATCTGAGTAGGCCATCAGGTCCTTGCTGAGCCAAGAAGGAAAAGGCCCCAAATCTACCAGTTGCAGATTTCAGCAGCAGATGCCAGCAGGACAAGCAGTAACCAGTAGAACAATGAGGCTGTTACACAGAGGCCAATAATGATCCACATGCTAATTCACGGCCCCTTTCTTTTGCTGGTATGAGGATATGATGAGCTACCTGACACATCCGTTTACCCAGAGGTGATATTTGAGACATTTAACAATGGTATGGCCCAGGTAGTGACATTGTCCAAAAAGTGGGTTGATTCTTTCTTCCCTGCTCTGAGGTCATAAAGATATTTTTCTGTATTGGTTTTATGTGATATAATCTTTTTAACTATTCCACCAATCTTCAGTTATTTTTAAATATTTGGAATTGATTTTTTGTGTAAGGTGTGAGGTAGGCGTCCAATTTAATATTTACCCTACTATTGACCCCTAAAATTTCCAACAGTTTTCTAGGTATCATATTTGTCCAGGTTCCTCAATGGTGCTAAAATAGAAAATAATTCTGGCTCAGTATATGACACCTTTGCTTTTCCACATGACTCTGATACAAGGGAAGCCCAAGGAGAGAAACTATGAATCAGCAAAAGTAAAAATGAAATCTCAAAAAGCCTAATACTCTTAGGAATATCTTTGCATCAAGGCCATGCATATTGTGACTAAACAATAAGCATTTATTCAGCGTCTATGAAATGAATTTTAAGTTTATAAAGCTTTAAAAAAAATGGCAAAATTCTAGTTCTCTGCAATAGGCAAACCAGAAATTCACTTAATTTGTTACTCATCGTTTTGGCCTATAAACTCAAATACTTATTAACGCTGTAAATATGCCTTTTTACTGGCTGTCTGACAGCTCCCATGCTTTCTGTGCTGTCTCCTTAAACATTTATGAGTGTTCATGAATATGCAAATACACAATCTAATGTCTGCAAATGGTTGCAAGTACAAATGCTATGTTAATATTTCATACAGTGATGGGAGCAAATCAACAATCATAAATTTTGAACAAATATGTTGCCTCATTAATAACTAATGAAGCAGTGCATAGAACTGAGATTTGGCATTTAATAGTAGAAGTGGGGTTT
This sequence comes from Camelus bactrianus, assembly GCF_048773025.1. Taxonomy (NCBI): domain Eukaryota; kingdom Metazoa; phylum Chordata; class Mammalia; order Artiodactyla; family Camelidae; genus Camelus; species Camelus bactrianus. The sequence goes on along the minus strand of NC_133568.1, from coordinate 15,755,107 downwards.
AAATAGAGCCTATCAGGCAATGCCACTGCTTCCAAAAATTTCACTAAGGTCTGCTCCTTCCAGGGTGGTTTCTGTTTGGGGCAGTGATGGTAGGAGAGAGTATTTGAAAAGAGGGGATTCCACTATAAACCTGAAACTCTACTACCTTTTAGAAATAAAAATAACTTCTTATGCCTAATGAGTTGCCTTAAAAGTGGACCTTCACCCACAAGCAGTGTGCCTGATTGAGTGTTTCCACCCTCCTGAGAGCTGATGAAGACATGTAATATCAGTGGAGAAGAACTTAAAACACTTAATGGAAACACAGAAATGTAAACATTGAAGGAATTTGAAGGGCTAACGCATTTAGTTCCTCATAAGACTTGAAGAGGTGATGTATTACCCTTAGTAGCAGGACCTGGTCTGATCTCACAGTTTTTGGCTCATAATCTCAGTCCTTCCACACTTTGCCATGCTGCCTCCTCTCGGGGGTTCCAGTTTCTTAAGGAATCCAGTGTCCTGCTTAATCAAATATTGAAGTGAGAACTCACAACTAATATCTATCTGAGAGATTCTGTCAAAGATTTTGAATAGAATAAAACGTCAATACTGATTCACAAGCCACTTGATATTTTTGGATACCGATATGCTCCTTTATCAACTGGATTAAGATCCCTTCTATCTCCAGGAAGTTTGAACACTCTCAGTGGGCTTTTCCTTGGATGAGATACAGATGCTTCAGAACTTTTCAGCTTCCCTGAATTATCACAAAGAGTACAGTGACCATGTTATAGACCTACAGCAGTGGGCTGTATGGTAGATTGGATAAGCTAGTGTTGACCATATGGTGTATACCTGGAAGATGCTCTTCAAAAAATAAATTCTTGATGTCAGTCTAATTATTGATCATTTGTGTTCTTTTCATGAAAATCATCACAGTGCTTTCAGTAATAGTGGCACTTAACCATTTTTAAAGTACTTTCTTACATATTATCTTATTTCAGCTTCACAAGTTGCCCCATAAATAGGTATAATTATCTACATGTTATAGATGAAAAACTCCATCTGAGAGAAGTTAAGTTATTTGCTAAAGGGGAAAAAAATCCTAAATCTGGCTATTTGAATGTGTGAAATTTGGAGTTTATTATTATAGACAGCTTTATGAAATGGTCTCTTAAAATATTCTTGACTTTTTAAAATGATACTGATTTATGTACCTGGACCAATCTTCTTTCATCTTCTTTTACTCAGATTCCATATTTGGTTGGCCTCATTCTCTTGATTACTCAAGTCTCTATTCAAAAAGAAAATAAAGTATTTATGGGTTAGCAATAATTTCTTTTATGTATTCTATGCTCAGTAGTAGCGATGTATTAAAACAGTCTTTTGTAAAGATCTTGGTGGTGATAGAATTCTTGTGTGTCTTGACTAAGGTAGTGATTAAAGGAATCCACACATGCCATAAAATGGCACAGAACAAAATATACACACACATTAGTGCATAGAAACCAAGGGAAACCCAGTAAGTTTGTTGGACTGTATCAAAGCTAATTTCCTGGCTGCGGCATTCTACTGTAGTTACGTAAGGTGTAATCACTGAGAGACACAGGGTAAACGTACACAGGATCTCTCTGTATTGTTTCTTACAATGGAATGTGAATCTGTAGTTTTCTTATGAAGCACAATTTATAAAACTACAATTAAAATATAATTAAACTAAATAGCCCTAAAACACCCTTTCTGATTAGTTGACATTGAATTGTTCACACAATTCTTCAGACATCGTGGACCCAGAGGGGCATGAAAGATATTTTAATAAGTTGTATGCTCTGACATTGCACCATTACACCTGGGGAGTGTGGGTGGGCATCGTGGAGAGGCTGATAGGGTTAGGGACCCAGACACTAACTGAACTCAACTCTAACAACGTGATTTTGAGCAAGTCATTTCCTCTTTGAACCTGCTTCCTCCTTTGTACCACACTCCGATGAGTTTAGCACAGTGCTAGGTCTCAGTGTGTAGTTAGGACATCACCCCTCACCTCCACCACCCCTCCAACTTTACCCCGCTCGCCACATCCATGGTAGATGCTTCTTTAATTTTTTAAAAATATTTTTTATTTACCTTAAAAAATAAATTTTGTACTATGGAAAAATCTCTGCAGGATCGAATATTTTAATGATTCCTCAACAATGATCAAATCAGGGCCAGTCTGGTGTTCTCTATTCCTCCACCTACTTCCTTTTCCAGCACCACATCCCACTCCCTCCCTCATTTTGAAACAAGTCACTGACATAAAAATAGTCTTTCATCAGTAAACATTTCAGAATGTATTTCTGAAAGAAACTATCACAGAAACAATCACAACACCATTATCACATCGGAAGCATTAATAATTCCTTAATATCATCAAGTGTTCAGTGTTCAAATTTCCCTGGTGTCTCGTGATGTTTTAAAGTAGATTGTTCAAATCATTATCCAAATGGGGTCACAGCAGATGCTGCTCATGCGTGTTTTTCCTGCGGATCCAGCAATGCTTCAGAATCTTTCTGAACACAACACTCCAAACCAGATTAGAGCGGCCACATAGGGGAGCTGAATTTGCTTTCCCTGGACTAGAGTTCTGGTCCCCTTAGACCAGTGGTTTCTGATTGATTCATTATTGAGACTTGGATAAACAAGCTGGTAGTTTCTTTCTCCTAACATTAATCTTTTTTTCCAAAAAAAAATTTTTTAATAGAAATACAAAAAAACAGATTTTAATATTTTAAAACATTTTTTATTTTTAAAATACATTTTAAAAATTAAAAGTCTTTTTTTTTGATCTAGGTTTCTACACAAGTGGCTAAGACCAGGGCAGTTGGGGTCCAGATGACTTGGGTTGGGATCAAATTGTCATCCTTATTTATTGTATTAATTTAGAACATTACTCAAACACCAGTTTTTGGAATCCAGAATGATAATACTAGAAATTCCCACTTGTCTGAAGTTCTGATTTCTGGAACTCTTGATCTTTCTGAACATAGCCATCATCCTGAAAATTATGGGAGTTGGGAGGAGAAGAAAGAACTTGACTTCTAAGGAAAATAAATTTTAGAAGGATAAAAATGGAGCTGCCCTTACATTGAGAACTGCCAGAGCTAGGAGTTCTCAGAAGCATTCAGAAAGAAGAGCATCATGGATCCATTCTAACATCCTCTGAGAGCATCCTTGTGTTGCAGAAGAACCAGAAAATGATGCTTCTAGGATGACCCAAGGAGATAGTAAAAATGCATTCAAACACATCAAGAAGGAAGGGACTTGTGTATTCCTTTTTAGAGCTGGAGAATAAGGTGGCAAGTACTTCACACAAGATGAAAACACACCCATATGCAAAATGGGGCAACACTACTCAAATAGATGAGAAATTTTCAGAGTGCTTCAAAACCCATTTTGCATTTATCCTTTTAGTACTTTCTAGCACTATGCCAGTTGTAGAAGCCACATTAGACAGAATCTGGTGCTCGGAGGGGGTCTGAAAAGAAAAAGTTTTGGTCCATATTCTGGAGCTTCTGCCTTTATGTCCTGTACAGAGCACTGTCTTCTTTAAATGTGGCCAGTCAGCATCTTCCATCGTTTTCCACTTCCAGAATCCTCTAGAATAGAGTAGAAATGGAGTCATGCTTAACCCATTAGCAGAACAAAATTATGAAAGAAAGAAAAAACCACCAAGCCAGGAAAGGGCAGGAAATTTTTCTGAAGCCAAGAACACGGCTTGGCCACATGGGCTGGAAACTGACTCTGGCTAAATGCATCTGACTGTGCCTCAGCAGAGTGAAACACAGAAAAGACTGAGTTCGGTGAAGTTAAGACCACCCTCTCTTGGACCTGAATTGCCCAGGAATCTTGAAAACAGATTGTGTTTGGAAGACAGGGTATCTAGCCAAGAGCTACGTGAGCCAGCTCAGGCCAGGGAGCCAGCCAATCTGTACAGGTTTTTTGTTTTTTTTTTCCCCTCCCCTTTAATGATGTTTGGGACTCTGGGCTGACATAAGGCCTGGTGGGTGGTGATGGGAGATGGAGGATGGGGGGAGCTTTGGGATTTTTCCCATCAGAGAGAGAAAGAGAACCAACCGTGGTCACCAAAGGTGCTGAGTGGATAGAGGACAACGGCATTTCATAAGGTATCAGACTGACCACTGACAGGATTCTGGGGGGACCATTGGGTGTCGAGGTGGGGGAGGATGTCCGGAATTACCAGAGACCTTTATGAAACCGCAGGGTTGAGGACCACTGGTGAAGACCTCTTCCATCTCCAGCCCTAACCTGATGAATTCTTATTTTGAAATTGCTGAGTCCATGACCGCACCCACTGCCGCTACTCCTCCTTAGAGTTCTCTCAGTCCGCTCATCGTGACTGAAGCTTAAACTGCGTGCTCATTACTTCTTTCAGGAGAGGAGAGAATGAGAAGCAAGACTAGGGAACAACCACCAAAAAGAGCATCTCTCTCTTTGATTCTTCCTTCTGTTTCAAATCTTCTCTTCGCTCCCACAGTGGGTCTCCAATGAATCCAAGCTAAGTTGTTCTCAGAATCGCGCAAATCGTCCCTTAGCTGTGAAGTATCAACTTGCTCCTGCCCTTGAAGTCTGAGAAAGTTGTTCTTTTTATTGCTAGACTAAACCTGTGTATATTTTAGAAAAATCATTTTTTCCTTCATAAACTGAACAAAATAAACTGAAAAACCACAGCACAAAATGATTAGGATAGAAGGTATGAAAATTATCCTTAAGTTCGCAGCCAGGCAGCAGATAAGGAGGAATTTTCCTAACAGAAAATAATCCAGAGGGCACACACTGTTATTTTATAAACCAGATGGTGCCTTGTGGGGCCAAGAAGCCCAATTTACTCTACGCTATTTGAACTTCTATGAAGTATATTAGTGACCTGAAAAAAAAGAAAAAAGAAAAAAAAAAAAAAAGGTAGAGGCAACCTTCAGCGTTCTTACTTATGGTTAGGTTAGGGAGCGAGTGAAAATGAAAGGATCCCGAACAAAACGCGAGTGTGTAAGATTCACCCACCCACCTAACATGCGCTGACGTCCCCTTGCCTCCAGGCGGGGATGCCCTCCTCCCCTCGTTGCTGAGCCACGGCCCTTAAACCCCCTCCTCCCTCCACACGACTTCTCTGACTGTTCCACACAGGATAGCAAAGTTTTTCCAAACAAGGAATCTGAGCGATCGGGGTTGGAAAATTGGCTCTCCTGCCTACTAGGTGCTTTCCCTGGCTTGAGTTATTTCTACTCCTGGAGCCTGTTGGCTTGTTTGTAAAAACAAGATGAAGAATGACTCCCTCAGTGGATAATTATAAATGTTAAATTGGAACATAGTACGTGATTAACTAATGGGAACCGTTATTGTTTATAGCAATGATAATGTTAAGACAGATGATTTAGTACCTAATACAAACTCAAGAGAGATATTACAAATATTTAATAAAGGCTAGGGCCTGGGCACCATCCCATCAGAGCAAACAGTCGCCCTGGTCCCAGAGGGAACAGAGGTCACTGCTGTGCCCAACTTTAAACCCTTGGTTGCTGGATTGTGGGACAAAGGAGTAGATGTCCTGAGGGAGGGTTTGAAGGGATCTGCATAGCAGGTGGAGAACTCAGGAAGCTTGGGGCACCCAAAGGAGAAGTACTGAAGTATTTTAATTGCACGTACCTTGTAGTGCAGAAAATATCAACTATTAACCTTGCATAGCATGCCTTGCCCTATTACTTACCATGTTACCTGCACATGATGATATTCTCAAGTAGACTACAAGCTGACAATTGAACGTTGAAATCAAATCTTGTGCTTCTGACTCTCCAAATAAAACAGTTGACTCTCAGAGGCATTCAAGAAACATTTTTAACATTTGGTTGTTAAATAGTAGATGCTACTTTATATTATTTCTATGTGTCACTCCTATTTTGATTACTTTCTAAAAGGGATTTATGGTGCTTTTAACACTCAGGACAAAGGATGCCTTGGAATCAAGTTAGGTCAAGGGCAATAACACCCTAGTAATAAAATGTGCTGAACCAAGTTGTGATCTGTCTAAAAAGGAGCTCAGAGTTTCATGACAACCAAAATAAAAAGAGAATCTGATTTGTCGCACAGATTTAATTATTTGAGAAAAGGAAGCACAAAGCATACCACTACGTCCCTCTAAGAGGAGATCATTATCCTGGTAACTGCAGGAGAGACACTGAGCACCATCCTAAGTGTGGTCTTCAAGGGCTAGCTTCCTTCTACCTTGGCATCTTTGCTCCTGAGCTCCTGTCCCTCATCACCAAGTCCTCTGTGTCCCAGACCCTCCAGCCAGAAGCCTTGGTGTCCTCGCATCGCTCCCTGGCCTTCCATCCCTTGGAGTCCTTGCAGAAGTAGTTCTTCTACCTGGAATTCTCCTTCTTCATTTTCTTCCTTCACAAAATTCACTCCCTCTTTGACACCTGTCCCCATCAGGCTGGCTCTGTGACACCTCCCATGCCACCCGCAAACTCGGCCACCTGTATCCATTGTAGTCATTGTAGTTCAACAGCCAGTTCCGGGAATATACGCCTTCTGCCTTCTACCCACAATTTCAAGCCCTTATGTTTCTATCTGGTTTCAGTCTCAGGTACCTGGATTCTTTCTCTGACTTATAGATGGAAAATTCACATAAAGTGTATGTTGGCTTTTGATTTTGCTTTTCCCTAAGGAGAAGGTGGACTTTGTTTTTATTGAAGTACAGTTGATTTACAATGTTGTAAGAGTTTCTGGTATACAGCACAGTGATTCCGTTATTCATCTCTTTCTATATTCCCCTTCATATTCTTTTTTATTATAAGCTATTACAAGGTACTGAATATAGTTCCCTGTGCTCTACAGTAGGACCTTGTTGTTTATCTATTTTATATATAGTAGTCACTATTTACAAATCCTGAGCTCCCAATTTATCCATCCACCCACTCTCCTCTTTGGTAACCATAAGTTTGTTTTCTATGTCTCTGAGTCTGTCTCTGTTTTGTAAATAACTTCCTGTGTCATTTTTTTTTTTAGATTCCATATATAAGTGATATCATATTACATTCTTCTCTGTCTGGCTTACTTCACTTAGTATGACGATCTCCAAGTCCATCCATGTTGCTGCAAATGGCGTTATTTTATTCTTTTTTATGGTTGATTAGTATTCCACTATATAAATATATGACAACTTTTTAACGAGTCATCTGTTGATGGACATTTAGGTTGCTTCCATGTCTTGGCTATTGTAAATAGTGCTGCTATGAACATTGGGGTGCTTGTATCTTTTTAAATGAAAGTTTTCATCTTCTTCAGACATATGCCCAAGAGTAGGACTACTGGATCATACAGTAACTCTATTTTTAGTTTTTTAAGGAAAGGAGAAGGTAGACTTTTGGATCTCTCTTCTATGTAACACATTTACAGCTCCAGGAGGCCATCAGCTCACCTTTGTGTGCATCAGAGAGAGTTGTCCACAGGGAATAGCCATGTCTTTTCCTTCAAGCAGACGGCACTCCCTGCCAGGGTATATGGCTAAGGGAGTGGAGTGTGGCAGGAGCCCATGTGCCCTGCAACAACTTCACATTGTTAAGGCTCCATGCCCCAGATTCCTGCAGCGACTCCTCGGTCTAGGCTCACAGTGAGAAGCGATCAATGCAAAGCCATCCCTACCTCCTTCAGGAGAAATCATTTTCCTTTGAGTTTAGCTAACGTCCTGTAAGACATATAAGTTCACAGTGTGAATCTTTGCTTGCATGTCTGACTCCCAGGATTAGGAGACCTGGGTCATTTGTATATTTGTAGAGCCGTTCATTTACTTATCATTGCTCCAGAATTTTCTTTTAATGATTCAACAAACGAATATACAGCAGAAGGCTGTAATGAATCCTCACCCCACTATTTTCTTGATTAACTCCATTTCACCACCAATGGTCAACGAAACTGTAGTTATGTTTAAAGTCTTTCTGTTCATCAGGTAAAATGTTACATCAGGAGGCTCTGGACCGACTTTTTTTGAGTAAATGCTGGAGTCAGGTCTAGACAGGATATCCAGCTGATTGTTGGGTCCAAATTTTGCTAAAAGAGAGAGAATGTCTCTTATTAGCAAGTTAATTAGAAATTAATTATTGTGTAAGTTTGGGGTGTACCACTCAGGGAAGGATCTTTAAAGTTCTGGATTAAGTTTTTTTTTCTTCTTTCTGTGACTCATGGCATGTCTCTAATACTTTCCAAAACTGCAGGGCTATCAGGTCAGAAAAATCACTCACTCTGGGCCATGCTTTGAGCAGGAGTGATGCCCAAATCTGCAAATATTGGATGACTCAGTAACTAGACCCAGACCTTTCAGTGGAATGTATATCTATTAAAAAGTATTACTTCCTTTGATAGGAAGTTCTCTTAATGATTTTCTAGGCTTTATCAACCAAGGGAAGAGGGAAAGTGAGTCTTGCAGATTGCCTAGATCAGGTACATTTCAGTCTATGATCTCTCTAAAGGTTTCTTTCAGAAAGTAGCCAGACTCAAGTGTTTTGAACCCTGGAGGCTATTACATGTCCAGAGAGCCCTTTCCTCTGGTTCAATCCTCCTGATCTATCAGTTTCTCCATCCCAGTTTTTTTTTTTAACAGATTAGACTAAAAGAATGCAAATTTAGTGGGAAAATTATTATTTGTAAACTTCACATCTTCATCCTTGGGAGTGGTAAACAGAGAAGAGATAATAGTTAAATGAGAATGAATAGTAACACCTATAGAAGAATTTTCATTTGGAGTAAAAGTAAAGTTGGTCCCAGAAGTTTCTCAGTGGCCAAAACAATGCCTGGTACCCAGTGGGAAACATACATGTAAAAGGATGAATCTGATGGGCTACAATTGAATACTGTAGAACTATGATTATCACATAATGTAAAGCAATGGCTAGCCTGAGAAAAAAAGTCTATGAAAATTAAACTCTCCTTTTTAGGCCTTGTGATGAATGTGCATCTGCAAATCCCTGCATCACCCTGACATTGCTGAGTCTTACGATTCCTGGGTTCAGGAGATTCCAAGTCCAGGATAGCCTTCTGATGAATTCTCAGGCTTCTTATTGGTGGAATTATACAGAAGGAGAAATCATAACAGTGATCATGAAATCTACCCTTGGATTCCAAGTATGCAACAGTCCCTGCACAACCCTCAAATACAGGTTTGAGTGTGTGCTTTTATATGTGTCTAATCCAGGGAGTTGGGGCTGAATCTTAATTTGTATCTATGTGTATCTTAAACATGTGCTCTTTCCTCTATATTTGCACCCACCATAGAAATGTCTCTTTGGAAGGAGTCAGATTAGGATTGGGAGCAGTAAACCCAGAGTTTGTGGTCCAGGTAATTTAGTCACTATCTTATCGGTATGAACTAAAATCACCGTGATCAGCTCACTCTTACGTCTACAAGTTACAGTGTCCAGTCAGTGACCACCATCACCACCACCACCACCACCACCACCATCAAAACAATGACAAAAACTGACACCTTAAAATCCTAACTGAGAGGAAATTAGTCTCCCAAAACACAGATGTCTTATGGACAAGTAGTGTTCAAGCTCATAAGGAAGACGATCAAACTAGAATATTTGCCTTTAGTTCTTTATCCTTTCCTCATCCAAAAGAAAGCTTTTTCAAGAAGTCTTATGTTCCATGGAATCCTGAGAATTGAGACAAAATGCAATTTTGAATTATCTTTGAAATTTTAAACTGAATGGTGCTGTGGCTGCCAATTACCCAATACCACTTGAGTCAGACAGGTCTGGACGATCGTGACTCATTAGTTTTCACATGAAGGTGAGAGTTGATAAAGAATCTGCTGACTGTAAAGTGAACTGACTTCTACAACTGGTGAGCTTGGAATTTGATGTGGCTAGACCAGCAGGAGAGGGACTTGATGGTTTCACACCACAGATCCTGAAGACAGAACTATCAAATCAGGATTTACAGATGTTCTGCAGTACTCGAGGAATTCCTCATAATCAGATGTTTCTAAATGAAGAGCAAACAGGAAGTTGGATGAAAAGCATTATAAGATATAGTAAATGTATTTTAAGCTGGCAGGAGTCCAGGTCTCCTTCCATGGACAATTGGATGGATACTGCCATGAATCCTGGATGACATAGAGCAGTCATTAACGGAGAAATGAATAAAATAGAAAAAACTGAAAGTTTGTGCTGTATAACAAAGAAAAACAAAATGAGGCACAGACAGTAAAAACATGGAAACGTATCAATAAGGTCTTGATCTAAATCAGAAATCATTTAAATAACTGTAGCGTGAGTAAATGACTAATCTGAGCTTTAATGCCAGAGGTACTTCTTTAGGCTAATGAAGAAGGGTCTTATCCTTCAGCAGCGCCATGCTGAGCCTTGTGCGACTTTTTATGATCCCTCATGAGAAGCAGAACAAAGTGGCTGATACTGCTTTTAAGAAACCACATTTGCAACTCTTAGAAGGTCTCTACCATCACCTCAGGTTGCATTTGTAGCTAAAACCTTTGGGAATCCATTTATATCCTTTGACATTACCTGGTAAGGTTGTTTGTTTGATAGAGCTCATGTTATGATTTTGTCAAGGAAAGCATCTATGACCTTCATCATTCTAAACCATAAGTCCATAAATATTGGGATTGGAAGAACCGTAATTGTTCTTTGAACATCTTTGTGTCTAGTACTGAAGAACATTAATCTTTCTAAGCCTCAAAATATTTATTTTCAGTGCCACATATTTTAATATAGACCACTTACTCTTTTTAAAATATTCTCTGTTGGAATTCTCCCACAAAACCCTAAGCTTTGTCACCATCCCCTCTCTGCCTCTAGAATTCCTTAAAGGATGGAACTGACAAGCAAGTTGAGGAACCTCTGCCATCTATAGCTTTACATCAAGGAAAAAACATTGTTTAGAGAAATGGGAAAGATTTTCAATGATGTGTTTTAGAAAAAGCCATCAAAGGAGGAAAAAGGGTAAAGAGAGGAGAAACATAAAGATAGAAGAAACTGCCAGTTGAACCATGAATCTTGAAGAGCAGGGGAGAAGGTGTTCAAATGTTCATTCTGAGGTTCATACATCATAACATTAAGAGGGCAAAGTATAACTTTGAAAGGAGTTTCTTAAAAGGGAGCTTTTAAAAAGGATTGTAAAATGCTGATGAAAAGGAATTTGGAAGACAGTCTTGGGTACTGATCGTTTCTTCTAAAATAAGAGAATGAAGCTTGTATAATTGTATTGCAAATATCTTTATGGTAAAAAGTGTCCCCAGGGAACTTCATAAATCGGAAACGAGTAAAATATGACTTGTGTGCTTTTATGCTTTTAAATGTGTAGATTTAAAGCAATGTTGGTTTTAAACAAGACAGTTGCCCTAAGCAATTCTTGAGACTGTGCTTCTATGGCAAATATCAAGTGGTAGATAAAAGCACTTATCAGCGAAATCATGCCTCTTATATTAATAGAACATAAACCTTTAGGGCAAGACTTTGTAGATTCAGAATATGTAGTCACTGCCTTGTCCCAGAGCGGTCTAGAAGGAACCAAAAGACTTCATCTACTCCCAAATATCTCCCTTGCCTTGGAACCAAAACCATTGAAGATCACTCTTTTTAATCAAAATATATTTACAGAGATGCTGCTAGAATGTACATTTGCTACCCAGAAGGGAAATACAGCAATACAAAATTACTTGATATTGCATTAATTTCAATAATTAAGAACATAAAAACTAATAAAACATCAGGTAGCCTGGACATCTGGGTGCAGAATCCTAAGCGTCTAGTTCAAGGACAGAGCCACCTTATAAAGGAAGGGTGTTTAAAAAGATACAGACCCAAGGGATCTGCTCAAAGGGGAAAAACCTTGGCTCTTGTGCCTCAGATGGGGCTTTATTAGGGCAGAGAGCAGCTGGGGAGAAGAGCCCAGTAGAGCATCATGGGCAATAAACACACATTCTGTCTTTTTAATAATCTTCTCCAGGGAAGTCCCTGTAAGCTTTTTTGAAATGAATTCTAACTCTTTTCACTATAAAACAACTTTTGGAATAATTTGTCTGTCTTAGTCCTCGTTCAAATGTACCCCACTACTGCAGTATCAAAAAGACCTTGAAGTAGAACTAGTAATTAGACACTGCCTTGTGGCGAGGAGATTTGACCCATCTTTGGGATCTGATATTCCGGGTAGACCTAGGAAGTCGAGACTTGAGTGGTTCACTTCCACAATCACCCTCCCTCTCCTATATGTATATTCACACAAAAAGAAATAACAAAAGACCAAAAACTGAAAAAGAGATGGTCATCCAGTGGCCAATGAGCTAAGTGGCCCCACTGAATCTACAGAAGAGCTTTAGAATGGAATGCAAAGATATGCTGCAACCAGGAACCCAAATTCCAAATTAGAAATGATGAGTAAGAAAATATGGGCTTTTTCCACATTGGTGACTTCAGTGAGTGTTGCCTGGTCCATGGGTCCACTTCCTTGAGAAATCAAGGAACTGCTTTTTCTTCTCGCTTTTGCCTCAAATAGGCTTATCATTTTCTTCTTATCAGTGAGAAAAATAGCCAACATCTTCTCAGTATCTGCCCCTGAGCACCATATTTTGGGAAGAGTGGTGTGACCTTCCAAAGAGAAATTTGGCAGGCAGCAAACCTGGGGTCTGGGAACGGGTATTCACCCTTGGTAACACAGACTGGAAAAGCCCAGTGTGGAAGTATTCTGGCTAGGAATTTTATGGGTTCCCCAGCTCTTTCTGACTCTTGCGTTCAGCACTGGTGGATGGGAGTAACAACAGCAATTCAAGGCTTGTGACAAATCCTTAATTTAAACACTTAAGCAAGAATGCAGCTGGTGTAGCCTGAACTTTGACCATTACTTATTATTTTAGTGTGATTTAGTAGAGATTTTTCTAGGACAATAACTACAATGCAGACATCCCTGGTTTGATTTGACATTTTCTCTTTGGGGACTATTAACTCTGACATTGTTCCTTAGTAACCAGCCCAGTTCACTGTTAGCAGGATGGTTACCCGGAGTAGATTCCCGGGAGGAAGAGGACAGAATAATCATGAGTGTGTCTGAGGTCAATCCTTCCTTGACTTTGTCTTGAATGGGAGGCAATTTACTTTCTATTCTTTCATCAATATTGAAGTAAACATAAGTGCAAATTTAGCCCCAACTCCCTGTCAACATGTCACACTTTTTATTCCTCCCAATGGATTATTTAAAAACATACAGACATACAGTTTCATTTCAGATAACTTCCCCAAAATTTAAAAAAAAAAAAAAAGTGTGTCTTTGGAGGGCCTGCAACAGAATGAAACTTGTTAGAAGTGAATTTATTTATTTTATTTAACTTTGTTGGAGGCACCATAATTCCATTGTGAGAGCGCCTAACTCTTAGAAGAGATGCTAAGCAAGAAAGGAGACCTTGGGTTTTTAATCTTATTTATTCCCCTCCCTTCCCTTCTGTTGTTGAATTCTATTTGTATTGCAGAGATTGAGTCTTCAGTTCAAGTACGTTCTTGTTAATAGAATAGATGTGGGCGAGTCTTCTAAATCCCGGCACATCTTTCTTGCAGATAAAAACCAGTCTGCTTACTGAATACTCGTTTTTTTTCTTTCTAGTTGGCATCCCCTCAGCAAAGGACAGTTCACGATAGGGTGAACCATGCAACAAATGTCAGAGGAAACTGGAAGAGGTCAAGGGGACAGCTCCCTTGAACCTAATGGTTAGTTTTAAATTGACCAAAGCTCCAGCAAACAATTCCATCACTAATCATCAAAAGAAAAAAAAAGATGGTGACAAACAGCAAGAGTTGGTTAAAAAAATACCAACACCTGTCAAAATGTCTCCTTTTTATGGTTGAAGAGTGATGGTTTGAAGGAAGTATGTGAACCTTCTCTAATTTACCAGTGCTTATCCATTTTTATTTTAATTTTTTTTAAAGGTAACCTTCACCCTTGGTCTAACCTGATAAAATGATATGACTGCTAATGTACATTGTTTTTACTCCTTGACTTCATTTGTCACCCAACAAATGGGGCCTTCCTAATAGTGCTTTTAAATTTCTTCCTGTGCGGCGTTTTCATTTAAGCATAGTTAAAAAAAAAAAAAAAAGTAAACTAAAAGATCATTCTCTTTCCTACCTTGCTATAAAGATGAACCAGTCAATCATTCATGGAGTACCCTGCTCACATCTGATGGTACAATTTCAGATGTCGATAATTTACTTTTGATGCTAATTAATTACAAGTAATCATAAAAACAAATTAAAACCACTATACTTATTGCAGGTTTTCTTCTGCTCCTGAAATAATGCATTTTTATGCATCTGTTTACTTGCTTTGTAAAAAAATGTAATAATCTATATTCATAGAAAAACAACTTTAGTGCTCTGCGTCAAAGCTGTAAACTGTTATTGGTTATTTGGGCTTTTTTTCTCCCCTAAGATATTAAAATGGAAGAATGAAAGTGAACCACAAGTGAAAGAGACGAATGCGTTTCAGGACTAAACCGAAAAGCAGGAATTCAGGATTTTTTTTTTTTTTCATTTCTGTCTGTTGTTTGTTTATTTCACTTTTTAAAGGACAAAAGTATTACTTTGCTACTGAAAATCAGTAGGGGGATGGAGTAGCAGCTTTGGCTTGCTGGCCCAGAAAAGACATAAATTTCCAAGAGACTCTTCTTCATTTTCCTTGTAGTGAGAAGGAGGGGGAGCTTGATCTCTGGGTTCTGTTTTCTCCAACAAAGAGGCCTTTTCACCCCATTTGAGAACTGTTGTGAATGGAACCACAGTGCATCCTCAGCAGAATCACTGTTTGTGCTCTGATTTCTCATCTCACTCGTCCTCCTTCTCCCATCTCCTTAAAAGCTCCTCAGAGGCCATGGAGAGTAGTGGGGAAATGATGGCTGGGAGTCAGGAGATCCGAGGCTATGGTATGGACTCCTGCCATCTCCCTCACAGGATGCAATTCAAATGCAATGAAATAACATACTACTTGGGAGGGCTTTACAAGGTACCACGCTCATCACCATCATCATGACCATCAACATGATCATCATCATCTCCATCACCACTATAATGGCCAATAAGCACTGAGTGTTAAAGACAGGTCCCATTACCTGAAGCATCTCAGTCACCCCCACACCTCTACAAAGGCAGATTCTAGTTTCTCTAACTTTCCAGGAGCCTGTCTTATTCCTCAAGGGTGTCCTATTCCTTGAGGTGGAGAATTTCAGGGCCTTGTTTGCAGGTTTCAGCCCCCACAGCTTCCTATGGGAATCCTTTACACAGCATGCCCATGGTTTGTAAGGCATTGCACACCTATGATCGGGGAGTTAGTGGGCAGAATTCCGTGTTCCATGGAACGTGGAGTATCCTTCAAAGACTTTCACTCTTTGCCAACTCAGCAGCCATTCCTTGCTTTTCTGCCCAAATACCCTTTGAATCCTATCTTCTCATTATTTGAATATCTGCTCCCCATGGGAGGCCCAGTTTACACTTGGAGATGATATTTGGTGAAGCTGAGACTTGTCAAGGAAGACATTTGAATCTCTTACAACTATGCTAAGGTAGTTTAACCAATAACCACTTCCAGGGTAAATCCACACTGATTGTAATTTCTATACACACACGTTACCCAGCCCCCATCCAAAACCAGATCCTGTCTCAAGACATGTGTTATGTGTTAAGCACCGGGGATAAGTCTAGTTTGACCCTGAAGAGGTCTTTGGAACCTGGTCACTTAATTTGTAAATCTTGGGACTATCACAAAGCTGCTGGCAGTCAGCCAGATTTGAGGGTTTTAATTTGTATTATCCATGTATTAGGTAACTGAAGCCTCAGTTGTTAGCTTCAAGCCATTGTTTGGAAAATTATTGTCATTTAGAATTTTAATTCTTTTTCACAAAGATATATTTGGTTTATCGATGTAAGTAATTTGCATTTATGAATGTTTCGTTCGCCCTTTTTTAGTCCCTGGAAATTCCAAGGAAGAACGTGTCATAGCATATGTCATTAGCCCTATTTCTAGACCTGTAGAAACACCACAAAGTCATAGACACCGAGGGGCAATGTGGTAGAGTGCTTTGCAGGCAGGCACACCTGGTCCAACCTGGCTGCCTCACACGTGACCTTAGGTAATGGAAACACTATGGACTTTGGGTTCTTCATATGGAACGAAGGGGATTAAAAAAACCTACTGCAATTCCTATGAAGTTTAAACGAGGTAAAGTTAAAAGTGTGAGCAGAATGTCTGGTGCAGAATTGGCACATGATAAATGTTCCTTCCCTCTTCCTCCGCCCCCTGACTTTCAGAACGTGGAGTGAAAAGAAGGAAGTATTTTCTGTTCCTGCAAATCATCTTTGAATTAGTCCCTAATATTCTTTCATTCCAACCACAACTAGGTTTTCTCCTTTCTTTTCCTCATTCCTCTTCACTGTTTGCTTTCCAAAGGGAAGAAGAAAGGTAGACCCCAAAGGGCCCCTTGATGGTGAAGTTTCCAACAACGCTTCCCTTCAAGTGTCCGATGGACCCTACTCTCCTTGCACCATCTTGTCCTCTCACACTCACCTTACTTGGTTTGTGCACTAACCACCCGCAAGTCCGGTGACCTCCTTTCTGCTTCTGGTGGAGCCAAAGGAATGGAGGCGAAGAAGCTGATAGGATGGGGTTGTACCTCCTCTTAAGATGTGTGTCACTGGCCTGGGCTCCTGGAGGATTTCATGTGCAGCAGTGTCACTTTGACAACAGGATAGCTTCTAGCTGGATTCAGTTTCTTGCTTTGACATTTTGAAGGCTCCTTCTGCCTCCAATTCTAGGGGAGGAGATGTGCTGAAAAGACAGTTTGCAGCCACCCTGATGATCCAGCCACATCTCATTTCAAGCCAGGAACAGAGGTGTGCAGAGTAGGGTGGATGCGTTGGTCTCCTCTCTCAAACAATGTTTCATGTATTTCAGACTTAATAATAGCCTAAAGGCAATCTACCCAGTGCCTTTCTCTCATAAGCATCAAATGTGTATTGTATGGGAAATTTAATCAACCAGGTCTCATTCATTGGCTGTTAATCCATTAAAGTATTATTTTGAGAATTCCCTGCCATTAATTTAAAAAACTCACATAGAGTGACTAAATGTTTCAATTGTCTCGGTGTCTGGAAAATGAATCTGTGCCTAATGATTGACAAGAAAACCCCTTGTTCCCAGAGCAGAGCAGACAGCAGAACAACCCATCCAGTTCCACTGCCTACATTCCCCACGTCCTCACCGCCAACATGCACATTCAGACACACTGACTAGACTGAGTAATGTCCTGGTTTGGAATCAACTTCACAGGGGTTTGACCAGTGAAGGGAAAATTCTCAGCAAGAGGCAGGACAATCACAGTCAATATTTGAACATATGTGCAATGTTTTTCCATTTACAGGGCTTTTTTTTTTCCTTATATAATATTTCAACTAATACTTAAAGCAGTTTGTGGTGGCCTGGATTGTTACATCAATTTCACTGATCAGGAAACTGAAGCTTAGGGAAGAAGAGATCCAATGTTCCCAGCAGGAAGCTGTCAGAACTTGAATGCAGTCTCTTTGGACTCCAAACCCTGTATTTGACCCTGGCCCTAACTGTGTGTCTTCAGTCATCAAAAGATGACATAGCCCAGGTACATAAGACAGACGTCAAGGATTTTGCTTAAAGTGGGAAGGGAGCAACTCCAATATGCTTTCTACTTTCTAGTCTAACAGAGACTCGGGAACTAGCACTATACAAAATTGCGGTATTTACATTTGGAGTTTATCCTCCTTTTTGCAAAGCGAATTCATCTCCTACTTGCTTTTTTCTTCCTTCTTTGTCCCCATGGCAAGTACCCAGGTAAGGAGCATGAATGGGGAAAGGAAAAGCAGACCCTCAGTCCGCACCCCAGATCAGACTGCTTGATATTCTTGCTCCAAGAATAAAGAGCACAAACCCCATCAATGCCGACTATCTCTGCAATCCAAGCATCTTCATAAAGAGGAATCAAAACAAAACCAAAACACGGCTGTGTAGGTGACATGGCCTTGTCTAATGACTTACACAGTTGTTAAACAGGTGCATGCGATCACTTGTTTACGATTGCTTAACTGCTCCAAGACAGCAATGGACCCTTCATGTCTGACCCTCCAAAGAAATGAAATCTTCTGGGGGCTTTTCACCCCAAATGGAGAGCTGGTTATAGAGATGACCACAGTAAACAAGCCAATGGAGTAGGCTTAGGCCAAGAGGATGAAAACCACAGTCTAACGATTCTGTTATCTGAGCGTTTTCCACCCAAGGACTCTGCTGGGATGGCTCAGGCTCATTTGGAGTCCCTTCGACCCAGTCAGGAAGAGAAAGAGTAAAACAGTGGAGAAAGGAGGGTGTATCCGGCAAGCTGCCTCCTTCAGGGTTATGTTAAAGGCCAGCTGTGCTGTGAGATAGTCACAAACCCAAAGAACAAACAAAAACCAGTAGAGGAGCCTGTTACTCGGATTTGGTGACATGGTGACATTTGCTCATCCTGAGCTTGGGTCTCAGGTGAACAAGAAAGGCTGACAGGTGAGATGGATAAAAGGGAAACTGGAGTGACAGATGCCAGGGTTTGGATTTGTTTGATTTTGAACAGGATGTGAGCAAAATTTCCACAGCAAAGAATCTGGGGGGAGAGAATCGGTCAAAGGGTCGGGACCTGGGCAGGAATGCAGAGAGGTTTTGAGTTGAGGGCTTCTCTTTGGCGTAAGCAGGGGAAGCCACATCAACAGCAAGGCTTAGAAAGGAGACAGTCGGACCCCCCAGTGGAAGTGGTGGCCTCACTGGCACTTGTGTGTCCAGGTTGTTCTTGATGGCGACGGTGGTTTAATTCCAGGAGCTTTTTTAGAAGAGGCGATCCAGGACTTCTTGGAAAGCTCCATCCATGGGATGGTTTTCTGCTCTTACAGAATATTCTAATGTAACCCATATCCGAAGCCTGAGCTACAAAACAGTAAAGCGAAAAGCCATGGGGCTCATTCATTCACTTATTCATCGTTCTTTTTTTTAAGACAAGCAATCGCTGAGTATCTCATGCCGTGTACCATGCTAGATGCTGGGTATACACATAAGAGGAACAAATGGTCTCTGTCTTTTGAGACAGAGAGATCTATGGATTCGGACCTTTATAAAATACTGTCGTAAATGATATAAGAAAATGCTGAGCACTAGAATAGACTGGGCATGAAAAAGCCTGGAGGATCTGGAAAGGGCTATGATTCTTTTTCCCAAAAGGGAAAATAAGAAGACATTTCAGGGACATTTAGTAAACAGTTGCTGTGCAAGGCAATAACCTCTTTTTTTTTAAAATTAATTTTTAGTGGAGGTATGAGGTAGTTACAGTAAGTTTCACAAGTCATAAGTGGTCAGCTAAACTTTTATGTGCATATATGCCTGTGTCGTAACCACTCGGATCAGACGTGGAATATTTCCCCATCCCAGGCAGCACTGTCACGCTCTCTCTCAGTCAGTACCCTCCCTCCAGAGGTAACCACCGTTCTGAACTCTGTTACCTTAGATAAGTTTTGACTGATTTGAACTTCACGGAAATGAAATCATACAGTACGCATTCTTTTTGTCTGTCTTTCCCCACTCATCGACTCAATGAGATTCACCCAGATTATGTAAATGTCTTTATACTAAAACGAGGTAGCAGTGGAAGTCATTCCTGGATTTTAGGATTTTCTTAAGGGGAGTTAATTGGCTGGGAGAGGGGAAACAGATGGTGGAATGGAAAAAACATAAAAGTTTAGATTCAGTGGGGGTGGGTTTCGGTTTTGAAGAGGCTACTTGCTAACTGTGTTCTTGAGAATATCATTCTTCTCTGCAAAATGAAGGTCACACCACCGCTTTACTTTATGGAGTTGTTAATATAATGTATGTGGAAAAAATCATTTTAAAATTCTAAACTGTGATACAAATAGATTTTTCAATATTTTTATTAGTTTATTGTTTGTGAAAAAATTGATGTACGTGTGTAGTCATGAACGGTTAAAGATACACAAAAGGCGATTTTTCTATTGTGCCTTTTCTAAGTGGGTTCTTAGTAATCAATTGAGTTTTATTACTCAAATGCAATTCAATTAACATTCAACAATTGCCTTGTTAAATTTAAAATCTTATTCTAGTTGCATGTAATCTGAAGCTAAAACATGGGTTGGTGTTCTAAGTCTTGAGATCTGGTTGCCAAATTAAACAATACTCTGAATTTACCAGACTTGCTAACACCTGTAATAATGCACATTAAAAAGTGCCCTACCTCCAGCATCTATTTCCTTCTGTTACAAGTCTTGCATTGTAAAACAGCAAAAGCAAACATTCCACAGGAGGAAGGAAAGGTTTTCGATTTCGTCTTGGTTTTTTTTTTTTCCCCCGCTAATTTTCAGTTTGTGACCACAAAGGGAAAATGCAGAGATGAATGTCTGTTGAAATAAGAAGCGATAGATGGCTGGAACTGAGAAGTTTCCACTTGAGTCAAGTGAGGGAAAGTAAAACTTTGAGCCTGACTTTTTAAATTTCTTGAATTAATTGGTAAATACCTTACTTGCTCTGTAGCGAGATTATGAGTTCAAAATTAGAAAATGGATTCATTCACATTCTCCACCAACTGTTGTAAATTTTCTTGCTGATGGGAAAGAGGGGGAATTCATTTTCTCAATGGCTATGTTGCCAGCCATCATCTGGGGCGTTCTGTCTATAAACATGAAACCAGAAACGTTGGCGGGAGAAGACATTAACCAATCCCCTACCAGGGTGTAAGCAATACCACATCCTCCACCTGGCACCATTAATAATCCTATTCAATGAGCCCTTTATTATTAATATTACTGATATAAAAAATGACCCCACACTTACAGGTGTACCTTAACGAGGCACATGTTGTGGCCAGATGTCTCACGAGGCCGACTCCACCACCACAGTACACATCTTTGTGCACCGTTTCATAAAAGGAAACCATCTGAAAGCATTCAGTTCAAGGGCATATTCATCACGTAGCCTGGTCAGTTCAGGATTGACGTGCTTCTACTTAAGTTTAAACAGATGGAAAAAACCTGGAAATTACATTCAACATACCTTTTCTTAAAAAAAAAAAAGTAATTATCTGATTAAAACTGCCAAATACATTTTCTTCTTTTCACTTCCTTCTTGAAAATGTTGAGAAGTTGGCAGTGTTGTCACAGCCTCGAGTTAGGAGGAATGCCTGCCTGCCATTCAACTGGCCTCCACCTGCTGCCTGCTAGAGATTGGGTTTTGTGATTATATTTCTTTTTTTCCTTCTCTGCATTTGCTAAAATGTAGGAACAGATTCTTGTCAAAACTCAAGGGCCAGTCAGAAGTTGATTTCAATCAACTTTTTTAAATTTAAAGGATCACAGCTAATTATGACCATGTAGACTTCTTCTTTAAGCTTTCTGGCTGGGGTCTTCCAGAGAAAATAAGGTGTCATATGGGCAGAGAGCTTCTTGGGTGCCCCTAGATGGGATACGGACCTCCTTTCTGCTGACAGCTGACAGCATGGATGCTCCTGTGTCAACAAGCATTTGAGGGTCACATCTAGGTCACATCTAGGTTTGCAAGGTCTACAGATATGTTGAGATTCTAACTCTCACCCTTCAACAGAGGGTTCAAGGTCAGTGTAGGTGGTGGCTTAGATAGAACCACTGTTGGCTAAACTAGATAGAATTTTAGCTAGTTCTTGAGAAAGAAAGAAAAAAAGCATCATGTAGAGAAGGGGAGGAAGAGCCTAAGAAAAGATACAGAGAAGGTCATGGTCATGCAGGACCAGATGTGCAGGTGCCCCGCTCAGGCTACAGTAGGGATGCTCTGGGCTGCCTATTAATTTGGCATCCTTCAAACCGATGGCCTCTCAATTTATTCAGAAAAGAAAAAGATAAGAAGCTACATGAAGGGAAGGGCAGAGAATAAGGGGGTGAGTGGCAACATCAAAGATCTTCATTCTCAAATAAATTCAGCTTTGGCTCCAAGCACATATATCTCACTCTACACAAAAAGAGCCCTGATTTTAAGATGATCCAATCTTGTGTCCAGGTTATTTTAAGACCATCTATTGAGCCTCAAGCATGTCTCACGGGGGAAGGGTGTGTCTTCTGCTATTCCAAGCAGCTTGTCAAAGAATGCCTTCCGGACACATGTAGGAGTCTCCCTGAGAAGAGTTTTAGATATACAGTTGGTTCCAACTCGCTACCTTCCTAGTGTCATTGAAATACTGCTGGGGATATTCTAGGGTTGGCAAAACAGCCCTAAGAATATTTTCATACACGTACACAATGGTGTACCACATACCTATTTGGGTGTCCACTCCCATCCAACTCTGTGAGTTTGACACGTCTGAGCACCCATGAGATGAGCAGGACTAACTAATTGGCTCAACCGCTCTCCAAGGCTTACATCTTCCTCTCCCACCTCCCCGCCATCATTCTGTGCTAACATTCTTCCAAGGAAAGGATGCTTTGATTTTTCTTTCCCTTTCTTCTCATCTTAGAGTATCTGTCAGTCGGTGTGTCTGTCTGTCTGTCTGTCTCTCTACCTCTGCTTACTCTTCTCATTCAGCAAACTTTCTTTTTCAGGGTTCACACATCAGCATAAGCTTCCAAGGTTTACATATTACTATCTCCGTTATCTGGAGAAAGAACAATTTCTTGGTTCTGGTTCCATAACCTCCCCAGAAAGGGCTTCAGTGGACTCTCTTCCCCCCCATTCTCCCTCCCTAAGGGAAAATGGCTTGGATGCCAGCATGGAGACCACCTGGAAGTTGTAGCCAGACTTTAGGTAGCAGAGCCATGGGAGATCATGAGGGCATCACAAAGAAATAGAAGATACAAACTAGATTGTGGAGGCTCTGATTACAGCCAGAATATCTGACTATCCCATTTTCAACAAAGTGTTCTTTCCAGGAAAATAATCTGCCTAAGTCAGGCAGAGATTAGATTGATTCAAGCAGAGGGAAACTGGAGCCAGAAAGACAAATTTAAAGGAAGGATATTACTTATCTACAAAGATGTTCACTACAGAATTATTTATAATGGTGTAAGATTAGGAAATATAAATTGTCTAACAATCAGAGATTAGCTCGATAAGTCATGATGATAAATGACATCAGAGCCATAGGATGCAATACTGTGCACTCAACAAAAATTCTGTTATGAAATATTATTTAGAAAGCATATTTCAAAGCTCATGATCTCACATAATCTAGCCTCCTAGGAGACAAACCAATAACACAGAGCACATGTTGAAATCATTGAGTCTAGAAATAGTCGAATTCCAAATCTGACTTTGTCAAACCAAAACCAACTTTTCTCATAAAGCCTGATTAGATAAGATGATTAAATCTCTTGCTTGTTCCTTTCCCAGTATAATTTATGGGGATATTATATGATTTGGTTATATATACATGTGCCATGGGTCAAAATAATAGTCCATTAACATCTTCTTATTCATTTTAATAATTCAAGCTGATCAAAAATTTAAAATACATTTGGTATGGACCACCTTCAGAATAAAATATAATCTTTTCTTTTTTTGGAACTGAGTTGAGGAAAACATACTGGTCAGAAGAGAGATAAAAATCGGTGTATCTCTGCCTGGGTTGCAACTTATCAGTGGAAAAATACAGCATCTGAGATTTCGCCGCTATCAATTTAAGCATTCTCTTGCAAGCACTAAGCTGTTTGACGGACTATTAGCTATTTGAAGGAAGTCATGCTTTAAATCATTTTTTAAAGCCAGTCTTAAGAAAAGTGGGTAAAGCACAGTAAATGAGCAAATAAAGTTCAAAGAAGGTTGTGGTAGCCAATGAAACATCTATTTGCTGATAGAGTTCTTACAATACCCAAGTCTGGAACCTCCGTTCAGAGCCACATCCTCGGTGCAATTATGCACGTGGCAAAAGCAGTGGCTTTTGTGAGATTTCTTCCATCCGAGTTCACGGAACCAGCTTACAAAGAGGCACCACTTTAATTGTGTTGCAAGAAAAAATAGTGCTATGATCTCAAAAGGACAGAATCCTTGTAAAATTTATGAAGCTCTTGAATACAATGCGCTTTGGTTTAAAGAGGTGGGGGATGTACATGTGTTAAGTGCTCCTGCAAATCTGCTTTGCCCTTTCCTGGAAAAGGGCACCACAATAATAATAGTTAAATTTATGTGTAAGATGTCTGTATAGTAGAGCTGCTCAAATCAGTAAATATTACACAGTAGACTAACTGCTTCTGCTTTTCATCTTTAAATATCTTCAACAAAATGCTGTCTGCTGAGCAAGGGACACTTAGCCCACACTCTTTAAACCTTTGGGGTCTGGTTCTATATTATGAACAGAAGATTATAAAATCCAAACTCCAAACGGGCTTCCTGCCCACTGTTGTTTCCAGATTCTGCCCACCCTGCATATAGATGTCAGAATATTCTTTCTTAAATAACATTTTCAAAAAGAGTGCTTTTCTATTGAATTTTATATCCTATCTATTTTCATCTCTCTGTCCTTACAAGCCTCCAACAATTTTTCTTTGCTTTTATTTTTCCATTGGGGGGAAAAAAAACTCAGTTTTTATTTTTCCCCCGTATGAAATAATTAAGCAAATCTTCAAAGTATGAATTTGCTCACTTGCTCATTACACACACACACACACTCAGTATATAGTCAAAGAAAACAATATGTAAGTATATATTCCTTTCATTGGAGCTGCTCCTGTGTCAACTCTCTGCCCCAGCTGAATGGCTGGGCCCCCCCCGTGCTTTGTCATGCGATTTTACTCCTCTTTGGCCACAGCTGATGGGACCAGAGCTGGACACCTGACCCATGACCTGGGTCATTCAAATTTTCTCTCTTAAGAATTTAAACTAAGGGACAAGAGACTAGAGGTCACGGTGCTCCCTGGCCCATGAAAACTTGGTGCGGAGAGAGGCCGTCTGCTGAGAAAAAGCAAGAGAATGGAGCAGATGGTAGATCATGTGGCCCCAGAGAGAAAAAAAGAGACCGAGAAAGTAGTTGCTTTCGCTCCTGATGCTTTTCCAGGTCCCAGTTCAGTCTTCTGAAGACTGGCTGTGCTTCCTGCACTGAGGTGCTATGTGATGTCCCTGTATCCTTATAACAAATCCCTCTGGTCTTAAATTAGGTGCAGTGGCTTTCTGTTTCTTGCACCCAAATGGATACTAAGATAATGCGTATGTATCCATGTGGATCATACATCTATATTTACCATATAGATACACATGTAGACATCATTTATATTTATATCTGATACATGCTAGTTTTAAAACAGTGACAGACTAAGACTTGGGCCCTACTTTTATATGATTCTTAACTAACAAAACAGGCAGGAAAAGAATGCTAAGTGCTCAGCGAGAGGAAACCACCACAAAGGCTCCCAAGAATCTGGAAGAGAGGGTTCACTTATCCCACAGACCGGGTTGGTCAACTGAGGGAAGGACTCTGAGAAGGAGGATAAAAATTGGGCCCCACATCACAACAATCGAATAGGTAGGGTTTACACAAGTATCAAGGACAAGAGAGACAAGAAAGAAAAAACCAGAAAGGAAGAAGGCAATCAGGGTGTTTGGGGGGAGTTGGCGGGTGATTAAGCAACCTTGCTTCGTGGAGGATTCAGACAGCAAATTGCTGTTACATGTCTTCGAAGTCCTTTCCTTCCATGAAGGCCCATTATCTGTGAGTTGAAAGCTCTTTATGGGCTAAAATCTTAATTTCCTAATGCAGGATTTCAAACTGATTGAATTGATAAGCGTTATTAACCAAGCCGATTGACTTTTCCTTCTGTTTACCAACATTTTGATCATTTGCCAAAATAAGATGATAAAATCCACAAAATACAACAGTTTTTTTTTTTTTAATTTTGAAAGCCACGTTTGGTCATAAGTTATCAGACATTATCTGCAAGTCAGATAGGGCACACCTCTGATTTCTTTTCCCTAGTGATAGATGCCGATTCTTTGCTATCTTCAGTGGAACTTCAAAGTCACACACACTCAAAGACACAGGCGTACAACCACATCATAGAATTTTAGAGCGTGGAGGAGGCTTCATTTGAGACAGGAGAAACTAAAAGACCAGTAAGGCTGGAGGTTGTAACTGTTAAGATCTGGGTTTGGCAGTCACAAGGACCTCTTCCTCCTTCTAATCATGTGACTGTGGGCAGGTGGCCTCAATGGCCTCAACCATAAATGATATAAAAATGCGATGCTGTACGGTTAGGTGCGAGCGTGTGCACGAGACCCCCAGCGCTGGGTCTGGCTCACAGCAAGCACACAATATTGGTCACTATTGTCATTAGGTCTGGAGATTCCTTTCTAGGCTCAGGCAGCCAGCCTCTGACAGAGCTAAGACTCGAACTCAGACCTTTTCACCTCCAACCCAGAGTTCTTTCCACAATTTGTCACACGAGGATATTTAGAACCTACTTTAGAAGTGGCAAAGAGAATAAGAGAATTTGCAGATGGGTTACCCAGGAACTTTCCCAGACAAGTCAATGTGAAGGTATCATTTACTTCACTGAAACTAAAAAAAAAAAAACAGTCTCTTGGATTGTGTGATTTGGCAAAATGGGGGGAAAATAGGTGTGTTAATTTTTTTCCCATTTGTTAAACTCTCATGTGGTCTCAGTGGCTATTCAAGATTGGGATTTTTTGGTACTTTGGTCAGAATGCAGAGAGGGCAGCACATCTCAAGGCCAGGTCTGGTGGCAGAACACAGACAGAAGCCCGAGGGCAGGAGGGTGCAGGAGAGAAGGGGCTGGACCTGGCTCACACAGTGGGTCTCCTGCAGGGCAGAAGCCAGTCCACCTGCAGAAGCCATCCTTTCCCATTTGGGCCTTTTCCTTACACTGAGGTCAAACTTGCATAATGCCACACCCACCCCCCAATGCTTCCTTCTAGTGCCTGCCAGGGTCAGGAGCACCTAGGACATGCCACCCCTGTGCATCTGAAATCTTAGGGTTTGCATCTACCACTCACACAACAGAATTCTCAGCCATTTTCTCTTTAGTATTGCTACTTTACCAACTACACTATTCTCTTTTTCTAGGACTCATCATAAATGGATACTTCCTTCAAGTCTTATAACTTCTGTATCACATTTTTTATTCTTTATCTCTGTTATTACATTACAGAAAAGTGTCCCTGGTCTGTCTTCCAGTTCATTAACTCTCTCTTGGCAGTATCTGCTGTTTGGTTCATTTCGTTTTAAATTTCAATGATTAAAACTTTTATTTCTAGCACTTCTATTTGGTTCTTTATCAACATTTCCTTTTTCCCCCATATCTTTTTTTGGGGTGGGGGGTGGGGAAGGAATGGATTTTTTTCCCCCTTATCCTTGTTTTTTATCTTCAATCATTTAAACATTTATTTTATACTCTCTACAAAATCGTTACCTGATGTTCCCAGGGTTCAACTCCCTCTGTTTCTTGTGCCTTTTGATTCACCCTCATATAGAATTGTTTATTTTTATAATTTTGAATGGTGAGCGTTTCTTCAGCAGGGATTGATCTGTAGCCTGGTTAGGTGTCATGTCTTTCTGGAGAGGTTTTGAATTTACTCCTGCTTGGTGCCCCAGGAGTATTACCAGGCTGTGTCTGCATTTTATGTTAATTCCTTAGCTTGTGTCAAACTTTAAGGTCACTTAATTCAACACCTCTACCAGTCACTCCCCTCAAACACCCTCGTTTTCAATTCCCTCTGCATTTCAGCAACTAGGGGTCCCCCACCCTCTGCTCGGCCCTCTTTACTCCCTCCCCTGCTTCTCCTTCCTTCCTTCCTCCCTCCCTTTCTCTCTCTCTCCCTTCCTTCTTTTCTTCCTTTTTAGAAGAAAGTTTTTCAGGTAATACACTCTTCTCTGTTGTTTGAAGCAAATGCCCTATACATGTGCCCAGTAACATTAAGCAGACATTTCTTAGTCTCCCTGGTAAACAACAACAAAACAAAACAAAACACAAAACAAAACAAAACAAAACAAAACACATTCTTCTGGTCCTTCTCCAACTGATCTCCTACCTCACTCATACAATCCCCTGGGGCCCATCCATCCTGTTTCCTGGCTTTGTCCCTGAATACGCCCCATGCTGTCCTGCTCCAGAGGCTGTATTCATGCTGCTTGCCCTGTTTGTTTGCTTTTACCGGCCCATCCTCACCTGTTACAATTACACCCTCCCTCGATGTCCATTTCAAAACTGTCTCCTTCATGAAGCCAAATCTGCCTTTATGAAGCAGGTGTAAATTCTCCTTTCTCTGACCCCTCCTGGCACTCCTCGCCTCTATGGTAGCCCTTAAAGGAGCTTATTTATGTATTTGCTTTATGCTCCAACTGATTTTTGAAATTGCTTGGCAGCAGAAACTGGAGTATGATCCCTCCATGCTCCTTATAGTGCCCCGAGTCCTGTTTGATGTCGGGCATTCAAAGAAAATAAATGTTGTTTTCTTTTTTTATTGACTCTATCTAAGTAAAAGGGGATCATATAGTGAAGATTTTACTTATAGGAGGCTGGGTGTTCTTTTGAAGTATCTCCTTTATCTACTAGCCGGGTCTGAAATGCCCCCACGCTGCAATGGGAGGTGAAGTTTAAACCTGAAAGCACTCGCGGAAGGGGGATAATCCATTAATTTAAAAACACCAAAAAGTAAAAAAAGGGTGATTTTCCTTTGAGAACGTGGAAGGGGGTTGGAGTCAATGTCCTCTCTCTTCCTTTCTGAAGCAATTTGATGTGAGCGAGTTGATGTTGAGTGGAGGAAGCCTCTTCGGTGGTAAAAGCAGGTGTTTAAAAAAACTGAGCTCCCTGGAGACACACTTTTCTGCGTCTCCAGTTCTGCCATGGGCTGACCTTGAGTAGACTCTCCAAGGACATGACCTCTGCTCCTGGACAATGGTACCTCAGTAAACTTTCCATAGGAGTCTGGGAGAGCAGCTTTTTACTTGTTATTTTTTAAACTTCTTTCAGTTCTACATCCTAAGGTTAGAATTCTGCCATCACTGGTAGAGTAGGATGGATTCTTTCAGACTTATTTCTACACCTGTAACAGCTCACCTATATTCAATAGCTTGTAATAACCTTTAATGAAAAAGAATATGGAAATGAACATATGTGTGTGTATGTATCTATATATAGATAAACAGACAGATAGATAGATAGATAGATAGATAGATAGATAGATAGATAGACACATGATGGGGACATTATGCTGTACACCAGAAACTGACACTTTGTAACTGACTATGCATCAATTTAAAAAAATAAAAAATAAAATGGCGATCGCAATAGGACCTATTTTACAAAATTATTATGAGAATTGACGGCTTAAAACCTAAAAACTTGTGAGGTCCTGCCAAATAGTATGTGCTTAATTAATTGTGAGTTACCTTAATGTGTGCTGGTACCACACGGCACCAAGAGGAGGCTGAGCTGACAGCTGAGTGCAGTGAGTGGAGGATTCCAGTGGTGAAATGAGGGGTGCATCCTGGCTCCTGCAAATATTCTGGACAGTTTCAGTCCTCCCAGGACTTAAGCACCATCTCAAGTCTCCTTTCCTGGGAACTGAATTTCGCCAGTACGGAACAACACCGCAATGGTGTACAGGCTGTGTATGTGGTCTCTACCCTCCTGTCATGCGGGGCGGATAATTCTTTGTCATGGGGGCGGTCCTGTGCCTTGCAGGATGTTTAGCAGCCTCCCTGGTCTCCACCCTCTAGATGCCAGTACCACCACTCAACTGAAATGACCAAAAATGTCTCCTGCCATCCCCAGTGTCCCCTGGGAGGCAAAATTGCCTCTGATTGAGAATCCCTGATGCAACCTTATGCTGGATATGGAGGTTGCATGTTCTAGCTGTTTCTCGTATCTGAATCTGTTTTGCTAGACTATAAGAATCTGCAGGCAGGGACCCCCCTTGTGTCCCACCCACTCACCAGTGCAGTGCTGGACACCACGACTTCACTTCAGTATTTACTGCTTAACTCAAAACAGGCAATCAAGCTAGTTGGTTAACATTTTAATTTCTGATTTGTACTAAGACTGACTTAAACAGAGGTGACATGGAGACTAATGATTTCTGCAAACTCTTGAAATGTCAATTACTTCGTAACACATCCTTCTCACACAATGCGCTAGTGCGACTCAAGCTGGGGTTTTTGTCTTTTCTCAGATCACAATTCCGTACATACTTCACACAATAGCTGGGATATATAAAGTTTGGTTTTAATTGCCGCCTATTCATTTCCTTCTTTACAATGAACTGGAAATATCTCAGATGCACCGAGGACGCCTTTCTCAAGATCCCTTTGTCACTGGTCATGACGTCTGAATTTTAAATCACAAGTGATGTTCAGCCAAAGAGGAGGCATGAGGGAGTTTGCTCTGTGCCTCACACACAGCCTGGCAGGCAGGGATGCTCGAGGAGACTGTTTGTTCCCTTGAAAGGCTTATTATCATGACATTTATCATATTCTGATAAATACAAATTCCACACTCCTCATTTTGCTATTTCATATTTTGTATTTCTTTTTGTCTTGCAAATGGAGGCACACATGTGAATATAAACACCAATATGTACCCATGGGAATAGATCTGTATTGCTATGTTCATCCTTTTCTGAAAATTGCAGCTTATTGTACTGAAGGCGTAGAGCTGGGATTGGCAGACACACCTGTTGAGACTTTCTACTGAGGTCATACAAAACCTCAGACCACAGATGGGGAAGGCCAAAGGAATACATGTGCAGGGCCCAAGACATAAAGGCAAGTCATAAGGAGAGACCAGGGGTACTTTTGAGACGCCCCAAGAGGGGGCATTTACATCACGGACTTGCCACGGGATCGGGTGTGGTCCTTTGCTTTGAGGCTTAGGAGACAAGCTTTGCATTCACAGTGATACGGGGTGGTTCCAAGGACAGACCCACATGAGCACAGCTCCTGAGACTATGTCCAATCAGAACGCCAGTAACTGGTTTGCAATGAGAAGTGCAGCTGTAAGGTGTATTCCGGTTGGCGGGACTGCATCTTACCTCGCTATAGTCATTGCTGTGACCAGCCACGTAGTCAACAGAAGGATGTTTAATGGGCTTGGGGTGAGCACAAAGGGTTGTCGCTCTATGGTCTAAAGACAGTCTGCTCAAGCCAAGAGACCCAAGACATCCATTCTCCTCACAGGGACACAGAAGCCACGAGAGCGATCAACTAGACTTTTGCCCAGAGGAGCCTCCTATCTGGCTTGGGTTTGATATTTGACTCAAAGACACACCTTCAGTGTTTCATGGCCAACCAAACCCCTTTTGACTGACCCCTTAAAAAAAAAAGTTATCCTTTATGTAGTTTATTCTCTTCTGGCATCCCTTCCAAAAAATAGAGATGCTGTGGGCGAGCCATGAAACAAGGGAGACCCAAGTCTTGACCAAGTCCACACTGAGAAGTACGAAAGTGATTTTTAAAAGTCACATCCATGCAGAGCCAAACAGAAGAGGAAGACTTCTATTTTTTAAAATGACTTTGAATATCTTTGCTTTAATTCTTCATGTGTAGATTATAGTTTAATTGCAGAAGAGAATCTTATTATTCTCTCTTTTAAATCCCTATTTGGGGATGAAGGTGGGATGTTTTTACTCCTATGGCCATTAAGAAACGTTTGAGGTGAACTGAAGTTTATAAAGTGCCTGTCCCCAGGGGAGGCAGCAATGCAGAGCTGGGAAAAGCGTGAACTCCAAACTGAACTGCCTGCATGAATCCTGGCTCTCTTTCTTCCTAGTTTGGGAAAATTACCCTTTTGTGTCTCTTTTTTTTTTTTCATCTCTAAAGTGGGACTAATAAGTGAGGATCTAATGATTTAATACCAATAAAGGGCCTAGATCTGTGCCTGGCATAGCGTAAGCCTCTCAAAATGTTAGCCAGTGTTTTTAATCTCTTAATGGAAACATCTGGAAATTTTGGATAATTTTTTTTATCAACACAGAAATTCTATCATTAAAGTTTTTATGTTATCAATGTTTTATGTAAAGCCCATGTTCTCCATCTCTCAAACATGGAGGAAAGTATGTAAAATTATATGTTCTAAGAGTCCTTGGACACTCGCCACTGGCGCCTCTTCAACTCTTTAGTGCAGGAGAGCATGTGCTCCAGAGAGGCGAGAGGACTTGTTGAAGGTCATGGAACTGGAAGCCAATGTGGGTGGGAGAGAAGGAATCACAAAGTCATGTCTCCTGGTTTCTGACCTCCCACCATACAATGCCTTCTTATTCCATTGATGGCTCTATCTGCTGGCGTTCACAGAGGTGTTCTGCCAGAAAAGATCAGGATTTTAACAATTTCTTCCCATTCTTCTTTATTTGACCAACGGTAAGACAGATAGATGGATACACAGATGGGCAGAGGGATAGACAAACAGATAAAATTAGCTTAAGGTTTTCTCACTGCACCCGTGCCACAAAACGTGTGCGTTGTCCGTGAAATTCACCGGTAGGAAGAGCCACAGGAGTGTCTGTGATCGGGAAGGAGAGGAGACAGGGGAAGGCTAAGGGCACTGCCGTGACACTGCCTGTCTGTAAGTCGGACGTTATTACCTTGGGGTTCAGCATGTCTGCTCATGTCAATGCTTGGTGAGAGAAAATAGCAATATAAATAGCTCATTACCTGCAGACACTGCATGGAAAATTTATTTTGATACCAGGATCTTGGAATCACTTAGAAGACATCATTTATTTAAAGTCTCAAAAACTTTCCTTAAAAAAAAAAAAAAACACATCTGAAAAGCCTCTCTTATCAGGAAGGACAGCAGCATCTGCTTAAGAACACACAGCAACCCTACATTCAGATTAGGACAGGAAGTTACAAAAAAAATAACACATCCAATTGAAACTGCGGGAGGACACCATAGACAGAATGTAATTAGTTGGGTTGACTGTCAGCCAAAACCTCAGGCAACCACCCCCTTGCTCTGATGAAAACTGCCTGGAGATTTTTAATGATGATGAGCAGTTAGGGTCTCGGTTTTAAATCTCTCCGAAGCGCAGGGCGCCATCATTCCCTCCAGCAATGCTGGGGTATTGGCTCTGGGTTGGCACCATAGAGCCCTCGAAAAGGTGAACCCTAGCTCTCGAAGCAACTATGACTTCGGTCACCAAGTGTTCAGCTTTCTTGGTGCTTTAACCCCAACAGGTCCAGCTGAAGGTGTGACAAGTGATTCCAAAATGAGGACACTGCTGTGTGGAATTTGAACTGGAGACATGGGAAGGGGTGCCTCCATTGCAGCATTTTTCTCAGAAGGGCGTGAGGAGAGGGATTCTGGATTGGGAGTCACTGGGGCTAGAGGTCCATGTCTAGGTCTGAAGAAGCTAAGGGATACCAAGTGTGTGGGTAGATGCTACCAAATTCTGCTGTGTCCCTCTCCCAGAGCCCCCCAAAGAGCCACTGGAAGGGAACAGAAAGAACTCAGACACAGAAGCCAGAACTGGTCTGGAATCCGACCTGCATCTCCTGCCAGACATGTGATCTGGGGCAAGCCCCTTAACCCACCCAAACCTTGCACCAAAGGAGGCAGAAAGAGGGTTTAGACCCTCTTGATTTCTCAAATCCCTTTATGCTATAAAATCCATGACACTCTGTTTGATTTTAAATACATGAACAAAAGGTGCTATGGATGGTGCCTGTTCCTATGCCTAAAATTGGGGTTCAGAAGACCAAGCTGACCCAGGCCTCCTTCCATGCAGATGTGTGTTTAGTCTCTCCCGTGGCTAATGACTGCAGCTGCTCCTGCAGCGCCAGTTAGAAGATCTATAAAAGGCCGAGATATTATGGTGTCAGAAGCAGGTAATGAGCATACACAGAAACCACATGTTTGTTTTTTTTTTACTTTCCATTTGGATTTTTAGTTTGTGGGCTTTCTGCACAGGAGTTCGTGGGTACGATGCCAACTCTCGCAGACAACAAGGATTTATTGTATTAATAATCTGCAAATTATGGATTGCAAAAACAAAGACATTTGGGGATTTCATTGAACTCCTACCAAAAAAGATGCCTCCACGCTGAGGTTTTCAAGTTTTTCACTGTGCCCAGTTGAAATTAATTATAAACTATACATCTATTTGCATATTAATTATGAAAACATACTATGGAATATATTTAGCATAAAGTACAACAGAAAAAGATAGCAATTTATGAATATTGGATACTAAACCAAATGGAATACCCCACTAACACTCTCTTCCAAAAATAGGTTTAAAATACGTATCTTTGCAATGCTATAGAAACTCTATCCATTCAAATCCACCAATGACAAGCCCATTTAAAAACTTTCTTGATTATGGATTGCTTGTGATAGTATGTACTTGAACTATGATAGGAAATCAATTTCAAAATTAATTTTAAGAAAAAAAATTAATTTTAAGAAAATTTTTGACTGATGACCATTAACATGATTAAGTCTCATTCTATAGCTGTTCCATCCAATATGGCTCTAAAAATCTGGCTAAAAAAAGATGTGGCTTTAAAAATGGAATCCATGATCAAATAAGTTGTAAAAATGCATTGTCTTTAACCATTACTTTCTTTATTGCCAATATGGATTATGAGTATTACACATAGCATTTCCTGTGTTTATTGGACCAAGTAATCTTCTTTGCAGAATTCATCCCTCTGGACCATTGTTCTTTGAGAAATCCTGATTTGAGTGGCTTGCTATTGCTTCCACACATCTTTGCTTTCTGGTTTCTTCCTAGCTTCCTGTATTCTGCTGCTGCGACCACTGGAGCAAGGTGAACAGTACAGACACAATCAGAATTATGTTCCTTGTTTATTTCATCAGAGGCTGGTCTGCTTCTCACATTAGCCCTTTCTGGCCGGAGCTACATGACCCACCCACACTCTGTTCACTTCCGACCTGAAACAGGAGGAGGCTGGATGAGAGAATGGGAACATCTTCACAGGCCAACTCTGTGAAGACCACGGTGAGGATGTTTCCAATAGGACGGCCATTGTCATCAGATGGAATTTGGGAGCTAGAGCCAACTGTTTCTTACAGCCTTTTTCACAATTGATGTGCCACAGCTACTTCATCTGTCAGTCTTGGCAGTCTGATCCTAGGGCATTTCATCTCCTTCACAAGCAAAGGGAAAATGGGCAGGGAGAGTGGTCCAGCCCAAAGAGGAAAGAGAAGGAGAGAGGAACAGAGCACTATGTGAGCTTCTGTTGTGTAACCAGCACAGGGCCAGGTGCTTGGCATCCATGATCTCAGTCATGATCCCCGTATTAGGACTGAATTTTAAAAGGTCAGAGAAGTTCAGGAAAAGAGAGGAGGGAAAGAACATTGGGGGAAATTAGAGAATCTCTGTTTCAAGGAAAGAATTGTACTACCTCTTCTGGACCAAAATTCTGCCTGGCCCTCTGTCTCTTCCTTTAACTAAGATGCCAACTCTCTTCTTCATCCTCATTCCAACCCCTATTTCTTTCTCGGCCTCTCATGCACTAAAAACACTATTCTTTACCATCAATCCACCACCACTCATCTCTCTCCTTCATCCTCAGCAAACTACTCTCATTGCCCTTAATTCTTCAACTGCCCTTTACACATCCACCTCCCTGACTTCAGCTCTTCTGTGCAACACCAGCTAATGACTAGCATCACCAAGAGCCAAATCCTATGGAAAAGACTGAGTTCTGCTCTTGGTTGAAGGGTACGCAGCAACTTGCGTTCTTGACACTTCCCCTGCTCTTGATTTATTACAATTTATTACAACTACATCCATACTGAATGAACCACCATCTTTTGAGCAAGTGAGAGTTGGAAGGGAATTATTCCAAAGAAGTATGAGACATAGTTCTGGTTTCAAAGAGACAACAATCCAAATGGGAAGAGAAAACAAATACAAATAAAATAATTCAGGAACAACTAAATGGCAAACAGAGGGGAAGTGATTTTTCATTTAAATCATACACCATTTCTCATTTTGTAAGTAAAAAATGAAAGCTATTAGCAATTTTGTGTATGTCTATGTAACAGAATTCTAACTGAAGGTCAAAAAAGGCGG
This sequence comes from Camelus bactrianus, assembly GCF_048773025.1. Lineage (NCBI taxonomy): Eukaryota > Metazoa > Chordata > Mammalia > Artiodactyla > Camelidae > Camelus > Camelus bactrianus. The sequence goes on along the minus strand of NC_133568.1, from coordinate 15,719,011 downwards.
GTAAAATAAATACAAGATGAATACACTGAAATGGGAAAGCTCCATGTGGGAGATGAAACTTGAGCTGGACCTGGAAGGATAGGCGGACTTTGAGAGAAAGGGAAAGGGTTTAGCTGGAAGGACGAAGGAAGCAGGGAAAGGTTCAGAGATGGGAAAATGCACTGACCTTGAGAGTCAACAGGGAGATAAGCTTGATTTCAGCAAAGGGCGTGTTTGGGTGAGCAGTAGAGAGTATGTAGGGAGAACTGCAAGAATAGTCCTGGCAGGTGAACTAGTGGTCCCCAGTGATGTCCACGTCCCAACCTCCAGAATCTGTGAATGCGTTAAGATACATGGGAAAGTCGAATTAAGGTTGTGGATGCAATTAAGATTGCTAACCAGATGACCTTAAAATAGGAGGATATTCTGGATTATCTGGGTGGATCCACTGTATTCTACATATAAATAGAAGAGGGAGGCAGAAGTTTGGAGTGATATGATGTGAACTCAGTCCCTTGTTGCTGGCTTTGAAAATGAAGGAATGGGGTCACAAGCCAGGGAGTGTGAGCAACTTTTAGAAAATGAAAAAAGCAAGGAAATGGAGTATTCCTTACAGCTTCTAAAATGTAATACAGCTCTGTCAGAACCTTGATGTTAGCCCAGGAGACCTGCGTTGGGTTTCTAGCCTATAGAACTGTAAGATCATAGACTGTTGTTTGAAACCACTAAACCTGTGACACATTTTTACTACAGCAACAGAAAACTAATAAAATGGTCTTTTCAATACTTAAGTTTTTTTTTTTTTTTAAAAAAAAAGGTACATGGACCAATCAGTCAGAACAGATGCCCAACCAATCAGAAGGCCATGCTGAACACCGAGGTAAATGGGATGCTTTTGGAGCTGGCCTTGAACTCGATCTCATGAATCATGTGGAGCCTTATGAAGGTCTTGGGTAGGGATGTGCCCTGGCGAAAGCAGTGAGATCCAGGTGACAGGAGAGTGGGTGTTGAATTGGTGGCCTCTCTTACACGTTTCTGACCACACTTGGGGTAAAATTTTCATTGAAAAGCTGCCTGGTTTAAACATACCAGCATCTTTAAAACTCTGCGTGATTCACCTGTGGGACCTGCAGGATCGTTCTGTTTGACTGTTTATGCTTAAATTATTAATGCAGCGGATACTATTGATGCTTATCGTGCGTACCAGGCACAGTTCTTTGGCAGTCACTTTTCTCAGCAAGAGAATCAGCTAAATGAAAGAAAATTAAAAATTCATAATATGTAAAGGCTTCTTGTTGTATCATAAGTTGTAAAATAGGAGGAATGATAGGTTTTTGCCTTTTTCCCCCAAAACATGAGATGAAGTAGAGACTAGAGCATCAACAAGAGACTATTTCTGAGTCTAGAAGCGGAAAATCATGTGATTCCTTTAGGAAGTTTTGTGGCCCAATTTGAGGATTATCCTAAAATAAAGGGCTTTTTTTTCCTGCTTTCTCTTCCTTTTCCTCCATATAGCTAATAGAACAATTATTTTTTGTCCCAAACTGATTAACCTCATTTATACTCTTGAGCAGTTAAAAAATATCTTCTGATGAAAAAAAAAAGCCACTTACAGGAATGAAACTCTTATACGTTGGAAGTTATTTAATCTGTGGGTTCTATGATGTGGCGCATGTATTTCTGCATATTTGATTATTAAAAGGAAAGCCACGACCAACAGGACATGGCCTTCAGAAGCTAATAGATGTGGTTTCAGATCTCAGCTTTTTCATTCACCAGCCATGTTGCTGGAGCATGTTAATTGATACCTAAAAGTTTTTGCTTTCTATCTACAAAAATCAGAATAAAAATAATGTCCTCAAAACAATAAAATTTACAAATACAGAGCTTACTACGTGCCAAGTATTGTCTCATGCTTTACATCCATTTGTTCACTTCATTCTTGTAACATCATCACGTAATAGGTATTATTTTACAAATGAGAGGTTAGAGAGATTCTTTATATTTTGCCCAGAGTCTCAGAGCTAGGAAATAGCAGAGCTGAGATCTGAACCCAGGCATTCTGGCCCCAGAATCTGTGATCTTAACCATTTAATCTAATTCCTGGTTTCCTTACTCAGTCGTTATCTGAAGGATTATTCAAGCAGGGGTCAACTTAAAAATGGATTCAGATTCTCTTGGAAGTTGGTTATTTGCCACTTTGAATGCATTTTCCCCTAAAATTTTGCTATAAAATTGTGAAGCTGTTCCAGATCATTGAGGAAAAGCAAACGAATATGTAAATAAAACTCAAATTTCTAATGGAAATAAAATACTATAATTTGTAATAATAAATAGTAGAAGAGAAATACCACAGAGGAAGGAGAAATAGCACAGGAAGATGATTTAACATTTCTAGGTCTCAGTTACCCTATTGGTGGAAGACTTTGTACCTAAGATTCTAACTAGATGAGAATACGAAAGTGAATGGAAATTGTGGTGGGAAATCTGAAGGAGGTGCTTCCGGTACATGAATACACTTAGTACTTGATGACTTGGACTCAAGTTCATCTTGGAACATCAGTCCAAGTCACCTTGGGCTGTTTTTGTTTAATTTTCCTTCAAAATGTATGAATTTCCTTTCTCTTAATATAGGCCCATCACTAGCACTAGTCTTACAGTTTTTCTGTCTTGAGAAAAGTAGGAGAGGCAAGGCAAGGGGGTAGGAGGAGGAGGAGGAGAAAGAAATGGGTAAAAGGGAAATGGTAAAGTGGAGGAGGGAGAGCCAGAGAAGGATTCATTGCCTTTGGTGAGTCGAGGAACAAGTCAAGATGGAGGTGGTAGTTGAAGAGGTTTGAGGGTGGGTCAGAAGCAAGAAGAATGTGGGCAATTATGACAAATCCACAGTCTCTGTTAAGTGCATTCATATCAATAAATTCAGCTCAATCCAATGTTATATTCGTCATCTTTGGTCTAACACCCTTAGAAGTCACTCCCACACATACGTTAGCTTTCTGTCATTATAAATGAATAAGATCTTACTTTTTCCCTTTCCCATTTGCTTTTTTTTTTTTTTTTGAGTATAAGCGCTCTTTTCTCAGATTAGACTTTATATTTGTCCCCCTGGAATTTGCTGAGATATGATCCAAGGCAAAGGTCTGGGGACAGCAAGTGGTCATTGGGGAAAGTCTTAAGGAGATTAGACCATCTCCTGCTGCCCCACATAAGGTTATTCCAGGGTCTTCAAGCAAAGGGAGGTGGTTTCTTAAACTCAGGAGGATGAGCTGCTTCCACCAGGAAGGGAGGCTCACAGGAATCAAGACTTAAGATTTTGAGATTCAAGTTTCTCAGTTTTGACTCAACTGACCCAGAGGTCACCTCCCAAGTGTCAAGGTCCCACTTTTTCCCAGTCAACGTCTTTCACACAAGAGGTTTGGCGAGTCTGTGTAATTTTGCCATTGAGACAACTAAATTCTGAGCTTGATTTTTAACGAGTTCAGCCCCATGGTTATAAGAAGAGAACCTTTGGAAGCTACCACAGGAAAAGTTCTTGAGTTTTCTCACTGTAATTTGAGCTGAAATTTTAAAGCCCTGAACTTGTCATTGTTCCCCGACAAGCCCCCACAATCCATTCAGTTCATTCACCCCACTGTCCTTGAAATTGTCATTCATTGTCATCACTGCCCCTCACTTTGTTACCATGAAGGCCAAGTTCAGCAGGCATTTGGTCCCCTAAGACACTGGCTTAATAGGAACTTTGTCACAATTAGCCACAATAAATTGAGAGGCTGCTGCTTGCCATGAAATATTAACTTTTCATTCCCATTAGCAGCTGCCAGCACTGCCTTCACGCCCAGGCAGAGAACCAGACCAATCCCATAAACCCCACCCTGGAGGGCCTCCTGCTACAAAGACTGCACAGTCAGGGTCCACGAAGAAAACAGAAACCTCATTAGGTATTTCAACTGGGAAATTTAACAAGGGAATTTAGAGGGTTGAAGAACGAAAAGGCAACAAAGAACTGGCAGTTCAGAGGAGGGGCTGCATGAAGGGAAGGGACGGACCTTTAGGTTGGGGAGCTGTCGAGATGCTGCAGTTCCCTGGAGGGTGGTTCTGGAACTGGTCCTGGGAATACTGAAAGGAGCTGGTGTCGGGCACTATTATTGGGACAAAGTTGTTTAAAGAACATATATTCAGAAGAAGTTCCTTCTCCTCTACTCCTGGCTTCCTTGTTCTACATGCTCCTATTGGCTGAACTACCTGGAAACAAAGGGAAAATGTACTTTGCAGAGTATTACCCCAGTGTCACAGAACAGATTACAGAAGCCTAGGTCTGGAGCGAGAAACTGCAACTTAATCGCTGCACAGTAGGTGAGGGGTGAGAAAGGAGTTTACAGTTATATGCAAGGGACGTGTTTCCGCCAGACCAGTCACTCGGTGTCTATATTTACATACCTGTAGCTATGAGTTAAGATAATCAACAGGCAGCAGTTTTCAGCAAATAAACTGTTACACCAATTTGGCTATATTTACATGGCAAAAATCTCAGGTCTGAATGTCTTAATTATGGCTGAAATGGAATATTGTATGTAGTGGAATTATAAGAATCACTGCTTTCTTCATTTTTAAACTGTTTGGGAGACGTTGTGTGGGAACAGCCACACTGGGCTTACAGCCACTGGTACGAAACCTTCCATTATAATATCAGATGGAGAAAAGATGCGCTGCCATGATTCACTGTGAACAACAAATAAGACTCCGTGAGCCACGGACGCTAGGATTTCTGGACGTTCACTCTGTGGCAACGCCACATACATGTCCCACCGGGACTGGAACTTCCATATTCCAATCCACTTCGTCAGTATAAGCCTGGCTCTTAATCTTCGCGAAGTGTGCTCCATTGCAGTGAAGACCCAAACTGCATCACTAAATGAAATGTTTGATAAATAAATGAAAATGTGATTAGTTCTTGTGGCAGATTTCAGGGGCACCTAAGTTTGGAGCTTGAATGACCCTGGTGGGTGGCCAACATTGAGTCTACAGTTTGCTTACTTTTCTTTACTTCACTAAGAACCAGATTGTTGCAACTTAAAGGTCTGTTGGCGTTTTCACCAAACCTTCTCAACCTACTTCTTCTTCGTGGGAAAGTTAAAGCAAAGCAAAGAGCTGCAAGTTAACCAGGATTCAGTACAAACTGTTGCAATGAAGAGGGATGGAAGGGAAGGAGAAGGTGGTTTTGAAACTGCCTTATGAATTTCCACGTTCTAGACAACCAAGTACTGAATGACCCAAGGTAAAAAGAAATCAATGATCTCTATTGATAAAGGAAAGCAAAGGATTTGGGACAAAAAGAAAAGCCACACGCCCTACAGCATGCTACCAGCGAATAACGGACTTGGATGGTCCATGGGGGGGAAGAAAAGAAGGTCCTGGAAGTGCCGGACTTCTCAAAAAAGGGATAATACAGTCTTTCTCTGCTTTGCAAGTGGGCCCAGGACAAGCACTGCTCAGCCCCCCATTGTGGGACAGAAGCTCAGCCAGGTGGAAGAAACTTGGCAGAGATGCCACTGTCACCACTGATATCCTTCGGGGTCTGCTACTTCCGTCTGTGGCCCAAATTGGGCAAAGCCTCCAACACAAAGGGACCGAGCCTGAGTCTTCAGCCCTCTGTGCGAGCCTGTCCCAGTGGCTTCCGGCCGTGGGCTGTGATGATGCCACCTACGTCACTGGGGCCAGAATCTGGCCCCCAAGCACTGTGGTCAAAAGGCCCAGTGAGTGATGTGGTCTGGGACCGGGGGTGCTCGCTCGGGTTCTGCTTTGGTCTCAACCACAGCATCAGAGATGATCTGATGCGCGGGGCTTGAACATGTTTTGAGTTACGCTGTATTGCATACACATGTAAAACAAATCTGGGAACCCGCAAGTGTGTGACCAATTATTTTGCTCCTCTGCAAAGTGTTTATTAAATTTTGAAAAACGAGATGATACCAAGAGGCAAACAACAGAAGCAATCACAAACCCCAAACAGTTTTCAGATCTATAAACAATTTTTGAAAAACATTCAAGTAACTTTCCAACTGTGTTGCCAATGCAGTGTGGAAAACAGATCTTTCTTAAGATTCAGGGAATTTTTGAGTATGTTCAGAATGACCCGCACATGTCTGTTTGGCTGTTCTGAGTGGCAACGACTCATGGAGAACCCTTGCTCTAGATATGAAATGATGAAAGATGATGAAAGATGACAGAGCAAAGGCAGGACCCTGCAGCCTAGCACCTCTCAGGGACTGTAAGTCTCTTGGGACTGGGAGCTCAAAGACCTGAGTTCAGGGCCCAGTTCTGCCCTTGTCATAAGAGGGACATTGGACAACCTGCAGGAAGCCTTACTTCATTATCTGTAAAAAGAAATGCTTTGTCTATATCAGTGTTTTCAAACCACTAATAATGATCTATTAGTGAGTTTTGAAAATAATTTATTGGGTCATGGCCAACATTTAAAAAAGAAAAGAAAAAAAAAAAAAAAACCAGAACCAAACCCAAAAGAAAATATCAGAGTTCATTTCAAGGCAGTAAAAGTATGTCTTACTTCGAGAAATTTATGTTTCAGGATGTATGCATATTGAAATTGTGTTCCTCTATAATGTGCTTAATAAATTTTAAAAATGCAACAATACAAAGAGGCAAGCATCAAAAAAGTTATCACAAAAAAACAGTTTTTAGCAATTTTTGAAAAATGTTCAAATAATTTCATGGCAAGTCGTATTTATTTTTTTGTCCTGGGTTATGCAATAAACTGAATTTCTTCCTAGAGATTTTGGTCAAAAGGTTTGAAAACACTCCTTTCAGCTTCCATCCCACTCTAATATTCTATGATTCTAGAATATGGAAGGGGCATGCCCACAAGGCTCATAATGACAGTACGAAATGTAGCGTTTTTTTAATACTTACTAGGCTCCCAAGCACTGCGTTAATTGCTTTCCATGCATCATTTTATTGAACCCTCCCAACAACCCTATGTGTTAGGTAATCATGATGCTGTTTTATAAGGACTAAGGAAATTAAGCAATCTTGGAGAGGTTCAGAACATAGAATTGGCAGGAGAATAGAGATCTGAAGTTTGTAGGCTGACTCACAAGTCCTTCTTAATTTTCCTTACGATTCGCTGCCAAAAGTGTGAGATTCTGAGCATCGGTTAGCAGCTTAGCCCATGATACAGATGGGTGCACGTCTCTGCCTGGATTCCGTGTGAAGGATGAAGACGGACCACGCCTCTAGACTGAGGAAGGTGCTTTGCTAACCCCCAATGCCTGCTTGGCCTTGGAAGACAAGGACAGTCAGTCACTCTCTTAGCATTTCATTTTACTTATCTAGAAACCCAGTCCCCTCACTGTCTCCCAGAGTCCCCACGATATCAGAGAAGGAAAAAGCTGTGGGTATGATTTCATATGAAATGAAAATATCAAGTCTTGCCTTTTTACAAGTGTCCTCACCCTCTCTGAGTCTGGGAAGAGGAATGTGACTCTACATACTGAAGAGAAAAGAAAACTTTGGCCCACCTGGAGGGTGTAAAATGACATATAAGGCTTTAGCAGAAGTACTTGTAAGTCCCACATGAAATTGTCCTTCTTCCCTAGTCGATACTTCCACAAATGCATGGACGTTGGCCTGGCTTTACCAGGATGCAGAATAAACCTTTGTGTGTAGCCCTGACTGGAATAACAAATGTGTCCATTCTAAAGTTATTGAGTCCCCTCAACTTGTGTGAAATTTTACCATTAGATAGTCATTCCTTTTATGTTAAGGCACTATATCTACAGAAATTCCTGATTAAAAACTAAACCTTTCTATGGTTCACATACAAAGTAATTAAGAGCCTAAGTGACAATGAGGTCATCCCAAAATCTAATGATATTTCAGTGGTACACAAAACAGTAAGTTCAGTTGGGGATCAGGGGAAAGTTTGATTGCATAGGGCACAATCTGAAGCAGCAGGCTTGAGTAGGGGCACCTACTCTACCTATGACAACTCTTGGCCACCTTTATCTTTGGGAGATATTCCAATACTCCAGGATAACCACAATCTTTTCACCTGGTGCTTTCCAGTGTTCAAGGTGTTTCACCCATGTTAGCTCATCTGACACTCATAATATCCCTCTGAGGTAGCTATTTCCTGAGAGAAGGGAGGTGACTTGTCCAAGGTCACCCAGCAGTAAAATGGCAGGTCTCACAACTCCTGAGCCTTTCAGATTCACCAGACACTCCATAGGGCAGGTATCCACCCTCTGTGCCCACATCTGCACTCAGCAATTTCCCTCTGGATAAAGGTGCCTCACACCCCATTTGATATGTGTAAGAAACAGGCATGAGCTGAAGAGATCAGAATTCTGGCTTTGATTCCCATCAGTGAAAGAAATGACCGGGGAAGTGTGCTACACACACACACACACACACACACATCACAGCACACACAACACACATGGAGGATCATGGAGAAGAGTATCTGTTCTAGGTTCATAATCCAACCCGAAGTCATCAGTGATGAAAGCACTTGAGCTTTGCTCTCATCTGATTTCGCCTTGACTTTCAGTTCTCTGCTTCTTTCTCCTTTCTCCCCGCCCACTTTTTAGTGGCCTTTGTTCTTCGTTCCTGAGCCATCTGGTTGCAAAGTATGGTAGGAGCACAGTGCAGCAGGCACATGAAAAGCGGCACAGAAAAAATAGTAGGAGTGAAAACAAAAGACATGAAGATCCTGAATTTTTTATTTCTCTTTTCAGATTGAAATACCACGGCTTCCTGTTCTGATGCAAAATGGGCAAGCGGGCGCAGGGTCTTTGGATTGGGGACTGACATATGTAGAAAGAGGAAAGGACAGCCCCGGGACACCCTGGGTGCCAAGGCTGGGCTCGGGCATGGCTGGGCCAGCGACCCGAGTCGTCTCTGGACCTGGGACTCGTATCAGAGGAGGTATTAGAGGAGCCACATAGCACACCTGCTTCAAACGGTCCCCAGGCTGCCAGGCTCAGCCCCTTGCAGCGTGGAATTTATTTTTTCTGGAAGCCAAGACTTTGAGTCTGTCCTCCCATGTAGAAAGCTCATGTGTTTATGTCCACGTTCTCTACCATGTGAAGGCAGGCAGTCACTACCTCAAATATCATAAATCCTCTCTCTCTCCCCCTTTCTGTCTGCCTGTTTATCTACAATCTGTCTATTTAAATTCTTTTTAAACAAGAAGGGAATATCTTTATGCCTGTTTGTAGGAATATTCTACATCCATCTGTTATTTACATCATTCGTTTTCCTGAGGTGTCTCCAACAAATCCTGGCTGGATGCACTGTATGTGTTATTAATAAAACAGCTGTAAAAATATTAACTGTACTGCCTAATTGTCAGCCCTGATTAGGAGCCAAGTTTATCCCCGGACGGATGCAGAGACTCAGAATTTGGGCTTCAATCCAGATCTGACCCTTGCAGCTCACTTTACATTTGATTCTTTGACCATTTAAGCTGCTCTGGTTCGCCCCACCACCCCCCTCCCAATCCGGATCTGTGCACATCCGGCCACTGGCCTCTTGACTCCTGCAGGTGGCGCTCCTCCAGCTTCCTGAAGGCTCATGGCCAGGGCTTCTACCCCACTGGACCCACCAACTTCAGTTCAACTTAACAGCCATATGCTATAGAGTCACCTTTCAGTAACTTAAAAGATGAGCAGAAATACTGTCAGTATTGTTTCTCCACACACACTGCTAGGAAATTGCATTTGGAAAGTCTGCATTGGAAACCATATCTCCATTTAAAACCCCTGGGTTAGGACACCAGAAAGCCCTATGAATTGGCTATGAACAGACAAATCTTCTGGATGTGGAAGATAAATGAAGAGGTGATAACACGTTTTATTTTTAATAAAGTGTTCAAGAGAAACCAAATGAGGGCAGAAGTTAGCAAATGAGACACTTCTGTTAACTGTTCCCTTCTGAGTAGTTGGATGAGCCCTGACTGGCCAATACCTAAGTGAGGCCGAGGTGTTTCCTGGGAGGAAAAAGCTATGTAGAAAAAAACCTGAGTCTGCCGGTACCTAGAAAGCCTCGGTAACATCTGTGTCATCTAGATCGCAGCCGATAGGAAGGAAGCAGGAGAAGATGCTTAGAGAGGCTGGTATGATGGTTGGTGCCATTACATATGAAATACATAACTTATTTTCCAGTGTTTCACGGAGCAAAGGATTAATGACACAATTAAAGCATATGGCCCCAGTAACACCTAACATAGCCGTGATTAATTGTCCAAAAGTTGGCTGAGATTTGATGGTTCATGGTTACCCTTCTATCAGGGATTTTCTTTATGATTGCAATATTCTACTTCAGCAGAGTGCTTTGGAAATTTTATAGCAATGACCTTTGTGTTTGCTTATTTTTCCAGGAAGTAGCGAAGCTGGCTTCCTTGCCATATAAGATTACTTCTTAAATTATCTCTCACCTCCCAGGTTCCAGGCCACCCTTGCAAATGTTTCCAAAAAGACAGCATGTGCTGGGGTCACCATCCTGCTTCCAATTCTCATGACCATTAGTATTGACAATCTGGTAGAATGCTCATGGTTTGCTTGACTTTTACATTTTTAAATAATCATTTGAAAGGGGAAATCATATTTTTGTCTCTAACAGAGGTGGTGAAAATTTAAGGAAAGAAACTCAAAACTTCTCATTTCCATCTCTTAGAAGAAGTTGCGGCAGGACCGTAATGGAATCGTCACACATGCTACCGGAGAGCTGACTGCCATAGAAAGATCAATGTTCTACTGTCCTTGCTTTAAAAATACACATTTTTAAAGGGCATGGCCAATTGTCTCCCAAAAATGTCTGCATTGTAAAATGATTTTGTCTAACAGTTGGACTCGATTTGTGAAGACAAGCTGTTTCTAGCTGTGAAAGGATTAGTAATTGCTAGATGTTTTAACGGATGCTATTTCCTTTTTTCTCCACTGTTTACCATAATGTTAACCTGAGTTTAAATGTATGGTGTTTCACTGCCCTTGTCCTATAAACGTACAACAAATCAGATGCCTTTCCAATGAAGCAAAAGGAAAACAGCTCAACCTTCACAGGGGCAACATCATAAATTACCTTGTATCTCCCATAGTTCCTAACAGACAACTGTATACCAATGGGGCTCAATAGTCCATGACTAATGACCAGATTCATAAGTTCTCTGTTGGCACAGTAGGGAGCACTGAGTTTCATTCTTCTTTCACTTTCTACATTTCATTCCTAAATGATAAAAAATGCTTTCAGCAATGCTTTATTTTGCTTTGATGGTAAAAAGCATGTATGGGGAGCTCCCACGGTGCTAAGCACTATGCTAGGCACCAAGATGAATCTATAAGAAACCTAAGACGTGCTTCTGCCAATTAAGAATCATGCCAGCTGTCTGTGGAGCCAGGATATCCCATGTGGGAGGCACTGCATCAGCCGGTGTGGAATGGTCTAACTTGATATAGGCAGCCAGGACATCCAGTATTAGAGAGGGGGTCGTGGGATTGGTTATAAGACAAAACCTTACACAAAAGAAAAAGCAGGAGCTGGGCCATTGAGGAAGCAGAAAATGGAAAGAAATGTGTAGTTTAAGATTGAAAACTTGGTAGGTCCAGCATATACATTATTGAGTTGCTTGTCCTAAAGCCCTAATGCTAAATAAGTTTTGTTTTTTTTTTTAAACCAGATGGAGGCTGGCTGGTAAGCTCAAAGTGCATTGATAAGACAAGCTTTTCTTATAGTGAATGTTCATGATGTGAAAAATACCTGCACTCAAGTGTCTGGCATGCATTAATAACTTACTGAATATGTTTAAGACAGACCAAACCTCATGACATCACTAAAGTCCATTAAGACCCAGTATTCTGAGAAGATGAGAAACTAATTTTTTGCGATGGAATAAATGGTCCTTGGGGTGTTTGATTACCAGAGAGAAGGGTCCTCAGGGAACGGGTGTATCTTGTACCATTCAGGAAGTCTCAAGTGAAAGAACTTTTAAAGTGACAAATTCAGGAAATATTTACTATTTAAAATGAAACACTGACTTTCCCTTACTTTTGCCTGGCAGAGAAGTGGAATGATTAACCTTGGAGGAGCTGGCACTTTGGGAAGAATAACCTGATGGGTCCCTTTTTATATAAATGATGTTCCCACTGTCTTAAAAGAAAGGATGAAAAAGATAGTTAAACTGCATTGCCTAAAAAATTAACTGGCATTTGGGAGTTGGTCACCGATGCCTCATTGTTGGCTAGAGAGGGCTGAGCAACTTGGCAAGAAGTTGGAGAAGAGCCTGAGAAGAAAAGACAACCAATGAGAAAGTCAAGGTGAAACAATGGCTGAGGGACTTTCAAGAATAGTGGTGATTAATATTCAGTTGTCAATCGTTTCCCATTTTGTGCTGCGGCGATATCACGCTTTCTTACCTTGAAAGCTTCGGTAAAGATCCGTCACTGTTAAGATCTGCCAAGAGATGTGTTAGGACAGAGTGACAGGAGTGGGGCAGTGCTCAGCCTGGACCAGAGCAGTGAAGAAAGAGCCCGTTGGTTGCGGGAGCTGGGACTCCTCAAAGGCTAACAGGGAGAGTATGGAGGACTTCCACGGACATAGGATGGAGGCTTGAGCCATTTCATGTGGATTGTAAAGAAAAGGGAGCTAGTCACGCTAAATCACCTGGCTGAACAGAACAATGATGACGCGTGTATCCATTCCTCTATCCACCCATTCAGTAAGTACCATGGACCTACAATGTGTGGAGCACTGCACTACAGGAGACAGAATTTCCTTCTTCCAGATTTTAATTTCAAGAACTCACGTATGCACAAAGCACATTAAAGGAGTAACAACCAAATATCTGAGAACTAGAGCGGGTAGTCTGCAACACGCGTGGCTAGAATGCAGAGCAGCAAGAGGCAGCTGTTGGCTGCAGTGGCTGTGAAAAGCTTCAAGGAGAAGGGTGAACTTTATACAGTCCTTGGTCATTGACTTGAAATTGGATAAGAAGTTAAAGGAGGGAGAATGGCCTTCACAGTCGTTCTTCGTATTTACAGATCACTTTGTAAGTCATCACGCAATTTCATGTGTAAGATCTGATTTATCATCGCAACTACTCCATGAAGCAGATATTATCAGTCCCGTCTTTCAGATGAGAATGCGGAGGATCACAGGTTAGGTGAAATATTTAGAAACACAAAATTAGACCATATGAGTGATTCAATAATCAGAGTAATTGTTTTTACCAAGTCCCTCCCAGGTTTAGAAACATTCTTTGAATAACTTAAAACGTTCACAGTTTGTGACGAGCCCCATATTAAAAGAACAGGATATATAATGAAGATGCAAGTTAGGAAAGATCACTTATGAAATTATTCATTATTCATCCAAATATCCAATTCTCTATTTTATATGAAGTGATTTTTTAAAATGCTAAGAATGTGTCACTTTTCTGGAAGGCGTCATAGAAATTTACAATGGGAAGGTGCTTTGTAGACTCCTCTGTCCAATGGCTCATATCTACAATATGAAGTATTTGCATCCTGCTAAATGCATCTGTCACCTATTACCGTCCTAACGTCATGAACGGCATCAAAGAAACACAAACTACTGTCCCTGCTCCTAATTTGCTTCTAAGCTGCACTGTAGACCTTTTGCCTTTCACAAAAGAATGATAACTTGGACTTCGATCCAAAAGCTCAAACACGGCAACATTATACCAAGTTCAAATAAGTAATTGTTGACATTACACTACTTGTAACAGAATGATTTACTAAGAACAAAAAGCAGTTAGTACAAGCATTTCCTTTCCCTACTCTCATTTTGAGATGAGAAGCCAGTGTTGTGGTTCCAGGTGTCTGAGTTGTCCTCACCCCCATTCCCATAGGGGAAGTGAAAACGTCCTTCTCGCTACTTTACCCCCCTTATTCCACTTCCCATAGGCCTTCGAGTAGCACAGAGTTGGGGAAGGGGAGACAGACCTTTGAGGATTTTGAGATGAAGAGGCAGGAACACCCAGAGCCAGAGAAAATGCGGGTGATGCCGCAGATGGAGGCACCAAGGAACAATGAATTCTCCAGCAATGGGCCCGATGCAGGACACGCACCAGTGAGGACTTACTGTGGGATGCTGTGAGAGAGACTGAACACCTGGTACCACGCTGGCCAGGAGGGCATCAGTGACCTTCCCAGTGGGTATAACCACGGTCACTTTTGTTGACTCCTGAGTCTCCCTCTGCACCCCCCTGGAGTAGAGGCCTGAAGGATGCTAGAAGACCAGCCCTCAGCACCAGGAGGAAGTGACTGAGGGACAAAGGTAATAAGGGTGTCTACCAGATGCTAAATAAGGAGCTGCCCTCGATTTTTCTCACAGCACGCACACAGATCGACTTTTTTAAAATAAGCAAATGGAATTTCCCAGTAGCCAGATATGTGGGTGCTCAGAGCAGATTTAATTTTGAAGACTAGAAACTTCACACGTGCTATTCTTTGCTCTTAAGTGTTGTCAAGGTAAAAGTCGCTCACATCTCCCTACAGCCGATCCTCATTATTCATGGATTTCATATTCGTGACTTTGCCTACTTGCTAAAATTTGTTTCTAACCTCAAAGTCAACACTCATGGTGCTTCCAGGGTCACTCACGGACGTACCTAGAGCGGCAAGAAATCTACGTCTCCATACTGTGCCTTCTGGTTTTGGTCCTCACACTGTAAACAAAGTGTCCTTCTCACAGCCTAGTTAGTGCCACATTTTTCATTTTTGTGCCTTTTGTCCATGATTTTGCTATTTAAAATGGTGCCCAAGTGCAGTGCTAAAGTGCTGTCTAGTGTTCCTAAGAGCAAGAAGGCTGTGATGCGCCTTGTGGAAAAAAGATACGTGTGAGATGAACTTTGTTCAGGTATGAGTTATAATGCTATTGGCCACGAGTTCAATGTCATGAATCAACGATATATATCAAATAAGGCATCTTAAAGCAGAAACACATATAACACCTTGTTACGTATTGACCAGTTGACCAAAACGTTGTGATTAAGGCTCACAGGAGCCTAACCCTATATTTCCTCTAAGAGCAAAGGTTCAGGATTCCGTAATTCAGTGTTTGTGGGGACTTTGTAGGACATTACTACCATGAACAATGAGAATGGCTGTATTTATAAGTTCTTTGACTCAACCTGCTACGTGCCAAGCATTGTGCTAGGCATCAAAATAAAAACAGGCAACAGGATCTGCAATCTCAACCAGATCCAAACACGCTGCAACCACACCATGTGCTACAGAGCAGAATCCAACACAGGTTCTTTCTCAGAAAGTATCTTGGGCCTCATCCAGGAGGGGGTTATTTCTGGAAGTAAGGACAACAGTTATAAGGCAATCTCATTTGTAAAAAGGCCCCTAATAAGGACCCAGAGGACAGCTTTAAGGACATTTATAGTGTGGCTCCATATACTTGGGGGTCCCTATTTCCTGTTATAAACACTGCTCTAAGTTTCCAGGAGGCTTTGTGAGAATCTGAACTTGAGTGAGACTTGGTGTGCTGCGTCCCAGTATGGGAGTCCACGTAAACAGGTTGTAAAGTAATCAGCTTGACCCTTTCCAAGTGTAGGCAATGTTTAAAAAACAAAAAACAAACAAACAAGCAAACAAAAAAATGCACAGAATCCTGTGCCTGGGAGAATGTTGTTGTTGGCACCTGTATAAATGAAAACTGACAAGTTTACAAAGTGAATGTAGCAAATGATCCATGATAACTGACTTACAAGGGAGGAGAGCCAACAGTCAGCCATTTGCTATTGGGCCATCTTTGAGTCCTGGAATATTTTAACTCAAATTTGGTATTTTTGTCATAGTTATGAAATTCTGTTGCCAAAGTGGTGAGTTCAATTCTCCAGTAAGCATTGTGGGCGATGAGGGTTAAGTTCTAGCGTATACCCAAGGCTTGGTAGCAAAATGATAACTGAAAGGTCATCAAGAAGCCTAGAAGATAAACACCAGAGAGATGAGGATTTGGGGCTGTTTTGCTCACTGCTGAACTCCCAGAGGGCATCATGCCTGCACTCGGTTTCCTACACCTGTGCTCTGTCACCGCACAGCCCAGTCTGCCCCAGTTCCCACCCTGTTCCCTGAGCAGCCAGTGAGTGACTTCAGCCCCACCAGGTGCCCGGCCAGATCCATTCTCTGGGTCTCCACCCACAGTGGTCTCGGTCCTGACCACTTCCAGAGGAGTTTCTGCAACTTCTGGATTGTTGCCAATCTGATATGTGTGAAATGGTATCTCAGAGCATTATAATTTGCATTTCTCTTATTAGGAGCAAGGCTGCACATATTTTCATATGGTTAAGAGTCATTTGCCTTTCTTTTTTTAGGGAACAGTCTGTTCATTTCCCCCGTCCATTTATCTACCAAGTTATAGTCTTTTTCTTCTCTATTTTTAGATGCTCTTTATATATTTGACACGTTAACCCTTTGTGATAAAAGTTGCAAATGCTTCCCATGTGTCATTATTCTTTACATTGCTTAGAGTATTTTTTCCTGGCAAAAGTTTTCTTTTTTTTTTTTTAAATACCATAAAATTTAACTACATTTTTCCTTAATGTTTCTGGACTTTGTTAAATAGTTAAGCCACTTCATCCTAGTTATTGGAGGAAAATACCCATCTTCTCTTCAAATATGTATAGTTTCATTCGTTTCACATTTAGATCTTGGAGTCTTTGGAATTTATCCTGGTGTACAATGTGAGAAATGGATCCAATTTTATCTTTTTCCATATGGCTATCCACTTATCCCAACACCACTTATTTAAAAGTCCATCTTTTGCCACCAATTTGAAATGCCGTCGTATTTATTGTGTATTAAATTTCCATATGCAATTAGGTCTATTTCTGGATTCTTCTACTCATTGACCTATACAATTCTTTATTAATTACAGAGGCTTTATAATATATTTTAGTATCCTGTAGTATCAAGGATTTCCTGACTCCAGCTTATCTGGCCTCCCAAATGGTATTTTTTTAATACATTAATTTTTAAATTAAATTAACTTGAAATTAAATTTATAAACTGACCAAGAGAGAACTGACTCCTGTCTATCCAAGAAACTGCTATGTCTCCGTTTCTTCACACCTCCTTTTGCATCATTTATGAGTGTGTCTAGTTTTCTCTGTAGTTTTGCACAATTTTTAAAAAATACCTGGGTTTGTTATCATTATTACTACCTTAAACGTATCTGTCATGTATCTTCTAACTACTTTCAGTTTGTAGGTATAAAGGCTGTCTATGCTGATTTCTTTCCTTATCTACTTTATTAAATTCTTTTTATTATTTGTGCTGCTTTTTTCCATTGAGTGTTTCGGCCTTTCCAGTTAGATACTCATGTCTTCTACTAGAGATAGTTTTGCTCTTCCCTCCTCTGTCTTATTTAACAGCAGATGTTATGTTATTTGCTTTTTACTAAACGTTATATTGCGAGCATTTTTCACTATCATTAAATGGTCTTAAAGGCACAATTTGAATGGTCACATACATTTTATTATGCCATAATTTAGGTGGCCATTTTCAACTTGAAATTCAAGTTTTCTCCTTTTTACTTTTGGAAATAATGTCACAGTGAACATTCCCTTTCTGTATATATCTGTGTACATTTCTGACTACGTCTTTAATGTAAATTCCTACGAGTGGAATCATTAGTTCAAATAGCCTGCCAGGATTTAAGGCTTTTTAAATGCATGACTGACAAAATGCCCTTCAGAACAAGTGAACCAACGCACACTCACAACAGTGAGTTTGTCTCCCTTCACTGCGCCCTCAGCATCCTAGGTATTTAAAGTAATGCTCACCAGGCAAATAGTATCACTATTATTGACTAATCTCAATTCAGTGTAGGTACATCTATGAAACAATTTTATTCGAGATGAGGAGTGTGAGGAAAAAGGACCAGTATCTTCCTACTCAACCACAATGGGAATATTCTTTTTGGGGATCATAACTATCATGACTATTTTTCTGACTTAGACTAAATAGATCATTGCTATCTCTATGTGGTAGGCATCCAGGTACTGGCTCTTCTGGGGTGGGGAGAGGAGATGTAAAGCCTCTTTGGATCTGTTGGATTCTCTTGAAGACTCTTTAGGATCCCCTCTGCACACTTCCTTCCATGGGAGATCTGGCTGTATCTCTCCATCCCTTCTCAGGTCCCACCCCTAGAATGGCCTCACCCATTAGGCAAGTTTCTTGAGCAAACCAATGCTAGCTACAGTGTCTGGTGCCCATGGAACCCACTAGAAACTTGAGCATCCTTGGGGACACCAGTGGGTGGAAGTGCAGGCTGCTTCCATCACCTCATCTTGTGACTGTCTGGTCATTCTCTTCCCTGATTAGACAGGCACGGGGCAGATCCAAAAGCCTGTCTACCCCTGAAGCAGAGTTCCAGGCAGGGAAGTGAACACCAGTCTGCCTGTCTGTTAGCACCTGCCATCTCAATAGATGATTCTCTGTGACGTTCTTCTGCTATTCAGGTTGAGTGGAATCATGGGAATAATTAATTAATTAATGATGGGAGGCAGGGCAACCCCCTCCCTTGCACAGGAGAGAGGGAGTAACACCGTCCCACTGCCTGACCACTCCCAACTCGGATTCCCTCCTGCCCCCTTCTTGTCCTCTGCTTGATGTGGGTCTGGGGTCTGCCTGCTCCTTCACTTGTCCAGTCCTTAACACCTGTTGTTGTTGGCTGGGGGCCTGGTGCTGATTCCAGGTCAAAAGCAGAAGCGCCACTCCACAACCTGGGGTGCTCATTTTTATTTGTACTTCTTTGCTTAGCAGTGAGATTGGACATTTTTTGTGTGCATGTGCTTATTAATAATCTTATTTTTCTTTTTATGAATGACCTGTTTATGGCTTGTTTTTTAATTCTGCTGCTTCTTGCTGTCTATTGAAGCTTTCTCCTTGTAAAGTAGTCTGGCCTGAGTTCTCTAGGCTGCAAAACGTTACAGCCCCTCTGGTTCTGAATTTAGCACAATTGATTTCCGGTTGTAGTTTCTGCCTTTACGATGTCAGTTTTAATATTCAAGATACAATGAGCTAGGAAACAGGATACACAGATCCACTATTTGATCTTTGGCAGCTGGTTTATAAATTTATGCTAAATACGCACAGTGATATACATATTTACATATATGCATGAATACCTATTATATAAAGATATGACATGATGTTCAAAATCAGCTTTTGCTTCCCCATTTAATTTTTCTGTAGCCTCTCAGCCATTCATTCAACCTAATAACAGCAATCTTAATCAGAGAATCAATTTGTAACCCTACCAGGTGGCAAAAGGCTTCTCCAAGTGACCTCTTGGGGATCCCTTCTGGCCATCTTCTGGAAAATAGGAGATTAAAAACATGTGTGTTCCCACAATGCTGCATTCTGAAGATGTTTTGTGTCCCCGTCCCGCCCCCGTGTAAGTTATGTAAGACTACTGAAATCAACAAAGAACAATTCATGCCTTGACTGGGATTACTGTTGTTGTCGCATTTAAGGACAGACCTAAAATTGGAAGAGCAACCCCGACACAAGCCGTTCATACACGCTGTGAAGCCCAAGAGAAAGTTCACTTCTGACTTTCCTGCAAAGGTTGGACGTGGATAAGAATGCCTGGTATTTCGTGCGTCTGTTAACCCTTTAGGATGGAAATAAAAATGGATTTCATTTACTGTCCTAAAATCTCAAGTTGTCGGCGCTGAAGCCTGGGAAACTGGGCCTGGACCCTGGCGGGGCTAGGAGAATGCCTCTGGAGGACTGGAAGGACCAGTATGCCCGCATTTTGATGTTACCGTGGGGATCACTATAGTAACAATTCTACTCCCCCTTTATTTATAAAGTTATTTTGTTGTGGGACCAAAACGTAAACCAAACACCTAAAGAAACAATGGTTTTACAAGATTTTTGCTGTTCCTGCAGCCCAAGCCAAATGCCCTGAAGAAAGGGAAGGACAACATTGGCAGATAATTTAATACAACTGAAGGAATGAGATTCCTCCAGGTTTCCTCTGAGACTGGAAGAATAACAGCTGATCTATGTCCTAAGTGTTGCTGAATTTGAGAATTCACCAGGCATGATACACAACCCTCTCAGACAACAATGGTGTTACCCACACAATCCCACACCTACCCTCTCTCTTCCTTTCACTCTGTCAGAAAACAGCTTGCTTTCTTTTTTTTTTCCCATAAAGAGAATGGTGAAAATCAAGCTGACCAGAAAAACAGCTTTCATCTTGAAGAGCTTAAAGGTTTTAAATGCAGCATCCCACCCACGGGGGCCCCAGCAGGTCCACGGTCTTCACTGGAAACAATAAACCATTTACGTGTTGGGAGGAGGAGGGGGAGGAGGAAGCCTTGGGAACGATCTCAAGGTAGAATTTTCTGCCCTCTCCTCAGGTCCTTTCTTCCTAGTCCCACAGGGATCTCTGCCTGGGTGGGTGAATTATTCTGGAAGATGTTCACAGACTCTCTTGAAAGCCAAAAGGGGGCACTGAGAGGAAGCATGTGTTCCGGGGTCTGTCCTACTGTAATGGAAACTTGTAGTAAAACCTCTTTGGGGGTTTGAGGCTGTATAAAGGAGAGAAAATGAAAGCAGAGGAGTTAGGAAAAGCAGCTTTGGCAAACCAACTGGTCTTCATATGAGATAATTAAGGAGAAAAAATTCAAGCAAATAACTGCTTAGTTTGACTCCCCATCCACACCCCTACCCCTCGAATTCTGAGGGGAAGGTCCCATGGCTTTTATGCTTGTCATCATCATGGTTCAATCAACCAGTTGATTGCTTTGGTGTGATGAAGGCAATGCTTGTGAATAGAGGCAGTCACCAAGAAGAAAACGGATGGATTAGCGCAGATAAGGTGCGTCAAGGCATGAAGAGGCTAAGCTGGACTGAAAACGGATTTCAGGAAACAGTTAAGAGCAAGTGCCATCCTGAGTCCTGCAGCCACGCTAACTCAGCTAATTCACACCGCAGCCCTCACAGGTAGTTCTTATCAGGATCCTCAATTTTCAAATGGGAAAACTAAGACAGAGCCGGTAAGTGACTTGTCTACAATAAAACACTCTGTCAAGAGAAGAACCAGGTTTTGAAACTAAGCAGCTGATTCCAGGGTCCACGTTTCGGTCCATGACCTCGTACTGTTCCTCCAAGCCAGCTCATGAAAAACAGATGCGGCTAATTCCAAAGCTGCTTTCTAATAACTTGGAGGAAGAGCAGAAAGAAGGAGAACTTGGAGAGCAACCGTGTGGATGAGCAGGAGCAGACAGCCCCCCGGGGGCTGGGAAGCCAGCCGGGCAGAACACCTTGAACCTGAGAAGAGGAAAAGCAGGCACAAGACAGCATCCTTAGGAAGCTCCAAAACGCGGTGAAGTCTGAACCTCCTTTCTCCTAACACCAAACTAGTTCTTCTGGGTTCCCCTTGTAAACTTTGTTTAAAGAAACAGAACGAGACATCATTCCCTTTCCTTCCTCCTTCCCAGACTGGGAAAGTCAATTTCTATAGAAGGAAAGGATCAAGCATTTGGATTTGATATTGCCACCATCAGAACTAGGATGAACAGCCTAGAAATCTCCTGCCAGTCAGTAAATAGAAGCGCATTTAAAATCGCACGTGCAGATTCCTGACACCTTCAAAGAGAAACAGAAAAACATTAAAAAAATCTCAGCTTCTATTACCCTTCAGAAAAAGGTTGAAACCACTCGTGGCTTATATTTAGCAAGCTCTCTGGCTTTTTGATTTGGATCATTGCGTTCTAGTTTGTCTTGAAAAGTTTCCAGGCTTTCTCCACCAATGACTTAAAAAATGAAAGCAAGGCTGATGTAGGAGCAGGAGGCGGAAAGGCTAGGGTTTACAGGTGTTCAGGTCCTCTCAGGGGCAGGACAGGGAGGAACAAAGGGACTTCCAGAAAGAATTCGAGTATGGAGGGTACGTGAGGAAGTGCTTCGGCCTGCAAGGGTGCACGTGGGGGCACACATGGGTGCCCACGTGGGTGCCCGCACATGCGCGGTGGCAGCTGCTGCTGCGGAAGGAACAGCCTCCCTTGACTGTAATTAAGCTTCCTCCAGGCTGGGGAGTTCGCTCTCAAGGCACATTTTCCCGACTCTCAGAGATCTACGAATCATGCAAAGTCTTGTGTGCCTCCGAGACCTCAGCTCTCCATCCCACGCGGCCAGAGGCTGGGAAGCCCCACGTCACACTGAGTAGGCAGTTACTGATCTCCAAGGATGAGTTCATATGGGATGAAAAATGACAGCGCTTGGGAAGTCTCTAGAAGCCACTCATCCAAATGCCTGGGGGTGGAGCTTCAGGGAAAGGGAAATGCCAGGTGGAGAAGGAGGACAACAGAGAATTAAACTTGCTAAATATCCTTATGTTTTATAAGGTGCAAACACAACGCGAGCTATACTTTGTGACCATGTAGTAAATACACAATTACTAGGCAATTATATTTAAACATTACAGAACCTCCAAAAATAATAGCCACATTCAGGGCAGTTTTTCAATCCCTTGATAACAGTATAGTTTAATGGCTAGAAACAACTATATCATTTATTCCTCTTAACATAAAACGCTGCCAACCATGTAAATGCATGATCAATGACAGGGGTTTACGGCGGGCGGGCGCGCACTTGTCCCAAGAGCTTCACGTGAAGTAACAAGAGGTAAAATGAGAAGCAAAAAAAATACAGCAAGGTAGTGCTTCAGCAGAGCAAGGACCCCAAAGGCTTCTCAACGCATTTATTTTTATGGTGTACAAGAAACAATGTTGGAGCTAAATCTGCCACTTTGAAGGGATTTGTAAATCAGCTGTAAAATGTTACCCCAGATTAGATTTTTTTCCATTCGGATATGATGGAAGGGGGGACTGGACCTATTGGAGAGGTTTAGGGGCAGATGGAGACAATGAGCACACTGGAGACGAGAACGTTTGTGTTTTAACTTCTGCTTATTTTTCACAAACCTGAGTATTACTGGAGGCAGGTCTGGACCCTCTGCAAGTATTAATTTTACTGAAAGGCAGTCTCAGGTCAGACATTGTGCACCCTGGGCAGCGTATCTAAAACTGATTCAATAATTGATGGCTTCTCTGAAAGAAAGACTGCAGAGCTCTTCGTGGGAGGTAAGAGGGTGGGGGGCTTTGGGATTGGCTGAGAGCAGAGAGGAGGAAGGTGACCTGCGCCCTGACGTGCACCATCTCTTCCTGGAGAGGCACACAACCCCTTCGGGACCATCTGTCCACACTGGCAGCCACTCTCACGAGCAGACAGCCTTTCCCACCTTGATAACTGCGAACCGTTACGGAGGGCTTTCTGTGTTCCAGGCACCGTGCTGCCGGCTGGCCATTTCACTTGCTAAATCTTCACAACACTCCCAGGAGGTCTGTAATACCATCATTCTCGATTATGACAAAGAGTGAGGTCACGTTATGTGGTCGAGGTGACACAAGGTTTCAGTGGCGGGGCTGGGATCCAGCCCAGCGCTCTCACTCGTAACCACTCCTGCTTCCCTTCTTATCCAATCCAACTACTGTCTCCACTCGGGTCACAGGAAAGAAGGGCCATGACATACATGGATCTGCCTGGGACTGTCCCACTGCAGTGCCTGTTACCTCGCATGTGTGAAATTATTTAAACATCTGAAATAGCCTAGGGAAAATGCACCATCCCCACTGCGGAGAAGAGGAAACTAAAGGTCAGGGAGGTTAAGTTTCACACCTAGGAGATGGTTCTAAGCCAGCTCAGCTTGATTCCCAGTCTCTCCTATTTCTGCGGTAACAGGCTGCCTCTTACAAGCTCAAGTAGCCAGCTCAGCCAACCGCTGAAGGCCAGTTTGCCTGCATTCAGATTTGCAATAAGGAAAATGAAGATCCGCCTTTTTGACCTGTGTTTTGGGATGTCAGTGAGAAAGCAGACATTTCGGAGTGCTTAATGGAGAAGGTGGATGTGCCTGTCGGCTCTGCACCTGCTCTCCGGTTAGACCAATGTCTTCTCTGGTAGTCATAAAGAGCGTCTCTACTCTGAGTAGCCTCTCTGACCTCCCAATGATCCAAATTCTATTCATGGGTCAAGGCTCAGTTCAAGTCTGCCTTGCTCCATGAAGTCTTCCAGGATTGCCCTTCCCATAGAAATCCCATCTGTTCCTGGAGCCCACGGAGCACACAGCACTTATGGGAGCAGCGTACTGTCTGCTACAATGCTCCTGTTTATGACTCCTGAGTCCTCAGAGGTTCCAGGCACTGTGCCACATACTTTCCAAAAAAAAAAAAAAAAAAAATCCTACATAATTCCAATGATAAGATCAGGTTCACACATGAATACTTGTTGAATTGGAGTTGAATTACATTGGCCTCCTCAGAGCCCTGAACATATAGGATACGGGCAAAAGAACAAACACAAGAAATTGGTGAGTAGAGTAAATTCAAAAGAGACTACTGGAGTTATAAAGAACAAGATAGAGGTTTGGTGGTGGAAAGGGGGTCAGAGAGGGTGCCTGGGAGATTTCCCCAAGAACAGCACACAGAATCGATCTGTCTTTCTCTAGCTCAATAGTTCTCAACTGAAGCAAGCATCAGAACCACCTGCAAGGCTTCTTAAAACATACCACTGCCCTTTCCCCTGCGCCACCAGCGTTCCTGGCTCAGCAGGTCTGAGAATCTGTATTTCTAGTAAGTTAGAAGGTACACCAGGAGGTGCTGACGCTGCTGGTCTAAAGACCACCGTCTGAGAAGCCCAGGGATTCTCCATCATGGCTGCATGTTACAGGGACCTGGGGTGGGGCTGGGACACCAGCAGCCCGCCCCACACCAGGCCCGTTGACATCAGAATCCCTGGGGAGCACGCTGCTCTAGACGCCATTCACAGAAACCACCACGTGGTTCTGCAATTGCCCCTTTGTCCACTGACTCACCTCTTAAAACTGAGATCCTTGAGACGTCCATGGGCTTGTTCTTTTTCTGGGAGTGCATTTGGCAAATGAAGGAGTTTAATGACTGGGTTGGGTTGGGGTGAGCTGGGGTGAAGGGCAGAATAGCTCTGTAGAAATATGGCAAGCAGGGGCCTATCTGTGAGACTGAGACAAGAGGTTACCTGAAAGACAAGGAGCTTTCATATGTGCTTATTTTGTTCTCTTTGCAAATGTCATTGTGGTGTCAACATCGAGGACTGTGATCTTACAGGGAGACTCAACACTGGTTCCGTCCATGCCTCCCAAACCAAGGAGCACACAGCCAAAGGCATACATGGTAACACAAATAAACAGAGCTGGGCTGATACAAGGTTCAAGGAAGACTGCAACCAAGTGGTCATGTCCTGTCTAGAGCTGGAGTAACAACTGTTAAGTGCTGAATCACACTCCTTTAGTGTATTACTTATATACATTCCTGGGAAAACAGGAAAGTCAATCATTTGTTTCTCAAATATTTATCGAGCCCCTTTAAATGCTTTTTTGAGTATTTACTCTTTACTGAGCACCTACAAACACATGCACACCAGGCCAAGTTCTTTTGTTCTATACAAATCAATATGGTGGCCAGCCCTCCTCAAAGCCTGAGTGACACCAAGTCCACACCTTAACTCGTGTCAGTTCTCTTCTTGAAAGGGCACCCCCTAACCTTCCCACCAGTGAGGCCAAGGCATCATTTAGAATCTGAATCAAAATGAATCTTCTCCAGAAATCTTTTCTCCTGATTAGCCTGACCCTTACTTGATTGCCTTTTTCTTGGGGGTGGGGGGGGATCTCTCTTTGCAATTAGTATTGGGCCCATGATTATTGCTTTGACTTATTGATGAATGTCCCCCAGATCCCCTCCTATTTATATGTATCCAGTTTACTAGATCTTCCATATTTTTCCCATAGTACCTAGTGCAGTACCTTGTGGCTGCTCAGTAAATGTCTATTAATGGAGCGAACTACAAGCTTGCTGCATGCCCAGTCACTTTTCCTAGATGAGTCATCAGGAATGAGTCAGGGAACCCTTTCATGCTCTGGAAAGTGTTTAGAGTAGTTTTCTCTGGACGCTCAATGAAGAAAGGTCTTTGAATTCTGAAAATCTCTCTGCTCCATTAGGATATGTCTCTTCAACCATGACCATCCCTTTTTCTGAGATTACCTCCCATAGACATTCCATTCATGAGTGTGTTCATTTTTCACAAGTCATTAGGATCTTTTTCATAAAGATCTGTATCTTCAAGAGTGAACATTGTCTTTGACTGAGACAGTGAATAATTTCTCCCTAACTGATAGCCCTGCTTGGATATTTAACTTAAAAATTACTTTTATAAACTCTGCAACATAGTTCTTTCATCAGGTTCTATACTGACTGCTTTTGGCTAGATTCACACACTAAAATTCCAATGGGCGTGAGCCAAAGCTGCATAGTTTTGTGGCTAATAATAACAGTAATAATGAGCACATTTCAAAAGTGCTAATTACAAATTCAATTGGATTGTGTTCTCATTATAAATGCTACAGCTTTTCTGCCAGGTTGGTACTTCACGACAGTATGTTTTCAAACACCTGTTTACCTTTATTATCACTAGATAGATTCAAAAAGAGAAACTTTCTAAAGTTGAGATGCATATTAAATTTTATATGTCTTTGTAAAATTTAGAATCTTTTACCCAGAGTCCTTTACTGCACAAATGAAAGCAAAATGAGTAATTATCTATACCTTGTATAGACAAAGAGCACAGACATTTTAAGAATTCTTCATTTATCCAATAGAATCTAACAAGATTTTGGGGGGAGGAGAAAGGGGAGACGATGTGTAGAAAGGAAAACAGAATTATCCTGATAATTATCTTGCAACAAACCAAACTTTACTAAATGTCAATTATGTTAAAATCTGTGCTCCGTGTGTGCGAAAGTAAGACTCCAGAGGTGAATAATACACAGCCCCTGCATACAACTTACTGAGGGAGGTTTCCTTGCACACAAATGTCATAAAGTGGCAAAGTCCTTGAAGGAGGAAGGTGAAACCAAGGAAAGACTGAATAGGGACTTAAAATAACAAACGTAGGCAATAGGGTGAGGATAGGTATTTCTGCTTTTTAATTCAGGTCTAGCAATGTGGTAAGTGATAAAATCTTCCTTGGATCAGGAGACATGAAAACAGTGCGATGATGAGAAGCCTTTCAGCCTAGCTGCACGTGTGGTCAACGCTAGAGAGTCCTGCAGAAGACCGGGGCTTGCTTTTTAGAAACCGCATATGAGAAGTCTGGTGGATGCACTGGATGCATTAGACAGTGGTTCTCACTTCTGGTTATACATTAGAATCGCCTGGGGAGCTTTTACCCCTTATCAGTGCCCCCACCCCAAGGGAGGGAGTCATCGCCTCTGGGAGTGGAGAGCAGGCAGCAGTATTTTTTTTTTAATGCTCCCTACATGATTCTGCAGAGAGTGATGGTTGACAGTTACTGCATCAAGAAATGGGAAGATGTTAGACTTATTAAGTGTCTTCATAGTTCATTATTTTTGCCCTGGCTTTGAAAATAAATTCTTCAACTGAAAGAAATTTAATTTGTTCTTATTTCTTATTTTTGTGTGACTCACACGAAGGAGACCAGGCTGGAAGTCAACATTTCATCACCAGAGTACACTGTCTTTATTCAGTCCCTGGGTCTACTTGGTTTTTAAAAAGCAGATCAAGCTTGGAGGAGCTCCCGTGACTTAAAGATGGACAATTTGAGGGTCATAATCACAACGACTACAGTAAGTTGAAACCTGTCAGATATATGAGAACCTATGAGTTCATAATGATACTTCAAACATAGACAAACAAAAACCGTCACTGATTACCTTGGAGATTGCTAGGGTACCAACTCATTTTTCCAAAAAAATGTATAAACTAAGGGAAAATCTCAAGCATCTCTCCTGTCTTTCCCTATTAGAGCTAGAACTCAGTCTAATCAAATAGTTGATGAGGAAAACAGTTCTTTATATAAAAGAGTCCTGTGTACTAAATGGAGAAAAAAAAATGACAGAATTAGAAAATCACTATTTTCCATTCCCTAATGAAAGATGGATCTAGGCAACAGTAATGACTGACAGCTAAAATTATTATTGGCAAGTTGAGGGGGAACTTTATAATGGATGGAACATGCAGAACACATTTGCATTAGTTTCCTATGGCTGTGTAACAAATGGCCACACATTCAGTGGCTTAAAACAACTGGAACTTATTCTCTCATTGCTATGGAGGCAGAAGTCCAAAGTCAGCTTCATCAGGTGGAAATCAAGGTGTGGCAGGGCTACGCTCCCTCTGGAGGCTTTAGGGGGAGACTTTGTTCCTTGTCTTTTCTATTTTCTGGTGGCTGCCGGTATCCCTTGGTTTGTGGCCACATCACTCTAACCTCTGCCTCCTTAACCATACTGCCTCCTCCTCTTCTCTGTGTGTAAAATCTAACTTCAGCTTCCTTCTTACAAAAGTGCATGTGATTGTATTTGTATCTCAGCCAGAAAATCCAGAATAATCTTCTATCAGGATCCTCACCTGAGTCATATCTACAAAGAGCCCTTCCCTCCTTTTGGCAGGAGGGGGGCGCCATATGAGATAACATTCATAGGTTCCAGGTATTAAGATACAGATATCTTTTTAGAGATGTAAGAGCATATTAACCATATGCAATCTTCACAGAATCTTGTTTGGGTTTGGAATTGAACAAAACAACCATTAAAAAAAGGCATATTTGTGACAATCAGAAAAAACTGAACACAAATTGATGATGTCGAGGAATTGTTGGGGTTTTTTGTGGATGGGAGATCCGATCATAATATATGGTTGTTTTAAGAAAAGTAAACTTAGACATGCCTACTGGAATAAGGCTGAGTGAAATGATATTATGTGTGGAATTAGCTTTAAAATACTGCAGAACAAAAATAATAAATAAGAACAAATTAAAAACAAATAAACAATTAAAAAGGGATGCAGGGGAATAGATACATTAAGAACAGCAGACGTTAATTATTGAAGCTAGGTGATGGATGTGTGGGAGTCTATTAAAGCAGCCTTTCTGTTTTTATGCATGTTTGAAAATTTCCAGAATAAAGAGTTTATATATATATAAAATGAATGACTGTGCAGCATGTCCCCAGTCAGGCCAGTTTTAACTGGCCATCCTCATGCCTGGCCTCACTCCCTGGAGGAAAGGTCAATGGAATGGTAGCATTCACTTCACTTGTGCTGTGGGGTAGCACAGAACTAGCTAAGAACAAAGGGCACACAGAAGTCATTCCTGAATCTTCGGTCTTTAGCTTGGCTCTTATAGAAAGGTATCAGCCTGGGAACTCACTGATAAGCACTAAAATTTCTGTAAGAACTTGAGATCTGTTCCCAGATAGCATTCATCACCTCCCAGAATCCTCCAGGATTGTTCTCATTGAGATAACTCCAAATTAGAACGGGAAAGAGTAGAGTGTATAAAGATGGAAGCACATGATAGCCAAATGGTGGAAGCAATCCAAATGTCCATCAAGAGATGAACAGCTAACAAACAAACAAACATTAACCACAACAACAACAACAAATCAGGATCAAAGAATTGGAAAATGTAAAGAGGTTATAGCTATCATTAAAGAGATGACTGGCTAAACAAAATGTGATAAACTCATACAGTGGAATATTATTCAGCCATAACAAAGAATGGAATGCTGATGTATGCTGTGAGGTGGACAAAACTTGAAAAGATTATGCCAAGTGAAAGAACACAGACATTAAGAAAAATGACACATTGCATGATTCCATTTGTATAAAATATCCAGAATAAGTAAATCTATGGTGACAGAGAAGGAATCAGTGGTTTTTAGGGGCTGAGTAGAATAACTGTTTAATGTGTACAGGGTGTCCTTCTAGGATAATGAAAATGTTTTGAAACTGAAAGGTAGTGATGGTCGCACAACGTTGTGAATGTGTTGAATGTCACGGAACTGTCCACTTTAAAATGGCTTATTCCATTAAGATGTTATTGTTAAAAATTTAAGCAGAAAAATAACATGATAGGGTTTGTTCTTAAAAAGAGTAACTCTAGGAGCCACATAAGACTAAATTAAAGATGGGCAGGATTAGAGCAGAGGGAATACAGAAAAACATGAGTGTTGGATGAGCCGGATTCAACAACTTTTCTCCCTTAAATCCCACATCCTGAAGCAAGTCCAAAGTAGCTACCCCTCAGTGTCTCAATACTGAACCTCATCTTGCCCTTTCTTGGAGTTCCAGTGCCCCCAAGAATCACACAGCCTCCCAAGCTTCTGGAAGAGTTTCATGAGGAGAAGAGTTAATATCCAACATATAGCCTATTTTCAGCAAGCATGGATCATGACAATGGTCTTAATAACCCCCGGCTTCCCAATCCTTTGAGAGCCTCATCCAGGAAGAAGAGAGACTGTCTTGAAAATGGAGAGACAATGGCTGGGCTTCTGGGTCCCTTGGCTCTGAACTTGAATTTGAGCATTGTATGATGTTCTCCTATAAAACAGGTTGTGTGAGGATTACAGGACAGATGCCCAGAATACACTGGGCACACATAAATATTTTTTATTAGTGTTTTGAAGTCTTCACTTGAATTCACTTGAACCTCAGCTGGGATTCAGACATGACTGTACATAGTAGGGAAAAATGCTGAGTAAGATTAACCTCAGGGGAGACTGAAGGTCTCCAGGGAAATCATTTATTCTAAGGTAAGAATGAGGTCAGAACAACGCATTATACTCCAGTTAAAAATAAAAACGTAAAATGTTTCATAATTACAGGAAGAAATGATTTTAAGTCGCTCAAATCTATTTTAAAATCAATCTCATGGACTCACTCCTTGGTTATGGGTGAGGGGAGGCTATAAATAAAACTGAATTAGCTGCTTTGCTAAAGATAAAAAACAAGCAAACAATAGTATTGCATTGATACCCCAAAGACCAGGGGATGATTTTCAAAACATTTATAAAATCAGGCAAGGGTATCACCCAATCGGAACAGAACAAATGCCAGCCATGAACAGCCATGAACTGTGAGGAGCTCAAGGTCATTACTACCAAAAGAGGCCACAAAAAGTGAAGAAAAGCCATCCACTCCACTTCGCTGACAATCACAGGGCACCCAGAACACAGCAGATGCTCCTTCAGCGTGATTCCCTTTGTGGCCCCAGTGGGAGGGAGCTTCACGGTTCTGCTGGGTGGTGCCATGGCGCGCCTCCATGGCTTGCTGCAACCCCTCTTTGAGCAACGTGGGAGACCCACCCTATGAACTAGTTCATCCAACTTACTCCAAATGAAGGCTAAGATTTGGGGTTTAGGGTTAAGGACTTTAAAATAGTTAAACTGCAGGGAAGGGTTTTTTGCTTCTCCTGAAACAAAATGATAAAACTGAATGCATGGATAGCTGCATTTTCAGACGGTATAATTTCTGAAGACGCTTAACTCTGCAATAATCAAGTTGCTTTTAAAGGTAAATCCAGAAATAAATCCTGAACTTAAAAAAATCCAACTGTTTGCTTTCACTTATAATTTTAAATCAGGATACTGGACAGGATGACCCATCCATCAGTTAAAGACAATTCTAAGAGAAGACAGACAAAAGACCTTAGACTCTGGTATAATCTCTTTCCTAAGCCAGCGTCCTGAGGCAGTCATGTGGGTTGGCACTGAATTTAAGCTCCAAATCACTCAAATCAAAAAGAGCTACGCTCAGTCTGTCATCAGGAAGCAAACTCTCCAAGGTGTATTTTTATCCCAGCCTCATCTAAGTTATGACAACTCACCTGGTTGGTTTCTGCCATTTGAGTACAGAGAGGCATCACGGTGACAGGACATCATTCTCTGTGTTCCGTGTGAGGTGTGATGGAGGAGAAAAACAAACCTGGGGGAACAGATTTCAAAGTATTTCCAAGACGTCTCCAAATTGGACAGATACAGGGCACGATTTAGGCTTTTTCCCACCCAGAGCTCTTCGGAAGTTGAAACGCCTGCCTCTTCTATAGACACGTACTGATTTATTTGTCAGATTGTTTATTTATTAATCTTACTACTTTGGCCTTGCCTCAACTTCCATCCTTATGGTTATTAAAACTTGCTTCCCTATAATGCTGTGCTCCTGGTCATCGTCTTGAACCCTGGATTTCTATACTGAGCACCCGCTTCCCATTGCTGACATCAGATTAATAATGGGCTAATTTGCTTTCCAGGAGACCTATGCCACATGGACTTCCCACACTGGAAAATGATGGAACGTAGTGCTTGCTTACTGTATGTGGAGGGGGGCGGCGGGGAGGTAATTAGGATTTTATTTATTTTTAGTGGAAGTATTGGGGATTGAACCCAGGACCCTGTGCATGCTAGGCACACACTCTACCACTGAGCTATACCTTCCCCCTTGGGCTTGCTTAACTGAAATAAATAGATAGATTAGATACAGACAGAGATAGGTAGATATGAGTAGGTAATATATTTATGAAATATATACAATATAAATACTATCTGTATCTATATAGATGTATATAATATCTATATGATATCTATATTTTATCATATATATAATCTATATTATAATTATTATAATAATGATTATATAATCATAGCTATCAGGACCTTCTAATCCAGATATCAGATGACTGTCAAATCTAGGATCCCCCTAATTTCCAGATGAACTATATTTTTGCTGCCACTCCTGTTATCACTTTAGTGAGTTGAGATTTATTACAATTGCATACGTATCTCAGCTTTTTCCCTCTTTTTTTTTTTTTTTTTTTTTTTTGCTTTCTTATCATACTTTTCCTAGCATTCTTTTCTATTCCTGTTCAAAGTTTTTTTGTGGAGTAATGGAATTTCCTTCATTCTCATGTTTTCCTCTGCTGATTTGGAAGATTTTGTTTGTATTATTTTAGTTATTATTCTTAACATTTTAACATGAGTCCTGACCAAATAGGGTCTCAAGTTAATCGATGTTTCTATTCTGCTCTAATATGTTTTGTCCAATATTTAGTTCTGTCATATTTTCATATCCTACCAAATTATTCATCATGACTGTCATTGCTGTTTTATATAATCATTCCTTGTTTATATAAAGTCACATGTTTACCAGTTTCTTTGCTCACGATCTTGCATCTCCTTCCTTTGGAGTTTAAATTCCTTTTTCCCGAGACACATCCTTGTTCTGTGCTTCCAGCATGGGTCTGATTGTGGTAAGCACTCAGTTTTTACCAGATCATCTATTTCACTTTTATTCATGAATGATAGCGTAGTTGGATACAAAAATCTCCAGGAAAAAGATCTGAAAAAGAAAATATATGTGTATATATATATATATACACACGTATATGTAGAAATGAAACACTTTTGCTGTACACCTGAAACCAACACAACATTGTAAATCAACTATACAATTTAAAAAAAAAAGAAAGAGAAAAGAAAAACAATCTGCAGGTTGCTAGTGACTCCTCTCTCTGTGAAGATGTTACTCCACTGTCCTTCTCGCTCTCCTCCTGTTACTGAGAAGGTTACGGTCAGTGTCGTTGTTCTGTTGGAGGTGACTTGTCCTTTCTGTCTTGTCACTCTCAAGACCTTCTGTTGGTCTTTGGCATTTTTATAAGATGTGCCGAGGTATTGCCTAACCTGGCTCTGGCCTCCTAAACCTGAGGGTCCACATCTTTCATCAAATCTGGAAGATTCTGGGCCTTATCAGGTCAATGCTTCCTCTGCCCCATTTTATCCTCTCCTCAGAGCACTCGCTTCTCTCCTTTTAGAAAGATTTTTCTTGTCCCAATCTGTCTGAGCTACAGTTTGGGAAAATCTTTATTGAACTGTCAGAACCCCTTGGTTAAACGATCTGGTGTGCTTTTCTCTTCAATATGTATATGTTTCAATTTTAGAAGTTCAATTTATTTTCAAAGCTTCCCATTCTTTACTTATACTGCTTTATGCTATTCGAAATTGTACATTTCTTTCCTTCATCATCTATGACACATTTTAGAGTCTCCCTCTAAAAATCTAGTACTTGAAGTTCTTTGGGTCCTCATCCTTTTATTTTGTACGTGTGCTAACTGCCCTCGTGGGTTATTTGCTCTCATAACTGGGGGCTGGGCCGTCATCTTGGGCTCCCTGGTAACCCGCCCCACCCCAGGGTAACAGTGATGTCGTGCTCAATGCTTTAGTCCTTCTTGTTTGGGCTGAAGATTCTCTCACCCTCCTTACTTCTTTAAGGACTCAGCTGTGTATTTAGAAACATGTTTATAAATATTTTGTCCACTTTCCTGTGGTATTTTTGGCAAGAACTTCTTTAGATTATCTAGCCAAAATTGTTGCCAGAAGCGATGTCAGATTCCCAAGAATGAACATGACAAGGACAGGAAGACAGGACCAGACCCAAGTGAACTAACTAAGCAGAGCAGAGGCATCATCGCCCCTTTCCTGGACTCTCTGCCTGGCTTCAACCTAAACAGCACTTCCTTAAGAAACTTAGTAAATTCTTATTACTTTTCCTACCAGACCCTCTACTCCTCCTGTAACTCTCACAGGCTTTACTGGAATGATCTGTCTCCTGTCTGTCTTTCCAGTGAGGAAGGGAGACTCAAAATGAACAAACACGAAAATGTTTTTGTGACTAACACACACAAGTGACAATAAACACTACGGAGGAAAGTAAAGCCTGGTGAGGAGGAGAGAGATGGAATGAGATAAGGGGGGCTAGGAAGACCCTTCAGCTCTGAGGCCTGGACCAGAGGTCTGCATGAGACGAGGGAGCAGACCGCTGGTGCATCCGGGGCAGGAGCCCAGCCCTCTTCAGTGATGCAGGCGCTCGTATGGGGAGAAGTCAGTGAGAGGGGAGGGTGGGCAACGGGGAAGAGGAAGCCAGGCAGGACAGTACAGGGTCTTTCTGGTCCTTGGAAGGGCTTGGAGTTTTGTTACGAGTGAGGGTTGATGCCACTGGAAGGTTCTGAACTGTCTGGCTTACCCTCCAGAAGACGATCACTGATTACTCTGTTGTAACAGGAGTGGAAACGGGGATGCTAAAATAGGAAACTGAACTTGGAATTGCTCTACGTCAGCTCTATGACTGGCACTCCAACAGACCATCGGTAAATTTGCCTCAGTCCTACGTTTGTTCTGAAATTCTTATTTGTGTTTTCAAGAAAAGTGAACTTGGCCAAATAAACATTTTGGTTTCAGAATGAACACTGGACAGTTCTCGTTTTACTGTCAATTTGTTTCAGGACAATGTTCAACAGGGTTGACTGATATAGTTCACCACTCAGCGAAAGGCATCAGGACACACCTTTGAAACTACTGGCCTCAAAACAATATGGTGACTATCTAAATGTTCCTGTGGACACACCTCCTGTAACTTTTAACAGATTTCAATGAAATTTAAAAGTGACAGAGATAAGTGTCTTAAATGAATCTGTAAATTCATTGATAATTTTCTAATCAATCCTACTTCTATTAAATTATCTTTCAAAAAAATTAATTAAAATTTTAATTAATTCCATTTATGAACCACAATAATGTCTTCCAATTATGTGATTACACCAAGTGAAGTCTGCTGTTCACAGGACTACTGGTGAAGATGTCTAAAATCGCCAAGGATGCATTATCTTTTCTCTGTAATGCACATAACATAGACAATTGCCCTTGTGATTCGTACTCTTTATGCTTCATCTAGTCCATTAACAGAATCTAAATTGCTGGTGCCGGAACAAGTGTATGGCTGTATAAGGCGTGCCAAGCAAAGTGGTGCCAAGCGTGTCCAGCTTTCACGGCGCCAACTTCACAGAAAGACACAAGGTGTTTAAAGAATGTTTATTGAGAGGAAAACTTCAAAAATCACAACATCTTGGGTTGGAAGGAACTTGAAAGACGCCCTCTTTCCAGCCCTACACGCGTTTTAGACTTTCCTTAATTTGGCGTGGCAGTCCCTTTGCTACACCTGATAACACATTTTGACTCCAGCAGTCTGCTGGGCTCTGTACTGGGGTGATTCTAGACACGGATAAGCAGACTCTACCAGTCTGTAACTTTTCCACAGGTTGCCTGCCTTTGGCAGTCTGCTCCTCCCCACTTCACCCCCTGAAACCAAACAAGAGTGCAAACAAGACTTTAATCTCATTTAAGAAACAGAACGTGCAGGATAGGGTCCAGGTTTCATGCTGCACTCACTCTGGGCTGGAGAGGTAGTGCAAGGATGGCGAGACCATCTCTAGCATGCATTAACAGAACCCTTCTTCCAGGATGACGCCGCCTGAAAGCCAATGAGCCTTCTGTCCTGTCCTTGAGAGGAATGGAGTGGCCTCAGCCAGAGGACATTTTCTTCTCTGTGCAAAACCTTCTCCCTGCCACCCTGGTAGGATGAACAGAGTTCTGAAGCTTGTCTTCTCTCTCCTCCCATCCACCCAACACAACAGTGAAGTTGCGCAGGCTTTCACGGCGGTTAAACATTCTACCCAGAGAAAGCTTGCCCTAGAGCAGGTTGTCATTAATGACCATCATCAGTAAACCAGCCTCCGGTTAAGGATAAGAGTAGCTAACATTCATCCCATGCTAATCAGAGCATAAATACTGCATCACTGAATCTCATGGTACCCCATAACGTAGGTGGCATTGATTCCCCTTTCTGCAGATGAAGGTATGGAGATTCAGAGAGGTTGAGAC
The DNA here is from genome assembly GCF_048773025.1 of Camelus bactrianus. Taxonomy (NCBI): domain Eukaryota; kingdom Metazoa; phylum Chordata; class Mammalia; order Artiodactyla; family Camelidae; genus Camelus; species Camelus bactrianus. The sequence goes on along the minus strand of NC_133568.1, from coordinate 15,682,384 downwards.
GTGTCCAAGTTCCTATCACCAGTCAGGTCTGAAGCCAGAATTCAAATCAGGTGTCTGATTCCTAAACCAGGCATTTAACTTCTAATGAAGCCGCATTTGATTGTAGCAGGGATGACTATAACAAGAGTGTGTGCACCTGCCCGCACACCTGGCCCAAGTTCTTGGAATTCCAGGCACCCCTTAAAGCACAGGCTTATGTCAACAAGAGTTTTCTAGAGGAGCTGAGGTTATCTGGGAATCTGGCTGCCAGCGTTCGCTTTCTGGTCTGCCCTGCTCCATCCAACAACATAGACTGACTTTCCTGCCAGCAGCCAGCAGCGCGGGGCAGCCAAGACTAACAAGTGCAGGCACTGTGCAGGGTCCAGGGGTACATGAATAGCACTATTCTTTGCTGGCCAACACTGGCCCCATTGTTTCAGGCAATGAATAGAGCTGTGTGGAAAAAAAAAATTCACACACGAAGCAAAAGCAGCAAAATTTGTCTCTTTGTGATGGTTTCAAGACTGGGTGAAAAAGTCGTTCTTCACCTGGCGCTATTTTACATATTCTTTCACAAACAGAAAGCACTTTCTGGCAAGGGAAGAGCCTGTCTCTAAAAATTAAAAAGTTACAGGTCACAGTGTGGGTGGGAGAACCGGGAGTCGACCTCGAAGTTCAACTGCACTCATTCACTACAACACGAGGGACAGGGAGATGGACAGTGCGTCATTTGGACTTAGTGGAGTTGAGGATGTTTTCCCGCAATGATCCTGGTCTATACGAGACACACAGGTTTCACCTGCATTTCTCCCAATTACGGAGAGGAAGTTAAGCACATGGTCCTAACGACTACATAGAATCAGGCTCTCACTTCAAGGTAAATAACTGTAACTGTCTGTTTCCCTTCCAGGGTTAGGCTCAATCAGTCCCAGAACCATTCCTGGGGCTGCCATGCTGGGCTGGGGTAACGACCATCAGGGGATCTAGTCCTGTCTCTGTCCCATGAGCAACATTCGATGAAGTCAGAGTCCCACAAACCACTACATTAATTTAACTTCCACGTGTGGAAAACGGATTCCTCTCTCAACATCAGGCACGAACACAGTTCTCTACCTGCTGGTGTCCTCAAAACAGAATGACCTTCTCATTCTCAAACAGTCTCAAAACCACCATTGGAAGTCGATATCCTGTGATACAAAAAATCCTCAGCAGAGTGCGGAGTGAATGGTTATTTTGTCTACCCTGGGATCATAGAGTTTGGTGAATTCAGTTGCCCCCAAATTGATATCCCTATGTTTGTAAACCTTTCAGAAGCAGCCTAATACAGTGACAAGATCATGCCTGGGTTTTGGATGCCAGCTGATTGAAATCCTGGCCTGTATAGTAGCTCTGAAGGGTGACTCCATGCTAGGTGGTCCTTGAAAGACCCTGTTTATACTTGATGTCCAGATATAACTGTGACTTTTAGCTTTTTCCACTCTAAAGAGTGTCCTGTTTAAAGGATAAATGATAAGGTCACCCTATGGTTATGCCTCTCTGGACGAGCAACTTAACTTCGGTCAGCCTTGCTTTGCTCATTTATTAAATCAGAGAAATACCGTCCACCTCCTAGGATCAGCGTTAGCGAGAATTCATAGGTGTGTCTCCCTGACCACTGTCTGATGCACGGCAGGGACTCCATACAGGGTGGCTACTGCTACCATTTCCTCTGGAAAAAGTGCCCTACATAGTGTTTCTAACTGTTTGAGAAATCAGGGACCACTGAAATAAAAAATAACGGTAAAAAAAATTGAGGGAATGACATTGAGTCACCAAGGTTCAATTTTGCCAAGTAAAGATATTAGAAGGAAATATATGCCACCAATTGCAAACATCTTTTCACGCAAGACATGTTCTAGTCAAAGCTGCAAATGGAGGAAAGAAAATCTTAGAATAAAAAACAGTCCACTTAATTTAAGCTATTTATGATTATTTTCAAAACACATTATTACCTTTTGAAGGGGGTCAGAATATGCCACCCCAATATATGCCACTTTGCCCTAAGGATTATTTTGAGCTGAAGACAACTGAGAAGCAACAGATCCAGGAAGAATTCTCTGCTTTCCCCTTATCTGCCTAAAAAGAAGTAAATTTCTTTGCAAAGAAACCACCCCGCTACCCCAACCAAGGACAGAAGAAAGATTTCTCATTGATGGCCGGGGAGTTAAGAGCAAGATGAGGCTGCATAAACAGACCTTGCCTTTCAGGGGTTCCCCTAGATTTCCTAGTCACTTCCCAATTTACTGTCCCTAGAAGTTCAACTTCCTTTTTTTTTCTTTAAGAAGGTTTATAAGCCCTTGAGTCTAATTGCTTCTTTAGTTTCACTTCTTTTCTGTGAACTCTCATGCACATAAATATTAATAAAAATTGCATGCCTTTTCTCCTGTTAATCTGTCTTTTGTTAGTTTAATACACAGGTTCCCCACTCACTAACTCTAAGAGGGCAGAGGAAAAGTTTTTCCTCCCCGACACTTCCTTATCTCTTTAGGCAGCAGACTCCTGAATGCTCAGAGATTCCTAATGGGCCAAAGTCAGAAAGTCGGGGAAACACTGGCCGAGAGCCAGGTAACTCAATCTGGTCCCTTCTGTCTCTTCCCATCCTGACCACTGTCCTCTTTTCCTTCCCGTCATCTCACTCCCATATTTCCTAGACATTATTTTCATCATTTGGCAGCTTCATGATATTAAGCATTCTTCACTCTGTAAGCCCAGCGCTGAGCAGGCTGAGGGTGCTTTAAAAATAGGTGGCTGATTGCCAACCTCATGTCTTCTTAGGTAAAAATTTTAATTTGACCAGCTTATCCAAGATTGTTACTCCAATTCACCCGTGTATTTTTCTGTAGGTTTTGGACACTATTGAAGATCCCAATTAACTTAGGTTAAAATTTAGGTGATTCAATAAGGAAATAAAAAGAGGTTCTGTATCATGCCTCTAAAGAAAGTAGCTGCCATGTTTCAAATATTCATCTTTAGCAGTTTCGGCATCACACGGCTTAGTTTGGCTTTCAATCTGTACAGAATTCAGAGGCAAAACTCTTTTTTTTTTTAAATCCCTTTAGCTTTCTAAAACATTCATCTTTGATTAAAGAGCTGGGAAAAAATTGATCCAAGTAGATGGCTTTAAGAAAGGAGTGAGGACATAATGAAAAAGAATATGAAAAGGAATATACATATGTGTATAACTGAATCACTATGCTGTACACCAGAAACTAACACAACATTGTAAATCGACTATACTTCAATTTAAAAAAAAAAAGGAAAAGAAAGGAATGAGAACATCTCCAAGAGGTCTCCCCGCCTCCATCCCATTTTTTTTCTCTGAATGCCAATTAATACCTACAACGACTTTCCTAGCATTTAACCTAACAATGCTTTTAAAGATTTAATATTACCCTCTTTTCCCTCAAATGATATTTGCATAAGCCATAATTAAGTTTTTGGAGTCTTATAAAAAAAAAAAAACCTATTGAAAGAAATAAAGCAGTGAGGCAAACATTCTAAATTGGAGTAGCTAATCACACAAAAAATGATAATAGCTTCCAAACTGTAAAGTCAAAGTTTACTTATGTTTCCTGAATATTATGACTATTAATATTTTATGATCTATTTATACTAAGATATATCTTTGCTTCCTAACTTGCTCTTTTATTCAAAATGTTCTTTAACAACGGAAATCTTGTAACCCAATATCATAATCAAGCTATTGAACTTTTAAATTGAAGCCAGGTTCTTTTTAAGCACCTCATTTTCAAACATCAGAAGATGAAAAAGCGCTTATTCTAAGATGCAAATTTTTAATTGTTTAGGGAAGTAGAAGCTTCTTTGGACCTGAAATACCAATATGAAATGTCCTTTAAGACATACGAATCTTTTGAAAAGATGCAAATTCATCATTATGACTTTAACTCTGCCATTAATTTTCTATTTAACACAAAATATTACATTTCATTGTATTACCATTTTGGACTTTGCTTTATGGAAGTCCTCAGCAACTCTACCAATTCTGTAAGGAATGGAAATGTGTAATTCGGGCTGTGCTTGAAACAGAACTCACCCAAGTTTGTAACCGCACAACTCCTATTACGCGATGTTGATAAGCAAATAACACGCAGACTGTATGTTTCAGCAACATTTATTTCGATCAGTCCTCTGTGACTGGAATGTGTTTTGCAGGGCTTCTCAAAGTTCACTAGATAATTTAAATAAGAAGGGCAGGACGGGTGGGCAAGTGACCAGGATGTGTAAAACACACCAATAATGAAGGGAAACCACAGTGGGTGAGGCAAGATGCTTGCCCTTGGAACTGGTCCCATTAAAATCCTCCTAATACAGTATTTTCTCAGAAATTTGGACAAAAGAAATTGCATTAGTGGCTTCTTTTTGAAGGTGACAGTTGTTTTCAATATTTTATACAACCAAATGATAAAACGACAGGAACTTTAAATTAAACCTTAACATGCTACCAAACTAAGCTTTGTGTTCAGAGCCCAGCTGGGAATAGACTTGCAGACATTTCTTTTTCTTTTCTTTTCTTTTCTTTTCTTTTTTTTATCAACTTAACAAATGTTTGTTTTCAATTTGTTTTTGACAATGGATTTAATAAACTCTTTTACCTAGTTAAGATTTATGAAAAGTGGCTCTCCCCTTCCCCCTACCCCACCCCGCACTTATCTCATTTATAGAATGTGTAATTTGCATAATGGTAAGACGGGGGCATTTTCATTCTTGCCTTTCAAGCACTTCCATTCTAATTTTCATGGTAATAGTAAGTGCACTTAACAACAATGGTCCATTGATCCAGCGTGTCTCCTACCTGCCCTGGAGCAACTGGGCAATTGTTAACCAGAGAAGCCACAAAACAGATAACGGAATCGACCATTAGTGTAAAAGCCTGCCTATAATGGTTTCAATAATAATTAATATGCGGGATGGCTAGTCCTGTCACACACCATTTCAGACTAGAATTGCATCTGTCAGTCCAAATCCTGACTCCATTCGGGGCATCTAGCCCCGAATCTAGTTAGACAGCTAACTGAATTAAAACAAAAATCTACAGATGCATGATAAATGCACAGGATGCCATGTCACACATGAATGACTCCTGTACAGGCCAAATGACAGATGTATTTCCGCGACTCCAGGCCAGGCTCCAGCACAAACCACTCTTCATTTATCAATAATTGGGCCTTAATTTCATTTGGCAGTGGTGGAGCAGCGTGCTCGGTTCCTCCTCAATAGATGAACACTAATAAGACTTTGGGGGGGGGGAGGGAGGGGAGTAAAAAGGGGGAGAGCCAATCTTGTATTTTAAATAGTTAGCGATAAGCAAAGTTAGAGCTTGTCCTTCAGAAGGGAAGGGTCTGCTTCACCCACGGCTCATTATGAGTGATAATGTCTTGCAACGGGAACGCTTCAATTATTAATGCTCCATTTTGATAAAGATGAGAAACACAGCAGAAGCCAAGTGGAAAAAGAAATACGAGGATGGATTCAGCTTATATGTTGAGTCTCCTAAAGTCCTTGCTAACTCTTCTTACTCTTTGCCGAATTTTACTTTGGAATTTAGGTCTGTGTGTGTGTGTGTGTGTCTGTGTGTGTGTATGCGTGTCTGTGTGTGTGTGTGTGTGTGCGTGTGTGCGTGTGTGTGTGTAACAGAGACAGATTTAAAAGATCTTAGATGCACTGGCAATGCAAACAGAGAAACTGTAGAACAATTCTTGTAACAGTAATTGTAAAAGGAGAAAACTGTTAAGATTATTTTTTCAGGTGATCATATGAATTTTTGGATCAATTTTAATGTGCCTGTTTTTATTTGAGGTAAATTCACTGTAATTATTAGTAAAATACCTGAGAGTTCCTGGAAGGGTTAGCGTTCCCCACTACCATCCAAGTAGGAAAAACTCCCTCCCCCAAAGGATTTCCAATCATGCACATAAGAGAACATGCCAAGTCTCTACTGCATCATAGAAACCAGAATTACCAAAGGTACCTGGAAATATCTGTCTATTGGCCACATCTCCCCCTTATGGCTAAGTTGTGGGGATTAACGGTCCTTTCCACAATACCCACAGAGTCCAAGTGTTCATTCCTTCCCTTTTTTAAGCAAAAGGCAAACTGACATGGCAGATCATGGGCTCTGACTCTCCCCTGGGTGGACCTTTCTCTATTTAAGGAGCTGCTGTGGTTGCTCATTGGGACTTAGAACTGGCTGTGCTGTTCAGAATCTCGGTAAGGAACACAACTTCTCCCTCGACTTCCAAACACAAGCTTCGTGTCAGCAGGGAGCCCCACTGATCCACCCTTGTGATTACACTATTCTTGGCCACTCAGACACTCATCAATATCACGTTTATTATTCTTCCTTGGCATAGGTGATGGCAGTGATGTTGTCCTGAGGACTGACTGCTATGCCCGGATGATCTGTTGACGTTGGCTGCCTGATCCAACGTACGGCATAATTGAAGAGGACGAGGAACAGAATCCATTCCCATTTCACCCCAGCAACTATGCCAAATTCAACAGAGAGCTCTCCATATGGTCCAACACCGGTGAGGTAATGTGTATATTACGCCATAATAAATGAAGTCTCATAGGTTTCAATGGCTCATAGTAGCTATCAGGAATCTTTCCGAGCAACTCAGGGGAAACTGAGCAGCAAGCCATAAATGGGGAAGCCATAAATAATTTTGCAGCTCAGCCACCAGGGTGGTGGCTAAAGGCTGTGTCTGCATCATCTGCTCTAAACACCGACAGAGCTGGGAGCATGTCTGCCATTTTGTAAGCAGGCTCCCCTGCAGAATGCAGGAGCAATGAAGGATCGGCATCCACTTGGGAAAGATCCGAAAGCTGATGGAGTTGGGAAGATTCAGGTCTAAATACTGTGCTGTTTATAATTTCAGAGTAACAGGATTCTTAAATATCCATTGGTACTTGTGCTTCTCAGGACATAATCAATGAGAAAGAGAAAATGGAGTCTTCATGGGGTCCACTGTATTGTTACTTAAAACATCCATAGACCCTCCCTGTGGGAGCAGTCTCCTTCTCTACCCTCTTGACATTAAGCTTGGCCACAGGACCTGGCCTGTGAAATGCAACTGAATGTATCCCATGTCAATTCTCAGCCTGCGCTTTAAGAGCCATTGTGCGATTCTGCTATGAGGCCAGTAGTATCCGAGGTAAGGGCAGCTCCATCAGGCTGGGTCTCAGCGTGCAGACACGCGGAGCAGAGCCCCAGCCAACCTGGGATAAACGTGTAATGCAAGCAGAATTTAGCTGTGGCTGTTGTGAGCCACGGAGATTTGGGGATAATTTATTACTGCAGAATAATTTGCCTTAAGATGGCTGATACAGATCGTAGCACATGTTTAAGATAGTATGGGCTGTTTAATTCTAATCACTTTAACATTAACATTTAACTTTGGCAACCCATGAACCTGAACAAATGGTAAGAGGACTGGTTTGCAGTGATATATATATAGAGAGAGAGAGCAGTTTCCACTACCATTGACCCTTCTCCTTACTTGCACATGACTCTCTGGATTGACCTACAGCAGTTTGCAACCAGCATGTGTCTGTCATTACTCTTGCACATAAGGCTGCTCATGTGTCCTTTGCTCCTACCTGTGTGACCTCCTATTTCTGCCTCCAGTACTTGGTTAGCAGCCTCTCTCCCTCCTGGCCCCCTAGGGAAAGAATTCAGAGGCCTCATGGAGTATTTCAAGGTCTGCTGATCTACAGCAAAGTATATGAGTGCTGGGTGTGTGGTGATTGCATGGTCACACCGAGCTTACAATCTCTCCTGCCCAAAAAGGATCATATGAGTTGTCCCAAATCCCGCCTAGAAAGTGCACACCTGGGGATATGCACTTGGGAAGAGGTGCCTGGAACTTAGCTGGCGGTCACGGGTGGGGCAGACTTGGCAGGAGGTCTACAGTGAGAAGGGCCACTGTCTTTAGGGATGGAGCCAAGGAGTTGGCACCTAAGTGGACACACTGAGCATAGAGGTGGAGTTCAGGCATGAAGGAGAAAATGGAGACCAGCATTCAGAAGGAGGCCAGGAAAGGGAGGGCATCTCGAGCGAGGCTCCCAGCGGCTCTCCAGCTGGGCCCCAGAGCATCATATTTATGTGTTGACATGAACCAAATTGCTCTCAGCCCTTGTGCCCGAGAATGTGGTTGTCATCAGGCTCCAGAAAGGTGAGCCTGGAAAGCAGAAACCCAGACTTGTGTACATCCCTGACTTTCCACAAGGTGTCTGACTTCTGCCTCTAGGGCGCTCTTCAGGGACCTGGAACTATTCACCCTTTCCTGGACCAGAGCCTATTTCACACAACCAACTGAGGAAAGTAAGGGCAATTAAATTAGGTACCTCTTAAAGCTCAGAACTGTCCCCCAGGCTATAGTTCTCAGTAAGGCCCTGAATAAAACTTCAACTCCTAACGTTTACATGGTGTGTTTTTTCCTTTAAGTCGACACCCCTTTCTGGGTAGAGCTTAGTCCCAGGTTCCCCATGACCCACACTGTCTACATCCCCTTGTGCATATCCGTGCTGGTTAGGATACCCGTGTTGCTAGCAGAGAGGAGGAAAAATCATCTTCCCTCCACCCTTCTGAATTCTTAGCCGAGACCCTTGTGACCAAAGACAGATCAACAAGAGAAAAACAAACAAAAGTTTATTAACATGTTTATCTCTTATGCCTGGGAGATATCCAGGGAAAAATAAGTTAACTTTTATAGGTGGCTTAGAATTCAGACTTAAATACCTTCTCAATCAGGAAAAGGGAGAGAGAAGGCAAGCCTCTTCGGAGAGGACAGTACATGATTATTAGAAAAGACAAAAAGGTCCTGATAAGAACAGACATAAGGGGTGATGGTTTGGGACAAAGTTTGCCTGGATGTGGTGTCTACCTCTTGTCTCCTCTCCAGCATAAGAGTCACCCTTCCCTAGTTGAATATACTCACAGGGACTGGATGATGACAATGGAGTTCCCTCTGGACACTTTGTCTTCAGGAAGCTAAGGGGGGGGGGGGGGTTCAGAGAAAACCTCTCCCTGCCTTTACTTTTTCCAGTGCCAACAACTCAAAATAATCAATACACCAAAGCAGCATAATTTGGGGGTGGTATGTCCTCCACTAGCAACAAAAAACTGTGAGCACCTTCAGGGAAAGGAATTTATTCAAAGGATAAGATCTCCTTCCAACAACTGCCTTTTGGGTAGTTCCTCAAATCAAAAGCCATACAGGGAGAGCAGACCTTGGGAAGGTAAGCGTCACTCTAGCGATCTAAGTGTCAGGAACCAAGTGACGGGCTTTTCCGCATGCCAGCAATGGGATGAATCCATTCCTTTTTTTTTTTTTTTTTTTTAATTCTTGCCATGCTTTCAATATTTAAATTCCAAAGAGGGCCTAATATCCTGGCGAGTGTCATGCACCCATCCTTGTCCTGAGGAAGGCAGGACTGTTACAACAGGCAGATAGCTAGATGTAAGCAGAGAAAGGGGGACACAGACCCAAATGGCAGAAATTGGGCAGAAAGGAAGGGCACAGGCCAAATGCAGGAAACCACACATCATGTAAGCAGCAGGGGTCCCTGGGCAGAGGAAAAAGAAGCAGGGAATTTTGGGGGTGATAAGCAGCCCAGAGGCCAACAAAGACAGGTGGGAAAAGGCAGGAATTTCTAGTGTCCGAATGTAACCTTTTGCTCATTATGCCCTTATTTCAATAAAATTAGCCTCGCAGATTAGAAGTCCCCATCATGCACGGAGGCCATGACACTTCCGATCCAGATTAAATAAGGACAAAAATCCCTCCCTCTTTTGGGAAGGTGGAGTTGGGATGAAAATCAGGGAATACGACCCCAAACCCTTCCCTCCCTAGTGGACATTCTGCCCATTCAATTTTACACCCTATGTAACCAACTTGCCAAAGAATCAGGGCAGCCGCTCAGCTGAGCCTGCCTGCTCTCCCCTTCAGAGCGTACAATCCATCCCTTAATAAATCCTCTCCTTACTTCTTTAACCTCTGCGTCTTGTCTCTGAATTCTTGTCCTGGGACAGGACAAGAACCTGGAACACTGGTTACATCTACCGGCAACATCTTATCCTCCTGGACGATTCCATCAGGATTATAGGTAATGAGAGAGGGGACGTCCCCAAAAAGGAGGCTTGGGGGCCGTGACCAGAAGGCAAAGGATGGATTCAGCATGGGCGGAACAACAGATGCCCACTTCAGTCTCCAAAGAGATCTTTCTGCTCTGCATTCCAGGCTTAGATTTGCAAATCAAACTGATCCTTCGCAAGATGGTGCGTTATCTAGAAACGCAAACAATTACCAGCCTCAGGGGCACTTGCTGCTTCAGCAAGAATAACATCTTGACTTAAAAGTCATTTCGTAGTAGCAGAAATTAACTCTGCCTAAGAGGAAGGCCGATACTGCCTGGCAGGTGGGATTGCCTTGGGTTTACCATGAGGGAATTTAATACATCTGATAGATGACCTTAGTGCAAACCTTTGAATGCTAACAGGAAGCAAAATTCTGGCTTCTAATCATATTACCACTCCCAGATCATCCCCCACGCTGAGCATTCTAAGTAGCCAAATAATTGTGGCTGAGGCTCATTAGGGCTCCCATCGTTTGAGTCGGAGACACCAAAGGAAAAAGATGTCCTTTTGAAGACTCTCTAGTGATGATATTTAACTGTTTAAGACAATCTTCTGAATAAGCCTTAACATGAAAGCTAACATCGCTTTTTATTTCTTAGGACTGAACACTCCACAAATTATCCTGTGTATATTAGATCAACTTATGCCAGCGTACCTGGTCCAAAATGTAACTTTAACCAGAGGATTTTTAAAAGAAACATAACTCTGGTACTGAAAGAGTTTATGCCATCACATTTCATTTTTGATTATTTAAGAATATTTGGATTTCACATTTTTATAATATTTTGTGCACTGCCACCAAAAAAAAAAAAAACTTAATGAGTTTTTAGTGCCATGGGCCCTTATTGTCTTTCTTTTTTTGTACTCATAGCCAATTTAATTTTCAGCATAGTAGAAAATAATTTTTTTCACATTGCAGAAGGGGGAAAATAGCTTGTTAGAATTGGATGCATGACTTTCACAAAAGGGAGTAGGTGCCTTATTTAAACATATTTAAATGGAATATGGTAATAGATAAATTAGTTCCGTTATTTGCGAGCACGAATTTCATACTCCCCATTCCTCTTATGGGTCCCATGAAATTTAAACAGAAGTTAAGACACACAGTGATAACCTTTGCCTCAGTGCTCTGGACAGTCGTCTGCTCTCTTTTCTATTGATTAGCTTGCCAGCCTGTCCGCTCTTGTATGCCTGATGCAAAAGAGAAACGTGCCGACAGTCAGAAAGTGGGCAGGAGGACGGAGGGCAGGGGGTGTTAGGAATCCACCCTTGTCCCCTAATAATCAGTTTCATCCCTCTCAGAGTGTGTGGTTTGAGCTTGGAAAGAGTCATTTACAGTCTGCTCAGAAAGGCGGAGTCATATGGAAAAGCGGATGCACACTAGATAAACACAAAGATTTCCAAAGCACCCTGTCCTAGAATCACAAAGGAAGAGGAGAGAATGGGTATTGAATCTTTGAAAAGTTGAAGACCCACAGGCTTCCACTATCTTCCCTTTTCACCCCATCATCCCATTAGCCATTGCGGTGGGTGTATCAAAATGTAGTATGTTTACCTGACATGTGAGAGTCATGCCAACCTCAGATCAGACCTATCTCTTTTATGACCTTGCCCTGTGGGAGGCATTAGGAAAATGCCCCAAATTCTCTCAGTCTGAGTTGCCATGCAGTAGAACTATGAAGATTAAGTGAAATAATACATCAGAAGTTTGGGTTTATGCCAATATACTTTTGGCTCCAAAAGATGGTCTCTTCATCTTAAAGATGGTTATCTTCTCTTTCCTTTGTGTCCCTTATACACTGAGTAGTTAATGACCGCCTTTTGAACATATAATTGGAAGAAGAAATTTCACCAGATTAAGATTGAGATGCCAAGGTTTGAGTCCCTTTTCGTATCCCAAATAAATCAGCGTAAGAACTAAAAAAACATTTCTCAACTCACCTAAATCCCAACCTATTTGTCCTTTGCTTGTGACTCCAGAAAATATCTGTCATGAGACTTATCTCTTTGCTGCTAAATTGCTTTGCCTAGTTCCCTACGGCAATGACTGTGAACAGCCTCTGTGGTTTTGAGGCAAACTATATTTATAGTAAAAATATCATGCTTTTTGCATAATTGTCTTATAATTTATTGTTGGGCTAATTTTCAATATTCTTACAGATATTAAGACAGAAGCCATGGCATAATTTTTGACATTGCTCTGTATTTTATTAGCAAGTCTCTACTCTCTCAGACCTTTTAAAAATAATGAGATAATAACCAATCAAGCAAATATTTAGTGAACAGGCTGAGTCTCCTAAACTTCCAGTCCTGAGGCAAACTACCACTTGTACAATATACTCAGAAGCTTTCTCGTAATAAATACACTAAAGACGTAAACTAGAAAATGCTCATTAGAATCGCTGGTGACAATACGATTGCCTGAGATACAAACTGTCTAATCTATTGCCCTAGGAACGCTAGCCCTCTATTCTGGTTAAGAAAAAGGTCTTCACTTGTGTTCTTATTGGTTCGTATTTGCATATTAATGCTGAGAGAATGTTCACTCCCTACATGACTATTAAGGAACACGCTCCGTGAAATAACATTTGCAAATATTCCTTTATTCACAGGTTTTCCTCTCCATACGTAATTTTCCAAAGTGATTACAAACGACAATCATGCCAAGACCTTCTTTCCATGCTTTAAGAGTGTCTAAAGGAAAGAGGAGTCAACATGCATTAAAGACCTGTGATGTACCAGGCGTCGTGATCTATAAATATCATCTCAATTAATTGCACATCTTGAATGAAAGGATAATGGCAGCAAACAGCAAATGCGATGTGTCGGGGTTTCAATGCCCTTATTCTCAGTCGTTCCTCCTTTGCAGTACCTCCGGATAGCGACGAGACTTGAGATTCTTTTCAACATACGTTCTGTTGATAGTAAAGGAAGATTTCAACTTATAAACCAAAGGTTTTAGTCCTAAGTCCAAACATGTTGTAACAAATGTTCTTTCAAGAGAATCTCTAAGAAAGGCGTCTCTCCTCAAAATGAGAAAATAGGTTTTGGTATTCAGACACATTCAAAGCTGATGGTTCTTATAATGAAGTGGAAAGATTTCAGCTTAGAACCTGGAGTTGTTAACTTGATTTTGTAGTGTTTTTTTTTTTAAGAGAGCTCTAAAAGAAACTCAGACTTTCTTTGATACTCGATGTGGTTAAGACGAGTTTTGAAGGCTTCCGTGTAAATTAATCAAGCCCATATGGAATAAATCTTCAAAAAACATATACAAGATTAAATAATTAGCTTGAACAAAATTAAAAATGTTTGGGAAAACATCCGAGGCAAGTTTTCCCAAGTTTTCCATCCAGCTTTGAAAATTTAAAATCACCTTTGAAATTTTTATAAAAGCTCTTAAAATTGGTTCAAAGTCCTGCCCCAAATCCTACGTGCTTCCTTTAGCAAAATTTTGGCTCTCCATCATCTTGAACAGAATTCCACTCAATAAATAATCAATCAAGTCCAGTCTGCCACAAAAGTTGCTTTTTATAATGTGGGCTTCCAGGAAACTCAACAGGTTTATGTGTTGACATTTTAAACTGATATCCATCAGGGGAGAGTGCCTAACAAGATCCTCTCAACCCTACTGCACAGTACATACAAAATTAACTAAAAATGAATCTTCTACCTAAATGTAAGAGTGAACACTATAAAACTCTCAGCAGAAGCAATCCTTTCTGACCGTGCATTAAGTAATGATTTCATAGATATGATATCAAAAGCATAGGCAGCAAAAGAAAACATTAGGTAAGTTGAACTTTGTCAAATTCAAAAATTTTGTGCTTCAAAAGACACCATCAAGTAAGTGAAAAGACAGCCCACAGAATGGGGGGAACCATTTGTAGATCATACGACTTACAAGGGACTTCTGTCCAAGATTCTTACCACTCAACAATTAAAAACAAATCTAATTTTAAAAAAGGGGCCAAGGATTTGAATAAACATTTCTCCAAGGAAGGTATACAAATGGCCAATAAGCACATGAAAAGATGATGGACATCATTGGTCATGGGATTAGGGAAATGTACATCAAAACAAGAGATATCACTTCAAACCTACTAGAATATCTAAAATTAAAAAGATAGATAATTAGTGTTGGTAAGGATGGAGAGAAATTGGCAGCCTCACACACTGCTGGTAGAACTGTAAAATAATACAGCTACTTTGGAAAATAACATGGAAGTTTCTTAAAATGTTAAACAGAGTTACCATGTGGCCCAGCAATTGCTTCCTAAGTATATACCCCGAAGAACTGAAAACCTATGTCCACACAAAAACTGGTCCATAAATGTTCACTGTAGCATTACGTATACCAGCCCCAAACTGGGAACACCCCCACTGTTCGTCAATTGATGAGTAGATAAACAACATACTATATATCCCTATAATGTAATATTACTTAGTAATAAAAAGGAATAAAGTACCACGACATGCTACAACATGGATGAATCTTGGAATCATTGTGCTAAATGAAAAAAGGCTACCACAAAAGGCCACAGTGTATAATTGAATTTCATTTCTATGAAAGACCCAGACTAGACGAGTCATAGAATAGAAAGTACATTCATGGTTTCCAGAAACTGGTGTGAGGGGAGGATGGGGAGTGACTGCTAATGGGCATGGGGTGCTGAAGATGTTTTGAAATTAGATGGTGACGACAATTGCACAACATAGTAAATACACTAAAAAAAAAAAAAAAAAAGGCCACCAAATTATATACTTTAAAAAAGTTAATTTGATGTAGCAATTTCTATAAGCTATTTTCTTTGAAAAAGACCTTTTGTAAGAAATAGTTCCTTCTATATTCTACACCAGTGAGGGAGGTGGGTCCACAGGTTTATACAGATAGCTGCTTTTTACAACCCTGCCTCATAGGACAATAAACTGGTTAGCTTGGGGCAGAGGGAAGGTGCTTAATCAGGCAGGCATGACACGTGGCATTAATACCATCAACTCATGGACCAAATGTTCATGTTATAATCGGTTGCCATTGCACTCTAGAGACACAATCTTTATTTTAAAGTCAACAGAAAGCCTCTCTTCTTAACATCTGCCGGGACACTAGTGAACGCCTCTGGTACTGCTCTTTCCAAGTAGCCCCAAGAGAAGCCAAGTCAGATATAAAGATCAACTGCAAATAGACCACACTGGATATGGTGCATCCGCTCTCAGCTTCAGCTTTCTTTGCATCATTTCTCCATGCAGAGAGTTACACATGCAACCACTGAATTAAAAAGTGAGACATCCATTAAATCGGAACAATAATGTAAAACTTGGAAAAAAAAAAAAGTTTAGTGATTATAATCATTTTTAATGAAAATGGCTATTTTTATTTTATATATTATTTTAGACATTTGGTAAAATAATTACATGAAACTTTGAGGAAAACAGAAAGAAACTGAGTTTCCATTGACCCTGTCATTCTAAGATTTTATAATGTTATATCTATACAGTGTCAAGAAGCCGCTATAGTCAACCGTATGGAATATATAGAAGAATCTGACTATGTGGCCTCTTTAATCAAGGAACTTAATGTATAGCTCCAGAAGCAAGACTACAGCATGTGAAACCATAGCACACTCTGTAACTCGATGCTGAAATGACCAGTTAAAGTTTCCTTGCCAATATTAGCCACTAAGAGGTAATGGAATAAATCAAGCCCGTCATTATCTACGAAGACATCATCCTTTGGAAAAGTCCCCCAAATGGAGAGTGAGGGGGTGTGAGTTTTGATTCATCTGAGCAGGGATGTGAGTGTTAAAAGGAAGCCAGAGTCACTGTTTGGTCACCCGGGTGAGTCAGGAACGCACATGTGCAGTAAAACTGGTTGGGCTGTTAACACAACCCACCTGTCTTTCTGCTTAAGAACCTGTTGCTCGATCAAATGATGATCTGTAGGACAAGCCCCCAAGGAACCAAAGACATTTTTTCCAAGGCTCAACTCAACCACCCAAACAGGAAACGCAGCTGAAAGAGGAGTGCCCAGGAACAAGGGATCCTACATTTTCCCCCAACAGCAACATGTTCAATGCGCCCACTCCCTCCCGATGACTGCTGCTCAAATGTTTCCTTCTGAGGTAATTCCTTGAGAGTGTGTGTATGTATGGCCAGTCTCCATGGCTCACACATACACATGCTCAGAACTGGGAAGCATACGGAACAGATCTGAGGTCATTAGAAGCTAAAAATACGGAATGCTCACACTTGCCCCGGAGCCAGAGTTCTCGGGCAGAAGTGTCAAAGGGATTATAATAAAATGAACCAAACAAGCCATTAGCATCCTGTGCGTTATGGGTACCAAGAGAAAGGATGATCGCCTCCTGCATCAAACTTTCAGCAAGGAAGGGGCTTCATTTCTTTAATCTTTTGTTTATCCCACAAAGATTGATGGAGTTCCTTCTGTGTGTCAAAGTCTATGCTAGGCAGTGGGATGTAAAGATGAATAAGACAATCCTAGCCTCAGGAGGGTCACAGCTGAGCAAGGAAGACAAACATGGGAATAATAATTACAGTGCACTGTCATAAGGGCTTTAATAAAGATACGTGTAGGTGATGATGAGAACAGTGTCTCACATCACTGTAGGTGAGGGATATCTTCCCAAGGGGAATAATGCTGTAATGCAGTTTTGAAGGAAAACTTGGAGACTGCCAGGCAGAACCATGAGAGGAGTACACTCCAGGAAGGGCAAACCGCAGGTACATGCACAGCAGGAAACAGGCAAGAAAGGGTACAGACAGGGACCAAAGGCTGCATGGGCGGCAATAATGCAGATTAACCAGGGAAGGCAAATGAGGGTCAGACTGCAAACTGCCTTGACTTTGCCCAAAGAACTGAAACTTTGCTTTGAAGTCAATGGAGCATCATTCCAGGATTTTTAACAGAGAGATGACATAATTAACGGATTTTTCCTTTTAGTTTAGGATCATTTTGTTTTTAAAGTCCACCCTCATGACACGCATGCTGGGTGAGGATTACATCAGAGGTGGGCAAAAATGAAGGCAAGAGAGATTATGAAGAGGGTTGTGGTAATTCAGGGGCAAGGTAGTGAGCACAGTGCTGAGGCCACAGGAAATGGAATGGAAATCATGGGATGTGTTCAAGAGATGGTTAGGAGTAGAACCAACCAGGCCAGAGAAGTGAAGGAGAGAGGGGAAGGGATTAAGTATATTTCCAAGAGTTTCCCTGAGGAAGGGGGGAATAAAGGTAAATGTTTTGGGGAGAAAATAAGTTCTGTCGCTATTGTGTTGCATTTGAGTTATGCAAGAAGCAATCAGAAACATGATGCTGGACTTGGGAAAGATGTGTCATTAGAAATGTGCATTTGAGACCAGTAGCATCTTTAAGATATTGGAATCAGTGAAGAATTCCAGGGAACATGAAGACTAGGCAAGCCTAGGGAATGTCCATGTGTAAGGAGAAGACAGTGAGAGAGGGGCCAGTGGAGGAGCCTGGAAAGGTACAGTCAGTGTTTGAACAGAGGCAGGAGACAGCACTGAACAGAAGCGAAGGTGGTACCCTCAACCCAAGGGAACGGAGAGTGCCAAATTGTGCCCATGGGTGGTACCTACTCTGTTAGGAAGTGGGAGATTCAGCCAGGTAAGAAGGCAATTAACATAGATGGAAAGGCATGGGAATGCTTTTGTTTGGTTTGTTGTCTAAAGAGACGTTCATATGTTTATAAGCTGGGCAGAAAGACCAAAGAAAACGGAAGAGGTTGAAGGCACTAAGTAGTTGAGAAGAAAAGACACAAATCACATAGCCTTAAAGAGTTATACAAAATAAGTCAATATAATGGGTGCCATATGAATTGTATAGACGGAGTAAAGGACTAGGATGGCCTGTGGTGGGCAGACAAGGTTCCAGAAAACATGGAGCATAATTAGCCCTACTGACGATGGACTGTGTTCCCTCTTCACTTCTATCTCCAAATTAAGTGCCTTTGGAAGTTATCATGCTTAGTCTTCCTTGGATTGTTCCTCCCTTTTTATTTATAATCATATTTACATGATAATAATGTTACTTATGGTGAAGGTTTATAGTAAGGAAGAAATGGTTGAAGGCAAGTAACAGAGCATCAGTTTGTACTGAAAGCCTGTTATTTTTATTGCCAGGTCACCAATGAATGTCTCTTTTGTAAACCAGTCAAGTTCACGGCAAGACCACCATCCACCCTACATTCTCCATGCGTGTTTCTATGATGGATTGTATGTGCTGGGAAAATGTAGAGATGCTCTCCTCCAGGCTATTTTTGAGAACTGTTCTTATAACATGGTCCATCAGGTATTAAACTAGGTAGAATAAATATAAGGAATTTTTCTTGCATGGAGTTTTTTCTTCACTGGCTGTCAGCTTGGTGAAGAACAGCATAAATCACCATGACAGCTACAGTGGCTGGTCTAGAGTTGTTCTGCCAACACAGAGAGCCAGAAATTTGTTTGTAATCCACAAAATATTGTCCCATTTTCACTCCTTGTGGTAACTGCACAGAGATTTGCTAATGAAACGTACATCCCAGAAGTGGGGAAGGGAGAGGGGAGGTTGTGTCGGCAAGGATACAGGATCCTTTTCCGAATGGTGATGGGGCTGCTAAGTTGATAGACTAGGAGCTTCCAATATGATCAAAAAGTTCCCACTAAATAGTCTTGACGTTACTATTATTCATAGTAATTGATATTATATTACAGTTTTGATATTCTATTACAGAACACTTTTATATATCACAACTCTTAGAATTTGTATACCAAATTCGTATTTGGTAATTTTTTCCCTGTGATACAAAAGTAGAAACTGTAAATATCCAAGGTTCCATAGCCAAGCAGTGGCCCTGGACTTGGACCCCAGTCTTCTGACCCAAGCTCATCTCTACTCTTGGAAAGACATCACAGCTATTGCTTCCTTGATCTGTGTGCAAAAAGGATGCTGTCCTCTGATGGGTGCTGCCACAGTGTGCGTGTTGTAGCCCTTACTGTATTCAAATACTAATAATAGCTCACTTTGAGAACTTAAGATGTACCCAGCTCTGCTCTAAGCATTTTATATTAAATCTGTGTGGTATGAACTATTCTAATCCCCATATCAGGGATGATAAGTCTGAGGCATTGAGAGGTTAAGGAACTTTCCCAAGGTCACATACCTAGTAAGAGGCAGGACTGATGGATGCCAGGCCCTGTGCCAAACGTCTCTGCCTGGATTGTTTCATTTAACTTTCACCATAATCCATATTAGTACCCTATTAGGCATTAACATCCTCCCATTTTCTTTAAATGCAAAGGATAGAGGTTAGAGATATATGACAGAGCCAGAATCAAGTCAGTTTAAAATAAACTTCTGTACACATGGAACTAATAATAATATGTAAACAGGTAGCTTATATGGTATAATTAGGACACTGAAGACGTTTCCACCCAATGAATGGCTTAGATTATTGAATCTCACAATTGATTTCTCAACTATTTGTTTGAAATGTATTTTAGAAGCGATCTTCCTGTGAAGATATATCATTCCTTGATAGTTAATATACTATATAGATTACTTTTGATGTGTCAGTTAGTTTTATAAACTTCAGCTGTATTGTTAAAGCATGAGGCCCTGAAAGGCATCTAGTCCTGGCTTTTGGCTGCTGCGGCTTGCACAGTCTCCTCTTTACTTTCTGCCTCTCATATGCAGACTGCTAGTTGTCATTCATAATCTGCTACAGGCTTGAAAATCAAACATTTCAGAATTTGTAATTACAGTATAAATAGACGTCTGATAAAGCTTGGGAACATATATATAAATAAGTAGTTCACAAAACTCCACAATTAACTACCAGTAAAATTACAAACAAGATGTCTACAGAAGTCAAGGGCGAATTTTTAAATATTTATCATTTTTGTAATTTGGAGAAATAAACAAATTAACTCAACACTTGAAAATGGTTTGAGTTCCCTTATGAAAGACATACTATTCATATTGCAGTAAAAATAGAATTCAACAGTTTTCTCTCTACCAAAGATAACACACAAGGAAGATACTTTGGAACCCTGGAAAATTAAAGGAAGGTTGAGATATTTCAATGGGGCTACCATATCCTACACAGTCTTTCCTTTACTTTCTACCTCTCATATGCAGACTGCTAGCTATTGCTCATTGTCTACTATGGCCTTGAAAATCAAACATTTTGGAATTGTAATTACAGTATAAATAGATGCCTGATAAAGCTTGGGAACATATATATAAATAGATATCTCTTAAAACCCTACAATTAACTACTAGTAAAATTAAAAACAAGATATCTAAAGAAGATAAGGGTAAATTTTAAAATATTTATCATTTTTGTAACTTGGAGAAATAAATAAAGTTAACACTTGACTCTGTTTTGAATTTCCTTCTGAAAGGCATAATATGCATGTTGCATTAAAATAGAATTCAATGATACTCTTTCCACCAAAGATACACACAAAGGAAGATACCTTGGAAACTTTGAAAATTAGAGGAAGGCTGAGATATTTCAAGCAAAGGCTAAGAAAGAGGATGTCAGGGAGAAATGGCAGCATCAGGCAAAGCAGAAAAGTCACTGAACAGAAATAATAGGATAACTTTACACGAATGGTAGTTGTAATGTACACAGCAGGTAAGTTATGAACCATTATATATCAAATAAGTGTATCAGGAAGCCCAAGTGAAGCACAATTGTCTCCCACCTCCTTACCCCTTAGCGCCATTTGGACATAGAAGCAAGAGGGAAAGCTGCTTCAAGACAAGACCAGTCAGTGTGACCCACGTTAGAGAACAAAGGCAGTGCCCACGTGACTGACAAAACCCAGGAAGAGCCGCAACACCCATCCTCCCTGAAGCCAGGCTTCCTCACTATCCTGATCTCACTATGAACAGCCAGCGGTACAAAGAGTCCTAGCCTGTTCCCAAACAGTCTGCACAAAAGAACAGTCCTCAGGAAATCTCCCTGCAGTGATAAGCAAGCATCTAAGAATTACCGAGCATTTCCCAAAGGTAACACAAAGAACGATGCACCAAACATAACACATAGAAGAACTTACAGTGGAGGAAATAAAGTTAATAAAAATCAGTGCAAGACTTTAATTATATATATATATATATATATATATATATATATTTATATTATTTATTTATATATATATGTATAAATTCCTCAGATTTATATATATGTAAAATCCTCAGAAGGATATTAAAAAGTATTGCATCTATAAGAAAGAATCATCTAAATATCTTGGGAATTAATAACTTGATTGTTAACATTTAAACTCAATCCATAGTCAAAAGAGGATAAGGTGTACTGCTAAAGAATTAGGGAGTTAGAAAACTGAAATGAAGATTTCTCTAAACATTTTACCAAAGGAAAAAAAGTTAAGGAGAGGAAGAATAATTAAGAGACGTGCATCTAGAAATTTTCTAATTTATCAAATAGGAAATCTAGAAACAGAGAATAGCAAGAATGAAAAGGAACATTATTAAGCAAATAAAAATAGATAATTTCCCCAAATGTAAGAAAGACATGAATTCCTAGATTGAAAGTCTATATCAAATGTTTAGCAGAATAAAGTAAAAGCAAACAAAACTTCCATACCTAGTCCCAATGAAGTGAATTCAGAACAATGAAGAGAAAGTCTAAAAAGCTTCCCAAGAGGAAAAAAAAAAAAAAACAGATTATCCACAGCACAACAAAAATCTGATTTTCATTTGTAATACCAGATTGCAAAAGGAAGTGGAGGAAGACTCTTCCAGAATGGCAGAGTAAGGACATCTGAAAATCTACTCCTCTATAAAGGCAATGAGAACACTGGGCAAAAAAAGAAAAAAAAAAAAACAACTGTCAAAATTGACTTTTTCAGGAATCTAGTTATTAATCAAATGCTTGCAACACTGAAGAGCATTAACTTTTTTTAATTTGAATTGAACTAAATTCAACAATTTAAATTTAAACAATTTAAATTTAAATTGTTGAATCTCAGTAGTAATAGTTATTAGTTTTGGTATTGCTTATGTAACATGTTACCATAAATTCAGTGGCTTAAAACAACAAAAAATTTACTACTTTAAATTTGTAGGTTACAGTCTGATGTAGAGCTAAAATCAAGGTGCTAATGGGGCTGCATTCCTTTCTGAAGGCCCTAAAGGAGAATCTGTTTCCTTGCCTTTTCCAGCCTACATTCCTCAGCTAATGGCCCCTATTCCATCCTCAAAACCAGCCACATAGCATCCCTCTGACCCTTCATTAGTCACGCTGCCCTCTGGCACAGGTGGGAACAGTTCTCTGCTTTTAAGGACTCATCATTGACTGGCGCCAATCTAGGTAACGTTGGATAATTTTCCCATCTCAAGGTTTTAATCACATCTGCAAAGTCCCCTTTGCCACATAAGATAACATATTCAGAGGATCCGGGGATTAGAGCACGGACATTTTGGGAGGCACCTTACTCTGCTTAGCACAAACTGAGTTTTGTGATGTTTTAACTTGCCCTGTTCCCCTCCCCTTCCCCTCAGACCCACGGGGAAATGACCAGCCTCATACTACTATAGCTGTAAAAGCCAGCAACTTAATAGTCACTGAAGAGGGGCAAAACAGGTCTGGAGCTTCCCCAAAGCTCATCCCCAGATAATTGTCACAACTTGGCCTGTTAGGCAGCTCCCTGGAAAAACTTCTTCCTCGGGGCTTGTCTTTATTTAACCTAATTCTGATCTCCCTCAGCACGACAACTCCTCTCTAGGCATTTGTCAAAAACAAGCAGTTGCCTTAGGCAGTGTAATAGCCGGGGCAAACAAGAGGCTGACTGAAAAATGTGAAAGAAAATATATGGTGAATAAGATGCTTTCACAGGATTCTGAAAAGATCCAACATATTCTTGAGACTCTAGAAAGCCACACACATGTGTAGGGCTGTGTGCATGCCCAAGAAAGACCTGAGAGAACCCTAATCTCTCATTCCAGGCTAACCTTGGGCTCTGTACAAGCAGGAAGTGAAGGCTAAGGCAGAGTTTTAAGCTGCCAGAACACTGAAGGTGGCTCCAATATACAAACACAGAATACAGTTGGGAGAATTCTTGGTTGAAGATACATAAGGAAATTTCTGTCCAGTCAGTAGCTGACCACTAAGTTAACCAAACAAAGAATTCAGTGGCCAAACAAAACAAAGAATACAGACTTTACAGAATTAGTCCAGCAAAGTCACTAAAAAACAAAGAGCACTTGAAACAACAGATCCTAGGGTAGGGAAGGACTGTGAGAGAGAGAGAGAGAGAGAGTGTGTATGTGTGTGTGTGTGTGTGTGTGTGTGTGTGTGTGTGTGTGATTTACAGAATGCCCAATTTATTTAAATTGTCCATTTTCCAACAAAAAAAAAATTGCAAGAAATAGGTAAGTGTGGCCCTTACTCAGGAAAAATTATAGTCAACAGAAACTGTCCCTAAGGAAGCTCAGACATTGAACTTACTAGACAAAGAGTTTAAATCAGGTATTATAAATAATTTCAAAAAACTAAAGGAAATCATGTCCAAAGAAAAGAAGGAAAGTATAAGAATGGTTCACCAAATAGAAAATATAAGCAATGAGATAGAAACTGTTAAAAAAGAACCAAATAGAAATCGTGGAGTTGTAAAGCAAAATAATTGAAGCAAAAAATTCACTAAATGGGCTCAACAGGAGAACTGAGTAGACAGAAGAAGGAATCAGCAAGCTTAAAGATGAATCAATTGATATTATTTAGTCTAAAGAACAGAAAGGGAAAAAATGAAGAAAAATGAAGAGTCTCAGAGACATGTGGGACACCATCAAGCACACCAACATACACATAATAGGAGTCTTAGAAGGACAAAAAAGGGAAAAAACGGGACAAAAATAATATTTGAAGGAATGGTGCAAAATTCCTACTTCAAAGAAACATGTTCATCTGTATGTTCAAGAAATTCAACAAACTTAAAGCGGGGTGTATCTGAAGAGAGTCACATCTAGACAATTCACAATGAAATTGTCAAAAGACAGAATATTTTGAAAGAAGCAAGAGAGAAGCATCAAAAGCAAGGGATCCCTCGTGGGATTGACAGTTGAGTCCTGAGACTATAACACTACAGACAATTGTTCTTTTGGGCAACCAGTCCCTGTTTTATTTTGGAGAATTACCTGCCCTTCTTTGTGTGGGGGTCTCAGACAGTCCATGGCAGTTCCTTGCCCTCACCTTAGTCAAAGACGACAATCGCTGTCTTTCTCAAAGTGCACCCATCCCATTGGCAGCATGTGTAAAGTGTTGCTGGGGGCTGCCATGGAGGCCTCCGCATTTGCCTGGTTCCTGGATTTTCCAGAGCCTGGCTCTCCATACTGAGCCTATCTTTACTTAAGTTTTTGGTATTTTGTTCCTCGTAAGTATTTAACTTTTAAAAAATATTTGCATTCAAATACTATTTATCTTAATTACTGAAATTTTGGACACCTTTTAAAATTTGACATCTGAGAAAAACCACCTCACTCAGCTCACCCTCGTCCTGACCTCAACTCCAGCCTTCCCTTTGATCCTGTGAGTAAATTTTTCTGCTCAAAGTAACAGAATCTGGAAACTGAAGAACCCTGGCTTATTCAAGGAAATAGAAGGATAAAAAACTAATATAATACATCGAAAAAACTGCTGCTGCATATCTGGACACTTCAGGAGGAAAACTAGAAAAATGAGTAAGATCTCTTTGGAAGGTAACTGGTCACAAAATGTACAAAAACAGTAGTTTTAAAGCAAAAAATAGCAAATGCCTAGAATAAATATAATTTTTAAAATAAATATATAAATGCATATAAAACCTAAAATTAAATTAACAAAAAATTTGCATGTCATTTATAAGGGAAATTACAAAACTTTCTTGAGGGGCATATCATAGGCCTAAATAGGGAGATATACTAGATTCTTGGATTGGAGAATTTAATATTATAAACATTTATACAGCTTTTCTATAAATTAATGCTTAATTTTCTGCACTTCTAGTCAATACCCCTTGAAATGTTTTAAGTGAGCAACTTATCCTAAAGTTCACCCAGGAAAATAAACCTGTTACTACAGCCAGGAAGCTTTTAAAGAGGGAAACATCTGTCATGTGAGATTATAAAGTGAATTATAAAACTGTAAAATTTGATAGTGTTTAATAGTGCAGCCTTAGTCCTAGAATAGGTAGATCAATGAAACAGATTAGGTAGTCTATAAATAAACTAGTGTGTAGATACCAGAAGTTAGTGTAAATTAAAAGAGGAATTTCAGTTCAGTTGAGACTGATGGATTCATCAATAAATGTGACTGGAACTGCTACGTAGCCATTTAGAAGAAAGTTAAAACTAGAATTCAGGTCGCCCATGTACCAAAACATACCCCAGATGGATTAAAAGGTCAAATGTAAAATGTTCAAACACACATACAATGTATGGTGACTATTTAATCCAAGCAAGGATTGTTATCTTTAAATAAGATAATCACAGGAAAATATTAGCATATTTAACTACACGAAAATATGAAATATCAACTATCAAATTAACTAAAATGATGTAGAAATGCTATTAAATAATCTATTAAACAGAGGGAGAAAAAATGGAAAAGTTTGACAAAATGCTTTCCTTGAAAATAACCAGTTTTAGGATTTTGTTCCCCAAATTTTAAATAACTGATAATAAATGGATAATAATTCCTATTTAAATGGATGTCTAGCATATAAAAAGGACACTAAAAAAGAAAAGAAAAAGTAATCTCAAGTTCAACATGTCTTTAAAGTAAGAATATATGACATAATAATCTCCCAGTAAGTGTCATATCCAAAAATACAAGGGATATTCAAATTATGATTTCTCCTCCTATAATTTAATATTGACAGGTTTTGAGGGGGAAAGTTATGCTAATCTTAATAGATGCTAAAAAATGTATTTGATAAATTTTAAACACTCATTTCCAGCAAAAACTCTCATTAAGCTAAGAATAGAAGAGAAAAAAAGTCTTTAAAATGAATAAATACAGTGTGATAACAGCTGTTAGTTTCCCCAGTCTCTATGCTCTCCTTCTCCCACGGTGGGACAATTTTGAGCTGGCATGAGGTAAAAAAATCACACTTGTTGTTTAGCAGAAAACCCCATTTCTTAGCCTCCCTCGCACAAAGGTGTTCCCGATGAAGTCAGGATTTGGTACAACAGGATGTGAGTGTAAGTAATGAGTGTTACTTCTGGCTTGTGACCTCAAAAAGGACAGCGCTCCCCTCCACATTCCTTCCCTCCTGGTAGCTGGAATACAGACGTGGTGGTGGGAGTTACAGCAGCCACATGAGGGCAGGAGTCACAGGCTGTGCATTTTGGGGGCAGAACAGCAATCTGGAATGATCTTGAGACCCTGATGATGGATGATGGAAGAGATAAGCCACGATTCCGCTTTGTCCTGCTTGCACCCAGACTTCATATGAACCATTATTACTCTGGGTCTTTCTATTACAGCAGCTAAACCTACATCCTGACTAATACAGATAATTACTGGACATCTAAAGCAAACATCATCATGTTATTTGCTAATAATCCCCATTAAAGCAGCCTCATTAAAGGCTAGATGCCTGCTATTACTGCTGCAAATAATATTATACTAGCAAAACAGCCAACACAAGAAGAAAATAAGAAGAATGAGTAAGAAATAAAAGAAACTAAATTGTTGTTACAGCCAAATGTATGATGGTCTATCAAAAACTTACAAAGAATCAGCTATAAAACTATTAGAAATCCCTCCCCAAATTCAATGAAAGGTCCATTGGTATGTGAGCAATAAGTAAGTTTCAACACAGTGGGAAGACGAGATAGAACTCATTATGACAACAGAACCTCAAAATACCTCGAAACAAGTATGCAAGAGGAATATGAAGAGAAATACGAAACTTCATTGAGGGAACCTGAAGATGAGCTGAGAAAATGAACAGACATACTATGTTTCTGGACTGGAAGACACGATATTATAAGAGATCAATTTCCCCCAAATTAACATGAAAGTACAAAACAATCCCAATCAAAATTCCCCCAAAAAAAGTTTCAAAGGAGCTCTACAATCTGATTTGGGAGAGAAAATACAAAAGATAGGCTGTGAAATTTTTTTAAAAGTAACAGTTAAAAAAGACATTCCCCATATGTTATCAAGATACTATATACAGTAATTAATGTTATAGTTTTAAATTATATTTATTTTATTATAGGCAAGTAATTATTTTAATTATTAATATAGTAATAATACAATGTCACATTAACACAGGAATGGACAAATAGATCCTGGACAAAATACAGTCCAAGAATATATGTGTTATATACATACATACAGACACACACACACACACACACACATACAATTTTTAGCATATGGTAATAGAGACACTTCCTGAAGGAGACAGACTATTCATTTATATTGGAACTGGGACAACTAGATACTTAGAAAGAAAGAAACAAACTTAGATTTTTCTCTCACACCACATGTAAAAGTCAGATTCTACATAGCTCAAAAGTTTAAAAAATTTTAATCTATAAAATTATGAAACAGAAAATTGGAGGAAACTCAGAAGACAAAAATAAAATTATGACAGATTTTGCCTCTTGAAAATGAATAACTTCTTTACAAGGAAACATGGTGAAACAATATTAAAAGACAAGAGACAGATTAAGAGAAAAATATCTGCAAAATATGTAACAGATGAAGGTTTAATACATGCAATTATAAAGAGATAAAAAATAAGTCAAACTTAAAATTAAGAAATGAATTTGAAGAGGCAATTCAAAGAAGTGCAAATGGTCACATACATAAGAAAATATGTTCCACTTCACCAGTAATTAGGAAAATACAAATTAAAACAACATTGAGATTGTATTTTTCACCAGATTGGCAAATATTGTAAATTTCAATAACATCCAGTGTGAGAAAACAGAATTTCTTATTCACTGTTAATAAGAGTGTAAATTGGTGCTGCCTTATTCAAGGACAATTTGGCAGGAACTATCAAAATTAAAATTATGAATAGCCTTTCACCCACATTCCAGGAGCTTATCCCAGACAAATACTTGCAAATAAGCACAAAGATATCTTCACAGATTTATTCTGGCAACTTTTTTTTTTTAATCATAGTAAAATTTTCAAATTAACCCAAATAACCTTCCAGTGAGGAATTTACTGGTATGAAACGTTCTTCCCTTTCATCTCATTTTTAAAAATGAGAATATAGTCATGTACCTATGCATTTAAAAACCATAAGCAGTACAAGTGATAATGTTAATGAAAAAATGAATGTGTGCTGTGACCCACCACATTCTCTGATGATAAGATTAGTCCACATGAAATTCTTAAGTTTAATGCAGTCATAATTAAAACGGCATCAGGATTTTTAGGAACTTAAGAAAATTCTAAAGTTTACCTGGAATATAAACAGTAAGAGCAGTCAAGAAATTTTTGACAAAGATGAGAACTTATCCCAGTAGAGGCTGAAATATATTATAAAATTATAGAAATAATGTACATAGCATTTACAAGTTTACCACCACACTAATGAAACAAAGTAGAAATTGAGAAAAACTCAGATAGAGCATCAGCTTCACAGGACACTGGAAGCATCCGGTGGAGAAGGGGTGTAACAACCTGGTAAGTAATCCGGAATTTGGTTAGATATTTGCAGGATGGGTTATGGGAGATCTGGTTTATTTATACTGCCCATCATTCACTAAAAGAAATTCCAAATAGATTAGAGATATGAAGGATTTCAAACCTAAAAGAACATAGAGATGAATATTTATAAAATTTCTAGAGGGTAAGAAGTTTTTTAAAACACATGATCAGTAAAGAAAATTGCCAAGGAAAAGATCAATAGTATGACTACAAAAAATCATATTTCTATATCTCAAAACATAATTAGAAAGGACAGAAAGCAATAAAGTTGAAAAATTATTTGCAGCAAATATGTTGAGCAAAAGGCTGACATCTTATGTAAATAAAAAGAGCTCGTATAGATTGATACCCCATCCTCAAATAAAAACAGGCAAAGAACTAAAAGAGATCATTTGCCAGGTTGGACTACAACAGGGAAAAAAAGAAAAACAAATCAAAAGAGTGCAAATAAATCAACATTTTGATTATATTTTTGTCTAGTCTACTAGATAAAAATCAGTGTTATTTATTAACTAAAGTATTACCCCATTCCAGATAGAAAAGTGAAAATTTTGTAAATCAACTTGGCATTGCCTATTTGAGTTCCCACAATGGAGTTCCCTTCTGGGAATCCTTCCTAAGGAAATAATTCTTAATATACATATCAAAGCTGTACACACAATGGCTCCATGGCAGCATTATTAGAATGGCAAAAATTTGAGGTCACTTTGGAAACTGCACTAATTCAACAATAATGGAGTGATGAAGTAAATAACAGTACCTCTGCTCAGTGCAATAAACAAATATTAACAGTGATTTTTAGTTTGCACTAAAATGATAAGATGCTTAGCATAAAATGAAAAAGCCAGAAAGACATTTCTGTAGATGACATAGTCTCAACTACCTACAAAATGTACAATTTAAAACATATATAAAGACTGAAAAGAAACATACCAAAGATGAAGTGATTTTCTACGAATGACAAGTTTTGGGTAGTTCACCCCTTTGAAAGTGTTTTTTTCTACTTTCCAAACTTTCTAAAATAAATGCTTATAAAAACAAAACTTTATTTTATGAAACTGTTTGAAACCATTTGACGGCACGTTCTGCCACATAAGCTACCCAGGCACAGGGCTCTAGGGATTCTAATTAGAAAATGATGAGTTAATTAAAGCTGTGCGCTTAGTCTCTATGGCAAGGATTTCCTTTAATCCAACCGCGGTTTTCTCTCCATTTGCAGAATGTGGTTTCTGGACGAAAAACTGAGAACAGACTGACCCTCTGGCCACAGCCATTCACGTCAGAGACGTACAGTTGCAGGTGCGTGCTGTTTGGCTTGGTTTGCCAAGTTAAAATAGCTGTGCTTCCCGCTGCGGTGAGAGTTTCCAGCTTCAGACAGGGTGGGAGAAACTCTAAACTGTTTGCCCTTTGCAGATGTATTGAAATATTACTGAAATTTACTGATTTTCCCTGATGTTTTTTCCATGCTTTTATCACTACCCTGAAAATAAACACAGAGGAGAAGGCTAGCATACCAAATAGCGCTCAGTAACTAGGCAAAAGGATGTTTTCCTGAGCCGTACTGCTGCTCCAGTGCTCCTGGCTTGATGTGAGAGTGAAGTGAGGGGATATAAAGGCCATGTTTTTCCCTCCAGAACTTTATTATAGACTTGAATGAAATAGTAGGACTTGCTACCAAAGCCGCCATACAGGAAGTAGGGACAACTTTCACAAGGAGCAACAGGAAGCCAGAGAAAACTTGGGATGTAATCCCATCCCAGTTTGTCCAGGGTCAAGGACTTCAGACAACCACTTTGTTCTTGATCTCAGCTTCCTCTCTCCCCACCAAGGTATTTGAGCATTCATTGGTTATTGCTAAGCAGGACCACAAAGCTGAAAAGCACCATTGCCTATGGTAGTGGAGAGATAAGTCCCTTTGTGATCTCTTGTTGAGTTTTCCATAGGGATCACAGAACACATCCTGGGCCCATCTCCTCACTGGCTCAGCCTTCACGACCTCAGAATTCCCCACACCTACACAATCATCACAGACATGCACAGCCCAGCCATTCCCCCTGCACTGTGGCTATTTTCACCCATAGAGAATCCAAAGTGTCTCAGACAGAGGGATGCAAGAATATTTCCAAGGCACCCCAAAATAATCTAGGGGAAATACTTCTCCATGAGTACATCTTGTGGTCTCGGGTTTTAGTCCCTTCTCAACAGCCTTCCGCTCTTGGAGTGGTGGACTTCAGACCATTTCAGCAGTAGAAAGGGGCCTGGGGAAGACCCCACTCACAATCAGTCTTAAGGACTCACCAAGGCACTGAAGAACTATCACCAGATACCCAGTCGTTGTATTTCCCAAGCACCTCAGACCCCGTGTATTACAATAAACAGGAAAAGGTGGCTGAAATGGCTTTGATAACAAAAAGCGCAAGGAAAGTAAAGTCAAAAAGTACAAACCCCTAGAAAAGGAAACAGAGGTGAGGACAGCCCTGAAGTTGCTCATGATGCAGTTTAAGCCCACGAGCTTGTCATTGAGGGAGTACTCACCATTCCTTTAATGCCTGTCCAGGGCTTTAAAGCCCAGCTTGGTCAGGAGACTCAAGCAAGGGCAGCTGTTCTGCAGGTTAGCCTCGGGGATCACAGCCAATTAGGCACTTCTGTGTGCACACGCACACTCGCATTTCTTGGGCTTGCGTGGGAACTTCGGAACGATTTTTCGTTGACGGAGGGTTGTGATTCTCCACATCACGCAGTTGTTCCCAGCACTGGGCCGTGGTAACACTGAAGGACCCTAAAAGCCCAAATAATAACAAATTTAGCCAGTTTCATGAACCACAGTCCTAGGCACCATCAAGTAGCTTTATGAACGCAGAACAATATATAAATTTCAGCTTTAGCGCCTTGTGGTCAGCCCTTGAAGTGTGCTCACAAGATGTGGTTCCAAGGATGGTATAAATTCCTGTAATTCATTCAGTCAGATTGGTGGTCTTTCCGGGGTCTATGATAGGAGTACACATCATACCGTAATAGTAGCCTTGGGACAAACCACCCAGTAACCCAAACCCTAAGGAAAGAGTAAGCCAATGCATATGAGGTGCTGACCACGAGCTGGCGCTGGACTGGATGCTGGGGAATAAAAAGTGGAAAGGATGAAGGATGGATGTAGGTGCTTGCTTTCAAATAATTTGTAACCCTGTTATGTGGTTCATAAATAAAATTAAATCAATAATTTCTTTAATTATTGTTTCATTGTTCAATTCATTTATTATGCAGTTCATAAATAAAACTGAATCTATATCATCAATGATGTGTGATTAAGAAATAAATCCTAATTGTATAGTTTATGTTGCTAGTAACCTGTAGAAAATTGGTCACCACGTTGTTTCCACGGGGACACCTGAGGTGATGGTAATGATCAAGATGATGATGGTGGTGGTGATGCTGGTGACAGATAAAACCCCACTTTTCACGTATGCTAACTTAATTTATGCTAACTCTAAGAGGCTGCTACTATTAGAATCTCCATTTTGCAGGCAAGGAAGCTGAGCTGCAAGGAAGTTAAGTAATTTGCTCACACAGCCAGCAGGTGACAGTTCCAGACATGCAAACTAGCGTCAGAGGTTATCTTCTTAACCTCAGTGCTAAGCTGTGTCATTGAGCGAGGAGGTTGCATGATAAAAGTCCCAAGGTGAGGGGCTTGCTTCATTGTGGCTCATAGGCAATAAGGGATATACAGATCTCTAGGATGTGGATGATATTTTTTCTTTTTTCCAAACTTTAAAACTTAAAATTTATTCACATGCCATAAAATTGACCCCTTTGAAGTGCACCATTCAGGGGTTTTTAATGTATGGACAAGTTGTGCAAACATCATCACACCGCTAATTCCAAAATATATTTATTACCCTAAAAAGAAACCCTGGACCGGTTATCAGTCACTCCCCATCTCCTCCAGCCCTAGGCAACCACTAATCTACCTTCTCTCTCTATAGATTTGCTAATTCCGAATATTTCATATAAATGAAATCATACAATATACAGCCTTTTGTGTCCAGCTTGTTTCACTTAGCATAATGTTTTCAAGGTTCATTCACGCTATAGTGTGTATCAGAGCTTATTTTTATTACTGAATAATGAGTATATTGTATAGACACATCTAGTTCATTTATCCCTTCATCCATTATGGATATTTGGGTTGTGTCCACTTTGGGGCTATTGTGAATGATTGTGCTGCTACACAATTTGTGTACAAATTTTTGTGTGAACATGTCTCTTCACTTCTCTTGGGTATGAACCTAGGAGTGGAATTGCTGGATCTTAATGGTAACTCAGTTTAACTTTTCGAGAGAGAGTGATATTTTGAAAGGTAACTTTCAATATGTTCAGATTTACTTTTTTGCAAGAAAATTCTGCACAAACTTTGATACTCTGGAATTACTTCCTGAATGACTTGCTAAACACTATGCAAGTGCTTACAGTGCATTGTTTCGAAAGAAGAAAAGGCTCATGGGAGGCAGAGGGTAGAGGAGAGGCATTCCTTTGATGCTTGCTAATTTCTCAGCTAATTTCTCAGCAGAAGAGTTAGCATGGAGATCCAACAGAACTGAGCAAAACCAGCTGCCTGTTCTGCTCTTCCTTCGGTGAGGAATACCAAAGAGGCTGCCATATCTGGACTGACTTCTTGTTAGACAGCTTTGTTAAAAGGCACAGTGGAGTCTACACCCCTCTAAGAAGCCGTGTTTTCCATCTTTCCACCTTGATTTAAAGTAAAGAAAACAGAGGGGTACAAGGATAGTGGGGGCCTGGAGTTCTTCTCTTATCAGGAATGATTTTTTTCCCATTGTTTGTGTTCAAAGCTGATTTCCTTTCCCTGGGCTAGCTTGAATATTTTCTTGTTGGAAGTTTTATAATAAAAACGTAGTAGTGGTACCTGTCTACCCTTATAGAGATGGTATGAATGATCATGTATCTTTTCGGAACTCTCTCAAATGACTCCATCAAGTGAATAGTCTGACACGGAGGGACGTGGCGTCTGATGGACTCATATTGCCTAAATATACAATCACTATCTCTTCCTCGATTTTTCTTTAAATAGGGTCAGTCCTCGAAAGGAGATAAACTCATGAACCCCTTGATATACGCCCCACCCCCACCCCAGGCTGAGAGGGTCTGAATTTACCTATTGCCAGAGTATTATTTGTTTACAGCAAACTGCTGCTACCAGAAATTTGTGTCATGTAGTCTGAGAGAAGAATAGAATCCTTCTGCAATATGTTTTTTTTTTTTCATTAGCTGTCTGCCAGGGCTATTATAGGGAGAGAAAATGGAAAACTTCAATCTGTGACCATATGTCCAATGTATGTCCCTTTCTTTGGTTCCCAGGGAGTATTTTTTTTTTTAATTTCCAAACTGGGCGTCTTTGGTTAATTTTATTTTCTTCACCATCATTTCCCTAGTGGATTAATTCACAAATTCTTCTAAAGTATCTGCTTTGAAAATGCGAGGCCGTGTGGCGTAATGGCTGCGACGTCGGGCAGAAGGGGATTTGAAACCCGAACCTGATGGCCGACCAATAGCTGTGCACGCGCACACGCGCACATTTACATCTTTGGGAAAGACACTTAACCTCTCTGAGTCTGGATTCAATGAAATGAAGTGTATCAAATGCCCATAACAGTGTTTGCACATAGTAATAGCTTGATAAATGAGAGAGATTCTTCTTTACCTCATCACTCTGTAATAAAGGCTGTAATATGAGTGTGGACAAGTTGCTGAGGGAACGGAGGAAGCAGCAACCAATCAGCTCCCTTCATTCTCTCATGGCCCTTTTTGCTTTGTTTTTATTTCCTCTCCTGACATAATGCTCTTGTGCCTGTTCAAGCTGCAGGCGCCGGTCTAAGCACCGTCAGGACTCTCCTTTAACACATCTGGTCGGATTTTAACAGCTCTCCGGCTCCTCAGTTAGTTCGCGCCCCAACTCGCCCGGCGGTGATGAGAAGGGCAACACGGCTGCGGAAGGCAGCGTGCGCCCTGGTGCCGCCTCTGTCCCTCCCTCCTGGCAGCAGGCATTGGCAGCGGCGGCTCTCACCGTCGCCCACCGCCCGCTCCGGTGCCCGTGGCGCTGGCTTGCTGGGGAAGAGCCCGCATTAGCGCGTGGTCTGAGGCCGAGCCGCAGTCCCTGATCATCTGACTGACTTGCTCCTGAGCACTCAAGAGCTGGATGCGCTCCGCAGCTCTGGCCGACAGCTGGCACGGACAGCAAATTCCTTCCAGCTCAGCTCGTGGAGCTGGGCTCTGTCCTGCCTTCAAAGCAGCCCCAGCTCCTCAATTACCTTCTGCCCTTATTCATGCCCTGCCAACTCCTTTTTGCTGGAATCTGGATGAGGCCGCTGCCTACGCCAAGGCTGAGAATCATTTGTGAGGACTTAGGGGCCTCTTCCTTGTCAAGGTGGCACTTGGCACTTGATGGATGGAAGCATGATTCAGATGTTGTTCATAGAAGGAGGAGGAAGATGCTAATCTTTGGAAGAAATTTTCCTACAAGTCTAATATGCCTGGGAAATGGGATGGAGCTTTCCACTCTCTGACTTAGGCTAGGCTGGTGCCCAGATCAAGAGATCCCAGGTTATAGCTTTGAAAGAAAGGTTGTTCTCAACATGCCCAGTGGGAAAGTATACTCAGCCTTAAATGACTGAGGCCATTGCTTTCTTGCCTTTTGAGATCATCTCCCCCAGGAAGGGGCACTTTCTCTCTTTCAGTCCTGAACTCGGAGAGTCTGCTGCTAGGAGAAGCCACTCTTACAGGACAACGTGCTTCCTCTTCTCGGTAATAGAAGGAGCTGTCACAAGAAGAACGCAGGGGAAAAGTAAACTGTGAAATTGAAGAGGGAGGAGGGTAGGTGGAGATGTTTACCTCAAGCTTGAGAGAAGTTCTGCAGGAGGCGTTTTTGAGTTTGCCCAGCTTTATTTCTTTAATCCTTTGTTTCTCTGTGGTTTTGCTGCATGTCTGCCTAGACATGTCACACACAACAGTCCTGTAACTAGAAAAGTCTTCAGCCTCACAGGAAGAGGGAGATCTCCCTGAAAATAGCCTCCGAAGGGTTGGCCGGGAGCAGGAAACGGGAGTCAGAGGGCACATCTGTGGGAGCCAATCGTCTCACTCACACTTAGGCTGTCTTCTCCCTCTCTCTTCTCTTTGATGGTAGGAAGCGCACACACTCCAGGCTCCACTTCCTCAGACTCCGAGGCAAAAATATCCAGATGAATGATATCCCTGTAGAAAGGAAGAAATTTAATCGTTCAAATATGCATGCTTCTTTTGGCAGTCCAAACAACATGCAGCCCAAATTAGTCTTTGGACATCTGAGCCATAATAGACCACGAGATGAGGAAGGGGGTGGGGAAGAGTCATAGCCAAGGAATCAAGCATCACCACAAATTCTGTGAGCCTGAACATTTCTTAACAGCATATCTCCATTGATTCCTCCATGCAGAGCCAGGCCACTGAAAATCAAGCCATAGTTCACCCACCTGTCCAAGCTCTGCTTTAGACATGAAAACATCATGTATGATGTCATAGGTATTTTGGCCAGATCATCAACAGAAGTCTTT
Source organism: Camelus bactrianus (assembly GCF_048773025.1). Taxonomy (NCBI): domain Eukaryota; kingdom Metazoa; phylum Chordata; class Mammalia; order Artiodactyla; family Camelidae; genus Camelus; species Camelus bactrianus. The sequence goes on along the minus strand of NC_133568.1, from coordinate 15,645,914 downwards.
CTATATTCATTAGCATTAGATGAAGGGTGCCCTTTTATTATTATTGGATGGGACAAAGAGTGAATATCATGACCTGAAATTTTTTTAGTTTCTGTTAGTAGAAAATCCAACTCAACTGACTTAAACAAAAACAAACGTAAAAACTGTTGCACATTGAAGGAAACCATCGATGAAACAAAAAGGAAACCTACCAAATGGGAGAAGATAATTTCAAATGGTATGTCTGATAAAGGTTTAATACCCCCATATATAGAAAGAACTCATGCAACTCAATATCAAAAACTCAAACAACCCTTCGAAAAAAGTGGGTATATATCTGAAGAAAACAAAAAAGCTAATTCAAAAAGATATCTGCAGCCCCATATTCATAGCAGCATTATTTACAATAGCCAAGATAAGGAAGCTACTTAAATGTCCATCAACAGATGAATGAATGCAGTGTTACTCATCCATAAAAAAGAATGAAATTTTGCTATTTGAGACAACATGAATGGACCTGGAAGGTATTATGCTTTGCAAAATGTCAGCTAGAGGAAGACAAACACTGTATGTTTTCACTTATGCGTACAATCTAAAAATAAAACAAACAAACATATATTGAAACAGAAAAAGCCTCACAGATACAAACTAGTGGTTACCCTGAGGGGAAATGGAGGGGGCAAGGGCAAAAATAGTTGACAGAGATTGAGATACAAACTACTAAGAATAAAATAAATAAATTACAAAGATGGAATGTACAGCAGAGGGAATATCGTCAATATTTTATAATAACTTTGTAGGAAGTATAATCTATAAAAATACTGAATTACTATGTTGTACACCTGAAACTCATATTGTAAGTCAAGTATACGTCAATAAAAAAATTGCAAAATGCTTTTTTCAAGCATGCATAAATTTGATCTTATCCCAAACAAACATATTTTTTAAAATCCTGTAACTTCACATGACAAGAATTCCAGAGAGACATTAAAGGGTTGGTTTATTTAGTCATTCAATGTGTCATAAGGATGAAGTTCTCTCTTTCTGCTCTGCCATCTCTCTGTTCGTTAGTTCTCCTCTTTATCACATTATGACTGCTATAGCTCCATGCATCCCATCTTTATCCACTAATAACCAAAAAATGGGTACTCGGGTAGGGGAGACTATCTCTTCCATGAATCTATTTTTAAAATCTAAGAAATTATTTCCTCAAATAACTCCCTGCAGACTTCCCCTCACCTATATTGAAAAATCTACATATTATTTTTACATTTGTTGAGGATATTTTAGGTTGGATTTCTACATGACTCTACCAAAGACAGTGTTTTGTTTTTTTTTCCTGACTTCTACTAAGCCTTGTAGATATCTTCAGCACATTTGTTTCCCTCGATTTCTTTGGGGAAAAGCGTCAACTAATCCAGCTTTTTATGCCTAAGGTCCAGCAGACACGCACCTGGGAAAGGCCACTGAACTTTAATTAGTCTTTCCTCTTTCTGAGTCTCCCTGCACAACGGTCTTCCCCCTATGCATGACCCTGTTGTCAACTGTCATTCTGAAATGTTTATAAATAAAACCAGGGAAAAAAAGTATGAGGTCACAGCCCAGGATAAACCTTAAGCCATGTCTTTAGGGCTGTTGCCATAGCAGAAGCGTATCCAGGATCAGAAAACACTCGTGAGTCACAGGACTCCTATACGGTCCGTGCGCTGCCGAGAACCTGGTGTCTGGAATGCATGCATCGCAGCACATGGGGACCATGCTCAGCCAGAAGCCCCTGAAAAGAGGGGAAGCCTCTTCTCTGAGTTATGACCCTGCATCCTATGCCACTCACTTTGCCCTCAGGAAAGAATCAGGGGAGTAGAGGGGAGATCGACTTGGTAAAGAGCCAATGAGACAGCAGACATGGAAAGATACATTACTCATGGTACTTGTTTTAACAAATGGTGGGAAGTTAATGTCTCAGTGCAGGACAGATGGGGTTGTTGATATTCTTTCAACAGTGATGTAAACAGTTATGTAAAGACATCTACAAGAGTCCGCCTGGCTGTTGAGGGGGTGGGGGTGGGATGATTCAGGGAAGAGGCAATAGCTCTTGGGGTTGTGTGCCTTTTTGTGCCCTCCCTTGTGCTCTTGTCTGGGTTGAGTATGTTCTGTGTGAAAAGTTTCATTGGCTCCAGAGCAATGGTCCTTAACTGGCTTTTGGATAACAGAGAATTCTGATAATCTGGTGAGAAGCTGCAACTTTTCCCTACATAAATGCCCATATGCATATGAACACACAATTTTGTATGTGCTCTTGAGGTAATTGAGAGGTCTCCCTGAAACTCATAAGTCAACGTGTCCGTGAAACCCCAGAAAAGGGGTTGAAGGTGAGACTCTCAGTGGAGGAAGGGAGGAAGCTGTGTATGAGCTGATTAGGATCTGCCCTTGGCTCAAAGGGTAGTTAAAAAAAACTGAGGTTCCTTTCTGTGGTGTCCCCACAACCCAACAAAAAAACCTAAACTCAACCCTAGACATTCTGGCATTTTCTCATTCCAGCCGCTGCCCAGAATGTACTCAAATTCTTGTATTATTGTGCCAAAAGTCTATACACTATTCATATGTCCAGATGTGTAGTATTTTCCCGTATTTCATTGATTCCACAAATCATCTCTTTTTTTTTTCACATTTTCACATCCCTGCAATTGGAATGACTCTTAAAATAGAAATAAACAAATCCATAATTATACTGAGAGATGTTACCACATCTTTCTCAGCAACACAAAACAAGCCAACAAGAGAGTGCGTAAGTCTGCAGAAGACGGACACCACAAGATGAACAAGTTTCCATTAGGACAATGCAGAACCATAAAACTAATGGCTGCAGAATAAATGTTCTTTTCGAGGATATGTATACTCACTAAATTTGACCAAATGCTGGGTGATAAAAGCAAGTTTCAACAAATTTCTTAATACTGACAGCAAACAAATTATGTTCTCCAACCACAGCAGAATTAAGCCAGCAATCAAAAGTCAAAAGATAACTAGAACATTCCCATCCTTTTAGAAAGTGATCAATACAATGATGACTAGCCCATGAGTCAAAGAAGAATTCGTACCCAAACAAAGCATTTCTGTCTGGCCTTTGAGGTTCCCCACCATTTGAATCCCTCCTACCCATTCCAGTGTATTTCCCACCTCACTCCAAGTCTATGTTCAGACTTTTAATTCACCTGCAACAAAATATGCAGAATCCTGTACTGCTCCTATAGACTGTTACAGTACTAACATTTACTTACATAATATTTAGGGAAAAACCGCTATTTCTGTGCTTTCAGAGAGTGGCAGGATGCCTCTTTGGGACAGATGCCTCTGGGAAAACACTTTAATGAAGCGTCGGGCAAAGCTGGGACACAGGATTGCGCGTGGAGTGAAAGCAGCTGATACAGGCTTTATTACGCACAGTTGTTTCGTATAATGAAACAGTAAGGATCTGTCTGCCTCCCCCTACTCCCCAGTCATGTTCTGAGAGATGGAAGTCCCGGGAGTTCTGAGAGAGAGAACTTCAAAAGAAGAAGTGGGAAAGGAGCCGAGAACAGAGGGAGGAGGATCCATGGAACCACGGCTGTGGGTCAGGGTCTGCATGGTGACCTCCTCTGGGATGGACACACCGATAAAAGAGAAGTGAGATCTCACTCAGCTGCGGGATTCGATGTGGGTTTCCCGGCTGCAGAGAGGAAGTGCAGAGAGTGGCATTAGCACAGAGAAAGAAGGGGAGAGTGGATGAGACAGACAGAGAAGAAGGTGGGAAAGATCAGAAGACAGGCATCAATTCGATACTCTGGGAATGAATGACTCATGGGGTTGGCAGCTGGGGTTGGGTGTGGTTGGTACAGAGAAGACAGCAGACAAAGGAAGGATTAGGGCCAGGGATAAGGAATTCTGGAATGTGGAGGACCTGAAAGAAGTTTCTTTCCCCCCACTTCTCTAAAGAACTCTCAGTGGTGTTGAAATATGAAAGACAAGTATGGCCCAGAAGGCTGGAGCTTAGAGGCAATGGAGCTACAATATGCAGTTATATCTCATTTTGGGGTTTTTACTTTTGCTTCATGTATCAATCTCATTTCTCGAAGTAAATTTTTAGCTCCTAAAAGAAGACCAGATTTGCCAAATCTATCTATCTATCCATTCATCTAAATCTAAATATAGATGGGATTTCAAAATTGTAGAATAGATAAACAAGATTATACTGTATAGCACAGGGAAATATACACAAGATCTTATGGTAGCTCACAGAGAAAAAAATGTGACAATGGATATATGTATGTTCATGTATAACTGAAAAATTGTGCTCTACACTGGAATTTGACACAACATTGTAAAATGATTATAAATCAATAAAAAATGTTAAAATAAATAAATATATATACACATAGAGAGAGAGATATACACCTATGTTTATGTGTGTGCATGTTATTTACATACATACACATATATTTCCCATGTTATGATTTTTGAATGCAAATCTCCAGTCACTATGATTGTACTTTGCACCTTCTATTTTAAGTGTAATTTCTTCCTAAGCATATATAGAGAGTTCCTTTAAAATGTGGTGCCTATGTAGCTTTGAATCAGGTATGATACACTTCCTGTTTTTAAAAATGCAATTTTTGGGGGGGGAGGAAGCAGATTGCAAGCTATGCTGTCAGCGTTTCCACAGGAATGTAGGCTTCTTGTTCACAACTGAGACAATGTGTATGCCAGATAAAAGTCTGATGCTTCATCCAGGCTGGCATTCATGTAAACACGTAGGTTACCCTGATGATTAGTGTGACCGCTAACCTCTATTCAATGTCATCATAATTGTCCATTTCCAAAGCAAACTGAAAAAAATCATTACATCAAAATACAGTAAAACATACTGTTTGCTAAATATAATCAACTGTTATTTGCTTTCAAAAACATTATGTAAAGACAAGAGAATAATAAGTACTACTTATTCTTGGGGTTCACTGGCAAGAGAGAAAGATCACGTGGTCCTAGAGATGGGAACTAAACCTGTAAGAGGCTCTTCTGTTGCCCTGATGAATGGGCTTGAATAAGGCACTTTATTTTTCTGTACCTCAATTTAAAGTTTTTGTCATAATAACGAGGCAGTTTTTGATATCTTCCAGGAAGTCCCCCTGGTCGCTAATGAACTTCTGGCAGTTACTTTCCAACTTAGTGTTTATTACACTTAAGTACTGTTTATAGACCTTGTAAAGAAGAAATTGTGGACTTCAGTGCTATCCTAAATGAGATATAATAATAAAGTTCCATAAACATGTGCTACAGTAAAACTTGCTATAAATTTCCACAAAATAATAATAATCTTTATTGAATGCTTTTCATGTGCCAGGGACTGTACCAAGCCCTCCATGTGCACGTTTATCTTTGTGTTTTTAGCATTAATGAAACTATACCACCGAAACCACATAGTCAATAAAATTCAATTTGACAATATGAATTTAAATGTGATGGATTACGTTGTTTTGTTGAAACTAAACCTCTGATGTGGGGTTTAATCATGAGGGAAAAAGTGAAGCCTTAGTTTTAATTTAAACCGGCTTTTGTGTTTTAACTTTAGTAATGTTAATACAGAGAATGCCTATTTAACTGCATACAACTAAACTGGCATTTGTAATGTCAAGGCTTTATTTGATAATTGAGGATAATCAAGTCTCACACTTCACCAAAACTTTGATGATAAGTAATCCTCAAACGTCAGCTTTAATGGAGAGTCACTTGATCTCTCTGTAAAGCTGACTTGTTCACTTGGAAATAAGGTTAAGATGATGGTGTTATGAAAATTTGCATTAAATGGGTACCTAATCCAATAATTACTGGAGTCAGAAATGGAAAAATTCCTCTTCATATGCTTATGACTCAGTGAAGATGGAATCCTGCTATGGTTTGCTCACTTTTTTTGATTCCTCATGACAATATTATAGAATATTTCATGACTCAATTCTTCCATTAGTTTTCTCTATTTTGACTTTTCTGAAACCTGCCTTTATATGGTGAGCTATGCTGTCAGTTGACCTTCACCTGTGAGAAATGCATTTGTAAACAAAATGTAAATTCAAGTCCTGGAATAACTAAATAAGATTCTAAATTTCTCAAAGAAATTGTGGCTGCTCAGGGTTTCATGGACTTCAGTTTGAGAAACATAGTAGACACCATTACGTGGGCGTTCTAGAATATTCAGCCTGATACTGTTACTTAAACTTTTATGTATATTTCTACCTCTTATTTTGTGTAGAATTAATTTATATACCTTTTGAAAAATACAAGAAGGCATTAGAAACCTTTTGAAAATATAGTTATACTTATTTTGGAAAAACTTGGCTTAAAATAGTGCCAACTTTTGCAGGTCTTGTGTTACTGTATTTTTCAGAATACGCTGGTGGAAAGAGGGACAGTATGCGAGGTGGTTTCCAAGACAGCATCCCCAGGCCCAGTTACCTTTTGATACCATATAGTCCTGATTTTCCACAAAATCATGTTTTTGTTCTCAAGATATATGCTTGTAATAGCTTTTGAAATATCTATGTAGTGAAACCACAATCATAAAATGCTAATTTTGTGATGGGCAACAGATAAAGAAATAGGAAAGGTCTAAGAAATAGGAAAGGTCTTGAATCATATTTTTTATATTATTTTGTCATTCTTCTCATGGTCTTTCACATTTCCCCTCCATCATCTTATCTCTATTCAAGAGAGTAAGCCTTTTTGTTCTCCTTATCTCACCATAGGAGGTGATAGAGCAGAAAGAAAAAAAAAAAGAAAGACACACATTCTGGCTTTGTGTTTCAAAAGCTATGAGGGATGGGGAGGGAGAGAGGTTTTCTCACCAAGAGAAAATGTTTGAGAACAGCTGTACCAGCTCTGAACATATGCAGAACATACACCATACGCACGCCCGCAAACACGCACACACACACACACTTTTCTCTCTCATTCAAAAAGAAAAAAAATCCCCAGATGAGAAAAGCTTTCTAGAAGACAGGAAGAAGAGTGTAAGCATGGGTGAGCACTGTTTGCGTGGCTTCCCATGTAGAACCTTGGAGACGTGAAGACTAAGTCGTCTGATCTCTGAGAGCCCAGGGACAAGGAGGCAGCAAGGAAAGGGTTACACAGTAGGTTTTGACCAGTGAGACCCTCGGGCCACAGACTAACCCATTCTTGTACAACTTCTTGCTTCAGAGTGGTGTCATTCCTGTGTCTCTGAGTATGACAGCAGCAGTGCCAAGAAATCCTTTGCTGAGGGTGCAGGCAAATAACAAAGAGGGATCCTTCCCGTAAAAACATCCTCCGTGGACAGAGAACTGGGAACCAAATAAGGCAACAGGCTGTTAGATGGAGAGACATCACTGAGGATTAGAGGACCTGACTTCATAAACATTGGTCCTAAGTACTGACAACTGAGATACATTGCCAGGACACAGGAGACCTCAGACTGACAGATTATTGTCACATAATATTGTTATGTTATGTTATATATAGCAATAGATTGTTATGTCTTCTTGAGGAATTGACCCTTTTACTATAATGAAACAACTCTCTTTACCCCTTGTTATATTTCTTGCTCTGAAATCTACTTTATCTTTTGATAAATTAAATCTAGCTTTCTTTCAGTAAGTCTTAGCATGCTATATCATTTTCCATCTTTTTACTATTATCTTATTTGTGTCTTTAAAGTGCCATTTTTTTAGGAGCGTATAGTTGGATCATTGTTCTTTTTATCCAGCTTTACAAACTTTGCATTTGAACTGAGGTATTTGGACCATTTAAATTTAATACGATTATTTATCTCATTGGGTTTAAATCTATCATCATGTCTTGTGTTTTCAATTAATCCCACTTGTTTTTTGTTCCTTTTTTTTTTTTTTGACTTCTTACGGATTAACACTATTTTTTATGATTTCATTATTATCTCCTTCGTTGGCGTATTAGCTATAATTCTTTGTTTTGTTGTTTTAGTGTTTGCTCTAGGGTTTACAGGACACATTTTTAACTTATCGTGTGATGTTACACAACTTTGTGCATTTATACCACTTCACATGTAGAACTAGAACTTTACGATAGTGTCCAGACATTTTTCCCCACTCAAATTTTGTGCCATGATTGTCACAAATTTTACCTTAGATATAATTCCCGCATTAAATTGTTTTTATTTTTCTTTAAACAGTTATATTTTAAAGTATTTAAATATTAATTAAAACAGTTATATATTCACCAATGTAGATTCTATTTCCAATCCTCTCCATCCTTTTGTTTAAATCCATATTTCTAGCTGGTACCATTTTCCTTCTGTCTGAAAGACTTTCTTTAACATTTATTTTCGTGCAAGTCTGATGGTGATAAATTCTTTCAGCTTTTATCTATTTAAAATGTCTTTAGTTTGCCTTTGATTTTTGAAGGACGTTTTTATTGGGTATAAAAATCTACGCTGACAATTTTTTTCTTTCAGTACTTTAAAGATTCCAGTTTGTTATCTTTTAACTTGTACTGTGTTAGATAAGAAATTTACTGTCATTCTTATCTTTGTTCCTTAACATATGATGTATTTTTCTCCCCTTCTGGCTTCATTTAAGAACTTTTCATTATCACTATTTTTAAGCATTCTGATTATGATGTGTCTTGGTGTGGGTTTCTCTATATTTCTTATGCTTGAGGTTCATTGAGCCCCTTAATCTTTAGGATTAAAGTCATCATTAAATTTTGGAAAATGTCAGCTATTTTTTCAAATAATTTTGCCCCCCTCATTTGAGGGGACTTTACTTATATCTATATTAAGCCACTTAAAATGGTTCCACAATTCACTGATGCTGTTTACTTTTAAAAATTCTCTTTTTTCTCTGTGTCTCATTTAAACAGTTTCTATCACTGTGTCTTCAAATTCACTATTATTTTTTCCTGCAATGTCTAATCCTGTATATTTTTCACCTCACACATTGTAGTGTGCATGTCTGAATGGCCATGTCACTAATTAATCTTTTTTTCTACTTAACTTTGTAAATATACGGAGTACAGTTTTAGTAACTATTTTATTGTCCTTGTCATAATTCTTATGTTTGGGTCAGTTTTAGTCCTTTTTAAATTATTTTTTTTCTCCTCATCAGTGATTATGTTTTCCTCCTTTTTTCATGCCTAAAATTTTTTGATTAGATGCCAGATTACTTTCACTTTGGGGGGTACTGAATATTTTGGTATTTCTATTCATATTCTTGAGTTTTATTCTGTAACAACATTATTTGCAAACAATTTCATCCTTTCCAGTCTTACTTTTAAGACTTGTTAGGCAAGACTATGACAGTGCTCATGCCAGGGTTAATTATTTCCCTCTGCTGAGGCAAGATCCTTTCCTCCCTCATATCCTGTGAATCATGGGATTCTCTGGGTTAGCTGGTAGAAGCAGGTAGTATTTTCAATTCTGTGTGAATGTGAGGCATTTGTACCTCAAATCATTTCAGGTGAGTTTTATCCTGGCCTTGAATCGTTTCCTCACATACATGATCTGATCAGTGCTCAGCTAAATGTTTGAGGGGCTCCTCTGTGAATCTCTGGACTTCCTTGTCTACGCAGCTCTCAACTGTCCCATACTCTGCTCTGTATAATCCAACCCTCTTGATCTTGTCAGTCTCTGAGACTCTAAGATCTGCTTCCTTGACTCCAGGATTCTGCTAGGTTCTGCTTGGGTTCCCCTGCCTGCACTGCAACCTAGAAATTCTCTCAAGGTGGTAATCTGGGGGCCAATTGTATATGAGAAGGATATGCTTTGGGGAGGCTAATATGGAAGCAGTGGTTGTTCCAGTGGGGGGTAGAATAAGGAGAATGTGGCCCTGAAGATCAGAAAAGAAGTGATGTTTTCCTAAATCTGCATGGACCAGGACAGTTTGCCATGTGCTTTCACACACAAAATCTTATTGGATCCTGACAATAACACTGTGATTTAAGTAGGAAAGATTTCCTATTTTAGAGATAAGAAAGCATTTCAGAGAAATATTTTAGAGATGAGAAATCATGGTTGACATCAGATCCTCTGATTCCTGCCAGTGTTTTTCTCACCATATCCTGCTGCTTTTTGACAATTTAAAGGTCAACACTACAACTGTGGGCCTTTAAGTGGTGCTCAGCCTCAGAGATCCTGGGGGTTCGTTCAAGAGCTGCGGCTGTAGGCTCAAGGCACTTCAGCTTCTTCTTACCTTAGTTGCTCTTCTTTTATACTGGACACTTGCATGAGATTTCCTTTGACAAAGGGATCAAATAAAAAACAATTTGAAAATTGCCACTCTACAGAACTCTGCCATTGATTAGCTGTGGGGTGTGATGGAGAGAGGGAAAGCCAGACTTATCCTGAAAGATTTGGGCCAGGGTACCAGGAAAAATAGTTGCAGGGGCAACAGCAGTAAGGAAAGCAGAGGACCGGTTTGGGAAGGCAAACATGATAAGTTTGGTTTTGGATGAAGACAAAGATATTGAAGCAGCCTGCCGGATCTGGAGGATAATGAAGATCTAATTTCTACTCACAAAGATTTGACATTTTAATAAAAGACCCTAGTAATTGAAGCTTAACAGTTAAACTAAGTGAATAACTCAGTCAATAAGCACTTCAAGGAGAGGAACTATTATAAACTGAAGTTGTCGGAGAAGTCTTCATGGAACGTTTGGAACTGAGCCAGGCCATACACACCGTTTGGATGGTTGAGAGAGGATTTGGGCCAGCAGAGAATCAGGCAGTTACATAACTTGCCAACTCTGGGTGGCATTAATTGGGTAAAAGGTAATGATTTATAATTTTGCCAATGTGTTAGGAGAAATTCATTGTCTGCCATTAGCAGAGGAAAATGTAGAGCGAGATGGTTCCAAACCCCAGAGAACCACCCATGGACCCAGAGAAATCAAATAATGAGAGCTGGATGTGAAAGGGGCTTGGTGACAGCAGGAAAATCAGCATTTAGGAGCTGATCACTGGCTCTCCCATCACGTCAACTGATGAGGTTGGCTCTAGTTCAAACCAGACAGTAGGATGTTAGCATCCAGCTTCATGGATGGTTCTCCAATATCCCTAAAAGGATCAGACAGGAATTAACCTCATCCAGGAAGAGGCAGCAAGGAAAGTTGCAGTAGATGCCACAAAGGAGACATACAAAACAGACACCATAAAGTCATGATGATTTCCTGTCTATTCTTAGTCCCATGCGGCAAGTGAAAAATGGCTCTGCATATGTATGGGACGTGGCTTCGCATTCTTTTCAAGTCGGTTCTTTGTGTGGGATTTCAAATGTCCCCTTGCTCATAGGATACCATTTAAAAGGTTCCGGAGGAAACAACAAAAATACACATACACCCACCAAATAAAACTTTGCCTCCTGAAAGCGTTTCAACCTAAAATTCAGCCTGAACAAAGAACCCTAAAACATTCCCTTTTCCATTGTTCCGAAAGACTGTAAAAGTTTTCTCAATGTAGTTTTTATCATCTTTCTTTTTTCTTTTTTTTTTTTTTTACCATTTATGAACATATGTGTTTTTTATGATATTCATAACATACTTGTGTCACAAGATTCAAATTTAATTTCCTGCAATTACTGCACAATATGCATGGCAAAAAATGATATAAAAATGACAGGAAATAATGAACAGTTACTCCATTTCTGCTAAGTTACCTTTTGGAAATAAAACTCAAGTGTAACCCAGCTGAAGCTTTTTGATTGGCTGCCCCCAACCCATGTTGTTTACAGGCATTGGTAATAATCGTTAGAAATGTTCAAATCTTCCGATAGTAGCGGGATTCAGTTTATTGGGAAATTATCATCCTGCACATCCAGAGGTTTAAGAGGCTGTGACTTCCTTCTTGCTACTCAGGAAATGTGGAGGTCGGGTGGTTGGCTGCTGGTTTGTCAACAATGCCTTGCACCTTCTCATTTGGAGTCAAATGTGCTTGAGCTAATGTATTCATGTCATTAAGAATCTCATTTCTTACAGGTAGCAATAGTGAACTCGTAGACGAAAGCTTATTTCTAACAGAAGCGGAAGAGGTATCTTTCCTCCTATTTATTTTCGTGGAGGCACTAAAGCACCGTGAGTATGAACTTTGGAGCTGGGGCCAGCAGACTTGGCTTAAAAATCCTTATCTGCTACCGGGTAACTGTGACTCTGGAACAAGATTTGTAACCATTCTAAGCCTCAGTGTCCCCATCACTAAAATGGACATTTGAAAAGTTTTCACTTCATAGGGTTGCTGAAGATTAAGTGAGACAATGCGTATATTGTGCCTGGTACAATCGTGTAAGCACTCGATACCTGTTTCCTATTGTTTATAAGGATGAGGATGCTGCCCACAGCACTAAAGATGAGTGTCCAAGGCCTTCTCCCATGTGGAAAAGAACAGCTACGTGTACTGAGGTAGATGTCAGAGTACAGTGATTTCTGTCACATGAGTGACACCTCCCACCTGTGCTTATTTGCTTGGTTCTAATCCAGGCATCCAAAAAAGGGACAAAATATGTTTTGTCTTACTAGGTGTAATTTTCATGAAATGTCATCCCTGAATTGGCTTAACGTCTCCCAAATGTTCATGAGTGGGAGAACAATTCTCAAGTAAACAGGAAAAGAAAAGAAGAAAGGACGGAGGGAGGGAGGGAAGAGGGGAGGGAGAGAGAGAGAGAGAGAGCTGTAAAAGATGTCTGACTTTAAAGATAAATTTTTTGAGAAAAAAAGATTAACTGACAACGTCTTCTGCTAAATAAGGTCCAGCATGTTGGCATTTGATGGGCTCAAGTTCTGCAAGAATGGGCCATGATTTAGTGTTTCTACTCCATTAAAACATAGGAAAGACTTTTCCTGTATAGGATCAGGGTTCTCTGTTTCAGCTGTTTGCATTCCTTAGCAAAAACTTGCTGTCAGTAAAACACCCAGCTATTGAAAAATAAAATGATATAACAGAGGATAAATGAAGATTATTTAAGACTCCTTCCTGTTGCCTACGTTCCCTGGCTGCCCATTGTTTCTCTCCAGTTCATCTGTTACTATAGGTTTATCTTCTAGCCCTGGGATTGCATGTATCTAGGATGGGTCAAGATTCCTTGGAAGTCACTGCTCGAGGAGAACAAAGGCGGATGAGAAATGGTTTGGATGAGATTGAATAAGGATGACTGACCCTTAGACCAGCTCTGCATATTGGCTGCCTAGAGCCCCACGTTGAGACTAAGTGTGATCTTGTATCCAGGCTCGGTGGGAACAAACATCAGTCAAACATGATTCCTGAAATCTGCCATGGGCCCTGTGTAAAAGCCAAGTATTAGCAGGGTTGGGGTATATAGAGGTAGATTATATGCTAAGCATGCGCAAAAAAAATTAAAATTCAAAAAAATTTTAATGTAAAGAAAAAAGAGCCAAATGTTTATGTCATCCTTGACCCAAAAGTTAGGGGCTCCTGATGGATTATAAAGGAGCAGTGATAACAAAGGAAATAAGGAACGTAGGGCTATAGAATCCCAGTTTTCATGGAAAGCTCATGCCTACAGGTGACCCATAGGAATCCACTGGTACCACATCTCTCTGCAGTAGATACAACTGAACAATGATACTGGGACCATTTAAACAACTATAGACTGACCCCTGATTCACACCGTCCCCACTCTGACCCCCCTGCATTCACACATCCTTTTCTTACTGAATTGAACTAAAAATCACTTAACTTGAATTTTTTTTTAAGTCATTTGCCATGAAAGCCCAGGTCACCTTACTTAATTGGACTTTTGGATACATCGTTATCACCCAGACATTTTTCATGTTTTGAATTTCAGGAGCTTCCCATGGTTATTGAAACATTTTAATGAAAAAACAACCATAATCATTTTTAACTGATTGAACACGCGGACGCCTTGCCTAGCATGGAGTACATTTTAAAATGTGAGTAATAAGCCAGTGGCATGGAAACAGCAGGTTTCCACCAAAAAGCCATCTTGAAATCACATTTTGCACAGACCAGTTTTACGTAAACAGAAGTCTCTCGTCACCAGAATTTCCACTTCAGTTAACAACAATGAAAGAACCCACTGGTATCTGCTCGAGTCCAAGGTTTTTCCGTGGGTAAGTGCCCCCAAGCTAGTTCCCTTCAACGAATTAAGGGTCCATGTATGGGAAGCATGAATAGCTCTGTTGTAACGTGCATGTAAACATTCACGGAGTTGATTTATTATGACCCCTGTTTTCTTTTGAATTAATACCAAATGTAAAAGAAAATGCCTGAAAATTAAATGTTTCATAACAGTCACTCATTGAAAACAGTACTGGCAGATGTGAACCGAGGATTAAACCCTTGGCTTAATACTGTTAAAAGGATAAGTCAGCAAGCTCTTTGTAGGAATGGAGGTTTGAGACTGGAAAACCTCTTCCCTTAGGCTGTATTAATGCAAAGAGAGTGTCTACACCATGCCCTGTGCTCTGAGGAACACACTTATTGTGTAGTTTTTCAGTGCTGGTTCCCTGATGTGCGGGAACAGAGACAGAAAAGGATTGTCCAGAAAGAGGGCAAATGTAAGAAAGAGGGGAGTTTGGAACCTGTGTTTTATGAGAAACGAAAGAAGTAGGTACAATTGTTTTTAAGAGTCTAAGTTGTGTTCACGTAATTAATCAGAATAATTTGAGAAAGAGAAACAATCTGCTCTTGGTTGTTCCCTAGAGCAAAGAGTGGGCTGGGGCTATCGGAAAAGCACGTCTCACCAAGATATGAAGGAGATGTTTCTAAAGATCAGAGATTTGGTTTTCCCATTATAAGACCTGTTCCAGCAAAGGCTGATCTCTGTGCTTCAGCTGCTATAAAGTGGGGATCGCTGCCCTGAGAGGAGGAGGGTACTTCCTGCCCTGAGAGGAGGAGGGTACTCCCTTCAAAGGAGTTTCAAATTCTCTAATTTCTCTCTTTTCAGTCTTTGGTCTGCCAGTTTGGTTCCATCCAGCCTTCAGAATAGATATGTAGTTTATCTCATAACAATCAAAGAATGGATCTATTTGGAAATTGTGTCAACCCAAGCTTTTCCTGGATAAAAATCCTATTATAAACGCATGTAAGGAACTCACTATTCAGAAGAAACAGAATATAACTCTTTTGTTAAGAAGCCTTTGGCAGTGCAAATCATTACTTCCAAAATGAAAACATTTTTACTCCCTTGAACCAGATTTCCTTACGCAGAGACAGCTGTAGGTCCCGGAAGTACAGGAGGTCCCGCAAGCCGTTAAGTAGAAGAGATTCTGATTTCCTCAGTGTTGTGGATAAAACAGGGAGGCTCCACCCTACTCCTCTTCTCACTGAATTAAACACTTCATGAGAATGTTTAACACCAAATCAACGAAATTCAGTGCCAACGGGCAGCTACAACATTAACTTTTGTGCCCTGTGTGGGAGTTGAAGTCCTCAGCGCTGGAGTTCCTTCAAGCCAAGCCTCACACCGATTAGCCGTGGAATGGGCTTCACCTGCTTGAACTTCAAGTTCCTCATCTGTAGACGGGTAGTCACAGCGCTATAGGCCCTTGCCCTTGACCAGGGGGACTGCATTCAAGTACACTAGCACACGGAAAATGTGTCTTGGGGGAAGAGCCTCTGTTCTGCCTGCTTTGACCAAGTCAGAAATATTTGAATATCAAAGGAATTTTTAAAGGAATCTTTAATCTAGTGTCAGTTACCCAAGTATGACTTAGCCGCACACTTTGGGGCGGTCTTTTAACCTCTAGTTTCTCTGAAAAGATGGGGAATTAGAGAAATATGCCGTCTAAAGCAATGCATGTTCTCTAAAGAGACGTTCAAGAGAAGGTGTTTCACAACACACACTTAGGTAGATGTTAATATTTAAAGAGATATACGTGAAATTAGAGGAAATGACATAAAACCATCTGATAATTTATAAAACCTTATCTTCAGGAGGAATATCTAAGAGTTTGCTTAGGGGCAGAATCACATTTTGCATGTTCTTGGCACCATATAAAAAAATCTTTCTCTTCCTGCTAAAAGGCTTGCATGGTCTCAAAGCTGCTGTTTGGGTGAGATTTTAGTGAGGGACAAGCAACAGTAGTTCCACAGACATGAGTATTTACGCCATGAGATCCATGCCCTCTTGGTCTCTGGAAAGCCCACAGTCACAAATTGTCCCAAAATACACAATTATGTTTTCCAACCCAACATTTTATATTTCCAACAATCCAACATTCAGAGCTATTCTGTATGAATATTTCCATCCATTCTTTTTTTAATCTATTTTTATATATAGTAGTTAACATTTGCAAATCTCAAACTCCCAAATTTATTCCTTCCCACCTTCTTTCCCCGGTAACCATTCATTCGTTCTTAAAATGAAATGGAAAGTACAAGTCTGATCAGGAGAAGAAAGGTGGCCATGACACTTGCTGTGTGACCCCCAGGCAGGTCACTCCTGCTCTGGGCCTCCGTTCTGTATTTGTAAATAAGGAGGGTGGACAAGACCAGGCGTTGACAAACTGGAGTCTGTAGGCAAATCCAGCCTCCTGCTTACTTCTGTATGAGCTGAAAAATGGCTTTTCCATTACTAAATCATTGATAAAAGATCAAAAGAAGAATATGTTGTGACATGTGCAAATTATAAGAAATTCACATTTCGGTGCTGTAACTAAAGTTCCACTGGAACCCAGCCACGCCCATTCATTTATATATTGCCTGGCTGCTTTTGCACTAAAATGGCAGAGTTGCATAATTACAGTGGACATTATAGGGCCTGAAAAGCCAGAAGTATTTACCACCTGCCCCTTTGAAAATAAGGTTTGCTTTCCCCTGTACAATTATTAAGATGCTTGCCAACTCAAATCGCTCATAATTTCTTCCAACTAACTTTAACTCCCTTTCTTTCCTGGACCTTTAGATGTCAAGAATTATGGAAACAGAATCTAAAGTAAATAAAGAAATGTGCCAATGCATTGATATGGCAAAGGCAGGGATGGACTGCAGGATGGATTCACTCAGTTCCCTCCAGAGCTTTCTACTTTTACTTCTACTGGGACATCTGTCTAAATCTCCACTCCCCACCTTTGACCTTTCTTGCTTGGGCTCAACAAGGTCACTTCCTGTATGCCTCCCCTCCTGTACTGCAGTAATAGACCCTTTGATTTCTATAAACATGTCAAACAAGAGACAGGAGATGCTATTTTATTTTATAAAGATATGGGCATATCTCAGAGATACTGTGGCTTTATTTCTAGACAACTGCAATAAGGTGAATATTGCAACAAAGTGAATCACACAAATTTTTTGGTTTCCCAGGACATTTAAAAGTTATCTCTACACTATGCTCTAGTCTACTAAGGGTGCAATAGCATTATGGCTAAAAAAAACAATGTATATACCTCAATTAAAAAATACTTGATTGTTTAAAAATGCTAATGATCATCTGAGCCTTCTGCAAGTCATAGCAGTAACATCAAAGACCTCTGATCAAAGATCACCACAAATGAATACAGTAATAATGAAAAAATTTGAAATATTGCAAGAATTACCAACATGTGACACAGAAACACGAAGTGAGCAATTGCTGTTGGAAAAGTGACACCGATAGACTTGCTCGATTCAGGGTCACCACAAAACTTCAATTTGCAAAAAAAAAAGAAAAGAAACAAAACCCAAAAAACCCACAATATCTGCGAAGTACAATAAAGTGAAGCCCAATAAAACAAGCTATGCCTGTACTAAACGAAAATTTCAGTGGAACGCAGGTGGAATTCAAACCCTAATCTTAGGATTCCACGTCTGAGGCTCTGACCCTTGTCTCTTTTGTCAGCGCTCCCTTCCAGCAATTCAAATGATTATTTATTTTTCGCATTTATGAAGCATTTCCTATTAAATAGAGAGAGAGTCCTGAACCTGGAAAGCAGGCATTCTGCCTCCGATGGCAGCCACGGCTGAACAGCCTTCCACGGCCACTTCTTCCGCCATCTTTAATGCCCTGTGTCTGCTGTCTCTACGTACAGTTGCCTTTAAAAAATAGGCATTCTCTTGTAGGCTGCATAATCGAATATAAGCTATTGCCTGGCATCTTTTACTCTCTATTTCACACAAAAGATACATAAAATTCTCACATGTATAGGCTTTGCCTTCTGAAAGTAAGGTTTCACAAATTATCCAAAGGTTTTAGGGAAATTCCTCTAAATATCAACTCCTACAGAGGCTGTTAAACATGTACTTTTTTCCTCTCTTTTTTTCGGGGAGGTAACTAGGGTTCTTTTTAATGGAATTACTGAGGGTTGAACCCATGACCTTGTGCATGCTAAGCACACACTTTACCATTGAGCCATCCCCTCCCTGCTCATTACCTACTTTTAATCACAGCTTAGAGAGTACCTTTGTCAGTCTATCATAAGGATCTTCACCTATGGTAACCTTCTTAAGTGAGCAACCAGATTTTTGCAGGGGGAGCTTGTATGAGGGTTATAAATTTAAATCTCAATGAAACTGAAATTTAGATTTTTCTTAGTAATGAAAAAAGAGAGAGAGAGAGAATATATGTAATCTTCTCAAGGCCATGAGAGTCGACTTGTAATGAGAATTTGGTAAGTCATTGATAGATTCAGCAAAAGTTTATCTGTGCCTTCTGGGTTCAGGATCACACGGCAAATACTATGGGATGGAGAAAACAACACACAACGGGAAGGCACAGGGCAACTGAGACAGAGCAGATGACACAACGTAAGTGTAAGGGGCCCAGGGAGGAAACGCCTGTGGGAGTCTGGAGGCCCATTTTCTGGGATGAAACACTGACAGCTTCTTGGGGAAGACAGCGTATAACCTTGGCCTTGGAGGCCTGGGAGGATTTCACCAGGAAACACAAGAGAGACATTTTTTGGCCTGGATGGAGATACGAGACCCTGAACCGAAGCCCACTGACGTGCATTTCTGAAAATTCCTCTCGCAGGTACTTTTTCCCCTCAGTTTATTACTAGAAAAAGAAAAAGAAAAAGGATATAGTTTTGAAGTCAGGATTTTTCTACATTGCTACTTCTCACTTCATATCTTTAAAGTTCAAGTGCCCTTTGAAGACACTGCTCTGAAGCTTTTATAAACTAATCTGAGGACATTTGTACCTAATTTATCCAGAGATGATAGGTCCTTGTACTGCACACATGGTCTGCATATTCTGGGTTGCTAAAGCCATCCGGATGATTATTTTTATCGGTTTTATGATGGTGATAAAAAGAAAGTGTGTTGCATTTGCAAACATTTTTTATACATTATTTATACCTAGGGTATCTGATATCGTGCTCATAAATGACAAAAAATGAATGGATTAATCTACATTTGTGGCACAATACAGGTGTCGCAGAAGAGATTTCGTCTGTCATTGTAAAGAGTGTTAGGGCAAAAGGATTGGGGAAAAGATTCTGAAAAATCAGAGTTCTTGTTAGGGCCTCTTAATGGACTAACAATTTAGACCTAATTGATCACAGCTTTAATTGTCCATAATTTCTATGTACTAGGTTAGCCTTGCGGGATGTTACTAATCAAATTAAAACTAATTCAAAGCAATCTCCAATTACAGAACGTTTTGTCTCTCTTTCAGGCATGGGGAGTCAGGGGCAATGTTGTGTTGATGACAGGCTGAGCCACGTGCCTGCACAGTTTAAATGACTTTCAAAGCTGCATTTTCACGGAGTTGCACTGCCTAGTGGCCTTCTGAGATTGGATCTAACAACAAAAAAAGAGACTTTAACATTTCTTAAATTAAGAAAAAATGATGATGCAATTGTGTTTCCAGTTCAAAGGTATCAACCCGCCAAACTCTTCACATAAGGTTTATGCGGTGGCCTCGTTCATTAAAGTGTTGGAAACTGAATGTTTGTTGCCCCCAAAGTTCATCTGTTGAAACCGTACCCTGCCGCCAATGGGATGGTATTAGGAGGTGGGACCTTTGGAAGGTAATTAGGAGCAGATGAGGTCATGAGGCTGGGGTGCTCGAGAATAGGATTAGTGACCTTGTATGAGTCCCAAGACAACTTGCTTCTCTCTGATCTCTGCCGTGTAAGAATACAATGAGAAGACAGTCATCTACAAGCAAGGAAGGGGGCCCTCACCGGACGCCTGACCTGTGCTTCTCAGATCCCAGAACTGTGAGAAATAAGTGTTTGTTGTTTAAGCCAATCAGCCTCTGGTAATCCATTATGGCAGCGTGAGCTGACTAAGACAGGGAGTGAGGGAAATCCTTGTGAACCCTAAGAGTAGATATTTTGTTTCTGGTCAGTGTTGAGTCGTGCGATCTCACGGTGTTGGGTTATAATTCAAGGAGGGGATGAGTGGGCATTCAGGACTCTTCTTCAATGGAGCAAACCTTAGCCTAAAATTCCTGCAGTCACCTGCATGAGGAAACACGAAGAAAATAAACCAGCCTTCCCTACCCCAAATCCATGTCGCCTTTCTAGGCACATGAAAAATGTCTCTCAATTAAGAGCACTTTTCTTCCGACAAAGGGAGGGATATCATTTTGAAAATCTACTCTCTCGTTGCTAAGCCTGATAAAAATGTCAGAAAAGAGTGCAGGTTTGTGCCACGTATCAGCTGGACTGCTGTGGGGGCTGATAGCCATTCCGTATCTATCCCTCATTGTTCTCCAAGGTGAAACTTTTAAAGCATCGGTCTCCTCAGGCCTCCAAATCCATCACCACCCTCTTCGTTTTCATAGAGCCTTCCGATATAGGAATGCAGGGTCTCCCACTTTCCTGCCATCGAAGTTCACATTTCCTGCATCTGTCTGTTACTCTGAGAAGGGCATCCTCCACTGATTTTTCCAAGCATCCCTCATTTTCCTATTTCTTAATTCCTCACATGCTGTTTTAAATTTGCCTGCTTAAGACTGTAGATTTCTTGGGGGCAGAAACAACATCTTATTCACGCAGTATCCCCAGGGTCTAGCACAGACCATGTTACAGAGTGAGCACTCGATAAATACGCTGAATACATCTCTAATTCCTGTGTGTAGGACCCAGTCTGAGCAACCTTTGTCTTACCCTGCACCTGACTTGAATCAGAATTAAGCTCATGAGTGCACTTTGGAGCTCCAATTCCATAACATATCAGACAAAAAAATGTTTTACTTAACATCTTACAGAAAGGTGGGAGGAAGATTCAGACAAAACACTACCTGAACATAAAATTTTTTTTTCTTTTTTTAAAATTTAAGAATAGTCGACTTTCAATGTTGTGTTAATTTCTGGTATACAGCATGGTGATTCAGTTATACATACACACATATATATATTCCTTTTCATATTCTTTTTCATTATAGGACATTACAAGGAATTGAATATAGTTACCTGTGTTCTACAGTAGGGCCTTTCATTTACCTATTTTATACACAGTATTTGGTATCTGGAAGTCCTGAATTTATCCCTCCCCATCCCTTTCCCCACTGTTCACCATAAGTTTGTTTACTATGTCTGTGAATCTGTCTCTGTTTTGTAAATAAGTTCATTTGTCACTTGTGTCCTTTTTTTTTTTTTTTTTTTTTTTTGATTCCACATATAAGTGATGTCTTAAGGTATTTTTCTTTCTTTCTGGTTGGAACATAAAATTCTCATTCCTGCTTGGACATCTGTGATCTTCCCACCAAATTTGGTCTTCTCATCCAATTTCTCTATCTCTTACCACCTTGCTTTCTCCACAGCCTCTTCAAGGCCCCCTCTGTTGTCTCCACAATTCAACTCACCCCTACCCCGGCCCCCAGCTTGCATACCTCACTCAAAACAAATCGGCAGATTAGCAAAAGAAGGATGATATCATTTTCCTCAGCGCACTGAAATGTATTGCGGGAAAGGAGGAGGAATCCGGAGGGACTGAACTGACCACAAATAATGGATGAATGAGTGACCCTTAATATACTAAAAGCTAATTGGAGAACACATTGTTTATCTGTTCAAGCTACTTCATCTTTTTTTATCCTTAGAACAAAAATTCTACTTGCAGCCTGTTCTCTGCCTTCTTATTGTAAACTTTCTTGATCTTTAGCAAATATCTGGAGAAATCTGTCAATCCTGCATGGAGTTGGACCCTTCTAACAATGTTAAAGAGATGACTTCTTGAAAATTATTTAAAGTGATTGCCTTGGAGAAATAACCTCAAAGCTCGGGAGCCAGTTTCTTACCAAAATTCTTTTGTTTGTTAATGAAGATGGTAAGATATTTTTATGCAAGAGACTAACCTAGGCATTCTGGTGGAATTTCTGGCCACAGTAAATGTACAGGCGGATAATACCATCTACATCACAGGGTACCTATGAGGACACAAGGAGATTCTACAGTTTTTAGCACACAAAAAATAAATATTAATCTTTATTAATGATAATATTAATTAATGCTAACACTGACTAATAATTATTGTAATCGTGAAGAGTTGTCTAAAGAATTTTGGCAAAAGGCCTTATAAAAATGAAAGGATCTTTATCAATTATTAGCATGCTACACCAGCAACTCAACTTAAACTCAGGGCCATTTTTCACACAATTATTAATACTGCCATATCCCGAAGCAGCTTGCCTTAGACCTTCTGAACGTGCTTATTATGAAAGACAGGAAATCGCAATTCTCTAACAAAAAAATCCAGCTGTCATTTTTATGTTAAGCAGCAAAGCCTCATAATTTTCTTTTTCTTTCTTCCTTTTATGCTGCTTTATGGTAGACTCAAAAGCAAGAATGAGAGTTTTAGAAGGAACTGATGCATCAGTGGCCAATCATGTTGGCTAAGGACATAAGTAGCTTTTTTCAGGAAACTTCGAAAATAAAATGAGGAAGAATGTTGAAGAAGTGGAGAGTTGACTTCAAGGACAAGATGTTTTGTGGTTAATTCTGCAAAGGCAAGGAAGCCAAGCTTTAACAGAGATTGTCTGGGTCCACAGCAAAGAAGACAAGTCTAATGGTAGGGACAGGGTTCCACTCTTGTGATATTGCATGATGGTGTGGAAGCCAAGGAAAGACCAACCTTTAAAAGAGCATCTGGGAGATGCCACCTGGGAAATGCCACCTGGGAAACCCAAGATTGCGGATCCTGAGTTTGAGTCACTTGTGGCTTAATTCAGTGGAGACCCTTATGAGATGAGACTTCCTACTTCAAGGAAAGAAGGGGTTTAAAAACCTTATAAACAACTGTCCCAAGGCTTCTAGGAAATCAAATAGCTGTTACCAAACATTTGATGAATTAAGTGCAAATGATTTAAAAACATGTGGATTAAATTTCCTTTAAAGGGCACACGGATTTTAAAAGGAAAAAATTTGCCTTATGAAAGTCATTTTGATTTTTTTAAAAAACTCAATAAAAGGAGGCAGATCTTTGTTTCCCCCCATGGATATATCAATGTATTAAACACTCCAGTAATAATCAGTTATTGGTCAAATTCTATGATTTTCCTTGGGGTAGAGAAGAGAATGAAATTCCATATTATGTAAAAGGCAAGACTTAAGACCTAACTAAACTGACCCCAGGAAGATTTGGGTTTTTCTCATAGCTTTTGAGGGATTGCAACAAATACAATTTCAGGACAAGTTCTGAGCTAGCCTAAATGCTAAGCGTTATCTTCTTTGTCTTATGGTGAGTGATGGTAATGGAAAGAAAGAAAATGTGCAATCAAAAGTTCTGGAATTAGGGTCTGTCCTCTCCACCTATAAGCTGTGTGATCTTGGGAAAATAACTGACCATCTCTGAATCATAGTTTAATAATAAAAAGACTGTTGTGAAGATACTACATGATAGAGTGCATGTAAAGACACTCGGTGAGCTGTTAACATTTTTAAAAGGTATTTTTTTCCCTTAGATTCCAATGATACATAAAAGAATCTAAATATCTACCTAATTTCTAATCCATTGAGAACATTTAGAAGCTAACTGAAAATCAAAGAGAGAGAGTTTTCCTTTAGGTCATCAGACTCACAGGTTAATGATCAATTAAAATCTCACAAAATTCCCCTTTGAGCTATTCTGTGTTTATCATTGCTAAGAACATTTTCCAAAATGTATTCCTTGAATCAATATTTATACAACACAAAACAACACTATGTGATCAGAGAAGTTTGCAAAATACTGTACCTTCTTGTGACGAGTCAGGATGCTCTATGGCATATCAAAGTCACTGAAAAAGAATGCCAAATAGATAAATCATGGAATCTTTTTTTTTAATTTGAGACCTATTAATACCACAGAACCACTTTGAGAAATCCTTTAGGAAAATTT
The DNA here is from genome assembly GCF_048773025.1 of Camelus bactrianus. NCBI lineage: Eukaryota > Metazoa > Chordata > Mammalia > Artiodactyla > Camelidae > Camelus > Camelus bactrianus. The sequence goes on along the minus strand of NC_133568.1, from coordinate 15,621,685 downwards.
TTTTTTTTAACATGTAGATTGGTTTGGTAAGTGAATCTCTTTATATTTTTCTTAAAAAAAATTTCTTCAAGCTCCAAGAAATGATCCAAGAGAAGAAGTTTCCTGTTCCAGAATTTGATGTGAAAATCGATATTCCACGATTAATATCTTTAAGATTTTATTTTAGCAAAAGGCCTGCATATGACAAGTACTTTATAAATATTGATCCACAAAGTTTGGTCTTCTTTCAACTTTCTTTCTCCTCTAAATATATATTTTTTCATTCATGTCTAATGTAAAGTTGCTCTGTGCTCTTGACGATTCTAATCACATTTTTTCAGTCTTTTCCAGGTTTTTATCTCTTCCTTGATGTAGACAAATCAGAATAGCTCCTGAAATACTTCGATTTTGGATGCACTACATGTAAGAGAAGATGGGCTGTTTTGCTTCTGCTGATGACCAGCACCTTGTAGACCTCCTCAGCGTAAACTTGGGAGGGAAGTGAATTTCTACATTGGCCTCTAGCCTGTAACTTACAATCATCCTCTACTTCTGTTTTATTGAAATATTGTATTGAAAATAAGGCATTTTGAGATACCAACATGCTATGATTTAAGAAGACTCTGTAACATTTACTTTTGGGGAATTTTTGCTACATATTGCATGTGATGGTAATTTGAAGCAAACATTGATTTAAAAACTTCAACTTTACTGATCCACCTTCTCAGAATTCAGCTCCTTCCCCACTGCCTTCTGCATCTTGCCCTTTCCCCTTGCCTGTTTAAAATTCCACAAACTTTGTCAAATTATTTCTCCTTTCATAGCTTCAACTGTTACTCCAGAATTCTCTATTATGTTTAATTAGACATTATTCACAGAAGAGAATCCTCCACAACAGAAAAAAAAGGTTCCACATCATATACATTTTAAAATTGATACATATTATCTTAAGATTCCCAGTGCACATTGACCTATAAAGGCTCTGAGAAGTCCTGCAGAAAGAGAAACCTGGTGAACAAAGATTAGCCTAGTGTTTTCAAAGGATTTGATCACTGTACACCTTCAGAAGGAAAACAGTTGGAAAGGTTCATGTTAGTAAGTTTATGACCCCCTAGTGCATAGGATAGTGCCTGGCACTCAGTAAACACATATGGAGTTATTGTAAGTATTTCTGTAGTTCAGTGAAGACATGGTATAATTGAAGCAGGAAGTGGAGGAGCTCAACTATGCTTCCAGGATGCTATGCGGCAAATAACAGAAACCAACCATGTCAAACTAGGCAGAAAAGAAATTCTTTAAGAATACTGACTACCTTCCAGCAATTCTGGGATAAAAGTTTAGAGACAACACAGCCAGGAACACCCTAGAATGACAAAGGTGCTCTCTAAAGCTGTGATTGAGTACATTTTAAAAAACATTTTTTAAGTTTATTATCATTGTTCTCTTCTAGTGTCTTCGTTTTTTGTTTGTTTGTCTATTTGTTTTATGGTGATGGTAAGGTATTGTGGCAGAGAGACCTGGGCTTGAGTCCCAGCCCTTTCTTAGATTCTTGACTTGGGAAAGTCAACCATCTAGTCTGGGCTGTATAAAATAATGATCAGAAAACTTACTTTAGAAGGCTCTTATGAGGCTGAAATAAGGAAATACACGTTAAGCACTTGGTACACAGTAGGTGATTGGTAAATGTAGCTAGCTAAATTACATTCTAAATAGAAATGTGCTTCTAATTCAGAGAACAACCAGAGAACAATTACCTGGGGACACTGAAGGGCCAAGGAAGAGACACAGATTAAAAAGCCACGGGCTTTCGCTGGGAATCTGCACTTGTCACACTCATGTTCTCCTGATTTATGTAGACAGTACCTTGGAGGCAGAGGGGGTCCCTTATACCCAAACCTGAGGGACTCCTTGACCATTTCCTTCCTTCTAGAGAACTGGCTGAATGGTTAGACTAACACACTTTGACTTCAAATTTTTTAAAAATGATTTATTAATTCTAATTAAAAATTTTTAATGTATAGCAGAAACTAGTTAACTTTAATTTAGGACTGACATTTACATCCTGCTTAGGAAGTGAGAATCCAAGGTGGACAATTCATTTTCATTTTGGTGAAAAGCATCATTTAAATGTCAGAAAACTGCATATTTAACATTTGCAGTAATTAAGGGGCTTTAATTTAATAATAAATCTCTCTGTCTTTGTCTATTTACACACTTTCCTCTGTCCTGGTCTGGCACTTTCCTTAGTGAATCAACTATCACTAATTGCTTCTTTTTGAAGTGTAAACATGTTTTAATTCTTCTTACAGGCCAACTAGCACGTTTACTATTTAATTGGTAATTACCTTTTCCATGAATTACTTCCTTTTGGGGCTTCTCTCAGGGGAGCAAAGGATTCTGTTTATACTTTGCCACCGTGGAAATCAATCTCCCTCTCATTCTGAGGGAGGAGGCTTCCTGACGTCCCCTGAGAACAGGGCTCCACTTGGTTTTGCGTTTCAGCTCAGGGGACACCTTCCTGTGAGAGCCCCATTCATCCCAACTCCAAATGGGGACAGTACAGTATCCCATAGGAATACACTGGGATGAAGACTGAAAGACTATTAAAATACTTGGAGATTTTAATTTACCTTACATTGTAGTGTATACGTTTTATATTAAAGAAAAATCTTTCATTGAATTATGGTGGAATTACACATCACGGTTCAGGTCCTGGAGGTCCGTCCTGAGGAAAGCCAGGGGAAGTGCTAGTTTCCATAACCCAGGGTTAAGAAGCTTCGATAAGCTTCGAGTCACAGGAAGGAATAAGGGCTCGGATGCCCTTCAGCGAATGAAGGTTAAATTCCGCATCCCAGATAGAGCACGAGATGATCATCTACACTAAAGTCAGTAAACTATCAAGGCTGCTCACACTCACGATCTTCTGATATTCTGGAATACACAGTACATGAGGAGCAAGCTAATTTAGCCCAATGTGAACATGACTGTTTAGCCTTTGCATTTAAATTCTTTTCTTTTTCTGTTTTCACTTAGATGATGCATGTATATGACCCCAAATTCAAGAGAAGCAGACATATGTTCTGTGATAAATTAATCCTTCAGCTACCCAGACCCCTCACATGTGCTAACAGCTATTCCCTGTTTTCTTCTGTACTCTCCTGGGTTAACTTTCAACATATGAGTGTATACACATGCATATTCTTTTGTCTCTCAGAAATGATAGCATACTACACACAGTGTCTTAGACCTTTCTTTTTTTTAACGTGACAACATTTCTTAGCTATAGGATTACATGTGGAAGAGACTCATTTTTTTTAATGGCTGCTTAGGATTCCATTATTTGGATTTACCAAAATTTATGAACCTGTGTTAAATTAAAGAGGAGGGCCATCAGCTCAAGGTGGTTCTAATGCCAATAGTGGCCAATGTAAATAAACTAAAATCTAAGCCTGTAAATGCCTCACGGTTATAAAATGGAACCTAAAGATGACCGATCACAAAACCATGTAGGCTTCAAGGTGGAGCCAATCAATCATTTTTTTACTTCCCTTTCCCCTTTTCTTTATAAAAAAATCTCTCCCAGAGCTGCTGTGGGCAGAGCACTCCTAACCACTTCCAGCTTGGCACTGCCTCCTACAGATTGATTTTTGCTCAAATAAATTTTAAAAAATTTTAATAGGCCTTGGTTTATCTTTTAATACTTGTCCCCCATCACTGAAATTCACATTGGTTCTAGTCAATTCCTATTACAAAATACTTCAGTGAACATTCTTGGTTATAGACTATCTCATACCTGTGGAGATATGTGTAGAATAAACATCTGGAAGTGGGGTTGCTGGGTTGCAGGGTGGTGCTTGGAAGGTTCTGATTACTATTGCTATATTGCTCTCCATGGATGCTGTAGATGTTTACACTCCCACTGACAGTTTACATGCTTCTTTTCACACAAGGGCGCCTAGCTACCATTCCTGTGCCAGTACCATACTGTTTTAATCACTGTTCTTGATCATTGTATCATTGTATTGATAACTGGTAAACTTAAGTCTTCCTTAATTACTCTTTTTTTCCTCAAACTTTTCCTGCCTATTCTTGCCAATTCATTTTTTCATATAAACTTTAGTTTATCACATTTTGTTCTAAAGTAAATCCTGCTCGTATGATGATTGAGATTGAAGTGAATATATAGATTAATTTATGAAAATTAGCATTTTTTGAGATTGAGTTTTCCCTCAGGAAAAAATTACATTTTCTTTTTTTTTTTTTTTTCCAGTTCTTCTTATGTTTCTTGGTAGCATTTAACAAAATCCAGTAGCTATGCCTCATGAAAACTCTCAGCAAACTAGCAGTTGTAGGGAACTTTCTCAAGCTAATAAGTGGTATCTACCAAAAAAGCCACGGCAAAAACAAAGTTTATGTTGAGAGACTGATTTTCCCAAAGATCAGGAGCATGACAAAGATGTCCTCCCATCACTTCTATTCAACATTATCCTGGAGGCCTCGGCAGCAAAATGAGGTAAGAGAAAGAAATAGGAGGAAGACAGATTGCAAAGGAAGAAGTAAAACTGTCTTTATTCACAGGTGATGTGATCATTTGCGCAGAAATTCCTATGGAATCTGTAAGAAAGCTACTAGAAGTAATACACAACTCTCGCAAGGTTATAGACTAGAAGAGACATATACAAAATCAACTGAGTTTCTACACACAAGCAATGAAAAATCAGAAAATGAACAGTAAAAAATAGTATTTACGACCACATCAAAAAACCTGAAATAATTAAGGGTAAATCTGACAAATAATGGGTGAGACTTGCACACTAAAACTACCAAACAATTTGAGAGAAATAAAAGAAAACCTGAGTAAGTGGAGAGAATACCACGCCTATGCATCTGAAAACTCAACATTGCTATGATTTCAGTTCTCTCCAAGTTGATATATGAATTTAATGTAAACCAAATCAAAATCACAGCAGGATTTTTTATAGAAATTGAAAAACTGATCCTATAATCCAACTAGAAATGCAAAAGACCTAGAATATCCAAAACAACTTTAAAAAAGAAGAGCAAAGTTGAAGGAGTTACACTATCTTATCTCAAGGCTTATTTATAAAGCAACTGTTTTCAAGGGAGGGTGAAATTGGCATAAAATTATACATAAGTGGATCAATGGAACAGAATGGAGAGTCCAGGAATAAACCCACATATTTGCTGTCAATCAATTTTTGACAAGGGGGCAAAGACATTACAGTGAATAAAGAAGAGTTTTTCAACAAATGGTGTTGTAACAATGGAATATGTATATGTATCACATGTAAAATTGAACTCAAAATTGATCACAGAAATAAATATGAAGCCTGAAATTATAAAACTGCTAGAAGAAAATATAGGAGAAATCCTTGTGACTTAGGTTAAGTATAACTTTTTTAGACACATATGCCAAAACTACAAAAGTAAAAGCAAAAAGTGATCAATTGAACTTCATCAGTATTAAGAACAATTGCTCTTTGAGTGATACTATTAAGAGAAAAGACAAACCACATACCGAGAGAAAATATTTGCAGATCTTGTATCTATTAGAGATATTTAATAAACATTTTTCTAGCATCTATAAAGAACCCTCAGCACTCAGTAATAAGAAAATAAACCATGCAACTAAAAAATTAGAAGCAAACATTTCAAAAGCTAAATAAGCTAGAAGATCAGGTTGGCTGAGGTATAGATGGAAGCTGAGAAATGAATTATGACGAATCCTTAGGATTTTTAAAAAATTTCATCTGCAAACATTCCAGTATATGTCCTTAAAAAACACAAACACTTTTAATAAAATATAGCCACTATACCATTATCACATTTTAGGAGCAATTTTATTTGACAATCCAAGCATAATAGTTGCAATATATTTTATATCCACTATGTGGCAGAAATTTTAAAGGCATTGTTGAACGCATAGCAGCCCTATAGACAGATATTAAAATGCTAACTTCAAAGATAACGGAATTGAGGCTCAAAGATACTGAATAGCATCTTCAAGATGATGCAGCTCAAGAAATTGCAGAACTTGGATTAAACCCAAATCTGTCTAATTTTAATAGGTCCTATCTCTCTACTATAGTATTCAGTCTGTTAGTAATTAAAGAAATAGTGGAAAGTAAGCAAAAATTATTTTTAATTCCATATTGCATTAATTAGGCTATAGACTAAGCTCTTGTAACTAATTCAAACATGATAGAAAACTTTAAACATGTAAATAAGAGACATTCACTTCTCTGTCATTGAGCATTAAAGAAGCAGGTGGTCCAGGGTCAGTATGGCAGCGCTGATCCACGAAGTCCTTCTATCCTCCTACTCCTGTCTTGTTGCTTTACTCTCTTGATGGATCTCCACAACTGTATGAGTGAAGCTAGCTAGTTAGTAGCCTTTCTCACTCATAGCAAGAGGAAAGAGAGAACAAGCTGATTCCTTTTATCAATTTGACCCAGAAGTTACACAACTCTCTTGCACTCACATTCAATGATTTTAATCTCAGGAACACACCTAGCTGCAAAGATATGTCTTCTCCATCTAGCGGCCCAAAGAATTCTACTTCTAAAAGAAAAAAAAAAAAAGGTGGATATTGGGGGGCAATTAAATATCAGACAACCATTCTTTCTCTAATCACATGTTCTTGACACAATAGATCTGACTTCTACTACAGCATGATATTGGGAAACTTGTGGCTGTCAACTCAATGACTTTGTGAAAATTGGCCAACCCAAGTGGTAGCGCCATAGCTCACATACTCTTATTTCTCATGCTCTGTCTCTCTCTGAGTGCATCGTCAGAAAACAGTGACACTGTGAGCTTGGAAATCTCAAGTAATTGCTACAATTATTTGTCTACAGCCTATGCTGTACATAACCAGCCAGTTCAGTCTGGGGAAGGTACTGAGTGTAACAGGATAGTCTTGGACTCTCATCAAGAGGAAGACACCAGGATTAAGGGTCAGACTTCAAAACTTTTAACTGATAATGTATTAATGGGTTAAAAAAAAATCAGACTGGAAGAGGTGCGCCATGAAAGTTGAAGAAATGTCTGGCTCTAAGCTAATCCCAACTGCTAGTGGCCACAATAATTCACAATTATTTATCAGTTATCCTTTTTCCCCACTTGGATTTTGAATTTTAGATAGAATAAAAGACCAGGGCTTGAGAAAAATCAGAATATATTCAGACCTACACTCAAGAGCAATCCAGCATTAGAGCTATTCAGAGGTTGTAACAGCTTTCTTGTCTTAAGGCCAAGGCACTTCACCTTAAGGATGACATGATGCTCTCCTATCAAACCCCATTTACTTACTAAACATGAGCATAATGCTTGAAACACAGAGGAAGCCCTTAATTTTGAAAGATAGAAAACCCTAAATTTCCTTTTGGGGAGACATAGGGCTAATTTAACCACAAGATAAGAGGCCCAACTTACCACACCAAAATAGTTAAATCACAGACTCAAAGATGGTTCAGTAATATAACGTAAATAAGTAGAAGATGGCTACACACTAATTTCCTGGTACTAATTTTAAAGTGTGGAAGTTATAATTATGGAGATGACTTACATTTATTGGGCAATAACTTCAAAAGAGGATCTCTAAAAAAAGGACTTGGTTTCTAAAAGTGCATTCAGGATTCGTATGGAGCAAGAGAATGGCTCAAAACTCAACTGTTGAAAGTCTCGGGCGAGATGGAAGGAAGGGACAGGATATGCCATTGAGGATAAGAGGGATGTTTTGAATCTGTTCTCAGAGTTTATTAATTCCATCTTTGCTTTCTGCTCAAGTAATCCTTTTCTATGACATAAGCAACATATTTTAGACATTTCGGTTGGGCAGACGGTTATTATTTCATTCCTCTTCCAGGACAGTTTTGTTGTATGACTACATAACATCTGTGACATGCCATGGTGTTGTGCGTGATGTTGCTGGCAGATCTGAGTAGATTAGACATGACTCTGACTACTTGTAGAGTATGCATAGAACTATGGGAGCCTGTTTTCTGCCATGGTTCTGTCTCAATTATTTTTTCCATGTATTAATAGTATTGCTCTATTTTTATACATGGAGTGAAACATCCTACTAGACCAGAGGCTACAAACTAGTGACTGACAGACAGAGTCATGTTTTGATGGCCAGCCTGGTGTTTATCTTTTCTAAATTTGAATTGGTTGTTTTAATGGAAATTTGTCATGCTTTCTGGTCATCCGTTTCCTCTGAATACGCCTCTTGATTTGTTTTGTTTTCTGCCTTGTAAGTCCTTATTTCTCCAAGATAGAAGACAGATGATCCTTCCCTCAGGCTGCCTTGGAGCAGAAGTTTGAGTTCTCCCAATCACATACACTAGAGTGAGACTTCACTTCAGAAATAGCCCTGCAAGCAGTCCTGTCTGATGACGGGGAGACCGGCAATGGCAGACATTCCTGCATGGTAGTCAGCACCAAGGATGTGAGTTTCAGTGTCAACGCCCATTGGTAACTGCAGTAGTGTCTTCACTAGGCTTGCCCTGCAGTATAGTTTGCATGCTGCTGTTGGCTGTATAATCTCTAAGATTGCTTGTCTTCATGTATTCAGGCTGCTATGACAAAATATGAGAGACCAAGGTGATTTATAAACAATAGAAATTTATTTCTCACAGTTCTGGAGACAAACTTCTAGATCAGGGTACCAGCATGGTCAAGTTCTGGTGAAGACACTCTTCTGGGCTGTAGACCTCCAACTTCTCCATGTGTCCTCACATAGTAGCAGGGGCAAGGGAGCTCTCCCTGGCCCCTTTAGAAAGGCAGTAATCTCATAATGAGGACTCTGCCCTCATGATCTAATCACCTTCCAAAGGCCCCACCTCCCAACATCATCACCTTACTGGTTAAGATTTCATCGTATGAATTTTGAAGGGACACAAACATTCAAACCATACCAATGACTCTCTGGTCTCCTGGAGCCTGTGTGCATGTGCATTATTTAATAAACTCCTTTGTTTCTTAAACTAGCTGGAGGAGTGTCTAAACAGTCCAAGTGATAAATTTTCCAACCTTTAAAAATTGAGAGAATTCATACAAAAAAAGTCTGAATTTCTGGTTTATTTTGGAAGAGCAGATCAGGCAACTCTAAGCTTATATTCTTACAGGTCAGCATTCAGGAAGATCACTCATACTAGGCTGTGATATTATGATTTATAATAAGAAATATACATTTGGCTTTTGTCCCATTTCTGGCAGGAAAACCATTGGAATTTCCTGAGTGATAAGAACAACAGGAACGTCTTTTGTTACGATATTTCGTCCCTTGTCCTTAGTTCCTGAAGCTACAGAGCCATAAAAATGAAATACTGTCTTTTTATTCAAACAAGCCCCTTTCCTTCACAGCTGAGTGTATGTTAATGAGGTGACTTTTGGAAAGCATGTGAGGATGGGGACTGGTTGCCAGGGGAACCAGCCCTGAGAGAGAGTTAAAACTTTCAGTCCCTCCCTTGATTTCCAATTGGGTGCCAGGGGCTGGAGGTTGAATCAAACACCAGTGGCCAATGAGTTGGTCAATCACATGGATGTCATGAAGTCTCCATAAAAACCCAAAAGGATGGGACTTGGACAGCTTCCAGGTTGGGAACCAGAACACTTCCACATGTCACCATGCCGGGGCCCAAACTCCATGAGGACAGAAGCTCCTTCATTTATGACCTGGCCCTGGGTATCTCTTCATCTGACCATTGATTTGTAGCCTTTAGTACCCTTTGTAATAAACTGGTAAACTAGGGAGCAAATCGGTTTCCTGAGTGCTGTAAACTGTTCTAGAAAATTAATGGAACACAAGGAAGAGGTCATGGGAATGTGTGATTTACAGCCATTCTGGTAGAAGCACAGGTAGCAACCTGCACTTGTGACTGGCATCTGAAGTAGAGGGTGGTCTTGTGGGGCTGCACCCTTAATCTGGGGGATCTGATGCTGTCTCTGGGTCAACAGTGTCAGAATTGAGTTGAATCGTAGGATGCGCACCTAGCCTCAGAGAGTGGCTTGCTGGGATGAAGCCCCCCCCCTCACCTCGCCCCGACCTCCCCAACCCCACCACCATCACACACAAACACGCTGGAATTGGGAGCAGAAGGCCCATAGGCACATGCTCGTGCACTTTATATATATTTACTCTAAAGATTTCAATGTTTAATACCTGTGCTAGTTTCTCAAAGGCCCCACCATCGTTCCCAGTCATAACACCTTCTCAGATCACATATTTACAGTGCCTGATCCCTTGACCAATTCACAATATAGTATATTTAGTCGTTTGTTTCTAATTCATGTATATATTTATAATCTGGGTCAAGGAATAGTCTCTAAGAATTGTAACCTGTTTGGCAATAGATAGGGAAGAAACTAAGTAAGTCACCATGCAGATCGTTCATGCTTCCCCAGAAACTATAGAGCGTGTTGAGTATATTTCAGAAGGCACAAATGAACATACAATTACTCATTCATTCACTCCGAAAATGATTATTTGCTATCCAGGCACAGCGCTTCTGGTAAGATTCTTATAATGACCCAAATATTTCTGAATTATCTGCCTCTACTTGCCTACCCTGAGCACAATTTTTGAGGAATAGTTTAAAAAGAAAAAAAAGAGAGAGAGAGAAAGAAAGGGGGAAAGAAAGAAAAGGTAAGGAGACAGGAGAGAGGAAGGGAGGGGAGGGCTGGTGAGGTGAAGGAAGTAGAGAACATACGACTACCTGCAAACACGATTATCTGAAGGGCAGTGGTTATCTCCGTGCAGAAGCACAGGTTAGCAGTGGTTTCTTGAATTAGTCTGACCCGTGCCTCTCTATCAAAATATCACATTACTCCATCAGATACATCTAATTGTTAATTATGTAGATTGATTGTGGAACCAAGCCACAGTAAACCAATTAGACCATATTTAACTGTCTCTTCATTAAACATTGCCCTCTATAATGTATGGTGGTGTCAATATTCAAAAAGGCAAAATCTATTATGAAAATCTTAGGACCCAGGGTGGGAATCCAGATAATAAATACTAGAAAGGTGACAAAGTAAACTATAAACAGTGACACTTCACAAATCAGATCACTGATGGGTGAAGTTGATTTATTATTAATAGACACGCTGTCTTCTTAAATCATTAATCATTAACCACAAATAGAGCTTATATTATTCATTTGCTGTGGAGTTAGATATTGGCTCTACAACTTAACATGGTTTTGTGGTCTTGTGTTAGTGACTTGCTAAGCCTGAGTCTGCTTCCCCATCTGCAAAACAGAGATGGTAATACCTACTGTGAAGGGTTTAATAAGAAGCAAAGATAAAGGAGTGAACATACCCAGTGGGACTGATGGAGAAGGAAACACCTAACCTCCTCTTCCTTTGGCCCCAACATACACACACACCATCAACCTCCACTCACGGAAATATAGAAATTCTGGCTGAGACCTTAGCAACAATAAAAATACATTGTTAAAACAGAGCCAAGGGACTTCTGGTTAAACACAGTATCATGAACATGTGCATTTAGTGTCATTTCTTCCTCAAGTTTCATCAAGATAAAGGAATAAAATGCTATAAACCCTTAAGGACAAATTGAGCAGAAGATTCAGCAGGGAACAAAATGTGTTAAAAAATGTTAGCAGGTAGGAGGAAGATAAGATGCTGAGAATTGACTCAGCATGGAAGAGAAAATTACAATATACATGCAGGAGTGTGGTATGCAAAGCAAGCTCATTGTCAGGTGGAAACCTAGAAGGCATCAAGGAATATAAACACCCGATTCAGTGGAAGTGGCAGAAGGGGAATGAGGCAAAGGCTGAAAATAGAGGGACTGGTTGAAAATCTCTGCATCCAACAGCACACCCTCCCTGCCCCATCTTCTCCCCTAGCCGGACAGTGACTTCACTGGCACATTAAGGATGTGTTCATTTCTCTTGGGGGGGGAAACCCAAACTGGAAGACTTCAGACTTGGACATGGAAGACTCAGCAGAGGGAAGTGAGTCACTGACTAAACTGAATGGTTAAGACGCCTACCCCATACCTCCCACTCTTCTCCCAGGGCAACGCTTACTAGCAGGGAGGCTGGAGGATTCTCCTGAGAAGATGAAAAGTCTCAGAGGGGAGAAATAAATAGATACTATTCGGTTATCTCCCAACAAAAGAGCTATTCTACCTTCCAATCACACAGTTCAATGAAGTCCTCCATGTAAATATGAAATGAGACCCAAGATCACCAGAAATTTGAAGACAGCCACCAACATAAGAGGTAGATCTCAGAACGAACAGGAAGGAAAAACTTGGAGAAACACAGCGGAGAAAACAGAAGAAAACATCAAAAAACTATTGTTAATATATCTGATATGATGAAGGAAGACAGTGCCCACAAGACACAGTAATACGATGCTACATTTCAAAAAATGACAGAGAACATGAAAGAACTTTGAAAATTAAAACAGGGATAGTAAAATCATAGGCTAGGAATAAAATGAATAAAATGTAAAGTCCCAGAGGTAGAGTAAAAAGACAGTGACCTGCACCAGGATGTTTTACAATAGTGATATCTTCTAAAAAAGATGAAAATAAATAGTTGAGTCAGATGGCATTCGATTTTCAGGAACAACATTGGAAGATAGAAGACAAGGGAGCAATTCAAAATCCCAAGGGAAAATGATTTCTATACCCAATCAGTCAATCCAACATGAAGTCAAATAAAGATATTTTCAAGTATATAAAATACCAAATAGCTTACTCCTTACATGACTGTTTATAAGAAGCTACTGGAAGGTGTAGGTCCACAAAGCAAGAGAATAAATTTAGAAGCAATAAATAAGACCTCCAACAATAAACAGCAAAAAAAAAAAAAAAAAAGGGAAATCTCAAGACAATAGTGCACCAGGCCTACTAAACGTAGATTAGAAAAGGAAGATCATTTTATAAAGTAGGGGAGTTACCAGGAAAAAAGACGAGGCTGATGAATTGCTGTGTTTACAAGTTTGAATTAAAAAAATTTTTTAAAAGTTGTATGTTGTTTAAAAGAAATATTTTTGTAATAAAATAACACAAAAAAGGTATTTTACACGTGACATTTAACAAAAGTCAAAAAAAAAGTTTCTCTAAAAATGATATTAGGCAAAAGGTAAGTGTGGCAAAAAAGCACGTTTGTCTTCGCTTAAAACATCAGCCTAAAGGATTAAAGCAAAAACTGACAGAATTCTAAGCGGAACGTGATAGACCCACAATTACAGTAGAGATTTCAGCCCACGTCTCTCAGACACTGAATTCTCAGCCAGACCAAAAATGAGTAAGACTGTAGGAAATTGTAATAAGAATTAACAAGCTAATAGAAGTTGAGGATGTTTCATTTTCTTGTCCACCGTTAACATCCTCGCTGCCTACAAGAGCGCTCGGTGCATAATGGATAACGAGTATTTCGTGAATGGATAAATGAATGGGTGAATATATAGAAAATTGCACCCCACAAATAGAAAATGTACATTTTTAAGTGCATGCAACACATTTATAAAAATTGACCAGGTACCAGGCCACACAGAAATTCTGAAAAAAAATGTACAAATGATGGGATTAGTATCCTTTGACAGTGACCAACATAGTTAGTTGGTGTTTATAATCATCATCTCATTTTTCAGAGAGTTTTGAATCAATTCCTTCTAAATTTTTAAAAGAAGTTTGTATTTCCAGAGAGTAAAATATTGACATTATAGAGAGGAAATGGGCTGAAATTCTTGGTTAGTAGTTTCTGCCTTTCCAGGAAGTAGACTTGTAACTGGACCCGAAGGAGGCAGGTCGCTCAGCTCTAAAGCTTCAGTGGTCCCTTTTGTAAACTTTGTGGGTTGGACTATTTATATCTTCAGTCCCTCCTAAGACTTACCGACTGCTTATCAATATAAAAGTCTCATCCATCTTTCTCTACATTTGTTAACCAAAGAATGTAATGCAGTTGATTTTTAAATAATATAAAGCATCTTGACACATCCAAGAGTGGGTTAAAAAGACACTGTCAGAAAGTTTTCGCCTTGAGCATAGAGTAACATTGCCAGGTATAGAATGAAGCCTAAATAAGACACACCACAGGGTGAGGAGCTGTTGACTGAAGGAGACTCGATAGCACATACACATATACATAGAACACAGATTTGAAGAAGCTAATTTCTGAAATGTCACTCAGCCATTAAAGGTGGTGGTCTCTTGGGGTCCACAGTTTCTCCAGGAGGGAGAGAAGCGTCCTACCTTGATCTGGAAGGGTCTTGGCATTCTCTCATGTTTCCTTCCCAACTTTAAAGCCTTTCTATCCATTCAAACTGTCACAATGCTCCAATTCTCTCTGGTTCAGACTATCCCACAGTTCGGTACTGTAAGGCACTGTGTGGCTTATAAATGACTAAGTTTTGCCCTGACTGATAACATTTTCCCAAAGTCAAACAGACTCTGCTTTTGTCTCTCTGCTTTTCTCAATAGAGCTGCACTGTATTTCAATACTTCTCTTGTAATTGAGCAATTCCATAAAATCAAATAAAATGATTTATAATGGAATGATTACTCCAGGGTAACATTTCAAGTGATATTAAGATTGAAATCTAATTTAAAAGCTTTAATGTAAATGGGTCATTAGAGGAGGCTCTCCGGGGAATTTGCAATTAAACTAAAGTGACAAGGGTTTTGTAGGGGTGATAGACCTAAAGGTGTTAGAAGCCTGATACATGCTCATTTCGGATGCAGCTGGCCTTATCACCACTGCTCGACAAGATCAGAGTTGCTGAGTGAAAGCTGCAATCAGAGTCTAACAAAAACATTCCAGCCCGTTACAAGAATTTCTTGTGAAAAGTTCTGATTTCCGTAATGGCTTTAATGAATTCATTCTGTTTAATTGACATTAATGAATCAAATTCACTGTTGTTAAGCATCACCACACTATTTCGTACCAGCATCATACTTTTACTATGTGACTATTCCTTTAACAATAAGTTTTCTATTGATGCAATGTTTAGTATATGATTCGCTGGTGTGTAATCTCTACACACTATAATAGAATGCTCCTCTTCTCCGCCCAGCCTTTTTGAATCCTGCTCATCTTCACTCTCAGAGGTTTCCTTTTTGGCTGTGTGGGTCTTTGACAATGAATCATTTCCTTTCTTTTCTAAATTTCTTTTATTTTTGTTCTTAGATCGTCTATTGATAGTTAACCGTCCACATAGGTCCTAGTTCTCCCAAAAGAAACCGTGTTGAATTCTTTTCTGAGTCCCTCCGGTGTCTGGGACACTACATGGTGCATAAGAAGGGTCATGAGTATTTGATCTTATTAACAATGATAATTATTGAGAGTTAACTTTTATTGATCCTTTAAAATGAGTAAGTCATTGTTAAGCCCTCAGTGTAAATGATCTCATTTAATCTTCACAATCATTCTAGATAGCACAAGTATTATTATCTCTATGTTTAAAATCGACAAACTGAAGATTAGAAATGTTTCCGGAACCTGGCCAAGGTCACAGAGCTAATGAAGGGAAGATCTTGAATTTAAAAGCACAGTTACACATATCCAAAGCCTGCGGTTGGACCGATTAGTCTCCACAGTTGAAGCTTGATGTTAAATATGATCAACAGGAGAATCAAGGTCATGACCATCTCTTCATATTGTGTATATCCTTACATCTGAGTGATTTTGTACATTACCAGATTTAATTGGCCTTAGCTCTTCAAAAGCTGGACTCATTCAGAAATAATAAAAATAAAATTCCTGAGCCATCCAACAGATGTTTCCAAATGTTTAGATTTATTTTTATGAAGGTTTTATAAAAATCAATTTCAATTTATACCCTTTATTTTAGTGGATGGCAGAGATTTGAAGCGCTCTATTGAGAGAGGTGGCTGAAGTTTTACTTATTGCTTTTGAAACTCTCCAGTTTTATCTATATGATAGCTTTATGCAGAAGCAACACAAATGGTTCACAAACCACTCTTTTTTCTTGGATATTCCATCTATGACAAGGGTCTGGTGATTGGAGAGGTGTTCAGATCATGAACTATAGAGCTCCATAGCAGAAAATCAAGAGATTGCAAAAACCACTTCAAGAAAGGGAATTTGGAGAGAAAATAAACAGTCTGAGATATATGCTTTCTTGCCATCCTCTCGTAAGAGACACAATCTTTCCTTCAGACTATTAAAATAATTATATCATTCGTTTCAATGTTGTCATGTTTGGCAGCTTGCATAGATTTGATTGACAGAGCAGTGGGGGTGAAGGGAGACTAAGCTGGGGTAATAGTTTCCAGGGGGGAGGAAAGCTGCAACAACTAGGAGATCATTAAGGACCTAGCTAGTTAGAACTCCTTTTAGCTTGTTCTGCCAGAACCTCGTATGAAAAAAAAAATCAGGTATCTTTGAACTATCTCAAAACCATCAACATTTCCTTCTTGTTCTTTGTTTTTACTTTTGACATTCACTGTCTTTTTAAAAAGCAGTGGAAAGAGCATGAACTAGTTAGTCAGAGGAAGTGAGTTCAAATCCTTGGTCTCTGACTCACGCTTTTGTGACTTTGGGCAAGTGAGTGACCGCCTCATCTGTCAAACGGGTGATATTCCACGTGTTAATGCACAGAAGACCCCTAGCTGCTATGACTACGTGACATGACATTCACACACGCCTCACAGCAATGCTGAGAGGACTCCTGAGAGATGAGGACGCTGAGGTTGAGGAACGAGGGACTTGTCCAAGGTGGCAGTCATGGCTAGGGCTGGCGTTGAGACCCAGACCTCGTCTGCCGCGCAGCATGGAATTCGCTACACCTGCTGAGCCCCTGCGAGTAGCCAGTACGGCACCTCCTGTGTATTAGCTGATTTGAACTTCCCAGCCATTGTAGGAGGTAAATGCTATCCTCATCCTTATTTCCCAGACTGTAAAATCCATTCTGTTGATACATTTCTCCACCATGTAACCCCCTCATTTACATATGCCTGCATGAAATTTTCCTAATTTCTTTGTGAAACACTTAAACACGAAATGCTAATAAAACCCATGCATGTGTCTCCCAAAATGTTTTGAGTGGGTTTTCCCTTTCACTGTAACTTCTCATCAAACACCCTTTCTCCAGGCTCCTTTGTGGCATATGGAGAAGGACCTCACGCATCCTCAATTTCCAGAGCTTCTTTTGGCCTATATACGGATGTGTTAAAATGCCAACCTCCTTTTTAAGACATCACCATTAATTTAAAAACCCTTTGCAATTTTCTACCACCTTTGTATTTTCTCCTGAAGAAAAAGATAAGATTTTATTGTTTCAAAGCCACGGAGAAGCAATATATTTAATGAGAAATTAATGATCAGGAGAATTATTTCAGTAAAATTCTGAACCAAGTTGAACCCCAGGGTTTTAAAATGTTCAATCACAGATCGCCATCCTGGTGTGGGAGTTTATTTTTTCTTGGCATCATGTAACTTCCTGTTTCTAAGAAAAAAGGATTAAAGTGTCCCATAAAAAAAAAAGCTCCAAAAGCTTCTTGGACATCAAAGAGACCTTACACAACAACATTTTGATGAGTTAAGTGTAAAGGAATCAAAAACACATGGATTAAATTTCCCATAAAACCCACATGTGTTTAAAAATCAAGGGAAAACGTGCTTGGCCAAATGCGTTTGGGGTTTTGTCAAACCCCAAACATTTGAGGATAGTGTGAGATGTTTAAGGAACCCAAAACACAGCTGGATCGGCATATATCATTCCAAAAGCATAACGCCAGTGGGAGATGATACAGAAGATAAACCCACAAAACTGTAGTTTTGGCCTAAAAACCACATCCTTGATTATTGATGATAAGAGAGTTGTGGCTTTCAAATACCTCTCTTTTTAATTACCTCTAAACTCAGACAATTACAATTTATATAACCTGTTGGAAGTCACTTATTAAAGAGCACTTCTATTTAAAAAAAAGAAAAAGAAAAAGAAAAAGAAAAAAGGAATCATCATGTCTAACCTTCAGATTTTCCAACTTAACCAGACGGAATCTTTTCCACAGCCTTCAAACCTTAATCAAGTTGCCCCATGTTTTGTATTATCTTTGATTTAGCTTTGCTAGACTAAGCACATTATTAATTGGTTCTTCTTTTATTTACAATACTATTGCCTAAAATATATACTAGAGTGTGTAATTGAATTTGGGGTTTACTGTAATTAAAAAAGTCAAAAGAGCAATAAACATAAGCGTTAGTAAATAATTGCCTCTGAGAACCAGTATAAATCATCAAGATTAAATGATTTTATATCATATTTAAACCCCTTAATTTTAATTTATGATCGCCAACCTATTTTCAGTCACTGTTGGCTAGAATTTCTTGTCAGTGCTTTACATCTTTAGAGGTGATAGCAAGGGACTCCTAAAGATTCTCTTTTTATGGGGGGCTTAAATAACTGATCCATGCCTCTTCTTTCTTGTCATTTCCCTAGTGCATTCTATTTATTTAGTTTAAAAAATTAGCCCAAGTCAGGGGGCGGGCAATTTTATCATGGATTAATTACTTTTCTAAATCTACTTTCTAATTTAAAAAATAAGATTTTGATCTTTTGGGAAGATCTAGTTTATAGATATATAAATGATTAGATGTTTCCTGCAGCTGAGCTATACTGTATATCACTTTTTGGGTGATCAACATATTGATTGATGGCATCATCATGATTTCCAAGGGTGTACAGAAGTTAATGAAGCCATCGTGGTGCCTTCTTAACCCTCCCCTCCCTAGCAGCTAATCGGCAATATTGCAAATTCTTCTTTCTCCTTTCTGATACAGAAGACATAAATATACAAAAGAAGACATAAATATACAAAAATATAATGTCAAGAGAATATAAATAAACAGGAAATATTTTTTTCCAAAGGAAAGCAGCACTGATACAGAGATGATGTACAGATTTCTCCACTCTCAGTCTCAGACACTGCAACGTGAAGGAACAGTTTCTACACACTTGCATCCGAGTTCTGTTCTCCACATGGTAAGTTATGATGCCTAGCAAGGTCCCATCTCAAGAGCTAGCCCTGCACATTAATAAAAATAGCAATAGCAACCAGAATACCATTTATTGGAGCCCACCGTTGGCTAAGATTGGAGTCGGACATTTTAAGACATTACCTTTAAAGCTCACAACCACCTGGACAGGTGGATGGCCATTGCTGCCGTTTTACCACTGAGGATGTCGAAACTCAAAAAGATTAAGTCACCCGCCCACAAATAGGTAGACAGAGCTGTCTGGTCACAAAGCCCCCACCCTTCCTCAACTCTGTTGCCTCTTACATATTCAAGGCAAACAAAAGAAAACAGTGACCGTCTCTTAGGAGACTGAAGAAAGGGACCACAGGAGAGAGAAGAATAAGATCATCCTGTCTTAAGAGGCTGGCAGCCTCTCACATCGATACGGTTCGTAGTTCTTGAAATCACAGACCCTGTTCTGCTGCCCACCCTAACGGCTATTCTATGTCCCAACGGGATACATCTTTCACTCCAGACATGACTTGGATCGGTTTGCTGCATTAATTCCCTTTTAAATTTCCTTTGCACATGCTCAGGGCATCATTTTGGAGAGCAGTCAATTTGCTCAGGGAACTGAGTCCATGAGGCTTTCAAGGCCATCGCCTGTTTCTCATTATTTCTTTCCTGAGCTTAGCGAACAGACATGAGTGTTCTACCTTGGGAATGAAAAGTCTGTGGCCAGAAAAACAAAATCACACCCACCGTCATCGTGCTCTTCCTATTATAGTCACGTCTCCCCGGTCAGTGGGATGTGTCATGGAATGAAGAGAAAACCTGCTAAAGAACAAGAGTTTTAATTCATTGCAGCATTAGAGGCCTCTCCTTTAATGCTTGGGGTCAGTAACTAGGCTGATGGGTCACATGAGATTGGCAGCGCATGGTAAAATCATCATGGGGCGATCCTAGACTCGAGCAGGTGCTGTCCTGTGAATGAGAACCACAGAGAGTCTACAGCAGGCCAGGATGGTGGAGAATAATCTCAAAACCCGAAATCACTACATGAGAACAAATCAGCAAAGTGAGATCATGAAAGAGATACAGTCCCTCAAAAAAGAGATGAGAAAAATGTGCGGTCTTGATCATCAGAGTAAGTAATTTGAATTAAGTGAAACTAAAATTGGGGGAAATGGGAGAGGATGGAAAAAACAGATGCATTCAAGTTATGAAAGACTGGATACATGCACTTTAGGTGACTTTTGAAAATTGGAAGCAAATTTTTTTTTCAAAACCTAATATGAGAAGTCAACAGATAGACAGAATAGATAACTTACAAAGGAGAAGAAATATAGAGGGAAAAAAATCCCTTTTCTCTAGAAATAAATCTATTTTTTAAATGATGCATTCTTCTGGTCTGTTAAAATTCATATTCTTTAAAGTGTACAATTCCCATTGAAGGTGAAGATCAAAGGAAATAGACACTTTCTAACATCACTGATGGTACTCTGAATTAGCACAAATCTTTTACAAAGAAATTTGGCAATGTGTATCAAAATCCTCAAATATTTACATATTTTAGCCTCTTGGCAAATTGATGCTAAGGACATAATCTTAAGCATATATATGATGATATTCATTGCAGTATTATGTACAATCAAAATATAGAAATGACCCCAAAAATGTCCTGAAGTGGGAGAATGGCACATCCATTCAATGAAATATGATTGCAAAAGACTATCTAAAAATTTGGGAAATGTTTTTGCTATCATACTGACTGAGAAAGAGCAAGAAAAAAATTCTATAATAATAACTGAGGACAAACAAAATTTTGCTATCAGTAAAAAGACTGAAAAGAGATCTACTAAAATAATGATAAAAGCAGGGATTGTACCAGCATGTGGGGACCCTGGTTGATTAAATTTTTTCTTCATTTGCCATGACTTTCTCCTTTTTAAGAAATAGAGCTAATATTTTTAAATCAGTATCTTTTAAAATATCGCTTTGAAGGATCGGGGGAAAACCCAGAGAACTATGAACTGACAAGATAAATGCAGCATTTAAATACAAGGGAAAGATAACAAGAAGGCATCTCAATAGGTTCTGTAGTTTATGGAGATAAACCTCTCTTACCTGGAAGACAACGATGTATTCAAACACCTAAAAAAGCTTGGTAAAGAGGAATGTGCGCCAAGTGAAATTCATTTCCTTCTAAAATAGGTAGAAATGTACATAGATGAAGGAAGGAAGGACAGATGACCATGAGATGGCCAGGGCTGGAGTATTCTGTTCTTTCCTTTTTAGTCCCTGTGGACTCCAGCAACAATCCTGTTTGACATTGTTTCAGAGGGTCTTCCCCGAGACCAGGCGGTTCTCTAGACTTCCTGAATTCTCTTCTGACTCTGTAATTCTATGAACTGTAGTAAACAATAAACAATGAAGTAAGGAGCCAGCTAACCTGACCCTTGGTTCCAGTTGCTGAATTCAGTGAGACCCACTCACTAAGAAAAAATACTTTTAAAATTCTTCTTGCTACTGTATGCTCACCTCTCACTGAAATAACACTTCCACTGATTATTCGCTGCCTGTTCAATCAATAAATGGACAGAAAGCCCTTTTTACAAGCAAATTTTTTTAAATTCTTGTTGTTAATTATAATATCTACCCAAAAAGAGATGTAGTGTGGTTAAAACGGCTGGACGTAGGCCAGGAGACGTAATCTCATGTAATGGTGGTGGACTCCCCACCAGACAGTGTAAATAGTTTTTCTTTATTTGTAGTTGCCCTCTTGAAAAAAAATTAGCAACTTTTGCACGTTCATGGAACAACAGGCTGTGATTTAAATTTCAGTTTGTGTAGCTCATTTTGTAATCCCCATATTTTGTGTTCTCTCACATATCTGGTCTCTATGTCTTTTAAGTTTTCTGCAAGTGTATTGAGATGTCACATTGTGTCATGTTGGGTAGGTGGTACTGGAGGCCAGGTGGGGACAGGAGGGAACACCTCCCTCCACCACTCTCAGAAATACCTTCCTCCCACACATGGAGACCCACATCCGGACCGTATTCCATCTGGTTCCAGAAATGAAGAGTGAAAACATAGGTGTTTCCAACATAGGTGGAGAAGACAGGAAACAAAATCAACTTTATGAAGTGTTTGCTTTTTGCTGAGCATGACATTGCCAAAGACGGAGATCAGTAAGAGTTTAGACATTGTCTGCGATCTTCTGAACAGCTAATAATCTACTTGGGAAGCCATGCATCCATGAATTAAAAGAAGAAAGGGTTAATTTCTATTAAAATAATACGAAGGAACAAGAGAGGCAAGAAACATAATATAATAAAGCCCTTGGTTGGTGTAAAATTTGCCCCTGAAGTGAATAGTCTAAGATCTTTGCACAAGGAAAGCGTTACAGAAACTTTACCGGGAACAGCTAGACGTGAGAGTGGAGAGAGGTCGTTTGTCTCTGGTTGTAGGCATTTGTTCATGAAATCGATACCAAAGGATAAGACATTCTTCATTTTTTAAGCACAAACATTTTTTTATTACAAACATTACAAACATCATGGCTCATTAGTTTTACATATTTAGTGGTGTGTTGTCAATTACACTGTTCGGATCCAGTATGTCTTTAAGAAGTTGCATTTTACAGAAACTACCTCAGTGCTAGTGTCAGTCATTTCTCTTTGGCTGATTATGGACCAAATTGGGGAACAAGAGAAGCCCTGAGATTCAACCTAGTAAAGTACTCTGCATTTCTTAGATGCACAAGGCTCGTTAAATGTTGTCATCCATCTTTGACTCAATTCTAAATAATTTAGACGCTTGGGTGGGAGAGATGCTGTATAAAGATAAACAAAGAAAGATTGACCTATAGGCCGTTTCATTATATGCTTGTTTACTTGTTTGCTTTCTTGCTTTTAAATTTCAAAATCCTACAGAAACCAGAATGTGCTTAACTGTGTGCTGTCCGGAGGGGATCAAGGCAATAATGAAAGGAAATTGAGGTTCAGCCTGAAGAATGCCCCCCCTGTGCTGGCATCGCAAGTATGTTGTTTTATGAAAAATACTGCAACTTCCCTTCCTTAAAAATCATGTGTTTTGTGAAGATGGTAAATATGCCACCTTTTCATGGAGACCGGCTGTTTGTCTGGTTGTTACGTTAGCAGAGAGGACAAGTGTCTACTCTCACCCCAAAGATAAAGTCCCAAATGGATGAGACTTTGCAAATGAGAGCTCAAGGCAGGCTTTTAGAAATATTGTTACTGTCCCTGGAAACAGGAGTCAGCTCCTCCTCACCTAGACTTTCAGAGCATCCATTGTCCCTGGGTCACTCCACCGGCCTGGGATTTACAGAGTTTGAAGCTAGTGACTTCACGTGCTCACACCTGCAATTTTGAGTGAGATGAAAGGAATATTTTCAGCCAAACAATGTGCTCCCATCATTCGCTCTGCCTTCTTCTACAAAAGAATCATCCTCAGACAAGAAAAATCACTATAAAATACATGATTTAATAAAATATATCCTAGAAGGATACAGCTCTGTGTAAGCTGGGCACTTATTTTTCTAGCAATCTTGTCTTAATCCAGAAAATATCATAAACAAATAGGAAACTTTAGCCAGAATAGGCCCTTGATTCAATCTATGTCAACTTTTATTCCCTGAAATCCAAGTGGCAAGAACTGACGTTCACTGGGAGCACACTCTGTGGAAGAGATGATACGGAACGATTTGAGTCTATCCTCTCAGGTGAGCCTCAAGACTTACTTTTGAGAAAACTGTCATTATCCCTTTTGTACAGATGAGGAAACTGAGGCAGAGAAAATGTAAGTAAGCTTCCTAAAGTAATTCAGCTGAGAAGTGGAGAATCCAGCATTGAACCTCACATGTTATGCTGTTTGCTACATCACTGTGAGATAATCACTCTGTAACAGCTGGCAGCTTATAGAATTCATTGATTCACCTCCCCTTTAAAAAAAAAGTATGCATCTATGAGCACAAAACTGGGAATAGCTCAGAGATTTTTAAAAACAAGGAGAAAGAATAAGGAAGACGCCTATTAAAGATCCCTTAAAAAAAAAAAAAAAGATCCCTAAAAAGACAAAGGGTGAGGTTAGCAGGTGTTGTGATAGGATGCAGTTAAGACATGATAAGAAACAAATATTGCATTTTTGAAACATTAAGAAATGATTTATGTAGATTAAGATCTTGATAAAATTATTTGTATGAGACCAATTGGACTGGAATTTCATTTTGAGGGCTTTTAAAAAATAGACAACTGTGTAAGAGTTGTGTTGTAACAAACTACTATATACAGAATAAAAAACTATTGGCTAGCATGGGGAACTATATTCAATAGCTTGTAATGACCTATAATGAAAAAAGAATATAACACAACATTGTAAACTGACTACAATAAAATTTTTTTAAATAAATAAATAAAATATATGTATAACTGAATCACCATGCTGTACACCAGAAACCAACACAGCATTGTACGTCAACTATACTTCAAAGAAAACAAGTTGTGTTATGATGGGTTTTACTGGAACAGAATTTTACTGCCACAGAGTCTCGGATGTGAACACCCTGCTGTTTTAGAATGGTCCCTGCCGGAGGGCAGGGAGCACACTTGATTGATTTTTGATAGCGTAACTGAGAAAGCAGTCTTGCTGATTTTGAGGCAGCCCCTAATAGGATCTGCCAAGCTTGGAGAGAAATGGCTTTGACTTCGAGATTTGGGGGTGCGACAAAAAGTAAGAACCTGCTAGACTTGATGCTGGGTCCTGGCTGGTCCCTATTCTAAAAGTATGAGATGTTTTGTGCCTGATGGCCTCATCTCAGCATCAAAGTCGGCCCCTCTCTGTTGTATTTTATGGGCTTCCACTGGCCTGAGTCCTGGCTGGCCTTCTGGCTTGTCTCCACCTCCTTGGGAAGTACTGGGTCCTAACACCTCCCGTTTAGTCCTATCCCCAGTCCCCCACCTTTCCCCGAACCTTCTGGTTTAAACTGTTATCCAGTCCCAACCAACTGGCAAGCCACACCCAAGAACAGGACACACCCATGTTGTGATATTTCTCTGCCTAGATTATGCGATTCGTAGAAAGGTGAGTTTCAGAGGGTGTGTAGAGGTGGAAAAACTCTCCTTTTGTTCTCTTTCTAAAGCACCTTCTGGAGTTTTCTGCTTTTAGGTTTTGCTTTTCTGTTGTCATGATTGCTCATAAATAAGAAAGCATTCCAAATATTTCGACGTACATTTTCTTACCCAGAGGCTGTCATCAATGCGTTCGAAGACAGACGGCTGTGTTTTTTTTAAATGACTTTGCCCCTTTCTCAAAATCACAGATAATCACGAGCAGAGTTGCTGCTTCTTTTCCAAATGGTTGCAAATCCCCAGCCCATGTGAGAAAAGATGCTGACATTAATATTCTGGTGTGCAAGCTAATTCCTTCAGCCCAGCTGTGAGGCAGAGTCTCTGTGACCGAGGTGGGACTGCGCCGAAGTGCAGCGTGTGCAGGTCGTCGGAAAGGCTGATCTGTCATTTGCACCTTGTGCAAATCGTGGCAGCTTGACTGTTTCCACGGGCGAGCAGAAGCCGCTCTGTCTTCTCGCTGCTGCGTTCAATTCACTGGCTGCCTCGAACGGTTCAGAGCGGCCCAAGGTTTGACTGTTAACTATTTGCATCCTGCCAGTTTCTAGACTTCCATCATCCTTGAACCCTCTGGCTTATAGAGCAGAGATGAGTAAACAGAATAGACGTGGTTACTGGCTTATTCCCTGAAGAACCTGAGTCTTAGCACTGTCTCTTGTAAGTGGAGAGAGAGGACAGAGAAATTTTTTTTTCTTTCTAGATTTTTTTTTTGTCTTTTTTGTTTTCTTGTTTTCAATCGTAGACCAAGGAAATAAAATGGCTAAGAGATAAATTCCAGGGCCACACTGCCTGCATTTGAATCCTGGCTCAGCCTCCGGCTGACTGTACAAACTTGGGTGTGTTGGTGAATAACAATTTCCTCATTTGAAACACGTGGCTGATAATGACACCTCCCTCCTCAATTTGTTGAGAGGATTAAGTAAGATAGTGTCTCGGAGGCTTTTAGCACAATAGTTGGCATGTAGTAAGTGCTCAGTAAATTTTATCTATTAATAAGTATAACTTTTAATTTGATTTTGTAGAAAAGAGATTCCTATGTTTAAACTGCTCTATCAGATTTATTGCTGTCTCTGCTGATTATTTGAGATCACTGTGATTTACAAAGTACTGCAAAAAATATTCTATCGTATTTACCCATGTCTATAAATCTACGTGCATCCTTCTTTCACCAAAGATATTTCTTACTACGTCACACACTGTACATGCAAATGAACGTACACCTTTAACTGAGAACAATGAAGGATGACTATTTCTCTGATAGCCACAGATGAGGCAGGATAAGGGGCAAAGTGACCAAAACAGAAAAAAAGGGTTGCTGATGCCTGTGGAAATAAGGACAGGGTACATACAGCGAGCCAAGCAGGGTCAAACAGAGAACTAATCTGTCTCTTGCCTCTGTCCTGTTCACCCAGCATTACTCTGTTGAGCTGAGAGACAGCCTCTAAAGGGCTGTCTGGGGCTCCTTTCCCTCCAGGACAAGGTAATCACCACTCTTCAGCCAAGACCTTTTGGGAAAGGACGCTTCTGGGGCGCCTTTTCATTCATGTTTGTACCGCCACGCCATGAACAGAAGGTGCACCTAATTCACGCGTGTCTTATGCACTGACGGGTGGGTGGATGGAAGGAATGAAGGAAGCAGGGGAAATGCACGTAAGGACACGCCCTAAGAGCAGAATGAAAGAAGGGAGAAGCATCCATGTGGTTACTTCTGCAGAGGGTCCTGAGAACAAAAACTAAAGCTGTGTGCGAGCAAATTCTCCACAAATCCTCTACGTAAACACAGTACCCACAGACACGGCTGCTCAGGGGGATCCGCAAACTGAAAAACAAGCAAACGAACAAACTACCTGGGGTCCAGCACATTAAAATCAGGACAGGAAAACTGCTCTCAAGACAGAGATTTCCTAATTTTTCTTTCCTTTGAACCACCCTGCAGCTAACCACAGTGAGGCCAATTTTGGCATAAACTTGGTCTTCATGCTACCAAGCGTTCATTTTTTTGTTTCATTTGAGGAGCAAGGAGGCAGGACGTAACAGGAGGACTAGAGTTGTGGTGTGGCGTTTTTTTTTTTTTTGCTTGTTTGTTTTTTGTTTTGTACTTCAGTAACATCTTGAGTCAAAATACCCTTTTGTTCAGTGGCCCAAGCTAGAAGCGCTTACAGGAAGAGTGGAATCAAGGAGTGGCAGAGCTGAAGGGACCTGGGGGCCCATCTGCACACATATGTGATAGGTGATCAGCCTGTCCAAGGCCACAAAACTCACTGATGGCCAAGGCAAAACCAAGGGCTGGCTCTGCACACGTCCAAGTAAAGACTCTTAAAGCTTCCCACCTTCCTTCCTGCACTCTCAGTCTTTAAACTGTAAACATATATTGAACTAAGTCTTCTGTTTAAGCTATTAGAATTCTACTAAGTTTTTTCTTTTCTGAAGTATAGTTGGTTTACAATGTTGTGTTAGTTTCTGGTGTACAGCAAAGTGATTCAGTTATACATACATATATATCCCCTTTCATATACTTTTTCATTATAGGCTACTACATGGTATTGAATATTGAGTTTTAATTGAGATAATCTGATTTTTTGTTACCCATAGGTATGTCAACATACATAAAAAGAATTACAAAAAGAGAATTAATCAAATATAGTTTTTCCTATAGTTATAACTATATACATAGATCAATATAATTATTTTATAATGTACTTTGGTGTCTATTTGAACACATTGCTGGTGATTTAGTTTCAACCCAAATAGGAAATATTTTACATCACGTTAAACAAGGACTGAAGTGCAGAGCGAAAGTTTTTGAGAAGACTTGTATTTTTATTGCCATAGTTAGGAAGGATGTAAATAATGTGCCTTTATTGGTGATATTTTAGAAGTCTATATTTTCAACTGGACTAAGATTTTTGTTGTGTTTTTTGTCAGTTCTTTAGGTCAAGGTAACAATAAATTACCACAATCAAGATTAAATTACTTCATTAGCAGAAAATGGGCTTGATTCTGTTCCTGCTCTAACCCCAGGAAGAGGAGTTAAAATTATAATTGAAGAAATAGGCAACAGTTGAAAATAAGTGACTTCTCGGGAAACAGATGACTAACAAGATTGAGAGAGGCCTTTTCAAGTGTAAACCCCAGTTGAATCCATTTTTCACGAGCTTCATCTTCCAAAAAAGAGTTTTGTGGTCATTTCCGTCATCTCAAAACCTTCAATGGCTCCCCATTGCCGAGAGGATGAGGTTGGGTCATCTTGACCTGACATTCAGCTTGGCCTCATGTGGCCCAATCCTGTGTACCTATGCCAGTACGGCATTCTTTGCTTCAGCTCATCTGCAAAAGCCTTGTGTTCCAGTGAGCCAGTTTTCTGGGACTGACGTTTCTTGACAAATAAGTATCATAAGGCTCCAGAAAATGTGAAGATGATCAGGATCCAACAGAACTTTCTATGACGATGGAAGTGTCCTATACGTGCCGTCCAAAACAGTGACTACTGGGCACCTCCTAGGTGGCTGGTGAAGCTGAGACACTGCGTCTTTCCTTTCTTTCCTTTTAATGAATTTAAATTTAAGCACTCATACTTGGCTAATACCATATTGGATCACACAACTCTAAAAGAGCACAAGGGATTATGAATACAAGTTTTAAGCAAGTGTTTTAGTTATTTATTGCTGCCTAATAGAACATCCCATCACTTTGTGGCTTAAAACAACAGTAAATTATTTCTCACAACTTCATTGTCTAGGCTGGGCTAAGCTGTGTAGCTGTTCTCCTCCACGCAGTGTTTGCTGGGACCAGGAGATCAGAGGTGGTTCCTTCATTCCCCATCTCCTGTGTCAGCTGGGATGGCTGAAGCGGCTAGGGGCTGGGTATCTCCCTCTCTTCCCACAAAGTCTAGACTTTCTTACCACATGGTAGTCTCAGGGTAGTGTGACTTTTTACATGAGACTGGCCTCCAAGAAAGAAAGAGAAAGCTTTTAGATTTCTTAAAGACTGGGCTTAGAACTAACACAGTATCACTTCTTCCACATTCCATTGGCCCAAGCAAGTCACAAGGCCAGCCCAGGTTCAAGAGGATGGGAACTAGACCTTACCGTGTAATGAGAGGGGAGGCATGTGCATTTGGAGAGGAGGAATTGCGGCAGCCATCTTTAGAGATTACCACAGGAAGTCTAGCAGAGCTGATTGGCCATCAAGTTGGCAAAGAAGAGTTGACAAAGAAGACAATGAAAAGCAACTTAGAACGTGAACGGAAGTGGCTTTGTAAAGATCCTAAAAAGGGGAAAAAGAGGGGAGTGGAGAAGAGAATCAACAACCAGGGGATCTAGGAAAGCAAAACATTATCAGTCCAACCAGAAAGCATGAGGGCGACGTGACCACCAGCCAAACGGAAGGTGCACAGCTGTTGACAAGAGGCCTGACGGACATCAGAGCTCCACATGCACTATCCACAAAACTGTGTCTCTGGTCCAGCCTCACCTGCTCAGGCTCCTCACACAAGCTCTTTGTTAGTGATCATCCTGGCTTTCTCCGGGATGCTTGTCTCAACGTCCCACTCTTTCGGACCTCAGGGTCCCTCAGACAGAACCAGGAGGCCACTCAGCTTCTTCAGACGAGATCAGGAGGCTACATACTTACTTTTACTTAATTTTAGTTAATTTACATGTAAGCAACCACATAAGCGAAAAACATAACTAGAGAAGGTTTGTAAGGGCTCTTGCTCTAAGGACTCATCTTACTAGATCTGCCTGAAGCAGAATCCCTCCACCCTCCCAGATCTGCAGAAATGGAATGGCACCGCACGTGAAGAGGAGTGCTGGCAACATTCTGGTCGGAACTAAATGAGGAGTTTCCATAAGATGTTGACCCATTATCAGAAGAGCTGATGCTTTGCTATTGAAACAGTGATGGACTAGGGCAAGAGGTAGAAAGCAGAGAGGCTTCAGTGGTCCCTGTGTGATCCTAGACAATTAATTTCACATCTCTGAATCTCTGGTTTCTCATGCAAACAATGAAGATAATTCCACCTTGTAAGGTTATCGTGGAGAATTAGATGCCAAAAAGTATGGATTCAGTGAATGCTAATTCCCTCCCTTTAACTTCATCCTAAATTTCCTTGCTATCAGTTTTAAACTATTAAGTGGAGATAATCCAACTGTTAAAGGGATTATTATAATGATGACCTTCTAGATGGCCTGGAAATTATACACTGTGGTCACACGGTAATGTTCTCTGTGAAAGGGAAGACTTGAGAAATTTAATGGTATTTCTGTAATAAATCACCTTTATCAGAATTTAAGTTGCTTTCTATGCATTCCACACTACAGAGAGGTTTAAATTTGTTGTCTTTTCATCTGACAAAGTAATGCTGCATCAGTCAGTAGCCGAAAGGGTCTTATCTCAGCCTGATGATTTTGATCCAACACGAGTCAGCATAGATTAACTGCCGTGGGAGTCCGTCATGTCAACTCATTCTGCTTTCAGAGAGTCCATACAATGCTTCATCACTGTATCAGCCAGCTGTCATTGAAAGCCTACCAGGTACTACGGCCAGAGGGTACAAAGAGACATCATTATTTCTCAGAGAAGGCATGGTCCCATGGGAGAGAAAAATATACAGATTACAAGATAGCTAACGATGCCAGGCTATGTGTGATGCGTTCCAGATGAATGATAAAGACCATGTGTGCTCTCGGGGGTCAGAAAGAGCACAGCCCCACTGTGCAGCTCTGCGGGCCCAGGGTGCCCCGAGAAGAGGAGGGTTACGTGAGGCCACATATGAGAGGCAGCATGGAAAGAATAGCATTATTGAAAAGGCAAGCCGCAGGAGAGTGGGCTCTGGTGGAGCTGCACAGACACAGACAGACATAGACAGACACAGTGAGGATGCTCGTCTGCCTGGGGCACGTGTTACATTCAGCGCAACGAGAGCCCCGGGGACCAGACCATGAATCCCCTAATCCTTGACCAACAGGTCCCAGATAGAAAGTGCTGTGGAGAAATGAACTTGAGATCAGAGAATGACATGTACCCGGTGGGGTGAGGCTGCATTTCTTGCCCTCCACACCCCCACGTATATTTACCTTAAATTTTGGTTTACAAATGACAGCTCCTGCAATGAGCAGATCACAGAGCACTGATCACAAAACCTGTGTATTGGCAATCTGTCATTTCCTGTCAAGCACAATTCGAAAGGAGTGTAACTAAAAACAGCCTTCTCTACTTTGTCTGGCTGAGCCCTCTCAAACAAGTTTCCAACAGCCACTATCATCTTACTCTTTTTCCTAGAAATACAATTTCCTCTTCCTTTTGCTCAATAAAGAGAACATAGAGCTAAAATCATCAGTGAAAAGGACCAGAAAAAATCTAAAGGTAGTAAATAAAATTTTAATATACGTATTTTCCTCACTCATAAATGTAGTAAAATGTATACAAAATACCCAGAAATAGTGAGGGCCTGACAAGTACAGTCACGTTCTGCATGTGACCCGGGGCAGTTGGGAAAATTGTACAGAGTCTTCACGACTAACCTAGAACCTACTTTCAGAATCCTGGACTCCTGTGCACTGAAGCTCTCTCCGTCCAAGCAGGCAAATTGACTAAGTGTTTACTCTTGAACTTCTTTGAACACTAACTTCTGCTTTTCAGTTTGTCGTGTCAATTTGTCTGAGCACTGAAATGGAAAACTGAATAGTTATTTCAAAAGTACAGATGGAGCCCCTTGTTTATAGTATAATTCTTTACACCAAATGGAACTGCAGGAGGTTCAAAATTTGTAAAGGTCTTCCAAAAATCCAAACACATTATTCATTTCAACAAATCTGACAATTTTTGAACTACATAAATTTTTGAACAATTTTTTTAGTCCATTCGTGTTAACTGAGGTTAATTTGAAGATACTGCTACTTTCCAAAAGGAAGGAGTTGAATTCCAGAAAGCAATTTACGCCGGAACATAATTCAGTCGGACTCTTCTATCTTGGATGAACAAAGAAATTACCTGTAGTAAGGCCATTAAAATTAAAAAAAAAAAAAAAGTCTAGGCTAACTCATTGTACAGTTACCAGATAAATGCTTTTAACAAAATGGTAATGGGTTTTAATCCACTTGCATGAGAGATATAATCAAGACATTAGCTTTCCCATTTCTCATTGATTCTTATACCATTGTAATTACATTTGTTATAAGCATTTCATTTTGTGCTTTAAAAAAAAGATTTTTTTCTCTAGCAAGGTGTGGAGAGTGAAATTTAATGGAAAGTAGAATGATTTTAATTTATTTCACTAAATCATGTTTGCTAGACAGACTATAACCTAAACTAGCCGGTATGTTGACAGTTCACCATAGACAGGCATTCCCATTATAGGTGATTTTCAAAGCTTGCTTTTGGAGAGAGCGCTGTAAATGTGTGGTCTGGGGTTTTTTTTTTTTTTTTTTTGGCATATTTAAAAAATTTAATGCTAAAATTGCTACCTATAAAGAGAGATAAACAGAGAGCAGGGAAAGCAGAAAGTCTGGTCAATTGTAGGGCTTTTAGATTTTTTTTCCTTTTTTTTTTTTCCAAAAGAGAAATACAAATTGTGGCTTAAAATAAAATTAGTTTCTGTCTTTGGATGCCCTCAATGAGATGTTAGTGTTCGATCTGATTTAGATGGGATAGAAGACCAAACGTGAATTTTCCAAACCACCTTTGGATTTTACTGTTGATGGACACAATAAAATAAGAGCTCTAAGCCCTAGAGAGCAGGTTCCCAAAGGAAAAAATAGATGTTGACAAAGTGACTTACATAATTAGGTGAACTTGCCAGTGAGGGTCACCTTTCTGATACCATCAAAGATACTGTAGAGAGAACAAAATCTAACCCTCTCTCCTTTTAAAAATGAATCTCCTTCAAAACAACAAAAGAGAAATTTGGAATTTCATGAGGATTACTCAGAATACTCCCAAATAGTCTTAGCTTTGTCAAATCTGGATTTAAATGTCAGTAATTTAAGGCTAGCTTTATGAATACAATGTCTATCTCCAGCAGCTGGGCCATATTATTTCAGTGACTTTTTTTATGCTGAAGTTGGCTATAAGTTCTATGCTTGATTTATGAAGCAAAACACCCTATTTACTGTACAATGCTATAGTGCTGACATGCGGGGTCAGTCCGTAATGCACTTGGAGTGGAGCGTGGGAACAGGGTTAAATGAGCAACACGCAATGGTTTATGAATGTAAAATGTGGCTTTTACGAAAAGAAAGCAAGATTCTAAGGGCCCAAATGAAAATTGTGACAAACAGTAGCAAGCTGTTTGAATTTATTTGTAAGCACAAAGATTATATTTGACTAGGCAACTTTGGATGGAAGAGCGAAAAACGTTAGAAAAAAAAAAAGAATGAAAGTACAGACTTTCCAACAACCCTCAGGGTAGTCGAATTCTGTGAGCTTAGTTACTTTTCAAGTTCATCTGGGTCCTCCATTAGAATGACTGCTTCTTTTTCAGGACGTCAGCAATATGGAAAATAAACAGGGAAATGGTCAATATGATTATTTTTAGAACCGACCATAATTGTCAAATTTGGGTGAACCATAACCTGAAAACCTCACACATGTGCACTGAAACAACGCAGGGAGAACTCCATCATATCCTGAATTTTAGTTCTAAAATGAAAACTAAGCACTCATGAAGCTTCTGTCTTACAGAATCAACAGAAAAGAAAATAAAGGAATGAATGTAAAGAGGGGGCAAATGATTTTCTCTTCTGGTAGGGTTGGTTTTTTTTTTTTTTTTGGAGGGGAGGGGAGCAATTTTCTAAATTTTCTCAAATGGCCATGAAAGTCACACATGGAGTCCAGGTGTGAGGTGGAGAGTGTGAACTTGGAAAGAGCCCATCATGGGATCTGCTAGTTCTTCAACCTATCTGTGATTTCTCCCCTGACCCACCCCGATTCAAATCCTTCTAAGAT
This sequence comes from Camelus bactrianus, assembly GCF_048773025.1. Taxonomy (NCBI): domain Eukaryota; kingdom Metazoa; phylum Chordata; class Mammalia; order Artiodactyla; family Camelidae; genus Camelus; species Camelus bactrianus. Next base: position 15,587,625 of record NC_133568.1, on the reverse strand, counting down.
CCTGTAACTATGGAGAGATAGTAGAACTTGAGAATAAAACCCTCCAAGTTTGTACCACATGGAAATTGTAGGATGCTTTCCTTCATGTGTTGAACATCAGCGAAAGTACCAAGAGTGTCTAAGCTGGTTTAGGAATATGTGAGACTCAACTGCAGTTACTCAACTGCAGAAGAAGAAAAACAGGCTGGAGAACTTTGCCAGAACTGAGGAACAGCTGGAAAGTCAATGGTGAAAAGGAAAGAAAAAGTGAATGAGAAAAACACATTTGTGGGAACCAATCCTTTGGGAGGCCGATTAATCTTGTTGTTTTCATTGAAGGTTAGGCCGCCACCACCACTTAGCGCCTGTCGGAGCTGGATGCTGTTTTACAGTTAAAACAATACCCACGTGAAAAAATGAAACCAATAGCTTTTGAGAAAACATTCATACAAATGTTTCCAGATTCTTCTCTGACATTAGAGGCAATTTTGCCAGGGTTATGCCCATGTGACCACACAGATGCTGATCCTGAGAGTGGAACAGCCATGCAAAATATGAAAGCTGCCCTAAACAGGTTCCTTCTATGAGAAGAGTAATCTGAAGGTAATGCCCCCAGAGCAACTGAACACTGTAAATTTATCTTACAGGGAGATCATCCCTAGATAGGAAGGGTATGACCCAAACGCTTCAGTGAAACTGAATTTCCTGCTAGCTAGGAAAGAATGACAAGTATCTTCTAATTTGATGAACTCAGGATGAGAACTTGTGGGTCTCCTGCCACCATTGTGACTGGTAAGATTCCAGCCTAATAACTGCTGTCAGGGAATAGTCCCTGCCTTTATTTGAGACAACATTTTCACTATGAAACTGATGGAATATTTTATCAGTCTGAGAGAGAGAGAGAGGGAAATACAAGTATCTGTGTGCCCAAGGGTCTTGGAAAGCCTCCACATTGGGACTTGAACTAGAGTTTGATTTGGCAGGGTCTGCAACACCAATAGCTCAGTAGATAATCCAATGTCAAGGCTGATGCTAACCCAGTCCGAACACCATTAGACAAGTATTCTTTCTGCTGAAACGAAGTATGGAGTACAATGACACTTCTGTAATATTAAAATGTGAAGTTGCTGTCTCTCCCCGGCTCCCCCATTATCATTCTGAGTAGCTATTTAGTACTTTTCATAGAGTCAAATTAAGATGATTGGATAAAGAAGACATGGTAGGGGGAGGGTATAGCTCAGTGGTAGAGTGCACGCCTAGCACACATGAGGTCCTGGGTTCAAGCCCCAGTATCTCCATTAAATAGATTAATAAACCTAATTACCTCCCCCCCAAAGTTAATAAAATAAATTTTTAAAAAAAGAAAAAAAAAAGAAGACATGGTATATACCATATGTGTATATATGTGTGTGTGTATATATACACACATACAATGGAATACAACTTGGCCATAAAAAAGGATAAAATAATGCCATTTGCAGCAACATGGATGGACCTGGAGATTATCATATTAAGTGAAGTAAGCCAGAAAGAGAAAGAAAAAGACCATATATCACCTAAATGTGGAATCTGAAAAAATGAGACAAATGAACTTATTTACAAAACAGAAACAGATTCGTGGACATAGAAAACAAACTTGTGGTTACCAGAGGGGAAAAGGAGGGGAGGGTGGGGGGATAAATTGGGAGTTCGAGATTTGCAGATACTAATCACTATATATATAAAACAGAAACAGCAAGGTCCTACTGTAGAGCACAGGGAACTATATCCAGTACCTTGTAAAAGCCTATAATGAAAAAGAAGATGAAAAGGAATATATGCATATATGTATAACTCAGTCACTGTGTGGTACACCAGCAATTAACACAACATTGTAAACTGACTATATTTCAATTAAAAATAAATGATAAAATAACTATGTAGAGTGAAAGAAGCCAGACCAAAAAAAAAAAAGAAGAAGAAGAAAGAGATTGAATGAGCACAAGGCCACAAATTAGTCCAACCTAGTTCAACGCAAGTGTTGACTCTGCTTTGCTTTCAATGACCCAGTGTCAGTTCAGCAAAGTACTAACAGGAGTTGTCATAAACTCCTAAATTTTTGAAAAGAAAATCTTTTAAAAATTATAGATGAAATAACACGAAATAGAAAAATCAGAAGGAAAAATATCAACATCGAGCACTACAAATGGAAATAATTTTCAAGGGGTTTTAACTGTCCTTTTTCCCCAACCACTTCTGCTTTCTGACACCAACTGACTCCCGCTTACCAAGGCTCAACCTCCCAGTCACCTTTAACTTCTTATTGCTCATACCCTCTAAGTCATGAAGATTATTAACCACAATCGTCTTATTTATTTATTTATTATTTATTTTTATTGATGTATGGTTGGGTTATAATGTGTTACTTTCAGATGTACAGCAAAATGATTCAGTATATACATATGTATGTATATATATACACACGCACATTTATATTTTGTATATATATATATATGTACACACACAGATTTTTTTCAGATTCTTTTCCATTATAGGACAATTGAATATAGTTCCTGGTGCTATACAGTAGGTCCTTCTTGTTTATCTCTTTTATATATACTAGTTTGTATCTGTTAATCCCAAACTCCTAATTTATCCCTCCCCCTCTTTCCTCTGAACCACATTCCTCTTCATTGTGTTTCCTCCTTTTTTGTTCTTAGTACCTTTATTGAGGCCCTTGTCACTTCTCATCCTGTCTCTTTGTCTCCCATCTCTTCTAGTTCCCTTTCGATTCATGCCATAAAGCAGTGCCAGAGTGACCGTCTTAAAATGCACATCTAGGTGCTTCCTGCCCCTTCCCTGAAATCTCCAGTCGCTCCCTGCTGCCTAAGGAATGGCACTGCTGACTCCCCATTATTGCTCCCATGGGTCTGTACACTGCGGCTTGGAGTCTGTTTATACACAGGATACTCCAGTCCAACGCTACTCACCAGAGTTCCCTACACCTAAAGTTTAATGCTTACAGTTGTTGAATTTACACATTATTAAGACCCATTTCACACACTATTTCCATCTGATAAAATTGTTCCTTTTCCTTTCTTAGATGTAATATCCCTTTTCTATTAATCTTTCTTTGATAAATTATTTTATGTTGCCCACGCCTATAGCTACTCGGGTACTTATCTCGTTGCACCAAGTTTAAACTCCTTGAGGGCAGAGAATCTCATGCTCATTTCTGGTGTTCCCTGTGGCACTCTCAGTAGTGCCTTAGACATAATAACTACTCCATAAACATATACTGATTGGAATATATAAAATTCAATAAGAAGGAAAAATAAAATTTTAGGTAGTTTCAATAAAAAAGAGGTAGATTTTGAAAGGCATTGTATTTCACAACAGCTTATACATTCACAAAATACACATTCAAAAAAGTAGGTAGAAAAACTCATTTTAGGGGAAAATCTTAATGAATGCACATGATTCATATTCTAGAATGAGCAGCTCGCCCTTCAGAAATGAAAAGCATCACCATTATTCCCAAACATACAACCATAAAAATGAAATTGGAAAGGAATCATCAGGTCATCTTGTTCTTCACCCTGTCAACTCAGAATCTTGACTTTATCCCATTCCTCACCCTGATTGGAAGTGAAAGGTCAATTTTACTTTATTCTCAAGTCTTTTCATAAATGATATCAAATGACTCAGATGACTTTTCTTTAGATGGCTAGTATCATCAACAAGTAATAATTTATTCTGCTTGTGAACAAAGTCTTTCCAACATTTTAAAGGTCACTAGCTGCACAAGGGAGGTTGTCACTTTCATTCTGTTTCCCTTGAATAAGTTGGTCTGGTTTTCAACCCCATCCTTTTTCCTCTAAAACTTAAAGAATAAGAAAGAGTCAGAGACCTTCGGATGTTCATCTTCTAAGTGGTTAACTTGATTTACTTCAAGATGTCACCTGGAAAAAAATGTTTAAAAAAAAATGTGTTGCTTCATGCCCACTGGAATTCCACGTCAGTGGCAATTGCAAAGGTTGGCGCTGGGGCATCAGAAATTTGATGCATCAAGAAACCTACTAGGGTGAAAAATCTCTTCTGGTTTGCCTGGGACTTTCCCACTTTTAGCACTGAAAGACCCGTGCTTCAGAACACCCCTCAAACCCGGACAAAGGGGGTGATTTGGGATCCTACTGTTAACAGTAGCGCCTGGGGATAGTATCTTTTCATTGCTTGCCCTTTCGAAATTCTGAATATTGTCTTGTACATAGAGTGCTTATTCAAAACATTTTAATTAAAAATATAAAATGATGACAGGGAGCCCTAAATACCCAGTTGGAAAAAATAAGACAAAATGTGCCAGGTAATCCAAAAATATAAAACATTGATTAAGCGCATCTCAGTCCCAATCAAAAAGATCTCCCAAGGCCAGCAATATTCACTCATCTGAGATTCTCTGGCCCTTCTGGGACTATGGAGTAACCACAAGGATCCTACAGATCCATATGTACACCAAGTAATATCCGTAGACAGAATTGCATTATTGCACTTCAAACATTTGTAGGAACTACTATCATAAATAAAATAGGAATTCATTCACAATTTTTTTTAAAATTCAGCACGTGAATCTTAAAATTGTAGACTTTGAGAGCAGGATGGGACCTTGGAGACCCACTCTTCCAGCCCCACTCTTTCACAAATGTGGAAGCTGAGTTGGAGAGCTAGTTAATGGGATGTGTTCTCTGTGAATGAATCTACCGCATGGTGCTAAGCTAATTACGGTAGGGTTTATGTGGCTCTTAAAGAATTGCGATTAAGTCCTGGGGGGATACGTGATCACCAATTTGCTATCTATCTTCAATGGCATTAAACAGTGACTCCCCCACCCTTGAGTTATCATACAGTGGCAGCGTGGAGTACAGTGGGATGGGGACAAAGACCTGTACACCGTAGGCCTGGTTCTGCCACCAACTAGTCAAGCGAGCTTGGCCAAACCATTTATCAGCTCTAGGCTTCAGTGTCCTCACCTCGAAGAAGAAAGGGACTGGTCAAGATGATCTCCAAGGTTCCTTTTCTTACTAATATTTTGTAAGTCTGTAAACTGTTACAAGAACTTCCTTAGTCAAAGCTTATTGAAAATTGCCTCCCAGAGTTTTAGTAGAAGCCAAGATTACATAGTCAATCAATGGCAGAGTTACAATTAGAATCTAATTCTCTGCACTCTCTGCCTTTTTATCTACTTTGGTCCCCCGTAGTATGCATAATTAAGCTTGCATGGACTGCCATCAGCGCCTAGGAAGTGTGGAATCACAGATCAACACAACTCTGGAAAACAGAAAAGTAGAGGACAATGATCAAGTCCACACTTGGTAACGAGATTTCCTACTTTGTGAGTAGTGACCATGGTTGGTATTATTATTGTTGTTGTTATGGTTATTATTCATGACTTACATTTGAGGGACACCCTAGAGTTTATGAATCACCTTACGTAGATGATCTTATTTAAATCTGCAACTATAATCTGAACTATTTAGAAAAGTTGTTTTTACCATTATTTTATGAGCATGGTGATTGATGTCCTAACACTGCACTCTCCAAAAAAGTTAGCTATTAGCCACATGTAGCTATTTAAATTTAAACAAATCAAAATAAAATAAAATTTTAAATTCTGTTTCTTGGTCTCACTATCCCCATTTCAAGCACCCAACAGCTATGTGTGGGTAGCGTCTACCATGTTGGATAGCACTGATATGGAACATTTCCATCATCGTAGAAGGTACTATTGGACAGTATAGCCCTAAAAGATTGTGATCTGTCCATTCCACCTTGCTAGTAACTGGCAGAGCCAGGGCCTTGGTCTTCTGACCTCAGGTCTGGTGGCCTCATCCCAGGGAATTTTGTTCTCATCACCTAGCCTATACGTAGCTCCTTTGCCCTTTAATTAGCTGTGTTCACTAAAGAAATGCAAACCAACTTTCAACATCACTTTACGGGATGCAGAGTGAGGTCACACCATTCTAGGTTACAGCATGTAGTGGACTATCAGGTAACGGAGCAGACAAGCCAAGTCTGATTAAAGAGCTAAATCCCAAGCACATCCACTGGCAACCCGAAAATTCAGTATTTACTGCTCTCTGTCTCTTAAACACCAAAGAATGTTCAACTGTGATCAGTGTCAGGCTGCCACTTCGTTTCAAAGCCCTATTCTGAATTTTGAGTCCATCAAAAAAGAGGCAAAAGCAAAACTGGAATTCATACCGCTTAGAACTCTAGCCAGAGCAATTTTACCCACATTTGTTATCCACGTTTTTTAAAAGTGTCAATAAATGGATGTATTAAAGGAGAAATCTGAACATGACCCTACTTTTGCCTGGGTTGCTTTGTACACAGTTGTTGGATTTGTTATCATCCGCCTTCACTTCTGCACGTGCATCTAATTCAAAACAGGGGGCAGATACTGACGTGCTACCAAAAGAGCAACAAAACTTAGGGATAGTTTTTTTCCAATCCACTTTTGAAAGACCAACATTACATATTCTAAAAAGGAAACAGTATGATATCCGTAAAGTGTGAGCTCTGAAGCTATACCAGGTATTAGGCAGAATCTAATTGTGTGGCCTCTAGTAAATCCCTTAGACTCTCTGAGACTCAGCCTCCTCATAATGAAAATGGGTAAAAAATTACCAATCTTACAGGATCACCCTGAGGACTGAAGATAATGTGTATGTAGCACTGAGCACAGTGAATGGGGAAATGCAGGAGGTGGTATTATGAACTTCCCTTAAGAGAAAGCCACTAACATACAACATATTGCTTCAGTGGGAACAAATCAAGCCATTAATAACTGAAATCTTTCACCTAAAAGAATTACCAATCTGATCTGTTACCTAATTGTTATTCTCCATCCCATCTCACCTTAACTATATTTATTTATAATAAACCTCTCATGGAGTGGTTAACAAAACACTGGATCCAGAAAAGCTTGTTTTTAGATATCAATTACATGCGTACATGTTTATAAATTCCACCCCAGGGAGAAAACACAAATACCCATCTTGTACCTATGTTTTATAAGAACAAGTTCTATGGTAACTTCTAAATTCATTATTAACAAAGGTTGTATTTAAGATTCCTGTGTCTACTGCTTAATAACACCCAAATTAGTCTCGATGGAATTAGCTGTAATTAAGGACATTGTGAAATATGGTGGGGCAAACAGAATTACACTGTATTACTTTATTAATAATATTCTTTAACTACACTGTAAATTGCTATTAGGCCTGTGTATTACTGCCTGGATATGGAAATAGTCTTTTGCTATGCTAATCTAACACAATTTTCTTTTAAATGTAAACAAATTATACCCTATTAATATGCTGTTCTACTTGCATAGTTAATTATTATAACAGTAAGGAATAAAATTGTTCTGCTTTCTCTGTTTCTGATGGAAAAAGGGCTACATAAATAGTTTAATAGGGAACTAATTATGCAAAAAATTTAGATGCCTAAAATGTGTTTGTAATTACATTAAAATGGTCTTCTGTTCAAATATTGGAAAGCCTGCTAATTGGAGGCTAGCTGAAAATTTAAATATTGTGAATCAATGATTTTAATACAGTACGTGTTTGGTTGTGTTTCTGTTCATATTTGTCTTGAAAATGAAGAGAATATTTAACAGTGTTTAATAAGAGGGGGTCCAAGTTTCATACCAATGAAGTTCGTCTGCGGCAGATTGGAATTTTAAATGTGTATTTTACAGCATTATCTTTACTCAAGAGGTATGGGCAACTTTTGGCTTGGTAACAAGAACAACAAAGGTATACTGCTTGGAAGATAAGTTAATGTGATATAAAAAGAAAATCTGATGTAGATCAACCAAATCAAAGAGTTCTGGAAAATGTCCCATGACAGGCAAATCGGAGTTGATATGGCTGCAAATTGCTAAATTGTTTTAGATAAGTAAACACATGTAACAGATCACCTGCCTACTCTCCAAGGATTTCCAAGTGCATCGCCTTATCCATTTGTAATTAAGGAGTGTTAAAGATGTAGTGCCTTGTTCTAAATGACTGTTCGTGGCATCCACGCTCTTATTTTGCTACGGAACGGAGGTTTTAAATCTGAGAAAAATGCAATGCTAAAATAAGCCCACACTTTTGGAGAGAATTTCAACAACCTGTCCCAAATTTTAAACTATTTTGGAAAAAAAAAAAGAAGGGCAAACTGTTCATTATAATTTTTACGGCAATACAAATGAGAGAACTGCATATGCAACCGGGATTAATTGCACAGATAATTGGGACCCCAGAAATAACTTTATAATTTAAAATTCTTGCCTACTTAACAGACTGTTGTGAGGATCGAGAGATATAATGTACTTGAAAGTGTGCTGAAGACTACAAAGCCCACAAGGAAGGTAGCAAGAGAATCACCACGGTTATTACTAATAATGAAGAAGATGAAATGCAGTTTGTCCCATAACATAATCCCCTCCGGATAGTTCCTTCCATTCAGACTCCTTTAGCGGGCATACCTTTGTGGTACAAGGAGGTGGTTAAGCTTGAGCCCTGGAAGTAACAGATCAAAGCGGGACTTCTGGCTCTGCCTCTTAGGACCTGATACACTAGTAGATGATGCTTTCTGATCTGTTCTAAGACTCAGTACAGGAACACAAGCAGTCAATTGATTCATAGCTTATAAGCCACTGACACATTCTTTGGATATTTTTTGCTGATTTTGAAAGAGGGACAAAAAGATTCCAAAATCAGAATCATTGTACATTCTCTTAAAGATACTCACTGTCTATCGGGCAAAGCCCAACACCATAGGTGGTCGAGACCTTCTGCCCTCTTACCACTCCCGACCTATTAACCTCTGTGTGCTCTCCACTCTCCTTAGCCTAAGGGATCTCTTTTCTTCCCCTAATTGCCATATCCCTTCCCAGGTCCGGGCTGCTGGGCCTGCCCTTCTCCTTGGCTGGAATTCTCCTTCTTTCCCCTTAGTCTTCCTTTCAGGCCGAACCCAAATTGTCTCTCTTCCTCTAACAGCCTTTGTTGAGCACCCAGTATTCAGGGACTTCTCCCTTCCTTTTGAATACAACCAGTATGTGATGCCTCTGCCTGTCTCTCGGCACTTGGCTTGTTATTTAGCTTTCTCAGCATCATTTGTGTTTTCCTCCAAGGGATAATCTGCCCTTCCAGGCATTTTGTACATCTTTACATTTCTAGCATAAACTGTAACCTACACGTAATAGGTTTTGTAGAGATTCTCGATCACGGGCAAGGGCAGAAGCACACGGTGCTCAAAGAATTTGTGGGAATGTCCTTAAATCAGGCTAGCCTGTTCACCCCAAGTTACCCATTTAAATGGACAACGCAAGGTAGGGGTTTTGAGCCTATTGATGTTTCTATGAGTCATCATGCTAAGCTGCTGTGTTTGAGAAGGCTTCTTGGATTCTGATAGAACTGAATAGTCCATAACAAATATTTTGGTGAAGTGGTGCTTTGTCTAATTGTGCCCTCCCATTACACTGCAGTTATCCACTTGTGTGTGTGCACAGTACCGGTACTGGAGCTAGACGTGTAACACATCTCTGAAAACTCAAATCTGTCCTTGCTCTGCTAAAATTGTTTCTCATGTCTCTTTTCCAAATAGAAATTTCAAAGATGTCTGATCTCTACTTCCTCTTCATTTAGGGTATTTATTTTGCCTCACAAAAGCCAGAGCACCATCACCTGCTCTGCTGATGGGGAGAATATTCACAAACCTAACCCCCTGCCTATCAGGAGTTTAGCCATCAGTATCTACCTTTTAAAAATGCCACCAGGACTTTTATACCAGTGGAAAGTTACATATTGGTTGAGGCAATCATCAACTAATGTATTCCTTTTTTACTTCCCACAGTTATTAATGAGCAGTGAAAGGCCAACATGGTGGGAACAGAAGAGAGAAGAAGGAACAGCAAAGACTTGGATCATTCAAAGCTAAAGAAGCCGCTCATCAATAATGGAGAGCTATGTGCATACAAATTGCCAGAAGAAGTAATTTCTATTTTTCTGTGATATTGTCCTCAGTCCTCTCTGCTTTAATCAGAAAGGTTCTACTCCCCAGGCCAAGATTTGGATTTGTAAGGATATTCCATACAAATATCCATGAAAATGAAAAATGGCTAAATTCTCTCTAGTAAGTGGAAGAATTAACCAAAATAGCATACTTTTTCTAAGTTAAAATTCTTATTACAATGAAGAGCCCATTGTCCATCCATAGCATGTATTCTTTACCACCTGCTATGTTCCTAACCGCAGAATCCTAGAAGAACTTGTTCGATGTATTGTCACAGAGAGGACCCAAAGACATGGCAGATGGAAATTAGGTCACGGGGGAAGCTGAGCCTACTTTCTTTTTCCTTTTTCAATTGAGATATATGATGCTTTCTTGACTTAGTCTGCTATTTTTCCTACTGGTTGCATTATACATAGACATAAAATGACCATTAAAAGCATCATATAATCTGTGCCAGGCTAGCCCCTTTTTACTCTCTTGTGGTCTCCCAGGACATGACTTACAGATAGAATATTAAAATCCAAGAAGGATTCAGCTCAATGCACATGTTGCCACTGGTAACCCATGGTAATAAGGTAACCCTATATATTCACAAGTGCCATATGCCACATGTATAGATTCATATGCAGACAGAGAAACTGTTTTTAGAAAACTCATGCTTTCCAATTAAAAAAAAAAGTATTCCCTGGAGTCTACCACCAGAGCTTTAGGCTACTGATTCAACTTACTCTCCAACTTTCAGAGCTTTATTTCTGGTTTTACAGGAATTACAGGAACACCAAGTTATAAAAGTTCTCAGGAAATAAAGAATGAGTATTTACCGAAAAGTCCCAGTGAAATGAAATCTATCAGTAGAGGTTCACATGTAAGCTATTCAAAGATTTAGATTTAAGCCAGATAGCGTTTAAAAAAAAAGGACATTCATTTCCTAAGAAAATATTATCCCCTACTGTTAATGTATACAACAAGTTATATATGCATATATTCATCGTACATCTAAAACTTCTCATATTTACATAATAATCCTCTGGTAATGAAGGACACTTTAATAGTCTGTGATTTTCCATGTCCTCCTCAAAACTCAAAACTTCAGGACATAGAAGATAAGATATATTAGAAAGTGAAATGGATTCATATTTTTCAGCCCGGCCAGACGATACCAAACCCCTAACTGCAGCTTCATTCAGTCTGTCAGAGAAATAGGTTAACATTTTTTTCAAAAGGGAAAAGTAGTTTTTTATAAGGATTTATAGGCTGCTTAACCCCTTCTTGGTTTGCTCTAGGAAGGAAAGAGAATCTATTCAAAACCTCTGGGAAGAATTCATCTGGAAGAGAATTTGGGTATTCTCTAAAATGATATATGTTTTGTCTACTATATTCTCCGCTTTCTTCTTAGTTCTCAATAACAGAGTCATTAACATCCATATTTCTACTAAACAGCTTGTTTAAGGCAATTTAGGCTTTTTCTATCATGCGTCTCAAAGTTCATTCAGCCTCTGCCCGGTGCCCAATTCCATAGCCGCGTCCACATTTTCAGATATTCGATATGTAAGCATGTTACTTTCAGGTAGGTAATTTGAGGGCATTATGCTAAATGAACCAAGTCAGACAGAGAAACACAAATGTACGATTTCACGTATATGTAGAATCTAAAAAGGCGGAACTCACAGAAAAAGAGAGTAGATTGTTGGTGGCCACGGACTGGTGGGTGGGGGGAAATGGGGAGCTATTGGTCGCAATGTAAAAATTTCTAGTTATAAGATAAAAAGTTTCTGAAGATCTAACGTACAGCATTGTTACTATAGTTAACAATGCTTTATTGTATTCTTGATAGTTGCTAAGAGAGTAAATCTTAAATGTTTTCATCACAAAAAAGGTAATTATGTGAAGCGATGGATGTGTTAACCAACCTTATTGTGATAATCATTTTGCAAAATATACATGTATCAAATCATCATTTTGTACACCTTAAATCTCCACAGTGTTATATGTCAATTATATGTCAATAAATCTGGGGGCAAAAGAGAACAGAGCTGTATAAATTTTTCTGCCAAGTCATGTCAGTTAGTCTGACAGATGTCTACATTCTACTAAGGATCATATTTATATTCTGAATATAAATAAGACTACAGTCCCTTCCAATATTCTTACTTAATTATATTTACCTAGAGACTGGTGGAAATAAACAGTAAGAAATCTTTAATTCATTTTTACTTTCCAGGTAGCAAGCACGATGTAACTCAGTAAATTGTAGTCGAGCGCATTTTCACATCAAGAAACAGTTGATACACAGTTCAGTCAGTGAAATATGGCAGTTGAGGTGTTTTATGTGGTTAATTTTGAATACACTTAACCTGTTTTCCATACCATTTTTCTGTACTTATTATCTGTGCTGTTTCATTTGAATTATAAAGTTCATGAGCGCTAGATTGCATTTTCTTTGTTCTGTTGGAACAGAAATAACTGTCACATATGTAATGGGAGCTCAGTATTAATGATAATTTTGATCATAACCTCTACAACACAAAACTGTAATATTTATTGATTTCGGCTGTCCCAGTCTATAAAACAGAATAAGTAGCCACTCAGAAAGGAAATTGCTATGATCTTATTCTTTCCCTTCCTCCTTTTCTTTCTTTCTGTCTTTCTCTCTTCCTTTTTTGCTGTGGTTTGGAAGACAATCAATGGCCTGAATATAAGTTCCAAAATACGTATAAGTAAGACCTCATTGTATAGCTAGCACTTAATATCCAGAACTAAGAGGCAGGCATCTTTTACCAAAGAGTCTCTAGAGAAATGATTCTTTACCAGGGTTATAGCCTGTTGGGAGAGTTAACCCATTAAATCAGTTATCTGACATTCATTTCATGTGAATTACCTAAATTAAAGGTTATCCCCCTATATATTAGATGAGATCAACCTTCACCATAGGCATTACAGCTTTGATGGAGAAAAAGACAGAGAGAAATAATTAAGAGCCAAAGAGTAATTTTGTATGGAGTATGGAGTAGGTTCTGTGGGCACAGGTTTTGTGATCACCTACTGGCAGCTAGGGGGCAGCACAAGGGCTCAGTTCTCAAAGGAGGAGCAGACATGGACAGGGAAGCAGAGAATAACAGGAAAATGAGGACATCTTGGGACATGTTCCACAAGGTAAGAGCCAGAACAAACAACACCACACAGGGCACTAATTGCCTTTTCAGTTTTTCATATACAAAGGATTTTAAAGTAGAAATGTAAATACTTAGCCTTATTGGAAAATAGAAGGATAAAAATATTTCTGGAATAATTGGGCACTCTGAATGAAAAACCTTAAAAATGTTCCTATATTTTGATGCAGAAAAATGTAAGTGTTAAGATTTTCTCAAGTAATCAAACAAATATGTCAAAGATCTGTACATGTACAAAAAAAAAAAATAATGTTGTGGTGTTATTTACAGTCTTGAAAGATATTAAGTGACCTAAATCTTTGTCGGTAGAGAATTGTTTGAATAAATATTCAAATATCTAAACAGTGAAATCCTCATAACCACTAAAAAATGATTATGTAGTTCTGTATTTATTGATTTGGAAAAAAAATGTCCATGATATTTTTAGTGAAAAAACCATATTTACAAAGCTGTATGTAGCCATTTTTGTATTAAAATTTTACACGTGTGTAGAACACAAAAGACCTGAAAAATATTAATCTATATATGATTATCACAGAGGTGGGATTATGATTAACTTTATTTTATTTTTTGTGTGCCTCTCATCCTTTTCTTCATAAGCAGGGAAACAGACGTCAAGGTTGATATTAATTATCTGAATTAAATGTATAAAACTAAGGAACAGCTTAACTGCATGTTGTGAGCACGGCAGTTACCAAATAACTTTGGGTTAATTATTTGTTGGTTTGACTAATTGATTAATTAATTGATTGAAGATGTGCCATGAGTGTGAAGAAGGCATACAGCTTAAGGAATTACAGAGGGAGAGTGGTGTGGTTAAATGCTAAGGTTGACTCAGTTTTGGTGGCAGCTTCAGAATGGTTCTTATTGGCTTCCTTCAATTGCTAGAAGGATATTTAAGTTGTGAAGCTCTAAGTGGCTGCCCTCAATTTGCTTCAGTTTATAAAGCACCTTCTCTTACATCTCACTGGAGATATACAGTCATCTTACATGAATCTAGGGACTAGCATCCTCTTTTCAGATAAGGAAACTGAAGCACAGAAGAGTGAATGACACATCAAAAGTCATAAAACTTGTACACTAGTTAGGGGAAGTCTATCAGCTGTAACAAGCAAATATCAAAATTCCAGCAACTTAAAACAATAAATCTTACTTTTTGATTATCTTGCCACCCCATAGGGTGTTCCTGGTGGGTAGAGAGTAATTCAGGAGGTGATTCAGAGATCCAGTCACCTTGCATCTGGGACTTCACCTTCAGTCTTCAAATTTTCTACAACCAGTAAGCAGATGGGGACAGAGAAAGTGGAATCAGCTTCGTGCACTTAAGCTCCTCGATTCAGAGGTGATATATACAAATTCTGATACTCTATGGGTAGAACAAGTGACATGGACCCCACCTGGACACAAGAGGGTGGTGCCGAGAAGTAACCCCTGCCTCGGCAGATGCTTTTTAGTGCATCTCTGTTCTACGGAAGAGGAGACAATGCTACAGCCAGTAAGTAGAATTCGCAGGGCTCAAAATAGATACATGACTTTAAATCCAGTGTTTTTGCTACCACATGCTACCTCTGCTTTCAGAGTTGGCTCAGCCTGCCTCACAGCTTCTGAGTTGGAGCTGAACTTAACACTAGGAAATACTAGAGAGGGGATTGTCATCAATGGGAAGAATGTTTGAACTGACCATGAGAAGACGCCAGGCTTACATGCTGGCTCTGCCATATCTGATTGAATGGGTCTGAATAAATCATGAAATCTCACTCCATTCCCCTCTCCCCCTTTTTTCCAGCAACACTGATGCAAACCTGTTTTTCCCAGTCTTTCCTACTTAAGCTTCTGGACCCCTCTATTATTTTTCCTAAGATGCTCAAACATTCTTATAATGTTATTAGGGTCTATGGGAGCCCCTTAACAGAAAGAGGTTTCACTTGTAAAACTATATACCATTGATATATTTCATGTAAAGGCTCAAAAAAAAAACCATAAAAGAACCATTAATAGCCTTGGATAGCCTTGGTAATCTTAGTTTAGATAACTCTTCAATTGCGGTTAGGCTATTGGAAATGCAGAAAAAAAAAATTGCCCTTCCCCATGAACTACCTCTGTGGACCAATTGAGAACCACAGATCTTCATGTCTTCCCAAAGCCCCAAAACATCTGAAAATGTCTTGTATTTCTGTAATGTTGACAAGTGAATTCCAGTCACACACAGTTCCCCCCGTAGAGAGCATGTGCTGGAAATACCGGTGTTCCCCTTCCCCACTTGTCTGAATCCAGAAGTGTATATTGAGTTGAAAGTGCTTGGAGGTGATGGGGTGATGGGCAGTGGGGAGGATATTGAAAAGCTCACTTCAGGAAGTGGAGCAACAACTCTATCAGAAGCCGCATTGCCTATAAGAGTGTTTGTTTGAACTCGTGTTTATCATTCATGAATCCATAATTATCACTCCATCTTGAAAATCTCACACTCATCCTCTTTTCCATCTTCTCAGTGAAACAGATCAGAGAGAAAAATGCAGAGAACTAGCAAAAGGAACTCCCATATATCCCTTCTCTCTGCTAGCTTTGTCAAATCTTAACATTGTTCTACACTTCCCTGGGATTTGTTTTAAAGCCTTGGTATGATTAGGCATTGAATTTCATGGAAAACCAATTATTCCAGCCTTATCTGTTGAGCTAGAACAACTCATTACACTATTTTATTATTATTAAGAATTACACTAATTTTTCCTGGCTCTTTGTTTTTCAGTACTAGTTTTAGAGTCACATGATAAGATTCTTTTTATTGAAATAGCATTGATTCATAGATTAGTTGTAGAGATACGAATTAATACCTTTACAATTTTAACTTTTCTCATCCAGGATCTTGGTTTAGCTTTTTATTCTGGCATTCTCTTTTGTCTTTCAATGATGTTTTTAAAGTATGCCACAAAAATCTTGCTCATTTTTGTTAAAGTTATTTTTAGGTATCTTTTATAGTATTTTTTTTTTTTTACTATTCACAACATCTCATTTTTAATTATATCTTAATTGGTTATTTCATGTGGAGAGAAACACTATTCAGTTTTTGCATATTGATGTTTCTGAACCATCAACCTTTCTGAATTCTGTTAGTTTTAATAATGTGTCCATAGAGTTTCTTGATTTTTCTATGTAGAACCATTATATTACCTAAAATAAGTACAGGTCTGTCTCTTCCATTCTAGTGTGTACATTTATTTATTTTCTCTTGTCTTCTTTGCATTAGTAAGGCTGCAAGTAAAATACGAAAGAGTATTGATAGTGGTTATTTATTCCGATCAAAATGGAATGCTTCTAATTAACAGTTCACAGATATATGATGTTTGCTCAAAGTTTTTCATAGTTCATTTTTCAGTCTTGAACATTTTCCTTCTATTTCTAACTTGCTCTGAGTTTTGTATTTTGTTCTTGTTTTTTAATTATCAATGAACATAGAGTTTTACCAATTTTATCTGCATTTATTAAGATAATTACATTTCTTTTAAATTGAGATATAATTGACATAAAATATTGTATTCAAGTTAGGTATACATAAAAGGATTTAATATCAAAAATATGTAAAGAACTCATACAACTCAATAGAAAAAAATGTAATTCAGTAAAAAACTGGCAAAGAACTTGGACAGACATTTTTCCAAAGAAGACATACGCACAGATAACACATACCTGAAAAAGGTGCTCAATATCACTATCAGGAAAATGCAAATAAAAACCACAATGAGATATCACTTCACATCTGTTAGAATGACTATTATCAAAAAGTTAAGAAATAACAAGTATTGGTGAGGCTGTGGAGAAAAGGGAACTCTTGTGTAGTATTGGTGGGAATGTAAATTCGTATAACCATGATGGAAAATCACATAGAGTTTCCTTGAAAAATTAAAAATAGAACTACCATATGATTCAGCAATTCCACTTCTAAGTATTTATTCCAAGAAAACAAAATCACTAGCTTGAAAGGATATTTGCACCCCCATATTCATTGCGGTATTATTACAATAGCCAAAACAAGGAAATAACCTAAGTGTCCATTGACAGATGAATGGATAATCACATTTTTTTTCTGTTTGTCAGCTAGTTTGAATTACATTAGTATATTTTCTAAATTTAAATTTTTCTTACATTCTTGAAGTAAACTCTACTTGTTCATGTTTTCTAAAATATACAAGTAGAGATAATTTGTTATTATTTTATTTAAGATGCATGCAAATACATATTATTAACCTATATTTCTTTATTTTATTTTCCTTTTAAAGTTTTTAACCAAAATTATAGTTTTTTTTCCTTCTCTATGTTCTGAAATAAAGAAAGACATGATACATTTGTCTCTTAAAGATTTGGTGCTGGGCCATGAGTTATTACTTGGTATTATCATCCAAGACACCAATTGTCCATTTCTAGATAGTATCACATTTATTGAACTTTTATTTCAGTAGCTATATTTTTATTTCTAAGATCCCAATTTTTTTAATATCTTCCTGTCCCTTTCTTAACTCTGGCTGCCTTTGTTTCATAATCCTTTTTTTTTTTTAATGAGTATAATCTTTTCATTTATCTCTTTAAACATTTGAAACATTCTCATTTTAGTTATTCTCTGACTATACCATTAAATTAATTCCTATTCTGTTTGTTGATTTTATTGATTATTTTGTTTAGCATTAGATTTCTTTTGTTTTGGATTTGTTTCTGCAGAATTTTTCTATTCTCTCTCCGTTTTTGTCTCCTTTCCTCTTTTTATCTGTCTTCCTGGGTTCTCCCTTCCCAGTTTGTAGTGGTTGAGACTGACATCCAGTCAACATCCAGGTTCTATAAGCATGTATCCTTTCTCCTGCTCCATCTTGATTTGAGAGATATTACAAATTTAGTCATCAGATGGGCTGGCTCAGTTCCTTGTTTTGAGACAGTGTTTTTGTCTGCTTGTCTGCCTGGGCCCACTGAGTCCTATAAAGTTATGACTTCAGGCAGTGAGTCAGCAATAACTTTTTTCATCCCCATTTCAGGAGGTGGTGGGCCCACCTCAGTTCCTGGCTTCAAGCTGTAAGCTTGGCTAGGGCTGCTGTCTGTCTTGGTGCAGCCCACTCCAAGCTGCCACTGCCTGCTTCCAGAGTTGGAATCTGTCAGATCTGCACTTTCATCCCTGCTCATACTTTGTGTTTCTGTTTTATTTGTGATCCATAGAAATGTTTACTCATTTGTGTACCTAGCTGTATCATTTTGATTATCTGTTTTTTTTTCAATTCCATCTGTAACTGTCAAGTGTTTGAAATAGAGGACTTTGTTAAAGCATAATTTCACTTGGCAATTTTACCCAAAATTGCTGAAAATTCATTTATTAAATTAATTTTACATCTTTCCTAATGCTTAGTGAGAACTATGCATTTCATTTTGACCTTCATGTGATCATATTAAGTGAACAAATCAATGAATGAATAAATGAATTAAGAAGGAGGGAGTAAAATAGAATGAATAATTAAAAGAGAATGAAGACTTCTAAGCTAATCAAATAGGCTTAAACGATTCAAACAATTAATAAATCACATAATTCAAAGTTTATAGGTAGAATAGGTTTGGGGCAAGGTTCTATCAGGACTGCAGTTTTTCTCTGTCATTCTCTTAGCTCAGTCTTTCTTTGACCAAGAGTTGCAGAATACCGACTAGAAACAACTAAGACAACTTGCTTCTTTATTCACATTTAGTGAGAGAAAGAGAGTGCTTTCCCATAACTCTCTCAAGAGTAGAAAAACATCCTTAGAAACCTCCAATAACCTCTAGCTGGGTCTCATTAGATAAAACCATGTTAGACACACATTTCCAAACAAAGGACTAACAAAAAGAACAGGAATATCCTTACACCAACCTGGCCCATCCTTTAAGCAGGAGTCAGTTTCTCTAACCATACTGCTGCCTCCTACTGAGAAAGTATAGAATAGATACTGAAGAGTCGACAATTATATCCACTGTAGCAGGTAATTGATTTGTCTCTTTTAATGCCAGTGGGCAGTTATTTTATTGAGTATGAAAGATGGTATATTTAAGTTAAATTTCATTGTCCAGTGTAGGATAAAGAAGTGTATTTTTAAGTTTGTTCTGTTTATAAAGTGGTAGCTACAATGGGGGAAGTAGTCCTCAAAGTAATTAAATGTATTTTATTCACTGGATATATTTTACTTATTAAACAGCTCCTTTTCTAAGTTCTCAAGCTATCTTAAAAAAGTCCCATGAGGCAGGCATTATTACTACTGTTCTCATTTTACAAATGAACACTGAGCTTATTCAAGTAGTAGGTGTTACTATTTGGAGAAGATAGGGTTATAGAGAGCGTGGCCAATCAACTGGATGATCATTTAGGAGTTATACACTCTCTCCTTGCACCTCCTGGGGAGGAGTATAATATCCTGCTCTATTGGTGCCTGGCTCGGTCACGTGACTTGATCTACTCAATGAGATATTAGCAGACGTAAAATGAACAGAGTTTTGAAGTACAATCGTGCAATTTGGCTTGCTCTTATGCATCTCCACCACTGCCATGAACATAACATGCCCAAGTGGGTCCACAGGGACCAGGAGTATGAAAGAGACATGGAGCAGACCTGGTCTAACTTGCAGCTTGGTGCCAGCACCCATCGAGGTTTGCCTAGATCTACTAAACCCTTACAGTACCAAACTCCCCCGGTACATAGACAAGAACAATTGTTATATGAAGCCCCTGAGTTTGGGGTATTTTTATGCAGCATTAATGACGTACTAGCCAACTTACAACAAGGAAGAGAAAATGGAAGCAAGCTGGCAATAAAAAAGGAGAATATAACTAAAATCAAATAAATGTTTTTAATTGCCCAAGGTCACTCAGAAAATGGTAAAACCAAATTCAAGTATAAGTTCTCTGCCTCCAGATCCTTTAGGTTTCCAAGGCATGCTTTGACTCTCTATAACATAAGAAATGTTGCAAGCAGGTTCATTATTTCACTGTAGCACTGTAGTTTCCATGAGCAATTCAACCATATGATCACATGTATCTTTATTCATCGCACCATCGCACTGATTTGTCAATAAGAAGATATGTCAGTTATTGAATATAAGAAAAAATGGGCAATAACTAATTATAAACCATTTATAAAACTTTCCTTCTTGTGTTTCAACCACACACTTATTACAGATCTGCTCCATCCAATATGGCAGCCATCAGTTACATGTGAATATTTAAGTTTAAATTGAATTAAACTTAAAATTCATTTCCTCAGTCACACTAGCCACATTTCAAATGTCTGTCGCCACATGTTGCTATGGCTACCATATTGAACACCCCACTAGAGGATGTTTCCTTCATTATAGGAAGATCTAGTAGGCAGCACACTTACAGAGAATAAGCAAAGTAACATCCTCTTTTCAGTTAAGTCTAGTTGACTCATTTACAGTACTTGGTGAATACTTTCAACACACTGCACTTCACCAGGAATCCCCTGCTAAGTAAATCTCCCTTGAACTAAGACATGTGGAGCTACACAATTCTGTCAGCAAAGCTGGTTGGAGATGTTAAAGAAAATGTGTACAGGTAGTCCTGGCCTCTGGCCTCCTGATTCAGCTGGAGCTTACAGGATAAAAGAGCTTCTGTCTCCATCTGAAAGCATCTGGAAGCGTGCTCAGCAGTCACACAGCTGTGCTTACCTCCAACTTGCTGCCAGGCTCAGAAGGGAACAAAATAAATTAAAGGGATAGATCACAGTGTTTACCAAGGAGGGAAAACCCCCAAATCTCTAATGGAGAGAAGAAAGAGCTGGTGATTAAAAAAATCTGGGCATTGAGAAAATGACAACTCTTAGTTCAAACTGGCTGCTGTCTAGAGAAGTTATTTTCATTCTCTGGATTTTGTATTCTTATGTGTAAGGCAGGTGGACCATAGTTTCCTACTGCCAAATGCCATAATGCAGAATTTCCCAGGGTTATTGGGTTAAAATTGTCTTCCACCCTCTCCTCCAAGCTCATCAGAGAGCTCTGTTCCATCTACAGGCAGTAGACAAGGTTCACTTACCCTTTGTAGAAATCTGATATTACCCATGGGCTAGAACATCTCCTTAAGGAATTATAAACGTTTACATATAGAATAAGACTCTGTATGTAAAAGTGCTTGGGTCTCCTGCATCTTGACAAGGAGCCACCAAGCCCACAATTCAGAATCTTGGCTTTAGTCTCACTCTCTCTCATGGACACACACACACACACACACACAGTATTTAAAATATTATAGTTGCAATAGCAACTCTTAACCTGCATGAAATATAAAAATGAATAAAGGCCTGGTGTGAGCAGAGTTTTACAATTTATTTTCCAAATGAAAGAGATCCCCTGTTTCTTTTCATTTGGTGGCTTGGCTTATACTTTTATTTTTACAGTCCAGACAACCAGCAAAGTTAAACTCAAGCCTACTTTTGTTCTTTACAAAAGGAGCTTGTTTCAAAATAAAAAGATTAATAAAACAAATAATAAATAAGGGTGTTTGTTTGACCTTTCCTGAAGGGTAGATTATTGCCATGGAGAATGAGGTCATCACTTACGCCACAGGTATTATCCTCTACCTGAGTTTCCAAACTTAAATAAAAGTACCAACACTAAAAGCATTATTACACTTATCCATACAGAGATCGTTCAATTTCAAACTGTCCTAGATTCCAAAAAAATAATTTAGAGGTTAAATATCAAATTTTCCTTTTTTTTTCTTATTAGTCAATATAGTTTACACAGGAAAAAAAATTAACAGAGATAATTCACTCAAATCCACCAACCATTCAACGCTTCAGCAATTAAACACATTATTAACTTATGACTGTTAATCAGACTTTTCTGAAGTTATTTATTTATCCCAGGAATACTGTTCTCATTAAAGTGTATTATACATCTAAGAGATGTGATTGAATTCATCACAAGGCAATCAAGTACTCTGTGGAAGCAAAATGAGAAGGCACTCTTGATGAAAAAGGTACAAACAGGATGGCGACATGGCTCCTGTTTTCAAGAAGTATACATGTAATCTGGTAGGGTTGAAAATGCAAGCTATCATCATAGGTTTAGGCACAGTGAAATATTGTTGTATATCAAATGAAATGTAATAATCTCTGACTGGAAGGATCAGAGAAGGTTTAGCAGAGAACAGAGCACTGGGGCTGAGCCTAGAACAATAGAAAGCATTTGATAGATGAAAAGAGAGGAAGGATGCTCCTGTCCAGAGGAAGTACGTGTAATGGCATTTTCAAGGTGAGGCGAATTTTATCATGAGACTAAGCATTGGGCACGTGGGGGAAGGTGAGGGGAAGTGGAGCTGGAGGGGCACTCTGAGAGCAGATGGTTGAGAGCACTGAGTGACAGCTTAAGGGACTTGAAATTTATGTGCAGACCATCAGAAGTTTATTTTGTGACTCATCGAACATTTCTAAGCAGGGGAGTGACATGTTCTTGTCTTTGTATGAGGTAGTTCATTCTGACAGCCCATGAAGGATGGCTAAAGTTGGAATCAAAGGAATCTATTAGAAAAATGTTTTGCTGTCAAGAGAGGGTGCAGGCTTGACAGGGGCAGGACAGGTGGGGGGCAGATGAATAGGAGCATTTCAGATGCATCACCATGGAAGGGGCAATGTTAGTATTTTCAGCCTTGATCGATAAGAAGACTTTGATCTACTACGGCAAATCAAATTTGCTTCCGTTTTACTTTTTTTTCAAAATGTTATTTAGTTTTGGATAAGCCAAGATTTCCTAGAAATATAGTGTTAATGTATATATTATGTATCTACATTAGTATGTTTCTATGTCATATCCTGTTATCTATTGCCTGACACTAACAGAGAGTGTAAGTCTAAACATAGTAGACATTTATTCATTCAGCTATTCATGTGATCTACAGACCTTCACTGAGCCCCTCTTTAGTATACAGGACATGGATAATATACATATATATAATGATTGTAAAAACCATTTTTTTTAAATTGAGGTGTAGTTGATTTACAATGTCACATTAGTGTCAGGTGCACAACACAGTGATTCAATATTTTTATACCTTAGACTCCATTTAAAATTATTATAAAATATTGGTTATATTCCCTGTGCTGTACTTTACATCCTTGTTATCTTATTTATTTTATACCTAGTAGTTTGTGCCTCTTAATCCCTTTCCCCTATCTTGCCCCTCCCCTCACCCCTCTCCCCACTGGTAATCCATGAGTCTGTTTCTGTTTTGTAATATTCATTCATTTGTTTCATTTTTAAGATTCCACATGTAAGTGTAAGATGCAGCATTTGTCTTTCTCTGTCTGACTTAGTTCATCCCTGTTGTAGCAAATGGCAAAATTTCATTCTTTTTATGGCTGAGTAATATTCCATAGTGTGTGTGTCCATGTATCTATGTAAACATACATACATATATGTGTGTATATTACATTTTCTTTATCCATTCATCTATTGATGGACAAAACCCAAATATTTTCAGTGTTCATGGGAAAGACATTATTTCCATATGAAAGATCAGTAAGACTTTTTTTGGAGGTGGTGGTATTTGACCTGGGCCTTGGAGGATGAGAAGGATTTGGATAAAGATGGTGGTGAGAAAAGACAAGAGGCCAGGTGGGTCAGATGTGTCTGAGAGATGGCTGGGAGTCAAGGGTAGCAGCAGAGTTAGGATTTATAAGCAGAAGTGAAAGCTGAGGTGGGAAAGGTGAACCGGGACCAGAGGTTGGGGCACCTTAAAAGTGAACTTTTTTTTCTAGAAGACAACAGTCACTACTAAGGATTTGAATGGATTTTTATTTTTAAAATACTTACACATGCAGAGAAGGACAAATTTCATATGATACCACTTATATGTGGAATCTAAAAAAAGATACAAATGAACTTATTTACAAAACAGAAATAGACTCAGACATAGAAAACAGATTTATGGTTACCAAAGGAGAAAGGGGGGTGGGTGGAGGGATAAATCTGGAGTTTGGGATTAACAGAGACACACTGCTATATATAAAATAGATAAACAGCAATGACCTACTCTATAGCACAGAGAAGTATATTCAATATCTTGTAATAGCCTATGATGGAAAAGATACCAAAAAAAGAAGATATATATACATATATATGTATCATCTTTATACATGCATATCTTCTATATATATATATGTATATATATACACTCATGTGTAACTGAATTACTTTGCTGTATACCTGAAACTAACATAACATTGTAAACAACTATACTTCAACAAAAAACAATACAAAAAATAAAATACTTAAACACATTAAAATATCTTAACTTGTTTAAAATATTGTTCAAAATAATATTAGAGTCAAATTCTCACTTATTCTAGAAAGTTTGGCTTCATTTATTTTGTGTTTTAAAGCTATCATAAAATATAAGGGAATTTTTCTCTCTCTAATATGAGTAACTAATTAGCATACAGAGGATTGAAATGTTTGGGGTGTCATCAATCCTAGGTTCTATCTCTGTCATAGAAACTTCATCATGCTGTTGTGGTTAAAGGGCAAATGAAAATATATTACCGAGAAATTAACTGCAGTCTCTAATGCCTCTATGAAGTGGCCAAACTTTATTTAACAAAGGAAACTTTCACAATTATAACTATTAATTTGTTTTCATTCATCCAGAACATTTAACTCTGTTTATTAATTTAAAAGAAGTAAATGAAAATATCTGGTTTGGGAACCAAGTGCTAGAATTTCATAAATGATCCTGTCTAAAAATTGCTACGGCTGAGCAATAAATCCCTGGAAAATGATGCTTATATTTGTAATAGAAATGTCACCAGAGCCTTAAATATAGCAATACAACCTGACTCTATTTCTATGCAGCAAAGTCGTATTTGTAATTGATTTTGACTTGTCTCTCCTTCAATGTGTGCTGAGTTTGGTGGCACTGGACGGGATTTTTTAAATTTTTAAACCCTTATTTTAGTCTAATTAGATGAGTCTGTGAATCAGTTCTCTCCAATTATAATTTTTCCACACCCATCTTTCTCTTCTAAGAGCAGATGAATGTGTTCTTGGAGTACTTTAGCAGGGATAAGGGTTTTCAGTAGTGGTTAGCAATAGTTCGTAGAACTCCTGTGTCTTCTAGCCACACTCAGGTGATGAGAGGTAAAAATGAAGAAATCTCTAAGTCAGATTTTTCGTTTATACAGAACTGAACTTCTGACTATAAGGGCGCTCACTGATGGACATTCTACAGCTGTTACAAAACCATGTGTCCACATTATTTATCAAAGTGATGTGATGATAATTGCGGTCTTTATTATGGTACAGAAGTAAGCAAGACAAATAGATACACATACTTAATGACTTTAGCATCCAGCATTCAAAAATCCAGTTAATTATTTGTGGCTGGAGACATATAGAAACAGAAGCACAGGCTGTCTGTGCGGAATCCAATGAGAGTTGTATTCAGCAGTATGGATTCCAAGCTTAAGAAATAAATTTATGAATGATTTCAGAGATTCTACCAGAAGAAGAAAACACCAGGGCTCCGTTTAACCCTTGAGCTAGCAGTCTATGGAAGAACAGTGCCAGCTATAAAAAAAAAATAATAATCAGAGGCCCATGAATTGCTCTTTTAAAATGGTTACATTAAAACCCAGACACCTGTAGTTTTACTAGTTGCTAAAACGGCTTGTAATCACACATGCATGAAACAGATGTGTAACCGGAGCTGCAGTAACTGGTTTCCATTAGACAAACACAGGTGAATGGTGGGCAGAAGGAGGAATGGAAAACTGAGATTTGTCCACATTCAAGTCTAACATTCAAGATTGCATGTAAACCTTCTAAAGCACATTTTATTAAATATACATTAGCCTGTCTCTGGACTCTTTTTAAATCATGAATGTTTACATTTTCCAAAATGATTTGCTTAAATTTGGACAAGATAATAATGACTAACATTCATCCCCTAAGATGTGTTCTTCAAAATACTAGTCTTACTCAAATGATTGCCAATGCTACACAGGAAACTTTTTAACAGACTTTAACTTTTTAGGGGTTTTCTTTTTTTTTTTTTTTTTTTTTTTTTTTTGAGGTGTTTTTTTAAACAACATTGCTTAAAGGTCTTATAAAAGTCAACATGAAAGGATATTTCCAGAACTACATTAAAGGATATTTCCAGAACTTCAGTGTCTCAAAACACATGAGGGCCTCAATGCTAGCATCCTGGAGTTTGGTTGTTATAAAATTTACAGTACGGTGTGTCAGCTCATCTGGGACTGAGTCACGCAGCCGGGGACACAGAGCACTGAGGAAGTCATGTGAACCGTTGCACAAATACATTTTTGTCAGTGTTTGGTTGGAGAGCTGGGACTCAGCTGAACTTTAGGGGATTGAATTTTAGTCCGAATGTTCCAAAATTCTGGTTTACAACAACATCTGGGATGTGGAGAGTGGCTCACTCATTTTGGAATTCCTTAGAAAGGAAAAATGAAATGCAGACAATAATAACATTCAACCAGCGCTGTCCTTCCAGAAATCTTCATCACACCTGGGATGGAACCTTTGAGCCAATGTTTCCTTTCCGATGTCTTAGAAAAAGGAGTGCAGACAGAATGAATGAGCAGGAGCAAGCAGGCACCCCTGTGAAAACTTCTCTGAACTGAGGAGGAAAACAGGATATGTGTTCATGCTCCCATAACTCATCAGGAAAACTCATTCCAAGTCATTCCCAGGGATGGGCTACTCCCCCAGAAGAACTTATCTTTCCACATTTTTTTCCACTCGGAAAACATATTTTTAAAAAAATCAAAAGTCTTTCTTGGAATGGAAATGCAGCTCTTGCAGAATGTGAATGAAAGACATTTTGACCCGAAGGTGCACATGGTGTTTTTAAAGGACTATACGGCTGTTCATTCTGCAGCCCCAGCAATTTTCTGGACTCACATCATTCCTCAGAGACTAAAGCACCATTGATGTCGAGGAAGTTGAGGTGTAGAAAGCACCTGCTAAGTCTTCAGACCAGGGCAAAAACAGCAAATGGATTCAACAGGGCAAAGCCGTTTGGATATTACAAAGTCATTTTGGATATTCTCACTATATCCATTAAATATTCATCTCTGCCCTGACAACTATGCCCTTGTTCCAGAAGCTTGAAACTACTGGGTCTTTAAATTATTCTCAACCGAGCGCTTCTGGAAGTGTGTGAATTCTTTCAGACTAATGATAAACCATTTACTACATGAGTGTTCCACAGTCAACTGGTGAGCCACCGAATCGAAAAAATTTAGCCTTCTCACGTTTTGAGGTTGTGTATACATTCTGATTCAAGAAGACAGTAGTTCTCAAACCTGGCTGTGCATTGGAATGACCATTAAAGCTTTATTAAAATGCAGAAGAATGGGCTTCAACCCCAGATTTTCATTCAGTTGGCTGGATCCTCAACATCTAATACATGTAAATGTAAATCTACAGAAAATTTTCAATATGTAACCAGGACTGAAAAATACCAATGAGGAGCTAAGTGTTTATCAAAACTCTGTCCATGCACACTTGCAAAGTGAGACTTACAGGACCAAGAAAATGCAGGATTGCTGAGCTCATTGCAGCTACATAGGTCCTTACTGGCTTGTATGTTTAAAATGTGCAGAAAATGGAGGACAATCAAGAGGAGAGAACATAGACACAGTTTAGGGATGGCTTCTGAAGTTCATTGTGCCAGTTATGCAGCATTTGTCTCCCATTGTAAAGTTTTGAGGAAGAGACCTTTCACAGCTCCTTTGTAGTAACTAAAGAAATCAGTGCTAGATTTACACCAGGGACCAAAGCTTCCACACAGCAAGAAAACCATTCAGCCAGCCTTTGGATATCAGGTTTGCAGAGACAAACATCCACCGCATTGTCTAACTATTTTTTCACCTTTTCATCAGACACTGACAATTTATAAAAACATCAATTTTATAACTTCAGTAAAATCATTTAGTCATGATTGTTTAAGCCACATAAAAATGATTAATGGATTAATAATTGTTGAGAGAAGGAATATAAGATTAATTGTTGAGAGAAGGAATCAAAGATTCCAATGTTATGCAGCTCCAAATTACTTTTTTTTAATCTTTTCCTTTTTCCCATTAAAGGCTAGAGCAGCTCCTCATGTGTACTTTATTTTTTATTAATATAAAACATTTACAATCAAAGTTAGATTATCTCAAATCTTTAACTTACATGAAAAAAAATAAAATCTCTTTCATTCCAAAACTGGAGTTCTATAATATTGAATTACTGTTAAACTGGAAGTTATAAACTGTTGCAGTCTTTCCCCAGATCTTCTTATAAGGATATTTACATCTTTTTTAGAGTATTGAATATTTCCTATACCTGCCAGAGAACACAGTCTTGTGAAAAGCAGCTTCCTTCATGCAGGGGCTGTGGTGTAGAGCATCTTTCTGCCAATTCTATAAATGTAAAGAAAAACAAAGAAAGAGGGGTCCGCTTGATCACAGCTCCTCTACCTTTGAGCATTAGTCTCTGCCCTTCTGCTGTGACCCGTTCCCACACGTAGCTGCTCTTTTGTTATGTCTCACCCCGATTTCATTTTAAAATGCCAATTTCCATAGCAATTTTAATGCAGCTGTTAGGATATCCTCTTCCTTTTGATCATTGTTATTAATGATATGCTGTAGCATAGGCCAGGCCAGCCATCTTAGCTACTCTCCTTAGACAGCCATGGTGCATTCTTCCTGCAGACCCTTGCCCCTCACCCGCATCCTCCTGGCCACACAGCCGGCTTCAGCCCCTCACAACTTTGACGGGGCGCATCTCCCACAGGAAGTTATTCGTCCAGGACTTAGGAACTATGTGGGCAGTTCTGAGGGATACGCAGTCAGAAAGAAATTGTTCTTCAGCGTTCCCTGGAGAAGCAGCCTGGCCCTAATTGTAGTCTTCCGTTTGCTGTTGAATGGTTTACAGCCGAATCTTAATGCTTTTTGTGGGGTTTGGGGGTTTTTTTGTTTTGTTTTTGGCAACTGTTACTTTTTTCGATGTTTTGAAATCGCTGCTGTGTAAGTGTGTTTTCCTCCCTCAAATCTAAAGGTGTCAAAATCAATTGGTGAAACCTTTAAGGTTTTAAAAGGAAAAAAGTTCATTAACCATAGATTAAATATGATAGAGATAAAACGCTTGTTTTAGGCAACCTTGTTAGAAAAAAGAAATGGACTGTATTCGTGTATAATACCATAAGATTGTATTTTTACCCTGTGGCTTAGCCTCCAACATCTCATTCCTCCCCATAATTTTCAAATAGGTAAAAAGCTTTAAAATTCATGGTCACTTTTGTGATTTTAATACTTCCTCCAGCAG
The DNA here is from genome assembly GCF_048773025.1 of Camelus bactrianus. NCBI lineage: Eukaryota > Metazoa > Chordata > Mammalia > Artiodactyla > Camelidae > Camelus > Camelus bactrianus. The sequence goes on along the minus strand of NC_133568.1, from coordinate 15,558,091 downwards.
ACACTCATTTGAGAGGGCTTTATTACCTATTAAGTTTTTTGTTGTTGTTGTTCTTTTTGATACAAAATATCTGTTCTTTAAACAGATCAATTCTTTAATAGATCAATATAGAAAATATTTTCTCTTTGGGAACAGAGCTGTTGACACTGCAGTTAACTCAAAAGTTAACAAACATGTTTATATTCATTTCATTTGAAGGTCTCTTCTTAACTTTTAGTAAATGATTTGATTTAGTGCTTACAAATGATCGCTGGAAAAGATTTATTATTTGGGAAGTCTTTTTCAATGAGCTGAAAGGCTGTATCCTCCACAGTGAATTCTGGTGAGGAATACACGAAAGAATTTCAGGCTCTGAAATAAGAAAGTTCTTGGAATTGTTTTTTCCGGTTAAAGCCCGGCCAAAAATTGTGTCATGTTTTAATCGAAAAGCATTTAGATAAACGACATAAGGTAAACGTCTTTGCAGCAGCCAAAACATTATCTTCGTTCTTGGTTTACGAAATATTAATGTCATTTTCGTGGCAGGAAACCTTTTTTGCTTTAAGCATCTCTTTTGAAAAAGAATGTCAGAAAACAGAAAACGTTGACTGTGTTGTAAAAGTGTTTTTAAAAGGAGGATGTCGGCCATGTCTTTGAACTTCTGTTTCTATAATAAGTCAGCCCAGGACACAGAGGTAGGTTGGCAACGATTTAGAATCTGTGCATAAGGTCACTGTTGATCTCACATTCTTTATTGACAATGACATTAACTCCCAACAAGCTGCATGAGAATAAATAACCCCATGAAGGAAATTAGAGAAAAAGAAAAGGGAAGAAATGAAGCTCAAATTGTCAGAAGAATAATCATCAGAAGGAGACAGTAATGACATCTGAACAGAGACCTGGAGTCTGAAAACCTCATTCTTCTTGTTTCCATGTGACCATTTCAACAGGTCTCATTTCCTTAATCTGGAGGATGGGTAAGGATGAGAGGAAAAGTTAGATGATGTAGCAGCTGTTTTCTGGCCTTGATGTCCACAATTCCTCTCATGGGAAATAAGGAAAGGAAACCAATGGGTGATCCACGAGCACTTTTTGCCAAAGAATGACTTACCCTATGAATTGCTGATACTTACTGGTGAAAAAAGTTATTGAAAAAAACATTTTCCAGTAGAAGAGTGAAACCATGAATGAAATACTTTTCAAGTACCTTCTAATTCCTTAGAAAGAAATTGTCCCACTGCACATTCACAGAAGTCCTGTAGCAGTGATGCTCAGCTCTAAGACTGACAGCTCAGATGAAGTCCATCCCCATCCGATACAAAATACACAAAGCAGGAACAGACACATTTTACAGGTAAGCTTCAGAATAGCTTCCCAAAGTAGAAATGAGCTACCAGCTCTAAGTACATGGCAGACCATGGCAAAACTCCAGGTCTGTGATGTCAAGATTAATTCTGGGTCTGGCTATAGGTGCCTTTATTCCGATACTTCTCTCCCCTGCCATCCTGCTTCTGAAGCTGACACAGCAATCATGTTTCAGGTCTTGAACACACATACACACCCACGTGTATGTTCATAGATTTGTATATGTTTATGAACACACACAATGTATGTTTATGAGAGCTTCTGAAAGTTATATGCATTTCATTTAAACAATAATGCCCCAGTATAGGGTACTTCCTAGGGTCTGACGACTGGGTAGTAGCAGATGATGGGATTTGCACCATTAATTCCAGGATTTTGCTAATCTCTATGGCATATCCTTCCCTGAGATTTTCACTACCGTTATTTAAAAAAAAAAAAAAAAAAGAGTAAAAATGCAACCTCTTCAAGCCCTAAGGGCACAGATTAATTTTATGGGAAGTACAATTTCAAATGGGACCCTTCCACTCTCTGGATGGCTTTTTTCCAAAGAAACGGCATGAATTCCTTCTCAGGAGATGAATCAATTTGTAATTATTGTTACTACATATTTTGCTTAAACTGCTATAAATCAACCAAGTCAGCATAGCCTTACATGCAAAAGTTTCCTCTTCTCTCTTTTCTTCCCAGGTTTCAAAACCAAAGGAATGGACCATGAATGAAAAAAAAAAAAAAGTATTCCATGCTGCAGTCTTTTTTTAATTGCTGTACAGGCAAAACAGGTGCTGAAATGTGAAACCCTTTGGAGGCATTTTCTTCATATAACAAATCAGGGCTCACACTAACCTAAAGTGAAGCTGGCTTTAATGTGGAATGTGGTACAAAAGCAGTGCCTACTGACAGAAGATCCGTAGATGAGTGCCCCAAAAAGACCAAAAAAAAAAAAAAAGTATACTGCCACTTTAAGAAAAAATAAACTAAAATATGAACTACCAAAAACCCTGCCATTTCCAGCCTGGGCTTGATTAATGATTTTTCTATCTAATAAAAGGTTCACAAACCATCTGTTTTTCTCCCTAATGCCTTGCCCAAAGGTTTTTCGTTCCTATTTCAGGCTCGGGGCCAAATGACATTCCACTCTCTTTTTTTTTCCCAGCCTTGTAAACAAACCCTTCTCTCTTTTTAATCTTCCAGTGCTGTTTCCTACTCATCGTTATGCATATTCATTGCGAGTAAACATTTTTAGTGTCTACACTTAATCTCTTCCACTGGCAATTACTGTTCTCTGCTGTTTTGTAATGCAGAAGGGCCAACGCTTCCCGTTCTAATAACAGCTGGGCCGCAGATGGGGCCTGCAGTCATTGTAGAAAATAAAAATTTACAAGATGCCAGTGGAATTTATTTCAGTTTTATGGAGTCACAGGAGGAACCTTTCTGTTATCCGCCTTCAGTGAAATCTGTAGGCACAAGGCAAGCTTTTGACATTTAATCAAAGGGGGGTTCAGGTAGGGTCTGGAACAACGGGGGGAAGAAACCAGGTGGATCGTATTAGGCAGTGCCATGGTTAATTTATTTAGAAGTGATTGGCTTAGATGTGTGCAGCCAATATTTGACATCATGTATATATCTTGTTTAGCATCATGCCTCTAAATTGTTACCACCGGAGAGACAGTGAGCTGTCACTGTGGACCGAACCAGGTGTTTGGTCGCGTTGCTACTTAGAGGTGCTGATGGAGATGGCACCGTACTTACCAAAGACGGAGCATTTTGTGTGGTTTCTAAAAGTTGATGCATTTTTACTTCACAGCACCAGTCTCTGAACTACTGTAAGTGCTTCTTCAGCAGAACCCCGGGGGTGTTCGGATGGGCTTTGGAACACGGGCTGCAACCTTTAATTTAACAACGTGGTTTGACTGGGAATTTTCTGTTCTACGACTCGAGTATGTGAAAATGGGTTTATTTGAAAGACTGAAAGGTCCAATGTACGCCGTCGCGGTGATGCCAGGCGGGATTCGAACTGTGCCCTGGGTGTACTCCGCAGCCCGAGTGCAGAGGCTTAGGGCTCTAACTGCGACTCCCGCAACGGAAAACGAGTTGTCACACGCACACACTGTGAAAACGGCAACCCAAGTCCAACACGGGGCTTTTTCCTGGAAGTATTCACTGTGGTTCTTCAGCCCATCCTGCCGGATCCCTCACTCTGTATCCCTTCCTTACCCGCAACCCTCTCCCTCAAAATCTGGAAAGGGAATCCACCAAAGTCACCCAAGGATACCGCACCATTAATTAAATACATGAACGTGGGCTTCAAGACTAGGTGGAACCTGTGCCAAAGGTGCCCGTGTTTTTATGCGTGGGGCCCTCTCGCCACACACCTTCAGCTGGTTGCCTAGCAACCAGGAGAGACCCACTGAGCATGCTCACTGAGAAGCCTAATTGCTATCACAATTTACTTTTGTTTTTGTTTTTTTTTTAAAGCCCATTAACCAAAACAGGATGTTTTCCTTTTTGAAGGACAAGTAGAGTCGGCATGAATTTGAAAGGCAAGAGAGTATATTTCGATACCAGAACAATTCATTAAATGCCTATGGCACGCGTGGGTGCGGGTTCACGTAACAAACATAAAATTTGGAGCAGATTGACATTAAATAAAGTATAAATTCCTATTTATTCTGATTTTTATAGACTCTTTTTTTTTAATTCTCTTTATTGTGGCTTTTTTCCCCCTAAGAAAGTCTTCAAGAAAGGCTATGTGTGTGTGAAATTTTATGTCATATAATCAAGTATATAAAGAAACTTCATTAAAGATTTAGATGGATTTCTACAGATAGTATGTTTCTCTTCCATGTTCCTCTTTCCTTCCTTCTTTTCTTCATCTTCTTTTTTTTAAATCTCCTAATGGTTCCAAGTCTGAAGCTAAGATTTAGCTCCGTTAATCTTTTCACAAAGGGCAAGACATCATTTTGTGTCCCTCAGAGATAAAGGCCATTTTCCCTAACTTCCAGACAAAAACACATTTTCTGTTACGTTAACCTAATCTATCCACTTATTGAAACCTCTCCACAGTTGCCCGATTTTTTCCTAATGTCTAGATTTGTAGATAAAACATACTTAGGACTTTAATTAGTTATTGAACCAGCTCTATTACTAAACAGAATGCCTTTTTAAATAAAATTTTCTATTTCAACAGTTCCAAAGTTCTCTTTAAATTTTGTTTTCAAATTTTCTAACGCATTTTGAAAAATTAACTCATTTTCACTTTACTATTTCGTATAAATACCCTTATATTTGCATGAATATAGAGATTCCAATAAGGGGACGTCCCTTTTTACTAATTCCGCGACCCTGTCTCTTGCCCAGTTAGTCCTGTGGAACCGACTGTGACAAGTTTATCTGTACCCAGTTGCCTTCATGCTGGGAAACACAGGCGAAAGCTCTCCCACTCCCTTTGCAACTAACAGATACCAGCAAGCAAAGAAGATGAAAGAAACTCAGTGAGGTGGGAAGCTGGATGCTTATCTAAGCCTTGGCTGTACCACAACCCCCATCTCCTACTCCAGCCCCCGCCCCCACCCCGGGCTTTTTTCTCCTCCAGTGACCATGGCATTCTGGGTAGAAAACGTTGTACTGATGGTGCTTCCGTGCTCAGTGTCGGAAGAGCACAGGACTGACTCTCAGTGCAGCGGTACTTCTTCTCTAAGGGGGTGTGTGAGTGTGTGTGTGTGTCTGTGTGTGTGTGTGTCTGTGCGCATTTTCCCAAACAACAATAGTCCTTGTTTACCGGTGAGCCAGTGGTTTTACCATTCCCTCTGACACAGCCAGCAGAGGGAGCAAAATTTAGCAGATTCACAGTATTCCCCCAAGGTCCTAACATCGGTAAGAAATCTGGAAGACATACTGTATAAGAAATTAATAAAATCAAAAGATTTCATTTCATGACGATTAACCCTATTATGCATAGAGCGGGTCAAGCAATGGGGGTAATGAAAAGCTAAATAAGGCTAATTGGTGCAGTCGGGAGCCTTGGAGGCCGGTGGTTGTGAACAGGATAATGTAACTGGTAAAACAGCACTTGTATCCTTTTTCTTTCCAAAAAACTGTAACGCAAAAAAAAATAAATAAATAAAACACGCACACACACATACACATGTATACACAATATGTGTGTGTTTTTCATTCCATAGCTGGAAATACTTAACGTTCCATTTATATAGTTTCACATATGTTCTTTAATATGTGAATAGAGATGCTCCTTAGGGAAATCTTTCTTCATTTTCATTCATGTTAACAAACTTTCTTCTCCCTCTTCTCTCCCCAGTCCTCTGTTTCATGGGTTTCTCTCTCTCTCTCTCCCTCTCTCACACACAGATACACACACACATACACACACACCCGCACACACAAAGACTCACACCCATTGTACACACATGGACCCTGCAACAATTTTAGTCCTTTGGAACTACTAACAAGCTTTGATAGGAAAGTAATTTTTCAACTTCTGTTTTATCCCCAGCCTAACAGGTGACTGGCCTGAAGGGAGTTTGTCCCCCGTCCCCTGCTTCACGTGGCTGCCTCACTGCATCTCTACTTCTCAGAATTTAAATCGCATGTGAACACTCAGGAGTAATGAGAGCTTTTATGAACGGAAAGAATTGAACCCATTGTTTGGTCTTCCTCCTCCCTCTCTCGCTCTCTCTAAGTAGGATCCGAATTGATTGTTTCCTCTCACCTGTAGTCATTTTCCTATTTTAGTGCATTGATAATATCTAGACCCATGTTGTTTTCAAGTTTTCTCAACCTTAATCTCTAGAAATCCTGTAGAGGGTGTCAAATTAGAATTCCATTCCCACAAATACATCTTCACATTTCTGTGCAGTTAATTCAATACACTCATTAGAATTTAAGGCTCTGACACATTTTTGCTTAAGTGCATCGATTTCCTTCGTACCCCCCGCTTTTGTGCTTTCCCCTGTGTCTTCCTTCCCACCCTCTCTCCTGCTATATTCAAGTATTTATATTCTACATCTCACCCAAAAAAAAAAAAAAAAAAAAGAATTCTACTGGTTTCAACTCACAAAAGATCTCTGTCATATAGCCATCCCCCTTTTATACAAAACCTGACGTTTTGGGTTTGGATGTGGCAAAACTTGGGCACCAAATTTGTATGCAGAGATCCAAAGTCTAAAAAAAATGTTATTAGATCCTGATACATAGTATGTTCCTTTGTTGGTTACAAAAGGGAACCATTTCCTTTTCTTTGCAGGTTCCGTACAAAATAGCATAAAGATAGCAAACAACGTTGTGATACGATTTCCAAGTATGTATTTGTTTCCGACCGCATGGAGGCAAACTAAAAAGCAGAATTTCCTGATAGATGCTTTCAAAATCTCCAAGAATTGCAAAGAAACTTTTCTTACCAGAGTGCATTGGAGCCATTCCTAAGACGGTCTAGAACCCTTATTCATAGAAACAAACAAACAAAAACCCTCCAAAAATTTGGCAAACATTTCCTCTTATTAAAAAGGGAAATACATAAACGTGCCTACTGGTTTATTACAACTGACATTCCTTTAGGATATGGAGTGCATGTAATAAATATGATTGTACAAGTATCAAAAGCCATGGTTAGAAGACTCTCCTACTGACTTGATGGATAACACAGATTTTCAAAGATTTGGGTAAAATTTGCATATATTTTCTTCCTACATCTACATGCAGACTTCACTAAAATAGAAAGAAGAATGCTTAAACTGGGAGAGACAGAATCAGATGTTTTTTAAATTATGCTTTTGAATGCTATAGAATTGGTTCCTGGAAAGGGTTGGGATTTTTTTAGTAGAAAAAAAAATCACAAAAATATTTTAAGAATGCATACCTAACGTTTATTTTCTTATTAGTAATTGTTATGAAACCAGAATGCTTTGCCAGCCTCTCTGACTACACCTGTTACTAGATACTTCCAAGAGACTCACACACCAATTTTGCCGGAGTGCACGCGGTGTATTTCCCGTTGTTTTGATTGTACAGTCAGGGCACAGGCGGTCTGCCTTCAAACAAGAGGACCCATTTTATTCAGAGGGAGAGTGATGTCCTTGGAACTTCAACCTTAACAAAACACTTTTAAAAAGGACACACTGATGGGAATGGGAAAAGATCCAAAGAGAGGCATCCAGGCAGAGAAGAGTGAGTGTCTGACAGAGAAAAAAGGGACGTGGATTAGACCAGCAAATTCAAACGACAGGTTCCCAAGAGACTTCTAAAAAATCTGTATGAAGTCATTACAGGCACACAGCATAATCTCACGGGGTAGGTCCACGTGCCAGAGTGCAAAGAAACTTTGCCCTCCAAGCTGAGTTTCTGCCGAATTAATTCTAAATATTCCCCGCAGTCTTAAGAGTTTGCAGCCCCAAATTGCTGAAATGATGATTAGTTGAAGTTCCTCTGACAATTTTGGCAGAAGTAACATTTCTAGCTGGTTGATTTGGGCATCAAAACGCACCAATGTCTTCGGACATCTGTACTATAGAGACACCCTTATGCTAAAACCCGGCTCCAGCACTCCCCTTACAAAAATAGCACATTTCCGTTCGTGCAGAACGGTGATTAGACTTTCCCAACACAACTCATACTTTTTAAAAGGCGCGTCAGAATTTTAAAGTGCATTAAATAAAGGGCATTGGCACATTAACGCAGCTCTTGTTTGAGGAAAGATGCCGCATAATTTCCGCTGAGCTGTTGCACAAACCTTCAATGGAGAAAGTTCTCAGAGAAAAAAAAATACGCACATGCACATATTCTAGATGTTGAGAACAGTGTCCTTGAGAATTAAATAACCTATATGTACATAAAACTAAACCTTTAAAGTGCTTTGTTTCACATACTTAAGGCGGAGTGAGAGTTCCCCGGGGGACTGTTGTTAACTTCCTCAGAATATTCTATTCTCCCCACCCCCCCGCAGCTGTTGCCTGCGTGGAAGGACTAGACAGGATATTCTGCTCTGTGATTTTTGTAAATAGATGTTACTTTCTCCAACATCTAAATATGCATTTATAAGAAACGAATGGCGTCCTGTATTAAGGGGCTTTCAAAATGACCGTGGTGTTGTTACAGGAATAGGGTGACAGGTGGATTAGTTCCCTCTTGGCCTTGGCTCTTGCCTGCTCATCTCTGGCAGAGGTGCTGAGGCCACCGGAGATAAGGGTTCCATACATACAGAGTACTGGAATGATGTGGGACACCCAGTGTACAGCTCCAAGTCCTGATCTGCACGCCTGCTAAAAGTGACATTGAAAATACAAAATGGGGTGGCACAGAAACCCAACCCCGAATTAGGCAGCTTTTCAAGGCTGGAAGAGACTTAATTGAACGGCTGCATCCAAAGCAGCTGGAGAGACTTGCCCGGTGGCTTTTACTCCATGGTTGAGCGTATTTCCGTTGAAATTCTTAACAAAAGGAAACTGAGAAGATAGGGGGAAAAAGTTCCTTGTATGAGGAATAATAACAACCAAACACCTTGAGAGTTTTTAGAGCCCGTTTGGGTTGGAAAGAAATATCTATTTCGTTGCTACATCTTTTTTCTATTTCCTAAACCAATGTCAGTTATACTTTGTCAGTTTGGAACACTGAGAAAACAAAAGAACTTTGCTGTGAGCCACGTTAATAACAGCATTGGCCTTCTGGACGGTGGATCTGCTCCCAGCAGAAAGATCTGGTAGCTAAGCCTGCCCAGATGATTAGCTGGAAGAGTTACTGAAGTTCATAGTTTAAGTAATGGCTTTCACCTGTAGGCTTCCAGCCACAATCAATAATTTTGCCAAGAGAAACCCACAGAGTGCTCAGTGGGATATAAGTAAGCCTCCTTTCTGAATCACAGGTGGTAGCATCATGCCTGGTCATTGAATTTCTTTTATGCCAGATAATTTCACTGGCTTCTTGCTCTTAAGAGCTGCCATCTCTTAACTCTTCTCTTCTGTATCCCATGTCATTTGTCCACTCTAACTGATCCAGATTTTCCACTAAAATTGTATAAACTGCCCCAAACTAGACCAACCAAGATAGGGTGAGAACAGATGAGGTCACCAGAAATATTTACTGGGCACTAATGGTTTCCAGTCCTGGTTTAAGACTTAAAAAAAAAAAAAAAAAAGTCAAAAAAAATTTCCTAGTCAAAGTTCAGGCATCAAAGACCAAAACGGTTACACCCCTAGGAGAACAGGTACCCCACTTAACTAAAGCAACATGGAAGGGCTTTTGTTGTCATAAAAGCATAGCAATGTATAAGTAAACAAGGATATTCACTCCTCATGTGCTGCAGTGATGTGCAGAATTTGGTCAACACTGAATTCAAAGCATCACAAAAGAAAGGGCTGTGTACGTTTTTCAGCATGTTCCAATGACAAGGAGATATATCAGAAAACAAAAAAATTAAACATACTACTCATATAGCAACAGAAAGAGATTCTTTGGAGCAAGCCCCTTGAGATGTCAGACCAAGGCTCAGTTTCCCTTCCATGAGAAAATAAATTGTGCGTTTATCTCAAGGGACAGATCGCAGATTTAATAATTCTGACGGAACAACTGTAGCACAGCCTCACCCTCCCTCATGTGTATATGTTGCCGTGTGGGGGGAAATGAGATGCAGAAGTCCCATTAATAATAGCAGTTGCATGCTTAATTTCATGTGCACTGCACTGAAAAATTACTTCTTACTATCTAAAATAAGATTCAGGAAGAGCCTGGGAAATTAGGAGCTCTTCCAACATACCTTCGCGGTCCCTGTGTGAACACAGAGCTGGTGACTCAAGTCATTTAGCGGACAGATACGGAGAGCACAGTTAGTGATACCCTCAGGGCAGAACTGATGGGAACAAGCCAGAGCTCAAGGATCGGCTCCCAACGAAGGGAGAAGAGTATTGTCCAAAAATGATACACATGAACTTATTTCTAAAACAGAAATAGATTCACAGACATAGAAAACAAACTTATGGTTACCAACGGGGAAGAGGGAAGGAGGGCATAAATTAGGAGTTTGGGATTAACAGATACACACTACTATATACAAAATAGGTAAACAACAAGGTCCTACTGTACAGCACAGGAAACTATATTCAGTATCTTGTAATATCCTCTAATGGAAAAGAATCTGGAAAAGAATTTTATATGTATTTATATATATGACTGAATCACTTTGCTAAACACCTAAAATCAACACAACATTGTCAATCAACTGTATTTCAATTTTTAAAAAAAAAAACCTTGCAATTTTTTTTACACCAAAACAGTCTTACAGAACTTCTGATTGTGAAATACACAAGGCAGGCGACTTCTAATATGCTGGTCTTCAAAATGAACTCCATCCTGGTTGTCACCATTCTTCCCCACGGTCAGTATGAGTGGTTAAGGTAATCTTGGCTGGAGTCATAGACTCATCAATTTTAGAGCTGGAAGACGCCTATGAGCTAACTGGCCTACTTTTAAGTTTTGGAAGTCTAAATCTAGTAAATAAATTAATGAACAAGTAAATTAAATCTAAATAAATTAATTAGCCTTAATACTAGATTTAGTAGTCATTTAAATTTGGTAATTAATTTACTGGTATACCTAGATAAACTATGAACTACTTTATTTTTACAAAAATAAAATAAAAGCAAAACCTGTTTCTCCTCCCGGGAGAAAATCATCCCGGGACTTTGGACTGAGAACGTCTTGGTTCTACTAATGAAAGTCCTAGCTTCTAGGGACCCCCTCCACCCCAGGAAAACCAGGAGGGTGGATCACCTTGCATTGCCCCCTGAACTTTCCATTTCTATTAATGACATGGCATTATCTCTGGGGCCCCAAATCTCCAAATCCTCTTGGCCTTTGTCCCCCACATCCAAACACTCAAAGAGTTTCTGTCTTTTAAGTCTCAAGACGCTCTTTTCTCTACCATTTCCTTTTCGTTGCCCAGTGACAGCTTGAGTCCCCTTGACCTCCATCCTGGATGGCCATGAGCCCCTCCCTCTTCCTTTTCACCCCAATTCTCATTCCACACCTGGTCCACCCTCAAACCTCTAGAGATGACATCACAATACTGAGACCTTGTCACTCTGTGACTCACTTTAGTGACTCTTAGCCTGGCATCCAACACCTCATGATACCTCCCCAATCTATTTTTCTAGCTTTATAATATAGAAAAAAAAGAAAAAAAAAGAAAGCTGCAAAGAGGAGATAGAAAAATTGTGTCCCAATTCACCATTCTCCATCACTCACCTGGTATGTTAAAAATGACAAGCCACATAGCCCCTCTTGGCTTCAGTAACCCCAGTGGCACAGTACTGTCACCTTTTTAAAGGAGAAAGCTAGTCCAGTTGATCTTACTAAGTTCTGATTTTTAAAAGTTGTGATTTTATGATCCCTTCTATCTTTGCTTGTAGACTTGATGGACTATTAGATAGCTCCCCATTCGAGGAACAGGCCCTGAGTTTTCCCAGGTGAGTAACTTTTTTGTATGCAGCTCTGTATGTCCTTATACCTCCCCTCATCTGTCCCTGGACCCCTCCTGGCAAAGGCCGACCCATTGTGCCCCCTTCCACAGCCTCAGTTAAATCTGTTCACCTTCTCTGAATTTCCATGGCTCATTGTTCTTTACCTCTCTTGTGACACTGATCAGATGATGCTCGTTTGTGTGGTTACCCTTATGGGAGCCCAGGCCTTATTTCCTGTGCTCCTGTGAGCTTCCAGTGACAAGGACTGCATCTCATTTATAAGAAGGCACTAAGGCATGGTGGTTAAGAGCTATGGGTTGACTTCTGTGTCCCCAAAGAGATAGGTTTGAAATCCTAACCCCCAGTAACTTGCAATATGACCTTATTTGTCCATAGGGTCATTGCAGATGCAATCAGTTAAGATGAGGAACAGAGTGGGCCCACAACCCAATATACTAGTGTTCTTCCAAGAAGGCAGGCTTGTTAAGACAGAAACTCACAGGCAGAATGCCATGTGGTGATGAAGGCAGAGTAAAGCCGCGGTTAGCCCAAAGGAATGCCTGGGATTGCCGGGAGCCACTGGGAGCCACCGGGAGCCACCGGGAGCTAGAAAGTCGTATTGTGGGGTGGAAAGGATCAGAGGGAACACGCCTCTGCTAACACCTTGATTTCTGACTTCTGCCCTCCGGAACAGTGAGCCAGTAAATTTCTTTTTGTTGTAAGTCACACTATTGTGGTTCTTTGGAACCTATCCTTGGAAACTATTAGAGTCAAACTGCCTGGATTTGCAATCTTGTTCTGCTGCTTACTGGCTTGCGTGATCTTCAGCAATTTACTTAAACATCTGATGCCTCCATTCTCCCATCTATGATATAATCATCATAATAGAAGCGATATCCTAGCATTATTTCAAGGAATCAAAGAATTAATACATGTACGATTTACACCAGGGGGTGGCAATGTGTGTAAACTATTTTTTTTTTACCATTTCATTTTTCATCCTTCAACGTCATGCATCTGGTAGGCATTCAGTAAACTTTTACTGAATGAAAGAAATACATAAGTTTATTAAGGAAAATGTGTTTATCCAGACATAAATATTCAGCTTATACATATTTGTTGACTTGATAATTGGAGTCAGATGGCAAGATACTTCGCTCATTATCCCCTTTACGCTAACGTGCTGAGTAAGTGTGTGGGTTTGAAACCAGGTCCAAAGGCTGGTTCTTCTGCTTCTTAGGTGTGTGACTTTGTGCAGTTTACTTGGCCTCCGTCATGTTCAGTTTCCTTAACTCTAAAATGAGGGAATCCTAAGGGGGATGGATATAGCTCAGTGGTTTAGAGCACATGCTTAGCATGCAGGAGGTCCTGGGTTCAATCCCCAGTACCTCCATCAAAATAACTAACTAAATAAAACTAACTACCTCCCCCCAAAAAGTTAAAATTAAAAATAAATTTAAAAAAATAAAAAATAAAATAAAATGAGGGAATCCTAGAGTTTTAGTGATGATTAAGTAAGACGTTGCCTGAGAAGCTTAACTTTCATAAATATCACCTACTGCGATCATTTCATTTTTATGTATTTTAAAGTCCTTTGCTTTTAATGTTTTCCCAAGTTCTAAATCAGTACTGTAAATAACTTGCATGCTTCAAACTCACTAATAAAGCAGGACACAGAAGGAACCTGACTGTACCTGGCCAGGTCTCAGTCTCAACGTCTTGATGCCCAAAACAGTGCTTTCAATTGAGAGCAAATTTGACAACCCCCTCCCCGCAGCGGGGCATCTGGCTTTGGGTTGTCATGACTGCAGGGTGAAGGGGGGCTGGGGAACAGACCTTCACTCCCAGGGTTGTTGCTAATCACCTTCTAATACACTGGACAGCCCCCAACAACAAAGAATTATCCAGCCCCAAATATCAGTATTGCTAAGATCGAGAAACCCAACTCTAAAATGAGGTAATTGGGCCAGGTGACGGGACCAGGTGAACTCTTCCAATCCTTCCAGCGCAAAAATTTCATAAGTCTCTGATTTCCATAATGCTTCGTAAATACCATGCTCTCAGGCTGTTCAATTAATTATTTTTATCACTTTCTATTTTTTAAGCTGTGGGGATTTTTTCCCCCTGAATGTCAAGACAGTAATTATTTAAGATAATCTAAGTTCTCTTAGACGTTAGCCCAATTCTCACTGTTGCACCTTCTGGATTGCTTGATCCAAATGTTCCTATAAAAGCTTTTGGTTCACTGTTTTAGTTAGGATACAGGCTTAGCACATGTGATAGGAACCCAAAATAACAGTGGCTTGAGCAAGATAAAAGATTATTTTTCTTCCACATTTATTTCTCTCTCCTATCCCTGTTAAGAGGTGGCTCTGCTCTGGGAAGCTATCAGGACCAAGAGCTGCTCTGGGGCTGCATGAAGTTGAGGCCCCAGGTTGCTTCTCTCCTGCTGTTTGGTCATCACTAAGACTTTGCCTTCATCTGCATCACTCAGGGTGGGGTATCACTGTGTATTCCAGCCTACAGAACAGGGAAACGGAGAGAAAGAGAATGCCTCTTCCCTAACGGTAGGACCCAGAAGGTGCCCGCCCAAGTTCCATTCATATCCCAGAGACCAACACATGTATGGTCACACTTTGCTATCAAGAAGACTTAAAAATAGGGTCTTTATCCTGTATGGCCATGCACTCGGCAAAAACAAAAAAAAAAACAAGAGCAAACTCCTACTAGATAACAGAGAATGTAATTTCTGCTACTATCTCCAAGGTTAAAAGGTCAAAATATTGAGATGTTCAGCGATAGCCACCTACTATCATATTCCTGGTTCATATCAAAATGTCTACAGGAACGGGATAAGGTACGGGGACGGTGACTCTCTAGAGAAAGCCATCTGATTTTCCCACTTCATAAGGGCTGAACCTAAGCTTGCTGGAGAATCAAAACATTTGAGGAAGATAAGGTTATCCAGGACTCACATTCGGTACGCAAAGATCAGGCTGCCACCCACATGGGCAGGTGCTGGGGAGAGGACAGTAACACACAGGTCAGCTTCTACCCTCGCCGTGGCCCTCTTTTGTTCTAGGATTGCAGCAGCCCCCCAACTCCTTATGGAAACAGAACCCGTGTTTCCTTCCAGAATATGATGCTTTCTTGCTCCGTGTGGTTTCTTACGCCTTACGCACAAGTCTGTGCCCCTCACAAGTATGGACAACGACCCAGGAGTATGAGGATATCTGTGTTTAAAAGGGACGTAAGAGACAGAAGGAGAGGGCAAAGGGGTTCAGAGTGTTGATAAGGGGATGTGTTTTTTGGGGTTTTTTTTAAATTGAAGTATAGTTGATTTACAATATTGTGTTGTTTTAAGTGTACAGCCAAGTGACTCAGTTGTATATTTTTTCAGATTATAAGTTATTACAAGATACTGAATATAGTTCCCTGTGTTATAAGGTAAATCCTTGTTTGTATATTTTATGCATAGTAGTTTGTATCTGTTAATCCCATACTCCTAATTTATCCCTCCCCTCCTCCTTCCCCGCTTTGGTAACCATGCATTTGTTTTCAATGTCTGTGAGTCTGTTTCTGTTTTGTATATACATTCATTTGTGCTATTTTTTAGATTCCACATATAAGTGATATCATATATTTGTCTTTTTCTGTCTGATTTCACTTAGTATGATATTCTTGAGGTCCTTGATATTGCCACAAATGGGAATAGTTCATTCTTTATATGGCCAAGTAATATTCCAGTATATATACCACATCTTCTCAAACCAATCCTCTGCTGATGGACACTTGGGTTGCTTCTATGTCTTGGCTACTGTCAGTAGTGCTGCTAAGAACATTGGGGTGCACGTATCTTTTCGAATTAGAGTTTTCATCTTTTCTGGATATATGCCCAGGAGTGGGATTGCTGGATCATATAGCAGCTCTATTTTTAGTTTTCTAAGGAACCTCCATACTGTTATCCATAGTGGCTGTACCAATTTATATTCCCACCAACAGTGTAAGAGGATTTTTATAAAGGAATGGTTTTAATGATGAATCATGGAATCTAAGTTTGGTATCAGTTACTGAAAAGAACTTGGACTGGCTTTCCTCCTCCCATCCATCCCCTGCCTCTGCCCCTGGACATCCAAACTGCATCCCCAATAATCACTCCTCCCCATTTCCTCGGCCACTAAACTAGCCTGAGCCTAATAACTAAGCAGTGAGGGTGATGGGAGCCTGCGGGAGCTGGAAGCCATCCTTGCCAAATGTGGAGGGACACCACCTAAGGAAAATCCAGCACAGATGAAAACAGATTTCAGAGAGGCAGTGAAAGTGCTTGAGCCTTGAGAGCATTTTTTGCATCCCCCAATCCAGAAAAGCTCAGGGATGCCCAGTCCTTAAACTTCCCAGTAGAGCCAATAAATTCCCCTGTTTGCTCCAGCTGGCTTAAATTGTATTTCTGTCACTTGCTCCCAAAGCACACCTCACTAATAGAACCTTTAGGCAATTCTCAGTCTAATGGTGGCAGAAAACACCCAAATTATTACACTTCACCAGTTCCACGTAGGGCCAGGCCTCTCTCGCCCATTATTGAACTAGAAAAGAAACATTTCCAGGAAAAATGATAAGACTTTCTGTTCTTTTAGGAAAAACGAATCATTCAACTTGGCTTCGTGCATTTTGGATAGACCCTCATATCATTATAATAGACACTAATATTGGTCCCCATCGTGTCAAAGGCTAATCTTAATATTTTCCAAAAGTCTTTGAAATGTCCGTTTTTTAAATGAAATGTTCAAGGTGGCTTTCCTTGTCAGAAAATTGAGTAAACTTTTAAAAGAAAATATTTTTCCTGCAGCTAATACTCATGAAAGAAACTCGCCCATTGTGTTCTCGGCCTTGAATCATAGCGGCCACAGCATGGCAGAATTAACGCAGCTAAGGTTGTTCTGAATGCCTCATTTAAGGCTTCCACATTAGTGCCAAGAGCAGAATTCCATAGCCTTGGGCCTTTGCGCAAGGATGTCTTCTTTTCAGAGTAAGCCAAGCCTAGTTAGGTGTTTGAAGAAGAGTCAACTGAAGACAGACAGGGCCCTTCAGGCTCAGGGGCTGGGATGACTCAAGGCCTAGTTCACACTTGAAAGTGGTTGTGGTGCTAAGTCTTCAGCTGGTTTCAAAGGGCTTATCGGAGTCAATGAGAGGAATTTTGGAACCAGGACAAATCTACACTTTGGGTCCATGCGCCTGGAAGGTTGAGTTGGCTGGTGGAAAATCACTGGACCACTCTTGCCAATTCCGAAACACTCAAGGGCAGCCCCAGAACTTCTGGGCTGGCGGAAATGTCCCTGGCCATCCCCTCCTGTTGGCCCCTCCAGAGAAGAGCGTGCCATCACGGTAATGTTCAGCTGTAAACCTGCAGGCAGCCTGCTGGGCCGGCCACAAGCTGGAGCCTACATAAACATTTTCCCTTTCCAAACCTGCATTCTGTGCTCCACGGCAATTGACAGCCCACCCCTCCAAGCTGGGACCAGGGAATCTTCTCCAGAGTTTCCCTCCCCCTTTTCCTCTCCGTCCAATTTGTCATTGTACACAGCACCCTGTCCCCCTACCCCAGCGATGCTCCTCAGATGTGACCTCCCTCCCTCTTTCCCCTGTCAATTTTCCAGCCACCTGCTGGGGCTGAGGTAACCGTTTCTTTGCTGTGTTCGCTGCCAGGACCAGTTTGATGCCTAGATGGAACTGAAGGCTACCCACGACACCTGGTGTGAAGGATGTACAAGTGTTTGCAGGGATCCAGTCTACCATCATTTCCACTCAACTAGGCCTGCCATTTTTGCCAATACTATTAATAAAGACCAGCGTCAACATTTACTCTGGGCCTGGTGCTGTTCTAAGAGCTGGGATGCCTATTCACTCATTTAATCCTTCCGTTGCAAAATTAGAGATGAGGTTTAAGATATCAAAATGTTTGCAGGAGGTTGTCCTGGCTGAAGTTCATTCTAAGGTGTCTATGGCTGACAGCAAATGGGTGCCTGTTACCGTTTTTTCTGAATGTGTAGAAGGGATGAGTCGAGAAAGATGAAGATTAAAAGCGTGGCAAGGAGCAGCTGTGTGGCACAGTGGGGAGGAGAGGGCTGAGAACAGGGAGACTTGGCACAGAAACAGTGAGAAATCGAGAGTGTCGCCTACCTCAGCCCAGACCTGCTCTCCCTCACTCGTTCAAATATTTATAGAGTGGTTTTTTTGGGGGGGTGGGGGCATTAGAATTTCCTTTCCATGTCCCCTCCTCATACTCCTGTAATGGCTTCCCATGAACGCTAGAATAAATGATGCTTCTACCAACTCCCAGCAGCGCCGGTATGAATCCCAGCTTTCTCATGTGCTTCTATCCTCCTGGACATCACACTCATTTTCTTCATCCCTCTCGCTTGTCAACCCCTGGCAACACAATAACCAGAAAGTGGTTTCAGGCAGCAAACTCAACGCCTGACAGAGTTCACAGAACACAATATGCATATAATATGTAAGTAGAAAGTGCATCACCTTTATCTACAAGACAAATATTAACTTGATATTACACTACTGTCTTCAGGATGCTTTACAGGAATTAATTACACGATGTCTGCAAAGCAGTTTGAGAACCTCCGGGAAAGGTACTATATAAATACAAGGTATGATTATTTTTAGGAGCTTCTACTGCTGACATTCAGCATAGCATGAAAGAATGAAAAATTATCTCCATGTTCCCCGTCGTGGTAACAACTTCGGCTTAGGGTTTAGAAAACCCATTTATAGAAAGTGCTAAAATTAAAAAATGCATTCCTTACATGAGCTCATCCATGGAGCTTGATCTATGGAAGAAGAGACCTTTCTAAGCACAAACTGCTTTTAATTTTAAACATGATGACTCTCTAGGCCTAAGTAAGAAATTTAGAAATTTAAAATCTTTCAGCGAGGTTCTCAGGCTCCTGGCTTCAGTCAGATTCCTGGCCTCCAAGAAAGACTCTGCTTGGATGAATGTCAACAGCCTCATTCCTAAGGTTCTCCTGGGAAGAGGGTTCTCAGTTGACTTCAGCCACCTGTTTCTATTTAACAACTATGCTGTTGGGAAGTTCTTCCTGGTGTCTTACTTAAATCCCTGACCTGGAAATGTACCAGGTTTCCTCCTACTGATCCTCAGGAAACCCAGAACACAGCCAGTGAGTGACTGTTCCATGTCATTAATATGCAGTCTTCCTGCTTATAAGCCTTCATGTTTGCTGATAATTCAGTCACCCCTTTCAACTTTGGGAATAAATGATTTTGCTCCTAGAATCATTTCTTCCAAAGGCCATTCTTCAATACTATTGCCTCTACATATGTTCTTGGGAACCTACTGATCTCATGAAATAAAAGCATCATGAGGGCAGGGAATTTATTCTGTCTCCTTTCCTGTTAAATGTTCTGTATGTAGAACAGTGCTTCAAACAGAGGACACAGTCATTAGTATCTATTCAGTAAATGAATAGAGTTGTAATGATAGTTAATTGAAGTATTCACGTGCTTAGCACTTTAACAAGGGATAAGTGAGGACCAGCTGGATGTGGATGTTAACTCATTTCCATGTCCTTGAACTGTACCGTTTACTTAGTAACTGGACCCTGGAATAGTGCACCAAAGGTCTTCCAGTGGTGCCTCTTAACCCAGTCCTTATACTTGGACTGTTTTTAGCTCTCATTGCTTTTAAAAATTGTAAACAGCATGCAAAAGGTTTGAAAGTGGAACATTTTACTTAAAATGTAGACTTCTGTCTTCTCTTGAAAACTCAGAAGACCCAGCACTAAGAAGACCCCATTCTCACTTGATGACAGTGACCTGGGGCTGAGCAGCAGCTTGCTCCTTAATGGGGACATTTGCTCTCATCAGCTCCCATCTCTGCCAGGTCTGCTGCCTCACACATTCCACTCCACTGCAGGTGGATGGGGTGAGAGCTCTGACGGGGATAGAACATCCAAATGGTCAACTGAGTTTTCCATTTCTTAGCCAGATACGGTGCCATTTAGATGTACCCACTATCGGGTCATTTAATCCTCACAACACCCCTGGGAGACAGGCATTATCCTCATCATCACCACCACCACCATCATCACTACCACCACCACCACCACCACCACCACCATCACCACCACCATCATCACCACCACCATCATCACCACAACCATCATCATCACCACCACCACCACCACCACCATCAACACCACCACCATCATCACCACCATCATCACCACCACCATCACCACCACCACCACCACCACCACCATCACCACCATCATCACCACCACCATCATCACCACCATCATCACCACCACCACCACCATCATCACCACCACCATCATCACCACCATCATCATCACCACCACCATCATCACCACCATGTCACAGATAATCACATGATATGCAGAGATAACAGGTTCACACAAGCCCCCTGTCGGGAACCATCCCAATCTTCTAACTCCCTCTGTAGTGAACTGTTTCCAAGGCCAAGGGTCAGCAAACTAGACTTCTGGGTCAAATCTGCTCCCCCTCCCACTCCCTTTTGTTACTGATCATAGCCAGACCCATTCATTCACCTATTATCTACTGCTGCTACGGTTGCTTTTGAACCACAACTGTACAATTGTGTAGTTGTGTCCTACACGGTATAGCCTGCCAAGCCTAAAATATTTCCTATCTGGCTCTTTCCAGGGAAAGTTTGCCAACCCCTGGCCTCTGCCTTTCTCTTGAATATTTAAAAGGGGCCTTAAGATGCAATCTACCACATCTCCTGCCCACTAGGCAGGATAAAATATAAATGGTACCACACTGATCATTCTCCAGATAATTCAGAAACATACTGTCACCAAAAACTTTACCTTAGCATCGAATGTGTCCATGTTGTGATTCTAGTAATTTTATAAAAAAAAAAATACCTAGAATAGACGTGTGATTTACCCTAAGGAAACTCATCTAAATTGGGACACAGAAAAAATAGATATATATGTGTATATGTGTGTGTATTTGTATATTATATATATTTTATATACATATACATGAATACAAAAATTCAAAAATACAATTAGACTGAATAAATCTAAATGAACAGAAGAAGACTGGCAGAGAAAGACTGGGATTGAGGAAATCCTTCTAAAGGAAAGGATGACTTTCAGCTCTGTGTGTGTGTGTGTGTGTGCATGCTAAGTAAATCTATCTTGCTATAGACGTGGGATGGCAAATACCAGGTACATGGGTTACCACAGACAACTCCCTATTTATCTTCACGTCTATGACAGGCATTGCTAGTCCAATTACTACCCTTTTGCCTGCTAAGCCTTAACATGGCTGCAGAATCCTACTTAACACAGTGCTCCAGACAGCCAGCTGTGTTATACCAACTGAGCAGAGCTGGCACACTAAATAAAAACTTTGAAACCTTTGACGTGTTTCAGAATATGAGAACAGAGACTAGTTAGCAATGAAAAGTCAGAGATTTCTTTCTCATCTCAATCTTATTTTTGGAACCTAAGTCATTTACACTATTTTTATCCCTTGCCAGGGTTGGGGTTAAATGAAAACAAAGGAGTTAATAAGTTCCTGATAAGTTAAACATACTGAACAATCGTAAAGTATCATTTTTATGGTGTAGGACCCAATGAACATAAAACCATTTGCCTCAGGGGAGGACAAAAAATAGTCAAACAAATGAACAAAAAAAAATCAGATTTTGTACATTTATATGCAGAGATTTCTTAAGGAAAATACGCTCCTGGTTAGGGGTAAGTGGAGACTATTTTGGCTTGAGTAGAAGTGACCTTTAAGTCGTGGGCTCAGATCAGTCTCTCTGTTGTGCACACTCCTCAGCAGCTCCCCACCTCCCCCAGGTGAAGGTCTGAATCCATGTCACCACTACATGGTTCCCACTAATTCTCTTCCTCCAAGTGTCTTGCATGCTTGTCCCATCCCCCTCACAACCAGCCAGGCTTGTGATTCTTGCCCAGTGTCCTTGTTTATCCCTTTTCCCACAGCCTGACTTTCTTCAGGCCTGGACTCAAAAATCACCTGCTTAGCGAGGCCTGCCAGGACCATTCTCTCCCAGAACTTCAGTTCCCGCCCTCCTCCCCAGCACTTCCTGTTTCCCCGCTGGACCGCTTTTTTCCCTTAGCTCTTCTCACTATCAACACTCCGTGTAGCAGGTGTGATTCACCTTGCTCATTGTCTGTCTTCCCCACTAGAATGGAAGGTGCAGGAAGGCAGACATTTTGCTCTGTTTTGTTTTCTGCTCTACCCCTAGTGCTTGCAAAAGTGGGAATATAGTAGATGGTCAATAAGTATTTGTTGAATTAAAGAATGTCAATCAATATTTCCTGAGCATTTACTAGGAGGCACTATGAGTAGGGATGGTCTCCAGAGTTGAGAGCTGTTCAATCCGGGAGAGGAGGCAAGATGGGTACCAAATAACCATAATATGAAGTACAATGTGGCTGATGTCATAAGAGATGCAAACAACAGAGGGAGAGCACCCTTCCTGCTGGGAGGGATCAGGAAAGAGTCCAGGAGACAGTAAGCATTCAAGCTACTCCCTGGAGGAGAACAAGTGTGCGTGCAGAGATGGTGGGAAAGGTCTAAGGAAAGACACTCTAAGGCAGCAGGGCAGCCTGGGCAAAGGTGTGGATGTGTGAGATGCAGAGGGGGTGTCGGTGGGAAGCATGAAGTGGTTAAGACCATAGGTTTCAGGCCGACAGACTGGGACGAAAGTCCCCTTTTTTTCACTTAACAGCCTTGTCGCCAGGCACCAATTACTTCTAGAAGCTTCAGTTTCTCCGCTTATAAGATGATAATATGAGTAGCCATCTCATAGGGAGGATTGTTCTGAGGATATAATATATGGAAAGTGCCAAGTCCAATGGCAGTCAATAAATATTTTTTGAGCACCCACTACATTCTAGGAGCTTTTGGAAGTGCTGGGGATACAGGAACAAAAAAGACAGGCAACATCTCTGTCCTAGGACAGAGACAACATTTCTGTGTATTTGGCATGAGAGAGAAGATAAACACACAGGCAAGTAAGTGATTAAGTACAGGAACTGATAAGATTTACAAAGAAGATTAATGGAGTAATGAAACAGAGTGACCGGCATTAGGGATACGGCTTTGGCTAGGATGGTAAGGGCAGGACTCTCAGAAGAGGAGACACTTGTCCAGAAACCTGCGTGTTGAGAAAGGGGCAGCTACCCAAGTCCCTGGGGGCAGTGGGGAGGACCATCAAATGCAAAGGCCTTGGGACAGGTCCAAGCTTAGATTGTCTGCAATTCAAATTGGGATGAAGTGATTGCGGCTTGAGCCAAAGTAGATGGTGGTCCATGTACGCTGTCATTAGATGGATGGAGGTAGACCGATTCTACTCTATCATTTTGAGGGAGAGTGGAGAAAACTTGCTGATAGCTAGGAAGTTTGAAAGGCTTTATGCAGGCAGCGACATGATCTGATTTACAATTTGGAATCCACTCGGAGGGGATAAGCTGCAAGTGAGCCTCTTAGAGGGAGTGGGAAGCCAGAGGCTACAGGGCTTTGACCTTGAAGTGGAATCAGTGATGGAGAGAAGAGGCAGGCTTGGAGTCTATTCTGACTCTAAAGAGCACAGGACTGATGAATGTTTGGGAGTAAGGAGAAGAGATTAATCAAGGGTAATTCCTAAATTTGGAGCCTGAACATCTAAGTAGATGGTGGTGCCATTCATTCAAATAAACTTGGGGTGGGAGATGGATTTGCAGATGGTAGGATTACTATCACTACTGGGGCAATAACTATTGGACACCCACGTGGAGGCATCCATTGCCACTTGGGTACATGAGCTCAGGAGAGAGTCTGCCCTGGAGATATAAGAGCCCAGCTCATTGTCAGACATGACCAAATGGAGACTCTCTTACATGTATTTTACAAAGGATTTCCTTTTCGTTGTTGTTACCATTGATCTGGATTATCTGATCAGCTGTGACATCTGGACTTTTATAAACCGTCATTTGAATTTTCAGGAAAGGTTTGGGCCACACCCGTGGTTCCGGAAGAAATGGTTTTAAAGATTATTTCAGAGAGATAATCGGGGATAGGGAAGTGAGAATCAAAGGGATCACCGGCAGGTAATAGAATCATTGTCATCATCTGTATAAAGGAAGGATATTATCATTTGTTGGCTGAGCACTGGGAAAATTGACAAGGTAAAATACAATACATGTGAAGGAGCCTAAATAGTTACATTTAAAATTGTCCAAGGAGGAAACTTTGCATGAACTTTCACTGGGTTTTTTCAAATAAGCATCAGCTGTGATCGATAAGGTTAAGCTCCGACAGGACTGAGTCTCGTTTTGTAGAAATGAACTTCTATCCAAATGTTGCATCCTTTCCAAGTCTTAATCTTTATCCTACTATGCTGTGTACCTGCAATATACTTCATCCAGAACATACTAACTCTAAAAACACCAATGGCAAAGAAAAGGAAGATGGTACGGAGAAAAGTAAGTTACGATTTTTGTTTGCTCCAAGCGTCTAACATCTAAGGCTGGAACCCGCAAACTATGAGCCACAAGTCTAATCTAGCCACCAGCTGTTTTTGTAAATAAAGTTTTATTGGAAAACAACCACACTTATTCATTGACATATTGTCTATGGCTGTTTTTGTGTTTTTATTGTTATTATAGTGAAAATGCAACAGTGGAAATAAGTAGTTGTGAGAGAGACCCTACAACCTGCAAAGCCTAAACTATTTATTCTCTGATCCTTTAGAAGAAGTTTACCAACCCCTGATGTAATGAATTTTTATTCTTTAGGCAAAGTAGATCAAAGTGGAGAAAACTGAAAATTGGATTAGCCCTAGTTTATACGGGCAGATTGCTGTGTGACTTTCTAAAGACAGGAAGAAGAAACTTTTATATGCTATTTCCTTGTCCTTCTGCCCCAGGTGGCCACTCTTCCATTGAGCAATAGTCAGGAAGGGGCTGTAATAACTCCACATCTTCCAGAGACTGAAACTGGCAATGGGAAAGAATAGAGATAATTTAAATGCTTTAGATGACTGGGTGTTCCAAGAGACCCAGAGCCATCACATGGGCCATGTGCCCTCATCACAGGAGGAGACAAGAAAAGAGGGCTCTTGGCAGAGAACTTGAATCCTGTCCTGTATCATCCCTCTCATTTTATGTCCACATGGCTTTAGCCCCTAAAGCCAAGGACAAGCATATCTGCTCACTGCCTTGGTTACACTATGTTCCAGGCTTTGAAAATACAGGTTTTGATTGTTACTGTAGTGAAATGCTAATCAGTGTTAATGAGAACCCTCTGGGGAAAACTTAGTAAAACTGACTTTTTGTGAACGATCATGTCTTTCTTCAACTCCAAACCCCTACATGTATTAAATAAACGTGGTTAACTTCTAAACTCAGCTTCCTAGTATGCCTCACTCTCAGTCCCAGGATGAGAAGGACCAGGATGATGGTAAAGGATGCCCTAACGTGCTCTGGAAGGTGCATGGCAAACACTTGATTCACCACCCACTCGATTTGGAGAGATTTTCCCAAAGATCTCCTTGCTCAAGGACATACTGAAATGCCCTGCAGGAAAAAACAACAGTGCATCTTATTTCAAGGAATCCACAGTGGTGTCCAGAGAGGAATCAGTGAGGCTGCTTTGTGTATTTCATTGTTTAAAGCACACCTTTAAACAATACTGGGCACATGCTGGGTTTGCTTTCAGCTTGCCAGCAGCGTTTCAGCTGATTTCCAGTTATTACAGACTTAGGTACTTTCCACAATCCTTGTAAAATCGTTCAGAATTGCCAGTCATTTCCTTATCATACGTAACTGTGTCTTGTGATTGGTTTAAGAAGATGTGGTATAGATAGATCAATCGATCAATCAATTGATCGATCAACAGATATAGATATACTACTCAGCCATAAAAAATGAAATACTGACGTTTGCAGCAACATGGATGCAGAGAATATTATACTGCTTGAAGTAAGTCAGACAAAGAGAAATATTATATGGTATTACTTACAGTAGAATCCAAAAAAATAATACAAGTGAACTTATTTATAAAACAGACTCACAGACATAGAAAGCAAACTTATGGTTACAAAAGGGAAGAGGGAGACAGGGAGGGACAAATTAGGAATGTGGGATTAACAGATACAAACTACTATGTATGATATAGGTAAGTGAAAAGGATTTACTGTATAGGACAGGGAATTAGATTCAATATCTTACAATACCTATAACAGAAAAGCATCTGAAAAAAAAAATGTAACTGACTCACTACACTGATCTTCTTCCTTCTAAGAAAAGGAAATTTGGACACAGATACACACAGGGGGAGGACATGGGGAAGAGAAGGCAGCCATCTGCGAGACAAGGAGGGAGGCTCAGAAGAAACCAACCCTGCCATCACCTTGATATCCGCTTCCCAAACTCCAGATCTGTGAGAAAATAAATTTCTGTGGCTCAGGTCACCCAGCCTGCAGCACCTTGTCATGACCTCTCTAGCAAACTAATATATCAAGTATATACTCTTTTTTGCCTGTTTCTTTCACTCCGTATAACTATGTTGTGGTGTGCACCCATAGTTTACTCTTTTTTATTGCTGTATCCCATCATATAAATACACAATTTGTTCACTCATTAACTCTTGATGAACATGAACATTTGAATAGTCCAGTTTCTGACCATTATGCATAGAGTTGGCATGAACATTTATCTTTTTCTGGACACATGCCTTCATTTCTTTTAGGTAATACCTAGAAACGGATCGGCTAGATCATACAGTGAATGCATGGCCAGCTTCATAGGCAACTACCAAACCCTTTTCCAAAATGGTTGTCTCATTCCACGTTCCTATCAGCAGTGTGTGAGGGCTCCACTTCCTCCGCATCCTTGCTGACATTAATATGGTGACTCTTTTTCATCTTAGCCATTCTCATGGTTGCGTGTTGGTACCTCCTGGATTTTGTTTGCCCTTCACAGTGACTAATGATGTTGAGCTCCTTTCCATGTGCTGATCTGCTATCTGTATGTTTTCTTTGGTAGGGTCTGTTCAAATATTTCACAAAGGACTTTTTAGATCAAGCTAAAGAGTTGAGATTTTATTCTGTTTGCAGTAGGAAACCACTGATAGATTTTGAGCAGTGGAGTAATATGATAAGATTTTTGACCTAGAAATTCCTTTCTGGATCATCTTCATGGCAGTGGTTAGCAGAAGTGAGAGTGGGGCCGGGGCAGCTAGGAGGCTGGTATAATAGAGTTAGATGAAGCTAGGGGGAAAGAGGAGATAACAGATTACCTTCCCCCACCTTCCCCGAGACTCCTCTCACCACTTGCCAGTTTCATGAGTCGCTGTCTTCCCACCAGCCTGGCTGAGCTAAGGGCCCCTCCTCCGAGTCGAGGGCTCCTCAAGCAAGCCTCTATCCCTCTAGTTAATACTTTATAGCAAAGTTATTTGCTCCCAACACTAGGCAGTGAGCTTCTCAAGGTCAAGGTCCCAGTGTTATTTGCCTACACAGGATGTCTGGCAGAGTCCCCAGCAATGGGCAGGCACTCAACAGACTATACGGATGTAACTTGACGGAAGGGAAGTATAGTAAGGGAACCGTGCAATGGATAGTGACAAACTTGACAACTCACACTGTGTAGTTGGTGGAGACCAAACCATGTTCCCAGCTGTCTGATGTCAGGGGTGGGGGCAATTTTGAGAAAATAGTGTAAAGTCAGAGTTAATGAAGTCCTTTAGGTCTCCTCCACCCCCACGAGACAACCAGAGGCCCACCATCCACCTGCAGATCTGAATCACAGTCCCATTCTCCCCAGTACTGCACCCACAGTGGGCTGTTCCCACTGCCGGTAGGCAGCCCCAGGTGGCCGTAGAGGTGTCCAGGGTTTCCCAACACCACCTGCAGCCCAGTTCTTGGTCTTTTAGTCCTGCATTCAGAGGCAGCGAGAAGCCGCCATGGGCCCTGGCATGCCGCTGTAGCATTTCTGTTTCCTGGGGCTGGCATCCAGTCCATCCACGCCATCTTGTTCGGGAGGTGATCTTGTGTTGGAGAGCTCCCCAGTGTCTGTTGTTATGTTGGAGACTGACTTTTGTTCCAGACTGGTGGGCTGGGGAGACAAGACTGCACTAAATGACACAACATGAACAGAATGCTGGCAACGTTTGCCAATCTTTTTTTCCCCTCTTCATCGCAGAGCTTCCAGAAAACTCCTTCTTCTTGTGTCTTTACCCTATGTCCTCATCCATCTATGAAATCTCAGGAGTTCTGCCTTGCTTTTGGAATCAGAGTGTGTAGGGAGGTGTCTACAAAGGGGCCACGATTTCCTAAGTCCTCACCTTTCTTCACCTTCCTTCCCCCACCTACCCCAGACCCCACTGCCTTCCAACCTTCCCGCCTGGACGTTCATCTCATGATTTTAAGCACATATTCTGTCTCACTCACTCATGTCATTTTCATCCCCATAGACAAATTATAGATGTATGACAGGCCTACTGACATCAGGAGGAATTTTTCAGCTCAGAACACACATCGCTATTTTTCTCGGAAGAGAGACTCAAAAATTTACCAGCTAAATAACAAGGATGATGTGGACGCATCATTTCCAGTAATTATGGTGCCGCAGTCCCTGCTCCCTAATTAAGTCAAAAACTAGTGCCCTATTTGGGCCCCTAATTTCTTTCCTTTCTCGTGTTGTCAGAAAAAAAAGTGTCCACCAACCACTTCTTTTGAACCGAAAATTATTATGCTTTAGTCTCAAGCCAAAGAAAAATTTATTTTGGAAACTTTGAATCAAATTTCCTGAGTTACTCATGGAGGAAAAGGTCATGAAAATTGCAATATTTCTGACTTTGGTTTTTTAAAAATAAGTTCCTCAGCTTTTGGAATTCCCTCCATTCAAAAATCTTTTTTTTTTAAATAAACCTGAACTTTTCATGCCCTCAAATTCCCATAACAAAACTAGCCATAGCTGTATCTGAAAGAGTGGTGTGTAAAATGTTACAGTACGTGAATAAACTCTCTGGTTATGTACCAGTGAATTCACAATCCTCATTAGCCATCTCATACTTATGCATGTTACTGGCTAGGGATGCAGATAATATACATACTGGGCAGTTCCACAGTAACATTTATCTATGATCGGAGTGTCTTATATTCTGGAAATTTATCATTCTTCAAAGAAATAATAAAGCCACATTATAAATGTGAGCTCCACAGTGCATTTCACCATTTTCCAAATTTTCTGTGTTAAGAATACATGAATAAATTCTTTTTTTTTTTTTGAGTAAAGGCAGATTTATTTAGAGAGCTACATACTGCACAGAGTGCAGGCTGTTTCAGAAGGCGAGAGAAAGGCCACGAGGTATGGGGGTTGGATGCTCAGATTAGAGTCAAAGAATGTACACACTCCATAGACAGAGTGCGGGCCATCTCCGAAGAGAAGGGAGCAAAAAGGAAGCCTGAAAGAATAAACCATATTTAAAAGTTGACTTAAGTGGTGTTGTTAAAGCATCCCCTTGCTTTCT
This sequence comes from Camelus bactrianus, assembly GCF_048773025.1. Classification (NCBI taxonomy): domain Eukaryota; kingdom Metazoa; phylum Chordata; class Mammalia; order Artiodactyla; family Camelidae; genus Camelus; species Camelus bactrianus. The sequence continues at coordinate 15,528,719 of NC_133568.1, read as the reverse complement.
GTGTTTCCACCGTCTCAACTACGCCATTGCATGATGGAAATGAGCGGAAGAGACAAATTATGAACAAAACGCATGCTTTAGTAATCTAGCAGTGTTTGTAATTTCACATTCCCTTAGGTTGTAGGAAGTAATTAAGTGCTTTCGCTTAAAAGGCCACCTGGGGGCTGCATGGGGTCCAGAAGTAAATTGTTGAATAGAGCCATCAAATGACACTATTGGATTGTTTAATTCTATCCAAAAGAACTTAAAATATGACTCACTGAAGGTAATTCACCATGAGAAAAATCTACTTAAGGAAAATCAAGAAGAGGTTTGCACAGCTCTGTATCTATATAAATCTTGCTGTCTGAGTCACTCGAGTTTGGCTTTCAGAGCTGTCTCAGACACTCGGCGGGGAGATGTAGCCCAGGTGGGAATCTCAGAATCAGGATTGCTCACTCCTAGTTCCAGAGCTGCATGAGGACAGCTGCAAGGCTGCGGAGCAGGTGGAATCTCACCAGGGAGATGAGTTCTGTCACTCCTGTGCCCTTCCTTCCAGAGCGTCCAGCTCTGTGACCTCAGGCAACACACCAGAAGACTCCAGTTTCCTCGTCTGTAAAGTGAGGCTGTTGAAAGATGAATGAGGACCCAAACCTCCGATTCTCTAGGCAGAGAACTGGGTTGAACACTTGTTTGATGACTGACTGGTTCTTCTTTTGATAGTTGTTTGTCCTTCTTTTCTTTTCTTCCTTTTTTTTTTTTTTTAAAAAAAACATTAGTTTCATTTGATTGAGGAGCCAGTGAGTTTAGATAGTTCTGAATTTTACTGAAGAATTTGACTGTTTCTCTGCCCTGAGAGGACTTTTTGCTTCAGAACCAATCCCTTGAATGATTACTGTGGATGATGATTCTGACAAAACATGTAATCAGAATTGTTCTTGAATAGACCTTAAGGCCGATCTAGTTCTTTAAAAAGTTCTCCCCAAATTACGTAGCTTGTAACACTGACTCTCTCCTCTGAACTCCTACACCACTTATTGTCTAGAACATTTATTTGACACATACATACAGCCATGTACTATGATCGCTCATTAACACATACGTCCCAGCTCCTCAGCTAAATCGTAATTACCCTCAAGGCCACAGCCATTATGAAGTAGATTCTTATTTGGAAGACATTTTAAAAGTCATATGGGAAAATTCACTTTTTTACATCCCACAATGTCTTCACTGACGCTCATAGCCTGTGTGGCAGTATATTAACCCATTCTCACATTGTCTGTCTGAACTGTGACTTTCTATATTTAAAACCTTGTAATACTGCAGCCTAGAACAAAGACAATTTGAATACAAACCAGTGATGGCTAGCTCTATCCTCCACTGAGTCCTCATTTTCAACAAAGAGCAGCTAAAGCCCTTACTTTCCCTAAGGGAGGAGACTGGTATTTTCCAGGCGCAATCCCCCAGATCAGACCAGCTAACCAGGGTATTTCTGGAATCACTGCCCCTGTCCTGGAAGGCCTCACCAGTCTCAGGAAGCCAAAGTCAATCCTACTGATAATTAAGTCAGAGCAGACAAGAGCCACCAAGCGCCCCAAAGCAGAGCAGGACCTGGGGGAACGGACCCCGAGCCACCCAAAACTCCCTGCAGATGGCTGCACGCCAACCCCAGGGCTTGTCTGCACCTCACAGTCATGGCCCTACACTTCATAGGGATGCATAATCACGTCATAGCAGGAGAAGTGATATATTACTCTGAGCAGAACCGCAAGATCAGAAGACCAAGGAGACTAACCAGGTAACAAAACTAGAGGAAGAGACCCATCATAAGGCCATAGGGGGTCGGGTAGGGGGTTGGATCAGCTGGAGGACACACACTCCACCTAAAGGAGGCAATTGGTCTCACTTCCTTCCAGCTGACACCTTGCAGAAACTCAGGCCAAATGCTGCTAGAGTCTTCTTTTTCTAAAGAACTAAAAAAAAAAAAACTTAATTTTTGTGACTGCTCCAATTTTTACACGTTGGTAGCCAATAGGAATTTTTTTTTTCTTTGAATAGTGCATAAATTAAATAAAACACAACTGGATACCAGATGTGGCTCAAGGGCCAACAGTTTGCAATGTCCAGTTTATATAATTTGTTGTAACTAAATATAGCCAATGTTCCCTAATACATCAAATATTATTTTTAATCTGTTTTTATAACAGAGCTCAATTTTTTTTCTGCCTCAACTAAATGTTATTTCTGTTCTCCTTTGTGTTGCACTCCCAAGTATAATTCCAAGCTTTTAATTTGTGGGTTTTGATCCTCCGTTCTTGGTTACATCCTCTTAGGAATTTGAAAGAGCCCTTCTTACTGTTTTACAACATAGTTTTCCACTTTTAACAACAACAAACATTTTTTTTTCATTCCTTGTTTTTCCCGGATTTAAGTTTAAAAACAAAATTCTTCCTTTACTTTCCTGACAGTGACTAGCATCCTGATTGATATCAAAAGAAACATGAAGGGGAAAAAAGGGGGGGTTAAATTAGGTTTCTATTGATATTTAGTTTTTTCATGGAAAGAGAAGTAAATATTCTGAAAAATGGTTAAACTTGTTTAAAAAAATACAGAAAGAATGTTGTTGTTGGTTCAACACCAGGCGCTTTGGTGAAGCGATAAGATTTTTAAAAAGCAAAGCTTTTCACCAGGTGTATGACACCATTTCACATAGCCATTTGGGTTTAAATGGAATGAAACTGGGAAAAGAATGCTTTTTGCATTTGTAATTCAGTTAAGTAGCTGCAACACATGAACTGGTCTATCGGTAGTTCCCCATATGTTCCTTTAGTCATTTCAACATTTTCTCCCCAACCACTGAAAATGATCACTTTTCTATGAGCTTTAACTTCTTATTCTTAAATCTAATAGTTAGGCTTTTTTTGCTTTTGGACTGATAATTCCTATTATTAGAGTAGCTGTAAACAACACTCTGAAAATTATTCAAGTGCTTGTCATCGTCAAACAATCTTCCTGTGCACCTGGGGACATATTACTCTCCCATGGCAGCTCACCAAATCTTAAATACCATGTAAATTCTCATTTCAAGGAGGGAAAGGCAGCTTCTTCTTTCAGAGATATACACTGGACTTTAAATTGATGGTGCAGTGTTTTACTCAGATCATCAAGCCATGGGGGGAAAATGAGTATGTATCGTTCCGGCAGAGAATCCCTTTTATTTCAGTTACTTGTGGCTTTATTTGAAAAGCCCAATTATTGATATTGTGTATTTACAATATTATTACCTGAGTATTATGTTTTTCAACACACTTGTATTTATATCATATGTAGTCTCATAAATGTCAACAACACTTTTTGAGTATGATTACCCTTGGACCTGCCTCCTCAGAACCTACAAAAACAAGTAACTCTGTCAGTACATCAGCAGCGAAGGTTCATCATGTCGCTAATGTTTGGGCTCCATGCTTCATGAGCAGATCCAACTGGGAAGACAGATAAACTTCTGGTTTTTCCAGTCACCATACTCATCATCTTGAAGGTGAAGATTTGAATGTTCTCTTCCTTGCTTCTTCCCACATCTATTCAGTGGCCAAAACTACTAACTCTACTTTCATAGTATTGAAGCATTTATCTCTTGCCCTCCTTCATTGACTTTCCAACCACACTAATTCAGAATCCCAGTTACCAGTTAAGGATGGAATCTATGGGCATAAGGTCGTTTGCTATGTCTGGATACACATACATGCCTGAAGCCAGGTTCCAACCTCAAGTCATGACTAAGCCATGGGTAGTGGAGTCATGATCAAGGCATCTCCAGGCCTGGAGTGGGGATAATGATCCTAAAACTCTTCAAGGCACTTTGGAATGGCTGTCAGTCTTCAGGAATGTCTGAATGGGAAATTTCATTGCTCCTGAGACCTTCCCTGGGTGTTCGCATCCTCTAAGAGGATCTACAGGGGCTGAGACCAATTGCTAGGGTGGAAAAGGAATAATTTCCATCTGAAATCATTGGGGGAAGGGGCTGATATGTTAGGTAAACTGAAGGGAGTACTCAGGGCAGGGGGTTTTGCCCTGTTCCCTGTTTCAGATCTACCTGTAGTAAAATCAGCCTGTGGATCCAACTTGGATGATGCCCAAAAGTGCCTGAAGTGCTCCCTGAGGGGGCTGAAAGCTCAGTGGAGAAGGGTGGGGTGCCCAGGGACCAGCCATGGTGAGAGAGAGAGAGACCTTGCAGTGGAGGCTGGGTGTAACTACCAGAACAGAAACCAAAAGGAAGATATGCCAGAGACACAATGGATCGCTGATGTCATTGAGAGCCAAGGAAAGATCATGTCAGCCAAGCAGGGTTGTAGAACCCTTGCTAAGCTGAAACACTAAACCACAGATCACATCAGTCACCATCTCCATTCCCAGAAGCCAACAGAAGGCTGAAGTGACATCATCTCAAAGACCAGGAGAGCTAGAAGACTCCAAAACCTCTCTGCATCAGTAGGCTAAGTGAGCCAAACACTTCCCCAGCAGACTCCAATGCCATTTTGAAGCAGAGTTGAGGATAGAGCAGAAATAATAATAATATTAATGAGAGGTAATGCTTTTTAAGAGCTTAATAATGCCAGGTCCCATTCTAATTACTTATGTTAAGTCATTTAATTTTCCCAACAACCCTTGAGAGGTTTATTATATTATATATTATTCTTATTTCACATATGTAGAAATGGAGGCAGAGGAAGGGCAAATAATTTGCCTAAGGTCACGTAGCTACTAAGCGGCAGAGTTGGGACTCAAAACAGGCTCTTTGGCTCAACAGTCCTCACTCAGCCGTTCTTCTATGGCGTCTCTCTTTAAAATAGAAGAAATTCCTGCCCTATGGAAACTTACAAAATGGTACAAGAAATAAAGCATTTGTATAAAAACTAGTAACAAGGAAGTAGAGTAACCACACCCTTCCCCAGTAGACCCAGCCGCCATTTTGAAGAAGAGTTGGAAAGGGAGAGAAGTATGGAAATAATGATGATGGTGATAATGATGGTGATGATGATGATAATGATGGTGATGATGAAGGTGATGATGGTGATGATGGTGTTGAATATAACAAACCCTTTCTACATGCTAGGCATTGTTCTAAGTACTGAAGATATAACTCTTTGATATAGACCAGTGCTGTCCAAAAAACTTTGTGTTAGAAGTGTTTTATTCCCTCTTCTCCAATGCAGTAGTCACTACCCATATCTGTCTATTGAGCCCTGGAAATGTGGCTAGTGCAACTGAGAAAATAAATTTTTACCCTTATTTAATTTTACTTACTTTAAATTTAAATAGTCATACATGGCTAGTGGCTACTGAATTGAACAGCACAGAAGTAGATTTTTTTCTAGTTTACACATCAGGAAACTGAGGCAGCACAGCTAGGTGATTTGTCCAAGGTCACAGAGCTACTCAGAGGCAGTCATTGTTGAAACACAGGCAGTCTGACCCTGGTGCATACTTTTAACTCTAACATTTCCATGACAAATCCTGAGTAACTATCCCAGAACACTGAGCATTACCTACATGTACTTTTTAAATGATTGGGTGGAATATTTTGTTTCTTTTTTCCCTCGACAGTTGGGGCCAGATCTATAACAGACAAAGACACTACTTTTCTCCTTAAGAGTTTCTCAGCTGCACTGTCTGCTCTCCAGTAAATACGATGTGTTTCCAACAGCGTGGCCGAGACTATCCCATGTGGCCTGGTTGCACTTGCATGCCCTGGATCCAGAGGGCGCTCGATTTTCCTACCCCAAAGAGTCTAAAATGGGAAGGGCATGGCTAGTCTGTTGGGGCAGCCAAGCCTGCATAATCAAGGCTGCCAAGATGGCGGCTTACAGGTGCGAGGACTCTGGGGTCAAGAGGAAGGGATAAAGGTGAAGGGTCATTGTTGGAAACAACAGTGAACAGAATGCCAGGAAGCTGAAAAGCTGAGCTTGAAGCCCAGAGAGAATACAAAGTTGGAGAGCCAAATTGGAAGACTTTTCTTAAACCAGAGGTACACCCTAAACTTAGCAAAATGCTCAGAACAGATACACCAGACCCCCAAATTAAAGCCTGCTTGGCCCCCACTGACATCTTAAATGACTGTAAGAAAAGTCTACCTCTCCGTGATTTAATGTCATCTGTGGCCCAGTAATAGTAATATTCCTCCCTTCGTTCCTGAAGTCAGTGACTTGTTTTGTCAAGTTCTCTTAGCTACCCATGAAGGAAAGGATTAAAATATACCAAGAAGTGCTTTTTATTGGAATTAACCCCTCTTGTTATAGTTTCTTAGATACTTTAGTTCATGCACAAAAAGAATGTAATTTACCCAGTTTTTCTCTGAATTCAACTACCTGTGTCTCACTCTAGGCTCAAGATGGCGAAGCTGAGAGGTCCGATTCTGCGGGTTCCATCTTGAAAAATGGTTTTCACTGGGAATTAAATCAGGGATCTTTGTCTGAGGGAACAGTTGGGCTTGAAATAAAGCTGCTTTCTCTTTGGAATAAAAGATCACATGAAATTTTTGAAAAAAGAGAGAACAACAAGAACTCCCTTGAAACCAAGAACTTTGAAGTGCAAGTTTTATCAAAGCAAAAGCAAGTCTGCCCACCAAAGTGCTCCTGCAGGACGAAAGATGGTTAAAGATTGATTATGAAGAACAAAAACCTGGGGGAAATTGTGTGCCAAGGGGGAGAATTTTGCAATTTAAAATGTGTGCGTGTGCGGGTGTGTGTGACATTTGTGAAATTTCACAAAATGTTTCCGCTTTGCCAGGCAGCGTTCACAAAGCCAAACCTTGGAGCTCCACGCAGCACCTAGGCCAAAAGCAATCAGCAGCCCGAGCCCACACAACAGCACATTAGCAAATATGCCAGCTTCCCTCTCATCATGCAGTCAAAGAAATGAAAATCGCAATGCTGAATTGCACAACTCCTAGAACATGAGGAAACAACAAAACTGAAAGGAAGAAACCATTTAAAGGGCAAGTGATTATTAATAATTGTACGTGATTGAGGGATAAGCTTTCATGTCTTTCAATATAAAATATTGGTGAACTAAGATTCTAAACTCATAGCAATATCGTCAACCACCCTCAGGAAGTCAAGATCGGCTGCTGTAACCTACCTCCATTGTCTGGTAGGAGCACTAACATGAGCTCTGGTCATCTATGCTGATGAATGTCCTAAAGCAAAATCAGCCAGCGTTCTCTGTGAAGAGCTAAACACTAAATATTTCAGACTTTGGGAGCCACGCAATTTTTGTTGTAAATACTCAATTTCTGCCACTGTAGCATGAAAGCAGCCATAGACAACAGGGAAATGAATGAACAGAGCTGTTGCAATAAAACTTTGTTTACAAAAACAGGTGGCAGATCTTAGTTTACCAACCTCTGTCCTAGGAAATCTGATAAGAGGAAGATCATCTATTTAGATACTTGAACAAGAATAAAATGTATTGATATTTGGGGAAAGATATATTTGCTTCTTCTAAGTCTATGCAATTCTAATCTAGTCTAGATTTATCTAATCAAATTCTATCTAACATTTTAGTATAAGACCCAGAAGATGCAGCAGATAAGATTATGAATTCTCTAGTAAATGTCTGCTTTCGTGTCACTGTCCAGTTTAACGTTTCCTTTGCAAAGGAAACTACTGTAAGCAAATTCAGTTACTTGATTTCTCTTCCTCCCAAAGATATTCATTTATAGACCAGTATTACTTTCTCTAAATTTCTGCAGCCTAATATTGTGCCTAAAATACAGCAGTCAGACAACTTAGACAAGTGACTCTTCTGCTTCACTCTCTTTCACTTGAAAAATCATCAAAATTGGAATCCTAAAATATAGTGGAGAAATATCTTCAAAGTTTAGGAGCAAAAAAATTGGGGATCTTGATTCCTACGCACAATAACTCAATAAAGCCAATTACAGATATTCCAGGACTCTGAGAATGTACCACCCACAAAGCCTTTTTAAAAATTACTCAAGAGTTTGTGCTGGAAAGATTAAAGACAAATCTAAAGAGGAGAAAGACATGAGATTCAAGAAACAATGATAGCATTAAGGATAGCACAAAACTTTCAACTAGATCAAAATAATCATTTATGATGGTGCTTTTAAGCTTAATTCAATTATTAAGAAATAATCCTTATGAAATAGAAGCAGGATTTTTTTAGAAAACCAAACACAAGGTTGAAATGCTATTTCTATCGACACAGAGGAAGAGAAAGAGCACAAAAGAGGTGAGAGGCCAAGTTTCACAGTCTTGTCTTGTTTAAGGAGGAGGTGAGAGACACTAACACTAGAAATTGATAAAAGGGAACACGTTCAGATACGTTATTAAGAAATAAGCATAAACCCTAGGAAACAGTGGCAATATGAATAACCTTCAAACCAGTAAACAAACAAACAAACAAAAAATAACAGTAAAGAAAACCCAATCACTCCAGGAAAGGGTAAAAACTAATTTACATAAAAATAGAAAACCAACCAGGGATGTCAGAGTGAGACCAAATGTTTCCATTTTCCTAGTAAATGGCAACAGATAAATTTCCCAATTCAAAGACAGAGAGTTTCAGATTAGGTTTTTCTTTAAGCAAAATCCAGGTATATCTGTTTCCTAGAGATACGCCTACAACAAAATGATTCAGAAAGATCAAATAGAAAAGGATGGACAAAGATATAGAAGGAAAACACTAACAATATAAAGCAGGAGTAGCAACATTTTAGTTAGTCAAGGCAAGAAGTGTTAAATAAGACAAAGACAGTCTAATCCATAAAGAAAATATAAATTCAGTACATCTAATATTCAACTAACAAGCTACATTTTCAAAAAAAATCTGTTTGAAATATAAAGAGCAATTAACAAATTTAATATCAAAATGGAAAATTTCTCTCAGAAACTGATAGAAAAAATTACACCAAAAAAAAAAAAAACAGAATTTGAATAGCACAATTAACATGCTGGATTTAGTAAATATATGGAGAACTTTGTAAGAAAGGAAGCAGAATAAACATCCTTTTCGAGTACCCATGGAACATTTATAACACTGATGATATATTAGACCACAAAAAATATTCTTGGAAGACTTTTTTACAGTGGAAATCACGCAATCTTTATTCCACAGCTATGAGCAATAAAACTAAGCAATAACAATAAAAAATGGTCAAATTGAAGTCTATCCACTGGAAATTTTAAAATGTTTTCTAATTAGTTTCAGATTGAAAAGAAATTCATGATTTATATTACAGACTATTTATAAAGTAATAATACCGAGCACACTACACATCAAAATTTAGGGGCACTTGGAAATCATGGAAAGCAAGAAAGGACTAAGCACTCATTCTAAAAGCTAAATAAAGAACAAATGAGCCTCCCCACCGAAAAAAAAAAAAAGGGTAAAAACCAGATGCGGGTATATAAGTAGAGATGGAAATATAAATTAGAAAAGAAAATAATTAGTTAGCTTGGTCAATAAAAGCAAAGAATTGTTACCTGAAGAGTAAGTAGGGCAAATATGATCAGGAAAAAAATGAAATTATGAATAACCATAGAAGTAAGAGAACTTAGCTGTAGGTACAACAAATTTTAAAACTTTAAGAAAACGCTACATAGGCTTATGCAAATATGCTTGAAAATGTAGACGAAATGGATAATTTTCTGAATCAAGAGAGGTTAAAAAAAAAAACTTAATTAAATGATTAACCAGAAAACAAATTGAAAATTTAGTCAACGATCAATCCCCTTCCAGTTATATGTTATTGTTACTTCAAAAAATAGATAATTTCTATTTAATATATTTCACAGCAGAAAAATCAAAACATTAAAATCCATAATACAAAGTAAGCAGAAATTCAATATCCAAATCAGACAGATATAGGAAAGAAAACTGTGCATCAATTTAACTCATGAATAGAAACGTGAAAAGTCCAAAATAGCATATTACTAAATTGAATCTTGTAAGATATAAAAATATAAACAAAATGGACCAAGAAAGGATTGTCCCAGGATCATGAAGATAATTCAAAGTTAAGAAAATAAGAATGTTATTTGACACCTTAATAAATTAATGATAAATAATAATAATAATCTCAATCTATGCTAATAAATTATACAGTAAAGTTCAGTATTTTTTCCTAAATGTAGAAAAATGCCTCCTTAACCTGATGAAGTCTATCAATCAGAAACTTACAGCTACCAGTATACACAATAGTGAACATTACACACACTTTTATTCAAGATAAAAAAACAAAATAATTGCCATAATATTATCACAGAACACTATACACTGGTCACCAGCAAGACAATAAGATATGGGCAAAAAATAATATAAATAATGAAATTGAAAAGACAAAATTTCATTATTTGTGGACAATATTATATAAAAAACCCAAGAGAATCAATGGAATAATATTAAAACAAATAAGAGATTTCAATTAGGTTATCTGCTAAAACATCAAAATTCAAAAATACTCTGTTCTCAACACCAACAATAACCAATAAGAAAATGTAATGGGGAGAAAAAAAGCCTCCATTGAAAGACCCACAGAACTATAATAAATAAAACCAATAAAAACTGATAAGATATAAAATAAAACTAGTAAGAAATATGCAAGACACTTAAGAAAATTACAGAAGTTTATTCAGGGCCATAAAAAAAATCTGAATAAAAAGAGAAACTAGCCATAATTATAGGTAGAAAGAATTAGTATTGTAACATTATCAATTATTCCCAAATTAGTATATACATTTAATGCTCAAAACCTTAACTGATAAGTTTATTCTAAACTTCAATCCGAAAATGAACAAGAACAGCCATGACATTTTTGGAAAGTAAGTAAATTTTAAAAAAAGAGCAAAATCTACTATAAAGCTATCATAATCAAAACTGAGTGGCACTGATGTAAAGACAAATACATAAAATTGATGGGACAGAATAGAGTCCAGAAATAAACTCTTACAGACATGGTCAAATGAGATTTTACAAGATGCCAAGATCATTCAGTGAGGAAAGGATAGTCTTTTCAACAAACAGTATTGGAGAAACTAAACCCCTTTCTTGCATGATGATGGACCAGGACCTGGCATCTGAAGATTGTAATCTTCAAATTAATCACTTAAACCCTCTTTAACTCTTGGCCCTTAACCTTGCGCTCACTCCACCGCCTCTTTTTTCCCCAGAATTTCTCAACCTCAGCACTACTGACATTTTAATGAGCGAATTCTTCCTCTTGCAGGGCCATCCTGTGCCTTGCAGGATATTTAGCAGTTTCCTCTTCCTCTTCCTTCTGGATGCCAGTGGCATCCTCTCCCCAAGTTATAACAAACTACATTGCCAAGCGTCCCCCAGAGGTGAGGGGCAGGGAGCAAAACTGCCCAGCTGAGAGCCACTGGGCCCGATCAGCAGGACCAGAGATCTTGACCAGGTAAACTAGTGCTTGAAGTCAACAGCCTTTCACTCAACTATTTACTCTATTAAGTACTAAGCTATTAAGAATCTCTATATACACATACAGAGTCCCTAAATACCTGTATCACGTTACAGGTAAAAGTCTTCTGGATTATTTTTGTTCCATCATTTCACATCTTATCTTTAAAAATCAAATCTTTCAAAAGAAGTACACCACATTATTTGTATTAAAAGTGAAAGTAGACACCCAGCATCTCTTGGATGCTCCCAGGACACAAGAAGAGCTTGCTGAAAGGAAAACCTTTGAATCTAATGGAGTTGAGAAAAGACAATCCTGTGTGGCTAAGAAACAAAACATAAAAGCCTGAAAATTCAAACTGAACATGCAAAGGCTTTATCAATTGCTTCCTGTCCTAGGTCAAATCTTCAGGAATCATAGAAGAATCTAGAAGATAAAGTCCTCGCTGTTGCGGCTTACAACAAATAACAATGTAGAAAAGAGAGTCATACACAGTTTTAAAAGGCCCTCTGAGTACCGGTGTTTTCAAAAGATTTTTTTAAAAATCACAAAGCCGAGTGTGCATTTACCAGATAGTGGTACACACTCCAGCTTCAGCACCTCCTCCAAAAAGTTAGGACAAGTGGTTTATTTATTTCTTAAAGCCATTGCCACGTATTTGCGAAAAACAACATCAAGGGCTATGAACTTTACAGGGCTAGAGACTAAAGGTGGGGGAGTGGGGAGGAGGGGGGACTTTTTAAATGGAGAATGGTGATAAGGTCTCTCAGACTTACGGGAAGTCACAGTTGTTTTTAAGCCCCAAATGGCAGCTGTTTTGGTTTTAAAGGTTTATTGAAAGTGGACATTATTTACACCATGTTCATACAAAAACACAAGCAGTGTTTCCCCAGCACCTGTGGCAGATGTTGGAGGGGAAAAACTGAGCTCACATAGCCTCAAGAATCATAAACATGCCAACCTTTCCCAAAATAATACCTCTCTTTATGGCAAGTCCAGCCTCCCATTTCGTACCGGATCTCTTATCACGACTTGAACTTTGATGAACTGCCTTTTAACCCACCTTTTGGCCATGAAACTGTCAGCTCTTATGAGCTAAATAGGTTCCATCCTGGTCAGTGGCTCAGTGGACATGCTCCAAGGAAAATTAGAGCGTTGTCTTACAAAGCAGTGACTCAGAATGGGGTGTGTGAGCCTCTGAACAGGTTCAGAACCCAAGTTTCTGGCTCCTGGGAGAAATTTTTAAAAAGCAGAGTTGCAGGTGACCCTGTCTGGGCAAATAATTTGCTTCAAGGGGACAGTTCTCAAAGTGGATTCCTAAGGATTCTCAAGATAATGTGTGGACTCTTGAAATATCTTGGTGTTTCTGTAACATGTCAGTGGCTATATTTTGGTTCCTGGTATAAAATGATGGTTTACCTGTTGAATTCTTCTTGACGCTCTCATTTTAAACATCCTTTTCTCTTCATTTACTTAGATGCATTTGGTCCGATTGGACGGTTTAGCTGATTTTGTTCTGGTGATTAGGAGTCAAGACAGGGGAGAGGGAGTTCTCTGGATTTGTCACTTAGAGTTTGCAGGAGAAGGGGGGTGTACTGGGTGACTTGGCCAAGCTGAAGTGGTCTCCACTTCAACACACGTGAAGGCCATTTCTCCCAGGAAATGGGACTCCCAGGGTGAAAGCACCAAAGGGGTCATTCTGTGGTCCATGAAACCCTTCTGCTATGACATAATGTGACATGAAATACATGATATAATACTGCCATGATAACACCATGATTCATATACTGACATTTGTATGGAGTCTTTGGTAGTAACTGGAATAGTCACATGCCTTCCAAGATGCATCAAAGAATCCAGAAGAGTCTCTATGCTCCCTCATGTCCTCAGTATATCAAAAAGTCACTCTGGCATCAAAGATGACGGATTCGTTGAAGATGGAGAATCCATAGTTAATGAACCATTTCTCTTTCAGGCTCTCTTTGTAAATAAAATCCCCTTCCCTGGACTTGCCTCCTCAAAATCCTTCTTTCTCAGCAGACTCACATCTGGGTGAAGAGAACATTTCCTTGGCTCACATTCTAAGGGGCAAATTTTCTTCCACTAGAAACTGGTAAATTCAGCCCTGGCCCATTTCTGGTGTGCCTTAGATCGCAACTCAGAAAACACTCGGCTTCAACAAGAGGAGATTAAAGTTGGAAAGGATTTGAGAATCAGCTTCTGCATAAGGAATTATGCAGATTCATAAGGCCAAATTCACAAGCTAATTGGTGCTGGAGCCAAGACCAGAATTCACATTGCCTGGCTCCCAGAGCTCTGGGTAACTGCAGCCTATCAGGAGGGTGCCCATCGAGGAAATACACTTTTTGGTACACATTTCTCCACCTCCGACACGTGAAGGCAGATAAGAAAGGGATTATGTACTATTCTCAACATTATAAAGTTTTAGGGCTCTTGATATAAATATCTTTCTAAGCAATGTTTCTCCTCTGACTTAAGATTTATCACTTCGTTGAAGCCATTTCCTTCTGGCAGCCTCAGGGAATATTTTTCCTCTTGTGTGTTTGTGGTGGAGGGTGAAGGGGGAAGCAGTATGCCTGGTCATCAGCCTCCCGGGAGCCTACTTCAACACAACTCACTCTTGAAAGCAAAAAACATCTGTGGACTCAAATTGCTTGGAGTGGACAGGTTATCTCCAGCCAATTTTTAACTAATATTTGCCTTGCTGTCTTCTAAAGAAATATCAATAACAAATCAAAAAAAAAAAGGAAAGATCCAAGAACCTCATTAGAGTTTGATCATCACTAAAAATGGAAATACATATTTAGACTCCTAATAACTTGAGTGGAAGTAGGCAGGAAACTGGTCAATAAATGTTTTCAAAGGAAGCTGGCAGGTGAGAAGAAGGTGTTCTTGGCAACTATAAAGGTCTACAAAGCCCTAAGTCTCACTAAGAAAAATGGTTGGACTTCCCTTCGCTTGTTTTCCCCATCTTCCCTTCAAGGCTGCCCCAGCTATTCTTTGAAACCTGATTTTGCCCTAATATAGTTGCCGAGGGAAGGCGTGGACAGCCCGATGCAACCCTTAGGGATGCACAACCCTGAGCATCATAGTTCAAGCCAGTAATGTACAGCTGATCCTGTACCGTGGGATCATGGCTCTAAGGCACCAGATTTTCCACTTTTTTTTTTTTTTTCCTTTTTTCGGTCTTGCTGTAGACTTCTCGCCTAATTACATCTGGTTTGCTGGAGGGGAGGCGGGAGGCAGAGACCTTTGCCACTGAAGAGCAAAAACCATTGGGTGTGATTTGAGTTCAGCCCTCCTGCCTCACTTCTTTTTCATTGTCTTTCTCAAAGGAGGTGGCAAGTGGTACCTCTGAAGTCCTTGGAGACTCCGTAGGGAAGAATGTGCAAGGTTCTCTCTGATCAATCATGGACGTTTCCATCAGTTGATCTTCTGAATTCACTTTGCAATTGACCCCAGGGTGAAACTGCAAAACCATAAGGAACTGCTACCTGAAGGAGAGAACAAAGCTACTTGGGGGCAAAAAAAAAAAGTAGGTCCAAGGACCTTGTAGGGCAGAGAAATACCGAGTCAAATTACACCCCATGAATTATTTACAGTATTTCTCTTTGCTAAATCTAAGCAAACATTCCACATGCATCAAATCGACTCCAGGAGTTTTAACTGTTTATTGTAAAATCCAGGGCACAATCGTTCTTTCATGAAACATTTAGCCATATCATTTAGCACTAACAAATATCACACATATATTATGAATGCTTCCTTATTATAAAGCTAAACATTCAGTGCCCGAAACTTTAAGCTCTGTATTCCAAATCATTATGAACAAGATGTTTCCTCTCAGGCAATTTATTCTGGTGATGTGGAATCTTTGAATAAATAGTGACGCTAGTGTTTTTAATAGCTGTTTCCCACCACATACTGCAAAGGAAACATTAACAAGGGCTGAATTCATAACTCGGCATTGTACACGTCCCAGATTTCACAACATTTACAGTGAACTATAAATTATTTTATATGCGAATGTTCTGCCACTTGGCTAATTTCATTTGGCTACATGTTCTCTACCTTATCTTTTCGAACAGAAATGATATCCTGTCTATGAAACACCCTCAAGAATGCTAGGACATTCTAATAGAACCACTTCAGAAGATGGGCTGGCACATGTCTGTAATAATTCTACCAAGCTTTTTTTTTTTTTCTTTAATAAAATGTGTTTCTGAGATAACAGTGACAATAAGGCTCTAGTAAATGTTCATTTCCCCTCTTCTTCCCTTTCTGGTCCCTTTGATCTGCTTGGCTTCCAATCTAGCAATAAACTAGTCTTGTTCATGCTTTTCTCCAAATAGGTATGAATATTATAAAGGAGCATTTGTTCTTATGGTTAAGAGTGACTTTTTTTTTTTTTTGGATATCTGATCTCAACAAATTCCTCCAACAAGGGAAATCATTAGATTGTACTATTTTTCTTTAAGTGATGGAAATCAATTGTACTTTATAAATCTCTCTATGGTATCAAGTCCTGAACCGAAAACATTAACTTTTTTTTAATGAACGTCTAAGCACATTTTTGCCCTGACAAAGTGTTTGTTACTCTCTTATTTGTGAAGTATCACTCACAGTCATGGCATGGCATGTTTGGAAGGCATGGTAGAGAGGCAGTGAGTCTTAGCCTGGGAAAGCATTTTAAAACTCACATGCTAAGTCTCTTTGCCACAGACTCAGGCTTAGCAGTGTGTGTGTATGGGAGGGGGCTGGAGAGGAGGGAAATCAGAAATCTATTTTTTTAGCTTCAGAAAATATTTTTTTAAATCTACCCCTGAGAAATGCCCTTCTAAGCACATCATAAAACTCAGAAATATAAGAGAAATATATCATTTGGCTCCATAAAAATTAGCCATTAATACAAACAAAAAATCATAATCAAAACAAAAAGACAAAAAAAAAAAAATAAACTAGGGCAAATGCTTGCCAAAGCCATTTCACAACATAAAGAGCTATAATGAATCAATAAGGAAGTGAGTTCCCACTAGAACTTACTCCGAAGAGCTATACATTAAAACGATAAAATAACATCATTACATTCGCAAACACTAAGAAGTTGGCGCCTGGTGTTTACAGTCTTTTTCAGTGGGATGGACTTCAGTGCTACTACTTTGGGGGATAATGCCCAACATTTATAAAAAGGCACTGTCAGACTAAAGCATCCCCCAACTCAATTCCAACAAGGTGAGCAATAAGAACTCTCAAAACAAGCTTTTTAAAAAGTGTACCATCAGCAGACAGCCAAGGAAAGGAGTATCAACTTTACAGCATAATCTTCAAAATGTTGTGGCCAATGAAGTAAATAAAATATGTGGACACTGTCCTCCATCACTCATCACCACACTTCTACTGCCCAGAAACCAAACTGGGAAAAAAAAAATCAGAAAATGAAATTTTAAAAAAATCTCATGAATGTTCCCCAGTTTAGAGAGAAGTATATTGATGGGGCAGGTAGGCAGGCTGGGGAAATGGTGGGAAGAAAAAACGCTGATAACAAAGACTCCTCCACGCCCCTACCAAACTTCAGTAATGGAAAGACAGGTGCCATCTCTGGTAAATAAAGTGAACTGGGGCATTTGAATTTGATAAAAGACATTTAAACTCCATATGGAAAAAAACACAATGAAAGGAAGAAGAAAACCTCCTAATTACATGAATTAATTTCAATAAGAGCTAGGGAGAAAAAATAATAAAACATACAAAATGAAAATTAAAGGAAATGTACAGAGTTGGGAAAATAAATTGAGAACCAAAAAACAGCATTACAGATTTAACAGAAATGTTAGAAACAGCAAGAGAAAAATCTACATGCCTGAAAATCAAATTGCTGGCAGGAAAAACTGCAGACAAACTGCAGAGGAAACAGAGATTGGAGGGAAAGCAGTAGATATGAAGGACAAAAAAATAAGAGTCAACATAAAATAATTAATGACAAATTAGAAAATTTTTACAAATGAAAGAGAAAAGTACTGTAAAATACAACGTAAGACAAATTTCCTTAGGATGAAGGAAGAAGTAAATGTGCCGATCCTAAACGTATCATATTGTACTCCAAGAAAATATGACAGAAGAAAAGTTACATCAAGACATATTCAGATTAAAGTCTTAAGTGTTAGCATGAAAAAAATAAATTTTCAGGCATCTACCAAGCAAAAGCAAGTCATTTTCAAACTGGAAATTAAAGGCAAAATCAGACAATTTCCACTGCAACTCTCTATTCTAAAAGACAGTAATGTCTAAGAAATTCTGAGGGAAAATGAGACTTAAGAATAGTATACTTGGCCAATTTGTCCCTTGTCTAATAAAAACAACTCAGTCATGTTCTCAAGCATTCAAGCACCTAGAAAAATAGTCATTTGACTCTTTCTTGAAAAAATAATGTCAATTAAGTCCAGGTAATCAAGAAATAAATCAAAGTAGAAAACTCAAAAATAGAAAAGCCATGGTTTTAAAAAAAATATAATGAGTCTTGAACCCATTAAATATAAAAATAAGACAAAATCCGAGGTAATAACTATTATAGACTGAATTGTAAAGTTTATAGACTGCAACAAAATTTTCTTTTAAATTAACAAATTCTAGAGGCGGGTACCTTTGGGGAGGCAAAGTGGAATAAAATGTAAGAGTAGATTCCATCCTCGATAATTTTGGAATCCTCATTTTTAATTCTAGAGAGAACTTTTAGAAACTAATATCTCTTATGGCAATGAAATGTGTAATCTTTAGAGATTCTTTCAGTTTTACTTCAGTTTGTTAGATCCAAATAAAAATTAAGTGTAATACACTTTTTAAATTAGTATATATATATCAAGGTTCTTTTAAACAAAATGTTTTATCTATCTAGCTTTCTTTCTACAGAAACATTAATAAATATCTGTCATGGTATTCACCTAATGGAAAAATAGTCATTTCTAAGTGGTTTTGAATTCCAATAACCTTTGCTTTCTTCTTATCCTTGTTTATTGCTCAATTTTTATAAATATGTATAATTTTTTTTCAAAAGACACTATTATGTTTTTAAAAAATCAGTTGTGGATTATCCTAAAATTATTTTAAAATTAATTTGGGCCAATAATTTTATTTCTAGAAGGCCATTCTGCATATCTTTTTGTCTATATATGTGTATATACTTGCAATATCATGTATATAACTGTGTTCATTGTGACAAACCTAAATGTCCATCAATAGAAAACTGATGAAATAAATGATGGCATTTCCATACACGGACATATTATGCAATCACTAAAAGTACGGAGATAGATCTAAATACGGTGATGTGGAAAAATCTCCAAGATGTATGCCATTTTATAAAATTTCACTGAATAGTGAGCACAGTATATTCCTACTTGAGTTGAGAAGAAAATGAAAGTTGCATAGCACACACACGTCTACACACCTGGTTGGAGAGACACAGAAAATATGACAACAAGCTCAAGATCTGTTAATAGTGGTTGCATCAAAGAAGAAGGGCTAGGAGGCCGGAATGGGAAAATTCTTTTTTTTATTGTGTTTCCTTTTGTGTCATTTATGTATTTTTTCATTACATTCATTTATTACTTTTTCCCTTGGGGGAAAATAGTTTTAAAAAAGAAAACTTTTTTGATGATTTTGTTGTTTAATCCTTTTATTTTATGGAAGACAAAGCCAAGATTAGAGAATCAATGGTTAAGTGACTTGACCTAGTTCTCATAACTAATCTGAAATTATAATTCATATTTTCTGGAGCTGATTCCAGTGCTACCTATATGGTGCCTCACTTTTGTAGTGGTACTGTCACTAAGATAACAACAACCATAAGTATCATCAAAATACACAATTTACAGTCTCTCACTGGGATACTTAGAGTTTTAGTAATTCCAAAAGGGGTAAGTTACAACTCAATTAAGCAAGACTCCTGGGGAAACCTGCGGCATGGTAGATGAAACCAAACCGCTGGAAGTTGAAATGAATGTGATCGGGGTCTCCACTACTGTCACCCAGAACCTAACAAGCTTGCGGTTGATGGTAAGTGCACAGATGGTTTCTACCTAGTTTAGTCACAGTAGGCTTTTAAGATCAATTTATCACTGTCTTTAAAAAAAAAAATTGCCAGCCCACACAGAGAGAAATGATTTCACAATGTGGTTTCAGAATGCTCCCCTTTGAAGTCTACCTTTATACATCAGTAAATTCGGAGACATCACAGAATTCTAACGTGGAAATCAGTTCTAACATGAAGCACGTTCAAGTATCATGTTCTGATAAGCATCTTAACACACGGACTTCACACACACTACAGATAGACCAACTTTTTTTCTTCTTAGTAAGTAACTTTCTAGCCCCCCATGAATATTTGACAAAAATCTTTGCTTGAAAATAAACAATGTTGTATCATTAAAAAATAACAATAATAAAATACATAAACATAATTACCTCCCCACAACCAGAAAAAAAAAACTAATTCAAAAAAATTTAAATACAAACAATAATAGCAAAAGAGGATGGTTTTATTTGCATTCTAGCTCTCATTAAAAAATAATAATAGTAATAATAATAAAAAGAGGATAGTTTTATTTGAATTCTGGCTCTTCCACTTCCTAATTTAACAATCTTGGGCATGTTGGTTTACAGCCATCAGTTTTTCATCTTTCAAATGAGAGTAATAATTCCAGCTTCTCAGGCTTATGGAGAGAATCTAATGAGTTAGTATGTGCCAAGTGCCAAAAACAGGCCGCGTCAAAAGGAGATACAAAATGAATTGTTAATTTCCTCCCTGCCTTCTCTAGATTTAAAAAAAAAAAAAAACTTAAAGGAATGTAGATATGTATGCTTAAAGAAGAATTATGTATATTGAATCAAATTTGAAAGAAATTATCCCGAAATGGAAATGAACTCGAATACTAAATGTGGTCACTCAGAGAACTGAAATTAAATACACTTCATCTCAATGAAGTCAGTGCTATCGACAGAAAGAAGGGGGGAAATGCAAGACTGCATTGCTTGTGTATTTCGTGTTCTTATATTTGCTTCTTTGCTTGTAATTATCAAATACTAATGAGGACAAGTGATTTGGAGTTGTATAATTAAAATGAAGAAAAGGTAATTTTAGGCAAAGTACGCAGAAAGTGTTTTGATAATGAGGTTGTGAGAAACAAGTCTTTTCTAGAGAAAATAATTGAATCCTTATAATTTGAGACACTAAAATTAAAGCATCTCTATCAGATATAGGATACACATATTAAAGCTAATATTCTGATTATTTTCTAACATGAAGCAAATAGTAGTCAATAAGATCTCAGTATTTTTCACACTGAATTTTTGTATATAAGGCACACACATTGACCACTATCTAAATGTATATATTCATCACATTGTTAATACATGATTGTTTATGCTCACTCAGTAAACCAAAGTGTGAAAGTGTGTATGTCTCAGAAAATAAAGTTCTTATAATTGTATCACATTACCTCTAATTGTATATACAAAGCACTGTATTAAAAGGGTGACAAAAGCCTTATTTGTGTAGAGCTGGCAATCTAGTGAAAAACACATACATCTCAAAACATAACTATGGACATAAATAAAAGTAGGGAAAAGAGAGTCACAAAATGTGAAATGAAAATAGAATTATTTGTCTTTAATATATCAAATTAGTGATATGATAACAGGATACGTGACAGCAAATGGGAATAATGGTATGATACAGATTATGGTACAGAAGCATTGCTTTTAAGCCTTATCCCAGTTGAGTGGTCAACGTAAGACTCCTGTTCTGGAGTCAAGGCAGCCGACCTGAAGGAAAGCAGACTTTTAAACGTCAAGATGTTAGTCAAGGCGATAATTTCTCCAGCAACACTTCATTTGGTACCAAATCAAGGAAATTCACTGCATCATTTGTTATAGGAGATAAAATTGTGGTGGGGGGGCAGATCACATTACATATCATCAATACTTGATGTCCCTAATACATGCTCATAAAGAGCTATGATAAAGGTGTACAAAGTCAAAAGTGTCATGAGATGTATAAACAAAGTACCCTCAGAATTCAGAGAAGGATGGGGATGCTTTATAAAATGAGATCAGGAGGGCATGACAAAAGACATTCAATTTTGTCTTCATCACAAAAATAGGAAGAATTTTAATATACAGGGAAGAGAAAAATGTCCTTACATAAAGAGGAAAAGGAAGGGAAGAAATGGTAGATGAAATGGCAGATGAAAGCAAAAGAGAAGATCATAAAGTTGTTCAAATACTAACATTAAAAAGGGTTTAATTACTCTGCTACCAAGTGGAGCCACTGAATATTGTGATTTTAAAGAGATTTTAAAATCACAATTAGAAGAATTTTAGGAAGATCGTCTGGCCAACAGAGTGATAGCTGGTGAGGGTTGGAGTCCAGAAGTAGGAAGACAAGGTCAAAGACTGATTATTCAGGAGACAGGTAAGTGTGGACAGAGTAAGTCCACAGCAATGGGAAGAGGTGGTGACTAGTGAGAGGTGTTGTGGTGACAGGACTTCAGAGGGAATTTCTATTCCCTCACATGGATGTGGAGCAAAGGAAAAAAAAAAAAGAAGAAATCCAAGATGACACAAGGGCTTTAACCTCTAGCCATAAGTGAGTAACAGGGTCCAGATTTATCATCCTGTCATCCTGCCATAAACAACCAGAAAACTGAACAAAATATGAAATAACTGTCTTTAGACATCAGACAACTGGCAGCACAGGACTGTAATCTCTGAAAAAAAATTTTTTTAAGAAGGAGGAAAAATAAGGTGAATCCTTCAACTGCACTGCCATTCTGTCTGGAACTAATTTGCAAACCTCAAGCCCAGGGAGAGAAAGCTCAAGCAGAACTTCATAGCATTGCTGAGTTGAAGAGACAGAGATTATGGTTTAGAGAGGCAGATGAAGCTAAACCTGGTAAGATACGATATCAAAGAAAAGAAAGCTACAGAGAGGAAGAGCTCCAGAAATTTAAACAGGGGTCTTGTGGAGTCTTTGGCTGAAGACTGACCTATGTATATATATCAGAAAAGTCCACAGTTTGGGCAAGAACAACTTCTGGGGGAAAAATAATTAATTATCAGGGAGTTGTAAGATGAAAAATGTTTTGAGCTCACATAGGGCCAGAACTAATTTTACTTCCCATTGGTTGAAGTGGAAATACATTATTGAATATATACTTCAGCAAAGTCTCAAGAAAACTAGGCTTTAGAAATGAGACTAAATGTGTTTTAGAGTACAGGCTAATCTACATTTGCTCAAAAAAATATCTTGAAACCTTGAAATGATTCAGCTGATTTACAAGAAGCTCAGCTACCTACCAGAAAAAAAGTCTAAGTTTCTTTAAAGGAATACAACAAAATCCAGTAACCAGAAGTATAAATTCACAATGTCCTTCATTAAATCAAATATTACAATATGTGAAGAAACAAAAATACAGCCCATACCAGAAGGAAAACTAGGCACCAGAAAGAGACCCAGAAATGACAGAGATGATGAAATTAACAGAAAGGGATATTGAAAGAGCTATTATAAATACAAGCAATATGCTCAAGGATTTAAAGAAAAACATGTACATAGTAAGAAAAATGAAAGACACAAAGTATATATATATAAAATTTCTAGAGATAAGTACAAAATCTGCAATGAAAAATTCACTGAATGATATTGACAGAAGATTAGATACTATAAAACAAAACCAAAAAAATCAATGAACTCAATAAAATAACAATATAAACTATCCTAAAGGAAGCACAGAGGAAGAAAAGACAAAAAAGAAGAAGCAGCTCAATTGACCTGAGAGAAAGTATCAATTTGTCTAACATAAGTGTGTAATTGGAGTCTCAAAAGGCAAGTAAAATGAGATGTCAGAAAGTCTATGTATTTAAGGAAAAATGGCAAAAATATTTTTAAATTTGGTGAAAATGATAAAACATGGTTCTAAGGAATTCAAAAATTCCAAGTAGACTGGGCAGGAATGGAGAGGGAGGCAGGACATATCACAATCAAATTACTGAAAAACAATGAAAAGAGAAATGTCTTAAAGTCAATGATGGAAAAAAATTCACATTATGAAAAAAAGGAACAAAGGATAAAACTGTTAGCAGATTTCTTATCAAAAATATGTAAAGGTAAATCAACTATACTTCAATAAAATTTTTTTAAAATAAGTAAAGCATAAACCAGTTTGTGCATTGAAGGAAAAATAAACCTGTCAAGTTAGAATATTATACACAGCACAATATATTTGAGAAATACTGCTGAAATAAAGACTTAAGAAAAACAAAAACTGAGAGGATGTTTTACCTGCAGACCTTCACTACAAAAATATTAAAGGAAGTTCTTCAGGTAGAAGGTAAATGATACCAGAAGGAAACTGACTTTATGAAAAGGAATGAAGTACAGTGAAAATGATATATTTGTGGGGAAATATAAAGAACTATTTTTTTCCTTTTTTTAAAATTTTTTTTAAAAGATAACTGTTTAGAGCAGAAACAACAAAAACTCACTATGGGGTTTACAACACATGAAGAAGTATTATGTATGACAACAATAGTACAAAGGATAAGGGGTTGGGAGAGAACTATTCTGTTGTAAGACTGTTGCATTATATGTGAAACAGCAATAATCTGATTTAGAGGTAGACTGCGGTAAGTGAAAGGTGTGTATTGTAATGCCTAGAGTAAGCACAAGTGTAGCTAATAAGCCAGAAGTGGAAATACAATGGAACCTTAAAAAATAAGCCAAAAAAAGACAAATAAATAAGAAAAAAAATGATTAAAAAAAAATCCAAATGAAACAAACAGAAACAAATAGCAAGACGGTAGATTTTAACTTGACCTTATCAATAATCACATGAAAAACAAATGATCTAAACTCTCCAGCTAAAAGGCATAGATTACTAAAACGAATGAAAAATCACAGTAACTGTATATTGTCAATAATAATAATGTGTATGGTTCTGTGATGGCAATTTTATGTGTCAACTTGACTGGCCATGAGTGTGTCTGTAAGGGTGTTTCTGGATGAGATTAGCTTTTGAATTGGTGATCTCAGTAAAGTAGATTGCCCTGCCCATGTGGTCGGTCATATCCAATCTGTTGAGGGTCTGAACCGAACAAAAGGTGGAGGAAGAAGAAATTCTCTTTTTCACTGCTTGAGCTGGGACATCTCATCTCACCTTCTTCTCCTGTCCTCAGACTGGGATTTACACCATAAACTACCCTGGTTCTCAGGCTTTTCTTTGGACTTGGTCTGAATCATACCACTGGCTCTCTGGGGTCTTCAGCTTGCAGAGAGCAGATCATGGGATTTCCCCACCTCCATAACTGCATGAGCCAATTTCTCATAATAAATCTCCTATTGGCATCTCCTCTTGGTTTTGCTTCTCTGGAGAATCGTGACTAACACATCTCCTAATTACAAAACTTCAAAATACATGAACCAAAAACTGAAAGAACTGAAATAAATCCACAATTATAGTTGGAGACTTCAACACATCTCTCTCTGTTGATAGAACAACTTGACAGGAAGTCAATAAAGACATAAGAAGATTTGGGCAAGACCACCATCCAATGGGATTTAACTGACATTTACAGAACATTCACCCAACAGCAGCAGAATACACATTCTTTTCAAGTGCACATGGAGTATTCACAAAGATAGATTATATTCTAGGCCACAAAAAAGTCTCAATAGAACAAAAGGATTGAAACCATACAGAGTATGCTCTCTAACACAATGTAATTCAATAAGAAATCAGTAACAGAAAATTTGACAAATAACACTTGTCTTGGAAATTTGACAAATAGCATACTTGTAAGTAATCCATAGTTCAAAAAAATTCAACAAGGAGATTCAAAATAATTTTTAACCAGAAGAAAATGAAAATACAATATGTCAAAATTTATGGGAGGCCACAAAAGCAGTGCTTGGGGAAATTTTATAGAATTAGATCTGTATATTAAAATAAAAGTCTCAAATCAATGATCTAAGCTTCCACTTAAAGGAGAGAAAATTAAACATTAAGTAGAAGGAAATAACAAAACTAAGAGTAGAAATCAATAAAATAGAAAATTGAAAAATAATAGAAACAAATAAATGAAACTAAAAGCTTGTCATATGAAAAGTTAAATAAAAATGATAAATTACAAACCAGATTTATTGGAGAAAAAAGACAAGACACAAATTACCAATACTCAGAATGAAAAAGAGATCATTACTATAGATATTATGAACAATAAAAGGATAATAAAGGAATATATTAATGATTTTATGCCAATAAATTTGACAACCTAGATGAAATGGACAAATTCTAAAAAGACATAAATTACTAGAGCCCCCTCGAGAAAAAATAAAATGCCTGAAAATTTCTGTATCAATTAAGAAATTAAATTCACAATTTAAAATTTCCCCCCTCAAAAATAAAAAAAAAAAACACCATCCCAGATGGTATTATGGTGAATTCTTTAAAGCATTTAATGGAAAAAATAATACAAATCCTACACAAACTCTTCCAGGAAACAGAGGAAGAAGAAATACTTCCCAACTCACTTTATAAAAAAGGATAATACATCATGACCAAGTGTAGTTTACCTTAAGAATGCAAGTTTAGTTTAACATTTAAAAAATCAATCAATATTATTATTAATAAGATTAAAGTGAAAACATAATTATCTCAACAGATGCGGTAAAGTACCTCACAAAATTCATGATAAAAGCTCCCTAAAGTTGTGAATAAGAAAGAACTCCCTTGATCTGATACAGGACATCCAAAAAAACCTACCGCTCTCATCATAGTATCGTTGACAATGAAAGATTAAGGCCCATCATCACTTTTAACAAGTTGAGTTTGACCCACAGGAGGAACTGGCAAAAGACTGGACCACAGGAAAAAAGTAAAGACGGGGCATTTATTCTCTTGGTTTCCTTCCTTCTAGAACACAGGTCTGGTCCATCTTCTACCCAAGACCACAGTTACTACAGGGTAGCCGTCTCCTGACGATAAAGTCACTTTCTGCAGGAACTGGTGACTGTTCCCTCACTTTACACCCTCAGGACCCTTATGCTCCTTCCCTTTTCCCCTAGTTAGACTTCATGCAACCCTGCCCACACTTCCGTAAACTGTTTTTACAAACTCAGCTCCATTTCCCTGGTTGAAGTGTACCATCGGTTCCCATCAGGTCCCTGAAGGATACAGGTCCTCATTTGATATTTACCACCACACATTTACAAAACACATGAACAGACTCTTCTTTAACAGGAAGTTTATATCCTTTTCGCCTTAATCTTATATTTCCACTCCATGTTTCTTGTAGAATTTCATCTTAATGAAGTATATTTTATGCTTGAAAGTCTTTTACTGATCATTGAGTCATAATTCTCTGCAATCAAAAAATAGGTGTATAAATTAAAGAGTTTACGTGGTTATTTCAGGAAATAAAAAAAAATGATAGATTATTACCAAAAATTTTTTCTGGGTTGAATGACTTATCATTACAGTTATTAATCCATTGCTCTAACAAAATATCATACATTTTGATTTAAAAATTACTGAATGTAACAAGTAAATTTCTTATTGGAAACGCACCTTTTAATGAGAAGAGGGCTTTTCTCCCAATTAGTTTATATTTTCCACGGGTGAAAATAATTTATGGGTAGAATGATACAAGTTTCAAAGTAAACCAACAGAAAAAAAAAAAGAAGGATTGGGCCGCAGGAAGTTCAGAGCTTATAAAAGTCCCATTAATTCCTGTTGTTAATTTCTTGAAGAGTAGAACTTACAAGATATTCCTGTAATAAGCACTTGGCAAAAATAAATAAATGAGCAGAAAAGAGATCACTAGCTAGCAAAACACTTGTGCTCATGTTAAAAAATAAAATAGAGGTTTACAATGTATCATCATCTGGCAAAAGTTAATGAAAATGTTTTTTTCCTGCAACTCAGAGTAAGTGGTCAAGAACTATAAACACTAACTTAACACTCAGAGCGGGTGCTTTTCCAGAAAACATAGTATCACTATTTTGGAAGTAAACATGGAATTTTCACCTTCTTCTCTTTAAAATTGTGGAAAACGGGCAGCTGAAACACAGCCTGAGGTCTTGCTTTTTGTGGGCTTCGAAGATCGAAGATCGGAGCAGTCCGTTTCTTTGGAGTGCGGGGTGGGGATGGTGTCTTTATACCTTGCAGCAGTATTCTCTGGTGGGATCCTTGATGACTCCGAGGTAAGGCTTTCTTTTACAAATGGAAGTAGCAGGGCTTGAGAAAGGGGAAATATCCAAGGAGATTAGATACATTCTTAGAATAGTCAGCTTCAAGAAAGAGTATGAATGGGAAGATGCTCTGGAATGCCCCTCATCACTCTGTGCGCCCCCATTCCTGCACCCTGGGCCCCCTGAGAAACCTTTGCTGGCCCCCAGGAAGAGATCTCAAAGTGTGTCTCCAGTATTACCGGAGAAAGGAGCGAAAGGTCACCACTTGAACAAATCATTCGGATTTTACATGGTTCTACTCTCCTTCAGATGCATTTTCTTTTTCAAAGCTGTTAATACCAAGCCGCCAAAGAAGTATGAGACACAGTTAAGAACGTGAAACTGGATCTCTTGTATGTTCCAAGGTTGAGTCTACACAATAGCAAAGTGTCGGATGTTTTGTCTCCGAGCTGCCAGACATCTGGATTGAGTGAGGACTCGACTACATGGACTTGATGTTCATCTTGCTTCTTAAAGCTGTCTTTTACTCTTTCTGGCTGTGAAACACCCTTTGATATCAGTAGCAGATCTGGGCGTGAAATCAGCTGTCTGCGGAGAAGAAAAGGAAGGAAGCCCTGCTCACTCTTTCCATGAATATCCGTTCTTTCCTTTCCTTTTCTTTCTCCCAAGCCCTCTCAGGGACTTTGAGGTTCAGGTCATGTCATCCCACCTTAATCCATCAGAAAAGGGCAAATAAGGTGGCCCAGGTGGCTGCCACCCCAACATGATCTCCAGCCTCCATTTTAGGCACATCTTCTTTCCTGCTTACTCTCCCTCCTCAAAGCAGACAGGCCCTGCTTCTGGCAATTTCTTGACCCCTCTGGTCTCTCCCCAAGTTAAAGGGAAGGAGCCCCAGCCTGCCTCTGAGCCACACACAACAAAGCAACATAATGAGCTGCATTTTGTTGAGGGCTCTCCAGGTCCCCCAAATCTCTCTCAAATGTGATTGTTTATAAAATGTTTGATAAAAATAAATGATGCTTTCAATTTAAACAAAATTTCACACTGTTACTGGTTTTAATAACAGTTTTGACAGATGAGATTTTCATCATCTGTTTTTTCTTTGTGAAGGCTTCTTCAATAAACTAAAAATGCTTTAAACTAACAGATGTGACTATAAAGTAAGGCTTGAGTGTGAGACATCAGGAACTAAGGCTTGTCAAATGCTTCAACAGGGAAATTTACTCCCAGTGCAAGCATCTCCAGGGTATCAGGGAAGTCACCAACCTAATGATTGTAGGCTAACATGTGAGGCTGGTTTTAGCAGCGAGATGCCATTTATCCCAAACCAGGAATGTGTCTATGCCGGCTCCTCCCATTTCGTCCCCTGGATCAAGCGATTTCCGCTACTCCAGCTTTCAGAAACCTATTGAAAATTCAACCCAGATTTGCTCGAGCTGATGTTTGACGTTTGACAAACGGATGATTCACAGTTCTTCTTTCCATCAGCGCAAAAATTTGAATTTTCAATGATAGTCTGTTTATGATAAATAAGTTATTTTTGCCTACTTAAAAATATATATATATATGTTCTTATTTTTTTTAAC
The DNA here is from genome assembly GCF_048773025.1 of Camelus bactrianus. Lineage (NCBI taxonomy): Eukaryota > Metazoa > Chordata > Mammalia > Artiodactyla > Camelidae > Camelus > Camelus bactrianus. The sequence goes on along the minus strand of NC_133568.1, from coordinate 15,499,450 downwards.
AGACTTGAAGGCTGGAAATTAAGATTGTAGTCCTCTGATTTAAAAAAAACAAAAGCTCAGTTGTCTCCAAAGTATAAGTTTGAAGGTTTTTTATTCCTTTTGTGTGGTGTCTTTATGTATTTTAAATCATTATTCTTGCACAGAAATATACAACATTGTGAGGCAAATTGACAAATCAGTTTAACAACAAAATAACCCAAAAAGCTTAGTTAAATTAAGGGGTGATATTATGTAAAGAACATTTTTTTTAAATCTTGTCATTCAAATGAACTATCCTCTCATACCCAAAAGTATATGCCAAGATTTATTAACATGATTTGGGGATTAAAATAAGAGCTTGAGAAATGTTGATTTCCATTTCTATCTCTTCCACTAACATTATATACATTCCATGAAGTCACTTAATCCACAGTTTTACACTCTCCCTTGAAGTGGGCACAGAGCTTTTGGCTTCTGTGATGAATTGGCCACTTCTTACCTGACTAGACTTCCTCTAGTCAGCGTGGTGAAATCTGCTAACAGCATCATGGCAGGTCTAGGCTGCCCCGTACCTGGACCAGCCCTGATAAAGGCAAAAACTCATTCCTCCCTTCCAAAGGGCATCCAAAGGAAGTTTTTCTGCCGAAAGAGGTATTCACAAGGATCATGACAGTGCAGGGGCTGTGGCAGAGCTAGGTGGAAGGGGCTATCTTGAGCAGACTTTGACCTGAGATTTGCCAGCAGACCTCAAAACAAGATATTGCATGAAGGAGGGGGGAGTTGCAATGAGGAGGGAGAAGATCTAACCCAAGTGCCAAGAACAGTCCTCAGTGAGGGGACTCAGCTAGTCCAAAGCCAGTGCACAAAGGCCATGGCAAGATTGGATGTGGATTGGGCAATGATTGGAACCAACTGGTACTGGGGTGGAGGCCAGAGGAGAACACAGAGTATAGCTACGTTTGCTGGGGAGCAAGCAAGATCTAAGCTCCTGGGAGAGACTGGGAAGAACCAGACCTTCAGAGCTCCACTCCTTGCTAGAGTCTGGGGTTCCAGATATAGGGTCCATGTCAGGAGCAGCCTGGCTGATGAAGGAGGCAGTGAATCAGACAGTTTGGGTTGAGAGGTGTCAGGACAGTGTAAGGAGGGTCAGGACTGCTGTGCCTCAGGCTTTAGCGCATGATGAAACACACTGACTCATAAACATGCATTTAGGTGTCTGTCTCCCCTGCTGGGCTGCCAACTCCTTTTTTTGCATCTTAAGCACCCACATAGCAACCCTACAGGGCCTTAGTTTGTGCCTCTAAGTGAGTGAATAAATGAGTCAGAGCAAAAACTTAGTGAATGAATAAATGTGAAACCACTTGAAGGTATAAGAACACACAATTGTACCTAGCACTTGGAGCATACTCGTATAGCAGAATTGTGTTTCCAGATCATGAAGAGTGTAATCAAAGGACAGTGACATGCTTCTCTAAATACGAATACAGAAAGACTTAAAATATTACCCCATGACTTTATCTGTTACAGACTCTCAGACCATCGTGATGATTTCTTACCTGTCAACCGGATATGCATTATGATCAGAAATGGGTTGGAAGGAGATGAGTTTAGTGTTAACTATGGCCATTAAATAACAAGGGTTTTTTTCACCCCAACATGTTAGAGACTTGCCACCTATCATCTCATCTCTCTCACAAGGCTCCAAAAGAACTTGGACTTAACCCATCAACCTTTCCTCTCCCAGTCATCTCTCAGCTCTTTTCAATCATCCTTTCCTCTTCAGACATCTTTATTCTCTCCTCTGCCTCTATTTTTGGCTTCTTCTGACTTCTACATCTAAATATTTTTTACTTTTATTTATTCATCCGTCAGCCATTCACTCATTTATTCATTCAACAAACATGAATTAAGCTCTGTGCCAAGTATTATTCCAGGTGTTGAGTATGCAAAGGTGAAAAAAACATGATCTTATAGTCAAGACATGGAAGCAACCTAAATGTCCACCAACAGATGAATGGATAAAGAAGATGTGATACACACACACACACACACACACACACACACACACAAACACACACAATGGAATACTACTCAGCCATAAAAAAGAATGAAATAATGCCATTTGCAACTAAATGGATGGACCTAGCAATTATCATACTAAGCGAATCAAGTCAGAAAGACAAAGACAAATACCGTATGATATCACTTATATGTTGAACCTAAAATATGACACAAATGAACTTATTTACAAAACAGAAACAGACTTACAGACATAGAAAACAAACTTATGGTTACCAAAGGGGAAAGGGGGTAAGGAAGGGATAAATTAGGAGTTTGGGATTAGCAGAAACAAACTACTATATACAGAATAGATAAGCAAGCTTCTACTGTATAGCACAGGGGAACATGTTCAATGTCCTGTAACAAACCACAAAGGAAAAGAATGTGAAAAGATGTATGTGTGTGTATATACATATATATATAACTGAATCACTAACAGAACATTTTATACCAGAAACTAAGAGAACATTTTAAATCAACTATACTTCAATTTTAAAAAGAGAGATGATCTTTGCCCTCAAGGATATGCCAGTATAGTGGGGAAGACAAACTCACAAACACACGTAACAGGAGAGTGTATTCCACACTTTCCTTGTCTTGCAGAAGATTTCAATCCAGTACCAACTTATGGCAACTTGGAGAGGAGGAGGGGGTCCGTTTTCTTGTTATCACCATGTTAGGCCCCACCACCTAGGGTTATTATAAATTAGACGAGGCCTGGGAAGGGTCTGGGGGAATACACAAACCTAGCTGTGCTGCAGCACATTGAACGCTGCCCAAAGATGGCCCCAAGTAGCAAGGAGGACAGCCACGTGCTGAGTGGGCCTCCGTGTACCTCATTGGAGTGGGGCACGGGCAGAGGGCCTTCCCTGGTGGAGACTTGTGGTTTCCTCATCTCCTGCTCTCCACTTCTCTGGTACTTTCTCCCCTGCTTCTTTCCTGTCCTTGGGAATTTACAGTCTAATCTCTGAACCAGATTAGTTTCTGAGCAAAAAACCTTGCTCAGCAAGTATACATCCTTACACTAAGAGCGAAGGATTTTCAAATATGTTCAGCCTTTGTTTTGGGTGACTCACTGTCTAGCTGTCTAGTTCTGTGGGAGGGTGGGGGTGGGGAGGAGGAAGGTTGCCGAGAGCAGGGAGATGAGGGGAGGGGTATGCTCAGAATATAAGCAAAGAAGTGCACTTACCTCAAGGACAGAAAAACATCTTTAATTTGTCAGATGTATTAGTGTATTAAAACAGAATCTCTCTACCTTTTCGATATAAAGTGCTATGTAACATATTGCATTAAATAAGAGAGACAGAAGAATTGGCGCTGGGGGGACACAGGGCCTGTGTCCTGGCCCTTGATCCGGTTTGCCAGGAGAAAGAGCCTTGATCCTGCCAAAAGTTCGATTTCGATTTCTTTCCATCCCTCTGTTTCATGCATAGCCAACACCTTCTCCTCCTTATCCATTCTAAATCCCTGGAACCCGGCTCCTGTGTTCACAGTAAAACTGAAACTAGGCTCTTAAAGGTCGCCATTCCTTTCTAGCAAATCCAAGGGACATTTCTCAGTCCCCACTTTCCTGTGTGTCTCTGAAGCTCTAGTCACCGTGTCACGTGGTCACTAGTACCACCTACATTTGCATACTCAGTAACCAAGGAGATTCAGAACAGCATTCCCTTTGGTGGTTTGATCATGAAAACAATAGGTACTTAGAATGAAATATATTTTTTCAAGCTACGCTCTCTTCCCCTCGTTATGATGTGCCATTCTGGTGGGGGCAGAGGGATGGAGAAGTTATTTCCCTTATCTGACGATCACTTTGTCTGCAAAAACTGTTCCTGGAGACTGAAGACCTGTGTTCTAACCTTAGCTCTGTTATGTGCTATTTAATGAAGCCTTGGCAAATCACTCAGTGGCTTCATTTTTAAGAGACAGGTATTGGCAGAGATGAATACATGGATCCCATGTGTGTGGTACTCAAAAGAGCTGATGCCCCAATGGACTGCACCGGGGCACCTGGGCTAGGAGGAGCCCACATGGCTGTCTCCAGGATAAGGCCACACTGGCCAAGGATGAACCAACATACGGAACATCAGAGCACCTTAGGAGCTGCTACCACAAACCTTCACCCAGTACAACTATGCACCCAGGGAAAGGCTGGGAAAGAGAAGAAAGGGAGAAGCCAGAAATGAAAAGGTGAGCTCTGTGGGGCAGCGGCCTCGACCTAGACTTCAGTCAGCTGCTCTATCTACTGTTGCCTAGGAGAACAGCCTGGGACCATGGAATGGAAGCCCCTCTGGGAAGTACCCAGGGTTTAGAAACTTCCACTTAGAATCAGTCTTCAGCTCTCAATCCTTTGGTAAACTTGCTTCCATGGCTGCAGAAATAAATGCATGCCCCAATTTATCCTGACACTTTTCTCCTTAATTAAACAGACCCACTCCTCTTGCTCACATGAGGAGGAAAAAGAACCCCTTTTCAGCTGAACACAGCTGGTGCACTTTAAGCTTTCATTTGGACCTATTTTTTTCTAGTTAACCTATCAGTGAACACACAACAAAATAATCTCACAAAAATCTAAAGCGCTTAGATATTATTATTGACCAACAGTAGTCATCTCTTTTGCCTTCCATTGCATGTGAATTGATCCTTTTTGAGTACCCCCTCCTTTCCTTCTGCCTCTTGAGCCATAACAGTGAATATTCCATAAGGTTAACTCAGTACTCAGAGCTTTTCTGTCTGCACTCACCAGCATGGTCCCCACGTGCTCAGGACTACTGTTCTGACTTGCACACTGATGACATCCACGGTGCTGGTGCTTATTACCCAACAGTGCTCCAGTTTTGTAGCCCGGGACCTTCAGGACACCCTGGCTTCCCTTGAGTTAAGGTTCTCATTTAATTCAGTTCTGTAGGAGGAGAAAAGAAAAGTGAAAGGAGCATGGACAAATGGTCTACCGTGGACCAAAGTCTGTGCTGACGTTTCATAAGTGCTAATTCTTACCATAATCCATCTGGATAATCATCATCGTCCTATTTTTCCCTAAGTTACAGAACTGAGGCACAGAACCTCTCCAAAGGTCCCCCAGCTAATAACATGCCTACAACTGTTGTGGCCAAGTGACTGCCTGTGCTGTGTCTGACTCCCATGCCCATGAGTTTTTCCCACCAAGCTACTTCCCTTGAAAGTTGAACTTAAGATCATTTCTTGGTTTCATTCAAGAAAGGGGATCTATTTCTTTGCATTAAATTCAAAGTCCACATTTTTTAAGTTATTAAAAAAGATTTGAAAACTTGCTGATCGATGTTCAAAACTAACGTGTTGAATTCAATGAAAATGTTTCAAGAGTTTACCCAGTACTGATAGATATTCTAGGTCCCGGCTGGCGTGACAACCTAGCATCCTTCTGGTCATCAGAGAGACTGTCATCTTTTTCCTGATTCCAATCTCTCCAACACATAGTCTGCACCACTTAAATTCCATTTTTATACTAAGTAAACTTTTCTTAGGCACCTACTGTGTGCCGTGATGTGTGACCTGTGCTTGAGCTAACAAAGAGGTTGACACCTCTCACCTCAAGGAACCCACATTCAAGTTGTTCCCTTGTGTAAAACCATCAATGGCTTCCTGATATCAACTACCTCAAATCCAACCTTCTCTGCAAAGCACTTACTCCAGAGCTCAATTGTCTTTCTCCACTCTAAACTTATAGACTAGGAGTCCCATATTGTTTAGCTGTTCTAATTGTCTATTATGTCTTAATTTTATCTCAGCAATGACACTGTAATCTACTTAAGAGCAGGGATCACTGCTTACAATCATTCTTTTCAGTCACACATAAGACAAGGGATTACTCCTTTGGCTTTAAACCCAAAGAGCCCTTTCATCTTGTGATGATTTAAAGGACTTTAAATGACTTGTTGATTGATTTCAAGGATTAAATCCAACACCAGAGAGTTTTTCTCCTAGTTAAAAATTCCACTTGGTTCTTTAATACCAAAATCATCACTGAGATTTATGATAAAAATTGAGTTTTAAAAAATATATTTGAGTGGAAAGAGGAAAGAAAACATTGTTAGCTGTATGACATTTGAAGTTTAATCTCTGTTCTTCTTAATCAACTATCATTTTGATTTTTCCTTCACCCAGTTGCATCTGTAATCTTGCCAATCCAGTCAAGCTTGTGTTCTCATTATCTTGCTATTTCAGAGAAATATAAGGCCAAATCCTTGTGCAACTTTCGTATAACAACTATACTCTGTGGTCATGTTACTTAGCTTTTGAGTATGAAAGAAAGGCAAAGCTGTAAAGTCCGGAAGTAGTTATTCCTGCCCCAGGGCCAAGCATGAGCAGGCAATCTGCCGTTAGAGGAGCCAGGACTAGACCTTCATCTGTTCACTGGGGCAGGGAGGCAGCCACTGATGAGTTTCAGTAGCTAGGAAGCTCAATTTGTCCTGAAGAATATAGCATCTTATGGGAAGGACAATGAATCCTGCGCGGGCAGGGAGAGAGAATATCTACTTTCTAACACATAGTCATGGAACAACTGTAGTAATGGAGGGTCTAGGAACAGAGGAAAATGTAATTCCAGAGAGGGTGCTAGCCAGCAGGTGGGTACGACCTGGTCCTTGGGCTACTGGTTTAAAGACTTGCAAGCATAAGGCACAACACCAAGCCAGCCACTAGATCAGCCCAGACTGACCCCAGGGAACATGTTAAAAGTCCCATTAAACAAAACAAGATCTGCAGTAAGAGTAACTTGGGGCTCCAATAAGCTTTAGAGGATGAAGTAAGGTCATCTTGTAGGTGGGCATAAGGAGCCTTCAGAACACTAGAAGTCCAAGCAGACATGTACTCCAGCTTCATTTTAAGCACTTCTAATTCACCATGCAATCATAATAAAGACTCATGAGTTCATTCAAAACTCCACTCCTACAAGTATATTGTATCTAAGCAGAGCCTTTCAAAGTCTCCAACAATGATGTTTAGGGGCTGGTGCCAACGTTAGAGGGAAATTCTGGGGCCCTCAGTTCACATTGCTTGTGCCTATTCTGAAGACTCCCCCTGCGTGGGGACCCGCCTGTGCCAAAGTCAGGAGCAATTAGTGGGTTTTGTCTGCACCGAGGAGTCAGGCAGAACAGCTTAGTGCAGGAGCCAGCAAATTATAGCCGTGGGGCAAACCTGGCCCACCACTTGTTTTTAAGTAAATAAAGCTTTATTAGGAGAGAGTCACAAAATTCGTTTACGTATCATCTGTGACTGCTTTTGCACTTACATCAGCAGAGTTGAGGAGTCGTGACAGAGATTGTATGGCCTGCAAAGCCTGAGATAATTACTAACCGGCCCTTTACAGACAGTGGATGGTAAGTTTGCACTGCAGCAGTTCAGTCCCGACCTTCCCTGTACACTAGGCAGGTGCTATGGTCTGAATGTTTTTGTCCCCCCAGAATTCATATGTTGAAACTTAACCCCAGTGTGATGGTATTAGGAGGTGGGGCCTTTGGAAAGTGATTAGGTCGTGAGGGTGGAGCCCTCGGGAGTGGGAATAGTGCCCTTATAAAAGCGGCTGAGACAGCTCCCTTGCCCGCTCCGCCACGTGGGGTTACAGACAGCAAGAGCTGTCCATGAACCAGAATGTGGGCTCTCACCAGACACTGAGTCTGCCGGCGCCTTGATCGTGGACTTCCCAGCCTCCAGAACTGTTAGAAATAAACTTCTGTTGTTTACAAGCCATCCAGTCTACAGTATTTTGTTATAGCAGCCCAAAGCGATTAAGACAGCAGGAAACTTTGGGAAAGTCACTTTTAACTCTATGCCTCAACTTTCTCATCCTTTAAAAGCGCGATAATAACATATCTTCCTTTACATAGCAGCCAGAAAAGCCCAGAGCAATAAAACATGGGATGTGCCTAGAACAGGGTCTGGTATATAATAGGCACTCAGTAAATATTAACTATTTTGCTAACCATCGGGTAAAAGTAGAATTATATTCAAGTAGAATTTGTTCCTAATAAAGAGACTATAATGTAAAAGCACACTCTTGATAAAGCTGCCAGTACAGACTCTAGCAAAAACCAGCTCAAGCCGGGTAGAGCACTTGGTTTAATATTGTCAAAATAAACATTTTCAGGATCACTCATCATTCTCGATTGCTGGGAATCTCTGCAATGTCTTGTAAATTGCATTAAACAGGTACTTAAAGTTTTCTGTAGGACTCTGTCAAATACAGATAAGGGTCATGAAGGAAAAATTTACATTTCATCAGTATTAGCAATTTATTAAAACTCATGAAAATGGACATTATTGTGCTTTTTTTGATATTTTATATTACGATCCCTGGGACATACTTTGAAAAAAAATCATTTCACTGTTGCAGCTTAAATCTTAAAACATCTCAAATTCTCTCTTCAACTCAGAATGCCATTCATTAAATTCCTTCTTCTAAGGAACCATAAATGCACTAATCTAGACCCTGATAAAGGCTTTAAAATTGTCCCATAGGATACTTGGGGTGGAGAAAGATGGAACATTAGTGTCAAAGAAGCATATTATTTGATTCTCAATATAATTAATAAACTCTTTCTCTCCCCCAGAGGAATCTGCTAAATCTCCAGTTCTTATTTGTGGTGAAGCAAAAGATTTAGTTACCTACCTAATGGAAAAGGGAAAAAAGATCTGCAAAAAGGCTTTAAGTATTTAGTAGTTTAAACCCTGCATAAATTGGAGATTTGAATAAAAAATCAGCCCTGGTATTTTTCTATGAAAATGGTGAACAGAAGGAATATATGTGCTCAGAGGAATAGCGTTTTATGCCAAACATCAATCAACCCGGCTTTAGAAGCCTATTTATAATACTGTGGGGGTTCTGGACAGTACACTTCATACTGTGAGGTCCAATCCGTGACATTAGATGGTGAACAATTGAAGTCTTGACAAATAATTAAAACTCTGTTTGAAAATGGAGATGTTTTCCACAGCTTTCCTGTGTATGCACGACATCATCGATATTCAAGAGTGTAAATATTGACTAGTTATTGCTGGTAGCCAGAAGGAGCAAAATCCCCTTTGAAATAATAACGTGGAGTGTGTGTATATAACATATACATATGTATGCACACACATATGCATAGAGATGTTAAATATATAGTCATATAGGGAGAGAAAATATAGATTTCACTTTATATGACAGTTAAATAGCTATACTTTAAACAACCCATGTTCACTGCCAGTACAGTTCTAGTGTGAGTGTGTGTGTGTGTGTGTGTGTGTGTGTGTGTGTGTGTGTGCTAGGCAAAGAAGACGGGAAAATATTTCTGAAATTTTTTATCTGTGATTTTCTTCTTAACATGATAATGAGAGAGTCTAAAGCAAGCCTTTTACCTTTAAAAATAAATCTCTCTATTGTTTAAATCGGGATCTAGAACTATGCAATTTTAGAGCTGGCAGGGACAGAATTAATAATCTTGTCTAGTTTTCCTAATATTTTAAGCCCACCTTAAATCCCTTTGAGGTGGAAGCAAAGCACAACTAATACATAAATTAAATTCCTGGAAATGGCTCCTTAATTTGACCATTTTTCATTTAAGAGACATGGGACTTAAAAAATTTTTGAGATTAAAAAAATCCCTCAGGATTATTATTTCAATTTACTCATTTAGCAGCGCTCTCCTTAAAGATATCAGCACACTCTGGTAGTGCAAAGATACAGAAGAAACAAAAGTCATTACCCTTTTTAAAGCCATTACCCATTCTCCCCAGTGCTTCCAAGTCCAACCCAGCGGTAACATACACACACAGGTTTTGTGAATCAGGGTTTGGGGCTCTCTCTAAGAAGAGCTCATTGTGGGGGGCAAACAATAGGTACAAAAAGAGTTAGAAAGGGAGAAATCTGTGCAAGTGAGAATTGTCAGGGAAGAAGTGAGCCTCACCCAGACATAGTTCAGTGCAGACAGGGGACGGCGGGTGGAAGAGGAAAGGGGAATGGTCCTGCAAAGAGAGCAAGGAGAGTGAGCATTGGGTGTCGGGAGAAATAAAAACCAGAGAGCTGAAGGAATTTGAGATCGTGAACAGGCACCATTGAAACTGGCTGCGGTCTTCTGAGTGGGCTTCACTGCTCCGAGATTAAGTTTGGAGTGGAGGAGCATCCTAGGAACCATCAGAAGAGCAGGTATCTTCAATTTTGGCTTTACAAGATCGCCACTCAGCCAGAATCACACATAGAAAACCAAATGAACCCAAAGCGGAACCTTTCCTTACGAGGTGAAAGAATCATGATAATATTGTCCCATCTATTACCATGAACACTGGAGTTTGTCCCGTCCTGATTTGACCAGATCTCAGCAGGGATTATGTTCATGTATCTTTTATATTCCCCACTGTGTGGACCAAAAGCAGGACTAACTAAATAGATGTTGACAAGTTGTTGAAGGCCACTGTTGTTGTTGAAATTATCTGGCAGACTGTGTGGAATTTCCCCCACAGTCTTTACCAGAACCCACAGAGATCTCTGATTCTGAGTATTTAAACAGTCATTAAAATTTTGCTTGTAAACATGTTCTCTGACAAGGCATGGATTCCTCCTCCAGCTCTTGCAGAAATGACACTGGCTGATAAAGCCAGGTCTACACTGACAAGGTGACATAACGAATCCAAGAGAATCCAAGCCTGGAGACCTTGATCTGAAATCTTCTGTCCATCAGCAGGGAAGGGGCTTTTTAACAAGAAATAATCCAGATAACGTATTTTTCCTTCTGCTTGTGTAGACATGTTTCCTTGCAATTCTTTTCAACCCGTCTGAACACAGGAAAGCACCAGGGGGAGCTCACACATCTTCCTTCTTTTTCTCCCCCTCTCACAGAAGGTTGGCTTTTGAAACCCAGGGAAAGGGTGGGTCAAAACAACATATATGAAATAATTCAGTAATGTAAACACACAGGCAATTTATTCTGCAAAAATATTCTAGATTCTTTTGGAAGGCTCTGCACCAGATTCCTGGGCACACCTAAAGTCAGCATTCAGTCAACTCAGCTGGCTTTGAGATATGGCCTCTTAAAACTCCTGAATCAAAAAACGTAAGGGCATATTCCCAAGCTGCCCCTGTGTCGTCCCAGAAATAAATAAATAAAGAGAGACAGACAGAGACAGAGACAGAAAGAGACAAAGGGAGAGTGAGGGGGAGACAGAGAGAAAGAGATGGAGGGAGATTCTGCTTCCTTGCAATCTGAAGTGACATTTTTCAGGACACTTCAATTTTAATCACAGTGGAGGGTAATGGAGGATTTGGGTCTTTGGTTTTCCACATTGATCAATGGAATTGATTTTTTTTTTTTTTTTTTTTTTTTTGGTATTTTAAAGAAGAGAGCTAGTCGCTTTTTTCTTCTTCCTCTCTCTCTCTCTTTCTCCAGGATTGAAAATTTGAGACAGAAAGGAGAAATTCAAAATATATAATTAACGGTCGTGTTATCAATATGAGTGGAGAGAAGCAATGGCACAAAGAATCCTGAAGGGCTAGATGATCCGCGTGTCTGACTCTCCAGTTTTGTGTTGGTGACACTGACATGCAGAGTGTGGAGAGCCTTAGCCTGCCCCATCCGGTGACAGGGAGAGAAAAGGACCCCCTGCTTCTGATACTTGATGCACAGAAAATGCTCTCTACTCACTATTTTAAAGAAATGGTGTATTTCTAATCCTAAATTTCAAATCTACAGATCACCAAATCATTAGGGTTCCTAACCCTGGAAAATCCTTCATGAGGTCATCTGACCAACCCTCTACTTTAAGGCAGGTGAGATAAAACTGTTTTCCATGCTACTTTATAGGCGAAGTAGTTGAGGTTCAGAGAGGAACATTGAGAGCCTGGGTCGCGCAGTGAAATGATTTTTGTCTCTAAGTTAAAACCCCCCTGTATCCAGTTCCCCGTCCCCACCGATGCCCTCTTAGAAAACTGTAGATAATTTTTTTTTCAATATTCCAAGTCTAAACTTTGAACGACCCACAACCCTGAAGAGGAAAGAGATGAATGAATCTTAAGAGGGTGTAATAATTTAAAATGAGGTCGCTAAACACCTGGGGGAAACGCTGGGACTGATAAAAGATCCCATCAAATGTGCATGTCTCCCGGGTAGGAGACCGCGGGGCCATCCGAGGAGACGGCGCCTTTTGGGTCCCGCGTGTCGCGCTGCGGCACGATCGGCGACAAGGCCGGGCGAGGCAGCTGCAGCTCGGCGCCCGGGCGGAGCCGGGCGGGGCTGCGGGGCGCCCGCGGCAGCGCAGCGACCGCGAGGAGCGCGCCCCGAGCCCGACTTGCGGGAAGGTCGCGTGGCGCTTGGCCGGCGACAGAGACAGCGGCGCCCCAGGGGCGCGCGGGGCTGCACGGGGGGCACGCCCACCGCAGACCGAGGGCCTGGGGTCACCGCCGCCCGCGTGGGGACAGGGACGCCCCCCCGACCGCGGGGCAAGCTCAGCCCCGGCCGCCGGGCCCGTCCAGACCGCGCCGAGCGACGGTGAAGATGCGGCCCGCGGAGACTCGGACCGCGACTTGAAAATCCAAGGCTCTGCGTTGGCGTGAACGGAAAGCGGGTGGCCGAGGGACGGGGGCTGTAATCCGCACAGTCGTCCTGTGCGTGGTTCGGACTTCTTTTCCCCCCACCGGGGTCGAGCATCCGAGGTTAAACTGCCTGCGACTCACATGTCAGTGCGGCAGTGTCTCCCTGCGACTTCGGTGGCGGGAGGCCGAGCACCTGTGCTCCGCGCCTCTTGCAGGGACAGCTGTGCGTGTCCCTCGGGCCCGCCGGCCGCACCATCTGACCTGCCAGGAACGAAATCTGAGCCTCGGAATTTGAACGGCCCCGCGCAGTTCCTTTCCCGGAGAAGTCTCCTAGGAGAAGATCATTACTCTCTACTCAAGAGATTATTTAGGGAGGTGTCCCGGGCGGGCTAGGTGGACGTATGACAGCCCAAGGAAGATATGTAAAACTTTAAATTGTAGACAATTAAGCACCAACTGTCTGGAGCCCTGAAGGAGGGGGAAAAAAACAAAAAGGATTATCCGTCATCAGAAACTTCCAGGACCCTGGCATTTTCTAATCAGTGGATGCATTAACGGGAGAGGGTGGGAAGTTTTCTGAACACAAGATTTGTATTCCTTAAGCTGAAGTGGGTGCTTCAGCCCTCTTCCAGCTGTAGGATTTTAGGTCCCTAGTTCCTTGGTTTTAACCACCAGCAAGAATTCCTTATGATCAAGTCAGCAAAAGCATTTCCATTAAGCATTACTTGGTGGGAACTATTTCGTTCTCCCAGCTCATTGCATTATATTCACCATAAACATTTCTGTGATCTCGGGTGTCTGAGGTTGGCCAGGTTTTCACAAGAGCCCCCGCCAGGTGTTAAAGGCCCCGGAGCACCTCGCCCTTGAGCAGAGAACGGACTCCAACCGCTGCTGCTGCTGGAGGATGAATTTCAAGTTGGTTAGGAAAATCATCCTTTCTTTAATTTAATTATTTTTCTTACTTTAAAGCTACCCTCTTGGCAAACATTTTTTCTTTGACCACCAAATGAAAATTATTTAACTGACAACTCTGAGGGCCTTGTTTCCCTGTCCCTCTGGGTTTTTTGGTGGTGGTTGTTTGGAGGGAGAGGTTTTTGAGAGAAGAAGGACTAAGTGGAAATGGAGATGGAAAAGAAATTTGTTTAAGGCTTTATCCAAACCCCGTTAAGGTCTTGTTTTTAACGTAATATGGAATGACGAAGTTGCAGTAAGTACATGATTGGAAAATAAGGTCTTTTGGAAAAGAGTTAAGAAATAGGAATTTAATGTTCTAGAGAAAAAAAAAAAAGGTCAAGAAAAACTTTAGGAGGACATAGTGACCTTTACATAGAGACAATACCAATAAGAATCAGAGGTAGGAGTGAAATAAGGTGAAACTTCACTTGCATTATCTCATTTAATTCTTTCCACAACTTTAGGCTGTACCAGTTTTAATCCAATCCTCCTTTTACAGAGGAGAAACCTGCAGCTCAGAGGCCCAGAGTAAGTTGCCTGAGGGCCTATAGCAAGTTAGGAGAAGAATAAGAATTGATTAAGGGGTAAAGAAGAATTCCTTGAGAATTAGTGTTTTTAAATGTTGATTTGTTACAGAGGGAAAATGGGAAATTAATTACCTGCTGGAAGGATTTTTAGATTAGTGGGGGGAAATGATGCTAAGAAAGACAAGCCCGAGAATTTTCTTGTCACCTATTATGCAGCTTCAGGAAAGGTGTGACAATTTGAGAAAACTGAATGGTGCCCAAATTCATTTAGCAACATTCTTTTCGACTAATAGAACTACTAGCTGTAATTAGGCCCATGTCCTTATTCTTCAGGAAGTTTCTATTATTTGAGGAGAAAACTGAAAAGATTTAGACTCTTTCCAATTTGAGAACAATTTGAATTTTAGTTGGGAAATAGATTGTATGATTGAATTTAAAGGCTTGGGAAAGGGTCCTGATGGTCCAAAGTTCTGGCCCTACCAATTGAGAATAAGCACAGCTCTTAAATCAGACAACTAAGGATGTGACTAGCTGTGTGACCACACGCAACTTTCTTAACCTCTCTGGGCTTCAGCATCCTCATCTGTTAAATGAGGCAAATAACCCCTTGCAAGGTGATTGTGAGTGAAAGCCTTTAACAGAAGCCTGGTGTATAGAAGATGCTCAAAAGTGTTAGTGTAGTTCAGTGTGAATAAAGCATGTGAAAGCAGATTTTGAGAGAGTGGAAAGGCACCAGACATGGGGCTAGAGAACAGAAGAGCCACTAACTTCAGTTCTCGACAGTTTTGCCTGGGGCTGGCTCTAGCTGGGGGATAGGCATGGGTTCTCACTTGGGTGTGAGTATCCTGAGACTCTGGGAAGAAGACAGATAACTCTAAAAGCAAGCCATGAAGATCTGAGGAGGTGGAGGAGAATGATTACTGAAAGCTTGGAGCAAGTTATTGCCACATCGTACGTCTTGGTCTTGCGATCCAACAATACTTTCAAAACTGCAAGAAATGAAGGCTGAAACAAAATGCCACAGTATAATTTTTAAACTAGTTAGTAATGATGGCATAAGACAAAAATGCTTGGTTCTTACTTAAACCTTGAGCTGCTAAGGAAATTTCATTCTTCAATTTTTTTTAATAGAGATATTTTAAAATTTTTTTAAAAAAACAAAATACACACTATTTTGCCTAGTTATTATTTATTTATGCTCTGCCAAAAAAAAAAAGTTATTACTTTAGGGCTTGTGTTTGAGTAGAACTGTGAAATTCTGCTTTAAAAAACATGACAAAACAATGTATTACTATGGTGTCCTCTGATGTTTTCTGCCAGGTTAAAATCTAGATTAATTCTAGACATTTTCTTTCAAAATAATGATTTCTTTTCTGATTAAGAAAGTAACACATGCCCATTATAGACAACCTAGCATAAGAATAAAATGAGGGAATAAACTATAAATAAGAAAACATGAACGCCTTCATTCCCACCAAAAAGAGTTAACCACTGTTGATATATTTGGGTCTTTTCCTTCCAGTCTTTTTAACTTTCTTTTTTTTTTTTTAACCTCGGCTTGACCCTATCGTGTATAAAATTTTGCATTCTGCTTTCTCTACTTATTTTCCCCCATGTCACTAAAAATCCTTTGTTACTTCATTTTAAACGAGGGCCGATTTTGCATCATACCAGCGTAGCATACTTCTCTTGTTGAATGTTTGTAGATTCTGGGTTTTGCTATTGTAAATTATGCTAAAATGGAAATCTGTGTGCATAAATCTTTGAGTTGAAGATTATTTTGTAGGATAGACTTCTATAATTAGAACTACTA
Source organism: Camelus bactrianus (assembly GCF_048773025.1). Taxonomy (NCBI): domain Eukaryota; kingdom Metazoa; phylum Chordata; class Mammalia; order Artiodactyla; family Camelidae; genus Camelus; species Camelus bactrianus. The sequence continues at coordinate 15,483,579 of NC_133568.1, read as the reverse complement.
GATCCATATATATAAATCTTTTTTAAGGCTCTTAAAATACATGATCAAATTGATTTTTAAGAGTAGTGGCAGCAATTTTCAGTCTTAACAGCAATATATGGAGAATGCTGCTTTCTCCTAATGTCCCTAGTAATGACTAATATCATTGCCCAAAAAAAAGAAAGAAAATCTATTCTAATTTGATAGGTTAACAAAAAAACTTTTGTTGTTTTATTTTTACTTATTTGGGATTACTGTCATTAAACAGCTTTTTCAGATGTTCACTAGCCATTGCCTCTTTTGTAAATTACCTGTTTATGTCCTTTGCCCATTTTTCTATTGAGGCCTTAATGCTTTTATAATCTGTTTATATAAACCCTTTATATTGGTCTTTTTTTGTAACTGTGGCAAATGGTTTCTTCCCCATTTTACTCTTTGCCTTTTAATTTGGTCCATGTTTTGTGATATGCAAAATTTAAATTTTTCACTTAGACACAACGTATCAAGCATTTCTTGATGAGTGCTTCCTTTGTTTTCTGTTGCTCTACAGAAAATCAGATCACCACCTATTTTTTCTACTTCTATTTTTATAATGGTTTTTTTTCAACATTTAATTCTTTATTGCTTCTTTAATTTACTGTGCTGTGAGGTGAGAATATGATTTGTTTCCCCCAAATAGTTAGGCAGCTTTTCCAGCACCATCAATTCAACATCCATCCCCTCCCCATTGATCCACTGTGCCTCTGCATCAAAGTGCTCTTTTGACTGATATACAGAGATGCCAGTCACAGTAGAGGAGTAAACTGCCAGTACTGCAGGGACATCAGCCAATCAGAACAGACCCCAACATCGTAAGCATCAGGTTTGGCCAGTGAGTGAATCCTAGCTGAGGACCAGCCTTGCAAATAAGACCTGAGAAACTCCTAAAAGCGAAAAAAAAAAAAAAAAAAAAAAAAAGGTTTCCTTTCAAAGAAAGATCTTATTTAATTGATCTTGTTTAACATGTGTAAGAGGGGACTTTTTTTTGTAAGTTTCATTTGGAACACTTGTAGTTTAAACTAGCCCCACTGTGTTCATTCAACAAATATTAGGTAAGCCTCTACTGTGGGCAGGTACAATTTTAGACTCTCTAATACTGTCAACAAATGCCACTGAATTCAGTGAAATTCATAAGTAGTAGTATCAATTTCATATTTTTTTGTGCCAGATCTTTCTTAGTCTATTGAAATAACTGTCACCATTCTTTGAGGTACGCTCCTGGTCAGCTCACCCTCTTCTAATGCGACACAAATCACATCTGCCAGTAATTCAGTTAGCTTATTTGAAAAGTTAATACACTTGGTAAGTCTTTCGTTTGCCCATCTGTTCCCATAGTTTGCGCCTTAAAGCATTTGCTATTTGCCACTCTTGAAGTGGCTTCACTTTTTATTTCTGGATTTTCTCTTTCACGATAACCGTAACAGAAGAATGTCCCAATTTTACATTCTACCTTTCCTTTTGCTTTGAAATAATTTAAGTCACTTCCACAGAAACTGATGAATACATTTTATTTTTATCAAACTTTCTGTGCAATTATGTCACTGACCTTTCTGAAATCAAGAGAGGAAATTAGATTTTGTGATTTTGCCCAGTATAACATAAAATGTCTATGCTGTTTTATTCTATAAGAAGTAGACAGCAAAGGGACCACTATTGCTGTAAAGGAAGACTTGTTGACTTACTAGAGCCCACCCAGGGTAGACAAAGAGGTGAGCGAACCAGGACCCAGCTGGGAGCTGACATCACAGATGAGGTTCTTCCTGGGGAATTTGGCCAGGGGTCTGACTTAGGATACAGGTGATCAGAGCTGAGTAATTCATCACCAGACAGAACAAGGGTTAAGGAATTCAGGGGGCATTTATGACCACAGACTCTGGCATGAGTGTCAACCATGAGACTGCTAACAGGGCAAGAATCTCCCAGAAAGAAGTGCTGGACAGAATCAGGCAGTCCTCACCATGGGTCATGGGAGAGAAACAGAACCCCAGAGTGTCTGAGAATAAACCCAAAATGAATAATACACATACACACACACACACACACACACACACACACACACACACACACACACACATATAGAAGTGATCAAGAAAACAAAGATTAACCAGAGTAAAATTTTTTTTTGCCACTAAGTAGAAATGGTGAGTCAAGATAAAATTTTAATTTAGTAGAAAAATACAGACATTTTACACTTCTTAGCGTCTTAGTTGTGACAATGACTCCAGGATGGTTCCTGGGCATTTTTGTGGAATGCAGACCTTACTGTATTCCATAGTGTGTCTGCAGGTCTGGACTCCTGCCAGTCCCTGAAAACCTCACCTGCTCTTGCCAGAGGCTAAGCCCTCTCCCAATGCCTGTTCCAAAAATAGCATGTCAGCTACAATCACTGTGCAGTCACTTGCCTCTCTCTAATCATCCCCTTGAAAGTCTGAATGCCCCCTTCCCCAGACTGTATTCCTCTGGAGTTAAATGCTGGCCTTGGTTCAGCTTAAGTTTACCATTCTTCCTTCAACACCATGGTTCAGACTTCTAGTTACTTTCACTCTTAAAACAGAAAGCTGCCAGGAAGGGGGTTTCAACCCTAATGAAAAAAAAAGTTGTTTTCAGGCATCCCCAGCAACGGGGATTTGTGTTGGTATACAATATAATCAGCCCCTGGTGCCTTTCTGGATGGTTGGGCCCAGTAATTTGTACCAGCTACCGACCCCTTTTAACAACCTAGTGCCACTTATGTGAACACCCCATATCATCTCTACAGAATACAGTGTGGCATTTGTAGTCCCACAGACTTAGGCTGTGGAAGGACTATTATTTTGCTCTCTTCTAGACAATGTAATAGGGCACTTTATTGTTAAACAGCTTTAACATCTTGTTGACTTTGAGCTTGTGGTTCACTAAGAACCCCAGGTCTTTCTCGCAAGGACTGTTGTGAAGCTTTATTCCCCGGACCTTGTATTTGTGTAATTGTTTAATATTTATTCAATTATTTTAAAAACCCTTACTTTGTTTCTGATCAATAAGGTAATATATGCTTACTGAAGAAAAGCTAGACAACATAGAAAAACATGAAGAAGCAAATAAAAATAAGTCATTATCCATCTGCCCAGAGATACCTTGTTAACATTTTGATATACTGTATTTCCTTTCAGCATCTTCACTTTGCATACATCTTTTAACATTTGCAAACATACTGCATAAATTATTTTGTAGTCTACTTTTTTACTTAACAATACATCATGTTACTATTCTCCTAAAGAACGGTTGTATTTGTTTAGAATTTTAAACTAAAAAATTCCACTCCTAGGAATTTACCTATTAAATAACAGTTGTATAGCAAAGATTTTGGAACAAATACATTTACTGCAGTTTTATTTATAATAAGGAAAAACTGGAATAATACAAAAATACCCCAAAAGAGTAAAAACTCATCTATATAATGAAATACCATACAGCAGTTATTTTTAAAAGAATATTCTAAAACAAACAACCCAATCCAAAAATGGGCAGACGACCTAAATAGACATTTCTCTAGTGAAGACGTATATTTGCCAATAGCCACATGAAAAGATACTCAGTATCACTAATCATCAGAGAAATGCATATCAAAATTACAGTGAGGTATTGCGTCACATGAATCAGAATGGCCATCATTAAAAAGTTCACAAATGAGTTTTGTTTAATTTTGAACTTACTTTTCTAAATATTTAATAATGTGTATATATTATTTGTATAATAATGAAAATAAAATTTTATTCACTATTTTAACATATAATATTTCACCACTTCAAGGTGTCATAATTTATTTATCAATTCCCTCAAGTTTGGCTATATAGGAATTTTGTAATGGAATAATGTGGCATCATAATTATAAATACCACGTTTACCTCTGGAGGTGAGGGAGGGTGAAGGCATGGGGAGAAGGACGCACAGAGGGTTTCAACTCTATTGATAATGACTGATCTCCTCACCAGCAGATGAAGACTAGATGCTGGGTACATGGATGTTCACTGCATTCATCTATGCCTTTGTATCTTTTAAATACTTCATAATAAATTTTAAAAATAATTACTACAGTAAGCAATTTACATAGCTCTCTATATACATATATATTTGATTATTTCTTTGAAATGATTTACTAAAAATAGAACTACTAGGTAGATGTGGAAAATATATTTAAAACTTTGGATATATATTGATTTATTGTCTTCCAGGAAGCCTGAAACAATTTATATTCTCACCAGAAACATATAAGTACTTGTGTCACCTTGCCCTTGCCAACAATACCATTAGTATTTTTTAAATCGTTGCAAAATTAGGTAAAACATGTTATTTCCCTATTGTTTTAATTTGAATTCCTTTGATTAGCAGCAAGGAAGACATTTTTGTCTTTGTCGGTCACTTGTCTTCCTTTTCCCTGTATTGTTCTGCCACGTTTTTTGCCCATTTTTCACCCATTTTTCTTTTGGTTAGGCACTATTTATTATTAATCCTTATATATTAAGAATATTTTTCACAGCTAGTAATCTGCTTTGTATTTGTGCTTATGGTGTTTTGATGTTTGGAAGTTTTACTTTTCACATAAGGTAAATAACATAAAATTTTCCTTTGTGATTTTTTTCTTTCACCTGAGTGTTTAGAACGGATGTATCTTCTATAAAGTCAAAAACACGCTTATCTACAACTTTTTCTAGTTTGTTGCTGTTATGTTTTACTTTTAATTCTCTATGCTATCCATGAGTATGATGTAAAGCTCTAACTACATTTTTAGCAAAATAACTGGATCATAATGTTCCAGTTCCTCTTCCCCTATTTTTAAAATAACGTGTATTTTCCTCGCTGGTATGAAATGCTGTTTTTATCAATTACTAACTACTAGAGTCTTTTTCTTGACTTTTGTTCTGTACACTTATTTGTCTCCTTTTGGAGCGCTCTCCCTCCTACTTTTCATTTATTCTGCCTTTATAATCTATTTCCACATCCTGTAGGTCAAGTTTCCTTCATAATGCTTCTTTTTCCAGTTCTCCCTGGTTAAATTTCAGACTTCAAATCTTTCAGATTAAATTTCAAACCATTTTGTAATGTTCCAAAATATTCTATTGAGCTTTTGTTTTGAGTAGCATTAAGTGTATATGTGAATTTGGGAATAAGGGGTATCTGTGCAATATTGATCCTTCCAGTTTAGAAATATGGTACAGTTCTCCGTTTATTCCAGTTTCACAAACTGCTCTTCAGTTACATTTTATAATATTCTTCATATAGGCCCTATAAGTTTACAATAAAATTTATTCCTAGTAAAGATGAACCTTTAATATATTATAAAAATGACATTTCTGTATTAGGAAAAATGCCTTAACATTGAGGTAGGGGAACATATGCATCTATTTCACACCATTCACAAAGGCAAAACTCAAACGAATTAGATATTTAAATGAAAAAAAAAAAAAAAAGAAAGGATATTAGAAGAAAGGAATTCTAATCTAATTGTAGAGAAGGCTTTTATAACATGACACTAAGACTGGAAGCCTTAGGGTAGAAAAAATGGAACACATTTTAAAGCTACAAATTTTTAAACTTTTAAAACTTAAAATGATGGGGAAATACACTAACCACAATGTTAATAGGTAAATAACAAACTAGAACAATTATCTTTTAAGTAGAAGGTATTTCTCCAAATCAGCAAGATAAAGACAAAACAGAGATGAAAATGCAATATTAGAAAAGGAAAAAATAGTCAATAGGCATTTGAAAGATTATGATTTTACTTAAAAAGAAATACTATTAAAACTACAACCAAATACTACTTTTTTCCCCATTATCTCATTATCAAATGTTTGGGGGTTTTTTTGATTATGATAATAATCAGTGTTAGGCAAAGTTATGAAAAACAGGCACCCCCACGCACTGATAGGAACTGTGAACTGACTTTCTGGAAGGACAAGTTGTCAGATTTAACAAAATGTAAAATGTGACTGCATGTTGATTTACTGGTAAATTCCATTTTCAGGAAAGATAACTCGAAATTGTCCCCAAAGATGTACAAAGATGTTTATTGCAGCATTGTCTGTATACTCATTGCAGCATTGCTTTTTGTTTTGAAGAATGAGAACCCAGAAAAAAAAAAAACAACAAAACAAAAACTTGAGTCAAGAGGGAAGCCAATTCAGGTGAATTCTGAGCAGAGGAACTGGACTTTGGTATTCAAAGAAACCATCTTTGCATTTTGAAATAGTCTCTATTCTGACAAATATTATTTCTTTACTACATTACTTGATTACATTTGCTGGTACTTTATTTAGCAAACTTTTTCACTTATACTTAAAACTGAGGGGTTTTTTGAATAATTTTTAAACTCATTTTAATGTAAAACCAAGACGACATTCATTTTGGTAATTTTGCTTTGTTGTTTTTGTTCTCCTTCAGCCCTTTAAGATGGAAATTTTTATTGCTCGTTTGGTTGGTTGGTTGGTTTTGGAGGTAGGAGAGTACAGTGCTTAACCAAAACAAACAAACGAACAAACAAACAATTATGTTTTCTAGCTTCTCTTTCAGCTAAGTGTCTAAGTTCAAGCCCACGAATTATAAGTGAAAGTTTGTAGAAACTTCTGGAAGGCTTTTTATAGGAAACTAAAGCAGCTGGGAGTTGTAGTCATTTTTCCTTTATTCGTCTTTCTTCCTCCTGCCTGGAGTATGAATGTTATAGTTGAAGCTCCAGCTGTCATCGTGGACCATGTACTAAACTTCAGAATGGAAGGCAAAAATTGTGGAGCAGACACGAAGAAGGAGCCCAGGTCCCTGACAACTGGCCGTGGAGATACGTGTTCTTGCACTTCTTTTATGGGTGAAATGCTTTTGAACTTTTGTTTGACTTTCTAAAACATTAACTATACCTCATAGTTTTATGTCTTCTGGAAACTTGATAGGCATGTCTTCGTTGGCCCCATTTAATTTTCATTCCTCTAGGTTAATCCATTATATAATACCCTTTGGGTATAATTATTTAAGTAACTATGAAATCCACCGACTACACTATTACCTATCGAATATTTCTATATATTTTCCACCAAGATGGAAAGGTATTCTGTCAACTGTCTTGCTAAAGATAGCTTAGATTTGTCCAATTCTGCCTATCTACCTGTGATAAGGAATTTGTCTGGTCTTTGTCCCAGGTTCCTGGCAGGGAGTTTCAGGACCCCTTGGAATTTCCTGAGAGATAGGAATGTCTTTGTTATGCTAATGAGGTGAACTTAGTAGGCTTCCAGATAGCTTAGGGATGATGGCTGGTCACACAAACACTAACCACAGTATTGGCCTTTTTTGTGTTTTCCTTTTTTAGCTAGCAAGTAAATTGCTTTCCAAGTAGGGAAACTCTTTTAACACAGGTTATTCTTACTTAATTTAAGAAGATAGCATTATGTGAAAGAGAGTAGGTATGATTTGTATGGGCAGCAGAGTATGTTTTTATGTCATACATCTATTTTTAGAAGGAAGACCAAGCTATCACTTACAAAAGTACAGCCTACAAAAGAAAGGGTGGGGTCGCACCATCTTGGTCCAAGGACTAATGGCTGTTGTGCAAGGGGAAGAGCTATTTCAAAATAGTTGATAGTGTTGTCCTTTTGCTCCACCATTCCCACCAAGAATTTATGTCAGACTGCCAAGGAATAAAGATGGTAACCAACCATCTAAGTGAGCTTTGTAGAAAGCTGGTGTTGGGGAAGGAACTAACTGTTGGTCCTCACTGGAAGCACTGAGACTGACATAGGAAGGAGCAGAGAACATCTCAGGCTTAAGACCCATGTCTCTTGACTATGACCATCAGATCGGTCCACCTCTGAGCAGTGTGCTGAGAACAGAGCTGAAAAAAGAAAGTGTCACAGGGAAGCGGAGGGGGAGGGGATTTGCATCTTTAAGCACAGGTAAACTCTTTAGAGAGTGGGGAGTTGGAAATTTTTGAAAGGTCCCTGCAATACGTCCAGTCACTCAGGAGGAGGATGAGCAGGGAAACAATGAGACGCAGGGAAACAGGTTAATGTCATTAGGAGCATCTAAAATAGCTTGGCTTCTTTCTGTCTGAGCTACTGTACAAATGAATCCAGTTAATTCAATCTCAGGCAGTCAAATGTGCCTACAACAGCTCAAAGGAAGTATTCCTTTTCTGGACATAAAAAGAGCCATAATCATTCTAAACTTTAATTCAAGGGCTCATACACATACTAATAATCAATTGACTGACTGATCTTTTTTATTTTTCCTTTTTGCAAGGTCTGATATTTTCACACAAGATGGCAAGTTACTAAATCCAAGCTCTGTTGACATGCAGGAACTGTTTGCAGGGTTCACAAGTGACATGTGCTACCTAAGGACATGAACTTGAAGTCACACTGGAACCTAACCTGCAGACAAGAAATGATATGCATTGATTGCTGGCAGCTGTAAATCATCTGTCTCCCCTCTGAAGTTCCTTAGACCCTGTCCTCTTAGTCCTGTCTATGAAGTATTAGAATTATTTATAATTCTCATTTCCTCTCTCAGGCCTTATGAAGGAAGCACATTGAGGGCAGTTTGCAGAACTGAAGGTCCTTATATCCCCTTTTAGGTAAGGAATCCAAATTATTTACAGCCAACATAATATAGCATATTTTGGTTCATTTGCCATATATCAGTGTTAGCTGTATTTACATGAGAGCAACACATCTCTTTAACACCATCAGAAAAAAAATTAGTCATATCACTTTATATGGATCAGATATTCAAGTCAGATGATGGTGTTCCTCTTCCTTTTCAACTATTTCTATTGTGGCTATGGCTTTTGTTCAACTGAATACAAAAATGCACATCAGAGACATTTTCAGTGAAAGTAAACCAATCTGATAGCTTCTATTGAAGGTGATCATTATTATATTTACTTTTATAGAGTCTAGAAGATCACTGCGGCGTGGTGCCTTTATTGGGAGTGTCACACAATAAATCTCTACTTAACTTTATCTTTGTACCGTCTAGCAAGTCAGACTTAGCGCTTCAAGGTCTGCCAAGCTCATTTTGACCTGGACATTTTGGGTCACCAAGATTTCACACCTTGGGATGCTTTCTCTCCTCCTCTCTTCTTATTTAAACCTCACCTATCCTCCAAGGCCTCGTTCATGCTCCATCCATATGGAACCCCTTCCCCCTACTCCAGGCAACAGCAAGCTGCCCCTTCCCTGAACTTCTGCTCACACGGTGTATCTCCTAATAGTTCCCTAATTGTTTCGTGCTATGTTGGTGTTGTCTCCCCAAGTGGATCATAAACTTTCCGGCACCTATCCCCTACACATCCTAGCACAACATTCTACTTCCTTTTGTGCCTGATATTTGTCCATTGACGGGTTGGTTCAGAAACCACAGTACACCATTGGGGTGGGGGAAGAAAGAAAAGCAGTAGGCAGATCTCAGACATGGTCAAATTTAGATTAAATCTAAATCCCTATGTTTCCTTTAAAAATGAGCACCCCAAGTCCTTGGCTCTGGAGCTAGCAGATTGGTTCACCGAGCCTCGGATTGCAGGGTGTTATGGTTTATTTGGCTTTCCTGGGATGTAACTTTGAGAAGATGGATTATAGTGCGCTCTTAATACACTACACAGCCTATTGATTTTATATGTCATCAATGTATATTGTATGTCTACACTATTACCAGGAGAAGCAGGAGGTGCATGTAGTTATGCCTCTGCCTCTGCCCGTCATCCCATGCTGTGCCCTATGGGAAGCCACTGATTCTTACACTTGGAGCTGGGACAATGCAACTTAATCAGACTGACAGGAAACAGGCAGCAATTACAGTGTGCTGCTACATCTGCTGGGTTCCACTTCACTGAAGGAAGAGTTATCTCAATTTTAATGTACATCCCTTTTTCATGTTTCATTTAACCTCTGCTGTATTATTAAACACATCAAAATATAATGACACTCGTTAAAGAAGAAAAAGAGGACAGTTGGGATATTTTGGACTGTATCTCCTATATTCGTAACTTAATTGTATCATTTTTACTTCTCTTCAACATCTCCCCCTGGTGAATAACTAATTCAGTATATAGGTATTTAAATAGCGAGCTGGGAACTGGCTGTTTCAACACCTACATCAACTCAGAGTTCAGCTACAATGAAATGTCTCTCCATCATTTGTCTGTTTTTACTAGGAGTGTTTCTCTTTTCAAAAACATTCTTTTGCAATGTGTCAAAATAGCAAGTTTACCCATTACTGCAGTGCACATAAACTGCTTTAAAAGCTTCTCAATGAAATTCCCTAGGAATGTATTTGTAATATGACTCGGGAGACCTTTAGAACTTAAGCTAGCAGGTTTCTCGCTCGCTGGCCCACCCTAAAACAGCCAGAGCCCCATCAGCTGGCCGAGCCTGCTGACCCGAGATGCAGGACCCATTAAAACATTCATTTCTGCAAGACAAATGTGATGACACACCAGACTGAGCCTCTCATCTGGAGGGTTTTTTTTTTCTCTTTCCACTCTGACTTTCTGATCCCCTATCTTTCTCTGAGCTCCAGTTTTAAAATTGCATCTGAAGAATTTAGTAAATCTTCCTGAGAATTAAGTGTCCATCAGAGATTAATTGTGACCTCCAAATGCAGATTTTTTTCCCCCTGCACAGAGAAATAACAGAGGTACAATTCTGGGCTTCCACTTAAAACTCTGAAAATATTATTTGACTAGGAAGAAACTGCAAGATGTTTGGGGGAGTTTGCATGTATTGGGGAAATGGAGAGAAATGGTAATAGCAAAAGATATGCTTCTACATAAACAGATGTTTAGGCAAAAAAGCTCCAATGCCCAATTTTTTTTCTTTAAAGGATAATCTAATCAAAATATCACAAGGCATGTTTATCATAATAACAAACAAGTTGCTGTGAGCTAGGATGATACATGACACAAAGTGATACAAGAAAATGCCTATGTTTTCAATGAGCTAACAATGTAGTTGTAGAATCAAAAACAAATACAGAAGAGGATCAGCCAGAGCTCAAACAGGTTCTTACCAGTGGTGTGGAACTAATTACAGGGCAACACTCTAATAGCTTATGTCCATCATTGGGTGAACTAGAAAGAAGTGTGGCCCCTGAGATCTGCTTTGGGATAAAAGTCAACTGATGCTCACCCAGGAGCACCTAAATAGGCCCCTTAAATGTGTATCATCAGCATCCGTTCTATTTATTGTTCATTCTCCTGCTATATGGGTGCAAATAGTTTCAGCAGTATTTCTGGATAAAAGAGTTTAATGAAAGCTACACTGCTTAACTCCTGCTTTCCTTGTGTGCTCATTACAGGACCATGATCATCATTAAAAAGGCAGAATTAATATCATTAAGAGAGACAGGTGCACCCCAATGTTCATAGCAGCACTATTTACAACAGCCAAGACATGGAAGCAGCCTAAATGTCCATTAACAGATGACTGGATAAAGAAGATATGGCATATATTTGTGTATGTATAAATATATATATGCATACGCAATGGAATACTACTCAGCCGTAAAGAGAATAAAATATTGCCACTTGCAGCAACATGGATGGAAATGGAGATTGTCATACCAAGTGAAGTAAGCCAGAAAGAGAAAGAAAAATGTCATATGATATCACTTATATGTGGAATCTTAAAAACTAACACAAATGAACTTATTTACACAACAGAAACAGACTCACAGACATAGAAAACAAACTTATGGTTACCAGGGGGAAAACGGTGGAGGGTGGAGGTATAAATCAGGAGTTTGAGATTAGCAGATACAAACTACTATATATATAAAATAGATAAACAACAAGGCCTTACTGTATAGCATAGGGAACTATAATATCTTATAATAACATATAATGAAAAAGAATATGAAAATGTGTGTGTGTGTGTATATATATATATATATATATATAAACCGAACCACTATGCTGTACACCAGAAATTAACACAATATTGTAAACTGACTATACTTCAATTAAAAAAAAAAGAGAGAGAGAGAGTCACTTAAAAGGGTAAATCTGTTTAAAGGAACTGAAACCCCCTTGACAGGATTACTATTATGATTCATATATTAATACTTCAGATTTTGATATACATTAACATAACTGTGGAATTACTTTTAAAAAGAGTAAAAGTAAATTGATTTAAAATCCAAAAAGTGCTAAAGGATGTGTTAAAAAAAAAAAAAGGCTAAGAAAAACTTTAAAAAGTAAAAAGTAACCTAAAAAGGCAATGGAGCATACTATTTGAAAATTGGCAAAAGAAATCTTAAAAAAATGTAAAAAAGTTAGAAAAATATTTTTAAAAGATCCTAAAGGAGTCAATACCCAGTGTATATATATTTGAAATACAGAAATGTGGCTCTTAGTAATGAAATATATTTTATGAATATGAACTATTTCATAAGAAAATTAAACCACCCTGTGTCTATTAGCAAGCTACACATAGAATATTCATTGAGATTCTGCTATGAAGGCAGAATGAAAGCCAATTAAAACTTTACAGAATTTGTTACAAGCATCCCATTCAACATGAATTGCTATAAATAACAGTTAAGGAAAACATTTCTCACTAAATACATAAGTTCAGCAATTTAATCATTGAGCGAGTTGATTTGGAGCATTTTGATCTAGAATCAAAAAAGAAACCCTTCCTGTCTAGTTCATTCTAATATTTCTTCAGCATTCTCTCCTGGTCATCTCAAGCCTAAGCCAAATTCTCTGATTCTTTCCCTCCTGACGCAACTCTGTGGCCCATAGAGTTAAAAGTTGGGTTTGAATTTCACCCCAAAACAGAAGGGCAGGGGCTTGGACTTGGATTTACGTTGATTAAAAAATATTAGTATATAACCACTTGAAAGTCACTAGGGTGGCCATAATAAAAAAGACACAAAAGCAAGGATAGAGGATGTGGAGAAATTTGAACTTTTTATTCATTGTTGGTGGGGAATGTAAAATGGTGCAGCCACTTGGGAAATAATATGGGAGTTTCTCAAAATCCTAAACATAGAGTTACCATTTGATTCAACATCTACTCCTAAGTATATACCGAAGAGAACTGAAAACATATGTCCACACAAAAAGTTGTACATGAATTTTCATAGCAGTGTTATTCAAAATAGCCTCAAAGTGGAAACAACCCACATGTCTGACTAATGAATAGGTAAATAAAATGTGGTAAATCCATGTAATGTTGTTGTCAGAGTCAAAAAAATCATCACTAAGACCTATGTCAAGGAGCTTACCACCTATGTTTTCTTCTAGGATTTTTATGGTTTCAAGCCTTGCATTCAAGTCTTTCATCCATTTTGAGTTGATTTTTGTGTATGGTGTAAGATACTGGTTGAGTTTCAATGTTTTTCCAACATCATTTATGAAAAGACTGTTTTTACCCCATTGTATACTCTTGACTCCTTTGCTGTAAACTAATTGATCGTATATGTGTCGGTTTCTTTCTCAGCTCTCTATTCTATTCCATCAATCTGTGTGTCTGTTTTTATGACAATACCATGCTATTCTAATTACTATAGCTTTATAATATAGTTTGAAATCAGAGAGCATGATGCCCACAGCTTTGCTTTCTTTCTCAAGATTGCTTTGGCTATTCAGTTTTTGTGTGTGTGTGTATGTGGTTCCATACAAATTTTAGGATTATTTGTTCTATTTCTTTGAAAAATGCAATTGGAATTTTGAAAGGGATTGCATTGAATCTGTAAATGGCTTTGGGTATTATGGACATATTAACAGTATTACTTCTTCCAATCTATGAACACAGAATATCTTTCCATTTTTGTGTGTCTTCTTCAATTGTTTTCATTAATGTCTTGTTGTTTTCAAAATACAGTTCTTTCACCTTGGTTAACTTTATTCCTAGGTGGTTTATTCTTTTAATTAGTTGTAAATGGGATTTATTTTTATTTCTCTTTTTGATAGTTTATTATTAGTGTATAGAAATGCAACATATTTTTTTTGTATATTCACTTTGTATCCTGCAACTTTACTGGATTTATTTGTTCAAACAGTTTTGTGTTTTTGTGTTTTTGTTTTTGTTTTTGCTTTTTGTTTTGATGGCCTCCTTAGGGTTTTCTATATATACGATCATGTCATCTGCAATAATGACAGTTTTACATCTTCCTTTCAATTTAGATTTCTTTTATTTCTTTTTCTTGCCTAATTGTTCTGGCTAGGACTTTTAATACCATATTGAATAAAAGTGGCAAGAGTGGGCATCCTTGTCTTTTTCTGATCTTAAAGGAAATGCTTTCAGTTTTTCACTGCTAAGTATGATGTTCCTTGTGAACTTGTCATATACAGTCTTTATTATGTTGAGGTACATTCCCACTATCCCCACGTTGTTGAGAGTTTTTATCATAAATGGATGTTGAATGTTGTTAAATGTCTTTTCTGCATCTGTTGAGATAATCATGATTTTTATCCCTCATTTCACTAATGTAATGTATCACATTAACTGATTTGTGGATGTTGAACCATCCTTGCATCCCTGGAAAGAGTCTCACTAGATCATAGTGTACAGTCCTTTTAATATATTGTTGAGGATTTTTGCATATATGTTCATCTAGGATATTGGCCCATAATTTCCCTTTCTGTGGCATCCTTGTCTGATTTTGGTATCAGTGTAATGCTGGCTGCATTAAATAAGTTAGGAAGAGTTTCCTTCCATCTATTTTTTGAAGAGTTTGAGAAGAATTGGGATTCATTCTTTAAATGTTTAGTATAATTCACCAATGAAGCTATCAAGTCCTGCACTTTTGTTTGTTGGGAGGTTTTTTTGTTTTGTTTTGTTGATTTTTTCTCCTTCAATCTCCTTCCTAGTAATTAGTCTGTTCATATTTTCTATTTCAACATGATTCAGTCTTGGTAGGCTGTTTGTTTCCTAAAAATTTATCCATTTCTTCTAGGTTGTCCATTATGTTGCATATAATTATTCATGGTAATCTCTTACGATCCTTTGCATTTCTGTGGTGTTGGTTGTAAATTTTCTTCTTTCACTTTTTTTTAATAAAGGTACTGGGGATTGAAACCAGGACTTGTTCATACTAAGCATGTTCTCTACCACTGAGCTATTACCCTCCTCCCCATTTTAAATTTTATTTATTTGAGTCCTCTATTTCCCTTGGTGAGTATAGCTGAAGGCTTGTCAATTTTGTTTAGCTTTTTAAAGAACCAGGCTTATTTTCATTGATCTTCTCTATTGCTTTTTCAGTCTCTATTTCATTTATTTTTGCTCTTTCTTATTTCCTTTTTTCTACTAACTTTGGGCTTTGTTTGTTTCTCTTTTTCTAGTTTCTTGAGGTGTATATAGATAATTTGTTTATTTGAGACTTTTTTCTTGAGGGAGGCATTCAATGCTACGAACTTCCCTCTTAGAACTGCCTTTGCTGCATCCCACAAATTTTTATATATTATATTTCTATTTTCATTTGTCTCAAGCTATTTTTGATTTCTCTTTTAATTTCTTATTTGACCCATTCAGAAGAATGTTGTTTAATCTTCAGATATTTGTGAATTTTCCAATTTTGTTCATGTAATTAATTTCTGGTTTCATACCATTGTGATCAGAAAAGAAGCTTAGTATGATTTCAATCCTCTTAAATTTATTAAGAATTGTTTTGTGGCCTAATGTATGATTTATCATGGAAAATGTTCCATGTGCACTTAAGAAGAATGTGTATTCTGTTGCTTTCAGATGGAATATTTATTTATTTGTATATTTATCTGCTTAGTCCATCTGGTCTAATGTGTCACGTAAAGTCAATGTTTCCTTATTGATTTTTCTGTCTGGGTGATTATCCACAAATCTTCCGTTATTAAAGTTGTTCTTTGTCAATTCTGTAGTCAGTCATCCTAGGTTTGGTTGTTTCTGGCACAAACTGTCTGAGATTCCATTCCTTCATTTGTGAAATGGGATGAGAATTGAATAAAATAATTCATTGGAAGGGCCCTGAAAAAGTCATTTTCTCTATTTAGTCATCTCTCTGTCCTCCCCTCATCCTTTCTACCTGCATATAATAGATAACTGATAAATATTTGATGATTGGCTATATAAATGTGCATAGCCCTATAGGCTCAATTAAGGAAATTGAGCGATCAATGTATTCACGAGTGTCCCTTCATCACCTTCCATTCTGGAGCAACTGGTAACTGATGCATCAAAGGCAATTTCAAGCTCCTTGTTGACAGATGCACAGGCTGCACGAGTAGTGCAAGGTTTCAGCAGAAGTGTCAGCACTAGGCACCCAAGATGGCAATTAGGAAAAAGAACAAACAACTGCAAGGGAAAGGTGTCCTTAAAAGCAGCGTAAACAAGCAAGCGGATATAAAGGAATCAATCACTCAATCACCACTGATAGCCGGTACTGTCCGGGGGGGGATATTATCTGTTGGATGCAGCTGTGGAGAGGTGATCTCAAGACCTGCTTTAAAGTCTCAGGTCTGCCTCGGACCCTTTCTTTCATCAGAAGAAAAATCATTTCACTTCTTTTTGCTTTCAGCTCCATTAATAACAGTTCACCATTATTGAGCATGTGCCATGTGCCAGGCATGGTTTGATTTTAATGATAGCCCTCAAAGGTAGGTATTATTAATTGTCCCAATGTTACATATGAGGAAACTGAGTCATGAGGTGATTAAGTACCTTGCTCAAAGCTGGGATTGAAATCAGGACAGCTTATTTGCAGAGTTTCCCTGCATCAACACTGAGTTTTATTTTCTCTCACCCTCTAGGAAGATGAGTAAAACTGATCACAAAATGAGTGAAGCAAATTTGCTATTGAATGTTTGGAGTCATGTTCAGATTCCTGGCTTTTAAAGGCCGAACAGTGTTTTAATTGTAACATGTCAGGTGTAAAATGACTTCCTCCAATGCTTTTAACTGAAAGCACGTTCTTGATGCATTTTAGTCTGTTGGATGAAGTGACCTAACATTTCCTTAGTGCTATCTTGAAAATTATGAGTCAGGGATTCATTATGACCATACATTGCTCATCTTGAGCTGGCAAGTGCCCAGAGCAGGTTTATATAGCCTCACAAGGCTGAAGCTAATGGAGCCAGCCCTCCTACTACCCAGGAGAACACGAAAGCTTCAAGACTAGGTACAACACCAGTGCACACCTGCATGTCATCAGTGAAGTCATTAAATGAGCAGACAAGAACAGCCTGCCATCATGTCTGCTTATTGTCAGTACTGAAGAGATATTGACAGTGTTGAGACAGGCTGTCACTGGAGGATGCGGAGACCAAATCAACAACCAGCAGAATATCCACTCTGATGGAACCCGTTCCTGGAGGTGCTACATCAAAACAAAATGTATGGAGGACCTAATACACGGGCAGTTCTCTGCCCTGCCTGCCCAGACAAAAAGGATGTGAGTTCTATATAAAGCAGATAAAGTATTGCCTAGCTACACTGGTTAAGAAATTTCTACTGAATTGAGTTTAAACTCAGAATGGATGTGAGGTCAGTACTTATTTTTCCAACATGTAATTGAACCTTAGCTTTTTTCTAACTGTAGATCAACTAGAAGCCACTAAAAAGCCATATCATATCCTGGCTGAGAGATTAGCCCATCTCTTTTCATTGAGAACATATAAATTTGCAGCATTTGGGGGAGAGGACAACCCTAACTGGCAGGAAGATCGCATTAATTATGTGGGCATATTTTTAAGGCATTAATCCTAAGTGAAACACCAATATTCTTAGTGACATAAGTGACTTGGTAGATTAAAGAATGGTAATGAGAAATATGAATTCATGGCATCTGAGAATTCATATTGTGCAAAAGAAGTAAGGAAAAATATAATTTATTTCATAAACTGGGCAAAGTGAGAGAAAACAGAGAGAGAGACAAAAAGTGAGAAGAGGACAGAGTCTGTGTGTGTGTGTGTGTGTATGCACGCGCACCTTCCATCTGGGCCTGAAATTTGTTCCCTATTTGCTCAGAGTTCCGATTGCTTAAGGGAATCCATAGTAGATGAGCCTGTTCCAGGTGTCATGGAAAACAGTTCCCTCCTCCATTGTTTGGAGTTAGACGCTGCCAGTGGTGGAGGGAAACTTCTAAACACAATTACACTATCAAGATGTACAGGGAATGAGTCAAAGGTCTGGACCAGCCTGGCCTGAGATGATAGAATCAGAGGTGGGTCATAAATCTCCAGCTGCATTAGTGTGTTTGCCACGAAGCAGAATGAGCCCATGGCCCTGTTTGCGACAATATCCCCGCAGGCGTGATGGATGAGCCAGACTGACATCAGAACAGGTGGGAATATTAAAAGGAATATTAACAAGAAGCTTGATGAGAGAGCCCCAGCAATTAAGTCCACGGGAAAGGCTTAATCCAAGTCATGAAAGACATTGTAGACAGGAGATAGCTTTTCCTTTGACCAATTAAAAAAAGCAAGCCACGTTTGTACTGGTAATACCAACATCTTCCTAATAAGTCCATGAGACAGTGTATTATTATTATTAAAATTAAATCTTGACCTTTGCTTTTTCCCAAATAATTGTGTGACTATATGATTATTATCTGAATTCTAGTCAGTTCTAGTCTTGCTGCCAATTTCTCTCACTTAACTATATATCATCACCACTCATAAAGCTCTTATTGATCATAATCTTCCAGAGAAGACAGGGTTTAGTTATGTTGATATGATCTGTCTGATGTCTGGAAAAAGGTTAGGCAAAGTATGAAGTTAAATAACACCTGAGGCCATGGGGATGATTTCTTGTAACTCTGTCCTGGTTCTCCCCTCCCTTCCCCTCCTCTCTCCTTTCCTCCTTCCTCCCTCCCTTCCTCTTTTACCCTCCTCCCTCTCCTTCCCTCTCTTCATTCCTCTCTTCCTCCTTTCCTCCTTTTCCCTTTTTTTTTCCTGGCACTTCCCACTTTCCTCTCAATTGAATTCAGTCTCTACCCCTCCCCTTCCCTGCTGATCCTCCCCAACTTCTGACCACCTGGCAGGCTCCTGCGGGCATCACTTCATGCCTGCCATATCACTCAGGGCTAAAGTTATGACTGAGCTTTTAATGGCCCTGAATCTCACGCAGAGAGACTCACCTGCCCCTGGGACCGGAAACATGTACTTTCTGTAGGGCTGATCTTCTGGGATGGGGGTAAAGGAAGGGTGGGGGCAACCATTCTAGACTGTGGAGTCATCGGCATGGAAATGGTAGCAAAATATTGAAAGAGTGAACTGCTGAGCTTCTGAAGTTAAGAAGAATGTTTAATAGACACAGGTTATGTCCTAGAGTCAATTTTTTTCTTTCCTGAAATGGGGAATCCACTTCTATCTCAAACTCAGTCTGAAAGCCGTTTTCCTTGCCAAAAATTAAAGCAATAAAATACCCCCATTTAATCTGTTCTGTAGCTGGCAGAACCCATTGCACAGGGGCAAAACATAGAGGCAACCAGCCATGCCAACAAGAGAGAGTTCCAAGTAGAGAGGGAGAGATGTGACGAAGCTTCAGCATCATGCAAGTAGAAGTATAAATAACCGTTGTCAAGGTTTTAGAAGAGCAAGTGTTGGAAGAAGCCAACTCTTCTCATGCTATTGATGAAAGCTTTACTTGTATCAACATTGGGCAACCGAGTGAGCACAGTCATGAAATACAATGTAATAAGGCATCAGACAGGTGGGAATGGCATCCCAGTGTGGACCAGCGCATGATGAAAAAGAAAGTAGAGCACACAGAAGAACATGGATGAGGCAAAAGAAGAGAAACCCCAGTCCTGATCAGAACAGTGATGATTCTCTAGCAGTTGCTAATGGTTTCTTAATGATAGGAAATTAGAAGTCGATGTTAGAACCCCAAGCTGGGTCCCTTGCAGTTTCATGTAAATAATTATATTTTTCTAGAGCAGACTTCCTCAAACTTTAAAAATAAAAGAGTCTTTGGTCAAGAAGTCGGGGTAGGTGTTATTCTATACCTTCATGTTAATGATTCACAATGCTTATTAGTGTATTAAAGACTCTGAGAAGTCCTGCAATAAAGAATTCTACTCAACTGAGTACTTCCCCATCTCCTCCACCCCTTTTTTGAATAATACATATTAATGTTATATAGAACCAGTGTTTCTTGAAAATCACTTGTGTGAAATTTACTTCTAAGGGGGAAAGTACAGAATAAATGGACTCCACTGATTGCTGCAATCAAGATTCTGGGTCCCAAAGGGGCAGACCAAGGAAGTCCCTCAGCTTCAAGTTTGTTTGGATGGTGGTTTGGCTGGGCTGCCAAAGTTTGAATCCCAGCTCTGCATTTACTGGCTCTAAGTCCCTGTGAAATTGACTAAATCTCAATGTGCTTCAGTTTCCTCATCTGTAAAATGGAAAGATTAACATTTGGGTGTTGAGTACTTTAATTTTAAAAAGCACACACCCACACACAGTGACAGCACTGAATAAACATTCACCAGTATTGTAATTCAGAAGGATCCATGCTCCCCAATATTCATAGCAGCACTATTTACAATACCAAGACAAGCAAGCAAACTAAATGTCCATCAACAGATGATTGGATAAAGAAGGTGGATTACTACTCACCCATAAAAAGGAATGAAATGCCATTTGCAGCAACATGGATGGAACTAGAGATTATCATACTAAGTGAAGTAAGTCAGACAGAGAAAGACAAATATCATATGATATCATTTATATGTGAAATGCAAAATGATGACAAAAATGAACTTATTTACAAAACAGAAACAGACTCATAGGCATAGAAAACAAACTTATGGTTACCAGGGGGAAAGAGCAGGGGGAACATATAAATTAGGAGCTTAGGATTTGCAGATACAAACTACTATATATAAACAGATAAACTACAAGGTCCTACTATATAATACAGAGAACTATATTCAATACCTTGTGATAGCTTATAATTTAAAAGAATATGAAAAGGAATATATATAACTGAATCACTATGCTATATATCAGAAATTAACACATTGTAAATGCACTATGCTTTGATAAAAAACAAAAACATTCACCAGGATTAAAAATTGGAAAATCCTTTAAAATTTTATTACATCTTCAACCTCCTGTTAGACTTTATTACTTTAATGTCTCACTCACTGGTCAATGTCAATGAGATTAAACCAACACTCATTTGTTTCTCATTGAAACAAGTGCCTCTACTTGATTTTCATACTTTTTTTCCTTTAGGATGACCATTCTTATGCCCACTGAATCTGAAATCCTCCATGTCATCTGTACATTCCTCTTGGTTCTTACAGTTCAAATTTAATCTCATTGCTGCTTTCTTGATGTATCATCATTGTATCTACCCTTCACCTTCTGTTCCTGGTGCTCTCCTAGCAGCAGGAGTTCCTTTAAACCTGGGCCATGAAATAGCCTTGTTTCCTTTTCCCTTCCTCCAATCCAGGTCATCCAGGTCAGTGGTAATAGATTAATTTAATAAAAATAGCCACTTGAAGATATATTATTGTTTCCTTTTAATGGTTTCTCATTGTCTTCCCAATAATTATTACAGTATTAGTAGCTAATTATTAAGGTTTGTTGAGTGCCCACTATGGGCCAAGCTCCATACGAGGCATTGAAGATACAAAGACAATTAAGACAAGGCTTGGTTCTCAATGGCTTTATAGAAAAGTGATAACCAATAAATGGTCACTATACAACAGGCAATGCTGATGTTTTACATGATATGTGAGTGTCTGTACATATGAATGAGAGTGTGTGTCTGAGTGGGTGTGTACATACACATACACAACTCCTTTTCCCTGAGGAAAGAAGACTCCACAAAGGCACCCTTTAACTGAGTGCTTCCCTAGCAGACCTGGGTAAAGGTGAGTGGGAGTGATCGGTTAACCTGGGCTTGTTTTGCCCTTCCATTTGAGCCCCAACCCATCCTGCTCAGCTGAGATCTCAGTAATTTCCACACCATGAATCCAGCTGTTTTACTCCCCAGATATGCCTTGCCCACCTTTAGACATGTGTTCATTTTACTTCCTCTGCTGATAATGCCTTCTTCCTCCTCTTTCATCTTTGCAATTCATTTGTTCAAAACACAAGTGTAAGCCTCCACTAGCATCTGCACATTTTGTGTACTGAGGTATTCCTCAAAGCAAGATTCACGATGATGAAGGTGGTCAGTATCTACCAGTCAACTTGTACATATCTACGCTAGTGAGGCATTGTGTTTAGCTATAAATAACAGAGACTAAAAAGTAATGGCTGAAAAAAGACATATATTTTTCTTTCACATAAAAAGAAATCCAAAGGTTGGCAGTCTGTAGCTGGTGTGGGCAACAGAAACCTTGGCTCATTCTAGTTTTTTGTCTGTAGTCTTAATGTAAAGACTTTATCTTCATTCTGAGAAGATGGCTTCCATAGCGCCAGCCATCATGTTTGAGTTTCTGTGCATAAAGAAGGAAGAAAAGAAAAAGGGCAAAAGAAGCCCACCAGGTAAGTCAACCCCCTTTCAAGTTAACCCCCTTTAAACCTCCCTGAGAAGCCCCCAGTGCCAGAATGAATTTCAGGTCCAGGCCTTACAGGGCCTGCTCTGGCCGCCCTCTGACTATGTTTCCTGCATTGAGAACTCTTCAATCCACTAAACCAAAGGAGAGTCCTCACCTAGAGCCCACCTACTTCTTCTAGACAATACTCTGAGAGCCCCAGAATTCTAACCCTTAGGGCTCTGAACCCACTTTTAGGTCTGTATGAGCTTCTTCCATGGGTTGGTTTGTCCTCCTGTGGGCAGTATGTGCAACTGGTGTGCACACCGACAGGCCTGAGAACTGGCCAAGGGGACATTGAACACAGGAGGTGGGAAGGCAGGGATGTGGATGGAGCCTGGATGTGAAGACTGGAAGGTCACCATGTGTGTGCTTAGGTCCCCTCTCTCCATGGGTTGGAGCTAAGTGTAGAAAGAAAGAATGCAGACTACCTGGATTGACTCTCCCCATGGCTTTAGACTTGAAAGAGGCCAACAAGTCCAAGCCTTCCAGACATTATGAAGGTACATTTGTCAAGGTAGCAGTATGGACGCTATTTTATTTAACAATTTGGTAACTCAATTAATTTTACAACATTTAGTACGTGGACCTCCCTCCATGTGTGCCCTTGGGCCCATCCCTCCAAATATTAGGGGCAGGCTTGTGTGTACTCATTTCCACTGACAACTCTTTGACCACCATGTTTGAAGGGAGGTTGGGAAATGTAACTCTTTCTGCCTCTCTTGTTCTCAAAGCCAGAGAATGAACAGAATGAATATCGGACATTAACAACCAGCAGTCTATGTTACGTGCATTCACGGCCTGAAGGAGAGATGTCTTTCTCTTATCCCCAAAGTGTTAACATTTGCACCTCTACCACAATAAGCTGCAGATATGGAAACTGAGAGCACATTGTTCAAGATGTGCAGATAATTGCTGGTATACAGCAAGTTGGCAGCAGGCCTTATATTAAGGATAAGGTAAAGGTAAATGTATATTTATACAGAACCCCCAGAAGGTGTGTGGGTAAGTGGAAATCCAGACCCAGGGCACAGAGAGGTTGGCAGTGTTGTGGTCCCTGGAAGGGCAACCCAGGACACCCCAGTGGTCAGAGCTAAGAGGCCCTGATAGCAGCCTCCAAGAGGTTAAGGAAGGAATTCAGGGCGATAAAAGAACACTGGGGATTAGAAAGATACACTGCAGGGAGACATCCCAACCCAGAAAAGAAGACTGGATAATGTAACTGAATAGGTACTTACATGCTAAACATTCTCATTTGCACTGGTAGGAGTTAGTCACCAGCAAAGTATTTTTAAATAAAGGCTACATTAGATCCAAAAGGGAATGTTTCATGTGGTTTTGGATAGTTAGTATGTCATGATTTTCTTCCTGCCTGTTAATCCCTTGGGTAATGGATGTTAACAAAAACAACCCCAAAAGATATATAATCTGCAAACATGAGTAATTGATGTTTGTGATCTGCGAACGCAGTGGTAGGATTGACTGAAAAGAACACATTTCTTCCAAAAAAAAAAAAAAAAAAAAGCTTCCCATGCTTGCAATTCTTTAACAGAAATGTTCTAAGTAACAAAGACAATCTCTTTGTACTTCTTTGGTGAGGAAAACAGAAACGCAAAGTGTCATTAAAAGCCTGGGTATTGGATAAGCAGAAAAGCTGAGTGTCTAGAGTAAAGATGTGTTTCTTGCATGAATAACTTCCGAACAATCTGCTGAAGGAGTGATTTTGCATCAAGCTGAAACCCCAAACCAGCATCATTTTAATTTGCCAAGCACCTGTGAAGGAATACAGCTGCAAGGCCATGGGAAAACAATGGGAACTGTGACAGTTCATTAATATAAACCAGCAACTAGATTTATTTGGAAAAGTCATTGATATAGAATTACCCTGGAGGATGCAATGACATTCCTGAAGAAGGCCAGCAAGCAGCTAACTAAGATTATAGATGTGCGCACATCATTTGAAACCGAACGGTAATTTGGTAACTATTACGATTTATTGTGTATGTCAGCCAGAATAACAAATGTGTGAGGAGCTGTGATTGCTTCAGGAAAGTTAAGTTTGCATTGTGTTCAGTTGTTTGGCTTTTCGCATGCCAGGTTATTTTGTTCTGGAAAATCAAGATAATAGCGTTGCCTCTAAAACGATTCCTCGTGTGTTTATATGCATAGAAAGAAAATATCAAAGCACACATTCTTGTCTAACAACGCCAAGCCTTAATATAATGCTCATCAGAAGCTAAAGAAGTTGTTTATTGCAATCAAGTCATCGCAGTCTTCTGTTGATGGTGACTGCATACATTTCAGGTATGGTAACTCATAAGCAATCTGGCTTGCATAAAATGAAAGATATCAACAGATCTGGAGGCAGAGAAATAGATCTGCAAACCACTCACTTTTATTGCAAACAGTAAAATGTAACCCTAGAAAATGGGAGGAAAGCAAGATTCTTCTTTCATATACTTAAAGCATCTGAGAAAATCACAGTGTCTGGCACAAAGGCAGGCAGCCTGTCCATTGAACTTGTTCCCAACCATGAGACGGGCAACATTAGCCAACAGTGTGGGAGCGAAGGAAAAGCCCGTCCCCACACCTCTGACATTTCCTCTTTAAATGCAAAGAACACTCAACAATCCTCCAGCTAATTTCCTTAGGTGGTTTTCTTAATCTTTTCACCACCAGTACTTAGCATCCCCAAAACCGTTGTAATCATTGGAAACTGATTGACTTGAACTGCTGGTCGTAAAGAGTTAAAGTTTATAATGCCCACTGAGAACATAATGAGTGGGTAGTGATGACTAAGAACACCTTAATAATATTGCCAACCATGGGGCCCAGGGCCATTTTTACGAGCCCCCATATAAATGTGGTCATGGTACCCTGGGGTTGGAAGGGAGTGTTGGAAAATGTACAACGTATATGTGTATAATCTGCCGCTGAGAAGTAAGGAGATTATAGACCAACAGCATCTTGTTGGCCATTTATTTATTTAAATGGAGGTACTGAGGATTGAACCCAGGACTTCGTGCATGCTAAGCATGCGCTCTGCCACTGAGCTATACCCTCCCCCCTAGCTGGCCCTTTAAAGTATTATCTTCATCCTTAAGATACTAAAGCTCTTTTTTTTTATCCTGAAAAAATAAAAATGATCTCAAATCCAGGAAAGATCTGATTTGAAACAGAAAAACCTGAGACTTGGGAGGGGAAACCCATTAAGAGACTATTTAAATGTATGATTCTAAAGAGTGACTCATTTAAAATCTCAGGAATTAAAAATGTATTAAATTATTTGTGCTACATGGTTCTTCATTTTAGCATTACTTTCATCCCTTTTTCAAATCCACTGATTCTAAAAGACTTTTTGGGTGTTTGGAGCTGCAAAGTACATTATGTGATGGGAGAAGGTCCAAGGGCTGGTTCTCATTTTATGAAAAAATTCTCTAATGGCACTGCTCAAAAACACAACCTTCCAAACAGACACTGGAATTTTTTGTTGTTTGTTTGTTTGGTTTTCACATCGTGAATGAAAAGCATTCTGAAAATATGAAGCAATTGTAAAAATTCTCCAGGTTCCTCTGTAACAATGGTGCTGAAACATTCAAAACAAAGGCAAAGAACAGAGTAAGAGCTTGGAAGCTGCTGACTTCCCAGGAAGGCCCACACAGACCTTGGGCCTTCAAAACAAATCAACCAGGCACCCACAGGAGTGGTAGCAACCGCCCTGGTTATTGCCAGTTCAGTCTTGACACCTTCTGTGGGGGACTCACACCGCGTCCGGCTCATGTGTGAAAACGCAAGTCCTGGACAACAGAACCTCACCCCACGGTTGTTACTGACAAGTGTTTTGAGGAAAGAAACCACAGGTTGAAATCTAGAAAGCTAGAAAACAAATTTGGTGTATGCACATATCCTATTTGGATCTTACCTGTAAATTAGTTGGCAACATTAAGAAGTTAAGATTTCTCCACTAAAAACTGGATTTCCAGCTTTTCTTGGAAAATTTAGAAGATATGCTACTTAAACTCACAGCTCTTTACTGCAGCCGAAGGACCGGCAGCCCTCCCCAAGTGGGGCAGAGACCCTCCGCTTATCTTTCCAAGATGACTCTGCCTGTCTGCAGATCCCAACTATTCACACACACTACTGGGCCGGGGAGTCAGTGAGGGTTATTCCAAACCTCAGTTCTCCAAAGGTTGTCCGGTGCCCTAAGCAAGCCCCACTACATAATTGTGGGGCTCAAAATGCAAATGTGGGGCCTCGCGTGCAAAAATCATTAAGAATTTCAAGATGACAACGACAGAGCATCAAACCGAGTGCAGGTCTGCTCCCAATCGGGGGCCCTGAGTGACTGCGTGGAGCCAGCGCAGGACAGAAGAGTAGCTTCGGATGGAAGGGCCAACTTTGTTGTCACGCTGATAATTCAAGAACTGTGTTGCGCGGTTTTCTTGAAAGACAAATATTTCTCAAAGAAAGTGAATTCTGAAAGGACTAATAGCCCAGAAGTGTTTGTAATAAGCAAGTAAATCCTCATAGCATTCAAGTAAAAAAAGCAGAGCTATCTTCAAGCCATTTTTGGCTTTTTTGTAGAAAGTTTTAAAAATGAATCTTATTAAAACTAAATATTTTTTAAATTACAAAAGTAGTGCATTTCTCTGGCAAATATGCAGTAGTATAAAACATAGAATGAAAACCTAAAATCTTCCTTCATTCTCTCAGAGCTTCAAACTCACGTACACATTGTTTCTCACAGATCCTTGCTACAGACCAGGTTTTACATATCCTTCTAGAACTTTCCTACATGCATTCATTTAACACAAGTGAGATTATACTGTATTTAACACCTGAACTTTAAAAGTTTTGAATGTACCTTAGAGAACATTCTAGCATCAATACATGAGAATTATCTTAACCTCTAAAACTACTACACGTTATTCCACTTCCTCGCCAAATCCGAAAAGATGCACATCACGTTGTTTCCATTATCCTTGTTTGTTGGTTTCCTTTGCTGTTACACACACCCACTGTTAGACTAAATATGTTCTTTGCCTGAGATGCTATCTCCCCAGATCTTTTC
This sequence comes from Camelus bactrianus, assembly GCF_048773025.1. NCBI lineage: Eukaryota > Metazoa > Chordata > Mammalia > Artiodactyla > Camelidae > Camelus > Camelus bactrianus. Next base: position 15,455,999 of record NC_133568.1, on the reverse strand, counting down.
ATGGTCCTCTTTTCCATCACTTAGATTCTCAGCTAAATGTCAGCTTCTCAGAGTGAACTTAACTTCTGTTATCATTTTTCTTAATTTATTTCATAACACTTTTCACCATCTGAAATTGTATTTCCTCCTTGTTTCTATAAGTTGCATGAAAGCCAGGTTTTGTCTGCCCTTTTCACTATTGTATCCCTCGTAGGGACACCCGTATTTTCTCACATATGGGGACTCAGGAAATATTTGTTTAATAAATGAGTAAAACCTTCATATACATGTTTTCTCTATAGGATAGAGTTCTAAAAGTGGTCATGCAAAGGCAAAGACTATGTGCATGAAGTTTTTTGCTAAATTGCTTTACCAAGGTTGTACCAGTGTATATTCCCACTAATGTTTCTGTTTCCTCTGACTCTTGTCAACATCATTTTTGGAAATATTTTTCAATCACGTTGTTTCATCTGCACTTCTTTAAGGGTGCCATATATTCGTGTGCAGGACTAGTTTTCTGTTGTGTGACGTTTGAGGGGAGGGGGATAAGGCAGCAGAAAAATCTGGTAAAATTATAATCTTCCTGGCTATAGACGTCTCCATGAACTTCCGCATGCGTCTGGGTATTTAATGCCGCGACAGCTGTCCCTTCAGCCTGCAGAATGCATCCTTCCTCCTCCACCTGTCAACATCCCTTGCATCCTTCATTCAAGGACCTGCTCAGAGGCCGTTTTCTTAAGAAGACCTTCTCTATCCCACTTTTCCCATCTCACCCAGTCAGAATTGACTACCCCTTCTCAGTGTTCCCGCAGCACATGGCCTGTTACCTCATCTGCCCTGATTTAGCCTGTGTTAAAGTCTGGCCAGTTGAGGGCATGCCTGACCGCCCCCCGCCACATGTCTCTCTGGTCCTCGTGTGTCAGAAGAAGGCCATATCTCTCATTCCTCCACCTGTGAATGTGTCTCCAAATGATGACATAATCCGGCCCCTTGAGACCAAGGAGTGCTTCCTCCCTGCAGAGCCTAGCCGGTCACAAGCCCCCAGGCTCTCACCCCACTCTTCCCAGAGCACCACCCACCTAACCTGGCCCTTGACTCTGCACAGGCTCTGAGATAAGCAGAACAAATACAGTAGCTGGCCAGCCCCCATGTCACCCCCCCACCTCCAACCCTCCCAGGCACGAGGAGTCATTTTAAACCCACCCGGGGCTTTTGCCAGTGCTTTTATCTGTGTCACCCGTATCTCCCCAAAGTTCGGGCAAACAAAACCACAGCGCTTACAAGGGGTTGTAATTCCTTACATCTCTCTTATCACCTAAGATTACCCAATCCTGCCAGAGCTTTTGGGGTCTGCGTGGAGGATAACAGGACCCTTCTGGTGGCAAGCGGTCTTATCGCCCTCGCAGCACTGAAGGCGAGGGGGAGGGTTCATTGCCACCCTGGTATTTTTTTCTGATATGCTCTCAACTTTTCTAAAAGGCTTGGCTTTGTAACATGGTTTAATTGTCTTCAGGAAATTTTTTTAAGCTTTTTGTTTTTTGTGGTGGGGAGGTTGGGGGGGGTAATTAGGTTTATTTATATATTTTTAAAAAAATTTTTTAATGGAGGTACTCAGGATCGAACCCAGGATCTCATCCATGCTACGCACACACTCTACCACTGAGCTCTACCCTTCCCACCAGGAGACTTCTTGCCTCAAATTTCTACGGCGTTTATGTCTGAAGCAAGTAAATAATAACAGCTTGATGTAGCAGGGGCTTCCGGTTTCAGACTCCAACAAGATCTCATTTCATCTTCACAATTACTCTGTGAGAAAGATAGCACTGCTGTCTCATAAATGAGGAGTCTGAGGCTCCTCCGAAATCACACAGCTTGTAAGTGTCGAAGCATGAATTTGAAGCCAGGTCTTCAAAGCCAAGCTTACACACGGCGCTTGGGAAGAGGCAGCACCAAGTGCTGGTTGGCTGCCGGGCTTCTAGAACCTGGCTGCCAGAGTTTGAGTCTTGGCGCTGCTGCTTACTACCTGTGTGACTTTGGGCAAGTTGCTTAACCTCTCTGTGCCTCAGTTCCTTATCTGTAACATGAGATTAATTATACTCTCTATTTCAGAGAGTTGAGATAATAAAATGTTTATGTGTGTGTGTGTGCACTTTTTTCCAGTATAACTGTGCCTCTCTGACACCAGGCAAAGGAGAAGTGAACAATAATCCCACTGATTCAAAAATTAAATATAAGGAAGACAGGAGACAGACAGAAGACAAGAGAACAATGCTTGCTTGCTTCATTGTCTTGTTTGTTCTTCCTTCTGTTCGTCCTGTTTCTGGAAATGTATCTGTCCCCTTTTTTACCTTGATAATAGAAATTTGTCCTTCTTTTGTCTTTCCACCTAGAATGCTATTTACATTGAAAAATGTTACAACACACTGAAATGTAATTATTTACTTATTCATGTACTTTTCTCCTCGGTATTGCCCTCCCTCATGTACACACACACACACACATAATATTAATGTGTGTGTATATATATATATATACACACATAAAGGCACACAACACTCTTACCCTTTGTTGGTATCTGAGCTCAGCTATTCCACTCCCATAAGGGTGTGTAGGTGTGTAGGTGTGTGGGTGTGTGGGTGTGTGTGCGTGTGTGTGTGTGTGTGATAGGAATCCATTCCCCATTTGTTATCACCAGTGCGGCAGCTTGCCTTTCATGAAGTTAAATGTTTGTCTTGCTCACGCACTCCTACACTCTCAGGGTTGGGAGGGATCATAAAAGTTACCTAACCCAACCACTGTCTGGTGTTTGGCTCCCCTCTTCCAGTGTCCTGGCCAAGGGGCTAAATAGCCTATGTTTGAATATTCTCAATGACAAAAAGCTCAGTAGCCCCTAATGGAGCCAGTTCCATCCTTCCCACCTTGTTAAAGGCCACAGGCAAAGACGACACTAATGCTAATACTTCCAGGCTGATATGGAGAATCTATTTGAATTAAGATTTAAAGCCATTTTTGGTAGGAAAAGCTAATTTCAACATGTGTGAGAGAGGATTAATGTCCCTACATTACAAGAAAAACTCAGAAATTATAAGCACATGACAAACACTCCAGTAGGAAAAATGGGCAAGGTATATATGCAAGCAATTTACAAAAGAAGAAGTGCCAGTGACTAAAAAGTATGTGCAAGATATTCAACCTCAATAGTAATCCCCCCAAAACAGTAATCCAATAGATGCTGTAAACACAACAATAACAAATCTTCTGTTAGCTTTCAGGTTGGTTAAGATAAAGTAAGGTGTGAGGATATTCAGTGTGGATGGGGGAAGGGGCCATCACAACTGGGGGGTAGGCATAAACTGATAAAAAAAAATAACCTTTTTAAAAGGCAATTAAGCAATACGAATCAATATTAAAAATGTACACAGTGACCCAGAAATCTCACTTGTGGGAATTTATCTAGGAAATTTTTCTTAAGCAGCTAATCTTTTATTTATGAATGGAAGTGATCAGTACATAAGTGGGTGAAGTATATGTTTCTTGGGTCCTTAAGAGACAAGAAAATTTAATTTGTACTCAAGGAGCATCTTGTCCCTTCTGCTTCCTGCAGTTAATCCCTTCACTGGTACCTTGACTCTCATCAGTTCTAGGGCCATGAGATCCTCTCTCTTCCAGACCAGGTCACCCCACCCTGCCCTAGTCTGACTCCAGATGCTCTACTTCTGCACATTGTTGTTTGAAGGTGTTGCTAGCCCTCTCCAGCCCTGACACAGCCCCAACAAGCATGGATGAAAGCCAGGGGCAGGATGCATAGGGAGGGGGAATACATACAGTGGTCAATAGCTCAAGCCATGGACCCAGTCTTCCAGAGTTAGTATCCTGGTTCTACCATTTCCTAGCCTTGTCTCAGTCTCTCCAGATATAAAAAGCTCCCCATGCAGGGGTTACTTTTATTTCACCGGACTCAGCTTGATCAGTGGAAACAAGAAGTATTTGTTGAAATCAATCCATGGTAATTGTTTAACAGCACACAAGATATTCAACCTCAATAGTAATCCAATAGATGCTATAAACCTAATGCAGCATTAAGGCAAACAACAAGTTGACCAAAAAATGTTTTAATGAACAGATGGAAAATAATATGTCCATAGGATGCTTTGCAAAGCTCTAACATATTCCTGAGAATCTATAGGCCACATGCATGCCCCAGGCTGTGCACGTGGCCACGGCTGTGTGATGCCCAGGAAAGACCTGAGAAAGTCTAACTCTCACCTCTTGCTAAACTTGAGGCTCTATTCAAGTAGGAAGTAAAGGCTAAGGCAGAGTTGTAAACTGCCTTCCTCAAGGTTAGAAAGCATGACCCCATCACTCACATAGACCCTCTCAGTAAAGCCTGGGATACTTACTGGTTCCAGGCATTTATGAAATCTCTGCAAAAACATCAGCTGGCCACGAATCTAATCAATGGTAGATTTCAGTGGCCACAGTGAAAAAGAATCCAGACTTACAGAGTCAATTCAGGAAAACCACCAAAAAACCCAAAAGACAACAACAACAAGAAACCGCAAGAAAAACAAACCTGGAGTGGGTGTAAATATGATTTCCAGAGTTATCACATTATTTTAAATGTCCAATTTTCAGTAAAAAAAAAATCATGAGATATGGAAAGAAATAGGAGAAGCATGGTCCAGAAGCAGGAACTTACATTCACGTGAAAAAATAAAAAGCACTGTTAAAGGTAACTATTTAGGTAAATATAAAAGACAGCATTGATATACTTTTTGCTTGTAACTCTGTTTTCCTCCCATCAGATATAAAAGACAACTGCATGAAGCAATAATTATGAATCTATGTTGATAGGCATGTAGTATACAAAAATGCAATTTGTACAATAATTGACCCCATAACCAGTCTCTTCAGGAAAGGGAAGAAGTTTATCTGATAATTGGCCTTGGTTGCATCTTTTCAGCAGCTGAAAATTGTTCTCTTTCATTCCCCAATCAGCTCCACCAACCAACTCAATCAACCACTCAGCTCAAACCTATGAATGAAACCAGTTTCCTAGGAGGTAACTGCTGAAGTGAGGAGAAGGCACCTGCCACAGGCTAAAATCCCCCGAGAACTGGCTTGTTTATAGGCTGACAAAGTTGCTGCTTTATACAGAACTGCAACTGCCCTTTCCAAAAACCAATGACTGTCCTCAGTACCACATTTCAGGGACTACTGTGGTTGGAATACACACCTTTGAAATCAGTAATGAAAGCTTTGAGATTGTTAGGGACGATACACTCCATTGTTCCCCTCCCAGTGTTGGTCCATTCATGAAAAGAGGAGACGGCAAACCACAGGGACCTTTCTGGGGAATCCTGCACAACGGCTCAGGAACTGCTCTCAGGACCCTCCCAGAAAGCGCCAAAGGGAAAATCACAACGGGAGGGAGGTCACACGCTCATAGCCTTCCCTTTGCTATTATTATATATTATTGTTTGCTACTGTGCTGTTGTTCCAATGAAAAGAAACATCTTGTTCTCTAAGATGTTGCGTTGTCTTTGAAATGACCTGAGTCATTGAACTCCCACAGTCCTAGGGGAGTGGAGATAAGTGTTTTGTGGTTGTTGGCTGCTGTTTATTTGAGGTGGCGGGGAGGACACAGAGAGCAGGTCATCCCTTTTTTAAAACTGGGGGCTGGCTGAACAATACCAACGCCTCCAGCTCTGTGCGCAACACCTCTCCCTTTTATTCTGGAAGATTTTCAGCACCAAGCAAATCCCTAGCAATTCTGACTTAATTTCTAATCATTAAAATAGTGTGTGAATGAAACAAAAAAGAACACACACAGGTTCTCGTTACCCGCACCTTTGTGTCCAAGAGCAACAGAAAAGCATCTGTGTGTTTTCCATAGAAAAGAAAATACCTGGAAATACAGGGAAATTCTGGTGATTTCTTAAAATTCCCCGCACAAGGTTTTCCATACAGATATGACTGGCTGTGTATCACCTCTCTCATCTGGCTGCAAGTGGACTTATTCAGATTTTGCTCTAGAAACCTGTCAAAATTGCCTCGGATTTAGACCTGAGATTGTATGATTTGTATGTTAACAACATACACTATCTGTACTGGGACGCCCATCCTTATCAGTTCATAAATGGAAACTCACCTAGCCCTTGGTGGCCTGCCTACCATTGGTGGGTGTGTTTGACATCACTCACTGTGACTACATGGCAATCTTCCATGACAACTCCTTTACTCCATCGGAAAATAATCTGGGCAGGGTAGGGAAAAAAATAACTGTGGATAAGGTTGCCTGTCTTAAAGAAAGTTCAGACCAAGAGCCAGAGCTTCTTATTACACACTACTTGATCCAAATGAAGCATAGAAACACAGAAGAAATTTCAGAATTTTCTAACACAAGTTTCAGATAGAAGGCTATGAATTTTTATGGTAGAAAGAGTCTGATATGCACAATTATCAAAATCCTTTTTTTCCTTTTTTTCCTCAAAGGGAAAAATTCCATGTGTTTATATTTTATATTTATGACAAAGACATTTGCCATTATACATAGATCTTATTTTAAGGAAAACAGTTTATGAAAAAGAAGTTTTCATACAAGATAAATTTGATGGATAAAAATTCACTTAACAAAATGGATTTTTGTATTTCAAATTTACCATGGGATTTCTTCTACTGAAAAGGTACAACTAAAAGATTTGGTTAACAAAAGTGGGATTTATGAGACATAGTACAGTATAGTAGTGGAGAATAGAGGATGGTGTCCAACTGCCTGGGTTCAAGTCCCATCCTTGGCTGTGTGACCTTGGGCAGTTACTCAATCTCTCTGTTCCTCAGCTTCCTCATCTTAAAATAGGGTTAATGGTAACAATGCTTAACTCTTAGAACTTTTAGGAGGATTAAATAAGCAAATATTTGAAAAGCCCCTTAAAACAAGGCCTGGCACGTTGGAAGTGCCATGTAAGTGTTTGCTATGTAATTAATAAAGTTTTCAATAACATATCTATTTCAGAAATTAAGGCAAGCTTGTATATTACATCTGATTGTCTTGTGGGTTAAGATGTCAATACATGGCGATATTATTAAAATTTTTAAATTCCTAAATCTGCCCCCATATTTGAGTTTTTAAAAAGATATCTCACAGACAGTAATAAGTCTTGGGCAAATTTTCTTAATGTGACATTGAGATGATTTTTATTTTAATCATAAGCAATGACAGGTAACACTTTTATAAATATTTATATTTGAGGATTGCAGCATGTTTCCCTATGACTCAAAATATAATGGTGCTTGCTTTAATAATAGCACAGAATTGGATTTATTTTGTTTGGAAGCACTCCTTTCCTCTCCAACCACTCCCCCTGCCTTTCCCATCATTACCTGAAAAATAAAGAGGGGAGGGAGGGGCAGAAAAAGAAGTACAAAGAAAAGAAGGAAACCAAACAAAAAGTTTTCAGTAAATTGGTAATAGCACTGGATTAACTATCAACATGAGCAGAATAGTAAAATTTAAACAGGTATAGCTTGTTTACCTAGACAGCATCTCTCTAGAACTCATATTTTTAAAACTATGTCCTCCAGTGGTCCAAGGAGATACCAAAGGTATCCAATTCCTGGTCTGACCCTGGGAACTGGAAGAATAAGGGACATTTCAGGAGTTGGAGGGAGCATGAAAGTCAAGCCTGAGTCACTTGCTTGGGGGTTCAACTTGTCTTTTCTCCTTATAAGAATACTTTGTGTTTTGTTGCTCAGATTTACTTTTCCTTGGGAGACAAAAAACCACATTTCTACCTTTACATGTTAACTCTTGAAAGGGTTAAGATTTGTCCTGCAAAAACTAATCTAAATGTTTCCAAAGGGAACAAGTGAGCAAAATTTAGGAACTTATCTTAAAAAACAAATGGGAAGAAATTTAGTTTCTATACTCTACTCAGCATGTAGAAATTATGATATAAAAATTCCTTTTCTAAACATAGGGCTGCTGAAATTGGATGAGGAAGGTTTCATTTGTGTACTCATCTAAATAATGGTTTTCATGTCCAACTTCTATTTATCTTCATGTTATTCACTCATCTAGATTTTTTTCATCCCTTTAGGCTTAACAAACTCATTCTTGTTAGCTCTTACAATATCATTTCTCATTTTGGTCCTGTTTGTTGTTTATTTGATTGCTTTTTTAAACCATATTTCCAAGCCAATGTTTTATTTTTAACATACTACCCTAAGCTAAGAAAGGATATAGGAGAAAAAGAAATTAGTACAAAAAGCTGCGTGGAAAACCAAGGAAGTTTTAAAGAAAAGGGGCTTCAAAAGAAAAACGAGAGAGGAAAGAGGGTCGGAATCTCTATGTGCATAATTTTTGCTTTATAAAATCTATAGTTTTTGCATTACTATGTTAGTTTCCTAGGGCTGTGATAACAAAGTACTACAAACCAGGTGGCTTAAAATAACAGAAACTTATGCTCTCACAGTTCTGGAGCCTAGAGGTCCAAAATCAAGTTGTCAGTAGGGCCATCCATCCTCTAAAACTTAGGGTAGAATCCTTCGTTGCCTCCTCCAGCTCTTGGGGGTCCAGCCATCCTTGGCTTTCTTTGGCTTGTAGCTCCATCATTTCAATATCTCCTCTCTTGTCACATGGCATTCTCCCTTTGTGTCTGTCTCCCCATCTTCCTTCTTCTTATAAGGACATCAGTCATATTAGAGTAAGGATCCACCTTACTCTAGTATGACCTCATCTTAATTATTTTATCTCTACAATGAACCTATTTCAAAATAAAGGATATTCTGAGCTACTTGAGGTTAGGATTTCAAGATATCTTTTGGGAAGGAGGGGACACAATTCAACCCATAACAATCACTAATATAGAGAAGAACCAAGATTGCATATACACTACATATCTATCCTCCTTAATCTAACAATAACTAATATTACTTCTCATCTTATGGGCTGAGAATCTTCCACTGTAAGAGGTTAAACCCCTTGCTCCAGGTTACAGAGCTGATAAAGGGTGGAGTCAAGATTTGAATAAAGACTCTCAAGCCTGACTCTTCACTGTAACGTTTTAGCAAAGGATGTGGTTTTCCCATCAGCAACCCTTTAGTACTGGCTTTTAAGTGCTTTATTAAGCCTTAAAGGTCTTCAACACTGTTAACACAACAGGTTGAACTATAAGAAAATAAATTAGGTGGGAAGCTAGGGTAGCCTCTATGTGCCAGTGTCTGTTTTGTTAGGGAAGAGTCAATATCCTTTAGTCCCCAGGCTGTGGAGTTTTACATCTTATAGTTGGAACAGCCATTGTGCCTATGATATAACCCAAAATAAAAGATTTTGAAGACTTCCAGATTGCTTGAATGATGCATATATACTCTTGAGCTATAAAATGCCCACTTACACTCTTTACAAGCCAAGAGAAAAAATTTTTGTTAAAAAAAATTTATAATGCTATATTCCTAAACTCTATTATGTAGTACTTTATAGTAGCCCAAGATTTCTAAAACAGTTTATATATATAAACTTCAAATTCTTGTTTTACTAGCCTACAACCTACACTGAGAATTTTTCTTATTCACTTGTTTTACTGAAGTGTTTTTATTTTGAAAAGGAAACTTTTAACACATTTGTACATTGAAAACCAGCCCTGCAAGCTGTAAGTAGAAGTGTAAGTCGTATTTATTTTTGGACATAAAAAAAATGCAATTCAAATAAACAATATCACCAAGTTTTTTAATTAAAAATTAAAATAATGGAATAAAATTTTAAAGAAAAGGTGGTCAACTTCCAAAATGTACAGCTGTAAATTAAGCTTCCCAATGAGATGATCTGGTCCAGAGTACAGGGTTTTTTGACTCTGTGTTATGTGGTTCAAGGACAAGATGAGTTCTACATCAGTGGTGCAATTCATTTCTTAGTTTTGATGATAGCTGGCACTAAGAACTGGAAATCATATGAGTATGCACCTGGATGGGGAAAATATACTTAATCACTGTATCACAATGGATTGGATGCTCAATATACTTCCTAATCGAAGTCATTTAGGTGGCTTTGCTTCAATAAATTTATTTCAAGAAACTGTGTGAATACATCTCCAGAATCTATTTCTCTGATAGTATTAAAAATTTTACTAATGTCCTCAAAATGATGGAAAATGGATTCACAAAGTACGCTGGCAGTGGGTGCTGCTTTAGCCCCAGGACTTTTCTGGGGCAGAAACTCAGCTGACCAGGAACTCTGGGGTAAGTTAGTGCCTTAGGGAATGTGAGCCCTGAGGGGTAACTTCAGGGGCTCAATGTGCTTTATCCTGTTTCCTCCATCCCCATCCTTTAACTCCTCTCGGACCATAGAGCCTGATCTGGCAGCAGAAGCAACTTCCAACATATTATCCAATATCAGTTCACATGCCACCATTGTTACAGGTGCCACAAAGATGCGTTCTAATGAATACCCTATTTTATTGGAAGAAACAAGCTTTCAGTTATTACTTTTTTAGGATTATAGTCATATCATTCACTGCTTCATTCAACTCAGTGTTTACAAGCACCCATTATGCACCAGGCATGGATCAAAAGACTGTGTATAGCAATGAATTAAGTGATACTTGATCCCATGTTCCCTTTTTCTCCATCTTAGCTTATGGTCAGGAAGGGAGGACAAGCATTGAACAAATAATCTACTATAAAGATGATGAGTGTTGGGACGTTTAGGGTGCTGTGGTCACTTATAGCAGGAGACTAACCTAATCTTGAGAATGGAGAAGATCTCCTTGGAGGAGTGACTTGCAGGTGATAACTGATGAATGAGTAGGAATTTGCCTGATAGAAAGAGGGAGTGGCTCCTGAAGCAAAGGAGAGTGAAAGAGATTATTAAGGTTTTCGTAGGGTCTGATCATAAAGGCAAGGGGAAGCCATTGAGAGCTAACTAAGCTAGGTTCTGTCCCACACAGTCTATTTGTGTTATTAGATTTAAACCTGATGACCACAAAGTAAATATTATTACAATTTTCTTATGTGGAGAATAAAGAATTTATTAGGTGGGATTCATGAATGCACAAAGCATCTTAAGCTAAAATTCGGACTTGTATGCCCTAAATAATTTAATCACAAAATTCTTTTTTTTAAGAAAATCTAGCAGTTTCCCACTAAAAAGTGACACTTGTTTTTCCTTAAAAGAAAGCTAATTTTTTAAATGAAAAGGACAGGAAAATTGAGATCCGTATACCCAAGTAGAAAAGAAGTTCTCTTTCTATCACTTCAAAATACTCCAAGTTGACAATGAAAAGAGTAGGGTGATTTGTACTTGAAATTTTCTGTAGGTTTTTAATGATCATTGTAATGGACTCCTGGAAATTCTTTTTTCATGTGTTTAATGCGAACAGCAAGAGATACACTGAATGCGATTCACAGTCCTCAAAACCTTTATGAGACATTTAACCATACCCCTGCCCCCAGCTCCCGTAAGGCTGTTTCAAAGCAGAGAGAAATAAATAATGTTAGTAATTGCTCCTTACTCTCAAATGGGATTTACTCCCAAAACACTTTCACACATCCGTTATCACCACTTGGTCTCACAACCTCCTTTTCAGTCATGTTACCCTTTAAGGGCTACTGTCAGCACCATTCTATGGACGAGAGAACTGAGATACGAGAATGCATGTGATTTCCCCAAGATCAGGGAGCCACTGATGGATTTAAAGATGCAGATCCCAGAATCCTAACCTTATGTCTTTCCCCTGGGGTTTCTCAGTCTCAACACACTGAAATCTTGGGCTGGGTGAACCTCTATCCTGGGCACTACAGAATGTTCAGCAGCATTCCTGGCCTCTACCCACGAGACCCAGGTAGCAAACTCCAACTCCCAACCAAAAATGTCTTCAGACATTGACAAGTGTCCCTTGGGGGACAAAATCACGCCATAGTTGAGAATCACTCCACTAAATGATTCTGCCTGCACTGAATCCCTCTAAAAATGTATATCTCTACTGTTACAGTCAGATAATATTTTTTCATGGTCTCATTATTGATATTACAGATACATATTTTTATCAGTCCACTTTTTTCTTTCCACATAAAAATTAATGGTTGTAAAATTAATATATGTCTTTGAAGAAAATTTGGAAAAGGAAATTCACAAACACCCCCTTAGAGACAGCCACAGTTGACAGTTTGACGCACTCCTTTGGAGCTTATGTATATTAGCTTTTATATTTTTTAATAAAATTAAAAATACTGAATAAACAATTTGATAAGTCGCATTTTCTAATTCATGAAGTATTTTCAAGTAACTTTAAAAACTACCTAGCATTCCATTATGTAAATATATTGAATATACAAATATATTATACAGTACTTTAAAATTCTCAAAGTTCCATTATTATAAATGAGACTGTTGTGAACACATACGTATTGCAATCTTGGAGGATATCTCTGGTTATTTCCTTAACATAAATTCCCAAAGTTAAGTTACCAGGTTAAAGGTAATAAGCCAGTTTATTGTCATGTTGTCAAATTAAATTACTCTCCCAACAGAGAAAATAAAAGTACACCTTTCTGCAAACCTCTGCCAACGCTCATTTGTTTGGTCTCACTTTTACTGACATTAGCATTTGAAATTTTAAATTGTGTTATTATTTAATTTGTCTATTTTGGATTATGAGATAGAAGATTTTTTTAAAATACATTTATTAGTCATTTGATAAATTGCCTGCAGTACATGGTTATTGTCATTTTTTTCTATTGAATTATTCATCTTTTTCCTTCAAGACTTGCAAAGACTCTTCAGAATTTGAAAATTTCAGTTGTTTATCAAAGACACTATAATTTTTTCTTCAAACTTTGTTATTTCTTTTAATTATTGGCAATGCCATTTGATTTTAATTCAGAACATAATTTTTTAAATTCCACTTTGAATTGTATTGCACCTGAAAATTGATTGTGAGGGAACTGGAGTTGGTTATAATCTTGAGTTTTCCCGTCTATGAATATTTCTTTTTTTCCTTTATATTTATGTCCTTCAGTAAAGCTGTCTTCTTCATAAGGGACTACACATATTACTAATTCTTAGCTTTATAATGTTCTATTACCATCGAGTAGGATTTATTTTTCATTGATCTTGGTAATTGGTTATTTTTGCCATATTCTCTCTCTTTTATCAGATTCTTTATTTCTAAAAGAGTATTTAGTCCTCTGCACACAGTGGGTATGTTTTAAATGTTACTGACTTACACTTGTTCTTAATATCTCAAGGCATTTAAAAATTACATTAGCTGTTGGTCTGTGGGTGGCCTTTTAAGAAATTGTTCAAATTCATATTTTTCTTTTGCATTATGCTATAGGGCACTTATATGACATATACAGTACATAACACCCTGATAAAAGCATATTTAACAATAGGGCATATTGATACATTACAAAATCTTCTATAACACAATTCTTTTTAAAAGCAATAAAACAAGAATCAGAAAACTGTTTAGACATATATACTAATTTAGAAAGTAAATTTTGTGTTACCTCCTTATTATGCCTATTTAAACACTGATGGAAAAAAATGGAAATACTAATTTATATAATGATAAAGTTTTTTATGTCAAATACAGAAGTTGTCAAAATAAGAGTATTTACTCTTCCTTGGGGGAAAGAGGGTGGATAAAAGCAAAAGTTCTTGAGGAGCTTTATTTTATTACTTACAATTTTGCCAGGTAGAGCCCTTTTGATCAGTAACTCTAAATCTTTTCTAATTAGCACATTTGATGCTTTATGTAAAAGAGAGTGACTACAGGGATTTTAAAAACTTGAAAGCATTTTAATCAAGCTAAGCATTGCTTCTTTGCAATCTTTATACTTTGAACATGCTTACAGTTGGAATCCTTTTATTTTTCATATATAGTGCAAAGATAAGGCAGCGTCCACTCATTACCATGGTACAGTTTTATGGTATTTATTGCCTCCTTGAGCAGGTGCTTTAAATCACTAACAACCTGTGCAACCTTGAGTAAATCACCTAATCTCTCTGGACCTGTTTCTTCATTCATTACAGGAGGAAGTTAGAATCAATGATTGCTAAGGTTCCTTTTAACTTTAAAATTCTAGAAGTCTATAACTCCAAACTGCATGCCAAGGGCTACCTTTTAATTTGTACTCTCTTCCAAAAAAAAAAAAATAGGTAAGAGTTCATAAAATCAAACAGACTGCTTAAAATATGAAACAAGAGGTTAAAAATGTGAACTCTGAGTTTTCACTTCAAGCTATGATGGAGTAGCTGGTACCAGATTAGCTCTCCTGCCACCACAAAACTAAACAAATGTCCAAGGTGTTGGAAACAGGCAAAACAAGACTGTGTGCCTTGAGAGTTGAGTAAGTCATTAGAGGAGCTCCACGATCAACTAAGCCCTCTACAGAGGGGCAACTTCCTATCAGTGGTACATATTTGATATAAATATGAACAACTATGAGGATCGCACTGAAGTGAGGAGACAATGATCAGAGTTTGGAGCAGATGCAGCGACTAGAATGTTCAAGGCAGGAGATCAATGGGCCCAATGAGAGGCCCAGAAGTCTGTGTTTCCCTTACGTCCTTGGCCAAGGGCACAGGGTGATATTACTTGAGGCCTATCAGAGAGTAGCTGCTGCAGGGTTAAGAGAGAAACAGACACGATAGAAGTTAGAGTAATGTGGGGGAAGTTGAGTTTCCTGCCCAGTCAGAGTGAAGAGATATGCTTACATCATGGAATATCCTTTGGTATCCAGTTGACACATCAGAAATGTTGTGCCACAGGAGTGAAGACCATGGCCTAGAGTAAGTCCAGCTTTAGATCTTCCCACTGCAGGATAAAAACAAGACCTGACAGGAGCGACAGAGGAGAGAATCTCATCATTTAAAAAGGACTTAGTAAATACACTGGGCTTTCCAAAGATCAACTCTAAAAAGGCATAAAACCAAGTTTACACAACACAGGATGATCGACCAATGATTGAAGTTGCTATCAGAACAAAGATCATCAGTTTTCAGAGGAAGAAAACAAAATCCATTATCATGTACAATGTCCAGAATACAATCAAAACTGCTGGATATGTAATGACAAAGGGAAATGTGACTCATAGTTAAGAAAACAAAGTCAACAGAAATCAAACCTAATATGGCCCAGATGTTTGACTTAGCAGATAAATGTATTAAAGTAGCTATTATGAATATGTTCAAAGAACTAAAGGAAAATATGCCCAAATAAATAAAGAGAAATATGATCTTATGATCATCCCAATATCTGCAGAAAAAGCATTTTAAAAAATGTAACATTCTTTCGTGATAAAAACTCACCAAACTAAGAAAAAAGAGAACTTCAACCTTACAAAACACCTCTTCAAAAATACAAAAAACAAAAAACAAGAATAAACACAGCCACTGAAAGGACTAAAATTAGAGATTGACAACACCAAATGTTGACAAGGATGTAGTGCAATCTCAAATTGCACACATTGTTGGTAAGGGTATAGAATATTAAAACTGTTTTGGAAAATGGTCTTGGCTGTTTCTCATATAACCAAAAACACACCTATGACAGCAATTCTACTCAAAAGATATGAAAGCATATTTCACAAAAAGACTTGTACAGGAATGCTGTGGCTTTACTCATTGCACTGAAAATTGCGAACAGCATGGTGTCCATCAATAGGAGAATGTATAAGTAAACTGGTAGATCCATACAATGAAATACTATCAGCAATTTAGAAGTACACCTGCATGCAACAACATGGATGAAATTCATGTTTCAATGCTGATTGAAATAAATCTCCTCCCCTCAAAATAGAGTACATGCTGCATCATTGTATTTGTATAAAGTTCTAGAATAAGCTAAATCAAGCTATCAATTAAAAAAAATCAGAACAGCAGTTGCCTCTAGGGTTAGGGGAGCAGAGATTGACTTCGAAAGAACAGAAGATAACACAGGTATTACACATTTGTCAAGAGGTATCAAACAGTACACTTAAGATTTGTACACTTCACTGTAGGTAGATTTTACTTAAAACAAAGAAAATATAAATAGTAATTGAATTCCAGTTGGTGACATTCACGCTGAAGTGTTTAGAGTGAAGTACTCTAATATCTGCACCTAACTTAGAAATACATCAAAAAAATGAGATAAATAAGGTAGAATAGATGGATATAAATGTGATAAAGAAAATATAGAAGAGGATTAACTATATTATCTATGTGGTGAGTACATGGGAGTCATGTAGTTTTATTTCAACCTTCCTTTCTGTTTAAGATTTTTCACGTTAATTAAAATGTGAATTTAGCAAAGTTGTAAGACACAAGGTCAATATATAAAAGTCAATTTTACCTCTGTATATAAGCAAAAAGCAGTTAGAAAATATTTTTATAATAGCATCAAATACCATAAAATACTAGGAATAAATGTAATGAAAGGTATGTAAATCTATATACTGCAAAGTACAAAAATACTGATGAGTGAATTAAAGGTTTGGATAAATGGATAAATATACCACAATGATGAAGCAGAAGACCTAATACTGTTAAGATATCAATTCTCCCCATATTGATTTATAGACTCAGTGAATTCTCAATCAAAAGTCAAGCAGACATTTTTTTTAAAAAATTAACATAATGATCCTAAGACTTAAATAAAACTGCATAGAACCCAAAGTAGTCAAAACAAAATTGGAAGAATTGAATCACCTGATTTCAAGATTGGTTATAAACATCCTAATCAAGGCAGAGTGGTAATGGCATAAGTATAGACTAATAGAATAATGGAACAGAATAGAGCCCAGAAATAGACCCACCTGTATATATTTAGTTGATTTTTGACAAAGCTACCAACATAATTCAATAGGTAAATGATGCTCTCATCAACAAATGGTGATGAAACAACTAGATATTCATGTTTTTTAAAAAATAAATCCTGACCCTTATATCATCGCATTGACATTTAATTTCAAGTAGATAATAGACTAAAATATAAAAGCTAACCTATAAAACTTCTAGAAGAAAACTTCTAGGAAGAAAAATCTTCATGACTCTGTAGTAGTTAAAGACATATGTTCCTAGAACACAAAAAGGCACCAATTTTTTTCTTTAATTTATAAGTTGGACTTCATCAAATTTAAACCTTCTTCTCTTCAAAAGAAGTTAGCAAGAAAATGGATAAAAAGTAAGCCACATACTGGGAGAAAATATTTGCAATATATATTTGAAAAAGAATTTGTATCCTATATACAATGCATTGCTACAGCTCAATATTAGAAGAAAAACAATCCAATTTTTAAAAGGCAGAAAAGTTTAACAAAGACCTTAAAAATGATATATGAATGGCCAATAAAACGTGAAAAGATGAGCATTATTCCATGAAATACAAATTAAAACCACAAAGAGATATCATATGACACTCATTAGAATGGCTAAACGTTGAAAAGCTGACCACACTGAATGCTGAATACACCACCGAGAATGCAAAATGGTAGGATCACTTTGGAAAATAGTTTGGCAGTTTCTCACAAAGTTAGACATAGACTTACCGTATGACCAAGAAAGAATATGCCCATAAGTCCTTTTACGCTAATGTATAGCAGTTTTTCTATAACCACATACTAGGAACGCTCCATATTGTCCTTCAACAGGTGAATGGATTAGTAAACTCTGGGATATTCATACAACAGAATACCAGTCCATAATTAAAAGGAACAAACTAATGATACAGTCAGCAACGTGAAAGAACCTCAGTAATTTTATACTAGGAGAAATAAGCCAGACATCCAATAGTGCTCTCTGATTATATGAAGTCATGGAATCAGCCAAATTAATCTATAGCGACAGATTATACTGGTTGTTTGCTATGGGGTCGGGGGGCAAAGAGATAGACCTCAAAGGAGCAAAAGGGAATTTTCTGGGTGACTGGGCTGGTGGTTATGTGAATATGTATTTGTTAAAACTTATCAAACTGGTCGTTTAGAACATGTGCATCTTATTGCATATAAATAACACCTCAAATTTTTTTCCAAAAAATTTTTCATTGAAGACAAAATTATTATTATTGAAACAATTACTTACTGAAGAATAAATAAGAAAAAATTTAAAGTAAATACTAAAAGCAACTAATTTTGGAGGCCATTTTTCTTGGTAATATTTAGGGAGAATTTAATGGTTTCCATCCATTTTTCTAAATGTGTGTTTGGCTGCACTATGTAAAGCTTAAAAGCTTATTAATGCTAAAGTCACATCTTAACCTCTTCCACACATTAAAACTGTCAATCAACTTTTATTACATGAATGAAGTACTTTTCCTTAAATCTGTCAAGATAATTGCTAAGATTAAGCTAAATGGAAAGAAAAATAAAAGTAAAATGTGAGAAGTTATTTTTAAATTAAGAGCAGTTTCTATAAGGAATTATAAAGCAGTGTGGTGATATGATATATTGGTTTTTCTGTATCTTTCCATCTTGGCAAATGTCACTCTCGCAAAGATACTTAAAGAACCGAATGCATCAGTTGCTACACCTTCAGCTGCAAGGAACAGGAAACCCTGATTCTATTGACTTAAACAAGAAGGTATTTTTTATCTCATAGGACAAGAAGTTCTCCAGGTATAGTTAGTCTCTGGCTCAACAACGTCTTCCTTCCATTGTGCATTCATCCTCAGAGCAGCACCCCTCAGACCTCCAAGGTGATGACTATGGAACCAAGACCACATCCAGGGAAGAAGACACCATATGCCCCTGCTTGTCTCCTTTCCAGCAAGTATTCCTTTCCAGCACCCTTCTCACATTTCTCCAGCCAGAGTTTCATCACTTGTCCACATCTATACAATTCACTCGCAAAAGAAATGAGACCAACGTGGTGGACCTAGACCAGCTCTTGTTAGCAGGTGGCCAAGAGAAGGAGAGGAGAGTGGAGATCCAAAAAAAATTGGTTTTCTTGTGAAGGAAGAAGGGCCAGGACGGAAGGGAAGTTCAGGAGACAGTCAAAAGTGAGTGCAATGCAAAAGAAATTCTGTTCCAGGGGGAGGGAAATAGCTCAATGGTAGAGTGCATGCTTAGTATGCATGAGGTCCTGGGTTCAATCCCCAGTACCTCCACTAAAAAAAAAAAAAAAAAAAAAAAATTTCTTTTAAGAAATTCTGTTCCTAAGTTCTATTAAGTTTTTGTAGTACCTTCACATGAATACCTCTCTCTGGGGTTTCTTTCTACCAGTAAAGGAAAATCAAATTGAAAAACCCCAGCAGCCAAAGTCAGTCTCCGAAATCCTTTGCCCCCTTTAAGGGGCTCAAGAACATTTGCTGACTTTTTCGCATAGAGGAAATTAAAGCAGTTCTCACTCCTTATGTGCTATTTACTGCTCTCTACATCACTAAACCATATTTATTTCTTGGTTTGCAGCACAGTGATTGTAGAGGAAGGCGGCAAATAACTTCCTCGTCGCTGAAATTGGTTGTGATTTTGCTCTCAGTGGAGCATATTAAAGGACCGTTCAATGCTGGTAAATGGCCATGGGCTTTCCCTCCACATCTAATTGCCACAATGTGTAGGATGGGTGATGGGTAGCTGTTTCCATCTCACAGACAGTCAACAACTTTAGTGGAATAAGATACTAAACATTGTAGTATTTTCTGCACATAACCCACCCTACTAGCCAATGTCCAAACAGTCTTTATCTAGTGCAATGTTTCCGTTGCACTTTAAGTTATTATGTTTCCACGAGCCAGGATGCCTTTCCCCATTAGGGTGTCACTTCCACACACACAGAAAGTAAACCCTGGCAAAATTCCCACACTCAAACAAAGTTGCATCACATGCTGATCACATGCTGATAATGAATGTTGGTGTCTGATTGTGGTTTGAATTAATATGCAAGTCAGTTCACTCCATTTCATCTTTACCCTTGAAAGAAGCAGTATTACCTTCTCCATTATTAAATGTCCCGATGTAAACACGTCTTAAACTCAGGCCAGCTCTTAACTTCAATACATTCAGTTACTTCAAACCACTGAAGTATCCTTATCTCCTGGGGTAGAGAAGCTATAATTGTACAATCATATCAGTTTCCTCAACTGTCAAATGTGAATGTCACTAAGGGATGGCAGTGAGAGGCATAAACACAAAATCATATCCCACTAACTCAAGACAAGAACTAAGAAATCTTTCAAAAGCTGGTTCTGAAGCATGGCTGCCCTGGAATGGCTGGGGAGATTTACAGGGTGCCAATGCCGTAATCCCAGCTTCTGGTCATTTACGTTTCATTGGTCTGGAATGCGACCTGGACCTGGGCGTGGGGCTGTTTATGCTTCCCAGGTGATTCAAATGTACGTCTAGGGTTGAAAACCCTGCCTTTAAGTAGCAGTTCTTGGAGACTTAAGACGCTGAGCCGGCAGCATCAGCGTTACCTAGGAATATGTCAGACGTGCAAATTCTCAGGCTTTGCTCCAGACCTACTGAATTAGAAATTCCGGGGTTGGAGCTCAGCAGTCCCCCGGGTGATTCGGATACACGCATAAGCTTGAGCAGCGCCGCTCTGCAGGTAAGGCTTCACAAACCCTGCCATCTCCCCCGCCTGGTAATCTCCACCAGCTCAGAACTGGAGTGGACTCCATAGCTTCTCATTAAGCAGATCTCGCGGCTTTAAAAGGAGATGTAAGTCTCTGAAAGCAATGAATGATGTGACCATGGAATTCTTTGGTGTCAGTCTGAGTCTTGCTGCTTCCTCTGAACGAGCTCGGCGGTTTTTATAATTCACCCAGCACCCCCAGGACCAGTCACACGTGGCCTGTCAAAAGCTGTCTCCTTACCTTGTTGCTTCTGAGGACTCTCCCCTGGCTCTGCTTTCCACCTGTTTGATCAGCCTGGGCGCTCTGTCTCCATGTGATTATCCCTGCCTCTCTCTCAGCCTCTGTGGTCTTGATGCTTTTGCCCACTTCTCAGGTCACCAAGTCTGTGACTCCTCATGTGCATCTTCACGGTCACCGTGCTCAACCCCGTGCCTTCACCGAGGTGGGAAGTGCCCACTCCTGCATGCAGGCTCGCCCCGTTTTCCCAGCAGGTGAGTCTCGGCAACACCTTGATTGGCTCACATCTATTCTGGATGAGAATCTTGAAAAGGCTGTTAGGAAGCTGATTTTTCTGGGTTTGACCACTGAAACTGTGCTTAGATGTCTTTTGCTGGTCACTGGCTGTGGTCATAAACCTCAGGAGTTTCCAGGCCTGGCCCTGACTGAGCTCCTGTGGCCATAACCCACCACGTGCTCCTGTCACTGCTCTAGCCTCATTCCCTAGTCCCACTCCGGGGCCTGTAGTCCCTGTTACGGGCTGGGCTGTGTCCCTCACTCTCTCCCAACGAGTTCAGACGTTGAAGTCCTAACCCGCAGCACCTCAGAATGTGACTATACATGGACGTGAGGTCTTTAAATAGAGAGAATTAACTTAAATGAGGCCATTCGAATGGGCCCTAATCCAGTATGGACAGAGTCCTTAGCAGGAGAGATTAGGACGCAGACGCACGCAGAGAGAAGACCATGTGAAGACACAGGGAGAGGATGGCCATCCACCAGCCAAGAAAAGAGGCTTCAGAAGAAACCAACCCTGCTGCCATCTTGATCCCAGACTTGCAGCCTCCAGAACCTTGAGAAAGTTTCTGTCATCTCAGCACCTAGTCTGTGGGCTTGGCCACGGCAGCCCCAACAGACTGACTCAGTGCCTAATGCTAGTTTCCTGGCCAATGATCCAGCTCCTGGCCCTGTTCCCAGTATTCCCTTAAAACCCAGGACAAATTCCTTAGGGAGGAGGGGAAAGCAACGATTTCCATCTTTATTGGCATAAAATGAAAGACTTGAGAGTCAATGATTCCTACAAAATTCCTGAGTGAGGACGACGTTTAAAGGATCACAGTTAGGATGTAAACCCCACCCTGAGCTGTTCTGTTCAAGTCCCTATGTTAGACCAAGTGACTCAAATGCGTGGACTTTTGCTACCGTGAATATTGTATATATGGATTATTCTGATGATGGGAAGATGTGAGACCATGCCCGTGAGCTGAAGAAATGGTTCTCCAAAAGGGGAATGGAAGGTTGCATCACGAAGAATTCAAGAAAGACAGAAAGATCGATCTCTTTCTCTCTCTCTCTCTCTCTCTCTCTCTCTCTGGAGAAGGGGGGAAATAGTGAGATACTTAAGACAAGGAGACAAAGCTTTTCCTTTTCTCTTGGTTTCTGGAGATAGTCATATTTAGAATCCAGTTTTTTTCTGCATTATAATTCCCTCTAGTTACTCTTCTCCTGGGCCACCAACCTTTTATAAAGGCTGTTGTATAGAAAGCAACTTTGTGTTAGCTGCTCGGGAATAATTAGAGCCAAGCCCAATAAAAGGCTCTACAGCTCTTCTTTGCCTTAGTGGGAACCCTCATGGCTGTGGCAACGTTGTATCATGGGTAATTCTTCATCTCAGAGTTCCAACAAGGACATCAGCAGTAAAACAAGCTGGGACCCCAGGTGAGCTCAGAACAGACAATAGGAACAGGCAGCAGTGTTCAAGTGGATAGGGCATCTATTCACTTAGGAATGCCGGTGAGAAAAATTGTCTTAACCCCAAGAGAAAGTAACTCTTGAGCTTGAGTTATAGTAGTGATAAGGGCAAATGATGCTTTCATGGAAGACTCTTTTGTCAGCTACAGAAGTTCTGAATGTTGGATTATATGCATTGGCATCTTATATCTCATGTATTACCTTCGTGTGGATGGTGCGATATGCATTAGTTCCTCCAAGTCTATGGTAAAATTGGAAACATTTTTTTGGTGGTAAAAACGTATCAGAAAAAAATCTTGAGCATGCAGTCCCAACACCTGTAAAATTTTGCAGATACTGATGTGCTGATGGACTTTTCTATCATATGCATTGTAAAACAAACAGAAATTTGAGGTAGATAAGATAACATATATCCGAGTAAAAGCTCTAACACATCATCTACCCCACTGTATCATCCAGCACAGCCCCAGAGGTGCCCGCACTATTCAGGGCCCCTAACTTAGAAGTGAAGCTGATATGACTTAGAGTCAAAGAAATCTAGATCAGAATCTTCATTTAGCCACTTACAGGCTATGAGACTCTGAATCTGTTTCCTAGCTTCTAAGTGGGTAAGAATGCCCCTCAGTGGGGGTTTGAAAAGATGTGCATAAGGTAATATTTACAAATCATTCAGGCATTATCCCTAAGCTTTTGTGCCTACCACATAGTAAGTGCTCAGTGGATGCCCATTGTTACCGGTCACCATTACACATCTAAAGCACTGCCAGGTCAGAGAAATCAAGATAATATCTTTCTCTTAAAAACAAGCCCACGGGTCCACAAGGACATGTTTCTTTTTTTAATGCAGATTATTTTATTTATGTATTTGATACCTGTACAGATGTCTCTGTCCTCATCTTTGTTTCTGGATTCCTACTGAACCCCAAAATTCCTAAAGGATGAGGCTTGGGTCTGTTTAACTCCATTTGTACACTCTCAGCAGAGCACAAGCATCATAGGGACATCTGACATTTCAATAATGATAAACACAAGGAAAGACTTAATAAAAAGTTCTTATTGATGGATAATAAAGAAAAACCCACGAGGGCAGACAAAAGTGATGGTCTAGGGGACGGTAAGTCATTACTTACTGTATTTATTACCCAGAAAAGAATACAGATTATATATTTCATGAGCCAGATGGGAATAGTTATTTAATCCACAGTAATGACGACTCTAAATGGTTCTATTGAATCTCTACTTGAAAGTGTACTTCAGAAGAGTTGCAGGCTATGAGGGAATAAAGCAAGAAACAAATGTAATAGTTAAAGGATATTTTTGCTAAAGCTTAATTAAACTTGTGATTTTGCATTATTCTGCGTATGATCTTCAAATGATTTTTTTTCCTGAAAAAGGAATCAGAAAGGGTGCTGAGAAATTAGCCTCAGAGCTGTGTAGATTTTGAAGGGCCCTTAAGGAGAGAAAAAAAAATGCAAGAAAATATACAGATTTCAATCTGAAGCAAAGAATTGAAATTGCTGTCTGTATCCCACACTTCCAGCAACGTCGGTACCTACTTGAAATGAACAACTGCTAAAGGAAACAGCTGGTAGAAAGCTGTTACTGCAAAGCAGAACGCAATAGGCATGCTGTAATTCATCTGCAATAATTACTCAGTCCACTGTTGGGGGAAAAAAAGAAACCTTGATTTGATCACACCCAAAGCATTTCTATCACTGGGCAAAATTCAGGACTATTCTGCCCACTTCCTCCCCCTGCACATGTCCCCGCCAGCCAAGTAAAACTCTCCCTTGCACCGTAGTTGATGATGACATGATGATTTTTTGTTCATGTGGTCAAAGTGACAACTGGACCATAAAGACACACTAAAACAAGTACTCTTTTGTTTACATGAAAATGAGAAGTGTCTAAGAATAATAGCTGAACATTTTTGAGTGTTTACTGTGTGCTAGATTGGTGCTGTCCAAAAGAAATAGAACACAAGCCACAAATGTGAACCACACAAGGAAAGTAAAATTTACTAGCAGCCACATATTTGAGAAAAAATAAATAAACACTATCTTAACTTAGGCTGCCATAACAAAATACCATAGACTGCGTGGTTTAAATTACAGACATTTATTCCTCACAATTCTGGAGTCTGGAAGTCCAAGATCAAGGTGCCAGCAGTTTTGGTGTCTGTTGAGAACCCCCTTGCTGGTTTGCAGATGACAGTGTTCTTATTGCATCCTTACATGATGGAGAGAGAAGGCTCTTGTCTCTTCCTCTTCTAAGGGCACTGATCCCATCATGAGGGCTCCACCCTCATGACCTCATTGAAACCTAATTACCTCCCAAAGGCCGCACTTCCAAATACCATCACATTAGAGGTGAGGGCTTCAGTCTATGATTTTAGAATGGCACAAATGTTCAGTCTATAGCAACAAGTGAGATTAGATTTAGTTCCATATTGTATTCAACACAGTCTATCTAAATCATTCTCTTTCAACATGAAATCAATTAAAAAAAAATTATTGAGACACATCACTTATTTTTCCTACTAATCTTCTAAACCTAGCATGTCATTTACACAGTTTGGACTAGTCACATTTCAAATGCTCCATGCAGTGTATGGCAAGTGGCTTCCATACTGAACAGCTCTACGTGATTTATACGGCTTACATCCTTCAATTCTCTCAATAGTCTCCTAATGTAGTAACTACTATCCCTTTGCACAGATGAGAAAATGGAAGCACAAGAAGAATCAGTAACTTAAGCTAGAGGGGCAGACTCAGGCAACCTAGTTTTAGAGGCTGATTTCAAAATGTCCCTGTATTTGCTGTGCAATAAAAAATGCTTCATGAAGAAAAAGACACAGAACTTTCCATGTGAGAAGCCAAGCTGTTGCATACAGCTCGGTATAGGGAAGAACGATGGAGCCCAACAGCCCCCAGAATGTTGATTCCATGGCCCCCTGTGGTGATATCCTCCCTTGCTACTTACTCCAAAATTTCTACCATTAGAATGGCCATTTAGCATTAGATGATAAAGAAGCATGTCAAAGCAAGATTGTTACACACCATTAAAGGTATACATAGGAGAGGAATCCCAAATACTGCAAGTGAATTAAACGAGCTACAGAAGAGGACACCATTACTATTAACCATTCACCATTTTTGGTGAAACAGTAAAAATAAAAAGTAGGAATCCACACAGAAAACAGTCTGGAAATAATGCATATGAGTGGTTATAGGCGTATAGAAGAAATTATATGGAAGCTTAATTTTTACATTACACACTTCTGTAATGTTTGAATTTTTATAACCAGTATAGATTACATTGGTAAACAAACTTAACAGGTGATTGGTAGATGAGAGAGAGAGACATCTAATGGGAGAGACAGACACAAGAGTACATACTGAATGTTTCTATCCATACCACGTTTTTTAAAAAGGCAAATCTAATGTTTGGTATTAGAAATCAGGGTACTGGTTATCTTTGGGTGGTCATGCTTAGAAGGGAGGTGGCCTTCTGAGGTTCTGATAATGTTTTATGTCTTGTTATGAGTGCTGGTTACATGGGTGTGTTCAGTGTGAGACAGTCCATGAGGCTACACAGTCTTTGTGTACATTTCCATATGTATGCTTTGGATTTATAAAAAATTTTGAAATATATTTGCAAGAAGATCTCCCAAACTGGTAAACATATATTTTCAGATAAAGAATGTGAATTTTTTTTTACATGTTTCCTATATGAGAATAATTTTGCACACTCTCTGGGTTCTTCTCCACCTCCTTTGGTCTTAGAATGACAGGTCAGTGGACACCTTAGCCATCTTCCGGGTGCATCCTTTATAATAGGATCACCTGCTGCCCCTACAACATCTTCAAAGTCTGATACTTTGGGCAATATTACTAATGCTTGTGTGGTTGATTTTAGCCAAGTTATTCAAGATCATCTATAACTGCTAACTAATTATTTCTTCTATGATTGCAAAGAAATAAAACGTGGGTTGAAGTTTTACTTTCCCAACTTAAAATACAGAGAAAGAGATGAAAGACTATAAACTGATTTGCACAAGGACTCTGGAAGGCAGGGCAGTGGAGAAAGAGCCAGAGATGGGATGATAAGAGGAGGGAGGAGGGGAGAGATGCTGGTGATGGAGGGGAGGGGAAAATGCAACAGGAAGGGGACCAGGAGGAGAAGGCAGAAGAGGATTTATATTAGTCTACAAAACAGGAGGCAGACGTATTGGTTTGGAAATGCCCTGCAAGTTGTGTTACTTGGTAAAGGTGCTGGTTTCTTTCTCTGTGTATGATCCGATCTTTAGGATGAGCCATGAGAATAAAATCAGAAGCAGAAGGCTATGACTTAGGGACAGTCAAATAAAAGTCAAACGCCAGGAAAGAGGGGTAAAAGAAATGCCCCACATTCCTCAAAGCCAAGCGTTGAACTAGAGAGAAGGCTACGGAACACGAAGATGGGAAAAAGATGCCTGAACATATCAGGGTTGGTGCAGACTATGGGCTCCTGGAAACGCTGCTGCTTTTGGCTGGTCACTTTGTTCAACGTGGCGGTGTTGGTGGGAAGAGGCGTGGATAAGTGTCCCTGAGACAGAGCAGACAGGAAACAGAAAGTCCCCAAAATGCCACAAAGGGTCACCGAGGTGCAGAGAGTGCCAGAGGACCCGCCTTGATGCTTGGAATGAGAGCACTGGGGCTGCAGTGTGTGCAGTGACCAGATGCAAATAATGCGGAGGCCACCGTCTCCAGCATCAGGGGCCCACTCAGTGCCCAGGGAGCTGGCTCCAACCAGCAAGGCGGTCAACGTCCAGCCTCTCCAAAACAAGGAAATGCAAGGAGCAGCCCCTCCATTCACTCCCAAACAGACAGTAAAATCCTCACACCTTCTTCCTGGTGCCATCTTGCTGAGAAGACAGTGAATGGGGCAGGTCTCTGAAGGTCTGGCCCTTTTCCCAGAGGGATCAGTCATAGAGACTATTGAAACAAAGGGCACTGATCTTTGAGCTGAAAGGAGGCTGTTAAAACTAGAAGACATTGAGCTATTTAACTGACAGGTATGTTTCCTGAGACCCCATAGAGGTGTGGGTTCTTAAGGAAAAAACAGCTTACTTCGGAGAAAATGCAGAAGCTATGTTTTCTTTGCACATACGAGTGCATTAAGAGCACACTGATGACTCTCCCACGCTAAACAAGAACACCTCAATTAATGCATGCGTTCTTAAATATTCCAGACGGGGAACTCTTTCCAACCCAAATGCATATTAGAACACCAGTTTTCAACGTATTATTGCTTTTATGGAAGATACTTGATGAGACCTCTAGAAAACAGTTTTCTCTGATTTCTTTTAACCAAACAGATTTAGTGACCTCTACATATTTTTCTTCTATCAGCCATGATTTTCATCAAAATGGCAATTACAGGAGATAAGAAGCATTCTGAAAGAAGACACCAGATACAAAGACCTATATCTAGGGTGAAAGATAGCTGCATGGACCACAGAGGGGAAAGACGATCTCTCTTTTTAACACTATTACTGCGAAATGTGTATCTTTGTGTATCACAACTCTAACATACAGTCTTCTAGGAGTACAGCTGAGTTGTCAGATAAAAAAGGTTTTAGTTTCTTCAACCGTAAAATGAATGGTGTGGAATGGAAAATCACAGAAGTCCCTTCTCATTTTAAAATACTCTGGCTTGATGACATCAGAGCATTCTAGACGGAACAACCATAAAAACAGAGTCAGTGTTATCACACCTACTTAAGTTGGGTGGGTGCACTAGTTTTACCTTGAAGTCAGCACCTCACAGTATCTTGGACATAATAGTTACTGGGTATTGGGTAGTCTTACAGAAACTCCTACAAATGGTGAAGATGTCTTCTGTGCCCCTCACAACCAAATTCCATAACAAAGTACTGTGTGCTTCTGGGGAAAAAATATATTAACAGACCGTAAATGGATGAGCTCTATTTGCAAGCCTACCTGTGATGTCAATTTGCTAGTTCAGTTTCATTCGTAAGATCAGAGAATCCAAGAGCTAGGAGGCATGTTCAAGAATAACTAGTAAAAGTCCTGAACTTGAAAGATGACAAAACTGAAGAGGTAGCTAATGTTTCATGTTCAATGTTTATTCCAGCATTCCATGGCAGAACCAGATTGTTGTTCTTAATCCAGTGCCTGGTGTCTGTTCTTTACCACATGGCACGCAGTCTTCTCATAAGCATGAGTTACTGGCCGGGTAGTTCCACCTGAAACCTATTATTATTGGTGTTACTAATAACCAGAAACTAGGATACTTGGGTCCTAGTGGTATTACTAACCAGTCATGTGACCTTGGGCAATCACTTAACCTCACAATAGTTCAGCATTTCAGTCTTCTTTTCTGTGAAATGATGGGTTCCATTTAGATAATCAATAGTACATTGGTACATTTTCAGGGATGGAGGTATAATTGGATCCTTAAAAATAGCACTCTTTTCCTAGTGACTGCAGAACAGGTCTATGTCTACAGGGATAAAACAGAGTTGAGCTTTCGTCAGTGGAGACTTATAGCTCGGCATCTTCAGACAAATTAATCCTTTCCCTGTCTTATAAACTGATAGGTAGGAACCACTGTCCTGTTGTCCTCATCTTTTCATTGAAACACTGGAGTCCAGATGCAGCAATTAGCTGGTGGATTCGTGGTATATAAGCCAATCCATAGCGTCAGGCACGAAATAAGCATGCAACCATTTCTGATTGCTTAAAATTCTCAAAATTGTGAATCACTAAGTACATTTGCATCATACAGACAGACCCTACCTTTTGAATGCTTCACTTATAAGTAAAAAAAAAAAAACTGGATAGGAAGAATTATATACTATTTACATATACTTGTTATTATAATTGATTTAAGGTTATTTCTTTAAAATTTATTAAGGTAAACTCTAAATGACATTTATCCAGTGAAATCCCAAAATCTTGCTAGACACAGGATAATTTAGACTGTTCTTGTTCCAGTGTACTCTGTACTGAGTCGCAGTAAATGACCCAGTTCACGAATACTTTGGACTAGGTTTACTCGGATTACCACAGAAATTAAAACAGCCTATTCATTTCTCATCACATTGTTATTCTAATTAATATAAGTCACACAGGTGCAATGTGTGATGGGAGCCATTTATAAATTAATAAGTAAACATACTTCAAAAGGACTGTGACTTATAAAAATAACACCTCGCTGGGAAAAAAGAAAAAGGAGACTATTGTCCGAAAGCCGTTTGTTGGGCTTTCGTTGAGAAGCAAACAAACAGAAAAATGACAGTGAGAAATTTCAAACAGTAACCTCTCAGGGCGGGAGGTGAAACAAAGCAGTTCAATAGAAGTATACAGCTGTACATAAAAGACTGAGTTAAGGGTAATTAAAAAAAAAATTTCGGAGAAAGTGACAAGCTCAGTGAATATCCTTTCAAAAGAAAGGAAGGGAAACAGAAAGCTGGGATTGAAATAATATCTCGTGGCTTTACAAAGCTTTTTATCCAAGGACCCATCCACTTTACAAAAACAAATTCATTCTTTTTTTTCCCCCCACACCCTTTTGTTTGTGGGTAAGTGCTGTGTTATTACAACCTTTTGTGGACAGAAGAGATGAAAGCAAAAGGAACACCCACAACACAGAATCAGTAATCAGCCTTGGACTCTTCTTTCAAATCCAACTGCCCCTGCAATCCTTCCACTTGCCTGTCTTCCTTAGATGAGCGCAGATGGAAAGCAACACAGACGAAAGCCATGGTGCCGTAACACTCAGCATTTAGAGTAGTTCTTCTAGGGTGCTTTGCAGACATTACCTCATTACTTTTCATACCATCTTTAAGAAAGGAGGGAGTGGTCTCCGCCCTCATGCGATCGGGAAGCAACTGCCTGCGGCCAGTACATGATTCAGCCCTGTGGCTCAAAACAGAGCCATTTTCCCCAAACCCTCAGATCGGGGCACCATCAACCACTTCTGGAGCTGTGTCGCTCTTTGCGGGTTTCCAGCAGTAGAGGGATCTGATCCCCAACTCTGGCAGATGCGGAAGCCGACCAGAGAGCACACACTGTTAGCCAAAGCATCCAAAGACACTTCCCATTTGTTATTTCTACAAATATTGATCACAGGCTGCTAGGAAACCCCTCCTGCTGGAAGGGGCAAGGAAAGGAAGATGGGGAAAGCATGGAAGAATGACCCATAAATCAAATGTGAACATGCCATTCACTAAAGTTTATGTTCATTCATTCATCATTCATTCAACAAATGGGAGCTCCCAGGTGCCATTCAAGGTGCAGGGGATGCAAATGCAAACCAGACCTTTCCTTCAAGAACGTTAGTCTAATGGTCTAATCAGATTTTTTAAACGGGGAGCATAGAGCAGCACCTATTAAAGCTCTGCCCAGACTGTTACAGAAGTGTGAAAGAAGAGCACTGACGTCAGCTTGGGTGAGTCAGGGAGGCTTCTCAGTCTCCCTGTGGCTCCGGCTGAGACCCGGAAGGTAACTGAAGTGTGATTAGGGGAGGGCTATCCAAGGAGAAGGGTCGTTCCCAGCGAGTTGCCATGTGAAACCGGAAGTTCTTTGTTTACACTTCAGCAGGTGGCTGTGCTGGTTGAGGCCCGGGCTGCAGATGGAGGAGTACCAGGCCCCGGGGAAACAAAAGGGGCGAAGTCAGGGCAAGGGGGACTTCATGCATCAAGTTTAGGAGCTCGGACTTTACTGCAAAGACTTTGGGGACCTACAAGGACTACAAGGACGTTCTGGAGGGCCGTTCTGGTAGTAATATATAGCACATGGGCTAGAATGGGACAGCCTAGCCATCCCTTTTGCTGTTTGGGGACTGGGTATTCAAACCATGGCTACCTGGTCCCATCAAGGGTGCTGGTTGTGAAAGCCGCAGAAAAGGGCAGAAGTTCTGGAGACAGAGGTTAACTTAACAGAACAGAACTCTTCTGGCCCCCCTGCCTCCTGGAACAAGACCAGACTAGGAAAGCTGGAGTTAACATCTGGGAGAACCACGGTAGAGTGGACCACACATTTTCCTGGTGTTCTGGCTGAAGGGAACACGGGGCATTCAAAGAGCTCAGCTTCCTACTGAGGATGTCAGGACATCTCGGGGCATTACGAGCACAGCCCTGGCACACGTGTTCCCCAGCCTTGTTACTGTGTCGGGTTGAGACCAAGCAGGTGGCCTCGGCGAGCATCCTCATGTCTGTGTAACCCTGCCTCAGGGGTGTGTGATCATGAATCAGTGTGACTACACACTCTAGTTACACATGAGGATGTGTGTAATGTTTTAGATGCTTTTCAAACATGTTGCCCCATGAATTATCTCCTTTTGATCTTTACAACATGCCTGAGAGTATACAAGACATGGAACACCATGTCTGCTGACGACTAGAGAAAATGAGGCTCAGAGAGGTTAAAGACCTGCCGGGGCTGAAACAGGCAATGAGGTAAAGAACCAGACTCTGCTCAAGGCTTCCCGACTCCTTCCCTGTCCAGACATTTCCTCAGACCCCCTAATGAGGCTGAGAGAGTCTAAAAAGATAGGTGATGAATGAGCTCACTGGTTGACCAAAAACAAGTGAGATCTATGAGAAAGAGAGTAGGATCCCTTCCCCTCCGTCCCTGATGTATCCCAGCAAGTTCCCAGGTGTGTCAAGGACTGAATAGATTGGGGAAGTCCTCAGTGGGAGCCTACAGACAGGCTCAGAACCATGCCCTGTCTACTTTCAAACTCTCCTTCCCCGTCTTGGTGGTAACAGGAAGCCTGTTCTGCCTACACACCTCCAACCTAGCATGTCTAGTGCCTGTGATTCCAGCCCACTTGTGTGTCCAGGAGGAAATACAGGCATATCCCCTTTTATTGCGCTTCGCAGGTACTGTGATTTTTATAAGTTGAAGGTTTGTGGCAACCTTGCATTAAGCAAGTCCATCAGCGCCATTTTTTTCCAACAGCATTGGCTTGCTTTGTCCCATTTTGGTAATTCTCTAAAAAATTCCAACTTTTTCGTTGTTATTATATATATTATGGTGCTCTGTGATCAGTTGTCTTTGATGTTGCTGTTGTAGTTATTTTGAGTGACATGAATCACGCCATTATAAGATGGCACACTTAATCCGTAAATGTTGTATGATGGGTTCTGACTTCTCTGCCAACCAGCTGTTCCCCCATCGCTCTTCCTCTTACTGGGCCCCCCTATTCCCTGAGACACAACAATATTAACATGAGGCCAATGAATACGTCTACAGTGCCCTCTAAGTGTTCAACTCAAAGGAAGACACATCTCTCACTTTAAATCAAAAGGTGGAAATGATGAAGCTTAGTGAAGAAGGCATGTCAAAAGCCAGACAGGCTGAAAGCTAGGTCTCTCGGTCCAAACAGCTATCCAGGTTGTGAAAGCAAAGGAAAAGTTCTTGAAGGAAATTAAAATGCTACTCTAGCAAACACACAAATGATAAGAAATCAGAATAGCTTTATTGCTGAGAGGGAGAAGGCTTGAGTGGTTTAGGCAGAAGATCAAACCAGCTAAAGCCTAATCCAGAGCAAAGCCCTAACTCTCTTAAATTCTATGAAGGCTGAGAGAGGTGAGGAAGCTGCAGAAGAAAAGCTTGAAGCTAGTAGAGGTTGGTTTCTGAGGTTTAAGGAAAGAGCCATCTTCACAACATAATGGCACAAGGTGAAGCAGCAAGTGCTGATAAAGAAGTTGCAGCAAGCCATCCAGAAGTTCTAAGTGAGAGAACTAATGAAGGTGGCTGCACTAAACAGTAGATTTTCAATGTGTATGAAACAGCCTTCTATTGGAAGAAGATGGCATTTTGCACTCTCATAGCTAGAGAGGAGAAGTCAACGTCTGACTTCAAAGCTAGAAAAGAGAGGCTGACTCTTTTGTTAGGGGCTAAAGTAGCAGATGAATTTCAGTTGGAGACAATGCTCATTTATCATTCCCAAAATACTAGGGCCCTTAAGAATTATGCTAAATCTGTTCTGCCTGTGCTCTGTAAAGGGAACAACAAAACCCAGATGACAGTCCACCTGTTTACAACACAGTTTACTGAATAGTTTAAGCCCAGTGTTAAGACCTCCTGTTCAAAAAGAAAGATTCCTCTAAAAACATTACTGCTCCCTGACGATGCACCTAGTCATCCAAGAGCTCTGATGGAGATGCTTAATGAGATTAACACACCATTCATTCCGCAGCCCACAGATCCAGGAGTAACTTCAATTTCCCAAGTCTTATTTACCAAGAACCATTTGTAAGGCTATAGTTGCCACAGATAATAGTTCTTTGATGGTTCTGGGCAAAGTAAATTGAAGATCTTCTGGAAAAGAGTCACCGTTCTAGATCCCATTAACGACATTCATGAATCATGGGAAGAGGTCAGAATATCCACACCAACAGAAGTCTGGGAGAAGTTGATTCCAGCTCTCATGGATGACTTTCAGGGGTTCAAGGCTTCAGTGGAGGAAGTCACTGTCAATGTGGTGGAAGTAGCAAGAGAATTAGAATTGAAAGTGGGGCATGAAGATGTGACTGAATTGCTCCAGTCTCATGATAAAAGTTTAAAGGATGATGAGTGGCTTCTGATGGATGAGCAACGTGGTTTCTTGAAATGGAATCTACTCCTGGTGAAGATGCTATGAAGACTGTTGAAAAAAAACAATGGAAGATTTAGAATATTACATAAACTCGCTTGAGAAATCAGCAGCAGGGTTCAGAGGATGGACTTTAATTTTGAAAGAAGTTCTACTGTGGGTAAAATATTACCAAACATTGTTTACTGCAGAGAAATCATCTGTGAAAGGAAGAATCGATCGCTGCAGGAAACTTCATTTTTGACATACTTTAAGAACTTGCCACAGTCGTCTCAACCTTCAGCAACCACCACCCTGATCAGTCAGCAGATATCGACATCGAGGCAAGACCCTCTACCAGCAAAAAAGATTATGACTCACTTGAAAGCTCGGATGATGGTTAGCATTTTTTAACAATAAAGTGTTTTTTAATTAAGGTATGTAGGTTGTTTTTTAGACATAATGCTATTGGACACTAAATAGACTACAGCATAGTGTGAGCACAACTTTGATATGCACAGGGAAACCCCAGAATTTGCATGACTCGCTTTACTGTGATATTTACTTTATTGCAGTGGTCTGCAACCAAACCCGAATTTCTCTGAGTTGTACCTGTATCACCAACACCAGGCTGTATTATCTTTAACCACGAATGGCAACAGCTCTTGGAAAGAATTCCATGCCACCAACCACAATATTTTCTTAAAGATGGGCTCACGCTGAAGGCAACGTGGAGATGCTGAATGTAGGGGAATGTGATGGCCTCGTTACACATCTTGCAAAATTAAAGGAAGAGCATGGTTTTCCAGGGGACAGGGAGAAAAATACCTTCACTGCTGAAGTTCCTTCTGACTGTGCTTTTTGGATTGGATTCTAATTAGTAAAATAAATCCTCATAAGCACTGAAGCTAATATTTCTCTATGCTAACTTGAACTGAATCTCAAAACTAGACAATCTCAGAAGCCTACTATGGATATTGAAATGACTTCCCGGGAACATCTTTTACCCGGAGTACCTGCACACCGTCAGCAGGAGAGTCAGCGTGCTGATCTTCAGGCCTCCATCTCCCCCCCTGAATCCAGTTCCTCTGGTACCACCTCCATGCCCTCATCCCTAGTTTTGCACCTTTTCCAAAATAGTCTCACAAGGATTTCCTTGCTGTCATCCAGGAACCTCATGAGGTAGCTGTTCTTTTAATGGCACTCAGAGGATGTACTGGAATTTATCTATTGTTAGACCTATCTGATCCTGTTTGCATGGTGGGCTCAATTTCATTCATCTTTGAACCTCCAGTGTCTAGAATCCTGTGTCATACAAAGCTTTCTGAGGGTGGTCAGAGGAAGACATGAAGGACGGAAGGAAACAATACCAGGTGTGATATGCAAATAGACACAGAAAACTGAATCTGCCTGACCTTGGCGGTCACACCGCTGTATAGCAGCAGATCCAGCCACAATCTCAAGCTCCCTGATGCACAATTCCATGATATAAACCCCAAACTCTGCTGCCAACCATCTGGGTGATGGGAGAATTTTAGCTCCTTCCTAATCATGGGCGGAGAGAATGGGAGGTTGACTGGATCTCCTGTTCCATCTTGTCTCTGACCTTCCCTAGGTCTTCCTGCTCTGCGCCTCGTCCATCTCTCTCCTCTCAGCCTTGCCCTTAGCTCATTTCTGCTGGTGAATCCCTCACAAAGCTCTTCTGTGCCCTGGCATCAGGACTTAGCTCAGTCAGTGCTCAGTACATGGACGAATAAGGATACAGAAGAAAGCAAGCAGAGGTGAAAAAAAAAATGTAATGCGTGGTTTAGTTTATTTATCAAGTGAGGCACTATCTTAGGAAATAAGACTGCCAAGAAAATCAGGGGGAAAGAGCCTCATAAGTTGTTTTTTAGAGCAAAGCACACATCTAGGCTACTGCTATACATTATTTCGGTATTAAACACATTTTTAGAAGACAACAAAAACAGAGAGCTGGAGATCAAACTCTCAAAAATACACAAGCAAGAGTTAAAAATGGTGATACCTTTTCTGCCAACAGGTAGCAGAGTTGAAGCAGCTAAACTGCTCTCTCTCCACACATGTACACTTTATCCCATTAACACCCAGATCCCAAGGGAACCAGTGAGTAGTCACAGGGTTCCTAAGAGGAGACAAAGGGCAAAGACCTACAAACATGAATGCAGGGGCTTTAATCAATGCTATGGTTCCCAGGCCCTTGGATTTCAGGGCCCTGTAAAATCCCATTGGGGTAAAAATGGGCTTCTGATACTTACACTGAACTTACACATAGTTTATTACATACTTTATTACATTATACACTTACACATAGTTTATTTTCTCCCCAAATATCATTTTATTTTATCATCGCAGTAAAAATTCATATGAATTCAAAAAATTAGGAACAACATGATCTCAGATGAAAAAAGACTTTTTTAAGTTGCATAAATTCATAAACTTTTTAAAATTTGCATAATAAAACTTTTTCAAGTTGCATAAAGCCATTGACAGGTCTCCATTTCTGATTTTGCCGCAGACAGGTACAGATATTGTAAGGGACCTGGACCCGCCCACCGTCCACAGCTGGGTGCTAATTTACAAATGGGCATCACGGAATTAATGCCCTAGATCATCCCATCCCAAGGTATTGAATGGATGAGCGATGAAGCTTAGGGGAAATAGAAGCAGCTCTACACGGTGTGGAGTAAGTCGATGGGGACCACAAAGACAGCGAACGCCTGGGATTCACTGTCTCTGAATATTTGATGATCTTGTAACTGAGCATGTGGTTGGGGAAGATGGGGGAGCAGCCATGGCTTCTCCGTATAACTCCATCAGTGGCCCTAGACCCACCGCCACAGATCAACCAGGGGAAAATTCTGAAACTTCGTACTCAGTTTATCCTCAAAAATGTTAAGCCTGTGGCAGAGAGAAGAGATCCTCAATTATCCCAGGACAGTATGTTACTGATGTTGTAAAAACAGACACTAAAACAAGATTAGTGAGAATGAGAATTAGTGAGAAGGAATTAGTGAGAATTAGCATTTCCAGGAAATGGGAAATGTAGCCTTGAAAAACAGGATGGTGATTAAACTAAATAGCTGTCTTGCTTTCTTTTTGTTCCTTGAACACATCAGGTTTGATTGCCCTTAAGTCCTTTGCACTTTCTCCCTAAAATCTTCCACCAGGAAGGGACTGGTTTCTTGAGGTTCAGATCCCAGTTTAAATGTTGCCTTCTCGGAGGAGCGTTTTGGACCACACTGTCTGAAACAGTCACCTGTGCATTTACTCACCCATCACTGAATTTTGTTCCTCTTCATAACTCCTATGACTATTTGATACTTTTATTGATTTTTAAATTTTCTTGTTGCTGATATCTCTGCCCAACAGAATGTAAGCTCCGTGAGGACAAGAACCTTGTCTGAATCAACACCACCCTATCCATTCCTGGAGCCTGGAACAGGGCATGTTTTACAGTAGATGTTCAACTAATATTTGTTGAACAAAATGAACATCTAATCCAGCATGATCCTCCTTTTAGAGACGAGGGAAAGAGGTTCAGAAAGGTGTAACTCTCTCAACACACAGCTATTTGGTGGCGAAAAAAAGAAAGAAAAAATGAAAAGATGAATCACTTCTTTTTCAGACTCATGTTTTCCCCTAAAGCTTTGTGTTCATTTTACCGTGATTTTGCCTGTGTACTTAGGAAATAGACACAACAGAGGGGAGATGGAAGTGTAAAGAGGGAATCGAAGAATTTGCAGTATAATTTGACAGGGTTTTAATCCATTGAGGTTATTCTGCCTTTAAAATTCTGACCAAAGTTAAAGAATAGAAATAATCACCTAGGTAGTATAGATTAGGTACCATGATGAAGTACCCTCATCTTAAACACATCTTTACAAGCCTGTTAGAGTGTCTATAACTTCGGGTTAAAAACAAATTATTCCCCCTGCACGCTGTTAGTTGATTAATCACCATTCTCAACTTCATTCTCCCTTGCACTCTTTAGAGGCTGGAAAAGATTAATACCTACGTTCCCAGCATCCCTTGCAACCAGGAGGATCATATAACAAAGAGGTGGCCAATGAAATAATGAAATCTAGGAGGAATCTGAGGACATTTTTCACTTTCCTAACCAAGTGTCAGACATTGATGCCTTCTTCCCTTCTTCACTTCCTTCTGTCTTGAACATGTACTTGATGTCCGGAACTTTGGCAGCCATCTTGTAATCATGAGGGAAGTATCAAGATCCAGAGATTCCAGCTTGAATTCATTGAGCCACTGACATACTACCAGCAGCTGCTTGCCCATTGCCAGAGTCTTAGTATGTGAGAAAAATAAATATTTGTTTGCACAAGCCACAATTGGGTTAACCCACAGGTTGTTGGGTTCATTTTACATACTGCTAAAAGAATTTCTTTCTGATACAAAATCTTAAATTATTTGAATTTTTTTGTGGGGAAAGAGCCAGGGGACTAAATACCTGGGCCTCACTCTCCTACCTTCAGTCTCTTCCCAGTTCTTCAGAAGCTAGAGGGCAAAAGAACCCATGAATGTGTATCAGTCCCCAGGGGTCCAGAGCAGGAAGGAAAAAGATGGGAAAGTGGATCTGGAGAGGCAAATGAAAGACAGACAGGACAACCAGAAGCCTTCAGAATTCTTTTCTCACCAACGATACCTTTATATCAAATGAAATCAAATCCATGCCCAACACTGATGCACAAAACAGATGAGAGCAGAGCTCCTCCAGCAGAGGAAGAGCCAGGGTGCCATGCCTTCTACCTCCCTCTAACCCCCATCCCTCAACCCACCCCCTAAAGTCACTTCTGCTGAACTTTAGCTGTGCTTGGAAAATAAATTTGCAAACCACTAATTTATAGAATTATCTGATA
Source organism: Camelus bactrianus (assembly GCF_048773025.1). Classification (NCBI taxonomy): domain Eukaryota; kingdom Metazoa; phylum Chordata; class Mammalia; order Artiodactyla; family Camelidae; genus Camelus; species Camelus bactrianus. Next base: position 15,417,016 of record NC_133568.1, on the reverse strand, counting down.
CAATATAGGACATCCTTCGGTTAAATCTGAATTGCAGATCTGCAACAAATATTACTGCATTGGACATACACTAAATTTAATTTGTTGTATGTCTGACATTAAAACTTAACTGGGCACTCAGTTATTTTCATTTGCTAACTCTGACAACCCTGCTAATTCGTTACATTACTTAGCATAGATCTGAAGGGACAGGACACAGGAGAGTCAAGTCTTTATAAAGGGGAGAGATGTATAAATAAAATAAACAAAAAGCCTAGAGGTGCTAAAAATGGAAGAGAAATACAGAAAAGTAACCTCAAGAGGCTTGAAAATAGAGTTTATCTAGTTCGTGATTTTGTTCAGGATGGGCTATGAAAAGACCACAGGACTGTTTTCCCCTAAACTGCATCCTTCTGGCATCTCCAAATGATCGACATATCGTCCATTTGCTCTTTTAAAAGTTGAAGATTCTAAGACACCCATAGGGAGGAAGAAGAGGGACATGAAACTGACAACGTCCTCAAAGCCTGGCTTCCCGACTCCCAATCTGGGACACTTGGCTGTTTTTACAGGCAGAAAATGTTCCTCATCCAATTAAATAAAATGAAGCAGAAGCCAGGTGGAATGCTTCCAGTGAAATCCTTGTCCTCTTATCTTCTCGTTCACACCCTTCCCTCATTATCACAACAGAGCACATCCAGCGCACCCTCCGTTTCTAATGAAGATGTTCCCACTGTATTCCTAATGACAACAGCACGCGGAGAGCAGCCTCTTTCCTCCATGAAAGATACGAGCGACACGTAAGCCCCCAAGTTGCCTGGTAAAAGCTGGCACAGTGGTCAGCCTCCCTCATGAATTCTGGTTGTAGGGAAAAGAGGGACGCAGAGTGTCTGGAAATTCCTTTATGAGAAAGTCAGTTCGGTAGACGTCATGTCCGATCCCAATTTATAAAACATTTTCAAAGAGCCATGGAGGAGTTATGCTCAGAGTCATTAGAAACTAAACAGAAACACAATCAGAACAGGGTATCAAAATCTGTTCCTTCAGGGATACCTAATTGTTCCAGCTTGTCAGGTTGAAAACCCAAGCAATGATTCAACTGCATTAATTCAAAAAAGGAAAACAAATTGGAACAACCAAAAGCATTGCTCATCTTTCTGAGCAATGCAGTTTATTATAAGAAAAGCCAAGCCCAAAATACTAAGTGACTCGGAAACTTGTGAAACAAATGTTACCTGTGCAGGAAAACAGAAGAAAACTCCTTATGGAATTAAGGATTCATTTGCAAGTAGATTTTTTTTTTAATTCAATGATGGAGAAGATTGGGACATATGTGGGAGGTGGAAAACTGTGAAGCCATTTCCATTTTATCCTATTTTTATCCTATTTTAGGGACGGTCTTCCTCTGACTCCTAGTTCAACGACTGTACGACTGTTTTGTACTATTCTAGGTTACTTAGAGTTTATGTTCCTCCGAACGGACTTTGGAATATTTTTCCTGATGCTTCAAAATAATCACTTCAAAAATAAACATTTAAAAGCTGATATTTGATTTTTTAGATATGGGAGTGATATAGATATATATGTATATCCTATCTCTGTCTATATACTTATATTTTATATATTTTTTCTATTTATCTTTATATATATCTCAAAAATAGCTAATCTCTCCAAAGCAGATAGATACATAGGTATATAGATGCACAGATGTATCTGCTTCTAAAAGAACACTCTTCCTCTAATGGTAAGCAGGACTCTCAAAATTCCTAAATAATAAGGAATTTTAAGTTGTGACATCCACCTTGTACTAAGTGCTCTACCAGCCAAGTCCCTTTGCCTCTTTAATGTCCTTAATGTGAAAAAAGGTTTTCTCTCCTTTCATTTGAGTGCCATGTATTTCTGTTCCGAAACAGATACAGTTTAGCTCAACGAACTTCCTGTGCCCTGCTGGGGGTCTGTGTGATGAGAACTGTTTTACCCAAACTTAACACAATTACCCTGCTGCTGGTCATGCAAGGCTGGAGTAAACAAAAACATTAAGAGGAGTTAGGATGTTATTAGCCAAGTGTTTCCCTCCATTTCGGGCTGTATGTTGAGGCAGCCGCCCAACCTGAAAAAGATCAAATGTGTTCAGGCACATTTCAGCAACCAGCAGACATCAACAGTCAATGACTTAAAAGCCATTTTCCTTGACACCACTTTTGGATTTTTAAATCCAAGGAATTCCACTTGTATCCCAAAGTATCCTATCATCAGCATCATCTCCTCGGTCACATCTGACAGGGTTGCAAGGCTAAACATGCACCGTCCTCTTCCAAGAGGGGTGAAAATTCAAGCAGTTTATTGCAACAGCAAGTATCTGATTTATTTACTTTCTTACGAATTCATTCAATAAATATTAATGAGTGGCCTACTAATGTGTGAGTTATCGTGCAAGGCCCCGGGGAGGCTCAAGAATGAAATTTCTATTAACAAGCACATCTGTACTTTTACGGAATATTGACCTTCACATATGTTCATTGATTTTTTTTTCCAGCGTTCCCAGGTTGCCTGCTACGTGGTAATCCCAGGCAAACTGAGGCCTCAAAAAATGCTAGAGTTCCTTTTGCATCCTAAACTGTAAATGCACACAAGCCATGACCCCTCCCACTTACCCACTGAACTAGCAGAACTAGTCAACCTGGAATCTCATCTCCCGCCTTCCCAGCAGTTTGGAAAGCATCTAATTCCCATTCTGCTTACGATGGCTGGAGCAGCTCTTTTTGTTTTTCTGCAACTGAATTCTGACTGATACAAATGTGTTCTATTATATCCTGATTTGAAATCTGTGAATGAAGAGCGTGGCAATCCTCTATTTCAGTGAACAGAAGATTGTGTTAACTAAAAAGGCTGAACAAAAGCCTGGGTCCTCTTCCCTTCACCATGTAGGGCCTCCGTCTTACTCCAGCAAGTCCTGTTTCTTCCTTCGGCCTTGTCTTTGACCGCATGCTGATCTCCTGCCCGGCTGTGTGCCCTGTGGCCCGTTTCCTTACGTGAGAATTGTATTTGCTTTACAAGATGCAAATCAAAACCGTCTCCTCCTTGAAGCCATTCCCGATCCTGGCCTCTGTCAGGTTAACTTGGCCCCAGTGCCTACTCACCTGGAACCCTTTTCAAAACTCTACTTAGCACTTTTCATCCCACCTCCCCCTTAATTTGCTCGGAAAGCATTGCAAACTCAAAATTATGATTTCCTAAAGTTCATCTACGGATGAACATTTGTTTCCAGCTTGGGGTTATTTATTGCAAATAAAGCTGCTCTAAACATTTGTTGGCAAGACTTTGTTGTGTCTCTTGGGTCAATATCTAAGAGTGGAATGCCTGGATCACATGGTAGATGTGTGCTTAACTGTTTAAAGAAACTTCTAAAATGCTTTCCAAACTGGTTGCACCACTTCACGGTCCCACCACAGCGCATGAGTATTCCAGGGGCTCCACGTCGTCCTCAACATTTGGTTTGGTCAGAATTTTTAGTTTTAGTCACTTTAATAATTGTAGCGTGGTAGCTTATATGGTTTTAATTTGCATTTCCCTAATGACTCACGAGGCTTAATCTCTTTTCATGTGCCTAATAAAACTCTTGGATGATGTGTCTCTTCAAATCCTTTGCCATTTTTTAAAAATGGTATTATTTATTACCAATAACATTTGATATTATATAGTTTGGATACAAATCCTTTATCAGACATAAAATTTATAAATATTTTCTCCCATTCTGTAGCATATCGTTTCATTCTCTAACAGTATCGTCTGAACTGCAGAAGTTCTTAATTTTGATAAAGCCCTATTTATTAGAATTCTAGGCTGGTTTTTTTTTCTTCTTAGTACATTAAAGGTGAGTTCTACTGTCCTCACAGTCATGCATTGTTTCTGATGAGAAATCTACTATAATTCCTATCTTTCTCTGAACGTAACTTGTCTTTATTTGGGTTGTTTTTAATATTTTCTTGCTATTGCTGGTTTTAAGCAATTTGATTACATTGTATTTGGTGTCATTTCTTTGTACTGCTTGTGCTTGGCGTTTGTTGAACTTCTTGTGTCTGAGGGTTTATAGTTTTCATCAGACTTATAGATTTTTAGCCATTATTTCTTCCAAAAAGTTCTCTTCATCTCCACTCCCCAATTAAGCATACATTACACACTTTAAGTTTCCCCACTCTTTTTATATCCTCCATGCCTCTATGTAACCTATCCAGTCTCTCATATAGCCTTTTAAATATATGGAATAGAATTATAATAAATGTTTTTTAATTTCTTTTTTTAAATTTTATTTTCTAATTCTATCATCTGTGCCATTTCTGATTGAAAAATGATTTTTCTCATTATGGGTTGCTGTTGAGTATTTTTGTTTCGGTCTTTGGGTTTTTTGCTTCTTTGACTGTGTCATAATTTTTATTAGTTGCCACTTATTGTGAATTTTATTTTGTTGGGTGCTGGATCTTTTTGTCTTTCTATAAAAATTCTTGAGCTTCTTCCGATACAGTTTAGTTACTTGAAAAGAATGGTGTTTGGGGGTCTTGCCTTCAAGTTCTGTTAGGTGGATCAGAGCAGCATTTAGTTTCAAGCTGGTTTTATCCTGCAATTGACCCAATGTCCCATGAATTATGAGGTTTTCCATGCTGGTTTGAGGGAACAGGAACTATACGCAGCCCCATGTGAGCTCTCATAATTGTCCCCTTTATTCTTATCCGGTAGTTCTTTCCCCAGCCTCACCGAGTTTCCTCACCTGCGTGAATTAATCAGCACTCAGCTAAAGACTCAAGAAGGACCTTCTACGATTCTCCAGAATCTTCTCTCTCTCTCTCTGCAGCTCGATCCTCTTCTGTATTCAGTCCTATGAACTCCAACCACATCGGCTTCCCCACACTCCCAACTCCATCTACCAAACTCAGAGAGACAGCCTCTGCCTGGACTCCCCCTCCAGCATCATGCCCTGGAGACCACGTCAAGGCAATCAGCTGAGGCCATCCTGCGGTTCACCTCATCTGTTTCCTGCGTCTCTAAGAGCACGGTCTTTGGCCTCATGTCTAATGTCTTGAAAACGATTGCTTCATATATTTTGTCTAGTTTTTCAGTTGTTTCATTTAGGATGGTGAGCTGAGTCCCTATTAATTTAACCTTGGCTAAATACAGAACACTTCATACTCTACCACTCATTCATCTCATGCATTCAGATGCCTTTATATTCTTCTATATTAAAGTTATCTTTACCCATAATTTCTTAGGTCAGCCCCCACTCAAGGGCTTACAGTTACAATTATAGATCAGTCAGAATGAAGAGAACTTAGAAATTCTTAGCCTATCTTTCCACAGGTGAGGAAAATGAAGAGCAGATGGTTTAAGCGAATTCCCCAAGGTTGCACAGTCGCTCAAGGGCAATGGCACCAGTAATAGACCTCAGGCCAGTGACGGCTTGGCCTTGCGCTCTCCTGAAACCTGTACAGTATTCTCTCTCTCTCTCTCTCTCTCTCTCTCTCTCTCTCTCTCTCTCTCTCTGCTGTCAGAAAAGCTGCCACTATGCAGCAGAAGGCTCCAGATTTATAGTCCAGGATGTGGTCATTGACTTATCCTGAGGGTTTTAGTCTAGCTTTAAAATGTGCCAAATTCTCTGTCCCTAATACGAGATAAAGAGTCTTAGCCCTGGTACAAAGGGAAGGAGTCCTCCCTTTAGAAGAGAAAACTGAAAGAGGAGGCCTGGTGTGAGTGTGCCTGTCCCCTAGTCCTTTCCCGTACTTTATTTACGCCATGGTCGCTTCTAGAGAACCAGCCCCTCCTTTGGAATCTGAGTGCGTTACTAACTCCAGCTTGTCCTGGACATCACTGACCTTCCTTGTCACCTTGGTCGTTGCCACTAGCAAATGAATATGGGTAAGTCATCAGAAGGGACAAAAGAAGTCTTCATCTCTAGTGAGCATTCTTTGGTGGGAAGGCAACAAGTTTTTCTCTCTGTAATCATAATTTTACAAAGACACTCGCTTCAATCAGTGCATTACCTGCTGGAAAATTTCTGCTACCACAAGAAGTTACATTTTCTGGCATTTTCTTCCTTTGGAAGATACCACATGATATGGACAATTTTTTTAAAACCTTATGTAATATGTATTTTCTTGAGGTTAATAAAGACTTTTGAGCATATCTACCGTGTGAAATAAAATATACCAGGAGGAAATTTTTATCCTTCTATGTCAGGAAACCTCTGATTTCTTATGCTTACTTGACACTATCTTGCACAAGTTGCTTTACCTCAAAGTTAATTTAATTTTCAGTTAACTTAAGCTTCAGTAAAATGGTAATTCCCTCTTGCTCAAAGGAAATGTCTTGAGAATCAAAAAGTTACAGTTAGGAAGGAGGTTGTGATGCCATAAAAATGTGAAGCATAAAGGAAAATGGCTTTAAGGAGCCTCTGATAGAACTTACCTAAAAATGCCCATTTATTAGAACATCGTAACTTGGACAGTAGATGAATTGGGTGTTAAAACTGAGTACCAGGTATATATAGAGGGTTTCATTTTTTTGTGAAGATTATTTCAGTTATTTAGCTCTATCCTTGGTGGTATGTTGCTCAAGCACTAGCCTATATAAAAGTAACTTGCTTTCACCTAACAGGTTTTAATTTATAAACGCTGTCTCCTCAGTATAGCAGTTTTACCTGTATCTGCCCAGAAAAGGGCAGTTGTCTGGATCAGTTTGAATACATCCCACTCAGGGTCAAAAAGACATCCCAATGTCATTCCTAAGGCTCCAACCAATATTATGACTCTATGGAAATGGAGCTTATAACATTAAAGTAGAAGGCAATAATCCTTTCTAGATAGTTTGGGCAAAATAAAAAGTGGTCTATATTTTGCTCAAACAATCACTAAAAAAAAAAAAATCACATAATAAAAGTTAATATCGTTTAAAAGTGGGAAATATCCATAAATATACACACATGTACCTATGAAGCACTATCAGGCAATTGTAAATATGCCTAAAACATTATTATAATGACAATGAAGGGCAATTAAAACATTAGTAATTGAAAAATCCAAAGGCCTGAGATTAAAGACCCACTTTCAAACTCTGGCTGGACCCTTCCCTAGTTGCCTATCCTTGAGCAAGCTGCTTACCCTCGGTGAACATTTCCCTCATCTGTCAAAAGGGAACGATAGTGCCTTCCAGGGTGGCGGTGCCGTTTAGAGCCAAGCAGCCGGCACAGTGTCTGGCCCCAGGCACGGCAGCTGCTAATGGAGGGCACAATGGGGCGGGGGTGACACTGGACCTGGAAACCAGGCAGACCCAGGCTGGGGTTCCAGCTCTAAAACTACTTTCTCTGTGTCTTGGGCAAATCACTTAAACTCTCCAAGCTTTTAGCATCTCCATGTCGTCAGTGAAGATAGACATAAAAATGTCTTCCGGGCAGGCTTGTTGAAAGAACAGACACAGTATACACAATAGATAAATTCTTGTCCCTCTCTCAACTTCCTAGAAAGAAGAGTGCTTCCTGCATGGCGGTGAGGGGAGGTGGAGGAATAACCTCTTCCGACTGTTTTCAGGATTAAATCCTCCCTTCCCGAGGGATCAGGAGTGGCTCTCTGATCCTGGCAGAGGAGGCCAGCCTTGAGTTTTAGAAGGAGGGAGGGCACTCAGGATGCAGGGTATCAGTGCAATTCCTGGATTATGACATGTAATCTGTGCCCCTCTCGTTGCCCTGGCTGGTGGGCCTAAAACAATCCCCGGGGCCAAGCCCATTTGCAGAGGTCGTGGATGTGCTTCAGAAACAGGACAGGGCTTCCTCTCTGTTTATTCCCTGCCTGGCCCGCATGCAAAGCCAAAGCTGCCCTAAACCCACTTCCGTGGGACCTCCCCAGTGCTGGGAGAGCGGAGAGCAGCGGTCCTCTTCCTGTTCCTCCTGTCTGGGCCAGCTGTGCGGGCCTGAGTTGCCACACTGAGTCTGCCTGGCCAAGCCATTTCTCCCCAAAGGCAAGCCACCACGTCTTACAGCCTAGATTTGGCACAAAAGCTAAGAGGCCTCCATTCACCCATCATTGTGGATTGCAGGGATCACGTGGTATTTGCATCTCCTTAAAACGTCAATGTTTCTGTCTGCTGTTTAAATAGTAGTTTTAAATATATCCTGAATGCTGGAAATAGTGGAAGAGTGACCTTTAACCACCACCCCCCCAGACTCTAAATGATAAAACGTATAGCACGTGGTCAGCAAATGCAAGTGTAATTGCCAACGTAGTTATTTGGGTTTTGCACTCCCAGAATGTGCATTTTCAAATCAAGCAGGCCCGGGTTTAAATCTTGACGCTGCCGTGAACTAAGGGCATAATTTTGGACAACATCCTCAGCCTCCCAGGAAACTCAGTGTCCTCGTCCGTAAAAGGGGAACCATCCCGCACCCACCTCCTTTGGGCCGTGGTGAGGCTTCGATGGGCTCGTGCACCGATGGTGCTCAGGTGTGAGCCTGGCACACGGTAGCTGGACGAGAAATGCCTGGGGTGGTTCCAGCTGTCAGCACGAGAACCCAGCCTGGCCCGTTCCAATTCTCCGCCTCAGCGCAGAAGCTAGTCTAGGAGGAATCCTGACTCCCGCCAAGCTTTCCTGACTCCTGTCACAGTGTCTGGGCATCTGTCCCTTCTTTCCATTCCCAGTTTCCCCAAAACAGTTCAGGTCTTTATAATTTCACAGCGAATTTATTATAATCTCGTAGGCAGTAGTTCTCCCTCCAAATTCGACTCCCACAAACCGTCTTACCTGCCACTGCCACTGAAATCTTCATAAATTCTCACCTTATCAACAGTGCCCCACTAAGATGTCCTAGCCCGATGTGCAGGTCTGACCAGAACATGCCCTCAGCCTGTCTTTCCAACCCAATTTCCTACTTTCCTCCCGCATTTTACTAGCATTTATTGAATGTTTACTTTGTGCCAAGCATATCACACCCCTACTTCTCAATTTGTCTTCACGACCCACGGATGAAATGAAGCTGACACAGCCACTTAGTGGCTGCATCAGAATTGAAACCCAGACCCACTTGTTGGTTCTAATTTCGGTGCCCACTGTGTTCCTTGGACTCACATCTGATCTTGAGGTTCTTGCCCGGCCACGCAGCCACCTTGACAAGCTCTCACCTTGGTCTTGCTTTATCCCTGGCCACTCTTGTCCACCTCGATACCACTGCAGGTTTCTGAGCCCCTCACCCTTGCACCGTTTGCACCTAACAAAATCTAGAAATGCAGAAATCTTCCTGCACCGTGTTACCTGGACCACCCCGTAACACTGATCACAGCCAGCCTGAACACATAATTATTACACACCTCTTGTCCTTCGACAGGCCTTTCCTTCTTGAGGATGGGAATCTCAGCTTGTGCTTCTGTCATCCCTCGCATACTTCTCGGGGGGACTTCAAATGGGTGGACGCAGGAACCCTTGGGACACCAGTTCCAATACCCAGGCTGGCATTCAACCAGTATTTATTGATTCTCCAGTACTGTGCTGGATTCTGGGGACACTGCAGGAATCAAGGGACGCATGGTCTGTTCTGTAAACCAGGCACAAGGTCATCCCAGGGGGGTGTTTCTGGTATCCTAATAGCTCACAGAGTTCAACTCTTTGCATTTTAACTCCTAGCCATTCCTCTCCCACTTAGAAATACACAAGAGTCCTTGGAAGGCTGGGCTGCAAAACGAATTCAAAATATAGACTCCCACTTACACTGAAGCTTCCCACTGCAACATCTAAGTCTTTATAACGGGGCCAATTTTGTCTATTGAGCTCATCCTGCCCTTTGAATGCCCACTTCTCTCACTAGGATCCTCCACACACCATGCAAACAGCCTTCTGAGGGCCCGTCCCAATTTCCTGCTAACTGTGCCTGAGAGATTCCATTTTGAGAAGAAGACTTTATTCTTCCGGAGCACTTCAGGTTCACAACAAAACTGAGCCGGTACAGAGATTTCCCATACACCGCCTACTTCGCACATGCATAGCCTCCCCCCATGACCAAAAAAGAACCAAAATGGCACATTTGTTCCCAAGGATGAACCTGCATTGACACATCATAATCACTCCAAGTCCATAGTGTTCACCCTTGGTGTTGTACATTCTATGGATTTCAACAAATATACAATGACATGTGCATCATTATAATATCATACGGAGTATTTGCACTGCCCTAAACATCCTCTGTGCTCTGCTTCTTTCTCTCTCCCTCTTCCCACCCTCACTCCGAGTAATAACTGATCTTTTTATTGATTTGAGTTTTGCCTATTCCAGAATGTCATATAGTTGCAATCACACACTATTTCCTTTTCAGATTGGCTTCTTTCAGTTAGTAATAGTGCATTTAAGGTTCCTCCATGTCTTATCAGGGCTCAATAGCTCATTTCTTTTCAGTGCTGAGTAGTATTCCGCTGTCTGAATGTACCATCGTTTGTATATCCATTCACCTACTGAGGGACATCTTGGTTGCTTCCAAGTTTGGGCAATTATGAATAAAGCTGCTATAAATAATCCATGTGCAGGTTTTCATGTGGGCATAAGTTTCCAACTCCCTTTAGGCAAACGCCAAGGAGTAAGATTGCTGGATTGCATGGTGTGAGAATGTTTAGCTTTGTGAGAAGCCACCAGACTGTCTTCCCCAGTGCTGCACCTTTTGCATCCCCACCAGCAATATATGAGAGTTCCTGTTGCTCCACATTCTCACCAGCATTTGGTGTTGTCAGTGTTTCAGAGTTTGGCCATTCTAAGAAGGTGCATAGTGGTATCTCATTGTTTTAATTTGCATTCCCCTGATGAAAGATGATGTGGAATATCTTTTCATTTGCTTATCTGCCATCTTCTATATCTTCTTTGGTGAGCTATCGGTTAAGGCCATTGACCCATTTTTAAAATCAGTCTGTTAAGGCCACTGGCCTGCTTTTTAATCAGGTTGTTTATTTTCTTATTGTTGTGTTTTAGGAGTTCTTTGCATATTTTGGATAATAGCTCTTTAGCAGATGGGACTTAGGAACATCTGGCAGACCGAAAAGCATGGCTGAAGAATTTTGATGAAAATAGGGGGATGTACTGAAAACTGAGCCCCCTCCACCCCATCCTTGCTTTCTCCTATTGGTCAGAGCAACATCATATTGTCAGCCCAAATGAAATTACTGGCGAGGAAGCCTGTTAGAACCAGCATTGTCTCCCACAAAATTAACGGAGACATCCGTCCTAAACGGATGAAATGATGTAGTGAGCTTTCTGTATGTCATTTATGTTTTCAAGTAATTACCCTGATTATAACTTAAACTTCTCTCATTACCTCAGCTTGTCCAGAGGGAGTCCTCTAGACTCCTACCTCCTGTTGACATCGGTGATTAGGAGGCCACAGGAGGTCAGCAAAAAACAAACAGATCTGCCACTCTACTCTGGAAAAACTCTACAACAGGGGAAAGAGAGACCCCACTTCTTTGGCAAAGTGTCATCAAGAAGGCTTTTTAAAAAATCCGTTAAATGGCTTCTCAGTAACATTTTAGCTGTATGTGCTTTTAGTGTTGTTGTGGTGGTTGTTTTTTGTTTTGTTTTTTACTACTCAGAAAATTTGCACATGAAGATACTTCCATTTGGAAATCACTCTAATTTTCCAAGCAAGTTTCAACATATTCAATATACTTACTATTTACTATGCCTTATCTAGTATATCCCACTCTATTTTATTCTCCATTCAACTTTGTGGAATGTGGTGTTACAAAGGGGTTTTATGCTGCTGTAATTTGCTACTGTTGTCTGCATTTATTTCTTTAATGACATAAAATTGAAAAGCTGGCAAAGTTGCAAGTTAGTACATAATTTAGAAATTTCTTTGGAAAAAATAACCTTCTAGAAATACTAAGAATGATTTGTTATTAAAATGTTATCAGAGTACATAAGCCTTCTTAATATACAGAACAATAGCCATGCTGTTATAGAGACAAAGCATTTCCTCAATAAAGCATCCAGTCTCAATTCCCAACCCCAGAGCACATAAACTCGGAAATGACCTTGGCAAGTCTCCTTCAAACTTAACTGGCTTCTCCTGATTGTATTGCTAAAAAAATCTGTAAAAGAACAAACAATTACAAAATGCACTTGGAATATTTTATTAGCACTAGTCCAATTGTGTCAACATAAGAAAGCTGAAATAAACTCTTCATATGGCAAAATGTTAACCTCAAAGTATATTTAATAAACCTAATGTTGAAATACAATGGAACTAGTACAAAAAGCATGATAGAAATTTTGATATTTCATTAAACAGCATCGAAGTTTTGGATATACTCTTAACTTTGTGAATCTCTCAACAAGTAAATGAAGCCATTGCACATAAACTTGGCAGATGTTCAGTTAAAGTTAATGTGTTGATATAGCAGATAACCAAAACACTGAATCAACACAACTCACTTCTTTTACTTAAAGGGAAATCTTCAGGGACATAGCTTAGGATTATATTATTCTTAATATAGTAGTTACTAAGACAAAAACCAAATGTCATTCTCAGACTTATCCACCCTCTATCAGTTGAAACCACTTATGTCCTACGTCTGAAAAGTTCAGTTTTATCGTGCTGCACCCATCTTAGCCAGAGAGGTGGTACAAGAGTTCTCCAGAGAAACAGAGCCAATAGGAAAGGGGGGAAAAAAAAAAAGAAGGAAGGAAGGGAAGAAGGGAGGCAAGGAGAGAGGGAAATATTTTTTCGTTATAAGGAATTAGCTCACAGGATTATGGTATGAGAAATTTCAAGATCTGTGGTTGGCAAGCTGCAGACCCAGGAGAGCTTATGATGTCATTTCCAACCTGAAAGTGGGCAAGGATAGTTAAGACTTAGAAAGAGTCGATTTTCCAGCTCCAGTCCGAAGGCAGGAAAAGACCAGTGTCCCATCTCAAGGCAGTAGGGAAGAAGGAGTTCGCTCTTACTAAGGCTTTTTTGTTCCATGTGAGATTTCAACTGGATGACGCCCACCTGCTTTAGGGAGGGCAGTCTGCTCTACACAGTCTTCTAATTCAAATATTAGCCTCGTCCAGAAACCCCCCGTACAGACACACTCAGAATAACATTTGACCAAAGGTTTGGGCACCCCTTGGCCCAGGCGACACGTAACATTAACCATCATAGAAGTATACTGGGAGCCTGAGACCAGGACACTGGGACTGCTGAAAATTTCCAAACCCCTTAGTGGGATACACAGCCCTGATAATGATGTTCATCGGCGTCACCCCTCACCCCATTCCACTTCCTAGTGATACGCAGCTATTTGCATTTGATCCCCAGGGTGCACCACATTCTTACACCTTCCTTTTCTCATGCCACTCCCTCTGTCTAGAATGCCTCTCCTCATCTTCTTTTTCTGGATAACACCTATTCAGTATTTTGGAACTCAGGTGAGTGGTCATTGCTTCAGGAAATTCTCACTGTCCGTGCCCAGCCTGATTAGATGCCCCTGCTCTAATAAAATGCTGAATTGTAGTTGTCTAGTTGGTAGTTAACTGTCTCCTCTTGAAACTGACTTTGAGGCTGGGTCTTACTAATTTTTCTATCCCCAGTAATTAACACAGTGTGGAGCATATAATGAGAGCTCAAAAACCAAAATATCTGGTGGATGAATCTGAAAGTACTTCAGTTGCAAAGACCCAGGATTCTATGAACCTAACCCTAACCAACCCTCACATGGCCATAGACAAGGAATTCAAAAGAGTAAAACTTTGGAAGCAAGAAAACAGTCCGTAGTACTGAACCTCTCAATGTCTACACGTCTACTTTGGGGGGTCCAATCTCCAGCTTCCTAGGGATGAGAGGGAGTTGAAGAGGTGGCTTTCTGCTTCCAATCTAGCACTAGTGGCGGCCGGAGAAGTAGGTTTTCCTCTGGTGGGTCAGTTCCAGCTCCCTGCACTGAGCCCTGACTGATTCCAAGGGTGAACATGGCTGTCAACGCTTTCTCTCTCCCACTCTTTCTCTTTGTACTTAGATCTCCGTGGGATAGAAAGACAGCACACATGTGCAGCAAAGCTGAGCACAGAGTGCTAGATGGAGAGTCTCCCACATCTCAGAAGAGCAATCAGACTCAATGACTCTCCTCTGGTGGACGCAGGAACCAGCAATGGTGCAGATGAGGCCAGCCCTGGACTAGGAAAATGGCAGCACATCTGAGAAGATGGGTTGGAGAGAAGGGTGCCTGCATGGGGCTGGTGTTTCTCTATGACCAAGATCTGTGTAACTACTGTGGATCTTGCCCTCTATCAGCTTTTGGAATAGGGAGAAAGTGTGTGTGTGTGAAGAGGGGTGCCTGGCAAAGTTGGGGGAGGGAGAAAACTGGTTGGGAATCCCAGTGTCCAGGACAGAACACAAGGAGAAGACAAAGGGAAATGGTATATATATTTTTTAAAGGAAATGATGTGTGCATCCATCTAAGCTGGCAGTTTCAGGTGAACGGGGCACGTGTAAGCTGGTAGGTGTAATTCTTATACTCTATGCATAGGCATCATGACAGAGCTGTAGTCAAACGAGACTACAGTTACATTTGATTTCTGTCGTCTCTTAAAGGCACTTGATGGCTTTGTTCATCTTCTCTTTGCAGGACATCATGGGTCTGAGCTTTCTGAATGGCAGAATTTTATTGCCAACTTGTTTTATTGCTACCAATTTGCCCTACTGTCTTCTTTCTCTCCCATGTGTGCGCATGGGTGTGTAGCATGAAATAGTGAAGACATAAAACTGTATTTGCACACGCAAATACAGAGGGAGAGAAGAGAGATGATTATAAACATGATCTTGAACACGATGCTATTCATCCCCCTCCATTGGCACGTTACTAAATTATATTTATTTGCCATTTCTGCATTGAAGGCCTTTAGGGGAAATGAGAACTATGGCAGTATTAGTATCAGTTTAAATCGAATGTCTTATTTTTATGTGAATTGCTATTGACATAACAATAATCTTTACAAAATGGAACAATTATGTTGGTCTCTCATTAAGTTTCATGATAAATATTCTCTATAAGCAACAAATGCCCAAAAAGAGAGTGATCCTGAGGGTTTTTTGGTCAATTCTTTTCTACCCTGAAATGATCAGGGTTTGTATATTCAAATGCATCTAGTGTATGAAAACATTCTGCTACTGCTCTTCGTATCTTCCCTTGCCAACCTTCTGATCGAGTGTTTTGCTTGACTTGAATCTGCTTAAAGGATATTTGCCTTTATCCTTTTCTTATTCTTATTGCGTCTTTCAGCTTAAGTGTAAAATCTTCTGGTTTTGCCATTTTTATCCCACAGGACATCACTATTTCTCTTTAATCTTTCACATTCATCTGATCTAGCTTTCCGCTGTGCGTGGATTTCCCATTTGGCTTTAAGCTGCTTATAGAATTCTTATTTTGGCTAATTAGATTTAATTCTGAAAGCTGAGAAAGCTGAATGTATCACTTTCTGCCCTGCCATCCCCCCCCAAAAAAATTCTGTCTCAGATGTAGGCGTCTGGAGCCTAAACAACTGCAGGTCCAGACATCAGAGGCATAATGCATGTGGTATCATCTTATGAGACACAATACAAGTTCCTATGCCCCAACCCATCTTCCAGCCAAATTTCCCCCACCTCCTGCCTGCCGTCTGCTGCTTGGAATATCTTTATCTGGGAGGCAGAGCTTTGCATTCCACAGTTACAGGTGGAATGTGCAGACACGTGGAGGAGGAAAAATGACTTAAACTTACTTAAATTTAAAATTTCCTAGACTTGAGAGTTGTTTTTCTTCTTCAGAGCAAGTTTCAATAGAAGACAGATCCCAGGTGCCAGAAAGTTAAGAGGATGGAACTATTCTAGTTCACGTTTTGTCCAGGCTTACCTACGTGGCCAGATCCAGGCTCGTCTGGGGGTCTGGCTCTCACGAGAAGGAATGGCCGTGTCAGGGGATCCAGACTCCTTGGGCATGAACTTGGGGAAGCAGAAGTCAGCCTAGAGCCCCCTTCTCCTCCCATTTTACTTCATTTCGTCTGGAAGGCAACTTGACCTCAACTAAACTCCATACCTTAGTGTTTGGAGCAACATTGAATAGGATACACAGATTCTTTTCTACTTCTAGTGTGACCATAATTTTTGCTCTAAGTTAATGGTCCACGAGCAATTGTTGATATTATTTTGAGTGTGCAATTAACTTATTCTATCTACATGTGCCTGTAGGCATGATAATAACTCCTTACCCAAAGTGAGATCACACTATAAATGCTTTTGGTAAAGGTAGAGTTACAAGTTACAGAGTCTATCAACACAAAACTGAGCAAGAGATGACAAACAAAATCAAAACAAAACAATTCAACTCATTTTCTTATGGTAGATTATTGGGGAAAACTACAAAAAACCCAGAAAAAAATCTTTTTTTAAATTATTTTTCAGTCTACTAAAAATATTAAATTTAATATTAAAATCATTTCATCTCAGCTTTGATAGTCTTCAAAGCACATGGACACACAGTTAATACCAACCTAACCAACTGGTAAGTATTTCAACGTATTACAGTAAAATCATTATTCTAATAATTACCCAAAGACCTCAAAGAAGCAAACAATCAATCAATCATAGAACCAAAACTCTTAAACTTGAGATTACAGATTTCCCAGAGACTTTGCAGAAACTCTCTTCCCATTTCTGTACCTGGCTAACTCTTCTCTCTTTTGAGTCTTCATTGTGTCTCTCTGCCTTTCACATCCTTGAACTTGCCCTGTCGTCAATTATTGCGTGGGTGTATATATATATGTATATATTCAATTCTTTCTTCTTTGCAGGTTCCCTTACATTTACCCACTAACACACTCTACTGTATCATTGTCCATATTCAAAGAACAGAATGCTGCTCTTACAAAGTGTCTTACAGTACCATCCAA
This sequence comes from Camelus bactrianus, assembly GCF_048773025.1. Classification (NCBI taxonomy): domain Eukaryota; kingdom Metazoa; phylum Chordata; class Mammalia; order Artiodactyla; family Camelidae; genus Camelus; species Camelus bactrianus. Next base: position 15,400,120 of record NC_133568.1, on the reverse strand, counting down.
TTATCTATCAGATAAAGCAATTCCTATAGGCTCACTTTGGACTTTTTTGAATAGACAATGCAAGCATGGGGTACAAAATTCAAAACAATATGCATTCCTAAAAGCATTTTTTAAAAAATTTTTATTGAAGTATAGTTGATTTACAATGTTAGTTTCAGGTGCACAGCAAAGTGATTCAGTTATACACATACATACATATGTATTTTTTCTTTTCAGATTCTTTTTTATTATACGTTATTACATGTTATATTATATGTTATAATATACATTATATTTTACTACAAGAAACTGAAAATATTTCCCTGTGCTATACAGTAGGTCCTTTTTTTTACCTATTTTATATATAGTAATGCGTGTCTCTTAATCCCCAATCCCTAACCTATCCCTTCCCACCCTTTCCCCTTTGGTAACTATAGTTTCTTTTCTATGTCCATGAGTCTGTTTTTTGGTTTGAAAATAGAATATGTATACTTTTTTTTTTTTAGATTCCACATATAAGTGATATCATATGATATTTGTCTTTCTCTGCCTGACTGACTTCACTCAATACAATAATTTCTAGGAGCATATTTTTATTTTCATTTTTTTACTTTATAACTACTTTGTAAATATTTAGAGACTGAGTTTTTCCCCTTAATATATTGCTAACATTCATCCATATTGTTGCATGTCATTACAGTTTATTCATAGTGACTAAAATATTCCGTTCTGTAAATATAATAGTATATTCATACACTTTCTTGTTTAATGCACATTTGGGATATTTTCAGATTTTGCTGTTTGAAGAGTACAGTTTGCGTCTTCGTTTATACACGTGCAAAAGTTGTTCTTGGATTGATACCTAGGAGAGTAATTATTGAATCCCAAGGAATGTAAATATTCAACTTTAAGAAAATATACCAAGCTGTTTTCTAAAGTGGTTGAATCAATTCACACTCCCACCAGTGAAAAATAAGAGACCCTGTGGATTTACATCCTCTCCAGCACTTGGTATTATCAGATTTTTCTATTTTTGCCAATGGAAGTGATAAAAAAGTGTATCTAAATAAGATCTAGATATTTGCATTTCCCTGTTAATGAATGATATTGAACATCTCTTTATATATTTAATGGACATAAGTGTTTTTTCATCTGTAAAAGATTGCCCCTGTCTTTTGCCCATCTTACTATCAATTCTTTGAAATTTGTAATTGATTTTAGGCTGAACTACATATTCTTGACATTAAATCCTTATTTACTGTGTGTATTGCAAATATCTTCACCCCATCTGTAATTGTTTGCTGCTCATCATCTCTAATAAGTGTTTTTAATGAACCAAAGTTTGAAACTCTAATGTATGCAAATTTATTCCTATTTCCTTTCATAATCAATTTTTCTGTACTGTTGCAGAAATCTTGTCCTAGTTCAAGGTAAAAATACTCAATTATTTTTTTTCTTCTAAGTCTTCAAATTTTTAAATGTAAATTCTTAATTCACTTGGAACCATTTTTGTATTAGGTGTCTTTGCAAACAAGTAACTATGTTTCCATTTCCATTTATTGGACAGCCCTGTCTTTCTTCAATGATCTCACTTTCCACTTCTATCAAATTCCAAAGTTGTATACATTCCTAGGCATATCTAGGCTATTCTTTTCTATTCTATTCGTTAACTTGGGGCCACCATTGCTGATACCACAATATCTTAATTACTACAGCTTCATAAAAAGTCCTGGTGTCTGATAGGGCACAATGCCTCTCTGTCCTTCTTCAGGAGTTTCATGGCTATTTTTGGCTTTTTATTCTTTCATATAAATTTTAGAAAGATTTTATTAATTTTTATGAAAATCCGTTTTAGGACTTTATTGAACTTGTGTTGAATTTGGTGGCAGCAATGTGGACAGGATACCATCTTTATAATAATTACTCTTCCTACTGATAAACATGATAGATCTCTTCATCTATGTTTATTTTCTTTAATATCTCTTAATAAGGATTTATAATTTGCTGTAGAAGTCTTGCTCATGTTTTGTTAGATTCATTTCTAGTACATGGTATTCTCTGACCATATTACAAACGGCATCTTGTCTTTAATTAACTTTCCAGTTGTTTGCTGTGTGTTTATAGAAATGCAACTGACTTTATATGTTTATGTTGCTAAACTCTCCAGTGACTTTTAATAATTCGTAAATGTTTTTTTGTGTTTTCTATGTTAGCAATTTATTACTGCAAATGATTAAAATTTTACTTCCTCTTTTTCCAGTTCTTAAGCATCTCATTTTTGGGGTGCTGTGTTATTTCACTGGCTAGGACCTCCAATAAAATGTGGTGATATTGGGCATCCTTGTATCATTTCAAATATTGAATCTGCCTTACATCCTTTGAATAAACACCACTTAATCACAGTGTATAATTATTTTATTTATTGCTGAATTCTGTTTGCTAATATCTTGTTAAGGACTTTTGTCTCTATATTCGTGAGTGATATTGGTCTGTAATTTGCTTTGTTTGAACTGTCTTTTTCTGGTTTTGGTATCAGGGTAATACTAGCTTCTTAAAACAAGTTGGCAAGTGTCCTTTCCTCTTTTAGTTTTTGGAAGAGATTGTGTAAATTTTGTGTTACTTCTTCCTCTAATGTTTAGTAGAATTCTCCAGTAAAACCATCTGTCCTAGAGATTTCTTTTTGGGGAGTCTTTTAATTACAAATTAAATTTACTTAATAATTATAGGGCTATTCAAATTATCTGTCTCATATTGGGTGAGTTATTGTAGTTTTGTGTTTTTTGAAGAATTTGTCCATCTCATCTAAGTTGCTAAAAGTATGTGTATAGAGTCATTTTTAACATTATCAGCATTTTGGTGTCAGTAGGGCCTACAGTGATATGCCATGTTTTAGTCCTGGTAATAGTATTTTTAGTCGTCTCCTTTTCCTTTGTCAGCCTTGCTAGAAGTTTGCCGATTTTATTGTTTGGTTTTTTTTTTTTTCCAAAAAACCAGCTCTTTATTTCATTGATTGTCTCTATTGTTCTTTGTTTTCAATTTCATTGATTTCTGCTTTTTTATTTCCTGTCTTCTTTGGACTTACTTGCTTTTCTTTTTCTAAGCCATTGCAGCTGGAGCTTAGCTTATCAATATTAGATTTTTTTTTCCCTAATGTATGCATTTAGGGTTATAAATTTTCTTCTCAGCACTTTTCCAGTCCCATCTTACAAATTTTAACATGTCACTTCATTTCTGTTCAGTTCAATGTTGTTTGTTTGTTTTCAGTTTTCCCTAAGATTTCCTCTTTGACTGATGGATTATTTAGAAATTCATGGTTTAGTCTGCAAGTTTTTGCAGATTTTCCTGTTATCTTTCTGTTATTGTTTTCTAGCTTAATTCCATTGTGGTCAGAGAACACACTGAATGATTTCAATTATGTTAAATTTGGTCATGTCTGTTTTATGGCCCAAGATATGGCTTATCTTGGCATATGTTTCATGAGCTCTTGAAAAGAATGTGTTCTCTGCTTTTGTCGAGTGGAGTGTTCTGTAAATATTGATTAGATCCTGTTGGCTGATACTGTTGTTGAGATATTCTAGATACTTGCTGATTTTCTGCCCAGTTCTATCAGTTATCAAGAGAAGGGTGTTGATGTATCCAACTGTAATTGTACATTCATATCCTTTAAGTTTTTTTTTAATCTAGTTTTTTTTTTTAATTTTTGGTATGGGGGAATTAGGTTTATTTATTTATTTTTTAGAGGTGGTACTGGGGATTTAACCCAGGACCCTGTGCATGCTAAGCATGCACTCTACCACTTAAGCTATACCTTTACCCTCCTTTCAGTTTTGTTTCACATATTTTGTAGCTCTATTGTTTGATGAATACACATTTCAAATTGCTCTGTCTTCTTGGTGGACTGACCCCTTCATCTCTGATTATTTTTATTGCATTGAAATCTACCTCATCTGATATTAATACAGTCAACTCTTCCTTTCTTTTGATTAATATTTGCATGATATGTCTTTCCACCCCTTTACTTTCAAGCTGCCTGTATCATTATACTTGAAGTGAGTTTCATATAGACAGCACATAGCTGGCTCGTTCTGCAAATCTCTGACATTAGACCATTCGTATTTAGAGTAATTTATGCTATATTAGGGTTTAAATCTGCCATTTTATTTTTTATTTTCTGATTATTCTATTTTTCACTTACCTTCCTTCCCATGGGTTGCTGGAACATTTTAAATTTTTCAATTTTATTTATTTATAGTACTTCTGAGTTTATCTCTTTATAGCTCCTAAAGTGGTTGTTCGAGGTATTACACTTTATATATATAACCATAACTTATCACAGTCCACTGGTATTGTCATTTTACCACTTTATGTCTTTTTACCACTCCCCCATTTATAATGACTGCCTTAAATAATTTTTCTACATACATTTAGAACCACACCAGACATTGTTATAAATTTTGCTTCAACCATGAAACATACTTCAGAAAACTCAAGAGATGAATATTTACCTAATTTTTTTGCTGTGTTCTTTCTCCCCTCCTGACATTCCAAGGTGTCTTCTTTTATTATTTCCTTTTATTTGAGAGAATTTCCTTTAGTCATCCTTTCAGGGTAGTCTCCTACTTTTTCTTCATCCGAGAACGTTTTCATTTCCCCCGTATTTGTGAGGTATGTTTTCACTGGATGTATGATTCTGGGTTGACAGTTCTTTCATCATTTGACATACGTTGTGTTAGTTCCTTCTGGCTTCCATTGTTTCTGCTGAGAAACCCACTGTATTGCAATTGTTTTCTCCTATAGTTAAGTTGCCATTTTTCTTACTGCTTTCAAGATTTTCCCTTTATCTTTGGTTTCCAGAGGTTTAGCTATGACGTGTCTCGGTGTAGCCTTCTTTGGGTTTATCTTCTTTGGATTTTGCTTAGTTGTTAAATCTGTAGGTTTGTTTTATGCAAATTTGGAGGTTTTAGCCATTATTTCTTTGAGTCCTTTCCAGCCCTATCCTCTTCCTCTTCTCTTTCCAGGACTCTGATGACGTGGGTGCTAGATCTTTTGTTATTGTCAAAGAAGTCGCTGAGGCTGTTTTCTTTTCTCTCTCTCTGTCTCCATTTCTCTTTCAGACTGTTTTCTCTGTGCTGTGTTCAGGTTGGGTAACTCCTATTGCTCTTTCTTCCAATTCCTTATTTTATTCCTCTGTCCCTCCACTCTAATCCACTTGAGTCTATCCATTGACTTTTTATTTTGGTCATCCTATTTTGCAGTTCTCAAATCTTCATTTGATTCTTCTTTATATCTTCCATTTCTTTGTAGAGACTTTATATTTTTTCACTAGTTTCAAGATTGCTCAAAAATCGCCCTTTGAAGCATTTTTATGATGGCTGCTTTAAAATTTTCGTTGGGTGATTCTAACACCTCTGCTATCTCAGTGTTGGCATCAATTGATTGCCTTTTTTTAATTCAGTGTGAGAGCTTCCTGATTCTGGATGGAGCGAGTGATTTTTCAATTCATTCTGGGCACGATGTTATGGAATCTCTTGATCTTAAACCTCTGTTTTATCTGGCGTCTACTAACATCATGCCAGCAGAGGAAGGGGAAGGATGCCTTGTTAGCACTAGGTTGGGGTAGAAATCTGGGTCTCTCTTCACTGTCTGTTAACACCTGAGGGGTGGGGCTCCTCATCATAGCCTGCAAAGGAAGGGTGTCTAGCTCCCCAGCAGACCTCCACTGATAAACCCACGGGAGGGAAGCAGAAGAGTGCCTCATTACTACCTCTGCAGTTGCCTGCACTGTACCATGATGGGGGACGGCCTCATTACCAATATGCGGTGGCAAAAGTCGTAACTCTCTACTAGGCCTTTCCTAATACTGTCCTAATAAGGAAAAGAAGGGCATCTTGTTATTGTGAGGTGGGGACAGAAGTCTAGGTTCCCCATAGGCCTTCACTGACATGATGGAAAGGAGGTCCTATTGCTTGCCCAACAGAAATAGAAACCTAGGCTACCTACTCAACCCGCCTCTGACATCATCCCAGAATGAGGGTTGGAGTGCCTCTTTCAAGGGCTCTTTTAACACGAGATCGTTCATCTTTTATTTTAAATTGTGGGAAATACATTCTTCAAACATTTTCTCCCCAATATTAGTTCTTTTATGGGACTCCTATTACTCAGATCTTATCACTATTATTTCTCTCTTCCATAGCCCTTCTTTTACATTCGAAATGTCTTGTCCTTTCTTTCTTCTGGGAGCTTCTTCTGTCATGTCTTCCAAAGTGCTATTTCATTTATCAGCTGTATTTATTCTGCCGTTTATCCCATTAGAGTTCTTTATTTCAGCTATCATAATTTTTTACCTAATATTTCTGCTTGATTATTATATATTATAGTTCTTATTCCATATTGTTATTATTTTCCTTTCCTTATATCTTCTAGAATTTTTATCAGGCTACTTTTAAATTATTTATATGTCTTTCTAACAGTTCCGCTTCTGATGGAATAACTAATCTTGTGTTTGTTTTTCTTTTGAAATCGTTGTGTTACTCCTACGATCTGTGACTTCGGGCTGGGAGCCCATTCCCCCCTAATGGCATCAGTTATTTTATCAGGCCAGACTTCAGCCCTTGTCAGCACAATTAGTGCAAAAGTGGGGTGGGGTGAATGAAACCGGGTGGAGGCAGCAGAAAACCACACTTAATCATTCCTCCCCCTACAGTACAGCTTAGACCAGGGCTTTGCTGTTTGCCCTTTCTGGGAGAAGCTGCATTAAAAGACACTTCATAGTTTGTAAATCCTCAATATGGGGGACTTGGAGGGGAAGCAAAAGAGGTGGAGAAGTCATCAGAGGAGGTTAGCGAGTCCCTACCTGTTTTTCTCAGCACCTCACAAGCCCAGACTTACGCGCTGCTCTGGATTTATTTTTGAAGACATTTCTGCAGAGCTCAGAGTCACTGCAGGTGGAAGGCCAGGTCTTATTTGTCCCAAGGCAATGCTGGGAGAAGTAAGAATAAAACTTAAAATTCCTAAGCTCCATTCTTATTGTAGCTCCCACAGAAATGCAGAGTTGCCTCCTGTCCCAGATCAAAGCCTCACCTCTCCCCAAACACAGACACATAACTTCACATCAGCTAGTGTCTCTCCAGGAATTTCTCACAGTTTTCACTATAGTTTGGTATTTTCTCTCTGTAGCAATGATTTTCAACCTTGGCTCCATGTTAGAATCAGCTGGGGAGAATTTCTTTTAAGTCCCAGTGCTTAAACCACACTGAGACTGATTAATTTAGAAGCTCTTGGGATGGGAGGAAGGCATCATTTTTTAAAAAACATCGCAGGATATTACAAAGTGCAACCAGGGTTGAGAATGGCCACTCTAGCTCCTACAGGTTGATCTTGCAAGTAGAAACCAGCAGTTGGGCTAGTTTAGTACCCTGAAAAATACTGAAATCATAAATAATGTCCCGGTAGTCAAATAGAAGTCTTTCCTAGCTCTTCAACCTCACTGGTACCTACCTCCTTAGTACTGGGCATGCCCTCTTGAAATTCTTTCCTCTGGTTGCTAAGGCTGGACACTCCTCAGCCCTACAGCACTGCTCCTCTTTCTTCCTCCTCCCCATCAAAATCCTAGAGTTAGTTACTTTTCAATAGTCATAGTCTGTGGTTGCCCCTTTCTCTCCAAGACCTTTGCCAGCAAGTATATTTACAGAACTACATCTCCAGTGCTAATCACTCTTACCTATTCTTTCTCTAATACACCTCTCCATGGATGTTTTGTTGGCATCTCAAATTCAACATAAATGTGTAAAATATAATTTATAATTTCTGCATAAAGTAGCTCCCCCTATGACTTGTTTCCATCAATCCAGTCACCATTTTCAGGGTCATCCTTGGGTCTTCCTTTTAGAGTCTATTTCCAAAGTGCAGTTGGACATTTTTGTGCAATATCACTTTTAGATTCTTATTACCATCTTAAGTTCACATCTTAAGAATTTCCTGGCTATACTATTAAATCAGCCTTTTGTTTAATCTCCCTTCTTTTAATACTCCCCGCCACAAAGTGATCAATACCGCACTGTCAGATTACTGAATGTAGGATACAACGCCAATCATGTAATTGACAACCCATTGCTCAGACCCTTTAATAACTCATCACCCCCTCACATCCAAAGTACAAGCTCCTGGCATCCAATTCCCTTAAGTATGGTCCAAACTATCTTTCTGGCTATGTTTGCTAGTATTTCTTCACATTAGATGAGACTTTTTCCTTTAAGTGGAAAGAACATAAACTGTAAATCAGACATATTTGGTTTCAAATTCCAATCTTCTGTTAATAACTTGGGTAAGTTCCTAAACCAAGGTGAGTCTCAGTTTCCACAACTGAAACAACAAACAAACAAAAAACAAAAATAGAGGTAATAACTAATAGGATTGTTTAAAAGATTAAATGCAATTATGTATGAATTATAGTATGATATTTTTCTAAACACCCTACTGCACCTGGCTTAACCCTTTGATGAGTAAGGAGATAGGAAAGTGGGTTTTTTGTTTAATTTAGTCATTATATGTAGTTGTTTCTCCTGGCTATGTTCAAGGCCAAAGGTTGACAAACTATTGCTCACAGGCCAGACCCAGCCTGGGGTGGGCTTCATCCAGCCTCAGCCATCGCTTCAGCATTGTCCACGGCTGCTTTCATGCTACAACAGCAGAGTTGAGTAGTTGTGACAGACACGACGTGCCCTGCAAAGCCTTAAATATTTGCCATCTTTCCCTTTACAGGAAAAGTTAGACCCTTTCTAGGCTCTCTTTCTTCCCTCACTCCATATTCTCCCCTTAGGTGTGCTGGAATTTGTCCACAAATTATTTAATAAAACTCACTTCAAAAGGTGGGGACTTGAATGTGAATGGGATGTGGTGACTGGCTTATAACAAATAGAACGTGGCAGAAATGAGTGACTTAGATTAGGTCGTAAAAGGCATCACGGCTTCCATCTTGCTCCTCTGGATCACCAGGCCAACCACCAGATCATGAAAACTCTCCACAGCCTGAGGGGAGAACCAGGTGGAGAAGAACTTAGGCCTCCTGCCAACAGCTACCACCCTGCACGAATCACTTTGGAAGCGGATCCTTCAGGCTCAGTCAAGCCTTCAGATGAACTTGCTGACTACTGCCCCAGCCAACAGCTTGTCTGCAAACCCCACAAGAGACCCCAAACCAAACCACCTGGCTAAGCCACTCTGACCCATAGAAACTGTGAGGGTAAAAAATGCTTAGTGTTGCTTTAAGCCACTAAGTATTGGATTAACTTTTTATGCAGCAACAGATAACTAACATACCAGCCAACGTTCGGTTCCATCCATAGGCCAAAGACTTTCAAATGTACAACCACAGCCTGGACCTTTCCTATGAGCTCAAACCTTTGTATGTAACTTCCTCGTCCACGTTTCTTAGATATGTCAAAGGTCTCTAAAACCTAACGTATGCAAATTGATGGTCTCTGCCGTGTAGCTCTCAAGTCAGAGCACCGCTCTCCAGCAGTACTTTGAAGATACTCGTTCTTTGTCTCTGGCATCTGTGGCTTATGAGAAGTCTCCTATCAAAGCAACTTTCTTTGGAGGTAAGCTGTCTCTCCCTCTGATAGCTTTTGAGATTTTCTCTGTATCCTTGAGCCTCAAAGTGGATTTGTTTTTATTCATCCTACCTAAGACTTGGTGTGATTTTCAGTCTGAAGACTTACACAGCTTTTCAATTCTCAGAAACTCATAACCATTACCTCTTTGGATATAGCCACTTAACTAACTTTTCTAGTCTCTCTGTATTAGAGTCCATTCAGGAGACAGAACCCACTCCAGTGATTTTAACAGGCAGAAGTGAATCTAAAAAATTGTTAATCAGGAAAAATTTTAAAAGGAGGTACCAAGATATGGAGGTAGTAACTGAGGGTGGCTGTTACCCCCACTAGGGTTAGGGGAATAAAAGGATACAATTGGGATGACTAAAATTTAGAAACTTGGGGGAGGGAGCCTACAGAACTAAAACTATTACCTTTGAGGAAGGCATGCCGGCCCTGGCCAGCTGGTATTTAGTTTCTGAAAGGATGCAGTGAGGCTGGTTACACAAGCTTTGGGAAAACTGCAAATTGGAATTACTGCTGCCACTGGAGTGAACTTCCATGACTAAGAGAGGCATTAAATATTGTTCCCTAACCCATCTGTCTACGCTCAGAACCCAAGGGGCCAAGTTTTGGGCATGTGTCAGTTTCCCTCTTGCTTTCAAGCTCAGCTATAGATTATAAGTGTGAGTGTGTGTTTGGAGCAAATGGGAGTGATTCCCTCACTTGCTTGGACATTTGTCAGGAGTCTCTGTCCACTTCTCTTCACCTCCACTCTCTCACCCTAATCCACGGTTGTCATCTCTTCCCTGGACCAATAGTACTTACTGTCTTCTAACTTACCTACCTGCTTCCATCCTTGCAAGTCTACAATCTTTCCTGCAGCTAAAGTTTACTTAATGCCAATCTAAGATCATGTCTTACTAAGGTTCCTTCCCATTGCTCTCAAAATAAAGATAGACATCTTTTCTGTATCCCACAAGGCCTCATGCAGACTTACCCTGCTCACCGCTCTGGTACCACCTTGCATCACTCTCCCGTTCCCTCTGTTCTCAGTCTTCTTTCTTTTCTCAACTTGGATAAAGCCTTTGCATGAGCTGAAGGCCCCACCTGGATCACTCCTCTCCCCAACTCTTTACCTGTTTAGTTCTGCCAATCACAAATCCAATGTCATTTCCTCCAGGAAGCCATCCTGGCTCCCTTAGACTAGTTCAGCTCTCTATTTATGTGGCCTCACAGCCTTGGATGTCTTTCCTTTACATAGTTTATTACAAGTTACTTGATAGCATCTCCCGCTGAGCTATAAACTCCAAAAGAGAAGAGATGTACGCATCCTAAGCTCCTGGCAAGAACTTCTGCACACAGTAGGCATTTCATAGCTGTGTATAGAGTGAATAAATGAACCATGCTGAAAGTTGACTGAATTTCACCCTGCTTTGCACAAATCAGTCTGTAACACCTACCTCTTCCTCTGAACTCCTGACACATTCATATAATTTACCTGGCATATGTATTTCTTACCTTTTCTGCCCGGGGCCTGCTATTCTCAGCATACTATTAATTAAGGTCAGGGACTCTATATTATTTTTGAATTCCCTGTGTATGGTACAGTGCTATTGTGATAGAATGCCACCGACAAATTCTTATTATTCATGATAATGATAAGAACGTAGTGCCATTATAGTTAACACAATAAAATTTTGCTAATTCGATTATTCCCCCAAGTAGTATACAACTTTTAAAGCTGCTCTTCTGAAGTAATTAAACGTTCTAATTATCTAACACACTATTAGGCAATACAAAGTTTCATGGATGTTAGTCCATTATTTCCAGCTCTTTATATTTTAAATTAATGACATATTATAGTAATTAAGAAAAAAAAAACTTTTAAAATGCTTCACTTTGGCTGAAAATACAAATAGCTTCAGAGGGTTTCAAATGGTTTAAATTACCCAGATGGGGTGACCATGCAGTGAAATCTTAGAAAGGCCCCAAAGAATTCCCTGAGAATGATACACGAGCCAAGGACACGACATTCATGTTGGAGGTTCTTTCTCCCCCTGAACAAGTTTGATAAAATGCCTTTTCATCCACTCTGACCTTAAGCACTTAGAAATCATTTGTTTTACCAAAGCCCTGTGGTCCAAGATTATGGCAAGCAGAACAGCGACTTCTGTCTCATATTTCTGTTGTACGTGGTTTATGACTTTAGTGTAAGGGAGTGTTTTTACATAAAAGTTTTTAGATTGATTTCACTCCCAGGCCTGTATTGGCCTCCTCTGTATTTCCATGACGAACAGCTTTGTGCTTTCAAAGCTGGCTTGAAGCACAACCCTGTACCTCCATGGCCTTGTCCAGTTGTTACAGGGACCCAGTTTGACAGCAGCTGCACACATATGTGCACTAAACCAGGCTCCAGGCTTCAGCAAACTGCTTATCTTTGCTATTTTTATGAATTGCACCGATTTTATTTTAGCACCCAAGCATGATAGTATCTTACATCTTCATTTTAAGAAAGAGGCTTTCAAATGTTTTCTGGTATTATATTTATAATTTTTCACCACTCAACCATCAGGCTTATTACAGCATGACTTACACTGCAGACCTCCCTAAATTTAGCTTAACTATTATCCATCATGACCATCCAGATAGTCTCATTTGGTCTATCTAGGAAGCTAATAGCTAGTGCTTTGCCAGAGAGCTATAAATATTGCCATGAATTTTATCATCCAGAGTGTCTCCATCGGTTGTGATCTCAGGTCCTCTTGTCAGCATACCAAGTACATCAACAGGCCACATCGTGAGTTTTCCAGACATTTGTAAAATCACAACAGTGTTTTCCAACTGAAATGAACAAATTTAAAAAATATTCTTTTTCTAAAAGGTTCATTATATAAAATAGAATACCCTCTAAAATTTTATGCCATGTACAGCATTACATGGGAACTTGATCACTTATAAAACTATTTACTATTGACTTATAAATTCATGAAGAAAGACTTAGCATACTATTTTGCCCTCATTTTTTTTGAAATCAGTTGGATTGTGTCTATTTTCCTAAAGGACTATTCCATGCTGTCTTCCATCCTGGCATTTTAGTACCTATTTTTTTTCATAGAACAATTTTTTGCATAGAACTAGATGATGTTGTCCATTTGTCAGCCTCACATGCATACTTACTTTTGTAACTGACCAGACATTTTATAGATGTGCAAAAAGAAAAAGGTTCTTGATACCTCTTGATCTGAAAACTCCACAGTTTTGTTTCAAGGATGTGAAATTGTGCTTAATTCTGGTCCAGAGGAGTATTTTCCATATCAACCTAGGGCATTATAATACTTATCTCACCAAAATATGTTTTTCAATGACCATCAATACTTTATATTTCACTAATGGGCATATCTAGTATTTTAATTTTTCCAAGACTTTTCAAAGAACGATGAAAGAGGGGGTTCCCAGTACACACCACATTTAAAAATAAGTTAACCCTATATTTGTTGAAAAAAGTTATTAAAAATAATAACAGGTGCTACTTCAATTTAAAAAAAACTTCTTTAAATTAAAAAAAAAAACAGTCAGATTCTTTCAAATTCAGTCTGAAATATGAAAGCTGAAATAAGAAAAGCAGGGGTTTATTTGGAAGGTTCATTGTTGTGATATTAGTGGCCAAATCAGGTGCCAGGAAAGTGGAGCTTCTTCCTTCTCATGCCATCCAGCTCCTAGAGAACTTTGTGCCATGCTCCCTCTGAGTCCACTGGGCATGAAAGGAACTACCATACTATCCAGCAATCTCATTTTGGGGAAATGAAAACAGCTGTTGGAAAGATATCTGGACTCCCACATGCATAGCAGTATTATTCACAATAGCTAAGGTACAGAATCAACCTAAATGTCACTCAGTGGACAAGTAGATAAAGATACACTATATATTTCCATCAATAGATAGATAGATAGATAGATAGATAGATAGATAGATAGATAGATAGGATGGAATATTATGCAGCCATGAGAAAGAAGAAAATCCTGCCATTTGCCACTACGTGGATGGACCTTGAGAACATTATGCTAAATGAAATAAGTTAGACAGAGAAAGATAACTACTATATGATATCACTTATATGTGGAATCTGAAAAAGCCAAACACATAGAAGCAGAGTAGAATGGTGGTTACCAGTGGTGGGACAGGGGGTTGGATCTGGGGAAGTGCTGTTTAAGGGAACAAACATGCAACTAGGAGACGAATAAGTTCTGGGGAATCTAACACACAGCATAGCGATTATAGTCAACAATACCAGATTATATACTTCAAATTTGCTAAGAGTCTAGATCTTAAATGTTCTCACCACAAAAAAGAAAGGATAATTATGTGACATGTTAGAGGTGTTAGCTAATGCTATATTGGTATTCATATTGCAATATATAAATGGATCAAATCAACACATTTTTACTTCAAATGTACCCAATGTTATATGTCAATTATAGAAAGAAAGAAAGAAAGAAAGAAAGAAAGAAAGAAAGAAAGAAAGAAAGAAAGAAAGAAAGAAAGAAAGGAAGGAAGGAAGGAAGGAAGGAAGGAAGGAAGGAAGGAAGGAAGGGAAGGAAGGAAGGAAGGAAGGAAGGAAGGAAGGAAGGAAGGAAGGAAGGAAGAAAGAGAAGGAAGGAAGGAAGAGAGAAAGAAAGAAAGAAAGAAAGAAAGAAAGAAAGAAAGAAAGAAAGAAAGAAAGAAAGAAAGAAAGAAAGAAAGAAAGAAAGAAAGAAAAAGGAAGGAAGAGAGAGAGAAACAAAGAAAGAAAGAAAGAGAGGAAGAGAGGAAGAGAGGAAGAAAGAAAGAAAGAAAGAAAGAAAGAAAGAAAGAAAGAAAGAAAGAAAGAAAGAAAGAAAGAAAGAAAAAAGGAAAGGAAAAAGGAAAGGAAAGGAAAGGAAAGAAAGAAAGAAAAGAAGGAAAGAAAAGTCCAGGTCACCCACCCATCACCACCGAGTCCTGAGGCCAGGCAGTTATCTGCTTCAGAAGTGATTCTCATCAAAACCCAGTGGCTTTTATGAAGTCTCTCCTGACTTCTGGATCTACGTGACCGCTCCCTTCCTGGGTCTCCATCTTACCCCATATAAACACCTTCCCTCATTGATTTGTGTACCTGTCTGTCCCCTCTGCTGGACCGTAAAGCCCATGATCTCAGGAATACTGTGGCATTTCTCTGTAGCACTTCACACAAGTCAAGGCTCAGTGTGTTTGTTGACTGAATTCTTCTGGGCATGTTCATAGAAAGAAAACACAGACTTTAGCACCAGCACACTCTGCAAATAACTGGGAAACCAAAGCCACAGAACGTAACAAGCTAGAATCATTCATTTTGAGCAAAAGCCTATAACCCCATATGAGGCAGGGCTGCAAAATAGATTTTTTAGTAGCAAGAGTGCCCTTGGAAGTTCACTCCCTTCCAAGCCGTCACGTTGTAATCACATTGATTAGCTAATCTTTGGCACCAAAGAAAGGGTCATTTTTATTGTTGTTCAACTCTGTCAATACTGAGAAATTGTTGCCAGGTTATTCCAGTGTTTAGAGGTGGTAATTCCCTATGAAATTTGGCGATGCATTCCCTGCTTCTCCCAGTCTGTGTTCTCTGCGTTGCCAAAAGTGACACACTCAAAAAGTGCATTCCTTCATCATTTTTCTCTTACAGAAAGAAAATTGGAAAAATCTATTATTTGCTTTTAAGTGGAAAAACATTCCATTTTCCAGATGCTGGCACTTCAGGAAATATTATAGATCTCTTGTTGAAATTTTTAGAAGTGATCGCGTTATCATACATTTTACACTCCTGGTCCAGCTGTCATCACCACCAGTGCATTTCCATAACCACCTTCATCTGCCCATTTCCTTGAGCGAGAAGAAGCACAATGATACTAACTCTCCTAGTGTTTCATACACGTTGGAATTTTTATACGTCAAGTCTCAGCTCGTCAAAAATGGAAGCATGGAAATTTTCTCTTGGAACACCAAACCTACATAAAATGCTACCTTTAATGTAATCAGCTTTTTAAAAGAACCATAAAAACTTCAACCAATCTTTAGGCGCTTTTTTTTCCAACAGGATACACAGTATTCACAGACAAGAACTGAAGGTAAGGTTGTTTCTAGATAAATTTAGCTTGGGAATAAGAAAAATGTGATCTAATTGGGGAAACCTTTGGATAAACTGAAGATAGAGAATGACCTGGGAATTGGGAAACCTCTTGCCACAGACTCTTCCTTTAAATAGAGGCCTTATGGAATACATTCTAGTTCACATTTCTAACAGAAATCTATTTCTCCATCCCAACTGGGTTTCCTCCAAACATGCTGCCTTCTCCCTAACGAGTCGGAATTGTGCGCACCATGAAGGAGCGCAACGCATCCTGAAATGCTGACATTTCATTTTTAATTGAAATCAAACAGAAACACATCCACAGGGGAACAAGAGAGCAAAGCAGACTTTTGATAGAAATTAATGGGGGAGAGACTGAAATACTTTTCTCCATCATAACATAGTCCACTGTCGAAGGCTGCCAGTCCTCTTGCCTGAATCCGAGATCATCTCCAGGATTACATTTGGTGATCTTATGAAGGTGGAATGAGAAATCACATTTGGATTTAAGAAAGAAATGAAAAACGCTTCTTTGCTTCTTTTAAAAAAAAAATCACAGGAATATAGAGTTCAAGGAAAAACCGTTTAATTTCACTGCAAAAACAAATGATAACAAAAGTGAAAGGGTTCATATCATCCACAAAAATATCGGTAAATGTAAATCAGAAAACACATACTTTGGGAAGTAAGATAAACCTCGTTACTGGGACTAAAATCCTCACAATAGTGAGGCAAATTTATTTTAAAAACAAGTTTATTGAAATACCATTACTAGCAGTAAGCGTAGGAGTTGTGGTTTAGGTAGAAACAATAATATTAATAGAGATTAACATTTGTATATCTGTAGGTGGATTATAAAATATTTTATGTGAATTTTAATATTCGCTCCCTCGAACAACATTATGAAAACCAGCTTTCAGAAAACAGTACTTTATTTTTTTTAAAAAACAGACTTCAAATATAAAGAGCCATAATTTTAATAAAAGCATTTATCCCTATGGTCAACATTTCTAGAAATAATCTGTAGTACTTTGTACAAGATGTTGGCTTTCCTATGAGTCACATCAAGACCTCACTGAGGGAGGACTGGTACTCAGATGCGTAAGGCAGGATGTTTGACACCAGGGAGTTCATAGGCCAGTGCTGCTCACAGGTACTTAGAAAGATAAATGACACTAAGATACGGTACCTGCTGTAATGGAGATAGGAACGAAGTACTTTGAGAGCAGAGAAGAGGGAGGAAGTAATTCTGCCTTTGAAATCCTAAGAAGGCTGCACTGAGCAGGGTACAACTGAACTAGCAATTACCAATGAGGAAGTTGCAGGGTGAACAGAGGCAAGCGGGCATCCAAGTCCCTGGGAACTCAAGAGACAGGCACTGAGAACACAAAAGAGGACTTCAGATTTACCATCTCTTGAGTGCAAGGAGTACCAGAAAATAAGGCTGGAAACAGAGTAGGGGTCTGCAAATTATAGCCCAAGAGCTAAGAATAGTTTTTCTCTTTTTCAATGATTGAACAAAAAATCAAAAGAAAACGAATACTTCATGACACGTGAACATTACATGAAATTCCAATTTCACTGTCCACAGATAAAGTTTCATTGGAACACAGGGACGCTCATCCGCTTACGTCTTGGCTCTGGCTGCTCTCACTCTATTACCCTGGAGGTGAGTGATTGCAACAGAGACAGTATAGCTTGCAAAGCCCAGAAAGTTTGCCAGGGGCTGAACCAGACCACATGGGTTTTTGTGGGGAGTTAGAAATATGAAACGCGCTCTCAAGAGAGATGTGTTGAGGGGAGGGTTGAGGGAGTCCTCAGCACCGAGATGCTGGCTGATGCTGTGGGACTGGATAAGATTGCCTAGTTTGAAATCCTGAGGAACTCTGACCACTTCAGAGGAGACAGAAGAGCTTCTGGGGAAAAGGATGGAAAAGAACAACCAGATAAGAGAGAAAGAACGAAGTGGGATTGGAGTCCCATGTTTTGACACAAAGAAAGTGTTTCACATCTCATTGGTTGCCCAAGTCTGATGGGTACGCCTCCCAAGTACGTCTCTTGAGTCCAGCTTCTCTCAGTTCTCAGTCAGGGTCTTCCCTTCACACCCGGATTACTGTCACATGACCCTCACATTCTTCAGCCCAGAGTCTCAGCCAACCTAACTGTCCATATTGGTCATGTGGGTGGGGCCTTCATCCAACAGGACTGGTGTCATTAAAAAAAAAAAGCACGTTAGTCAGGCTTCTCCAGAGAAACAGAACCAGTATGATGGGATTAACAGAAGGACGTCCCAAGATCTGCAGTCAGTCTGGAAACTAATGACCTCCCGAAAGCTGATGGGGAGCTCCCATCCAAGAGCTGGCAAGCTCAAGACCCAGGAAAAGCTAATGTTTCGGTTTGAGTCAAAAGCCAAGGAGAAGACCGATGTCCCACGTCAAAGCAGTCAGGCAGGAGTTTCCTCTTACTGGAGGGAGGATGAGCCTTTTGTTTTTTTTCCTCTTTAGACCTTCAGCTGATTGGATGACAGTCACCCAAATTAGGGAGGGCAATCTGCTTCACTCAGTCCATGGATCCAAATGTTAATCTCAACCCAAAGCACCCTCACAGATACAGTTGGCATCATGTTTGACCAAGCTTCGGGGTACCCATGGCCCAGTTAAGTTGACACGTAAAAACATTAGCTGTCACAAGGAGGAACAGACAAGAGATACCAGATTTTCTCTCTCTCTCTCTCTCTCTCTCTCTCTCTCTGTGTGTGTGTGTGTGTGTGTGTGTGCACATGAGACAGAAGAAAGGCCATCTGGGGACACAGTGAGAAGGCAGCTGCCTGCAAGCCAAGAAGACAGGTCTCACCAGACACCAACCCTGATGGCACCTTGGTTTTGGACTTCCAGACTCCAGAACCGTGAGGAAATAAATTTCTGTTGTTCAAACCGTTCAATCTGGGAGATTCTGTTAGGGCGGCCAGAGCTGGCTAATACACAGGTATAAATCAGAGCCAGGTTTTTCCTCCTCAGTCAGCTTGTCATAAGCAGTCCCTCATGAGGCCATCGGTGTGGACTGCGGGAGCGAGGCAATACAGCATGGGTAGGAGTTCAGGAAGTCTGGAACCTGCTTGTTCAACTCCCCGGAGTCTTCGGTGAGTCTGGAGACCAGTCTCCTCGGCAGCATCTCCCTGTGATGACGGATCGATCGCTGCTGCACACACCCAGTGTCCTGCCTGGATGGGGCAGGCAGCATGCAGTGCCAGCTGACCAGGTCCTGCCACATTGTCATCCCCTTGGCTCGTGGTCACTCAGTTACTCTGCCAGGACCCAGTAACAAGCCCAGAGCTGGTTTTCAAAGGGAATAGCTACTTGCAGAAGAGCATTAAGGGTTGTAAAATTAGATCGTGGCGATGGTGGCACAAATCTGTGACTACCCTAACAAGCACTGAACACTTTACATGTGTGAACTGTGTGGTATAAGAATTCTATTTCAATAAAGGTTTTCAAAAATGAAGAACCATAGACCATCACCCCTCTACTCCCTCCCCACCAAAAAAAGAGTAGGACTTAGGGGTCTGCACTGTTGTTCTCCTACTGGGGCTTGCCTGAGGCTCCTTTCGGTGTTCCTCCTCGCCGCCGATCACTGAGTCCCCTGGAACTGGTGGGCTGGAAGGAACCAAGTAGCAGAGCAGTTGTCTGTGCAGCCTGGACCTTCCGCAAGGCTCAGCCCCAAAGCTGGAGCCATGCCACCCCCAACCCTGCTGAGAAGGACTGCTGCCTGGAGATGCTGATGCCCCAGGAGCTCAGCAGATATGCTCCACAGAGCTGGAACCCAGACCTCTGGGGCAGAGCCCTGCCCTGCTGGTCCTGGTACCCCTGAGGGGCCCGTGAAGCTGGTTCTGAGGATGCCAACAAAGGGCTGGAGACTGGAAGCAGCCATCGCTGCCTGGGTGAAGGGCAGGGACCAAAAAGCACTGACAGGAACAGTAAGCAGAGAGCAGAGAGGAAGTCCCTTCTGCCTGACTCCAGCCTTCCTGGCTCCCTCGCACGCCCCCTCTCCACATAACCTAAAAGGGCGGCAGCCTACAAGGAGAAGCATGGTGCCCAGAGTTCAAGCCCCCAGAGTCATAAAGCAGAAAAAGGGAGGATGCTTTTCTGTTATTCTCCCATCAGAACCTAAGCCCCTTGAGGACTGTGACTAGGACTCATTCATCTTCGTGAGACACTTGGAGCAGGGTCTGAGAAAACATACATATTTAATAAATGTTTGAAATAAGAAGAGAGGATAAAGGGATGGAAGAAGTGAAAAGAAGGTGATATTTAATACTTAGATAACTTCAGGTGTTCTTTTTCATTTTGCGTCTTTTCAGTGCTTCTCCCTGGTGACCTTGAGTGACTTCTGGATCTACCTCAGATATATGTTTTATGTTCCTTAAAATTGATCAAAATAATATGGGATATATTTTGAGGACCGAAGGCCAGAAGTCCTCGTTCTTTAATAATATGTAGGCATGTGCTGACTTCTTGGGGGCCACCAGGCATTTAGGGAGGGAAGAACACAGCCCTGTATGAGATTCCTCCCTGAGATGACAAAATCATCTAACTTGTGGTGACTTGATTCCTCCTTGTGGTCTCTTCACGTACAATAACCTCTATAAATTTTGCCGACGAAATTTTAGGAAAATCAAGAGTGCCAATTAACTCAAAAGAATCATAAAACTAATGACAAAAATAATGAGTATTCATAAACAGAAAACAAAACCTAAAAAACCCTTTACTCCTGACTCTCTCTGACACTCCATTAAAATTGCACCAAATTAATATCTAAGTTACCCCATGAAAGCAATTTAATGAATCCTTTGGATAATTCTAATAAAAATAAGAAATCGATTATCTCGGTCTCTAATTTGCCACAATTAAAGGGAAACTCTCTTTTGAACTGGCCTGTTTCTCCCTAAAGAATCTTCCTCTTATAACGAAGGATATTGCAATATGCTCGGAATAGATGTTTAAAATCTCTCTCATAAGTTCTGGAAATCTCTCTCACTGAAACAGTCCCAGCTTGACAGCCCTGCAATAACCATTAAATATTAAAATAACATTAAAGAACAACTGCTCAGCTCATAGATTTAGCTGCAAAACTCCTTTTCACGCTAACGGGGCTCACATGGCTAAATCCCCACGTGCTGTACAGAAAACTGACCCCCAAGGATCCAAGGATCAGACACAGTCAAGAAAATCATGAATTCACTTTCAAAAAAATAACTGATCCACTACCAAACAAATTATTATTCTTCATGGAATTTCAATCACATAGTCGTTCTAAAAATCAGACTGTCTAAGATTTAACAGCATCCAATTTTGCATTCATATAATATACATTTGTGATATAATAAAATTCATACTCCTTTGCAAGATAATTTGGATGTTGTAAAGATATTTATAAAGTTATTTTTAAAAAGTGTCTCATTTACAAAGATCGCCTAAAGCCAAACTCTAATTCTAAATATTTTTTTGTGCAGAATTTCTGTACATGCCATCACCATCATGCTTGAAGCTTAAGGACTACTTTTTGTTATTACTGATATATGTTTAACGTAAAAGGAAAAAAAGATGATATAAGTAACCAATACTGTTAATATTTAAAGTGATCGGGAGCTCTTTGCCAAAAGTATTTCTTTTAAGAAATTATAGGAATTTTGATGTAGTTTTACCACATTACATGTAATAACCATTCATGTTAACTATCTTGGAAGCAGTTAAAAACTAGTGGAAAAACAACATATTTAATGAAATGTACTCTAGACTAAATTATAGCTTACCCAAAAGCCAGCCTAAGACAAGTCACTTAAATTCTCAAAGTCACAACTTTATCAGCTACAAAATGAAGCTGTACTTGGGGATGTCTTATGTCTGCCAGTTCATGATTTTCTTTTGTGACAGCTAATTTGGTTTATACTGAGTCTGGTTAGATTTTTCAATTTATCCCCAGTGCCACCCTCTTCCCAACACACACACACACACACACACACACACACACGTAAGCATAAAAAGTAGAAAGAAATTTTAAATTTTTATATAGGACTGTGGTACAAGTGCATCTATAATATTCTGTGAAATTCCAATTTGTGAATGTCAAAGTGTTTACCAGAATGAAAGAAGCCTAGAGAATGAGGAAGAGGGGTGGCACTGCTTCGTGGGAAAAGCACCTCGATGGAAAAATCTGGATACCCAGTTCCACCACTAACAAAATCTGTGACTTTGGACAGATCACTTCATATCTCCAAATTGCAGTTTACTTCTTTTTATGATAAAAACTCTCAACAAACTAGGGATAGAAGGATAATAAACTCAGCATAATAAAGAACATATATTAAAAACCCACACTTAACATTAAACTCAGTGATGACACACTGAAAGCCTTTCCTATAAGATCAGGAATAAGACATGAGTGCCCTTGTCTTGCCACTTATTCAACATAGTATTACAGTCCTAGCCAGAAATTAGGCAAGAAAAAGAAATCAAAGGCATTCAAATCAGGAAGCAAGAAGTAAAATAATCTTTATTTAGCGATGACGTGATTTTATACTTAGAAAACCCGAACGACTCCACACAAAAACTATTAAAACCAATAAATGAATTCAGTGAAATTGCAGGATACATAACCCACATACAAAAGACAGTTGTGTTTCTAAACACTAACAAGGAACCATTTAAAAGAGAAATTGAGAAAACAATTGCACTTACAATACCACCAGGAAGAATAAAATACAAGTTTTGTCAAGGACGTGGGAAAGTCAACACTTGCACCCTTTTGATGGACATGTAAAATGATATGCAACCACTGCAGAAAACAGTGTAGTCATCCTCAAAAATGTAAAAACAGGATTACCACATAGGATCCAGCAATCCCACTTCTAGGTATATATCCAAGTGAATTGAAATCAGGATCTCGAAGTGATATCTGCACTCTCATGTCCATTGGAGCATTATTCACAAGAGCCAACACATGAAAACAACCTAAATGCCCAAAAACAGATGAATGGATCAAGAAAATGTGGTCTAGATACACAATGGAGTATTATTCAGCCTTAAAAAAGAAAGAAATCCTGCCCCATGTGTCAACATGGGTGAACCTATAGGACATTATACTGAGTGAAGTGAACCAAATACAGAAGGGTAAGTATTGCAGGAGGTCTCTGAAATAGTCAAACTCATAGAAACAGAGTAGAACAGTGGTTACCAGGGGTAGAGAGAGAAGGAAGAATGGGGAATTGCTATTCGATGGTATAAAATTTCAGTTATGTAAGATGAATAAATTCTAGAGATGTGTTGTACAATATTATGAATATAGTTAACAGTCCTGTATTGTGCACTTTAAAATTTGTGGAGGATCTGATGTTAAGTGCTCTTACCACAGACCAATATTCCTCATGAACACAGATTCTAAAGTTCTAAACTAAACTTTAGCATATAAAATCCAACAATATATAAAATTAAATATATATCAAAAAGATACTATGATAGAGTGGGGCTTAACCCGGGATTCAGGCTGGTATAAAATTTGAAGATCAATCAACGTAAATCACCATATTAAAACCAAAAAGTGTTTAAAACCCATTTAATGCTGACCGGTTCCAACATCAACAGTTGACAAGTTCCAACATTCATTCTCAATTTAAACTCTCAGCAACCTAGGAATAGAAGGGAACCTTCACAGTCTCATAAAGGGTATCTATTTTTAAAAGTCTGCAGCTAACATCATCCTTAGTGGTAAAAGACAGTATTTTTCCCTCTAAAATCAGGAGCAGAGTAAAAATGTCTCGTTTCACCATTTCTATTCAACATTGCATTTAAGGTTACAGGCGGGGCACTAAGGCAACAAAGGAAATTCAAGGCATTAAGACTAAAAATGAAGTAAAACTGTCATGTGATCATCTATGTAGCAAATGCGGTGAAAACTACCAGGGCGCAGGAGTGATCCGGAGCCAAACTGCTCTGAGTTCAGCCCCGTTGGCTGCTGCCCTCCGGTTCTGTCTCCAGGCATCAGCATAGCAGACATCAGTGGGGATTTCTTCCACCCCCTCTCTACTGGCCCCAGGGACCGCCACAGGTACAGGGCCGCAGCATCTGGAGGATCCACAAACTCTGCAGGACCCAGTAGCACCCACATTCCTAGCACCAGCGGGCTGGTAAACAGCGTGCTTTCCCGCTGCGAATGGGAACGCCACCGGGTGAGCGCGGGAATTTGAGCTGTGCCAGAGGTAAGTCTACAGAACCTGGGCTCAGCCCGCCTTCTGATGGGAAGGGAAGTTCTCACCAGAATAAAATGTTCCTTCACGAGAATCTCTTCCGGGAGGAGCACTGTGTGCACTGCTGGCAGGGGTTGCTCTGTGGGGGTTGTGCCAGGGCCAGCATCTTAGCGGTACCCTCTCCTTTTGCTGTCTCTGTCACAGTGCCCGACCCCTAGCGTCCGGAGACACAGACACATCTGACTCAAATAGTCGCCCTGCTTAGGACATGCCCTCCTAGCTTTGCTAAACGTTACTCTAAACGGTCTCCAACTCACACCCTGCTCTCCCACCTTGTCGGCCAGCCTGGAAGCTAGCAGCGTAGTGGACCATAGGCCGCCCTCCGAACCTCTAACCTCAGCTCTTCTTCCAACTTTCTAGCCGGGCATCGGTCACCAGCGACCTGCCCTGAGGGAAGCCAGCCCACTGCACCACCACACGTCCCCATCATAGCCGGGGTGTGTCACATGCAGCTTCTCCAGCTGACACTTTCAGGGAGTCCCTGTCCTCACATTACGGTCCATAAGCATCTAACATATGGGCCACCCCTCCCCACATAAAGGATGATGGCCGACTCAGGATTTCCCCCCCAGACGCCCATGTATTCTGTCTCGTTGGCTGGCTCGCCAACCATTGAGTCTCAACCTGTCACCTGCACAAGGAGGGCAAGGAGACACCAAAAAGAGAGTCAGACCACTCTAGACCCACCGGTAGGTGGCCCCTTTAATAAATAAGCAAGGGAACTTACCTAGGAGATTTGTCTTGAGCAGCCGCAAGACCAGTAGATCTCCGCATCCGCCCGCCGGAATCTTAAAAGTTTATATAAAGTCCTTAACGGGGTTCAGTCATGAATACTGTTCAGATGGTCCCAACAACACATTGCTATCTCTAGGCTGGCTTCTTGAGGCAGTTTCTACTGCCCGTGAGGCGAGCAGAACGTACGCCCGGGTCAAACTCGTGGGTCAGCTGGCAGTCACGTCCTCTGCGTGACCTCCTCTGACAACTATTGATACATGAAACAGCAGGGATGAATCATAAAATAATTAGGCTGAGTTCAAGAAGCCAGATAAATAAAGAGGAGTGGGAAGGAGAAATAGCAGAGGAGCATGAAGAAGTTTGGGGGAGCGATAAATACAGGCATTTCTTGATTGATTTCATGAGTGTATATTATATATATATATATATATCAGATGTATCAAATTGTACACTTTAAATGTGCAATTTATTGAGTGTTGAATATTCCTCAATAAAGCTAGTTTTTAAAATATGGAATGGCCAATTTTTCACCAAATAAATAACTACAACTGTGTACTATTTTGCTTAGAGCTTTCTCATTTTTAAAAATCAAAACAACCCAGTGAACTGGATATTCTGATTATTCATATTGTATTATTGTTCTGTATTATTATTGTGTGATTGTTCCCATGTAACATACGATGAAATCAGAGGCTCAAAGACATTACCTTGCCCAGTGTCAGAAAACCTTTGTCAGCAAACATCTTGTGGAATTCTCTAGAAGCAAATGAAATAGAGGACAAACCTGATTTTATTATGGTGGTCCTCAACCATTGCTATTCCTGCCTCCTTAAGATTCTCTCTCACAAGCCTAGGAGATTCTCACTAAATTCAAGAGTCCACATCACTCTCAAATCCCAGTCCCCTCAGAAACGTAACCATCTCTTATTCTACGATGTCCACTGCAGGAGCCACTCACCATTGCAGCTGGAGGAAAGTATCTCGTCCAGACTGAGATGTGGTGTAAGATATGGCCCAGATTGTGGAGGAGGTAAATATCTCATTACTATTTTTCTATTTTTGATGTGTTGAAATGATAATATTTTGGATATATTCGTTTACAGGAAATACATTACCCATGAATTTCACCTGTTTCTTTTTACTTTTTAAGTGTGGCTCCTAGAAAATTTGAAATTACACACTATTCTTGCATTATATTTCTATTGGACAGGACTGATCTAAATCCTACTGAGAAGAGCAATGTTATACCTCTCTATCTGACAACTCCAGAAAATAACGAGCTTGTGTTTTAATCATGGTGTTACCTACGTTCAGGTTTATAAAGGGTGGAAGGCCCTAGGTGGGATGGCACTGGGAGAAGCTATGGGGATACCGGGAGGGAAAATGGGCCCAGGTAGGGAAGCAGATGATGATTAGAAGGAAAGGGGGCACAGCTGATCATGAACTCATAGAAGGTGGTGGAAAATACTCAACCCAAACTCCAAGATCAATTTTATGTCGGTCTTGGTGCTGGAATGCTTCGGGGCACAGTGTAGCATTTTGACGCATCAGGCTGCAGTGGATGTTTGCGACGGTTGTGAAGGCTGTCGACGACTTAGCTGTGCATCCATGATGGAGGCAAGATTTGGGGCAGCAGCAGCAGCAGTTCTGGGGTCTGTGGATTAAAATCTTGATCTTCCCTGGGACTTTGCTTCTTGCCAGACTCTTGTGCCCCATCTTGCTCTCTCTGCTGCTCTAGCTTTTCAATCAGCTAGAGTTCTGTCACACTGGAGCGATTCACAGGAGCGTCCGTGAATCCTGGACCCTCCTTCTTGGGCCCATCCTGCTCACTCTTCCAAAGTCAGGTGGGTGCTTGGGCCCCACTGTCCTGGCAGAATTTCTGCATTCCAGGGCTTGGTGGGCTGTACTTGGTTCTCACTATTTATATGAAATCCAGCTCATGGAAAAATACTGTCGAAATTGCAAAGCATGACAAATGTCACCAAGGCAGAGCCAAGTCTTGCAGTAAAATTGTATTCTCCCAGACTCTTTCCTCTGGGATGCCTCAGGCTGCCATGCTAACCACCTCCCTACGAGAAATCTTTCCATCTTGATGGATATCTTCCTGTTGTAGCTGTTAAGGAGTCAATATATAGCATCCTTTTTATCATCTTCTGAATTTGGAATCAATGGAAACACAGACCCAGAAGTCAGACAGATGGTGAGAGAATGTGGCTTTAGATGAAAGGCCTAGAAATCTCCCTTTTACTTCACCTCTGAATGAGAGAGACACCAGCCCAGTCACCGACAGAGCTGGACAGAGAAGGCCTACTCCATGTTCAGCGCATGCGTGAGTGGACCAGCGTGCACATATCCCCCGACATCCCCTAAGGAGAGACTCCAGCGAGGCACTCAGCTGAGCATGCTCAGTGATGTCAACCAAACTCAAATCAAAATAAGTCTGCAGGATTGCTGTGTGGGGAGAAAGCCCCTCTGCATAGAAACATTAGGCCAATAAAACGGATATCCCCCCACAACCCCTGCCCCTACCTGAATGCATTTGTCTGCATATGGTCAAAGATGTGACAGGTTTTCATAAACATATTTGTCAGTACTTGTCATATAGACCCGTAGAATGTATTTTCTTTGATGCAAGTTCCATTCGTTCATTCCAAAAATATTTGCTCAGTGCCTGTTACAGGCTAGGCACGTTCTAGTTGCTACTAGGTAAAGAAAGAGACAAACATCCTGCCTTCGTGGAGCTTATATTTAATAAAAAGACTGAAAAAATAAATGTATTCCCCTGGCCACAGGGCTTTCTTTGCCTAAGGTGCTCTATAAGAATATGCAAACCAAAAAAAAAAAAAAAAAAGTTCTCATCTCTTTTGCTCTTTAAAGGGTTCAAGCAGACAAATCAGAATGGGGAAGAGTATTTAACTGCATGTCTTCCTGTAAAACATCCTCCAGGTCCATTTATTTCCAAGGTGGCATTTGCACCTGTAATAACTGAAGCCCACATGGTGGCAAGACACTGGCTGGGTCTAATATTCTCCTTGCATTGTAAACCTTTAAAGCTCTAGAGAGTGGGAGTTTAAGATGGCTGATGACATGGAAAATGATTTAATGTGACTGTTTAAGAAGTTACATTGCTAGGAAATCATAGGTTGAAACCCCCCCAAAATATCAGGGTATCAAAAGCTCCTATAACTTTATCAAGGAGAAGAAGGTAGATTTGAGGAATTTTCCTAAAGTGCTTGAATTCATATTATCTTTTTGTGGTCTAGGAAACTTGGCTAACAGCCCTGCTGATTTTCCATCAAGGGTACAGTGTGAAGGACTGCAGGGCACGCCGCTTTCATTCATGGATCAACAGTGAAGGAGACAGACTGGTCGTTTTTATCAGCATTAGCAGGGCTAAGCACATTTGTTCACAGGTGTTAGGAATCACCACTTGAATGAAAAGTTTGTCTAGTGAAAACATAACAGGGACACACACGGTCCACACCTTAGAATACAGCATTCGTTACACATTCGGTGCTGATGTGAAGCCAGGCCACGTCGAAAACGTCTTGGCATGTTCTCTCTTTGAGTTGGTTCCTTAACTTGAATTAGCACATGGTGAATCCTTACGATAAGCGTATTGATAGGATGGTGGCATTTTGTGGCAGCGACAAACCTTTTCATGATCAATTTGGTGCTGAGGTTGTGAGATGATCTATCTCAATGTTTAAAGACTAGAAAATGAGACTTGTGAACAGTGGCATATAAAATTCTTTGACGGACCTATGATTAGGACTGAAAACATCTAATTCCAAAATCCCTGTTTAGTCTCTGGAGACATACCATCTCCTGGGTTTGTCCTGTTGATTCCTAGGGGATTAAATTTGCTGAAGAAAGGCAGCCTGAGGCAGGGTTCACAGTATAAATCATCGCTTTTTTAACAATATATATTTTTTATTGAACTATAGTCAGTTTACAATAGTGTGTCAATTTTTGGTGTACAGCCCAATATTTCAGTCATATAGGAATATACATATATTCATTTTCATATTCTTTTTAACTATGAGTTACTACAATATATTGAATATAGTTCCCTGTGCTATAAAATTGAACCCCCCAGCTTTGTAACATGGGAAAATCCTTACCGAACCTTACACACAACATTTTTCTCCTAATTTGTTGGAAATTTCATCATAAAATTCTGCATCAGATTCTATCGATGATTTGACCTACTGACCTTCAAGAGCAATGCATCTTTATTAGACATTTTTGTCAGACACTGTCAGATAGTCAAAAAACATTGCCACTGGTTTACAGGTTTCCCTGGAACATGGGAATATATTCAGGTGTGCTAAGGCTTTTTAAAATATTTCTTTAGGGAAAGCATAGAAGAAAACACAATACTTGGAAAATGAATAAAATATGAACTTAAAATTCATCGCCTTCCCCCAGCAATAAGGAGATGTGGGATAAATACACTCACCTCTGCCCATTATATCTTGAGCACTATTCCTGAACATCTGCTGTGTGATGTCACCCACTGCTCCGTTCCCCTTCCCTCTGAGAAATGCAGACCAGACCCCGCCAGCAATTCTAGGGAGGATAACATAATTATATCAATTTACTGGATTTTGATGTGTGAGAAATGAATTAGGTAGCACTTTCCTAGCAATAGGAGTATATGCAAACAATGTTATTGAGCAAATGTTGTGAATTTGTTTAACGTAATTGTTAGAGTAGATAAATATTATCTAGTATTTCGATTGTCATCCCTCCACCAGAAGAACAAGCATCATTGAGTAAATATGATTTTAATCAAGATCAAGTCTGGATTATTGGTTTATTTCCAGTCCAGTTTTGTTTTTTTTTTTTTTTTTTTTTTTTTTGCTTAGGAAATACTCTGCTTAAGTTATCGATATTCCCTGTTGTCTGGAGGTGTGGAGTGAAGACTTCACAAAGACATCTCAGACTCATGCAGCTGAAAGTTTCTAATAACTAAAAAGGGGAGGGGCTGGAATCTCAATTTTTTCCAAGATGGGTCCTTGGCCCTGTGCCAATTTCCTCACCTCAGTGGCCTGCCTTTTGTGATCGTTCCAGCCATCACCGATTCTACTTCTCCCCATTCCTCTGGGTCCTGTTAGAGAGTCCCAGTCCGCAGAAGCCTGTCCCTAACTGGTAACCATTATAATGACCAACAACCCACTTTAACCCCACCCTACTTTCCAAGATGATCGTATGGGGGCTCCCAACAACTGAGGTCACTGCTGGTTCTGGGTACAAGTTGGTTTTTCCTCTGCCAGCTACTGGAGATGCTGGGATTCCCTTTATCCTCTTCTCCAGTGAGATCATGTCCTGCCCATCCCCTGCCATTCCACTCCCCGAGCTGCATCCCTGTATTCTTGTACGCTGCGGAGACTGGGTGGGCGATGCTCAGAAAGCAAAGACCCTCTTTGTCCTGCTCTTACAGCCTGGACCAGAGCCAGCGCCAAGCAGCCCTCCAGCACTCCTTCCTTAACCCTTCGTTAACCTCCCAACAGAAAGCCCAGCAAGGACCATCTTACCCACGGCAGAGGAAGAAAAAAGAGGAAGATGGGGAAAGGAAGGAAACTTGCCCCCACCCCTGCGGACGGCTCCCCAGTGGATGGCCTTGACACATATCGGAGTTTATTTCTCCGAGAATTCTGGGGTGGAGTTAGGAGCGTGGCAGAAAAGGGGAAGGATCTGCTTGAAATAAATTGATGAGGTGGCAGATTAAAACCTTCCCTCAGTATTTATGTGCAGAGTCTTCATATCTAGTGCTTTTTAGAAAATTATTGTTGTTAAGATATAGCAAAATAATAATTATCCAGTGACTGGATAAATGTGGGGTGAGTGTCAGTTTTGCACAAGGACCTGTGGCCAGGTATGCACTACTGATGGACACAGGATGAATCCCACAAGGGGTCTACCCTTTGGAAGCTTTGCGATCCAAATAACATAGCATCTCATACAGGGAGCTCCGATGACGTGACACTGATGACATGAGCATCCGTCACGACAATTTGAGCTTCTGAATGACACACGGTTAGAAGACCACACAGCCCAGGAGTCAGAGACAGTGCTTTCTCCTTGGGAGAAATTATTTTCTATGCTGTGCATTGTGAGTGGAGATGAACTCCCGGCCTCTAGACAGTAAGATACACTCTTTGTGATGTTTTTTTCTGGTCATAGGGGTGGTGAGTATCTGCTCTACACGCTGGGTACCTATTTGCCTTTAAAAATGACAGCAGGCCTTTTAAAAAATGGGTTAACCAGCAGCAGGGGTGCAGCCTGTGGTTATGAAATAGAATGATCTTAACTAGTAGTTTATTGACAATAGTGAATAGTCAGTGCCTGCCTGTCCCATCTGTTATCACCGTGTTAACAGTGCCTCTAGAAGTATGCCTAGAAATCCATTCTGGGGTTGATGGTACAGTAATAGTATATTTCAGATAATATGCAGCCCTCTCAAAAATGGCATGAGTGAAATAAGAAAATGGTAATATCCAACTTAATGCTTAGGTAACAATTCAGAATTTACAAAATCTGCGTGACTGCATTAGCTCTTTACAACAACTCCATAAAGTAAGTAAATAAAAGTAAGTAAACTGTAGTTCCAAGAAATTCAGAGGTTTGTCTAAAGCAGTGGTTCTGAATCGGGGTGACTTTGCTCCCCAGGGAACATTTGGCAATTATCTGGGGGCATTTTTGGTTGTCACGGGTAGGGGGTGGGGCTGCTACTGGCATTTGGTGGTGGAGGCCAGTGATGATTCTAAACATTCCACAATGCCCAGGATAGACTTTCACATCAAAGAATTATCCAGTCTGAAATGTCTATAGTTCCAAAGTTAAGAAAACCTGGTCTAGGATCACACAATTAATAAGATCTGAACCCAGGTTTATTATTCTTAACCCAGTCTTTTTTCTATTATCCCCGAAGTGGAATGTTTTCATCTTGAATTGAATGGGGAAGCACAGCCTATTACATTTTCTATTACACTTATTTTTGCTTCTCTTATTCCTAAGTTCCTGGGAAAGCTTGGAAACCGTACCTTTAGTAGACAAGAAAATGTTGCTATATGGTATAAAATTGTTGCCAGTAACAATGGAAAAGCTTCCAGCATAATTCCCACACAATCTCCCTCCAGCCCCATGCGCTCACGCACTTTTCCAACTTTATCCAACTCATTGTACCTGCAATTACAATTTTTTGGACTACAAAGGGTAATAAAATTTCACTGTGTTTTCCCAATTCTGTCACTGAGCTAGACAACATCTAGAACCATATAAAAGAGATGGAAGGCAGGAATAAATGATTGATTTAACACACGTGTGAGTTCCCAATTATCGATGGTAATGGCCCGTGGATGTAACGTGAATTTGCCAAAGCCACTGATAACCCAAAAGTCCTTTTTATTGAGATTTGGAGTCCAAAACATTTTTTTTTAAGGAGAGTCATCTATCTAATAATTACTTTAATTTTGAGGTAAGCTACTATAGAAGTTATTTTTAATTCCCCAAATACACATCACTGTGAGGCAGGAGAGACATCCAAGAATGTGCTAGTCAGCCGGAGATGCCAACAAAGATGAAAAACTGGAACTGGATGAGTAAAGGACTAGCTAGAAAAGCTGTGGTACAGGCAGAGCAGAGCCAGGCCACTTGGGTTCCAACCCAGCTCTGGGTACTTGCGAACTTTATGACTGTGAGCAAATTACCTAATTTCTCTGTGCCCCAGTTTACTCAGCTACAAAATGGGTGCATACTTACTACCTACCTCCTAGGGTGGTCTGAAGAAGTAAATGCATTTTTAAATGTGCCTGGCACATAATAAGTATAAGAGTGCTGTGTATTTCCTATATTATGCAGGTGTTAAGGCAAATCAGGCAACCCTATGTATAGTGATGTGAAAACATGGCATGAAATACTGTTCAGTGAAAAACAGAAAAGAAATTCACAGAGCAATGCTTACAGCACCGTCCCGTTTATGTTTTTAAAATCCCTGATGACTAGATATGTGAGTTTTTGTGTGGTGAGGAAGAGCTTGATCCTTTTTTTTTTTTTCAGTGAGAGACATTTATAATCACTTCTTGGTTCAGGAGTAGATGGACACGGAAGGCCACTTTGAAGCAGATTTCCTTGTACTTTTCTCAGTAATGGAATGTAAGACTGGGAGGCCTGGTTGGCTCCATGGGAAGGGTGTAGAAGGATCTTTGAAGTTCCATCAAAGGTTAACTCTCCTAAGAGCCCTTGGTAAACACAGCTGGTCACTTGGGAAGATGTGGGCAGACTGCGTAGAGCTCAGTGAGCCCCCAAGAGGGTTGGCTCCTTCCCCTCTCAGAGTAACATGGTTAGAACTTCTCTGGCTTCTGTTTTAGCATGATCATGCAGAGGTCTGCCAGCAGGAATACACTCCAATGATCCCAAAGGGGAGTGTTCCCTGAGGGACTAGGAGCCTGGTTGGGTGGCAGAGTCTAGACACTCTGGCCTACGGTGCCTAGGGATGGCCACTTCCAGTCCAGGTGTACCTGTGGTCAGAGGTCCATTTGGACCAGCATCATTGGACCATAAGTCACACATGTGAATGTGGACAAAAGTGGATAATATTGATGCCCACATGTAGGACAGGTCTGTGGTTGCTGCAGGAATACCACCAGCAAGAACATCACTGTGGCTGTGGATGACACCAACAGATTGCCCAAGACCAACTGTCACTAGTGACCCTGGGGCAATGACAGAAATCCCAGCAGGAATGGATCAGGCTTGCCAGTTCTCTCTCCTCCTGAATTTTAGAAACAAAATGGATCCCTTGAACTAAGTACCCAAGTATTAAGACAACCTGGGGAAATGGTACATACTGGATTTATCAAAATAGATGTAGATGCAGATGTGAGTGTAGCTGAGGCGCAGATATTTTAATCAGAGAGAGATGAAGAAATATACCGATGGAAAGACAGATCAAGATATTTTGACCCCGAGAGATGGTCTGACTTTACAATGCATGTGGAACTCTGGGAGTTACAGAATAGAAGCAACTACTTCACATTCGTTCAAAACTCTGGACCTGTCTTTGTGTGCGTGTGTGTGTTGTTTGTGCCCATGCACGTGCAACGCGAAGGTCTCATGACTAACAAAATTGACATCACCTGGCTGCTTGCAAAGTCATGGGTCCAGTGGCATGCTGGTAAATATTTAACATCTGGCTTTCTGGAGGGGCTGGGGTGGGGTGGGAGGACAATCCTGATTTTTAGCCTTATTTCAACAGGTTAAATGCTCCCACCTGGCCAGTTTCAGCCATCTGTGTGACATCACTGAACATGGAGTGGGGAAGAATGTTGACAGCGCCTCTCCTGAGCTTGAGCAAGTTGGCTCCAACACACCATTGCATGGGATCCTGTCCCTTCCCAGATTCACTGAATCAGAACCTTGGGGATTGGGGCCCAGGAGTAGGAGTTATAACAAGCCCTCCAGATTATTGTGATGCTCACAAAAGTTGGCAAAGCACTGCCAGATCATCATGGAAGTCAGCAGGCTCCTAGGTTTCCTACAGAGGTGACAGTGTCATCTGTGGGAACATCCAAACCAGCAACTTTGTTGAAGCCACAGATTCTCCTGCCCGGAGGGCATACGGATCGTGTACTTCAATCCGGGACTTATCAGTAGAATCTACAGGTTTCAAGAGAGAAAGACAAAGAGCTTAGACAATACCTGTGAAGAGAAAGCAGCCACCAGAACAACTCAAATACAGAAGGGAGAATGGAATTTGCCAGTCGTCAATCCGAGAATACCCAAGGATCTGCTCAGAAGATTCCTGTGAGTTAGCTAAGAAACAAATACAAAAATTAATCGTTATCAAATTCTATCATTAGAGCTATATAACATAGATGCAATCTGTAAGTGGCTTAAACAGCATATGATAAAATTTGTCACTGACTAAAAATAGATAGAAGCGTCAAATCAGTAAAATTTAGGTCTCCAAAATTTGCTCCAAACTTGAGCTTGAGAGAAATAATGGCAATATTGTTTGGTTTATTGTGCCTATATACATGTGTTACAGTGTACTTATTTTTAACTTTTAAATCCCGAAATTGTAAGGAAAACATTAGTTTTTATTGTGGCCAAAAATGCATAATATAAAATGTACAATCTTGGCCATTTTTAGGTGTACATTAGTGTCCATTACATGTACATTATTATGCAACAGATTATAGAAATTGTCATCTTGCAAAACTGGAATTCTTTACCCATTGAACAGTGACGCCCTTTTCCCCTCCTCCTCCTACCCCCAGGCTCTGACAATCATCATTCCACTTTCTGTTCCTATGAATTTGACTAGTGTGGATACCTCCATATAAGTGGAATCATGCAATATTTGTCTTTTTATGATGGGCTTATTTCACTCAGTATAATGTCCTCAAAGTTCATCCATGTTGTCACATATGACAGGATTTCCTTCTTTTTTAGGACAGAATAACAATCCATTGGATGTATAGACCACCTTTCCTTTATCCTTTCATCCTTTAGGTTGCTTCCACCTCTTTGCTACTGTGACTAACGCTATAATGAACATAGGAGTGCAAACATCTCTTTGAGAACCTGTTATCGATTCTTTTGTATATATGCCCCAAAGTGGGATTGGAAAACATTATTATTAGTTAAGTTACTGAGTATTAATTAATAATATAATAATAAATACAAGATTCTTAAAGTCATAGCTAGATATTTGTTAAAAATGGACAAAATCTCTATGCCTGTGGAGAACACAATGTGAAGCATTGGAACAACAGAGAACTCTAAGACAATCTCTGCCTTCTAGAGGTTTAGCCTCTAATTGATGAGCGGAGATCAATATATATGTATATAAACCATGATCATTTATCCTAGAAGTAAATGAGTTCATCTCATACATTGCTGTTGCAAGTACAAATTGGTCAAACCTCTTTGGAAAACTATCTGGTGGCACATACCAGAACTAAAATGTGCCTACCCAGTGACCCAGCAAGTCCAGCTGTTCTAGGCATATAGTAGGTAGATCTTAGGTACATGGCCAAGAGAAATAAGTGCATATATCCACCAAAAGATGTGTACAAAAATTTTTAAAGCAGCTTTATTCACAGCAGCCAAACTTCTGAAAACTGAAATTTTCGGGGGTGGCTGGGAGATTGAATGGATAAGCTGTTGTATATTCTTACAATGGAATACTATACAGCAATAAAAAAACAATAGCCTGCTCCTACATGCAGACACATGGATGAATCTTACAGGTGTCATGATAAGTGAAAGAAGCCAGATGCACATGAATACATATTGGATGATTCCAAGTTCAAGAACAGGAGAAATTAATCCTTGCTGATAGAAGTCAAAGAATGTGGGTGTGACTTTGGAAGGGAAAGAGGTAGCCTTCCGGATTGCTGGAAATGTTCTGTACCCTGATTTGGAGAGTGGTTAAGGTGGTACATTATTATGCAACAATTTATCAAGCTGTGGATTTTTACTTTTATCTTATGGATATAGTACTGAATTTTTTTAAGAAGAGTTTTTGTTTTAAGTACATGGGTTAGTTCAGAGAAGGAAGTGATAGGAGAAGTCCAAAAAGTCAGAGCAGACTTCAAAGGGGAGGTAAGAATTGAGCTGGAAAGAACTGAACTGCATGAGGAAGCTCAGTTCAAGCAAGAGAAGAGGTGGGAACAGATAAATGCACCATGGCACACATGTCCAGAAAGCCTGGCCAACCCTGTGCTTGTCTCTCCAGCACCCATTTGCCCTTCCTCCCAGGATATGATAAGCCCGGTGAGTTGGGTAGGATTGGTTTTACCTCACCTCCAGGAGTGGGCTTGAACTGGTTGGCACCTTATCAAAATAATTACTTAGGGATAAACCAGGCATTTCATGGTTTGGGTCATAAGTGGGTGTCCTCCTACGATGGTCCAGTTAGAGTTCAGCTGAGGCTTTAGTGTCAAGGCTTGGGGAGAAACAGCAACTATCTTCTCTTGGAGGCAAACAAAAAGGTGTACAGCTTCAATTTGGGGTGGGAGCCATTTTTTGGGAAAATGAGGGAATGAGCCTGACGTATAAATTTGGCCTGAGATGAGAGAAATGTGGAGAAATGAAGCTGGAGCCCTAACTGGTGGCTCTAGACTTCTTAGATTTGCAAGCCTTTTATCGTTTATGCCAGTTTGAATGGATTTTTCTATTGCTTTGTAACCAAGTAACTTTTCTGGTAACCTACACCCAGCATCTCTTGGATGATTCTTCTGGTTTCCATGGCCATAGCCACTGCCTTCTTCAGACTCTCATAATCGTGGGTTGAGAGACCCAAAATAGCTTCCTAACTGGTCTCTGCCTTCAGTTTCTTCTTACCTTCATGATCTGCCATATTGCTTCCTGAATGGTCTTCTCAGGCATTTCTGATCACGGCTGCAACGTGCATGACCCTAATGGTTCCACACTTTGGGAGTAAAGGCCAATGGGCTCAAATTTGCCAATTCAGTTTTAACACTTTAATCCTTCAGTTCCACTCACAAGATCCTTACTCTCCAGCCTTCCAGCCTTTGCCAGAGTTAGTCATTCAGCCCATAATGGCCTTGTCTCTCCACCTGCCTGCTGGGAATACCATTGTCCTTTCCAGATCCAGTTTTAAATGCATCTCTTCTTAGAAGACTTCTTAGATTTCTTCAGCTGATAATTACTCACTATGCTATAGTCTCCTGGCATGATCTTCCGTTTTAACAGCTCTCAGCTCAGTCTGTCAGCACCAGGGATGATTTATGTCTGTCTGACTTACCCACCAAGGTATGAATGCTGGCAGGTCAGACGCCTGTATTTTCATCTTGAATTCCTCACTGCACCTTGCAAAGAGTTTTTCATAGACAAACTTCTCAATGTCATGTCATATAGCTAGTTGACTAGAGACAAAACTTCCTTTAGGGAAGGAGGTGGAGATTGAGTTGGAGAGATAAGCGGAGGGGTGGGAGCAGCTTTTGAAGGACTTAAAAAACCAGGTTAGGTATATTAAGCTCAATGAGTTTCATTGCTCTTTTGAATAGGTGAAAGTTTCTCCTGCTGTTTTCCAAAATTCCTTCTATTGTTTCTACATTGTTTACTTTTTTTTTAATCTTTTATTTTTTATCTATCTCCTTTTCTTTGGTGCTGGGGTAGCTGCTGACTTTTGAAATAGCATGCAGTTTGGGAAGAGAACTTGAATGGGAAGGTGATAAGCTTTCTTCTCTCTCCCCCATTGTAATCCCAGAATATGCATCACAAATACCCTTGCTAGCAAAGCAATGAAGCCCACCTACTCAAGCAGAGGTTTTAAATGTTTTTGATGGCAACCTAGTACACACACACTCTATAGTTTTATACATCTGAAACAGACTTTTGCAAAACAACTCTTACTCTTAAATCATGCAATGCATGTTGATATTTTCTGCTATTCTCTTTCATTTCAAACAGACAAAAAGTTGATGACAAACCACTAAATCAATTTCATGCCATTAAGGAATTGAGACCTGCAATTTGAAAAATGTTACACTAAGGGGTATTATATGTTATAATCGTTAGGTTACCATCATTGGTTGAGCACTGTGCTAAGTGCTTTGCTAATATTATTGTATTGATAATTTTATGACTGATTATTTCTATACCCATTTTATGGATGAGGAAACTGAAGCTTGCGGCCCAACAAATTTCTTGGGGTCACACAGCTACTATATGGCAGGGCTTAGACTTCAACACCAGTGGCCCAGTCTTCCGCTTACAGCTCAGTGACACGTGTCATGGCCTTAGGTCACAGCCAATGACAGAGAAAATTTGTGTATATTGGACTTTTAACCTTGCAGAACACACAGAGGATGAGTCCACTACAGCAGAGACAAAAATACTCTCTGCCCCAAAACTTCATTTCTTCACTTGAGCTCTATTCCTACCTTATTATCACAATCTATTAAGTCTCTCAAAAAATGACAACATCCTTAAAATAGGCCATTCGAGCTATGACAGAGAAATCAGTTTTATGATTAAAAGGAAATCTTCCAGAAGGCTGGCACTAAATCTTCTGAATCCTCTTTATATTAACAAAATTCTGTGGACACTAAGAATGAATGTTTTATTTTTTTACCTTTCCTTTTCCAAAGCCCCCAAAACATCTAAAAATTCTACTTTGTTATGTACCTAGCTACAATATGAAAAGTTTATTATTTTAAACATTAGTCTTTTGCCATATAACTTTATTTCCAAAGTTGCTTGATTTTCTGAGTCATTCCTGGAGGAATAATTCAGTTCCATAAACAATTACTCATGTGCCAAGCAGTGTCCTAGGTCATGAGGATACAAAGACCTGCTCCTCACCCTTATAAAGGGAACATCTACTGAAACATAGAACATCATAAACCAGCAACTTCGCAACAGAAATAGTTGGACAAAGTGCAGTAGAAAGAAAAAACATAATTCTGGGGAGGCAGAATTTTGCTTTCAACTATTTTTACATGTTTTGGGGGCTTGCGGAAAGGAAGGGGAAAATAAAATGGACAATCTTTAGAGCCAGCCTCCTAGGTTTCCTCTTGATCATTAAACTGTTTTCTCTGTTAGAGTTCGATTATTCAGTTTTAATGGTTTTGTCATTGTTTGAGGGACTTCCAAATTGGGAGACTAGGGCAGGAATAGAATTCCAGAGAAGAAATGAAGATGCTGTGTAGAGAGAACGCATCTGTACCCTGGAAGTACCATCCTCCCTTGTGTGTGCTGCAAGTTTAAAAGCTCAGCTTCTGCCGATCTTTTCTGCACGTGGTTGGCTGAGACCTACAGCCATGGCACGTGTCACTGAGCTGTAAGCAGAAGTCTGGCCCACCTGTGTTGAAGTCTCCCCTCAGCCATAAAACAGCTGTGTGGCCTCAGGAAATTTGTTGTGCCCCCAGGCCTCAATGTTCTTATCCCTAAAATGGTGTAATAGTGAGGTGATACAATGATGCCACCTTTTATTGTATTCATAATGATGAAGAGGCTGTCCCGAGGGTTTGCCAGATTAAGGCAATCATCCTTGTTCTATCTTTAGGGTTTAGGATGCAGACGACAAGGGGCCAGTGGTCTGTTGCAAAGCAACCTGCATATTCAGCAGCGATATTTACCAACATTGGAATCAAGATAAAATGAAACCTTAAGAGAAGCTGATTTGAAACTCTTCAGTGTAGTGTGAATCTTGAGGATAAACACAGTTCTTCATTTGCTTATTGAACAAACAGTAACTCAGTACTTAATATGTGCCAGGCACTGAATTAGGAGTGGGTACACAAGGGGAACAAGATTTGTGTAGTCCCTGCATTATGGCATCTACAGTCTGAAGGGAGAGACAGACAATATAGAAGTAAATATGTTAACAAAAGGATCTCAGTTGGGGAAGTTTCCACTAAGGACATAAAGCTGATTTAGCGGCAGAGAAGAATAAGATGGGGTGCTTACTTTAGGCAGGATGGTTAGGAGTGTCTCCAGGAGGAGGTGACATTTAAACTGAGACTAGAAGGATGACAAGGAGCCAGTGTATGAACAGCCAATGGAAAGAATCATGGGACCAGCAGATGCAAAGGCCCTGGGGTATGTGGGGCTGTTTGTGGATCATGAAGCTCTGGCCTTCTGCCACACACCCTGACTGGATCCCTCCCCTTCTGTCCTGACAGCTGCTTTCCTGACTCAGCCTTACAGTATGTTTGGGACTCCAGTCTGTGGTCCTGGATGGTTTTGCGTCAACCTAAAAATATGCTGGGATAGCCCTCCCTTTCCCACACGTCTGCCACAGGCTGTATCTTGCCAACTGTGACTTTGCCATTCAATCAAGACCGTCCTTCACATTTATATCATTCTGATTTCTTTGCCTCTGTTTTTGCCTCAGGTCCTGCTGACACAAGGTAGACACTCAAAAATTATTTGCTGAATTTTGGGATGGATTTCTTCAGATCATCAAAGATCTGAGTTTTTGTTTGTTTGTTTGTGGTTTCATCTGCTTATTTATTTCAACATGGGTAAGACTTGGGAGGAGCAAACTGGAGCACATTTGAGGGAGAATGGCATGGCATTCTGGACTGGCACTCAGTTCCTGGAAGGCTACTTTCAATTCTGTAACTCATTAGCAATGTGACCTTGGATGAGCCTTCCCACTTGAGCCTTGACATCTTTCACTAAAATGAAGGGTTTGGTATAAGCACCCTTCAATGTCTGTTCTTTTCAGTGACTCACTGACTTTTAAGATTTGCCACGCCTTCCACACTCCTATGAAAGAAATGTTATCTTTAGGCATCAACTCAGTTTCTAAAATAATGATGCTTTCCATTTGATTGGAATTTGTCATTTGCAGAGCACTTCCATTTCCACTATCACATTTGATTTTAACCAGTCACGTAACACATTGAAGACAAGTTAGTTTTTTGTGTGTCACAAGATGTGAAACTTGCCCAAGGTCACAACGTGCTAGAAAAGGGAATGCCAAGTGTATATACTGTCCCGACTATGGGTGACACAAAAAATTGGACAGAATCTCTACCATGTGGGAGTGGAACAAATTGTTTACCCCTTGAATAGCAGTCACTACTTTTATTATGTTAAGGACTGTTTTGAAATCCAAAGCTCTGTTTTTGTTGTTGCTTTCCAGTTAAACTCTTTAGTTGTAAGGATCAGAAACAGGTTGGCTCAGTTAGGGAAGGGGAGCACTGCAGGAGTCAGCTAGCTTATGGACAGGAGGCAAGGTAGTCCTCAGATAACTGGGAAGGTATCTCGAGGCATCTCTTCCTCCGACCAAATTGTCTGCTTTTCTCTGACCCTTCAAGACCTTTCTTTCTAATCTGAAGAGCAGTTTCCTCTGCTTACTCATGGTTCTTGTTTCCCCATAACCATGGCTCTCACATGGCTTGGCTTCCTGGCACCAACTCTGACCAGCTGAGGGCAACATGTCAGATCCATCACTCACTACAGACCACTGTCAATCTCTTCCTCTTTTAGTTCCTGCGGTCCAGTCAGCTGGGGCTGGTGGGGCTGGGTCAGGAAGGAGTTATGTGGCACCCACATCAAGTTCTACCTCTGTATCAGGATGTATGAACAGGTTCCTAGGGAAGGGATCCTGTAGATGATGGAGTAGGCACCCCAAAACATATCTACTACATTTCCCTTTTTATCTAAGTTTCACAGGATTTTATTGAGTCTCCTACAATGCCTCCAATCTTCATAAGTATACCTATTCTTCTGATAACTTTGGAAGAAAATTCAAATTTGTCTCTTAGTTAAACTAGGAAGACAGTTGCATGATATACTGTACGGTGCAGTTTGAAAAAAAAAAAAACACTGGCCATCTATTGGGCATATTTAGGTTCCAGACCTGATCCTATCAGTGATTTCTGGACAGATCATCTATTTCCCTTGAAATTCAGGGGAAGGGGGAAATCTTAAAATTCTGGAAACTAGAAGGAGTCTTAACAGGATTATCTAATCTGGTCTCTACATTTTACAGTAAATACATTGACATTAAAACCTTAGGTCACAAGGCTGATTGGAGGTAGAGCCAGTGGATTATTTCTCCTAAACAAACGTTTGTGATCTTTTTATTACATCATAGAGCCAGTAGAGGGTTATTCTGAGAATCAGAGATAATGCCTGTGATAATGCAGCAGAAAGTAGTGTCTAAATGTAAAGTTTCATTATAAGATGAGGACATGGAATGGGTACAGAGAACAGGAATCTGCACAATGTGCGAATAGACAGGAAACAACCTATAAAAGCCCTAATTCTTGTTCTCTAAAAATTTACCATGTAAACAGATCATGAAAATAGATCTGAACTCTGTCACTGTCACAAAATTGCATCAGAACATGGAGATCAGGACGTTCCCGCTGCCAGATGGTATAGGAGTGCAGTTGGATGCTGACTATGATTGCAGACTGCCAGCCTTCAAAGGTGGGCTCTCTCACTTAGTAAAGTTGTGTAATATATGGCAAGTTTGTACCACCTACTAAACTGCCCTGGATCAAGCAGTAACAGACTCCGTAGACTCACTCTCAGGATTAAAACAGCCAATATTTGAGAAATTCTTAGAGTAGTGTTTGGGACATGGTAAACCCACTATATAACTGTTAACCTATCATTATTATGACTTGCTTTTCTCCAGTGGGAGGACTAAAAACTCTTTAAAATCCCGTGGGCTAGGTTAGAGATATCAGTTAGTTCAGCGAGGAGTTAAGAGATGAACAGGTAACATTTCTTTAGGGGCGGCTCCGTCTTTATCCGCATCCCCTGAATGCTTATGAAATTCACAAAGCGGCGTTTGTCATTTGCATTTCACAGACCAGAAAACTGGCTAGAGAGGGCAGAACTGGCCAGAACGAGACGTCGAGTCGGTAGTGGGTCACAGTACAAAATCGATCGAAGTCTACAAGAGAATGAGAACGTCTTCTCCAAGTGAAGACTCTCTGGACTTACAAAGCCCTCACTTTTCCAGGGACCTAGAAAAAGATGGGGGTGGGGGTGGTGGAGGAGAGGACCCACATCCCTCTTGAAGCCCAGGCGCTGCACCTCGGTTCAGCGGCCTCTTTCCACGCCGCCCAAGCCAGGCTAAGAGGACCGGCTCCACGGTGCGGGAGAACAGGGCTCGGGCTTTCCGACGGGGAGGCCGGCGTGGCCTCTCCCGGGCCTCCCTCAGGGGATCTGACTCCTCTGCGCAAGTGCATGGAGTTTAATTTCTTAATTTCTTTAGAAACTACACTTTTGAGTCAAAGAACATCGGAGGGCAAGGATCCGGATCAAGAAGAAATGCGCAGGAACACGGAGCCTGCGAAAGGCCCCAGCCTCGGGAGCCCTTGCAGTTCGGCGCCACGCGCGACGCCCGCCCGAACCCCACCACCGGCCTCCGGCCTCCACTCGCCAGTCCCGGAGGAGGCGTGGCCCGCACGCGCCGCCATCTTGGTCGCCTCTCTAGGCGCTCTGTTTACTACTCTATGGTCGCCTGCTCCCGCCCCGCCCCTCCCCAGTCATTGTCTGGAGGAGCAGCCACGGCCGCAGCGCCTTCTCTTTATAAGCCCGCAGTGCCCGGATGTGAATGGATTACAATGTATCTTTCAGGGAAACCTATTATTATCAATGTGACTCCACGGGGGAGTCAATGGTGATGATGATGAGGAGGATGATGATGATGAGACACCTCTAAACTTGGAACAAGTTTAAGACTTTATAAGAGGAGAAGAAAAAAAACCCACCAGCGAGACTTGTTTGAGGAAAAATTATAACTATCGTGTATTGATTTTTTTTTTTATAAACAATAAGAAAAAGTTGTTGGATTTTTTTTTTAATGATTTCTTTTTTGGGGGAGGGAATTTTGTTGCAGTTTTATGGTGGAAAATGCAAAAACCAGAGCCAGGTGCATAATCTTGTATTCTGTGGATATCCCTGGAGCAGAACTGAGTACCAGTTAAAATACTTTTTTGGGGGATACACATGTGAGATACTAAGTACTTGCAGAAGATTTTTGTCTCTCTTTTTAAAGTCACTTTCCTTGGAATATTTTGAGCATATTTGTGGCCATTTAAGGTAACGTTACAATTTGCTGTCAGAGTACTGTTTGTAATTGAATTTAATTTTTTAAAATGTCGATCCCAATGTTTTATTAAAACAAAAGGAACAACCTATTAAATAATTGCCAATGGGAAAAAGTGTGTGCATGCATTTTGTGTATGTACTCGCTAGTAATAACAGGGTTTCGAGAGTGTGTATTTTAACACAAGTTAAAATAGCGTATGTTGCATATACTGGATAAAGCACGCTTGTTACTGCGAAACGATAGAATTATGTAGCTTAATTTTTATCCTAAAAAGTGATGTGAAAAAGTATGTTTTAAGAGCATGCAGGGCCTGTAATGGTAAATGTTGAATTAAAAACTTAAAGTGCTGGCGAACGGGACTTAGCGTGCCTAGGAACTCAAGTGTAAAAACAAAACAACATCCACCCTCAAAAATTGCTTTTTTTTTTTTTGTCGAAGTTCGCAGCTATACTATTCTGCGACTTAAAAGGGAGGGGGAAAAAGTATGTAATTTAGGTTTCGCCCCCAACGCAGAACTACCGACATGAAAATCTCCCCAGCAAAATGTGGCTTGGTTTATATATGGAAAAGAAAAATAT
The DNA here is from genome assembly GCF_048773025.1 of Camelus bactrianus. Taxonomy (NCBI): domain Eukaryota; kingdom Metazoa; phylum Chordata; class Mammalia; order Artiodactyla; family Camelidae; genus Camelus; species Camelus bactrianus. The sequence continues at coordinate 15,355,247 of NC_133568.1, read as the reverse complement.
TGTTCCTCTTGGCAAAGTCTTTTTGCATCACGTGTATTTGCAGCCTAGTATAAACTTGCTTTGCCGTGTGTGGATGTGTGAGTGAGAGGGAATGAGAGTCAGAGAAAGAAAGAAGTGAGGGGATGTAAACTCGAATAAATTTCAAAGTGCCTCCGATGGATGAAACGGGCAAAAACTGAACTGTTCAGGCTTCAGATTGTAACTGACGATCTGAGGGAAAAATGAGGTGCTCGATGAATTTTCGTTTGTATTTTTTTTTTTTTTTGCGAGGCGGGGGAGGTGTTGAGATTTTTTTCCTCGGGGGGGTGTGGGGGTGCATCCCAGCCAGCCCGACCCGAGCGAGCCGCGTCTCCCCGCCGGAGCCCCCCCACCCATTTCTTTGCTGAACTTGCAATTCCGTGCGCCTCGGCGTGTTTCCCCCTCCCCCCTTCCCTCGTCCCCTCCCCTCCCCGGAGAAGAGAGTTGGTGTTAAGAGTCAGGGATCTTGGCTGTGTGTCTGCGGATCTGTAGTGGCGGCGGCGGCGGCGGCGGCGGCGGCGGCGGCGGGGAAGAGCGGAGCGGGCGCGGGCGCAGGCGGAGGAGGTGGTGGTGGTGGAGGCAGTGGTTAGACATGAACGCCGCCTCGGCGCCGGCGGTGCACGGAGAGCCCCTTCTCGCGCGCGGGCGGTAGGTACCGGCGCCGGCGGGGCTCGGCGGGGCTGGCGCGCCGGGCGGCGCGGGGCTCGGGCTCGGCGGCCCCGCACGCGGCTCCGCGCCTCCCGTGCCGCGGGCTCCCGGCTCCCGGCGCTCCCACTGGAGACACCCCTTCCCCTCCCGCGCCTCTTCCCTCCCCCTCATCGCTACCCCCAGCCCCCCCTCCCCGGCAATGCCACTTGGAGGGACGGATGACTTTGCCAAGGGCCTGACTTTAATTTTTACAACCCTTTCTTTCACAAATTAGGGTGCTGGACAATTACAGGACCCGACCCTCCACTCTGCTCCCCCCCTCTTTCGCCGACCCTGTCACCCCTCCCCCTTTGGACGTGTTTTCACTCCGGAGACGCTCATCTTTAATTTCTTTATAGCGACTTTGAAACGCAGAGGGGAGTGGTGTGTGTATGTGTGTGTGCGCGCGTGTGTGCGTGTGTGCGAGTGTGTGTGGGGGTGGGGTGGGGTGGAGGGTGGGGGGAAAGTTGAGACCGGATCGTTGAGTAGTTTCTCTTTTCTCTGTGATCCATTCATTTCTCGCTCTACCTCCTGTTGCATAAAATGATGCGCTGAAGAGCGGCTTTTTTTTTCCTTCTCGAATTTGGTTTTATAGTGGATGTTACCAGTTTTGATCATCTCTTTGGAAATACAGTATCAATATCGCTTTTTTTTTTTTTTTTGCTATTGCTGCCTATTCCATCTTTAAAAAAAAAAAACAAAAAAACCAAACTCTCCAATCCCTCCCTCCTTTCCACCTTAATCCCACCCGCCCCCACATCCCCACCCCCAACCCCCCAGTCTCCAAAAATCCGATTGTGTTTTCTCCAAGGATTGGGACTGGATTTTCTGATTGCGGTTATTTCCATGTTTCTAGGTTTGTGTGATTTTGCTAAAATGCATCACCAACAGCGAATGGCTGCCTTAGGGACGGACAAAGAGCTGAGTGATTTACTGGATTTCAGTGCGGTAAGAAAGAACGGTGGAAACTAACAACAGCTGTGAAACAAAACAAAACAAAACCGAAAAACCCAAACACTTGAACTAGAAACCAGTACTTATCTAAAGGACAGGAATAATTTTTAATTGGCTGAATCCTTGGTAAACATGAAGGTCTTTTTGATAAGTTTTTAACTACAGTTTTTGGGTGTGATGGACGATTCAGGCTTTTTTTTTTCCAGTCTAATTACTTCCCTTGAATTCCCTACTTACCGAACCCCCCCTTCCAATAATGGAGTCTCACCCCAATGGAGAGGAAAAAGACACCCCTAAAACTGCAAACCACCCCTAAAACTTGGCCTTATCCGAATGCCGACAGTACTAATACTTCGTGTGCTACTTATTTATTTTCTGAAAATGGAAAGGAGAAAATAGGAGACTCCAGTTGTCTCTTAAAGTTTTAAACTGATGGTGCTTTGGATTAGTAGGACGTGTGGTCCTCCAGCTTCTGTCTTTCCCTGGGATTCTGAAAACTCGCGTGTGCGTGCTGAGTATCCATTCTTTAGAACCCTTTGGACTGTCTGTAAATTTCACAGTCGTGAGATCAGCACAGAGCAGAACTTGCACACTTGTGGAGTTTTACGGCTGAACGTGGTCCTCCTCCACCCCTTTGCTTCCCTTCCCCACACCAAGTCCCAGACACGTCAGGGGAATTAATTCATCTTTAATGCCAGATGAGTTTGGTGTAAGATGCATTTGCAAAGCAAAATAAAAATAATCCACAAAACACACAAATAAAATCCAAACCGCCTTTTAAGTGGGGCTCTTTCGTGTTGCTGCTGCTACTGCTGCTGTTTGCTGCTGCTGCTGCTCCTCCAGACCTTTTGGAGAAATGGCTTTCGGAAGTTTTGCCAGGAAACATAGCCCTAGGCAGCTTTGTGGCCCCCTTTCTGCTTGCTGCACTTTCTCCATTCGTTCCTTTGCTTTTTGCAGGCTCTGACTCAGGGAAGGTGCGCATTATCCACTAGATACGTGGAAGAAGAGGGAAACCAATTAGGGTCGAAATAAATGCTGGAGAGAGAGGGAGTGAAAGAGAGAGAGTGAGAGTGAGAGAGAGAGAGAGAGAGAGACAGAGAGAGAGAGGGAGAGTCTTGCTTCAAATTGCTCTCATGTTAGAGACGAAATGAGAATTTAGTGCAGGTGGCACTTTTATTTTTATTTGGGTTCACATATGACAGGCAAATCCTATACGGGATGGAAATGGACGTTGCCACATTGATGGCCAAGGTTTTCAATATGAAACAAACAACTTTTTTCTTCTCCTTTGTAAAACTAGCGTTTTCTAGAGAGCTTGCTGCCCTCCAAACTGAATCTTGTTAACATTATGAGGACTGTGTTGGTTTAAAATGTAGTACTGCCTAGTTCTGGCGATCTAATGAACCCGAGGAAAAAGAAAGAACAGAGTGGTAATGGGGAAGGGGGATGATTGGTAATGCTGTGCCTGTTTTAGTTTTAAGTTGAATGGTGATGTATTTTTACTAAAATGAACCCTTAGCATAAACTGTATATTATATAGTGAGAGTATGAAAGATCTTTGATGAACTCTGATGGCACACGTGTCTTCTTTTCAACAGTAATATTTCTTTGTTTCTTTTAGATGTTTTCACCTCCTGTGAGCAGTGGGAAAAATGGACCAACTTCTCTGGCGAGTGGACATTTTACTGGCTCAAGTATGTAAATTCTTTTCTTAGTGTGCAGTTAAATGTTCTTAGCTGTTTATTCACTCATGGTATATTTTTGGCTCTGTTGAAGTGTTCTGAAAAAGTCATTGAAATTTTAGCCTGTAATGGTACGGTTATTTCATTATCCATTAGTGGTATAAGTTAGGCAAAACCATTATCTTTTGCAAAATTAAAAGTAGGTTTTTTTTTTCTAATCAAGGAAACTGTCTCAGAATTCCATCACTTAATTTAAAAGCAATTTTCTAATACAGTTGTAATCAAACATGTGAAGATAAGGCAGCGTTAACATGGGGGAATAAATTAATGTTTCCTATTTGAAAATAGGGGGAAAAATCTAACTTTCATGAAAAGGGAAAATCTCTTGTAAATAATATCAGTTTTATTGGGTACTATGTATAATTAACCCTTTTAAAGAAATGAGCACTTAATTTTGCAGATGAATGCTGCGTAGTAAACCATAGCTGTAAATAGAGAGATTTGCTAATCTGAGAGCTAAATGTGAATTCATTTATATTTAAAATACCCTTTTTGATGCTTTGGCTGTTTTTATTCCCCTAAGTATCTACTTATGCAAGGAATTTTTGCTATATTTCAAGTTGCAAATTTGGAAGGACTTTCACATTTTATAAATGAAAGATCTTTGGATGATGCTTCAAAAAGACGTTAGCGCTATTCACAAAGGAATCTGTGTGTGCAATGATTATCTGGGAACTAAGAAGGAGTTTTAATAGGGGATTCTCTGAAAGTCTGCTATTAAAAGTAAAAACTGAAAATAATGATATTCATTTAAATTTTTTTTTTTGTCCAGTGAATTTCATATCAGAAGGAGGCAGACATTGTTGTCTGCTGTCCTTTACGTTCAAGGCTTAAATCCGTTTATGCTTGTTAAACAGCTGTAGTATTTGAGGAGTCCTGGCAGTGGTACATAACAGTACATTAGACAGAGTACTGTTCTTAAGCCAGACTGGTAAACTTGACATCGTTGAGCTGTGAGATACCAGTGGAATTGTCTGTTAGCTACTGAATATAATTTCACATCTCTTAATACTCGTTTGATGCTATAGCAATGAAAGAAATCTGTTCATCTTTGTGATTTGTGTAATTGGCATGCTTTCACAAAATTAGTGGCTTTTAAAAGTTGCTCGTTTCCAAATAAGTTACTTTTCCTTTTGTTGGCCCCCATAAGTCTAAGGGAATTTTTGCTTCTAAAACTTGATTTATAAAATACATGATGACTCCTAGAGTTATATTTTATCTTTTATGTTTTTGGGTCCACTTTGATTAAAAGGGCTGTTGACCGTATGTTCGTGTTTTACTGTCTGGACCCTGTTACATTTTTCATTTGGGACTTAAATTTTGTTGTTGTTGTTGTTATATTCGTATTGCATCTTTCAAATTTCTGTATTGTGTTCTTTACACAGCTTTGAAGTGAAGATGAGGACAAGTGTGTCTTGTAGGCAAATTAATTTTTCATGTTAGACAGTATCAAAATAGGTACCAACTTTATCTCTGACAGTAATTTTCTTTTTGATTTTACTTATGAAAATGTGTATTCAGTTGAAATCTAAAAGTAGATTATGTCAGAAAGGCACAGAGAGAGACTGCTTTCAGAGTCAGCGCAAAAATACTCTTTTGCACTGTATAATAACTGACACATTTGGAATAATTCAAGTGTGTCAGTTTAGATATGGTTTAATAAAGTAAGGTGATTTAGAAGCATGAAATTGTGTACATTTGGAAAGACAACTGTGCATCTGGTCTTTTTTAAGTTCACATTTAAGTGAAGTCCTTGCTATGATGTTTAAGTGTTTATAGAGTTTGGGCTGGATAAATATGAATATGTATTAATGCATTTTGATAAGTGATCATATACTGCAACTTACACAGTTCTTTAAGACAATATATCTATCTACATAAACCTAGACAGACTTCATCCTTAGTGAGACATGTGATATTTCTAATGAATATGCTGTGATTATTTTTAAGGTGTTGAACTTTACGTGACATTGTACCAGAGGTGTAATTTTCAGGCCCACATGTTTACTTGTAAAGGTAAAAAGTGTAGTGGCTATTTTGTTCTGGCTGCTGGATTGAAAATGCAGGGTGTTCATCCAATGCAGTATAATGGGGACTATAATATATATGGTACAGATTGGAGTGTTGATTTTTCTCATCTGTCTGAGACAGTAAATGGCTTTGTTTCCACTCAATAACAAAGATAAATCCCTTTTTAAGGAATAACAAATAAAAAAAATGAGGAAAACTGCATTTTGCCCCTTAGCAGGAAGGATGAACCAGGAGACTTTGGACAGAGAAATAATTTTCTAAATGTACTTCAGGTTACTTTCCATTGTATTGAGGGTGCTTGCATGTCACTTTCAAGGGTAGCTTTGAAACTTGGGTCCAGGAAAAAGCCACAGTGCAAATGAACTGTTCATATTGGAAAAACCAGCTCTAGTTTTTCAAAGTGAGAGGCATGGTAATGTTTCATGCTTAAAGTTCCTGGTAGCTTGTGATTGCATTAATATAGGATGCTCCATCGTGATTTGCAATGTGAGAGTGAAAATAAAGTGTAGCCGTATTCCCTTTAATCTTTCATTTCACAAACATGCTTTTCCCTACCACCTTAAGAAATGGTGAGGCTGCTACGGAGAATGGAATGTAACCTGAGCTACAGCCTGACATTCCCAGGGAGCATTTTTCACATGAAAGGCTTTTGTCAACCCAGGAAAGGACCAGCAGTTTTTGTTTGATGTTTGCAGGTGTTCAGCAGAGAGCACTAAAACAATTCAGCCATGATAGTTCAGAGCTTGGATGACCTTAACAGGGAGAACTGGTGGGCTCTGGAATTATTTTTAAGGGATAGTTGAAACCTATAGGGTGACTTATATAAAGGGATTTAATATCCATTATATCATTGATCTTAAAACAAGCTAAAAGCATCCACATGCCTGGATGATTGGAAAATTATTCTCATTAAAAAGTAGGATGGCAAAGTTACCAAACGAAAAAAGAAAGGCACCTAGAGTCTATAATTTATTGACGAACAGGGGTTTAATTTTCTAATATAACAAAAATACAGTTTATTTGGTTACCTTTGAGTCTTTTATGAGCCAAAGATAAACATACTAGCTTTGGCATCTTTCAAAAAGTAGTTTTAAAGTTGAGCCTCTAAAATTATCTACACTCGAGAACAGCCCTGGTCACATCTGTTACATGTATTTACAGTTAGTCTGTGACGGATAGTACATCTTTCTTCCCTAGTTTAAAAGTTGAGCCTTTTTCCCTGTAACTGTTTAGTTTTACTTAGGTGTTCAGCCTTTGTTAAAGATTGCCAAATGAATGGGTGTTTTAACAATTAGGAGCAGCAGTAAAACACATCACATCCCTGTCATGGTGATTTTTGGAGGAGAAAAAACATTTCTCCGCGTTCACACAATTAGTTAACTTATATCCATATGACACCCAAATGACACATCAGTTTAGTAAATTCAGAGAGGAAAAAGAAAAATCGATCCACTCTAACGGGTAGTTTTGTATCCTAGAGAAAATTCAAATGGTCAGCATCCTGAATTAATTTCCAGCCATACCAGTTTGAGTTCATGGTTGTGATGTGAAAAAAAATTGGTGTCCCCCAAAGATATTTGTGGAGTAGAGTTGTTTAATTGTGTGTGTGTGTGTGTGTGTGTGTGTGTGTGTGTGTGTTTTAAAACGGCCTTACTATTATAGTACAATTCATAATGCTTGTGTGGCTTTTTGTAAAAAGCACAGTAATTAAACAGGTTAAAAAGAAAGGAAGTGGCATTATGTTAGAATCATAGAATTTTGGGATAGGAACCCCTTATAAATATACAGCCTAGTGCCTTCAAGTTAAGAGGCCCACGTTAAGAGTTTCCAAACTCTGCCTTATTTGCTATTCTAAAAAACAAGTTTTGATTTGCTGATTCTCTGTGGCCCTGCAAATCCTTTATTGGAATAACATTGGTTTCACTACTATGTTTTCCTGTAATTTGTATTGCATAATAGTGTATCAGGATTTGTGTGCTGATCTTTCTGCGTACAAATACTTGTAAATGTGCGTGTGTTCTTCGAATGCTTTTTAAGGTTTAGAGCTGCATTTTGGATTATTGATCATTCTCTTTTGCCTGATCTCACGTGTGACTATTTGCAAGTTGTTAGATCGAATAATAGAGAGTGGATGGGCAGGCCATTGGCAAAATTAAAGTGCTTCTTGCTGTGCCATGCACTTTATGTTTGTCGTATTTTTTTAAATCCTCCCTGGAGCCCAATGAGATGCCAAGATTACCATGCTCAATTCAAAGATGAGGAAACTGAGATTCAGAGATGGTAAACCACTTACTCTCAAGGCAGCCAGTAATGATTAGGTTTTAAACTCAGGTCTGCCTAGCTCCATGTCCTTTTCACACACGCACACGTGCGCGCGCGCGCGCACACACACACACACACACACACACACACACACAGAGACAGTCAGATACACCTTTTTTTCCAAGATCATATAGGCATAAGAATATATTATTGAGGTTTGTGTGCAATACTATTCCTGGTCTTTAGATAAACATTTTTTAAAAACGTATTTAAGGTAATGATATAAACCATGTCCCTTATTTTTCCTGCTTTATTATCCAAATAAGCTAGCCTTCTAGTTTATGTTCGATTTCACTGTGACTTAATATCTCATATTATTATTATGTTTATATACAAGGAAAATATAATTGGACATTTTCAAAGTCGTGTTTTGGTTCTGTTATAAAGTGACAGTCTGGGTCCCAGTGAAAATTTTTTTCTTATTTTTTTGTGCCTGATCAAACCAGAAGTTGAGGTAACAAAGCTTGCTCTGTTATTATCTAAAAAATATAAAAAATAAAAAAGATTTCCTTTCTTTAATTGTAACAAAATTTTGCAGTTTCTTGTTAGATCTTTGAAACTTGATATTCAAGAACAATAATCCTAAATTCTATCTGTATCCCTAATATAAGCAGTTTTGTAGTTTTCATATGTCTATTACCAGACATGTGCTTAAAAATGTTACATTTTCTAAATTCAGAGGGAAGAAGCAGTACTCTTTTTGACACTGACTTAAGTAAATAAAATGCTTTAAACAAGCATAGGGATCCAAGATCTGTTGAGCCTGAAATGCTTAACATTTTTGACAGCGTCAGCAAATTATCTTTACCCTACTATTGTAATGAGGAGATCACTTAAATAACAGATGAACAGCTAAGTCACATAAACATATATAATAGAACTATGTAATGAAAGTTTATGCTGTTAATTGCTCGAATCTGTCTTAAATGCTCAGAATCATGGAGCAGTAAAGACTGTCATATAAACAGTTTTGTTTTGAGCTTAAAATTATTCCTTTTTGCTTTCATCTGCTATGATAAACAAAGTAATTTTGTAAGCTTTACAGATCAAACATTTACTCCTAATGGTAAACTGCATTTTATATTGGAAGTTTGCAACCTGGTCCAAGGCAGAGAGTTGAGTCCTGGTGGCCCCAGGCCTGTGATTTTCAACGTTTAGTATTATGATGCTGTTTAGATCTGTTCCCATAAGCCAAGATAGCAGATCTTAAGTTGTCTAATAAGGAACATAGTGTGTTTTGAAATGTTCTTCAGCTTACAAGTCTTGAACCAAAATGTTCTTGGCCAAACCTTTAGAATTTATATCTATATGTTGGGTAAGTCAGATCTTGCACAGACAGAGCATCAAAACAAAGCTAGGCTGAAACCAAAAAAAAACCCCTCCTTCCTTGGTTTTCATATTTTATGAGCTATTTTTTTAATGACCAGGTGTTCTTCCAAGTTAATTGGATGGTGCTAAGATTTGGAGAAAGGAAAGTAAAGCACATTATAGGTTTTTGGTTTTTTTAGGTTAATTTTGTTGCTGGCTTCTTACTCCTCTGAATAAAGTTTTCAGAACTGACCACCAAGTTTATAAGCTTAAACATGGGGCATCTATTTTCTAACTCTGTGAGCCCACTCACACTCAGCAATAAGGTATGCACATGAGTTTTAGGTGGGTACTTGTGAACCATACGTCTCTTAATGCTTATGAGAGCCGTAAGAGAAATAGCAATTTAATCTTTAGAGAAGATTGGTTAACACTTTTTATAAGTAATGTATATATATATTTATGTCAGGCTCAAAGGAATAGCAAAAGGATTGAAAAAGGTTGTCATATTTATTTTCATTTCAACAATAAATAAAGGCCCAGTTAATCAGCATATCAAATAGCCAGGTGTGTTTAGAATCAGTTTATGTGGATGAATTTCAGGGCTGTAAGAAAGTGTTTTATTTAAAGGTGCAGCCACTCGATTGTTCAAATGGATGCTTTTGTACTTTTGTGTGACAATTAACATTTAATGAATGACTTTCTAGACTGCCATTGGTGGTAATTACTATATGTAGTTTATTAACTGAAATCCATTGTTGGATGTGCCTGTATTGATTTGTTTTGCAAACAACCCTTCACATGTTCAGCAGTATTTGTACGTTACTTTTTAAAGACCCTATTTCATTTGTTGGTGCTGATAGTGCCCCTAAAATTTTTAGCTTACAAGTGCTTCTTTGATGGGAGTGATTTTCATTAAATTAAAAGTTCATCCGCTTTTCAGCTAAAAATGTTTGCACTTAGATCCTCAGGGAATCCCAAAGAAACTACACAATACTGTTTTTCAAGTAAATGATTTATAGAAATTTAGATTTACCAGGAGACTTTAGAGATGTTCTGTTACCTTTGGGATAAAAAGCCAAGGTTTGGGACGGTTCAATGTCTTTTGCCCAAATCATACAGTTGGTTACTGGCTATAATGGGACACAAATACAGATGTCCTGACCCGGCTGGTCAGGGACCCCATGCTGCTTTTAATTAAGATTTGGACTCAATCCGTTGGTACCAACTGTATGTTTCTTAAGAGGAAGAAAATTTGTATCATCTACCATTTCTGAAAAATGTAATAAAAGTTCAGATTATGGGAGATGGACATCGTAATCCAGCCCACTTGTCATCACGTGCTCTAATTTGGCTAAGGCAGTTGACGAATAACTGTTAAAATGTATTGTGTTATTAAAAATAACAAAGTAAGACCCATGATTAAATATCAGAGCTGTAATTTAATCTCGGGGGTTCTGGTGCTGTTCATAAACCATTCGGCTTTTTTCTGTAACAGATGACGTCAAAATACAGCTTGATTGAATTATGACCCTGGGTTACAGGAGCACCTGCCTGTGCCTCTACTTCATGGCATGTCAGCGTTTCCATTACAAACTTTTTTTTCCCCTCTGACATTTTTAAGTTCGAATAGTTAAACTAGACTGATGGTTGACGTATAAAATTTCAGCCCCCTGGGAAAAGACTGTTTTCCCAATAAAATGGAGAAGGTGGTGACAAAGCTCCATTACGGAATACCTTTTAGAATGTTCTTCCTTGCTTTAATCTTCCATTAATTTAAACATTCCCTTTTGCGGTACTTAGCTGAATTGTGAGGCATCCAAATGGAAGGTTTTAAATCTCAAATCTCTCAAGCCAAGACTTAAATACAAGGCATTTGGAGGACTGTTAAACTAGGGAAAGACCTAGCTTCTGTGAAGGATGATGTTGAAATGATAGCTCTGGCTACTCCAGTTTTCCTGTTGTGTAAATGCTGAAGATGAGGATGTGAAAAACATGCAAATTTGCATACCTTATCAGTAATTACTTTTATATCCACTTAAGATTGAGTAAAAATTGATAATGAATGGTTTAGGACGGTCTATTTATTTATCATTATCTGGAGACTGGTAGCAGAGCTTCATTTCAGCCCCTGGGGTTTGAATATTTAGGCGGTGGAGACAGGACATTGTATCCGTCTAGTGAGTTATTTTTTATCTACTCCTCATCGTTCTTATCGATGGTTCATGTACTCTATATAGTACATGCTATGCTCATATTCCCCTGTGTTAGCCATTACAGGACACAGAGCTCTTTGTGGGAGAAAGGTCTGGCCCTGAGAGGGCATATACTCTGATTGGAAAGAACAGAAAAGTACACATGTAATTAATACTCAGTGCCCCACAGACAAGTGTCATTAACACTGAGGGAGTTTAGGTAAAGCAAAACTTACTTCTTGCTGGGGGAAATGAATAATAAAGATTTTGTGGACAAATCGATTCTGATTCTTGAAAGAGGAGTAGGATTTTGACATGGGGGCTTTGGGACTGAGCATTTTATGTCAAGATCTCTGTGAGCCAGGCACAGAGGAAAGCTATTAACAAGGGTGGGATAAAGAGGGCGAATTCCTCGTCTGTTGGCAGTGGAGTCAGCTCTGGTCTGGGCACCTCAGTGACTTCCAGGTAGGCATTCCTATCTTGGAAGCTTTTTATTCCCCTTTTCTGATTTTGGAATTTCAGCTAGAGATGATAATCCAGTTCCTTCTCCAAATGCATGTTTTTAATGGTAGTGTCAGGCAGAAATCAAGGTTTTTATGTTTCCAGTTCCAAGCTCTTCCTGTTGTATCATTCAGCCATGGAAATTTTCTTGAGTCAAAGTGAGAGCTACTTGGGAGAAAATGATTTATTTAATTGAATTTTGGAAATCTAGATTCTGTTGCAATGTTTGCTGTTAAATAGCTCTTTCGTATTGACAAAGTGATAGCATCTCAAAGCCTGTATCTTAAAACTGAAAAAAAAAATACTTTGAAACTCTCCAGTTTCAAAATAAATAAAAAATATTTTCTAATTGCAAAAAACCATCGTTATGGTTTTATTATTATTATCACTGCCATCACCATCCCTGGTGCCACATCCCTTGGTTCAGAAGCTGACAGGGAAATGTGATAGTTATCACTGCCCTGCAATACATTTGGAAATGCATTTACAAAACGTTCTCAAAGATATTGTGATTGGAGCCCAAACCTATCTGACATTTGTAAAAACATGGAGTGGCCAGGTATACCTTTGAATAAAATGTATCATAATTACATCACACATAGGAAAAATACGTAAATACTATCCTCTCCTTAAGTATTGATTAGTTGAGATTAAGATTTCTTTCTCTCGGTGACCTTCAAGTATTTCAGTATAGCGCGTGCTTCCACGTTTCCACAAGAAGCCACCAATTCATGTTCTAGTTGACACTGGCTTAGGAAGATTGTATTAATGAATGATTGTGCTTGTTATAGGATATAAACAAGACTTTTATGACAAAGAATATTTTAGACCCGTTTACCCATTAAAAAAAAAAATGTCAGTTTTGGACCTATGTATTCTCAAAACTTTTTCTTCACTTTCAAAAGTAAGGGATTCATACTGAAAATGTTTTGCAAACCTACCTACAACTTAAAACTCATCTAAAAATAAGTAAATAAATAAACCTAATTACCTCACCCCCAAAATAAATAAAATAAATAAAAACCAAACAAACAAGAAGGTTGAATATACAATTTCATACGTAACCCAATTTTGCAGTTTTGAAAAAGCCAAACAATACCAGTTTCAGTCCTTGGTCAAATGATCGTTCTTTGTTGTGTGCCTTCTTGTTTTGGAGGGGGGAGGTAATTAGGTTTATTTATTCATTTCTGAATGGCAGTCGGGGGATTGAACCTGACCTCATGCGTGCTAAGCATGTGCTCTACTACTGAGCTATATACTCCGTTCCCCAATATAGTATGAGTTTAACCCAACATTTTTCTCTTTCCAGATTCTTTTTTGTTGTTGTTGGTGGTGGGGGAGGTATGAGGTTTATATATTTATTTGATGGAAGTCCTGGGGATTGAACCCAGGACCTCATGCATGCTAAGCATGTGCTCTACCACTGAGCCATACCCCACCCCTCCACCCTGCCCTGTTCCTCTCTGAACTTCATTGTCTACTCACTGGTGTCCCAAACCATTTGAATTACTTTTCTGTTCTCTTGTGGGCACTGTGTTTCTTCACTTAGTTTCTTTTAGCCGCATGGTTAATTTTCTTTTGACATCTAATTTTCCTTTGATATTGTTAACCCCTGATTTTTCTGCAGTTTATCTTTTCAGCCCACATAGAACAATTTCTGTTTTACATGGGTGTACATTTGCAGTGTACATTCCCTGGTTCTGAAGGAATTCTACACTTTAGTCCCTAGTCATTTTGGTAGAATTGGATAAGGTGAGAAATATTCCATAATTACTTTCAGCAATTAATTTTGCTTAAAAAAAATTCCATTACTGTTGAAGGCTTGGTTGTTTAAAAGAATGTTGAAAGCTTCAGAGAAGTGAAAGGGATGAATGCACATAATGGTTTTTTTTTTTAGTGTGAATATATTTCACTGGGAAAATAATAGAATTATTAAGAATTACTAATTTTCATTTACTCACTTGTTCATTCATTCATTCATTTAGTAAATGTTTTTCTGAGAGCCAAGATCCAAGTTACACTATGGTGATAGAAAGAAGAAAAAATCTTGATGCCATCATGACAATTGAATCATGATACTGCTGTCCTTGGGTAAAAGTGCTACAATGATTTTTTAAGAGAGTGCTTTTAAAATAGGTGATGTCACAGTGTGGAAGTAGATGTCTTCAAAAGATACTTTCAAATATACCTAAGAATAGACTTGACATTTTTCAATGAAACAGAAATCCTGTGTACCTGTATACTTTTATATGAGTCTAAAGGAGGGAGAATGGACTTGAATGATTATGGAATTTGGACCTTGAAGAGTATTGTTATGAACGTACTCTTTAAGTGAGGCCCAAAGACTTTTTGGGAGGCAGTGACAGTGATGTCCCGTATGTTTTTTTTTTTCCTGGGCAGAAATTAAAATGTCGTATTTGTAGGTAGTGCTCATTTACTGCAAGGACACTAAATACACATGCTTATTTATTTATTTTTATTCCCACACTTGAATATTTTTAAGATTTATTTCAAATGTACATGCAGGAAGTTTTTCATTGACTTTTAACACTAAATAATTATTTACTAAGGGTCTACCATGTGGCAGGTACTGTGCTGGGTGGCAGAAATAAAATGATGAGCAGGACAGATATAGTTCTGTGTTGACTAAATGTGGGAGACAGACATGTGCTAAATAACCAACCAAAGAAATGAACGTCAACTTCTGCCTTTGAGACATATGAGGCATTAGATGAGTTTGCAATAGGGTATCTGACCACGCCGAGCAGTCAGGAGATGCCTCCCTGAAGCTGGCCCACCTGGACTGAGGTCGGAGGCCGAGGGGGAAGAAGATGGGGGAAGTGGGCTGGGGACCAGCAGGGCGTGGCCGCTGGGGTGGGGCTAGAGCAGGGTTGGGACTGAGGCTGGGGGTGGGTGTCGGAGCCACATCACACTAGGCTGGGAGATAGGAAGTCCTTGCAGTTTCCTTCCATCGGGTTTGTGCGTGGGGACCCTCGGGCTGCAGCCTGGAGCACACACACAACAAGGGTGGTCGGTGTGGGTGGCCCGCACCAGTTGTCAGGCTTTTGCAGAAATCCAGGTGAGAGATGGTATTGCTGGGCCTCCAGGGTGGGCGGTGAGGATGCAGACTTGGCTGTAGACCTTACTGGAAAACTGTAACTTTAGCCCAGTGGGGAACATTCACAATGGGCATCTAAATGTGTGTGTGTGTGTGTGTGTGTGTGAAACTTTCTTCAATTTTAATACTTGAAAATCTACTATACTTCGTACCTGCTAACAGTCACTGCGAGACCTAGTTCGGCTACCATGTGCTGTTGACTGCCTTTTTAGCAACCAGGCATCACAGAATGTGTTTTATTTTCTGGGGAGGGTGGTAGATTGATTTTGCAATTCTGTCCTGAGAGGGTAGGGAGGTGGGAGTGGGAGAGAGAGGCAGAAGAGAGTCTTCTTTTTTATTTAATGATCTTCAGTGATTCTGCCCTGTTTAGGCTTCCTCTAGCTTACGTTCTAATGACTAGTGAACAGTCTGATGGTTCAGTTAAACCTGTTGAATTGAGACCATTGCACACCTGTAGTCAGGTATCAGCACCCCCCCCCCCCAGATGCTGCCAATCATCTTTGGTGAACTTTAGGAGGGTGGTGTGATTATGAGATATTTGGTCTGAGATGGAAACACTGTTTACTTGGCTGTGTTTTGTTTGAGGTGCCCATGGGGGAAAATGCTCTGTTAAGTTTTGATTAGCAACAAAACGAAACTTTCTGTTTTGACACATCCCAGCGAACAGCCCTCCGCCCTGTTTCACTTTTCACTCTGACCATCCGCCTCCTTCTCTGCCCATCTGCCTCCATTTTCTCACCAATCTGATCATTTACTCTTGGGTGTCACTCCTCAGCCCAATACATTTGTTAGTCCATTTTAGTTAGGAAAAATATCACCATTCTTGCAGTGTATTTGCTACTCAAGTTGAAGAAATGATAATTTTTTGCCCTCCTCTCTCTTTTTTTCCATCTCGGCTGGGGGATGCTGTGGGTGTGGGCTGGGTCCTGATATCCATGCCCATTAGGAGTTCTTGGCCCTGTGACCGAAGAGCTCTGTGTGTGCGTCATCAGAAGGGTGCTGAAAGGAGGGAGGCCCAGAACCTTCTGCACTGAGTGTAAAACTCCTGAAAACATGTGCCTTGTGCTGGTGAGTTAGTTAGTGTAATGCTGATGTAAATGGACAGCCTTCACATGTTGTTCCTGCCTCCTGGAGAATTCCTTCGGCATCTAGGCATGCATTCGTAACTCCCAGTTTAAAAAAAAAATAAAAGGAAATACGATTACTTTCCTTTGGGGGGACGGGAGGACATGCAGAGTGCTTCCACAGTTACCTCCAGTGCTTAATATTTTTGGAAAGGGAAAAATAATGGCAGAATGTCACGGTGGACAACTCTATGCTCGAAATACTTCATAATTAGAAACAAAACAAAAGCATAACAAACCAAACAAAAACTCCCTCCCATTCACACTCCCCACGGGACCAGTCCTCTGTCTTGCCCTCTTTCATAGGAAGAGTTTTGTTGATGGTTGTCTACACTGGCCGCTTCCTTCCATGTACTTTTTATAAGTCTAATCCCAACCAAATATTCCAAAACATATTTTATCTTGTGATGCTTGACCTCTAGAAAATAATACATGTAGCGTATGTGAATTATGAAGCTAAGTGATGGAGCGACACTTGGAAGACCCATCACTCACTTTCAGAACTAAACCAGCATCAGAACCTTGTGGGCTCCTTCCTTGTCCACTTTCCCCCATCTTCCCTGCTACAGGTAGATATTTCCTTCTGTCAAAGTAGTTTTAAGACATATATATATGTATTCCTAAACAATGTATAGTTTGGCTTTACTTGATGGAGAATTATAAACATGGTATTGTTCTTACACTGTCTTCTATACTTGTATTACGTGTTTAAGATTTGTCCATGTTGTTATATGTGGCATTAGTTCATTTTCACTGCTGGTGAATATGCCTCAGTTTATTTATGCATTTTCTATTTGATGAACCTTTGGATTGACTCCCATTTTTTGAGACTGCACACTTTCCTAAACACTGCTCAGTGCACTCTTGATCATCTCTTTTGATATCTGTAGGGTAGATCTCTCTGAGTCAAATTGCTTGGTTGGAGAGTTATGCGAATATTCAAAATGAAAAGATAGTGCCAAATTGTTTTCCAAAGTTTGTTACCAACTTGCACTCCCACCCACAGCAGAAAAGATTACTGTTGATGCATAATGGCCATCTTCAGTGTTCTCAAATTTCTTAATTTGTATCAGTCTAGTGGGTGTAAGATAAAAATGTGTCTCACTGTGGTCTTAACTTGCATTTCCCTGACAATCAATGAGGCTAAACATCTTTATAGGTATTTATTTATCTTTCTTGTTTGTTCAGTGGAGTCTCCCCTCCTCAGTTTTCTGTTGTCTTTGGGTTTTTTCATATTGATTTGTAGGTGTTCTTGATATATTTGTGGATAAAAATTTCCTCAGTCATCCATGTTACAAATACTTTCCCTTATTTTATGACCTGTCTTTTTACCCTCCTTGTGGTATCTTTTGATGAACAGAAGGCCTTACATTTAATGTAGTCATTTTTTCCTCCTTTACCCCTTTCATGTTTTGTGTCATGGCTGGAAAAATCCATCTCTACCTCAAAGTCATAAAGGTACTACTCTCTTACATGTTTCTTCTGAAAAGGATTTTATAGCTTTGACATCCACATGTAAGGGTTTAATACAGGTGGGACTGGTTTTGTGGAGTGAGAAGTAGGGGTTCAACCCCACATTTGCAGGAATATCTTGATATACATTTGCTCTAGAATCATTTATGGAAAAGGCCTTCCTTTCTGTAGGCATCCACAGTGCTATTTCTGCAATACTGTAAGTTTCTATATTTGTAAGGGTCTTTATTTCTGAATTCTTTTTTCTAATCTGTGAGTGTGTCTACCCTTGCTGCAGCACTGTATTATAGGAAGTTTTATAGTACATTTTGGTATCTGGTAAGTAAGCCCCTTCTTCTTCGTTCTCCTGTACCATGTGTACACATTTTCTTTTTAGCTATTCGGGGTCCTGTGTTCTTCTGGAGGAATTTTAAAATAAGTTTGCCAAGGTCTTTCATAAACCTTTTAGGGATTTTATTGAAGTTGCATGGAATCTAATGATCAACTTGGGGAAAATGAATATATTTTAATAATGATTATCTCCACTCATGTATCTCTCCAGTTCTTTAGGTCTTCTTTGATATCGCAAAATAAAGTTTTATATATTTTTTCCATGAGATTGTGCATATCTTTAGATGATTTATTCTTAGGTACCTTTTTGTTACTATTGATAATGGTATTTTAAGTTAAATATTCACATTGTTCCTGATATGTATAAATGCAGTTGATTTTTGTATATTGATTTTATATTCAGCCATGTTGCTAAATTTTCTTATCAATTCTAAAATTGTCTTCTTTAGGCTTTTCTTATGTGTGAATAATGACAGTTCTATTGGTATACTTTTAAACCACTAAGCTTGGATTTTTTTTTTTTCCTTGTGTTTGCTATCTAGGACCTCACGTACTTTCTTGAATAGAAACAGCGATAATGGGTATCATTGTCTTTTCCCGATACTCTTTTTTTTTTTTTAATTAAAAATTAAAAAAAAATTTTGGGGGGAGAGAGGTAATTAGGTTTTTGTTTATTTATTTATTTTAGTGGAGATGCTGGGGATTGAACCCAGGACTCCGCGTATGCTCAGCACACCCGTTCCCCCTGATGTTCACTGTTGACATTATGATGGTAGATATTTCATTTAGAAGTTTTCTTCTTATATATATTTTGCTAAAAGTTTTATTGTGAGTGGTATTGAGTCTTACCAAATTTTTTCTACATATATTTAAATTATGATTTTTTAAAATCTTCTTTAATCTGTTAAGTTGTGAGTGCCACTTACACTTTTCCCTTTGGTAAACTTCCCTTGGGTTTTGGGGATTGATTAATGTGACTGATGTGTTTTTATTACTCTTTTAAAAGTAATGTCCTGGATTCAGTTTTCTAATATTTTCTTTAGCATTTTGCATCTATATTTATAACTAAGATTGATATATAATATTTTTTTCTCTTACTGTCTTTATCTGGTTTTGACTTCAAGGTTACACTGACCTGTAAAATGAGAAAAAGATTATTTCCACTCTGTCATCTCTGGAAGAGTGTGTATAAGTCTCAAATAATCTGTTCCTTAAAATTAGGGGAAACTTTTCTGTGTAACTATCTGAGCCTGGTATGAGATGATTTTAAACCACTGATACAATTTTTAAATAAAGTATTGAGAATGAGAATTTTGCTTTCTTTTTCAGATAGTTTTAAAATTCTGTATATGAATAAAGTTATATATAACGTATATAATATTTTCCCATTTCGTGTGCATTTTAAAATTAATTGCTATAAGATTGTTCACAGTATTCTCTCACCAGCTTTCTAATCTCTGCTTATTCTATAATTGTCTCATTTTTCATTTCTGATTTTATTTGTGTTTTCCTTGATCAAGATCACTAGAAGTTTTTCTCATGTATTAGTTTTTACGAAAAGAATCAACTTTTGGCCTTGTGGATCATTTTTTGTGTTTTTTCCCCCTACTTCATTAATTTCTAATCTTTATTATTGCCAGCTTTCTATTTGTTTTGAGTTTATTCTGATTTTTTTCTGACTTATTAAGTTGGACACTGAGCTCGTTTTTTTTTTTAATGTAAGAACTTTAGGCTATGAAATGCCCTGTAAGTTTTTCTGTGACTGTACTCCACACGTTTTACTATGTCACATGTTTATGATGTTCTGTTTGTAAGTGTTTAAAATTTTTCATAATGATTTTCTTCTTTGGCCCTTGCAGTATTTATGGATGCCTTGGAAATTCTACCAAGTGAATGTGTTATTTATCTTTTTATTATTGACTTCTAATGTAATTTAATTGTTCTCAGAGAACTGTTCTGTGTGACCACAGTTCTTTGGTTCTTATGAGACTTGCTTTATTGTCAGTTTTAATTAATCAGTTTTCCTCAATGCTCCATTGTGTGCTCAGCAAGACTGTGTATTCTCTTATTATTGAGTGGAAGGATATATGTGTCCAGAAATTTAAGCTTATTAATTGTCCCTTAAAATCATGTACACCTTAACCAATGTTTTTTGTCCGCCTGACATTTTGTCACTGAGAGAAGTGGATTGAAATAGTCCTCTATCATGATCACTTTGCACATTTCTCCCTGTGTTTTTGTTTTGACTTTATATGTGCTGAAATCGTCTAATTACATGTGTTCGAGTTTAGAATGACTGGGGGTTCCTAGTTAATTAACCTCTTTATTCCCTTTGTATGTGGTCATCCTCTCTCTTCGGTTGTATCTTAAAGCCTGTTTCACTTGCTGTGAGTATAGTTACCCCACTTGCGGTTTGACTGATATTTGTCTCGTGTATTTATTTTTTGAGCTTTTATTTTCAATCTGTGTTGATGTGTTTTAGGTATGACAGCTACAGCTGGATTTTAATTTAAATCCAATCAGATATCAAATTATTTCAGTCCATTTACACTTTTTTGTACTTTGCTTTCGGCCACTTACACGGACCAGACTATGAATGTGCCTCTTGGAATTGTGCAATGTGGTACCTCTGTCATTACTGTCATCTGAATTCTTAATTTCTGTTTGCATTGCCTCTTACACACTCCTTTTTTCTCTCATTCCTTTAAAGAAATTAGATAAGGTTTTGTTTGGTTTTTAGTTCATTTTACTCTCCCATTGTTTGGAATTTATTTCCGTTCTTTCAGTCATTACCATTTAGATTTAACTATGCATAGTTACCTGACAAAGTCAAAAGCTTAATCCTTTGAAACAATTTCAGCACCATGGAGTACTGTTCCTTACATACTTGTTCTTGAAAGATAATTTTGCAGGGCGTGAAATTCCAGGTAGATATTGATTTTTTTTTCTTCATGACTCAGATGGTTTTATTCTATTGTGTGCTGAATTCCACTGTGGCTTATGAGAAGAAGTTGGCTGTCCATCTAATTGTCATCCCCTTCTAGGCATGTCTTTTGCCATGACTTTCCTTTCTCATTTTGGTATTAGCAATAGTATTTTCTGACTTAGCAACTTTTGAGAAAATGTTCATTTATTCTTATTGGAAATTCTATGCATCTGGCTTGTGTATACCACATTCTCCATGTGTGTTGTTATTGTTGTTTTTCAGTCTGACTCTCTTTTGCTGGCTGTCCTTTGGCCTGAACTATAGATTGAGTCCCTCAAGGATCTTACCTGGGCCTTCTTTTTATTCTGCTGAGAGGCGGTCGGGTACAGTGCCTCAGTTTGGAATCAGATTGGGTTGGTTGTCATCCATTTACTAGCAATATGATCTTGTTTTCTTATTTAAATGGGTAGAAACAGGGTTGTTCGGAGAGTTTAGTAAGATAATACTTGCCATGCACTTGACCCGTGTCCAGGATATAGTAGGCAGTCAGTATATGTTTACTTTTATTCTCATGTATATGTTCTTCTTAAGTCATCTTGTCTGGTTCTAAGGTATCAGCTCTCTTGTATATCACTCCAGTATCATTTGTACCTTTCATGTCAGTTTGTAGAGTCAGCTGTTTATTGTGTTTGATTTCCTCTTCTGCCCTTAACATGTACCTCTCCTACGATTCTGCATCTTAGGAATGGCACTACCATGTGCCTAGTTGAATAAACCAAGATCTGGACACTGGCTCTCTCCTTGCTGTTACTTTCTCCCCATCTAATCATCATGGAGTTTTGGTTTCTACCCCCACTTTTACCAGTTGAAATGAAGGCACCATCATTCCTTATCTGGTCTCCCCTAGTGGTTTCCTAACTCCTCTGTGTGTCCACTTCTTCCTTGTTGAATCTATACTCCAGAGCACCCAGAGTGAGTTTTTAGGAAAAGTCAAACATAGCATTTAATCTCCCAACTTCATTGTTTTTCACTGTTATAAACTCTTTCAGGGTTATAGAGTAACTTCTGTACTCTTTAACATGTCCCAGAGGTACCGGTACAACCTCACTTGGACCCTGTCTCCTATTGCTGTCTGTACTCAAGCTATGTTGTTCTTCTTTAGGTCTTGGAGTTTGCCAAACTTTTCCTTGATTCAGGGCCTTTGCACATGCTCTGGAACACCTTTCCCATCACTCTTTGCCTGGCTGACTCCATGCAGATTTCATCTGAAATGCCGTTTTCTCAGAGAGGCTTTTTTGATCTGCTAATCTAAATGAAAACTTCTTTTGATTCAGTAAATACCAGATTTGTTTAATAAATGTTTCAGGAAACATATATGTATATTTTAATTTGAACCCACTGATTAAGAGGAATGGTACTTCTATGAGATTATGCTTATTTTAATTTTAGTCATAGTGTTGTCACTGGAAACAGCTAAACTTTCCTTTTGTCTGCATTTATCGGGTTTTCAAAGTCACATAAATTTCTCATGATCATACTACTTTTTTTTTTTTTTTTGCATTTTCACATGTATTTTGCATGTAAATTTTATTACCAGATAAAATAGCAGCCCAGATCAGGGATAGGAGAACTCACACTCACTGAGTACCATACGCCAGGCACTCTTATGTCATTATCTTACGTAAAGCCCTGAAATATGGTCATCCCCAAATCGCTGAAAAAGAAACTGTGACTCAGAGGACCCCCTGAGTTGTCCAAGGCTGCAGAAGCAATGAGAGACAATGCTGTGGCTTAGTCGAGGTGTTGGAATTCCAAGAGGAGAGCTCACTCTGTATCTTCTGCCTTATTACTTCCCTGGGCAAACTCTTAACTAATTGCTGTCATGAATAGGGGTCATGGAGTTCTTACACATGTATCACCTCATATAACATGTACAGCACGTTCAGGAGGGGGCTTGATGTTTTTGACATTTCATTATGGATCAAGCTTTCTATTCACTAACTCTTTTATTCCCCAGAATATCTCTTTGAAGTCTTTGAGGTAACAGATGATACAAATTAAACAAAGAGCAATAAGTGAGTTCTCTGAGAAGTGACATAATGGAATATTGAATTGTTGAGTATTTTTTTATTAGCTGGAGAAGGAGGAAACATACAAACTTTGAGTTTCAGTAGTTGTGTCTGCCTGTCTTCTGTCTGGTTGGCTGGCTATTTATTGATATGTATTTATTTTTGAGTATGTTTTTTTAGAAAAAAAATGCACAACTAGGCCTGGATTTTATAGATATTATTCTTAGGAGAAGCCTAAGGTTTTTTTTTTTTTTTTAAGTTAATTCTTTGTGAAGAAAAGTATTAACTAGATAAATGTTCAGTTAGTGGCTACGGCAAAAATCAAGCAGGTGGATCTGAAATTTAGCAAGCATTATTGGGTCAGTTGGATTCTTTGGGCCAAGGAGAGTGTCCTTGGCGAGAGCAAAGAGGGGATGTGGGGGACGCTGTACAAGCACTAAATTCTCTGTCCAGGGCTTCCCTGCTGCTGTGTGTGGCTCTAGCCTCCTTTGCTAAATATTCTGGGTTTTGGCAGGGCATTTTGGTTCAAATATATATTTTGATGTTCTGATTTTTTTAAAGCTAAAATTGAAAAAAAAAAAAGCTCATACTAATATTCAGTCCCTTACGTTATGGATTTTACCGTTTTACCTCTTACATGTGTAGCACCTAAAAAAGCAATTTTCCTTAAAAGAAGAAATCATCCTTTAGACCTTGAGAATAAACACATGTTTCTGAAACTAGAATGACATTAGCCTGGAGCAGAGGTCCACAAATTTGTCCAGTAAGGAGCCAGCTAAAAAGTATCAGCTTTGTATGCCAGGTACCCCCTGCACCCTCTGCTGCGAGCGCTGAATTCTGCTGTCTTAGCATGAAAGAAGCTGCAGATAACAGACCAAAGAGCATGACTGCATTCCAATAAAACTTTATTTACAAAAACAGGCAGCAACTGGATACTGACAGGGTCTCAGTCTAGAGACAGGTACTTAAGAACTTTGTGTCAGAAAGGATGGGCTTCTACTCCCACCTTCTCCATTTTTTTTCCCCTGTGATCCTGGACAGCTCACTTTCAGTCTCAAAGAGTGAGTCTGATCATTTGAAAAATGAGACAGTGATACATCATCTTGTCTGGGCGATGTATGTTTTCTGTACATTTCTATGTATTGCATATGCATAATGATACATCATAGTGGGCTTGTATTACTTTTATAAACAGAACAAACTATTTAAAACCTCAAACACAAGCTAAAAGAAGGAAGTTGTCCCCATGAAAGCCATTATTTGAAAGAATTTTGTGAGAGTAGATTAGGTTCTTTGAAAATAGGATGCATCTAAATAGAATGTAGAAAGAAATAAGTATTAGCTTTGAACATGATTATGGGCGAAGATCATTTCTTGTGAATTTTGTGTCCCACTGTACCTTCTGTCTTTTTTTTTTTTTTTTTTGCAGTATTTTGTTTATACTTTGATTTATCGATTCATTTAGCAAATTTATTGACCCCTTACTGTATGTGAAGGACTGTGTTGAATGCTTGAGATGCTAAAAATGGTGATAGATAACATAGTTCTTGATCTCAAGGAGCTCACACTGTGGGAGATGAGCATCTACGTCAAATGTTATCCTACCGTATGAGCAGCTCTCCTTTGGAAGCGTGTATGTATAGGGACCACTAGGAGATCAGAATCGTCGGGGCAGAGGTAAATGCAGGAGAAAGTTCATCAAGACTGCCGTGTCATCTGGGCCCGGAAGGATGGGTGGGGAGTCTCTAGAGAGAAGGTCTGTGTGTTTGTGAACTTTGCAAATCACAGGTAGTTCTTGGAAACTAGAAATGGAGAAATGAGAGCAAGTGGAGAATGCGATGCTTAAATTTTGGCTGGAGCCTGGGAGTGAAGGTGAGGGGATTTGAACACTCTTGGAGCTAGGAAATGCTTTGGGAATCTGACGAAAGATAGGATGCTTCTCCACAGGAAAATCATGTAGCAGGAAGAGTCAATATTTTGCATACCGTTTTGGGAATAAGGATCTAGAGATCACTTTTAGAACATTATGAACATTGCCATGTACTTTCCTTCTGGAAAAAGGTAACAGTTACATTAGTAGCCAGATGCTTCATAGCCCTGCTTGGTAGTGGCAGCAAATGCTCTTTTTTTGTTGTTGTTGAAGTAAAGTCAATTACCAGGTGTCAATCTATGGTGTACAGCAGTGTCTCAGTCATGCATATAAATACATATATTCATTTTCATATTTTTTTCCATTAAAGGTTATTACAAGATATTAAACTTAGTTCCCTATGCTATACAAAAGAAACTTTTTTTAAAATCTATTTTTATATATAGTGTCTATCATTTGTAAATCTCAAATGTTCTTGGTAAGCTTAAATAAAGTTTCTTAACTTCGTTTCCTGACTAGTCTGGGAGTATGAGATTGTGCTGAAACTTTTGAACTTATAATTTCCTTGAAGAGATGGATAAGGAAAATCAGACAACACTTCTTGTTTTTTTCATTAAAATATTTGAAGTATAGTCAATTTACAATGTGTTAATTTCTGGTGTACAGCATAGTGATTCAGTTATACAGATATATTTTCCTTTTCATCTTCTTTTTCATTATAGACTATTACAAGGTATTGAATATAGTTCTCGTTGCGATATGGTGGGACTTTGCTGTTCATCCATTTTACTTATTGTTGAATATCCACACACCTCAGGCACATACCTAAATGCTGAAGAGATTTTGTCACTTTCTATAGAATTTTCTTATCTGTAAAATGGTGCTTCTCCTGGGACCTACCTTATGGAGTTGTGAGAGTCGAGTGAACTCGTCCAAGTGCAGCTCTGAGCCCTGGGTTTACACACAGTAAGAGCTCAGTAAATGTTAGCAATTGGTACTGTTAGCAGAGTTGTGAAAAATCCACAATTTCATTTATGTAGCTTCCTGTACAGAGTGCTCACCAACACGTGAGTTCCTCTGTGGAATTTCCAAACCGTCTTGCATTATTAGCTGCTTTACCGTCGATGAGGACCCAGGTGTTTCTGGATCTGCAGGGGTCATTTCTTTGAGCTAAAATGGCCTGAACTGATGTCCCCTTCCCAGTGGCTGAGCTCTTTCCATGATGGGTTGCATTGCATATTTTCTGTATAAAACGGCAGCAATGGTGGAGATAAGTTAACTAATGAATATTATTATGTGCCTTTTTTTTTCTTTTTTACAGCTCCTAATATTCAGTGGGGAAATTTTCCTTGTTAGGAGACACTGACAAGGCCAGTTGGCCTAAAATTAGATCCAGCAGCTGTGTTTTGAATCGAGGCCCCACGTGTGCACTGTGCGCTCTCTTCCCGCTGCTCTTGTCTGCTGCTTTATCTTGCTTCAGGGAGCAGCCTTTTTGGGTGAATTTTCACATCCATGTTTTTTCCTGGTACCACCAGAAAGGTGCTTCCACGTAATCAGGCGCCATGTTTATTTACACGTACAGAATGGCAGAACCCAGAACAGCAAAGATTTCTTTATTTTTATTTATTTTGCTTTTTCCCCAAACCATCCTCCAGCATAACTTTAACTCAGGCTATGTATGGAGATTCTAGCTTCACCCCTACTCTTACCCCCAGATTATTCAATTATCAATATAAAAGAGAGTATGTATCAAAAATAAAACTTTGGAGCCAAAATCAAGGCACTAGGTCATTCTTATATTTAATTGCTACCCACATTGCTTTTTTTTTTTTTTTTTTAAGATGAAAGAATCCCACAATTATTTTGGATATTTTTGACGTTTAGAAATAATTTTGGTTTTGTTATATTAGTTAACGTTCAGAAGCCCATGTTAACCAGTGTTTATTTCATAGGTCCTAGTCCCTTTGTATTTCTTTGCCCTACTGTTTGGTTAATAAATGTTTAAAAAATATATATTCATATACACAACATTATCGTGATTCGGTTTAAGTATCTGTGGTTGTAAGTGCACTTCATTTCACCTAATTAGTTATTTAGTCATTTACACATTAGCAACATAGTACATATTCCACTTTTACAGGAACTTATTTTAATTATACCCACAGTTCTGTTCTGCTCCATTATGTCCATAGATCAAGCTGAATAATAGCCGTCTTAAAAGCCATATGCTAAAAGTGATTATAGGTCATTAAGGCCAAATTAAGGTACCATTTCTGATGGCCACAAGCGGAAGTCTGACTAACAATTACTTTTTTCTTTTGCTTTGGGAAACTCAGGTCTGTTTGGCTTTGATGTCGCCAGACTCATCATTGAATGCCTGGTGTTTGGCATGTGTTGGGTAGTTGCTTTGATGATGCTAATTTTTTTAAAGGGGGAAATACATAGACCATACTTTTTATTTATCCAGAAATCCCTATCCAACAAATTTGCTGCCATCTTTCTCAAGAAATTACGCTGCTTCTTTAGCCCCCTCTTCTCCTTTCTGCCATTAAGAGTCAGCTGTGCAGCCAGTCCTCATAATCTGGGAAGAGGAATGTATTAGAGTATGTTTAAGTTACTTTTTTGAATAATAAGAATAAAGCCTGGTAATGCCACTTAAGAGTGACCTAAATCAGTCTGTCACATCCTTCCAAAGAGAAATGCCCTGGCTTTGTCTCTTTTGATAGAAACTTTGCTTAAAAACAGTAACAATAACCATCTGGCTTTTAGTGCATCCATGTTTAATTCTCATTTTGGTTGGCCTAAAGTCATTTATTAAGAAAAAAGACATCCTTCATGTCAGGCTTACCATATACATTTTTGTTCCCTAAGAAAGGGTGACTCTAGTGTTGTTAATTTTCTGTTTGAGAAATACTTTGGTGTGTTCTATGGGAATAAATAATTCTGGATTATTTTGTTGATTATATAGACATAGACCTATAGAGATCTATTTTTAATTACCATTACTTGAATATCTTCCAGTTTTATAATCTATGATTGAAATGAGTAAGATTTAAATGGGAAAGTTCACTCAAAGTATTCCAGTTTAGACTTCATAGCAAGTCAGCTTTTTGTTGTTATTAATGAAGACTTTCCCATGTATTCAAGTTTGGAAGATATCGGAAAGTTACACAAATATGGCTGTGGCTAATATAGAACTTCATTTTCATTGGAAAATTACGTTTCTACCAGCTCATACACTTTTAAAAATATCACCACTGAAAATGATAGTTCAGTCTGGACATATCAGTGTAGAAATTGGCAGGTTACCTTTTATATAAAAAGGGGGAAAATAGGAATAAACATTTATATTTTTCTGTACCTGCATTTAAAAAAAACACAAGGAACAAAGGAGTTTCCTGAGGACGATTTGGGAGGGAGTAAACATTATGGTGGGGATGAAAGTTATCTTTTTGTATTGCTTTGATTCTTGGTCCATATAAATATATTTTCTCTAATTTTATTTAGATTGTTTTTGAAACACTAAACAAAAAAATTTGGTGACAGTTACAAACCTTTTCAGTATTATTTTGGATTGTGGGTTCAGAATTCTAATTATAAAATACAAGAGATAAATAAATGCAATTAAGAGTGCAGTCATCATTATATACTATTAGTTTGCTCATTTTCTCACATTAGTTTTGGGGCAACTTAAACATACTGATACTCTAAAACATAGCTTTGGATAATGTGGCAGTATTAAAAAATCAGGCTCATGACAGATTTTAAGGAGGAAAACTGTTGGACTTATGCAGGAATTTGTTGGTTTGAAGACTGGTCCCCAAACATGGTGGGGCAAGGAGAGGTGGAAGAAAGAGGCAGGTCCCTCCAGATTGGTAGGTGGCAGGTGTAAGAAGCAAGGGAACTTGCATACCAGGCTTGTCTTGAGTGGCGTAAGATGAGTAGTTTTCTGCACCTTCCACGCAGGGTCTTCGAAGCTCATATAGAGCCCTTGACGGGGTTCAGTCCCCACAACACCTTACTCTCTCAAGGCTGTTGTCCTTGAAATAGCCCTGGCTGTGGGAACACTGTGCACATCTCCATTCCAAGGAAAAGGAGTGGGTGAGGAGCGTCTGATTGCCTGGGTCCACCTCATGGGTCAACTGGTGGTGACACCCTACCCTCTCTGTGACCTCCACTGACAATTGTACATTTGCATAACATATGGTTTGGTTGATCCAGTGGTCTTAGGACATAGAACATGCATTATTAGTAGTTGGGTGTGACAGAGACAGGTGCTCTTGCATAATGACAAGCTTGTTCCTGGATTCAGGGACTACAGCAACTTCCGTTAAGTTAAGAATGGGAGCAGTAAGTGGACAAGCTAAATTTTAAGTGATTTTTAAAGTACTTTACTTATACTAGAATCATCTTAACCTGTCAAAATGTGACTAAGAGATCCATAAAATTCTCTAAGTTTTCCAGATTTGTAGGTGCTAAGATACTTGAATTAGTAGTAATGAAATGATTTAGTAGTTTTATTTTAATGAGTGATGTGATTGATTTTAACCTCTATTTAAGAAAAGAAAGCTAATATGAGTGTGTGCATTTATTTTACTATGGAAGAAGTCCACCTTGAAATTCTCAATACAGTAGCCCTCAAAAAAATCAAATGCTCAGTTGGAGAATTTGCATTTGCTTGTTGATAGCTGAAGACCTACATGCTTGTTAATTTAATTTCTGATTTATTCACATTTATTAATATAATGTTGAGAAATTATGCTACATTCTTTTTACAGTGGTGTTTTTGCTGATTGATCTAGTCTCTGAAAATATAACAAGACACTAGAGTCATTAATCATAGTTCTGAAACATTATTATTCTTGAATGGGGATGTGAAATACAGGGCAAATTGTGGGGGAAAAATGCTGCTCTGGAAAACCACTCAGTCCTTTTAAAGTCAAAGAGATTAAACAATTTGGAATTTGAAAAAAAATCACACTGAAAGATAAAGGTATATAAGCTCACTTAACTATTAATGATACAAATTAATCTGCAAAGAATTAAAAGCAGCTTTGTTAATGGTAGAAGACACATGCAGTTAATAAGGCCATTACTTCTCATTTGGGGTTAGGTTGGCCTCTCATTTATTAATATCTGTTTAAACTACAAATAGAAAGAACTCCATTTTTACCAGACTTCTTGTCACAAGACCCAGTCTCTAAAGAGAAATATCATTGATGGAAAACCAGGAAGACTAAATAGATGTATTTGGTCTCACAGGCAGTCCATTAATTTGCTCAAATTAAATATTATCTTTAAATATTGAAAGGTTAAATGTACACTGATAATGGATTTAGACAGCTATTAAGCTATAATTGCTTTCTAATGTAGTTACTAGAAGACATTTGATATAACGTATCGAGAAGGAAGAATTAGGGACGTTTTCTCTACCTCAGTTTTTAACTGAGAGTTTTATAGCTTTCATTCTGGCAGTTGCAGGAATTCGATAACAACAATTTTCTTTCTTTCTTTCTTTCTTTTTTTTTTTAAGAAGAACACATACGATGTACAGAAAATATTCAGTGGGCAGGTTGTTGAGGAAGTGCATTTTGTTCAGTGTACTTAATGATCATACTTCTTGCAAATCTTCAACATCGATACTGTGAAATCGACTCTCCACTCCCGATATTTTTCTGTTAAAGTCAAATTTCTGAAAATGTTACCAGTTAGTTGATTTCTCGCCAGCTAAGCTGAATGACAGTGTTTGTGCCCTGGATACATGGATACACTAGTGACCAAATTAATTTGAAAATTTCTCAGTCTGCTGGAGAGTTCCTTCCAGCTCAGGTAGTCAAACTGATGGCTTTCGCTGGCTGGATAGGCAGCTCTCTTTTTGGCATTCCCATTGTTTGATTTGTCAGATGATGTTTTCACGTTTTTACATGTTGTGTTTTGTAAATTGAGTTTCCAGCTTTAACAAATTATTGTTAACCCAAGAACACATGCTGATTGATTTCTTTAATCACTTGCCTCAAGTTCAGTGAAAGGACAAGAAAATTTGGGGGAAAGAAATGAAAAGGAAACCAGCTCTCCAGAACATCTTTTTCCTTGTGAATGATACAAACGTGATTGAAGTATGAGTACGCATCAGGAAAAAATTACCTGCAGTTAAGATATCAAGCTGAAGAATTTTTGAATTGAATCAAGAAAGGGAAAGAAACACCCTGCTGTTGATCCCTGTCACTCATCACATTTTTGTATTAATAGGCAGCCTCTGCTATTTATTGTCTAATCTCAACGGTTTTATAACATTTTGGTTTAGTCACCTTTTTTTCCCCTAGAATTTACTTTGGTTTCACAAACCATTATTGAGGAGTGTGAAGTTCTGTTCTGTGGCCTGGGAAAGATATTTGGCTTCTAAGTGGTGTTGGGGCCACTGCATGGCGCCCCCTGGAGTTGTGCACACAGCCCTGCACATGGCTGCCCTGCCTGGTGCCTTCAAAGCAGAATGTGATGATAACTATGCTTTCCGTTGGACTTCTAGGGTACTTTCACAAATACATTTTTAATTCTTTTAGATCCTCAGAAGTAGCTTATTTCAGTTTTACAAACAAGAATTCATATTCCAAGAGGTCTTATAAGTGACTGGCTGAATTTAAAGTGGAGTACACATGAATATGATAATATCAGGCAGAATATAAAAACTATGATAAGAATTTCAAATGCCACAGGATCACAGAGGGAGACAGTATGACTTTCATTGACTAGCGCTGGGATAGAATTTGTAGGGTACTCGAATCCAATGTGTACCCTTCATGAGTAAAATTGGCAATACATCCCGTAAAATTTTTCCTGCTTGCCCAAATAGATGCTCTGCCTTCTCCCCTCAACCTTATTCCACATTAAAATTAAAAGAATAGAAAATTACATTTCTTAATTTTACTGAGATCAGTAAGTAGAGAATGTAATCGCATTACCCACAAGAGTCTAATGTGTAACATTTGTAATCCTTTAAAGTGGAATCAGGGCTCTGTCTTCTCAGTGTACCATGCTGACTTTAGGATTCACTTGTTAAAGCTGCTCTATAAACCTTTTTAAAAACTCTCAGCCACTTGATGTTTTTCTTTTGTATTTAGATATTTGTCTAACTGTTTACCAGCTAATCATAATTTTCCTGTAAATATGGATTTCCAAACTTTTGTTTAATGATTTGACTTCAATATACTTTGGTATGACCGACCACCCTTTCTTCCTTCTTTTCTTTTCCTCTCCCTATTCCCTCCCTCCCTCCCTTCCTTCCTCCTTTTCAGAGTATCATCTCTTTGCTCTGTATTTATCCTGAAGTAAATGGAAAAATTAGATTCCGTGGGTCTTGTTATTGGCTAATGTTATAACATCCTAGGGTTCTGTGAGGCTTCTTTGAGACTTCCATAGTTAACACAGCTTTTAAGTCTTTCACATCAGCTGCATGTGCTGAGAGCAGCCGCTAGCTTCGCCACACCGAAAGCCCTGACTGCGGTGATATACCATCCGATTCATTCTTGATATTTACTCATCTGCTATGTACACAATAGACTGAAGAGCTCCGTAAACTTTTCCACCCAAACTGAAGACAGAGAGTAAACACATAAACACAGGGAGCCTGGGGACTTGGCTGAAAGTTGCCACCCAAAGCTTGAAATTTATTTGCATGCTGGTACCAAAAATATCCATGAAGTTGAAGCTCAGGAAGACTTCTGATGTTTGATGTTTATTCTGTCTCACTGTATATTCTAGGGCCCCCTCTCTGTACACTCAGACGGAAAGCATAGTTTTAAAGCAATGCTCTTGTACTCTTGGAGATTGAAGGTTTTTTTTTTTTTTTTTTTAATAGAAGTCACTGTCGTCATTTATTCCATGCTGCTCTGCCTTCCCTACTGTGAAATACCGTGAGAGTCTTGATCTTAAGGGTTTATTAGAAGCAAATGTCGTTGCCAGAATGAAGTCTAGACAACAAAACCACCAACAGAGGACATTAAGTAACTGCCACATGTAACATTATTTTCTTCAGAATTACTCAAATACTTTGGTTGATGGCAAATGTGGAATTTTGTTGATGTCTGTGTGTTCCTCTTGTAAAAATGATCCATGCCTTTTCATATGAAAAGTCTTTATTGAGTTACTGAACAGTGGAAGTTCTTTGGGTGGGAGGAAATCTGTGTGAATACACACACGCATGCACACACACACCCCCATATGTATCTATACCTGAAGCAGGATTTGACACCTATGGTTTTTTTCTCCTTTTGTGGCCTCTGTTCTTACATACGCGACGTACGTGAGTGCAAATACGTGGAGAGAACGCCCTGGAAGTTTTGTGTCCCACTTTTTATGTACTGTGATTGCTTCTCTGGCTGTGCCATTCATTTCTGATTTAAATATCTAATGACTCTCATCAAACAACATTTAAACTTTCTATGCGATCGTCTAAGTGTTCCTTTCGATCATATTATGAGTAACAATGGATGAAATGAGCTTCAGTGGAGAGGCTGCAGCTCAGACGGGGCTTCTGCAGCTGTCAGCGGTGGCAGTGGGACACGTCACTTGAACGGCAGCCATCCAGTTAGTGGCATTTTGCCCATTAAGCGAGGTATGAAAACAGTGTTACTGGTACAGTATGTTTCATCTCTGCATCATTTTTGGGTTCGGCTCTGGTAGTTTCTGTGGCCTGCACTTTCCTCTTTTGGGTGATTAAAAAAAAAAAAAACAACCCAAACCTGAGTACTTTAAGGTGATGTTAGCAACATGAATGAAACTACTCAAGAAATGCCTCTCTGGCGTTTGCAATATTGGTCACAAACCAGTAATTAATTTATTTGAAAGTAAATTCATCTTGGCGCTGACCAGGAAGTGTCGTAGCTAATTTTCTAAGAGAAGTGTAAAGTCTTTCCCATGTTGTTAATGTCAGGATTAAACCTAAATTATTTTTGAAGATATTAGTGACCTTAATTTTATTCGTAGGCTGTGGTTCCGTGGAACAGAAATTCAATTTAGTTTAATTTGACCCATCATTTCTGTGTGAACTAGTGTCAGACCCTCTGCTAGTTTCTGCAAGGAATACAAAGATGGACACAGAATACTTCCTGACCTCACAAAGCATTTGTGCAGCGTGGCTGGAGACATAGGTCTAAACAAATAGGGATATCAGATCAAATGGAATAAGACGTTTGAAAGAACTAAGTAGAGGAGGCTTTGCACGTACAGAGCCGCCAGCAAATGACGGTGGAAGTCAAGTGTTGAAGAATTGCCTTTGAATTTCAGGTGTTCCTGTGTCACCATGAACTCCCCAAGAGCTGACGGAAAATGGTGATTACCATTTGATTTTGTTTAGTCTAACACTCTAGGACTAATTTAGCATAGAAAATATACAGTTTTTCCTGTTTTACCAGAAAAAGTTGGAGCCAGAAGTTATGTTTTTTTTTTCTTCCCCTTGTGCTTTTTCTTTTGAATCTTGATTTCCCTCATCTTATTTTGCCCCAGGCTTTTGAGGAGGAGGATATATTCTGAAGTATATTTTAAGTAAGTTGAGGAAGGTAGCTTGGCACGTGTGAAGTGCAAGGTTACCCCGTGTGCGGGAGAGACAGGGAAAAACACGTCCTAGTTGAGGGGCCACAAAGAGCCAGAAGGAACGTTGGAAGTTTCTCGTGGAGGTGGGAAATGTGAGAACTGTGGCTGCTTGAAACAAGTTAGAGGAGACACAGGAGTGATTAGGAGGCTGTGTTCCAGAGTTAGACTGTAAAGTTTGAATCCTGGCTCTGTCATTTGCCAGCTGTGTGACCTTGGGAAAGTTACTCTACCTCTCTGAATCTCAGTTTGCTCATCCGTAAAATGGCAAGATAATAGTGTCTTCTTCATGGATATGTGAGGAACAAATAAGCTAATCCCTATGGATTTCTGACCACAGTGCCGTATTAAAAAAAAAAAAACAGACAATACTAACAGTATTAGCTATGATTGATTATATATATAATCATATATATACAATATATTAAGTGCCCCATCATGTTGGGGGAGAATGATTTTCAAGGTGTTTGAAAGTAACAGATAATGAAGATGTTCCTGGCATTGGTGTTTTGGTCACAGGGAAGTGAGGAGAAAATGGACATTTCATTCCAAACCATGCAGCGCTAAACATTAAACAAAGAGGTTTTGGGGGCTACGCATAATGATTTTGATTCAGATATTTTAGAAAGTTGAGCATGATGGATGCCCAAGTCAATCCGTTTTTTATTGGAATCAATGAAAATGGATACATAAAGATTTAAGAGGAGGGGGACATTCTTTTCTCCACAGCTGGTCACGAGCCCAGCGTAGTTGGCAGTAAAATGGATTGTTTGGAATGTGTCCCTAAAATCCTGTAATTTAATTTTCATTATTTATATAACACAGTATACGTGGCACTTCCCTGCACACACACAGGACCGAATTTCTGGCCTGTGTAATTCCGCCAGAGAAGAAGCTGTAACCTAAGTACTTGTACCTACTAAATTAACTGTGGCTTGGTTGCCTACCACCCCCGACTGACACGATCCTCATCAAAGGGTGGTAACCTAGTGTAGGATCAATATTTCTGGGATGGCATGGTTTACTACATGTAAAATCACTGTCTTTGAGGAGTCCAGAGAAACGAGTTTTTGAGTATTGAAGTTAGAGAAAATAACGACCAAGCTGGGTGCTACGATGTAAGAGGAAACAAAATGATTATTAAAATAGTTTTTCTTTTGTCACACTCAGCTTATTTTGTTTTATGCACTTTAAGAAACACAAATTAGAGGGAGGAGATAGCTCAGTGGTAGAGTGCATGCTTAGCATGCACAAGGTCCTGGGTTCAATCCCCCGTACCTCTGTTAAAAAAAATTAATAATGAAAATAAATGAATAAATAAAATAAACATTACCCCCTCCACACACACAGAAAAATACAAGTTAGGTAACAGTCATTCTCCTGACATACGTCTAAGAAAAGAGAGAGTAAGATTTCGGGAAAACGCTGGACATCTAACTTGGAGAATCTGTAGATCCCAACAGGAATTTCAGGTTAAAAGTTCTGACATCAGTGGCCCCTCAGTGAATTGTATTAACTTCTGGAATCGAGGAGTTGTTTCCACAGTTACTGCGTTGGCCGTGTTGGGAACGTGCATGATTTATTGTATTTGATTATTTTTCTGATTGTAGTTCCTGGTTTTTGAAAGAGTCATCTGGGCCAGGAGGATGCTAATAACTTCTTGCAAGGGGCAGAAGGTAGCTTCACAACTGGTCGAGTAGTTTTAGATGGAGTGAAAAAGATATTCCTGAGATTAACGAGAGGAATCAGAACCGAGGATGTTGGAAGCCTCCAGGGTCAGAATGTATTCAGCATAGGCTCGTGTGCCACCAGGAAGCAGAAAGAATATTCTGACTCCATTCCTGGGCGAGATCCCTGTGAAGCTACAGAGTCTAATGATTCTACGGATCGTTTAAGCTGCTGACCACGACTCGGGAGATCACTCCCTAAACGAAGACTCCCACCTAGACGGAGTGACTTCCTGCCTGGGGCTCCCTTCCAGCGTGGTCAGAAAACAGAGCAGGAAATCCACATGTTAATCATTGAAATAAACTAAGTACAATACGCCCAGCGAGTCAGTCACAGATTCGCTGTTTCAAGAAATGGGGATTCAAATCTTACCCTAAGTTTTCTGCGTTCGTGTTCTTAAGCATCAGTTAGGCTATCACTGCACAGAGTGAGAGTGTGATCTGAATGCACGGCAGAGCCCTCGGCTCTTGGGGGGCGTGCTGGGGGGGAGGGTTGGCGAGGTCACAACACCTCCTTCGGCTCTCCAGTTGCAATGACAGGGAATTTGAGCGCTACACAGTTTGACGGAATTTAAACTGTGGTCTAAATTGATAAAACAGAGCTGTTATTTTATGTCCTCATCCTTGTTTTTCTACATCACCAAATCATCGCACAAATGGCAGTTTGTTTTCCAGAGAGGTCTGGGCCCAGAGCAGCAGGTCACAAAAGCAAGGGTTTTATAGCATTGTTTTTCAGCTTCTTTTGGCTGAGTTGAATTTCCCTGGGCAGAACTTTTCTCACCACTCTTTCAAATAGTGCATCAAAAAAATGATCTAGGCAATGTTAAATGTCTTCGAAAATCTAGATGGAGACAAGGCTTTGTTAGGGAAGTTTGCACCTGTTTTTTTTTTTTTTTTTCGTAATTCCTTTCTTAGGAGCAATTCTAATCCTTAAATTCTTCACGTAGGGGGTATAAATAGACACCAGGGGCGGTTGTAGGTGGCTAGTGTATAGCTGTATAGTGACTTGATCTACAGGATGTCAAGACGACGAGAAATTTTAATAAATTTTGTCAAACAACTGGCCAGTTTGGGCTAACCCATCAGAATGTTTTATTGTACATATAAGCGTGGATGTCGGTTTGACATAAATTGTTTTCACAGAATAATTTATGATATGATTTCAAAATGCATCCGGCCATAGCCTTTTAGGAATCCTGTCATTGAGTATTATTTTGTACCGTCGTATTTTAAGAAGACAACGCTGATAGCACTGACTCGAGAAGTTGCAGTTAAACTGAGGTGCGTTCTGAGATGGCAGGACAGCCGGCCTTGCTCCAGCAAAGAAGGTGTTTGAAGTTTAAAACCTGTCAGAGTGGATTTGCAGTCCAGCTCTGTCCGCTGGCAAGTCCTGGTGACTGAGCAGCGGCTGGAACGGGCAGGGAACCTTGGAGAACCTTGCTTCTCAGGAGCTGGAACCTGACCCTCCCTCAGCCCACACGACGCAGGAGCTGTGCTTTCCCTTCCTCTGATTCCTTCTTTTTCTCCGTTTCTTCCCCCTCTTCACTCACTCTGATTGATGGAAACACGTGCTGGGAGCTTTCCCTGACATTCTTTCCAGACACTGAAAGTATGAACTGTGACGGTGGTGCTGTGTCTATTTTTGAAAGTAAGGCTGTTAATGTAAAGCCTGTGTTGATATATTGGGATGAATTATAATGGTGATATGATTACAGCCTTCAGAGCTGAAAATTTATTATTTTTCTCACCTACTTTGGGCTGCTGATACTTGATCGTAGGAACGTGCTGTGCATCTGGTTACTTTAGGGGGGCTCCTTTGTGGAATCCCAAAAGTTGGACTTTGAGTCTTCTTTATACCTTGTCCGGGGCCCCTCCTCTTATTAAAAAAAAACAAAAACAAATAGAAATATGACCCACCATGGACTCACTTGGCCGTTCCGTATGTCCTAGTCTCTCCCACTACTATTAGCGCTGAACGTGAAGATGTTTTTGCTGGCTTATCCTTGACTTTGCAAACATGTAAAGATGGCATTGTCTGTTGGAGCTGCTCCTCATGAGTCTTTTACTTTTAAACATTCAGTTCGCAGTTATCCTTGTTTTGACATCTGTATTTCAAAATGTTAAACGTCTCTCCATATAGGAGGTCATGTTGGATTTGAGAAGCCGACGGAGATTGATAGTCAGCAATGTGCCCTCCTGAATGGAACTCTTAAGTTATGAAAAATATAAGCTGTGGGTGAGATGATTTTTAGAGTCTGCCTTGCTTACCGCAGAGGTTCCTCAGGGGCAGGGCCCAAGTCTCCTTTATTCCTGCTACACCCCTTGTTCCTGTGTATGGTCTGGCCCAGATAAATTGTTTAACTATTGTTCACTACGTGGGTGAGTGGAAAAGTGAAGTGGACAATTTGGCCTCAAAGTTAACAGCAGAGGCTCATCTCCTTGCACCTGTTGCTTGACTGGAAGATAAAACTGGTCATAAGGGATCAAAAAATATATAAATATATATACGTGTTCCGATGGAGATACGTGTTTTATGGACTCCGATGGAGTCCATATATAGACTTTATGTAAGCTTCACACCCGTTTTGTGAGGTAGCAGCTAGTCTTTTCCTGTTTTGCGGTTAAGGAAACTGAGGCACGCATCGGCTAAGTTGCTTTTTCAAGGTCCCGGGCTTTTAATTGGCTGAGCCCGGAACTGAAGGTGAACAGTTTGGTTTTAGAGTTCCTGCTCAAAGTCTCTCTGGCATCTGACAGTGTATCACATGCACACTTCTGTATAACACAGGCCTGTGCATGATTTATCTGAACTACTGTGGGAGTTCCCTAAAATACGCTTACTTTTAAATATTATCAAGCAGTTCTTGTCATTGAGTGCTGATCTCGTCATTTTTTGTTTACTTAAAAAGTTCAGTCTTGTGAGTTGACGAATAGATATGTATGTTGGTTTCTTAAAAGTATTAGATTTATCGACCCCAGGGCAACAGGTGATTAATTTCTGCCTCATAAAGATTCAGCTACTGCCTTTGGGAATTTACTTACAGAGCATGGAGGATGCTCATAATGTACTCACAGCATTGGGTCCTCATTTGTGGTAAATATGCATA
Source organism: Camelus bactrianus (assembly GCF_048773025.1). Classification (NCBI taxonomy): domain Eukaryota; kingdom Metazoa; phylum Chordata; class Mammalia; order Artiodactyla; family Camelidae; genus Camelus; species Camelus bactrianus. The sequence continues at coordinate 15,316,163 of NC_133568.1, read as the reverse complement.
AAAATGAGTAATTAGGATCTGACCCAAAGAAACTTAAAGTGAGGTCCGGGAGATAAACAGGTCGTTTTACAGAAGTAGGAGTGGAAAGAAAGTTTTCGAAAGAGAAATTGTGGCATCTTGGAAGTTTTACTCTTGTAAGGGATGCTAGAAATTACATCATCGAAGCCTCACGCTGGCGAGGGGTTCAGGCACGAACAATCCTTCGAATCTGGGGAGTCAGGTGTAGGATGGGTTATTTAACCCCTCTGGGACTCATTTCCTTTCCTTGAAAATGGATTGATAATAATACTCAGCTCCTTCGTTCTGTTGAAAGGATTAAACGAGAGAATAAATGTACCCAGAGTACTTAAACCAGTTTCTGCACAGAGAAGGTGTTAATAAATATTGCCTCTCAAGTTATCATTTTACAATCGAGGAAACGGAATCCCAGAGAAAGCACATTACTTACTCGAGGTTAACCCAGCTTGCTAATGATGGAGCCGGGACTGGAATCTCGACACACATGCAGTCCGTGCTCTTTGCGTGTTCCGTTGTGTTGTCGTGAAGCAGACTTCCACTAGACAAGTAATAATACACAATTTCCACATTTACTCTGGATCCTGAATCTATGCTGAACTTTTTGTTGCCCCTCACTTTTTCTTCTGGGAAATGTATATTAAGCTGATTTTAAAAAAACGATTATATGTCAGCATTATGGGAAGGAAAAATAAAACTTACCAACTTACCATCCTTTTTTTTTTCATCCATAATCCAAATTTCAAATGTATTAATTTTGCCGAATGCCATGGCAACATACATATCTGTTTTTCAGTTCATGAAAGGTATTTTGGGAATTACTGGCTCTTGCATGCTTGAGCATTTTCGTCTTTCAGCTATAGAAATACACGCTGTATCCTCTTCATTTTGTGTTTGTGCTTCTATTCAAACTGAGAATAAAAGCAGTTAGTTTCTGGGTTGTAATATTCTTCAGTGAACGGTGGCTTTCAAAAACAGTAACACCTTGACTGAAATGAAAACTCTGCCGTATCATAAAAGATATTCTAATTACTGCATCTAGTTAAAAGGAGAATAAATCACTGGGAGATTATTTTAAGTGCCTTAAATATAATAAAAAAAGAATAATGGACGCAGAACAGCTTGACAAGTTTGATGAATTCAGACTGTGGCTGATTTCTGCTGCTTTCTAATGGAAAAGGAGAACGTTTTACTTTCATGGTATATTGTCAAAGGTAATTTTTGTTGGAGAAGATAAGGGGGAACCTTATCTTTGTTGAGTACTTATGTCCCAGGCATTAGTCAAGGCAGTCCACTATCTCATTTAATTTCATTTAATCCTCCCCAGCCTTGTAGATAACAGTGTCCCCATTTTACATCTCAGAAAAATGAGGCTCAGAGAATTTAAGCAACTTCCCTCAAGGTACACAGCCGCTAAGTGGGATCTGGTTGTGCTAATAACCCTTAGGATCCGGCATCAGAGCCCCTGCCCTTTTCCTTTTATTACGTTTTTGCCATTGTCACAGAGGTGCCAGTATCATCCCCCTTCATGTAGAATGGGTGTGTCCAAGAGTTTCATTTCTCTCAGCCTCTGTAAAATGGAAGCAGTCAGGTTATTGTGAGCATTAAAGGAAAAAATACGTGTAAACCTTTTTTCTCAGTGCTTTAGCACACAGCAAATGGAGAGTGCTTGGGAGATTTTATTTTTAGGTATCTCTGACTGACAAATGATGTGTTCCCAGAGTTAAGAGTTTTTAGGTTTTGTTTAATTAATTAAATCTTCAGTTGTGTCTGTAAATTTGAAAGTATGTCTATTGAGTTTCTCAAAATGTCTTTTACAGATTAAAATGGTGAGAGAGTTGATAAAAGTATTATGCACTTTGCATTGGATTTGCCTTCAGAATTGTGTAAAAATGTATTTAAAAATGTGGACTCTAACAATGCTTTTGTGACAAATTGCATGTTCATATATGTGTTTGCATATATATGTGTGTGTGTTGGTCATTGCTCTGTCTGCTGGAGGGTAAAAATGTAAATGGTAAAATTAAATCAGAAACAACTATTTTATTTTTGCCGTATGTTTTCTCTTTAAAGAATGTTATTACTGGTAAAGTATTTTGCAAACATTTTTTATCTGTGTACTAAAAATGAAACACATCTTTGGTGGTTACCACACTTATTTGTGTCTCTTACAGTACATTTTGGATGCTGGTTTGCAGATTTTTTTCCCTTAAATCTGTAAGTGAAGTATAAGGAATTCCAAATACATAAAACATAGAGAATCTATTAGTGCCAGTGCCTGCCACTAAGAAAAAGATACATGTTTTAAAGAAGAGTCAAGCAAATTAACTTTTACCGGTTGACGTGGATTTTCTTTTGGTTTGTTTTTTATTGAAGTGTAGTTGATTTACAATGTTAGTTTTGGGTGTACAGCAAAGTGATTCAGTTATACATATACATATATATTTTTTTCAGATTCTTTTTCATTATATTTTATTACAAGAAATTGAACACAGTTCTCTGTGCTATACAGAAGGTCCTTAATGTTTATCTGTTTTACATATAGTAATTCCACATGGATACTTGATTCTGTTCATAGTCAGCTGTCCACTGATGGCATTTATGGGAACTCTATTCATGGAAACTCATAGAAACAAAATCTTCTTTGCTACCATTTTCACAGATATTTAATATTTCTTTCTTCGATATCTTTTGAACTAAAGAATACTGTAAAATACTGTATCCCATGTTCCCATTTTTAACCCTAATTTTCATACTTTCACATTTATAGGTATATACCTCATGTTCAAGTATAAAATCTTATGGAATCTTATACCAACTACCAACATATTCATTTAGTTATAATTAGAGTTTCTTTTGTTGATGCTGTGGGAGTAAATATAAATCTAGATTCATGGTGGTCGCAGTCTTTCTTAGTAAAGCATAGGTGGAAAAGTATTACCTAATGGTTTTTCTGCCTATATTGAATAATGTCATTCTCTCTTTCTTTGACATGTTAAATCAGCTGAAGAGATAAATAAGTTCAGAAGGGATGAGTCTGGTTCCATAATCAGGGATGAACGTGGTATGATCCATCTTGATCCAATAAGCAGATGAATTATTCCACAATTGCATTATTTAGTTAGAGAATATTCTTAGATTTTTTTTTTTTTTAGCAGAAGTGCTGGTAGATAAGCTTATCTTTCCTGATCTTTTATATAACCAAGTTTTTATTGTAAATTATATAACCAGCTAACCTGAAAAATTTACTTTTATAGCTGATTTGCTTCTGAAAAATAGGCTTAGACTATGTATGTATAAGCATTTAAAGGACAGATTTGATAACTGTCCTAAATCTAATGTGATAGCATTAAAATTATTTTTATGAAAAGAGAATTTAATGTTGTTGAGAATATTCAGTACAGATTCAAAGTAAGAAGTTCTAATCCTGAAATATATACTTACAGATATCTCTGTTTCTAAATATTTTTGTGGCTACCACATCAAAATGATTATGCTTTCATAATGTCTAGTGATTTTGATCAAATTAGCTGCAATGTAAAAATACCATATAAAGGTTCGATGATATTAAAAATAATGTGTATAATGAAATCAAGAAAAGAGCATTTAACAGGACTTTATCTCTATCCTTACGGTTTTGGAAGGCAATAAGGATCTTTGTCTTGCCATTATTACTCACACGGTAGCATTTTTCAATTCAGTGGTCTTCAAATAGCGTATCATGGAGTTCACTATGTGAAAGAGATACATTTCTTACACACACGTGCACACATCCAATGACCTCAGCAATGGTGGAGGTCTTACTCTGAAACTATATTCTTTGTTTTGCTGAATTATATTTTTCTGTTAAATAAAATCATTTGAACAAAATGAATATGGGGCATGTAGTTCTGTAAAAGGAATAGTCAGTGATTGAATTTTTGAAGAGGAAAGGATGAATGAAGTCCTGTGTACACAGAAGAAATCTTGACGGACCAAACACACTGGTTTATTGATAAAGTAGATATTTGTCAAAGAGAAGTTGTACCATTTCCTTTGCTTTCTCAATTGTGAGATTTTTATATGTCTCAGTCTTAACGCTTGTGGAATAGGGACGTATTTGTTGACTTATTTCTGTAGCTACCTGCCCATATGTAGAATGGTAAATTCATATACAAAGAATTTCTCTAACTTGTTGCAAAAATATAGTAATAATGACTTTCATAATTTCCGAGAAAATATGGTTACACTCTTGATTAGTCAAACTGAGGGAGTGTTATCAGACAATACAGAATATCCCTCACGACAAATCAATTAACATTTCTCAGCACATTTACTTATTTGCAAATAAATAAAGATGTTTGTAGCCAGTCAAAGCAGATGTCAAGTTCATGAAACAAACTTAATTGTTCTGGGCAGACATTAAACATCCATGTACTTAAGTTAGGCAAAATAGCGTAATTATTTAGTGAAGAAAGTTTCTATTGTTTGGTTTTTAAGATGTTTATTTGTTTGGGGGTTCTACAGATTTCCTGTGATATGTCTACCTCTATTTAAAAATATATTTCTTTTGCTTCTTCAGTGTGCTGATTTTGTATCTTTCAAAAAATTCTGAAAATTTCTCAGCTAATATTGTGTATTTCCCCTTCCTCATTCTCTCTGTTTCTTTTATGGAACTCCTCTTGGAAGGATTTTGGAACTTTTCATTCTATACTATATCCCTTTATATCTATTTTATATTTGCTCTCTTTTTTAGTTCTGTTTTATCCACTAGAATGTAAGCTCTATTAGGATCAAAGTCTTTGTTTTGTTCAACAATGTATACCAATTGTTTACAAGAGTGACTCACTTAGAATGGATGCATAATGCACAATAGGACTATTTGTTGAATGAGTGAATGATTGCTGCATAATTTCTTCTATTTTTCAGTTAAATTAGCTTTCATTGCATCCAATCTGCTGTTTAACCCAAGTTCTGTGTTCCTAATTTTAGAAGTTGTAGTTTTAATACGTCTATTTGGTTTCAGTTCAAACTTGTCCTTTCACTGTGATTGTTTTTCCTTCTTTTATGTCTCTATTAACATTTTAAACACATTTGTCTTTTTAGTCTCTTTCAAATTATTCTATTTGTCAAAACCTTGGGGTGCTAATCTTCCTTCATGTTTCTGCTGACTCTTCTGCCGTTAATTGCTTTGCTTATGTTTCTAATTTTTGATTGTGAGCTCATCTTCATCTGGGGTGTTTGTGTTCTGTGAAAGTCTCATGTGCTCTGGGTTATGGGAGAGGTCTTACAAAGTGCTTTTATGTTAGCTTCAGTTTCCCAGGAGTTTTCATTGGTTTGGGATCTGTTTTTACATTAATTTTATGGCTTGGAATTCCCAAACTATGCAAATAATGTAAATTTAGGTTCTGCAAGTACATATGGAAAATGTGTGGAGGTTTGATTATTCATAGGCAGCTCTCTCTTTGCCTCCCAGAGCCCTTGCTGGAATCATATTTCCTTGCCACTTCCCTGAGTCAATGACTTGAAGTCAGTAGCCTTTTCACATCCTTGGCTTCATGCAGGACACCTCGGACCTGTCATTCTGTGACCATTAAAAATCCAGCCCTTGTCCCTTAGAACCCGTAGATTGGATTTCTTCTGGGAATTTCATTTCTTTGAGTTTGAGCATGTACTTAACTTTTTTTTTTCTCCATTATTATATTTTATCCAGGATTTTTATGTCTTTTTTTTTTTTCCAGAGGAGTGCATTACCTTAGACCACCATACTGCTAAAACTCGAAGTCTCTTCTCACTTCTCAGCTCAATTATTACGTTGATATTTGCTTTCTTTGTCTGAATATAGTATGAAATGGGTTCCTGACCCTAGAGGGTTTCTGTCAGAAAAACTGAGCCTTCATTCTTTATTTTATTTTAATCTCTGAGATCTTCCTGTAATCTTCTTAGAACAATATATAGACATCCATAGAGGTTAACGGAACAGACTTGTTGTCCATCTTTGTATCTGCTGTTTGTCGATGAGTCCCTGCATGCGATATGCCTACACTGCCATAATTGCTCTATTGCTTCACTTTGAGTTTGATATTCAGGGTAAGGTGCTGACATAGCACGTGGAGGACCAACACTAAAAGCCCTGGGTGATCCTGGACACTTGGTCACCTTAATCTAGGATCCCTTCCAGAGACCAAAGAAACCCTTTAAAACTTTCCTCCTGTGTCGCCCCCTGGCTCAGGCACCAGCCATGGTGTTGTATTCAGACGTCTTTGCTAGGACGTGTTTTCCAATTTTTGGACAGCAAAGATAAATCTCAACCTATTTAAAAAAGAGGGCTTTGAAAGGATCCTAGTCCAGTAGGATAGGGACAATATCCCCGACTAGTGAGAAGATCTACAAGCATCAGCCAGACTTACCTGGGAGGGGGACTAGTAGATTTTACTTTCAGAACTACATTCAGTATGATTTGTGGCTGGGCTGAAAATCCCTCAAGAATACATTTCACATTGATTTTATTGTAGGCATCTGTGAGGCAAAGCAGAGGCAAATGATAGCACACTCATTTACCAGTGATGCAAATTGAAGGAGCGAGCGGCAACGAGATCACTCCTGACACCTTTGCCCTTTTTATTCTTGATTTGTACTAAAGACATATGTATGCACTCGAAATCCAGATGAAGGTCCACCATCAGGATAACCATCTCACCTGGGTGACTCACCACACACTTGAATTAAAATCTGTTTGTCCCTCCTGGCTGTGCAAGTCTCAGAGCAGCCTTGGAGGTAAAGTGGGGGCTGCTTGTAAAGGAGGAGCCTAGATGTCCAGAAACCTGTCCTGCAAGTGGCAAAATGCACACCAGCCCCTCCAAAAACAGCTTCTAAATTATGAAAAAAATTTAAATTCTTCCAAGATCTTTGGCCACTACAGGTAATATAAAGACCTACCTCTCAAAACACACGTATACACATGCACACCCCCACACACATTTTACTGTTTTATAAGAATGAGAATCTCCTATTATTAATAGCACATAATTCAAAAAGTTAGACAAAAGAGGAAGGAAACAGTTGAGAAAGGAAGGTAGTGGCCAGAATGTTAGAATGCTTGTTTTCAGTTTTTGCAAAAAATTGATACCATAATACTTGGCTTTTTCTTAAAGGCTTTCAAGTCAGAAGCTGGAAGTACTTTCAAAAGTATGATGGGTGACACAAAGCAAGTGCCCCTTGCCCACATTTACTGAGTTGTATCAGCAATAAAACTCAAAATGTAGACTCCCCAGAATTTTAAAAGATCTTATTACTTGTATCCTCAGTCTTTGGAGATCTGTCTTGTGTTAATTGCAATATTATGACTCAAATACAGTGTAGGTCTTACATAGTGAGGGGAGCATTTTAATAACTATAAATTTTATATTTTCTGATGTTTGTGTCTGAGTAATTTTTTGTGTTGACTGCAGTTAAGCTTTTGCAAAGTCACTAGTTTTTGAAAGTCGTTCTATGTTTAGGGTGGCACTAGGTGACTGTAAGTATATCCACTTAAATTCTGTCCTTTTGGGGATGTGTTCCTACAGAGCTATGGTTTCACAGCCCGGAGCTGAAAACAGGTTTTAAGAGCTTACTGTTGCTCTGCTCCCTTGCCTCCCACACTCCTACTGTCGCTACATACAAACACGTTTTTGAATATTGGAAGAATTGAATTTCTAGAAGTTTCAAGAGTAATTCTTCTGTACTTCACAGTAGGGGAAAAAACGGACTTCTCAGTCATTTAAATGTTCTCCGAGGCCTTTGAAGATCATAATATGAGAAACATAACAAAATATTATGATTGATATTCCTTCCACCATGTATTTGCTAATGAAGGCTTTATAATTTTGAGGTCTAGGGACCACTTGAAACATGAATAATGAAAAATAATGCGACTTTAGCATTTTACATTGGGGCCAGGTTAGTCTGCTAAAAAGTATGAAGTACAGTTTTATGAAGAATGTGTCTTAGATTGAGAAAGTGGAAACAGAAAAAAAAAGCTTCACTGTGAGTCCTTTCATGGATTTACTGGTTTGTTCTCATTGGTCATGGGACCATTTCCAAGTGTAAAATATTACTTTCTTGAAATTACGGTACATTCTATTATCAAAACCAAGTGCTTTTTTTGAAATAGCCATTTTCCTTCTGATTTTTAACGCTAAAACTCGTGTGATGCCTCCGCCTAGTAATTTGTTTAGCTCTCTTCCTATTAATTGGACCAAGGCGTAACTTTGTACACAGTATTCTGAACTTTTTTCTATTCCACGTTTTATTTCTGCTTCAAGTAGTGTGTGCCTTTTGCAAAAATGACATGATTTTGCTCTGTTTTAGAATTTGCCTTCAAGAAAAATATATTTTATTGCCACTTTTCTCAGTTGATCTAGTAGGGTTTACAAAAAATGTAAAGAATAAGAAAATTCATTTTTCGGGTTTGGTAATGTTATAAGTTTTTCTTTCTTTCAGAAAAAAAGTATGTGCACTCCTTTTGTCTCTAATAGGGCCATTTTGAAAATTTATGCTTACATATTTCCTGTTGCTCAAATCTTAAGTAACAGAAGAATGGCCTCTATACTTTTTCCATTTTAGTGTAGAATGTGGATTCATTGTCGATGGCTAAGGTTTTTCTCACCTTGACAAGTTATGGCAGGACCTCATATCTTCATGTGCCGAGGCCAGCGTAAGAGTTTGCTAACTCCTGACTTAAATACCCCAGTAGAGATCACATTAAAGTTGAAAAACAGAGAGCTCCAGCCCTGAAATGCCCTATATTGAGACTATTTCTAGTGGATTAGTGGAGACACAGTGTGTCATGAACTGTGATCTCAGTGGTAGATTACAACCCTGTTGCTCGCCCAGTACGTCTTAGCTCTGGTGGAGTCCCTTCAGGGAGAGTTGGGGACACCGGGGAGGGAGTTTTCCTATCTGTACATACGGTGATGATAAGAATTCCTTGTGCACATTTGTTGTGAGAATGGAAGAGACACACTAGCCTGGCATATAGTAAGTGCTCACTGTTAGTTTTTTTTTCCCCCACTCATTCTCTACTGTGTCATCATGTTTACATGATCACAGGAGTATAGTGGAATATAAAATAACATCGAGTTTTTTTCTTTTTCTAAGACTTAGTATTTTTTAGTGCAGTGTTAGGTTCACAGCAGAATTGAGCGGAAGGTACAGAGATTTCCCATAAACCCCCTGAACACACACAGGCACAGCCTCCCATGTTACCAGCATCACTTACCAGAGTGGTACATTTGTTACTGAGGATGCACTTACACCCATAATCACCCAAAGTCCTTAGTTTACATTAGGGTTCACTCTGGGGGTTGTATATTCTATGGGTTTGGACAAATGTATAATGGATCCATCATTGTAATATCATGCAGAGCATTTTCACTGTCCTAAAAATCCTCTGTGCTCCACATGTCCGCCCCGCTACCTTCCCTGCCAACAGACACTGATCTATGTATTTTCTCCATAGTTTCGGTTTTTTTTTTCCCCAGAAGGTCTTATAATTGGAATCTTACAGTATGTAGCCTTTTTATATTGGCTTCTTTCACTCAGTCATTCGCATTTAAGATTCATAACATGATGTTCTAAAAGCTATAGATATGATCGACTTCTCAATCTTGCAAAAGGGCTTTTTAAACTGAAATTTAAATTTCCTTGGAGAAGACTCGTGATGGACTTGACCAAAGAATACCAGGACTGTGGGAAGGAAATAAGACAACTCCTAACTTATAAGTCCCAACTCCTGCTTTTTTCAGACAGTGGGGGAAGCTGGGTGGATATTCTAGGGGTCAGAAATGGAAGCCTTCTCTTTCCTCGAGGAGGGAGGAGAGTGGGGAGCCACTGACCGGCGAGTGGGGAGTCCTAGAGTGTCTTGCCAAGTCTTCCATCCCCTGTGTAGATATACTGCCACTTCTTCAGTTATGTGTCCCCTGCCCAGTAAAGATCCACTGTGCTCTCAGTCTTCCTGGCACTTACCTGACCTGTTTCTTCTTCCTTTTATTGTGTGTCTCTGTCCTTGCCCTTTCCCCGCACTGTGTAAGTTTCATCACTGCATCCTCAGTGCCTGGCACAGCGTAGATGCCCAGCAAACATTTTGTTGAAAGAACAAAGGGACGAAGAAGGAAGGATGAGACATTGAAAAGTGGAGGAGGAAGGCAGAAATAAGGTGATGGAAAGTGTACTTGTAGACCTCCTTTGGGATATTGGGAAATTATTGGCACTGAAGGTCTTTTTATTAATGGTCATCCTTGGAAAAAAATTATGCTGTTCTTGTGCGTTGGAAGGTGCCTGGGCACTGTCTCATGGAAATTCATAATGTTTCTTTGTGAAAAAGTCCATAAGGGTTGGAGAAGTCCTAGGGAACTTGTCTTTGAAGATACTTTCTCATGAATTTCCAGCCCAGACTTAGAGCTTTCGGGGCCCAGGGCAGCTAGGTGATCTTGAGAGCAGCTGGAAGGGCTCTAATGGGGTCCAGCTGTGTGCCCAGAGAACGCACCTTCTCAGGAGAACATTAACTGGGTAGACCCCTGCCCTCCCTGGTTTCCTCTGGGCTTTATGGGTCCCCCTGGTCTGTTGCATTGATCTTGCATTTTCAGGTTTTATAGCAATTCTAAACATGTGAGGGTACATATTTGCTCTTTGATGTTCCCTTTGATAGAAGCCAGAGCGCTTTACCTGTGCCTGTGTTTAATAATGATGGGGGGTCGTGTGCCCTGCAGCAGTGCACTTCCTGGGGAGGCTGGCTTAGTGTGCACTCTTTTTTTTTTTTTTTTTTTTTTTGAGCTTGTTGATGGGCAGACTTTAATCAGGGGTATTTCTTGCTTTATTTCTGAAAATGAAGTATATTAAAGGTAGACATGTTGTCCTGCTGGTGCTTGTGTTTTGTTTTTGTTTTGTTTTGTTTTTATCACTCCTTTTTCAATGTGCCACTTGATAGAAAAGAGGGCAGGATGGGAACCAACATCCAGGGGACAGAAATGGCCGTCCTTGTGTACCTAAGTGGTGGGTGTGGCTTTCTATCATTCCCCATATTTTGCCTTTATCTGAATCCCCATTAGAAGGCAGTTATTGTATCTCCATTTTACAGATGGGAAACTGAAGTCACTGAATTTTAGAGACATGCTCACTGGGGTTATTGTGTGGACAGAAGCTAAATTAGAATTCGGGATATGTGGCAAAGTACAAGGTGAGCCTGGAGCTTCTGTGGACTCTTTCAAGGATTAAGAGGACTGGTTGCCGTTTCTGAGAACTCAGAATATCTAAGTGGAGTCATAGGGCCTGAGGATGAGAAGCCCTTTGCTGGGACCACCCACTCTAAGCTGTCAGTGCCGCTTCTGCAAGCTCGCAGTGTGGGTGACCTCGCGGGGCTTGGTGTCTTTATTGTTTATAATCTAAACATGTCGCACTCATGAGAGAAGCAGGGTCATCTTCCTGTGCTTACGTCCAGCAGTACTTACCAGAGGCGGCCACATTATGATTTTCTATCTTCGTTTGTTTTCAGCCTTCCTTGGCCACTAACTTCCAACAGAAATCAGCTCCTTTGTGTTCTCCCTTTAATTTGGCAAAGGTTGGTTTGCAAGGGGCAGGTAAAAGCCCCCTGAACAGCCTCTGAGAAGCTGGTGTGCTTAGCAGACGGCACCTGAGGTTTAGGGTCTGAAGTCTGGCTGTGGCATGTTGAGGAGGAGGATGTGATGGCGATGGTTACGAGGGCCTTCGTCCACCTTTAACCACATCATTAGAATTGATGATTGTTCATTGAAGACTCACTTCATAAAATGCAACCTAGGTGGTTCCTTTTTGAAAATAACACTGTGGGTCTAAAGTGGGTAAGACCTCGTATAGCTAAAAATGACCTTCTTCCCTGCGCTTCGTCCTAATTTCTTTCTGATTTGTTTGAATTTATTAATGGAGTACATCCCACTTTGAAGTCATTCATTGGGGGCAGACTCTATTTAAGCATTGAATGAGATAAAAATTCGGAGCGTTTTTATCCTAAGCAAGTTTTATCTTTTTGATAGTTGGTTTTGTATTTAATCAGGGAGTAGAAAAAAATGTTCTTTTCTAAAAAGGTATGCTCAATTATTTTCTCTGTGTTTGAATAAAATGATGATTGGTCATGGCTGTTGTTATCCGACTCAGCAATGTGTTTGTATTAGTTCAGGAGCGTTTTTTATTCTTCACAGCAGTGAACTCCAGTACACTGTGGAAAGTGGAACGTACCCAAGTGCAATTTATAATTTTTCTAGGTTTTATTGATGTCTTTCCCCATCCAGTGAGGACGAGAGTCATTTACATGCTCGGCAGGAGAGAGACAGACACTATTTGTTAACTTGTTGATGATTGGTTACAGAGAACTGATGAATATTAGCTCTGATATGTGACTGCTCACAAAATAGTAGTGGCCGTTTTGGTAGAAAAATTATCCTCATATGTTCATGTGTAATATATATGTACACACACACACACACACACACACACACACACGCAGAGGGATGAATGAGTGCATGTCTGTATTTCCAGCTGCATATACCAACACTGTGACTTGGAAAGCTTCATTCTATTTGCTACCTTTTGGGGCCTCATGAAGTAACTTTTATCTGTTCTCCTCCCTCCATTGTCTGTTTACTGAATCCTTTCTCCATGCCAACCATAGTGCTAAGTGCTGGAAACGGAGAGCTCAATAAGACACAGTCCCTGCCCTCAGGGTTGGAAGCAAATACTTATTATCCAACTTGATGGGTGTTACAAGAGACTTATATAGAAGATGCTCTGGTAGCCCGCCCGGAAAATACCTACTTTGCCTGTGAAATGCAGTCAGAAAGGCTTACCAGAGAATGTCACTTGCATTCTAGTGCTAGTTTCCTAGGTTGTCTGTTTCAAGAGGGCCCTTCTGTACATTTTTAGTTTTTATTAGTGATCATTTCTTCATGCTTCTGTCCCCAAATGTTTGCAGTTAATGCTGAACACTGATTTTCATGTGAGTACTGATTTTTAAGTGGGTATCTTTTCCATTTTCTTTCCCTCCTGGCTTTTAAGTATATTTTAAAAATATTTTTTATCCATTTTTATTCCTGCCACTTTAAAAAAACTTTCCAAGCAGTCACCTCCTGGCCTTCTTTTTCCCTTAACTACTCCCCCCTCCCAGGGCCACCTCCCTTTCTTTAGAGCCTCGGCACAATGCTATTCCTTTGCAGTCCAGCCATCTGCCTGTTTTAGCCTCTTCTTCACTCTCTCTGTTTCTTCTATATAGATTTCCCCATATGTCTGCTTCTTCCTTTATCCACAAGTCCAGACACTCCTCCATAGCTTTCTTACCACCCCATCCTGGTGTCCCGTCTGTTCATAAATAACTCTTTCATCCGCTTTGGATCCCCAGCCCCCACTCTTTCTAAAAAGAGTGTGCAAATAAACCTGACGTGCTCCGAGCCAAGATGTACAGCATAGTTGTGATTCAGAATAGGCTGCCTCCTTCCCATCACCTGTTTTTATCCCCCATTCTTCGTCGCTTGCCTTCTTTGTACATTTCTCAATAATTTTCGCTCAATTCTTGCATGGCGCTGGGTGAAAAGTTATTTAATGTCTCCAGGAGAAAGTTTTTGCCCCTTCCTTGCAGAAGGGTTTGGCCTCATCGGTTACTCAAGCTTTCTGTGCTGCCTGGCGGTTGCTATTCTTGGAGTTAGAGTTGCGTTTGAACCTTTTGTTCTTCCGAAATTAACGTAATATGTCAGAAACAGCAGTCTCCCCGCGGCCCTGGTGCTTGGCAACCTGAAACTCTCCAGATATGTTCTTTTGCAAGTCTGAGTTCTAGAATACGTGCACAAAAGGAGTGTCACGGAATAACCTGCAGAGATGGCAGTGTTGAGGGCTGTCCGATGTTCTAGATATTTAAAATGTCCCACGTCCTCCTCCTCACATCCTGTGCTAGTGACACTCTCTCCTCCCCCCCCATTCAAGAGTAAACATTGGCAATTTGCTTCGCCTTAGAAATGTGTTACTGTAACCATCGCAAAGTTGTTAGTGTTTTTCGTTCCTAGTGTCAGTGATAATTTTACTCACAGATTCCCTGCAGAGATTTAACTCAGCAGGAAGTAAATCGAGGTAAGATTGCCTTGAAAATTGATCTAAAAAACAGTAAATGCTAACTGTATTATTCCCTTTATTTAAAAAAGAAATCTGAGGTATAACTAAGTTGATTATGGGCTGTAAGTAGTGAGGGCTAATAATAAGATATGCCATGACTAGGACCTAATTCATTCTCTTTCACTCTCTCAAAGAAGTCAGGGATTAAAGTGATTCACACGGTATTTCGGTAAGGGTGAAATGCCATGGTAAAAAAACGAATGATGGAACTGTTTACTCCTGAGATGTTGAGAAAATCAAAACTCTGTAGCTCTCCTAGAGTCCTTAGGGAGCTAAATATTTTACCAGTAACAAAATCAAAAGTCTCTAAAGAATAAGGCATTTTGTTTTAAATGCCTCTCACTTCCTAAAGAGTTCTCTTTGTTTATATTCAAGGAAGAGGTTTGAACTGCAACAAGAGCATCAGAACCCCAGGAAAAAAAAGTGTAAAAAAAAGAAAAGATACTGAAAACCACAACAAACAACACATATTGCAGGGGTTTTGAGGGGGGAATTTAAAGTCAGTCAGTAATAAGGAAATGTGAATTTCTTGGGGAAAGTTAGGTCAGGGTCATTATTCTTTTAATGACACTGTTTCAGCCAGTTATGCTTAATAGTTTAGCTGTTGTTGAATGTCTGTGGATTCTGATAATTAAATATGCACAGATCCAAATCTGTGGCTTACACATAACTTTGCTTTTATGTTTTATCCAGTGCGAAGGTGAAGGTGGTCAAAAGGTACAAACTTCTAGTTATAAAATACATTAAGTCCTGGGGATGTACAGTACAGCTTGGTGACTATAGTTAATTATATTGTTTTGTTTATTTGAAAGTTGCCAAGAGAGTAAATCTTAACAATTCTCATTACAAGAAAAAAAATTGTAACCATGTGAGATCCTAACTAGACGTATTGTGGTGATCATTTCACAATATATACACATATCGAATCATGATGTTGTACACCTGAAACTAATATAATGCTGTAAGTCAGTTATATCCCCAATTAAAAAAATGTGCTCTTGTAGCGCATCTCAGACTCAAGGAGATTAAAAATCACCAATCATTTAAGAACAGTTGTTGGTTATGAACAAGGTTCTAATTGCAGCTTATTTCCAGATTTATTGACTGTATACAGTGTATTATAAATACCAATAAGCTATCAACTAGATATGAATGGATTGGATTATGGTGATGGTTCTAAATCTGTGTAAGTAATACAAGAATGAAGCTCTGAATTTCTTTTTCATAAAGTGAGGTTGCTTTTCTTACCCATACCAGATTTCTTGCTCAAACATCAGATATCTAAAATCTTATTAATCACCGTCCTCCAAAGCGTTTATTCTTTAAGTGTTCACGGACTATCACGTATCTTACAGATCACAGAGAAAATACTTCTTTGCTCTGCGAGTTGTGGTAGGAGATGTAACAGTCTTTTGTGACAGATTTTTCACCTTCAGTCCTCTTGCTCGCCTAATGGGAATCAGATGGTCATACACTTTTGGGGTTTTTTGAAACAAGTTTCTAAAGATTCAGCTAAATAGTTTCAAGGTTACCTTCAAGCAAGTACAAATATCTCCTCTTACTCCTTCACGTTTTCTTCTAAATTGGCTCTGGTCTGCGGGAGCTTAATTAGTTCAGGCTCAGAGCTGTTGATTTACACCAAGGATGTGTCTATATGTAACATTTTTATAACAGAAAATACATTCTTGCCCTCATTTTGGCTTTTGTTTGTTTGCCGGTTTTAATTGGGTCTTGGCAATGGGAAATCATAGGGGAGGCCATTGTAACAATTTCTTAGGTTTTCAAGTTGGATTTACTTCTTCTTCCCCCAAAGACATCTTGTACAGTAACTTCTATATTTCATTCACTTAGTTTGTGTTTACTGAGTGCTGCTGATGAGCACGGCTTTGTGCTTGTAGAATGAAACAGATCTGGGAGACCCTGGGAGCCTTTAGTTCTAGCGTGTGGGTAGATTGAGCCTGGAGCAGGGTTCTTGACTTGGGGTTCATGGAGGGAGAGGTCCCTAAATGTATATGTCCGTCTTTGTATTTCGGGGAGAGTGTCTGTGGAGTTCCTCAGGTTCTTAAGAAGATTCAGCAACCCAACAACGGTTAAATCACATGCCAGAGAAGAATTACCAGGATACAGTTTAGGGTTAGATCTGGCTCCAAACTTGGCCTTTTGTTCGTAATTACTCTGAAAGTCTCAGAACAACTCAGAGCAGTGAAAAAGGCACAGGGATTCACAAAGCCTTTTCCCTGGCTCACTTCAGAGGTTTTAGATTGAAAATCCCTAAGCCCTCTGCAGAAATAGGATCTTTCCTTGGGCCTTCCGTAGACAAAGAATTACCCAAGACTAGTCTTAACCTACACTGTGATGGAAGTGAAATGAGTGCCCAGCAGAAGGAAGAAGAGCCTTTAAGACCAGTCAGATGCCTTGTTCGATGGACAGGTGGGATGTGTGTCTCCCTCCCCAGCACTGAGGCGTGTTTCTTTCCTCTTTGTGGTTCTGTAGACACATTGTTGAGTCCACTGGAACTTGAAAGATAGAAAAAGGCTACTGATGACACACAAGAGTATTGTATGGCCAGTTGACAAAAATGTCTGTCATGGTGTTATGAAGGATACATGATGTTAATGCTAAAATCTAAGACACACAAATCGCGGAACTGAGCCCTTTGGGTCAAGACTCACGGTAATGGCTTCACTGTACCTTCCAGGAAGTGAGTTTGCACTTCCTGATAATAATGACCATCGGCTCTTTTTCTCTTTTCTCATTTCTCATTCTTCCTTGTTGCAGAGAGAAGCTCACGCAGACTGCTGGTTCCACACCTGGGGCAAAGCAGAAATGAACTGAGTTACTCCATTTCTGTCTAAATGAGGGTTGTTTACTACACGTATGAGCTTTGGGCCAGTGGTCTGGGAATTGGGCTCATTGTTAATCTAACTGCTTTTTAGCCTTTTAATCATGTATTTTAATAGGGAGGTAAGGAGAGGGTAGGGGCCTCATTGGCCTCTGGTGCCAAAGACAGATGGTTTGAAACTCAATTCTTCGTGACTTAATGAAGTTATTTAACATCACCATGTCTAATTTTCTAATCTATAAAATGGGGTTAATTGTATATATTTTGCAGGGTTGTATTGGAGATTAAGTAAGATAATGCATTTCAGATTTCTACCATAAATAAAGCCCTCAAATCTACTCTTCCCTATTATTAAAAAAGCAAAGTAAAATTGAGAAATCAGGAGTTTCACCTACTTGGTCTTTAATTTATAATGTGGTATTTCTCCAGTATGGGCAGAAGGAGCTTTTTCTTTATAGAGGGTCATTGACCCTCAGGAAAAAATCAATCAATCAAGCGTTACATGGAAGTAAAAGGCAATGTCATTTCATTAAGCGGGTTTAAAAAAAATGTTTTTTAAGTAGAGATTTAAAATGTCAACTCACTTGATTTGGAATCGATAAGAACGTGTACAGTTTTATATAGACAACACAAGAGCTATTTAAAACTATTCCTAAATCTGGCATAATTTTTTTTGAAAGCTGGCCTTATAGCACAGGAGGAAGAGAGAATAAGCAGGTGGGGGAGGGAGGTGGCAAGACATCTAGAAGAAAGGTGGAGACAAACACACCGAAAAGTAGGAAGGGAGAGATGGAGGGAGACTCAGAAAGAAAGAAGAGAAAGGAGGGCCAGAGAAAGGGGGAAGGAGATGGGCTGGAAAAGTTCTGAAGCCTTAATTAACTGATCTTGTCACACACAGCTGTTCATTTGAGTTGTGGGCCTCAGAGAATTATTCCTTTTTGTCACTCTCTTTTGAAATGTTAATTAGATAATTGACCATTGTTCACAGTTCTTTGGTTACTTTTTCTTCTTCAACTTTTAGAGACCAGTCCTTGAATGGGACACTGGGAGCAGCACAGCAGATGGGACATTATTCTGTGGCCTATAGTTGCCAAATGACCAGCACAGTAGCGCTTGGGGTCTATGAAACCCAGCTGGGTGCCAGGCCTGGCCTCGGGGTGGTTAGCGTACTCACTGTGATGGTCCTTCATCAGTAGGCTTTTATTTTGTAATGGCGAAGGGGCCTGCCTTTTAATTTTATACAGATTGATCAGATCTACTCTAATCCATAACGAGTCTTCTTGACCACAGAAAGCTCACTTGAAGAATATCTACAAATAATTAGCGGGACATCTTTGATTTCCCATGAAAAACCATCGCAAGCGTAATGGTGGAAGAAAATGTCACACTTCCACTTCTGCCTGACTTAACTTATAGTTGTTTTTGTTTCACAAAAAATTGATTTGGATAATGTACATGAAAGCTTCTTGGAGAATGTTATACAGCACAAATATAACATTTGATTTTATTCTGACTCCAGGCAGTTACTGACAAATACCAAGTAGTGGCAATGTATCTATTGGTGAATCTTGCAGAAAATCATGTCCTTGACCAACAGGACATGATGCAATAGAAGAGATGCTTGTTTTATATATTTTACCAAGAGGCTTAAGCATTTTTTTTAAAGCATTTTTCTTTTATATACTCAGCCTGATATCACGGAACCTCAGTGATGTCTTTTCACTCTGTAGAGGCAGCAAAGTAACAAGCCCGATCTTTTCCATGTAATCATTAAAAATTATTAAACTGGCTATTATAAAGATTGACTTCAATGATGTATTTTCAATTTTCAATGAAAATTTTTTTTTTGCTAATACTGTTTATTTTTATTTTGTTTTTTTGTTTTTGTTTTTTGTTTTGTTTTGTTTTTAACATTTTTTTATTGAGTAATAGTCAGTTCAATGAAACATTTTAGGTGTAAATTTTCAGAAGCTTCATGCAAATAATCCACCTTAGTTATGGTCCTGCAATGGTTGGAATATCGATGGTATTTGTCGTTTTAAATGTAGGTACACTAGAAGTTTCTTTGTAAATATCACAGAAAAATTCTTTCCCTTGAGGCTGTTTTTCAGAGAAAAAAACCACGTTTTTCTTTTTTATAAAGGTGATGCATGTACATTGTAGAACAGTTTATGAACAACGAGAAATAAAAAGGTGAAAATAAAGTTTCTTTTAATAGTTAACCATTATGGTGGTGGACTGTATTGCCTGGTGGTCATTAGGTATACACACACACAATTTTAAGTATGTATACAATTTTAGATTATTTAGATAAACTTTTATTTATGGTTATATAATCTTTTCATTTTCATATTTTTATATGTGCTTTTTTAATTGATTATTTTTGTTAGAGATACATGTATTTTACTGTTTCTTAGATTTATTTAACTGTTTTAGCTCTGTTGTTTTCTAATTTATTCATTTATTTTTTAAACTTTATTATTCTTTTGGTTTTCTTGGGCCTCTTGTGTAGAAGTCATTTTCCTTGAGTCAGCTTTTTAATTAGATGATTTCACTCTTTTTGTTTCCTGGATTATGAATTTGTGTCAGATTATAAATTTGGCTGCATCCCATGGTTTGCTGATGTGTAATACTCTTGTTGTTCGTAGTTTCTGAATAGTTCTTGTTAATAGTTTTGTTACCCTCTTAATGCAAGAGCTAATTGGGAATGCTGTTTACATTTCTAAGAAATTACCATCTTTCCTTTTTAAAATGTTCATAACTGACTTCTGGGTTTATTGCAGTGTGGTCAGTAGAGAAATGGTATAGCTTCTGCTTCTTAAAATTTACTACACTCTGTGTGTGTCTTAATAATAGATGACTTGGGGAATTTTTCAATAAATACTGTTCTCTGTAGTGGGTATTTTAGTTTGCTTTTTAATTTTTAATTTTTTAAAATTTTACTTACCTTGTGGTCCTAGGAAGATGTGTTAAATTCTTCCACCAAAATGTTTGTCCTTTTTCATGTCCTTTTTCATGCCTAATGATTCATGATGGCTGTGCATTTATTGGAGAGTGTATTTCTGTCTTTAATCTTCATTACTCCCTCTTTTCATTATTATTATCACTTTGTTCGTTTTCTTCCTGTTCTAAGAGAACTTGTAAAGTTTGTCATCTACATCCTAACATATTTTCTACAATTTTATGCAGATTTTCATTTTGTCAGCACATTTTTACTTTTTTTATGGTGTTTCTTATAAAATCCATCTTCTTTTACATCTCATCCTGAATCTTTTGTCTTGGCATCTATTTTATAGAGATACTCTACTTTATATAACCATCAAAGGTAATGTTTTCCAAAATTTACTTTAGTGTTTGTAGGCTGAAAGGGTTTTCAGAGTCTGGTTTCCCTGGGAATCATGAGAGCATATCTACCTGTATTTTAATTTGTAGTTTTTTTTCCTCCTCCTCAAGACACTTTTTTTTTTGAAGTCACACTCGAGCAAACTCCAAACCCACCCTTCTATAATCTTCGTGATGCTGGAGCAAGCTAGACTGAGGCTTTTCCAGCTGTCCTTCATGTTAGCTTCTGCCAATAGGAGGCGCTAGAGGAAGATAGGCAAGGTAGTGGAGCGAAAACGGACTTGGTACTTCCTGCTCTTGTCATCAGCATTCTGACAGCCTCAGTTGTTTCCCGGTTTTGTTTTTTCCCCTACATTCCTAGAATCAGCCTGCTCATGCTTTCTCCTCCTTGCCTTTCCTCTGAGCTTCTAGGCTCTAACAGCCCAACCACTTCCCTTTGTTTCCACAGCCCTGGGGGTGGTAGCCGTGTCCATTGGACCATTCTCGGATACCTCTTAATTTTATACCCAAGAACCGCGGGTCAAGTGTTAAGCTGTTCAGCCATGCTGCTCTTCCACTAGTTAGCCTTCTAGAAACTTCCTTAGAAATAAGACTTTAGAAAGACGATGTTAATGGCCTGATGCCTCTTACCTTAGGAGAGTTTTCTATCTCGATGTTTATTGTCATAAACTGTATTGTGTCTCATGACTGCTGTGTATGTTACACTTTCTCGAGGGTGAGAGAATTATTAACATAACCTGAATCTTTTAGGGCAGTGGTGGATGGCTTAGCCAAAGGCACATGGCCTTCATCAGTGAACTCTCAATGGGGAAGCTGGACAAAGAAAGTAGAGATGAGAGTTAGCCTGCAATTCTGGTGTGGTTTTCTTGAAGGATAGGGTAGGAAGGAGACACATGGGAGAAAGGATGTATTATGTTAGAAAATTTGACTTAGCGTGTACCCTTTTCTCTTGGTGTTGCAAAGCAGTAAATAGGCTTATTGGCGGCGATGTTTAAGGTCATTGCAGTGCAGCAAATGTAAATCCAAACTGTTCTTCTTTACTAGAAGCTGGGCGATAACATTTACATAACATGCTTTTAAGGTAATGAGTTAAGTTCATTATTTCTTTATTACTGTAACTGTTTCAAGAAAGTTATTTCCGTACTAAAAATACTCTTCTGCTCGAATCTGATTTGTCATAATTTTTGCATGACGTTATAATCTATTGTTAGGAAATGATAATTCCATTTATTTTTGTTTCATGGGGAAAATTGTTAACCAGCTGTTTCAGTCTCTCCAAAGAACCTGGCTTCCAGAATTCCTAGTGAGGAGCAATGCTGATTGATAGGAATGCCACCATTTTTCTGACCCCCTCTGCCTTGTCGCTGTGACATAGTGCAGAAGCCAAGTAAGAAATCCGGGCAAAGGAAAAGATACCAAGGCCTAGATATTTCACAGACTGGGTAATTAGACTGAACTGTGAAGAACAGACTGAATGAAGAAGTGTCACAAATCTATCGTGATTTAAGGAGCACCGAGATTTGATTTCAAAATGAAATCGTTTTTTATGGTTAATTAGTAATAGGAATAAAACTCGGAGCAATCTCTGAAAATCATATGATGATTCAGATGGAATGAACGGGAGAAGATCAGAGGTTATTCTCCTTAACTCCCCTATTGCTTTTCCTGAATGATCAGATTTTCTTCAACCAAGTCTTAGCTCCTAACTAAAGCTGCGTGTTCCGGTTCAGAACGTGCCCCTTCATTTAGCAGTGCACAGAATATGATTTTCAGGGGGGAACAAATGTAACTCAGTCAGCTTTGCGTGGTTTACATAATGTGATAGTCTCGTATTTACTATGTGGTTAACAAGAAGTAACTGTTACCAACAAAAATCAGAGAATTTAAAAACAACGAACGTTTTGCTTGAGAGCCTCTGTTTAGCTGTGTATAAATACATATAGACATCTATAAACATCATTGATCCTCCTCATATGCCCATGCCACAGACATGTGGATGTGGGATGGTGCTTGTTTTTATAGATACAAGTCTCTATTTATATAGCTGAAGAAGTGAAACATAACTGCTTTTTATTTCAGCGTCTCGGTGCATTTATAGACAAGCCTTATTTTACAGCACTTTATCAATGCCAGGATGATTAGATATTACGAAGGATTTGATCTTCTGAAGGTCAGACTTTTTGACAGGGTCTGTTAATCCCCAGAGACATTCCTGTGATATCAGTGCCCTTGCTCACCCTGACTAGAGAATCTCTAGGAAAAACTCATTCTTTGGTGGAAATAAAATTTTGCTTTGGGTAACTTGATAGAGTTGAGTTATTCATTTATGACGTTGCTTTCAATTGTGTGTGTGTGTACGTATGTTTGTGTGTACGTGTGTGTGTGTACGTGTGTGTGTGTTGGGGGGGATCTTTAGGAGATGGAGGGAGCAGAGATTAGAAGATTCTTACGAGCACTAAAGAGAATGTTCGATCCCCTGGTAAAGTGGAGAGGGAGAAGATGAAGCCCTTAATTTCATTCTTTTTGGAATCATTTAGTAACCAGACTCCATACTTTCTGTAGGCTATTTTAAACACCTCGCTTTTGTAGTCGGGAAATAGACACCTACTTGGATTTTCTCAGGTTCAATATTTAAGGCATCGGGTTGGGGGGGAGGCTTGCTGTGAGTTAACCGTGGAGGAGACAAGGAGGAGACATGGGTTCGAAGCCAGAAAAGTCCAGGAAGAATGTGAAGGCCCTGGAACGTCTCAGGTCAGCAGATGAATGGAAACAGCAGATGTACGGTGGCACCGTCCTGCCTCAGGGCTCGTCATTTCTCTGTATTATGAATTTATAAAGCTGAGATTTTTTTTTTAGGCTCTGAAATAATACGTGTTTTTACAGGGCTCAGATTTGCTCAGGTCCCTCAGAGATAATTCAAATTCCCTGATTTGACATAGCAAGCTAAGGGAATTGAGACAGTTGGAGTAGTGGTTTCTCAGCATTCGAGCGCATCCTAATTTTTCAAGATTTAAGATCTTGTTGGGACTCTGAGTCAGCTGATAATGCTGCTCATGTAATTTACTGTCATAGTCTCTTATTTCGACCCTCCCTCTCCCCCCTTGTGCTGAATATTGTTAGTGCTCTGACAAGTACTGTTCTAATAACAACGTGATGAGTTGAGATGGAACGTCTGCTTTCCCTTGTCTGGCATGTTTGGATGCATGTAAATGTGTAATAATACCATGAGCTAAATTTTCATTTCAAGAAGTTATAGTGACATTTCTACTTATTAAAATGTGAAATAACTGGGAGAATACAGAAAATAAACCTGCAAGTTGGGAACCCTGACACATTTCTTTATTCTCTCAAATTTTACGCCCTGAGATTTACAGCAAAAGGTCCTCTAATGGCTATTACACACTTTTTATGTTACCAGATGAAATTTTGAGTTTTGTCCATGTGCTTACGTGTTTATTCACCAAGTTTCCTCTTCTGATGCTCGTCACCCCGGTCCCTGCTTGGTGTTTCTCCAGCTGCTCCTCCACACCTCCTGTCCATCCTGTTCGCCACTCCAAGAGGCCAACCTCTAACAGTTGCAAGATCTGACTCTTTCAGTCTTCTGGTTGGGTTCAGCCAATGAGAAGCTTTATCTTTCTCTTCAGTTTGATTATAAACTTCCCCCCCCCCCCCAATGACAGTGTATTGTTTTAGATTTAGGTCAGATTAAACTAACATTCTGTGAGTATTTGATGTGAACCAGTTTCTGTGCTTTGAGACATGTTATTAAGCAAAAAACTTCAAGCAGACTTTATTTATCCCATTTAAAAGCCAGGAATACTGAGGCTGAAATTAAATGTTTGGTTTTAGGTAAGAGAAATGGGAAACAGAAGCCCGTCTCACCCAACCTCACACCCCGCAGCCTTTTCCCATGGACAACTCTACTTCCGTGATCCATCACTGCATTTCAGCTGTTACACGCCCCAGTGCAGTGTGTCTTTTTACATGCACACAAGCGCGCGTGCGCGCCCGCACACACACACACACACACACACACACACACACACACCACTATTGTATGGAAATTTCCCTTAAAGCCGCAAGATCTTTAATAATCAAGCCTAATTTGCTAGTCTTCCCTTTGTTGTCTTTACCCTCCCACTTCCTGGGAGAAGGTGTGTTCGCCAAGAGTCTTTCTCCCTTTTTCTCCTGAATGACCAAGCCCCTGTTCTTTCCTCATTCTTCAGAATTTAAATATGCTCAAGTCTTTCCTGTCTTCGAACTTAAACACACACACACACACACACACACACACACACACACACATTTTGAGACTAACCTCCAGCCTCTTTTTGTTCTTTCCCTTACACAACCAAGTTTCCTCCCATCACACTCTCTCGGTGATGTGCTCTGGTCAGCTTTTTGCCCAAAGCTCCACACTACAGCTGCAGGGCCAGGTCAAGTGGACATACTTTGGTCTTTTGACCACTTGACCTCTCCGAAGCCTTGGACTCTGGACCACATCCTTCTTGCTTAACTCTACTGTCTTTCAAAGCTCACCTAAGGTCCACCTCTTCTGGGGAGCTTTTCTTAATGCTCACCTAATTCAGCTGCCTGTCCGGTGTACCTCCTTGTCCTCCGGGGCCTGTGTTGTAATAGTCATCACACCTGCCGGGGGGCTTCGTGCTGCTGATTGACCTGTAGTTTTCCCGTGAGTTTTATTCTCAGTGTTCTCTTCCTGCCTGGGACTGTCTCACTCCCCCCCCCCCCCCGCCCCATCCGTTTGCCTGTAGGTCCTTTAACTCAGCTCTTGTTATTTGCTATTCTTTACATTAAGCGTCGGGAATACGGGATCAAATAGGAAATAACTGTCTTCATGGGGTTTCCAGTCTGCCTCTTAATTTAGGCAGATTTTTCATCTTACTGAGGTTGTTCTCATCCTTAAAAACATAATATTTATAGTAATCTATAAGACAGAAAGGATCAAATGAGCATGCTTATTAATTGGTTAGCCTTGTACCTAGCACATAATTAATATTCATTCATTAATGTTACAAGTTAATATTAATAATAATAAACCTCACATTGTATTTGCACTGTGTGTTTGTCAGATAATATGTGAATTATAATAATAGACACAAATTGTGCTGTTCTACAAATTCTGTAAATAAAATGTAATTATTACATATCAGTTGCTTTGTGCATCAATATATTTTTATATTTAGCCCTTTTACAAAATCATGGTTATCTTTTCTTTTGTTCACTTGCTGCTTTTTGCTTACAGAAAAGCTTTAGCCTGTTAAAAAATTGGTCTTAAGGCTGCCTGGTGCCAAGTTCACCCTGGAAGAGGCTTCCATTGTAATGGACCTTTTGAGAACCAGTTTTATAGTGAGATATCAGCAGCTAGAGATTTCTTTAAAAGTTTTCTCTTTAGTGATTCATTTGGATTAAGTGTCATCACTTTCTCATCTTCACTAGATGAATTTTCGGGTCTTCTTGCTGGCCATGGTGAATACTGAACAGCTTGGTGGTGTTTGTGATTGTTCTGGGCGGGCTTGCGTGTGTGTTCTTTTCCAGACATGTGCTCAGTAATCAGGAAGTAAACATGGAGACCCTATGGCTGGGTGCCATGATACTCCTGAGCATTGTCACCACAGGATGCCATCAATATAGTTATGGAGAATGTCTGTATTCACAAATTTAGTACCATTCAGAGAACATTAGCAAAAGGGAAAAGATACAGTAGAAATCTGAGGGGAGATGAAGATAGGGGAGAAAACCGGTGTTTGAAGAATGATCTTTGATCTTTCAGGGGAGAAATACATATCAAGAGCTTATCTATTCAGAAGAATTTACATGCAAAGCAAATGAAGAACATAGATCTTACTTATCTTTGTAGATTATAGTTTGGTCTTGGATAAAGGGAAAGCCAGACATCTATACAAGGGGATTTACATGTTTATGCTAACTCAGTTAGCATTAACAGGGTCTACCAGTGATGCTGGCTGCCTGGCCTCAAACATTCGCACATACGTATTTTCAAAGACAACAAAAAGATTCTCGAGAATGTTATATAAAGAAGAGGGAGAATTACCAAATGTGTGGCTCCGTTTTAAAATTTTTAAAAATATTTGTGTTTTGAAATGTTACTTCAGGAATAACTAGCTTTTTTTTTTTAACTAAGAGAAAGCAAAATTATATCTTATAGCTATTAAAGCTTATTGCATTTTCCAGATTTATAGTTGGAAGTCAGGAAGATTTTCTTTAACAAACTGAAGAATGCATTTGTAGTCTAAATGGTAGCTCTGAGAGGAGTTAGATATTTATGGAAAAAATTATAAGAAGCAACGTGCATTAATTTTTTTTTTTTTCAGAAATAAATACTGGTTAGGAAAGTAAGACTCTTTCAGTATTTGGTAATGCATATTCTGACTCATTCACACAGACATTGTGGTACCTAAAGTGTCACACAATCGGACATTTATATGGAGATGCGCTATTGATGTTAAAAAAAAAAAAGGCTGAGGGCTGGGAAGGATAAGGAATGAGTACAATATTTAAAAAATGAGCTCTTTGTCTTCTGTCTTTCATCATGCCTCGATCTCAGAGAGGTTTTGTCCAGTGAGAATAAAGACCCGATGGGAATTACCCAGGAATCACCCACCAGTAAAAGGGCTGGTTTGACTTCAGTGAGCAAGGGTGGGACCAGAAGTCTGCAACAGTCAGTGGTGCTTTTTTCTCCCGTTCATGCCAGGTGAACATTTGTATACGCAGGATGCTGACTCACTGGGGGCATCACAGTCTAGTTGGAAGTCCAAAAGGTGATGCCTCTTTGTCCTCTAATAGGGGTTTTTATTTGATATGAGAGCAGCAGTTAGAGCCTGTGGGTTTGTCACGAGTTACTGGCCTGATGCTCAAGGCCAGTGGCCTTTCTTCACTACGGTTTTGCTCATTATACTCACTTCTACTCAAGCACCTACTTGAAATCTTCTTAGTTGTTCACAGATTTGCCAGTACTTCCTCTAGACATGAACTTTTCTCATTTCTGAACTTTTATATTATTTATTAGTCTAACTCTTAGGACGCATTGCATTTTCCATGCCTTTTAATTACTGTTGTTATTATTTGGAAAAATGTCAAATATGTATAAAGAGGATAGTAAAATAAACTCCCATGTCTCCACTATACAGCTTGGACAGTTATCAGTGTTCTGCTGCTTCTCAGTCACCTGTGCATCATGCTCCCCACCCCTATTTGAATTTAATTAATTTTGAATAATAGTTTATGAGACCCTTAAAGTCAGGGACTATATATCTCTCTATATATACACACACATACAAACATACACATGCGTATCTAAACTTAATTTTTTTTCTGATTGAGACTATAATATATCCTCGCTGTGTAGATATAAGTACTTGTCCTCATTTGCAAAGATATTAGGATCGTTTCCTTGGGAATTATTAGGTGAAAGGCTTTTTACATATCTTGCCAAATTGCTGTCCAGGAACACTGTGCCAATTTGTATTATTTTTATCTTACTAACTTGGTAGCAGAAAAATGGTGCCTGATTGTGTTCTTTTTAAAATTGGTATTTTCTGGATTATTAATGACGTTGGACATTTTTCATGTCCATGATTCTTATTTCATGTGCTAAATAAGGTATTATCTGAAATTGCAGTGAATGGTACATGCCATTTAATTTAGGTCCAAATCTCATGCTTTGCAGCGATGATCAATTATTTTTTAGTATTTCACAAATTAGCTTTTGCTGTCTTTGGAACCAGAATGTCTGCCTAAGTGCAAATTACGTTAGTTGAGAGTTAGTCTTATTTTGCTTTTTGAGTATTCCTTTGCAAAGCTGTTGCTCTATATTTTCTTCCTTTACATCATATAAGTTTATTGAGAAATATATTTGTCTGGAATTATTTAGTTTAGGTAAAAATTCTTTGTCTAAGAAATATACTCTCAGGCCTAAATACATTTTTTTAAAGTTTTGAAAAAAATTACTTAGGTAAAAGTTTTGAATCACTCATTGTATTTGACTGAATTTATAGTGTATTTAACCTTCTGGAATGAGTTTAGAACTCTGTTTTTAAGGTGCTTAGTGCAATTTGTATATGCAGTAAAATAAAAGTTGCCGTTTTCACAAGTGAGCTTTTCAGTGGTAAGGCTGCTCTTTTGCTGTGTGAAATTTCCGAACTCCAGCATAGGGGTTGAATGAAAACATTTACATTAATATACTAGCGTAGGTAAATATTTTCAGTTTTAGAAAAAAAGCAGAGAATGCTTTTTACTGTTGGAGTTGCTTTATTGCCTATATCTAGGTTGTAAATCCACAAGTAAAACCAGCATTTTATTAAAATCTCCTGCCCTTCGTTACTTCTCATCAAATTGTACTTTGCTGAACTACGTTCAGATATGTCGAAAAATAATTTACTGCATCGTGTTGAAAAATATTAAAAGTATATGTGTTGTGTAGAGGGAACACTCAAAACAGAGCTACCCAGACATCAACAGGATATCATTACCCCAAAGAAATGACGACAGTTTGCCAGCCTGATGCGTAGAGGAAGGAAATTTACAAACATCTCCAAGAGAGGCATGTTGAGCGGTTGAAGGAAATGAGGCACGTCCTGCTTTTATTGTGCTTATTGGAGTGGGATTCCCAGAAGACTGAACAAGGCTGTCCTGAGACCTCTGTTTGGCAAGGATCTTTGTTGACTCATATTTTATTTTTGTTTCAGTAAAGGTCTGCTATTGTTCAGGTTTCTAATGTAGCTTATAAACACGCAGCCAATTTCATTTCCCCTTCTATTGACTGATGTATACAAATAACTGAAAAATCTACCGTCATCATTAACTCATGCTCTGTTTCCATGGAGCAAAGAAGACTAACAGTAAAGTCTCCTTAACAGAAAGGTTCTTTAAATGGAGATCCCAGTTCATGAACTTTCAAAGTTGTATTTTAGAGTTTTATTCGCCAGATATGTTGGGGGAATTTATTACTTCCTATTCCTATGGGAGAGGAAAGGGGAGGTAAATATTTACTCTACTTGTATTTAGAAAGCCTAGTTTTTGATCCAGAAGTTTGATCTATTGACTTCTGAATCCTCTGCTTAGAAGTTGAATCACTGGACATTTTATGTCTGAGACCAGTTAGAAAGACTCCCAGTTTGAAATGCCTGGTCTAGAATAAGGAATTCGTGTAATGCTTTGAAGTTTTTAAAAAAATTTCTGTCAAGTTGTACACCTATACATGAGAAAGTAATGAGAAAGGGTATAAACATTTTTGCTTTTTTAAGCTCAGAATTTTTTTATTGTTGTAACTATCAAAATACCTAAGAGTGTCATAACTCTCTAGACAGAGAAATACCGGAAGGGAGACCTCCTTTGGTCTTCTGCTGTGATTCAGTCTGAGGGGCAAACTGAGGGCTGGATCTGGAGTTCTAGGCTATGAATTTGTACCCTTCAGTCTGAGTCAGAAGTTGTGGTCACTGTCAGTCTCGGTCATTGAGTGACCGCAGCGAGGGGAGACCTGGGTTTTGCTGAGCAGAAATTTAAAGGAGACAAACATGAAAGGGAAAAGCAG
The DNA here is from genome assembly GCF_048773025.1 of Camelus bactrianus. Taxonomy (NCBI): domain Eukaryota; kingdom Metazoa; phylum Chordata; class Mammalia; order Artiodactyla; family Camelidae; genus Camelus; species Camelus bactrianus. Next base: position 15,286,245 of record NC_133568.1, on the reverse strand, counting down.
TGTGAAAAAAGTGGAAAGATAATGCTGATTAAAAATCTGGTTTTGCTTTCATTTCTCTTAGTTATTCCTTAAGATGATTGCTTTAGATATTTTTTTCCCAGTCATTTTAATGTGTGAAAAATTCCAAAGAAAATTATTTTCAACCCTTCAAAGGTAATTTTCAGAGTGAAGATAGGGACGGATCACCAAAGGAATTTCCCTGGCAGGAGTCCTAACATTTTAACTTCCCATGGTTTTTTCATCCCCTTTTCCTTTTATTTTTGGCTCAGAACCCCAGGAATGTCTGACTTAAAGGAATTCCTGCAGGAGCAGGTTTGGAGGATATTTAAGGGTCTAGAGGTGCTTCTGAGGCAGGATTTTGAGGAATGATGTTCTCTGAGAGATAACCCTCTATTGTCCTAGTGCAGAGAGGCTGAGGATTTGGGGGCAGTCATTTTGGACGTCACATTGAGCCATTAGAGCTTTGCCCCGATGACCTCGGTTGCCTTTAAATATTTGTTAGAGATGGTTATTTTCTCAGTGTTCTAGTTTTCTAGAAGAACTTAGTTTGGTTTGTAATTCTGAGGGTTTCTTTTACACACTCTACTGTCAGGAAAATACCAAATATTTTCTGACTAGTTTTCTGCACAGTGGATTAAGGCTGAAAAAATAAATGGTGGTACCAGCATGTGAACTGGGTGTGTGTGGGGGCGATGGTGGTGGGGGCAGGCGTGTGTGCAAGGGTATGCACGCGTCTATAACACTTGTGTGTTCTTTGTTGCTACACCTGCTTGCTTTTAGGTAACTATGGTTTTAGCAGAGAATAATTTAGATAGTATCAAGGCTTTGGATGTCTTAGTCCTGCAGCAATATGAGTTAAAAATCTGTCCTATGTGTAATGTTACTTTGGGAAACCCATGATACATGGAGATAGTAAGTTGACAGGCAATTCTTAATGTTACTTGCATACTTACAGAAATCAGACAAAGGGTAGATCTATATTTTGATTTCAATTCATCTAATTTTTGGTGTGAAATTTATCAACAATTTATCGAACACAGAAACGGAGTAGTTTTCCTGTTTAGAGTATATTAAAGTTTAACCACATACAGAGTCTTCCTACAATTTTTGAGAGAATGTTTACTTTAACCCTTACTTCAGATCATCTGTTTTAACAGTTAATCAAAATACAATTTCAGTTTTGTTTGGATTTTTTTAAAGTCAGCACATCGTTTTTTGAAAATAAGCACTTCTTACTTTTAAATACCCCTATAAGCATATTTCTTGTAGGGATTATGAAATGAAGATTTTTGTAGCACCTAGCATGTTTGCAATTTTGTTATTTGCAGTTTGCTATTAAGTGTTGCCAGGAATAAAGGGGCAAGGGCAGCCACAGTGTTTACTGTGCAGACTTCTGGCATTTCAGAATGAAAGAGTAAGTTAAGTGGAAGCTGGGAAGGGTGGGCTTTCCAAACCATGGACCCTGGCTTTAATTCTCAGCTCTTTTACTTACTTCCTGGAACCTGGAGCAACACAGTTACATGATTTCTCCATAAGTGAGGATAATACGAGTACCTACTTCATCAGGTTACGAGAATGAAAGGAGCTGAGACATCTGAAGCTTTTAGAACAGTGTTTAGCTCATAGGAACTGCTCAACAAGTTATTTTCAAGCCCCTAGCATCATCTATTTCAGAGAGGAAAGATGTAACGGGGCAGTCCCTCAGTTATCATTGGAAATAATAATTGCATTAGAAAATCCAGCAAAATATTGACATTCAGAAATCATTCTCAGAAGTGGTTGCAGTGGAATCACGTTAGGAATGGCAGTCCCTTTAGAAGAGCGGGGCGGGGTGAAACAGATACAGTTTGCTTAGGAAGCCTGCTGACTTGACCTTGACCGTCTTGTAGATGCGTCAAAGGAGCACATTTTTCTGAAGGTGCTTTTAGTTTCACTTTAAATGAATTTGCAGCTGCAGATGTCAAATAATAAGAGGTTTGAGAGGCATTTTGTTAGTGGGGTTGGGAGAAGGTTTCGGAGTGTATCATGTGGATTGGGGATAAGGTCCTCCAGCCACCTCGTCCCATGGCCACTGGCCCTCTGGTCAGGAGGCCCCGCTGACCTCCACGAGGTCTGCCTTTTGCTCCAGGTGAGCATCAGCTTGAGGATGGAACTTTCTAGGCCACAAGTTTGCATCAGTATTCCCGGCTTGTTTTAGTCATTCCCCAGTCCTGTGGGTCAGTTCCTCTGTCAGTAGGGCGAGCTCTGCCAGGATGATTTTTAGCAGCTGGAGAAGCTGAGCAAAGCTCATCAACACTAACCCTTGAGCCCAGTCAGTTACTGGGTAGTTTATCCTTAGGCAGTAAAATCTCCCACACCCCATCCCTATCCACCAGCACTTCTGCCCAGGCTAGAGTTCAGTGGATACCTCTGTGGCTTCCACCACTGCTGTTGCCTGGCAGGTGCAGAGATGGCTCCCTCCTTTCCCTGCACGTGTGCAGTTGCCTGTTAACTTGCGGCTATACTGCGTAGAAGAAGTACCTAACTCTTTGGTAAGGAAAAAAGAAAAGGTAATTACGTAGAATAATTGTGTTGAAGTGAATGAGTGCATGCTTGCGTGTGGAAATATCTCTATGGGGTGTGTGTGTGTGTGTGTGTGTGTGCATGCACCTTTTAAAGTATGCATTATTTTAGCTGATGTTTTTCCATTGGACATTTGGCTTTATCATGTAGAAAGAAAAAGTGGTTTTAGAATCAGAAAGCTGATCAGAGGATTATTGAATATATATATATATGTGTGTGTATACACACACACACACACACGCACACACACACACATTTAATCCGTAATGTCTGGTACTCCCTGAGAGCTGGGAAGTTGCAGCCACAGTCCTCCTGGGTTTGTTGGAGTTACGTTTATTAGAAAGTAGCCTAATCCTCTGTGCAGAGAGAGGAAGTGCTGTTTCATAGCAGAATCACATGGGTGGAGGATCGCTGAACTGGAGAGAAAACTGCTGCTGTTTGACTTCCACTGTAAGTGATCAGTATTTCTAGATCTGGAACAATGATAAAAAATGATCTGGTCTTTAAGTAAAACCGAGATTTAAGGATTTCACATCGGAATCTGAAATCTTTAAAACTGGAAGAACAGGTTTTCCAGTGTCTTGCTTACTCCTTCATTTCACAGATGAAAAGCCCCATTGCTCAAAGAAGTGTCTCTATGGAGCTGAAGTATTGAACAGCAGACCAGCGGAGTCCAGCCCTAATCATCTTTCAGTGTAAAGGCGTTGTATTTTTTTATTTTTGCAATAACCTTTAGACTAAACCTGCTCTCATACCAGTATCCTGGCTAAGCACATGGACCAAATCCATATGTCCTGGGTTTGAAACTTGGTTCTCCATGTCATCGTTCCTTGTTCTAGTCCATTTCTCAGACCATTTCTCAGTTTACTTATCTATACAATGGGTGTAATAATTTCATAGAATTGCTGTGAGGATTGAAGAAGTTATTTCTTGTATATTACTTACAAGAGTGCCTGCCACCAGGCATGGAAGCAACCTAAATATCCACTGACAGATGACTGGATAAAGAGGATGTGGTATATATACACAATGGAATATTACTCTGTTATAAAAAAGAATGAAATAATGTCATTTGCAGCAACATAGATGGGCCTGGAGATTATCATACTAAGTGAAGTAAGTCAGACAGAAAAAGACAAATATATGACATAACTTATATGTGGAATCTAAAAAAATAATACAAGCGGACTTACATAACCGAAAGGGACTCACAAACATAGAAAAGAAACTTATGGTTACCAAAAGGAAAAAGGGGAGGGATAAATTAGGAGTTTGGGATTAACAGACACACACACACACACACACACACACACACACACACATATAATAGATAAACAACAAGGTCCTACTGTATAGCACAGGGAACTATATTCAACATCTTGTAATGACCTATAATGGAAAAGAACCTGAAAAAGAATAGATGTGTATATATCCACATCTGAATCACTTTGCTGTACACCTGAAACTAACACAACATTGTAAATCAACTATACTTCAATGAAAAGAAAGAGTGCCTGGCATAAGTCTTAGCTATAATGATAGTTATCATTATATTTTTAATAATTATATACTAATTATTACTTTATTAATAATAATAATATGGTTTTTAGACACTCTGGCTATCCAGCATATTACAATAAAAAGGTGCCTTTGTAGGAGAGTAGGATTCCGTAATTGTCTAGAGAGATTGGAGCCATACATCACTGAACATCTTGGTTCGTTTTTGTGTGGATTATTTGGATTGACTGAGTGCTCTTGGTATCGGGCTGGATTACCATCTGCTGTGTTTTGTCCCCATAGGTCAGGTTTGTCCTCCTAGAGAATGAGGAGGCAGAAAAAATACCCGATACTCCAAAATATATGCTAACTGTCTTGTTCACATTTATAGGACAGTTTTATTGCTGTAGGTAAGATGGATAACTGGGCATTATTCCAACATCTTGGCAGTTTTCCTTTTTCAAGGTACTAATATTAGGATTAGCGTGTTGTTTTAAAGCCATTGCCTTTCTGCACCTTATAATTGCTTGTTCTTGGGGGAGACTTGGAAGCTTTGAATTAGGGTTTTCCTGCCAAGTATGGCAGAGCATGTCTATTTTGCTTGAGTACCCTGTGTGGTTTTTAAGGTTGGTACTGCAGTACATTTTGCCAGTAGAACAAGTCAGAGGCTATGTGGGCATGCTGTGTGTATACAGGGCAGATGCAGACTGGGGCCCTGAGGACACCTGAGTGAATATAGTATGTCTCTGTCACTTTATTTTTGTGTGTGTGCTTTTGTTTACTTTTGGTGTTGATTCCAGTGTGTCGCAGTACAGTGATTTGCCTCATCTATTATGTTTCTTTTTTTTAAATTTAGTTTATACACTTTCTCTAATGTACTTATATTATTTTAATAATGAAGTAATAAATATATCCAAATTAAATACCAGCGATAACTTTAGTTGCCTCAAAAAAATGGGAATGCAAATTGAATGGCCTTAAATCTCTACAAATTAGCATATATGATGTTATTTTATTTTTACTTAAATATATTTGAAACATAACATTGTGTTAGTTTTAGATGTATGGCATAATGATTTGATTTTGTATTTTGTGACGTGATCCCCATGGTAAATTGAGTTAACATCCATCACTTTACGTTGTTATAAATTTTTTTTTCATGTGTTGAGAACGTCTAAGATTTACTTTCTTAGCAGCTTTTAAATATACAATACAGCATGGTTAACTATAGTTACCAGGCTGTACATTACACCCCCAGTGTTTATCTTATAACTTGAAGTTTGTGCCTTTTGACTGTTTACTTTTGGTATTAAGACCTATTTTCAGGCATAGAATGACTTGCCTCCTCTATTATGTTTCTAAATCAAAGCCTAGGTGGATTAAAATTATAAGAAATTAAATTGCTTATGACATAATCGTTTTTCTAAAGCACTGAGGAAACATAGTGTTCACAATATCAGGATGCTATAACTGGTGATTAAAATGTTTCTTTGTTTTTACTCAAATATTAGTAGCATTTCTTTTCCTCAAAGAGCCTGGTGCTGCCAAAGTTACTAGGAACCACCACTCTTCGTGTAGAGAAATAGGCCTTCTGAATTGAAAAACATCCGTTCTGAATTTCTCTTATGGAATTGAAAAAAATGCCTAGCTTGCACTCCTGTTCTTTGAGGCAGTCTTTGAGGAACTGGTCACAGTGCCTACGCTCTGCATGTGGGCCTGGCCATCAGTTTCAGCTCTGATGATCGCTTGTTTGTGGAGCGTTGGACAAAACTCAGACTTTCTTCCTGAGGCTCCATTTCCATCTTCACGTAATTGTTGTAAGGATTCAAAGAGATAAGCTCGGACGTGGTTTTGTTCCCATATGTACTCAACAGGCGTGAGGTGCTTTTTCTGCCACGTGTGCATTTCTTCCCTTTTTAACAGACTTCACGGGGGCAGCATTTATGGATTCAAACTTATAACCTTGACAATGACCTTGCTACGTCATTGTTGCTCAGTCATGTTCTGGAATGAACACATGTTCAGGAGAGCAGAGGCAAGGAGACTACATTAGGAGAATTAGAGTAGATTTCAGAGACAAGCTGACTGTGTTATTCTCTGCTCTTTGATGTATATGTTGTACGTCTACAGGGACTTAGTAGCGTTGTTGCCTAAAGAACCTCAGTTTCCCTGGAATGTGCTAGAATAGAACCAGAATTCTGTAATTTGATGTGACAGTGGTGGAACTTGAGCGGGTCACTTTCTAGGTTTTGGTGGAGGTAATGAAGCAGGGTTAGATTCGTACTCGCGGAGAACCTCTGCAGCTCTACTGGAGACCTGGGCACTGTTGCTAACCCCTCTGTGACCTTAGGACAGTTCCCCTCTTTGAGCTCCATTTACTCATCTATCCTATAAGGACGAGGATGCCTGTTCTGCTTCCTCTTAGGCTGCTTTTGAAAATGGATGAAATAATATGTGAAAATTCCTTTCACAAGCGAAGAAGAGGGTTAGTGGTGGTGGTGATGATGATGATGATGATGATTAAATCGATGATGGCCAAAACAGCAAAAATCCAGACTTAATTCATGCCTTTCCAGCTTGGAATTTCCAGCAGTGCATGGTAGTAAAAATTTTCTGGTTTTGATATTCATTGTATTTTGTCTGACTAGGAAATAGACCTTCAAAATTGGACACAGATAACTAAGTTATTTTCTTTTGACGGCGAGGATCACTCTAATTTTAGAGACAAATGCGGTTAGGATCACCTGACATGAGGAATCTCAAAGTTAGGCTGTACTTCACTAGCAACTAAAGTCGTTCAGATAAGAGATATTCAGAATGAATAAGGATAAATCAAAGGTAATTAATATCTATTGGTGAGGAGTTGGCACATACCAAGTGTCAACAGTAGACATTTTTTAGAAATTGGAATGTTACCATGGAATCAAAGCGTTCCACTTTAAGGTTGAATATGTGAAGATACCTTCTTTCAAGCCGTCTGTTAAGAGGAATTTAATATTCATTTTACATATCCTGCGAGAAACCTCTTATGCTATGACATTTTCCTGTCTATTAAGAAATAGCTTTAGAAAAAAGAATTAGTTAATTCCCTAACTTGCATGTAAGTTCCTTTCCTTAAATTGTATGTGAATCACATCATCTTTGTGAAAGATACGAGATGTCATATAGGTACTATTATAATGCCATTGGTTACAGTTTTCAGAGTCAGAGTTACGTTTACATTTCCCTCCGTTGTGTCTGGCTGTGCAATCTCTCCTTTAAAAGGCATCCCAAAATAGGAACAGAAGAGTAAATTGTGAGTTGGGTGTGTTAGGTTTGTATGGTCCGTTCATTGAAATGCTTGCTCTTTCTGATTACCAAGAATGATCTAAACTTCTAATCCAAGCTTCCTTCACTGTGCTACGTTGTCCTTTAAATGTCATGGTAAACTTAATAAGAATTTTTTCAAGGTACCAGTGGGGAAAAAAATCTATATGAGATGCCCAAAAGATTAGTTTAAGGACTTTAGAAAGCTAAGAATAGTGCAAACTAGAATTCAGTGACTTTAGATTTAAGGACATAAGGTGCTGTGGGAGGATCCTGGTGAAAGATATAACATCTAACTCCTTTTCTCCATAATGAGAAAAAAAGAAGGGAAAAAAAGTAGAGAGAGAAGAAAACTTATCATAATTAGTGTATCTATTTTGGTTAGTTTTTTTTTTTTCACATAGGGGATTTCAAATTCATATGAAAATTGAATTTGAAACAATTAAGTCATAACGAATATCCTCCTTTCGTTGTAAAACCTGTAAAACACTGATGTTTGAGTTGCTGCTTCTCTCTGGCCGGTCCTCTTTTCCACTTCATTGTTAGTGTTTGGATGATCTGGGAGGGGATCTTCTGGATGGGGTTGCTCGCAACCCACAGACCCCTCTCCTCCTTCTATTGAAAGGAGGCACAGCTGAAGTCGGTCTCTTTGCCTTTTCATGATACGGGGATGCAGTGGAATCAAAACCCGCAGGATGAAAGCGCCAAAGCTTCCTGTTTCCAGCTGTTTTCCTCCGCGAAGATTTTTTTTTTTTCTCTCCCAGAGATGATGCTTCCTTTCAAGGGGTTTTTAATCTGCAAACTGTTTCCTCAGTTTATTTCACTACAGTAAAATGTGTTCCCTTTAGGTCATATCTGTCTCTTTTAAAACCCAACCTGTCCTTTTCAGCAGTGTTAGTTGCTACTCAAAAGAACAAATGTGATTTATAAAGTCCCTTTAATGAGGTACAAAGACCAATAAACCTTTACCACCAGAGTTTTATCTTTTTGGTTGCTTTATTTTCATTTGTGAAAAATTTTAGATGCCAAAAAGCCATGAAGAACGCTATTAATTTGACCATTTAATATTTGTAAACAAGGCAGTTCAGGGTAAAATATGTTGTCATCGCCTTAAGGTTTATTGTGTGGGTTTTTTTTCCCCTTCTCAGTGCAGTATAATGATATGTAATTTGTTTAATGTAAATGCTTAAAATTAAAATTAAGGCACTGGAAACTGCATAAATGCTAAATGAATATTAAGAGTGGTTTGATTCATTAAGTCATGATGGGAATAAAAATATGACTCTTTTTCTACTGATGGTTTTTACTTCACGTCTGGCATTGATGTTGTTTTTGAATTTACATCTGTAAATTCTGCTTCCTTTGGGGATACACGAAATACAAAAGTGAATTCTTTTAATCACTTGTTAAATATAGTCCAAAAATGTTAACCAGACCTTTCTACCCATTTCCTGGATCATCCAGGCTCCTCGATTAATGATAATAATCATTCTACATTGGCTTGTACTTGGCTCATTTAAGTGAGCTGCTCTTAAATGAATACCACCGTGAGTCAAAAGTTCTCCATTTCTCTATCTCTTGCCTTTTCCCAAATATTTATACTTACTTCCTAAGAGTGGGGGAATTTACCAGCAAGAGGCTTCACATTGCTGTCCTGTTATTTGAGCTAATTCTTTGTGATGTAACGAAGCCAGTGGCATATGGGAGATAACCACCTCATTTCATTTTCACTTTAATGCTAACTCTAACATATGCTTTTGAATTGAAGTGGGGTCCCAAATGCCGATATATGTTAAAAGAATTAAACACTAAAAAAAAAGCTGCTCCTCCTTATTTACTCGTGTTGCCCGATCCTTTGAGGGTGAGTGGCTGATAGGGCTTAAAATCATGAGCGTGCCTGTTTTATCTGTGCTGTTTAATAGAGAGCTATGAAAAAATGGCAATTAACATATTCAGACAGAAAATCATCCTGGCTGAATGACTCATTAAATAGTCGTATAAACAGGATGTGCTGAAATGAACTGGTACAAAATTTAGTTTCATTGGTCTTTTTGCTCATTATCAGCACTTTAAGAAGCAGACTTGTGGGTGCTTGGAGGACACTTAAATTTCTTTTCTCTTTATTTTTTTCTAAAATACTTCTCCCCTCCTCCACCCTTTCCCCCTGCCATTCCTAGTTCTCTGGCAGGCTAACATCACCCATCTGAATGTGACGCATTCTGTTGGAAAGCAACCAAGTCAGGGCTAAGGACTCCTGAGGTTTGTTGAGGCCAGTGGTTCTCAACTCCAGTTGACAATCAGAATGTACTGGAAGGTGTTTTTTGTTTTTTTCAATTGCACACATGTGTTGAGACCTTATTTCTTGGGATTCAGGTTCTGTAGGTTTGGGGTAGGGCCCGGGAGTCTGTATTTTAATGAGGTCCCAGTGGGATTCAGATAGCCAGCCGTGCTTGAGAACCACTCACTAATTTGTGTCCCCTCAGAGTGAAACTCCTTCCCCCCCGGTACCTGATCTGTGGCCATCTGGCCTCCGTATCAGTGGTGTGCAGTCCTGGCTGTACGTTATAGCTACCTGGGGACCTGGGGAGATGCTGATGCTTGACTCCACCCCCAATTTAATTGGGGAGTTTTAAAACCTCCCCAGGTGATTCTAATGGAGAGCCAAGTTTTAGAAGTTCCATCCTACATAAACAGACGGAGCTCGGCATAGCTGAAAAAATCCTTTCTAGTTTTCTTTTACAAGGTGCTTTACCCGGTGCTAAGTCTGCTCTTTCTGCATCCCCATCCCAGCCAGACACATGCAACTTACACCTTTTGTCTCCTCCAAGACTTTCATCATTTATTGGTACCCTGATCTCAGGTGGGAATATAACGTTCTGCTCTCCTGTTATGGCAGATTCCTGTTTCTTCCCACGTGAGTGCCACATCTGTGATGTGCAGATGTGTTGGTATAACATTAGCACCCCACAAAGACTAAGTAAGAAGGAAGAAAGGCAGGAAAGCAGTTTAGCAAAGGGAAGAGTATCCATCTTTGGGGTCCCCGTCTGCACCAAGAAAAAGTCTGAGTAAACAGATCTCTTTTTTTAGCAGGTTGTGACATTAAGTTGGAGCCTTTCATTACATTGATCAATACTACTGTTTCTTGGACCTGTTCCATAAAAGGTTTGAGGTCACCCCATAATTTAAGATGAAGAAGACTGCTTTCCCCATTTCAAGGGAAGAAGGAAAGATAATCTTGCAGATTGGTTCTTGAGAAATTGGTTCTGGGAAGCTGGTGCTTCCCAGCTGCCCGAAGGTCTTTAAGTCTTCCTTGGTTTTAGAAGGGGTGTTTACAAGTGGAAGGGAAAGGGTACATTGCTTCATGGTGCTCGTTGTTGAGGAGCCCATCATCTGTAGGAAGGCGACCTCCTCCATGTTCCATGGAACCTTCCACATGCTCACCACTCCCCCCTTCCCCGAAAGGTGAAAGATACCCTTAAAACACCAGTCAGGTCCTAAGTTGGTGACAGAAGTGAAAGTAGACTGAGCTCCTGAGGTCTCAGGTTTCAGGGCACCTGTGACCGGGTGGGAGAAGAAAAGCTTCACTGCAGAGGGGGCGTCAGAGGGAGACTGACTGACTCTTCCTTATTTTGACATATCTTGTGGCAGAGTCCTGGTGTAGACCTCAGACTCCTGATGGCTGCTCTTGTGCTCGTAACTACATACAAGGATCTCTGAGGACAGTGAGGTCCAGGAGGTTTCCTTAGAGACTTGGACCATGATACTAGCAGGAGTTAGGACTTTCTCTGGTCTACACTGGGTAGCGGGAGTCCTGGATCCCGGTTGTGGGAGATAGTCACCCTTTGGAGTCCAGACTTGCTGCCATGTAGGGGCGGAGAGCTCATTGTCAAGGTCCTGCAAAGGGTCGGTCAACATTTGCAGGACCCTGAGCATGAATGTCTCCTTAAATAAGGCTCTGAGGTGCTCCATTCGCCTCTTCCCAGTCCCAGCGCTGGTTGCCAGCAACTGAGGTCAAGACAGCCATCGGTAATTTAGATTTTTCCATCTTTTGCTTTACTTACTATGATTGATAAAGAGCTTCCTTGCAAAGAAATATCTTGGTAGACGCCCAGGGAAGGAAACACTTGTGTGTGACTGACATGCTGGCAGTGCCCATGGCCACGTGTGTCACCCTGGTGGAGGATAATCGTCCTATTATTTTTTGTCAGTAGGTATAACAAGTGGGTAGTGCCTTGTGTATGCCACTGTGATGAATTAATTTTGTGTTCATTGTAGTAGCACTGATCATAATGAATTAATTTGGTATTCATGTGGATGTCAGAGTGGTTTTTTTTTTTCCCCTCTTCCAGTTTCCTGGAGCTTTCGTTCATGGAGACATTAGACGTGTAACATTATCTGATCCTAGTCTCATATTAACTTCTCATGATTTACCCCCCACCCCCCTAAGTATGTGGTATTCTGTTTAACAAAAAACATTTAATTTAATGTTAACATAATTAATATTTTAACAGCATTATATTAACTTTAACATTTCCCCCTGCTTTTATTTTTCAAAATAAAGGAAGTCAGGTAAACCATTATGACAACTATAACTGCCAGGTTGGATGATGTAGTTAATATCGTGTATGTTTTAGTTTGGTTTAAAAAAAACTAAGGCAAATGTTTGTAATTTGTAGCTTTATTGAAGACAAATAGTGCATTCCCTTATGCAAATAGGAAGTAATGAAAACGGCATGCCGTATACAACAGTTTGCTCTTCTTTTAATTTCTTCTCTCTTCTTTTCCTCTCAGACAAGATTGATAAATGTATGTGCATATATTATTTATCTGTTCATGTAAGGACACATAATTGGCTATTAGGTATGGTAATTGCATAAATAGATCTTATTCAAATTCATTTCCTTTTCTGTTGATAAAATAAATGTTTTCGTGAAATTGGAATATAGACTGAAATAGAAGTGCCTGATTTAAGATTGAGAAACCAGGTACCCAAACAAAAATCAAACCAAACCCTGGGAAACTTTGCACCAACTTGGGCTTCAGCCTGTATGCTGCTGCTTAATTTGTTCATCACGTTGGCTAATTATTGAAGATATTTATAAGAGAACAAGGGTTTCCTTCATCACTCACCCACCTGCTCGGCTGATTTGCTGCCCCTGGGAATGTGGTGGAACCTTTGCAGAAGAGATTTTTGTCCTTGTGAGCATCAAGATGCCATTTTGGGTTTTTCTTTGCATTTGAACTTGGAAATGGTATCACCCTCCACCCTCTCCCTTTTGGCTTTAAACTTATTTATTTCTTAAAAATAAATTTACAGCTCCTGTGAAGTTTGATTCTCACTAGCAGCTGTATTCCACTTGAGAAGACTGTGTTTTAGCAGCTGATGGGTCCTGTATATATTTCATACACTTAAGAGTACATAAAGAAGTTGGGACTCAGTTGTAAATGGCAAGGATCATATAACTGGGCTGTACTGCTTTCATTATTTTTGTTATTATTGTAACAGATTGTACAGTACTATGCTAACAAAGATTTATGGCTTCATGCAGTAGGAGGAAATCTTGGGATGGAGGAGAAAACTCATGTTTAAACAAATGTCTATAATAATAAGAGGAAAACAAAACTAAAAAAGGCTCTAAGAGAATTGTTTCCAGTATAAATATTTTTATTAACATTTGCTATGGTTTGAAGATCTTGAAAGTAATTGTTTATGCATCTCTGGAATTTAGATATGTTGTATGCCTAGATGTGCATGCTTGTCCTTGGAAGGAGATTTTTTCTTTCTTTAGTTTTTTTTTGTTTTGTGTTGAACTGGAACACATAGCTATTGAATATGCAATGAAGAGAAAATTTATGGAGGGCAGAATTATGAGTATCTGAGGAAAGTTTAATTACTTTTATAATTTAGATTAGCTTCATAATTTATTGTAACACACTGTACTTTGGCACAATTTGTAACAATTAGAAAGCACTTGAATTTAGGTTCTTTACTTGGCAGCTCTGAGCAGAGTGAGCTGTAGAAAAACTTTGAGCATTTACTTTTCATCTTAGACTTGCATTCAAGACTTCAGCTGTAGTGGTTTTGTTGTACCCCCTTATGATGACCGAATCTCTGGGTTTTATTTCTCTGAAAAATATGTATTACAGTATAGTAGGATTGTGGTGGTAAACCTAAAAGAAAGCCAGAGAACCTAGAAGGAGGGACTGAAGATAGGGAAGGAGAAACTCAGAGAAAACTCACATGATTCCTACTCAAATTAAAAAGAAAAAGACCTCATCACCCACCTCCATGTAAAGGGTGCATCCTGAATAATGCACACTGTTCAGAAATCCGGCAATATACTTAATGAATATGAATTCATTTTCGTAATTAAAAAAGGGCAATGTAAAAACAGCTACTTCTCTGAGGTCTGGATTCTTTCGCTGTTAGAGAAATTGCTGCCTAGAATATGGTTTTTTGACATTGCTGTTTTCTATAAAATTAATCTTACTTACTGTCCATTTCTGTCATGACTTTAAGTGTGTATTTGCCTCATTTATCGTGTTGATATTGAAAATAATGAATGAAAACATGAGGTCTTAGCAACTGATTTTGATTGTTGCTGAAGACATTTTTCTTAAAAAAAAAAGTATCTGTTTGCAGCCCAGGAATTTTGACATTCCCATTTTCCTTTTGATAACTAAACTGTAGAACAGAATTAGCTCTCATAAAGTCTTGTGCTTAGGGCTTACTCAACTACTTTCAGAATTAAAGGATCCTCATAGTTTTGGGTAACATTTTGAACTTACAAAAGTGCTTTCATATTTATTGTATGTTTAGGACAAGATTAAAAATGGAAGCATTCTGCAATTCGAGGTAGAAATAAGGATGAATCAACTTATGAACTTTTGTGCCTCTTAAATACCTTCTTTTTTGCTCCACCTTCTTTGGAGTGGAAACCTATGAGGACTTGGGTTCAGGTTTTAGATTTTCTTGGGTTAGTGTAGGTTTTTGATAAGTCATTTGGAGCCAAGTGCTGAAGCAGTTCATCTGTTGGCTTAAGTGAATTAACAGCCTGAATCAAACAGGTTTTGAACTGGTTAAAATAATAAAAAACCAGTAGCCCTATGATTGAGCTCTTGATGATTAAAGAACCAGGCCGAAGAATGCGTTTATTTTCTTTCAGAAAGAAAGTCAAGACTCACTTCTTTGAGCTGTGGTGATTTCTATAGGTTTTTTTTTTTTGAAGAAAGTCTTCATTATTTGTTTCAGATCTTTATAGATGTTGCAATAAGCTACTCTTTTAATATAGGATTGAAAGGATCAAAGTTACTAACTTTAACTGAGACACTTCAAAATGAAAGAAAAAGTTTATTATCTGTTTTCCTTTCAAGATTTATATTCATACAAAAGTACAATGTTCCTGATTGAATGTGGTCCTTCTGGTAAGGGTCACATGGATAGAATAATAATTCCCTTGTCTTGCCTGCTCTGCTCTGGGTTGTTTGAATGTTGCAGGTGACTGTGTTCTTCTCTGCAAATAAATGTCGTTCTCCTGTTCACGTTCCTGATGACTTGTATCCTTAAACCCTTTTGTTAGAGTATTATTGTCCTTTATCCTGAAAAATGTCTCTGGTTGTAGTGCCCTAATACTGTAAAATCAATGGGGACTGAATTCAGGGCTGGCTGAGTAGTGGAAGGCAACCCTTTAAATGCAAATGCATCAGGGCTAGTTTTAATGTAATTTTAATAAGGCTGAAACCATTTTGAAGTAGACTTAAATCATAATACTAATCTCAGAAGACTCTATTTAGCTGAGAAGGCCCTTTATTCTCACTGGCTATTTTTCCTCTCCCAGCATTCAAACCACCTTTCATCTGACGCCACAGTTTTCGTTCAGGATAGCATTCCCCCCCCCCCCCCCCACCCCGCAAATGGCATACATGTACAGTTTGTGGCTACTTTATTAGTTGGAGACAAGTCTGTCTTAGTGAAAACAATTTTACTTCTTTTTCTTCCTGGTTGTACGATCCTGACCAGTCGTTTTTTTGTTTATAATATAAATAAAAATAAATAAATAAATAAATAAATAAATAAGCAAGCATTTCAAGTAAGTTGCTATGTTCTGAACAAAGACGTAAAAATCCATTGTTGATTCTAACGAGAAAAGTCGAGAATATAATCTAATATGTAAATGGGGGGGGTGAACGCAGAGTCCTAGAAATGACGAAAACATTTACAAAATGAAGTCTGACCCAATGACCCATATATTGCAATATCCTAAGTTTCTTGGTTTGACCAACTTACCCTACTTCAAAATATAAATGAAATGTATTCTGCTGTCTATATTTGGGTTGGTGGGAAGGTGTGGGTGCCTTGACTTGGGGAAATAAATGTGGATTAGGGATGAGTTTAACAAAAGGTCACAGAAACTGAAGGCAGGATTGGGGTGCGGTTTTTCCCATGTGGGTTATTATCATATTCTTTGTATAGAAACAAAGGACTTTTGGTCTTTGGCTGTTTTAGCTTTGGATATGCCCCCAAATTTATAATAATTTAATTAAACAATGTAAGTATATTATACATTAAATCATTTATACATTAGCTTTCCCACATTGTCCTCTGTTGCAGAATTATCAAGGAGGAGATGATTAAGTGCTGAAGTCTACACCCTGTTTCATTGATTAGCTTTTAAAAAGTTCTTATAACTTACAAAACAGTAATTTAAAATGTCAGTTACTCTTCTTTTCCATGTGGAGCTTTTTGAAAGAATACTTTCAACCAGCATTTTTTAAAACCTTGTTACAAGACATGTTAGTGGAAATTTTATTTTGAGTGCATTTTGCATTCAATTTTGTTAAACACCCAAGAGGGTCATATCACTACTTTGACCAGAGAACTCCTTTTTCATGGGCTACCTCCCCTGTGGAACATTCTGCAGAAAACAATTGTAGGAAATACTCAGCCCCAAAGTGGGTCCCCCCCAACCCCCGCAAGTTGGCGGTGGTATCTAGTTTCTTGTTTTTTAAATACTGATCACTAATCCTTTCACTGAGTTCAGGACGAGTTCCTAGAATAGCATGCCAGTCATGCTACCAGTGCTCTTCATTTGAAACCCTGCTTGTGATAACGTGAACAGAAGACGAGGCCCATGACTCAGATACTTTAACATCAAATGATCACTGCATCTTGGAGAGACTGGTGGTTCTGTCTTTAGGCGTGCTCTCGCCTCATTTCATGACTTTAGTCCATTTCCTAGGAGGGGTGTGTGTGTGTATGTGTGTCTCCTTCTTTTACCCTGATAACAGTTAGGTCACAGCGGTGACCACTGGGTCTAGAGCAAGGCCTTGAAAATGCACTTAACTTTGGACTCCACGCAGGTAATGTCGATGAGTGAGGCAGACAAGAGGAAGAGGTGGTGCAGGCGACTGGGGAAGCCAGGCCACACCTGACATTCCAGCATCCCCCAGAATCCTGTGGGAGCAGACACTGTATGTTTTGCAGCCAGCAGTGTCTCGTCCTTGGTATGAAGGCAAGAAATCAGAAGGCTTGGACACAAGACTTAGTTGTTCGCCTCCCCCCTACTTTCATTTCGTTTTTCTCGGGGATGTTTGCTTCATTTACAGCAAGCAGAAAATAAGCCAGGTCTTGTTTATACCTAAAAAATGGTGTTTTAAAGGTTTCATGTAATACTTGTCTGAAAGAACATATAAAAGTATGATTCTAGATGCTTTTGTAAGAAAGAAAACATTCAGTTTAACCCCACAACTTTTCTACTTGCCTAGAACTGCAAACTACTGCTACTGTTTGAAATAGACTTTTTGTTGTTTAAACTATACATCCAAGAATATCTAAGGAATTGGAAAAAGTGCATAGCCGAACATGAGCATTAACTTCAAACCGTGAAGAAGTGAAGGTTAGAAATACTGTCAAATGTAGGAGGGCTCCAGGGGCAATTCTTTAAACACATTCTGAGACGTTGAAGCATTCTGCAGTTACTTGGACTTTGGTTTCTAGGTCTGTGATCAGTATTGAGGTTGAGGCCATTGATGTCTTGTCCTGCTCTCAGGTTCTGCGATGCTGGGTCTGAGATTAACTTGGGTCTGAGATTGACATGAAGGGGAACTGGTTCTGGTTCCTAGATGCCCCCAGCGCTGAGACGTTCCTGATTTTTCCTGTGCGATACCACCGCACAGAAGTACAATTTGCATCCATCGGAACAAACGTTTAACAAGTTCTGAGTATAGAAAACTGCTTTGCAATGTGAATTTCAATGATTCCAAAATTCAGAAACGCTTCCTTTTGATTAAATCCACTGCCCTCAAATACACATGCTCATTTTCTCTGTCTTCTTCTTCCACATTCTGTCTATTTAACTTTACTTGGCATCTGAGAATTTTAACTCTGAGATTTTGAAGTCCGTATGTGAGACTTGAACGGGTCGGAGAAACCTCGGAACAGATTCATTAAAGAAGCTTAGGAGGCGCATTGCATGGCCTTTAACATCAAGGTGTAAATGGAGCCCCTTCAGCCATTAGTTAAGAGGTAACAGGGAGCAAGCGCCTGATTAGATTACAAACTCTTCTGTATGTGGACACGGTATGTGAAAACAGAACACTTGATCTTCACCGCAGTGCCATGAAGATTCAATTAGAGGACTGGTATGTGCCCAGATTTGGGGACATAAAGGGCAACTGGATTTTGAAGGAAAGATGGTAAAGAAACACCTGCAAAAATCTGCCTTTCTGTGCAACAGACTGGGTAATTGCATATGCAGATGGATAGTTAGGGATATAATTACTTGATTTGTGAACACAAATGCCCTTTCGATTGTGTGAGTGTTGAATTTTGCAGTGACAGGTGCGTGCAGATTGCTGTGTGTGTATCCTTTGCACTCCTGTTTAAATATTTGGCCTGGAGTCTAGCTTCCATTCATTCTGCAAGTAACTGCTCTCCCCCACTGATGGTCTGGGGGAATCGTTACAGCTCTTAATGCCTCTCCAACTTTTTCTCGTAAATAATAACCTTAATTTGAAACCTTGACTAAAAGAAGGACTGCATACAGGCATGTGGTGGAAGGGCTTACGAATTATGCACAGTAATTCATTTTTTAAAGCTGCTGGATGTAACTCATTAGTTTTCATTGTTTTCTCAAAATAAGGAAAACTATTAACCAACACTGCAGACTAATAGCCTGGAATTTTTTCTCCATAATCAACTGAAGTTTAATGGAAAATCATCTTTTGAAAGACTTCTTTTTTTTCCCTTCCTGCTTTTTTCTTAACCTTTCCATTAATACTTTTGAGACATCTTTTCGCATCTCTCCCAACGAAATAGCATTCTCAGTTATGCCCCCTGTCAGTATTCCTCTGTTGCACTGAGATATTCATCAAAATACTGGTCTGGTCCAAATGAGGGTGTTTTGGTTTTTTTTTTAACTGAAGAATTTGTTAAGCATTTACTTATGCCGAGGGCCAGGTCGTTTCTGTGTTCCTTTCTCCCGGCCTCCCGGAGGAAGTGGATGGTGGCGTTGCCGTCTGCTCTGATGAGGTTACTCGTGTGTTAGAACTACAAGGTGTTGAGTCCTATTTCATACGATTTACTCAGTTTCTGTTTCACTCCTTTGTAAATCAAACAGTGCCTCAACGATTACGGAAGAGAAAGGTTGACAGTTTTTACTATTAATAAGAATACTTAGAAAAACTTGCGTGTACTGCTCACCTCTGTGTGCGTGACACTCTGCTAAGGCTCGGGTGTTCCATCGTCTCATTTCACCTCTCAAACACTAAATACTATCATCCCCATTTCACAGTTGAGGACGTTGAGATGCAGCAAGATTAACTATGTCACCTCTGCCATAGTTAACAGAAAGGGATGAACGTTTAGAAATTTGTCCTTCTGTGGCCCATGGTTGTTCATTTATTTATTTTTTTTATTTGTTAGCTCATGGTTATTTTTTTTGCTGGAGTCAAATTTGTTAAGACAATAATATATGTGTATAAATATATAAGTATATATATGTATTATAAATAAAAGAATCTTGAACCTGCCCTGGAGGAACTAAATCTGCATTTGCCCAAAGAGAGGCAAAGTAACCAGCCGCACAGATCCCAGTGTGACTGGCTTTGATGTGAAGACTTCACACGTCTCCTACATGTAAATATTTCAGTTTCTAGATATTTCCTGGTGCTTGCTGCTCTTCTAAGGCAACATTTTCTCAGGAAGATGCTCTTGAGGCTTTTTGAGCAAAAATGCTGGGGTTAAATCTTACCCACACAAAGGTTCGAAACCGTTCTTTCTGGATTCTTCATGTGCCGTTAAGTACACGCGGCGATGGGGGCCTTGCTGCTGCGGGCGGGGAGGGAGCTGGCACCCTCTGCTCGGATAATGTTCAGTACCACCTGCTTTGAATGTGGTCTGATTGAATCAGATGACGGCCGCGGCCGCCTTTCATCACGGCGCCGGGCTTGGGATGTGGGGGGAGCGTTCTGTTTTGATATTTCCCATGTGCTTAGGTGTTAGCGGCTTCAGATTGTCTGGGAACAGGCTCTCATTTCTGAGTGTTGTTAAATTCGAAGGTGAGGGGAAGATTTGAAGGAACCTTGAGTTTTTCAAGGTCTGTTTAAAAATTATGTCTTCGTGTGTTGGGGGGTTTATTTGTGTGTGGGATTCAGGTTGCCTCGTGGGAAAAAGCAGATCATTTTCCCTCACAAAAGGAAATTCTGTTGTTGGGTGGGTGGTTGGTTTGCTTTCTGTGTTTCAACTCTTTTTTGCGGTCTTTCCTTGTGAGCTCTGAGGTCAGTACATTCATCATTAACAGCGCTCGGTTCTCTGGAGTTCTTGATGCTCTGTGGGTTCACCTGTCTTCTTTGGGGTTGATGACTAACATCCGCCGAGATTCGCCTGGTACTTGAGATTCTGGACATTATTATCTCCTCTTTGATTGCAACACGTGGACACTTGTAGGCAAGGCGACTTCCAAGGAAACTGAAAGAGGGATTGCAGCTCACTGGCTGCATCAGAACGCGTTGCGGGGAAGGTTGGAGGGTGGGCTTTGGGGAGAGGCTTGGTGAAAGTTCAGATTCCTTGGGACCATCTAGAAGACTCAGATTTAGTACCTCTGGGAGGTACCCAGGAATATGGACTTTTAAGCAGTGCTCCAGATAGTACAGTTAGATCTGAGGTTCAGTAGGCATTAGGGAAACTCTGGCTCTCGTCAACACCCCAGCATTCCTGCAGGTGGGTGCCCCTGCATCCTAATATGCTGGGTGTTTTTTGTAACTTGCAGGTTCCTGGCGTCCACTGGGACTGGTACCCTGGGACCAGCATCTTTAATGTGCCCCCTCTGGGATGCACATTTGTATTAAATTTTGAGAACTACCGCTCTAGAGATTCTAAGTTACGGGAACTCCCGGAGGAAATTGGAGGATTAGAAATCAGCCTCTAATATCTGTACAGATACAAAGAATCCTTCAAAATAGGGACAGGTGTGTTTGGAAAGCTTGTTTTGTAAAGAGAGTCTTTTCTCCCTTTGACTTCTCTTATTTGCACTGAAGCTATGTTTCTGAGTTAAAAAGGAAAGGGGAGAAAAAGAGCAGCAACAAAAGATTCCGGAGGCATACCAAAGCTGTGGGGAGCTGGGGGTGGTTTCCCTTTGTTCTACTTTGTAACAACTGTTTTTCCAGCCTTTTGCTTTTGTCCATTTACTCCTGGGCCATGAGGATGCAGGATTAGAAGCATTAGAGACACTGGATCAGCGGGATCACCCTCCCAGCCCGGGAAGTCTCTCTGAAGTCAGAGCTACCCCCGAAGTTGGGGGAGAGTGTGCTTTTATCTTGGCACGTGCACCTTTCAGTTCCTATCCCAGCCCAGTTGCCCCATTGTGCATTTTTCTGGCCACAGGTCCTCTTTTTCTCTCCGTCCCCTAATTCTCGGCCTCCTTTGAGGCCAAACTCTTGCAAGAAAGACTTTTAAAACCCTGTGGGTCTGAACACTCGTAAATAACAGAGAGCTGTGGTGTATTTGAAAATGTACACACTTATTTCCTTGCTTTTCTCCCGTAAATGAATTACTGAAAAAATGTTTAGTATAGGGACACCAAAAGAGAGAATCTCTGTGTGTTCCATTTACATCAAAAATGCTGTTTCCTTGTATATTAGACTATAGCCAATAGAAATCCAGGAACTAAGGATTTTCACAGCCCCAACTGAATATAGAACTTCATTGTTTTTTGTTATGATTATAAATACTGAGAATAGTTTTGTTTGTTTATGCTGGTGCAGTTTTATAGTAAATCCTTTCAAATGGGGTGCAAAGCCATCCCCGGATATTTGTAAAGACTTTGCAAAGTCATACATAAAATAAATTATCCATTCAATTTGAACAAGTTTTGCAATTATTTGTGGCTTTAACAGGGGCTTTTGAAGGGCACTGTATATATCTACCAGCTGATTCTACTGTTTTTCCCAAGAAAATGGAGAGCTTTGTACTGTCCCTTGAGTAAACCATTAGTAGACTATCAGGTAGTCGAGTTTTGCCATTTCAGATCTGGTTTTTATTTTAAAGGGATAATAATTTATGAATTTCATCTCATGGATTTTTTTGTTTGTTTGTTTCAGATTAAGCTGTTATCCCATTCTTGTCTATTTCTTTACAGATTTCCCCACTCAATGTATTACAGAAATAAAACATATAAAGACAGAATTAAAAATGTCTGAAGCCCTTGGTGGGAAGAAAAAGCTTTCTTCCTTATTATATTTTACCTCTCAATAATGTATTTATGTTGACATCAAAAATTCCTTTTGGTTGTTGATAATTATTTTGTCAGCTTCAGTGATTTTTGTTCTGTGATTTTTTTTCATGATAAAGCTTCTGAATTTTAACGTTTAATAAGTCTCTTTATCCACTCAACAAATACTTACTGATTTCTTAGCAAGGCACTGATGCAGGGTCTGGGCTGCAGGTGCTCAGTCAGTTCCCTGACCTAAAGTTTGCATCCCAATGGGGGAGACGTTCAGTGAACAGAGATACTAACCACCAAATATACCTACATTCAAACATGTATAAATACTAAATATTATTCAAAAATGAAGTGGTATCAAGGGCTAGTGAGCATCATTTTGGGGTGCACAGGAACAGGGCATATTCCTTTTTTTCAAGGGTAGCCAGAGAGAGCCCCTCAAAAGAAGTGGTTTAAGTTGAGACCCCGAATGGTTGTGAAGGTTTGAATCTTGGGGGTGATGTATATTAAGTTTGCAGACATTTTTGAGGACAGAGTACAGGTTCTTAAAATCCTTTGGTAGCAATACCATTAAACTTTATCAGCTGAGGTTAAAGGTCAGAAAAACAGTTTTGCAAATGCATTTGCATAGATGCATATGAAAGCTGAAGGTGTCTAGAATCCACCGTTTTACACACGTATTCAAATGTCTCATCTTCTGGGGATGAAACATGATTATATAGAAAGATAAGCCATGTCCCACTGAGGGCTGAATTAAAGTTTATATTTGCTATGAGAAGACAATTCATCAATTAATATTAAATAGTATACAGATTATATTTGTCCTAGGAACCACTTACATAATTAAAGCCTTAAAGTTGAACTACTAGATGATTAAATTCTATGTAAGTCCTTTGGTGGGGTCTTACATTTCGGCTTTGTGAAGAATTGATGTTTCATCCCTTAGCTCTGGTTGTACCTACCACACAGATGTATGTAATGATGGACTGGTGTGCATGTTTGGGTCCCTCAATGAACCCATTCATTCCTTTCTTTATTCTACATGCATTTACTCGGTGGGCAGGAATATTTTTGATGTGGAGGGAAGACATGGAGACCAGATAACCAGAGATGCGTTGGGTCACTGTACAGAGTCTCGTGTGATTGACACACAAAGGAAGTAGCGGTGCTACTTAGGGTAACACAAGGAAAGAAGGTAAACACACATCACCAAGCACCTTAAATGCCAGGCTGAAGAATTTTAACTTTGTACCCTAAGCAGCAGGGAGCCGCTGAGATTTTTTTGTCTGTAGAAGTGACAGTTGTCAATGCTTCATGATAGGCTGGAGTGGGGCACAGCTGAGGTCCTGGAAACCGGTTTCTAGGGCCATATTATGAAAGGTGGCAGCAGGAGAGGAAAGGAGGAGAGAACGTGGTAAAGACTGCAGTAGGAAAATGGCATAAGGCTGAGTGAAGTGTTTGTCAGCATGGCTGATGGAGAAGGTCCAGGTTTCTTCTGTCTCCCCACTTTTTTGCTAATAGTAGTTATTTTGTCAAGTGCCTATTTTGTCTCCTCAACTAAATTTGAACTCGGGACTCATATTTCATTTGGAGGGGCCCAAACTTAAGAATAAGCTGTGTTCTATGTTTTTAAACAATGGGACTTATTTTTTCTTCTATTGAAGGGATACAGATGGTTCTTGAGGCCCCAGGAGGGTCCACAAAATGCTATGCTATCTGGAATATTGCAAAACTTCAGTATCATTAATACTTGAGATAGTTTTCTTGGGGCAAGAAATATGAAGAGCTGGGGAACGTGTCCTCTGCCCTCACCTCTGTTACAGGGATAAGAGCGTGTCACACATCCGGACAGTGTGGTTTGCTTGACCCTAGTTGATCTAGAGCAGAGGTTCTTAATGTTTTTAGGGTCAGAGACTGCTTTGAAAACACAATACAAGCTATAGACTTTCTTCCCAGAAAAAAATGCATGTAGCCAAATACATGAGTAAAATTTTGCAACAATTTCTGGGGTTTCTGGATCACCCTAAGGTCCACCGATAGGTCTAGGATCTGAAGAGCCAGTTCTCCCCTCACCCCTCACCCCCATCTTGGCAGAGTTTAGGTGATGTGTGTGGCATGTGTGTAGGACTGAGATTGGTAAATCGAGGAGAAAGCACTGTTCTGGTACCTTTTGCTGCTATTAGCTCTCCCTGTGCTAAGTGCTGGTTAAGTATTTGCCGGCTGATTAGTACCTGTGAGAAGGCCTCGGGGACAGGAGAGGTGAGAGAGGAGATACATGTGCGTATCAGGGGAGAATTAAAAGGGGAATGACTGGGCATACAGCCGGTACACTTCCTGAAAATGATGCCTCTGTGGGGCTGGAACGGTTCTGATTGGCCAGGAGATGATGGTCTTTTAGTAGGTAAAGTCCAAGTTTATCCGGAGTTGGTATTTTATTTATTTTTCCCGTTTTTTCTTAACTTTTCTTTTTTTATTGAAGTGTAGTTGATTTACAATGTTAGTTTCAGGTGTACAGCAAAGCGATTCAGTTATACATATCCATCTATATCCATCTCTCTATATATTTATATATTTATTTCAGATTCTTTTCCACTATGTTATTACAAGAAATTGAATAGAGTTCCCTGTGCTGTGTACTAGGTCCTTGTTTATCTATTTTATGTATAGTGATGTGTATCTGTTAATCACAGACCCCTAATTTATTCCTCCCCTGCTCTTTTCCCTTTGGTAACCATAGTTTGTTTTCTATGTCCCTGAGTCTAGTTTTGGTTTGTAAATAAAATTTTTATCATTTTTTAAATTCCACATATAAGTGGTATCATATAATATTGTTATTTCTCTCCTGGCTTACTTCACTTAGTATGACAATCTCCAGGTCCATCCATATCCATATTGCTACAAATGGAATTATTTCATTCTTTTTTATGGCTGAGTAATATTCCATTGTATATATACACCACATCATCTTTATTCAGGTATCTGTCAATGGACATTTAGGTTGCTCCCATGTCTTGGCTATTGTATATAGTGCTGCTATGAACATTGGGGTGCATGTGCCTTTTCGAATTAGAGTTTTCTCTGGATGTGTGTCCAGGAGTGGGATTGCTGGATCATATGGTAACTCTGTTTTTAGTTTTTTAAGGAACATCCGTACTGTCCGTCATAGCAGCTACACCAGTTTACATTCCAGAGCTGGTACTTATTTTTGAAGAACCTTCCTGAGCATTAAGTTCATAAGCCTCCTTCTCTAGGGTGGCAGCGGGTAGGAGGGGGCTCTGCTCTTTGCTTCAGCCACAGCAAAAGAAAATTCTGACTTAAACTGGTTTAAAACATAAGGAAATGTGTTCCTAAAGTAATACATAAACGCAACCTGCCCTGAAATCTCTGGTATTTTCCTTCCTCTGTGTACTGGTTTCATCCTGGGAATGAAAAGGAGACAGTTCTACACATGATCGCCAAACAGGAAAGTGGCCAGAGGAGATAAAAAGCCATCTCCTAGTTTGTCTCTTTCCTGGGAGCAGGGAGACCTTTCCCAGGAACCCAGTGGTGGACAGCACTCTGTGTCTCAGTGGCTGTTTTTAAACCAGTCCCCAGCCAGGGGGAGGCAGGAGCTGTGACTCCCACCAGTGCTCAGGATCTCTGTCTGGAACTGGAGATTAGGTCACCCTCCCCTGATGAACGTGGAGGAGGGGTAGCTCTGTGAAAACAAACAAACGAACAACCACAGCAACAAAAGCCCTCAGGGCTGTGATGAAGGAAGAAGGGCCTGGATATTGAGTAGACAGAACTAATGATCATTGCATCTTTTATTAACTGTTTTGACTAAAGTAGAAAAAGTGATGTTGGTATTTTTATAATCCAGATACATCTCTGTTGTTTTTTCCACCACTGCACGTGAGACGCGTTCACGTGCTTAAGTCCACCTAAGTGAAGTTCTGAATAGATTTTCAGTCCAGTTCTCCCACTCAGTTTACTTCTGGACCCTACAATCATGCACAGTTAAGAGAAAGGTGAACTATTACCAACTTGCCTGAACTGTCCATTATTTGTAACAGCGCTTTTCTTCATTGGTGTGTTAATTGTTAATTGGCGTGGTTACATATTAAATGCTTATCTTTAAGAATTTTGAAGGGTAGCTTACAAAGTAATACATATCTTCATTTCTTCATGTGTACCTTCAAGGTGAAAAATTTAGGAGAAAAAAGTACACACAAGAGAGTTCAAAATGCTTCTCAGAGTCATAATTAATTTAAATGGTAAGACTTTTCCAGTGGGGCATATTGAACCCAAGGGAAAAGTCCTGATAATTAGGAAATTGATTCTGAATGATGGATTTGTAAGACGAAAGATAACTTCTTTTCTGCAGAGGATATTAATATGCTTCACCCAAATTTGGAGTTCCAGCTTCTGAAGATGTCACTTCTCTTTCATAGCGTAAGAAAAGGGGTGAGAGTCAGTGTGGAAAGAGGTAAAAAGGAGACATTTTATGGATTCTCCTCCCAGCTCTTTCAAGGCTTTTCCTTGGAGATTTGAGCCAGTCCCTGCCTTTCTCTGATGTATATAATTGTAAGGGAAGATGAAATAGTGTGCGCGCGAGTGCTTTGAAAATTCGAAAGCAGTAAACTGCTGTAGGGTATTTATTGTTGTGGCCGTGGTGTTCTGATTATTATACTTGAAGCAGAACTTGAAATATTAATGCTACACTTGTTAATCAATGGGGAAGTTTCAGTGGAAACTGTTTTCAGATAATGTCTAGTTGTCACTGCCGTCTATGTAACTGACACAGAATTCCTAACCCACTTTCGGTCTTGCTTATCCCCCGATCACAGAAAGCTGTTTTACTGTAGAGGTAACAGTTGTTCTCTCCTCTGTCCTGAGGCCAATGATTATATAATATGTATCAAATCACTAGGGTGCATATCAAAGGGAGCATAAAGAGGCAAATATTTCCCTTTACAATGACCGTATAAGAGATTATTTCTGTCAAGGGAGAAAACATACGTGAAGTCTGACTGTTTCACTGCGTTTTTACTATAGGCATCACTGAGCTTGAGATTTGTAGATCAACTCCTTTCTGGTCCTGTGACTGGCAAGGGTGTCTGTGTTAAGAGCCCTGCACATTTCTTGCTGAGTCTGAATTCATGCTTTTGTGTTTGTAAAACGAACTATTCTTTAAATCCTGGAGGAAAGATATGTTGTATGTGACTCTCTGAGCTAATCTTTCTGGTGTGCCTGTGGCTTAATTTCTTTAGTTAATAGGAGATGAGGCAAAACTTATGAATTTTCCTCATTAGGTTATCCTTCTCAAAAGCACAGGAGCTCTGCAGAAAGTTTTGCCACTTCAGGAATTCTCTTAGCGTTTTGATGTTTTCCTGTGTGCACAGCCCATTGGGAGGGGATGATGGACCAGCCAGCCGATTAACTAAGCTTACACTGAGTGTTTCCTCCTTCTTCTGAACTTTGCTGGGTGCTGGTGATTGGATGGAAAGCAAACAAGACACTGTCCTCGTCTTCTGCAGCTTACTGATCATTGGGGAAGAAAGGAATCATTTGAGAATCTTAAAAATGTAAAATTTCATCTGTGACAAGTCCGTGAAAGAGGAGGACAAAATACCTGTTTTGGGAGGACAGGAGAGTTGCCCCGAGGAAGTGATGATTCACCGAGAGTTGACAGAGGCGTGAAACAGGCCAAGCGGGGATGTGGAGTGTTGGGAGTGGATCGAAGAGTGTTCCATTGGAGGAAACCCAAGTTCAAGTTCTGCAGCAGGAGGGCCACAGGTGTGCTTGAACATTGACAGGGATCAAGGGAACTGGAGGACAGAAAAGAAGGGTGTGTGGCTGCATTATTACCAAGATGGGGTTGATGTCCACATCTCCAGTGTGTGGGATCCTTGTAGTTTTTGTGGGATGACTGCATCCCCAGGGGGCAGATGTATTTGGACTAACCAATCAGGGTAATCCTATACCCCTCATCATGGTTTCTAATTTGGGTCAGTGATGTCTGTGCAAATCTGTGCCGGCTATTCCCTGACTTTAAGGATTGGTTCAATGATGGTTCCAATCAAGGCAAAGTTCAGGAGGAATTTTGCTCTTTTGTGAACTGAACTCTCTGCGACTATGTCGAAGATAAGGAAGCAAGAAGATCCAGGACTTCTATCATCATGATGGATTCCAGCTGTAAGATGAAGGTGTCACGGGGATGGCAGAGTGGAGGGCTGGGAGGAAACTTTATCCTTGTTAATATGGTGGATCCACTGGATATGTAAATCCTAAAACCTGCCTTGTCTGCAGACTTCCCACTTATCTGGGCCAGTAAATTCTCTATATAAGGGGGCTCTCCATTTAAAAATTGTACCTCAAATCGCTTTAATCTGTACGTTTCTCTTCTGAACTCCAGACCCACATAGTCAGTTACTTTACTTGATTTTATATTTGGGTGACCAATGGACACTTGGAACACAAAATGTCTAAAATATATTCTTTTTTTTTTTTAAACTATCCCACCCCCAACCTGCATCAATATCCATGAGACAAAAACCTGCGAATAATCCCAGATGGCACTATTTGCCTAAGTTTCCCAGGTTAGTTGGTAAACCCTATTCTCTTTCCCCAGCGTAATCCTGCATTGTCTGTTACCTTGATTATGGCAATAGTTTTTTGCCTTCTTAACTAGTCTCTTTATCTCTAAGTTCTCACCTTTAAAACCCACCATCCCTGCTGCTACCATTTCCAAAATGCAACCGTGAACCTGTTGCTTCTATACTCTGGTGCCTGCCCAGAGCTTCTAGAACAAACAGTAAACTTCGTGCTTTGTCCATGGCCACGTCTTCCTCCGGCCCCGCCCAGATTCATCATTTCTTCACTGGCGGCCACTGTGACTTTAACACCTCTATTCTCCAAGCTCATTGTGCGTGCCTTTGCCACTTCCTGCAGCGGGTTATGGTCTCTCATGCTTTGGTGCCTTCCCACGTTTGTTCTTCTGTCCTTGGAAGGCTCTGGGTTTTATAAGCTTCAGTCAGACAGAAAAGAACTGCCGATATATTACGAAGTTGGCAGGCACCCCCTGCCATCTAAAGTCATGCTTGGTTGCAGTGTCTTCTGGGACCTTGGGCTGCACCGGAGACCTGTGGATGTTCCCTGGCTTTTCCTACCACCCCGCCCCCCACCCCAGGCACATGTCCAAGCTTGACACCAGCTACTGATGGCCCTTGTCACTGAACTATTATCAGGGACCTCATCTGAATCCAAGAGCTGTCCCAGCTCCTCCGAGGTCTAGACTTACTCACTGGACTGTCCACAGCTCAGCCCAAGATGGGATAGATTACCTTGGTCAGGACAGGTGTATGAGGAACCACTGATTTAAAGAGCATTCATAACTTACCCCAACCCTTAGGCACAAGTCTGTTTTTTGAGAGAGTGTGGTGTGTAATTTTTGAAAGGCCTCCTGTACAGAGTGTTGCATTGGCTGTGTAGAGGTGAGGGTGGTGAGGAATGTGGAATATATTTATTAAGGAAAGTCAGGTGCGTGGAGGAGCAAAATGAAAGACAGTGAAAACAATGAGAGTGGTGGGAGGGAACCCCCCCTGCCCCCCCAACACACACACTCTGTTCAGATGTTTCCAAGGAGCAGCTTTCTGTGTTTCGGGGAATATACGTTTGATATGCTGAGAAAAAAGAATCCAGATGCCCTTTGCTTTTAGAAGCAGCCTGGTTTTTAGTGCAGGGATCACAGGCGACAGGATTTTTGGCCAATCACTTAGCATCGGCGAGGCCTGATTTTTCATCTGTAAGATGAGCAGTAGTGATTGTGAGAATTAAATGAGGCAGTTTGAGTCAAATGCAATACTTCTCAACGAATGATTCTTTTCATTGGAGTGGCGATGTTTAATAATTTGCTTTTCAGGGGGGAGAGGGGTGAGAAGGGATAAACTGGGAGTGAAAGATTTGCAGATACTGACTGGTATATATAAAATAGACAAACAAGTTTATACTGTAGAGCACAGGGAACTATATTCAGTATCTTGGAGTAGCTCACAGTGAAAAAGAATATGAAAATGAATATATGTAAATTCATGTATGACTAAAGAATTGTGCTGTGTACGAGAAACTGACACAACATTGTAAACTGACTATAACTTAAACTATAACTTTTAAAAAAAAAGGAAAAAATAATCTGCTTTTCAAAGGGGAAAAAAAAACCCCTTGATTTGTAATGGTTGCCAATTTCCATGGTGTAAATGCTCTTGCCATGCCTGTCGTGAGTTACCAGTATGACAGCATTGAACTTGGAGTTGAGAAGTTACACACGAGATCCGCACATAATGTGGATGCAGCTCAGCAGGATGCCAGTGTTTTCTCTCTTCTCCTCCCTGCACTGATGATTCTCACAACTGATGATTCTAGCCTGTGTACCTCTGCTTTCTCTAATGTTCCATGTTTATTACTCTGTTAGCAATCAGATGCTGCCTTCTACTTATGTATGATATCCCTCCCTATCTGGATGATGTGTTTCAGCAAGAGCCCTATTTTATATTGATTTTGTATCCCTTTTGCTGTCAAATATCATGCTAATAATAATAATCGTGATAAAAATAAGCCGTACTTTTTTTTTTTTTTGAGTTTCTACTGTGTTCCTGGTTCCAGGGTGACACTTTTCCTAAATTATCTCTACTCTTCACAGCAGTACTGGAGGGTGGACACCATCATTCCCATTTTACAGATGAGGATACATAGACTCCGCGATGTTAAAGAATTTCTCAAAAATCACGCAGGCAGCAGGCAGCTCACCGCTCACAGCTGCGGGATAATGGTTGAGAGGGAAAGTGGCTACTGAATGTGTGTTGCGTTGATTTTCTTGAGACAGATGAGACTGAGCAGCCTGAGAACATTTGGTGCTCAGAGGGAGGAAATGCTAAGAGGGGAAAACAAGTCTGAAAGGGAGAGAAGGAGAGTTCAAAGACCAGTCTCCCCGGCTTCACTATTCTGTCTCCTGCCAGCTCTAACTGTGTATGTTTGCTTTGCAGATCTGAAGAGAGAATCATAGCACCAGAACGCATGGAAGTCTGTTTTAGAGGATGCATTAGTCAGGCTAAGCTAATAGCTGGAACAAACAACCCCCAAACTTCAGTAGCTTCACACCGCAAAGGGGGTCTATGCCCCTGGTGTCACAGAGCACTGGGGGTGGGCTCGGCTCCCTGTGGTCCTTCAGATCTGGGTGCTTTCAGGCCTTGGCTCTGCCACCCCCTAGGAGCTCAGAGGAACACACTAGGTTCTTTGTATAGGGCTGAACAAAGAGGAAAGAGAAAGTGCGTGGAGGATTACGTGGGAGGTTGTGGGGCCAGGCCTGGAAAAGGCAGGCGTTACGTGGGTTCACATTCTATTGGCCAGCCTCAGTCACGTGGCCCCACGTGACTGTGAAGGAGGATGGGAGATGTAGGCATCCTGGGTGGTCAGGGGGAGGGAGAAATGGGGACTGGCAGTTACGTCCAGTCTCAGCCTCAGAGAGTAACACCAGCAACCTGAAGATGTGGTGGCCCCTGATGTTCAGAGACATATCATGGGTGCCCCCTCAGCCTCTAGAAGACTTTCCTGTGAGGCCTGCTGATGGCCTCCAACCAGGAAAGCTGTTCCCTTTGTCTGTAGAGAAGATAATGCGTATTTCAGGGACACGCAAGGAAATCATGATGATGGAACTGATCTGTCAAGTAGAAATGATACCCAGGCAGTAATCATGGCTCAACAGTTTAAATCAAACCTGCAGTGTTGTTGAGGATGAAAGGAAAAAAGTTAATGCAAAAAGAAAAAGGGAAAGGAACAGGGGAGGTAGGAGAAGGGACCTTTCCCTTTGGACACCCAGCGCCATGATTTTTACCCCCTTTAACAAAGCAACTTTTATAAATATCACAGAGCCTCCCCCAAAATGTCGTGTTTTAAGATTTAAAATTTTGACCTTGAAGAGGGTAATGTTTTTAATTAGTAGAACTGAGGATGAGTTTTGATTTGTAAAATCTACGCAATCTCCTTGTGCCTCGTGATTGTGGACTTGTCTCTGGTTTCAGGGTCACTGCACTGTCCTGCACGGGGCCTCGAATTAAAGAGAGGAAAAGAAGCTGTGAGGGGTTGGGTGGGCCTTTGAAAGATAAATTACAATACGTTGGATCGAATGAAGAGAAATTGGTTTTATCCTGTTTTGCATGGGCTGTATCTTGCTTCGATTTCAGTCTGTACCAGGAGGCTGGCCGTGTTTTCTTTGCTTTAGCTTGCTGATGTGTAACTGCAGATTTAGCAGTTTCTTTTGTGTCCCACTTGCCTCCCAGAATTTGGCCCAACAATTTGGAGTAGCTGAACGATTTATCGGGGACAGATCAGCTGAAATGTGGCTCAACTTGAGTAAAGCAGAAGGAGTGACATAAGGTTAGGTGACTGATGTGTGAGTTTTTGAATTTGATTTGGTTTTACATGGAAAGGTTGAAGCAATGATCCATGTATTCTAATAAAAATCATCAGTACAAATCAAATAAAATCTGGCTTAGTGGCTATTTTCCCACTGTATCACTCATGGCTAGCCTGTGCTGTTACAGACCACATTTGGCAGGCACGGTTTTTTCCTACAACAAAATCTTAAAGTAACATTGCAGTCTTTGCGATGTCAAGAAAGGCATCTTTCTTTTCTAATCAAACTCTCTGCTAATCTCATCAGATAAATCATTATTCTCTACTGACAGCTCTGGCTTCCCCGGACCCCTTCCCTGCTTCTTGTTTTCTCTCAAGATGCCTGGTTAGTGTCATTCCCCAGGTCTTTGCTTCTATCTCCCTTCAATCTAACGACATTTCTTCCATTCCTGAGGAAGAGTTACAGCTCCATTCCTCTTAGTGAATTTGTGAGACCGGTGCATCATACCAGCTCAGCACTTTCTGACCAGTACTCCATTGGTTATGAGATGGGCAAAACACAGGCTGCATCCAAGTTGTAGACCTACTAAGAGAAAAAAAATGCTCTTCCCATGAATTCAACGTGATGAAGCTTAAGAAAATACCAGTGGTTGCCTTCCAATGCATTTCCATTTTTTACCTCTCAAAGCTGGACTAGTAAACTGATGCAGAAGTATTTTGACTAGTTCAGTTTTGAGAGTGTCTTAGAGCACTTGAAAGCGAAAGTAAAAGGAGCAGCCTGGTTTGGAGAAAGCTAGTCATTTTTGTCATTCTAGACTTGACCTGCCATCACAGCCCTGGATCTTTCTAAGACCAATGCCAGACTTGTGTCAATGAAATTGTGTCCTGTGTGGGGCAGCTCAGAGGGGAGATTGCCAATTTTGTTTTCATTACTGACTTTACTTAAAAATGAGTGTTACTGGATGCAAAAACTCCATCATTATAGTACTATTTAACTTTCCTATTTTAGCAGGTATTTTAATGAACTTTAGCAAGTATTCTGTTATCAGTTAGAACGAAATAATAGTAGTAACATGAAAGGATGCAATAAGTCTTACAGGGAATAGCTTCTTTGATACAGGATAACTGCCGACTTTTTCTTTTCATTTTTGTTTTCATGCTTTTGAAAAATGGTGTTAGGCTGCCCATACGTAAGTATGCAACTTCTTTTGATCCCAATTTCATACTTTCAGTGATTCCAGACAAATCATTTTCAGTGAGATGAATCTAAAAAGAACGTTTTGGAAAGCAGAAAGCATAATGCCTAAGTGTGGTTATGTTGCTGTGAAGGAAAATCTAAAACCCTAAAGTGACCAGAATTAAGTCTGATCAAAAACAAGTCACTGATCAAAAATAAAGGCGATGTCAGTGGAATGAATGACAACATCTGGGAACCTTTTTAAACACTGTCATTAATATTGAGAAACCTTTAGTCATTTCAAGTATGTGGATTGTGTTCGTGCGTGTATTGTGATTTTATACACACACACACACACACAGGTAAAAAAGTGTCTGCCAGGCATTCGGCTGAAGTGGAGTTGTGGGGAAAATTTGCTAAGCATTTATAAGTCAGAGTCAAAATCCACCAGCACTGTTCAATTTCCAAAATGGCTTCCTTCCAGGGTTAAAAGGTTTCCACCTTCTATTGATTGGAATCAGTTAACTTTCTCAGTCCCACACGGTGTGCGTCTTTTCTGTCCCGCGGCCACGTTCCTCTCCCAGTCTTGTGTTCAAGCCCTGCTCCTCACTTTGGGCCTGTGGCTGGTTCCTGTGTGGACACAAGCTCTAAGTAATGGGAATACGTTCTTTGTAAGGTGTCAGTTTCCTTCTCACTTTTAGAACATTTTGGATGTGTCCCACTTTTTTCTACCTTTTCTTATTTTGGGGGGGGGGTGCGGCCTTCTGAAAATGTCAGCAAGTTTTTTTCTCTGTCATAAGTTCTTGTCTGTCCACTGGATTTTCACGGAGAAGTCCTGCTGTCACGGCAGGCCTCCTTTGTACCAGGTGGTTTATAGACCGTGTTGGGAAGAGGCAAGGACTGTCTATTCAGGGCAGCAGCGACTCCAGGGTGGATTATTTACCTTGGCTTTCTGCATTGCCTTGATTCACAAGTGGGTTGCTCAATCTTGTCTTCATCTTGGCTGAATTCCTTCCAAGTTAAGAGTATAGGATGTCTTCATTTAGTCTAGTTTCTGCCCTCCCCACTCCTACCTAGGTCACAAAGCTACGGTCAATAATTGTATCCCAGAAAACGTCAGGAGGGTATACACACACAGTTGGCGAGTATTTCCTACCAATTGAAATACAAAAGAAATTTTGGTCCAGTTTTGCATTTTTTGCCCTACATTTCTGTGCTTTTAAAACCCACTCTGTCACAGACCAGAGGACCTGGAATGCTGCCTTGAAAAGTGTGATGGGTTATCGCTTGCTACCGGGGTGAGGAGAGTGTGTGTGTGGAGGGGATTTTCACGTTTTACTTTCTACACTTTTGTATTTTAATTTTTTTCAATAAGCACATGGTTAAAAATTTGTTTCAGTGCTCTTAAAGACTCTCCCCATAGATGGCTGATTAGTTGCGCAGGGAAAAGTTGTAATTATACAGTGGAGAATTCCCACAATCCTTGAGCAGGTGATCAAAGCAGCATACCAAATGAGGGCCAGACGGCCAGGACACCGAGAGGCCCTGTGATACCCTGGGAAGGACACAAGGCCGCTTTTGTGGTATTAGGTCTGCCCGGATATACTCGTGCGAAAGCATCAGATAAACTCAGATGGAGAAGCGTTTTATAAAATAACTGGTTTGTACTCTTCAAAAATGCTAGTATCACCAAAAGAAAAGACTGAGGAACTGTTTCCAATTAAAATAGATGAAAGAGGCCTATTTAATGCGTTGCGTGGTGATCCTGGACCGAGTCCTCTACAAGAGGGGGGGAAGTGCCAAATTGGAGTATGGACTGTGGGCTAGATGAAAGTATGGTATCAGTGATAGATTTCCTCATTTTGATAGCTGTACTGTTTTTGTTCTTGGAAACGCACCCAGAAGGACTAAGAGAAAAAGGGATATGATTGATTCAGCCTTCTTGCAAATGGTTCAGAAACAACAGGTTACGTATTTTAACTGCATTTGTAGTTAAAACCTTTTTTAAATAAAAAAAGTAGGGAAACATAGGAAAAATCCGAAAATACGTATTTTCCTCGATTTCAGTCCTTGATCTTTTCTTGATTAGTTTCCAGTGGGACCAGGCTATCCGTGGTTTTGTTTTAAGGTTCCTGGGCGATTTTAATGGTCAGCCACGTTTGGGAAGCACAGCCCTAGATTACATGTGATCCTTCCAGAAAGAGTTGCTAGAATCACTTTGAGATTGATCAGGCGCCAAGGGATAAGTAACAGAAAGTCCCTCAAAATTGGAGTGAAGGGATGAAAATCGATTTTGTTTCGTTTGGGGATACAAGCTTGATGGAACATTGTTGCACTCTTTCTGGGTTTTAGCCTGATGGATGAAGCCTGCGGTTGACCAGATGCCTTACTGTTCTTTAAAACCCACAAAACCTAAATACTCTTCTTCAAGTTCTGTGCTCTCGCAATTCTGATGAACAAAGTTGTGCTGTCCCTTTGAGTATCCGACTGTACATTTGGGCAAAATGCATCCTGTTGAGCCCATTCAATAAAATAAAAAGATTTTCCCCCTGAATCTAAGCTCTTACAACTTCGCATTGGTGAAGTATCTCAAATTCATTTTTGATGGATTGCTTCCCTTCCAGTACATGTGGAGATGGATTTATAAAACTGTAAATGGTTTATGCATTCGTACAGATTTCCATTGTGTGTGTTTGATACCGATTTTACCTCTTTTTAATTGCAGCGGAGATAAAGAATTTGTAGTTTAAAACAGTAGGAACTGCGTGTTCGGTGATCAAGGAATTAGATAATCTGGCTTGTTTGCTTAAGGGGTCTGTATCTTGAGACTTTTATAGGGCAGTATTAAAGCTCTGAGCCTTCTTATTATGCCAATACCCAGAAGATTGCTTTAATGAGAAGTAAAGGGCCTTTTTCCAATTACAAGGGAATAACTGTATTAAGTTCCTGTGTTATGTCAACCTGCTTTGATTTGATTACTGCGAAAGAAATGGATTTATCTGTCAGTGTTACTTAATTAAGCCTGCTCATTGATGTTTTGCAGAGTAATATAGTGTGCTTTGCACATTTGAGCCTAAATACAAAGAAAATTGGCCTAAAACTGAGACATGACCCCTGAAGATAACATGTAAGATGGATTGCTTGTCACTCCCAGGTCATATAGGCTGCGGTGTTAAACACAGGTGGAAGACTGGAATGCTGAAAGGATGAACTGAGAATCAGTTTGTGGGAGTGATTATTGTAAGCAAAGGGGACGGTGCTAGAAAACTGGATTTTAGGGGGAGAGTTTTGAATTATTTAAAGCTGTTTGGCTTCACCAGCATCAGTCATGCATTCAGAATAAAGAGCAAAACCAGATAAGATGAGAGAAAACAGGAGAAGTAGACTTTGTTAAAGGATAAAGGGAAACAAAAGAAAAAGAAAAAAACTAGGAGGAACGGATGCCATTTGGGGGAAGGTGGACCATTGTGGTTTTGCAGAGCAATTACAGCCTACAAATATTTCAATTAAGCCTGCAGCCCCTTCCCAGAGCCTCACAAATGACACCCCAGGGAGCAAAGAGTTTATAAAGGAAAAAAGAAGAAGAGAGAAAACTGTTACATATTTCATCTTGGCTCCCCCCCCCCACACCATTGGAATAAATTTAATAAATTATTGATCAAATGGGCATTTAAAATATCAATTTGTACATCTTAAGTCATTATAGTATTAGGGATTTTGCAACGTAAGTATTGCATGTCTGGTTTGAAAAACTCCTTATCACTACAGGTGCTGGTTATCAGAGTTACATGTTCTGTCTTATTAAGAATTGAAGCATATTTTAACTGTATTTCTTTGTTGTTTAATGTACCTCTCTAAAATAGTTACCTTTTATTTCTCACACTTTGTGATGTTTATTTGTAAATACATCTTTAAAAGGTACCAGGCACCTAGTTATAAACTTCTCTAAATTATATTCACTTTTAATTTAGGTATTTTGAAGCTTGTCTGTTTAATATTGGAGTTAAATGATATGTGGGTTTTATTTTCAGTCTTTGGATATGGCAGCTTACTTCACATTGTATTCTTACCGGATTTGAACTGTGTCTCCCCTCCAAGAATATTATCTTAGTAAGACTGAGTTTTAAGTGCTTCTAGGTGACTTACATTTTATAGTCAGAGCAGGTATATATAATTCACATCGTTATGTTCTTGCCTCAGTTACTCATGGCTCGCCTTCTTTCTGGGCTCTTGCTTAGAGACCAGATGAACTCTTGGAAGGGCTGACTTCTCTTTAAGAGGAGGACCTTGATTGGTTAGTTTCAAACAGTTGAAATGGAAAGTCACCAAATAACATCCATTTCTCTGTATCTCATGTTCGATTATTCAAGTTAGAATATTATTCAAGTTAGATTATCACACTTCCAGATGACATTGTTTGATGTAAAGAATTCAAGCTTACTTTTATCTCAATTTCATAATCTGACTGTCTCCTCACCCTGAGTTTTCAAGAAGATTTCTGAGTTTCAGAATAGGAAACATCACTGGCCTATTGATGACATCACTGTTACGCATTTTATTTGGTTAATTCCATATTATCTGAGTATCGTGTTATGTGAAAATGCTTTTCCTATTTTATAGTGCTGCAAAATGCAGTTAACTCCCTATTTTAAATATCTGAGATTCTTTAGTGTTCATTTTTGAAAAAGTTTATTTTGAACTTAAGGAAAAAATATTGTTTCAAACAATATTTTAAAAGATATTAATGGAAGTTGGAGGTTCATAAAAGCTAAAAATTGGCCATAATTACCTTCTGAACAAATTTTCCTACTATACTTTTCCCCTCAGTATATCCACATTTCACCTTTCCTTATGCAAGTTCTATGTTTGTATGTGAACTATACAATTATCTTATACTTGACCTTTGAGTTTTCAGATTTATTTGATAGGGAAATCCAGGAACTGAAAGGGCCGGCGTTGACAGCCGTGCTCTGAAAATGGAACGCCCAGGTCCCTGTTCTTCATATTTGAAATCTTTTAGAATTTGTGTGGAATATGTTGCTTCAGCCGTCATTTTTTGCTCAGTCAGATTTGGGATGTGCTGGAAGTTTGTCATCATTGCTTAGATCACTCCTTGTGAAGCATATATTGTTTCTTACAGAAACAGAAAGAAGTGGTCGTGGTTGTGTGGACCTTGTCAATGTTTGAAGTTCCTCAACTCTTTCAACCTCTGTCCTCAGACTCAAATTTGACTTCAAATCACT
This sequence comes from Camelus bactrianus, assembly GCF_048773025.1. Taxonomy (NCBI): domain Eukaryota; kingdom Metazoa; phylum Chordata; class Mammalia; order Artiodactyla; family Camelidae; genus Camelus; species Camelus bactrianus. Next base: position 15,247,348 of record NC_133568.1, on the reverse strand, counting down.
CTACTTAGAGCTCTTATTATACTGGGTGCTAATGAAAATGTGCACATCCTTAACACGCTCTTTGCTGATGAAATATTTTGAACTCTAAATTCATCTGGCACTGACAGAGAGCATATGCCATCTCAGTTTGTGTGGAGGGCTCAGCCAAGGGTTCTTCCTGGACGAGGAAATTAGTAGGAGCCGCAGATGTACGCAGTCTGTGAGTCTCCATGATGGTGTGGAGATTTAATAGTGTCTGTTTTTGCGGAGAGAAGGCTTTGAGACGGTGTAGACGTCCACATGTCTCAGAACGATTATCTTTCCAGGAAGAACTCAATCTCAGCCTCCCGATGCGTTCTACGTGTGTAGAAACTTTCATTAGGAAATCAATATATTTCTACAAGGATGGGGATTTGTAGACCCTTAGAACAATACAAAACACCACTTTGGTTGTTCTCTTGACTTCATGAAAATTTGGGGCGCTGGTCGTTTGGCATGATCTGGTCTCTGTGTAAGGATAGGATGGCTACACAATCCTACCTCAAATCAACAGTTAGGTAACTCTCACACGTGTTTACTTCAAATCAGGGTTAAACTTACATACTGTTTAGTCTGTGCTTTTAGCTTGGGCCTTTGGTCAGCATGCGTAACTCCTGGTAGTGTGTCATTTACATAACGTACAGAAACGTGTTGCAATGGTGAGGTACAGAGCGGATATTCAAAAGGTAAATTAAGTCATTCAACGGCCCTAACACTCAGTGACTTCTCACGGTGATGGTGCTGTGGAGAAGGTGGGGCTTGTTTGTTTTAAATGTATTGGCCGTTTCTCAAGTCCAGGAGAATATTTGAAAGTCTCTGACCTGTTTAATAGAACGAAGAGTCATAGAACTGTGAGACTCAGCTTTCCTTGAATAAATCACAAGTTTACATATGTGTGTGGTTTGGCTGTCTTAGATTTTGGAAGGTATTGGTAAATTTGGCAGTCCTGGTAGGCATTGGTTACAGTTTACCATGGTCCTGGTGCTCTGCTACGTGTTTAACAAGGATAAATTAACTCATTTACTGTAATAGTAACTCCTTGAGGTTGGAAGCCTTGTTACTCCTTCATCTCCTGTTAACTACCTGCTTTGGGTGGAGCCTGGGTTTTCGCTTCCGTTCTTGACCCAATGGGCCATTACATTTTCTAGGCTGGCACATGTCCTCAGGGCAAAAAAAAAAAAAAAATGTCTTTTCTTCCTCTCTGGGCTCCAGCTTCCGCTTTGATTTTGGCTGGATATTTCCTTACTGTCTTGTCAGCTCATTAGCATTTTAAAGAAGATGAAGCAACTTTTTTTAACCATCGTTTTTAGTGTTTTGTGGGAGAGTTTGTCCCAATATACTAGCCTGCCCTATTTCCAAGAATGGAAATCAAACCCACTTAATTTACAGTTGACAAAAATGAGTTCAGAGAGGCCAGCGACTGCTCGGATCCTAGAGCTGGTCTGTGCAGAGTCATGGCTGAGACCTAGATCTTTACCCAGCTCTTCGTGCTGTGTCTTCTGACCTTTGTCCAGTCTGTTGACAGTTTTGATCTCGCGCTCCACAAGAACAAAGTGGAGATTTGAGTAAGCAGATTGTAAGTTTAATGACTGTGGATGAGAAATTGTAGGAATTACAATTAATCTCTGTATGTCTTTTCTCTAAATGGAGTGTTTGGTCCTAGTTCTGCCCAAACTTCGCTTTTGGGTTTTGGTGCAGAAATGTTAGGCATTTTAAGGAGGCTTTTGCAGAACTGCTGAAATAAAATGAAAATTTATGGATGGTCAGGTTGCCTCCTAAAGCAGCTGTCAAACCTGTGGAAGTTATTAAGTCTGTCCTTGTTTAGGATAAAATATATTAGAAACATTTTGAACAATTGAGCCTGGTTCCGTCTTCTGGGAGAATAATTTCTATCATCTACTTGCTTTTTTCCTTTCCCTCCTTCTGTCAAAGTTACCATCTTTCTGTTATGTATTCCCATCTCGGATAGAGGGTGACAGAGGAACATGGGAGACACGAAAACCAAATATTTAAGTAGCTTCTATCCTGGGCAGTTTTTCATTTGTAACTATGTTGCCTTAATGACTTTCCTGAACAATTTGGGGATTTTTTTTTTAATCTGATGTTCATTGTGAATCTTGTTTCACTCTTTGCTTTGCCCACTTGGGAGCTGCTAGAATTTTGACCCCTCTCTAGCAAATGTCTAGTCCAGCACAGTGCACATTGTAATAAGCTCATCCTACCTCTGGCTTGATTGTTCTCCTGTTTTATTTTCCAATCTCGTGATGTCTTCAGATACTTACTTACATATATTTATTTGTGTTGTAACAATTCTGTAGTCTTTTGTGGACATAGGAATGGGCGTAAGCTTACAAATGAACCCATCTCCTCTGGTGCGATGTGACTGGTGGTAACGTTGAGCTGGTCATGGAGAGATCTGAGCTTCTTACCAGGGAGGCCTTTGCTCTTGGCTTTAACCTTGATGCCACCTTTGTCTCCCAAGGGTGCCATCTAATGTCACCTGGAGGGGGACTCTTTCTAGCCCATCTAAAACTCAATTTCTTCATATAGAAAATGACAGTAGTATTAGTGTATTGAAGTGCTTGGCCCAGTGTCTGACATATTTCAGCTCACTAAATGTTAGCTGCTAGTATTTTTTGAGAGATAAGGAACAATTCATGCAGAGGGAAGAGCAGGGACAGAAACACAGAGGTGTGAAGCATGCACAGTGCCCAGGTGCAGCAGCTGCGAGGAGGGAATGGCCGAGCGTAGTCATGTGTGCGGTTTACATAAAAAGTGAGTCTGGGCAAGAACTACTGGGATGCAGATGTGAGGAAAGGTGGACCGCATGCTGCCGAAACTGGCCACCTGGGCAGGGATTTTTACGATAAGGAGTGAGATGGACAATCCAGTGGTGGTGTGGGACCTGCATCTGTCTTGTGTTCCCACTGGAGGAGGCGGGTGGTTCTGTAGCTCCTCCGTGGGTGAAAATCACCTGAAGACCTTGTTAAAAACACAGTTTTCTTGGCTCCACCTTCAGAGATCCAGTCTCAGTGGGTTTACAATGGACCCTAAGATGCTGATTTTGAAATGAGCATCCCAGGTGATTTGGATGTATGTGGTCCTCAGACGCACTTTGAGATGCGCTGGGATAGTTGTTGAGGAAATGTGCTTGCTCTCTGGCTGGCAGGTCTGATGAAGCTCAGCGGGAGGGAGGATGGAAACAAATGTCTTAAAAATAACACGTTTACATTCATTACATGCTGTAGCTTCGTGTCTTCTTGCTACAGGTAAATGAGCACCAGTTGTACCGATATTCTTTCAAAGATGAAATATCCTCAGAAGTCATAGAGTTGCTGTATTAGGTTTGGGAGAGCTGGGCAGGTGTCCTTTTCTTCTCCATCTAGCAGGAGGCCAAGGGAAGTAAAAGCTTTTAAAAAGACAGCAACAACAGGACAGAAGCAGAAAAGAAGGTACCAGCAGCGTGAGGTCAGGAAATGAGAAAGACGGAAACAGGGAAAGGATGGGAAAAGAGCAGCCACACATGGTTGGTTGGGAATCTATTTGTGAAGGAACCCAGCCAGTATTTAACCTGTTTTGAAAAAGCTAGACTTCCAGCATTTTTAATTAGTGGATTGCTCGCTTTTGAAATTGCCCAGTTGGGAATACTCAAGTTTTGATGTATTTTATTTGCCTGCGAATTAGCAGCCTGCTTGGTTGACCATCATTTTTCCTTTATTCTGTGGACAGAATATTGTATATGAAGGTCTTTCGAAACAGTCCAGCTCAAGTCTGGTTTCAAAGGCATCAGTCACCATGTATTTAGTAAGAATTTGTATTGATTATAAATCAATACAAACCTTTTTCTCCAACTCTATTCTTCTTTTTTGCTCTTTAATAGAATTTGTCCTCTAGCACAGGGCTTCTCAGTCTTGGCACAGTTGACGTTTGGGGTCAATATTTTTTGTGGTGGGAATCTTCTAACATTTGTAGGATGTTCAGCCGCGTTCCTGGCCCCCATCCACTAGCTGCCATGAGCTCTGCCCTGCCTCCATGCCTCTACCCTGCCAAGTTGTGACAACCAAAATGTCTCCAGACATTGCCACATGTCCTCTGGGGACCAAAACCACCCCCAGTGCAGAACCGCTGACCTGGGATTACTGTGGTCCCCTGTCCTCCTTGTCTGTGCCTTTCTTTTCATGTTTAGAATCCTCTTTGAAAATGGAAAAGCTAAAATGGGTCCAAACACTGTGAAGTCTTATGGTAGGTACAGGGATGCACCTCTGTTCCTGCATAACTTTTTGGCCACGTTTTTCAAGAGGAGAAATCTCTCAAATGAATCCAAGCTGGATATTTCAGGAGAACAGGGAGTCAAAATGTGCAGACTTCTGATTGAGAGATTTTGTCATTTATACTTTTTTTTTTTTTGCTGAAAATGATTTGGGGCTAAGAATGCAGAGAACTGTGTAGGCTGCAAAACTTAACTGTGCAACAATCCAGAGGGTTCTACACCTCTGCTGCCTGTATTTCCCCCAGTTCAGTCCACACAACGTAGGCCAGGAGGTTGGGTTGTTAAGCTGCAGGTTTCGGGAAAAGTATTGCACTTCCTCACGAAACCAGATATAATCCTCTGAGCTTTCTTGACTTAAAGCTCGCAGTCACTGATTTTAGCTGTCCACGGGGAATATCTGTTCACGGTTGCATTACCTTCTGAAGCACCAACAAAAGGAACTGAAATAATATTTGTTTAAAAAAGAGAAAAAGATTTCAAGTTCAGTGGTAATAGTTGTTTGTTGTTTCTATCCCATCTCTTAATATATTCCAAAATGCCGTCTACTCCACTGTACCCAGAAGTAAATCAATTAATTCTACTGTGATTACTTCCGCTGATAATAAAGTAGGAGTAATCAAAGGAATGACAGTAGTACATTAAGAGAATAAACAGTGTCATAGAAATGTTAGAAAACACAATAGATAGGAGTGGGTCCCCTGAACCAAAGTTTCCACCTCCTCCTGCAGCTCTGTCAGGGGGAGCGTGTGATGTGGCCGTCTGTTACCCACCGTGATCAAAATAATAGAACAGTGAAACTTTTTATACTAATAAAGGGCCTTTCATCAAAAATCTCAAAAGCCATTTCTAAATATAGAGCGACTGATCTTTAAAACACTTTTATGTTTTGAGCCGTTAATATGGTCACTTAGCTGTTAGACTCTCCATCCTGAGCATTTGCCGCTTAAAACCCCGATTGGGCATCTAGTGATTGGTCAGCATCAGAACTTCGGTGCCACAGGGTTTAGAGAATTCCAGCTTTCTGGTTTGCATATAGATCTCTTCACCATCGTTTATCCAAATAAAACATTGCTTTAACAACTTTCATGTCCATGTCTCAATGCCCAGATTACAGATTATAGGTCCAAGTGAGGTGTCTATTAAAAAAAAAAAAAACTGAGACAGTATTGTCTTCACTTTAAACTTAAAAGAAATTCTGATATCCTTATAATGCACTGATGAAAATGGACTATCTAGTCTTTTTTTTTTTGTCTTGCGTATTTTTGTTGCGCGTCTGTTGTTCGGTGGGATAAGCCTTGGCAAGAGCACAGGAAGGAAGAGCATCGTGCCGTGGATGCTGCTAATATTAGTTTGGCTATTTACCCGATTTAACTTGTGTATAAGGTGCTGTTAGTGTATTTTTAACTTACCTTGTCCGAAAGATTTTAATAAAACTTTAAGTGCAGTTTCAGGTCTATAAAAGTTGAGGCTATGAAACATTGTGAAGGATGGAAGTAATTTTTATGTTCATACCTCTTGTTCCTGAGGGTCCAGTTCATTTCTGCTGTGAATATAAATGAGTTAATTTAAGTAGATGGGTCAGAAGCCGCTATCATCGTGGTAGCCTCGTGCCTGATTCTTAATTAAAGGCAACAGGAGATTAATTTGAAACATTAATTTAAAAGTGCATATACAAAAAGAATTATTGCAAGAAAGCCTAAAGAACTTTTCTCTTGTCCCCAGATGTAGAAGACAGAAGTAGCTCAGGGTCCTGGGGGAGTGGAGGACATCCAAGCCCGTCCAGGGTAAGTATATCTAATCTTTTCCTCACAACCAGACATCCACATATGTAAATTGACAAACTGAAGGTGAGTTTCTCTCTCGCCGCCACACAACCACTCAGATATATATGCAGGCTGAGTTTAATGAGAATCAGCTCGTGTTTGGCTTTTTTTTTTTCGCTCTCTTATTGGATGGTATTATTGATTTTTGACACCTGTTCCACTTTGGCTAACCAGAAGAAAAATCCTTCATTAAATATTTGGCCTTACTTTGCCAGTTATTGATCCAGTGTTACAGAAAGTTATTTCCTGTAGATGGCACACCTTTGGAAAAATTCCTAGTAGCCATGTGATGTATTGGGGTAAAGAGACCACTGAGAAATTCTGACGGCATAGGATATTCTAGCCTGTTACAAACTACACAGTAGATCTGAGTTGATTTCACTTTGTAAACATGTGACTGTTCCACCAGTGGTGCCTTTGGCCACCAGTGGCTTCATTCATTGATTTGGTCTGACATTTTTGCTACTCCTTTGAGGTTGTTAGTGTGGGTGTAATGGAAAGACCATGGTGCAGGGTGCAAATGGCCGAGGCGGTTAGGCAGTGTTTTTGTACGTGTATGACCTTGGGCGTGTCATTTCACTTCCTTGGTTCTTATTTTCCTAATGTGTAAAATGAAGAAGTAGAACCAGAACATCTTTCATGCTCCTTCCAGTTTGTACATGTGATCTGTCTTTAACGGAATCATTTCTCGGCCCTCTGAAATCCACATCAGCTCTTACAATACACATACAATACCCTACGTTAAAAATAGACCTGGAGCACAGAGTGAAAATTGCCCCTCCCCCAGCCAGCTGTGTGGCTGGATAAAGCATTCTGCAGGGAGGGTAGCATTTTACTGTAAGTGTTTACATAAATTTGAGTCGGAGCGAGGTCTCTATTTTGGCATAAGAGGTAAGGAAGGTAATCCAGCTGTCAAAAGGCATAGTTCTCCATTTCCACCTGTTCTTTGGCCTTGCGGTCCGCGCTCAGTCTTCAGGGGTTAGCAGGATCCGTGAGCTTACCAGTAACTTTGTCGAGCCCTTAGTACCAGCTGTCGAGTTTGACATTCTCATGCATTATATGGATGGGTTGAGGAAATCTTTCCTCCTCCTCACATTACAGTCCGCACTTGCAGAAATAAATCCATTCCCCTTGACAGCAAGTGTAGGAGACGACAAAAGTTCCCTCTTTTGTGTAGTTCATTCACATTTACTGAACTTCTTCTGATTTCTCGGTTTAATTCATACTTTGCTTCTGAGAACAAGGTCCGTTTAAGATCTCCCTGACTTTTATTTGATTTTCATGAACTGTCCTGCCATTTTTTTTTCTAGGGACTATGTGGGTGGATAATTTTGAATCAGTATTTTGTAATTTATGTTTTCTAAATCCAGGGAGTTTGGGTGAGACAGATGATCGTGGTTGACTTGTTTCGGACAACCATGCCCAGTCTCTCTTTCCCCATCTTCAAGTGGGGATATGTTCAGTTACCTTGAAGCCCTGAGGCTGAAGTTGGATAATGTATATTAAGCTCTGAGTAACTCTGTAGGCTGAGGTCACTTAATAAATAATAATTAGTATTATGCAATGCCTGGCACAGAATGGGTGAGTGTAAAACCCATGCTCGGTATTTAAAACATGACATCTTTTTATACGCTGACATATTGGCAGCGTCGCATTACAGTATCATTCAAGTTAATTTTTATAAATGAGGAAAAGGGATTGAAAATGGGGTTGTTTGGAACCATACGGTTTCCAATGATGCTCTAGTGAGGTGACGTGTGTTTTCATTTCTGGTACAGCAGCCGTCTTTTTTGTGTGGCCAGATTCTGCCCTTTGGCTAATGTGCCCACTGACACCTCTGAGTAAATTTGACTTAGTCTTTATGGGCAGTGCGACCAGCTGAGCAGAATGACTTTTTTTATTTTTTTTACCTTTTTGGTCACTTTATGTACCTTAGTAGACTGAAATTTGAGCCCTTATCGTATAGCTGATTTTAATGCTTTCCTATGTTATCCAGTTCCTCCATGAAAAGCAAGTGACAGGGCAATTTCAAAACATTATTTTAATTTAAATTTCCCCTTAAAGCAATGAGATAATCATAACAATCAAATTTCCAGAGATGAATGTCTGCTTTAAAACTGTATTTTTGTGTGTTTGTGTCATGACTTTGTCCAAGTCCAGAATTTGTGCTTAAGTTCTGATGTTCATTCATAGACCAATTGTAATAATTTTTACCGTTCTTGTGTGTTCATTACTTATGGAATGATCCAGTTTTCTTACAACCATGATAACAACTATAACAAAATGTTGAAATTTCAGTATCTTAAAACCAAATGTTGCCCATTGAAAGGTTCTCCCTTAGCCTTCCAAAGGGAACTCATTACAGGTGATGGGTAATTTTCCCCTATAGCACAATTTTGTGGGGTTTTTTTTTTTTGAAATAATGTGGGCTTATGAAAATAATAACTTTTAATATTTACAATATATTTTATATGTCAGGTGTTTTACGTGCATTATTTCATGCAGTCGTGTCTATTACTTCATGGAATTGGTTCCATTAATATTATTTGTCCAGTTTCACAACGATTAAGAGGAAAACGTGCACTCTGCAGACTCAAGAGCCCTCTTTTGCTCACTGTACCTATGAAGATGCAACATCCTTAAATGGGATGCCCGGGTGGCGATGGTGGACTCCAGCTTGTTGGGTCAGAGATGTGTCGGGAGTGGGGCATCCTTATGTGCTGATACATTCATGGAAAACGTAAACTTACGCTGTTATTTTGTTTACAGAACTATGGAGATGGAACTCCCTATGACCACATGACCAGCAGGGACCTTGGGTCACACGACAATCTCTCTCCACCTTTTGTCAATTCCAGAATACAAAGTAAGATGAATTTTGAATTAACATAAATTTTTTGAATGCTTATGTTTTACCATGAAAGGGAGAATACAACCCCAGACAGAGCTTCTGTTTTTAGGAACTTGGATTTTTTAGCCAGTTCACTATAGTAATTTTACATTGCAGAAAAATATTGACAGTCTGTGCTTGGTAATAGCACATAGAGGACTAAGTTTTACAACATGTGGAATTACCTAACTTCAATGATACTGAATCCGCATGGAAATTTTGTGTTCTTTAGACGTAAAGCACTTCTCCCAATTTCAGTGTTGCAAGAGTATTTTTCTAAGTTTAAAGTTGAAGACGTGAAAGAGGTGAATATTTAGAATAAAAATATCGTTGGCCCTGTCAGTTGGCAGTTAGCGGTGAATTTTTATTAAAGGAGTTATGGAAGTCCCTTTAAGAATAGGTTTAGTGTGCTTCAATCAAAGTTCAGGTTGAATTGTAAAATCTGGCTGTGTATTTACCAAGGCATGAACTTTAGTGCTGATGGTCTAGGAGGTCTCCATCCTACCTCGTGAAGTGACTGACGTGTAGTTTGAGACAGTCTGCGAGTTTCCAGCATGTCTTTCCTACTGATATCCTTAGCATGTTTTTCTGCTTTGACCACCCTGTAGGGATGTTTTGTTTTGTTTTTTAACAGCAGTAACCTGAGCAATGAAAAGATAATTCAAAATGGCTCAAAAGGTCCCAAGAGATGGTTACTTTAATTTTGATTGGGGAAAAAAAGATTTTTGTTCTAATACATATGTGAGTTTCAACACTATTAGTAAATCTCTCAACTTGGCCAAATTCAGTTGTGAATCCATCAATAAATGAGGTTAAGTTTCTTGGCATGAGCTGCTGGACTGGACTCCAAGGAAAACACACAGCCATATGCATGTCATTCTGAAACCATAATCTCAGATGCTTCTAAGCAATGTCCTGAGTTTTAAGCCTTGGACACTACGCTCAGTATTTAAGATACAGATGGTTCTTGAATCTCAGTCATTTTTTCAGAAATCACCATCAGATCCACCTAAAGGAACTTCAGATATTTAACACAAAATAGTCAAAGCAGAGAAAGACCAGAAATTTATTTTTAATGAGTGATGAAGTGTCATCCCAACTTGGAGGAGAACCAGGATCTCAAGGTCACCTTTGGTCGCAGGCTGCTCTTCTATTTATTCTCTTTTTTACTTTAAAGTGTTAACTTTCATAGTTACGTTTAACTTTGTAACTAAAGCAAGAATCCCAGTTTGGTTTTTTTTTTTTTTTTTTTTTTCGGTTGTTGATAGGAAGGTGAACCACTTCCTGTTTCCAGGATAGACAGATGCAAATGGCTAGATGTATTAGTCAGCTTAGACTTTAAAGAAAAACTTTAGACTCTTGAATGATGAGTAACACTTTTCAGTCCTGACACCTTCACTTCTCTAGTCATGCTCACCCAACTTTATAAAATAAAATAAAAGATTAACTTGAAAACAATATTCTTGAAAGGTAACATCTAAAGAGTATATGAAAGAACTTCCTTAGAAGATTCTGAAATGAGCCTCTGATGAGCTAAAGTGAGTAAAATAGGATAAATAAATTACTGCTCTTATTTAGAAGCTTGTTACATACATTAAAAAGAAGTTTTCTTAAAGAACAACTAGACAAATTAATATGACAGAACACGCCAGGCAATACAAAGATATCAAAGAATTGTTCTTCCTGTGTCCTCGTGGGCAGCTGTTTTACCATCCAAATTTGTTTTTCAATCCAAATAGTATTTAAAATAAAAGTGGGCTGAGAATCTCGAGCCAGAATGGCGAGAGCTGACTCTTTTCACTTGGTTGTTGTTTAAGCTGAAAGTCCATGTCAGCTGTGTTCTTTTATCCCGTCTGCCCTCCTTCCCATTAAACTCTTAAATATGGAGGCCAAGACAGTCTCCTGCATTGTGATAGGAAATGCTCCTCTGTCCGGGAGGCTCCCACCCACTGTTCCCCATGAAAGGACTTCTCTGTTAGATAAGCTGTCTGGTTTGAAACATGGCTCTTGATTGTTTACAAACTGCTACATTTTCCACCTCAAGCAGATTTTTGCACAGAAAAGAATTGTGTTTGGGCTAAATGGTTGATCTGACATTAACGGTGCAGTGTGAGACTGGGGTCAGAGAAGTCACTCTCAGAGCGCAAGGGCATGGCACAGTGTGCAAAAAAAAAAAAGGCAAAGGGAGAATAGGACGTTTAAACAACTATGCAATACCTTCCATTTTTACTTTGGAGAATAATTTTTTAAAGTGTTTTTAGAGAACGGACCAGGATGCTGCGTTAAAAAATTCTTCCCAGCCTTATAATTTCCCACATCCCAAACGCCTTCTTGATTGGCTTGAGTATTTCAGGGCTAGATTCAGGGAACAAAGATTCTCATTGATTTTGCCCAAGCTGCTGTTTATTTAAAATGAAACCACTTTTGAAATGAGCCATGCTTGGTGTTTTGCTGCACCTTTACAAAGAGAAGATAGATCGTTTTCAAGCAATTAAAGGCAGCCAATTTACAAATGAAGACAAAGATAAAATCAGATCTATTAGTATAGCCAACAGTTTGAACTCACAGCATGCATGGGATATTCTGAACTGCTCTTTGTGTCCAGATCCATATTCTGTGTTATGGTCTTTGTGAAAGTTTTCATTCTACCAAAAGAAGCTATTAGACTTGACTGTAAGTTTTTAACAACGATCCAGCATCCACTTTCAGAATCTTCAATTGTCATTACAACTGCAAAGGATTTCTTTCCATGTCAGAGATTTGATTCTGCTGGGATGTCACATTAGAGTAAAAGCTATAGCATCAGGAATAAATCAGCCACTTTATTGGACCAGATTCTCTTTTGTCAAATCAATCAAGCCTGGGACTGAATTAGGCGTCTGCCACAGAAATAAGTGACACTAATTTTACGGGAAAGAGTTATTAACTGCAGATGACCTATATATATTTTTTTTTGGTAAACTATTCACTTAGTGAGGTTTTATTTTATTGCAAGGAAAGAAAAAAGTAATGAACCACTCTCTTCTTTTGGGAGTGAATTATTATTATATATTTTGTTCTTTGTGGAGTACACTGTTTTGGAGGAATGATGCAAGCATTGCTAACATTTGCTTATAAAACTCTTTTATGGTAACAAAACCCTTTATTACAAGTCTGAACTCTTTGATTTCACATGACTGGTTTGGCATAAATATTACAATTTTTGTAATATAATATGTACCTCTAGCACCAAAATACAAAAACTTAATTTACTTGTGTATCTCAAATTTATGCAAAGTGGTATATAATTTATGAGTAAGAGAGTGCCTCCATTAATTTATTCCTTTCAAAATAAGCTTGAATATCTGAATATAATAACTTATTTGATAGTTTGAATCCGTAAACTAAAAATAAACAAATGAACATAAGCGTACTCACATGCGTGTGTATGCATGCGTATGCACACACGCACACACACACACCTATTGTGCTAGAAGAATTAATGACACTTCTCGGTTTATATGGACTCCTTCCACTGCTGTCTGTGGTTATAACTGCCATACAAAGTTGATGAGTTGATAATATGTAAATCCTTTAAAGAAAAGCATAACTAAAATAAACAAAAAAGCAAGCCCCTAAGTTGTTTTTTATGGGGTTTTTTTTTTTTTTTGAGCAAGTGTGCATGGCTTTTTGTTTTTCTTTTAGTGTGGGGAAGTCTGGAGGAGTTGAGAGATTTCAGCACTGAGTCATTTAGCTGACTGCCCGCTTTGACCAATTCATAGAGTTCTCTTTTTAAATTAAAAAAAAATTAGTGAGGTGTAACTGACATATAACATTATGTTAGTTCTAGGTGTACAACATAATGATTCAATATTTGTATGTTGGACTCTTTTACTGGACACTTCCTGAGTCCTCACTCATTGTTTTCATTGGGTAGAGACAAACAAGCCAGTTTGCATGTTTACTTGTTTGAAATTCCACACCCTGTTCTGGAGAAAACTAATCACTTCTTCCTTGCATATGATTATTAATGATAGTAATGTACACTTTATCTGTTGGAAACTTGTTCGCTGCAGTTATTAAACAGTTTGATTAAACCTTTACAGGTGGTCAGTGGGTAGCTTTCAGAACATGCTAATTAGACAGAGGGGCCATGGGTCTGAGCCTTGGGTTTTAAGAGGATTATATGCTATGGAATAGTTTGAAAATCCTGGTAAGAACTACATACAAAGAGTATAGATTTTTTTTTAACATTCCTGTTTGCTTGTTTGTTTTGGGCCAAGCATTAAACTTTTGCAGGTAATTGTCCAAATATTTTTACAATGAGAGACAATATATTTTCCAGCTACAATTTTTGGTCCAAGGAAGGACCTAAGCATGCATTTTCCTTCCATTGTTCCAGAGCCTTAATTGAAAACCAGATTGTTTGAGGGAGCGAGTTGCCGGTAAGATGACAGACATGCAGTGGTAACCGAAGGATGTGAAAAGTGATAATTTTGTACGGTTGGATGCAGCTTAGTTCAACATCAGCTGCTGTGTTTTAACATGCCCCCTTGTGAATGGTTCGGTTTCCTTCTTGTGGTATTTGGTTCTTGTCCCACTCATGGTACTCCACCAGCGCACTGAGTAATTTCCCATCCTACAGTGACTGGTTTCTAAACCAGCTCAGCGGAACATTTTACTGCAGGATTAGATCGCGGCCCAGGCAGAACTGCAGAAAGCTGCTGGCTTACAGGATGACCTTTGAATCTCATCTGGGTTAGCGGTTGATATTTTGATTTGGTTACTGTGGTCATATTGTGACAGCTGCTAGCTCATTATAATTCGGTTCCACTGCCCCGTCTGCCTAGCAGGAATATTTAGGTTTGTATGACTTCAAAGTGTTTATGGCTACCCTGAGTTTAGCCCAGCATAAAGGTGAAGTGTTGTGAGCGCTTTCAAATCCCAGTGGCAGAGGCCAGTGGCACAGTCTTCTTGTAAAGCAGCGAATGTGAGTGCATGTTAATACACGGAGTTTTTCTTTTCGTTGTAAAACTGGAACTACCCCATGAAGAGGCTCTTACTAGGAAAACCGTTTTGAAAACCTTAACTTGCAAAGGGAAAGAATGACCACAAAGAAACATAGTTTTTTCAAAGCATGGTTAAGATTTGACTTGACCTCTTGGTTCGATTTTTTTTTTCATGGAGGACTGTAAATATTTGAAAATCACAAAACCTGGACAAAAAAGGCAATTATTTGACGTTTGAGAGGGCCAGGGGTCAAATGATAGTTTAGTCATTTCATGAAAATGGAGTTGTGAACGTGGATGTCAGCTCTAGGAATTTTAGTTCCCTTTTAAATTGTTCAAAGTTCAACAGTCATAGCGGGCTGCTTGCAAGTTCGTTCGTTAGAGATGCCTGTGCATTTTCAGTCTTTTTTTTTTTTTTTTAATGACACTTTTTAGCCTGAGGTTATCTTGATATCATCTGTTGTCTGTGGGGCTGATAATGTGGTAACAAGCAGTTTCTGAGGAAAGAAATGTTTAATAGTGGTCTCATTTGTTGTTAACTTTGGGAGTTTTGCTATTTTCGTGTTAACTTAAAACGTCTTCCTGAAGTATTAACAAACAAGACTGTTTTAAATGTCATCCCCAGTGATAGAATTAATCTGGACTTTGAGTGAAAACTGGGAGCCAGAGAACTGACTTTCCTGCTCTTTTTTTTTTTGCTACAACTCCCTGTGGGCCTTCAGGTCGGCTCTTTTTTTATGTCTCTAAATTGCTGGTGGGGGAGGACTTGCCTTTAGATAATCTCTGAGGTAATTTTCTAACCTAATACCGCTTTCTGCCTCTATTATACTTTATCTTTAGAGATGTTTCATTGTTCTTTCTAATCCATTCATCCCTATTTTATGATATTTTCAAGTACCTTCGCTAGTAATGTGTTTTCCAAATGTAATTCTTTAAAGCCTGATTCAAATGGATGTTTCCTGTGTACCTCAGCTCATATAGTTAAGGCATTGGTTTGATTGGGGATAAAATAATAACTCATTAAGTTACCACACCAGGAGAAAAGTATTATGCATGGGCCCATGCTTAGAGTTGTAGGACCTCTGCAAATGGCAATTGAGCAATTTCATTCATGAATAAATCGAGGAATAAGATATTTGGGTCTAATCCCTAAATGAATAGCCCATAAATTAAAGTCAAGCCTACATCTTACTGTCACAGGGGGCAAACCCTAAACCAGGCCAGTCATCTAGAAATTCATTCTCCAGGACTGTATCCTTGACTGTACAGAATTTTCTTTAATGTCAGGAAATGGACCACATTACTGTGTGGTAGATTTCAGTTTTCAATACACACGCCACAGATTATTTTATTTATAAAAGGAAATAAGTAAAATCAATATTGTTTGAAAGGCTGCCGAAAAAGAGTTGTGTTTCCAGTATTCAGATAACTTGTTTCCTCTTGTCCAGTCAATAAACGTTCGTGTTCCTCTTTCATTCATCCTGTTTTCTTTCCATTTGGCTGCCTGCTCTGTGGTGTAGCATAGCAATGCTGTGGTCAGCAAACATGTCTCTGATCAAACTAGGTGGACCAAACCAGGGTTTTTTTTTAACTTAGAAGCACTGATACCAGAAAAACGTTACTTGAAAAGTATAGCTAACAGAAAAGTGTGGCTCTTCGACATACCAAGGAAAGATTTCTCACACAGAAAATTATTGACCCTAAGAGAAAATAAATTGTTTTAGAGTCAAGTGAAAGGACAAAACAGCTTGTGTCAGGTAGGAATGCTTTTGCTTGGAAGTAATGGGACATGTGACTACTGATGGCTTAGGAATAATTTTTCTCATCCCGGAAGTCTGGTGGTGGGCTGTAGCTAGAACTGGTTTGCAGTTATTGATGTCCAGGCTTGGATCGCCGTGAGTCCTTTGTTCCTTCCCTCACTGTCTTAAGATGACTGGCACAGCTTCAGGAGTCAAGTTTGGATTTGATGCAGCAAGAAGCAAGGAGAGGTGAGTTCAGCCGTGTGGTCCCCCTGCCCCGCCGTACACATGCTCATCCCCAGCTGCAGAGTTTGGAGCGGCTGGGAAAGTACGCAGTAGCTTCTCCAGTCTGTTCAGCGGAAAGAGACTAGAGAGGAGGGAGTTGAGGATGCACATTGGACTTAGCCAGTTTACAGTGTTTATTTAGTTTCTTTTAAGAGAAACATTCATCATTTTCAACTGAACAGTTTTGAAAAGGAAGAACCAGGCAGGCTCCAGCTTTCGTGTAAGAAGCAAAATCGAAAAATAGGTCTCAACTCTAAATTCTGGTCAGCAAATTAGAGAGAAAGTCAAAGAGACAGGGAACAGAAAAAAAGTAGAGATGTGAGGAAGCCGGGGAAGGGACCACGTGAGAGTTGCACACACAGAGGAGTCCGAGGCGGGCTGTTCTCATTTTACCACCGAGGCTTGTGCCTTTGTTGCCCTCATCCCTCAAGCAAGGTGACAGCCAGCCAAAGTCAAGGCCTTCATGTCCTCATCATCCAGAACCTTCTCTTTTAGGTCTCCGGCTTGCATTCCTGCCAGGCTGTCCACAGCTTTTCTGCAGCCTTTTCTGCAGTCCCTCCGGTGGTCTCTGCTGGGGCCGAAGGCCGGTACCCACTCCCACAGTCTCCGGTCCCAGCCGCTCAGAGTGGGCCTGGCGTCCTGGAGCAGCCAGGTCCTGGGACATGTCACCCAAGTGACAGACAGAGATGGTTCCCCTGTACCACAGCCAGAAAGTCTTCCAGAAACTTCCCTCTAACCACCTGCCATGTCTCCGTGAAACACTCAAAGAAGAATGCCCACTGCCCCGGGGCCAAAAAATACACTCTTTTCTTATAATACATACGCAGTTGTATTTGTTGGTCTTTAATGTGGAGGATTTGGTGCAGCCAAAGGACATTTAATCTTAGTCAACGAGCCAAGAGGGCATGGAGCTGTGGGGAGAGCTGGATCCGATGTTCGGCGGGGAGTTTCCCACCTCGGCGGCACAGTCGGGCATGAATCAGGCGATGAGAACACAGGCGGGGAAGAGGCCATCAGTCATGAAAGGAAAGCAGGATGTGAGATAAACCCCGTTTCCGTTTAATTGCCAAGTTCTTCTCTTAAGTTTTTCACTGGAAAGGAGGTTCCATTGAATTTTAATTGATATGCTTGCCACTTAAAATACGTCTGTGATAACATTAACCAGTAACGTACTGGTTCTTGACCGGATCTTTGGGTGGAGGATGTAACACCTGGCATTTCTCAAACCTCTCATTGCTCCTCAGTTCCAGGAGAAACATCAGTCATTTTCAGAGTCTCTGAACCTCACGTCCCCAGAGTTGTGTGCCTGCCTGCCTTACGGGCAATGTTGATTTTTAGTTAAAAAAAAGAGACAACCCAAAAAACCCCACCTATTTTCTTTGTTCACATTATAACCTTCATGAGGACCAGAGCATCAAAGGAACTTAGTTTTAAGCACTACAGGCACTGAGAGGCGTCGTGGGATAGTGGACTAGGCTGGGGGTCACCACTGCCTTAGTCTTGGCTGTTTCACTTCACGGTGATGGAACTTTGGATAAGTCCTTACGTGCCTCAACTTCGGAATTTCTAAGGTGAGGATAGTAGTACCCGTCATACTCACCCACTAGAATCACTGGGAGCCGCGCGATGGTGTGATACGCTGCGTAACAACTGCTCTTCTCTATTATCTTAGGACATTGCACAGTGACACACTGGGCCTCTGTCACTTATGTCTGTAAGTAATTGGAAATTCTATAGACTGTGAGTCTTGGGTGATAGCAGTTTGAAAACACCTTTACCTTCTAATGAGATTGGAACAGAAGGCAAGACAGGTGGAGAGAACATAGGGTGTGCAGTTCTGAAAACATCAAGACCCAAATAAAAAAGGTTTCTTTTTCCAGCCATTCCACGACAAACGGTAATCCTCTAAAATAAGTACCTCTTTGGGGACAACTTTGTCGAAATCAGATGTGCCCTTTGATGAAATGTTTGCCCCCAGCCATTTTTCTCTCCAACTTGAATGTTCTCGAGCTCCATTGTGACGCACGGCCCGGCCGAGAGCGCCTGGGTGTGGAGCTGGAGGGACGGGGTGCGCTGACAAGCGGGGATGTCCTCACCTGCACCACAGGTCACCTGAATGTGGAGTAACCACTGTGTCCGGCGCTTTCCATCGAGGAGATACCCTTACACGTACCTGCCAGGTTCTGGGAACTCTGTTGGAGGTAGTTTTCTGCCAGTTCAGTTTGTTCTTCTCCAGAGAAGCTGCAGAGAGTGTGTCTGTGATTCCTGTCTCATTCCCTCCCCTTCACTCCCGAGGCTTCCTGAGTCCTTCCTAAGGAACCGTGAGTGGTTTTTGAGTAGAAAGAGGCTGTTTAGTGGATCTCATTTTATTTCCTCTTGCAGAATATCAGGCCCAGGGACCAACAGTTGCAAAATGCACGGGGCATAGATTCGGATTGAATGCAGCTGATTCCTGCAGTCCAAACATCTCTCATCATCTTGATGATAATTTATTCATCCCTCCTCAGTTCCTCGGCATGTGCTTATCAATAGAAAACACTGAAGCTTCACTTTAAATTGGTTAAAGCGTAGCTGGCTATATTGTGTATGTTTAAAATAAAAGATGGGAAGCTTTCCTACAGGTTGAAAATCCCGCTGAAGCCCTCATCGGGGGGCAGTGGAGGATGGTGGGCTGAACAGGGCACTGGTTTCACCCCCTAGCTCGCCCCTCTCCCTTCCATTCAGTGACTGTGAATTATCATTAACACCCGCTTCTGTTTTCTCTAAGCTCTTCTTCCGTCTCTTGGGTCTGACCGGCTTGGCAAAAGTGATAGGCAGGACTCGAGAATCATGGAGTGAGTTTTGGCAGAATGTGGAAGTGATTAATTAAATGCCACCCCCCTCGTGGGCCATATTAAAAGCTGAATGAAAACAGTGTGTATATCTGATAACATTTGATGAAGAAGGGGGAGACAAAGGAAGAAAAGGATGCGAAAGAAAGAGACACATCAAAAGCTAATTTTAGAGCGTCCTGATGGCAAAAGTACGATTTTCTAGCCTCGTATTGTCAGCCTTGGCCTGGCTGTGCAAGGCTCTGAAATTACTAGGTTACTAATTGCTCCTGCCTTCTCTTCACCTTGCTATTCCGACCAAGCAGGACTCTTTAACAGTTCAGTAGCCAAGTCTGAATGCTTGTGAGCCTAAACTCTTTATGTGTAACTGTACCTAACTGGGCAATACCAGATCGTGGAGGGAAATGGATGGGCGACCCCATCTCCTTCAGAACTTTCCGAGTATTTGCAAATGAGCCTACTTTTCAGACTTTTGGGTATCCTTAAACATTGGTCTCCTGACCAGAATAAATTCACGCTTTATATTTTGTGTGTATGTGTGTGTTTATTTTTTTTCATCACATAGTTCCCCTTTTCCTTATTTATTGCTGGTCTTGCAAATGTTATTTGGAAATTGAGATGCAGTGAGCGTAAATATTTTAAGTCCTCGCAGACCGCTTCAGCGGCTGTGGGCAGCCTCTGTTCGGCATCCTAGTGATGGGAGAAACCGACCTACCGAACAGTAGTTTGCTGGATAATCTTTTGGTCATCTTCTACCTTTCCTTTCACCTCGCTTTCTTTATTTCTGTTACGGACCTAACTTGTGGGGTTGTGGTCGGGGGCGGGGGAAGAGCTCCCTGAAGTTTTCTGTTACCTCAGACATAAAATGGCTCTAAATATACATACATTTGCGATTCCATTTTCCGTTCATTGCCAAGTCCTGTGTATAGCTTGAAGACCAAACTGAAATTAAAACAAAAGAAAGCAGCCCTGCTCATAGCCTTTTACAGGCATTTTAAGAGTTAATGAGATTTTTGCCCCACACCCTCATGAGTTTCATTTAGTTCTGGAATAAAAATTTACGGCTCTTCTCTCGGCTGAACTGATCCTAGTTTAAGGGTGGAATTGAGTTCACACCTGCTCTAGCATAAAAAGAAGCCTCTATGTGACTTCTTTGAAACTGTTCGCAGAGCAGAATGAGAGAGAGAGAGAACTCACTATTCCTCAGTTCTAACCGCAGAGCGATGCTCCTTGCAGACGCTAAAGAAGCTGCTTCAGAAATTGGCTCCAATTTGCTGATCTTGTCCGCTTCTGGACACCCTCCCTACGTGGTCCCTGTTGCTCAAGGTGGGATGTGCTTGTGAAAACGCAGTTGGTTGGCATAGGCACTGGGTCTCCATCAACGCTGTAAAGTGTGCATGTGGGGGCATCTTCGCATTTGCTAGGCCACTGAGCTGTTCAATACATGGTCCGTTAGGCGGGCAGAGTACAATGGCTTTTCTGAGTGTTCTAGTTAAGGGGCAGGAGGTGTAAAGTCACGTACACTTAGGTGGATAATTAATAATTAGCGTAGGCTTGTAAGGCTGTAATATAATATATAAATTTCAGCACCTGTGAAAGTTTTATCAGAGCAGATCGCCTTTCCTTACGACGAGGGAGTACTGCTCCCGAGAGAAGATGGTGCTCCCAGTGCGTGTGAAAATCTCAATGACTAAGGGAGGGCTGGTTTTTATATCAGGCGTGGTTCTCCAAGGTCATTGAGATCAGGCAACATATTTGAGCAGTCAGATTGAAATAGCATTTCTATACACTACTGTTTCGTATGCGTTTCACTGTAGATGACAAAATGTGGCTTAGAAAAAATGGCGCATTCTTATATTTGGAAACTGTTGACTTGCCTGAGAAGCGACCCCCCTCCCACTCCCGCATCATCCCCCCACAAAACAATAAGGGTTGTTCATTTTATGACTTCATACTAAGGGAGTATTCAGAGGGAGAGCCTTTTCTAGAGGCTGAGCTGGACGAGGTAGAGAAGATAAAATGTAGACCCCATGTTCTGTTTTTGGCTTGGCTGTACTGTGAGTGGTTTTGACACCTTGTGTTTTAGCTCTCTTGATTTTCAGATGGGAAGGAAGTACTCCCTTACGGCAGGGAGGGAAGGGGCAAAATACCGATTTGTGAAAGCAAAGCAGAATGTCTTACTGCTTTAAAAGTCTGAATGGCTTCTTGATCAATAAAATTAATGTTTTTATCAGTGTGTCTGCAATCATATGGTCCTCCGTATGTGTAGTTTTTAAACCATCCATATACATTTTATTTGTACTAGAAGCCAACCAAATGATAAACTTCAGCAGTCCAATTCATCTTTGATTCATTCATTCATGCAAAATGTTCTTGTGGAAGATGTGTGCCATGCAGGCCCGTGTTTGGTACTAGGAAGTGACATGCCACTTTCCTTGTCTTCAGCATGGCCCACAAGCTAAGGAAGGAATCCGATAGGTATCAGATAATTATAAATCAGGAAATTAGGGAATTAATCGTTGTGTGCACAGGGTGCTGTTGGAGCGTCTGTCTGGGATACCAAACATCAGCTTCCTCATAATAATGGCTGAGGTGTTTTGGTGCTCAGTGAATAGCAGGTATCCACTAATACTGTCCACATATAATCTTGTTTCTTTTTTGGGCATCGTCATTTCCACGTGACAGTGGGGGTGCAGTTGAGGACCAGAGAGGTTAGGTCACCCGCCTAGTGTACAGTGAGTAAAGTGGCAGAGCCCAGACTCGAAGCTGTCTCTGCTGAGCTCCAAAGCCCTGTTCTTAACCACTGCGCACTGCCTCCCTGGTAGAGGAGATGGAGAGAATTCCCTGAGGTGCAATAGCAGTTAAGTGTGTGTTCAGCTGCAACTAATGGAATACCTGATAATAGTCGGTTAGTCAGACGAAGGTGGCTTTTTCCATCACTTAAGGGGATGCCTGGAGGTGGGAGCTGCCTGTGTGGATTCAGCAAATCAGTGCTGCTTTCTTTCCTTTCTACCCTCCACAGCATGCTGATGGTAATCCTTCATCTTTTTCTCTTGAAATGCAAGACAGCTTCTGAGTCTAAGGCACCATGTCAGGGTTTAAGAGGAAGTGGGAGAGGCAGAGATTAAAGTGACATCTGTACTTACTTCTGTCTCATTCCATGGCGGGGGTGAAGCATTCCCAGAAACTGGTGGCCTTGAGCAGAATTTTGCTAACAACGTATTGGTCAGATCTCTAACAGATATATACTCATAGCTGCAAGGGAAGCTGGGACAGCACCCTTTAACCGTGTTAGTTGGCACTGGAACTTGAGGCAGGCAAGAGAGAAGGGAGTTGGGAATGGTTGCAGGGTGAATCATTATGAATGTTGTTATATTATGAGGGATAATGCCTGAGCTGAGTCTAAATGGATGAGTTGGAACTATCCAAGTGAAACAGAAAATTGTCAGTTGAGAGAAAGGCAGAGGTGTTGAGTGCTAGAGGACATGACAGGAAGCCTGGAACTGGAGTGGTTCTGTAAGACTGAGACATGATTCCATAAGGTTCACCGAGGAAGGGGTGACAGGGAAGCTGGGTTAGAACCCTCACCTCAGAAAAATGAAGGGTCTTTCCTGTATGGTAGGGGGAGGAGGTTAGATTTTCATGGAAGCGTGTAGTGAACTACTCAAAGATTGATTTAAGTAGTGGAATAACATAATTGATTTATGGTTAGGACAGTCACTCTAGCAACAGCATGGAATAGGAGGCAACACGACAGGCAGGCAGATTACTCAGGAGGTGGTTAAAGTAGTTCCAAGAGGAAATGATGAGAGATTGGACTGAATCAGAAACAATGTGGGTGAAGGGGAGGATACGGATTTGAGTGATATTAGATGGAAGGAGACGGCTGGACTTGGTAACTGATGGATGTGGGAGGAGTCATCCTTGGCTTCTTGATGTCTGGCTTGGGCCACCTGGTGGACGGTGGGGCAGTTCATTAAGATGTGAATATGGAAAGAGAAGCAGGTTATGGGGGATTAAGATGGTAAGTTCAGTTTTGGACATAGTGAATTTTTGAGATGTCTGTGGGTGGATTGATTTGTGGTTCTGGGTGGGGATTGCAGATTTGGCATACAGTATTCCATATTTGGTAGCTGAAGTCATGGGAATGGATAAGTTACCAGAGAGAAAAGTGATTTTCTAATTAATTATTTTGCTTTCTAAAGATCTTAATTTGAAAGGGGAAAAAAGGCCTCCACTTCGTCTTTTTCTCCCCTAAAAGTTTGATACCTTTAAGAAAACTAGATAAGTCTTGATTTGCTCATATAATCATTCTGGTGTTATATTTAATCATTCATCTCTAACATACTAATGAATTCTTTCTTTTCTTCTTCCTTTCTTCCTTCCTCCTTTCCCCCTTTCTTTCTTCCACTAAGATAGGTTGGAATGAAACTCCCATTTCATAAATTTATCCCTCATTTTGGGAAGACATCATAGATTCATGTAAGTGGACTTGACCTTGGCGCTCTTTTTGTGTTCTTTCTGATTTACATCAGCTTCCCTCCCAGTGTAGGAATCCTAGAAGAGGCCTTCGCAAACTTGTTGGATACTATGACTAAGGTATAAATGAATAGACGCCTGCAAAAGGCACTCCTTCCTCTGCTTGGGCACTCGCTGCATTGGGGAAGCCACTACTGCCAAGGCAGCTCATTGCACTGCGGCAGCTCTGACTTTCAGAAAGGTCCCAATTCTGTTAACTGTCAGCTTGGCATACTGCTTTTCTCCTCTGAAGCTCCGTCGGACTGTGTATTGCCTCTCTTTCCACATGTTTCCCAGGATGAGAATCCTTGCTTCCCTCAAAAGTGTCATTGGAAAACGTTTAACGAATCACGGAGCATGGTCTAATGACACCTTGTATTCCTGGCTGCTGTCCTGTGTGTGTGTTCTGGTTGGTTTCTTTCCCTCTCCAAGGGGTGAATCCAGGACTTACCTCAGTGTCCCCAGTCTGGTTTACTCAGTAGTGGATCTGCTCTCATTTTTACTATTACTGCAGTCTAAGGTTTCACTGACAAACCCATGTTTTGGCGTTGACTGACAGTTGAGCTTGCCGTCCACTAAAATTAAGTGTTTATTTTTTTTAATATTCATTGCTTTTACAGTCAGGTCTTCCACTCCCTGGTGTAGAATGGGGCTTTGTATTGATCTTCACTTATCAGGCTCCTTCTTGCTGGTTTTGGTCTGCGAATGTGCCCTCAGTCCATCCTTTCACTGTTGATCCAAGAGGCTGTACTGTGTGATGTTTAAGCAGTGTGCGCTCGTGGGTTTAATCCTGACTCTACCCTTTCCACGTAGTTTCCTCACGTATATGTTGAAGATAATTATAAAATCCACCTGTAAGGATTGTGGGGTGAAATAGATGAGGTCATGCGTGTGTAGTGGATGGAGGAGTGCCCAGTAGATGGTGAACACCTGATAGATGTTCAGTGTTACTGCTGTAGTGGGTGAGGGCGCTTAATGGGACCCACTTCTGCAATTGTGGACCCTTGTCTTTACTGCAGCTTTTCTTCCCTCTGGAGGGAAAGCTTAAGACAGATGGTTCTTCTGTGACCAATGGAAGAAGCAAATGTAGTTCTTTAGTTGTATGATCAACCACATTTCTCAGGCAATAAATAGGATATGATGTTGAATAAAGTTGCAGTTGACTGATCATTATTAACTGGTTGCCTTGTTGGGCCTTAAGAGAAAAGAACTCAAAATAAACGACAGCAACAAAAATCTTAAAATTACCTGGACAGAAGTGTCCCTTCACTTATATCCGGTATTAAGACAGAATATTACAGGGTGAGCCAGATGTTGATTATAAGTGTGTAAGGTTATATGAATATTTGGGTTAACACTGAAGATAAATTGAGAGGTAATTACTTCCTTTACAAGGGTGTTGTCCAGAGGATGCCTTTAAATTGAGACTCTGAAAATTAGACTCCTGACAGCTTTTCAGGAACACAGTTCTTGGGACAAACAGGAACCCTGGAGAGTCATGTGTGAGCTCTCAGGCAGTTTAAGAATAGGGTCCTACTGCAGGGTGATAACCTGATAGCTTGACTCACTCCTTGAGAGGGAACGGATTAGCATCCAGAAACTTGTTTTTTAAACAAGCAATGGGACCTCATACAAGGTCTAGGTTGACCCGAGCCAAGATTAGGTCAACCTGACTTGATATCATAATAAATGTCATAACGGTCACAAATCATCGGGGACGTCAGTGCACTGTTTTCGCGTTTGTGGACTTCTTTCTGGACGAGCCATTCTTTGACTTCGTCTGTCTGGTCATGTTCATGAGAAGAACAAATGCTCATTAACCAAAGCCAGCCCATCTGGGTTCATTGCACCGGTGCGTAGGGCTTCTGTGGACCCGAGCCCCAGAGGTGCCTCCATGTACTTGTCTTCTGTTCTGGTCACTTCCTTGGGTGTGGATTTTCATCTGGTGCCACCCGAAACCAGCCATTTTGAGAGTGAAACTTTCAGATTTCTTTGTGTCTGATTACTTGTAAGACCGGAGAGGTTCTTTTCTTAGCTAGGAAACATTCAGATTTTCTTTGTAGCTTTTAAAAGCCCCCATGACCTCCTGCATGTTATTTTAGCTCTGGCCCCCACTGCCAGTGCTGTGTCTCCGAAGAGCCAAGACCTGGGGCTGTTGCTTCTCAGAAACTGATGGGGCTGTAGAATTTGTTCAGCTACCACCCTTTTCTGAACCAAAGTAAGGTTATATTTTTCACGTTTATAGACAGACAAATTAAGGTTTTTTAAAATAAAACCGACTTCCCTTTTCCTTTCTTTTTCAGATAATCTGTAGCAAAAAGCTTATTGGTTTTCTGTACAACTGCCATGTTTTAAAAACCAAATTGAAGACCAACTTAATTCTGCCTGCAGAGCAAAGCTATCTGCCTTTTAGAAAATCTGGATGGTTAAATTGGAAGCACGTTCTGCACATGGTTTAGCAGTTAGTAGCCTGGAAAATGACCCAATAGCCAAGATGGTTTTTTTTTTTTTTTTAAATTTTCATTGTAAGCGCTTGTTTAAAGTTTAAGCCCGTAATTGACTATTTTGCACATTGTTCATTGTTAATTCCTTTCAGGCTATTATAGTTTTGTAAATACATTGCCTGCTAAGTTGTGTTGGTGGAGGAACATTAGTGCTATAAGAAAATCCAGTTAAATGTGGTGCTTAAAAGCATTGCCAATTAGACTGGATTGCCGTGATTTCTTGGTGATCCTAGGAAAGTCACTTTCTATTTGTGCAAATTTTCACTGATTTAAAATAGATATAACTATATATATATTGAAAATTAAAAAGCAGCACATAAATTCACACTGTGTCGTGGCCTGCTGAAGAATTTCTGCTGATTGGTGGCATGTTGCTCAGTATTGTTATTTGGCTTCCTTAATCTGTTCCACGCTGGAGGGGCAAAATCCTTCTGTTTTGCAGTTTTATCGTATTTATCAGCTGGTATCTACCAGATAACTCAAGCTGTTTCATTTTGTGCAGTTTATATTTGAGAAGTAACTTTTAATACACATATCACATGCAGTTTACTCCATTTAGATGGGTATGATAAACACTGATTAGAAAATCAAGGGACTTGCTGGTATTCATTCTTTAACTTTTCAGTTTAGAAGAAACAGGCATCACTCGAAATTACAGGTACAAGCTAACCCTGGCTAATAATTACAGGTTACAAAAATTGCAGCGGAAAAGGAGTTACAAGGTGCCTATCAGGTAGTAAGGATCACTAGATGATGGACGTGATGAAAAACCAGGAGGTAGATAAATGTGATTTATCTGTGTGTCGTATAGAAAGAAAAATTATGGCTGGAAATGTACTGAATGTCGCTTTAGCTACTTATCATTATGTACAAGTGGAAACTTACATGAAACTCCTCTTGATTAAGTTTTATGCGAAACAAAGGGTATGATTGGAAGTGGAGAATGGGAGAATATTTTCAGAGTGTAATGATAATCCAGCTAGAGGCTTCAGCAAGTCTGCGGTCAAACTAAAGAAGAAAAAGAAGAAGCAGGGAAGCTTGATTTGGTGTTATGCAAATCTGTGACACATGTAGGAGTTCGGACCTAATAGATTGTTGCCCTAGAGTTGGTCATCCAATGATGCTTTTCACAGCAAATACCATCAGAGCAACTGATTTAAACACCGAAAAATGCAGGAGATATGTAGGCAGAACTGCAGCCCTTCTGTCCCTTGAAGCAAAATTTAATAGTCAGCCTTGAACTTTAGACTGTCTAAAGCAGGATGAAAAAGAAACAAAAAGGTAGGGTAAGCAGTGAAAGCAGAAACACTCAGAGTGAGAAAAGGCACACGCATTCAGAGATAAAATTCAGTAAGGAGATGCCCCACAGTTAATGCTGTGTAAGAATAAACACACTATGAGAATGTTCCAACTTATCACGCTAACAGAGTTGGAAACTAAGGAGCACAAAGCAATTATTTATGAAGAAAGAGGCACAGTTGACATTGAGTGTTATAGAGGAGGAGACTGGCATGAGTACAGGAAGATGTTAAGAATGTTAAAAAAAAATCTTCAAATTAAGTGTGAAGAAAGGAAGAAAGATTACTGATGAGGTGATGATAAATAATCATGAGTTATTTCTAAGAGCACCTACAGAACAGGAGGTCTGCAAAGTGGTTTGTCAAGCCTTGAAGAGACAGAATGGGTAATTTATTGACAGGCAGTGGGGACGCTGCTAAAAACAAATAAATGAATTTTTCACCTCAGTGTTCACAAAGGAGGATGGGGGACAGATGCCAGAAACAGACATAGATTTCCCAGGGGAGAAGGAAGAAATACAAACGAAATCAGGCTCATGCCTGAACAGGTGATCAAGGGGTGAGAAGAAAAACAAATAAAACCCTAAAGCTTAGCAGTAGTCACCTGAAAATCTAGAAGAAGTTAGAAGAATGGAGGAGAAGCTGGGAAGGAGGGGAAGAACAAGTAGCTGTGTTTCTTAGAAGAGTGGGAAATAATTTTGTGGATTTGTTTTATCTAGTTAATTCCTTAGACCAGCCCCTTTGAAACTGACCCTTCGAGGAAACAAGCTAATTGCCTTTAAAATATTTATCTTAAGTGGTCTTTGAATAACCAAGACATCTTTTTTGTCCCCCACGTCCTCCGTCTTTTAGAGTTATCCCGCTATGCCCGGTGTTTAATGTTTAAGTATTTGTTAAGTGTTTATGGAATCTTATCATTGTTTCCAGGGTATTCCCTGAGCCATTGATTCGGCCAGTGTTTATTGGTACTTCTCAGTGCCAGGCAGTGTGCTAGATCCTGGAACATAACACACCAAAAGATGTGCTCTTAGGGTCTTTGAAGTTGCTGCACCCTCACTTCTGTAAGCAACCCTGCCTCGTGCCAGGTAAAGAAAGTCCATTGATTTCACTCTGTTACCATTCTGGGTCTTCCTTTTGACTGGCTTCCTGATGGAGAATGTCTGGAGAAGAGCCGCCTCTGTTTCTGCTGGGCTGTTCGCCGTGCGGGGCTGTGTTCTCCGTGTGGGTACCCGCTTCCTTTCCTAGTCCTCAGACGTGGCTCTCTTCCCAAGCTCACCCTCTCCCCAGTGCTCCAAACCAGACTCCTCACTTTGGCTCCCAAGCATGAATTTAGGAATCCTTGACCTCGTCTGCTGTTTTGGGATTCACAGAGTTCTTGCCTAGGGCAGGTGAGAGGCTGGACTTTCAAAGGTACTTTTTCACTTTCTCCATTCCCCCGGACTCCGGCATTTCGAGCCTGTGGTGAACACGCCTCCCATCCCAGGCTGACAGCCGTCATCTTCCCGCGAGACTCTCTCTTTCTCTGCAATTTGCCTCCTTAAGCTGACAACTTCCCACTTTCCTTCCCAGAATTCTAATCTGTCTTTGCTTCGTGTTCAGCTTTTACTTTAGGACGTTTACTGCTGTTGTGAGGAGGGCTCCTTGCCGTGGTCACTCCTTCCCACCTGTAGATGTCGCTTTAGTGGCTCCCTAAGAATGGCATATGAGAGAAGTTTCAGGGATGTTATTTCTGACCATGTGGGAGAGGGACAAAGAAACTTTCATCTACTGCACAGTTTTCTGTCCTGCAGGACCTGGTTCCCATGGGCAAAAATCTTCTAAACAAAATTAATCTCCAGTTTCCTATCAGGACTGTAGATGGTGATCTGTGCTTGAAACAGCCTCTCTAAGCTCTTAATTATCGTGTGTAATTTAAATGTCTCTACAAGCTGGTAGACTTGAGTTCATCTGTAGAAGGATCCATTCAGCTACGTTATTATTTCTCTTGTTACGTTTTGATCAGAGCCAGTTGCAACTGGACTGGTTATGTCCCTGGGAATAGATGATTCTTTGGGGGGTGTGAGACTTGGGTGAGTCTGCCATCTTGCTGAGGGGGGACTGATCTGCATGTAGTAACTGGGTACCTAGCAGCCCCCACCCCACCTGCAAGTGCTCAGTGACTAATGAGAAAGCAGAAGCAAGAGCTGGGCAGAGAATGCCAGGAAGAAGCTTTGGTACGTCTTGACCTGTATTTTCTTTGAATACTCATTATTTCTTAATGTCCTCGTGCATCTAATACAGAAGGATATGTAACAAAGGGCCTTCTTCCGTTGTCAGCCCGTGGCCCCTGGGCTCCATAAGGAAATAGGACCACATCGTGTAGCCCTTCACCCTCACCGTACATCTGAGCTACCTCCGGGCCATTCACATAATACAGACGCCTGGGCTCCACCTACAGACGTTCTGTATTTGGAGGTCTGGGCTGCGATCCAAGCGTCTAATTTAAACGTGCCTTTGGTGACTCTGATGTCCTGCCAGGTTTAGGAACCTCTGACCTACACATCGCTTCAAAGAACTGTCATTTTAGTTTTCAAAACTGTTCATTTTTCTTGAACCGAGTACATATTTTTAAATCCTTCTATTTCTTTTCCACTCAGTAAAAGTGAGTCATCACCTACTTAGCACCTAACTGTTTACCATCCAGATATTTTTATGCCCTAAATTAATACATTTTTTTTAGGTCAAGGAAAACGGATAGTTTTTAAATGTGTTAAAATTGTGCCTACTTCCAGAAAGGGCTGAAATGATCTCTGTATTTGTTTTTAAATTTTATTTATCCTTCAAACCGATAGGCTTACTCCGATAGCCCTAAAGGTTTGCCTCTGTAATAATGATGTCAGTGGCAAATATTCATTTTGTTGATTCACAGTTAAACATGTATATGCAATGGGGATGATTTCCCTTGTAAGAAAAATGTTAACGAGTTTTTACTGATTCAGAGGAAAGACAGTCCAAATTAGGGGAAAGTCAGTCCTATAAATATTTCAAAAAGAATGTCCATTTATTATTTTTTGTAATATGCAGCTAAGACTAAATGACATTGAAGAAGGAAGCTTTGCTTTTTGCAGAACAATTAGGGAAATAGCTAAGAATGTGATGAAATTAGCCTCAAAATTGGTGGAAGTATGTTCTCAAGTACTTGGTGGTTTTTGTTATACTTTGTAATATCATCTGCACGTTCTTGTGTGACTTAGCAGACGCGACAATTTTTAAGGCTGTCTGTTCACTGGAAGGAACAAGCCCAGGCTGCCATGATTTGATGTTATGAGCACGTAGTTCGGTTTTTTGGTTTGTGTTTTCCCCAGAATCTGTGAAACGGTGTGGTGGGTAACAGGGGTGTTTTGTTAGCTGTTCCATCACTTGGGGAACGAGAGCGCTGTTTGTCTCTGATTTGGGTTTTTCGGACACGTTTCTGGGAGGCTCCTGGCCAACACTTAGGCCACTGCAGTAGAGAGACTTGTGCTTCTGTTGGATTCCCTGTATTTCATTTAGTAAAATTAAAATGCAGAGAGAAAACCTGTTAAAGTCTTCTCTACGTTTTGGAATATGTGGCTCAAAGGTAAAGAAAATGTGCGGAATTTAGGTAATTTAGGTATTTACTTGTTTTTGCACACAGCATATTCCCTTTTTCCATTGAAATCATTAGCACCTACTTTTATGTAGAATTTTTGGCAAGTTGAAAACATAACCTTTAGAGAGATTTAAAGTTCTTATATTTGGATGAATAAAGCAGTTAAGTCATTAATCAGGTGAAATTATTTCTCAGGATATTAATAATCATTTCTTTACCCGTGAACTTCTTTCTAATCACAGCATCTTGATTGGTGAAGTTTTATTTGAAGGCACACCCCACTGTTAACCGGCTCAAAATACCTGTAACCTATGGAAAGAATCAACACACATATTGATTGATTGGATTTTCAATTACATTGTAAGCTTATTTGACTTGTATCCCACGTACTGATTTGGATCAGTTGCTCTGGGTAAGAGACGTGCTTCTTATGGTCTTTTCCTATATTAGTGTTCAGTCTTTAAGTCATTTGTTAATTCCATTCATCAGATTTTTATCGAGCACTAGCTTTGTGCCAAATACTTGGCATGTCTTGGGGCTGGAGATATACCCTAGAAAACCATATACGTGGAGTTAACATTCTTTCTGGTGGAAAACACAGCAAGTAAAAATGCTTAGAGAAATACAGGGTCCTTTGGGAGCTTCTGGTGGAGAGGGACAGAGCTCAAAGGAAGGAGACATCTAAATTCAGATCTGAAGGTCGGGAGGAGACACAGAGGGAGCTGGTGTGGGAACAAGATGGAGGCACGTTGGAGGCGGAGGGAGTGACATCTGCAGGAGGTTAGGAGGGAGAGACTGGGCATCTCTTTCAGAGCACTGGAAGAAGGCAGGCATGAGGAAAGGGTTCTCCATGTCCACAAGAGCCAGTTTCTGAAGGACCTTCTAAGCCATATTCAACCTGTCTCATTCATTTGGCAAATATGTGCCAGGCACTTGGGCTACATCTGGAAACAAAGCAGAAAATATCCCCTGCCCTCGTGGAGCTGTTATTCACGTGGGGAGAGACAAAGGCTAGACATGTAGCTAGTGGTTTTGATAAAGGGCCAGAAGCATGTGTAGCACCAAATGGTCAGTCTCAGCATTTGCCAATGTCATGGAGACAAATCAAAGGCTAGGTAATAAAAATAGCTCTGTAATCATTTCCAGGTCTGGTCTGATGACTGCAGACAGACGTATTGATAACTCAGTATATTTACAGGGAAAGTTGGAGGTTACCTATAATTTATATATATTGATCACTCACCCAGTGACAGGTATTGGGCTAAGCAAAGACCATACCGTGCTTGAGGGAATGTCCTGAAATTCACTGCAATTGGTATTTCTAGTTCATCAGATAGGTATTCCTGGAGAGTACAGGGCTTCTCTGCAATCTTAGATGAGGATATTTGAGGTGACCAGAACACGTTACCAGAACCAGGATTCTTCCTTGGAGCATTTGACAATATCAAGTAAACAGAAAAATTGCTTGATTTTTTTTTTTTAACTATGCATGCAAACCAAAAAAAAAAAAAAAAAATCTACAGTGATTGAAACTAGATACTTGCTTATCACTCAAAATTAATTATTGTAAGTAAGTTTGACTGCAATGAACACTTTTTTGGTGACATTAACAAAGAGCCAAGAAGATACTGGAAATCAGTGTGTAGGAGAAAGCTGAACAGAGTGAATGAAGAAAGATTTGCTTGAATTTGCCCTACAGTTGCAAGTGCGTTGAATGGAACTATTCGATGCTTGAGAGGTATTTGAAAAAAGTTAGTTGGACTCCGGCGATCTTAGCCTGATTTGTTTTCTTTTCTTTAGAATAAAAGTTGTAAGTGGGTAGGAGTTATGTCTTTAAATGTTAGCCTATAAAGGACTGGAAAACTACTCAAGGGTGACAGCTGAAGAGGAAATGGCACTGTCGGCGTCGTGCACATGGATGACTGGGCACATAAGGGACACAAGCAGAGAGAGAGGTGCAGAGGGAAGAGGTCATAAAACAAAGAGGCTTGTTTGGAACTAAAATACGATGGTAAGTGCAAAAAAGCCTTGGGCACCACCGAGGTGGTGTCTTTTTCCCCTTAGCATAGCACAGATACGTGCGGTTGCAGACGTGTGCTGCTGCTTGTAGAGCTGTGGCTACCTCAGCAGCGCGCACAGTTGGATGGATTTGGAGAACGTTCGTCTCACGGCTGTCTATGTTATTTGACCATGCCACCCAAGGCGTGCATTTTCAAAGCAGTCCAGATTCAGGTCCAGTCTTTGTGCCTGTGATACAAATATACAGCTTCCTTGACCACATTAGAACAAATTAAATCCGTGCTCCATCAGCACTGAACTCTAAAGAATGACCGTGACCTTTGTCCAACAACGTCCACAATGCTTATCTGTTAATGTCCCCAAATGGTCATCAGTATCCCGATGCGGTAACAATAGCCAGTCGTTGTTTTGCCCTGACTGTGTGTCGAACGCGGTGCTGTTGTGACAAGGATGTATTTTCTTCACTTGACGAATGAGGAAAGTGAAGGACCGTGAGGTTACTTGGTTAGTGATATGATTAGGATTGGCACACAGTCCCGCCAGACCTGAAGCACGTGTTCTAACCAGCACCCCCAGCTGCTTCTCTGGATGGTGTAGGAAGTATCCCCAGTGCATGTAAGATACAAAAAGCCAGAGGTAAAGGACCACACTAATGACTGCTGAGTCTTTTTTTTTTTCCTTCCCTTAACATTTCAGCAACCCATTAAACCACAATAATAAGGAAAAGAACCTTACAAGAAGAATGATTAATAAGAGTGGCCAAAGTCAAGGGAAAATGCCATCATCATTAATTTTTAATAAGGGATAAATGAGGCTGATGAGCGTAGGACCTGTTGCTTTACGAATGAGAACGCCTGCACCTGCTAAGGACTGGGATTTGCTCACTGCTCTGCTGGCCTGGAGTGAGGCTCCCCTGTGGAATTCAGGTCACTGTTTACACCCAGGCAGTTTCCGATCTTGGACAGTCTTTAAGCAGAACAGTATGAAAGCACCGAGAAACGATTTAGAGAACCGGAGTCCAAGCAGAATCAGAGTAAAAAGTGTTCTCAACGGGGAGGCGTGAGGGGCGTAGTGGATTTCTCTGACAGATTGTCAATCTAGTTTGCTGGTTTGTTGCCTTTATTGAGACACCCTGCTTCCGTGCTCACTCAGATACAGTTTGCGTCCTGGCTCAACCCCGTAAACTCCTGGTCTCCCTTTTTTGTGTGAGGGAAATGGAGATAAGACCCACCTCACGATGCTTTGAAAGTGCCAAGCCCAGGGTTTGACACATAGTAGGTCTTCAGTTGGTCTCTGGTTTTTTCCCCTCTCCCACTTATTTGACCTGATGAAGAGGATGAATAAATGCAGATCTTTGCTCGCTGTTATCAATGATGGTGATCATTTTTAAGTGCCAAAAATCTACATTTTTCAATCTACTTTCCCCATTGATTTCTGCAGGATTGACTTTCTGAGACATTCCGCCCCCTGCTTTTCTGTATCTTTATGCCCTCTTGCTTCTCACGCTGCTGTATCTTTGGAAGGCCTGTTGACTTCATTTGTCCCACTGTCCATGTTGAATGTCTGTTGTGTCACATGAGGATTTGTTGAAATCAAAGAAACACTGGCTCTCGGGGGACCACCTCCAAACCCCGAATCTAACCTTGATTCTCCCTAGACGGCAGGGTCTACCTTGCTTCTGTTACCATCTGCGGCTGGCTGGCTTCTTGGCTTCCCTGTGCACTTCGAGCCCGGCAGCCCCTCAGTGGGTCCTGTAGTCCTCAGAGAAGAAAGGTAGGAGGATAGGAAGCAATGCGACAACAAAGTGAAGCAAGAGTCCTGGGGTTTCCGGGAACTGTCAGACGTAGGAATGAGTTGTTTGATTTGAGGTAGTTCATCTTAGAATACCTGCCACTCAGCTTCAGCTGGCTTCTTCTCTCCCATCTTAGAAGAAAATGTGATCCTTCTTCATTCTCTTGGCAGCCTGCAGCATCTGCATCTTTCCCCTTACGTTCACTTGCTTGTCCTGGAATCTTATTCCAGAAATCTTTCCTGTTCTATCTTTTTTCTTCCCTTTCTTTCCCAAT
This sequence comes from Camelus bactrianus, assembly GCF_048773025.1. Lineage (NCBI taxonomy): Eukaryota > Metazoa > Chordata > Mammalia > Artiodactyla > Camelidae > Camelus > Camelus bactrianus. The sequence goes on along the minus strand of NC_133568.1, from coordinate 15,212,489 downwards.
TCCTGTTCCCTCTGCGTATAAATGTGCCAATGGACCTTCCATTCTCTGGCAGTGACTGTCAAAGTGTGGTTCATAGACCACATACTTTAGTCTCCTGGGGTCGTATTCAAATTGGGACACACTTCAGGTCCACGAATCGGCACCTACATAGCGTGCAGCTTTCCTGAAACCACCTAGTCTCAAAGGCTTTGACATCTGAGGGAGCACTGTGTCAAATTTCCTGTTTTTCCCTAGCCTATTCTTTTTAACTTTTGAAAGCTACCTCCCTCAACATCCACCATGCCGAAATCAAGGAACTCTCTGTTCCTCTCACCACTCTTTTCCTTTATGAGCTGTTACCCTCTTTTATCCTTATACATATAGGCGAGGGAAGAGCTTGGAGTTTGGGGGTAGAGCTTCCTGATTAGTCGCTGTGTGATACTGGACCACTCATGTATTTCCAGTAGGACGTCTGTCTTGGAGGTTGGCATGGCTCACAAGTGGCATTTTTGATTTGGAAACCCGAACATAGCATTTTTTGCTCTGAGTCTGCCTCTCCCAGTTTCCCAGTGGAAAGCTTGGGAATTAGACCCTTTGCCAGGGTTGTGGCCGCTGGGTGAAAGCCACAAGGTGAACTGCCCAGCCACCCCCCCCCATCACCTTGCAGACCCACGATCCTTTCCTGCAACAGATCATAGGCAGTTTGGCATGGCGAGTACCGGGAGCGAGAAACCCTCTCCATTTGAGCCAGAAAATGCAACGGGACCTGTCCAAGATTGCTAGAGATGGGTGTGTGACCCACTTTACTCTGCCAGAAAAATATTTTTCCTTGACAGCTGGAGAGATCAAAGATCTAAACCTGTGGAGACAGGGAGACGAATGGTCTAATATTAATATTATGTGAATAATAGAGCTTGTAACATTTAAGGTCAACATGTCTAATTTCCTCTGTCTGGGAACCTCTATTCTAGCCAGCCATGTGTAGAGAGAGGAATTCCCCAGTCACAGAAATCTTCACCTCCAAGGAGACAGGTAGCAGTTACCTGCCTGTAAACATCTGAGCCATGCAAGCTTTAACAGTCTGTACTAGATCGTGTCAAGAAACAGTGGAATATGCAGGTTTGGGGGGTGTGGGGATCAGTCACCTGGACTGAGGAAGACTTACTGATGAGCCAGTCAGATAAATGACATTTTCAGGAATTGTCATGGAAGAGATGGAAGTCTCCTTGTGAGTGGGAGCAATAAGAGGGTATAGGATGTCACCTGTTACCAAGAAAGGGTACATGTTTTATCCTAAGCCAGGGTATGAAGAATAGTCGTTCATGTTGTGCAAGAATGTCACAGGACTTGCAGCTTCTGCAGGGACTTTCAAAGGAAGAGATGGAGGACTCAAGGAGATGTGTGTGGTCGAGGGCTTGGGTCAGAGAGCTTCCGCTGCCATGTGAGGCTCTTCCATTTTCGACAACCCTGCCCAGGATTCATTTCATTACATGCTTTCTGTGGGCCTTTTGTGGTTCTTGTTTTCTTATTTTTGACTATGAATAAAATTTACAGATTTTTAAAATATCCATCTTTGTAACTTTCCATTGATTACAATATATTTAATACCCCTAGTTTTTACAGTTCTTTTAAAATTAGCTTGTAACTTTTTTCCCCCATGAATATTTCTTTTCTATACATTTTCTACTTTTTTATTGTCGGTTTTTCTCTGCTTAAGATGTTGCTCTGTAATTTCCTTTCTTCCCCTGGGTCGACCTCTCATTGATTTGCCAAAATCTCTCTCCAGGATGAATCAGGAGGCTCCCCGTGTAACAACAGCTTCTAGGTTATAAGGCTCAAGCTAAGGGAACAAGATTGTTTCTTGACACCAAACATTATTCATCCTCTTAATTTCGAGCCTTGTAGCTTGAAATCCATGGTCTGTGATGAAATGGAGGCAATTTCTCTGAGCCTTATGACGCTCATCTTAAAAATGAAGACGGTAAGATCTACCTCAGAGCATTGTAATGAAGATTAAATGAGATATATGCACCCAGCACAGGAGCTAGAAATGGGAGATTCTTAATAAATGTAATTTCATTTCTTTTTCAATTTCTGTAAAACTCCAGGGAACATTAATAAATGTCTAGGTGTGCAAAAAGAAGATCAGGAGTTTGGCATTCAGTCTGAGGTACTTTTAAGCCATTCAAGTGAAGATATCAAGGAGGCAGTTGAAGTTATGGGTGTAGAGCTTAGAGATGTCCGAACAAAAGTCTTCAGCCGAAGGGGTCTTCAACATATAGATGCAAGTTGAAGATATAATATAGTGTCTGGAGTCTCAAGTAACAAGGAAAAACGTAGGGCCTCTGCATCGAAGGACTGTCAACATTCAAAGTCTTTTGGGTGAGAATGAAATAGAACCCCCAGGAGTAGGAGAAAAAGGAAATGTGTTGGCATGGAAGCCACATCAGGCACATTTTTAAATTGGAAGGGATAAGAGTGTCTTTCTGATCGCCAAGGAAGAGGAGAAGTGAACATCATCTCTTGGCTTTAACTACGTAGTGGCCATGGTTTGGTTGACCTTTCTTTCCCAAGAGTTTTCCTGGAGGAATCATGGGGTCAGAAGACTCGACTCCCCATTCCCACAGAACTGAGTTATCTTTCCTCTGACCTGGCCAAGTATTCATCTTTTATACTTCCAATGTGATTTTTTTTTCTTTATGGTTTATAATGATAGTTGTTTGTAGGTAGCCTCATTCTTACCATGAATTTATCAGTTTCCTGAAAACAGAGGTCATGCAAAGCACCATATAAATTTCACCTAGTATGTATTTAACAGTTCAGTTTCAGAATCATGGGTTCTACAAGAATGAGGCATGTTTCCTTGTTCATCCACCCATTCATTCATTCACTGAAGAGTGGTTTATTTACCTCCTCCACACCATGTGCCAGGCACTATGTTAGGCTATGTGAATATAGTGGTGAATGAAGATATTCCCTTTTTGCATGAAACTTACTGTGTGGTGGAGACATGATAAAGTACGAATACATATTCTGAGTGCCTTTCATGTCTTATTTGTTCCTCACAACAGCCACATGGCATCAATGTTATACGAATCCTCTGTTTTTCTGATGAGAAAATGGAGGCACTGAGATATTCAGTAACTTGCCAGGGTCATCAGCTCATTAGAGGTGGATCTAGGATTCAAACTCAGGCACTTTGCCTTCCAAATCCATGCTGTTAAAATCACCCCACTGTACTGCAAAATGTTTGGCACAGAGCAAACTATCATTATTATTACTACTACTACTTCTACTATTATTATTAATAGTAATTCTTCCTCAGCCTGGGGATCGTTGGTTCCAATTCAGATAAGGAACCAGATCCACCTGGCTTTTGACGGAACTAAATTTAGAAGTCAAGTTTTCATGTTCCGGATCTAATGCTTTTCCCTCATACAATACCCTTCCTTTAAGGGAGGGAGTAAAGAGGGAGGAGTAGGTAGAAGGATGAAGGATGAAGGATGAAGGATGAAGGAATGGGCGAAGAGAAAGACACATGTGTGCAAGAGATATAGGAAGGAATTGATTTGAGATTTTTGATGCTACCAAACTATGTCTAATTTTCCAAGTCTTTTTTCTTATATTTTCAAGAGAGGATATCCTTAAAATATGAATATTTCCATGCAAAGTAATCATATTCCATTTCCTAGACTAGCCAAAAATAGTTCAGGAGCTAGGAGACCCTAGCTACTTATAAGTAAAAGACTATATTTTGGAAAGAATATTCTTACTGGCATTTGTATTGTGAAGGCATTGGTTGGAAGCTAACACTAGAATCTTTGTTTACCAACAACCAAGTCTTTGAAGAGTGTGTGTGTGTGCGCGCGCGCACGTGCACATGCACGATGTATATAGGAGTATGTACTTATTTTATAAAACCCTGGTGATTTTGAATTTACTTTGTGTATATGTTTTGGGGGAGAGGATATTGAAACATTTTTCTGGGATGGGAAAGTTTTTGTGCTTACATGCAAGGCTGCTCTAATATCAAGCACCATATTTAAACATCACAAATGTACACTAAGCAAGGGACAGATGCACACGGAATTTAAGCAGAGTTTTTCTAAATGGCAAATAATTAGAGGGGAACAGATGCCTATGGGCAGCAAAGGATGAAATGAGGTACCAGGAATTTTAAAAGGGAGATGGAAATACATATGTAGAACGTAGTTGTTCTCAAGGATGTTTCAGCCTAGAGGCTGTTCTTTCCCAAAGTTGTCTGTTTTTGTGGGGTACGACATTAAATTTTGTTCTCTCTTTACCTATATTCCACAAAAAAAAAAAAAAAAATAGATCCTGCTTATCATTCCAGAGTGGGAGCGATTTTCTTTCGAACCTCAGTTTTGGATGACTTTGTGGGCTGCCTCTCTTTTCTTCTCTCTCCCCAGGGCCGTGTCCTTTCACAGGACTGCCAGGATATGACATTTCTAACAGTGTCACTCCTCATTATTTATTATTTATACCCCATCTACCTCCAAAAGGGTTTGCAGCTAGCCTACCAATAAAAGACGCCTACGAATGTGATTATTTTTTTCCTGATGTGCCTTGTAGGATGGACATGCCCTCCTTGGGTCACGTGGGCTGTGTCCACCTGAGAACTCTGTCGGAAAGGAAACAGACCTCCAAGAATAAAGTAGAGGGGAGCGCATTAGGCATTTCGCATCTCCCTGTAGAGTGGTAGTTTAAACAGCAGGGGCACCGAGCAGAGAGATTCAGCAACGCAGCAAAGCTGAGCCGCAGCACCTGATCATTATCCTCCAGGTCTGAAATTTACCTGTTGTGCTCAATGTAACAAAAGAAATGAAATCTCTGTAATTATATTGGAAGGAGGAGGAGATCATGTTTTAGTTCCTTTGATCTTGAGCGAGAATAGGCTCTCCTTTTGGAAATTTAATTTGAAAGAATCCAACATACACATCTGCTTTTTGTACTGCAATTTCTATTGAGCTTGAAAATAGAAATTTATTAATGCAAATGCGTAGTCTGTTGTTCCTTAAGGAAAAAAAAATACACATTCAAAACACAAGGTGATCCTTTCTACAGAGCGATGGAAGATTTTAATAAATATGTTCTCTGTCTTTCTTTTGGAGTTCAGGGATGAGGTGCCTTGTTAACAAGGACTAAGCATTAAAATTACAGGATGCTTTGGGGAACAGAAAGATTCATGATTACTTCAATATTTAAAAGTTTCCGAAGGACAAATTAGATGGTAAAGAAGATGAGAAGCATACTGAATCCTCAGAAGAAAAAAATAAAACCCAAAACAAGTGTGTCATCAAACGGTTTTGAGAACATGTTTGAATTGATGGTTGGGCCCATGCTAAGAGACAAAGCTTTCATTTCAACGAATCCAATCTGCCTAGTGTTCTGTAAAATTGCCTTTGCCTGTAAATGGAATGGCATGCAGATTTTAGGTGGGACATTTTCTCACCCAACTTAGCCTGTACTCTTTATTTTTGTACCATTCCATGAAACTGCACATAAATGACATTTGACTTAATTCTTAGCATGGCTGGACTGCGTGTTCTATTTTGTTGAACTTCTTCTTGTTCTCAGTGTTAATTTCCCAGTAAAGCCTAGAATGTCATGAACATTTTGGGACATAAATCCCTTAAGCTATTTTGCGGTCATACAGTTTGTTCTTTGTAGGGTTTGAGTGCTTTCCTAAACTCCGTCTCATCTCCAAATGGGCAAAAAAAATTATAAATTGTTGAGTGCCCCCAGTCACTGGATGAGCAATCGTCTCCTAAAGCTGGGAAAAGTGTCCGTTTTCAATTCTTTGAAGCAATAAAGCTGATTCCTTATATTATTTGTTCTCTATCAACAGATCTCAAAAACTCAGTTATAAATTACTTAAGCTTAAGAAGGAGTTCATGATTAAAAGTATACTGAATTAATAAAACCGGTCTTTCTTTTTCTGATGTGATTTAATGGGATTTTTTTCAAAGTTGGTAGGTGGGTTTCAGTGCTTTCTGTTGGTTACTTTCTTCCCCTTGTGTTGTTTTTTTGTTTTTTAAGGAACAGAAAGCTGAAAGCCACACAGAGTTAGGCTGGGAATTAAGAATTCTGAGTTTAAAACAGGGAGCCTGTCCTTAACTTGTTGTGTCTGCTCTGGTATTTCTGTTGTGTTGCCAAAGTAGACTGTGACCCTTGCAAATGTACAATTTCATTTGGGTTCGTTCAGTGATTTCTGGATGAGTCTGTGACATAGGACGCCAAAGGCCACGGAAATTATTTAAGACACAAAATGTTAGGACAGGGTTGGCTCCTCAGAGGCTTTTGAGTAACAAGGGTTTCATCTGAACCTATTTTGGGGGGGCCTTGGAAAGTACTGCTCAGCACTTCCAATTAATTAATTTCTGACATTTCAATCGAATTGTGACTTTGTCCAGCCACAGACATCTTTCTCCTGCACAGGCAAGAACTCCCAAACAAAATTTCGATGCCTAATGGCAGACAGTTGGGGTGCGGCAACCAAGCAGTCACCCTTAAAAATTAATGAGCTTCATGATGGTTTGAGAAGTGATTGTTGATGGTGGTTGGGGAGGGAGGGGCCGTGGGGATGGCAGAAGGAAGAAGGCTGGACTCCTCGTAAGTGACAATGATGGGAGCCCCTGTCCTCATCTCCCCTCCCCGTTTTGCCTCCCCCCTCTCCCTCCCCCCCCACCCCCCCAGTCGCCACCCCTTCCATCCTCCTCTGTTCGCAGGAGCCCCGGCAGATAGAAAGACAGGGCGATTATGAAGACGTCAGTTGGAGCGTAGGCAGGCGAGAGGGGCGCAGCGCTCCAGATGAGGTCCGGGGGGAGCCGAGGAGGGTCACTCATGGACGACCGTGTGTGTGTGTCTGACAGACTGTGAAATGGTGCGTTGTTGCACGGCTGCGCTGCACCTGGGCCCTTCATCTGTGATTGATTGGTTTGGTCATGTGTAATGGTCCCATCTGCTCTGTGTTGTTTTTCTTTTTTTACTTATAAACACCGTTCCCAGCGGCTGGGAGAGGATGAGCTATGTTTTGTCATCTTCACTTACACTTTAGCTCAAAAAAGTGGTCAAGTAGGTAAGCTCTAAAGTCTGTCCAAGTAATGTGGCAGCAAAGGCCGGGTTTCCCCCTTTGCGCGCGCGCGCGCGTGTGTGTGTGTGTGTGTGTGTGCGCGCGCCCCACTGCGCACGCGTGTGTGCCTGGAGTTTTCATCTTGCCTGTTAATATCTGGATAGTTCATGAACCACGGAAGCCCAGAAAAATCGCAGAAATGATTTGCACGAATCTGTATTGTGACTCTTACTGCAGCGAGGAGTTTTTTTTTTTTTCCTCTTTTTTTTTTTTTTTTGTAACGGAGCCAATACTTAATTAAAACCGCTGACATCATGGTGTTATAATTAAGCGTGGCATTAATTAAGCTGGAATAACGATTTTTTTTATTAAGAGCTGCTTCTATTGTATAAGACCATTATCCGCTAAAAACAAAATAATTTTAAAGCAAAAATGAATTCCCTCTAAAGGAGCCCTTTTCAACTTCCCCAAAGTCCGGCCTCAGGACTGTCGTCATCAGGGCTGTGTGTGTGCGTGTGTGTGCAGGAGTCTGTGTGTTGGGTGGTGCTGGGATGGGGGGAGAGTGGAAGTGAAATTTGTTTTTTTTCACCCAAAAATGCTGATCGGCTCCTGGCATTCTGATGGCTAATTATGCATCGGAGAGCTTCGACAGCTGCATTCATCATCATAAAATGTAATAATTAATGACATTCCAACAAAGAAAAATATGCAAATGAGGACTCATTAGCATTTTCATATTCAGCTTTGATAATGCTTTTGCTGACAAGGTTGTAATTAATGAAAATTCATGTCGCAGTCAGGAGATTGGATCGGTTTCATTCCGCTCACAATTCCCAAATGCTTGCATTATGGAAAATCGGCAGCTCTGCCAACTTTTCAGGGAAGAAAAAAACACACACACACACTAAAAGCACCAGATGCAAATTAATGGTAGGGAGTCTTTAACTCTTTAAACCACCCCCCTGAATTTCCATCGTAGGAAACATGTGATGAGTTTTAGCCTAAGAACTAGATTCTTTTTTTTTTTTTTTTAATAACAGCCGTGAAAGTACTTTTATTTGTGAACCAAGTATGAGAATTTCTGGCAAACTTTTTTTTTTTTTAATATTAAAAACAAAACTCTCCACCTCTCCCCCCTGTTTCCTTTTCCCTTCCAAGACTATTTAAATTTACATAGTAAAACATGTTAGGACAGCCAAGCCCCAGCGTGTTGTGTTCTGTCCTCTAGCTGGCAAATTTATGCCACGACAGTTTATTCATCCTCATGCTTTTTGGAGACACCTCGCCACGCATTTATGCTTCGATCTTCCGGTGCCTCCCTCTGTGTGCTACCCATAAGGTTGAAAGAAAAGCAAGTATTTTATTTCTCTATTCAGGGTGGGTTTTTTCTTTTTTCCTTTTTTTGGATGATTTTTTTCCCTTTGCTTTTTTTTTTTTTTTTTTTAAATCTATTCCCTTTGTGGTTTAGTGGTGTAAGAGTTTGGGAATGTGCCCATAATTCTCTCACTCAACACTTCTGGTTTAGTGTTGGGCTTCAAACGTGATTTTAAGAGACCCTATACAATCAAAATGGGTACCCAGAAACCCCAGAACAGACATATCGACAAGCGTTCAGTACAGAGAGCTATTAATTTATAAACCTTCTGTGTGCTGCTTTCAAAATGTGTGACTGGAGATTGGCAAACAACCATTTGGTGCCAACCTGGTACCATGTTTTGTCAGACTAGCCTAAAGTTAAACTGAAAGTTCTTTCTCAGTCTCAACACTAGAAAGTAAAAAACCTAAACTGAATTGTAACTTGATTTCAGATTTGATCTTCAGGTTAAAAAATAATTATTACTAAGTCAGATCTCTCTGCTGAGGCAGATTTTTTTTTTTTTAAAGATGTGTATAAGGATTAAGAGAAAGGGAGAATGAAAGCATATTTCTTCATAAATTGTCAAATTTATAAGCATTTTCACTCTCAAATGATATAAAACAACTTCAGGCAGTCCCCAAGATGCAATTTCCTGTTTATTTAAAGTTAAGTTGCAATTCCCAAAGTTGCTAGCCCAGCATAAAGAATATAAATATGCCTTGTTAGGGGAAGATAGAAACTTTGAGTGGCTAGGTTTTGTTTTTTTAGAGTATCTCAGTGAAATTGAAAGTATCGTCAGTTATTAAATGAGAAACTTAAAAGTACATCTTTTTTTCCCCTATTATGCAATTAAGACTGACTAGGTTTTTATTCCTTATTAATCTTTTAGAGTTCCAAGAAACAGAATTTTATTTCAGTCTCTGGCTTTTTCCAACTTTTGTTTTGTCACAGTTTGTGAGTGAACGTCTGTGTGTAATCACACATGTTGTGTAAATGTGTGTGTGTGTCAGTGTCTAGAGATTATGGTGTGTGGGTCTGTCCTCTTTCCTTTAAAATCTATTGTGTTAAAATAGTAGGCAGAAGAAGATTTTTTTTTTCCTTTAGTTTACTTATTTTTTATGCGGGCAAACTGCCCATCCAGATGGTAGAATTTCACCTGTAAGCAATCTGAAACGAAAGGTTAATTTTGACATTTTATAGAGCTTTCTTATTTCCTTTTCATACAGTCCAGCTAAGTGCAGAGTAACTACTCAAGATGTTTCCTCCCCCCTCCCCCACCGCCCTTTTTCTTTTAAAGTGCTTCCTGCTGTGATTGGTCCTTTTTTTCCCCCATATCTGTATTTTGGGCTCAGTTAGAATCTGTGGCTTTAGGCACTTTGCTGCTATTGTCAGAACCACATCTGATGAAATCTTTGACCACCTCTAATATGTGTAAATGAGGAAGTGACGGCAGCAGTGAAGGAACCAGTGTCGATCAGCAGGTTAGTGGGGGAGAAGTGGAGCATTTTAATTGTACAAGTTCAGCATTCCACTGGCTTTGATAAATTCAGTGTGAGTGTTCTCCTCCCACCAAATTTACAACCCCTCCTTTCCTCAGTAATGCCTAGCATGGTGTTAGCAAGCGGAATCTTGAAATCCGGTTTTATTTCCAGCGTGGCTAGCCTCTGGTGGCTTCTGTGACTGAGCAAACTGGAGATGCTTTGAAATTATTTGTTGAGCTGTTATCAAGGACTCTCATTGCTCCTCAAAGCAGGTTTGGGGGGCTGTTTGTGGAGTAGAGTGTGAAAGAGAAAGGGGAGTATTGGAGATTGCCTTCACTCATAATAATTGTCAAAAATAATTGTTTTGAGTACTGGCCTCTTGTTTTTGTTTCTAAAAGTCCTTCATTTGCATGAATTATTTCCCGAATTATTTATATCCTAAAGATGGCTCTAGGGGCCATCTTCTTTGGTTCATTCCCTTGGGAGAACATTTTTGAAAGTGCCCCATTAATGTTGTACCTGTTAAGATCTGGGACCCTAGTGTAGCACTTTTGATTGCTTTTTCTGTTTCCTGTTTTGCAGATGTTAATTCCTTTGGGTATTTTTTTTTTTAAGTGATGAGATGTTCACTGTCCAGCAGCAAGACACGTTTCCTGGAGTTACTGAACTCTGAAATAGGATACCCGAGGGCGATCAGTTTTACCCTCTCCAGAAGCTCTGGCTTCAATCAAGGAGAATTACTGCCCCGTGACTGAGAATTTTAAAGTAGTTGTTTCGCTAACACATCATAGGTTTTCTTGCAGGTATTGCAACAGAATCAACATTTGTTTGTGGCCAGTGAATCCAGGGCTCCTGGACGTGCTCTCATCCCGTTGTTTCTCATATTTCTCTTGCAAACTTTCCCATTGGTCGGGGTCTGTGGAGAGATTTCAGTGGCTGGCTGGTGGAAATGTTTGAGGGAACATTTGCGTATCAAAGCAGCCTAGATGTTTGCAAAAATGTTTGCTTGAGAGAAAGAAAGAAAAAAAAAAAAGAAGAACCCACTTAGGATTAGGAAGTAACAGCTTTAAACATTTTAAAGCATTTGTGATTTCCCGGAGAATATTATTCATGAGCCAAGGCCTAACTGAATCGCCCGGGTCAGGCCAGTATCCGTATTTTTAAAAAGCTTGTAAGATAATGACTGTTTTGCTTTAGGCTTAAGAGCTGCACCTAGGTGCGGTATAAAAATTCCCTCCAAATTAAAAGACACAGGTATATCCAGAAAATCATTGTTTATGATTTAGTGAACCTATAAAAAACGATGGAGGAAAAGGGCATCATGCTTTTTCCTCCTTGATACATGTTCCTCCAGAAAACCCAGTTGTACCGCTTTCAGATGATGCTCGGTTCTGCTGGAGTCCGTACCCTTTCTCTTAATGGTGTTCCTTCTCTTTTTTCTTGGTAAAGAGTTTAATGTGGACATCTTGGTGTTCAAATTATTAAAGTTTCAACTGCATTACACTGATGGGTTGGAAGCAGCACATACAAAACTCAGTGCAGGCCAGTTTTTCCCGTTTGCTGACAATGTAGGAGTTGAGTGTTGACAATGACTGTACTTAAAAGCCCCTTGGATCAGGTGTTATTTTACCATCTGGACATTTTAATTAGTAATAAAAATGTGGATCTGGACGCACAGAAATGGGATCAGCAGTACGCGACGGCGCAGTGCGCTCTGTTGGTGTTGAGGTGTGTGTGTCTACATTTGTGTGTGCGTGTGAGTGCACGCATGTGTAAGTGTAACTGTGTGTTGTGTATGTGTTCATTCCTCCCAGGAAACCCAAGCATAGGATTCTGGTGCCTTTTTCAAATGGGGCACTATCGCAATTCCAAAAAAATGTGGCTACTTTTCTTGAATAAGAGGTAAAAATATACAATAAATACACTTGCATTCCTAAGTAATACTTACGTGTATCCTTTGAGTGCTCATACTTCCTCATGTAATACATGGTATGGCATGGTAATCAATGCTGACGTTAGAGGTCAGCGTGGGCAAAAGATGTGACTCCAACATTTCATAGCTGTGTGTCCTGAGACAGATAACTTAACCTCTCTGAGTCTCCCTCTCTTTTCACATATAGAATGAAAGCATTGACGATGATAGTTACGATACCTATCTAACAGGATTATGATGAAGCTTACAAGAGCATGCAGGTGAAAGCACTTGATAAAATACAAAGAACTCTAACAATCGATTTTTAAAAAATATTTATCTCCCCTTAATGGAGGCACTGGGGATTGAACCCAGGACCTCGTGCATGCCAAGCACACGCTCTACCACTGAGCTACACCTATCCCACCCCCCAGCAATTGATTTTTGATACAAATTACCTGTCATAACTCATAACTATCTTCATAATTCAATAAATTATCTCATAGTAAAAAAATAAGAGTGATGTAAATATAAGAGTGCATTAACAAATCGGTAACTTTAGGATCACCAGAAAATGTGTACATAATTTTAAACATGAAGCAAAGTGACCCATTTCTGTCTAGTATCTGGATATGCTCTTTGAAATAATGTTATTCTTAATTAAGGCAGAAGCGGGTACGTTTGAGGGAAACAGTGACCCTCTGGAGAGATGGAGAGTGAAAATAGTTTAGGGAAATGAGTCTCGGCGTCTTCTCGTTTGGAAAGATGCATGCGTGCTTCTCTTGATCATTATGAATTTCGTGTTTGCAAACCAGTGTGAATTCTCTAACGATAGTCATTATTGTTTAGAAAAACCTGCCCATTACAGTTTATACACAACACACAGACACACACACACACAAACACACATCATATTATATATAAATTTGCTCAAGAAGGCGTCCTTCCCCAGGAAGTGAGGCTGTTGATAAAATTGCTATTTGACGCTGGACCAGATGAGTTTGGACACTTCGTAGAAAGCTTTTGCAGTTTTTATTACAGGTTCAGTTCTCATCCTGAGAATCCTTCAGAAAGGATTTGTTTTCTTAAACGCATGGTATAATAGAATACTATGGTATAATGATGCGATTTAGGTCCTTTCATTCATTTCATCTTCCTCTCCCTTAATATAATAAATGCATACCTTGATTATAATATAAATTTTATTTACATTATATTGTTTCCAGCAACAAATACTTATTATTAGAGACAACCTGGTTTTAATCAGTGCCTTAGAAAGCTTAGAAGACTATGGAACATGCTATTAGCAGAAGCATGCAGGTTCCTTTCCAGTAAACTGCTAGGAGGAATTAAATTCAGCAGAGGCAGTCTTCAGCAAATTCATTCATTTGATAAATTTTAAGTAAACTACAGAAGAAACAGAAACGTGCCAGTGATGACTGTACAGCTTTTCAGATTTGGGGGACTTGAAAGTGGAAACCAGTTTCATTTAATAATTTGTCAGTTTCATTTAAACATCCCAGTCTAACCACCAGTTTCATTTACATGTATTCTAATCTTGTTGAACAGAGAGGCTCTACATTTTATTTGCTTGGAACTTTTTGAAATGAGGCTACAGGTCCTCCTCTTTGAAACTTCCCTCGATAAAAATGGTCCTGTGTGCCCTCCCCTTTTACAGTTCAGTGCCGACAGTCCTGAGATGAGCAAGACATCGCGGGACTCCTTTGAAATTATCTCATAAAAAATTATCTAATAAAAGGAATTCAATGAAAAATTGACTTGGGGGGAGCACTTAAAATTTAATGAAAAAAAAATAAAGTGATTCAAAGTAAAGTCTGAAGCCTAACTCCTTAATTGCGGTGCATTTGCTTAGTTCTCCTCTTCCAGCGTCGGGCCTGCTCTGATACCATATGGCCCTACCATGGAACATTGAACTTGTCAGATATAATGGATTGCCCTGGAAGCAGATTTTTGCTTTGAGCGTTCGGCTCCTTTCTTGCATTTCACTCTCAGCTCCGGGCTGCAGGATGAAGGATTGTGGTGGAAATGCAGAGAAGAGACACACAGTTGATTCCCCTTAAGAGAGTGACCTATATGCCACGAAATTTTACCCACGTAAGGAGGCATTACCCCCGCCACTGGCCTTAGCAGGCTGCATGTCAGGATCATTTAAATTTGCCTGGACTTAACAGATTGTGTAGACATTTCAGCATTGAGTGCTTAGGAATAATAAAACGTCATCATTTTAACTTATGCAAAAGCGGTGTAGCCACATCGGCCAAAAGACAAGTATTATTTATCATGACCTACATATAACCTGAACCACCTGGTTTGTAGATACTGTAAATTAAGTTCAACTCTCAAATCTACCGAGAATGCTTAAAAAAAAAAAATCACCTGATGAAGATGTTACACGGCTTCATCATTTTTGTTGGGTGAGGGAGGTGAGGTTGAAATAATCATTTAGGGGGATGGACAAGTAGCATTTAATGATCCTACTAAGCTTTCCAACTTGAAACTTAAGTGCTAATAACCTTCTTCTGTTTATTCTAACGTAGCTGAAATTAGAGATTGGCCATCCTTTGGATTATTTAACTTTTATCTGTAAAAGTAAAAAAATATAGTATCTGATGTTGGCTTTAATTTGGTGCTTTCATGGAGTAACTCATATTTTTTTTTCTTTTCTTTTCAATTGATGATGTTGTCTCTGAAATCACAGGCTCAGAAAGTGCTAGGAGGACTTTGTGGCTTTTGCATCTATAGGAAAACTTCTTTTAAAAGAATAAGCAGTAGTGCCCTTTCCACAGGTGCACGTACACACATCACTGCGAGGTAAAAAACTGGTATGATCTGCTGTAACCCCAAAGCTAATATTGTAATACAGAGACTCAGAATAGGCAACTTACAAGTAATCAGTCAAGCACAAACCAGTGGAAAAATAAGTAACTTATGTATCTCAATTTAACCATAAAGTGGTACATATTTGATTACTCTCGGGTTACAAAAATTAATTAATAGATTTGTATATGACACATGACATTACTCTAAAACTCTCCTTGCAAAGTGTAATTTAATATGCTCACCAAAACGTGTGTTTACATGTTAGAAATTTAATATTTAATTTACTTTTACAAATTTTTGTTTTCTAGATAATTCTTAATACAGATCCATAAAAGCTGCAGTGGCCTTAATATAACCTCTCTTCTGTACAAAGGAGAATTATTTCTTCTTAATGAACAACTTCCCACGAAGCAGTTTAGAAATCTCTGTTAAAGTCAGCATTGATTAATAAAGTGTACTTGCGTCTATTTCTTACTAATTCTAAACTGAGCATATTTGTTTTATTAATGCCACTAATAGGATGATTTTTTCCCCCTTTCCTTGTATTCAAATTTTGGTCAAGTTTAGTCCTAAATGAGTTTGGGTGGTGCATGGCCAGAGCGAGCTCTTGTTGGGGCATGTGCGCCCTCTGCTGGCTGCTCGGATTGGAACCGACTGGTGTGTGGGGTTCTTAATTTCTTTTACTTTTCAAGGTTGGGGTTTTTTTTGTTTCTTGTTTTGTTTCTGTATCTTACACAACTAATCAGATATTTGCAGTGATTATAAATTTGTAGGTTAATACTGAGTATGGTGATTAACTTATTTTTATTAGGAAAGGAAGGATTTTTTGGGGGGTATTTTTGGGGAGGTTACTTTTGCTAAATAGCCTCTTGATAGCTCAAATAACATGTAAAGTATATGCCACTCTTGAGTTATTCAGTGGTTGTTTTCATATGACCATTAATCATATTTCCGCTGCTTTTGTAGTTCCTCCTGGCCTGATTACGCTCGAGAATTCTTGTTTGACTAAGTTGGAAATGGACTTAAAAAAATAAATCATTGGAATTTTGCAACATGACTCCTTGTGTGTAGGTAATGCCCCTTAGAGAACTCCGTTAGGCCTGACGGTTTCCACTTGCTTTGTGAAGGAAAATGAGTGTGCATTTGCATGGCAAGGTTTTAGGAAGGCATTTTTGGCTTCCACGCAGTGCAGACCAAATGGCACTGTCCCCCTGGGAGACATTGAGAACCAAAGTTGAAGTGGAACCTTTTTTTGTTTTGTTTTGCTGCTTTTGGTTGTTGTATACAGAGTGTGAGCTGTTTAAGGAGCAAATCACTGATGGTCTCTTTGTTCCCAGGTCTTAGGTCTAAGTCATACAAGGCAGTTCCAGAGGAAACATCTGGCCTCTCCACCATCACGTGGGTGGAGAGCATCCTTGGGTCGTGGTGGTGAAAACAAGGCCTCTGTATAATGAACATGTCTGTAAAATAGCAACCGTTTTTGCTGATAAGTTTTCATCAAATTCTTTATAAAAATTAGTTACGTGTAAGTGATTTCTACGTATCTCTGAAACGACTTGGTTGAATCAATTCAGTGATTGTTCTGTGCTGAAGACACTTTGGCTTTTTACAGTTCTTTTGTCTTTGCAAATTTCTCCAGTTTGTAAGCAAATTCCATCAAAAACTCCCTAGCCACCATCCCTAATGTAGAATGCTCCAAGAACGTAAAGGAGCGAGGGCATGTCATCTCGGTTTTCCCCAGTTTTCCATCTTTCCAATTTCGGGTACTAGTTACCTTCAAATTTGTTTAGCATAAATCATGTGAGTTTTTATTTACGTTGATTTATTTAACATTTTCAAATAGCTGCAAACCGCGTTCTAACAGATACCCAGGTCCCGCTAAGTCTGCTTTAATGACAACCTGCTGTGGAGTCTCAAATGTGCATCTTTCCTGTTGTCACCTGTTGCCATGCTGAGTTCTGTTAGGTGCTCTCTGTGCTTTTATCTGCATCATACCCCTTACGATGTCATTATTGGCCACTTCACTCATCTAAACTCTTAACTCTTGAGAATAATGTCCATCGTTGACTTAACCATCAGCCTTCACGTGGCAGGTACGCGTAGGTACCCGACAAATATTTATTTCCCTATGCCGTGTTGTTTGGACCTCTCTCACGACTGTTCAGAGGATTATTTTTACACATTTCAGAACTGAAAATCGTTGTCTGTAAACATCTATTTCCCGCGATGTATTTTGTTTTCTTGCATGTTTTTGACGGGACGCGGGGACTGCTCTGACTAACCCCCTTTCCTCCGCCTTCCTCCGCTCTTTCTTCTCCCTCATCACCCTTTCCTCTGCCTCTCCTCTTCCTTCCCGTGTCCCCCGCCTTCCTCTCTTGACTTAGTCATGCTCGTGTATTCGGAAATTGGGAGGCTTTTCTTAAACAGTAGTTTATGTACTTTTTTCTGTGAACCATCACCTTCCTTTAACAGGGAAGCTGGACTCTGGGTCGTTTGGTCCTGTTTCCCTCCCAGCTTGGCTGTCATGGGGCCATTCTTTTCAAATTGATCTTGATGTGCGAGCTCAGTGCAGCCTTCCTACTCTTTGTCTGCTCTCTGAGTGCCTGGAATTGTATTTGGAATTGTGGGTTATTTCACCCCAACTTCTTAGTACTCTATATTTAGGGAATATGGACCCTGTGGAGTCTAAGACTAGGGATGTGGTCATCTAATATGTTACAGATACATATATAAGTGACGCTTGGATTATCCTCTGGGGTTAAAAATGTTACTTATATACATATGTATATATATGTAAGTGTAATGCTGTGTTATACATATGTATAAACTATATTTAAAATATCCATGCAATCCCCATCCCCTTTATATTTTTGTGCATTCTTGGGTTTCTTTGCGTGTGATTTCTTTAACAAATGATAAAGGTTATATTCTAATTGTTAGTTGTGAGCTCAGCTTGAAAACCAGGGCCATTGCCTACATGCCATGGCGCTAAAGTATGTGATTTTCCTATGTAGACATTCTATCATGAACTTAATGCTAAAACTTTTTGTATGTTTTCTGTTTCTTTGTACCTAGTTCAGAGTTTGGTCATTTTTTATTTTTTACATTTAATGTTAGTAAGACCCTGTTAGAACATCAGTGTAATGGGCAGCACATAATTTATTGCTAGAAGTAATTTATGTGGTGATTTTCTTGAAATTTGCTGATAAATTCCAAATAATTGAGCCAGGCAACGAAGTCTTACTCATAGGATATTGTCTCCGCTACAGCTGGCCAGAAATGTACTAGATTTTCTCCAGAGGAATCATAGGATCAGATCCTCTCCCCCAGCGTGGACTTGTAATGCTTTCGGGAGAGCATGGGGAATACATGGACGAAAGGGCCCTTTTAGGTTAACAGGCTAAGTCAGGTTCACGAGACGTTGATCCTGGAGTCTAAAGTGACCTCTGTCTTGGAGTAGAAACAGGGAAGAGACACTTTCGGAGCAGTGGCCAGTGGGGCTGATACAAGAGGCTTGTCCTTCCACCTCCAGGACACTTATGTCTTGGAATTCTGTTGTTTATTCTGGTCATCTACTGGGTAACGTGAGATGAATTTCTTTAAAACAACCAGTCTTCATTAGTGGAGGTGAACAAATGCGAAGCCCTAGTTCACTGTCAGAAAAAGATTTCTCTAACCCACAAAACGTAACTATCTGAAAGGGTCTTGGAGATCAACACCTGTTTGCTCTTGAAAAATTCAGCTCAGTAGGTTGGATTTTGGGTCATAATTGATTTTTTTTGTTGTTGTGATCTACCAGGTTAGCAGGTCTGTTGGAGTTTCATCTGATCAGGAACCTTAAAGGCTAAACCTGTTCACTTAAATCAGTTATTCCTATCCCTGGCTTTTTGGACTAACCAGTGGAATTGTAGTTTGAAAAATAGAGATTCCAGACCCCACTCCACTGAATGCAGGTACCCTGGGGTAGAGAACCCAGGACTCTGTTTTAAGAAAAGTTTTGCTAAGGATTCTCATGATCAACAGGGTTTCTGAGTCTTGGAATTGAATTTGGGCGGATAGCTTTTCTCCACACCCATCCTGTGTCTTCCTTGCCTCCTAAGGACACAGCAAAAAATATTTCACTTCTGCTGGCTTTTAATACCTTTATTGTGTATTGCAACATTGACTTTTTTTCATTTTTAGAAAATGAAAAATGGTCACATTTCTTCAAATGAAAAAACAGAAGATTTCACATGCATGTGTTGTTTCTCCAGAAGCCCCACAAGTCCTTAACTGCCCTGGCTAAACCCAAACACCATGGACACAAATTGCAATAAAAAATACACAATAGGGCAGGCAGAACTGGTGAGGTCTTATTCACATAAAGCCAGTGGTAAGTTACTCAGCAGGAGTAAGTTGAGCGATCTCGGGGTTGCCCTGAGTCCTTCAGGTCGTCTAGGGGACCTTTGTACAAATTGCTGATTCAGAAAATCATTACTCTGGTGGCTCAAGGGGCACTTTAGTGGCCTTAGAGAGTTATTTGACACACCTCCCCAGACAGCGAAGTTATCCCATGATTATGTTGATTAATTGCACACTCTGTGGAATTAGTGTTATTTTCCGCGAAAGGTTTTCCTGCATTGGGA
Source organism: Camelus bactrianus (assembly GCF_048773025.1). Taxonomy (NCBI): domain Eukaryota; kingdom Metazoa; phylum Chordata; class Mammalia; order Artiodactyla; family Camelidae; genus Camelus; species Camelus bactrianus. Next base: position 15,193,201 of record NC_133568.1, on the reverse strand, counting down.
AAAGAAGGCACAAACCTCGTGTGCTGTAATGCGCGCTTCGCCTGAGCGTGACGCCGAGGGAAGGGACTATTTTGGCTGTCGTTGTCTAGGGCAGGCACGAAGGATCGAAGGCAGCACTTTGATTTTGCATCGAGAAGGTGAGTTTTGGTGTCCTGGAGGATGGTCATCCAAAATGTTGACCAGTTCTTGCATTTCCATCCATCCAAGGCCTCCAGAACGCCTCTTTGACTTAACGCGCGTTGAGTTGACAGTCTTTGAGGAGAGGATTGTGTTACACAGCGAGAAAAAGACAAACGGCATAGTCTCTGTTGCCACAGTAGATACTGAGAATACATCTGGAGCGCTCCAGGAAGAGAAGGCTTGTTGTACAAACAGGCTTTGGTACAGAAATTGGTAGTTGATGTTCTAGCTTTGTCTGTGTAACTTCTTTTGTTTGTGCTAAGCAGGTTACCCTTTCTTAATTTTAGTGACCTCATCTATACAAATAGGGGTTAAAATGCCCACCTAAGGAATCCTTAGGGCCTGGTTGTCTTAAATAATGTAAGTTAAGTTACTCTGCCTACTATATAGTGCTTTACAAATGTGAGAGCTTTGGGGAGAATTGAATATAGATTATGAACACGGTTCAGAATCCCCCTAAATAAAGACTTTTGGTGATGCCTCGAGATACTCTTGAGTATGTCTGGGATTTGGGTACACCCACTGTTTTGAAGGTAGTGTGGTGTCTAGACGAGATGAGGTGAATCGGTGACAAAAAGCAGCCAAGACCCTAGTTTTCCGGGGTCAGAGCTCTAGGTCATTACTGGGCGCTCTATTTTGATAACTTAAGAATGTCAGTGAAAGAGAAGACTGAAGCTAGTCTTTCCTGGGAAAATGACTCTCCCCCTGCTTCCCATCATCCTCTGCTGCAAACTATGTGCCTAATCACTTTTCCCCCGAATTTGCTTTCTGTTCTCAGTTTACGAAGAAGGGGAGGAAGAGAATTTTCTAGGTTGTGGAATGACTGTTTTATATGCTGGAATTGAGTTGTGATTCTTTTGGCATGGAATTTATTAAATTTGAAATTTTTAAATGCCTCCTGGTACAGTAAAAATCTGCAGGAGAGAACCAATGCTGTTCTCTGAATTTTAGAAATCAGAAGAATAATGTCAGCTTCTGATTTCTTGCAAACCCAGACTCTTACCTCTGAGCTAGGATCAGGGAGAATTAAATTGGACCAGCTAGGCAGAACGACAAAGGTGTGTCTGCATGGGAACATCACGACCAGTCAAAAATGTTTTTAGGTCAATTAAAATAAAATGCAATTCAATTTTTAAACTTACATTATTTATTTGTTGGAAAATTGCAAACATATGTTAACCTAATGTACTCTTTTACATGTTAAGTTTTTTGTAATAGTAATTTCTAAAATTCCTCAGGACTTGTTCAGTAGGCAAAGAGAGGCGGGCAGGTATGTGTATTCAAGTAAATTTAGGAAAGTTATATTAAAGGAAATTAAATGTCTACACTGCAGGACTTCTCAGAGCTTTAACATGCTAAGATACAATGTAAATTTGTGGGAGGAGGGATATAGGTAGCTTGTAACATGTGTTTGCTTTTTTAATTAGCCTCCCCTTGGTTTTTTTCGGAGTCTATTGTGGGGTTACTATTCCACAGAAGAGGCTTGTAAGCAGTGCCGTGTTGTCCTATAATGTTTTTTATTTTCACTCTTCTCTGTGCATTAATACGAACGCGTGTTCTTCACATATGGAATGTGTAGAGATGCAGTTTGCTGCCATGTTTTTGTTGATCTGTTGCTTCCGGTGAACCTGGAGATGGTCGCAGTGCACTGTGCAACGTCACAGGTTCTGGTGTCCATCATTTGCACAGCTCTAAAGTACCTAGAGACCTTTTAGAATAAAACGCCATGTAAATGTAAATCATCACCACCTCTAAGACACTTTCATTAATTTCATATCAAATTCATGAGTCTTTTGAGCTCTGGGATTTGAGTCTTCAGTATTGGGCTTCTCACTTACTTGTAGATTTTTTTTTCCCCCAGAGTTTAAATCCCTGCAGCACAGAATAGAGCTAAGAGCCCAGCCTGTGTGATCAAACTGCCTGGGTTTGAGTCCTGGCTTTAACACTTACTGACTTTGTGACCTTGGGCAATGTACTGTATCTCAGTTTTCACATCTGTAAAATGGTGTTTATATTACCTGTTGTGTGGACTGAATAAATCAGTCTACTAAAGCCCTTTGCACAGTGGGTAAGACAGGAAAGGACTCAGGTATTCTCATGTGGGCAAGGGAGAAAAAGGCGTGGAAAAGAACCGTGAATAATAACCTCATGTGTATTTTCAAAACCTCTATTCCAGTTATTGTTTAATGAAAAATACTCTTTTTCAATATGCCAAAAAAAATTAATAGGGTAACCAGGGATGGGTTGGGGTTGGGGACAGGGACAGAGATTTACTCTGATTCATACGTGACTGTGATGAGTTCCTCAGTCTCGTGGCAGGAACAGAAGGCTTGTTCTTCAGTTCCAGAATGAGGATTGACAATGGAACAGCCTTGCTCAGTACTGTCCTGCAGCATCAGATTATTTTTTATCAAGGTTTCTCATAGGATGATATGTTCCACTGTAGAGGCACATCTTTTCCAGTGGTGAGTGAAGTACCTACCACTTGTATGTAATGTTAAAAGTGGGCCTTTGAAGAATGAAAGGCTAGAAACCCACCCCTGACCTTGTTATCCTGCTGGTCAACCACCACTGGGCTGGATCATCTATGTCACAGCTTATCTCCAGGAATCATTGTGGATCAGTTGTTCTTGTCTGTCTCTCATTCTTTCCAAGTGGATTGGAACTGTCCAGGTGTAGTAACCTACTGAAGGTGACACTTCTTAGGTATATCTCTGTGAATGAATGAACTTCGAGGCCATTCTTTCCTTCATGTAACATTTTCATTCTCATCCAGTTCCCATGGCATTCCCTTACAACAGGATACTATGGATATGTTGGAAATAAAATTAGAAGTCAAATGGAAAATTATGTAAGACTTTAAAGTGTTAAATTTAGAATTATAGAGACATTGGTTCATCATACTGCCCTCAAAAAGTAAAAACATTTTTCCTTATCCTCCTTGGGGCAGCAAAATGAAGAATGGTTGAATAAATCAGCAAAAGGATTGGCCTTTAAAATAACTGGAAGTAGCTTACATTTTCTGCTCAGATTGAGTTTTTCAAGGGCAACAGGAGAAACAAGTGACTCCTTTATTGACTGCCAATTGGTGCCATTTTTTAATAATCAAATTTAAATATAGCGGGTTTTTTTCCCTTTTTTTTTTTTTTTTTTTTTAAGCAGCTGATGGGTTCAATTTGGACAAAACACATGTTGACTTTCCGGATTGCTTGCTCCCTGTAGATGCCGACTTGCTCTGGAGAAGGGGCTGCGTGTTGATCTCCTTTGTCTCTGGAAGGGTTGATTGACGGTTGTTGTGTCTGCTCATTTACAGCGTTTTCCTGGTTTCATTTAAAAAATTGTGACATAGCATTACACGTTCCTTGTATACATCATTTCTGCAGAAGAAAGTTGTTTAGCCAATATGTCGACTTAGTTTATGAAATCCTCTCTTGTCGCTTTCATTCAGCCTTCAGTGTCCCCCCACTAGGTCACGTTATTCGTTGCATGCACGGCAGATCGTCACCAGCAGCAAAATTTAACATTTGGTCCTTTTAGGTATAAAAATGAATCAAATGCTTGACAAGATTTGTTTCTGGTATGGATTTCAGAGTTGTCCCCCCACCCTCTTGGTGGGCATACGACAAATGTTACTAATGGGTACTTTTAGTTTTTAAAATATGGACAACAGTACTCCATGCAGTAAAAGACTTGAGCGATTAATGCTACCCTTATGCCTCTTTGGAGTAGTTTTAGCCATGGGGCTTGGCACGGCCACCGTTGTCTTTGTGCCAAAAAATATCCGCAGCGGCTGTGGTGTTCCAGTACCGGAGGGTTGTCTCGAAAATTCCGCAGTGATCGCGCCGGTTTGTTCATCACAGCTATCTCTTTTAAATATTGGGGCAAACAGCATCTTTAGCTCTTTCAAAGCTCTGTTGTGGTTGTGGGGATGGGGGGAGAAGAATGGAGGAAAGAAGCTGTCCGCGCCAGCCAGTGGGTCTAAGTGACAAAAACCCACGCCTGACGTAGAGTAAACACATGTCTTTGGGAGCTTTTGTGTTTGAGAGCACAGATAGTGACTTAAGAATCCTACTCAAACATGCTATCAGGGCTCTTGAAAATTTTATTATCTGAAGCAAATGTTCCTGTGCATTTTAAGCAGAAGATCGACATCAAGACCATAGCTAATTTTCAATGGACAATTTACACAAAAGATCTATGTTTTTTTTCCCCCTGGAAACTGAGGTGTCATTGTAAAATGGCTGCTTTTTGGTCATTAGGAAATTAGAGGAATAGATACATTTGAGAAGGTGCTTGGGTTTATCCACAATCCCTGATTATTTTGCTCCCAAACAAGGGTTTGGACTCTGAGGACAGATTTATAGTTGAATTTGGGAACAAAAAGATGTAATAAAGTTAAAGGCTTACACTATCAGAATGAGACGCATTCACTGATGATCTCTGGAGCAATCTATTTGATGGTAAAAGTGGATGTTACAGATGAAATCTTTACAAGGAGCATAATCCTTAAAAAAAAAAAAAAGGAAAAAAAAAAGTGCACCTCCCAGCCTCCTGCTGGCTGCGCTGCCTCTTTGGTACCTCGCAGACTTCGACAGAGTCCTGGACGGGTGCCCATTGATGTCATGGAAACACTCAAATTACTGAGAATGATTCAAGTCTATGCTGGTCTCTTATCCTCCCCCACACAAACAGGAGTAGATTTTTAACCCTGACAACTTGTAATTTGCAGTGGGTTTATTTTTGTATCTGGATAAATATTTTTTAACAAGCAAAATTAAGATTAAGCAGTCTGTATCTGATATGATAGTAAAGAATGCTGCGTCCATGTAGCCAAGAGGACCTGGGGGATGCTGTGCAGCATGAATTCATATTCTGCTCGCCCCTCCCTCCCCTCCTCTCCTTTCCTAGCCCCTGTTCTTTCCAGTCCACTCTCTTTCCTCTCTCTCCTGTTTATTATTATTCATATTTATTCTCTTTCTCTCACTCACTCATATGCTTACTATTTGCACTGACCCCTTCTAATTTTAAAATAATGAAAGGAATCGACCTAACTTTATATATACATAAATGGTGACATACATACATATATATATGTAAATGAACTGAGACAAATCCTGGTAGGAAAATTCATCTCTCCAGGTCTATGTGCTGGAGTTGAGTTGGGAAATGATGCCAGGTGGTGAAGTTCTAGAGGGGGTACCTTCAGTAACTCCTTCTAGAGAGAGAAATGGGTAGCCTTTCTTCCTTCAAACTGTATTTCACAATCCAATTTTTAGAAATTACCAAAAACAGGACACTAGATGTTCAACTTCCTAGGAAGTCAGAGTAAATTTGACCTTATCTATCTGTCTTTCTATCTGTTTGTTTGTTTGTCTGCCTTTCTCCTTCCTTCTCTGTCTGCCTTTCAGCTTGTTAAACAGGTGAGTATTATGTCAAAGGGAATTATGTCATGGTTGTATTGAAGCTTTTTAGATGCAAGAGCTTAAGGAAGGATATACATCATTTGATTGCTTGTAAAGATCGAGCTTTTTTTGGTTAGTATTTGTGAAAAGAAGTTAAAGGGTACAAGTAGCTTTCATCTGACTTACACAGAAGAGTAAATTTGTCTTTTTGACCATGTATACTTCGGAAACAGGCGAATACATCTTTTCTTTAATGCAAAATCCTCATACAATGAAAGTTACTCTTTTGGACCTCCCACGACTGACAGTATGTGAGATGGTGTCCTGTTTTGTTGGAATTGAAACTGATAATGGATTTTCTACTTTGCACTAAACACTGTACCAGAAGTTGGTGGTGTGTGTGGGGCGGGCTGTTTTCCCAAGTTTGAGATTCATTGAAGTCAGTGGAAAAGTTAATGCTGGGGGGAGAGGCTTAATTTTAAGACCCAGTTTTGGCTTTCTTTGGAAATCATCTTCCATTTTATGTATGTAGCGACTTCCATGCAAGGTGCACCTTTGGCCAGGTTGTAAGGTTTCTCGAAGATACGTTGTTTCTGTGGTGCCAGGAAGACGTACTCTACACGTCATTGGACTAAAAGATGAAAATGAACACTGCTACTTCTAACATTTGCGCTAACTTGAGTTGAGGGGGAGAGACTTGGGCTTCGTAAGCTTAGAAAGATCCATTCAGCCCCTCAAAATACTAGATTGGAATTTTTCCATTGGGAAAAAGTATAGTGTCGTCATTGGTGTAAAAGACAACGTACCTTAAGCTCTAGCCATGAAGGAAAAACGTATCCTTCAGTCCTGAGTAGGGTGAGGCTTGTGTTCTGGGCACATGGGCAGCACGGGCCCTTTTTAATGTCCTTGTGTGGACTGTTTTCCATAACAACTCGTTGTGTCTCACTAGGTACATTCTCCTGCTCAGCTCTCTTGCCATGTGGTTTCATTGTCTCCCTTGTGAGTTATTAAGGCTAAACATACTTTTAAAAGAACCAAATGGGCATCCTTGATTTTTATCCTTAGACATGGCCAGATAGCATCTGAGCCTTTATACCGAACAGTCTACAGATTAAAAAAGTGGGTGGTTAGAATTGGAACAAGACATTGACGTTCCATTGTCCCTTGCTCTGCTGGGTCTACTGGTAGAACCCGAAGTTGGGTCGGCGTGGGCAGTTTTTCGAAAGCCCTCTCTCCCCCACGTAAACTCCATCATCATCGTGATCATGATGGGCCTTACTCCTGGGAAAAGGAGTTTAAATGAGAGCGGGGGTGGGGGGAGAGCGAGAGAGAGACCTAGAAATTTGAATAGTTTCTTTGCTTTATTCACCATCTGGAGAGCCCTGATTGATTAGCTTTGGCCCCACCATTAAGTGTCAATATAATCAATGGGAATGACTAGGCTAGGGTCATTACATAGATAATTTGCCTGCTGTGTAAATAAAAATGAAATTGTTTAAATTTTGTGAGAGAAAAAGATTGCGAAAATAAGGAATGACAATTTGTTTGTTAGAGAAAGTGGAGGCCATTGGAATGACAGTTTTTGGAAGTGTGGAGCAGTTTGGCTAAGAATAGGAATGAAGGATATTTTTTTTCCAGTTTATCATAGCCAGAGTGAGGAAGTGTTATTGCCTCTCTTGCTTGCAGACATTGCCAGTCGTGCCTACTTTACGTATGTAAACATCGGGGAAGAGAAGTAGATGTCTGTTACCTGGAGGAGTTTTTTTGTTTTTTGTTTTTTTTAAAGGAAAAATACAATTTACACTTTTTTTGTTGTTGTTTCTCTTGGCAGGTAAAACAGAAAGGGGCTCATACTCATCTTATGGGAGAGAATCAAATTTACAGGGTTGCCACCAGGTAAGTGAGAATCTCGTTTTGGGGAAGGGTTGAGAGAACTGACCTGGTAAATCCGTTTGTTTTGTAAATTAGATGCTGCATTGTAGACTGTGGCATGAATGGACTGGGAGTCTGCCGGTGCCTGTCTCTTTTAAAAAGTAATGAAATAACCCAGAGCATGGAAGTAATAGACACCTTATCGTATCAGAACTGCACTCCCTGGCTTGTTGTTGTATTTTTAATCCGTCAGCCGGTACCAGTGGCACTGTTTGCAAACCGGCGATGCCAGGTAAAGCGGTTCTATCAAAAGAGTTTATTTGCAATTAAGAACTTAAGAATTTCTTAACGCTGGAAATGCTTCGTGCAGCCATGTGTCAGATCCTGGGTTCGGGTGGCCACTGCCCTAAATTATAGTTTTCATAGGGGCTGTATGATGTTGTGTGAAAACAGGGTTGTACTGAGGGATAAAAATGTCTGTGAAAATATGATTTGTTGTCCCTTTTTGTTTCTGAATTGTTTTTGGCTGGAAGTCAAGTCCAGCAGGCTAACAGCAAAGCCGTCTCAAGGGAAGCATGCGTGAGCTAGAAAAATAAGAGTACTTTAATTAAATAATAAAATGCCAGTGTCACACGAAGGTATAGCATGTGTGTGCGTGTCTCTGGGCACTCTGCATTTGCATACTTCAACTCTCCAGAGAAAGCCCAGTTCTAAAAATACTATCAATAGCCAAAAGTGTAAGCTTTGTTTCAAGACAATTGAGTTTTTTTTAATGGACGCTTTCTTTTAAATTTCAGCATCAGTACTCATCACATGTTTAAAATCTTTTTTTTTTCCCCTTTAAGATGTAGACTTTCTTTTTATAAGTGCCTTGGTTTCTTCCTCTGGAAAACTCTTGATAGAATTTAATAATCCTCTTTCAGATTCAAAGCCTTCCCGTGTTGTAGTGTTCACCCCAACAGAATGTGAGTTCTTTTTGTGCTGGAAAGGGGATGCTTGCTGTCTGGAACCCTCTCACCCTCCCATTTTCTTCAGTGATATGGGGGGAGAAAAAAAGATCCATTTTGATTTTTGTAAACAACATGTGTAATGGATCCTGAAAAATGTAAGCGAACAGTTTTAGTAAAGAAATAGAGCCCGTGGGGGACGTTTCCTTTAAGTGTCAGTCACGTTATCTTGAAAGGTGGAATTCTGGCGGAGTTGTGCTTGGTTCCCCCCCCCCCCCCGGGTATATTTGCATTTTGAAAGTTTACTTCTTTGGCCCAGCCACCCATGCAGTCATATTCGGCATCTGAGAGATTTGTTGTGATGAGGTGAACGGGGCTGGGTTCAGAGCTCCTGCTGCAGAGCACAGTTTACGGCAGTTTGCTTGGAAAGAATTCCGCAGGAAAGAAATTTACAGCCCTTGCAGCGCAACGGAAACATCTTTGGAATGTGAGTGCAAATGTTTGGGGTAGCTGCTGGCTCGGGCAGCCAGCCTCGGAGTGCGGGTCTCTGGTATAAAGCTCTCAACTCCGGCCTGTTCCTGTGGATCTGGCTGCTGAGGGTCAAGGCACAGGTCTTTCGAGTTTGGGGGGCGAAGAAAGTTGACAACGTCCTTCCCTTTCGCAGATGGTCATGGCAGAGGTGTCTGTTTTCGCTGGGCCTGTTTTTCTGGTCAATGAGAGAATAGGCTTCCTCGCCCCTGTGTCCTTTCTTCCTGATAGGAATTGGCGTGATTCCTCACAGACACAAAGATTTCCTCTGCTGAGTAAACGCCGGGCCCCTTGACTTGTGAGAGCGTCACCCAGACGGTGTGAGTCTGTCAGTGCGTGTGCAGGGGCGCAGACCCTCCCTCGGTGCGTGGGAAATACTTCCCTCGGGTGCAACTGAAGTTAACCTTTTTGGGGGCAGACACCAGGTGAGAAGTGGACCGGGGCGGAGGGTGGAGGAGAGGTGGACGGACTGGCATGTGATGGCTGCGTTTCTGGGCCTCGGGGATGTCTCGTTTTGAGACATTCAGGTCCAGGACAAGTAGGTTGTGTACGGCTGCATGCGCTTTTCTTGAAAAGTCTTCATCACAGAGCTGTGGAGCGTGGCGATCCTTTCATTCTTATTTCTGCTTCATGGTTGTGAGTCTTGCAAGTCCGGACTCTCTCTTTGCTGAGCCTGGGCTCAGCAGTGTCTGTAAACGGTGGGATCGCTTCAGGAGAAAGCAAAGAGCACAATTTTGGAAATTCCCCGATCGAGGAAATCAGGGCTGGAGAGGAAAAGGGGGCATATTCTGAATTTCTGCTCTCGGTGAAATTCGAGACTGGAACAGACCATAGAGTCTCATTCCAGTGAATGAGTTTCTCTTGTGCCGAATTGTTTTTTGAATCCCTGTCTCCAGCACCAGCTATGCAAACCAAAGAGAAAGGCAGAGTGTCGGTATCTTGGGCTTCAAGTCTAAATAGCAGATCACAGCTGAAATGATTCCCCACTGTGTGGCGAGGTGAGTGACTCACAGAGGGGGAGCTTTTGGTTTTCTCCTGTTTACTACCTTGTAGAGATGCCGGGTGGGAAGCCTTTAGAGGATATGCCTTAAGGAGCTCCAAAAACTGCTTTATGGTGCCGTAACAATGTATCCTGTGGACTTACAGGGATGATCACTGTTACAATGTCAACTTGCTTCTGCAGTGCCAGAAGCCTTTTGTTCCCTGTAGAGAAAAAGGATCGTAAGCAACAGGTAGCCAAATGCTACCCAGAGAAATGCATTATTATTGTGAAATGTTTGTAACTTCAAAATGCGTCAAATTAAAAAAATATATATACATCTGTTACCTGTCTCTGGAGGATTTACCACTGATAGTGATAGGCGTGGGACTTTTAAAAAGTGGGTATTTTAGCCGAAAAACAAAAGCTGGCAGGTTCTTTATTATCCATTAAGTTGTTTTCATTAAAACTAGTAACGGGTCAATATGAATTCATTAATGCATTTCCATGTAAAATTGTCAGAAATGAACACGGTGACCTTTTCAGTCTTTTGAAATTGTGTAAAAAACAAACCAATAGAAACCAAAGCGGCCAAACGGACTTTTTAATGTTCTCACTAAATATGGCAAAACTAATTTAAATCAAATTGGGGTACGGAAATCACACCCAGGCTTAAAAATGTTCTTGCCAAATTGCAGCCTCATACTATTTTTTTTTTAACTGGCGGAGAAAATAAAATTTATAATGGAAAGTCTGACAGAAATGAAAATGAGCGGAAATAAAGTTTCTCGCAGGATAGAACAACCTTAATATGATAACCCATAGCTAATACCTAATGGGCATCTCTGACCATGACAAAGGAGAACAGTATCTGTTGCCTTTGGCCTCTTTGCTGCTTTGAATAGGATGTTTGGTGATTGCAAACTTTTTCCCCCCCTTAATCTTACCAAGATCTTCTGTTTTTGAATGAGGTAGTGATGTCAACACAAATGCTTGTTATTAAGGCTGAAGTTTTCCCCTTAAATGGAAGTTCAACATTGGTGATCAGGAAGGATTTGTCTTTTCTTTCTGGGAGCTAGCCCAGGTCTAAAGCAGTGGCTTCATTAGTGTCTCCTGGGCAAGCGTGTGTGTGTGTGTGATGTATGGAAAGCTGGGCCCTATCCCAGGGTTGCCGCTGACCTTGAAAACGCCTTTAGATTTCTTGCCTTAATTTGATTATTCAAGACATGGGAGTACATGGTATATGTACTTCGTGTAAAAGGCAGTGGAAATTAGTGATATTCTGAAAATCAGTAAGATGCCTTGAAATCTGTATACAAAATTCCACAACTGAATATCCCAGCGCATATCTTGTTTTCTCTAGTGAAGTCTAAGTCTCTAACCTTATCCACATTCTTTTTCTTTCTCAGCAAGTCATCAAACAGCAGGGATATGCTGATAACGTTATTTGATGTTTAGATCTTAAAACCAACAGGATTTAAGAATTAGGTCTAATCTCAGATACCTTTGTTAAATTCCAGAAACTCTGAAGCTGTAGAGGACATGGAGCACCTCTATGCCTAATTTAGTTTGCTCACAAACCAATTCATCTTGGATTCATTGGAGTTAAACATATAAAGTTGGTTCTAAAATGAATTACACATTTAAGAGTGGATTTTTTCCCCTTTTAATTCTTTATATATTTGATACAAAAAGAATTCCAAATCACTTAGTTCTAAAACTTTTGGACCTTTTCCATGTTTCTTATCCGAAGTCAAAGTAGGAAGGATATAATCAAAAAAAAGGCATGAAATCCTTTGTCTCTTCTTATGAAAATGGCTATTTAGGTCTTGTGCAAGCAGAAATACATGTTGGTTTTCTATCACATGTTACGGGTGAATGTTTGTTTATGGTGTGCCCTGGTTCATTCCTGGTCCTGTGCATCCTTCCTCAGAGCATCTTCTGTCCATGTCCTGCCTGCATTCTCTGTCCTCTGCCTTTGTGCTGCTTTAGGGCTCTGCTTTGCCTTCATGGTGCTTTTCGATTGTGCCATTTCTGATGTTTGTTGAGTGCTGGTTTCCACCAAGATTCTGTAAACTCCTGGCAGGCAGGGGCCAGTCAGCTCTGTCTTGCCCTGTGTGTACTCTGTACCTGGCAGGGTGAAGGCTGTGACGACCTGATGCCTGATGTCCGCAGCATCACTGTTAGGAATCATTTTGAGAGAGTAAAGTCTCAATCACGGTGTATGAGAACCATTTAGTGAGCATTGTTTTCCTGCCTCCGAAAACCAGAAAAATCATACTCACTCCAAAAACAGTCCTTTGGAAGCCCCTTCCTTGCTGTACAGACCCGGGAGTGACACAGAGGTCATATCCTGGAATGTTGCTTGTCAGTCACTTCTCAGGGCTGAGTACGAGCTTGGTGGCCTCACTGTTCTAGGTCTGAAGGTTCTGAAAGGACGGAATTGTAGATGTTCTGGGTTTCCGGTGGGTGTGTTACGGGAACCAGAGGTCGGAGTCCAGGCCTGTCCTCTTTGAATGTGCCGGCGTGGATGGTGGGACAGGAGACCTAAAATCACGATGGTGCCAGACATCACAGGGCCCCAGTCTGCAGGGTGGATGCCATCGTGTCTCGGCCCCTGAGCACTGTTTTTCAGGCAGCAGCTCCTTTGTTTGGAGGGCACTGCTACACCCCGCCTTCCAACAGCCACCCAACACTCCCCAAAGGGGAGAATGGAGCCATTTTTTCATTCTGTTGGTTAACCCACATTTATTGGCCCTTAAGTGAAGCATTAGGTATGTCAGAGGAAAACAAAAAGGGAAGTTTTTGTATACCCTCCCTTCAGTCCCCACCAGCAGCTTCCTGGATGCTAAGGGGGAGACTCAAGCTCCATTTATTTAATTAAAATTTAATGTATGTATGTATGTTCATGTATAACTGAAAAATTGTGCTCTACACTGGAATTTGACGCAACATTGTAAAATGACTATAACTCAACAAAAAAAAGGTAAAAAAATTTTTTTCCTTTACTATAAAGAAAATAAACTGTAAGATAAGTAGAATATAAATTTTCAAATACTCAAAGGAGTTGAAAGAGTAATAAAATGAAGTGCCACATACCCCCCACTTGGCTTAAACAGTTGTTGGTATGTGTTACATTTGCTTTGTATGTGTGTAAGTCTGTATGTTTTTCAGTGCACCATTTTTCAGTGGCAGGTCTGGTGAGAGCTTACCCCTAGATGTTTTCATCTTGTGTCTCTGAAAATTAAGAACACTCGCCTGTTTAACTAAAATACTGTTTTCGCCCCTAAAGAGATGAACAGCTATTTCCTAATCTAATACCCAATCCAGACCCGCATTTCTTCAGGTGTCGCCGTGAAAATGTCTTCGGTAGCTTTTCCCACCAGCCCCCAGACGTTGCGTTTATGCAGCTTTGTTTCTGTGTCTCTTTGTAGTTTCTTCTAAACTAGAGTAGTTCCTGTAATTTTTTTTAAAAAGTGATATTTGCCTTAAAGAGAGCAGGCCAGTTGTCCTTAAAAAATGCCCCCTTCTCGAACTGTTGGATGATTTCTCTGTGGTGCTGTTTAATTCGTTCCTCTATCACTCGTCTTGTCGGCAAGTTGAAAACTAGTTCAAAAGGCTTATTCAGATGGAGGTTAAACATGTTGGCCTGAGTATTCCATAGATTATACTCCGTGCTTCATCCTGCATTTCGTCAGGAGGTATATAATGTCAAATCATGCTGTTTGGTAGAAATGGAGACCCCAGTTCTGTCCGTTGTAAAGAAAGCTTTTCCCCTATGCAATGAACAGTCTTTGGACTGATTCTTTAGCTCTCAGCATATATCCCTGTTCCCCTGTTTTGCATTGATGATACTTGCCTGAATCAGAGGGTTTTGAACTAGTAATTTAAAAAAAAAAAACAGTTTTTCTACATGTAGAGCAGACGTTCTTCTTTAAAAATCTTTCTTTCATTGTTCATTTCAGTGCTGTCAGTTGAAGTGTTCACACATACACAAGTATAATGTTAATAATCCTTGCTTTAAGTATGGTTCCTTACCGGGAGGATACTGGAAGCATTAAAGCATCCTTCAAATTCCTTAAGGTCTATTGATAAGAAAAATAGCTTATGGCTCAGGCTAATAATGGTCAGAAATGCTTTAATTGCAGGAGGAAGGAGGTAATTATAGGTTCTGTTTCCTTGCACATAAACACTAATGTTCTTTTACTGAAATTTGGAACCTTGTGACAATCTCTGTACCCCTAGCTGTTAGATTAATCTTACCATAAGCACCAGAGTTTTTCTAAATTCTCAGATTGCTCCTGTGTATTCTGGTATCTGTTCTTAAAGATCCCACAGGGCTGATCGTCCGTGGGTCACTGTGATGCCCAGTGTGGTTGCTCTGCCAAGGGTCAGTGAGACAGCGGATCCACACATCCTTTCACAACCCGGACGTGACTGATGCATGAATGTCGAAGTGAATGAATTTCTGAACGTTTGGTCTGGGCTTGATCTAGAGGAAGCCTGGGGGACTAATATTAGGGGGCCGGTGTACACGCCCGGGGGATTATTGCTATCTTTACTTGATGATTAAGAAAATGATGCTCAGAGAAGTAAAGGGAACAGGCCCAAGATCACACCCCAACTCAGTTTCAGAGCCAGGATTTGGACTCCTAAAATGTCTGGTTTTAAAGCCAGTGCTTTTCCAACTTGGGTTCCCTGGTGCCCAAGCTCATGATGAGGCTTCTGAACTCGGAGGTCAGTAGGAGAGCCCGTCTGGAAAACCATTTTCAATAGATTCCAGGCCCGCTGGAGAATCTGGGTCTAACTTGGTACCTAGAACAGAGGAGCTTCCCAGGGTGAACTAGAACGCTGAACACGGTCGGTGGGGGAGGCGGAGAGGAAGGCAGGCCACACGGCTTCTTGCAGCCAGGCCTTTTTTGTTTTTTTGTTTTTTTTCCTTTTTTAAAATAAAGCACATGTGTCTATATGAATAATCTATTCTGTCACATCCTCAAAATTAGCATGTGCTATTTCATTAAAACCAATGAAGATTTCCTGTGAAAAGGCTGGGGTAGAATATGCCAGTTCACATTTCAGCAACAGAATGAGCACTTTCTTACAAATGTATAGATTATATTTGAGACTTGCTTTTTGTGCCGTGTAGGCAGAACATGGTTTGCTATTCCACAATTGTTTGGATTCCTCATAGATCAAATTATTGTTCCCAAAATACAAAAATGACACAGAAGCACATTCAGAAACAATACCTTTAGCAGGCTCTTACAAGTGACCCAGTAATTTTCCGATTATGGTGTGAAATACACTTGTGAAATATACAAAATGACAAATATGTGTTAGAAGTATAGGCAAGTTTTTTAAACAGTTCGGGACAGCTAACACATGAAAAATCAGTGAAATGGCTTTCAGGTGATTTATGACACACCAAAGAAATGGAGTCTTGGTATCCAAAACGAAATTTCACCAGAATATTGGGGTTAACTTCTCTTTTCTTACGAATAGTATTCAGGGGTTTTTAATAACTAGTAGCAATTAGGACTACAGTTCACCTTTATACTTTTGATATGTAAAGAGAAAGGGGAAAATCAGTTCATGACTAAACAAACAATTGATATACGTCCTTTTGAGTGATCGAGGTGTACTTGGCAGAATTTAATGTTGAAATATACCTGCCCATCCTGTGGAATTCAGTATAGCCCTATAGCTTCTTTCCAGAGAAAGACAACAGACTCACAGTTCAGCATCAGAAGAACTTTTCGATATGGAATGGCAGAAACATTGACTCCTTTGTATCTGATTATTTTTGAAATGGTCCCATCACGAAGCAGTGTCCCCGGAAACCCTTACAATTGAAACCCCAAGTTTAAAATAGTGGGAACACTGAACATTACCAAAAAAAAACCCACCCCATAATCGTTTTGGAAATGAATACTTGAGAAAGGATCAGATTTTGAGTCTTCTGCTGTGCCTGATGATGGCATCCCGCTTAGAATTGAAGAACCACATCCTTGGAAAAATTGTGTGTGTATTCTGGATGTTTGTGGGTGTTTCCCTTACTGAAGCTCTCACTCACAGATAAACTAAACCAAGCGTTCGGAAGCAAGAACCGTTTATGTTCATTGTGTTATTTATTATCTAACACAAGTAGTTTCTTGGGAGAAGAAAACCCAGCAAGAAGACAGAGTTGCATGTGCTTTAGCATCTCTAACACACAAATGTTTTTTCACCGTAGGGCACTTCTATTTTGTCAGACATTTCATCAGAAATTGACACATTGTAATTAACTATACTTCAATAATAAGTAAGTAAGTAAGTAAGTAAATAAATAAATAAATAAATAAGATAAAGGGAGAAGCCAAATTTTGGTGGGATAGCATCTTTAGATTGGCAGTTCCCTAAATTTTGTTGAATAAATATATTATCACTGTCATATTCTTAAGGTACTTAAGGAAATCTATATATATCCCCTGATTCCACTATCCTCCCCTTTCAAAAGACCTCTTCCAGTGAAGGCTTTCTATGATGTCTTAAAAAATACCAAATGTATCTTATTTTTAACCCACCTCAAAGCCACGTTTATGTAACTTTGGGATGGTAATTCACTGATGAGAAAGCAGTTAAGGAAGAAACATCACTGAGGTTTTCAAGCAGTGACCATCCTCCAGAGCTTTCGACGTGGGGGCCTCTGTGTGCCGAGGTTTGACCGTACATGCACACAGAATAATCCGAGCTCATTTGTACCGCGATAATGAACAGCAGGGCACTGAATCTTTTCAGTTTTATTGGTATTGTGTACAGTAAGTTATTAAATTTCATCTCTGTAATACACCTGCAGTAAAATAACAAAACATTGCTGCACTTAAGGAACATGTGTGTGGTACAGTGCCCTCCCCCATCGTTACACCCCCCCCAACAGCTGCTTACAGATTTCAGGATCCATTGTGTATATTCCCTTGAGCTCACCTCTAATAATCGAGGCACATCTGCCATTGCAGTATTATAGGCATATGTAGTTTTATTGAAAACTATACCTGTAAAAAAATTAAATAACTCCTACCTCAATTAAATTGGCAAGATACCTTTTGCAAGGATCATATTGCAGACCTCCTGAGCCCCAGTGAGTTCATTTTATTCTTATGTTACAAATTGCTAAATATGTTATTTTTATTCAGCTAAGTAGCGAGCTTTTCTCATACTCTGATGATAAGTCACTTTCCTTTTTTCTCACTTTTGTTTTCCTTCTCCCCTCATCTTTTACATATCTATAAAAAACAAAAAAGAACCTTGTAAGCTACTGGAAGGAAACATTGAAAATATAGCTACCATCAACACAGGATACATAAAGTTGAAAAGAAAGGACCCTAGCATGTACCTTTAATTCTGAAATGACAATTAAATAGAAGTAGAGACTACGAAATCTTTTTTCTTTCTTTTTTTTGGGGGGGGGTAACTAGGTTTATTTATTTATTTTTAGAGGAGGTACTGGGGATTGAACCCAGGACCTTCTGTATGCTAAGCATGTGCTCTACCACTTGAGGTATACCCTTCCCCTGGATCAAAACCTTAACTCATCTTGTGCTCTGATAGAGATTTTTACAAGCCTCTCTTAGATCCGTTTGATTATCCTAATAGCAAAATAGGAAAGACGATGAAGGGGGATGAGCTAGTAGATCATGACAAAGCTCATAGAGGTGGATTCCTATTGTGTTACATCCCTTACCTTAACATTTATATTTTGTTGAAGATTGGCTCCGTCGTGATGCCTAAAAAATAATTTTAATCCAAATAGGAACAATAGTAAAATACTCAGTGAAATAAACCAAGCATAACTTTGTTCTCACTTCAGGTGTGGGGGGCTATCTGTATAGTTAGTCATAGTGAGTTAATCCTGCCACTGAGACAGTGATTAGCAAAGAAGAAAAGTTTGTGCATTTGCTTCATATTTTTACCATGGAAAAACCTGATGATAGGATGCCCACTGTATGAACAGGAAGAAAATGATATACCCTTTGGGGAAGATACGAAGGTTACTCGGTACCTCGTTTCATAGGAGGAATGTGTTGTGTTATGCGAAAGGACTGTGTGTGAAATGGATGGAGGAGATGAGAGACGGGTCCCTGTCCCCAAAGTGTAGACTCAGAAAATAGATCCTCTGAAGACAGTTGAAAAGTAGAGTTTCACTGGATGAAGTCAAGGTGTATCAGTGATAGTTGCTGTAAAGAAGCTAGAAAATCAGGTTAGCACTATTGATCACCAGTCAGGATTATAAACAGTTGCATGTTTAAATGATGAATTTTCTATTTTTGATAAGAATTTTGATTAAAACCAGTGCTCGTTTGTTCCAGTGGGGGTTGCCTGGGCCAGTGAGATTTCGCTCAGTCTATGATCAACAAGGGTGTTTTCTGCCCTTCTTCTTATGTTTCAAAGGGATTCAGGTTTAGTGAGAGTACAATCCTGAGTCCTAGAGTCTTGAGGGGGTCGTTGCTTACAATGAGGATCCAAAACCCCAAGAGGATCAGAATTCAAGATCTTAGAAGTATTTCAACTTTACAAGTTTCTTTTTTTTTCAGCAGAAAAATGCATTATAAATTCTAAACAAACTTCTCACAAAACTCACATACAAGTTGGGGAACACAGCTTAATTCAGGCCATACCACTCCTTTGAAGTCCCCATCAACTGAACTTTCTTACCTTGAACGTGGTTCACATCTGTGCAACTATCTATTACCAGTACTTTTGAACTGTGAAGTCTGTGTGTCATACTGAACTCTGCAATTCAGAACTGTCATGTGTAGAGTGACTGGCACAACGCAACATCAGTGGTGGTAAAAGATGTGCCACGGACAGTGACATGTGGCAAAGAAGGATGTCAACAGCCACCACTCCTATGACGTTGTCCCTCAAGGAGTCTTTCTGCATCTCTTGACATTTAACCGTCTCAGCCCAGAGGAGTCAACAACATGGACCGATTTCTCTCAGTCCTACTCCCACTTAGCTTCTGAGTAAGATTTGCTTGAATTTGTTTTCAGAACGCAAACCCCACGTGCCATTTTGCCAGTAGAAAGACTATTTAAGCTTGGCGTTTTGTAGATTGAGGAAGGAATTATTCTTTGACTTATGTCTAGGAGAACTTCTTCTCGACTCCCTTTTGCAGAAAACACAGCCACCCTATCATTCTTGGAAGCCAGACTGTCTCCATTTCATACTTCATAACAAAGCAGATTTTCAGCTCATTATAGCCTAGGTAACTGTCCTATCCCCTGAAACTTCATAGTGTGCCTTCGGATTTACTCACCGATGCCAAGATTGAAGTCGCCTGTGGAGCTCCATCCGACATGTCTCCCATAGTTACCTGGTACAGATAATTCTGTCTGTGCTCTAGATTTTTATCCGTATTGTTCTAGAAATAGAATGCCACATCCTCAGTCAGCTCTGTAGAACCTCAGCCAGCGATCGGAACGTACCAGAGCACTCAACAATAATACACTGCACCACACCTTCATTTGAGTGTTTAACAAATATTTATTATGGAACAACACCTTTACCAGCCCCCCCCCAAGTAATAATAATACAGTCACCTAGTTTGAGGCTATAACACATACTTCTCACATTTATATTCTTACATCTATTTAGATATATTTTAGGTAAAATTCGGCAATTACCAGTGAGATAATTGCGCTTTTGAGCTTGAATCTGATTGGTTGAACGTCCTCTCAGGATGCTTCTTTCCATCTGTGTCTGTAGGCTTGGTGACTGACCGCCAGCCGCCATCCTAGACTACTCTGTCTCGACGACCCTTGTAAGTCCTCAGTGTGCAGATTTTGTCAATTCTGATTCCTGTACCAAAAAGCCTGCCCCATCCCCTGAGTCCCGGCCACCACTCTCGCTGTCTCCCATGTGCTCCTTCCCTCCAGCCGCACCTTCTCACTCTCACGAGCCCGCTGGAGTGATTGTCTCCAAAAAGTCCTGATGCTGTCACGCCCTTGCTCGGCATCCTCCCATGGCTGCGGGGACCCAACCTTAGCACGATGTGCGGGCTCTGGAGAGCCTGGCCCTTGTCGTGGCCTCCAGCCTTTTCCTTCACTCATCACACTCACCACTCATCTCACTTTCCAGCCACACTGAGCTGCTTGTATTCCCCTTGAGGGCTTGTTCATGGCTCTCGCTGTCTTTACGAGAGCCCTTCCATTGGCCTGGAATAGCTTCATCCGGTCCACCTGCTCCTCTCCTTATATGCCTTTGGCAGGTGGCTCACACCTTTGTCCAAGAACCAGCTCATGCATTGTGTCCTCCAGCGATGCGCCATGCTCCACCCAGGCCAGAGCAAGGTGGTGTCTTCCGTGCTCGGGTAGCCTCCAATGCACTGCTCTCCCTGAACAGGTGTCATGCTCCCTACAGCCAGAGGAGGCCAAGGACTAGGCCTGTCATCTCTGTCCCCCAGGCCTGAAGGGGCCACTCTGAGTGTCAGTGGCTGGATGAGTAAACGAAGAAATGAACCAACAGCAGTAACAGGTGATAGAACTTGTAAGCCCAGAGAGCTAGGAATGGTTTTTAATCCCCATTTTGCTGATAATGACAGAGACTCAGAGCGCTTTTGTCACTAGTAATAGTAAGGGGCGGAGGCGGGACTAGGGGACAAGGTCCTTTGGCTCCAGATTCATCATTTTCTCTCTTGCTTCTCTGTCCTTGGGTCAAGTTGGTGGAGGTCATCGCCAGTGGCCCACAGAGCCGTCACATGGATGGCTTCAGCTCTCTTCTCACTGCTCACTTCGGTACCGTCCAGGTTACTGCACTGGGACCTGCTTCTGTCAGTAGGGAAGACTGCCTTTCTGAAGATGGTGTGATGAACCCAGTGATATTTACCAAGAGCATTGTCTTCAGAGGGCTGCACAGGTCACTATGAAGTCTGTACCATGTGGTGCATACTTCCTGCCTTGTTTGTTACCTGTCAGTGGGAACAGCTCTCTGCTCCGCTGGTGAAAGGACCCTGGTAATGTTGAGAACCACGGTCCACCTGAGATGGAAAAGCCTCAGAGCTCAGTGTAAAGCCACCTGCGTCTTGGTCCCCAGGCTGCATCCTCCCTCTCTCCCCCTGGTCCATCTTGCTTGGCAGGGGACGGGTAGGAACAGGGAAGACGGGGATGAGTTGAGTGGATGATAATTTGCTTCTTCATGTTTCCTGCACGGGATTCTTTTCCTCGGAACCTTGAGGTGGGACATGGGAAAAATTAGTGATGCTAATGGGTTTAGCTTCTGGGTATAATATTGAAATCCATAAGGACAGCAAGTTAAAGTCAAAAGGGACCTAATGTCACTTGGTGCCCAGTGCCATTTAGTAACAAACTGGAAACTAAAACTCAGAGAGGTTCAGAAACTTGTCAGCATCACACAGCAGATCTCATTCATCTGAACCCATACAGAACAGTTCAGATTCCAGTGGCGTGTAACAATGACAGTTTCCCTTGATGTTTTTGTAGCCTCTTTCTTCCAAAGGATGCAGGGCCACCCTCCACCATGAAGCAGTAATAGCCAGTAGTGGCTGGAAATACATCCTGAAGAAATTTCTAGACGAGTGTCCCTTTGTTCAGCTACCACTGAATCGCACCGTCACGGAGCCAGAGGGTGTCGTTTGCTTGTAAATACTGAGTTTTTGAAATGTCACTGTAACACTGGAAAAATGTTGTCTCAGAAGGTTGCCAAAGTGACAGAATCCTGACATCGTAAATACCAGCCAACGCAAGTGCTTGTAAATGACAGGAATGAAATATACTTGACTAAATCTGTAATAATCACTGATAACACTGTTTACCCTCGGTGACCAGGAGCTGTGAACTTGGATAAAAAGCACACGTGTGCAGATATCATTAACATGTCTGAGCCTCTAGCCATTCCAGAATATTCTGATGGAAAAGCTCCCTAAATATGTAAAAGCTTTACAGCAACTAAGAAGCAAGTGTGCAAGATAGGGTGTCAGGCAGCCCTCACGGAACTGGGGAGAGCCTGGCGTGTCTTCAGCATCCCAGAGGACTGATAAGACGCCCATTGTTCTGGTCAGAACCAAACTGCGAGCCTGGCCCAGCGGGACGTTCAATACTCTGTTTTCAGTCGATGTGATTCCTAGAAGGTCCATTTGCCCCTAGCAAGAGCTCACGCATGTGCCGTGTTCTCAAGAGAAAAAAAAAAAAAAAAAGGGATGAACTTAGAGAATAAAAGCCTCAGAGCAGCCAAGGCGAGAATCCAGGAGAACCTGAACTAGACATGCTCTTGAGAGGAACAGTGAGGTGGTCAGACCTCCCTCCAGTCCTGACCCCTCTGCCGCCCAAGTTTTTCCTTAATCATAACTTCCTCCTTTGTGGCAATGATTGCCTTCATTTCTTTTCTGTTCTAGTGTAAAAATGGTCTGCGTATCAGGGGCTCTGAGAAGAGATGTGTAAGGTGGCAAGCCAGTGTTCCCTCAGCCTCTGTGACTTGGCTACTCTTGCTGTTCCAAGCCCCCGTCAGGTCCCCATCTCTCCAGGAATGCTCAGGGGACAGGGGAGACTGCATGACAGGGGGCTAGACCCTCCCAGGGCTTCAGCTGTTGAAAGAGTTGGAAATGACGTGGTCCCAGAGCCACTCCCAGCACCGCTCTGAACCCAGGCTTGGGGAAGAACTAGGTTTGCCTGCAGCGACCTCCTAGGTTTTCACATATGTGCAAATCACTTTTTCTTTTTCCTTGACACCCTCCTGTATCATTTGATTGTTTTTCATAGAAGATGTTGCTTTCATACTCAGTGCTGGTGAAATTTGGGGAAAACTACAAAATCATATACTGCAAATTGACATTTGACCCAGATGTTATGGTGGTTGTGCCTCTTGGATTTTTATGCTTAGGAAAGAATTCGGAAGATGGACAGCTTTCTGTCAGAAGGCACCTGTTTTGGTATCAGCTGGACCACAGGTGAGGAGTTCGTAGTGACCGGAGGGTCCAAGGCTGTGTCATGCTGGTGCTCTTGGTGCCCCTGAGTAGAGTCTATGGGCGTGATAAGATACGGGCAGAGGAGGGAACAGGAGTGTCCCAAGCCTTAGGGATTCAGTGATTGGCTGGCATCCTGGTGACATGGTCATTCGGCCCTGCCGTGGGGATTCCCTAGATGGGGACCCATTGTGCTTCTTGAGAGACCTGGCAGCTGGCGGGAGGCGGAGGCTGCTGTCCTGGTCTGACTGATCAGCTGTAGGTGTCAGTGTTGGAGAGACGGTGGCCAGTCTCAGGCTCTGTCCTGGCCCTGCTCCTGCTTGTTGGTCACGAATGCAGATGGAGATTGAATATGGCTCCTCACGTTCTTCTCAAAAAAAGACAGCTTTGTCTTCCGGGGATGAGCTGGAAGGCAGTGGCCTCGTGGGCATTCTGCATCTGGGGCAGCCCACAATGATGGTCTGATTGCCTCGTCTTTCTGGACTTTGACAACTCTAGGTACGCTCGCAGAGCTGGAGCAGAGCTGGAAAAGCCTTGAGCTCGGACTTTGACTCTCAAAAGATGAAGGGCCCTCATCCCCAATGTCTACCCCTCCCACCTCTCCTTTGCACTCTTCAGGGATTTTTTAAAAACGATTTTGTAAAAACCTTTTGGGGGTTTATTTGAAGCACAGCAGATAGGTTGCACTCTCAGTTAGGGGAGCTATAAAAGAGTTGAATGCAAGTGGTCAGGGTACAAGGTTGGCTGTGGGGCATCTCTGCTCCACGAGGTCATCTTCAGTGACGTTGTATTTTGTTAAATTCATCTTTATCTACAGCAGACTTCTGCTGTTTCAACTTCTATACGGCAGGTGGACAGACACAGGTTCGACTCTATCCGTTTTGGTTCTCTCCTCTTGTTTTTCTTCCTGATACACTGCCTTCAACCAGCTGCTCTTTTAGAAATGAAAGAGAGAGAGACAGTGACAGAGACAGAGAGACAGATATTTTTACCTGTTGATAGTCCATAAGGTAGCTCCTTAGTGAATTAGAAGAATTTAACATTTAATTATTAGTTTAGAGGGGCTATCTTTGAGCGTAAGAGTTAGCTAATTAAGAAATTAAGTGGAAGATCTGGGGGACTCTTCTGCTTTCCAGATCCCCTGAGCTGCTCCCTTCAGCTCTACTTCCAGAATCACTCTCCCCTCCAACCGCCCCCGCCGCCCCCGTCTCCTAACACTGAAGTATCCGTTGCAGCTCAGGATTTGAACCTTCCCTATGAGGAGGACCTTGCCCCGAGTTGCCCCCTGGTGGCTAGAGCGGAAAAAGACAAGATGGAGGCTGGGGGAGAGGCCAGGGGCACCGTTCTGCCTCTTTTCTGATACACGTGTCTAGGTGCCTGTGATGGGTACCACTAGAACCCCGAATCAATGCAAACCAGCTTTGAATAGGTTAGTGTATCACTGTGTTTTCCTTGGGGGCATTTTGTGGCAGAGATTCCCTTTCCTGTTCTCGTTTTCCAGCTTCCTTTGGTTTGACTTCTGTTTCTACACATCTTGCAATGACCTGAGCCTTTCTAACGGCGCTAATAACACTGGGGTGGGTGAGTGAGAGACACTCACACACAGAGGCTGAGAACAGGAGAGCCGAAAACTGAACGTGCTGTCGCTGCATGTGCTGATGTGAGCAGCGCTCGGCAGAGCTGTGATTTTACAGGCAAGCTGATCAGCCAAGCACTTGTCGCCTCCGTGGCTGCTCATTGGCCGGCCAAGTGTGAGCGCGCCGTCGGATTGACAGCTGTCTGTTGTCAGAGACCATCTTTCCTCCTTTTCACTTTGACTCGGCACAGCACAGACAGCTGCAGAGCGCTCTGCAGCTCTGACGGGGCGCCCTGCCTGCCAGCCCTCAGTCTCAGAAAGCAGCATCACTGAAGG
Organism: Camelus bactrianus; assembly: GCF_048773025.1. Taxonomy (NCBI): domain Eukaryota; kingdom Metazoa; phylum Chordata; class Mammalia; order Artiodactyla; family Camelidae; genus Camelus; species Camelus bactrianus. Next base: position 15,168,426 of record NC_133568.1, on the reverse strand, counting down.
GCTCAAAAGAGAGTATTATCCCATTGGCCATCTTGGTTTGGGGTCTTTTGGCCAAAAAAGAAGTCTCTTTTTGAGATCACTCCCAGACCATCGACGGTGGAGAAAGACATGAATCTCAATGATCCGGGCTAGTCTAGTGTAAAATGTCTTGGGAGCGTTTGGCCATGGGGTTTCAGTTGATCTGAGTTTATGGAACAGGATTTAAAAAATTCGTTATCAGGGTAAACCCAGTGTTTTGTGGTGGCGTTAGAATCTGGAGTGTATCTTAATCCTGGATCACAGCAGACGTGTCTTCTTTGAAGGTCATAATGGGACATTTGGCTTGTGTGGCAACCGTAATGCTTGGGGCACGTGTGGTTTGGAATGAGGTGATGCTTGCTCTTTCTTTGCTTCCTTCCTTCCTTCCTTTCTCTCTTTCTTTCCCAGCCAAACCTGACACTGCCCTGTTTGGGGCAGATTCCAGAATCTCCTGGAGATGATAGCTTAGATCTACAATTCATGGGATGTAGCTAACCCTGCAGAAATACAGACCGCCTCTCTTGGACATTTCCTATAAAACTTAGAAATATCAAGATGGTTTTTTGTGTGTGTGTGATGGGGAAAGCATTTAAATTCTTACACACATTACAGCAAGAGAATTAGACTGTTTAATTCTTTGTCTCATTGCAGTGTCTTCTGATGAAGCTGTATTTATTTGAGCATCTATTAGGGGTGATACAACATGTACACATTGCAGGTCTTGGATTGAGTCACACGGAGAATGCTTTTGACATTTAGAAATGATTTAGTGGTATCTTAAGATTAACAAGAGAAAAATATTTCATTGTGTTCACTAAAAATTTTATTTAGAAAGGGAGGGTGTGTGGGAAAATTGAATACACTGCTCTTATGCTTCCTTTGCTTTACAAAGTTCTCCTCCTTCATTATGTGCAACTTAACGAACCTTTGTCACTGAACCTGAGTGAGAAGGAAGATTGGAGAAACCTGATGAGTAATTTGTGTCAGAGTCCTGCACCTGAGTGCTATATATGTGTGGTCCCATCTGAAGGATGGGAGTAGAGAAATGGAACATCATTAAATTAGTGGGAGGAAATTCAGGCAAGTGGGCAAGAAAGACTCCTCTTCCAGGTTGTCCTTTATAGACCAAGATAGGAATGACTGAGCAGAATATTTAGAATCCAGCAGCTCATAGACTGGAGGTCTGATAATGATTCTTCCCCTGCCTGCATCATTTTCCAAGACTCAGTTTCTACCTCTTGAAAATGAAGGCTTTTGAGCCCCTTTCTGGCTCCCGTGTATGTGACCATCAGACTAGGGAATGGGAACGGAGAACGCACGCTGGTGGCCGTTAGACATTTCAGACGTGTTTGACACGTTCCCTAAACAGCACGTAGAAAGCAGCAACTCTTCGCCTTGAAAAGAATGAGAAACATAGACAGTGTTCAGGGGATATCTTCTTAGCCTCCATTAACTGTTTTCTTCCTGATTCTGTTTAGTATAAATGATAAATGATTTCCCTTAAAAAATATGATGCGGGTTGAGAGAGAGGGTCGAGCCAAATGGGACTCATGACCCACCTGCATCGTTATGGTTCCTCTTGGAAGGTGGATTTGTCCCAGATGCTGGGAGGCCTGGGTCAAAGCCTTATGGCGCAACATTCAATTGATTCTAAGGCACTTGCTTCAAATTGTAACATCTCAGAAATGTATGCTGTGCCAATTGAATTTGCAACTTTTTTTTCCTTTCTTGGTGGTAAATAGATAATGATGTGTCACTTCCAATGGCATTTGATGAAATAGAATTCGAAGAGAAAGAAACAAGTTTTTCACTTAAAAAAGGCTTAGTGACTTCTTTACTTCATTGCTGACTAAAGCTGTGAACGTCCTTTTCCATCACTCTGAAGAATCCGAATCGCCTTAGAAAGGCAGTTCATGGACAAAGTTTGCCCTCCCAGAACTGCTCCCTTAATGCATGTTTGAGGAAAGAGGAAATACAGGGTAACATATAGCTAAAACTAACAGCAGCTTCCTTGGCTTTTATCACATTTTTCTTTCCAGAATGACTCCCGTTATACTGAGTCAGAAATGCCATACATCTTTGCTTCAAAGGAAGGTCAAGGGTCTTTGTCCATTTCCAAACTGGAGCTGTTCTCATGCAGTCCAGTATCAGTCAAAATTGTCGGTAAATCACCTAGACTTTTTTATGCACATACTTTTATTAGAGTTTGTTTATACTTTAGAGACTGTCTAATCCAACTCCTCATTTCACTAATGAGTAAATGAAGGTGAATACACTGGTCTGAAGTTTCGTCAGACAGAACCTGGGTAGCTCGGTGCTCATTTTTGGCATTTTTGTCACCAAGCTCCCTACAGTGTAAGGAAAATGGGGTTGACGGTAAGACGAGTATTCTATCCATCTTTTGCCTGTGTTTTTGAGTGTTACACTTGTATTTGTCTGCATGAGTGTGGTTGGATTCCTTTGGTTTGAATCTCTGGACGCTACCCTTGTTTTTCTGCCTGCTGCACATTTGAATTCGTACGTGACCTTAACAGGGGACAGAAACCAAACTTGTCATATACAGTTTAATACAGACCACAGTTTATGGTGAACATTTCTTAGGGAACTCTCGGATGGTCGAGAATGCTGAAGCAGTTTCGAGGCTGCAAGTTTAGCAGAAAGCCCGTCAGGTGCAGCTGAAATTACCGTGACGTGTGGCACCATGTCCTGGTTTTGTTATTTCTCCAAACCTGGGTGTTCTCGCTTTTAAAATGCGAATCTGGATTTAGTTTTTCCTTAAAACAAAACAAAAAACCTTTAAGGTCTTTAAATGTGAACACAATTGGAACACATTGCATGTTAATATTATGCATATTCATGTATTAAATATTGATGTAAATAACATTTTTAAATTTAATAATGATTTCCCAAGACGATTCACCCTATTTGCTTTGAAACTGATGGGATGAGAAAGTTGAATCTTAATTATTTACTTTTAGCCAATTAACGGTGTGATATTTTAAAACATATATTTTGTTTCAAATCCCTTGTTGAAAGAGATGTCAAAAGTAATACAATGCTAACAATTTTAATTTTTTTTAAATTTTTCCACATTTTTTATTTTTTCCAGCTTTATTGATGTATACTTGACAAATAAAATTGTATCTATTTAAAACGTACAGCATGATGATTGAATATACATATACATTGTGAAATATTTGTCACACTCAAGTCAGTTAACACAACCATCATTTCACATAGTTACCTTTTTGTGGTGAGAGTGCTTCAGATCTACTCTTAGCAAATTTCAAGTATACAGTATGGTATTTTTTTTTCAATTGATGTATCGTTAGTTTACAGTGTGTCAGTTTCTGGTGTACAGGACAACAGTTCAGTCATACATATACACACACATATTCTTTTTCATTATAGGTTACTACAAGATATTGAATATAGTTCCCTGTGCTGTACAGTAGAAACTTGCTGTTTGTTTTATATATAGTAATTAGTATCTGCAAATCTAACTATAGTTACCATATTGTACTTTAGATCCTCAGAACTTTGTTATAACTGAAAGTGTGTACCCTTTGAGCCACATTTCCTGATTTTGCCCATGCCCCTAGACCATCAGTAACTACTATTCTTTGTTTCTATGAGTTCAGCATTTTTTTTTTTTCAATTTTGTATGTGTGTGGTACCATACACTGTCTTTCTTTGTCTGGCTTATTTCACTTAGCATAATAGGCTTCTAGATTCATCCATATTGTCACAAATGGCAGGATTTCCTTTTTCATGGCCGAATAATATTTTGTTGTAGATACATGCCACATTTTCTTTATTCATTCATCTGTTGATGAACACTTAGGTTGCTTTGGCTATTGTAAATAATGCTGCTGTGCACATGGTAGTACAGATATCTCTTTGAGATACTGATTTTGTTTCCTTTGAGATACTGATTTTGTTTCCTTTGAATCTCTATCCAGTGGTATGATAGCTGGATCATATGGTAATTCTACTTTTTAATTTTTTGAGGAACTTCCATACTACTTTCCATAGTGGCTGCACCAATTTTTTTCTCCATATACTTGCCAACATTTGTTGTCTCCTGTCTTTTGTTTTGTTTTGTTTTAAATTTTTATCTTTTTAAAAAAACTTTTTCGTTGGGAGGAAGGTAATTAGATGTGTTTATTTATTTAATTTTTTTTAAATGGAGGTACTGAGGATTGAACCCAGGACCCTGTGAATGCTAGGCACTGACTCTACCACTGAGCTATACCTCCCTCCTCTCCTATCTTCTTGACAATAGCCATCCTCACAGGTGGGAGGTGATATTTCATTGTGATTTTGATTTGCATTTCTCTGATGATTACTGATGCTAAGTACCTTTTCATGTACCTGTTGACCATTTGTGTGTCTTCTCTAGAAAAATATCTATTCAGGTGCTCTGCCCATTTTTTAATTAGATTGTTTTCCTGCTGTTTGACCTGTATGAGTTCTTTATATATTTCAGTTATTAACGCCTTATCAGATACACGGTTTGCAAATATTTTCTCCCATTTCATAGGCTGCCTTTTCATTTTGTTGATGCTTTCCTATGCAGGATGTTTTTAGTTTGATACTGTTTCACATTTTAGCTTTTGTTGCCTGTGATTTTAGTATGTCAAAAAAAAAAATCACTGCTAAGACCAATGTCAAGGGGCTTTTCCTTTGTGTTTCTAGGAGTCTTACGGTTTCATATCTTACTTTAAGTGTTTGATCTATTTCAGTTTGACTTTTGTGAGTGTTGAAGGAAGGGGTCCGGTTTTACTCTTTTGAAGGGGGATGTCTAGCTTCCCCAGCACCACTTATTGGAGAGACGATCCTTTCTCCATTATGGGTTCTTGGCACCCTTGTCAACAGATTGGTTGACTGATTACGCGTGGATTTATTTCTGGGCTCTTGATTCTATTTCATTGCTCCATGTGTCTGTTTTAATGCCGGCACCACGCTGTTATGATTACTTTACCTTGAGTAAAACGTTTTGAAATCAGGAAATGTGATACCTCTAGCTTTGTTCTTCTTTTTCCAGATTGCTTTGGTGATTAAGAACTTTTTATGGTTCCATACAAATTTTAGAATAAATGCTAATTAGATTTTAATATTGATAAATGCGGGTAAGATGATTAAAAATCATCCTGGAGCTCACACAGAAAACCAGGATTAATGCTCAGATGAGTAGCTCCATACTGTTAAAATTTTCCCACGGAGTTCCTTCGTTTACTTCGTCTTTAAGAGCTGCAGCTGACTTACAAGCATCATGTGAAGGAGAGCTAGTAGTTACGTATTCAGGAAAGCTGTCAGTTGGCTATTAAGCCCTTGAGAGCTTGAAATCAACCACAGTGGGAGCATTTACACCATGGAAATGCGCCTCCAGCCCACGGCGGTATATCCGCACGCCACTGCAAGAATAAAGGACTGATGTCTGTTCTACACCCGACCTATTTCTATTACTGTTGTCATTATTAACTCTAGTTTTTAAATGTTAGGTTTTAGCTTTCTGGAGTAATACGTGTTTAAATGGACCACACAGCTGAGTAAATTAAATATTCCATAAAGAAAACTGAACTGGTCCCTGCTCTTGGGGAATGGCTCTGCCCTCGAGGGCTGGCCTTACCCTCCCTCCTTGTCCTGGTGAACGCCCTGCCTTTTCTCAGGGAGGTTTTCTGACGTGTCCTCTGCTTCCCAGAGACACACTCCCTGCCTGCGTGCTCCTGGAGCTCCGATTGCCTCCTCCATCCCTGCTTCCCGCTGAGGCGTAGCGATTGTCCAGGAGTTTGGCTTTCCCTCCACGCTGCAGAGCCCCGAACGGGCTCTTTCTTACTCGTTTGTGCAGATGCGCTGTCTGATGTACAGCCTGGTCAAGAAACTTGCTGAATTCATGCAGTGTTCTGCGTTGTTTATCGTGTGGACTTGGATGTTTCGCCTCCTTTTCGGCTTTCCTCTTCTCACCTGCCTTCCCCTCCACCACCCACCCCTGCACCCCTCCCTACGATGCTAGCTCTTAAGAAAAAGAGAAAAAAAGCCCTCACACTTTTGTTTTGACATAAGTAACTTACTGGTAAATTTAGTCAGAACTAGACTAAATCTGTTGTTTGGAAGAGGGAGTATCCTCTAATAAGCAGAAATGAGGTCGATCGGAAATTGTTACACAGTTGAGAAATTTGACATCTTTTTGTGAACAGAATGTCGAGATCATTTTAGTGCTAGGCGAGTTGTGTAAGAGACAGCTTGTTTTAAGTCTTCACTCAGAGGAACTTCTGTGGTTCTCAAACTAGCCTTTCTTCAAAATTCCGATTTTTTTAACGTCATCTCTGAAACATTCTTTCTTTGTGTTGACCCGTTCTTACTTATGCACCACCCTTGGGTGGGCAACTAAGACTTATTTAAACCTTCCTAGCTGAGTTTTCCAGAGTGGGTAATAAATATTCTAGTTTTCTGGGTGTCGTCTATAAGGGCAGAGGGGACATTTGACGTGTAGTAGATATTCCAGTTGGATTGGTCTCCTCCACTACTTGGACATCCCTGCCATGCTCAAGGGTACAAGGGTGTGGCCCTTAAACCAATCTTTCCAGCTCTATTAGCCAAATATCTTATCTGTGGGCAAGTTATTTAAACTTGCTATCCCTCAGTCTCCTCCCTGTCTGTGAGATAGCATTAATATTAGCACTTTCTTTGAGGATTTTGTGAGGATTGAATAATTTAATGTATGTAAGACACAGACGAGCCTGGCTTATGGAATGCACTAATAAATGTTGGCTGTTACAAGGATAAAACTGAAAATTATTAGTCAAGCTATAACTTACCGTTGACTTTTGGTAGAGAAGAGTGAATGGTATCTTTGAATGGGTCTTTGTTTCTAAAAATCTATGGGTCAAGTATTCTTTGGGAACCTTTGTATTTTGGTCTGACTCCTAACTTTGGTAACATTAATTACTCTCTGAAACTTCCTGCTGAGAAGGTTGGCATTCTTTCTCTCTCTCTCTTTTTAAATTCCAAAACTTCATTTCATATCAAAAGAACATAGTAAAATTAATAAAACTTTAGATGGTTTTATTTCTAGTCTATAAAGTTAAAAAAAAAAAAGAAAGAAAAATAATCTTTCTAGAGGTGCACAGTGGCTAATGGTGGCCAGGATTCGGCTCTCTGCCTTCTGGATGTAGTGTGTCTTATTCCACAAAATAATACCAAGTTCAATACAGTACGGAGCTTCCCTTGATTACGGATGATAGCAGTGTTTCTTGAATTATTTCTGCAGATGTTCAGTGCCCCAAGTAAAATGCCGCCTTCCTCTTAAAAGGGTGGTAGCTGTGGAAGCCACATTGTTGAGTCCCACTCATTGGACAGCGGTAGCATGTGGGTGTTTAAAGTCCTTCCTGTAAGAGCCAGGTTGGCATGAGCAAAGCCTCCAGGACCGCAGCGGCCTCTCTGACAGCGTCACGGGCTATACTCTGGTGGCTGTTCGTGTCCGTTAAGTGTAATCATAACTATTTGACGTATCATTTATTCCCATTTGTGCTTGACTCTTCTTCATATTTTTCTTGATAAGAGTAGGATTGAGTGATTCATCTTATTCCCTGTTCCAAGAAAAATGTGCCCATCAGTTAGAGGGAGGACTTACGGATCACCCCCCGGTGGGGCGTGGGTGCTAGTTACCATATTGCGGAGTAAAGGGGAATGGGGTGGAGGGTGTGTGATGGTACCGTGTTCTTACTGTGAGTTGCCATCTCCCCAGTTTGGGACCATCTATTCTCAAACAGAGAAGGTGCTTAATCGTTTTACCTCCCACTGAGCACCTCTTTCTACATTTTTATAACATCGAGCTCATCCAGTGGAGCAGAGGCTTTGGATCAGTCGTAACATGTTGGTGGAGAATCGCTTAATTGGAAAATGCGGATGGTAAGGTGAGCTCTGAGGACTGGCCGGTAGGCAGTTACTACCTGAATGTGAGAGGCTCTCCGTTTTACAGTTTACTGACACCCAGAGTTCAGCCTTTGCTGTGCCTTCCTTGCTGAGCCGCATTCATAAAAGGGCAGAGGGAGCAAGTCCTTGCTAGAATTCTCACAGGAAAGCTAAACTCTTAAAAACAATGCTTTCCCTAACATCTACTTAAAAAAAAAAAAAAGGCTTGATTGAGTATTTTGATGTGAAACCTCCCGTGGTGTGTTTCAGGTTAAATGTCAGGGGTACATGGAGGGTAGTTTCCCCACAGGCATCAAAGATATGTCCACACTGTTAACTGGATGGGCTGTGCGAACAAAACAGGTGACCTGGCACACAAGTGAAGTCGGGAGAGAGCGGTGCGAGGTGATACGAGCAAGTGGAAAAGAAGGCACTTCAACCCAGACAGCCTTGTGGAAAGGCTCAGTGCTGAGTGGATGGTCGTTGAGAAATGGCATCTCTTCTTTGGATACTTGGGTTTGAGCAGGAAACAGAGAAAAGTGACTGGCTTGGTGCTGCAAAGAGCTTGGGGAGAAGTCAGACTCTGGATATGATAAGCCCACATCTGCTCTAAACAACATCTTAGTCTGGTTGCAGCATCCCAGCAGGCGTGCCTTCTTGCGAAATGCACTGTGAAAAAAATGCCCAGCACTTTCTTCCCCTTACTTGCATGTCTTTAAAAAACATTATAAAGATAACACGTGAGTGCAGTTCTAACAATTCAGACACAAGTACACTGAGTAAAATATAAAAGAGATTGCATTGCATTTATAGATTCATTTGGAGCAAATTACCTCTGTTATAATATAGGGACTCACTATTTGGAAAATTTCCCTCCCTCCCCATTTATAAAGATTTTACTTGTGTGGCTTCAGTAGAGTTTAATACTTTTTAGAAGTGTTCTTGTTATTTTATCCTTAGGTGTTTTTTTGAAGAGGATTTTTTTTTTCTGTTACGACTTTTAATTGGTTAGCTTTGATTGTATAGGAACATTGTCTTTTTTTAGATGTCGACCTTATAACCCACAACATTACAGAACTTTTTGACTAGCCTCTGATAGTTTTTTTTGTTTTTTGCTTTTGTTTTGTTTTGTTTCAGCTGATGAAGATTTTCTAGCAAGAAAGTCATTGACAAATAAGACACTGTTGTCTCTTAGACAAGTTTATTTCTCTTATGCTAGTACACTGGCAAAGACGTCCAGTAAATTGTTAAAAGAATAATGGGGATACAGTTAGCCTTGACTTTTCTGACTTGAGCAGAGAAATTTCTAGTGCTTCATTGTTAGATAAATAGCCTTTTAATAGATTAAGAAAACTTGCTTATAATCCATGACTTCTTAAGATGAATATACGTGTGTGTTTGAACGAAAGCCATGCATGTATCATAGAATTTAAAACTTTGTTCTACTTAAAAAGAAATTCCTGAGCTAAGCCCTGCTTTGCTAGTTTATATAAAATTATAAATAGAATATAAATGTATATAACACCTAAAATATATAAAATATAAAATTTTATATAAGCTGGCAAAGCAGGGTTTAATATAAAATGGAAAACGGGGTTTGTCCCAGAAATTTTGTGACTCAATTGCATGGGCCCCATGTCATCTGGGGATTTAGTGTGTTTCCTGTTCCACCTGGAGTGTAGCTTATCATTTTCGTTCTTTTCCGTGTTACTCTGCCTAGTTGACACCTCACCTTTATGATGCTGATGTAAAAGGCAGCGGGAAATTTTTCTACATCTTTCTGTACCTTAAAATAGCTTACATAAAGCAGAACTTTTTGACATCTGGGAGACACTGCCTAGTGCTGGTTTCTTTGGAAGTGAATTTCTGATTAACTTTCCAGTTTCTAATTCTCTGTATGTCACTTGGGATAATTTATATTTTCCTAGGAAACATTCATTTTCCAGACTTCATCACTTATTGCATAAAATTATAGAGTTACATTACATTGAAAAATTCCTTATCCATAACTAAGATTTGTGTACAGATATAGTTTGTAATCTTGTTGATTTGTGTTTTCTCTTTTTCTTTCTCTCTGTTTTTTTCTCTCCCAGACTTGCCAGAGGTTTGTCTTTTCTTTGGTCTTTTTGAAGAACCTTCTTTTGGTTTTATTGATAATCTACATCTGTTTTACTTTTATTTCATAAGTATTTTAATATTTTAATAGTTAATCTTTAAAGTATTTTTCATTTTCTCTGGCTTTTAATATTGTATGCCTAGTTCACTTAATTTTTATTTTTACATATATAATTTTAGGCCATAATTTTTCATTTGACTACTGGTTTGGCTGCATCCCATAGATTTTTTTTTTTAATATACTACTATTATTGTTCCTGTCTATATTGTTTTAAAAGTCATTTAAAAATTACTGTTTAGCCTAATAGTTATTTAAAATACGTTAAAAATTTTCACTCTAATACAGTGTTTTTCATGATGGTCATGTGACTATGGTTTTGTTTTTAATTTCTTACTTTATTATGTTTTGGGAGGGGAAATGGCATGGATATTTCCTAGTTGGGGGTGATTCAGTGAGATTTTCCTTGTGGCTTCATCTGCTATCAGGCTTTTTTTTTTTTTTAACATTCTGTATGCGTTAGAAAAGAATGAATATTCTTGGTTTTCTCTGTTTTCACATATTAAACAGGGTCTTACTTATTTTCAGTTTACTTGCTTTAGTTTCTGGGATTTGTTCACTACCACTTTGAGGATAGATTTGTCAGTTTCTCAGGTATTCATTTTTTAAAAACATACCTCAAATCTATGTCATAAATAGACATTAGGGGTTCAAAAATATTTAATATTTTTGGTAGGCTGGGGTTTCATCATTATGAAATATCCTACTTTTTTCTTTTGATTAATTTTGCCTTGAATTAACCTTCAACTGATAGTCATGTTGTTCTGCGTGCTTTTTTTTTTGTAGATTTTATCTTGCATATATTCACTATCTTTTTATTTTTCGTATTCTATATCTGTTTCATTCTTAGTGGTCTGTTACACACAGCGTTTTAGCTTTACATTTGTCTACCCTGATGTGAGGAATATAATCTCTAAATAAGCATAACAAAATAAGATTACGTTTATAGTTATGAAAATACATTGGCCTTATTCTGGCCATGTTGATTTTTATATTTCTCAAGTTTTCTGGTTGAATTTCCATCCTTCTCTTGGCTTGATCACATTGCCTTTGTTTCTGTTTCTTTGCTCCAGTTCCCCGCTACTGACATGAGAATTACGTATCTTATTTTTTTACCTTGTAAAAATCACTCTTTCATTTTCAACTCACAGATTTAAAATTATTTTCTATTAAAGTCTAGAGTTGGTTATTATCTATACGTCTCCTAGACAAGGTAAGAAGAAATCTTAGCACACTTTTAATCCCCCAGTTTCTGCTTCTTCCCCTGTCCTTTACTTTGCAAGGTGAGATCAGTGCGCTTCTTCTAGGCTTTTCTGTTTTTATTGCATCAGCAATTACATAGACTCTACTCTTGGGCTCCCTTGCCACATCTTACTGTTTCCTGTGGACTGCACCATTTCTTTTTTGTTTATATTTGTCATTTGGGGATTATACATCCTTCTGTAATTCTTTCAGAAGTGTGGGGGCATAAATTCTCAGAATTCTTGTATTTTCTATATTGTCTTTATTTTGATCAGCTCTTGGAATAGATGTGGTGAGACACAGAGTTCAAGTTCTGAAGCCATGTGCTCCCTTCCTCCAGCTCGTTTTTGCCCTGGCTTGCCTAGCAGTTCTAAGCACAGCACCGCAGTTAATCACTGATTATTGACCGCCCTCCAGCTCCATTTATGTGTTGGCCCAGAGATCCAAGCACCCTGGACTTAGCTCTGTTTCCTTGCAGTCTTCTGGCTTGGTTTATGATCCCCTCGCCCCTACTATAGAGCCAATCCACTTACTTTTATCTTTCAAGAACAATTTAAAGTTTCTAGTCCATTGAAGGTACTCTTTTTTTTATTTTCAGCACTATTGGTATGTGTGTGTCTTCCAAATCTACACATACACACAACACACTTACACATGTGTGCACATGGGCGTTGAAATGTAGAGTTGGAGGGAGAGTATAAGCATGTGGTCGATCCGTCATCCCAATCCAACTTCCCTACATAGAACTTTAAATTAAAAAATATTATTGTGATATAAAATACATAACCTGAATTTTACCATCTTAACCATTTCTAATTATAGTTCAGTAGCATTAAGCATGTTTTACATTGTCAGGAACCAATCTCCAGAACTTGTTCTTCTTACAAAATCGAACCTCTATACTCATTAAACAACAGCTCCCCATTCTTCCCTCCTCCCCAGCCCCTGGCAGCCACCAGTCTACTTTCTGTCTATATGAATTTGACTACTGTGGGTACCTCTTTATTATAAGTGGAATCATGCTATATTTGTCTTATTTCATTTAGTGTAAAGTCCTCAAGATTCACCCATGTTGTAGCCTGTGTCAGAATTCCCTTTTTAGGGCTGACTAATATTCCACTGAATGTAGATGCCATATCCATTGATGAACACCTGGGTTGCTGCTATAAAAAAGACAGACCTGTATAGAATTGCACACATTCTAAATGTTTTTAAATACAGTAAAGAAGGGGAAATTGGTATTATCCTCACTTTATAAGTTAGAAAACTGAGGGGTTATCATTTATTCTTTTATTTTTTAACCCATTAATCAGGTTGTTAGATTTGTACTGATTCTCTGCTATTTATAAGTGGTACTAGGTGCCAAAGACACAAAGATCCCAACTTCTAGGACCTTACAGTGGAGAGTGGAGGCAGGTTGGTGACAACATCAACTTGAAATCCTAAATTCAGCCTCGGGTGATTTTCAGCACCATGCATGCATGAGACCCATGCTATGTGCCGGGGAACATGGGGAGACAGGCATTTCAATATCAGACTGATGACTGAGGAGAGACTTCCCAGCTGAAGTGTTGTCCTTTATTAAAATTCATGCTATGCACGTAGGCATGCGTTGACTGTGGTGTTTCCACCATCTAGGCCAGTGCCTGGCACTTTTCTTAAAAAGCCAAGGGTGAAGGAACAAAGGAAGTGTTCCTGACTCTCACTGGCACTCCTCTTCCTTTCATAAACTGTCTGAGGGGCTACATGTGACAAGTGCTCCTCACTCCTCCAAGCATCTCCACGAAGTTGTGCAGTGATCATCTCCATCCCACGAATGGAGAGATGAGGCCGAGGGGAAGTTAAGTGACTTGTCTAAGAAAACTTGGACCCTGTTCTCTCTGCTGCACCCAAAAAGGCAAGACCCTTCGTGGCTCTTTGGCTGCTTCATCCAGATTATTTTGGCCACAGTTTTCAAACTCTTCCCTGCTCTCTGAACATCCTATTGCTATCCACATCGGGCATCCAAAAGTCATGAAGGAAGGATAACTTCTACCTCCTGGAGGAGGTATTAAAAAGCATGACGTGGCCAGAGTGGAGAAACACGAAGCCTCAGAGGACCTCAGCGATACCAGAATAGCCAGTCACACACGGATGTGCGAGACTTGACCCTGACGTTCTATTCAGGTTATTTAACTGAATCCATATTAGTCATTCAGGTTTGAATCAGGACAGGTAATGCCACCAAAAATGCAAAGATTATAAGAAAAAAGGGTACATTTCCCCCAAACAACTATATAGTATATTGTAAAACATATTCTCAACTTACTTGTACAAGAAAACACTTTTTGCAGTTTAGCCAATACCTACTTATATTTCTTCTCTTCTGTCCCGTGTTCATTATTTCCCTACCTAGTACCTGGCCCTTAGTTAATATTCCCTTTGCCTGAGCCATGACTTTTTAGCCGCTCTTCTTGTCCTGCAAATTGGTAGAATTTATTCCTATCTATCAAGACTTTCTCATCCTTTGCTTCACATTCTGAGAGGCTAGTGAGATCTCTGGGCTCTGAAGTTTGCAGGACAGTTGTCGTCTGCAGTACACGCACATCCAGAGCACCCCAACATCCTTGTTTGGGAAGATGATGTCCCAAACGTGGGCATGGTGAGAGGCTGGCTCTGAATTAGGAAGTACAGACTTCCTAAGGTACAGACTGAAGCTCTTTGTTGTTTTGCTCGGTTGATTGAACACTTCTCTCTTAGAACGTAGAGCTGGGATTGGGGGTCAGACATGCTTGTCCCCATCCCTGGAGTAACGGAGCACCCCACTGGGAAGACCCGTTCTCCAGGACACGGGGTGACCGGCACAGGACGCCAACTCAGTGTGGGAAGTGGCATCTTCTCTGTGATTCACTGCAGGGTGCAGAAAAAACTCTGATGTTCTGAAAGCTAAAAACGCACAACCCTTTGCTCCTGCAGATTGACAGGCTGATGTTTGAGCAGTAGCCAAATAACCCAGTTTAACAAATGGCTGAATTTTGACTTTTATAAACATCTAATGAATACATTTTTATTTATGTCAGCTTTTAAAAATCCAGCTGCTGGCATTTGCTTCCCCATACCTTTTTTTTTTTTTTAATCTTAATGGCAAAATTAGAGTATTTAAGTATTTTAGAATTTCATGGTGAGCACCTGCGCAGGTGTGAGGGCAGTATGGGTGCACAGGGGGAGTGCGAGGTGGGCTGTCCTGTGTGCTTGCTGGGGACGTGTGTTTCCTCGTGATGGCTGTGGCGTGCTGCCTGCCTGTTTATGGACCTCAGTCAGTTCTGCCCCTACCGACTTGCAAAGGAATGATTCGTCTTGGCACAGATCTGCTCCTCTGGTCAGGTGGGACTTCTGGCTCTTTCTCTGACCAACTGCTGGACCTTTAGTCTCGTGTCTCCCAAGACTTTGTCTCCATGTCAGATTTAACAACTTTGTGACTCCAGGAAAGGTACTGAGTATAAATCTTAGAGGCATCTGCAGATTCTAACCCCACTGCTGGTGTTCAGAAGGCACGCTGAGTCTCAGTCTCCTTCGTTAAGTTTGAAAATATGTAGAATTCATTTTATTGATATGTTAAGCTTCTGAAGCTTTTTTATTATGGAAATTTTCAACTACATGAAGAAATAGAGAAAATTGCAAAATGCCCTACCGTCATTCAGTTTCCACAGATGTCATTTCCCAGTCATTTTTATATAGCATCTTTTCCACTTTATGCTTCTAAAATATTTTGAAGCAAATCCCAGATAGTGTATTATTTTACCTATAAATATTTCAGGAGCATCTCTAACAAATAAACCCCCTCCTTTGCTTTTCATAGCCACGTGCTGGTATTACAGCTAGCAAAACTATCAATAATACTTTAATAGCATACTGAGATTTTCCCCAGTTGTCTTGCAAATATCTTTTTACACTTGGCATGTTTGAATCAGAATCCAAACAAGGTCCACACATTGCATTTGATTGCCATGTCTCTTAAGTCTTTTAAAAAATCTAAATTTTCCCCATCCCTCCTCCTTTTAATGTTATAACTGGGTCATTTTTCCTCTATAATGTCCCCAAAATGGATTTGGCTGATGGCTTCCTTGTGGTGTCATTTATCATGTTATTCTATTCTTTGCATTTCCTGTAAACTGATTATTGGATCTAAAGCTTTCATCAGATTTAGATTCCTTTTTTTCCCCCCGTAAATTCTCTTGTCTTCATCATTTTGCTTCACAGCAAGAGGTAGATAGTATCTGGACATTCCCTCTTCATGATACTTCAATTGATTGGTGAACTCATGTGCTGACAGCCCACTCCCCAACTCCTAGTTTCCCAGCATCTATCGCCTATTGGTTTTAGAATCTACTGATGAACATTTCATTGGAGATAATAAAACACTCAAGACAAATCAAGTTAATGATGTTTCTTCTCCTTATTACATCTTATCTGGAGTGTGATCATCTATAATTCATTTTTTGCATATTTTTTCAGCTTTCCATTTGTATTTTATAGTCTTTCTTCTGTCTGAATTTCCAGGGTGCCTTGCACACCTAACTCATTTCACTAGACGTGTCAAATGTTTCTACCTTACTCTGCTAACTTGTTTATTTGTTTATGTTTTCTTGGACATCCATAAATGAAACTTACATTGTATTGTGATTTATCCTCAGTGCTTAGACAGTTCCTGGAACGTGAAAATGGTATTTAACGAAGAACTAACCCTATGAATTGTGTGTATCCTCTTTAGACATTTTTCTTTACACTCCTAGATGCACTGGTGAAACACAAAACAATGGGAGTCTGAAACATGATTGAACTGTGAAAATTTCTTCACATGTCATAATTTCCCCAACTCCATTAGCCAGTATTGGCATTTCAGGCTAAGGAATAGAAGTTGCCAGAGCTGTTGTCTATGTTGGCAAAAGTTGGGAGGATGGCAGATAGGTTTTTGGGTGTTTGAATGGGGACAGTCTACAAATAAACAAATAAATGTAAGTATATAAGAAGATGCATATACATAAATGTACACAGTCATGTACGCACATGCCACAGTGTAACTCAGGATGCCGTGACAATTTTAGAGCTGTATGCTGAAAAACTTTAGAGAAACTTAGCTTTGAATGTGGAACACCCATTTCAGAGCAAAAAAGATCATGTTGGTCCAGAGGGAAGTGAATCTTTGTCTCTACAACATGAGTGGAACCTGGATGTTGCTCTGTTTTTGATTTGGAGTGCGTTCGACTTTCTTCAGATAGCTGTAAACATTAAGTGTCCAGTTAAGTAGTTTACAAATCAAAACAACCAAAAACATTAATAGATATGGTTAGTAGTTCTGTGTGAAAATGCTCTCCAGGAGAAATAAAATTTCCATATGGCGAACAATGAGTAAAGGTCTACACGGTCTCCAAGTAGGAGAGCCACTGGGTTTGGACAAACTGGACATGTTCAAATACTCATGCTTAACTTGAGCAGGCGAGTTGTGAATATTCTAAGGGAATTGAAAGCTGCTTTCACTTTAAATCCATTTAGGTGTTGACGGTGTCCCCCAAAGTAATTAAACGATAATTGCTGTAGTAGTTTCTTTTTTCAAACCATGCCTTAAGCACTTTAAAAGAACTTTTGTTGGCAGTAGTTCCTGAATCAAAACCCTTAGAGCCATAAATGTTTCAGAGTTCAGGAATCCTTTGCATTTTGGGAAGTGAATATGGTGTGTGTGACATGTGCTGTTTAAGACACCATGGAATCTGAGGCAGTGTCTAGTAATTAAATAGATGACTATTTCTATAGCAAATGCAAGAGTCATCACAGGTAGTAAAATTTAAAAAAAAGATTATAGACATCCTCACTTCACTTCAGGTCAGGTGGGTCACAAAACTGCAGAATGTTTTCAGAGCTTTTGGAATACCAGAATTTAAGACAAGGGATTATGGACCTGTAAATGAACAATTAATAAGTAAATAGATCAATACCTACCTTTTCTGGAGGGGAAAAAAAGCCAAGTAACAAATCAAGCAAATATCATCTTTGAAGGATTTTAAGCCCACTGTATAAATGACTTGCTTCTTTCAGTTCACGTAAGATTTAGAAATTTAAAGTAAAGAAGGCCTATCCATGTGGCTATGAAAACAATTGGTTTAAGCAATTTTAGAAATAGCACCTCCCATCTATAAAAGCTTGTTAGACCTTCAACCTGTTTGCCTCTCAACACCTGTGTAGTTGAAAGGCCTGCTGTTTTGTTGGGGGGCGCTAGAGAGCTGACTTGTGGTTTATGAGAAAAGCAGAGATTATCACTGTGGTCGGCTACTGTGCTCTGTGGAGTGCAAGGTCCTCCGAAGTTGTCCTCGCTCTGCTGACAAGCAGGCACTTACCAGCACCTCGACAGAAAGCTGTTTAGGTAAACAAAGTGAGGAAGCTACAATAGGAGAATGGGAGATTCTATTTGCTAATCCCAGAGTCTTCTCTATATTTTTGTAAAGAGCTTTAGTAAATTATTTTTAAAATGTCATAACTGGGGAGGAGGGTATAGCTCAAGTGGTAGAGCACATGCTTAGCATGCACAAGGTCCTGGGTTCAATCCCCAGTACCTCCTCTAAAAAAAAAATTAAATGAATAAATTAAATTATCTGTGCACCCCCCCACCCATGTCATAACCACAATATGGAAAACTAAAAATAAAATTGATTTAGCTTTCAGCCTTTTAAAAATTGGTCAAATGGTCTTATCCCATTTATATTTACATGGAAAGGTTTGTTTTCAATACTTTCTATAGATAGCTCTAAATATCTATCTGATAAACGTCTGTGGCAGCTCTCACCTGGGCTGTGCACCAAAATAATCAGATTATTCTTTATCTTGCTATAAACAAAGTTCAAGAAATACTTCGGAAATGAAGATAATCTTCATTCTGTGTCTTTTCCTACTATCTAGAATTATCTTGCAGAACCCCATGAAGTTACTCAAGCATGTTATTTGTAACAATTGCAAGCAATGGAATTTGCCAGAAGAAGAAATAGTCTAATAAACATCATGATTTGACTGAGGTATTGTAGAGAATGGTTAAACCTGCAGAAACTTTTTAGGGTAATGGATCATACACCACACGTGCTACTTTTTTAAAACGTGCTTTTTCATTAAATGTAAATTTGCCACATCATTTTCATACTTACTCATTAATTTAACAAAGCCACTGCTAATTTTTTCCAAATTTTCGTAAACACAGAGTTGCCATAGACATCTACGTCCACATAGTTTTGTGTGCTTGTCCAATTATATCCTTAGGGTAAAATTTGAAAATTGAAATTTCAAAGTCACATGCTTTTAAAATTTTGCTGTACATTTTAAATTGCCTTCCAGAGATTTTATACCAATTTACATTCTCATTAACTATATATGAAAGTGAACTTCCTCACTGGCAGCTCAAAATTTGCCTTATTGTAATTTGCCAAACATCTTCTCATATTTATTGCCAAATTTTAAATTTATTCCTTCCATAAAGGAATGGTTCATGTTCTCTGCCAGTCTATTTAGTTTTTTTCTTAATGCAGTCTGAGCTTTTTATTTGCTAAGGGTATTTACCTCTCCTTTGAACTATTTGTTGCAAAGATTTTTCCAGACATTTTTTTTTTACATCTTATTTTTCTACATCTAATGTCATAACTAGCAAACTACTTTAATTTTTTTTAAATGCTAATATTTTGTTCTGTTGCTTTTACTTTTTTATTCTTTGCCTTTAAATACATTTTGGCATAAAGTATGAAGCAAAGACCTACCTAATTTCTTTTTGTCAAATTCTGGACAAATATCTGGTACCATGTGTTGATTAATTCTTTCCTGGTTGATTTTTAGATGACACATTTATCATAAATCTCTCTATACGTACTTCCATTGCTTTGTCCTTTCTGGCACCAGTACCAAATTGTTTAATTTGTTTAAATGTATATGTATAAGTATACATAGTAGATTTTCCCAACTTGCTTCTTTGTAAAAGTTTTCTTAGTTACAATAATGACGCATGTAGTTTTCCTGATAAAATTTAAAATCAATGTAGAATCCTGTGTCTGCCCTCTCCCCACCCATCCTTCTCTATTTGGCATTTTGTTTGGACTTGCTTTAAAGTCCAGTTTAATTTTGAGTCATCAATTGACTTTTATGCATTTTCTTTTCTGTGAAATATTTGTGTGAAAAGATTAAAAGTATTTGGTTCCTGGAAAAATTGTTATATGAGATTATTGTGGTGTAGACATGTTTGAGCTGCTGAGTCCTTTCATGATTTTTGTTGAACTGGCTTGTGAACTAGTTCATATAGTCAGTGTCACATGCTGAATATTTAAATATATTTACAATAAGGAATTAGGAGAAAACATAATAAAACATATACCAGCTCTACATCCTTGGAGGGAAAATGGAATATAGCTGGATACAAATGCTCTCCAATCACTATCGGGAGGCTTACAAATTGAAATCCTGTTCTAATTCTGTAAAGTTAGTTGGTTGCTTGGTGTTAAAATATCATTTTCCTCGTAAAGATCTCAGGCTGTTTTTAAAGCAATGTGTGTAAATATTGAGTCAACTGAAGCTTGGAGACTGGTTCGTTTACCTAGGAAAGACTTCGCGGCACAAGTGAGTTCTGAATGGAGTTTTGAAAGAGAGACAGGTCAGTGTTTAAGTGGGGAGCTGGCAGTGTGGCTCAGAGGTCAGGGCCTGGCAGACGTGCTCTTAACAGACCTGAAGCTCTGAAGCTGGCAGTGGCCAGAGATGCGGAGAGAGGAGAAGGCAGTTGGGAAAGGCCTGGATTCCGTGTGCCTCCCACGGTGCTGAGGATGAGTTGAGAAGAGGATGTATATGAGAAATGTTCTGTTCTCCAGTGCTTTGAACAGCGGCTGGCTCCCAGCGTGTGGAAGAGGAAAGAGAGGCCTGAAAGGCAAATCAGGGCTCCATTAGACGTGGGGTAGAGGTCGGGCAATGAGTATGTGCCAGCTCTGAAGGATTTTCTGCCGAGAAAACAGGAGAGCTCTGGGCTTTAGAAGGCTAAATTCTGACCGCAGTGTATGGACATTCTGGGTGGGGCTGGGGTGAGGGGGAGAGTCAGGTGGAAAGCAGGTATCCATAAGATTTCCCGACATTTTTACCCTTGCCAGATGAGTTTTGAGGATGTGTCCTATAAAAGCACTATACCTTCACCTTATAGAAGGAGTCAGCAAACTCTTCCCTGGAGCCAGTCTGACGCACAGCCCATTCTTACAAATAAAGTTTTATTGGAACACAGCCTTACCTGTTCACTGGCGTATTATGCATGGCTGATTTGGTGCCACAAGGGCACAGATGAGTAATTGTGACAGAGACCACATACATGGCTGGCAATGACTAAGATATTTACTCTCTAGCCCTTTAAGAAAATATTTGGTGGTCTCTGTCTTAGAACATTGTTTTTAATACTTAGTGGTGCCATTCTGGAGGACTTAACATAGAAGAGTTCAGGCAAATTGTGCATGGATAGTGTAAGGACGCTTACGCCATGTCACTTCCTGTGAAGAAATATACCCAAACTGTGTGTTGTATTGAAGCCCAGTTCTTGAGTCATTGCCTTGATTGTTTTATTTCTATCTCTCGTTCTGTCTCCATTTCTGTTGCCATTTCCATTTCCGCCAGCTCCAGGGGGAGGATATATTTCAGTGGTAGAGCGCATGCTTAGCGTGCACGAGGTCCTGGGTTCAATCCCCAGTACCTCCATTAAAATAAATCAAACCATTTCCACCAGCTGCATTGACTACCTACTGTCTTCTGATTCTACCTGACCCATGCTACTCTCCGTAGTGAAGAAATTAGAATCCCAGTGCTGAATATCCTGTCTAGACCTCCTTGCTGTATGCTAAAGGAGGAGGAATTTCTCAGCCAGCTGTTTTAAATTCTTCTGACCTGTTTGCTGTGTATATTCCCCAGAGTAACAGTCCTCTTCAAAACTCTCCACAATCCATCCCTCTTCTTCTCGCTGTGACTTCCTTCCTGTCTCCTACAGTGTCTTTTCTGCTGGAGGAGTGCATTGTCACTAACTCTGTGGTTCCCAGGTTGTGCCTGCATTACCCGAGCTGTTCTAGATTCTCTATGGAACCTGGCCTCCTGGGGTGAATGATCAACCATCTGACAGCTCGACATGTTTAGGGAAGTCCAACCATTTTTCAGCCAAACCGATCATAGATAAAAACAAATGTAAACCTTCATGCGTGTGTTTAGGTGAACATACAACTAATTTCTTCATAGGCTTTACACATTCTGACTCTCTAAATATATTTTAAAGGACTGAGAGAGTAATTAGGAAGCAGCAGAAGTTTTGTGGAAAATATGTGTTGAGCCTTTTGAGTAGTAAGGGTCAAATTTTAGGTTTCGTATGAAGCATTCATGAGTTGGTGGTGTTCTTAAAGACCACTCCAGGGGCACAGGAGAAAAGTTGAGGACAGGACTGAATATACAGGTGTAGGAGTGATATGTCTACTAGGGTAGAGATGGAGAAGTTATCTTCATGACTGGAACCTTTGGAATCATGTAAACATAGTCAGTTAATTAATCGACTACTTAATTGATCCAGTTGGCATTTATTGAAGACATATTATGTACCAGGGCCTACCGTGCTAGAGGCCAGACATACAAAGATGATTGAGGCTCACTTTCCGCCCTTGAAGAGCCCCCAGAGGAGAAGGGAGAAATCAGATGGGTAAACACTTACTTACTATTCAGTATGACGATGTTACAGCAGGTGAAGCTTTTCAGAGAAAGCGCAAGGAAAAGTCTAGAAGGAGAAGGACAAAAATTTGAGAGGACTAAAATGAGAAGACTGGGGGGAAAAGAAATAACACCAAAAAAGAAAAAGAATTTGAGCCTCATTAGAGAAGATAGTTGACCAGACTATGGAAATCAAGGTTAGAGACAAGAGGTTGAAACGAAAAGACAAAAGACTAGAGGCTGTGGAGAAGCAAGGGCGGTGGCAGATCTCAGAGACAAGAACTAAGAGTTCAGTTGTTCAAGAGAAGAGTATTGTTTCACAGCCTCACCCGCCTCAGCCATGTACAGATTTGTATGATATGTATGTGTATTGCTTACGTATAATAATATATCATATTGCATTCTAACTTATAGTCGTGTTATGTATAACATCTATTATATACATATATAGTAAAATAGTTTACACATACAGTATATGTACCAATACGCCTTGTCTATCAGTTCAAGCTCCGGAAGTGTTAGGAATTTGCAAAGCACTTTATATTATCTAAGTGAATTCTTACAGCAAGTAGTATTATTATACCAACATTTTCCAGACGGGGGGCCTGAAGCCTGCCAAGATGAGACACACTGTCCGAAGTTGTCCAGAGGGTACTCACACCCAGGCCTGCCCTACAGGACTGAGTTTAGAGGCTCCTCTGGAGTCAATTTAAAAGATCAGCTTTTGATGTTAAGAGGAACTGAAGAGAAGAAGATTGACTCCTCTTAATGGTGAGGGTGAGGGCAAGAGAAACCGAGCACCCAGAATAGAGGGAGGCAGTGCGGTGGGTAGAGGTCAAGCATCAAGCTTTGAAGTCTAGTCTCATTGGATTCCCAGCCTGGCTCCACCGCCTGCCAGCCACGTGGCGTCGGTCAGGCCACGGTTCCACCCTGAATGTCCCCGTGTGTCCGGCGGGGGTCCTATCTTCTGCCTTATTAGTATGTGTGTAAAGGACCTGCACTTGTGCCTGGCTCTCAGAAGACACTCGGTTACAATAGCTGCTGCCACTGTACCTGATCCCCTTACCACCACTTTTATTTCACATTCGTCCTCCTCCTCCTACTGCTATTACTACTACCACTATTAATTTTTCCTTTTTCTTTCTAAAAAAACAACTTTTTATTGAAGTATAGTTGATTTACGATGTTGTGTTAGTTTCAGGTGTACAGCAGTGTGATTCAGTTATACATACATAGATGCTTTTTCAGATTCTTTTCCTTTATAAGTTATTACAAGATATTGACTATAATGCCCTGTGCTATGCAATAAGTCCTTGTTGTTTATCTCCTTTATATATAGTAGTGTGTATCTGTTAATCCCAAACTGCTAATTTATCCCTCCCCCTACAACTATTATTATTATTACCAGTATCAGTAGTTGCAATGACTAATGGAATATATTTATGCTAAAAATAAAACAAAAACAAGAATAGTTGTTTAAGTCCTTGATTCAATCAGCAGCAATAGTTCTTCTGTGTTCATTTCAATATTTAGTGAGCTGTTGCCATGGTAGGTCTCAGTGCTAGGCACACTGAGGAGTTAAAATATGGATGAGTCATTACCCATTTTAACTAGCATGTAAACTAAGTTGGCCCTCATGCCACACATTCTTAAAAGAGAACTTGAGGAGGTAAACTGTTAATGCACATTGGGAGCAGACCCTCTTGAAGCAGGGCCATGCATGGCTCTGGAAGGGTAGTTGGGACTTAAATTCACAATGATTTGAAGATTTCATTATGCATGTTCTACATCTCCAGATAACCTCCATTTCCTCCTGTCACGCGGTAGGCCGTCACCTTATGTTCAAGTTTAGATACTTACCAGGATACTTTATTTTAGTAAATCTTATGCCGCTGGCTATTCAACTTTACATAAGCACCTATTCAAGGTTCTGGGTAGGCAGGATGAATGAAATTCTGTTCCTTGTCCTCCGGGAGGATGGTCTCTATGTGAAAATGGACTTAATGGATTTTTGCTCAGAGAGGAAGGCATTTACAACAACCTTGAAATGGAACCTCTCCCACCCAATGTGAAGAAGACTGACATGTGACAGTTTGCTATTCCTTTATTTTACTAAAATAGCAATCTGGCCAAATATACTTTTCAGCACATTTCTTATAGCCACATGTTTATATTTATAGGAGAAGTGGTGCTAATTCTCTGGTATGTTAACAGGTCTTATTCAGAGTGTTCTATTTTTACTTTGGAACAAAATTGCTGAAGAGAAACATTTTAAGGCAAATAATGATTACAGCACACTTATCAGATTATGTGTTAAATAAACTTCCTGAACTGAGAAGGAGCACAAACTGAAAAGCAGGAAGTTATCTTAAATTCTGTATTGTTTATGTAAGGGTTCTTCAAATCCACTTTTATTGTAGGTTACTCTTTGCTTTTGTGTTTCCTTTTTGCTAGATTTCTACCTTCTTACTAACAAATGTAATCCTCTTTTTAATATGTAATAGATGACCTGGGATTCCAGAATGTATTTTTGGAAACCAAGGAAGGACCTCCTCATTTTATTATATACAATAAATAATGTGGTTTTTTTTTTTTTTTTTAACTTGAGAGGTAGTCAAACAGGTGAACACATAAATCTGGTCAACCCTTGGGCAGTTGTAATTTCCATACCAAAATGCATGAGTTTTTACCTGACTATTACTCTGTCATACATTAAGTAATAGTTACCATGGCAACCTTTGCATCACACTTAAATACAAGGTGTTGTGCATCTTTATAGGAAAAGACAATATATTTGAATTTTCAGATGTTTGGTAAAATATAATCACTACTAAAAGGAATAATTTTGTTCAAGGTCAATTGAATTCTTTGAGAGTTATGCACATTTCCAACTGGAACTATGAAGTGCATTCATTTGTTTTTTTGTGTGTGATGTAATGGGGGAAGATTTAAAAAAAAATAGTACTTGATAAATACCGTAAATAGCAGAAACAAAACTGAACCAAGTTTGATGTCATTTTTCAGTGGCTAATGCAGTAGTAAGAATTTGAACTTACTTAACATCACATGATTGATCAGATTCTGTCAAATATAATGCATTTCTTAGTTTTGCATACCTAGTGGGTTAACCGTGACTAGTCTGGATTTCACATATAGTTGAATTAACGGTAACAGTTTGCTCACACTTACAAGAGCAAAATGAAATGAGCCAGTGACGTCATCCTTGTGGCAGTTCCAGGGAAATGGCCACTTAAGCTGAAATTATTGAGATTGATGGTTGGCCAGTTTTTTATTAAATATGGGGGGAAACTAGCCATTATTGTTGCCAGCATAGCCCTAGGCCATGAGGCTATCATCACTGTTCATCTAGACTGCCATATTTAACTCTTTTTCAGTTTTCTAATAGGGCCTTTTCAAAATTACTATCTCAGTATACACTTTTTATCTGAAGGTGGTGTAGGGCATCTAACTGGCAGTCATTCGCAACTTTTGGGGACTCTTTTAAATAACAATCAGTGGATCGTACTGTGGGACCATGAATTGGAGGAAGGAGAGTGACTAAGTGCTGGACTCCAGCTCTGCTGGATGTTGTACGTATGTTGTTTCATCTGCTCCTGGTAACCCTGCAGTGCGGCTTTTATTATTCCCTTCTTACAGAGGAGGAAAGTGTGCCTTAGAGCAGCTGTATAACTAACTGCCAGTCACATTGCGTGCATGCCTCTGAGCTAGAGTTGGACCTGTCTGTCCAGCCTCAAAGCCTTCCATCTTTCCTTAAAAGGATTTGGATTCAACTTATGCCTTGTTAAGATGTGCGTTATACTTTTAAAGTAGAAATGGAAAACACTGACAAAAGTCCTTAAAAGAAAGTCTTTGCTAAAGGATGATTTCAATAATTTGCATTTCTCTGCGGTACAATAGCAATCTGTTCAGTCCCTGATTATGAAAGTTAGCCTTGCCATCTTATCTTTCTAAGTTTCCCAAGCCCTCTTTTGTTGAAACCAAGCATAGGACCGAAATCAGTATAAACTGTAAAGTGCATCCCTGGACCTTTAGGTATCAGGAATAGACTGTCCATAGACTGACCTTCAGTTTTGAGCTATGAAGTTCAAAAGTGGACAGGTGGAAATATTGTGTTCTTCATTGCCCTTTGGTGCGAGATATATTCTGAGTTGCAGAGTAAGTGCCAACAGCAGCAAAATTATCACCCCCTCCTGCTACTGTAGTAAGTCAGCAATGGCCCTTCTGTGGTCAGAATGGCAAATTCAGCAGCAGCTATTCGACAGGGATTTGCAAAAACTTCCCCATGGCTGTTAGGAATCTTATTCAGCAGTGTCTTTGAAAACCTGATTCCTTGCAGAATTAACTGTGTAGAAATGACCTCAGTTGTGATTTTTTTAAGTGTTTTAAACAAATCTAATTTATAATTTTTCTCAATGTGTATTTCACACTTGACGCTGCAATCGATTAGATAACCTATACATATATAAGTTTCAGAGTGGTTTTGGAATTTTATTTCCATATTAACGTAAAGCCTTCTGAAATTCCTGGCAATAAAGAGTCAGTTCACCATACAAAGCCACTATACATCACTTAGGTTTGTGATGAAAGAATGGAATTGCAGCTGTGTGAATGCTAGAATACCCAAACATGAATTAGACTCACAAGCATTTGGCAATAGTTCAGAAAAGGAGCTTAATCTGGTTTCATCTGAGACTGCTTTTCTCTGTTCTGCAACATCCCCCCAAGATGTTGTGTCTGATATCGGATCACAACGTAATGGGAGTGACGCAAAATCAGAGAAAGCCCTAAGAAACCAGGGGCACATTTGATTTTCCCCAGAGACTTTTTTCCCTTCTACTTCCTCCCCCCCCCAACTCTTAACTCTGAAATTCAAGGTCATTCACCTATTAGATGAATTAATTATAAGGCAAAAAGCAGCATTCATCATACCCTGATCTCACTCATATCTATAATTAAGGGTAAATACAATCTTCCTTTTCAGAAATGTCCCACCCACCCGTTACATTTAAAGTGCTGACTGAAATGAAATAATAGTTCAGAGCAAGATGATTTTAGTTTAACAAGAAAAAAGTTGATCATGTAAGCTGGAAGCAGTTCGTTCTATTTTTGATTACCATTCAGTTATAAATCTAATTTGAGATATAAGCTGCTTTTCTGTTACTCAAGTTTAATTCATGGTTTGCTTTCTTGGTTGCATAAGCAAAGTTCGATGGTTGATCAAGGATGTTAAAAAGCTCCCCACAAAAGCAGTGGGGAGCAGGGTTGAGAATGTGTTCAAAAGATATCCTAAGCCCCAGATCTGGTGTGAAACAAAACGTTTTACTGAAAGGGCCCCTTACAGAGTGTTGCATTTGGCATTGGAGCGGCTATGTTGGGACTGGCTCTTTGCTGAGGAATTGATTGCAGAGGCGGGGGACCCCCAAATGTTTAAGTCTAGCTGACAAAGTCAATAGATTTTATTCTTTGGTTAGGGTATTTTAAGTCTTAAAATTGTTGGTCTTTGGAAGAAAATAAGGAGTGAATAAGGGGAAGAGATTGACGCGTCACCCTGCAGACAGTTAAACAAAATGCTAAAGCCTGGCGTTAAGATTTACAGGTTAGCTCTGCGAGATGCCACATCTTGCTTCCAGTGTTTCCTGGCAGACGAGGGCCGCTCTCTACTGGGACCCAGTGTAACCGCAAAGCATGAGGTTGCACAACATGCAAAACCTGAAATCTTCATAATCCTATTTAAGGCGAAGATGAATCTGCCCATTTTGAAAGGAGACCTTATCTTCCAAACTTAACTTGTATTAAGTATAAATTTATCTTCAGATTTGTATGTATATGTATATATACACACATACATGTATATGCACATGTAGGTGCATTCATGTATAAATGAATGCCTTATCCGTTTTGTGCAATATTTAACTTACCCTATTAAGTTGAACGCCGTTAACTTTTTAAAATTCATAAACTCAGGGTTTTCAGCCGGTGGAAGAATTTGTTTATCTTTCTCAATGCTAAAGAGAGTTAAGTGTGTGACGTAAAGGCCAAACAATAGTAAATGGTCATTGTTCATTTTACAAGCATACTCCACAATAAGAACCCATATATTTTTATCTTCATTTTCCCTAGGGGGAGTGATTAGGGCCTCCTTTAAGTGTGAGGAAACGCTTATTTTTGTATGCTTTAGAAGAATGATTCTATTATCCGAGTGAAAAAGAAAAAGGAACAAACAGATCTAGAAAGCAAGAAACAGGAATGGGCTTTGTCCAAAAAGGAAAAAAAAAATTAGCACGAGCCATTAAATGTTAGCAAATGCTGTCCGCTCTGAGTCCCATGTCACTATACATGGTTCCTGCGGTGGCATGAGACTTGGATGTGTGATTTATTTACAACTGGCCCATGAAATGACTTTCTTTAAAATTAACAACAATCAGGTCACCCACAGCCAGTTAGTTAGCTATCTAGTTATCATTTTATATTTTTTCACAGCTCTGTTGTGAATGCTGCTTAAACACAGTATAGCAAGCCCGTTTGTTGTTAGGTTGACCTATTGAATGCATCTACTTTCCTTGGAGTGAAAACCTTTGCCACCAGGACCAACAAGAATTCAGCACTGGTTAAGCTCATTAAAAAGACAAGAAGGCATTTTAAACCCTATCTGCTGAGCCCTTTTTGGAATATTTCATATTATTTTAGAAAAAGAAAAATGCAGAATTAGAGGTAATGTCTAAAATAGAAAGTTATCAATAATATCATTTCCAGACTCCTCTTTCCATTGAAATGGAGGCTCATTTGTGGATTTATCAAACTGTAAAGAAGGTTGTGATTTCAATCATTCACAACTTTATGGATAGAAATTGCCAAAAAAAAAAAAAACAACGTGGACTTCAGTAAATAAAGACTTTCATTAATAAGATTTAGCAAGAGCAAGATTTCAGGGTGAGATTGTAAAATTTTTAAATGCCACTCCCAAAATGATAAAGAAATCATTTGAGGTCATACTGTTGGAGTCCTGATTTACAGGAAACTATTGCAAAGGGCTCTGTATTTTAGTTTGTCACTGCCTTGCATTTTGAATCTTTTCTAAATTCCAAAGAGGCAGTAATTGAACATGCGGATGTCAGATTTTTATCTGGTAAATGATCCGGTTGTATCAGGTATTTGTGTGGTAAATATTAAGATATTCAAAGTGAGTTCATGCTCACGATAGCCTTCCATCCTAAAATCTCATCCTGGAAGTTTTATTTTCAAGTCATGTTTATTATGTGTCCCTTGAAAAGGTCTTAAACTGGAAGGAGTGAACACAAGCTTGTCAGTAGCCGGTTAGCCCTTTATAGATGGCTCATCCAGCACTCACAAAAATCCCTCGGCATAGAGAGGTTCGCTTTATGAGATTTAGCTATATGGCTGTGCAAAGGAGAGGTTTGAATTTTTGATTTTCCAGCTTATGGGTCATATTTGACCAACTGCTTTCACTAGAAGACACGCCACTTTGTTGAGCTATTTAAGGAATCAAAAAGACTGTCTTAATTTAAAACAAGGACCCTTTGTTTTAGTTGGTGACTGCCTTGTGAAATTTTTCAGTTCTCAGCGGGTTAACCAGGGAACAGGGGCAGAGTCATAATTGGCCTATTTAGAGTATTTTGCATGTGAATAGTGTGTTAGTGAAGCATCCCTAAGTCTGTTGTGAGTGACATGGTGATTAGAATTTAGATTAGGGAAAACACATTCTGTACTTTATCAAGGACACTAATTAGTTCAGTCAGTAAAAGTTGATTACAAGTAACGATAAAGTTAGATTTTTTAGTACTTAATTTTAAAATTTCTTTTATTAAATGGTAAATTTGTACTTAATATAAATGGTAGTATCTCCACTTGTTTTCTTGCATATCAGAATAATTAAAAGAACAATGTGCTCAAGGCAGAGTATAATCAGGCGGTTTATAGATCATGGGTAAGTTTCTATGTAGTTTTTAGAAAATGTAGTACTGTTAGATCATCTTGCGTATGGCGTCATTTTCGAAAGTTGAGTAATTTGTCACGCCAGGATAAGTTAATGATATTTGTGGAAGTTTTCTAGTGCTCAGGTGAATGTTTAATCTGTGGAGATGTGTTTTAGCTTTGGAATAGTCCTCAAGAGGGCATTCTGAAGTCCTCTGATGTGTTCCCGTTAGCTTAGAATACCTACTAGTTCTGTAATTTTGGAAGGTAATGTGAGGATTTGAATTTCCTCCTGGTTCAGTTGGCATTTTTCTCTTCTGGGGGTGCTGTGTGGATTCATGGAAGGTCACGCTGTGCCGATGCAGAGACGCAGGGTTTTCGGCAGAAACGAGCATCTACAGCTCCCCCAACCCCCAACCAGTGTGAGCCGCGGGGAGGGGGGGGCACGTTGTGTGCGTCTGAAAAATCAGGTCCTTCCTGGTTCTGGTTAAGGGGAAAGGCATGAATGGCCCCCAGACAGGAGCCTAACTCTAGATAAAGAAAATGTTAGTCTTCCATAAATGCCCTTTTCTTATCAAATGGAAACGTTTAGTCGTCTTAGAAGATGCAACTGTTGTTTAACAAGAGAATCACCACCGTCTCCCTTGCCTTTCCAAAGTAAAGAACTGAAAATTCACAAACTTTGGGATAGCTCCTTCGACGGCTCTTCGTGTTCTTTTTGTCGTGTTGTGTTTTCATTGTTTCAGCTTAGCAGATGCCGATGCCTTTACTGCGTTGGTTTAAGTGCTAACAATCAGTTGGGGGGGGGGGTGGATGTGCAAAATTAACCTTGTTTGTTTGTTTTTCCTTTTTAACCTTTTAGCAGAGTCTCCTTGGAGGTGACATGGATATGGGCAACCCAGGAACCCTTTCGCCCACCAAACCTGGTTCTCAGTATTATCAGTACTCTAGCAATAACCCCCGAAGGAGGCCTCTTCACAGTAGTGCCATGGGTAAGGTCTTCCTCTGTTTGAATGCCTGATTATTAGTCTTCTTTCTTTCTTTCTTTCTTTTTTAATAGCACCCTCTCAACCTCTCCTCACCCCCCTACCCTGCAAAAAGACGTAATATTTTGCTCAGTTGTCACACTCATGATCCCGGCCTCCCCCCCCCCCCAGTAATACATTGGGTGGATATGTTAACAACTTATAGCAGGGGAACTATTTTGGTGTATGCCTATTTCTTGTTTTCTCTTGGCTGCCCATATAAGGAGCCGCTTTTAAAAAATCAAAAAGTTAAATCTCTTCATTTTTATGAAAAAGGCAGAATTTAATTTCTGCCAGGGTGAAAAGATGATAACAGTGCCGACATTTTGCTAAAGGAACGATGTAAGAAAATCTGGTGGAGTCTAAATGGCTTCGCGATGTAATCTGTTTTCGTTTGGAGCATGGGCGTGCAGGGGACCTTACTGCCTCCTCATTTTTTTTTTTTTTTTCCAGAGGTACAGACAAAGAAAGTTCGGAAAGTTCCTCCAGGTTTGCCGTCTTCAGTAAGTACTGCTTGTTTCCGCTCTGTCTATTATTTATTTCGTTCTGCTTTGTACTGATGCGGACGAGATAGGAGTAAATGAGGTTCCCGCGCGAGAGCAGCACGTTTATCTGGATTGCGGACGAGGTGGGACTGACCTGCGCGTGCAGCCACCTGACGCACGTTGGAGTGATTAATGACACGTCCTGGCAGACGGGGTGGTTGTGTTGATACTCAGCAGGTTAAGCTCTGAAGAGAGCCGTGAAAAGGTGCCTGAAGTTGGAGGAGTTTTACCTGTACAGAGCTTTCAGGAGAATTGAGTATTAGTTTCATGTGTTGGTTAAATTCTTTGTCGGTATTATGATGATTTATGGATTTGCATGCGAAAGGAGATTTGCGGAGAGGATTTAGGAAAAATTTACATGGGTTTCAGCCCAGAGTGCAGGGAGAATGTCTCTATTTTCTAGAGAGGTTACTGGGGAAAGGCTGCGAAGGTAGCTGGATCAGCAGCCATTTGTGTCTGGAATATCAGGTGACAACTGGAAGCCAGCTGTAGCCAGAAGCATTCTGGGTCTTTGTGATACCTGCAGTTCTAAGCAGGGGTGGCTGCTGTCTCTCCAGTTGCCAACATAGCAAAAGTTGGTTGTGGTCACGGCTAAATACGTGATATCTTATTCTTAATTCTTACATATATATTCAAATTTGAGTTCCTAGATAATTTTATTTAATTTTGTTTAGAACTAGTCTGTCTTCTCATAATCTCCCTCTTATGTAGAATAAAAATATAAGTTTCTCTCTTCTCGTTTCTTCCCTCTTTTATCTTTTTCTGGGGGGGAGGTTCTTCCTTCCCCCCTATGATTATATTTATATATAGTTTTAATTTGATTTAATCATGTGTTCTGTAGGGAACTCGTATTCTTTGAAAAGAATGCTAATGAGCTTTATCATAAGTTCTTGTACTCTAAAATAAAATTATACTTAGATTTCTGAAAATAATAATACCAATCAGCACTGGCATATTTGTTTTATTTCATTTTTAATAAATTAGAAGAATAATAGGTTTTGCAAATGTGCGAAGATTAGATTACCCCAAGCACCTGTGTATTTGCCTCGATTTCAGTTCAGCTCATCCAAAAAATTATTAAGCGAATATATCAGGATAAGCCTTATCAAGGAAAAAAAAACAAATTTTGTATGCTGATTATCATAGACTTGGTAATGTTGAGGAAGCATCACAAAATTATCCATAAATAAAGAAAAATGTTGTGTAAATAAAACTGCCAATGGTGTATGAAATAGTCGCTTTGGACTACCAGTAAGTCACTTAAAAACTTACTGGGTGGTTTATGCTTTGAATTTCTCTGTTGTCTTGAAATTGACTAATAACCCTTCAGGTTTTTATAAGCGTATTTCAAGCTTGAAGTTTGTGGTGGATTTAATGTAGATGAAACTTTAGCTTTTAATAGCCTTTATGACAACTTCAAATGATATAGTCCTCACAGCTGTTTACATTTTAAACATGCCTGAACCTAATACGGTCAGTATTAAATACAAAAGGGGACCTTTGAATGCTCTGAAATGATGGAGTAACTCTTTGCTATAAAAGCCATGGAAAACTTAAAGCTATAGGAGTCTGTTTATGTCTCATATTCAAATAAACTTCGTTGATTTTTTTCCAATGCTAAAATTATGGAGAAAATTTCACAATTTCTTAGGAGTGCTTTGGTGTGACATCAGATATTATCTACCCACGTAATCATTGTCAACAACAATGTCTCAATTTACTGTAAAATTTTAAGCATTTCTAGAGAGCTCGCTGGCCACTATAGAAAATTTCACTGGTGTAGTTTTTTTTCTTCGCTGTTAAGACAATTATGTGCTGCTGATTTGATGTCTTATGTTCAGAAATATGAAAGTATCTTTCCTTTCTCCCTGAGTAAATCTAGAACTGGAAATTTAGTTTGTATGATTTAATTTTTGTTTTTTGGTGGTCAGTTTAGGATTTCCTCTTCTTAGAGAATTTATGTTGGCTAAATGTTTTAGTGGTCCTTAAGAAACACGTTGGTAAATAGAGCCTCTTTGTTGAAAGACAAGGAGGGAAATTCAGTTGAAATCAAAAGATCCTCTTTAAAAAATTTTGTTTGTTTTAGCAAGAAAAGTAAGTTTGGTTGATTTTAGAATCCAATCATCTATTTATTGTCATTACTTACATAAGAAATCTCAGCTCTGTTTTAATAGCAATTTAACTTAGTTTATATTAGCTTTGTTGTATGTATTGAGTTGCTTATTACTGATAACAAAATCCACATGCCTTACCACTGCACAAAATATAGATTTCAATTTGAGCTAAAGAGATGCTCTGCATTAGATGCTGGAACACTTTTGCCCCAGTAGATACTATATTTTCACATTTTCAGAACTCGGCCATGCTTAGTCTCCTCTCAAGCTCCAATAAAATTAGGAATTTTTATCCAATAGGAGATACTTCTAAAGCTTACTTCAATATGCATGAATATTTTTGTAACAAAAAATTGGGGATGAGAAAAGGTTTCTTTTGGCAGGATTATGACTAGATAAAGACATTTACATGTTTTCTTCAATACATATTTACCGTGATAAATAGTAATAAATCTGTCACAATCTGTCCTGTCAAGTCACCTCCCCCCCTCCTTTTCAAAGTGGGCCCTTTCTCTTCCTTAACATAAGCGAAGACCGTTTCAACTGTCACGTCTCTGATCAGATATTATTTATGGCACATGCAGGGTTGCAGAGGCTGGATGTCTCTTGCTGCCATTGGGCTGGATGTTCACGGGAGATCAGGAGAATGAGGGGCTTGCCTGGCCCTGTTTTTGAAAATAACTGCAGCATCTGTGGGAGAGAGAAA
Organism: Camelus bactrianus; assembly: GCF_048773025.1. Classification (NCBI taxonomy): domain Eukaryota; kingdom Metazoa; phylum Chordata; class Mammalia; order Artiodactyla; family Camelidae; genus Camelus; species Camelus bactrianus. The sequence goes on along the minus strand of NC_133568.1, from coordinate 15,134,014 downwards.
ACATAAGCCTGGCCCAGCATCATGCCATGGCTCTGGCAGGATCCTTGTGTCTGCACTGCGCACTGCATTAGAGACCCTGAGTCACTGCAGAACATGACAGTGATAGGTGGGTGGGAGAGCCAGCCCGCAGGGCCGCAGTGCACAGGCGCAGTGGAGGGAAGGAGGTCTGACCCTCTGGAGAGCAGAGGCCTGTAGGTAGGGCTGGGGTGATAGTTTCTTAAAGGAGAGGCTGTGCGAAATGACAACTATCTAATTGCCCACAAGACCCCGCATAGGAATGCAGATTATTTTCAGGTTCTCTCTTCCCATTTTAGCATGTTGCTCTGATTTTCAGTAACATCTCAATTTCTTATGGCTCTCACCTTCTGATGAGTCTTCAACAGCATAGCTTCGTCCTTTGTGGATGCCGGAATTTATTTTGCCCAATTTCTTGCATCCGCACGTGAACGTGTTGTTGGTTCAATTGCTATACCTCGGTTTTTCTTTTTGAAACCGTATAGCATCTTATATCATTCAACTTTAATGCTCCGTCCAGCAAATTCCATATCTTTGTACAGCATAATCTTCATTAAATCATGAATTCTTGCAGAGAAACGTATACCACATTAAATCATATTTTTGGGGAAAATGACCCACGATGCTTAAAAATTAACATGGAAGCATTAAAATCTAGAGAGCAAGATAATTTTTAGACTGGGCCGTTTAAAAATACTTTTTCCAAGCACACAGGAAAAGCACAGACACAAAGACATTGTCTTTCAGAAACTTTATTGTACCTCCCAATATGTAAACACATAAAGCCTTCATCATTTTATAATTTGGAATGTTTCAAAATGATACACATTTAACTAGAGACTGTTAGCAACTGCAGTCATTCTACTTCAAACATTGATGGAATTTGTCTCTGCTTCTAATCCAATTTTGAAGCTTCAGTGACAATCTTAACTGTCATGCCCAGTTGAAATTCCTGAAACTTCAAAATTCTCTGGAATTACGAAGTTGTGTCCTTACAAATAGTCTATGACCTCTCTTAGTACAAGTTATCTTTTTTTTTCAAACCTCATTTTTCAAGAAAAATCCATTTTTCAAGAAAAATCTATTTTTCCACGTTCAGTTGCAGTTTTTTTTGGTTTGGTTTTTGTATTTAAATTCAGGAGACTCTAACAAGCTTTGCAGTAAGTGGTCAGAGATAATTTTGAACACATGAATTTTAATTTAAGGACAACAATCTACACTATCAAGTACCATAAAGATTCTAAAATAATCTTGGACCCTCTAAGAAAATCTGAGGTGTGAGTTAATCATTAGGGGGATTTGAAAAATAAAAACTCAGTGTGTATGAGGTAGCAGGTTTACCAATTTTCATAAGGAAAGAACTCTTAAATATAATAAAATCTAAAGTCTGAATGAGATGTTCTTTTACAGAAGAGACTCTTAGAAATAGCAGGAAAAGTTGGATATGGCTGACAGCATTAATCATTCTGTGTTTTCCATTATATAAAAATCTTCATATTTGAAGGTTGCAAATATGATGTTGAGTTTATAACCTGCTATTTTTAGGGGAAAAAAAACATTTTTTTTTCAAATGCCTGGGGAAATTACAATCTAAAAGAGAAATTGGTCATTTTTTTTTCTTAGTAGAAGCCCAGAAATTATATATGATTGAAAAACTCAATACCTAAAATACTTAATTTCTCCCCATCACTTCTGAAATTGATCTTAAGGAAAAATCATAGTGATGCTTTTTCATGTGAATTAAATGTTAACTTAGGTGATAATACAACTTTCGCTAAAATAAAATTTACGTTGATTCTAAAATGAACAAAGCATCAGCCACCTGTGCTCCATCCTGTGTAGAAAAGTCTGGAATAAGCCAGTTGTGTGATAAGATATAAAAGGAGGGGCCTCTTCAAAGTTCATTCCTAGGTAAGTAGATACTTTGTGAAAAAGTTTAACTGTAGGTGTTTACATTAAAATACTAGGATCGCTCACAATAGAAAGCTTTAAACTTAGAGTGCCCTATTTTCCAATGAATGATACTGAAATATGAAGTGTGGGTGTTAAAATTATGCTTGTTTGTTATGAATCTGTCTAGGCAGAGAGAAGGTGAAGGATAATGCAATTAAATCACCCCAAATAGGACAAAAGTAACATTCACAGAATTTACACAGAATATGTAACATGACCATTGGGGAACGCCTTGAAAGTTGAGAAAATATTCATTACCAAGATAGTATTTTTTTGTTGTTTTTCAGTTAATACTGAAGTCCCTAAATCAAAGGCTTCAAAAGTTAGCGTGTACATGGTTTCCTTGAAAACCAATCTTACCCTCTCCATGGCAGTTATAGGCTATGTGGAAGTTAGGCTGTTTTTTGTTTTTTGTTGTTTTGAATTACTGGTTGTGAAACAAGTATAGGAGAATCTCTGTATTTAAGTTTCATTGGGAGTTCTTATTCCATTAAAAATATCTCAAAGAGCATGTAAGATTCACTCAGTTATACACCACCTCATACCATTAGACGTTCCAACCTCTCAGGAGTTTGCTAAAACAGTTTCTATATTTTTGTTTGGAATTTCAGAATAATGAGGGTCCTCTTCTACCATCCTCTCTGCCTTGAGTCCTGCTCCCCTTAAAAAGGTATCTGCTGGCTTGTGCATATTTTTAAATGTGAGAAGAAATGTGAGGGAGAAAGCAAAACACTTAAGTTAACTATGGTGGAAAGGTTTGTGTATTTCTGAGCTCTGCTGAGGTTATCTTTACAAATGAAAGAATATTCACCCAAAACACTCAAGACGGAAGCAACCACCTAACTCTCTCCACCAGAGAGACTCCGTCCCAGCCAGCTTGATCTGATTATCCTCCTAAGCACCTCTTCTAAGGTGGTAGGCGTGATAAGGCTCCCCTCCCACCCCATTTTTTAACCAGGTTTTCAGTATTTCACCCGCCAAGATTTATCAGGACTTCTGTTGAAATTTCAACAACTGGACCAGTAGCACTTGGTGTAAAACTGGACTTGTGTGTCGAGAAAGGAGAACTACATTTCAGGGAGCTGTTGTTTTGAACCTTATTTTATCACGTTCACTGCAGAGTATGTTTTGGTGTGAAGTCTTGGACTCCATCTGAATGGTTTAGTTATTAAGAAGCTGAGGAGCTGCTGTGAGGCTGCTTCACCTAGAGAGGGTTACGACAGGCTTCCGTGTGTTTTGAAATTACAGAAACTTGTTCTGCAGCGTCTGGCTTAACTGTGAATTTATGTTGTATCTGTGGAATGATAGAGATGCTTGGCTTAAGTTTTGGTTGAATATCATTTTTTTAAACTTTTAACGTTTCATTGGTTGAAACCTTTGTTTTATTTTCTAACATTGTGAACTTTTCTCATTTTCTCCCGATTACTGAAAACTCTGCTTTTTCAAGGTGCGTTTTCCCGGTTTCAAGCAATTCTGAAATTTTTGTTTGAAAGTTACAAGTCAAAGTCAGGTCGAACCTGAAGGACTTACTAAATAAGATGCTCTCAGAATATTAGCAGTAATCCTGAAAGGAATGAAGAGTTTTCAAAAATAGCAAAGTTGTATTTTCTTACGGCAGGTTAAATTCTATCTGGCTGTTGACAGACACTTGCTTTGTTGTTTTCTTTTTTAATAAATTGCGCTGACTTCTTAAACTGAACGTAAAGTTGCATTTCAAAGCAACAGCGTGAGAGCCTTAGCCTTGATCCACTGTCCTAGTGTATGTGTGTGTGTGTGTGTGTGTGTGTGTGTGTGTGTGTGTACACAGGAACATGCTCCTTTTAAGAGAAATAAGAGCTTTTCTAAAATTCGGTGCAAAATGTGTAGTTTTAAATACTCAGTTATTTTATCTCAGAACAGCAGCATGTGAATGGTTCCGATTTCTTTTTTTTTTTTCTTAGTTGCAGCTGTCTCATGCGTGCAGAGTTCCTGGAGGAGTTTCATGGTTTGCTAGAGCTTACACTCCCTCTTCAGAGAAATTACGGTAGTGCAGGAGATTCTGCATCTTGTCCAATTTCAGGGTTGAAAATAAAGATGATTTTAAGTTCCAGCGAGAAGTATTGATTTGAATTCCTAGAGAATTTGCAAATTCTGTTTTGAAAAGAAGCTGATAAGAATTAGAGTTAAATGTTTAGAGACACCCACTGTTGTCTCTTGTCTAATTTTGTCATCCGAGGAATTAATCATAAATGTCCTGCTAGGGTTGAAACTTGATACGGAAGCGTTTACTTCTAGAGGAATCAGAGGAGGATCTGTGTGTAGATTCAGTTTCACTAAATTTATCTTGAGGATTCAGTGCAGCAGCAGAATAGTGACATTTCTTTGCGGAGTCCCCTAACGTAGCCAACTCTAAAGAAAATTTTTTTGGTGTATTGCCCTGTGTCAGTCATGTTTTCAGCCATGGTGATTAAAAAGCATTTTCTTTGTGAAATGTGGACTCAGATTAGAAAGACGTATGTTTTCCCAGAAAAATTACCCTTGTGGCCCATGCCTTCCGTGCACATACAAAAACTGTCACTGTCACCACTTGCTTTTCCCGTCTAGGGATTTTAGAAAAATGCTGTTTTGGAACCCTTATTTTGATATCATCTGAGACAGAGTTCCTCACTGTCTGCAGCAGCCTCCTCCCTCCCAGCCCATATCATTCTAAATATGCCTCCTGGATTATACTTATAATAATATTGTAATGGCTTTCATTCTACCGATTGGCACAGTATATCATTATATCATTAGATGCTATGAGAAGGCAGTTTCAAGTAGGTGGCTAATTCTTAGCGTTAATGTTTTCAAGCAACCCTGTTTGGGGAATTCAGTTGTTCAGGTGTATAAGCCCAGGGTACAATAATATTTTCTGGCTTGCTCATTATGACACGAACTTGAAGTACAAAATAATTCAACAATAAGTGGAGTATAAAAATTGGGGCTTTATCGTAAGACAGTCTAATAGCTTGAGATGTTAGCAGTTGAGATAAAAATAAAATTTGTCTAAGGATGCAGCAGCCCTGAACTCATTTCTCATTTCTGCCGAAGCTGAGATTTTAAAAGAATACTCATGGCCTGATGACGAAGACTTGTTGAATCAGTTTGAGTTTTTTCCATCATGAAGCTACATAGAAAATCAGCCTATTTCTGTTAATGGTTGTACTATTTGAAAGTATTGTTATGTAATAAAAAGGTGTAAATTCTGCCGCTTACATTATGCTTAATAGTCAGGCATATGCTTCGTGAGTGAAATTTCACTATCAAAACCTCTGAGTTCCTCACGTAGTGCCTTTATATGAATTTTATTGTTAGATGCATATAAGACATTGTCACCCATGATCTGTGGCTTAATCGATCGTGCTGGGAAAAAGAAAACAGAATTAGGCATATTTATTATGGGCAGATATAGTTGGAATTATAAAATCCAGCCCCCAGTAAGTGATTATTTTACAAACAATGCTATTTTGCTTTCCCTTTAATAAATTACATCAACAATCTGGCTGTTCAGTGGAACCTATAATAAGCTGGGAGCGCCCAGGTGGGAGGGGAAAAATGCATTTGGGGATGTTTTTAATTCATTCATTTCTTCTTTCTTCATTTACACTTATTCAAGGCATATTGTTCAACTGAACTAAAAAGCATACATGCCATGTGTCATGTAACATTTCTTTCTCTTCAATAATATACCCTTTTTCAAAATTTTTGTACAATTTATTTTTTTATTTATTTTGGAGGGGGTAATTAATTAGGTTTCTTTCTTTCTTTTTTAATTGAGGTTCTGGGGATTGAACCCAGGACCTCGTGCATTGTGAGCCCGCGCTCTACCGCTGCGCTGTATCCTCCCCTCCAGTATATCCTGTATTTAAATTGTGAAGCTTCACAACTGAGGTCCTTCATGTTTAGGGAAATTCTCAGTATCACTCCTATCCCGATTTGGGGAATGGCCTCAGCGTTTTAAAGAGCAGAAGGTCTGGCCCTTTGAGAAACTGGTACATGCCAAAACTAAAACCCCGTGCAGTGTGACGCGGGGATGCTCTGTCTGTCCTTTGTTATGGGGATGCTGAATCCCCGTACTCACTTGTAACCACCTTGAAGAGGGTCAGGGTCTTGGTTTCCATACATCTTTTTTGTCCCGTTTTTTTGCTCATGTATTTCCAGCGAATGAATATAGTAATGAAAGTGGAAGAACAGGGTGGAAATAACACTGCACTAGAAGTAAAGAGATCTTCCTAATTTGATGTCTGATATCTTCTCCTTAAACACCCAGTGGCTTTGGTTAGGTCACAGACCTATTTCCTGGTCTACAAAATAGGTAGAAATAGTGCCTTGCTTAATGAGCTGATGGAGGCGTACTTAATAACAGACCCTTCCCCCAGTGCTTACTCTGTGTGAGACACGGAGCTTGTGCATCTGTTGAATCGTTTATTCCTACAGAAGTCTTATGGGATGGGTACTACTCTCCATTCATGGATAAAGGAATGCGGCACAGAGAGGTGAAGAAACATGCCAGTGGTCACACAGCTAGTGGCAGAGCTGGGACCGTGACCTCGTCAGTCTGTCTTCAGGGTCTCTGTCTGTGTCCTTAACCGTGAGACCATCGCAAGTCAGAACACTTTGGAGATCAGAAGCTCTCTACAACCAGGTTGTTGCTCATTTGGCATGTATCTGATGGTCTGGAATAAATTACATATTCCAAAAACTCATCTCACTGTGGAATGACCCTCTGTGCCTCTGAAATCACTGGTTATAATGTACAGCTTCTGCCCAGGAAGGTCCTTTAGAAAATCAAGGCATTCCAGGATAGCATTTCTGTAACAGAGACAATATGATCTAGTGGTTAAGAGCTTGGAATCTGATCACCTGGGTTTTCAGTTGGCCCTGCCACTTACTAGCTACGTGGCTTTGGGTACATGATGTAATATCTTTGACTACTTCCCTGAAAAATGGGGAAAACAGACATGGCTTCTAAGGATATTGTGGTAAATAAATTACAAAAAATATATAATGTGCTTAGCACAGCCCTGATGCATTGTAGAGAGCTAAGAAATCATAACAGCTGACGATAATAATGATCAGTGCTAGCAAAGTTAACATCAGCTACAAAGTAACCACTTTTCTTTTTGGTACTGGAGAAAAATTTTAACAGTCAGCTTACTGGAATAGTTCACAGCAGAACAGAAACTAAGACCAGCATCTCTAGTGCATTCCGAAAAATTCTACCTCACGAAGGCCACTGGCTTTTTCTGAAATTATGAAATATTCCAAGCACTTTCTGTACCTCTCTGTCCTTACAAATAGTGTCTCCATAAGCCCTAGACACCCAGTCAGCCTTTTTAATCATTCGGCTTAATCGCTCTGCAAAGTTTGTGTTGGAAGTGAGTACTCCATCTTTTTTTCTTTCGAAATAGGATGTCAGGCCAAGACGACAGAGTCCTCATAATATGATTCTCTCTGCCAATAATTTGTTTATGCCTAAATCAGCCCTGCCTCTAAGTGATAAGGAGATACATGCGTCTTAGTTCATATTCTATCAGTGTCATTCTGTAATCGGCCCGAAACGGGGCTTCCGAGTGATGCTCGGGTCTACCTCTGTGGGGCTGGCTCTGGTACCCATAAAAGAGCCGGTTAGGCCTGGGGTTTTGGCTTCATCTGGCAAGATGAAGTTGCACTGACTAGGTGGGTATGTGTGGCAGTTTGCTTCTCTTCTAAAGTAAAACAGAGTTCGATTTGTTTAGGTCTGTTTAGGTCCATTTCTAACATTAAACAGGAGTATTTATACAGATGTTTTCAGGGAAAGTCAAAGAATTAGAGGATTCTGGCCTTCGCTGCCTTGTAATGTGTTTTTTTCTCAATGCCATTGCTGAATTCTTTAGGAAAAAGAAAAGTGTTTTTACTTGTTGACTATGGAGAAACCTAAAGTATTTTTGTTTTAAATATGGGCTGATTCGTAAACTCTTCTTGCATTTAAAGAAAAAAAAAAAGTCTGCCAAAGATGGTGGAAGAGAGAGAGCACGACTGATACATTTTACAGCACATCTCTCTGCCCAGCCAGTTTTAATGCACAGCAAAGCCAGGCCCCGCATTAGATTCCTCAGGAAAGGTCCCTTTTGGCTGGACCTCGTGTCCCCAAGCAGCGACTGATGCTTCAGTTCACAGGGAGGGAACCTTTCTCTGGGAAGCAGGAGAGACCCCACCGAGCCGACCCTCATTTGTAGTCATTGCCACCTTGTGGATTACAAAGGATACTGGTTTTCATCAAACTCCCATTTCAATGTGGCTTTTTATGGCAAGTGCACTTTGGCAAAGGATTGCTGGGTTCCTCACCGAAAGGATCCTGGTTTGTTCAGCAACACCTCACTTCTCTCCCCACATTTCATTTATGATTCTGATGAGAGTGTTTTTTCAGGAAACACACATTTCACTTTTTGACCTAGGAGCATCTGTTAGATTTTTTTTTTTAATACTACTTTGGCATTCTGAAAGTGTTAATGTCTTTCATATCTGTTTAATGCTATTTAGGGATATTTATGATCACCTCTTGGTTACTCAGGGTAAAGTGTGTCGCAATTTTTTTTAAACAGACAGGAAAGCATTCACATGAGGAAACAGATTGCTTTAAACATGTGCTTCCTGTGACGGTGAAAAGAACAAATTAGATTTAACACTGTGTAATGAATGCATAAATGTGTACATTGAAGCTTTTAAAAGCTTTATGTTCAGTTCTGGTCACAACCAAAATTGAGTCACCTGTAAACACGAAAGATGCCTCGGTTACCCTCAGATTCCTGAAACGCCCAGGAATTGAGACCTTCACCTGATGCTGCCTCACTGGCATCATAAAAAGAGCGATACGTTAATGCTGCAGAGAGAACACTGCAGACACACTCAGGGGTTAAACCAGGTTAGAGGCAGATGCAGTGCATTTAGCAAAGAAAGAAGAGTGTTTAGGGGACAGAAAGGGTGGATTTTTATGATCATCTTCCTCCCTCTCTGAGAATCAGTCATGATAACCTATTCTTCTGACCCCCTCAATCGTCCTCTTTCTCGTATGAGAGGAAAAAAATAAGCAAATCTGATGCTTACTTACTGGCATCTACCAAGATTTAATTACATAAGAAAAGGACTCCTTTTCTTGCGTAATTCAGTTTGCGCTCCTGTAGGCTGGCTGGCAGGGAGTGAATAGAACATGAGTTCAGATTTCCAGTTAGACACAAGTGTTGAATTGGAGGGCATGACTCCCCTCCCCAGAAGAGGCTCGCCTCGCCATGTCTGTCTGAGCCCCGAGGACAGTGTGTTTCCTTCCCCTGTGCTTTCAGATCAGAGGATTTGTGGCAGGCTCGCCATCTCTCTGGCCAGGGAAGGCCAGGACAGAGTCCCTTGGGGGAGGGCACATAGTTTGGGGACATCTGACTCTCCTCTATCGCATACTGAGGAACTAATATCAAAACAGACTGCTTGTCGCTGCACGGTGGGGCAGTGCTTTTTTTGGCTGCCGTGGTCGGAACGAAATGGGCAAGCTCTAGTCCGCTTGGCATCAGAAGGGGCCCAGGGAAGCTGGGAGATCAGAGTCAGACTGTGAATAAAAGTAACAGCCAATGGTTAACTTCCTTTTTGTGTGTCACTTGGCAGCGAGGCGACTGATGGCGATTTTTTTTTTTTTTTAACGTGGGTGAGAGTTCAGTGCCCTAGGAAGAGCCGGAGACGCTGTTACTGGGTTTCCTCATGTAGTTGACTTGTGTTGATTTCTTGAGGCCACCACAGCTGTACCCAGTGCCAGCTCCAGGAGCTGTACACATGGCCTGTCGGACTTCGGAGGAGAAAGGTAATCAGATGAGGGGTGATCCACCCAAAATCTCGCTGCTGATCACTAGGAAGTCACCGGGAAATCAGATCCTTGCAGGAGGCAGGCGTGCCAAAAGATAAGATATGCACTTGAATGGATATTCCCTTGTCTGCAGACATCCAAAGATATTTTTAAATTATGCTATTCCGCATCCCTCATCTCCTATCAAAGATTCAAATCAGTTTTGGACTGCTTGGAAAATGCAGGGCTAAAATAGCCAGCACGGATGGGGATGAAATCACCTCCTGCTTTTTGCGAAGGTTGTGGCTCCCGGGTTAGTCGTGTTATGTTCTTTGAAGGATTCATTTGGAAAAGAGTTGGGGAGAATTTCTAGCCTCCCTCAAGATTTTCCTCCCATGTCTCTGTTTGCAAAGAGCTGTTCCCCAAAGGCGAAAAGAGCGAGTTGCCATCTTGAGGAGTGAACCGTGTGTTTAACGAACACCAAATGGTCTCAGAGTCACCCTGGAATTTTCAATATATCTAGCTGCTTTCCTGTACTATTTATTCCCCTAACCGTGTGTGCAAGATATCAGTAAGATGACCAACTTCTGACAACCCTAAAATCAGGGAAGGAAGCTTAGAAATAGAATACCATTTGTCTAGTAATTAGAGTGTATCTCTTAAGAGTTTGAGAGAATTCTGATTAACCTTTCTGTTCCCACATTCTCACATAAAATTAGCACACCTTTTAAATTATTATCTAGTATTTAAACACATTTTTGAGTCTTCTTCATGCAACAGGTTCTGGAGACACTTAAAAGTGTGTTATAGGTTTCTAAAAAACTTCATTTTTCTTACATTTTAAATGTTCTGTTTGTGCAAAATTTCGAGAATCACCATAAGGGCTTCTTTGCATTTTTAATTTAGTAACTAACATATGAATAAATTTGCATATTAATTAGTTGCAGATTAAATCATGCATACATAATTGCCTCCTTACTGTGTTTAATGTTTGTCAAAATCTCCAGCCTGGTTTGATGGATGTCGTATGAAAGATTACAATTTGATGTACCCTTGGAAGTATTTACACCAATAATGCAAGATTCTTAATAGCAGAATTCTCTAGTTATATACAGTTACTAATAAACATGTAAGATAGGTACATGTCCCTTTGACTAAAATTTTTTTTTCTTTGCACCAAATCATTTACTATTCATAATCATTAATGCATCTCCTAATTATACAGCATATGTCTGTTAACCCTTTCATTGCTGGTCTTCAAGTGGTAGCTTCTTTTCTTTCCTTGCCCTCTAAAGGAAGCAAATTATTTGACAGGATTCTGAAATAACTGCATTGCTTTTTACCTCTTTCGCGTCGAGCGGATGGACACACCTCCTTTGCCATTTACTTTAACGTACAGTTGAAAATTACATAATCACGCTGTATTTTCCAGTTAAAGGTCAGGAAGTGACCCACATGCCCACCCTTTGTAGCTGATGGGCTTCTGCCCCTCTTTTACCAAGGCTGAAAAGAATGCAGATATTTAGATGCCTTCATGTTAAATGGATACAATATATACACACAGATAGATAGATAACACACTCCATTTAGGAGGGTACTTATAGGATAAATAAAATTATTTAAATAATATTTTATTCCATTTTGAATATTGTAATGCATTTAATGTACTGTCATCAATTATAGGATGGATATGTTTTTGTTTTCGTTTTTGTTTGTCCTCCGGCTGAGACCTCTGCTGTAGAAACTGACTAGTAAATGGACGGTCCTGATTTAACATAGTTAAAAATATATATATATGCCAATAAATGTTCGTTTTAATTAATTCCTCAGGTATTTAATTTTTTTAAGTTTTATTTTGCTCATGGAAAGAGTAGACCAACTGGCTTCTTTTTTTTTTTTTTTGCTATTTTGATGTCTAAGCTGCTTATCACACTGTATTACCCTGCATTAATGAGTATTCCTACTGTGCAAAATTCTATCAAAAATGATGGTGTGAATGTCATTTTTAATTGGAAGTTTATGCAGTCAGATTTATAGTACACAGCAAAAAATATGTACGTAGTTCTGCTCCAAGCCTTTTTTAAGGCTATTGATCTTTTTGGTTTAAGTATACATCTTTATCAACCTGACTTTTAATTTAGTGTGAGAGGCTGGACAAATATTGCTATGTTTGTGTGAATACCATCGTTGGGGGAAGAGGGAAACTAAGGCACAGGCCAATTATACTGCCCTTTAATAGTATGAGGAATAAATACAGGAATTACCCAGAGTCTATTTTCAGGGATCCCTTTTAAACATGAAGCTTGCTGAACAATTTTATATGTTCCACCGAAGTCATAATATTTGATTTCTGTCTATTTTATTGTTGAAAGCCTTGCATGTAAATGCCTAGTAAAGAGATGAAGGTTAAAATGAGACCAGGCATAAAGTCTTGCTTTCCTTTCTTTGATTCTTCCTTAGGAGAAATCATACCTCCTGGATCCTCCCTCAGGGTCATTTTTTTTCCCCCAAACACAGGGCACAATGAACTATTTATTGATCTAGCAAAACATTCTTATGCAGCACACAATATTGTATTCGGTTACTTAGCAAAGAGAAAAATAAAATGAAAGCTGCAAAACTTATAAAAGGAAGCAAACAGTCAGATCTAAAACATCATATTTATCCACAGCCATTGTGCCTAGGTAATTCAGGGCATATGGTATGTAAATGATGTTTGGAGATTCTTGCCAAATCTACACACGATGGGATAAATTAAGGACAGGTTTCCCTGGGTGTAAGTCCCATGATTGTGGCCGGCACACTCTGCTCCGATGTGTTTGTTCTGTTCTTGTCTTTCAGTAAGAGTGTCACACAGCCTTCAGTGGCCAAATCTGGTCCTCAGCCGACTTTTGAGGCATTATTTTTGATTCCTAAGAATCGATTTTATATTTAAACTGAAAATACAGTACCAATCTGCCAAACCTTCCTTTTGCCCCGACATTTGAAAAGTAAGATCTGAATAATTCATCAGTATGTGTTTGGATATTGCCCATTTAAATGGTTATTTTTGACAATGGAAATTGAGTGCCTCTTAGCCACTGAAGAAGGGTGTTACTAACTGGTAACTTTTCTCTAGGTTAGGACTAAGATGTTTCCTAGAACAGGCATGAATTATTTTGAACAGTTAAGAATTTTAGTTCCAAGTTCACCAGGCCATAACTCGGGTTACCAGTGTCAGTTATTTAATTTTGAATTATTACTTGTAAGTATGTGCTTTCACCTCTAGGAAGGTACAGTCACTATTCCTTTCTGCCATTTAAAACTTATTTTAAGCAGCCAAGAGTTCATACCATTTTCATTTTTCTGAAAGGAATTTTTTTTTCTAGGTTGGGTGTTTTAGCCCATAGTTTTAAATACATTAAATTAAGGTCCATTTTGATTTATCTTGGAGCTGTGTCTTTGAGGATTTGGGTCGGAAATGGTGCCACGTCTTTTTCTGCTGGGATAATTCTTCAGAATATCTAAGTAGTGCATTTACTCTGAAGACTCACTTATGGTGCAAGACTTACACATTATTAAAAAGAAGTTATATCAGGCTATTTTAAAGTATGTCGACCGTGATTTAAGATATTTTGTTGTTTTTATTATTAAAAGTGCTTGTATTAAATCAAACTGTTACTTTTTAAAAATAATTTTCTTGATACGATCATTTGATTTGAATGAGCGGTTGAGACTTTTTCTCTACAATTACCATTTGATTTGTGAGACACAAATCCCACGCAGGTTACTGGATGGAAAATGAAATTAAGCGCAGTCCTTGTCCATTGCTGTGTATATCGGGTAAAATCAGGGGGAAGAAATACCCTTGAGGTCAACACAAATCAACACTGCTTGACACAGATCCAGTTAAAAAGTCGTGTGAGTGGTCTTGTTTCTGGAGGAGTTCGCATAATTTTTGTAGTTTGCGAACTCAGGTGAAGTTTCGAGCTGCTTATTCTCCAGCCGTCCCTTGGTTCATTGAAACTCCTTTGCACAGCTGTGCTCCCAGCTCAGCAACAGAGAACAGAAATAATCTCTGCTGGAAAATAAAGCTCAGTCGGCCTTCCAACTTTACTGGGAACTCGCAGCCTTCCGAACAACAAAACGGATAATCACAGTTGAGATGACAGAGTCCAGATTAGATGTATGACACAGTAGGGTGGCATGGCCCCAGTTTCCTCCCATGGTGCAAGCACCGTAAATGCCAGCACGTTAAGTACTGGAGCCACTCACTAAGATTTTTGGTTTTAAATGTCAGTCATTGGACCACATTTAAAATGAAGCACCTGCATTTTATTCAAAGAAATTAAGGTATATTGGGATATGCGGAGGTGAGTTGAAGTTCCTTTCTGTGTATTTTTTTCCTGCAAAAGCCATGGATAAAAAAGATCTGAAGGATTAAAGCAGTCTATTTCCATGCACTGTATGGTTCAAAATGACTTAGCCATTTAAAAAGTTTTTAGAAAGAGGGGTATATAAAGATGGAGATAAATGAAATTTGCATCTCTACAGACAACTCTGCATAGCCAATTTAAGATTCTAGCATTTTCCTTCCAAACATCTGAAAATTGGGGATTTTAAAGGAGACCTGGACAGAGGCTTAACTAGTCATTGCTACCAGAAGTCTCTATGATGGTATCAGTTAGTTAAGAAGCTTTTTTAAAAAGGTGTGCACAACTAAAATGATAACTTAGTATATGCTTTCAGACAAAGTTTCTTCTTAGTTAAGGATATTGAAAGGGTATTAACTGTTCACACATACTTATTAGTAAATTGGAGGTAGACCTGATGCATTAAGCTTATTTCATAAAAGAGGACTTCTGTGTGTCCAGATCCCGAGTGTGTTTCAAACCAGTCTTTACAAAATGCTAGTGCTTTTCTTTTAGGATTCTAGTCAACAGAATTCCATTCATCAAATATGTATATCACCCAGGTAACTGGAGACAGAGAGCATAATTTCTATCATATTGTCAGAAGGGATCTATAGCTCCCCATCTGACGTCAGCCAGAAGGCGTGGGGAGCAACTGATGATCACCCACTGAGCACTGAATCAGCTTACTGCTCAAGACTCAAATTTAAAAATTCAGCAAATATGTATGACACACCTATTAAGTGCCAGGCTTCCTGGATGGTGCAGGGCGGTGGACCAAAGTTACTGCCATTGTGAACATTTATACAAAGATGCCTGTGGCCACAAGTAGATTTCTAAGCGAGAATTCATTTCATACTGCTTCATAGGGGCCCAGTACCCCCATTCCACCTTGTGGACTATGAAGTACAGAGGTTATGGCTCTTCACAGTCCCTGACAGCAATGTAATATATAATATAAAGATGAAATCAACTATGAGATTTACTGTAATTATTGGTGAGTTTCTTTGTTATCAGCATATTTTTAAACAATGAAACAAACTAATATCTTTTTAAAGTTTTTTTCTTCTGTAGTGCCTAAAATCTGGTTCAATGGAACATGTTGGAAAGGACAACAAAAAAGTTAAATATGTGGAAATGACATGGAAAACACCTGCTTCTTTGTTCTGTTTTCCTCCGCGTCATTAGGGAAAAAAATGTCTAGCCATAGGAGGATATGTTGTCCGTCTAAGAAAATGTTTATAAAATTGACTTTTTAAAGTAGACTATAGATGAAATAAGTAGGGGAGAAGTGCCAAGAAAAACTAAAGAGTACATGAAACAAACAGGAGTCTGCATCACACATACTAAGTGGCATACAGTATCACCTCTCAAAAGTGACAATGCATGTATCCATTTTTATATCTTTGGCATATTGTTGGCACAATTAATTATTCCATTGAGAAAATAGCCACACTATACAAGAGAAAGGAAGATAAATTAGATCCTCCAAGCCCCTTCTGTGAAATGTATGTGTAAATGAGTATGTTCTCTGCCAGCCCAGCAAATAAAACTTGGTCTATCCCAAAGCTTCAATGGTTTGTAATCCAGGTAAAGGAAAGGCCAGGCTCATGAAATCAAAAATAATCATTGGAACATTTGAAAACTATGGAAACAATGCATCGTAGCTACGTGCATGTATGTGTTTTATCAGTGTATTGTGGGTATGGCCCTCTTTGAAAATTTTTGTCTGATAATATGCCCATTTTTCCATTTCATGAAGACTTGACTTACATAGAAGTTACAGCTGGCTAGAATGTGTTCTTCTGACAACTCTGGACTCGATCATTTCTGTCATTGTTGAAAGGAAGGAAATAAATCTCTTTTTGTTCCTCATTCACTCAATGAGCAAAAATGTAATCCAGCTCCTGTTATGTACATAGAACATTGTCGGAGGGGAGGGGAGGGGAGGGAAAGTTAAATCATAACCACCACTCTGAAGCTTTATACTAGTTGGGGGGGGGCAATAAACTAGGTGCATGATTTATTTAATTTGGCTGGAGATTCATATATTCTAGAATGGTCCTTATCTGGAAGTGACTACAGAACGTGATTCCGTATGGCTGAGAGCCGCAGATCTTACAGCTGAAGAAAAGGCTACAGATAGTGACTGAGCTTCCAGCAGCTTCTGTGTATCTCTTCCTAGTTGATGAGCTTTTTTGCTTGTTTAACTGCAGAAAGAACTTTTCAGTGTCTTTGTATTTTCAGAGATTAATCGTCCAGAGATAACTTATTGCGATAAAAATGTAAATCACAGAATTTCAAAGTTGGGGGAAAAAGCTGACATGGTCACAATGTAACACTTCTTTATTTGCAACCTATTTATTTATAAGGAAACTGAGCCAGAACTTGAAGCAACATCTTGGTTTCTGGCCTCCAGATCATCCAATAAGGACAGAGGGGACAGGTATGGGGATGGAGGTCTCATCCCACATATTTGGTTGGAGAATCAGAAATTTTAGCTCTTTTGGAAGTCGTTTAAAAGAAAACAGATAGATAATTTAAAAATTTTAGCCTGTTATGTTTAATAATTATCATAAAATACAGTCATGTTTTTAATAATAGTATTAATTATGACTCAAAATGCCTAACTCTGAGAAAGCCTTATGGACACAGTAACTTATTTTTTTACGTGTACTTATTTTTATTGGAAAAAGTATGAGTAGTTGAACAGTTAAAGATCAACATTACTAGCAAGTTGGAAGGACCCAGCCCATGTCCAAAATGGGTAAGACTTAAAGCTCTTAAGTTTATTGTGTTTTCTGTACCCTTTCCTCACAAAGAACACAAGAAAATCTCCAGCTGGGGGTAAGGATGGGAAAGTTGAAATTGTTTGAGATTCTGACTCATCTTAAGCAATATTTAAGTTGTTCTATGCTCAGAATGTATTTGGTAATCACACTCAAAGAAGGCAAAAAGCTGACCAACATTTTGAGAAACACCCTTGTCAGACAAATGGAGGCAGCTTTCATTCCTCTGATTTATAAGCACCATAATCTGCCAGTTTGGCACTGTCAACACTAATGCTAATTATGACCAGGAAGACATTCTTTTAAATCACTTTTTAGCCCATCCATCAATGAATGGAAATAAGATCATTAGTGCCGTATGACTTTTGGGCGCACCTCACCTATACCTGAGTCCACTGGCCTAATGTTAGAAACCAAAATGTATCAGTGTCAAATTTTTGCCTAACAATTCTAATTTCAGTACTGTTTGTATTCAGTGAAAGCTTATGAATTTATTTCTGTTTCATTTAGTAGAAGCTCAGAAGTTTCCTTAATTGCGTCTTATCCCTTTTAAAACCATTTCTTTGGGAATTACTCATGGGATTTGCTGAAAGCTCTTTTCTCATTGGACAATGGTGCAAAACTTATCCCACCTGACTCTTCATGGTCATCTTTGTGTTTCTGTGTAGGGGTGGATATTTAAGTGCTTATAATTAACAGATGAGAGATCATTTATTTTAAAAACTAAATAAGAATCAAGGTCATTTTGAATTAACACAAAAATTTAGGTCAGGAATGGGCCAATGACCAGCTTAAGCTTTAAGGTACAGAACGGTCTTGAGGGAACTTAAATCTGCTCCTCCTTTCTCCTTGAAATACCATTAATTCTTGCTCAAAGTGGCTGATTTCCAGTTACACAAAAGAATATTTTGGGCAGAAGCTTTATAAAACAGGAATTTGAAATAGACATTTCAATAACAGATGTGCATAGGGTGCTAGTCTTGTACGCTCATTCACTTCCACGTTAAAACTTTTTTTTCATTCTCTTCACCTACTTTTAAAATTCTGAGTGTTTATCAGAGAAAGCCAGTGAAGTGCTTGAACATTGTTCTCTGCCCAGCAATTTGTTGTTCTACTTGCTCAATGATGTCAACAAATGTAATCAACAGTTAGAAACCTCAGGAAGTTAGAACTCCCACCCCAAAGGGACTTAATGAACCCCAGACAGTTATTCTCTTTAGAATGAAAATGATTTTCCTTGTGATACCGCATTTCTCTCTGATCATTTTTGATGCATTGGGAAACCCAATCTTTATTCACAATTTTTAAAAAATTGTGTACATCATGTGCCCAGATTCCAATCTGCTTCATCAGTCCATTTTGTCAGAAGTTGCTCAGATGGAATCCTTCATCCACGCAAACAAACATACCCAGGATTTCCCCTTTAACTTTTCGGGAATTCATTTTTACACGTGCATCAATTTGACGGAAAAAACAGTTGTCATCTTATTTCATTTGATTCAGGTGATTGTGGTAAGCCTGCTAGCTTTCTTCATCTAGGAAGTGCAGCAATCTGAGTCAACTTCCTCCATCTCTGTTTTTATATTGTCCAGTGCGATGCTTCCTCATTGTACTAAAATAGAAATGGTTTGTTTTTCTATCAAACTTGGAGACTGGCTATGGATTACACTAGGTTAGGATAAAGGAATTTTTTTTCCCCCCAAAGAACATTCCACTTATCCCAGGGGAAAAAGAGTAATGTCCTGGGGAAAAAATAAGAAGCATAATGAAGTCTTTTCTCCTTAACTAAAATGACTCCCTTGGTCATCAGAAGTGTCACTGGCACTGTCATTTTCTAATTTCAGTTAATATTTCAGAGTTTTGGGCTCATAAACGTATGGCTTTTGCAATTACAGGTCTTTGCATGAAATTGAGGAAGGAAGAAGTGAACTTCAGTTTGAGTCAAGCGTGCAGTTTACAATGCAGTTAAACATAAAAAGCTCTACATTCAGGTCTTGCAAATTCACATGTTTCACTTTGCCATATCATACATGCCTTTAGATACATGCTTCCCAGTTTCCAGGGTGATGCCATTTTATGTCTCTGGCCTGTTGAGTTTCTTAGAAGGTGTTATGTTCATGTAGGTAATGACATACTCATTGTATTCTTTATCATATTAATGGGAAAACATGAAAAAGTGGGGAAATGACTCTAACCAGATCTAACTGCATGTAAGAATTTCGGAACCTGTTTTTTGCATTTATTTTGCATACTACTTGTATGTCACCGAAACGATGTATGTCTGTGAGTTTTTATGACACCGTATAAAGCAAAATGAGAAACCTCTTCTTTCTTCTGAAGAGAAATAATTACCACAGAAAGAAGACAAGTATTTATGGAACAAAAGTCTGGTTAAAAAAAATGAGTCCACAGTGCTTACCTTTAGTAATTAGTATGACTGCAAGCTCTCTGACCAGCCAGGAAGAGAATAAATGTCTGATCATGTGATAAACCATTCGGATGTCTGTGAATCCAGGCCATGTAAAAGTAGCCATTTCAAGGTAACAATAGGAAGTCTCTGATGAAGCCACAAATAGAAATTATATTTCACAGTCTGTGCTATCATTCTGATACTTTTCTGTGATAAAAACATCTTCCAAACTAAACTTGCTACATTTGAACCATACAGATACTTAAAACTATTGTACCTGCAATAATCTCAGTGGTGCTAAGAAAATAAGTTTATGCCACAGGGAAGATTAAGATGCCATCAGCTTTATCTCAGTCCTTCATAGGATATGGACTTAACTTCAGAGGAATATTTTTATATTTATGTGACGAGTATATTTATCTGAGATAAGTATTTTCTCCAGACAAATGTGTATTTTGCATAAAAGTTTAGGATAATTGAAATTGAGGAGTATCATTTTTTAAAGTAAAAAAATCTTATGTATTAGAGAACATAATTATTTTACATTCTGAAGAGCTCAGTAGGAAGAAATATAGAAGTGTACATACATACTGGAAGTTTGCTGGTGTCCACTCCTAGATTGCAAGACAGTCTCAAGTTATGGTCATCAGAAAAAAATATTTTTACTCCGTGTGTATGTGTGTCTCTCTGTGTGTATACTTGTGTGTGCCTGCATCCTCCTTTGGGTAATTAAATCTTGTATGAAGTGGATTTTTGTCATCGCAGTTTAAGTTGGTTATTAAACATCAACCCCTCTTTAAAAGATGTAATCTATTGCCCTTTATGAAACATTTTATAATATAACAATCCATGTATATCCATTTACTAACTAAACAACACCATTAATTTAGCTTATGAATTAAATGTTTATAGTGACTCCTACTGGAGAGCAAAAAAAAAAAAATCCAATTGTTCAGCTTCTGAATAAACTAAATTCAGTAATATCTCCTTTTTTCAATGGATAAGGGTAGCCCAGATGAGCTCCTTTCCCTGACTTGGCAAAATTTAGTGGTCATTTAGGTTTAAATATGAGAACATAGATTTTGATACAAAGGCATCAACAGTAGATACATGTATATATTTTAAGTATCCAACTGTACGTACATGTTTCTCTCACCAATAGTGTGATTTGATAGTAGTGCTTTGCTTAGGAGTGGAGAGTTCGGCATGGTCCTGCATTTTTATAACTTTTGTCCATTTTGGTGGGCTTGTATTACCTGTTTTGGGTGGAGACAGCTTTCCTGCTACTCTTTGAGGCGCTCTTATACAGAAGAAAGAGCAGCGGAGGGACAAGGAAACTCATTGTCATTTGTAACAGGCCCCTGATGTGCTGGACCAGTTGTCTTCTCACTTATGTCTCAAAAGAAGCCTTGTGTTAAGATGAGGAGACCAAAACTCAAACTTGTGGTATGACTTGGTCCCAGTCACATACTCTAGAGGAGCAAGGTGGTAATTCACATACAGAAATGTCTGACCCTCAAGTTTAAGCTCTTGAGGTTTTATGAGTTTGCTCATATCCTGATTCCACTGTTTTAGTAGCTTTTGACATATGAAATGTCATCTAAGACCCTGTGCCGCAGTTCTCTGTCTTTAAAGTAGGAATAGCTGTCACAGAGCACGGATTATGAAGATTAAACAAGTGTCGGAACATTGTATGTTCTTTAAGTTGTATATCACGGTACATGTGTTAGCTGTTTTACTAGCCAGTCTTTTGGTGGGGTAGATATTTCCTAAGATAGTTATTTACTTTATAGGTTTGCTTTTTCCCGTTATGTTCTGTGATCACTATATATTGATGAATATCACTATTGTCCTTGGGGGATGACGTTAAGTTAATTCAGCTAAACTAAGCAAAAAGGAACAGCCTTGTTGAAGTAAGCAAATGTCACATTAAAAGAAACAGGAGTTCAGTGACTTAAACAGAAACATGGAGTTCAAGTTCTACGAAGTTATATTTTTTGGGGGAAATGACATTCCCTTCATATGGCCATCGTTCATTCATTCATTCAAGTCATTTGTTGAACACCTGCCTTACTCTGGGCAATCTGCGGGGTACATGCTGTGTGTGTGTTTATTAAGTTTATTTGGACTTTGCAGTAACTGCATAATGTTGCAGTTATTATTTAGAAAAAAATGTAGAATTTACTTTAATGAGATCTGTGATTGGGAGTGAATAGTTCAGTTCCTTATCCCGTAATAAATAGTTTGTGGTCTGATTGTTTAATCCGTGTATGACTGTCCCTACTTTACAATGAAAACATTGGTCTTTAGTCTTATTTTTCCATTTTTTTAAGAGCACTGGTCACATGACCTCAAGCATATGACCTTGGCCATGTGGTCAGGTTTCTGAGGACAGAAAGACTCTTACATGTTTCTCTGAATCTTGTGCACGTTCAAGGATGGGGCTTAACCCAAAGTTGGGAATCAATAAAGAATTGTTTGTGAAATGGTTGAATACAGAAATCCAAGACTCTTCACTCAAGTGGTGTAGAATACTTTAATGTATTCTAATACTTGTTCTTTAATGCAGTCCTGTGTTCACTCATTCAGCAAGTTTTTAACTGAATGCCTACCCCATAGGTGATACCTTACAGATGCATTGTGGAGTTCTTCTCCACATTTCTGTGACAATTCTAGGTATTTGTCCCCAGTTCCACCTTCCCTCAGATATATCTGTTGAGGACTTTTTGCAAAAACCACCAAAGAACTGTAAACTTGAGATGCTCAAAGAAGTTAAGAATAATGTGGATGTATTTTAGGTGGTCAATGCTTCTAAACAATAATTTTACCAGTAGGATTTTTTTTTCCCCAAAAGTGGCAGAGAAAACACCTGGTCACACTGCCTACGCCTCATATCTTCAGTGGTGCTTGTAGTTAACCATCAGAGAGCGTGGCGGCTTACTGTTTTTGTGGGTGACTGCCGTTCCCAATGCTTTCAGGAATAAAAAGGGACTCTGTCTGTCTGCTGCTAGTTAGGTAATTTGCTCAATTTTATGCTGATGAAACAAGTAACAGACCAGGTCAGGGTCCCTTAAAAATTGACAGCTCTGATTATGACTTCTTTTTAAATTATTACAAAACACATGGATTTATGCATATAGCTTCAGTTGTTTCTATACTTCTGTGCTAACTCCCCACACTAAAAATTTACCATAGGTGATATTTCTGTCACAAAGAAAACTTCCAAGTCTGAGTTCGCAGAAATGTCTCTCTCAGGTGACAGGCCACTGACTGGAGTTCCGTGATTGAAATATATTCCAAGGTCAGCAAACCAAAACTAGAACATCACTGGATGATACTATGTTCAGTGTCTCACTGCTTATAATTCATAGATCACCTTTGAAAGGAGTGTACCTTTACTAATCATTGTACATTTGTACTTTTGAAATTTCAGACTCTTTTCCATTAGTAAATGAAGCCTGGAAGCTTAGTGTTCCAGTCCCATTTGAATTTTTTGAGTCCCATGTGCTGATTTGTCAGGGTTTAAAAATCTCTTTCACTTTATCAGATTAAAAATATTTATTTATGCACTTGTTAACAATATATTTGAAAGCAACAAGAGCTTCAATTTTTAAACTATTAATTGTAGCTCCTTAAAAGTATGAAAATTTTATTTATACTTACATAATTAATAAAAAGGCATTTATGTGTTTACAGATATGTAAGAAAAAGCATTTAATGTAGATGAAGAAGCATGGTAGTTTATCAGAACAGTTGACATCTTTCTAGCAGTCCATCTATCAAAAGTTAGATAGGATCTAGAAACAATTCAAATAAGGGATTTTTATAAGAAACAACAAAGGAACAACTACCAAAAAGGCCTGTTTTCTAAGCTGTGGTTTTTATACACTGTCCTTTGGTAGCGGGGTACCTTGGCCTTGTGTATGAAACACTGAGGGTGGTTTAAAGGTTACAAATGTGATCCTGTCAGATTGACAACTAACTGTTCTAATGAGGAAAAAATCCTCAAAGCATGAAATTTGAATGAAATGTGTGATTATAATTCAAGTACTGTTTACACAAACCTCTGGGGACCTTCCGAATAAATGCAGAGCAAGTGAGTTAGACAAACCTCTGGGCCTTCGCTGTATGTGTGCATGTGCAGGGTGTGTGTGTGTTTATTTTACAGTGTGGGGGAAACTTGCCACCATTAGCTAAGGCTTTTGCTTTTCGGAACCGACACCGCAATCCTGCCGTTGTATGTGAATACTGTGTGTGTTTTGTTACCACGTTGAGTTGTAAGGAAATAGGTGCTTTGAATTATTAAAGTTGATTCTTGAGAATAGATGTACGCTCGGGTGGCATTTGCTTCGGCATATGCAAATGATTTAGTTTCATTTGGGATCAATTCCCAGAGGCCCTCCTTTCCTGTGATGCTCTGAATTTGGCAAGCTCAAGTCAGCCCATCTCCTCTCCTCCCACCCCCTTTCTTTCTTTCCTTTTTTTTTTTTTTTGTCCCTATCCCCCTTCTTTTTGTTGGTTGATAATAATTTTTTTTTTAAAAAACAGTAAACGAATCTATTCACTTGTTCGTTAGGAACCTTGTGATCTAGAAAGAGTCCATTGTTCAGTTTTGATCCATAAAGGTGAAG